>NC_072804.1:54290461-56900765 GCF_028583425.1 Eublepharis macularius | reverse complement strand
TGATGTGACTTTGTTATGCTAATGTTGTGTTATCATTTGTCTGCGGCAGCCATTGCTTTCAATGTTTTTGTCCGTTTATTGATGTTGGTATGATTTTGCCAATGCCAGCTACTCTGGGCAAAAGATCGTTGGCAAAATAGGATTCAGAGGTAGACTGCCTTTGAACCTGAAGGTTCCATGTGGCTATCTGAGTAATTGTTATTAACAATGTTTCATGCTCTCTCCTGCACTGACGACATTCACGCATGCACAAAAAATGTGTCCAAGAGAGGCTCAAAGACTTCAGAGTGTCATACGAAGATGCTTTTTTGTTGATTTTCTTTTGCAATCGAACCATCTCTTCCAAGGCATTCAAAACCTGCTCTCTAGGCTACCTCCACCACAAACCAAAGTGAGGTACTTACCTCTGAATTGCTGCTGCAGGTTCTCCCTCCCGCGGTGGCCTTCAAGCAGTGAACTGGTGAGTAAACCCAGAGGGTCTGCAAGAGCCTCTTTCCTCCTCGGGAAGGGAGAGGCACTTAGTGGTTGCAGCAGCCCAGCTTGAACTCCAGGGCTGTTTCTAGCTGCGGCTCTTTTGGCAGGTAGCACAGATGCTGACAGTGGGGCCCGCCCACCCGTTTGGTGGCTGAGTCACTTCCTCAGTTTCCCCGTGGTCATGACACTGAGCATACCTTTGCCAGCAATCAAACATTGTCCTCGGAAGGACCACTCCATTTCCATCACGGTCTCCACTCCTACTTCACAGAGAAGATTCATGTTCTGAACCCAGGACAGAAGAGACTGTTTTCCCGCAGTGGAGGAGCCCCTGTGGCTGGACTCAGAAATCAGCTGCTGCTGGGGAAGAGCCGACCTCTAAGCACAGGGACTGGCTGCCTGCAGTTCTAGCCGTGCCCTCGGTGATGAAAGACAGTCTGTCTGCTCAGAAAAAACTCTGTTTTTCTGGAGAACTTCGGCAGAACCCTAAGTCCTGAGGCTAAACCCTCCAGAGCCCTGAATCCAGCCAAACCTGATTCTTGGCTTGGCATACAGTTTGGCTCTTTCGTGCCCCAGTTGGAGTTAGAATTCGCCTCTGCCTTTCCCCCCTCCGTGTAGCAGGTTCCTCGCCTGCTTCCAAGCATTCCTCCCCTGAGGTTGCCAACTTGGCACCTTACTCTGCTTTCAGATCTCTCCTGGTAAACAGGGTGCCAGGTTCCAGAGACGCCGCTTTTCTCAGAGAACAGCTCATCCTCCCCAGCTAACAAGACTCCTATGGGCCACGGAAGGCTATTTTAGCTTTTTGGAGCTGCAGTTGGGAAATAGAGACCCTACACCACGGAAACAAACAATCTCGGAGGGCAGGAGCCCTCTGGGGAGATCTGAGCTGGAGTGTGTGCGTGTGTGGGGGGGGGGGAGTGAAAATGTACTGCTTATGCCTATGATATCTTGGGTGTACTTGTGTGCTCTAATTACAGTAGACAGGGAAGGCAGGGGGTGCATATCGACACCCCGTCCTTTTCAAAGGGAAGAAAGGTAAAGAATGCCACGGAAGGATGCCCAAGGTTTTGGATCTCATCGAGTAGCTTCTGGTTGTGTTTCTTGCCTCCCAACTCTCCACGATCTACTCAGAAGAATGGAAGGGATCTAAAATGTGCACCATCATCACAATCTCCTTGCAGGGCTCTTCCCTTCAGTCTGTCCCCTTCCCCCTCCTAAACATTGCCAGGGGAAAAAAGGGGTGGAGGATTGACACACCGGTGAAAATTGCTGTCTGTGCAGCCGGGATATCATGTGTATGACTCTTGGACAGCCTATCAGCCAAGCATGCCTCCGTGCCACATGCCCCTCCCCGGGAAATGCTACCAGTAAGAGGCCGATTAATAGACCTGCTTCCGTTGCATATACACATACACACGTTGCAATTTCACAGAGAGTGGTGAGTTAGCAGCCAGTTAAATATTTGATGCCCGCTCCCCAGTGGTCTGCATCCCTGGCTTCTGAGGAGCATTGGCCTACCCAACAGGGCTGTTGGATTATGGATTGTGGAAACAACCATTGCAAACGATGCAGATTATGGAGATCAAAGGACGTGAAGGATCTGAAACCCTTGAGCAACAAGGAAACTGTTACAGGCGGCGATTCAGGTGTCATGGTCAGCTTCTGTTGGGAGAGGAGGGCACTCAGCAGCAAGGATATTGGAATTAGAGATGGTATGGTGTACTGTCCGGTGTTGGTCTGTAGTCGAAGAGCAAGATTCGGGTCCAGTAGCACCTTAAAGACCAACTAGATTTCCAGAGCAGTTAGCTGTGCTAGTCTGTAGTTGCAAAATAGTAAAGAGTCCAGTAGCACCTTTAAGACTAACCAACTTTATTGTAGCCTAAGCTTTCAAGAACCACAGCTCTCCTTATCAGATGGCATCTGACAAAGAGAGCTGTGGTTCTCGAAAGCTTTCGGCTACAATAAAGTTAAGGTGCTACTGGACTCTTTATTATTTTGCAGCAACAGACTAACATGACTAACTCCTCTGGATCTAATCCCTGAGAAGTTCTCCTGCTCAAGCCTCACTGAAATGAACAGGAGGTATGCCAGCAGCTTGGAAGTGGCACTTTGGGCTCCTCCTGCTTCCCAGGATGGGCCAGTCTGACCTTCCTAGCAAATCCAAATGGGGCAACGGAGAGACAGGAGAACAAGCGATTGCGGAAAGGGTTCAGCTCACCCCTCTCTGCCACCATTTCTGCACCCCAAAGCGCAACAGATCAAAGCTTTTCGAAAGGACCCCCAGAGAACGTGTGAGGTGTTTCCTGCGCATTACATTTTGTTTACCGCAGCAATGCAAGAGGTCACAACGTGGGCTGGCTGCTTCGCCCTGCCAAGGCAGCTGAGCTGAGGCCAGTAGTTAAAAACGGGCTCCGTTTGTTTTGGCAGGTTCCTCCGGGCACAGAGCTGGGAGGTTTAATATTGTCCCTCTCTTGATCAAGTCTTACCTGTCCTTCCACAAAGTGTGGGGGATTTGAACCTGTGGCTGCGGCGGAATTCTTTGGCGCTATCATTTAAGCACTTGTTTTCCAAAGGCTTTGGTTGGGTTCTTGTGTAATAGTTGACCGTGCCAGTCAGAGAGGAGAAGCCGGCCACGTCAGTCCATTGCAGTGAAAATAACCCCCCTGCCTGGTGGCACCACAGAAGATGAACAAGTTCTTATTCAAACAGAAGCTTTGGAGGCCCAGAACTAAAGGGTTTGTCTTCGATGAGCCCTTGCCACTCCCTGGATTATTTTGGATTATGGTTGTTGTTTTCTCACTGCATTCGAGCACTGGTTTGAAATGAAAAGGCTTGTGTGTTAGCCAGAGTTCATACAAAACCCGCAAAGCAGGGCTCCAGTAAAAAGATTCTTAGAATCACAGAATCTTAGGGCTGGAAGGGGCCTCCAGAGTCATCTAGGCCAACCCCCCCCCTGCACAATGCAGGAAGTTCACAAATTCACAACTCACACACACACCCCACACACATACACACTCAATGAACCCTGGTCCATGCCCAGAAGATGATAAAACATCTCCAGGATCCGTGACCAAACTGCTTAAAAACCTCCAAAGAAGGAGAGCCCACCACCTCCCGAGGAAGCCTGTTCCACTGGGGGACCGCTCTAACTGTCAGGAAGTTCTTCCTAATGTTTAGCCAAAAACTCTTTTGATTTAATTTCAACCTGTTGGTTCTAGTCCAACCTTCTGGGGCAACGGAAAACAATTCTGCACTATCATCAATATGACAGCCTTTCAAGTACTTGAAGATGGTTATCATACCACCTCTCAGTGGTCTCCTCTCCAGGCTAAACATACCGAGCTCCTTCAACCTTTCCTCATAGGACTTGGTCTCCAGACCCCTCACCATCTTTGTTGCCCTCTTCTGGACATGTTCCAGCTTGTCTATATCCTTCTTAAATTGTGGTGTCCAAAACTGAACGCAATACTCTAGGTGAGGTCTAATCAGAGCATAGTAGAGAGATACCAACACTTCGTGTGCTCTGGACACTATATTTCAGTTTATACAGCCCAAAATCGCATTTGCCTTTTGGTAGCTAATACCACATCACACTGCTGACTCATGTTCAGTGTATGGTCTACTAAGACCCCTAGATCCTTTTCACACACACTACTGCCAAGATAAGTCCCCCGCCATCCTATAATTATGCATTTGATTTTTCCTACCTATGTGCAGAACTTTACATCTATCTCTGTTACAATTCATTTTATTCGTTTTAGCCCACTTTCCCAGCCTGTCGAGATCATCCTGTAGCCTGACTCTGTCTTCTATTTGGGGCCCCTCTCTGTGATCCATCCCTTGAACGCTACCCTACCAGGGCATCCGATGCCAAAGTTTTACTATCTCTTTGAGGTTCTGCACTCCAGGCCCAGAAAGAAATAGCCTTCTTCCATCATCTCGCAATCCCTCCCATCTCCTCCATCCACCCCTCGTAGTGTTGCCTGGTACCAAAGATAGAGATCTAATCAGCCAGAGGTTGCCTGTTCAAACCATACCTCAGCTGCAAACTTGTCAAGCCCCCCCCCTCCAATGTGTGGGACTCATAAATGTGGCCTGCCCTACAGGGCTGCAATGTGTGGTTCCAGAAGAGTGTCAACTCAGACTGTTTTGCAACATAGCAAAAAGTGGTGGGCGATGCGTCCGGGTGCAATCCAGGAGTTGCACTCCACCATCCCTTGCAATGTTGCAAAAGATCCTCGGGTGCATCATGAGATCTGTGATTTCACGCTGCTTCATCACCAGCCCGAAGGAGTCCTGCAGGCTCAGTCCTGATTTGTGCTGAATTTACAGTCTCTAGCAACAATCACTCAGCTGTTATGGACTTGGGGACCTTTGGAGGTGGAGGCTTGGGTGCCCAGCACTGCGACTTGCAATTAGCAAACAGGATAAAGCATCGGCAAGGGCTGGAATAAGGATCACACAATTTAAGATTGAGTCTTCCGAGGAAGGGCTGCCTCCTCCAGCTCCGCCTGCTCAGGCACTTGGGTCTGCTGGATAGACTGTCCTGCCACCACCTGAGGCTTCCCACATATCATGGGCCTTTTTTAGTGGTGGTGCCATGACTGTGGAACTCCCTGCCCCAGGATGTTTTAGCTGATGGCTGTAAACCCTCCTTTTCTACCGGGGAATTTGGCTGGCTTCAGGGCTTTTTTTTTCTGGGAAAAGAGGTGGTGGAACTCAGAGGGTTGCCCTCGGAGAAAATGGTCACATGGCTGGTGGCCCCGCCCCCTGATCTCCAGACAGAGGGGGGTTGAGATTGCCCTCTGTGCCGCAGAGCGTCAGAGCGGCGCGGAGGGCAATCTCAACTCCCCTCTGTCTGGAGATCAGGGGGCGGGGCCACCAGCCATGTGACCATTTTCAAGAGGTTCTGGAACTCCGTTCCACCACGTTCCTGCTGAAAAAAAGCCCTGGCTGGCTTGGTGGCTCTTTCTCCGCTTTCATTTTCTCTGGATTTGAAACCCATTTTTTCTGGATTTGAAACCGTGTGGTTTTATCTGTTGCTGTTGGGTCAGCTGTTTTGTTTGCTGGTGTCTTAGTTTCTAATGTGTTATTTCCTGTTGTGTTGCTTGTTTTAAGGCTTCTGGTGCTTTTGAATTTGTTTGTATAAATTGTTTTTATGATTTAATCATAAGCTGCCGTGGTAGCTTTAATATAAAAAGTAGGACACTATTTTGTGGGACTCGGTTGGTTGGTTTTCATATAACAATCACTTGCACAAATGTTTAGACAACAGAGCAGTAATTGCTTTGAGTTTTATCCCCCCTTCTTTCCCTGTGCTGGGTTCGAGAAAGAAGAGTGTTCTCCCCCCACATTTTGACCTCACAACAACTCTGTAGCCCCGAGCATGTGACAGCAAACACCTGTACATGCATACATCTGTTTGTAAAAAAAGAGCCAATATGTCACTTTACAAATTAAACTGGAGGCCAGTACTTGGGTAAGTGTGGAGTTTGTTTCAGGTGCGCAGCCGTGTTGGTCTGCAGTAGAAGAGCAAGATTTGAATCCAGCAGCACCTGAAAGACCAACTCGATTTCCAGGAAGAGTCCAGTAGCACCTCTAAGACTAACAAAATTAGTGGTAGGGTATGAGCTTTCGTGAGCCACAGCTCACTTCTTCAGATACTCATGAAAGCTCATACCTTATCACTAATTTTGTTCGTCTTATACTGGACTCTTGCTCTTTTCCACTGCTACAGGCAGACTAACACAGCTACCCATCTAGATTTCCAGGATATGAGCTTTTGAGAGTTAGAGTTCCCTTCCATCTGATGAAAGAAGGTTTGACTCTCACAAGCTCATACCCTGGAAATAGATCTAGAGGACTTAGCCATGTTAGTCTGTAGTTCCCAAAAGAGTCCAGTAGCACCTTTAAGACTAACCAACTTTATAGTAGCATAAGATTTCGAAAACTACAGCTCTCTTCGTCAGATGTAGACCATCTCACAAAGAGAGCTGTGGTTCTCGAAAGCTTATGCTACAATAAAGTTGGTTATTCTTAAAGGTGCTACTGGACTCTTTACTACCCTGGAAATGTGGAGTTTGTATCACAATTTCAGCTGTACCAACACTGAACGTAACATAAGAATGATTAAACACCACATATAAAGGAAAATCAACTGTACATTGATTGTACATGCATTCATTGTAACTTGTGAACAGGTTACAAAAGTGGGGAGGACAGAAACAAAGAGGCTGACTCAGTCACCCCAAAAGCTTCATGGCAGAACAGAGATTTGAACTTGGATCTCCCCAACCCCAGTCTTGCACTGTAACAACTATCCAACACTGCTGCTGCCTGCTACACTTCTGGGTCTAGTTCAAGGCTCTCTCTGACAATGGACAACAGAACTCTTGAGCAGGGGGATAAAATCCCTTTTTGACCCCCGCTGTCCCGGCACGTAGCAAATGCACCTGTCAGCTGTTTGTCCCAGCGGTGAGGAGCAGAAGGCTGGTGTGCTTCAGAGTGGTTTGGAGGGGGTTATCAGGCTCAGAAGAAGGGCATTGCCCCCCCATCTCCCTTAGCCAGGAGCCCCCTACAGTAGCTGCTCTGGCAGGAATGGCAATGCCAGCTCTCGCTGGGCCCCCAAAGGCAGCTGGAGAACCAGTTCAGGCTGGAAGTGGCTCCGGCCTGCCCATCGCAAAGAGTTCCTCACCTGTCTTACCTGCTGCTCCGGAGAAACCCAGCCAGGCTTTGGATTGGCTGCAGGGGGGGGGTGCTTTCTGTGCAGGAAGGAAAGGCCGCGCCGCATCTGGCTTTCCAGAAGAGCACTTTGACTTAAGTTTGCTTCCCCCACTTGACAGCCAAGGAGGAGGGATAGGTCTCCTTGAGGTAGGAGCACCTTGCGTGGAAGGGGCTGGAACAGAAGGCAGGGCGGGGGAGCCAAGACAGGCAGGCTGGCGAAGGGCAGGGATCCACCTGCTGCGGAATTTCTCCCAGGGGTTGTGCCCTGGGCCTGGATCTCTGCAGAAGTTCACACTCCGAACTGTGTTTGTTTTGATGGGCGGGGGGCGGGGGCAGCGGACCTTTTCTTTGCTAACTGAAAACTAATTATTTGCTGAGAGCCACTTTGGTGTGGTGGTTAGGAGCAGCAGGACTCTAATCTGGAGTTCCGGGTTGGATTCCCCCCTCCTCCGCTTGAAGCCAGCTGGGTGACCTTGGGTCAGTCACAGCTCTCTCAGAGCTCTCTCAGCCCCACCCACCTCACAGGGTGATTGTCGTGAGGATAACAACAATGAACTTTGTAAACCGTGCTGAGTGTGGCATTAAGTTGTCCTGAAGGGCAGCATATAAATCAGTTGTTGTTGTTGTTGTTGCTGCTGTTGTAAATTCCTAAAAATAGAAGATCCACCCACAGCCTGAGGGAAAGGCAGTCTTGTTTTTCTCATTCATATGTCACAAGTTCTCTAGTCTAACCCACTTACCCAAATCCTGCACCTAGAGCCTCTGTGCCCCTGGAATTTAGCCATCACCGCCTCTAGAAACGAGGCCAACTCACTGGCTTCCATTTCACAGATGAGGGAAGCTGAGATAGGAAACTGTGAACTGGCTTGGCCAAGAGGAGGAAAGTGTGCGTCTTCTGACCACCACAAACACAGCCTGGCAGTCCCACAGCCCTTTGTCCTAAGTGCTAAGAGTGTGTCACACACATTCACTCGATGCTGCGGGCAACAGTCCTGTAAGGTAGGCCAGAGTCATTGTCCCCATTTTATAGATCAAGACTGAGACAGACTTGTGGTGGGGTGCAGCCTGATCCTCTGCCTTCCTACACAAATGTGCGTTGTTCAAGAAGACCTACTTCAAAGTAGACAAGCACAGGCTTGCAACCTCAGGAAACTCCTGGTGATATTAGAACCAGTA
This sequence comes from Eublepharis macularius, assembly GCF_028583425.1. Lineage (NCBI taxonomy): Eukaryota > Metazoa > Chordata > Lepidosauria > Squamata > Eublepharidae > Eublepharis > Eublepharis macularius. The sequence goes on along the minus strand of NC_072804.1, from coordinate 56,892,392 downwards.
ACCTCCCAGTTTAGCCTGCATGCCCGCTCCCCCGAAGAAAGCAGCACATTGCACATGGCAGGGGACCATGTCAGAGATCAGCTGTAGCAGTCTGGGTCAGGTTCACACGTTCATTCACACGCATGTGCTGCCCGCTTGGGATGCACCGCCCCTTTGCTCACCGTGCCATCTGCCAGCCAGCCTCCCTCAGCCCAGCTGTTCGCACCTCACTGGTTGTGCTACTGGCCCTTTAAGGGATGCCCCGCACATCAGCTGATGCCACCACACCGGTGAATCCAGGTTCCTGGCTGGGTGCCATCTTTGGAGAGGCAGGAGTGGCAGGCAGCTGTAGGAAGTGGAACTCTTGCCCACTTTTTAAAAAATTAACCACCACCCAATTTGGTCATCCATTCCCCCTTTTTTCCTTCCATTTTCATTTTTTTCTCTGTTGATACCAATAAAGCATGAAAATAGTTTCAGTATTATTTATTTATTTTATTTACTCACGTTATTTGTAGTCCACCTTTCCCACTGAGACTCAAGGCGAGTTACACAGTGTGAGTCTGTACAGATGATTTCAAAAGACCTTTCAATAAACCATGCAATAGGGTACCTACATGCAAATTTGCAAGGATTTAAAACCAGCAGAAATCTAATACAGAGCTCGAGAAATGATGGAACGGAGCATAAGCAACTCTGTTGGTCTGCAGTAGAGGAGCAAGATTCAAGTCCAGCAGCCCCTTAAAGACCAACCAAATTTCTTCAGGGCATAAGCTTCCCAGAGTGCCCAATCTGGGACCTTTGTCAGAATGGAGCTTGGCTCTCCAAAGCATATAGCCTGCAAAACTTAGGTCTTTTAGGGGCTGCTGCGATCAAGTCTTGCGCCAGGCAACTATGTGAACTGAATTAGAAGAGGGCATTCCTTTATCTCCTGCAATTTGGGCAAGCCGATCGTTGGGCCACCACTGATGCTGTCTTTAGTGCCCGTTAGCCTTTGTGCTGCCTGTGCGAGATGCGCGTGAGTGGGGGAACTCTCTTAGCCTGCCACAGGCCCCCCACCCCTGTCTCCATAGTCTTGACTTGGTCTTGGCTCCAGAGGGTGAACGGAATGCCCTTTGACTCACCTCCCTCCAGTTCTCTTCAAAGGGTTCTGAGAGGCAGAAATGTGGCAGGCGGAGCTTTCCTCTGTGTCCCTGTTGGGGGAACTGCACCTGTTGGATGTTTGCATTATTATTAAAGACAAGAACAGAGTGCTGGAAGAGTAAGGGAGCCCAGATTCTGTGCATATGAAGTGGGCCTCCTCTCCTTGGTGTGTGGCCACAAACATGCAGATCTGACCTACCCGGATTTGGGGGGTGGGGAAGCACCAGTGGGCAGCAGCTACTTGGCCCCCTCCCCTAACAATGAAATCTTTTCCTTTGGTGTTTGCAGCAGGCCCAGGAAAACTCCTCTTCTTGCAGCCTTGAGTCTCAGTGGAAAAGGTGGACTATGCATGACATAAATAAAACCCCAGCAAGCCAAGTGGCCAGTGAAAGGCACAAGAGCAAGGCCTGGAAAAGAAATGTGGCAGCCTGTTTCGAGCACATGACTTCTGACAGCACCTGTGTGCTTAGAAATGAGAGGTGGGATTGGGGGGCGGGGGTGGGAGGAGCATCTTTTGACTTTGCCTGCCGCTCAGATTTCAGCCATCTTTCCCTCACTGACTCTTGTCCAAGATTTTTCTCCTTTTTCTCCTTCTTTGGAGGTTTTTAAGCAGAGGCTGGATGGCCACCTGACAGCAATGCTGATTCGGTGAACTTGGGCAGATCATGAGGGAGAATGGGTTACACCAGTGCTTCGTTCTTGTGGACTTCTCACATGCCCAGGGTAATGCCAATCGCCACCTTGGGGCCAGGTAGCAATTTTCCACAGGCTGGTTTGGCCAGGGATCCTAGAGGTGTTTTTCCATCTTCTGGGCATGGAGCAGGGGTCATTGGGTGGGGGGGGATAGTTGTGAATGTCCTGCATTGTGCAGGGGGTTGGACTAGATGACCGTAGAGGTCCCTTCCCACCCTAGGATTCGATGAGTCTAAGGGCCAAACTACAAGTGACGAATGGCACTTGAACGGCAAGTGGATTGAGTGGAGCACAAGTAAACAGGGAGAAATACACTTGCCGTTCAAGTGTCATTCGTCACTTGTAGCTTCGCCCTAAGAGCTTGTGATGGCTTGGCTCTGGGAAGGGTACACTGAGGGCCCTTGTGGCACTTTTGGATCAGGACATCAGTGGGTAAATATGGATCCAGACCAAACCAGGAGCATCCACTTCTGGTGGGAGGGGCAGAAATGTTTGGCTGCCAAAATGCGGAGGAGAGGAGAGGAGAGGAGAGCACACAACAGCCTTTTGAGGGCACCTGAGGTGTACGTTGCAAAACTGAGAGAAGTCAAGAAGTCCTCCAAGGGAGAACAGGGTGCACCTTTCAGGCAGGTTAGTGAACTACTTTGACGTACAAGGAAGGAGTACACACCCTCAAGTCACTCACTTGCAGCATTTGGCTTCAGACCTGGTAGAAACCCTGTCATGGGAGAGTCTGAAGAGACTCTTCTTGGCTTTTCAGCAAAACTTGTATTTTCAAGTGTTTCCCCCTACACTGTGACATCCTGCAACTTGGGCTCCCGCTGGCCTTTGCAGACGGTCCATGTAGCATGGGGAAGTCAGAAACAGCGCTTGCCATTGATCCTCAGTTACCTGGAAAGAATTCTCCTTGGGGAGGGGCTGCCACAGAGGGTCTCTGTGAGAAGCAGAGTTGTTGGTTGGGATGTGAATCAGCACTCTACTGGTTTGACTCCCACTTCTGCCATGAGCTCAGCAGGTGGCCTTGGGTCAGCCTCTCCTCTCAGGGCCAAGCTACAAGTGACAAATGACACTTGAACGGCAAGTGGATCGAGTGGAGAGCGAGCGGAGGGCAAGTGAACAGGGAGGAATACACTTGCCGTTCAAGTGTCGTTCGTCACTTGTAGTTTGGCCCTTAGCCCCCGCTATATTGTGTGGGTAATAATACTGACTTTATTCTGTGTTCTAATCTGTCTAGAAAAGCAGAATATAAGTGCAGTTATTATTATAAGGGAGCTGCTGTAGCAGAGTAGTGAAGTGGTAGGGTTGCGAATCAGCACTCTGCCGGTTCGACTCCCACTTCCTCCATGAACTCTGCAGGCGGCCTTGGGTCAGCCCCTCCTCTCAGCCCAACTCCCCTGCTGTATTGTGGGGATAATAATAACACTGACTTTGTTTGCTGCTCTGAGTGGGGCACTAATCTGTCCAGAAGGGTGGTATATAAGCGCAGTTGTGCAGGGAGTGGATGGGGGGGGCTGCCCCCTCATTTGGCGTCGTTCAACTCAGCTGTGCCCTTTCCCACTGGGTCGGTACCTACAGGCACACAAGAACAGTCCTACTGGATCAGACCAAGGGTCCGTTTGCCCGCCTTCCTATTTCCCAAGCAAGCAGCCACAGTCCACAAGCAAGGCACAAAGGCCCTGAAGCCTACACCCTTCATCTCTCCCAAGCACCTCAGAAGTATGCTACCTCTGGACATGGAGGATCCATTCGGCCCTCAAGGCTAATAACTATTTATAGAAGTCTCCTCCGCTTCCACAAATGCATCCAACCTGCTTTTAAAGCCATTGCTACATCTTGTGGCAGTGAGTTCCACAAGTCGGCGATGTGTTGTGTGAAGAAATACTTTCCATTACCTGCCGTGAAACTATGTGCCATCAGTTCTATTGTGTGACCCCTGGAGCTCTAATATTATGCCCTTGTCCCCACCCCAGTTATCTTCTTTTGTAATAAACACGCACGCACGCACACACCCTTTGTTTTTGTTTGTTTTTTAGGGAACATGATCCAAATCTGGGAGAGAAGCGAGAAGTTCCCTCATTGCCCACTAGAGGGCAGGGCAAGCCTTTGGACTGAAATTTTACAACCGCCTATTGCAAGAGTGGGAGGAGGAGGCAGGTACACCTGACTCGTACGTGTAAAATTAACCCTCTCCTCCAAAAACACCCCCTCCCCTCCCCGCCAACCCAACATATCTTTGAAATAAATGTTTGAAGGAAATCAGATGCTTGATTTCAGCTGCGGGACTCTTAAGAGCCGATGGAAACGAGAGCGACATAGTTGGGTGTTTAGGATTCCTGGCCCCGTTTCCCCCCCAGCGCACAAGGGTCCTTTCCAAGGGCGGGATGGAGGAGGAAGTTACCAGAGCTCATCGGTCCACCAGCTAAGAAGATGTGGCGAAAACTGGGTCTTGTTCTGCATTTCTAACCGGTGAAAATTCAGACAAGGTCCCCGCTGGATCGGATCCGAAGTCCATCTTATCTTGGAGGTGGTTCACTCTGACAAAGGGAGCGCTGACTCTCGAAAGCTCCTATCCAGGGGATCTAGCCGGTCTCTAAGGTGCAATGGACTCAGTCAGCAACAGGCATTGGATGGTTCCTTGCATTCCCTTACCAGTTTTTCAAAAAGAATCTCCTCAACCTGTGGAATGCCTGGCTGCACTCAGCAGTCTGCTTCAGCATTCTTGCACATGTGTACGCATGAGAAAAGATGCATCAGTTTCGCCACTCAGAGGCTTGACTTAAAGACTGGGCAGGGGCCATCTGAGGGGACCCACAGAACTGGACGAGTCAGGGTTGTTGACTTGCTGAGTTGGCAAAGCCAGGTTTTGATGCCATTTTTGGATTGGATCAGGATGTGAGTGGAAGACCCAGAGGCAAGCTTTGGACTCAGGTTACAGCTCTGGGTTTAATTCCCCCAAAGCTGGTTAAGAAACAAAGTGCCTTTGGTCGCTCTGTAAGTGCGCCCTTGTTCTATACAAAAACAATTTGCCGGTGCTCGTGTTGAGGAGTGGCATGTAGCAAAATGGAGCCTCCATATTCAAAGGCAGTGTACCTCTGACTGCAAGATGCTGGGAATAACCAGGAGGAGGAGGGCTATTGCCGTGTCCCACCAGAAAGCCTCTCAGAAGCACCTGGAAATGGATCTTTCATCTGATCAAGACGACCTCCGAGGTGCCTTCCTTCTTTTTCCAGGCAAACTTGATTGCAGAAGCCAAGTCTCAGCAACCCCGTGCCCTCTCCGGCACACCCGCTCTGTTCCCATATGTCTGGGTTGTCCGAGTTATTGCTTGGTGTCTGTTTCTCCGAGCCAAGGCTGGGACCAAAATAATGCCTTTATTTATATGTTACTCTTAGGAGTTTCTCAGCTTGTAGATGAAGGGATTTTTTTTTCCATACCAAAATTGGAAATGCCAGACAGGCCTCATGATGTGGGACATTTGCTCTGCCCCTTTCCCAGCTTCTCAGGCCTGCAGTGCTGACCCAATTCAAGACAAGTCGTTGGAACAAACAGGTAACCCAGGGCGAGAGCCATTTTCCACAGCAACTTTCAGGGCCACCTCAACTTTAGACGAGAAGCTGCCCCTGCAGCAGGACTTCCTAAACTCTTGATCTGCTCCCCAGAAGCGTATTTTTCTTCCTTGTTTAATTCCCAAGGAATAGGCCTGATTGCATAACTTGCCCTTATTTTCTAACCCAGTTCTTTGAGATTGCAAAATTATTTACCATTATTTTGGTGCTGAAGTTTAGGTTCAGGAGGACTGTAGAGCTGGACAAGATGCAGAAACGGTCAGGTAGGAAGGCCAAGGAGCCTGACGATGGACGGCTATAAAAGTGTTGAAAAGAAATTTGGTAAGTGAGCTAAGGGGTGGCAAAAGGTAATAGAACATTTTCTCCTTCTCAGGGACACCCAATGATGTTGATAGGCAGTCGATCCTGGACAGACAAAAAGAACTACTTCTTTGCATAATGCACAATTGGCTTGTGGAACTCACTGTCACAAGATGTACTAACATCCACAAAGACAGGTGGCTTTTAATAGGGATTGGACACATTCAAGGAAGTTTAGTCTGGTTCTTAGGATGGTGAAGAGAACCCTCCGTGTTCAGATTAGATGGACCCCCTTGCCTGGCCCAGCAGAGCTCTTCGGAGGTCCTTTTGTTCCAGCCAGCTGCTGCTAACAACCATTTCTTCTGAAGGTTACCTGTATCTTAAACCCAGGACTCATTGGCCATTTCTGGAAGCTCGGCTTGCTATTGTTTCACTTATCCTGTCTCAGCACATTCAGGATAGATAAAGGTGTACTTATGGAACTCACTGCCACAAGATGAGGGTCGCAAGCTTAGAGGTCTTTGAAAGGACACTGGGCAGATTCAGGCAGGATATAGCCACCCGTGGCTATCTGCCACAAAGGTCCACTGGAACCGCCATGGTTGCGGGCAGCATACCCCTGAATACCAGCTGCTGGGGGGCAGCAAGAGGGGGCAGCCAGCCTTGGCCTTCCTGCCCTGCTTCTGGGGAAATCCAGGGGGCTGCGGTGAGAAACAGACTGCTGGGCGAGATGGGCTTCTCACCTGACCTTGCAGGGCTCGGCTCGTGCTCTTCCAAGATGGCCGCTGTACACTGCTCACCAGAATTACAGTATTAAGTAAAGTCCCTCCCGTTACACTGGCCGCATATTTACTCTGTTTTGTGTTTAGACTGAAGTTGTGGACCGTTTAATTCCAAACTCCCCTTGATGGTCACGGTGTTTGGTGAGAATCAGCTCCAAATGTCTTGTTATGCCTGGGAGGACTTTTCCGAGGATGTGGCAGGAATGTGAGCAAAATAACATGAGCAAAGACAGAAGACCTTTATCTGGATGGGGGAGTGGAGTGCGTGCGTGCATGGGACAGGAATACCCCCATTCTCACTCCCATGCCGGTCTGCAAGTTGCACGGGAACTACTGCGAAAACGAGTGCGCCGAAGACCGAAAGAGACCAGGCAATGGCTTGCATGGAACCGTCTTACGCCAGGCGGAGCATCGATGTTCCCACATCCTTTGCTGTGGATCAGTTCTGCTGCTGCCCAGTAATCCAAGTGACTACTTGGGGCAGCACACGAAGGATTGTGTGGGTGCACCCCAGGGACTCGGTGTCTCTCTACACGAGTCATCTTGCATGAGGACACTCAAGCGACTTACTTTCTGTGTGGTCTTATCTTATATTCAAGTGTGTCTCCCTAGCAGTGCAGGTGTATCCACCATGGGAGAACAAGTGTAAGAGCTTTCACCTGATGCTACTTCGGTCAGATGTCTTGTGTAGAGAGACTCTCAGCAGAACACAGATCGGGGGAAATATAGTTTAAAAGGGCAAGGGCCTCGCCAGAATGGGTTACGGTGTATTTCCTTATTGATTAGGCCACACCAAAAAGGTTGCCAAGGAGGTTGTTGGAATGAGTGACAGCTGCTTGCAAGGCAAGGGGGAAAGTGTCAGGTGAGGTTGCAAAGGGCCGATTGGACCATCGGCAGCGGATCCCATCCTTTCAGGTAGGAAATGGGCTCAGATCTTCCCATCTCTGCAATTTCTGTGCAAGAAGCACAAACAAGAATTTCCTGGTTGGAGTCCAGTGGCACCTTCGAGACCAACAAGATTTTCAGGGAGCTCTGAGACTCTCAAAAGCTACGCCCTGAAAATCTTGTTGGTCTCTAAGGTGCCACTGGACTCCAACCTTGCAGAAGAATTACTTGCTGAAAGTTAAAAAAAAAAAGTCGTGCGGCACCTTAAAGAGCCTTCAGTTCTAGTAGACAAAAGAAGGCAAAGCTCATCCTCTTTGAGGTGCCACAAGACTCCCGATTCTTGTGCCAGGTCTTCCTGTGCAAGGCACTCTCATTCGTAACTGCCAGATTACAACTCACCAATACCACATGAACTGCATTAACCAGCACTCTGCAATTCTTGACGGCTAGTTAAATTAGCCCAGCAAACAGAAGGCAGCGGTTTAGTTACTGCTGATTACTGCTGCTTTCAGAAGTGCTTGTCTTGAAGACTTTTTGAGTTTTACACATAAATGTCACTGCCTGGACCTCTTGCAGTTCACGACCTTTGGGCCCCTCTGTTCACCATTTCTTCTTTCTGGTGCTCATGTATAGCCTAATAAAAAGGAAAAATTGAAATCAAAGGGTTTAGATGGAAGCAACTGCGTAGGATTGCCCTGAAAATCATGGGCAAAATGACAGTTTTGTGGATTAGTCTATCTTGTGCTAAACCATTTGGTATTGCTGTTCATGTGGCTACTACTGCTGTTTTTTTTTTTAAAAAAATTCTGCATATGCTCAGAGGCATTCTTGGTTTTCAACCATTCCATGTGTTACAGAGTAATTGAAACAGGTTTTAAGTTGAAAATTAGCGACTTCCACTCCTGTACTTGTGTGAACCTACCAAGGGACAAGAAGTGGAGGGGGCAGCGGTGTGTGGGGAGGGAGCAGGGCCGGAGATTTTGGTTCCCATGACACAGGGGCAGAGAGTGAGTAATCCAGCTGCAGCCGTGCCTTAAAAAGGCAAAACATGCCTTTGGGCCCAGATGGAGAGCCGGGATTTAGTCAAATCCTGATGCCTGGAAAATTGCTTCATCTCCAGGGTGGGAGACCGAGGTTTTTGCTAACTTTGGGCAAAGGAAGAGCCAAAGTGTGAAGGAGGGGGAGAAGGAAGGTTAGATCCTCAGAACTCACATTCAGGAAGTGCTAAAAAAAAAAATCTTGACCCTTTCATGACATGTTTGAGGCGCATGAAAAAATGTGGTCCCTAGAGCATTGCCTCTTTTTAGGTTATTTTAAAAGAGGCTAAAAATTACTCTGGGTTGATTTCTGGTTCTCTGTGTTGAGCTGGCTTTTTAAAAACCTGGAGCAGAAGCAGAAATAGACTTTAAAAGTCGTAATTCTTATTTCAAGCAAACGGGAAGGCCGCATTGAAAGAACTCCCATAAGCCAGCTTGTAAATTTGAAACAGGCTGTTCTGTTTTAAAGAGGAGACATTAAATTTTGTAAATGACGTGCCCGTTTTGACACAGACGGGTGACACATGACACCGGCTGATTCTTGGGGGAGGAAAGCACTGGATAGTTTCCCATCAAAATTTGGGCTTTTTAAAAGGGCCGGTAGGAAACAGAGATTTGGAACTGAGACTTCTAGTTTGCAAAAAATAAACTCTGGCATATCTGATTTCAGGGGCAAGCTGAAGCCAGAGGTGGGGGAAAGTTTATGTGCTTCCAAAACCAGATGAATTCATAGTTGTTATGGATTTCCAAACGGTCTTCCTCTGGGAGTGGGGGGCTGGAATTGCCCTCGGAATGAAAATTAATTAGTCACGCTCTTGATCTTCTCAGCCGAAAGGGCTCTATAGGTCCCGACGACTGGTGGGGGGGGGCGCTTAAGGCTGTCCTAATTAAAGAGGTATTCCTTGATTAGTATATGAATTTTAATAGCTTAAATTTGCATACGTTTGCACGTAAGTAAAAAAGAGTGGTTCCGCATTAGAATGTGTCCATTTGCCAGGGTCCCCAAAGCCTTGCGCACAATTAGAATTGCTTCTGCATGAACATAACACTGGTCTGTTACCTCTTTCCTTTTGTGTTCCCCTTGCTGCCTTGCCCGTGGCAACTGAAGTTCTCCCAGCCCTCAGGACGGAGCGATTTTTCAGGAAGCACAAGGAGCTGCAAAGAGAAGGGTGGACACAGGCTGCACAGAACCACCATGTTCAGAGGCAGCGTACCTTTGCATTTCAGTGGCTGGAGAAGAACCACAGGGGCAGGTGCGCCCTGCTTGGGGGCACAAGACGGGTCTTGGTAGGAAGTGGGATACTGAACTAGTCGGGCCTTTTGGTTTGCTCAGGCTGGACTTTTCTGATTTTCTGAAGGGGGCCGAAACGCCACGGTGTATGCGCACACAAAAAAGTGCCACGTAGGGTTGTTTGACTCTGGGCCTTTGTTTTTAGATGGTGCCTACACACGTCATTGCAAGAAGTGCTTTTGAAAACTTCATTGATATCCCGCTGTTCTCCCAACTGGGACCCCAAACCTTCCTGCCTGTGAGAAGCGGGGCAGGCCTCTTCTAAGATTCTGCCTACCCGCGGTGGTTTTCTTGCATGCTTGTCTGAAAATAGTTTTTATCTGTATTTGCTGTCCAAAGAATGGGGGGCCTGTTTCTCATAGATACAAATGGGGTTTTTTTTTCTCATGTACCTAGTGGGCTAAACGTTGCATTGTGCCAGCATTGCTTAATTCAAGCAAGCAGGTTTTTAAAGACCACTTTCAAGATGGCTTCTCGCTTGGTTTTGCCGGCTGAGACAGGTGAGCACAGCCGGAACCTGTGGGAAAATTCACACCTTTGCACGAAATTTAGATTCAGTCACCTTAAAAGATGCATCTGGAGAAATCTGCAACCCCCTCTGTGCATGCATGCACGCACGCACACACGCAGGCACGCACTGGAGGAAGCTTTCTCGGGGAGGCCCGGCCACACACTCAGCCCCTCCAAGGGGGAAGACTGGCTTTCACTGCAGCCCAAGGGTCGCTTGCAGTGCCGGTAGCCCCTGTACACACACGTTGGATGGTTCCCCTACCAGCGAGGGTAATTCTCAAGCAGGAAGCATAGACGTGCTGCTGCTCTAGGAATCACTGGACCTGGCCACTGGGGCCAGAGCGCATGGGAGGTTTTGGTGGCATGTGAGGGATCCGTGTACAGGAGAAACTGAACCATGCCTGCCCCCATGCTCTCTTTTTCTTCCCAGCCACTACTGTTCCCTCCCTTTGGAGGATTTAGCCAACACGTGTTTTCTTTCAAGAGAATAATTGCTTTTTTAAAAAAAAACACACAAAACCGGCCCCAGTGCATTCCTGAGCTGTGACTTCACAGTAGAACACTGTACAAGACAGCAGGATCCTGTTTTGAGGTCGCCAGACGGGGTGTGTGTAGCGGGGGTGGGGGGGTGGGATTTGTCTTCCCTGTGTTATGTTCTTTAATCTAGAGGACTGAAATTTGGTAGGTGAGTTGTCTGAAGTCCTTTGCTCCCAATGCTTGGGTTTGAAATCTTCAAAGCAACGCTGTCTTGGGTGCATCTGCCACTGTCTTGGCTGAATTCTGAGTCATAGACAAGGGATGGGGGGGGGGGGCGCCATTAGTAGAGTTCGGTTGGGCAGGAGAAGATTTAGCAGGCTGGGCCTAGAATGTTTCCTTCTCAAGACTCATTGAAATAAGCGGGAATTGCATGGTGCTCCCGGAAAGTTATTTCAGGAACATGTTCACACCAAACCGCCACTGCAGTTCTTAGCGATGGAGTCTTTTCTTTGCACCAGATGTGTCGAGTCTTGTCATTTTTAGCCCTTTCATGTTTAACTATTTATTGTAACATCTTCATACAAGAAATACATGTGCACAAGAACAGTGCATAGGTTACAGACCTTTAAAAGGACAAACCTTGTGGTGCGCTGCAATTTTAAGAGGGGTATTTAAAAAAAGAAGTGGTATTGAGGAAAACGACTGGTAGCCCAGCAGAACCTTCTGTTCCAACTGGTCGCCTGGTTTTCTACAGCGATTTCTTTCATTCAAGATTGGAAAACAGAACTGAACGAGCAATGTCGTGTGTGATGTATTGTCGAAGGTTTTCATGGCCGGAGAACGATGGTTGTTGTGGGTTTTCCGGGCTGTATAGCCGTGGTCTTGGCATTGTAGTTCCTGACGTTTCGCCAGCAGCTGTGGCTGGCATCTTCAGAGGCGTAGCACCAAAAGACAGAGATCTCTCAGTGTCACAGTGTGGGAAAGATGTTGGCAGGTCATTTATATCTACTCAGGAAGGTGGGTTTGGGCTGAGTCATCCTGTAAGAGTTTCCCAGGGTGTGGAATGCTAATGGAGAGAGGCATCACTGTCCACACTGTGACACTGAGGGCCAAGCTAGAAGTGACGCCTTACACGGGTTGGACACGTGTCAGCTTCCCTCAAGTTTTGATGGGAAATGTAGGCGCCCTGGTTTTACAGCTTGGCTCTCCATTACAGCTGCAAGACCAGGATGCCTACATTTCCCATCAAAACTTGAGGGAAGCTGACACGTGTCCAACCTGTGTCAGGCGTCACTTGTAGTTTGGATCTGAGAGACACTGAGAGATCTCTGTCTTTTGGTGCTACACCTCTGAAGATGCCAGCCGCAGCTGCTGGCGAAACGTCAGGAACTACAATGCCAAGACCACGGCTATACAGCCCGGAAAATCCACAACCACCAATGTTGTGTGTGATTTGGACCTAAGTGTCTTACCTGATGCCCTTACTTCATTTTGAAGCAAGGGCCTATCTATGGCTGAGGCACTGGCAAGTCGTCCCTCCAGACTGCCCACGTCCTGCCAGGCCTGCCCTGGAGATGGTCTTATCCTGCTAGTTAGTTGCCTTTGCAGATCCGTCAACAGCCTTTTTTGGAATCGACAGTAGACGTCTCTGTACTCGGTATTTATTAGTATTTACCTGGTTTTATTGTTTTAATGTAAATTGTACTTGTACGATTGCAGGGAAGACAAGATAGAAATGAAATGAAATGAAAATGCAGGCATCTTTATCAGAACTGTCCCAACATCCAGCATGAAGAAGCGCTCTGTGTAACTCAGAAGCTGCCCTTTAAACGGAACGTGATCTGGATGAGTTAAGCATCCCTTTCATCATTTGCCATCCAGACGCTGAAAGTGAGTCATGCTTTACTCCTCCACTCAGGTTAGTACCTGTTGACACATCTTGTGACAGGGAATTCCACAGGGATAATCACGAGCTGGAGGAAGCTGGATTTTTGTTTTGCCTGCGATGGGCCGCCTGACAGCGTCATGGCTCTCTGGTATCATAAAAGACCAATCCTCTCTGTCCTATCATTTTGATTGCCGCTTTCTGCACGTTTCCAGATCTCTGACATCTATTTTTGAATCTATCCACGTAGGCATGCTCTTTTAACAGCTGTAAAGAGAATATTAGAACCCTTCCCTCCTCCTCCTCCGCCTGCCCTCTCCTTTGCAAAACTCAGAGCCAAGCTACAAGTGATGCCTGACACAGGTTGGACACTTGTCAGCTTGCCTCAAGTTTGGATGGGCAATGTAGGCGTCCTGGTTTTACAGCTTGGCTCTCCATTACAGCTGCAAGACCAGGGTGCCTACATTTCCCATCCAAACTTGAGGGAAGCTGACAAGCGTCCAACCTGTGTCAGGCATCACTTGTAGCTTGGCTTTCAGAGCCCTGAGGCTGACCCTTCCTTTGCCCACCGGGCAACAGGGGATCTGCGATGATGGCTGAGTTAGAAGGCTGAACTGACTCACAACAAGCGGGTGCTGGTGAAGGTGGTGGCAAGTGTGAATCGGGGCTTTGTGCTGCTGCTGCTGCTGCCGCTGCGACAGGCAGTGCCAGGCGGGAAGCACCCAGGGGTGGCTGGGCAGCGGAGGAGGGCTGCTCCTGTGTGTGTGCAAGCAGAAGTCGTCGTGGCTGCCGGAGCTGCTCCCGGCTGGCCCCAAATTGGGGAATGGAAGGAACCAACAACAAGCAAGAAGTTCATGGCAAGTCTTCCTGGGAGGGGGGGGGGCACGCTGGGGCTCACTGCCATTCAGGAATGCAGGCAGCCCTCTCTTACCAGGTGCTCTGCATTGTTTCCTTGGAGAGCCGTGGCAGACAGAGAAAACTCTCTCCCAAAGCTGCTACTTAGCTGATGATGCCCAGAAGCGAGCCGGGGACTATCTGCGAGCAAAGCAACTCTATTCCTGGGATATGGCTTCTACCCAACACCAGGGAAGACCCTCCCTCCTTCTTGCCCACGGTTGCCCACCCTCAGCAGCTCTCCAGGGCTTTACCTGGAGAGGCGATGCAGGTGGGCCGCCTGTGTCCTCAACCTTCCCTTAAAAGCACAGGCTGCCTCTGAGCCCAGGTGGCACCTGTTGCTGAGAGATCCATGCTGGCCCCTGGGTGTAGTAGTGCAGGACGCTGCTCGGCCCTCTTGCCTGTGGGCCAGTCACTTATGCACACGAACTGCCTGCCATTCACAGGACTCACCTTTTGGAACATACTTCGTCGCCTTGCTTAACTTCTAAGTGTGTGCATTCATGCACCAAAGGCAAGATTGCTGAGCATGGGGCTGCATCAGCAGTTCTTCCAGCGCATGCGTTTCCCTGCATTTCCTGTGCCCCCGAATGGTCCCGTAATGAGCAACACTCTCTCTGTTGCTGCACCTTTGCTTCTCTGCATCCTGTGCGCTCCTTCTGGGAGAGCCTTTAAGGGGCTGGGATAGCCCCCCCTTTCCCTCTGGTGCCCTCGAGGTGGTCTCCCCCCCTTTTCATTCTAACTGTGCACAGGGCACCTGAGAAGGCTGGAGTGGCACAAGAGAAAAACTCTGTGCCTCCCTGTGGCCAAGGCCCTGCAAATCACAGAACTGGCACTCCCTTCCTCTGTGCAGCGCACCCCTAAGCCACATGACCTGTCAGTGTTCTCCAAAGGCCTTTTGAACATGCTCAGAGGCACAGTTCTGTATTTCTCCTGCAGGGAATGATGGCTGATGTTTGCGCATCTTGTAATAGTTTTTTTCCCCCCCACTCAATTGTAACTCATGTCTTTGGGCCGCTGGATGCTTCAGGCAGAGAAGCAAATCCCAGAAGACCAGCCGAATCCTGTGTCCAAAAGCACTAGGAATCTGGTGGCACTTGAGAGCTTGGCAAATTTAGGGTGGCATGAATAGGAGTAAGGGGAGAGACTGCTTCTGCCCGGGTCTTTGCGAGGGGAAAAACACAGACTGGGCAGCAGAGCTGGAGGGGCTGGACAGCCTGTTTGGGTCCCGGTGGAGGCAGAGAGCCTGGCCTTCCGCCTCCTTGCTGAGGCTCCCTTTCCAAGCCGGCTCTCTTTTCTCCCACGCAGCTTGTGTGTGTGTGTGTGTGAGTGTGTGTGAGCCAGGGAAGGAGATGGGCCCAGACCGGTGCATTCCCTATCCATCTGGAATGGATTTATTTTTCCTTCCGCCGCAGAGGCCCTGCAAGTGCCCGCGCCTCTTTACCCAAAGCTCTCCCAGCCTGGTGGTTTTGTGGTGCTCCCAGCAAAAGCCGTCTCCCCCCAAGTGCCCCCTTGCCCCACGGGCAGCCCCTCTTTAATATAGGTAGATTGTGAGAGGGAGGGCAGGAAGGGAGGAGCCAGTGCTTGGCTCTCATGGCTAGACACCGCTTTGGGGCTAGGAAGGAATTTTCCTCTAGATCAGGTTGGCCCAACTTCCTAAGAGTTTTTGCCTTCCTCTGGGCATAGAGCAAGGGTCAGTGGGGGAAGTGAGGGGGGGAGATGTAAATATCCTGCAATGCGCAGGGTCTGGACTAGATGACTCCTGGGGGTACCAGCTCTGTGTTTCTGTGTTTCTTTCCAGGTCCCCCCTTTGGCTTCAGAGGATGCTGCTTTCTAAAAACTCCCAGGTTGTCCTCGGTCGGAGTTGCCTTTGGCTCCCGGACCTGGAGGCAGAACCCAGGTGTCCGGGCTGCTTATCTTGAGGCTTGGCACCAGTCTAGGGAATAATCAGGCCCTTATTAGTCCCCAGCAAACACCTTTATCGGGACAGCCTTGATGAGAGAGGAGGCAAGAGTGGGGGGGCAGGAGGGGGAGGGCAGCTTAGGCACTGTAAAAATTAAGCAACTGGGAGTGGCCTGATCTGTGTGTAGCCCCCCCCCCGCCCAAGCTTCGCAGAGAAATATGGCTGGGGGGGGGTGGCGACAGTTGCCTCTTCCTGGGGGTGGTTTCTGGTGCCCAGCAAGAGGAGAGAAGCTGACGGGGAGTGGAGATGACCTCTGCATGTTCTCAGAGGCACCAAGGGCAGGAAGTTCAGGTAGGAGAAAAGAATTGCATAATAAACATGTGGAACTCACTGACACTGGATAGCGCGCTGGTCACTGGTTTAGATGGGAGGCATAGAGAAGGAGGAGAGGTCTTAGTCGTAATGGCTAAGTGGACTCTCCATGTTCAGAGGCAGTCTACCCCTAAATGTGAGATGCCCCCAGAATTCTTCTTAGGTTTAATTTTATGATTCTTTCCTGGGGGCGGGAGGGGGGGGACTGACTCGAGGAAAGAGGCAAAGGGTGTGAACCAGAGGACTGGAGAGGGATCCCGGCTCTTCACAGGTTTCAGAGGGGCGATTCGCTCTCTTCTCCCGGCTCTTCCGCTTTTCTTTGCACCCTTCGGAGTAACGCGCGTCTCGGAGCAGTGCTGAACGTGTGAAAAGGTGCCGGGGCTTTCATCCCCACAGGGCGAGAGCTGTTGGTGAAATGAAAGCTTTGCCACAACACACCCATTCATCTTGAAAGTCTCTGTCCCGGGGGCAAGAGTACCTCTAAGCGTGTGCAAAGTAAATCTCATGCCTCGGTAATGTCTACTGGCCCTGAAACATCTGTAATCGTGCAAATGTGTCCCTGGCCGAGCAGAGAGGGGCCGAGGCTCATATCCCCCTTTGATTCCCTGGAGCCTGGGGCTATTGATTATTCTTATCATTTACGTTATTTATAGCCCGCCTTTCTGATTGTGACAAGGCGAGTTACACAGTCTGGTCAGTACAGTCAATCTCAAAGGCGTTTCTGTAAACAGAGGGCTCTGAGCCCGCTTGCGGGGAGCGCGGACGAGAAATTAAATAAAAACCAATCAATCAATGCAAAGTTGCACAGCGGCGCTTCTGCAGCGGCCAAGGGGCGGTTCGCTTTGCACGCGCTCAGAGGAACGCTCGTTCCTCCCCAGGTTCCGGCACTGAGCCGTGACAATGAGCAATGGGGGGGGGGGGGGCTCGGCCGGTTCCCGGTAGGATCTGCAAGCCACGGCTGCCCTGCGGGCGTCGGGGCTGCTTTTGTTCGGGCGCGAAGGGTTCCCGAGCAGAAGCGAGCGAGTCCCCTCCCCCCGCGGCCCTCCCCTCCCGCCGCCCCTCCGGCTGGGCTCCGGGGCCGGCCTCGCTCGGCAGAGGTCTTCTTCTTCTTCTTCTTCTTCGCGCCTCTTCAAAGACCTCCCAGCGCCCCCCGCCCCCGCCCGCTGCGGCCCTTCCCCCAGACCCTGGCGCGGGGGCGCGGGCGGGCGCGCGCAGAGCTTGCGCGATCCGGCGCGGCAGCCCGGGCAGGGGGCGGCTGGGGGCGGTGAGCGAACCGAGAGGCGGGGAGGCAGCGCCCGCAGGTGGCTCGGGGGCCCCCGCCGGGCCAAGGGCAGCCGGGCTGGGGCTGGGCGGCCAGGAGCCCCCCTCCTCTGACCCCCGCCGCGGCAGGACCCGGGAGGCCAAGAGCCGGGAGCGGAGCCCGGCGCGAAGGTAAGGGCGCTGCGGCCGGGTCCCCGCAGACGGGGAGGCGGGATCGGCAGCCCCGCGGCTACGCGTGGTTTACTCGGAAGTAAGCCCTCCTGACTCCACCGAGGGGCATGCCCCTGAAGGAAGAGCGCGCAGAACCGCAGCCTCCCTTCGCAGTGCAGAGGCTTCTGAGCGGGCACAGAGTGCCTCTTCCGCGCTCGCAGGCAAGAGCCCCTCCCACACCTCTGGCTCGGTTCCGACCCGAGGGCGCTCGCGCCGCCCGCGAAATCCGGTTGGTCTTTGCCGCGCTGCCGGGCCCGACCCTTGCTCCGCTCCCCAACTTTATGGTAGCACAAGCTTTCGAGAACCACCGCTCCCTTCATCTCATTTCTTAGAAGGGCTCAGCCATGGCTCCGGATCCAAAGAGACCCTCCCCAAGCCAGGCTCTGGAGCGGCCCGTTTTCTTAACGGCTGGGACGGGGGACGAGGCAGGAGGCGCGGGGCTGCTGGCCCCGGGGGAGGGTCGCGCTGGGGGGGGAGGCAGCTCCGCGGGGGCCGGGCCCTTTGATCGCCGATTGCCCAATTTCCCTGGTGCCAAGAAGTCCCTGCGCTGCCTTCCAGGCGCGCCCGCGGCTCGGCAGGGTCGTAAACTTCCTCCCAGATTTCCGGGGCTTGCCTCCCCCCCCTTAGCGGGGCTCAGGGCCTGCGCGCGGCCAGAAGCTAGCCCCGGGCTGAGCGCTGGGTGCCCGCGAAGGACAGCTGGGGGGAGCTGGGTGGGCAGCCGTGTTGGTCTGCGCCAGAACAGCAGGCTTGGACGACTCCAGTGGCCCCTTCGAGACCAGCAAGACCTTCAGGGTGTCAGCTTTCGAGAGTCACAGCTCCCTTCTTCAGACACAGGTGGGAATGGAGATCCCTGGGCCTTTATATCCCAGCCAGAGGCTCATAGAATGGCAGGATTTGAGTCCAGTGGCACCTCTGAGAACAGCTTTTGAGAGTCAGAGCTTCAGACACCGGTGCGGTGGGATGTGAGTGTGGGGGGGGGGGGCGGGCGGGTTCAGGCAGGTAGCCCTGTTCAGCTGCAGTGGAAGAGCCAGATTCCGGTCCCATAGCACCTTAAAGACCACCTGGATTTCCAGGTATAAGCTTAAGGGAGCTTTGACTCTCAAGTCTTTGTGTATGTGTGTGTGTGTGTGGTTCCTCCACATTGAGCTCCACAACCCTCTTCTTCCTCCCCCACCTAACCATGCCACACCCTTGTGCTACCAGCACTCTGTAGGGCCTGGGGGCCCCCTGCCTTCCTGCGCCCGTGGACCCCAAACTGAGCTTGGTTGAATTGAGTAGGATTTACTTCTGAGGAAACCTGCTCAGGGCCAGGCTGTTCTTGCAACCAGAAAGGTGAAAAGATGAAATTGGGGGGGGGGTGTCCTATTTTCAATACCTGTTTATGGGTCAAGGGGGTGGAGTGCCCGTGTGCGTTCTCGAGTATGAAACAGTTTTGTGCCTGGATTGATTAATGTTGAAAAGGGGTGGGGGGGGGCATGGGCTTTTTGCGAAGGTGCTGAGAATTGCCCCAGGTTCGAAATCTGTTTCCCAGGAGGGCAGGAACTTTGGAGTCAAAAACTCCACTTTTCTTCAAGGGCTAAACATGAAGGCAGCCTTCCCCTCCCCTTCCCTCACTTGTTAGGGGAATAAATGTCAAATGGGGAGGGGGGAGAGGGGACGTGTGATTGTCTGAACATGCTGAGTGCTTTAGATCATTTTGCAAACTGCAGTGGTGCCTGGAAACTGCCCTCCCCGCCTCGTGCAGATCTGCGAAGGCTGGGGGGGGGGGGTAATCGACCAAAGGAGGCCGAGGGGGCATTGTTGGTGAGCTCTGGGGCTTTTTACAGGAAGTGTGCGTGGGAGGGCTGGACTTGTGCTTTGACTACAATCTCCAAGGTTTGGAGGGAGAAAGAGAGGAATTCGTCGGAGGCAAGTCCCCGCCGATCAATGGCTTGTAAGAGCGCTGGGTTTGTCTTGGGGGGAGGAACCAGTACTGAATGAGTCGGTGGGATCCATGGAGGGAGGTGTTGTTTCTGGGAGGAGATCTCTAGTTTGGTAGATGGGCAACAACAATGCAAGCAGCCGGGTGTGGAAGGGGAGTCTTAAATTGGGTGGCTTTTCAGTGATAGGAGAAGGAGGGCCTCGGTTAGGAGAATGGCAGGGGAGGGGGAGGAAATTGCTCGAATGGAATTTGATGGGGGGGGCTGTTTTCCTGACCCAGGTCTGCACTGGAGAGGCATTTGCAGGAGGAGGGGGGGAGGCAAATGGGGACACAGAAGGGGGCAAGGAGGCAGGTCTGAGTCTAGAGAAGAGTGGAGGAGAAGCTGGCGGAGAAGGGGGAGGGCAGAGGCTTGGGTTTGGAGGGGGCCCTTTCCCCGTCTGGCTTGGAGAAGGGGGGCTGCCGGAGAGGATGGAAGGAGGGGGGCAGCAAAGTCCACAGGTAGCAGCAGGGCCCGCCCAGCCCTGGGCATTCTAGAACTGCCCCCTGCTCAGGAACCTTGTTGGATACTTTCCCTTCAGGCCAGTTGGTAGGATAAAGCTGCGTCACTCTGCACATTCTCAGATGCACTCATCATTGCTGTTCCTTTATGCACGCAAGGAAGGGCATGCAGCAGCTAACTGGGAAAGGTGTCAGGATTTGAGCGTTCCAAGAATTGCTAGCCCCCTCTCCTCTTCACCATCCCAAACGGTCAGAAACTGGCAAGGATCAACCCCTCTGTGCATCCTCAGAGACACTCTTTTTGGCTGTGAATCCTCCACCTGTGAGCATTTGAAGCAAGCTCTGCAGTCCTTGTGCCTACGAGATGCTTTTCAGCTTTCTTTCTCCTTGGTTCGGCGTGGCCGGTACAAATAAGCAGAGCATCCACAATCCAAGGCAGTCTACCTGTCAATTCCAGCGGCTGGGAACACACAGGGGATTGCCATTAGCTAGGCATCCTCTTTGTGAGCTTCTGAGGTCCTCTGGCTGGCGACATTTGTGGGAAGATGGTTGCTGAGAACCTGCAGAATGGTTCTTGGCCCCAGGGGAAGAAAAGGACTCCGGGACCCAGGCAGCAGTGAAAAGGCAGTGGGCAACGATGATGGAAGAGCGGGCAGGATTTGGTCCCTAAGCCAGTGCAATATATTTGAAAGAAATGAGCGAGAGCCAAGTTGTGGAATTAACTGTCGTGCCGTTGGCTCTGCTGAGGTCTGATTTTGGGTACCAGCGCTGGGGATTTGCGGTATGCAGCCGAGGGATGTGTGCGCAGGATTTGGGCAGAAAATGACTTGCGGCAGAATGACTTGGCGGGTGCAGGCTGGAATTTGCTGGCAGCCTTTTGGTTGTGAAGGAAAGCCGATGTCTTATCTTGAAAGAACATGCCCACCGCTTCCCTGCCAGGCTGCTGTGGAAGTCCCAGGTTGGCTACACTTCTCAGCGAGTGCTTTCTTCAACTGCCTCCCCAAAGAACTACATTTCCAGACTGACCTACTTGCCTCTGCGAGTGCTTAACCATTTGTTTAAAAAACCCCAGAGGTGCTGTAAGATTGAAGCCACCTCTTCTGAAGTTCAAAGCCTATTCTCCGGTCCCAAGTGCAGTCGCTGGGTGATGGGAGAAACATACTCTGCACGTGCTTGGAGGACGTGCTTTATTCTCAGCTAGTTCTTGGGTTAAAAAGCAGTTCTAGGGCTGAGCCTAGGTTGCAGGTTAGCTGGCTCCTTCAAGCTTCCCACCTGGATTGCTTCAAAAGTTTTCCAGCCTATTCCCTCTTCCGGATGAGCTAAACTAGCCAAGTTCATCCCGGGACACTCACCCATTGCAACAGCCGCAGCCTACTGGATGCAGAGGGATCTTTGGGGCCGTAAAACTTCTTTGCAAATCTCTCCTTTTTTCCAGCAGCAGAAGAACCACAAGCCCACGTTCATCTCTGGCCAGTGGAACTCCAGGGCTATTTGGGGCAGAGTCCCTGGAAGAGAGAGGGCAGGACAGGAGACAGGGGTGGAGTCTTTTGTAAATTAAAAAAAAGCCCTTTGTTTGGGAAGTGGAGGGGGGGAGCACTGCAGCCCAGTAAGAGAATCTTAGCAGATCCCAAACGCCTTAGAGCAGAATTCTTCATTTGCTTCAAGAAATTCAGTCATTTTGCCCTTGGGATCCACTTTTACCAGGCAACAATCCGCTTCTGTAGCAGAGAACCCTCTTTCCCTTTCTCTTGCCACATCTGGCTTTTGATTAATTCCTAAGCCACACTGTCTGCTCCTCCCTCTGTCTTTCTTCTTCCTCCCATAATAGTGTAAAGTAGGAAGTTCAAAATTCAATCACAGTTCTGCCCCTGATCTTTCTGTCTCTGGGGAAATTGAGGGAACCCGCTCATCTTTGGTCCTCAGGCCCTTCTTTTCCACTTTAACCAGAAAATGTGGCTAACCAGTGCATTGTTGAAAATAATATAAAACCCCAACAGGCACTATAATAAAAAACTGGAAGGCTTGAATCAAACGTCCATTAGCCGCGAATCAAAACTACGGCAGCAAAAAGGAAGCATTGGGAAGAGATGGCCAGAAGTGGCCACGGTTAGTCCCTTTCCTAAGCAGCCTCGTGCTTGCTGCTGGCTAAGAGGTGGACTTCCCCCACCAGGCATTCCAGAGCTACGGGGGCCACAACCCGAAGGACCCTGCCTGCCAGCTTCCATGGGAACTGGCCTTGGAAATCCTAAGAGTTACGGGATCCCCTCTTCCCCTCTCTTACGGCTCAGATGTTGAAGACTTTCTGGTTCCCCACAAATCACGTCTCATAGAGCGGTCCGAATTGGCCCAGGACAGCGTGAGATAGCTAGGGTGTCCGATGTCCTGATCTCCCATGCTCCGTGCTTTGGGATTGTTGTTTCCCAGCAAGAAGAAAGCTAGCGAATAAGGCCTCCAGTCAGTCGCAGATCAAAAGAATCACCACTGGAGTGTGAGAATCAGAAGTCGTTTCTCCAGCAATGACCTGAAAGTCTAGCCAGCCTCCCCCCCTCTGCGAGCGGCGACTTGACGTCACCCCACAGCCTCTCACGCTCCTGCTTGGAGAAGTTAAGCCACAGAAATCTTCGCTGCAAAGCGCACAGCTCCTGCTGGGAGGCCACAGGAGGAAGAAGAGGGAGAGGGAAGATCCGAGGCAGAGGAAATGTTTACAGGGGCCAAGTCAGGGGAAGAGGGGAGCCGGCTGCTCCTCTTCCAGCCACGCCCTCCAGAGGGCATGGAGTCCATAGGTTGCTTATCAGCCATGGCTTAAAATGGGAGACTTTTCTAAAAGTTTTTTTTTTAATGGTGGCCTACCTGACAGGATTGTTGTAAGGACTGAGTGAATGTGTGTGCAAAGTACTGTGAAAAATCTGAGGCTTTCTAGGGTTACATCAGCACTTTGTTCTTGTGG
Source organism: Eublepharis macularius (assembly GCF_028583425.1). Taxonomy (NCBI): domain Eukaryota; kingdom Metazoa; phylum Chordata; class Lepidosauria; order Squamata; family Eublepharidae; genus Eublepharis; species Eublepharis macularius. The sequence goes on along the minus strand of NC_072804.1, from coordinate 56,869,839 downwards.
CCCTTTCTTACACGCCCAGGGTAATGCCAATCGCCACTTTGGGGTCAGGAAGCAATTTTCTCCAGGCCGGTTTGGCCAGGCATCCTGGAGGTTTTTGCCATCTTCTGGGCACGGAGCAGGGGGTCACTGGGTGTGTGGGGAGGGGAGGTAGTTGTGAATTGCCTGCACTGGGCAGGGGGTTAGACTAGATCACCTTGGAGGTCTCGTCCAACGCTATGATTCTTTGGTTCTATTCTATGAAATGTGAATTTATTAATACCATTACTACTACTAATATAACATTCATCAGGCACCCTGAAGAAAGCAATTTTCCTCCCAATGCGTAATTAACTTGTGGGACTCACTGCCACAGGGTATAGTGATGGATGCTAGCTTTGTTGGCTTTAAAAGGGGTTCAAGGAGGAGAGAACCAGCAAAGGCTACTAGCTAGGATGACTAAAGGGAACTTCCATGCCCCGAGGCAGTCAACCTCTAAATGCCAGCGCTAGGAGGCAATATCTGCCCTCCAGGGCTTGCCCCTGTGCCCTGTTTTTTGGTCTTGCGGGGCAATTATTTGGCTACTGTGTGAGACAGGATGCTGGGTCAGACAGACTGCTAGTGTGGGCCAGCAGGGATCTTCTGAAGTTCTTGCATCCCGTTGCAGCCTCGTCCACATTTGTTCAGCCACGGACAGGCAGAACTTCTGAGTTAGACAGATCTCTTCAGCTATCCAGACTGCAGCTCCAAAAGAGCAGTTCATCACATGCGAATGGGGAACGACTCATCCCCTAACATCTGTTCATCGCTTGATGAATGGAACAGAGTTCGCTTGTGTGAACCTATCTGCACATTTTTATCCAGCCCTTTTTCCAGGGACCTCAGGGTGGTGAATATGATTCTTTCCTTCTGTTTTTCCTCACAGCAACCCTGTGAGGTAGCAAGCTCCCAATGTGACCCAAGGAGACTTAAGGCAAACAGAAGCTTGCTCGTCCCATCCTCGTGGGACACTCCATGTCCAGCCCCAGAGGTGGGCCTTTCACATTGCCAAGGATCGTGTGCAATGCACAACTCTCTCCACCCCCAGGTTTAATTGCTGGGGTCTTTGGCACACCCATAAGGCACAGAAGCCACCATTCACAGAACTGAGCGGCCCCTCATTGTTATCTACGGGACCCAGGAAAACAAATATTTACCCGCCGCGCCCACTCACTGCCTCCTTCCAGAGGCTGAGGAGGGGCCTGGGATCAGCGGCTGGACTGTGCGGCTGGTGGGAAAGCTGCCCAGAGGATGCGTGCAGCCACGATGCCCCATTGCTGCATGGACAGCATTGGGAAGCTTTCCAGGAGTCCCAGGAAAGACAAGGAGGGCATTTTTTGACTCTCTGTTTTTGGCTAAACATTAGGAAGAACTTCCTGACAGTTAGAGCGGTCCCTCAGTGGAACAGGCTTCCTCGGGAGGAGGTGGGCTCTCCTTCTTTGGAGGTTTTTAAGCAGAGGCTAAATGGCCATCTGACAGCAATGCTGATTCTGTGAACCTGGACAGATCATAAGGGGGAGGGCAGGAAGGGTTGCATCAGGGCTTAGTTCTCGTGGCCCTTTCTTACACGCCCAGGGTAGTGCTGATCGCCACCTTCAGGTCAGGATGCAATTTTCCCCAGGCCAGTTTGGCTAGGGATCCTGACGGTATGTTGCCATCTTCTGGGCATGGAGCAGGGGTCACTGCAGGTGTGTGTGTGTGTGTGGGGGGGTGTAGTTGTGAATTTCCTGCATTGTGCAGGGGGTTGGACTAGATGACCCTGGAGGTCCCTTCCAACCCTATGATTCTGTATCACCGTTTCCCTGTATAAAAGCCACTGATAGTTGTGCTCTGGCCTGCACAGGTAGGCAGCCATGCTTTTGCCCTTTACCAACAGTTAATTTTATTAGCCTTGAACTCAGGTTGGTGTGCTTAGGTTCCTTCTTTTTGTCCTCACAACAATCCTGTGAGGTAGGTTAGACTTACAGAGAATGAGTCACCCAAATTCTTTAGTGTGCTTCATGCTTGAAAGCTAAAGGTTGTTTTTCTGCCTTATAGTAAAGAGTCCAGTAGCACCTTTAAGACTAATGAACTTTATTGTAGCATAAGCTTTCGAGAACCACAGCTCTCTTTGTCAGATGCAATTTTATTGTAGCATAAGCTTTCGAGAACCACAGCTCTCTTTGTTGCATCTGGCAAAGAGAGCTGTGGTTCTCGAAAGCTTATGCTACAATAAAGTTGGTTAGTCTTAAAGGTGCTACGGCTCTCTTTGCTATTTTTGCAACTACAGACTAGCACAACTCACTCCTCTGGATCTTTCTGCCGTATGGTTCTCAAAGCAGATGGGAGACCCTGTAAATTCTCACTTAAAGCCAGCAAAATATAAAACCTGTTAAGCAAAGACATCAGTGGCTCGTTGGCGGCAAATCTGAGGGATGATCGCTTCAGGTCAGCCCAGAGCTTTGAATTGTGCCCAGGAACAAATTGGCAATCGATATCGTTCATGAGGGTGGCCCCAGGCAACAGCTAAGTGACTGCCCCCTGCTCCTGCCTACCTTGCAAACTTGTTTCCAAGGGCAGCCCAATGCATAGCACATTATAGCAGTCTAGTCCAAGTAGTTGCCAGAAGATGTGGGACAGCAACTTGCTCAGCTGGGCTGAGAAGAACAGCTGACCCAAGACTACCCACTAAGGTCATGGCAGTTGGGGGATTCAGACCAGCAGAGTGCTGATTTACAACCTAACTATTTAACCACTATGCTACAGCAGCTCTGCCCCTGCTAGGGGGCTGTCTGGGGATACCTGGTGGGCCACAGTGGGCAATGGGATGTTGTGGTAGATGGACCTTTATTCTGATTGGGTTCTTATACCCCACTGCTGCAGAGAGATCCCCCAAATCCAGGTTAAGTTGCAGAGCCATTGCCTGCGTCTCTGTGTGGCCTGGATTGTCTTCCAGTCTTTTCACCCTCCTCCGGTCCATTACGGGACTCGGCCATTTAGCCTGGGCTCTGATAAGGAAAGATGAAACTGAGCCGTGCCTTATCAGTGAGCTGATGGCACCCAGCCCTGAATGACCTCACCTGGTGGTTTCACGTGGATGTTAAAAAAGCACACTCACAAAAAAGGAGGGCAGTGCCCTCTGAGCGAGGACGCTTGCTCTCTCCTGCACTCCAGGGATGCAAGGACAAAATCTGACCCGTGACTTGCTCAGCTCTGTGGGCCCCCTACCAGGAAGGGAGAATTTGCACTCAGGCCAGCTCGGCAGGCCTGTGCCTGAGCACCTCTTTCAGGGCGACCAGCCGCTGCTGACAGCCTGCCGTTCAAGGGCGCATGCGTTTCTTTTTCTGGAGTCTCCCAGCTTCACAGATTCACAGGACTTCGCTGTGTTAGAGTCCAGTAGCACCTTTGAGACTAACCAACTGTATTGTAGCATAAGCTTTTGAGAGCCACAGCTCTCTTCGTCTCTCTGACGAAGAGAGCTGTGGCTCTCAGAAGCTTATGCTACAATAAGGTTGGTTAGTCTCAAAGGTGCTACTGGACTCTTTACTATTCTCCCAGCTTCACAGAAGCCCTTCGGTTTCCCGAAAGCAGTTCCATCCTGTCGCTTATTTCTAAAATGTTGGTTTGGCAGCCCTTCTTTGGGGAGCAGCTGCCTCATCGCTGCCAGTTCCGGAAAGTAACATTTGCCCAATGTACACCAGATTGGATTTTTGAAAAGGAAATCAACAGCTTTTCAGTGTTTCATGCAATGCCCCCCCCTCTTCCTCCTCCCTCTACCAGCTGCTCTTGTGCATTCAAGGGGGGGTTTCTTTTATTCGCTGCTCATCAGATTCTATTTTCAGCACAATTAACTTCATACATTTTCTGGATAAAATAACTTGGGCCCAATCTCCACTCAAAGGATGGGGTCCACTCGCGCACAAAGGCATTCTTATGCACCAAGAATTTTTTTGCCTTGAAGAACCCAGTAGGGGTCGCCATAAGTCGGCTGTGACTTAACAGCACTTCACACACACACACACAAGCAACGGGCAAATTATCTTCCTTTATGTACAATAGCTGGAATTTGACTCAGGCCTAAGAACCCCTCCTTCCATCACTGGGTGGGGGGGGGGTCCCCACAGGAGTTGGAGGCATGAGTTGCTGTGTGTGACACAGAAGCAAAAATGTGAGCAGTGCATATATACTGTATAGTACAAGTGTTTATAAAAAAGTTTTTTCATAAATTTATACACAAGACAATGAACAATAATTCACTACAAAAGGTGCATGTAAATTCATACCCAATGCAATAAACAGTATACGGAATACACTTACAAAAAGATCCATAGGACTGGGTTCATGCTTGAGGACACTTACGCTATTCAGTTATGTTTCACTCTGCTGCTCTTAAGAATTATGAATATTGTAGTGATTCACTGTTTATTGCATTGGGTATGAATTTACATGCACCTTTTGTAATGAATTATTGTTCGTCTTGTGTATAAATTTATGAAAAAACTTTTTTATAAACACTTGTACTATACAGTATATATGCACTGCTCACATTTTTGCTACTAGTTCGGTCAGGTGAGCTGTAGGGTTATTGCCTCTTGATTGTTTCAGTGTGTGCCACAGAGACAGAAAGGATGATGCTCCAACAGGTCCCAAGAGGTTAACAAACAAAAGATTTTCCACGTTGGAAAGAGAAGGCAGTTTATAATGTGTGCATGCAAGGGCTATTTATTTGTTCTCTGAACGTCGGTACTCGGCTGCTTTCTGCTTTCCCACGCTCAGAGAAGTTGACATGAGAGCAAATAAATTTTTTAAAAAATATTTTAGAAGGGCAAAGATTAAACAACAAAAGCTGAAACATCCCACTGTCTGTTAAAACGATCCTGACAGCATTAAAGGTGGTGTTGTGTCCATGTGCGCAGTGGCTGCGCTCCAAGGTTCTCGGCACAGGGCTGAATTGGAGCCAGAACGCATCGAGGACTTTTCTCAGAACTGGAGCTCAGCACTGGGAAATGTGAAGGAATAACAGTGACGAGAGTGCCACTGAACATGTGAAGAGTGCCGGTCCTTCAAAGAAGCCAAGCTACGGCCATTACAGGCGATCAAGGCTCCGTCCAAAATCCGGGAGAGGATCCCATGAGAGAAGAATTGGGCCAAAGTCCTCAGAAGAGGAAACGGCCATCTTCAAAGAGTCCCTTTTTCGTTTAATTGCACATGTAGAACACTTGCTCTGGAGGAAAGCCAACATGATTGCAAAAGACAAGCTCCTCTTCTTATTTCAGCGGAGCACCCGTCATTGCTTGCTTGCAGCTCTTTTTGCTAGAACCCCTGAATGGCTTTATACGTTGGAGGCCCAAGAAGCTTTGGATCCAACACAGAAGGCAGACCTGTCAGCAGAACTTCTGAGGGAGCCCCGGGTGCCCGGGTTTGTTCCTTGTTGGAGGGCTTCTTTAATTAATCAAAGGCCAATCATAACCTGTGCCTAACTGAGTACTGCTTGTGGCCATGGTAACAGCTAATGAGGGCTTTGAACTGCCCCCTCCCTCTGCCTGCAACAGAAGAAAATGCAAAGAAAGCGCCACAAAAAGGCTGTTTTGAAGGTGGAGCAGCGCATGGGTCCAGCTTGCGGCAGTGAGTCTGCCCCTTCCCCTGGCAATGAATTGAGGGAAATGGAAACCCCTTTGTGGATCAAAGGAGTCTCTCTGAGTCTCTCCGGTCTGGCTCCTGCCTGCCTGTCCACAGCTTGCAACCCTGCCAGGCTTCCATGCCTCCAGTGCCAACTCCCTCCGGGCCTGTCTCGGCTACAGCTGGTGGGAGGGAGAATATCATACTGCACTCCCCTGTCAGGTTGGCACCAAGGCCGACAGCCTCATCACCCACTGGTGGAGGGGTCCAGGTGCGCTCCGTCTGAGGTCTGTGATGTGCAGTGATAAGAATTCAAGCTCTGGCCAGCCTGGTGATTTCTTCCTTCAGTTTTCCTAAGTAAAATGATGGGCTTTACAAGAGAGGTTTGATCCCGGAAATTCTGGCCTGAACTCTGGAATTAGGGTGGTCACACACGACCTATTTCCCTTAAAGAAAAGAGCTGTTTTGTAGGGGGCATTATACCCCACTGAGGTCCATTGCCTCTCCAAACTCTGTTTTCTCTAGGCTTCACCTCCCCGCCACCAATCTCCAGGAATTTCCTATCCTGGAGTTGGCAACCTTCCCTGAGACCCACTTTCTAGAAGAGAGCTCTGCTTTTTCCAGCAGAGCTCGATGCTGAACGTGAGCAAATTTACTCCTGGTGGGTGGGATTAAAGAGAGGGTTCCCGTGCGTCTGGTCCCCCTCACGGAGCGCATGGACTCTCCACCTTCACCAGCCCGTGGCCTCCGTTCTATTTGCAGAAGCCTGACCCTCCTTCCACGGGCTGTCCGTTGCCCTTCCCTAAGGTCTGCTTAGAAGGGCTCTGATGGTCTTGGGGCGGGGGGGGGGGCACAGCCTTTTCTTCCTGACCTGCTGCCACTCTTGAATGAAGGCATTGTGAGCGACCTTTCGCCCTCCCCTCTGCAGGATGGAGTGACGCATCTCCTTGGTTTTTATAAGGCTTCCACAGGGACAGCTGGAACAAAGAGCTTTGTGTGGGGAGGAGAATCGAGGCAATCCAAGGCGTTCGCGGTTTAGCCAAGACTTGCAGTTGCGGGACTGGAAGTCCATTAAAAAAACCCTCGGATGGGCCGCAAGCGTCTCTTGTGGTCAGAACATCGGGATTGCCTCACTGGGCCAGACCAAAGGCCCCCCTAGTCCATTGAACTTTCTTCCCTGTGTATTTGTCTATACCTTTTCAAGCAGCCATTTCAGCCAGTGACCATCATGTGGCAGGGAGTTCCATGTGATGGTGTGATGAAGGACTTTCTTTGGTCTGTCCCAGGGGTCATTTCGTAGAAAAAGAGCTGGAGGAACTCATTAGCATAACTCATTAGCATATGTCACACCCCCTGACATCACCTATCCTGGCTGTTTTGGACCCAATCCTGGCCATTCAGGGCTGAAATTGGGCCCAAAATGGCAAAAAGGGGCTGAAAATGGCCAAAAGGGGGCCCAAAATGGTCAGGATCGGGCTGCTGCTGAGTGGGAGAGTGATTCACCACCCGTCAGAGTTCCGATCCGGGCTGTTTCGGCCCCAATCCAGGCTGACACGGGCCCAAAATGGCCGAGAGTCAGGTTGGTGGGGCCACCTGACATGTGACCTCTTTGGGGAACTGCCGGAACTGCGTTCCCGCGCGTTCCCCCTCGAAATGAGCCCTGGTCCGTCCTCAGTCTATTAATCGTGATTTCATATTGGAGCGGCCTTCAGTTGAAATATTAAGAGGGAAGGAACAAAACTCGGTCCCCGTTCTCTATCCCATACAGTTTCAGAAACATCTATCATGTTCCCCCTTCATCATCTTTCCCCCTATACTAGTTGCCAGTTGGTTGGCAGCTCCAGGTTGGGAAATTCCTGGAGATTTGGGGGGCGGAGCCTGAAGAGGGTGGGGTTTGGGGAGGGGAGGGGCCTCAGTGGGGTATAATTCCACAGAGTCCACCCCCCCAAAGCAGCCCTTTTCTCCAGGGGAACCGGTCTCTGTCGCCTGGAGATCAGTTGAAATTCCAGGTGGTCTCCAGCCCCCACCTGGAGGCCGGCAACCCTACAACACCCTGATGCGCTTTCACTTCCCTTCCTAGGGGGGAAGGGTTCCAACCCTTTGATTATGCCACAAGTTAATTAGATGGCTGGGCCTGTGGCATTCCAGAGGTCACAAGAAAGAGGGCATTGAACTCATTAATGCGGCTGCTATTGCTCTCTTGCGACTCACGTCTCTTCTTCATACATGACCTGGGCACAGTCATACTTGACGCACAGGTTGTCCTCAATTTGTGTGGGTGTGTAGCGGCCAATTCAGATCACAACAATGGCACACATCACAAGGGGGTTTTCCTGACCCCAAACCGTCCTGGGGGAGGCCTATTTGTTCTGTTTTGAAGACACATAGCCACATGGGTGGGTTTCCCCAACGGACCAAAGAGCATTTCCAGAACCTAACGTATCTAATGTCTGCCTGTCTAACTGCCACGGGCCTCTGCCCGGAGAACCTGTGGGATTGTGGTTTGGTACTGAAAGTTCTGTTAGAGCTCCTTCTCGGGTACACAGTTCTCCAAGGGGAGGGCCTGGGTGTGAAACCAGTTTCAGGGACTGGAAAGTGGGCTTGGTGCTGTAGGATGAATCGTAGAAATGAAGGCCGGAGGGCCCTGATTCCACCGCCTGGACTCCATTTGAGATGGGGCACCCGTGCCGGACGATGCTAAGGAAACTGCCTGGCTTTGGGCTGGGCTTTTCTTGCAACGTACTGGAGTGCAATTCTGCCCCTTGACGTGGGTTCTCCGTGCACTCTGGGGTGGGAAGGGGTTTTCCGCTGCCGCAGCTCACTCTGTCTCCTTCCTTGTAGGACGGGTGCCACAGAGCCCTTCACCATGCCAGAGGGAGCCCGCCAGGGCAGCACCAAGAAAGGAGGCAAGGCAGGTTGGTACCCGAAGCCCTCTCCTCCAAAGGCAGGAGAGTCACTGATGCCCCCCCCCACAAGCCCCTGCAGCCCTCTGCCTAGCGGGTGCTTTATTTTTGCCTGGCTATGGAGACGCGGACCAGGGCCCTCGGATGCGGACGGTCTCGGCCCTCTTTCACTTCTGAAGTCTGCACCTGTCTGGCATTGAGGCTTTCTTCCTTCCGCCCCTGTGAGCGGCAATGCTTTAAATGTTCGTTTGAGGAGGGAGGGAGGGGAGAGGGAGAAGGTGCCTCGGCTTTTCTTCCTGCACTGCCTCCTCCCAGAATGCATTGCAGTAGAAACCACAGCTTCAAAAGGTGAGAAAAAAAGCCACAAAAGGATGTTGAAGAGCCAGCTGGGCTTATTTTTAAAAAAACATAAAGACCAGAGCAGGGGGAGGCAATGCAGAGAGGTGTGGGGGGCAGGGAGATGGGCAGTGCCTCCACCCTGCCTGAACTGGTACTTCGGATGTGAAACCAAAAACTGCCAGCCAAGTGTGCTGGGTGCCCTCTTTGGAGAAAGTGGACGGGTTCTCCGCTAGCCCTGTTGGTCTCTGCCCTCTGCAGCACCTCGGCCCGCGTCCGTCTCTTCGCTGGGTGGGATTGGCTCCAGCATGGCCTCGGACCCCATTTTGGGGAGCTGCACCTCGGTGAACACCGTCTGTTCAGACAGCGACCGCCCGGTCAGCCTCAGCTCCTCCGCCTCCTCCGCCTCCCTGCAGGACAGCCAAAGCACCTTCGGCAGCAGCGGCGGGCTGGGGGGCTGCCCCGCCTCATACCCGCACCAGAACGGCAGCGACATTAGCCTGGACCTCACGCCGCTTGCCCTTCTGGATGGTCCAGGAGAATCCCAGAGGGGGTCCAAGCACTGCGGCTGGACTACGAATCCCAGCAGGAACAAAGAGCGCCGGGCTAAGCTCTCCCATCTGGACCGAGTAGTGCTAGAAATCGTCGAAACGGAACAGGCCTATGTGAGGGACCTCCGGAGCATCGTGGAGGTAGGAGAGAAGCGGCCGGATGTGCGAGGCTTTCCTTGATTGCTTTGTAGCTTGTGCTTGCTTGCGCTCTCACTCGCCCAGGCTGGTGTGACTGGGCTGCTCCCTGTTTCCATCCTCATAACAGCCCTGCGAGGGAGGCCAGGCTTAGCCAGAGGGACCGGCCTTTGCCCAGGAACTCTCATGGGCCAGCCCTGACAGATCAGATCCAGGGTCCACCTAGTTCAGCATTCTGTTTCTCTGACTCGGTTCTCCTGGAAAGCCTTCAAGCAGGGCACAGAAGTGTCCCTGTATTGTTGCCTGACAACAGCTGGCTTGCAGAGGGTGGCTGCCTCTGAACATGGAGGTTCGATTTAGACATGTTGTGGCTTGAGAGCCATTGACGGACCTCTCTCTCTCTCTCTCTCTCTCTTCCGTGAATATCTTTAATCCCATCCAAAACGGTCTGCAGGGCATCCCCACATCCTCTGGCAGTGAATTCCACATGAATTGCTTGCTATGTGAAGAAGTCGTTCCTTTGGTTTGCCTGGGGCCCCTTGGCAATCAGCTGTATTGCCTGGCCCCCAAGTTCTAGTCTTGTTCCAGGAGAGGGAAATACATTTTCTTTCTGCCATTCATCAGTTTTCTAAACCACTGTAATCTCCCCCCCACACACACACACACCTCCCCACCCACTGTTGCTGCTGTAGTAGAGTGGTTAAGTGGTTGGGCTGCGAATCAGCACTCTGCTGGTTCAGCTCCCACTTCTGCTCTGAGCTCCCCAGCTGGATTGTGGGGATAAAGATAATGCTGACTTTGTTCACCACTCTGAGTGGGCGCTAGCCTGTCTAGAAGGGTGGTATGTAAGTTGTTATCATGAGAGCTGCTGTAGCCCTAGTGATTCAGTGGTTGGGCTGTGAATATCTTGAATCCCATGCGCATGCGCAGAGGGCACTCTCAACTCCCCTCTGTCTGGAGATCAGGGGGCGGGGCCACCAGCCATGTGACCGTTTTCGCCAAGGGCGACTTAAACTTTAAAAAACTCCCCCCTTGTTCCAGCTGACCCAAAGTGATGTCATTGTGCGGTCCTGGGAGCGTGCGCGCACTTTGCGCACGTGCATGTGGTACTAGGGGCACTACCTCCCGCCAAGAGTTGCTCCCTGTGCTGGCAACCCACTGAGTTCCACCACCTCTTTTCCCAGAAAAAAAGCCCTTATAAGTGCCCTTATTATTATCTAAGTAGAATTAGAACCCAGGTCCCCTGGATCAATTCCCACATCCTATTGGTGATTTGGTTCTCAAAAAGCCAGCAGGTGGCCGTGTTCTGCTCCCCCCTTTTAATCTTTACAAGCTCAGAAAAAGTCAAAATGCCACTGTAAAAACCCACCTTCCTGTGTGGCCAGGCCTTGACTGAGAAACCTGACGGAAGCAGCCCTGTCTCCACCGCCTGTTTTCCCCACATGCCCACAGTCCCTGGGGGAGGGCAGAAGCACACGGGAATCCAGCTTTAGTGGGCACAGATGCCTCCCTCCCGAAAGAGTCACGCTTCATGAGTTTGCATTTTATTTTCCAAAAGGACCAGCCAAAAAAGGTTTGTGGCTTGGGCATCGACCCTGACGGGGGCTCAAACCTACGTTTCCTTTTAATCCATTTTGCAGAAGCCTAAATTGTTTGGCTGGATCTTTGTTCTTAAACCCCCCAGAAAGGATGGCTGGTGGCTCCTAGCCTAGCTGACATTTTCCAGCCTCGTTGAGAGTTTTATGGAGCAGGCCTGTAGGTTCCAAGACACTGAGAATTAATAGCAGCTTTCTGTTTGCTCCGTTTTTGGCCCGTCAAGGAGCAGTTAAAAGTTCAGTGGAGTGTCGTGCATGGTGAGGCTCAAGAAGAGTTCCACCGGGCCTGGCTCCAGGCCCAATGGATGGCTTCCGGATCCCATCAGTGGCCGTTTGAAGCTGGAGAGAGTGGGGCTGTCAGCCAGGCCATGCAGGAGGGAGAGGCACCTGGCTGTTGCTTCCTCCCTTGCTTGTGGGATTCCGGGAGCCGTCTTGCTTGCTTGGCCCTGTTGGAAGCATTGCTTTGATCAAGCAGTTCTTAGGCAAGATGCTGGGTCATGTGTTTTTCCTCTGAGTCCTTTAAATCTCAAACAGCATCCCCCAGTGTCAATTCACACATGCAGGGCTTTTTTTCAGCGGGAACATGGTGGAACGGAGTTCCGGAACCTCTTGAAAATGGTCACATGGCTGGCGGCCCCGCCCCCTGATCTCCAGGCAGAGGGGAATTGAGATTGCCCTCTGCGCTGCCGAGCGACGCGGAGGGCAATCTCAACTCCCCTCTGTCTGGAGATCAGGGGGCGGGGCCACCAGCCATGTGACCATTTTCTCCGAAAGGAACCCACTGAGTTCCACCACCTCTTTCCCCAGAAAAAAAACCCTGCACACATGCACCTTTTCAACTTGGGTGCGGGTAGAGCGAGGGCCGCTTGCAAGAAAGATGGGAGATAGAGCTGAATTATAGGGCGCAATCCTAGGGGTGGTGGCTTGTCCCAGCAAATGTGAAGAAGGTTGCATTTTTTATTCCCATCCCCATGAAAAGCTCCTTGGCTATGTAGCAAAGAGTCCAGTAGCACCTTTAAGACTAACCAACTTTATTGTAGTGTAAGCTTTCAAGAACCACAGCTCTCTTCGTCAGATGCATGTGACGAAGAGCTTCTCGAAAGCTTATGCTACAATAAGTGGGTTAGTCTTAACGGTGCTACTGGACTCTTTACTATTTTGCAGCTACAGACTAACACGGCTAACTCCCCTGGATCTGTGTCCCTGGCTATAGAAAGTTAGCAGGGAAAATGGTTCTTCTGCAGCCTGAATTTGCTAGATTCTTATGTGCATGGGTTTTTTTTTAATGGAGCAGTCTATTTATTTGGGGAGGGAAGGCAGCATGGTGTAACCTGATCTCATCAGATCTCAAAAGCTAAGCAGGGTCAGTACTTGGAGGAAGACTTTGCAGAGGAAGGCAATGGCAAATCACCTCTGCTTCTCAGCTTGCCTTGAAAGCCCCTTGCTGGGATTGCCATAAATCAACTGTGACTTGATGGCACATATTTATTTATTTCCTTTATTTATAGCCCCCCCACCCTCTCCATTCTTGCTGAGACTCAGAGCAGATCAGATTATGTAAAACAGTGTAAAGAGACAGCATAGGACATCCAATAAGCAGTGCAACAGGATCAAGATTACAAAAGTTGAGAGGTGGGGGGTAAAAGAAAAAGGCATTGGAAATTATTTATCATAAACAATGCAGAAAATGGAATTACACAAGTAGAAGACAAGGCAGTAAGAGCAGGATCACACATACAGTAATCATCGGGATAGACTACAATCCCGTTCCTTCGGTAAGGAAGCGGCGTTCTGATCCCTTCCCTCTGCTACAGCCCTGTTCCCACTTTATGCTGTTCCTTCAAACATATATGGGATACATTGCTCCTGCCACTACCCCATGCTCCCCACCCCAGAGCAAGACACAGAACTCAAGAGTCCTGGCCGCTTCTCTGGCACCTGCCTTTTCTCTTTCAACAGATGGTTGCCTGCACTGCAGTTTGGTTTCTGCAGCTCTCAAGGACAGACCTCTGGTTGGGTCCTTTCCCTCCACCTCTTCCTTCAGCCTCTCCCTTTCTTGTTGTTAGAATTTCTGGAATTCTTTCCGCTCCCCTGGGACCATTAAGGGAAGGCGGGGCAAGGCAGAATGGGGTCTGTCTAGCCGGAGAGGTGGCACCTCCGTCTTCCCTTTCTCAAGGGGGCGGGAGGGGGGAGAATCAGGCCAAGTCCTCCTCTGTTCTTGCACAGGCTCCCTGTTTTCCCAAAGTAGGTTTGTCCCATTCGCACATTACATTTTGCAAGTTGGCCAGTGGCAAGCTGGTGTCTATCTCAGTTTCCCATCTGCAAAATGAGAGCAATGGCGGCTACTGCCTCATGGGGTTTGATCACAAGCAAGGGCAAAAATACTTGCCGAGTGCATTGCATATTGAGAGGAATGCAGGAATTAGAATGCTTATTTTCCTGGAGCCAGTGAACGGAGGGAAATTAATAGAGCCCCACTGGGTTGAGCAGAGGCTGTTTGCCACCTGCCCTGGGTTTCCCAGTGGCCAGCCAGATACAAGCAGGGGGAGGGTGACGTTAACAGCCCTTCCCTTTCATCACAAGGAGACTGCCTCTGGACTTGGAGGCTCCACTTAGCCACCCTGGTTTATATGCACCTGTCAAGCTTTCCTGTTCCTTAAGAATTTGCATAGTTGAGGTCCTGTAAGCCAGATGCTGTTGCCACGTCTTATGGCAATAAATCGCATAATTATGCACTTTGTGAAGCATCTCAATTTGGCTGTTAAGGCCAGTGTTTGGGGTATATGAGGCAGAGTCCCCCCCTCCCCTCTGTGCCATGCATAAATTTATAAATGAATAGGAAGAAACAGACGATACCCTTTTAGTGCGGAACTTCGTTGGTGCCAGAAGGTGACGGGGCATATGTGTTTCCATGTGACTGACGCCTCCCCTCCCCTTCCCACAGGACTACCTGGGATGCATCATAGACTGTGGGCAGCTGCCACTCAGACCCGAGCAGGTCAATGCTCTATTCTGCAACATTGAGGACATTTATGAGTTCAACAGGTGAGTCCTGCCACTTTCTTACGCCTGGCCTCGGGGAAGGAGGGCCAAGACTCTCGGAAGGCCCAGGCTGCCTTTCGGGGTGCAGCTGCTCCACTCCAGACAGGGCTAAAAATCACTTGGCTACCACCATCAGGGAACCAAGCCATTACTATCCGGCTCTTCTGGTGACCAGGACTTTTAAAAAAATATATAATCTTCCTCCATAAGGAGCAAAAGAAACTCAAGCCTAAGGGGGAAACCAACAAGGGTGACATAATGAAGAAATGGTGTGAGGGGACAGTGTTGTATAGTGGTTAGAATGTCAGCCTAGGTCTGGGTAGACTCTAAATCCCCATTCACAATGGAAAAGTCACCGGAGACCCCCCCCCTCTCTCTCGGCACACCCTCCCTCACAGGATAAAACGGGGCAAGGAAGAGCCGTGTATTCTGCCCTGAGCTCTTGGGTAAGGGGGGGAACTGATCTCTGTGGCCTGGAGATCAGTTGTCATTCTGGGAGCTCTCCGGCCACCACCTGGAGGCTCACCCAAAGCAGAGAGAGTCACGGAAAAGTGCATCTGTGGCCTCCCTTTGTGCCACACCCCCACACCCCCAAGTAGGCACTCCGGTGGCTTTTTTGCCCCAGAATCTAGACGCTGGGGGGTGTTCTCTGCTGTCACTGAACAAATGTTTGGCTGAATTTGTTTAGCTGGTCTTTATCTGCTAGACAGGAGGAAAGCGGAATGATCTCTAGGGTAGCTCTGGAAGGTCGTTGTCCCAGAAGTTGTGGACAGAAGGCTTCGTAGTGTGTGTATGTGTGTATACGGGGGAAACAGGCCCAACTGCTTTCCGCTGGGTTATTGCTGAGGTTAAGGTCCTTTCGGATGCTGTGGATGTCACTGACTTAACGTACTCCGCTGACTTACTCCTTGGCAAGTTTTTAGCCACGCTTAGGTTCTTAAAATCTTGCTAGAAATTTTCTCCCATCTTCTCAAGTGAGTGGGGAGTGCATCTTTTAACTGGGGGAGCAGAAAGCGTGGATTCATCTTCCCCTCCTTCCATTATGTGTTGTGCATAAAAAAGGAGTTCTGATCTGCTTGTGGGGGTCACAAACGGAACCAAAGAGGAAGAGTTGCTCCTCGTGGAAGTGCGCAGAGCTGGTGCACGTGTGCTGTGCTCCCGTGCCCGCCAAGCATGATTTTGGGTCTGCGATGAAAGGTGTGTCTGGATGTCTGTCTCTTTTCCCAGCATTGTCCAGTGTCTTGATTACACCAGAGGAGTTAGCCGTATTAGTCTGTAGTTGAAAAATAGTAAAGAGTCCAGTAGCACCTTTAAGACTAACCAACTTTATTGTAGCATAAGCTTTCGAGAACCCCAGCTCTCTTCGTCAAATGCATCTGACAAAGAGAGCTGTGGTTCTTGAAAGCTTATGCTACAATAAAGTTGGCTGGTCTTAAAGGTGCCACTGGACTCTTTGATTACACGAGTGATTGAATGGTCCATATTTTAAACAACCTTAATTTTCAGTTCTTCTGTGCTTAGGCTAATTTGTTGAAGTGTATTGCAGATCTGAAATGGCCCCAGTAGCAAGCGTAGAGAAAGAATGCGAAGGGATGCATGGCAATGGGGCGGGGAGGGGGGCAGCCAAGCCGCAGACTTCCCTTGGGGGGTCCAGCCTCTCTTCCAGGCCTTGGTGATCCAGGATTGTTTTTGCAGCACTTACATTGTAAGGGAAAACGGTGGGTTTCTCGAAAAGGAAATGCTTTGAGCGCTGGAATTTGCTGAGCCTGTAACTTGAGCAGGACTTGAGGTGAAGGGCTTAGAGAAGGGGGATGCGTGTTGGGGGAGATGGCAGGCTGCACAAGTCTGGGAGTATCGATTTTGCAAAACGGGCATTGCCCTGGTTAGATCCTGGGTGGCTGCTAGTCTGGAGGGAGGAACTGCTCCTTGGCTTTCTCAAGAGACGTACCAGGGTCTGAGCGTGCCCAGAAGTGACCCCGAGGGCTCCATGGGAGCTTCTGACCAGAGAGTGTTTTCATTTCTGCTGGATGAAATGCCAGGCTAGAGGTGGCAGCACTGGGGATCCCTCACCTGGTTCCCTGGCCTGTAATTTTGCTTCTGGAAGTGGCCACGGGGTGCAGGAGCTATGGAATTGCGGGGAGGGGGGTTAACTATTTGCCTATGCACAAAGTGGGCTGCATTTAGGGGTGCCTGGGTCCCCTTACCATCCCGGCAAGAGGCAGGGGGAACCTGGCACTTCCCTAGAGATCTTCTCAAGCTCCCCGGGCAGGCATGATGATGTCACAGAGGCCAATTTGGGCCGTGGGAAGTGTGGCAGGATGCCCACCGCTGGGTGTCATGATGTCACTTCTGGAAGTGATGTCACTGTGCTTGGCGGGAAAGCACCCACTGTGCCCCAGCCCACGAGGTGTTTTGCTTCCTGGGCCCATTCCCCGGGCCTTTTTGCCCCACCAGCCAGGTGAGTGGCAGCGGGGGGCAGAGGCTGGGAACAGGGCATCCCCTGCCCACACCAGGGGCCTGGCTGGCAGCCCTGGTTGCAGCCTCTGCATCCCTTCCCCTAAGGTCAAAATTGTAAAGTAGTAAAGAGTCCAGTAGCACCTTTAAGACTAACCAGCTTTATTGTAGCATAAGCTTTCGAGAACCACAGCTCTCCTCGTCAGATGCATCGTCAGCTTTTGAGAACCACAGCTCTCTTCATCAGATGCTACAATAAAGTTGGTTCATCTTAAATGTGTTACTGGACTCTTTACTATTTTGCCACTACAGACTAACTCGGCTAACTCCTCCGGATCTATTCCCCTAAGGGCAGGACTTTTAGCAGAGCAGATGCACAGGGTCCAACCCTGTGCACTTCCTTCCCAGCTAGATCCCAGGTCCTGGCTCAACATGATTCCATGCACATTCTAGGTCTGAATGCTGGCATTTGCAACATGGGGGAAGAAAGGGAACCCCCGAATGTGTTGGGAGAAGAGCACAACTGCTGACACATTGCACGTAAATATAAGAGATCTGTCAGCCATCAGAACTCTCAAGAGCCCCGGGCGAAGCTTAGCTAAGCACCTGGAGGATTCCGGGCTGGTCCCGTTGTCCTTCCTCAGTCCTGCAGCGAATGGGCTGAAGCCCAGAGCTGAGCTGTCCGACTCTCAGAATAGCAAACTGCTGTGAAGGGGCCATGAAGCCTCTGTTGAAAATGCCCAAAGACACAACTCTGGCTGTTCCAGTCCCCAGAGACTCCCTTTCTGGTCTCCTGTGAGCAATTCCTCCTTGCTGTAGGCGAGTCACCAGGTTACTGGCTGGGCCGAGCCCCTGGCCTTGGCTGAAACTGTACAGATTCAGGGATTCAATCGTCCTGACCCCCCCCCTTCTCCCGGCCCCCACTTGTGAAAAGGGGTCTGCTGACCCTCCTCTGGGTCCCAAGAGGACATTTGGGGAATTTTAAATCAAATTGCATCACATGCCCTCATTGATTTGATTCCTGGATGTGGAAGGAAGGCCTTCCTGACCCTGGGGGGGGAGGGGGGGTTATAGCTGTTAAAGAGTCAGAAGCCTTCCTGCGTAGCCAGGATTCACGGCTCCTAGCCGTTGTTCTTAACCAGCCCCTCTCTGCTTTTTCTTTCTCTCAACCCCTCCTGTTCCTTTTTATTCTTTCCCCATCGCTCAACCAACCTGGCCCCCCATCTGGGTCTGTTTAAGAGATTAAGCATAACTCAGTGGGGGGTATGAATGGAGGCTGGGGGAACAGAGCTGATTGGCTGGTCCTGACACCAGAGCAGCCCCTTACAAGGTAACATGGTTAACGCTTTCGGCGAAGGATCAGC
The DNA here is from genome assembly GCF_028583425.1 of Eublepharis macularius. Classification (NCBI taxonomy): domain Eukaryota; kingdom Metazoa; phylum Chordata; class Lepidosauria; order Squamata; family Eublepharidae; genus Eublepharis; species Eublepharis macularius. The sequence goes on along the minus strand of NC_072804.1, from coordinate 56,851,846 downwards.
GCCTGCCGTGTGTCTGCTGCAGTTGATAAAAGGAAAACCAACATTTCTGTCCCGCTTTCTCGAATAGCTCAAAATGCCTACAGTGTCACACAAGGTTAACTTCCAGGAATAGCAAGGGGTGGTGGATATTCCTTTATTTATTTATTTTCGATTTTTATTCCGCCCTCCCCACATTTCCAGCAGGTTCAGGGCGGATTACAAAGTTGCAGAATTTCTTGGTCCTTTTTCAGCTCCTTCAGATTTGAGTCCAAGACACTTAAGACGTGGGTTAAAATTGTATTGAACTCCATTAACTAAACTCTGTATTGACAAATTCATGGAAGATGACTTAATGGAACCTCCATGTTCAGAAGCAGTGTACACTGAATAGCTGTGCTGAGGGGCAGCCACACTGGGCTCTGTGGCCCATGTGTAAGCTTTCTGGAGGCATTTGGTTGCCCGCTCTGAGATGCAAGACTAGGTGGACTGTTGGTTTTATCCAGCACAGTGGACCCAGAATACTTGCACAGCAAGCTCCTTGCTTCCCTTACAAACATAGAAACATTGAGCTGGAAGGGAACCCAAGGGTCATCTAGTCCACCCCCCTGCACAATGCAGGACATTCATAGCTATCCCCCACTCCCCCAGTATGCCCAGGGGACAGCAAAAACCTCCAGGATTCCTGATCAATATGGCCTGGAGGAAAATTCCTCCCTGATGCCACAGTGGCGATCAGCATTACCCTGGACATGTCAGAAAGAATAATGATAATAATAACAACAACATTCGATTTATATACCACCCTTCAGGACAACTTAACGCTACACTCAGAGCAGTTTACAAAGTGCGGTTTGTGCCACAAACCAGAGACATGATGGAAAATCGTGCCAGGAAGATGCTGTCGTTCTGGGAGTTTTGTGCGATTTTGCACGGCCAGTAATTGGGCAAGGCAGGCCTAGTCAAAGGGAAGTCGGGCATCAGCAAAGAGATGCACGGAACCTTCTTGTTCACAGAGTCAATGTTTGTGGTGTGTTGTTATGTTTCCTCTCTTTGAGCAGTGAACTGCTGGAAGATCTGGAGAGAAACACCAGTGCTTGCGCCGTGGCAGAATGCTTCGTTCAAAGAGTAAGCATCTTTCATCCCCTCCCTCTGGCTTTGGAGAGTCCCACAGGGTAGTTTGGGTTGCCCCTTGCTCTTAAACGTAAGGATTCGAAAGCATCCTTGTTAAGTGAGTAAGGAGACACGCTCATGCGCACACACTTCCTCCTAGAGCCAACAGCATGCCTGCCTCAGGAACCTGTTGCAAAGTGGTGCCCTTTATAGCCTGCTAAGTGAAGCCACAAGGCCTCCAGAGAAAGAAATGGCACACACTGCAGTGCGCTTTAATGTTGTTCAATGAACTCTTGCAGAGTGAAGAATTTGATATCTACACCTTGTACTGCATGAACTACCCCAAGTAAGTATGAATTCTTAGACTGCACCTGCCCCCACTTTATCTTCACAACACTCCTGTGAAGTATGCAAAGTGGAGAGTGCGTCCTATCTAGCTTCATGGCAGCATGAGAATTTGAACTCGAGTCTCCAACCCTACCAAGCCTCGTCTTCCTCATGGCCTTTCCCACACCACCCCTCATTTCACCCTGCATGCTTCTCCACAGCCTCCCCTTCCCCATCTCTGCACCTCATCTGCCAAGCCACAGCTTCCTTCTCCCAAGTAGACCATACAAGCTCTCTGTTTGCGCGGAAGCTGAACTGCATTGCCTATATTGCCTCCATTGCCTCGACTAGAGCCAGGGCCTCTAGTCTCCCACCCGGTGGAACACTCTGTCTGCTGAAATCAGGGCCCAGCAGGACTTACTATCCTTCCACCGGGCCTGCAAGACAGAGTTGTTCCGCCAGGCATGTGGCTGAGGCTGGGCCTCCGCTGGCCTGAAAAAAAGGGTGTATAAAATCTTAACCCTCCCTGTGAAGGCTGTCCACCATCCTGTTTTAAATGTGGATGGATTTTATTGTGTTTTAATATGTTGTTTTTATTGTATTTTGTATTTTAATATGTTGTTATCCGCCCTGAGCCCACTCGCGGGGTGGGCGGAATAGAAATTTGAAATAAATATTCTTCTTCACCAAGAGCACGAAGCACCCTGCTAGTCCTGTTCAGTCGCAGTTATCAGGGCTTTGGGCACAGCTCGGTACACGCCTTTGTTAATTAGAATATACTGAATAAGAACATTCCTGGTGTCTAGAGAATTGCCTGCTTCCTCCCTAAAAACAAACTCTGTGGAATCCCAGTTGCTTAGCAAAATCTTGGGGTGGAGTGCGGCGTGCCCTTCTTGACTTGTGTTTCCCCTCTGCCCCTTTTTTTCTCCTTCTTTCCTGTCCACCCCCCTCCATCTCACTATTCCTTCAAGAAAATAACCCTCTTTCTCCTCGTCTCCCTCCCTCCAAGCTCCGTCTCTGTGCTGCGGGAATGCATGGAGACCGACTCCCTGGCCAAGTTCTTCCGGGAGAGGCAAGCGACGCTCTCGCACGTGCTGCCGTTGGAGACCTACCTGTTGAAACCAGTCCAGAGGATCTTGAAGTACCATCTCCTCCTGCAGGTCAGAACCTCCCCTGTCGTGGCCCATCAAGCTCACCTTCTCGTTCATGGCAGGAAGGGCTGAGGGCCAGCCAAAGTGCTAACGTCACAGGGGGCATCTTTTCTTACATTAGTTTAGTTCCATTTATTTGCTTAAGACCTGAAGTCATCCTTAAATAATATTCACAAATAAGTACAAAAAAGGAGTTTGTGGAAGAAATTGATACACACACGTGCACTCATACGCACAGAAAGACATCAGTGAACCAAAATAATGGAATAGCGAACCCTCTAAATATCTGTATAACATAATCACAACAAACTTTAAAATTTTGTTGTCACCTCTGCAAGAAACCAAAATCAGTGATCCTAGGGAATTCATATAAAAGTGCTGTGTTAAGAGTCATGGTTTTGTTCATGAGCAAGATTTGGGTCCAGTAGCATGTTAGAGACCAACTAGATTTCCGGGGTATGAGCTTTTGAGAGTCAGAGCTCCCTTTGTCAGATAGTCCTGACTCTCAAAAGCTCATACCCAGAAAATCTGGTTGGTTTCTACGGTGCTACTGGACCCAAATCTTGCTCTTCTACTACAGACCAACACAGCCACCCACCTGAAACTGTCTTCAGGGAAGGTTTTGTTCATGTCAGACAATAAGTAACAGCTCTTTTTTAAAATGCTATTAACCTAAAGATTCCACCAAGGAGACTTTAAAGAAATCTCTCTCGGGGATTTCTAAACCTAAAGATTCCACCAAGGAGACTGTAAAGAAATCTCTTCCGGAGATCCTTGTATCAAGGGCTATGCTGTAACCAACTCCACTTGGTCACATCGTTTGAAAACATAACTGAGTGAAAGCATCCCTCCCTGAACAGTGTGGGAGCCCTGGAAAGTATCTCTGTATGTGACCCTTTTCAAAAAGGCACCATCTACACAATAGATGAGTACATTGAATTATAGGCATGCCCAGGGCTTTTTTTCAGCAGGAACGCGGTGGAATGGAGTTCAGGCACTTCTTAAAAATGGTCACCTGGCTGGTGGCCCTGCCTCCTGATCTCCAGACAGAGGGGAGTTTAGACTGGCGTGGAGGGCAATCTAAACTCCCCTCTGTCTGGAGATCAGGGGGCAGGGCCACCAGCCAGGTGACCATTTTCTCTGAGGGCTGACCCAAAGTGACATCATTGTGTGGTCCTGAGTTCCACCACCTCTTTTCCCAGAAAAAAAGCCCTGGGCATGCCTCATTGTTTTTCTGGGCTGCATATGTGTGTAGATGACACCGGCACCAACGAATAACTGCAAATCATGGAGTGCTTTGCAAAAAAAAAACAACCTGTCAGCAATTTTGTCAGTTTGTTTCATGAACTCTAGACACGTCATGTTTGCTTTAAATGCAGCCAGTTCCAGCTGAAATTCATAAGAAGCGTGCAGCACTCACAGTTCGGAGGATTCGAATGCCTGTGAAACAAGAACAACTTATTATCTATTTATATTATTTCAATTTTATTCTGAGGCTACTGTTAACAATATAAACCGTTTGAATTATTTCTAAGTGTGTTTTATTCTACTTTAGATGTATTCCGTTGCAATTAAACTGCTTTGGAGGAGTAGAACATAAATGTTTCAAACAGATAAATGCAGGCAATCTCCCCGCTCCACTCATGGTCTCCCTCCACAGGAACTAGCAAAACATTATGATAAGAGCAGCCCTGGTTACGAGGCCGTTGAAGAGGCCAGCATCACCATGACCGCGGTAGCTTGGTACATCAACGACATGAAACGCAAGCAGGAGCACGCCACTCGGCTGAAGGTACAAGCGATTGCACGGCATCCTTAGCAAGACCAGAACTGGGCACCAGCTCCAAATATAAAATGCAAAAAATCGGTATTTATTGGCTTCTGCTGCTGCTGCTGCTTCTAGTCCTGGGCGTGAGGGGGCCCTGAAGCGTCATCACTGCCAATTGTATTCAGCATCATCTTGAGCTTCTAAGGTTCCACCAGGCATCTCTTTATGTCAATGAGGACTACGGCTGTCTCGCACTGAGAGACAGTTTGGTGTGGTGGTTAAGAGCGGCAGGACTCGAATCTGGAGAGCCAGGTTGGATTCCCCACTCTGGGTGACCTTGGGTCTGTCTCAGCTCTTTCAGAGCTCTCTCAGCTCCACCCACCTCATAAAATGATTGTCACGAGGAGAATAATCACACACTTCGTAAACCTGTTCGTTAAGGTGTCCTGAAGGGCAGTATGTAAATCATCATCATCATCATCATCATTTGGCTATTGCCTCAGCAGCAAGCCGCTCTCTCTCCTGGTCTTGGCCCACCCTGTAATATGAGGATAGTAATACCGGCTTACCTTACAGGGTAGTTGGGGAGGTAACGATAATAAAATCTATGGGAAGCACTTTGGAAGTGTGAAATAATATCAGCAGTTGCCACACTTATATTGCAGAATGTCCCACTCCATTTATATTCAGTCACAAAACCTCTGCTTGGAGGAAGACATTTTTGCCATTTTTATTTTGCTGAACCTCCAAGGGAAGTCACACAATGTATTATTGTTGCTGTTGTTAGGTCACCTATTCTTTCCATCCTTTCTCGTAAGGAGTGCAGGGCAGTATACAGTGTTCTCCCTTCCTCTTTTTCATCTTCAAAACAACCTGTGAGGTGACTGGTCTGAGGTCACCCAAGAAGTTATGCAAAGCACTTTAAGTTATAAGCGAACCAGAGAGATTCCTTGCCCGCTGCCACAGGGCACTGCTTTGCTTCCCAGACTAGCACCCCTCTCTCTTTCCACTGTGTCCCGCCATGAGTATCTTCTCTTCGATAACTTCCCTGACCCGTCTGCCCTTTGCAGGAGATCCAGGGGTTGCTGGTGGGCTGGACGGGCCCAGAGCTCGGGGTATTTGGAGAACTGGTTCTGGAGGGGCAGTTCCGGGTGCCGCGGGCCCGCAAGGAGCGCGTCTTCTTTCTCCTAAGCAAGGTGATCCTGATTGCAAAGCGGCGCGGCGAAGCCTTCATCTACAAGAGCCACATCTTTGTAAGAGGGGCTGACTATGTGGGGAGGGTGGGCGGGAAGCGGGCCCAGCATCTCTGGAGTTTGGGAGTGTCCCAAGTTGCAGAAGGGTAGGAAAGTGGGAGCTGTGGTGGCTTCTGACGGCTCCTTGCCCCACTGACTCTGCCTGTTTCTCTTGGCTTCTCAGTGCTGCAACCTGGCCCTGCAGGAGAACACGAAGGACCCACTGAGCTTCCGGATCTCTGACTTGTCCATACCCAAACAGCAGCACCTGGTCCAGGTAAGCGGCCGCGCCCATGGAGAGTCCGTGCTGAGCCGGGCGGGGAGTGAAATTTCAGAAAATAAAGCCTTAAAGCACTTTGTGCGTTTTTGAAAGGTAGGACTGATACCTGCGTCTTGGCCCAATGAAGTCTCCCATGAGCGCAGTCAAAATGTACTGAAATGCTCACCTTCCCTTACACAGGTGAAAAACCAAGAAGAGAAACGGCTGTGGATTCACTACCTGAAGCGCTTAATAGTGGAGAATCACCCAGCATCCATTCCTCAGAAGGTATCTGTAGTCCTGGGCAGGAGGGATGAACTCTAGCATTGCCTGCTGTTTTCAGATGTTCCCCGATAGGTTTTCCAGTTACCCACTGGTGGTGGGCAATCTCATGTTGGTTTGACCCCATTGTCCATTGATTGCTGGTGATCGGCGGGAAGTGACAGACCACCCAGCAATTACCCTCCATTACTCAAGAGGAGAATGGCCAATATGGCCAAATAGTGGTGGATCTTGACGTCATTTTTTAAAAGGAAAACAGGGACGCCCAAGATGGCTGCCGTTTTTCAAGATGGCTACTGGTTTCGCCTTTTGGGGTCTCAAGAAATCAGTGCTGGTATGACAGCTAAACATACAACTGATAATAACTTTATTTTTATTTGGAAAATGCATATGGTTTGGGATGCACATAGATGGATCCAGTGGCTGGATCCGAGCGATCACCTTGGCTCCTGTTTGAAAGCGAGCCAGCGATGCTCTTTTTCCATTTGAACGTGCTCCCACCCAAAAGTGGCTACTTGGCAGCAGACCTGACACGTTCTCTCTGTGTTTCTTTTTGATGCAGGCGAAGCAAGTCCTGCTGGAAAACAGCTTCCAGAGTAAGAGACCCCCCGCCTAAAGATTTTGATGGGTATTTGGGCTCAGCTGCAGAACATATTTCTAGGACTCCAGTTGAGCTCTGTGTGTTCGTTCAAGAAACCAAGATTTTCCCTTTTCTGCAGGTTCCCCCGAGGTCTCCTTTGACTCCCCAAAGAAGCCCCTGCCGTCCCCTCAGCTGGACGAGTCTAAAGGTTGTGTTCGTGGCAGGCGACAGTCAGGTGAGAAAAAGAGGCAAGCTGTTCTGAGGGTCACAGCAAGAAATGCTTTGAAAAGACTTTGATCATTTGGTCAACTGCAGAACTCACTGCCACAAGGTGTGCAAATGACAGCTAGTATGGGTGGGTTTTAAAATGGGCCGGACAGATTTTGAGGGATAGTTACTGAAACTGTGCTGCAATGCACGTTCAGAATGCATGCCAGAGATCTGCAGCCCTTGCAGATACCGCTCTGCTGAGTTACCTAAGGATACAGCACCGTTCAAACAAGACCCATGCAAAGTTGCACAGCAGAGTGCTTTGCCTTATCAGCATCAGGTTTAAATCAGCCCATGTGTATACTGGGAGAGGAGGAGATTATGGCAGCACTAGGGATCTCCCTGGTTACCTGAAGAAACCTGCTGCTCACCCCAAGAGACTAGGCCAATGCTACACGGATAAAGTCGCTTACTCTTTATGGCAAAGTTAGTCTGCCCAAGCTTTGCATTCAAGCAGCATAGAATAGATGTCAATGGCATTCCAGTGCCATTATTAGACATCTTCCCGCGTAATATTACAAAGGTACATGGTGAACTTTTTAAGTATATGTTGTCAGCAACAAGAGTTGTATATGCAGCAAAATGAAAGACAGAATTTTGTCCAGATGTGGATGGATGAATAAACTACATGAACATGCATAGCTAAACTAACTTCTTTTATGCGTAACAGGCCAGTGCTGGAATTTCTGAAAAAATGGAGAGATTTCTTTGAGAATGTACTTGGAAGTAAAGAATAGTTAATATGGACATCGACTAATTATAAAACTAAGGTTTTAAAAATATTGAATACAAAATGAGAAGTGTAAGACTGAATATAGAGTGTTGTATAAAATGTTGTGTATAAGCAGGGCTTTTTTTCAGGGGGAACGCGGGGGAACGGAGTTCCGGAACCTCTTGAAAATGGTCACATGGCCGGTGGCCCCGCCCCCTGATCTCCAGACAGAGGGGAGTTGAGATTGAGCGGCGCGGAGACTGAGCGGCGCGGAGGGCACTCTAAACTCCCCTCTGTCTGGAGATCAGGGGGCGGGGCCACCAGCCATGTGACCATTTTCTCCGAGGGCAACCCACTGAGTTCCACCACCTCTTTTTGCAGAAAAAAAGCCCTGTGTATAAGTAATTAAGGAGAGGGAGAAGAGTAATATTTTTCAATTTAGCTGTGCTGTTATATTTCTCATCTATGCTTAAATCTACTATATGTATACCATCTCAGCTTTTTAATGCATTTTCCGTAGTCTTTTTCTTTTTAATTTTTTTTTTTTTTTTAAAAATGGCATTCCAGTGCCTTGAGTATAACCAGGCAGTTCTCCAGGCTGGCCGCCCAGTCCATTCTAGGCACCCCTTCTAGGTGCTGTTTCTTCCCTCCCACAGAGCCTCCTGAATACATGTATAGCCCGGAGAGAGCCCGGCGAAGCTGCCCCATCCTACTGCTGGAGAAGAGTGGATCTTACCGCCGTGGCCGCAGACAGTCTGGTGAGGAGGCACTGGACGCGCATGGCATGGGCATGTAGGGAAGGATATGGAACCAAGCCTCTCGGAGCATTGTCAGCACAGCGCACGCTGGCGGCCAAATTTGTAAATTGCCAAATGGTTTGTGTGCTCTGCTGATTGCCACTAGAGGGCAGTGTGCTGTCAGGAAACCTATGGTCTCCCCAGCCAGAGGCAGGAAAAGGAACTATGGAGCCGGGCGATCTAAATTCTTCCCTGGCCGTTTCCACGCTACTTACCTTCATCCAGAATGCCGCAGAATGTTGCAAAAAACTCGCATGAGAAGATGCTATCTTCTGTGTTTTTTTTCGCAACCTTCCGCGGAGTTCCGGACGAAGGTAAGTAGTGTGGAAACGACCCCTGCCTGTTCGACAGTATTCGTTGCAACTCGACAAGAGCCCTCTCTGTCATAAAGTGACTCTTCCTTATCTTCCATCTCTCCCCCTCCTCTGCGTTGACATTGCTCTCTCTTTTCCCCCTTTCCCCAGAACCAGCCAAGGAGTCTGAGGGGTCGTTTCAGCAGGCGAGTAAGTCCCTTCCTCTCCTAGCTGTGTATGTTTAGGGGCGATGAGCTAAACTGGATTCTGGTCTGCTTCCCATCTGTCAAATAAGAATAGCGAATGCCCCGCCTCGCAATGTCGTTGTAAAGCACTACGCTTTCCTTTCCTCCCAATCTCAAGACTTGCCGAGATATTTCTGTGAATTACAAACCAGCCCTTCGCCCAAGAGTAAAATCAAATAATGTTCTCAAAGTCTTTTCCTAGAAGGCTGAGATTGGGTCAGAGGGGGTTAATTATTTAAAAGGGAGGAAGAGAGAGTTGAAGTTGTTTGAGAGAGAGAGAGTAGCGTCTAGATATGGAGCCATTTCCATGACAAGTTTTGTAGAGTCAGATGTGGTTTGAACAGAAGTGGACAAAAGTGCAGAAAAGGAATATTCTTCTGGGTCTTCTTCCAACTCTCTGGCAAATGATTGCCCGTCCTCACTTGGCAAGGAAATGGCTTGTTCAGGGCTATGATGAAGCCAAATTTGCCTTCTGATTACAACGTCTTCTAGATCCAGATGTCTGACCCCAGCCAAAAGAAGCAAAGAGTCCTTGGGCACCTTAAAGATCAACAGATTTATTGTGGCACAAGCGGACCAGAGCCTGTTTTCTCTCATGCAAGAGGTAATCTTGGCGGGCTGATGAAAAAGGAGAGACCTCCAGCTCAGAAAAGCTTCTGCCACAATAAATGTGTTAATCTTTCCAGGCGTGATGAAACTTGGTAGTCCAGAACTCTGGAACGTCAGTTCAAGTGATTCCAAATAAATACTGTGATTTGGGAAGAGGCCGTAGCTCCACAGTGGAGTATCTGTTTGGCATGCAGAAAGGCCCAGGTTCGATCTTGGCATCTCCCACCTAAAAGATGGGTGTTTATTTGGAATCACTACCAAGAGTCTCATAGCACTTTAAAAGACTAACAGATTTATTGCGGCAAAAGCTTTTCTGAGTCAGAGGTCCCTCCTTCTTCTTCAAGACCCAGCAGCCTGCCAAGGATACTTCTTGCATGGGAGAAAATGGGCTCCAGTCTGGTTCTTCGAGAGCTCCTGGGTGTGTTGCATTGTGGAATCTCCCTGGTTCCACCCCTGGCAGTTCCACTTGAGAAATCTCAGCTAGCAGTGAGAGTCCCCACCAGAGAGCGGAGAGGCTTACGGACAGAATGTGTTTTATAGGAAGCTGTTTTTAAGGAGTGCTGTCTATCTGGGTAGGCTGCCAGGAGTACATGACTCTGTGCTGTTGTCTTCAACGTATGTTAATTGCCTGTTAAAGTGTGGCCCAAACGCAAAGTGCTTAATGATACCTTTAAAGCCCAACAGTGGGGGGGGGGGCACAGGCCCTCCAGAATCTGCTGTCAGGGTCAATTGGTGGGGGAAATCCCCAGACAGCAGAATAAAAGTCATTACTGCTGCATTGGCTTCTCTCAGATGGACGCAACAAAACTCACTTTCTGGAACTGATCCTATTGGTTTTCTAATTTTTTAAAAATCTGGCTGCTGTATATCAATGGCTGATGGTGGCTTTTCTTTCTCTCCCTCCCCCTTCCCCCCGCCCCCGTTTCCTGCTGGGGACATTCTCAGACATGACCGAGTTAAAGGTAGGTTAGCATCTGTGCCCTTGCACAATCGATGGTGTGGTGGATGCGTTTCCCATGGCAAGATCCCCCCCCCCGCTTTCCCTTGTAGGGTGTCTTCCTCGCAACTTCCTGAACGGGACAAACAAGCAAGAAACATGCAGTTTAGTAGAGATTATAAAAGCAAAGCAAAAACAAAAATATGCATATAATAGAACAGGATGTTTTTTTACAAAGCAATTACAGGTTTAAGAGCGTGAGGAGAAAAATGGTATTTTGAAAAAACCATTAAATCTTAATACCTTAATGCAGGTCTAATTTCAATGGCTTAAAACCTTTCCAAGGCTCAGTTTGAAAGAATCCAGATTAATGACTTAATAGGCATGGATTTAGTTTGGCTAAGAAGCCGTTTTAAACATTTCCCCGAGGGTTTGCCTTGGGAGAAGACCATCAGACATGTGGGTGTTCACTGGTGTGAGACTGGTGCCAACTTCCCTTTGCATTGGCCACCAAATCCTTTTAAAGGCCAAACCACAGCCTGATCCCCGACTTCTGGAAAACCCCTTTGTCATCCTTTGGATATGACTAATTCTTAATACCTGCCGGGGTGTTTGTACCCTCCCTGTGGGCACGGATGTGGTCAAGAAGCATCTGATAAGATCATGTGTGCTTTGCAAATTAGGTTTCAGAAAAACAACTGAAATTGGGCCTCATGAATAGAGCATGGAGGGCTCCAGGCAGGGCTGTCTACTGATCTGATTTCAGCACCCAGCAGTTCTTGTGTTAGCATTGCCTGGAGGCATGAGAAAGCAATTACATTCTAGCAAACCCTGAGAGAGGTTTTTGGATATCTAGTTGATGCCATACACCTGGCTTTTTAGATGGTTTAAAATGGGCAAAGCTCACCATGGCCACCATAAGACACTCCAAAGTAGTTTGTAGTTATCCCTGACCAAGAGAGCAAAAATCCCCTGTGAACCCTATTTGCAGTTCTGGAAATCACAATGAATGGTGCTGGGCTTACTGGTACTGGCAGTGGCCACCGGTTTAGCTGGCTGTAAAGGGGGGGTCCAAAATGGAAGAGGAGAGGGTCTGATAGTAGCTATTATCCACAGTGACAAAATGGAGCCTTTTTGTTCAGGGGCAGTGTACCTGTCCCATTTGCTTCCCTTAATGCTGTTAAGTTTTGTGTAGACCAACAGCCTGACACGAGCCACCTGATACTCATTCATGATGCCACGTTCTGTCCATGCAGCACGCCGACAGCGACGGAGAGCTCTTCCCAGCCGCCGAGTCCCTCTGTCCTTCCGGCAGCTCCTGCACTCTGGCCTCCAGCGTGGTGGAAGCTGAGCCGGGAGATTCTGACCCGGAGGAAGGGGAGGTGGAATTCTCTCTGCCGGAAGAGCCCGTTCCCACCAATTTGTCCATTACTGAGGAGATCCTGGAACTGCTCAGCCAGCGAGGCCTGGACAAGGAAACGGGGGCAAAGGGGACTTTCTTGGGACCAGCGAGCGTGGAGGGGGCCAGCCTGGGTGCACAGGTAACTGTGGAAGGGAAGAGGCAACAGGCAGCGGAGGTCGGGAGGGTCCAAGTCGGAAAGGTGAAGGGGCCCCCTGGGTCCTGTTCTAGGCTTTGGGAGCAGGTGCATAATTACAGTTGACGGGAGAAGCAATTGCTCCTTTCCTTTACAGCCTATGGAACTCATTGCTTCATGATCTTTTAATACAATGGTGGCTAGTGGTGGCTGGTAGCCCAGCCAGTCTAAGGTAACCATTTGGGGGCAGCAAAATATCCTGGTTCAGGTATGTTGAGGGCATTGGATTAGGGAGCCAAGGTTTAGCGGTGCTACAGGATAAGATGGCTATCCTAGACAAATCTGCAGCCTGCTCTTTCAGGGTTTGTGGAAGTAAAGACACAGCTTGTGTGGTGCGTGACCTAAACACCACCTGGGAGTTTTCTATATGGTTTACGTTGCATTTATTCTTGTGTTTATTTAGCCCTTTTTTTACCCCAGTTACAAAGAAACTGAAGCAGTTTACAAAACGGAAAAAAGGACTTCTAAAATAACTCGCATGTGTGGAATTCCCTGTAACTGCCTGGCATCACTTCAAACCATAGTTAGGGAACTCTGGTTGCCATGGCCACCTGTACATGGGCTTCTTCACTAACTACGGTTAGCTAGGAAACCTCCAGCTAGGACCTGAAACTCTGATTTGAAGTTGGCTTACTAACCACAGTTAATCTTTACGATGGTTTGATGCGACGTCTGAATTCAGACATCCAGGATTAATCCTGCCATGTGACCCAGTACAGCCTTTGTTGGGTTGCAAGGTGGGACGCCGGTGCAGTCTTTGCAAGGAAGGTGGGAAGAAAGAGCAAAGGCAATGACAGAAGCATCTGTTGAGGCAAACCAGTGTTGGCATAAGCCAGACTTGGTTCCACAAACCAACCATGGTTAAAATAAACACGGTTTCACGTTATGTCTGAAGTGAGCCTTTGTGTTCCTTGCCTTTGCATAGGATCAGCTGTTACAAAATGATGCCCTAGAAGAACTGGAGGAGGAGGAGGAAGAGGAACCGAACTTGCAGGAGGATGTACCCTTTGAGCCCACCCTTCCTTCCTCCCAGAGCAACTCCCTCCAGGAACAGCCCCCTCCCAAGCTTAGCCACTCCTTCACCAGTGACTCCTCAGAAGGAGAGGAGCAGCAGCGGGAAGAGGCCAGCAGCCCGTCTCCTCTTCACGTCCTGGAGGACTTGGCTGCAGAGGAAGTCTTCGGTAAGCAAGAAGATGCCAACGGTGTTGTCTGCTCTGAGCAGGAGGCAACGGATGGGGAGTGCCTGTCGGCGGGGGATGGAGATGGATCTTGCCAGTCAGCCTCCTGCCCTCAAAGCTCATTGGTGGGCTTGGACCAAGAGGAGGAGAGGATCCAGACGGAGGGTGGGGCCAAGCGGGAGTCATCACTGAGCAAGGACGATTGGCTGCTGATTGAGAAGATCAAGAGTTATTATGAGGGAGCAGAGGCACTGGCTAAGGTGCCCGGGCAGGGCAAGAAGGATTGCGCCCCTTCTGTGCCCGCCGGCATGGTGCGGGAGTCCATCCTTCGATTCAATAGCATCTTAAGGCAAAATGATGCCCAGGATGGGGGAATGGGCAGGGCCAAGTCCAGAAAGCCCTGCCCACCCCCCAGCACCTCCAGCCACGATCATTCCAGCAGAAGCCGGAGCCAGTCCTGTAGCACCCAATTGCCTTCCTGCCAGGAGGGGCGGGGCCAGCTGGCCACAAGCCCGGAACGTTCCAAGAGGGAGCGGAGCCAGTCTGATGGCACCCAATCAACAGGTGGACCTGAGCTCTCCCGTAGCGGAGAGGCCCGTTTGTTGCATACCTGCTGTAAGAATTCTGAGAAGGGGTGGTGCTCGTCCCTGGACATCCAATCAAATGCCATCCGAAGCAATTCTGGCCAGGAAAGGAACCACCAGGGGTCCACATGTGGGTGTGGCCTAGAGGAGGAGGTGGAGCCTGTAGAGCCTGAGTTCAAGTCCTGCGCAGAGATACGGAGGGCTTGGCAGGAGAAAGAACTGAGCATCCTGGGCACCCCAAAGAAAAGTGCCAAAATGGGCGGTAGGGAATTGTATTGCCCCGCAGAGACTCTGTTGTATGCAGAACCCTTGTGCATTGTGGAGGATTCCGACTTGGAGAGCTCCCCGTCCGTTCCAAACAGAAAACCAGAGCGTGAAGCTCCCTGTGGAGCTACAGAGAGAAGGCCTGCAGTGTCTGCAGTTCCTGATGGCTCTTCCAGCTACCTCCCATCGTTGGACCTCTATGAGAACAGTGGGGACCCGTGTCTCCTGGAGAACTCGGAACGGATCATCAGCAAAGTCCACGCCTTGGCTAAGATGTACAGCGAGAAGATTAACAGGTTGAAAGCTCAAAGGGGGCTGGAGAAGCCAAGGGCACGGCCCTGGGCCTCCCCAAGGAGGGCTGCTGGCAGGAGCCTAGTCGGGGTGCAAGACGGCGGGCGGCCAGGAGGCAGCATCCCCCACTGTAAGTAAACCTGTGTGCTTGATACAGATGTGTCTGTCGGAGCTCTTCTGTCCTGCCTGTCCCCCTCCCGCCTTTCTGGGACAGCATATGTTGTGTCCCATTGCAATTCAAGGCCAGGCTGTGTGTATTGCTGTGAGGCTAAAATGAAATTCCATGGCTCAAGTTAACAGCCATCCCCTGCTTGCCATTTGTGCTTCCCGGCAAGGCTTGTGCCAAAGAGAAGGAGGGAAAGAGCAACCGCCTGCATTCCTTCTGGCCCGTGTTGTTGTCCCCCTTTGCCCAGGGCAAGAGAAGCGGGGAGGGAATGCAGAGCCTCTCTCCTGGTGGGGAAACATCAGGCAGGCTTTCTCCCCTGGGAGGGAGCCAGCATGAGCTTATATCTGGTTTCCTGCTCTCAGGGGTTTGAGAAACTGCCTGTGTTTGCAGTAAGTGACATCTCTGCCTGTTTTTTCCCCAAGGGTCAGTCCGCTAGCTTTGCTACGTCTCAAGGCTGGCTGCGCAAATATTCACTTACATTTTAAAAAGGAGTCTTCAGGGGCTCAGAGTTTGAATGACAGGGAGGGAGGGAGGGAGGGAGGGAGGGAAGGAAGGAAGGAACTTTTAAAAGGGGGAGATTAAACTGTGACCTGGCAAAATGTTGTTCTACATGCTGGGCTGACTTGCCTGTCTCAATTGCCCCCACCTTATTTCAGTGCTTCTTGGTATTTATGTATGTATGATTTCGACACCATCACTCCCAGCCTCCCGAAAGTGTGCTTAGTCTCCTGGAGCTGAGCACCAAGCAGAGAACGAAGTCCCCCACTTGCATGTGGGAATCCCCTCTTAGTGATGGTAGCCACAGGGCAGCTTGGGCCTGGAAGAACGCCTGCGTGCCTGTGTTGCCAGGTAGCATCAGAAGATAGCTCCGTTCCCAGGATGGGAGATGCATCCCTCGACAGGTGCCAAGGCGCCAGGCCCGGCTGAAATCAGTGTAACTGGTTGGCTAACCCAGTTAAGCATCACATGTCCTCATTAGAGCAAGACAGTAATTAAGATGCAGGGTCTAAACAAGGGGCAGGCAGGGATATGAGTGGGCGAAGCTGGAGTGAGAGATTGGAGGAATCGCACAAGTGCCAAACCCTGGAAATATTCTTTGCAGCTGTTCAGCAAGTCCTTGTCCAGGCAAAATCATGTTTGTCTCTTGGTCATAGATCCACAGGAGTTAGCCGTGTTAGTCTGTAGTTGCAAAACAGTAAAATGTCCTGTAGCACCTTTAAGACTAACCAACTTTATTGTAGCGTAAGCTTTCGAAAACCACAGCTTTCTTCATCAGATGCAACCGTCAGGTTGCATCTGATGAAGAGAGCTGTGGTTCTCGAAAGCTTATGCTACAGTAAAGTTGCATCTGAGGAAGAGCGCTGTGGTTCTTGAAAGCTTATGCTACAGTAAAGTTGCATCTGACGAAGAGAGCTGTGGTTCTCGAAAGCTTATGCTACAATAAAGTTGGTTAGTCTTAAAGGTGCTACTGGACTCTTTACTATTTTGTCTCTTGGGAGAGTCTTGGCCCAGGGTCCCTGCAAAGGCCTTCACCTGCTGTGCCCATAGAATCAGAAGCAGCCCCACTGCGAGGCAAGTCAATTAGCTGAATTTTGAGTGGCACGGGAGGGAGGAAGCGAGCGAGGGGGGATAATCATTCCATTGCAAGTCACAGTGAATTGGGCCCGGGAGTTAATTTCCCAGAGTGGGACTTGCAATGTATGCCTGAATGCACTGACCTGTGTAGGACATGAGGAAAGCATAACAGATAGCTAGGCCCCGAGTCAGGTGGCCAGAGAGCAGTTGTTAGTCTGCGTTAGACGTTTTTTCTGGGGTCAGTTGTCTATGTCCAGAGGGCATCTCTTGATTTAGCGTATAACCTATACCCTGCTCTCCCGCTGGGTGGTTCCCTTGAAGGTCCATGCCAGGTTCAGCAGCTGAACCTTTATCCTCAGCAAGGTGCCAGGAGATATATATCCATCACCCTCTCCAAGGCCAATCATAGCATCTTTAAATGTAGACTGACAAAACCGTGCAGGCCGGAAGAGTTAACCATGCTGATCCCAACGGGGTCTGGCACTGCTGCTAACATGTGGAGAGAAGATCCAATAAAAAAAAAATCCTAGTATTTCAGTTATTTATTTATTTATGTCATTTATAGCCTGCCTTTCTCACTGAGACTCAAGGCAGATTACAGAGTGTGAGATTTGTACAGTCTATATCAAGGACATTCTCATTAACAATGCCGTAGGGTAAATAAACGCAAGTTTACAAAGATAACATTAGCAAGAATCTGATACAGAGCTGAAGAAATGCTGAAACAGAACATAAGCAATTCTAGGGCTGACACTGGACAACATGAAGCATGGGTAGCTCATAGGAGCACATATTTAAAGCAACAGATAATGTGTAAGGCAACTTAGTGGTGAAGTTTGTGGTCTCGAACTCATTAGTGAAGCATCTGAGACCCCCTCCCTACAATACAGCCCTCCTATCTGAGTAAAAAGCCTTTTTGAGTAATTGGGTTTTGCATCATTTCCAGAAAGCCAGGAGGGTGGGGGCTCTCCTAACCTGAGTAGGGAGCTAGACAGATGCCAGAGTCACCCCATTGACAGTCTTTGTAAAAATCCTTTTATTTGTCAAGAAAGAAAACTCTTCTTGCTACAGCTTCCTCCCCGCTGCTTTTCACAGTCTGTTCCAACATGTAGGAGGAGATGGCTTTGAATCCAACAGGGAACAGGGCCTGCTGGGTGGAAAGGGAGGGGACCCGCGTGGACTGCTGGGACAGAGGGGGCATGCCGGTTGCCTCCACCCTCTGCTGACCTCCCCCCCCATGCAGCTGTGTCAGAAACATCTGCAAAACAAATCCTGTTGCGTTCTTTCCCCATCTCTTCAACTTTACGACTTGACTTTCCCAACGGAGCCTGTGATCCTTTAGGGGGCGAGAACAGAAAAGGTTCTGATGTGTCAAAAAAGCAAAGCAAACTTTCCTGAGGGTGCCCTGACCGTCGCCCTGGAGAACAACAGATGACAAACTGAGCCCTGTTTGGACGTCACCCCCCCCCCCCCGCCGTAGTACTCCCTCCTTTGTACTCTGAAATGCTTGCCTGGCCTTGCATTGCTTTCTCCCCTCCATGTTGTTAAGTGTAAGGCTGCTCAATGGTAAAGGAAATGCTATCTGCACATGCTCAGAGGCAGTCTGCCTTATCCCTGGACCCCCTGGTGCTGAAGAAAGGTACAAAACTGAGTGCCTAGAATCTGGGAATGATCCTATCTCATGAGATTCCCTGCAAGTTGGGCTCGTTCTCAGAATTTAGGCTTTTGCCCATGCTGAGAAGGAGGACTTTGACATAGGCGAGATTGGCTAGTGACCACTGGGGATTTGCTGCTGTCCTTTGCAGTGTGTAGCCTGGCATGCTTACTTGAGACATCTAGACTCTTTTCCTTGTAAACGCAGAGCGTCTCAAAACTCCTGGCAGTCTGAATTGCAGAAGCTGTGGGTGGAGTGGGGGAAAGTGGTAGATAGATTGCTCAGACATGTGGCAAGGGATATGGGGTTAGAATGGATGGCTTTTGGATGGATTCAGTCCCTTTGGGTCCATGGCCTCGGGGCCAGAAGAAGGCCAGGCTGGGAGGGACATGTTCAAGTGATATCAGACAGGGAGCATCCAACAGAGGGAATCTTGTCTTGAGCAATTAAAGAATTTTAGGTGACTAACTGTCTACATTTTACTCGATTAACTGATTAAAGCAACGTGGATGGCTTTTACGACCGGGGTTCTTTTGTTAGTTATTGAAGACTAGGTTACAATTGGATCAACAAAGGTTCACCACACATGGTTTTAATGAAATACCATCTGATTTCTTTCCCCTTTTCCCTTCCTTGTGAAAGTATTTCATCACAACCAAAATAACTTCAAAACAATAAGTCAGAGCGCTCTAAACTCACTACCCCGCCAGCTGAAAAAGGCCCTAGATGATTAATCCACTAAAGCTTTAATTGCTTAGTCTACTGATGAAACAGATTAAACATCGAGATTTTTCTTTCCAAGGAAGACGCTGGGGTTTTCATGCTTCCGCTTGCCTCTCTCTCTCTCTCCCCCTCCCTCCACAGGTGAGCCACGAATCTACGGCCACGTCCTCATCCATGAATCTCTCCAGCATGTGATTGGTGTCCAAGAGAATATTCCGCTTGTGGCTGCCACCCGGGGAACTGTGGTCGATCTGCATAGCGAGAGGCCCCACCCGCTCCATTCTCCAGATCTCTTGGCTCCATTGAGGCAGGCGTTGCAGGACCCCGATTCCCACGCATGGTGCCTTCCCTCAAATGCTTTGCCGCACGTTGGCTGTGTGGAGATTCCCACAACGGATGAATCCAGAGGATGCCCAGGAGCACATTCCCCTTCTCCTGCATGCAACCTGGAACCTGGGGTCCCAGCAGGCCCCACCAAAGAGGACTCTGATGTGGGGGGTGGTACTCCTCCATACCCCACATCCCCAGGCCAGGCAACACTCGGATTTGCAAATGTGGAGGTCTTTGCAGATACATCAGAGCCAGTCAAAGAGAAGAGGGAGACTGAACAGCCATTTTGGGCTCCCGTGATCCTTTCGGGGGTCTCCGTGGAAACCGGGAAGCCCAGCGTTTCCCTAGCACAGCAGAGCCGCAGCAACCTGAAGGTAGAAGATCCTACTGTCTTTTCTGGCCCTGCAGAGGAGCTGGAGCCCACATTATCTGATTCCTCAACTGTATGCACGGGAGGGCAAAACTCGCCACAGAGGCAGGAATTGGGTCATTCCCTCCTGGGTGCTGAGGCCAGGCAAGCATCCCAAATTGTTTTGGAGGAAAGGGAACCCAGCCCTTCCCCGGAGATGGCTGAGCACAAAGGGGATGGACAGATGTTGGATATGAGCAAGGAACCCTGCAGAACAGAGTCAGGGACCTGCTCCCAAGAAACCCCGAATCCCACCCTAGTCCCAGAGGCTTCCAAAGTCACAATTCCCCTACCGCTTCCCTCCTCTGGAATTGTGGAGGCCTCATTGCCTAGTAACCTCTTGCGCCTGTTACCTCCCAAAGTGGGAACACCCATCCGGGAGTCCCCTCCCCCAAGTCGTGGTGATTCTCAGGCTGTGCTGGAGTCTCCAGTCTCTCGCCAAGAGCAGCCTCCCTCCACACCTCTTCCAAAGCTGCTCCCCCCTTCCCCGGTCCGTGGATGCCTCTCCTCCAGCGCCGCTGCCATCTCCAGGTACATTGCCGCTTCCTGCATTAGTCAGAGCTTGGCCAGGAAAAATGGTGCCCCTCAGCATGAAGAGTTGCAAACATCCCCTTGCCGGCCTCCCCCTTCCAGCTGGGCCCTGACGAGACCCCCAGCAAACCCTTTGGCTCTGCTCCCTAAAGGAGCCCCCAAAGCCCCAGGGGGCTTGGGCAAAGCAGAGGCCGTGTTGCCACGAGACACGTCTCCCCGCTGCTTCACCCCCGGGCCTTTGTCTCCTTCTCGCCAAAGGGCCTGGTCGGCAGCAGTCCCGGCCTTTGAACACCGTACCCTGTTCTGTTCTGCCTCGGAGCCCAACTCCCGAGTCCAGTCGCCCTCCCCCATGAAGTCCAGGGTCTGCTCCCCGCCTCCAGCCGGGACTCAGGCATGCACTTTCACCCCTCTGTGCGCCCATCCTGCTGGACAGCCGCCTACCCACATTGTGTCCCCGGTGCCACAAACATTGAGCCCTGCTCCAGGGCCAACCGTTTTACCTCAGTGTGGCTGGAGGCCTCGAGGGAATAGCCTACCCAGCAGCGGGCTGACCGAGAGCCCAGCTGCAAATGGGGACCAGGCGTCTTCATGGTGTGCTGTGGGGCCAACCTCTAACCACCTTAGTCCACCAACGGGGGCTCACCTCAGTTCTCATGAACTTGGCACCATCAAGTGGCCAAATGTGCTGGGTCTGCGTTCCAAGTATGTGAGCGCCGAACGTAGGCCAAGCCTCCAACAGAGGGAACTTGAGGGGGAAGGATGTCCCAAATTGGACCCCCCTGTAACCACAGACGTGGCTCGATGTGCAGAGAAGAGCCACCAAAGGGCCTGCTATTCCACTACAGTCAACATCCAGATTGGTGGCAGTGGTAGGATAGCCTCTTTTAGCAATGCCCAGGTCAGCCTGACCCATCCACTTCTGGGCACGCCGGAGCAGCCAAGTATCAGGAAGGTCAACGGCAATGCCTTGGAGACGCCACAGAAAACGTGAACTTGAGGCAGCGATGGCTCCAAAGAGCAGCTGGATCTCCTTCCAGTTCTGGGACCAAACCTAACACTGCACTCGAGGAAGGCTGGAAGTCAGCACGGTTGGGGCAGGGGGGCGATCACAGGAGATGAAGGATGCGGGATTGTCCAGGTTGGCACTTGGCAGGAGCTCCGCTTCAAGATGGAGGCAGCAGAGCGAGAGAGAGACAATTTGTTTCTAGTATGCCCTGGGAGAGGCCATTTCTCCCTCTGGCCCCACCCAAACCTGACCTTTCTCGGCATCGTTCTCCAATGGCAATGGTAGTTAGTAGACCAGGCGCCTACTGGTTGAAGGGAGTCTTGACTTGTTCTGGGGGAGGGCAGGGCAGGGGGAGGGGGAGGGCTAATAAGGGAAGCAGGCGCACAATCAGGAAAACATTTTAAAAATTTTTTCCTTCCAATGTTCACATTCCTTTTAGGAGAAAGAATTGCAGAAATTGAAAGTCTCTTTGTGAAAAAAAATATGTTTGCAAACATGCAGCTTCAGAGGGAGACTTTAAGAGATGAAGCAGACAGAACAGGCATGCCCCAAAGTAATTTTTTTTTAAAGACTTGAGAAATTTTTCTGTCCAGAATCGCAAACTATCTTCCATAAGAGTCCCGAACATTCTGCATGTCAGGACAGAAGAAGAAAACCCCGCCCACCTAGTGAGCTTGATTCAAAATGGTTATACTCTGTACGTGCTCAGAGTCTCCCTCATTATTTCAAGGATAAGCGTGTGACTTCATGGATAACTATACTCTGCCACCTTTCTCTCCTGGGCATGAGACCCTTCCTTCAAGTCAAGTATGACAACAGAATCCCAGCTGGCTGTAGACAACCTCTTGCCAAGTGGTAACTTGCCCCAGTTTATATGTAACCAGTAAGTAGGCTGGTTGTCTGAATACACCTGCTGAGTAATGTTGCTCTAGCTGGTCAGAAGTCAAGGGAGAGGTAAGATTCTTCAGACAACCAGGTTACAAAAAGATTATGGTCTCCCTGCAAAAAAGTTTCTGTTTGGTCTCTGGTCATCGAGCCAGTGAGAGAGTCGATAGCCAAAGGGCTTCCAAGATGATGCAGAAGGTGAGGCCTTTTTTGTTTACAGAGAAGATGACTCAAGGAAGGGGGGACCGCATAGAGGCTGATAAAATTATGCGCGGGGAGGAGAAAGCGGATAAAGAGAACTTTTTCTCCCTCCCAATAGGCCACTCAGAGCGGCAAAGGGAAGTCCTTCATTTCAAGAGTGATTGACTTGTGGAATTCATCGCCAAAGGATACAGTCAGGGTTTTTTTTCAGGGGGAACGGAGTTCCGGCACCTCTTAAAAATGGTCACCTGGCCGGTGGCCCCGCCCCCTGATCGCCAGACAGAGGGGAGTTGAGATTGCCCTCCGTGCTGCTCAGCTGCGCGGAGGGCAATCTCAGCTCCCCTCTGTCAGGAGATCAGGGGGCGGGGCCACCGGCCAGGTGACCATTTTCTCCTAGGGCAACCCACTGAGTTCCACCACCTCTTTTCCCAGAAAAAAAGCCCTGGATACAGTGATGGCAATTAGTTGGTTTTGAGAGGGGATTCGTCGTGTTTGTGGAGAAGTTCGTCAGTGGCTATTGGCTGCAATGACTAAAAGGGGTCTCCACATTCAGAGGCAGACATCCTCCAGTGCTGGGGGTCTCTGGACTTCATGCGCTGTATGGCAGCCTTCCAGGAGCATCAGGGCCCTTTCCACACTACTCACCATCATCCGGAACGCTGCGCAACGTTGCGAAAAAAATGCGGAAGATAGCGTCTTCTCGTGACATGCAAAACTTGCGCGAGAAGACGCTATCTTCCGCGGGTTTTTCGCGACGTCATGCAGCATTCCGGATGAAGGTGCGTAGTGTGGAAACGGCCCTGGTTAGCCGTTGTAGAAAAAGGGACGCTGGACTAGGTGGCCCATTGGCTGGATCCCACATGGGATCCATCCAATCTCATATTCACATGTAGTAGCTAGAATTTTTGACTGGACTGGGAAGACCTGGGTTCAGATCCTGTGCCCTACGCTGAAATTCCCTGGAAGAACTGTGGGCCAGTTGTTCTCTCCCATGTGCAGCGCTTTCTCTGTGAGGAAAAGCAGATACGATCGATAGTCAAATCCTAGATTTAAACCCAGGTATTCTTTTACACTGCCACACCCCTCTTAAAATGCATCTCAACTTTTTAATAGTCCCGCCAGTGATTCTGAGGCCTCTGCTGAGTTCTGTGTAACCCTTCGGCCGGGCCAACGTTTGCAATTTCTTTCTCTCACCCCCAAGTGTGCTGTGGGGAGCCAGGCGGCTCTCGGAGAAGCATAATTAAAGCCCGTAAGAACCCATCGAAATACTTGTGATTTATATTTTCAAATGATTTAAGTTTCCTCCTCCACGTGTACATTTGGATTGCTTAATGAGATTTTAAAATGAAAACCCTCCACCTCCCCTCAGAGAGAAGCCACAGATGATTTCACACTCCCGTTTGTACTTTCATAAAGAGAAATGATGTTATTCCTCTTAGTAGATAGAGCTAAGTTTTCACAGTTCAGATGCAGTAGAAACCTGATATTCTGAGAGGGGAAGGGCAACAGGTGCCTCCCGCTTGCTGACCCTCCCTCGCAACTTCACCCGTACCTTGTTAGCTTAAACGGTGCGGTCTTGGAAACGTGCATTTGCCCAAATATCAAATAGTTCCATCCTGGACCATGTGGAAAACAAGAGGACTCAAGGATTGCACAGGCTGGGACGGGACGGGGCTGGGCAGGGAACTTCTGCTGAGACTTTGGAGACGAATCAATGATATGGGCTGAGGTGGCCCAAGGCTGTGCCTGGGGGGGGGGCGGGGGGAAGGCTGCTGCATGTCTTCAGCTAGTGTCAGTGGGACTCCATGGTTAACACTGTTAGCTGTGTTGGGTCGGGGCCTCTTGAGCATACAAAAATCCATCTCCCATGCCATTTAGTGTGAATTATTTATGTGCGCTTCTAATTTATTCTGCTAGCTAGGGAAGGATTAAGGAACTATGCAGCCACTTTGTCCCCAAACAAGCCCCATTTCCATTATGACATGGAATCCTGAGATTTCAGCAGCTGCAGCCTACATATTTTCAAACTCCAGGCAAAAAGACTAGAAACTTGCAAAGAATAAAACAAGCAAGCTAGCGCTCCCCTGTGGCTCCCATTTGTTTCCATGGAGACTGAGCAAGATAACTTCCCATTAGAGTGTGTCTGGTTTTGTGAATGAGAAATAGGGTACCTCTGATGGAACATAGCAGCAAAAAAAGTTCATTTGCTGAAATTTAGACCAGAACTTTAAGAATGACATGAAAAATTACCTTAGGTCAGTGGTGAAGTGTGGAAGCTTTTAAATTTCAGAGTTCTTTGTCAAAATGAAGAACTCAGAGAAACAAAGTTTCTCTAAATGAATTCAGTGCAATAACACACATATTTTTTTTACCTACTTAGAACAAATCCAGGAACCAAAAGTTGCTTAAAAGGAAACATGTGTCCAAACATGGTAGCAGACTTGGTTTTGAAGCAACATTGGTTAGGAATAATTGCTCAGAAAGAGTTAAAATCAGCTGGGGAATGAAAAGGTTGTTATCCAACCCAGTCTTTATTAGCAAGGATTGGATCAGGGTCTAACCTCTCCTGCTGTGGGGTTTGGATCAGGTTTAGCATCTCTTCCTTGAAGAGAAGGGCCACCAAGGATGTCCAGTCTACTGGACAGGAAGGCATTCAGATATGGTACATTTCCAAGTCAAGTGAGTGGGTGAGGATGTGTGTGAAAGTGGTGAGACAGACAACTGTGTATGGGTAGTGAGTGTAAGGGGAATGTGAGAATCTGCCATGACGCAGGGGTGGGGTGGGGGAGAGGCCATCTTGGACAGGGGTTAGGGTACCATTAAGGGCAGTAACGTAGGAGGCCAAGAGACAGGATCCAACCTAGGAGACGGGGTCTCCTGCAAAAGGCCCACTGAAACAAACCAAATTATACATGAGGAGGGGTATAGTTTGGACTGGACACCTTGAGTCCCCAAATGTCTAGACCTGCAAGTGGAAATAAGCACATGGGCTCAGAAGCTGGGGCTCCATTGTCTGGCAACGGCAGCCTCGAGTTTCTGGTATAATATTGCTTGGTGGTTGATCTTTTTTAAAAAAAAAATGATTTCCTTTTTTTAAAAGTTTCAGCTCTTGAGCCTCTTCCGTGCCTTTCCTTCTGCCTAGAAGGTTGCAGAGCTGCTTCCATTAAACCGTCCCCTTGTGGAAATGAATGTGTGCACTTTGGCGTGAGGGGAGGCAACGAACACACCGTTGCCGAAGAGATCGTTGTGTTTTTATATGTCTATTTATAGTGGCACAGTCCCTTTTTTAATTTAATCAGAGGGGGGTTATAGTAGGTACTTGGAGGAGGAGTAAAGTTCCCTCCCCAGCCTTGTAAATAAACTTTGCACCCTGCTTTTGTATCCAAGCCCACCCTTTCAATAGTTTCCCCTTACATCCTGTACTTAAAATGAATTTATAGAATGATTTGGTACGCTTCTCTCTTTTTAAAATATGGCTTTTGAAAGGGAAGGGGAAGTGGAAAAAATCCCAAGAACAAATAAACACAACGTTTTCGATTAACATGGCAGTGTCTGTCTTTCTTCACCAGCTCTCCTCTGCGGTACATGCATCCTATCTTTTGCAAGTCTTTTCTCGAAAGCTTATGCTACAATAAAATTGGTTAGTCTTAAAGGTGCTACTGGACTCTTTTTGATTTTGCTACTACAGACTAACACGGCTAACTCCTCTGGATTTCTAATAGTAAAGAGTCCAGTAGCACCTTTAAGACTAACCAACTTTATTGTAGCATAAGCTTTTGAGAACCACATCTCTCTTCGTCAGGTGCATTGTCAGCTTTAGGGAACCACAGCTTTTTTCGTCTGACGAAAAGAGCTGTGGTTCCCAAAAGCAGACGATGCATTTGACGAAGAGAGCTGTGGTTCTCAAAAGCTTATGCTACAATAAAGTTGGTTAGTCTTAAAAGGTGCTACTGGACTCTACTATTTTGCTACTACAGACTAACATGGCTAACTCCTCTGGTTGTATGTGTGTGTCATCAAGCGGCAGGTTATGGTGACCCCAACTAGGGGCTTTCCAGGTAAGTGAGAAGCAGAGGTGGTTTGCCAATGCCGTTCTCTGCAGAGTCTTCCTTAGTGGTTGCCTGTCCAAGTAAGAACCCTGCTTAGCTTCTGAGATCTAACAAGACTGGGCTTTACCATGCCGTCTTCCCTCCAATAGAAACTTAATGAGTTCTTATTTACCGGGTGATGTGACTTACCACTGTGACCTAACGAGCTTAATCTCCCCATTTCCACACATTCAGTCTCTGCATAAAGGACTCGGTTCTTTTTTCTCCAGGGCTCTTGGCAGCCTTCCTGATAGTTGCTATGTTATACCAGCCTCCACAGAGTGTAAAGATCCCTTTGCACTCCTACTCGAACATGTCCTATCAAACTCCATAAGCACTGTGTGGGAGAAGAGTCATCGTCACAGCTGACTTGGGGTGACCCCCTGAGAGTTTTTGAGGCGAGAGACAAAGTGAGGAGGTTGGTCGTTGCTTACCCCTGTGCAGCAACCCTGGATGCCCTCCCTGGACTAACCCAGGGCTGCCTCTGCTTAGCCTCAGAGCTCTGCTAGGCTGGGCCTAGCCTGGGCCATCCAGGTCAGGGCTAGTAGGCATTATGTCTAAACATAAGGGTTTGACCAGAGAAAGCTCCTGGTTGAGATCGCCTCCCTCTCCCCCAAATAATGTTATTTGCAAGAGAGTTTTAAGCCAGCATTGTCCTCTGGTAGCCTCAGTGTTCCCCCAACCACAAAATGGATGCTGGGCAGTCTCGCGGGGCTGTCATGACAAGGAATGCTGCAAATTTTGCCGTGTTTGACTGGGGCAATCCAATGTCAGCCCATCACTGGAGTTTAGTCGAGCACCTCATGACTCCAGCACCAGCCAAACAGTTTTGCATCTGTGTTTTTTCTCAACACTGCGCATGCGCCAAAAGGCAGCTGATCCAAAATGATTGCCGGCCATTAATGTCACAAAGGAGTACTTAGACAAACACGGCATTTATTTATGACTGACTTATATGATTCATGATTGATGTAACTGTCTGTTTAAACAATTGAGCATCGAGTGTAGCTGTGGCACGGCAACCAAGGAGGGAAGCAGAGCTCCACCGGGCTGTATGAGAATGTGCCTGTGCCAAAATCTCTGTTGCACTTTGCTGTGCTGTTAAGAAGGAATGGGGTGAAGCAACCTGCTGAGCAGCCGTGAACTGTTTGGATAGTCTGTCAAAAAACTGGCTTCCTGTTTGCAACTGGTGGCCACCAGAACATGATTTCAGTCTGCAGGTGTTCGAGTATCCCGGAGGCATCTAGGTGGGCCTCTTAAGGTGCCACTGCATCGCATCTTGCTCGTCTACTACATACCAACACAGCGACTCACCTGAAGCTATCTAGTTACAAGGATGAACTTTTCTTGCACACTTTGAATGCTAGAAAAGTGCTGCCTAAATGGCAATTAAGAGCCCCATGGCGCAGAGGGGTGAGCTGCAGTACTGCAGCCCAAGCTCTGCTCATGACCTGAGTTCCATCCTTCCGAGGTCGGTAAAATGAGTACCCAGTTTCCTGGGGGTAAAGCGTAGATGACCGGGGAAGGCAATGGCAAACCACCCCATAAAAAGTCTGCCAAGACAACGTCGTGATGTAACATCCCCCCCGCATGGGTCAGTAATGATTCGGTGCTTGCACAGGAGAGTACATTTACCTTTTACCTAAATGGCAATTATTTATGTCATTTATAGTCTGCCTTTTTCACTGAGACTCAAGGCGGATTACACAGTGTGAAATTAGTACAGTCAATTTCAAGGACATTTCTATAAACAATACCATAGGGTAAATAAACACAATTTTACCAAGGCATAGCATTAGTATGAATCCAATACAGAGCTGAAGATAATGCTGTTATTTCTAGTTAACATGAAGCTTTTCTTCGGTGCCCTCCTTGGCCCCTGATGAAGAATATTCCTCTTTTTCCCCAAAGGGAGCAAAAACAGAAAAAGCGTAGTGGAGAAGCACTTGTTCGTTCAGTTGCTAGCAAATCACCCTCCCGTCTTCTTCCCTCTGTTAATTGAACAGGGCTTTCATGTGCCAGGTTGCGATGAAAAGGATGATGCGTTTGTATTTAAATGGAACTACAGCAGCAAGCTGGAGAGGAAGACTAAATGAGGCTGATGTTGTGCAGCTCTCGGGGGGGGGGGGCAGGGCTGCGGGGGGGGCAGACCCAAACCAGGCAGGCTCTAGGATCACGAGGACGCCCGAGCATTCTGCTGCCTCTGTGTGGAATTCACCTGCTTAGAAGAGCTTCCAGAAAGAGTGAGAGCGAACCAGAGAGTCTGGCTGAGAGCTGCGGAAGGAACTTCTGGGGCCTCCTCCCTTGGAACTTGCAGCTGAGCAGGTGACTGGCAGGCGCTTCTCTCCTCCTTGCCGAAAAGCCACCTACACGAGTGAGTAGAAGCAGTTCTGGTAACAGATGTCGCTTGCTGATGTTTTAGAAGTTCGCTATGAACAACGTGGCTATATTGTCAGGACGGGAGAAGCTGGGCAGCATCTCTCAGCTTTCTTTGCCGAGCAGCCAAGGAGACAGAGAGAAGAGACAGTTCTCTGTCCTGAGGAGGTTACAGTAGATGCTCTGGCAGTGGGGGTGAGGAGGGGCTGAAGGCAGGCAAAGCACCAAGGCTGGCCGGGAGACTTCTGGGGACCCACCAACACTCACGTGCCTGTAGGCCGTCTCGGCGGAAGAAAACCAAAAGAAAACCATACTATTGCAAGGGGTTCCCCAGAAGGGCGGCTGTGTCAGCTAGCTGCCGCAAAAACTAGTCGGAAGTATGTGGTACCTCAAAGATGAACCAATTTTTATTCTCACAGAAAATTTTGAGGACTAGAGCCTTGCTTTAATTGCTAACAGCGCCTGCAAGTATGCAAATGGCTTCAGGTTTAAGGGGCTACAAGGCTCCTGCTTTCTTGGAACGGGCAGTTTGCAGTAGCTACAAGTTGGTGTGAACATCCCCCTTCTTGCTTTGGAGTCCCTAAAACGCAGCACAGCCTCTCTTGGACCCACTGGTCCATTGTGGTTTGGTTCGTCTCCTGCACCCTTGTTCATCCCCCCCTCCCCCACCTACTGTAATGGGGATTGCAAATCCTCTAGGCAAAGACTGTGCCATTCCTATGTTGTGGCAGAGCCTTGCATGAGACACCTGTTTGCTTTTTGCGCGCTGCCAGCTGTCAAGGAAGTGGGGGGGGGGAGTGTGTCAGGATTTATAACCTCCTGAAGATCTTAGCTAGGCCAAAAGATTTAACCAGCTTAAACGGTTGGGTTGAAATAACTTGCATCCCAAACTATCTGGTTGGCAGTAGCCAAGGTCCTCCCTAATAGCTTTTTTCACCATTTTGCATTTGTACAGTGGATAAATGTTTCCACTTGAAGGCTGCACTTGGGTCTTGGCCCACTTTGCAGGGCTCCCTGTTGGACACCTGATCTTCCAGTATTGGCACGTACAGGCAGCCAACATGGTGCACTCAAAAGTGGCCTCCCTGCCTCTCTTCACGGCCCTTCAGTAGCTTCACAGCTTTTCAGGAACGACAGCCTGTTAGCCGCTGCTGCAGCCTGACAGGGAGATACTCGGTGCCATTTGTGTAGCAGTTTGTGTGCCAGATGGAAAGCCCTCATGGGCTAGCCCGGGCCGTTACTTGCCCACCTCTCCTTTACAACCACCTACAAGAGCCGAACTAACTTCAGAAAATCAGCAGGTGTTTCTGTCTCTCTGTCCCTGCTATTTAATGCATGAGACCAACAGCTGGCAAGCTTTTTTTGTCCAAGTGTGCCCCCAAAATACAAGCTGTACCTGCAAAGGTGTTAGTGTGGAGACAAAGGGAGACAAAAGCTGGACTTGGCTGGACCCGAGGCTTGTCCCAGGGGTTCTGCCAGCCCCTCATGGATTTGCCTCAGTTGCTTGGGTGGAAAACCAGCCCTGCTGCCTAAGCATGATAGCCTGACATGCCAAGGTTGCCTACCCTGTGGTAGTTCTTTCAGCTGCAACGTAGATACAGAGTGGAGCCTGCAATCCGTGGCTCAACCAATGCATGCACCTGGCTTTTAAAAATAGCCCCTTTTCTCCAAGATCTCTGGCTCTTGATAGTCTCTCCTCCTGCGGCTCCATCAAATGTCTTGGTAGGCATGTGGCAAGCATGCACACCTAAGAGACGTCAGCGTGTGACACTCAGGTTTATGGAAATATGTCCCCTGCAAGGAACACTTGTCTAGAGTGTGGCCACTGTGATGAACTTACAGGGCTGTCCAAGGTGGCTGCTATGGGCTGAAGAGGCACGTTTGGAGCGCCCAGTACAGGCAGCTTCCCTTGCGTGTTTTTCCCTTTCTAGCCCTCTTTCTGGTTTTTTAAAATATTGATCCCATTTTGTACCAAATTTATGCTGACTCTGCCCTTTGTTGTGGTTCTGCATTGACCTGCTTTGACACTGGTTTTAGTTTAGCTTTTTTCTTTTTTAAGTAATGCTATTTTGACTCTTAGTTTTCCATTTATGTGCCCCAGTAAGAGAGTCTCTACACAAGACATCTTACATGGGGATGCTCAAGTGACTTGCTTTCTGTGTGGTCTTATATTCAAGTGTACTCTGCCTCCCTAGCGGCGCATGCATATCCCCAGTGGGAGAACAAGCGTAAGATCTTTCACTTGAGCGTTCCCATGTAAGATGTCTTGTGTAGAGAGACTCCCCGTCTTAAATTTTTTTCTGTGATGTATGAACCCTGGCACCCTGGTTTAATCCTGGGGTTGCATTCACACATGTCCCTGGGGTTCCATTCACATTCATGTTCACGTTCATTCATTCTTTCATTCATTCTCTCTCTCTCTCTCTCTCTCATTCTAGAGAGTCAAATCTAGGCAGCGGAAAAAGGTAGAAGTCTTTGTAATCCAGGCAGTACCCGCCCACCCTTTGTTTTGACTCTCAAAAGCTCATACCCTGGAAATCTAGTTGGTACTGGACCTTTCTTGCTCTTCTGCTACAGACCAACAAGGCTACCCACCTGAAACTATTTGCAGGGGTGTGATTTTGAATAGTGGCGTAGGCTTCTGGAGGGGCTGGGATTGGACCAGGGAGTTGTAGGTTCAGATTCCTTTTAAGCCCTTAAGCTGCCTCATGCTGAATCAGACCTTTGCTTTACTCTACTCGGTGTTACCTGGCTCTCACTGGCAGTAGCTTTGCAGGAGAATTTCACATCATTTGTACACTGGAGAGCTTGGCAGGGATTGCACCCAGGACCTTTGACAGCCAGAGCCAGTCCAACCTATGGCTTCGGGCCAGCTGCTACTTTTTGAGCTGTTGGAGTGCTATGAGGATGAAAGGAGAAGGCATGCATTTTGCATTTGCCTACATTTGAGTGGATTGATGTCCACAAATGAAGAACGGGGCCCTGTTCTTTTTCTCCAGGGAGGGCAGTTGGGGTGCCCTCCCTGGCATATGAGGGTCCATTCCTCCCCCAAGCTTCTAACATATTATGTCTCTTTGTAGCTGCTGTGAAGGGCAAGGAAGAGCGCAGGTGCCCGGCCTCTGGACAGAGATGGGGTGTGCCCTATCGGGCCCGAGCGTTAGCCCAGATTTGGCTGTCTCTGAGGAGAAAAGGACCCCCTCGCAGGATGGTGGACTCGATTTTAAAACAGATCTGGAACATGGGGGTGATGAAGAGCCGAAGCAGCCCTTCCTGCTTTCCGAGGCTCAGAAGGAGCTGATCCAGGCATCCTGGGAAATCCTGCACAAAGACATTGCCAGAGTGGGAGTGATTGTCTTTATCAGGTAAAAGAAGGGCCTTGTTTCTGAGAACCAGAAGCCAGAGTTCTGTGGCTATGTGATGCGCAGAGGCCCCATGGGCACCACTGTTTCTTGCATGCCCCCAGAACCCCATTTGCCCCATGAGGGGTTCAGATGGTGGTTTGGGGCATGCACCTGCATTGCCAGGCCACAGAGTAGCTCCACATCATCTGGCGTCTTTCTGCTAGACCCTCTGCATGGGGCCAGCATGAGCTGTTCTCTCCACAGATGGAGCTATAATAAGCTCGAGAGAGTCTGTCTGCACACCGTGGTCATAATGGAGACCCAGAGTTGCTGAGAAGGAAGGACCTTCCTGGCCAAAAGCTGCTAATGGCTTGAATCTCCCCCACCCCGTACACACACATTAATCCCTTCTGGCTTTGTCATTAGAAAGATCAATTCCAGTAGAAAGTGGGCTGTTGTGGTTCCAGCTCAGGAAGCCAGGTTATTGATTCCCAGGCGCTCAGGTGCCTTAGGGCTGGAGCAGGAGAGGCGAAGCCTGCATGTCTCCCTATGTAGGACGGGCACCCCAAAGGCACAAGGCACTGTTTTATTTTATTTTACTTCCTTTGGGTCCCCAATGGGGGAACCCAAAGTGGCTCACATCATTCTTCTCTCTGGAGGAAGCTACAAGGGGCTCGGCCATACTCGACTTAATATTAACCAACAGGGAAGAATTGGTAGATGGGGTGAAAGTGGTGGGGACCTTAGGGGGAAGTGACCACGTCCTCCTTGAATTCCAGTTGCTGTGGGAGGCCAAGGAAGTTCGTAGCCAGACGTAGGTTAGATTTTCATAGAGCCGACTTCAATGAACTCAGAGGCTTGATGAGAGTCATTCCAGGGAGCGGGGGGAGTGTGCTGGAATGGAAAGGAGCACGTGAAGGGTGGGCTCTTCTCAAACATGAGCTTTTGCAAGCTCAAGCCCTCACCATTCCAGCAAGACGGAAACATGGTAAGGGCCAAGAAACTCATGTGGATGAACAGAGAGCTCCAGAATAAGCTAAGGGAGAAAAAGGAAATGTTCAGGAAATGGAGAGGACAGACCTCTAAAGAGGAATACATGAGGGTTACTAGGTACTGCAGATCAGCCATCAGAGAAGCCAAAGCACAGTATGAGCTGGGTCTGGCCAGGGGGGCTCGCTACAATAAGAAAAGACTTCTACAGATACGTGAGAAGCAAACGCAAGGTAAAAAAGGCAATTGGATCACTGTTGGGAGTGAAAGGAGAAACTCTGACGGAGGACAGAGAAAAAGCAGAGGAGTTAGCCGTGTTAGTCTGTGGTAGCAAAATCAAAAAGAGTCCAGTAGGCTTAATGACTTTTTTGCCTGTTTTATCCCAGAATAACTTGAGTCCATCTAGAGATTGTAGTAGACATGACAGGACACCTGGGTGGCTAGTTGACATTGACAGAGAAGTTGTGGAGAGGCAACTGGCTGCACTGGATGAATACAAATCTCCTGGGCAAGATGGTGTGCACCCAAGAGTGTTCAAAGAACTTTCTAGAGAACTTGCAGAGCCTCTGTCCATCATCTTCAAGGCCTCCTGGAGGACTGGGGATGTGCCACAAGATTGGAGAAGAGCGAATGTTATCCCAATCTTTAAGAAAGGGAAGAAGGATGACCCAGGAAACTACAGGCCGGTCTGTCTAACTTCTGTTGCTGGGAAGATATTAGAGCAGATTTTAAAGGGATCGATCTGTAAGCATCTGAAGGACCGCTTAGTGATCTGGGGAAGTCAACATGGTTTTGTCCCCAACAGATCTTGTCAGACCAACCTGGTTTCCTTCTTTGATCGAGTGACAAGTTTACTGGATCGTGGGAACTCTGTTGATGTGATTTACCTGGATTTCAGTAAAACTTTTGATAAGGTTCCCCATGACATTCTAATGGGTAAACTGGAAGACTGCGGACTGGACTATAGGACAGTTTGGTGGGTAGTGAACTTGTTAAAGGACCACACCCAAAGAGTGGTGGTCAATGACGTTTCATCAGATTGGAGGGAGGTGTCCAGTGGGGTGCCACAGGGCTCGGTTTTGGGCTCAGTGGTTTTCAATATTTTTATCAATGATCTGGAGGAAGGGGTAAATTGGCTACTCATTAAATTTGCTGATGATACCAAATTAGGAGAAGTGGCAAACACCCAAGAAGATAGAATTAAAATTCAAGAAGACCTGAATACTCTGGAGAAGTGGGCAGCTGTGAATAGGATGCAATTCAACAAAGACAAGTGCACAGTATTACATCTGGGCCACAAAAATGTGAAGCACAAATACAGGATGGGAGATCTGGGTAGTAGTGTATGTGAAAGGGATCTTGGGGTAAGAGTGGACTGTAAACTCAATATAGGCAGTCAGTGTGATGCGGTGGCAAAAAAGGCAAACTCAGTCTTGGGTTGTATCAAAGGGGCTATAGCGTCGAAATCGCAGGAGGTCATAGCCCCTCTCTATATTGCCTTGGTCAGGCCGCACCTGGAGTATTGTGTGCAGTTCTGGAGGCCTCACTTCAAAAAGGATGTGGACAAAATTGAGAGGGTGCAGAGGAGAGCAATGAGAATGATCAGGGGTCTGGAGACTGAGCCCTACGAGGAAAGGCTGAGGGCCTTGGGAATGTTTAGTTTGGAGAAGAGATTGAGGGAGGACATGATTACTTGCTTTAAATATTTGAACGGCTGTCATTTGGAGGACGGCAAGGAGCTGTTCCAGTTGGCAGCAGAGGATAGGACTCGAAGCAATGGGCTTAAATTACATGCAGAAAGATACTGGCTGGATATTAGGAAAAACTTTTTCATGGTCCGAGTAGTTCAAAGGTGGAATCAGCCGCCTAGGGAGGTGGTGAGCTCCCCTTCACTGGCAGTTTTCAAGAAGAGGCTGGATGAATATTTGTCAGGGATACTTTAGGCTCATCCTGCATTGGGCAGGGGGTTGGACTAGAAGGTCTGTATGGCCCCTTCCAATTCTGTGATTCTGTGATTTTCTCCTCTACTTTTTCCTCATAACATCCCTGTGAGGTTGGTTGGGCTGAGCGTATGTGACTGTCCCAAGGCCACCCAGGGAGCTTCCATGGAGAGTGGGGAATCTAACATGGGTTTCCCAGATCCTAGTCTTCAGGACTAGGCTCCTTCCAATGGAGGAAAGCATTTCTGTAAAGGATTTTTATCTACATCTAATTAAAGCTTCCACTATCTCAGTCTAAAGATTTATCTTTACTCTTGGACAGCTTTCAGCACTTAGTTAAGACCTGAAAAAACATAACTTGCTTTTAATACAAGGCTGATTATCAAAATTATTTATTGGGTTCTTCTTGCAAGACTTTTCCCCATCAAACCCGCAGAGTTCTTCTAGAGTTGATTTATTTCTTTTTATTGAAATACACTCTAATATTCTTTAAAAAGCAAGATATCAAAACATATGGTTAATAATATGAATCCTACAAAGTTGGAACATAGAAAAGCAGTAAGAATTAGGTTTGCTAACATTTCCGAATTTAAGTTTAAAACAAAGTTTCTATGAAATGCATTAAGATTCCCATAGCAATAGTAAAATTCTTACCTAGGTCCTCATGAGATTTGTTTCAGTCAAAACTCTGACGTACTATTTGAGTTGGCATTTTTATAGGTTACCCTATGCAAAAATCTAAGATCTTTTTCACGTGATAGCATTGATAATCTATGACTGGTTTAATGCTTAAATATTTATATTTTCTATAGTACAACATTCTAATTAGCTAAAAAGTGATGTTATATCCAACTTGCAAAACAAAACTATAAATCAGTAAATATGACAGGAAAAGTGAGTAGGTCACCATTGGTCCATTCTATGATTTGAGGACATTAATCTAAATACTGTCCACTACTTTTAAATTAGCTGTCAAAGATGGAAGCACACCTGTGTTGTTATTCAACAAGTTAGAAAAAACTACAAGAGTTCATGCAGAGTTCAGAAAGTTCACTAGAATACATGTGTATAAGGTGTATATACTCCTTATATCTGTGACATTTCCAGTAATGGAACAGATGAGCAGGATTCAAGCAACAGTCTTGTGTAGAGATGGGCATGAACCCGGAAAACGACAGTTCGTTGCGGTTCGTGGTTTGTTGTGTTTCATGAACCACGAATTGGCATGAAATTGCCCAGTTCACAAACCAGTTTGTTTGGTTCGTGAACACATCACTTCCGGGGCAGCAAAAGGTCTGCAGAAAGCCCATCACCCCTGTTGTCTAGGAAACTGACTGATTGGTGCCAGGCTGTCTGCAGTGACGAACCGGAAAACGAACCAAATGAACCGGCCTAAAAATCGTCACGGTTCATCAGAAATGCCCTCTGATGAACTACTGGTTCAGGAACCCAAAAAACTGGCCTGGTTTGTGATGAACTTTGGTTCGTATTTCGGTTCGGGCCCACCTCTAGTCCTGAGCAGTGGATCTTGCAATTTCAGGTCTGAGTTTAGGGCACCTGGAAAAAGCTTCATGCTTTCCAGAACAGGAGCGAAATAGGCCCTTTGACTCGCTGGGACAGCTCCTGACAGGCTGCTGCATCCATTTGCATCATGGCTGCAACCTGGCTTGGAGCCAAGCAGGCCCTGTGATGCTGCCAGATCGCCAGGGGCCTCTTGACTCGACTCTGGGGTTGTTCCAAGGACCCAATCTGTTGTTTTAGTGGCCAGGATTCCAGTGCATGCTGACTCTTCCCTGTTCCTCATTCCTCCTTATCATCTTCAAGATCAGTTCACCGTTCTGCTGCCTCCCTGGCCTGAACTCTTGTCCCAATTCCCATAGCTGCCTCCTGCTGTTAGGGTGATTGAAGTTCATCATTAATGCCAGACTTGCTGCCTTGATAGGATCCCCTATAACACCTGGCCACATGCACCCACCTCAGTTTGCCAGCCTGGTTTCACTGGAATGACAATCAGTTGGCCACGCTCACTGCTTAAGCTAGAAATGTCATCATCCACTCATTTTCAATGGGGAACTTGGATTACATAATTTCACAACCTGCGGCATTCCTGTGGGGCTTTTCCCCCTGTTGTTTTCCTGTGATTTTTCTGCATGATCTGCAGTGATTTTTAATTTTATTTTGGACCTAAAATGTACTTGTGGCTGTGAGGACCTGCTGTGGACTTTCTGTGGCTTTAAATGTTCCTTCTGCTGCCAGCTAGATTTCTCTCTTCCTGTCTAGCCCCACATACTCAGAGTCTCAGTTTTCCTTCTGCAAAATGGGGACGATGTGGATCAGCTCACAGAGGACTGACTGGGTGGCATAAAGGCTGCATGCTGGTTTACTGGTTCCGAGGGTTAGTTGCAGAGCTTGAACCCGTGGCTGCTGGCTCTGTTCTGAGTTGGTGCCCTGCACTCCCATTCTTGATTTCACTTTGCAACTGCAGCTTTCTAAAAAGGAACTGCGTTGGCACACTTTCTGACCTACATGCACTTCCTTCAAACCCCAGACATGTGGGATAGGCAAGCAGTGAAGGAGATATGCGCTCCGTGAACTCAGAACGGCTTTCTTTTGCATGCCCTGCAGGCTGAGGTACCAAGCCCTACCTGGAGTTGTTCACTGCCCTTCCATTTGATTAGAGGACCAGACCTCAAGTCTTGGCTGACTTCCCTTTTATCTTGCTTATGGATCTCTTGGTCTGCTGCTTGACTTGCCCCACGCAGAGCGCATCACATTTTGTGGGGGGTCTGTTTTGTGTCTGGCTAATCCAAGGTGGCCATGGGGGGTGGGTAGCAATTACTAGGGAGTAGAGGAGCATAGAGGAATCCGTCCTCTTCTGGAACGTGACCTAGTCTCTCCTGGACAGAGCAGGGGTGTGGGGGGAGTCATCCCAGTCCATTGCTGAAAATACTTATTTGTTCATATGGAAACCCAACAGTGCTGCATTCTTACACGTTCTTACATAAGCAGGAGACTCTTGCAAGCAACTGAGTGTAAAAGCTTCTTCCACACAATCTGGTCTGGCCATGTTCTTGGCTCAGAAGAGGGGCGCAGTGCAAAAGAGGTTAGCTACTCTTTCTCCTTGCTGGTCTAGCACCCTTGGTTTGATTCCCAGCCAAGGAGATGTGCAAAGCATATGCTTTAGATGTCTAAAAGCATGGGCTGGGTTTGGTCCCAGCATTTCCTCTCCAGTAGCACGGTGGGAGAGAGCGCCTTGAATAGTAGAAAATAGGAAACAGTGTTGTCTAATCGCCTGATGACAACTGCCCTGCAGCACAGATGAATTAGGCAAACAGCTCATGTACAGTCAGTGTATTGTTATCCCCACAATATAGCTGGGGTTGAAATGAATGATTTATCCAAGGCCACCGAGCTCATGAGGTAGTTGGATTTAATCGAGCAGAATGCAGATT
Source organism: Eublepharis macularius (assembly GCF_028583425.1). Taxonomy (NCBI): domain Eukaryota; kingdom Metazoa; phylum Chordata; class Lepidosauria; order Squamata; family Eublepharidae; genus Eublepharis; species Eublepharis macularius. The sequence continues at coordinate 56,813,716 of NC_072804.1, read as the reverse complement.
TGCAACCCAACCACTTAACCACTATGCTACAGCAGTTTTTCTTCCTTGTCTATTGGAATCCTTTATCAGCTTGAAACTGCTGCCAGGGCAGTTGGGTCAGACCTGTCCTGATGATAAGACCTGCCTTAATGATAAGTGACTAAATCAGTAGTACAGATATAAAATGGTGGTTCACTCTGCATAGTAACTTTAGGAAGCATGACGGCGAGAGAAAGAATTTTAGGAAAGAATTTGGGGCATGATTCCAAGTTACAAAACCCAAGCTTCAGGGGGTGGGTGGGCAGGTTGCCATGACAAATAAACTGCTCTAAATTTGAGGACATTGTGTAAGGAGAAGAAGTGAAGTGTGTGTCCCGCAAATCAGCTCTGAAATTCCAAGTTGCTCTTGTGTTTTTGAGTTTACCAATTCAGTCACAGGAGTGCATAACTTAACTTCAACATATTTTTAAACAATGAAGGAAAGAATTCTGGGTTGCCAAATCGTATACCCCAATATAGAAGTCTGAGCTTTCTCAGCATCTATGGGTGGGTGGGTGGGTGGGTGGGGGGTCAACCTAAGAAGGAGAGCAGAAATTGATGTGCTGGAGGGGGGCGCTGCGGCTCTCTTCTGCCCCCTGCTGTTACTCCCCCGAAGAGCCACGGAGCGGCGCGCTTGTCCTGCTGGTTTCGTGCCAGCGGCTTCTCGGCGGCCCAAAACTTCTGCGTCCCCCGCTAATGAGCGCGCTGCAGCTGGAGCGAGCGCGGCGTAGGCACGGGGGTCTTTGTGGAAGGCGCCCCGGGGCAGCCGCGTCCCTGATTGGCGCCTCTCTTTTCTGCTTCTCGCCAGCCTCTGTTCAGCTTTCTCCTCCTCCAGCCCACCGCCGGAGCTCATTTACTCGGAGGGCAATAATGAAGAGGCGCGACTGCGGGTTTCTTCGGGCGCTGCTCGCACGGGCGCTCAGCCGCGGCCTCTCGCGGGAAGCCTCGGGACTGCCGGGCTGCTTTTCCTGCCGCGGGCGCGGGTTGGTTTCCTTCTTCTGAACCGAAGCTGGGAGGGGGGAAGGCGTGGCGCGAAAGGCATTCAAATCGGGCTTGGCCGCTGCCGCCTCAGCCTTCCCGCCAACCAAGAAACGATGCGCTGTCGTTGCTCTGCCTGCGGAGTTTGGATCTGGAAGCCTGGTTAAAGGGATCGGGCGTTTTAGCCAACCACACAGAACTGGTTGGCATGACTCTGGCGGCCCCAGAAGACTGCCTAAGACGACGCATCTTGCGCGGTACTCCTTCAGCTGATGAAGCATTTTATCGACGGACAAAATGCTTCCAAGCCGGTTCTAGCCCTGTTCACAAGTTACTGTGAACACATGTGCAGTCTCTAGGCACATAAAGTATACATACACGAAACATGCGCAATCTCTATGCACATACAACCAAGTCCACATTTTATTTTTTAAAATAAGTGTGTCGAGTAATTCTCGTGTTACCGTCATTACAGGCATAGCTGAATTTATGATACAGACTCCAGATTTAATCCAGGTACTGGTCCTTGGTTTCAACTGCAGACTGAATGTGCACAATCTCTTTCTTATAAGCAAATGTATATGTGAACAAGACTTCTATCCGTGTCCTGTCAGGTTCACAAGAGTGTGCAGAGAGGGGGGTGCCCTTCAGCTTTGGAATTCCTGGAGATGCTCTCAAATGTGAGCCTGTGCATTTTCCAGAAGGGGCACAAAGTATATTTTTTATTGAGCTTGTCTTTGTTTAGATGGCTAATGATAAGGAGGGAGAAATCATCCGCAGCAACTGAGATGCAGCAAGGTAGGAGTCCTGTAAACAAAGCTAGTTTCCAAAGGCTAAATCTGACCAGAAGTGAAGTGTATGCCAACTGGCAGTTCTCCTAATGTTGAGAATTGTAATGATCTAAATTTCCTGAAAGCGGCTAAGTCTCTCTGTGAAGAGTTTGCTGCGTTTGTAATACTGCAGGAGTCTCTTTTTTATCATCCTGAGGACTCCACATGGAGCTTGTCTTGACTGCCTTCTGTCTCTTCTCCAGGCTCTTTGAGACCCACCCGGAGTGCAAGGATGTCTTCTTCCTTTTCCGTGACATTGATGATTTCCAGCAATTGAAGATGAGCAAAGAGCTGCAGGCACATGGTCTCAGGTTGGCTTCCCCCCTCCTTGCCTGTTTTCAAGGCCTGAGTTGCACCAGCTTGAGAGCCAATGGCTGAGGGGCAGTTTAGAAACAAACAGCTTCCTCCAAAGGCATGTGTCCAGCCAAGCCTCCCTGCAGTGTGCTGGAGCATAGCTCCTCTGGGTAGGGCCCCAGGAAGCCTCCGCCCCATACAGCACACATGCCTGCCTCCCGCTAGGCTACACTTAATGGCACCATACTTCACAGGAGGGCCTTCTTTGACAGTGAGGGCCTGCCAGTCTGTGTTCTCCACGTTCCATTAGAAATGGGTTACCAGGCTAAGAGCTTGGATCGGAACTGTTGGCAAACAGCAGTAGCTAGACCATGTTGGGTTATTTTGGGTGTTGGTCATATGGGTGTTCAGTCCCCATTCAACTGATGTGGGAAAATCCAGAGTACAACAGGGTAGAAGAGGGTCTTTATGAAACCTCGCGAAACGTCGCGCATCGTTGCGCAGAAAACGCGATATTTCGCGTTTTCTGCGCAACGACGCGCGACGTTTCGCAAGGCAGGGGGCCGTCTGGAATCGGCTCTGATTGTGGGGCCAGTCCCAGGTGTATTGTTATCCCAAGCTAGGGCTGTCAACTCCAGGCAGGGAAACTCTTGGAGATTTGAGGGTGGAATTTAATAATAATGATGATGATGATGATGATGATGATAAATCAATTTACATACCGCCCTTCAGGATGACTTAACATCCACTCAGAATGGTTTACAAAGTATGCTATTATTATCCCCACAACAAAACACCCTGTGAGGTGGGTGGGGCTGAGAGAGCTAGAAGCTGTGACTGAGGAGTGAGGAATCAAACCCAGTCCTCCAGATTAGAGTCCCACACTCTTAACCACTACACCAAACTGGCTCTTGAGGAGGGGAGAGACTTCAGTGGGGTATAAAGAAATAATCCCCCAGGCAAAGCAGCCATTTTTTCAAGGAGAACTTATCTCTGTAGCCTGGAGCTCAAATGTAGTTTTGGGACATCATCTCCAGGCCCCACCTGAGTGTGGGGAACTCTACAAGCAAAGTTCACCCAATGCTGCTTCGGTGCTGCCGTGGGCCAGGTCTGCCCCATAGTGCATCAGTGTTTTCCTCTCCGTTCCACAGTAGCTTGGGTAACGTGGCTGGGGAACCAGCCTTAGCTGGCCAAATCCTTCGACCCGAGGTAGGACAGGGGCTTTACAGTTCACTTAGAAGCGCTGTGTAAATTGGGGCAGTGGGGTGCCTAATGAGTTACACCCCCTGAGTGCTGGAACGTTGTTGTTTTTTAATGCCCCTTGGCCCACAGTCCAGCCCAGCCTGCCCCAGTCATCTCGGAGAGGGCCCTTGGGTCACGTCAGGGAGTTAAGTCTGTTTAATTGACATTTGGTAGCAAAACGTAAATATGTCAAACAAGGGAATAAACAAAAGAGGAGGCCTTGTTCAAGTGCACATGTTTACGCAGTACAGGATCGCTATCCAGGAAACTTCTTGGCTGGGATGCCCCAGCAGTTGCAGCCAAATGCTGCCGGCGCTCTCTGTGTCCATCTTTGCAAAATCCTCAAGTGTTAGTCTGATGCACAAGCCATGCTTTTCGTGTATTTCTCCCCAGGGACCTTGTGAAGAGAACAATAAAGCACACCGTGCCAAATGGTTAGGTTTTGAAGACACATAGCTGTGGTTCAGCTGGAATGTGCTGGTAGCAGCCCTTGAGGTACCAAAGCCTTCATGCAAACAACACTTTCTGTTAGGAAAGGGGGGACAGTTTGTTAAAAGGGCCTTCTAGCTACTCTCTGTCTACTTCGTGTTTCTTTGGGAGAAAAGCAGGCTAGAATTTTTTTTTCCTTTAATAAAAAGCTGTACATATTTGCAAACACCGAGTGTCGAGGGACTCTGTATCCAAAGTGGAAGAATGATTTACTGAACTAAAAAATATATTATCCCAGCGACAGTAGCTGAAGTCTTTAGGAATGATACTCTCTAGATTCTTCACACGGGGTTTTCTAGTTACACTTGCAAATGTTGCTGCCATCTTTCAGGAAACACTTTCTTGACAGGCTGACCCAAAAACTTTATAGTAACGTATACAGAAGAGTCTGCATGAAGAACTTATGATTTGCCAAACCCCCACCTTACCTCTCATTCATTATAGGTATTCTAGGAGGATCATGTAATAGAACGCAAGTTCATTTTGTGGGATTTTCTTGGCTGATCAAATCTCTGGTTACAGAGGTGGGAACCTTCCCTTCAGAAAGGATCAAGTTGTGCTTTCTACTCCCACCAAAGTCCAGGATTCCTCAGCCAAATTGTTAATACAGGCATTAAATTATAAGAGCTAAAAGACGTCCTGGATCCATCCGTCCTAAGTCCAGATTAATCTCCAACAAAGATGTTGTTTAGAATAGCCCGCTCTTCTAATCTGTTTAGCAAGAATCAGGATTAAAGTTTGGAAGCGTTATCTCAAAAACTAATTGTGATAATTGGGGGGGGGGGCATTACTGTTGATACTGGAATATTTCCATAATAGTTTGAGGAAAGTTTGCGAAAACGGTTGCCCGTCTGTGGACACTACCGAGAGAGAACCTCAAACTGCTGTCCGTGCCGGAGCTTTTCCCTTGTTGAACTGCTTAATTTCCTTTTTTTTAAATCTGTTTTTTTCTACATTCTGAGCTCTTGGCTCGGTCTTGAGCAATTCAGGGGATTTTAATGCACAAATCAGCTTTTTGTGTTTTCCATTAACTGAAAGCTATCAGAAGTGTTTCCAATCTAGTCTTCACTTCCTTTTATCTACATGCTTGAAACTGTGAAACTATTCCAAAAGTTGGTAGCATCTGTCCCCCTTAAAAGCTTGTGCTTGTCTTCAGGAGGCTGTTCCCCCCCCCCCCCATTTAATACTGTTTATATTTATGCTGAGTCTTAATATGTTGATATTTAGAATAGCTCGAAGGTCTGGAGGGTTGTAGCTAATCTGTGCTAATCCTCTTTGGCTAGGCTAGGGAGTTCATCAACGCTTCTGAATTTGGCATTCTGAGCTTTCCAAAACGTGTGTTGACCAACGAGAGCCAGAAATGCCCAGTACTTCCACATCTGTTTAAAGGAACGGAGGCCTCCTTTGAATTGGACCTTCTCCTACAAACTCATTCGATCGTCATTTCCCGATCCAAATAGTTTAAATACCTATCAAAATCCAGTGAGTGACTTGCTCGGACCCTGTTTTGCTCAATCTAAGACCCTGACAAAAGATGCTGTAGTTCTTGGCAGAGATCCAGAGGAGTTAGCCGGGTTAGTCTGTAGTAGCAAAATCAAAAAGAGTCCAGTAGCACCTTTAAGACTAACCAATTTTATTATAGCATAAGCTTTCGAGAATCAAGTTCTCTTCATCAGATGCCTGATCAAAACTGGCATCTGATGAAGAGAACTTGATTCTCGAAAGCTTATGCTATAATAAAATTGGTTAGTCTTAAAGGTGCTACTGGACTCTTCTTGGCAGAGACACACATGCCCTTCTGCACCAGGAACGTAACTCCTCACTGTCCCAGAAGTCAAACCTAAAGGCAAGAAATCGGCTTCTCTGGGCCATTTGGCACCTCTCATGTTTGGTCGGTGTGGTGCCGTTCTTTTCAGTCTGCACCGTATCAAAATGCATCGGGATTGATGAGTGCTGGTGCTTTTGTCACCAATGCCGTCATCAGTGATGTCACAGCCCCGGTCCTTTCTTTTCTCTTCCTTTTTTGCACACTTGATGAATTGATGCATTGCTGGAACGCTGAATCAATCTATTTCCTGGATTTCTCCCTTTCAACCCATCGGTACATCGATCCCATGATAGATTAAAGAAAATAAATAAATAAAAATGAGTGGAAAGGAAAAGGAAAGAGGGGAGGGGAAGGAATGGAAAGGAGGCGGATGGAGTGGCTAGATAGACAACAGTGGCCAACCACAATGAAGTGGGCCTGGCAGATAGTGGGAGGGGGACAGAAGAAAGTGGAATGATAAAAGATGGGGGAAAGAGTGTGCACAGACTGGAAAACAGTTTTTTTTAAAAAAAGTTGAGGTATGAATGCTTCCGGGAAAGCCACATAGTAGCCAGAGTGACTACTCCTGGCGGCAAATTGGGTGTAGATGGTCATGAAAAAAATGCTGCAGTATGGGAATTGAACTGGTGAAATTGGCCCTTGCAGTGACACATTCTATCTCACTATAAATGTACCTAGCCCTCTGCCACAGTAAATCAGGAAATTATATTTAAAACTACCCTGCCTGACGTATCTTTTTAACTTGTATTAAGAATTTCTTAATGCAACCTTTGTATAGTCTTCTGCTGCCCATCTCAGTTTCTCCATGTATTTATTTAGTGCTTTTTCATCCCACCCTTCCTCCAAGGAGTTCGGACTCACATTCATGGTTCTTCCCTCCTTTATTTTATCCTCACAACAACCCTATGAGGCAGGCTAGGCCGAGATGTGTGACTGACCCAAGGTCACCCAGCGAGAGCTTCTGTGACAGTGTGGAGATTCAAACCTGGGACTCCCAGGTCCTATTCCCATGCTCTGACCACTACACTACTTCATGCCGGCTGGGTGTCCATTGTTTGTTGTTTTCCCTGCAACAGGCTTGTGGCTCACATTTTTTAAAAAATAGAATACTTGAAAAAATGTAATAAAGCAAAAAAAAGTTTAAGATAAAAACAGCAGTGAAACAGAAAACCAGCAGATTAAAAAATGATGGGGAAGGAGTGAAACTCAACAGAGTGCCAGGGCAAATTACTTTAGATGCCTGACGAAGACTTTCTGAACAGGTGAAGAACTAGGTGAATGGAAGCCCCGTTCCCAAAAGGGCCTGAAGTTGATCTTGGCAGACAGGCAGGATCCTGTGGGAAAAGGCCATCGTTCAGACACCCTAACCAGCTGCCAGGGAAGTGCTTTCTCACGCAGGCAGGTTCTGCTGTTTACAGCTGCTGCCCTGCTCTTCTGAACCATCCCAAGTTTCTGAACAGTCTTCAAAGACAGCCCCATGTCGAGCATGTGGCAGTAATCCAACTTGGATCTGATTAGCACATTAGTAACTGCCAGATCCTGCTTTCCAGGGCAGGTTGTAGCTGGTGCACCAACCAAAAGATCATTCAAGACAGGATGAGCCCCAGGAGAGACTCAGTCCTCCAGTTGTAGCACTCCCAAGCTATGAGCCTGTTCCCTTGGGAAACACACCAACTCAATTCTGGATCAGTTACGTTTTTAATGAAAGGCACCTCCAGGCTCAACTACTTAATGACTTATCCTGTGTTTGTTTTAAGCCCCCTTTTTTCATTTTGCAAAGGCAGCCTGGGGATGTCACAGTATTAAGGCTGAGAAGAGCAGCACAGGGAGAAAGAGGAACTTTACCCTCACCTCTTCTCCCGGGCACCGTTTTCCTCACTGTTGGGGAAAACTTACAGGCACCCATATTTTCCCCTGGTATGGGTCAAAGCAGGTTGGGGGGCGGGGAGGCTTTTTCCAGCAAGAAAATGGCAGGAGAGGAAAAAGGCAGGAGAGAGGAAAAGCTGCCACGTCCCCCGCTCTCTTCTCCTGCACAAAGCAGTCCCAGAGGCCCTGTTTATCGTAAACCCAGAAATAAGCATGGGTTGTGTGGAGTTCCGTCTTGAATGTTTCTTGGCCTCCGTCCAGCCCCCACGAGCTTGCCTTAAGATGCCAGATCACCCTCCGCGGCCTCACCTGACTTGGGCAACCAAGGAGAAGCAGAGCTGGGTATCTTTCAGATCGCACTTCACACCAAACCTCTGGGTGGTCTTTCCCAGGGATTTCATGTAGATTTTGAATCAATGAGGTGGGGCCCTCTAAGAAATGGATCGACAGGTTCCACCTCCACCTTGAACCACCAGCCATCAATCAGGCCTCCATGATGCCAAACCTAGCCAATCCGTCCAAAAATACCATGATCGATTGGTACCAAAAGTTGACGGCAGGTCCAGGAACTTCGATGGAGTTGCACCACTTGCTTTGACTATTTTGTTTTCTAGGAAGACTACGTTTGGGTTTTGTATTATGGGAAACAATAGTCCTGATTTCACGAACTTGGATGAAAGCAGGAAAAGATACCACTATCACTAATTCTCAGAAATAGACTTTTAGGTTTTTTTCCCGGAGAGCCACCCTTTATTGTTTGGCTTTGCTAGTGGATCCTTGTGCCTGCTACGTGACAAGCGCTCCAGTCCAAGACTGCATGTGTCAAGTTCAGTGCAATGCAGCTTCTTAACCATCTGCTTTGAGTTTCTAAAGAGGTACTTGACTGGCAGGAAAAGGATGAGCTATTTAGCTCTGCTATCTGCTACATCTCCTGTCCTTCCTTCATGAAGCCCAGGATGGTGGGTGTGGTTTTCCCTTCATCATTTTATCTTCACAGGAACCCTGCAATCCTGTGAGGTAGAGCAGCAAGATTTGAGTCCACCTTAGAGACCAAAATGATTTTCAGGGTGTAAGCTTTTGAGAGTCAGAGCTCTCTTCTTTAGACTCTAAGGCGCCTCTGGACTCGAATGCTGCTGTTCTACTGCAGACCAACATGGCTACCCACCTAAAACTATCCTGTGAGGTAGGTTAAGCTTGTGAGAGAGGAATCGCCCCATGATTATGAAGCTTCATTACGGAGTGGGGATTTGAAGCTTTGTCTCCCTGCCTGTAGGCCAGTGCTCTAACTGCTTCATCACACTACCTCATATGATTTCACCATCATGTGATGTACAGGTGCTGCTTATATCACTTTCCCCCCCCCCACCCTTGGTGCACAGAGGTAAACAACATAAAGCCGGTTTGAATGCACCGGTTTCTGATTGTTTTAGAAAAATCTGTTTGACAGCCAGCCAGGATTTTTGAATTTTACAACTCCGTTCCCATCTCCTTGTGGTTTACAATTCATGTGTGATTTGGGTAAAAACCTGATGCCTCTAAAAAGTTTTAGTAGCAGTGCCCCTGGTTCATTTAGATGTGATTTGGGGGAGAGACTCATTGCCTGGACATGGCCGTTCCACACTACTCACCTTCATTCGGAACGCTGCGGAACGTGGCGAAAAAAATGCGGAAGATAGCATCTTCTCGCACGAGTTTTGCATGACATCGCGTAAAACTCATGCGAGAAGACATAGGCCGATTCCAGACGGCCCTCCCCATCCCGAAATGTCGCGCGGAGAACGTGAAATATCGCGTTTTCTTGCGTGAGTTTTGCGCGACGTCGCGTAAAACTCATGCAAGAAGACATAGGCCGATTCCAGACGGCCCTCCCCATCCCGAAACGTCGTGCATTGTCGCGCGGAGAACGCGAAATATTGCGTTTTCTCGCGTGAGTTTTGCGCGACGTCACGCAAAACTCGCGTGAGAAAACGCGATATTTCGCGTTCTCCGCACGACGACGCGCGACGTTTCGGGATGGGGAGGGCCATCTGGAATCGGCCACTATCTTCCGTGGTTTTTTGCAACCTTCCGCAGCGTTTTGGATGAAGGTGAGTAGTGTGGAAACGACCATGGAATCCTTGGATGGGTAGTTGCCAACATTTGATTAAAACTTTTTGTCCTTGATTATAAAAATTCCATACAAGAATTTGTCACACACACTGTGGTTTATTGTAAGGACTGAATATAGCCCTCGAGTGCTAAGAGGAAGAAGACCCCATGGCATGGAGGAGCCAGGCTGCTGAAAAGTCCCGTCTGAAGGACTTGGTGGTCTTAGCTAAAGCTCTGCAACCCACTAGTTCTTGGATCAACAGTTTCAGGTGGAGGTTTAATTCTCCTAAGCAGGTAAACAAGGTTCTGCCTTGGATTTCCCCAAACTGGGTAGCCAGCCTCGAGGAGGGGCCCAGAGATGTCCCAAAATGACAACTGATCTGCAGACTACAAAGATCAGCAACCAGGGAGAAGATGGCTGCTTTGGAGGGGAGGACTCTATGGCAGTACACCCTTCTGAGGTCCATCCCCTCCCAAACCCTGCCTCCCACAAGCTCTATCCCCAGATCTCCAGGAACCTCCCAACCCTGAGTTGGCAACCCGACTGCTAAAGGATTTTGTCAAAGGGTCATTTTCCTTGTGGCAGCTTCACCTTCACCCACCATGTTCAAGGCTTTAGATACTGATAAAGTTTCTTGGGGCAAGGGCTGGGGGGGTGGGGCCCTGGTCTGGCAGGTGGCAGTGATCAGAAGTCCCCCCTCCCAACTCTTTGAATGTGCAAAAAACCCCGATTCAGAGAGCCTGCTGATGGTCCCTGGCTTGCCCCCCAGCTCAGTTCTGCAGCTGGCTCCGTCTGTGTATTTGGTGGTTCTGGTAGCAGCTGCCTCCTCTTTCTCTCCCCCCCCCTTCTGCCCTTTGCCAGGGTGATGTCGTTCATTGAGAAGAGTGTGGCGAGGCTAAACCAAGAAGACAAGTTGCAGCAACTGGCCTTCGAGCTGGGCAGGAGTCACTGTCGCTATCAAGCTCCTCCCAAGTACTATGAGGTGAGGAAGGCAGTGGCACCGCAGGCACCTGCAGAGCTGGAATCTCGGGGCTCCGGTGCCATGGGACCTGAGTGTGCCTGGTGCTGCTGTACATCAGTGGTGGAGCTGGCCAGGGTTCTTGGTCACTGAACTCTGTCCAAGATGGATGGCCATTCTTCTTTGGAACTGAAGGGACAGTTGCAGCGAGAGGGGGGCGCTTAGCTTTCTTGTCCCTGGAAAGAATACACTACCCTGCCTTTGCTTGATTTTCAGTACATTGGGACTCAGTTTATCCAAGCCGTCCAGCCCATTCTGAAAGAAGACTGGACCCCAGAGGCAGAGAAGGCCTGGGAGGTAAGAAAATCCGAGTGTGGGGTGTGTGTTTTTTCTACCCATAGGCCAGCAGAAAGGAGGCAGGCCCCTTTCCAAGAAAGGCTGGAAACTGGTACTAAAAAGACCAGTCTCATTCCTTCTGCAGCAAACAGCAGCTCCGAAGGGGTTAACTGGGTTGGCAACACTGGCTTGGGAAGATCTTGAGAGATTTGGGGAAGGCAGAGTTTGGGGAGGGTGGGCATGGATGTGATGCCAAAGTGCACCCACCAAAGCTGCCATTTCCTCCAGAGAAACTGATCTCTGTCATGTGGAGATCAGTTGAAATCCTGGAAGAACTCCAAGTCCTGCCTGGAAGCTGGCAACCCTGAGAGGGAAGGGTTTTTTATCTATTAAATAGAGTTCAGAGGAAGGAATAAATGGATTTCTGCTACTTCTTTATATACTCACAACAATCCTGTGAGGTAGGTTAGTCTCTCTCTTCCCCCTCACTTGATTCACACAGCTGTGGTAGTCAAATGATAAGAGCTTGTCTTTTTTTTCCCCCCTCTGCACAAGAACCTGTTCAAATATCTGACAGCCATGATGAGAAGAGGCTTTTACACAGAAGAAACAACGAGAGCCAGCCTGTCTCTTCACGCAAGGAAACCTGCAGTTGAATCCACCCCGAACAGAATCTAGGGATGGCGATCTACTCTCCGAGTAGCCTATTGTTGCAGTTCCTCCTGGGCCTCTTGCTTCTTTCCCCTGAGCATCTTCCAAAGAACTGTGTGCTGTAAATTCGTCTTTGTTGCCAACTGGGATTGGCATTAGACTGTAGGGTGAGGAATTCCAAGATGTGGGTTTCTTACTGTGGTGCGATCCAAGCCCCTTCATAAGATCTTTATAAGATTCTTTTAGGTGAGCATCTGTGTTGTGGAAGGGGTGGCATGGAGCCGGGTGCTGTCTGCGAAGGCACGTGAATGCTTTCTGGCCAGTTTTGTGTTTTAACTGCAGGCCTCGCTTGAGCAGTTGGCTGGGTGGGTCCTGCATTGCAGAGGCCTCCTGGCAGTGACTGCAGTCCTTCCAGCAGATTGACTAAAGCACCAGCGCCTCCTGCTGCTGGCTTAACACGTGAATACACAATGCACTTCCATGCTGTACAATGAACTCCAGTGGATTTTGATGGACTCAGCAAAGACTGGGCTGGTGGTGCCAGTGGGTGTTAGAGATGCTGCCACGGCCCTGGAACCCAAGAGAAGAGGGAGGCAAAACGTCTTCTTTTCTACTAGCAGTAGCAGGATCCTGTCGCTCAGAACAGGAATTCTCCCATCTGAGTATGATGCTGAGCTACCCAGGACTGTGTGGGCATCTCTGGCAGACTGAACATGGAAAACTGGCCCCTGTGGTTGGCAGGCGCTTAAACCCTTTGCTCAGGCCAGGCATAAATACAAAGATACAACAGGCCACTTGCTGCCTATCTTGGGCATTTTTATTCCACCTTTGCTCCAAGGAGCTCAGAGTTCCTCATACTTTTCCTCATAGCAACCACACAAGTTAAAACTAACCAATTTTATTGTAGCATAAGCTTTCGAAAATCACAGTTCTCTTCGTCTGACGAAGAGAACTGTGATTCTCGAAAGCTTATGCTACAATAAAATTGGTTAGTCTTAAAGGTGCTACTGGACTCTTTTTGATTTTGCTACTACAGACTAACACGGCTAACTCCTCTGGATCAACAGAAGTTAAGCTGAGAGTGTCAGAGAGAGGATTTGATCTCGTGTGCCTCCCAGACTCTAGTCCAACACTCGGCCTCTGCCCACTCTTTTTCTGGGTCTTCCCACTCCTCCCAAAATCTAGACTTGGGCCTGCCTTCCTCAGCCCCAGCAGAGACTTGCAACCCAGCATCCTCTTTGCGACACGGCAAGGTATTCTTCAGTGGTTCCGACGGCTTTCCCGGATTTTATGGCTAGCATCCCACCTTATTGTAGCATGCAGTCAGGGTCTTATGTTGCTTGTATGCTCTTGGCTTAATCAGCTGTAGGATTGATTTTTCCTGGTTGGGTTTGTTTTATTTGCATTGGCTGTTTTTAGCCGGAATTATTTCATTTGTTTTATATTGTAAATCATCTCAAGCTGTTTTTCTGGAGGGGAGAGATGCAGATTTTCTAAATAAAACAAAATAATACCGTGTGTGTGTGTCTGTGTGTCTATGTGTGTGTGTGTGTGTGTGTCTGTCTGTCTGTCGGACCTGCAGCTGAAAATCTTGTTGGTCTCGAAGGTGCCACTGGACTCAAATCCTGCCATTCTATGAGCCTTTGGCTGGGATATAAAGGCTCGGGGATCTCCATTCCCACTCATGTCTGAAGAAGGGAGCTGTGACTCTCCCAAAGCTGACACCCTGAAATTCTTGTTCCTCTCGAAGGTGCCGCTGGACTCAAATCCTGCTGTTCTACGGCAGACCAACAGTGCTCCCCTCCTAAAGCTGCTCCACTGGTGCCCTTGCAGCTGTTGTTGCTTCCTCAAGCAACTGCTTGGTTCGCCTCTGCTGCCGGGCCACCCTGGTCTGGTCCCCAAAGGTTATGGGTCCTGCTGCAGGCTGGGTGAAATGAAGTTCCTCTGGACCGCTCATTCCTGCTGCTCAGAAGCCAAGATGTCCCTTGAGTGGGGCTGGCTCAAGGTGTTCACACATCCCACTGGGGCAGCAGCTGGGATGCCAGGCCCCTCCCGTGCTGCGGACAGCTGAGAGCAATCCCAAGCTCTTGTGGGCCACCACACTGTGCCATCCTAAGCAGATGCTTGGCTTGGCTGCAGAGCCAGGCGTGCCCTGGCGAGCTAACAAGCAAACCTGCCATCTATCTTGCCTCTTTCATTAATCGGCCCTTTGACCTGCTGGCTTGCCACAGGATTTGCCTGGGGCTTTGAGTACCTACGTTTCTAGCTCTCAGATGTATGTTTACTGTAGGCTTTCAGTCCATCTGCAGATGAGCCTAAGAGCTGAATCTCTCCCCCCATCCCAAAGTTGAAAGCTGAACTTTCAGAGGGGTCAACTGAGACTTTGCATTCCTACGTTTGGGACCCTTTGAGATCAGTAGCCAAAGAACACCCCCAAACCAGGGCGCCTACATTTCCCATCAAAACTTGAGGGAAGCCGACTAGTGTCCAACCTGTGTGAGACGTCACTTGTAGTTTGGCTCTCAGAGTTCCAGATGAAGGCAGCCATCTCCCTGGGCCAAGCTAGACCCAAGGGCTGCGTCTGGTCAGATACTCTCTGTATTGAAAATGCAAGGGGAATGGAACTTAACCTCCACCCACCATTCCCACTCTTGGCTCCCTCTCGCTTCTTTTCCCCAAGTCTAGTCCAGCAGGATGATATCCCCTCTCTTTGCCTGGTGTGTTTTTTTTAAACTTACAAGGAATTTTTTAACATAGGGGAGCATTCCAAAATGTGATCCTCCACCTTTAGTACAAAGTGGTAAATTCTGCTGCCTGCAATATAGTGATGGACAGAGTTGGGGGATGGGAATTATATTTTAAGTAATTAAATTACACTGCCTTGGGTGTGTGCTATTTCCTTGTGATCTCATGCATGAACCAGACTTGATGAGACACCTGCAGATGCTTCCACTGTTCCCTCTCCCTTATGACACACTTTAGATTGTAAGTTCTTTGGGGCAGAGAGTATCTGACCTGACAAACCCCCTAGGTCTAGCTTAGTTGTACTCATACAACACCATTCACAACTATGTCATACCAGCACTCTCATATGAAACTGCCTCCCTGCTCCTTGAGAGATGCTTTAGAAGCCCTCTTCTGCCTCTCCCTTTCTTTCTGGGGGAAGTGTGGAACAGAGAGAGAGGTACTTCCGGGGTGGTGTCCACTTGCCGAATACTCTTCCGAAGCAGATTCCTGGTCCTTTTTGCTGCCAAACCGAGACTGATGAGTTTGCAAGTGCTTTTAATAAATTATTTCCTGTGGCCTCTTAATTGATTCATTCCTGCTGTTTTTAAAAAAAATTAAACCTAGCTTTGTTCAGTTCTGTTGTTCTGCCATTAGCCCTCTCTATCAGCTCTTTTTGTCTGGTTTTAATTATATGAGACTTTGTGGAGTCCTTTAAAGAAGCTTGTTGATCATTTAAATAAAAATGGATCCAAGCTGCTGTACCCAGTGCAGTGTCCTTCATTGCCCTCTTCCTCCTTTATATGGATTTGGCAACGTTCAAGCTGGGTAAGCCAATTTCACAGCTGGTCTGGACCCCCACCCTGGAATAGGCTCCTACGTACCAGAGGTGGGAAATGAGCTTGGGCTCCCCAACAAGCTAGGGCCAGTTTTTGGCTTTCCCAGAGGCAATCCAGGGTTGCTGGTGGCCCTTAAATGGAAACTCTACCACACAATTGCTAACAGAGGCTTCAGTACAGCAGCAGTCCCCCTGTATTAGTCACACTGAAATGCCTGGGTGCTGTTACAGGAGCATGGTGAATTGGGTCCCTGATGCACTGAGTCTGTCCATCTCCTACTCTTCCACGGCTCCCAGAATCTCCTCCTGAGATGATTGCCATGTCCTGGGGCTGCCTCTGGATAGATTTATTCCCCTCTTTGACTATGGAGGGAGACTCCTCTCTGTTTAAAGGGCATGTTTCCTTCTGTATCTCGTTGATTCATTTGGCTTGCAATAGCAATTGTCCCTGTCTTTTGGGGCTGAATGTTTCCTGTTCTGGTGAAGTTTCAATACTGCGTGTTTCCTAAATAATAATCAGGGCTTTTTTTCTGGGAAAAGAGGGGGTGGAACTCAGTGATGGAACTCAGGACCACACAATGATATCACTTTGGATCAGCTGGAACAAGGGGGGAGTTTTTTAAAGTTTAAATCGCCCTCCATGAAAATGGTCACATGGCCGGCAGCCAGTGGCGCGGAGGGCAATCTCAACTCCCCTCTGCCTGGAGATCAGGGGGCGGGGCCACCGGCCATGTGACCATTTTCAAGAGGTGCCGGAACTCCGTTCCCCCGCGTTCCTGATGAAAAAAAGCGCCCTGATAGTACTTCTTCTTCTTCTTCAAGCTATTCACTCTGCTTTTCTACCAAGTCTCTGTGGTCAGCAGATAGAAAATGTGCAGCCAGAGATGGGAAGTAGTTTCAAAGAGGAAAAAAATGCTTTAAAAGTTATTTGTGGCTGCATCCTGCTCATTTCAGGCGACTCAGGAAACAAGGTGGGTGATGGGTTCTCTTGGGAAATCTTGCACCCAAGCACATGCAAGCAGCACCCCGCCGTCTGGGGCTGAGAGCAATCGCCGGTGTGCCGATGCCTTTTTCTACCTAAGCAGCAGTCTGGGAACAACACATTTATCGACGGTTTCAAGAGTTTCCGAGGTAAAAAAGAGGAACAGCATGGCAGGTGAAGAACATCAAGCTACTTTTGAGAGAAGTGATAGCTCTACAAGGGGACTCCACATTCATGCAGGAAGTGGTATTCTAGGAATGGCTGCTTGCCTTTTTGTGGCCTTCTGAGGATTTGTTTGGCCCTGTGCCAAGGTCGTGGGCAGAGGGAGATCTTTTGCCATGCCTGCTACCTAAGAGATGCCAGGGACTGAAGCTGAGTTGCAACCCTGAGGCTCAGCAACAGAGCCACAGCTCTTCCTATGGTGGTGCCTCTCTAGCAACCAACTTGAACTCTTGTCCTCCCCCAGAGAAGTGTCAATGGGAGGCAGAGCAGCATGGCCGTTTTCAGCTGCTGGATAGGCGGAAATTCAACTAGTGTTGCTGCCTCCAGCATGGAGGAGGAGGTTTGCCATTGTATTTCTGCCTGTCCTAACGGCACAGGAGCCTTGCTAGGAGTGGAGAATAAAAAGTGGCAGCTGTTTGGGAATTTTGGCTTGTAAAAGACGGGTTTTGTTATTACTCCCTATGGCATGCATGCACATGTGTCTTCTGAAGGGGTTTGCCCTCTCGTGGTGCTCTTGCACTAGCAGGCAAGGGTTGGAAGGCTATTCCGCCTTAGGAGGACTGCCAACTGACTAGAACAGGTTGGCCTGGGCTGCTCTTGTGACCTTGACAACAAAAAAATAAAAGGAAGATTTGTGGCACCTTAGAAACAGACATATGATATCAGCATTTGGCTTTTATCTGTGCTTCCTGCCTTTATCAGTTTTTGTTCCTGGAAGCTGTTTAACATCTGCAGGATCTGCTGCCGTTGATGATTTATAGGCCTTGTATTCCGGATTCTGGCGTCTTGTTTGCTTTTCACAATACTATCCTTTTTTAAATTAGGCATTTGGATTGTTGTTTTATTTTGTAAACAGACATGGGCAAATGTGTTTGGGAGGGGCACGGAAACGTTTCAAACAAACAGTTACCAGATTTTTTGTTTTTTAAAAATTAAGGATTAATGCATTTTCCTACTTGTAAATTTCATGCCGAGTTATTTTGAATTGGTTTATCACTAAAGCTGGGCTTAAATTGATTATGTTTTTATCCTGTGTTGTTCCTTTTTATCCATTTTGCCCTCACAACAACCCTGTGAGGTAGATCCAGAGGAGTTAGCCATGTTAGTCTGCAGTAGCAAAATAACAAAGAGTCCAGTAGGGTGCAGGGAGTGAGGACCATGTAGATGCAACTGATTTGCATCTACATGGCCCTCACTCCCTGCACCCTCTCCCCTCACCACCTATATATCTCTGGCCAGTTTCTTCATACCCTCAACGCATCTGATGAAGAGAGCTGTGGCTCTCGAAAGCTTATGCTACAATAAAGTTGGGTAGTCTTAAAGGTGCTACTGGACTCTTTGCTATTTTGCCTGTGAGGTAGGTTATGCTGAGAGTAACTGGCTTAAGGTCCCTCAGTGACCCTGTCTCCCAGGTCTCAGTCCAATTGTAATACACCATGCAGGGTGGGGCCTTTGACACAAAAACAGGGATTATTTTCTCAAGGCTGTGGAGCTAACTTACATCTGTGTACCAAGAAACAGCTGTTTGCAGTTTGGGGAGAGAGCTTTGAACTGGGTTGAATGGGATTTGGGAAGCAGTTTGGTGGTCCATGGTTTCTCTTTCTCCTTTAAGGGGTGCTTGTTTGCTTCTGCATCGCGTGTCTACTTACACATTTGTAAATAATGTAAATCTTACAAAGGAATAGATCCAGAGGAGTTAGCCGTGTTAGTCTGTAGTAGCAAAATCAAAAAGAGTCCAGTAGCACCTTTAAGACTAACCAATTTTATTGTAGCGCTTTCGAGAATCAAGTTCTCTTCTTCAGATGCATGATCCGATCATGCATCTGAAGAAGAGAACTTGATTCTCGAAAGCTTATGCTACAATAAAATTGGTTAGTCTTAAAGGTGCTACTGGACTCTTTTTGATTTTGCTTACAAAGGAAGACACCACAAGTTGCCAATGTGCTGTCTCTTACCCAAAGGAAACCCAACTGTAGCTGCATGCTTTGGAGTTTCTTGCCATGCAATATAATGGGTGTGTGTGTGGCAAGGCAGGTAACATTGAGGAGCTAACAGCAAGGGTAAA
Organism: Eublepharis macularius; assembly: GCF_028583425.1. Lineage (NCBI taxonomy): Eukaryota > Metazoa > Chordata > Lepidosauria > Squamata > Eublepharidae > Eublepharis > Eublepharis macularius. The sequence goes on along the minus strand of NC_072804.1, from coordinate 56,795,306 downwards.
AGAAATATAAATGTATAGTAGAGAGAGAGAGATTCGAATAACTGGAATCATTGATTATGTTGAAGTTTGGTCTCACAACTGCAAGCTAGTCGGGGCAGCAGTATACGGGTCACATATATTTCAATTGCGAAGCACAGGAAGTTGTTCTTGTCTCATCCCATTCCCTGATTCAGTTCATGTTCACTCAGAAGTACATCCCACTGTGCTCAGTGGGGCTTCCTAGATACAGCCTGCAATAGGGGCCTTGTGGGGGAGCCTGGGAGTCGGGGCGCTGCTCTCCCCCCCCCCCAAGTCGGACACCCCAGTTGAAAGCCAAATGAGCATGGTACTAGCCTGACTTTTCCAGTCAATGACCCACTTCCTGAGAGATTCCAAAAGGTGAGAACGTCTCTCTCTGCAGGAACCCATCTGCAGACAATATCCACACCCATGCAGAGTGCAGGCAGCTGGAGGAACCCCCCTGGCTGGGGGTGTTGCCATCAGCCCAACTTCGCATGTGCAAGATGTTTCGAGGCTGCCTACTGTCTCCTTAAGATCGGGGCCTTTTCTTTTTTCCTTTGCAGTGACTCACTTCTTTTGGGACGATGGTCTCAGAGATGAGGATTTTCCTGCCATTCTGTTTAAAATAATTTTTTTTTATTGTTGCTTGCTGGGAAGCTTTGGGAATGTCCTGGCAGCTGTAGCTCAGCCGATAGGAGAGCCAGAACATTGTTGGGAGTGCTCCTTTTCCTCTAATGATCAACAGTCATCTTCAGAGACGAGAGAGGTGTGGCAACCCGGGGAGGACCCAGGGCATGTAACTTCTACTCTTTCCCAGGCTGGATAGAAAAGTGCTGGACAAGAAGACTGAGACAAGCCGGAGCAGAGCAGGGAAAGAGGCGCAGAGAGGCAACTTGGGCATGGTGAGTAATGGAGATGGGGAAGAAGAGCCTGCCTTTCCCTAGATGTGTCCCCTTCCCCAGAATCAGGATCTACTTTACTGAAACTTGGAGGATTCCTTCAAGCTGGGAACAGGTGCTTGGGGTAGTGACTTCTTGCAGAAACAAAGAGCTTCTTCTCCAAGGTTGGGGTTGCATGCTCCCTCTTTCCCTGAGCAATGAAGGTCTAAGTCTACTCTAGTGGAGAAAACAGCTGGTGATATGCGTGGCCCTTGTTTATATACAATTCTATTGGTTGAGCTTGGAGAACCATACAAGCGCTCTGACCCTGTGATCCTTGTACAGCAACTTTAGTTTCCCCCAAAGCCCGACGCATCCACTTGGAGACTGGCACCCCCGTCTTCCTCCTTCCAGCCTGCTGCCACACTGAGACTGGTTTTTCTGTCGATGGCTACATTGCAGTTGAACTGACAATATTTCTGCCATCCCAAAGCACATTTGCGGCATGCAAGCTTGTTCAAGTGAGCATTTTAGGCTAGACCAATGTCTGGTTATCATTTGCCAGTATACAGAAGCTTTTACAGGGACCAGGCTTAGGAAGAAAAGATTGTGTAGGTTAAGGCCAGATGCAGGTATAAATCATTGGTAAAAATTAACCACAAATTCAAGTGGCAGGCTTGGGTCTCCTGAGAGCAGCTGATGGCTAGAAGCTCCAGAGTAGCCATTTAGTCTGAAATGATTCGTTCACTTGGTTAAATCTGTTTATCACTTTGAAAGCTAGATACAAATATAAATACAAATGCTAGAGAAATGACCTTTCTTCTTGTTTAAAGATGTTTAAGTTCATTAACCCAATTGTCATAAGCCACATAATTGCTACCCAAACACTCGTAAATAACAGTATCCAAAGGCACAGGAAATTCATTCACCATATATATAGTTAGGGGGGACCAAATCTCATCCTGTTTATCCAAGATGGGCAGCCGTGTTAGTCTGTCTGTAGCAGTAGAAAAGAGCAAGAGTCCAGTAGTACCTATAAGACTAACAAAATTTGTGGTAGGGTAGGAGCTTTCATGAGTCACAGCTCATTTCTTCAGATACAGCTAGAATGTCACATCTGTTTATCACATCTCTGTTTATCAATTTATCTGTGAGAGGCTGGCTAAAAATGTCTCAAATAATTTTCTCATAATTTTCAATTTTTAGTCAAGCAGTTAACTTCACTAAAATTAGCTATTCCCAGACTTTAGATAATCTGCCCTATGTTGCCAAGGAGCATCTGCAATTTCCATTGCCATACAGATAGTAATATGGCTTGCTGTTCACACATTCAGTACTAATTCTTGTGATCTCATAGGTATTAAAATTGTCATATAATTAAGACGAGAAATTCCCAGCTCCAAGAATATCTCACCACTAGCAACAAAGCCCATTGTGGGGGGGAGATACTAAAAGGGGGGGGGAAAGGGCAGGGCAGGTGGGCCAAGTATTGCCCCTCCCCAGTGCCCCAATCTGGGTTGGAGGAGGGCTGGGAGGCCAGGCCTGGCATTGCCCCTTCCCTAGCACCCCAATCTGGGCGGGGGGAGGGCAGGGCAGCTGGGCCTGGCGTTGCTGCCTCCCCAGTGCTGGCTGATCGTGGTGGGGAAGGGCTGGGAGGCAGGCCTGTCCTTCCCATGCGTCTGCGCCACATAAAAGGTGAGTCGTCACCAATACGGATCACCTTTTATGTAGTAAGATGCTGGGTGTCCCTGTAAAGCAGGATTAGATATACAGTAAACCAATAAATATTTTTCGATGTTCGAAAATTATATGATGTTTGAAATGCAATAAATAAATACCAGATTACGTTCTCCACAACTGACATATTTCTACTACATGCAACAGAAATCTATTCTAGATTCATGATGACAAAACCAAAATCGGGTTCTATGGCTGTTCTTGTCAACTTTTTCTAGCTACCCTCTCATTCTGTCTTTCAAAAGAGGTTCAGATGGCTAACTTGGTTCTCCCATCCTCTGTTTTATCCTCACAACAACCCTTTGAGGAAGGTTAGGCTGAGAGCACTCATTTCGTGGCAGAGCAAGAATCTGAACCCAAGTTTAATTGAACACTCTAGCTACTACACCACATTAGCTCTTAGCAATCTTTCAGGGAATAAGATGCCATAACATGGTCATCTTAAATCAGTTTCCCCTCACTTGTAAACTTACTGAGGAAAGGAATTCTTTTGACTGTGAGAAATTTGTATTTATTTTGCCACATTTATAGTCCACCTTTATCACAGAGGCTTAAAGCAGATTACACATTGTAAATCTATGTGATCGATAGGATGAGATACCTAATGAGCAAAGTAGGTGCTAGGACTAGGATGTATAGAAATCTGAAATTCTCATGGATATGGCCTAATTTCATATTGCAGATTCTTTTTGACTTTTTTTTTAATCTTAAGGTCTTTGTCCCTTCATACCAATTCTAATAACATGCGATACATTCTAAAAAACATCTTGTTCCAGAATATCTGGTGCGGTTTTAAAGTTACGTTTCTGAGGATTCTTGCAGAACATTTCTGTTTTGAAAATGTTGGAGAATGGGAGGATCTTTTTACCCAGTCTTTCTACAAAATATTCTGCATAAGACCTTGCATTATCTTTAGTTATAACAACAACAACAACATTTGATTTATATACTGCCCTTCAGGACAACTTAACACCCAGAGCAGATTACAAAGTATGTTGTTATTATCCCCTCGACAATAACCCTGTAAGGTGGATGAGGCTGAGAAAGCTCTGAGAGAGCTGTGACTGACCCAAAGTCACCCAGCTGGCTTCAAGTGGAAGAGTGAGGAATCAAACACGATTCTCCAGATTAGAGTCCTGTCACTCTTAACCACTACACCAAACTGGCTCTCAAATTATCAGTTCTTTATAATGTGCTAATCACTGCTTCTCCCACAGATTAAAACTACCTAAATACTAACCTGGATTGAACTCTACAAAAGAGGAGCTGGAAGGGAAATCTGAGGGCATGAACAGAGGAGACCAAAGATCATAGTCTGTCCAAAAAAGGCAAATAACATGTACACAGGCCTGATTCACATCAGGGCCTGTTTGGTTTTGCTAATCAAAACCTTTTAAACACAAATAATGTATTCCTAAGAGTTGCACCCCTATAACTCTGTTTTGAATTGCACTGTAATAATAATGCGGGCAGCCTGGTTTCAATTAGCATTGCTGAGTGGGTGGCTGAAGGGTTAAATCTCCCCTCTCCCTCTCTGCATGGCCCTGACCCAAATTGCGGCTGTACTCAGAAATGGTTCTGAGCACATTGACTTCATCCTAAACCCATTGACTTCAACTGAATGGTGTAACTTTGCTTTGGACGGCACTGTGTTTCCAGCCAAGCATTGTTTTCATTGCAATGTCTTTTAGTTTTCTTAAACCACAACAAAGGCTGTGGAGGAATTCTCACAGAAAGCAAGCGATGGGCTACCCCCACCCCCGACCCCTTCTCTCCCACTTGGTTATCCACATTCGCTTTCATGAGCACAAGACCTTAAACTCCAGAGGAGGAGCCAGGGTAGTTCGTTACAGGAAAAATTAACTGGAGTCTTCTGGCACTTTATAGACTAACAAGTTTTAGTTTTGTTCTAGCATAAGTATTCGCGGCCTGTGAACGCTGCTGGGATAAAACAATGGTTAGTCTTTATGGTGCCTCAAGACTCCTGTTTTATTCCAAAGGGATATCATTGTAGCAAAAATGAACAATTGGTTTGTGGTGACTTTAAAGATGAAAATGTTTTTATTCCAATATAAACACTTGTGAATTGATATCTATTTTGTGGTGGGTAGCCATGTTGGTCTGCAGGAGAATAGCAAGATCCAGGTCCAATAGTGCCTTAAAGACAACTAGATTTTCAAGTTATAGAATCATAGGATTGGAAGGTACCTCTAGGGTCATCTAGTCCAACCCTCTGCACAATGCAGGAAATTCACAACTGCCCCCCTTCCCAACTGCCCCAGTGACCCCTGCTCCATGCCCAGAAGATGGCAAAGCACCTCCAGGATCCCTAGCCAAACTGGCCTGTGGGAAATTGCCATCTGACCCCAAGGTAGTGATCAGCATTACCCTGGGCATGTAAGAAGGGTCACAAGAACTAAGCTCTTACATGCTTGGACTCTCAAAAGCTCGTAACTTGGAAATCTAGTTGGTCTTTAAGGCACTACTGGACTTGGATCTTGCTATTCTATTTTGGAAATTCCACATCCTTTTTTCTTCCTTTTATCCTGATGTCCTTAGTCAAACCCTTAGCCTTTTCCCTCCTCAATTGTTAATTTTGTTTTGCTATTCCTTCTCTTTATCCAGTAAAATAATATGTATATCTGTTTTGGAAAAAGATAAATTTACGCCAGAAATACTTCCTAAGGAATCTACTTGTTGTGAGATATTTGGCGTAAACATACAATTCTGAGGACAGCTATAAAGATAGCATGCAAACCCTCAAAGGAAGGGCAGAAATCACTCTTTTCAGCCCCCCAAAAAGGAAAAATTAGGACATAGGAATGGGCTTGAAAAGGATCCCAAAAGAATTTTAATGACTGTTCACCACCCAGGTTATAAAAGTTATTTTTAGCTTATTTTGCAGAGAATTGGAAATGTGAGGTTCTCCAAAGAAATCTCTATCAGAAGATCCCATTTAAAGAAAAATGTCTTAACTGCAGTGTTGACAAGACCGTTATGCCGTGCGTGCGTGTGTGTGTGTGTGGCATGTGTGTGTTTGTGTAACCCAGCAAAATTGCACACCCCCTCCCTCCACTGACCTCCCTCAAAAGACCCTCACTCCTTCTGCTGAGGGTAGAGCATGGGTTCTCAGTTCTAGGGAGCTAGAGTATTTTGTAAGGGTGTCCTCCTAACTTTTAAGGGCATATGAACTCAACAAATCTAAACCTGCTTGGAATTAGTTCAACGAATCTCAAAAGCTGCAGGGTCACAACTGCAGCTGGGGATTACACTTTTGTCAGGGCACTGTGGTTTCTCGGACTGAAGCACGTCAGCTCTTCCACAATACTAGTTCCCAGAAATATTTAGCTGGGAGCATGTAACGTTAAACAAGTTTAAATGGATAGTATCAGCAAGGTTGCAGAATCATCACTGGGAATAAGAATCTACAAACTCACTGGGATATATAGTGTGTATGTGTGAAAGAGAAAGTTATTCTGGGAATTTTTGCTTAATTTAGGGTCTGTGCCTCTCCGGAAGCATCTAACGGTGTGGTTGTAAATGCAGCACTTCACCAGCCAAAGATGATGCCCTTGATGGGAGATGTCTCGCCTATGTCTGCCTTCAGAAGCCGTATCACTGTCCTCTTGATGGTTTTGTTCATGGCTTTCTTAACCAGTGGGCAAAAAGCATGTCAGAATGAATCCATCATGATTCTGACAGACAACATAGAGCTCCTGGTGAGTGATCAGTAATGGAAGTTTGCAGGGAAGAAGAGTAATCGGAAAGTTTATGTGGGAATCAGCCAAGCTGAAGAGGCCAGATTTTTGTTTTGCCAGAGCGCCTTCTATTCTCTCTTGGTAAAAGAACACCTTGTAGTTTGTCCTATTGCCACTCCCATTATCTCCCAAATTTGCCAACTGAAGCTGCATGAACCCCCGCTGGACTCCTACCACTAGCCCTCTTTTACGTGAGGCTATGTATGTCCCAGGCCGGTCGTGACTGGAAAGATGACCCACAGAAATCCTCTTTTTCTCTTTGGAACGCCTGTCTTTGCTGTGCTGGCTTTCTAATTGCAAGAAGTTATCCAACGCAGGGGAGAATTTCCAAAAGTCAGTCCTCCACCATGTGCAGCCTGAAGCGGGACACCCCATTTGACTGTCTGTTCTTGGCCCCCTTATTAGGGTTGCCAACACCAGATCAGGAAACTCCTGGAGATTTGGGGGTGGAAAGGGCAGGGTTTAGGGAGGGGAGGGACCTCCATGGGGGTATAGTGCAATAGAGTCCACCCTCCGAAGCAGCTGTTTTCTCCAGGGGAAACTGATCTCTGTGGTCTGGAAATCAGGTGTGAACTTGGGTCCTACCTGGAAGTTGGCAACCCTATTGCCACCCCCACTACCCTTCATTCCCCTGGCACCGCGTGTGACTAAGCAGCTGGCTATCTCTGAAGCGATGAAGGGAACATCTTGGGGACATTCTTGAAAACAAGCCTTGTTGATTCTCTCTATCTTTCTTTAGGGCAACTCCAGCTATTCAAGTCTGTACACCCCAGAAAATTTCACCGTGCGTATCTTCTACAGATGTTATATTATGGTGAGAAGGGAGCAGTCAGCAAAATCTCTCTCCAGCAAATGTCCATTTGGGGCAGGCCTGCCAAGCTCCCTTCCACTCCTTTTGAGAAAATCCCTCTGGCATCAGTCAACTAGCCTCAGCAATCTGCCTACTGATAAGAGCTGTCAAGATGCTGAGGCAGAGGTTCATAAATGGGGCAAGATACCATTTAAAAAGCAACGATTTGGGGGGATTTTTAATCCTGACATTCTATTACTGAAATAACTAACGCAAGGAGACCAAACCTAAGTAAAACAAAATAATCAAGTTAAAAAAGTGGAGGGGAGCAGCAAACCAGTAGAGCTAAAACTAGGAAACTAGGAAAAGATTCACCAAACACGTCGTAAAAAGAGAGGAAGTGAAATAAGTGGTGGTAAAATCAGCACCAGTTTTGTGTAGTGATTAAGAGTGGCAAGACTCTAATTTGGAGAGCCAGGTTTATAAATTGAATGTTGTTGTTGTTGTTGTTGTTGTTGTTGTTGTTGTTGTTGTTATTAAAACAAGCAAACATCCAAGTCCTTGTGAAGGAAGATGGCCATAGCCTATTCTAGGAGCAAGCCTGAAGGAAGGGGGAAAGGTGAACTTCCCAGGGCAGGGACTTCTGTGATGATGCCAAGGGCCTGCAATTTGTTGGGTTGGATCCTGTGGACCTAAGTCTGCTAGCAGATGCTCAGGGTCCAACCCATGAACACAGATGCTTCAGGAACTTACTGCTGAGTGGGCCCACTGTACTTTAATAATAACAACATTCGATTTATATACGCCCTTCAGGACAACTTAATGCCCACTCAGAGTGGTTTACAAAGTGTTATTATTACCCCACAACAATCACCCTGTGAGGTGGGTGGGCCTGAGAGAGCTCCAGAGAACTGTGACTCACCCAAGGTCACCCAGCTGGCTTCGTGGAGAAGTGGGGAATCAAACCCTCAAACCTGGCTCTCCAGATTAACCACTACACCGAACTGGCTTTGTGCTAGAACAGTACAGCCATGCCCCTCTGCCTAGCATCTGGTACTTGAGAGGTATACTGCCTCTGAGCATGGAAGTTCCCTTCAGCTACCATGGCTGCTAGCTGACAGACTAACCAATAATGGAACATTTAAAAGCTAGCTAAGCAGAAATCTCATTATCCCTTCACCATATTTTGTTGTGGGGAGGGGGGTGTCATTTGTACCTCTGGCCCGGAGTGCTCCCTGCCTCCAAGCTGATCTGACCGCTGCTGCCTCCTTTTAAGTTTGGTATTCCCTCCCCCACCCAGGAGATTTGCTATCCCAGCAACTTGAAGTGCTTCTGTGATGAGCTGGAGTCCTTACGGAAGGAGAAAGAGGAACACGAGGAAATCCTCTCTGGCCTCATCAGTCGCCTAACCAAGCTGAGGCTACAAGGGAAGAACTGTACAGATCAAGAGCCCCGGTGCCTGCGCTGCGAGTGCCACCCAGAGCGGCCGGTGTCCATTTTCCTACGTAAACTTCTGGAGCTGCTCCAGTGGAGTTGCAAGAAGCAGGTCACCATGCCCTGCACAGCAAAGGAAAGGGGAAAGTGTTGGCTGCTGAAATGACCCACGCACCCCCTGCAACCTATGCTGTGGAGGAAAGCTGGAGTGTCTCGCTCAGGTGTGCAATTCCCACAGCAGTCTGCTGGGGAGGACCTGCAATCTGGGTATCTTTTGCAGGATCTGCCCAATCCAAGCCAGGGCAGTCCCCTATTGTAGGGTGAAGACAGGGCCCTTTGGAAAATGGCATTTTGACTGGGAAGGGAGCCATCATTACAGACTGCAGAGGCCCAACCCCAAATTGGCCCAACTCACAATCTTGCAATACATCAGTCACTGCAACAGCCCAGGCAGCCATCATTCAAAACCAAACATCCAATATACTTTACATTGTGAGTTTTTAGTGCTGCTGGATCTTCATGGGGTTGGGGGCTGAAGGGAGAGTCTGGGAGAGCCATGGTCCGTATTGATTGATTATTCATTTACTATGTTTAAAAAGGCTCTGGAAAAACCTGGACATAGTTGTATGGGGAAGAGCCACAGGATGAAGTCTGAGTAATGCTAGTCAACCGGCTATGCTGGCACATGGATGCCGGCCACACTATTGGGCACGCTCTGTTGGGGATGTGCTGAATTAGCAATGGAGGCAGGCGCACTGTCAATGTGCTTATGGCTGATTTTTTGCTCTCTGAACAAGGACTGGCACTGGAGCTGCGCCTGGAAGAAGCTGCACCCAGGGGTTCAACTAAATGAAAGCAGGAAGAAGAGCACCCTCGCACGACCACTGGCTTAATGGATAGGTAAGCAGCATATCTCTCAATAGTCTACCTTTTGTCCATTCATCCTTTGCTGAGCTTATTTCAACACTGGGCTCTTAGAGCACAGCTGTAGCTTTACTTTCCAAATATCAGAATAAAGTGGAATTGGAAGTGAACTTCCCCATGGCTTGAATATAGCATTATTGTCACGCCCATCTCATCGTCTAAGGCAGAACTGGAGTGAGTGGCCAGGCCGACCCAGAAAGTCAGCTGAGGAAACCAGCTTGCCTGCCTCCCGCCCTGCAGTGTGTCAGTCCAGGGGGACTTTTGCGGATGGATCCAGAGCTTCACTACAGATGTCAGAATTCCAGGATTATGAAAAACGAATACCTCTTGCAAGGCCTTCTCCATGCATTTTCCAAACATAGAAATGCCTTTGAGGAAAACGCCAAAAACATGAGCGTTTCCCGCCCCCCCCCCTTCTGCAAATGTGAAAAGGGAACATTCTGATGACACCACTCAGTGTTACTCGCTTAGCTGGCATGCCTACAGCGTGACATGACTACAGTGGTCCAAGCAATGGTCACCTCTAGGTTGGATTACTGTAACGTGCTCTACGCTGGGCTTCCCATGGGCCTGATCCGGCGGTTACAGCTGGTACAGAATGCAGCAGCGCGGGTCATTGCTGGAGCACCGGTGTGGGAGCATATTACACCGGTGCTACGCCAGCTGCATTGGCTGCCAGTGGAGTACCGAATCAGGTTCACGGTTTTGGTGTTAACCTACAAAGCCCTATGCGGACTGGGACCAACGTATCTGAGGGACCGTCTCTCACCTTATGAGCCCCGGAGGACTCTCCGCTCTGGCGGAAAACATCTTTTAAGTGTCCCTGGCCCTAGGGAGGCCTGCCTGGTATTGACCAGGGCCAGGGCCTTTTCGGTCCTGGCCCCGGCCTGGTGGAATGCTCTGTCTTGCGAGACAAGGGCCCGGCAAGATTTGCTTGCATTTCACTGGGCTTGTAAGACAGAGCTATTCCGCCAGGCATATGGCTAACGCCGGGCAGTGCCCGCCCCCCCCCCCCCGTGAAGGGGGGGGTTAAACCATCACCCCTATGCAAACACAGAGGCATGTATGAACCACTATGCAGCATGAATTGTTATATTTAATGTTTTTAAATATTTTTAAATGTATTATTTAATGTTTTTAAATGTTTTTAAACATGTTTGTATTTGTTATCTGCCCTGAGCCTGCGAAAGCGGGGAGGGCGGAATATAAATATAATAAATTAAATTAAATGCCAGTCAATTTTTAATGCAGGTCTCTCTCTCTCTCTCTCTCTCTCTCTGTGATATGTCACTTGCACTATTTCACTATTGTCAACAAATAGAACTGAAACATTTTTTTAAAGTTTCCACATTTACCAATGTAAGCCTTGTAAAAATACTTGTTGGAAGAAAACACTTCCCTTTAGAGGTTGCCTTGCAGTGGGTCAGATGCAGGATGGCAGATGGAGGCGGAGGGGGTGAAAGATCTGAGAAAGGGATGTCCAAAAAGAGTGGAGTGCCTGGAGAGTGGGCCTTCTGAGGAAGTGTTTCTGCTGCTGTGAGGAACCTTTAGTTTTTGGAGCCGTAAAGGGAACATTCTCCATCCTGTCTCCACAGTACCCTGGAGCATGTGAGGGGAAGCTCAAAGACTGAGACTCAAGTACGCTCTCATTGTGGATTTAGGACTTCTGAATTTATTTTATGGACAACAGTGCTTGTTCAAAACTCCAAGTTTTATTCCCCTGGTTTACCACCTTCTCACCTTTAAATAAAGGTTTTATTTGTGCAAAAAGCAGTTCAGGGATGAATGGGGCATGCATACTCCTATGCCCAGAAACCTGGCCCTTTTTAGGCTAAAAAGGGGTTATACAAGCAAGAAATAATAAAACAGTTCCTCCTCTGTACCCTGTTAGCATAACTGGGCTGGGCCTCTAATAAAATATATCCTAATTGCATTTTCTGTGTGCAATCTCACACTATTAAAAATAATGGAGAGGAGATTGCATTGCAAGACATCTGAAAACAGCAGCACAGCTAGGAGAGGCTGGGGCATTTCCAGTCATGCCTCTCCTCCTGGCAGACGTATCAATAGTGCTTTTACCCATCACAATAGACAGGCTAGCACAGCAACTCCATTCTAAGCCAAAACTATCACCAGAAGCCAGTTCTGAGAAAAAACGGAAGACCTATATGGAAAACACTGGTCTGCAAGGGTTTGGCAGGGACATTACCTGGATTCTCTGTGAGAACTACGTGGACATAGGATAGCAATTCCAAGCCAAGTAGCTTGTGCAGAAGGAGCCTGCATCTCTCACCCCGTTCCATTTATTCTTTTACCAGCATCTCATCTATCTGATTTTTTGGTTACTCCCATTCCTTTTAAACAATGTGATAATCACCTGTAAACCTTATCAGAATTTGCTAGTTTAATTTCTGTTTTTTAAAAAAAATCTTCTTAGGACTGTTGTGTTTCTGATGCACACTCATCCACCTTGGATTGGCCTCTTCAGTCCCCAGAAGAGACGCAATTCAAAAACATCAACATCAGTCAAAGGGTCACTGCAATTCCATCACCTTACAGTTGCTGGACGGTTGACATATACAGTTCAACGTGAGTTCAAATTACAGTGATTTGCAGGAGGTTTGGGGCTACAGAAAGGAATTCTTTCTTCACGACATACATGATTAATTGTGGAGCCCAGGACCACAAGATATGGGAAGCTTACAGGGAAATTTCTGCAAACAACTCGTAGCTATGATAGCTAATGTGCAAGCCTCAGTCCTAACTCTTGAGTATCTGATTCTGGAGACTATAACAGGGAGCAGCTGTTGCTGCTATGTTCTGTTTGCAAACTTCCAGAGGCATTTGGCTTGGAAACAGCGTGCTGGGTTAGACGCATATTGCCTTGATCCAGCTAGAGTGCTTTGGTGTTTTTAGGACTAGTCCAGTGGGGCTTTACTCTGAGCCACGTTTCTTTGTGAATTCACAACTTTGTAGTACTGTGATGCTGCCATGCAAATCAGAGATGTTCCTTCCTTCACAAAACCTTGCTCTCCCCCACCCCTCAGCGGGTTTTGAAACACACGCTGACTTGGACGTTGCCTTTTGGACAGCACTTCGCTCATCTTCCCCTCTGGAGAGATGTGCAATTGCTTGTCTGTTGTGTGCCAGCCAGTTTCCTAGCAAATAATGACTGTTTGATCTTGGCTGCAATTTGATGGTGCTCTAATGTTAGAGCTGTTTTGGCTGCCTTTAGGTTTCTCTTTCCTGTCTTCCTTCCCTCCTTTGCATGCAAATGATTTCTACTCTGAGGAGGAAAAGGGGGGGCAGAATCCCTTCACTGTGAGGGCTGCAATGCAGGTCAGTCTGGGTCATTCCCTCTCTCTCCATGAGTGGATAATTAATGGGAACTAACACCGCAAGTCTTGATTTGGATGTGCTCACAGACTTCCTGAGAAGCCAGTACAAAGTATCTGCCAGAAAGACTGACATCCAGAACAGGGACGAGCCAAGGCAGAGTCAAAAGCCAGAGGGCTGACCGCCCCCACCCCCCCCCACCCCCCAAAAAAACTTTTGCAAAATATGCAGAGCAAAAAGGCAAAGATTCAGGGACATCCTCTATCCAGAACCCCGGTTCCTCCACACTAACAAAAATTAAAAGTCTGCACTGGGAAAGGATTACTTCTCCAACTGCCTATACAGGTTTATTTTGCTTAAGTTAACATGTTTACTGTTTTGCAAAACTTATTCTGGTAAAAAGCCAAGGGCTATGCAAGGACTTAAGTCCTCCTCCCCCCATCTTACCTAGTTCATCCTTCTGGCTTCTGTGATTTCATCTGGGATTGCAAACACATTTTAAACAATACCTTTGCAACCAAGATGAGAACCTTAGTTGTGTTTTTGTTTTTTATGGAAGAAAAATTCAAAAGAATCATAATTCTTCAGCCATATGACATTTATGTTACAGCAAAATGTGCCTCTCTATCCACCCTCCCCTGCTCCTGGCAAGTGCACGGCTGGTAGGATGGAGACAATATCATGTGTCTGTACATACACACATGGTTTCTGGAGCTGAATTTACATCCCCCAGAGACTTCCAGCATCAGCTTGATGACCTTGCAATATTATTTATTCTTTGTTATCTGCAGACTCTATAAAACAGGGCATTACACTTTTCCCCCCTTGTGGAGTAAGCAGGATTCCAGCTGTCCCTTGTTAAAAGCAATGGCAGTCTGTTCTGCCCTGTCAGGATTTCTCCTCCTCTGACTGATTCCCTCTGGAGCTTAAGTCTCTGTAGCAGAAAAGCCCATCTGGCAAGACCTTCTTTCAGAGAACCTGTGGCCAGAACAGTGAAATCCCCAGAGATTCAGTTCCAAGACTGATCACACAGATGTGGCCATCTGTACCCTTTCCCATACTTCTTCCTGGATGACTAGACAAACCAGCCAGGGCCTTTGGGCTGCTCAGAATTTATTCCTTGGAGAAATCCCAGCTCCTCAAAGACTCTGTTTTATTGACAAATGATATCTTTTCTTGCATCTGAGTGTAGTATCCTTTGCTTTGTTTCTCCAGGGTGAAAGAAGACCCAGCACAGTCAAAGAAGATGAAAATGAACACATTATCAGTGCCAGCTGCTTTCTCACTATTTCCCTGTGGCCTGGATTTGATACCTTTCTTTTGTTTGTGCTGCTGTCCTCTATTGCACAGTGGATAATGGAACATTGTCTTGTCTTGCACATTGAAGGTGCTATGTCAACACATCACAGTGGAGCAGAATAAAAATAATGAAAATGGAACAAGGTCACAGTCTAATTGTTGACAGCATAGGGGATGGAAAGAAAACATGAAGAAGTGTGATCTTATGTTAGGATTGGCATGGGGTGATACATAAGCACCTTGCTTCTTTAAATGAAATCTAGTCCTTAGGGCCAGATGAATTGCATCCTAGGCTATGAAAGGAACTTGATTATGTGATTCAGAGCCTCTATCTACCATCTTTGAGAATTCTTGGAGAATGCATGAGGTGCCAGAAGAATGGAGGTGGGCAAATGTTGTCCCTATCTTCAGGAAGAGGAGAAAGGAGGAGCGGGTAAATATTGACCTGTCAGTTTGATGCCCATACCTGGAAAGATTTTAGAACAAATCACCATTAGTCAGTACTTGAGCTTTTAGAAAAGATGGCTCTGATTACTAAGAGCCAGCATGGGTTCCTCAAGAAGTTATGTCTGACTAACCTTATCTCCCTTTTTGAGAAAGTTACTACTTTGGTGGAATGCAGTGGACATAGTTTGTCTTGATTTCAGTAAGGCTTTTGATAAGGTTCCACGTGATAATTCTGGTTGACGAGTTGGTAAAACGTAGTTTAGATCCTACAACTTTTAGGTGGATTTGTAACAGGTTGACAGACTACATCCAAAGAGCGCTTGTAAATGGTTCTTCATCCTCTTGGATGTGCCTCAGGGAACTGTCCTGTCCCCTGTAGTGTTCAATATCTTTATAAATGACTTGGATGAAGGAAAAGAGGGGAGGGAGTGCATTAAATTTGCAGATGATACTAAATTGGGAGGGGTAGCAAAGACAGAATCAAGATACAGATTTGACAGGCTGAAAAACTGGGCTAAAACTAACAAAATAAATTTCAACAGAGATAAATGTAAAGTTCTGCATTTAGTAGGAAAAATCAAAGGAGGGCAACAAAAATTGTGAGGGTTCTGGACACCCTGTGAGGGAAGGTTGAAGGAGTTCGGTTATGTTTAGCTTGGAGAAAAGGCAACTGAGAGGTGATATGATAGCCCTGTTCAAATATTTGAAGGGTTGTCACATAGAGGATGGAGTTATTTTCTGTTGCTCCAGAGGATCGGACCAGAAACAATGGGTTAAAATTAAAGCAAAATAGTTTTTGGCTAAACGTTAGGAAGAACTTCCTGACAGTTAGAGAGGTTCCTTGGTGAAACAAGCTTCCCCCGGGAGGTGGCACGCTCTCCTTCCTTGGAGGTATTTAAGAAGAGGCTAGACGGCCACCTGACAGCTATGGTGATTCTATGACTCAGTATGAATTTAGGCAGATTGGGAGTGGGAGGGCAGGAAAGGATTAGCCAGTGCTAAGCTCCTGTGGCCTTATATTGAATCAGACTGTTAGTCCAGAATTTTAAATGAATAGAAAAAAATTAACATTTTAACATTCCTTCACATCACTAATTAACTCATCCTTTTAACTAGAGGTGCAGAGGATTGAACGTGGGACCTTTTCTACTCCAATCAGATGCTCTACCACTGAGCCACAGCCCCTCAAAATTATATGAGCAACAAAATTATATGAGCAACAAACAGCAAGGTTGCTAATTATACATCAGGTTCCTTGAACAAGTGCCTGTTGCACCCAGCCTCAGCACATTTTTTGTCAAGAGTAGGGAGTGCACTGTTAGCTAGCCAAGAAGCATAGTTTAAAAAGACAGAGCTGGCGGAGATTGCTCTTCAGAGGGTTTGTTAATTTCATTTTCACCTCAGGAAGGCTCTGTCAATTTCACCTCTCCACTCTAAACCTGTGTGGGATGGCAACCAAAGGGCAGCCAGGAATGGAAATGGGCTGGAGCTGCCTTCCAGCGCCAGGCTTGAACCTGAAGAAGTTATAATGGGCTGAAGTTTCCCTTCTGGCATTTCACAGCCCCTTCACACAGTTCCAGTGTATAGCAAAGCCTGTGCCCTGCTGCTGTCTTTTTAAACTACTCTTCCCAGCTAACATTGCATCTCCCAACATGTGTTCTTCACATGTCAGTTGCCTCATGTAGAGAGACGCCTAGAATCACTTGCAATGCACTGCACTCTTCCCCCACACCCAGGTTTAATTGCTCTGGGTCCTTGCCACTTCCCCAAGCAATAGAAGCAGCCATTCACAGAACTGAGCAACCCATCATTATTTACGGGACCCAGAAAGAACAAATACTTACCTGCTGCGCCCACTAGCTGCCTCCTCCCAGAGGCTGAGGAGGGTCCTGGGATCAGATGCCGGACTGTGTGGCTGCTGGGCAAGCTACCCAGATGTGTGGAGCAGAGACGCCCAGGCTACACCGACGGCAGTTGGCAGCTGACTTGGATCCCTGAGGAAAGACTTAGGTAGGAGTGGGTGGGTGACTCTGGGGCCACATCCCTCACGGTTTCCCTAGTGATGGATCAAGATGGGTAGCCCTATTCGTCTGTCTGTAGCCGTAGAAAAGAGCAAGAGTCCAGTAGCATCTATAAGACTAACAAAATGTGTCATAGCTTTTTTGAGCCACAGCTGTATCTGAAGAAGTGAGCTGTGGCTCATGGAAGCTCATCCCCTACCACAAATTTTGTTGGTCTTATAGATGCTAATGGACTCTTGCTCTTTTCTACCCTTTCCCTAGAGAAAAGCCACTCAGTGAGACACACCATGGTGCCCCGGCCTGCACAGGCAGCCATGCTTTTGCACGTTAATTTGTTTTAGCTCTGAGCCGAGGTTGGCACACTTGCTTCCTTTTTTCTCTCTTACAACTCTGTGAGGTAAGGCCATAGGATGCCTATGGGCCAACCCTGCATCCCAACGGAGCACTGCCTCAGGCCAACTCCAGATTGGGAAATTCCTGGAGATTTGGGGTTGAGCAGGGTTTGGGAGGGGGGGAAATAATGCCATAGAGCACCCCCCTCCAAAGCAGCCATTTTTTCTGATCTCTGTAGTCTGAAAATCACTTGTAATTCCAATAGATCTTCAGCCACCACATGGAGGTTGGCACCCTTATTACCCCCTCCCCTCAGCTGGGCAGGATCAACATTTACATGAGAGGCTGGCGGACAATTTTCACTTGCATAAGACTGGCATTGGGGAGAGCTAATGGGTGGATGCTGAGAAGAGGTAGAGAGCCAACCAGGAAGCAGGAGCCCTTAAGTCCCACCCTCTGACATTTTGGAGGGAAAATCCTGAGGGGAGGTGGGCAGGCACTACAGATGTCTTAGACAAACACTGGAAAAAGCCAATGGAAGGAGGCTGAGAGCAGAAAAGCCCAATCAGGAAGCATGATATTTTAAGTCCCGCCCTCTGAGGTTTTGGAGGGAAAATCCTGAGGGGAGACGGGCCATTCCTAATATGCCTCAGATAAGCACTGAGGAGAACCAATAGGAACATGATGAGAGAAGATGGGAGCCAATCGCGAAGCAGGAGCCTCTAAGTCACATCCTCTGTGTGGCTTTCCTGGTCCCTTCAGTTTCTAGGCCGCTTTTCTTCTTCTTGGGGTGTGCAGGGAGATCAGGAGCTATAGTGACAGGATCTCCTCAGGGTCAGCAGCAGTGCCAGGGCCTGGAGGAGAGGGAAAAGATGACATCCAGCACACCTGGAAGACACCAGTTTCTGGCCTAATTCCCACCAGCAAAAACAGGGCAGAAGTCATCTCCTTGCAGGACTAGATTTCTGTGTGTAGGGAGGAGTTTCCCCACAATGCAAAGGGACATTGTGAGGTTGCCCAGCCCAGGACTGGCATCTCCTCCCGCCTCCTGGAGCCAGGCAGTCCCATTCCAGCCTCTCAGGGCCTTCCCCTTCCTGGCCTCTCCTCAAGAGGTGGGGCAGGTGGCTTGGCCTCCATCCCTCAGAGGGGAGGAGAGGGGGGGCGGCTTCTGGCACGGCAAGGGACCCCTCAGCACCCACGAATGGATTTGGCCAAGAGGGCGAGAGAAAATGTGGCCGGTAGGGGCGAAACCATATAAGTGCCTGGGGTGTGCAAAAAGCTTCAGTCACAGTTCAGCCCTTTCTTCCCACCAAAGTGTTCACATAAGGAAGAAAAAAATATAAATGTCTGGAATGTGTGGGCAAAGCATCCATTACAGTGGATGTTTTACTTGCCATCAGCAAATTCATGCGGAAGAGAAAGTATATAAATGCCTGGAGTGTGGAAAAAATTTCAGAAAGAGTGAAAACCTTTCTTCCCACCAAACAATTCACACAGGAAAGAAAAAATATAAATGCCAGGGATGTCGGCAAAGCAACCAAGTGGACATCTTACTTACTATCAGAGAATTCACACAAGGGAAACAGAGACTGTAGAGAAGCTGTGGCAAAATTAGGGTAAATCGAAGTCCTCAGTCTCTCTCTCTAAGACATCTTACACAGGGACACTCAAGTGAAAGATCTTATACTTACCCTCCCATTGTGGATACACATGCACTGCTAGGGAGACAGAATACACTTGAATATATGACTTCATGGGAAGTGAGCATTCCCATGTAAGGTGTCTTGTGTAGAGACTCTCAATCTTAATGGTCCTTGTTAATGGGATTTACTATGAGACAGGTGGCCATCTTGTCCCTGGACATAAAATGGAGGAAAAGGGAAAACAGCTGGGTAGAGTCCCTTCCTCTGTCCCCACCTCTGGGGCACCTGGACCCTTGATCAAAAGGGTCCAGGGGATGTTGCATGGAGTGACTTGGGCACTCTGCCTTTTTTCATTTTGATGGACCCATCCTCAGGTATAAAGAAAAGAGTAGTACTATACTATACTATTTTATTGTTATGCAATATACTGTTTAGTGCAGCAGAACTGTAACCCGTTAGAAATCCTATTTTGTTGAACTCTTGTTTTTAACTTGTGTCATCCATCTTCAGGAGAAAGGAAATAAATCACTTCATTTTTATTTCTTGGATCTAGATTAGACGATTCTGTCCCCAAGAGTGCAGGAAGCTCTGTCCAGCTGGTTGGGTGTCTGCAGGGGACATGGCTCACACCCCCCACCCCCATCCTAAACTTCTTGATATATAGCCTGGAAGCGGCAAGAGTCCAGTTGCACCTATAAGACTAACAAAATTTGTGGTAAGGTATGAGCTTTCGTGAGTCACAGCTCACTTCTTCAGATACAGCTAGAATGTGAGTCCATCTGTCCTTTTATCTTGGAGTGGAGTGACTTCAGAAGCCGAATGTCAATAGCAGGTAAATTACAATAGCTGATGAATGACAATAACAGGCATGATTAGATAGGGGTATGTGGAAGGGTAGCCCACCAGGGGAGGCATGGAATCATTTGCCCCCCCCCCCTCGTACAACGGAAGTCACTGGAATGGTATTAACTGTGGCCCCCATCCCTCCTTTTTTTACATTGTGATTGGAGAATTGGAGGGGGCTGCCATCTGAGATGTTAACTGTTTATGTATTGTTTGGGGTTTTAAAATGTTTAAACTGTGTATTGATCATATTACTGTACCCTGCCCTGAGCCTGTTTGTGGGGAGGGTGGGCTAAAAATTGAATTAATAAATATAAATAATAACAGTGAGTGTGGAGAAATCAGCATTGGTAATGAGACACGAAGCCCAGGTCTCGATTCAGTCCAGGTAGATGCATTGCCTTGAGCTTCCTTATCAGTTCTCCACACCCACTACCCCTCTGCCTACCCCACCCTAGCCAATCCACCTGCTACTGTCATTCACTGGACAAATAAGGGCAGATGGACTCACATTCTAGCTGTATTTGAAGACGTGAGCTGTGACTCACGAAAGCTCATATCCTACCACAAATTGTGTTAGACTTGTAGGTGCTACTGGACTCTTGCTCATTTCTACTGCTACAGACGAACACAGCTACCCATCTTAATCTATCTGGCTGCTTGTGTCCGCCGCAGGGAGAGCCCTCCATCCAAGGCAGCCCTTTTAGCGCCCCTCGTGCTTTAACAAGACCCCCTCCCCAAAGGGATGACCTACAAGCAAGCTGAGCTAGTCGCAACCTGGGGTGCAGAGTTGCGACTAGCACAAAGGCCTGCAGACTGCACAGCTCCCGGGCAGAGATGTCAGTTTACAGACGGTGACGAAAGCCCGGGGAGGGGGCTGGATACAGCAGAGAAGTGCAGGCTGAGACACGCAAATAACACGCGCAGGAACCCGGCGGAGACCGGCACTAAAACCGCGCCTGCGTGCACCGACCCCACCTTGGCTGCCTCGTGGGCGGAGCTCTTCTGAGGAAACCCACCTCCTCCTAATGACCGCTCTCCCCCCACCATTGACCAATCCCCTCTCTCCTCCTGCCTCACGTGGTCTCCCTCCGCTCAGGCAGCGGGAGAGGGGCCCCTCGCGGCCTCCGCGCGACGCATCTTCCAGTCGTCACGGGGTTTGCCCCGCCCCCTCCCCTCAAGACCCCTCCTTTCTCAGCGGCCGCGCCCCTAGGCCGCGCCCCCTTTCCCCGCGCGTCATGTTCGCTCCCGCATCTCGCGAGGTTTGGCGGGATTCTCTGAGGGGAGAAGGGGTTTCTTTCCCTTTCGCTGTTTCCCCCCCTTTTTCCTGTCAGGAAACGGGCCTGGCCGGGGAGCGGTGAGTGGCGCCGGCGGAGGCAAGGCAAGGCGAGGCGCGGGGGGTCCTCCGTGGCGCTCGGGCCTCGGTGGGGCCTGCGGGAGGCCTCGGGGCCTGCGTGGCCGAAGGAAGGCACCGGGGCTGCGCCTCTGCCTCATAGCGGATGGGCCTCGCGGGGCAGGGGGGGGGAGGGGGGCGGCCTGAGGAGCTGCTGCCAGTCGGAGGGGGCAGCTGAGCCCGTGGCGCCCCCTTGTCCGGCCTTGCGGTGTGTGTCTGTTGACATTTTTAGGGACAACCGAAAGGGGGAGGGGCAGCCAAAGAGGTTGGGACGGGAAAAGTGAAAAGGGAATAGTGACGTTGAGTTTACTTTTCCCGTTCCGGCCCCTTGGGTCACCCTATTGACATACTTTACCCTGGCTTTCCTTTATTGTTATTATTATTAGTCTGCCTTCCTCGCCGAGACTCAAGGCAGATCACACAATAGGGGTCAGTACATTCAGTTTCAAAAGCCTTTCAATAAACCATGTCATAGTGTAGGTAAATGCAAAAGGGCCAAGATTTGCAAACCAGCAAAAAGGTTCCAATCAAAGGTTTGTTGATTGTTGTAGTTGATTTTGTTATAAAACATAAAAAACCCACTTTTATAAATAAAAAGTTGAAGAAACGCTGACATCGGAGCATAAGCAATTCTAAGACTGACCTGTTAAACAATACAGGAACTATGGTTGTTGGGGGTTTTCCGGGCTGTCTTGCCGTGGGGTTTTTTTGTAAGGTTGATGGATTTCCATTCCAGGCAGCGGAATATGGTGCCTTCCATGAAGATAGTTTCAGGTGGGTAGCCATGCTGGTCTGTAATAGAAGATCAAGAGTCAGGCCCAGTAGCATCTTAAAGATCAACCAGATTTCCAGGGTATGAGCACTGATGTAGGGAGCTGCCTGGAATGGAAATCCATCAACCTTACAAAAAAAAACCCCAACAACCATCGTTCTCCGGCCGTGAAAGCCTTCGACAATACAGGAACTACTCCATAGGATCGTACTTACATACTTACTCCTTGAAGATCGTTTCAGGTGGGTGTTGGTCTGTAGTAGAAGAGCAAGATTCGAGACCACTAGCACCTTAAAGGATCAACTAGATTTCCAGGGTATGTGCTTTCAAGACTAGAGCTCCCTACATCAGTGCTCATACCCTGGAAATCTGGTTGATCTTTAAGATGCTACTGGGCCTGACTCTTGATCTTCTATTACAGACCAGCATGGCTACCCACCTGAAACTATCTTCATGGAAGGCACCATATTCCGCTGCCTGGAATGGAAATCCATCAACCTTACAAAAAAATTGCACAAGGACAGATTGATACCACTTTTCTTACCAAATGCAAAAGACTGGATATTATAAAAATGAAAAATGCTTGTTCTTTGTGGTTCAAGAGGGCTTACAATAGTAGATCAAAAACATTTACACTTAAAACCAAAATAAAATATCAACCTTAAATTCCTCAGTTTCTCCCCTGTCCCCCTCCAAAAGATGCCTGCCATTCAAACCTCCTTCAAACCCCTGGAAAACAGATAGACCTTGCAGTGCCTCATGAAGGCCACTGAACTGGGGCTCCCTTCACCTCTTCACAGAGCCACCTTGGAATAGGGAAGACCTGAGCTCTGGTCAGTGCTGGACAGGCTACCCAAAGAGGTGGGATCACGAACAGATGGCTGCCTGAAGACCATAACTGGTCACAGGAAGATATGGAAGGAGGCAGGGGCCTGATGGAGGAGGATTCACAGCTCACCAGTGGTGCCTTCATTTTACATGTGGGAAGCCCCAGGTTCAAACCTTGGGAGCATCTTCAGTTAAAGGACATTTTGAAAAGGCAACCTTAGAGAGCTGCTGTCTGTTGAAGAAGACAGCATGGCTGTAAGGGATCTTTTGGACTTTATTTGGAAACCTAGCCTCTGCTTCCTAGTGCTTGATGCACACAGTCGCTGCTTTGCATCCCAGTGGCTCAGAAGAAGCAGGGCATGTAAAGAGAAAAAGAGGGATTTAGAATGTCCTCCTTAAATAGCCTGCCTGTAATAGGCAGCTGCCCACTCTGGGGTTAACTTGTAAAATAGCTACTTCCCTGCTGTCTTGCAGTGAGTAAAAATTGCTTCCAGACTATCAGGCAGGACTCCTTCATTAAAAGAGTGTCCCCCCCCCCACCCTTTTAGAATACATTTGACAAAAAGGGGTGTAGATGGGAAGATGTGCCAGGAAAAATGCACCTAGAAAGCACTTTTTGTGGGCTGCTTATTTACTGAACTGTTACAGTGCATTTACAGAAACCCAAAAATTCTTAGTTGGCTTTATGCAGGAATGTTCCTATTTTACTGTGTTCCTATCTCTGGTTTTCCATTTGCAGCTTTTTCTTTTCTAAGATATCTCTTCAGCTTGCATACTGGTCATAGTATGTGGGGGTTGCTGCATTTGGAGGGAGGGTGTAGGAGGGGCTGTTTTTTTATGATGTATTTTGGTTTTTTCATCTTCAGGCTAGAAGAGCATTGCTAAAATGTCTGATAGTGAGGACAGTAATTTCTCTGAAGATGAGAGCGAGCGGAGCAGTGAAGCGGAAGAGGTAGAGGAGAATGAGGTGAGAGTGACAGGAGGGGAGAAGGTACACAATTATAGACACACACACACCCAAATAGTGAAGAATGTGTCGCCATATTGCACAAGGCTCTGAACAGATGAAATGGGCAGTGCGTAGTTGCTCTTTGGGGATCTGCTGCTCCACAGTAGAGAGCAAAATGATGCCAGTATCATGAGACTTGACAAGGGAGCACATGTGCCCTCCCCAAAAGCTACTCTGGAAGAGTGACTTGAAAGAGGAAAGAGAAGCAGGTAGGGAGATGATTTCGGGCAACAGGAGAGTACTAGGAAGACGTTGCGGGTATTGCCAGTCATTGTTACCCTTCTCCTTAAAGAAGGATGCTGCTTATAGCAGAAAGGGGAGCAGGAAAAATATTGACCCTGCTCAGAAAAGTGGGATTATATCTTATTGAAATAGGACAGCTGCTGATGTCAGTATGTATTCACCTTTCTATATTTTATTTACTAGGGTGTTTTGCAGGTATGATACAGGTGTTTTAAAATGTAAAATTTTGAAGAACTGTTTTTCCTGGGTTTTGCGGGGGGGGGGGGGGAGGAGTAGAAATTTGAGGGAAGTTGAAATATATGCCATTTTTAAAAACATTCATACTTTTTTCTTAATCTTTGTATTTGTGTTCTGTGATGATCATGCATTTATGTGACTTTTGCATGAAAAGCTTGTGCCAGACCAATACAGTAAATAGTCATGACCCAAGGAAAATAATTGCATCCGTTTGGAGTGGTTTATTTTTCTTGGAACAGTCATTCCCAAGCTATGCAGCAAGCCATTTTTGGACCTGCATCCGGTTCAAAAGCAGTTCAATATGGCATGGGAAAGAAGGAAAAATCCAGAGCTTCACTGGGTGTGCAGTGGGCCTTGTTTTTTGCCTAGCAGAGCTCTTTGGAGGCTTGGTCAAGGACTGGAGTAAGCCAGAAAAATATGGATCCCTAATTCTAAGTTTAAATGTATGTTGAGATGGGGCCATGGTTCAGTGGTAGAGCATCTGTGTTGCATGCAGAAGATTCCAGGTTCAGTTTCCAACATCTCCAGTTACAAGGCTCAGGTAATGTGTGACGTGAAAGGCTTGTAGGGCTGCTGCTAAGAGCAGGCAGGACTGATCTTGATAAACCAGTGGCGTTTGACTTGGTATAAGGAAGCTTTGTAGGTAATTCATGGGGAGTTTGAAGCTGAGCTTGGACTTCTGTTCTGGCACCAGCTGTTCTGGACAAACGAACACTCAAAAAACTGCTGCTTGGAAACGGAAGATAAATATTCTTCCATGATCACATACAGGCAGAAGAACATGCCAGTGCTGTAGGCAGTGAGAAAGAAGAAGTGGAGGAAGAGGAGGAGGAAGAGGAAGAAGATGACTACGATGAAGAGGAGGAGGAAGAAGATGACGACCGGCCAGCAAAGAAACCCAGACATGGAGGCTTTATTTTAGATGAAGCTGGTAAACAGTCTTACTTCCCCACTGCTTGGCACTGCTGCGCTGGGTTGGCTATTCCAGATTTTCTTTGGAGAAGTGGCCTCCTTGGCACCAAGTTTGGATCGACACTTACCCAAGCTGGCCTTTCTTTTTTTCATCAGATGTAGACGATGAGTATGAAGATGAAGATCAGTGGGAAGATGGTGCGGAGGACATCCTGGAGAAAGGTAAGACCAGTCCTTCTCACATCGTCAGCATCTGGAATAAATCTGGATGCCTGGGCAGACTTAAGCCAGTTGTCATGTCGATCCCAAAGGAGGGGCAGTAGAAAGCGCGAGCGAGTGTGTGGGCCTTTGAGATCCACAGGACCCTTCTGCCAGTTTCTCGTGATGATGAGGTGTGCAGTTTCTGCCTGGTTGTGAGTTACTTATTTTTCTCTCAGATCAGTCAGGTCCCTAAAATTGGAAGACTTAAAAGACAATTGAGAGGTAGAATTTTTTTTAAATGTCCAAGATTGAAACAAAAAGCAGTCAAAGTGAAATCCTTCCCTTCTGCCTTGTCAAAGCAAAAACAGTCATACAATTTATGGATCGTGGCAACTTGTGCTACCTTCATAATGATGGAGACGTGTGGGCGCCCATTTTTCTCCTGTACTTGTCAAAAGAAAGAGGCAAATGGCTGGGTGTTGATTTTGACTTGTTGCAGCCTCTGGGTTCCTGCCTTTCTTCAGAGGCTGCCTGGCCTCTTGCTGGCACTCCCCCGGCCTGTTGGCTTCTCTTTTGAGTTACATGCATTTCATTCGCTTTCGCTTGGTTTGTGCCACATCTTAATTTTGTTCCTTCCGCTTTTCTGTTCCCCATTCACCCCCACCCTGTGGTTGGTTTTGATGGTATTATTTGGCTCATACTGTCCGCCCTCCCACCACCACCACCACCGCCTCTTCATGAGCAGAAGAAATTGAAGGTAAGAAAGGACTTTGGTCCTCTCCTCTCATTCCAGCTCCTTTCCTCTTCACCACCTGCTGCCTTGCTTCTCTGCTTGCTCTCAGTCTGGTGGGTGCTCTGAATGGCATACGTGGCGGGGGGGGGGGGGGAGGTTGGGCTCAACAACTTTGCTGCAGGTATGTAGGGCCGGGGTGAGGGCCTGGGAGCAGAGGTGCAACGGGATCTGGTCAACTCTGACACAGCTGCAGCAGAACTTTCCCGAGTTGGTCACCCTTAAGGTTGGGATGGGCAATTCCGCCTGAGATCCACATTTGGTTCTAAACCTACTTTTAAGGGCTCCAGATTGGATACCATTTCTTTCTGTTTCAGTGCCTGCACTGGAAAACAGAAGAGCTTGGAGCCCTCTAAAGTAGGCGGAGACCTAGATAGGGCCCTCTTCCCCCCATTCTCTGGCTTTTAATGGCCATTAAGCCGTTTAGCCAACAGGAGCGCTCGTCTCTAGCAGTCCATCAGGCAAGTGCTCCCAACAAACCTTTAAGCAGTTTGGAGGCCAGATGAAAAGAAGCGCCTGCAGGCCATGATTTGTCCTTCTGTGCCTTAGAAGAGGTCTTCTGGGGTCTTCTGATAGGAAAAGCCCAGCTAAGGGCGCGCTGTGTCCCAACAGGTGTGAGTTCATGGAATTTGCCTCCTCCATCAAAGAAAGCCGTAATTGTTTTTATTTGCTGTAGGTATTTTTTAAAACCCCATTACACCGACCAATAGATTTCCAACTAAATCAGTAAAATCACTAAAATAGCAAGGGTGGCTAAAGCATACAATGTTGTTAAAATAGCGTACATTATAGAACATGATGAGCATCATGTTTCCTTTATTTTTTACTTCATTTATTGTCCACTTTTCTCGCAGAAAGGCCCATTACAAAAATTAAAGAAAAGCAATAAATCTGTGAAATGATTTATAAACTTGGGAGAACCATTCAGGAACTTTAGTGGTGTCCCCTTTGTACACGCATCCTCCTGAAAAGTTCCATTTACACCTTCTGTGAAATGATACTGCTGTGGGAGCCTTCCTCACCTCATCAAGTAGGGAATTCCCCCAAGCGGGGCCACCACAGGCACAGGCGGTCCCGGATCTTACCCATTTTCATGGTAGCAATGTCATAAGGTTTTGCTCAGACAGGTAATGTTGCCACAGTAAAGCAACTTTCAGGGCATTTCTGGAAAATGATCTACTGTAAAAGAGCAGAAGTGGGAATATCCAGGTGAGCATCACAGGAGGAGAGAAGCCGTTCAAACCAAAATTTTAAAAGTATCTTACGATAACAGCCCACAAGCAGCGCATTTTTAGTAGCTCAGATTTCCTCTCCTGCCAGTGTTTTAGGCTGTAGTGCTCCCTAAGGCAGTTGATCTGTATTTGGACGGCAACGCTTCAGAACTGTCTCTAGAGCTCTTATGACCGAATTCTCCACAGAAAACATTCCAAGATGGAAAATGAGCATGTTGAGGAGGAGGGTTCTCACCTAACTTCCTCTGTAAGATTCCTAAGTGTGGAAGTCTTTGTGTTTACAAAACTGTTCTTGAGGGGTGCGTTGAATCCTGACAGGTTGTAAGCCCAGTCTCATGCAGTACAGCCTGGCCTCATCTTTACTGTCTCCTTGAGAAGTGGGCTTCAGCCACTTCTTCAAAGGGACACCTCTCCTTGGAGCACTCTTATCAGGAGACCACTGAAAATCTGAGGCTTGCCTTTTAGAAAGAGGATCAGACTGGCAGGAGGGTGCTTTTAGTCTGCTTATCTGCAGGAGGGGGCAGTTCCTGGACTTTCTTGGATGGTTCTTCTTTCTTTCCTTCCTTCCTTCCTTTCTTTCTTCCTTCCTCCTTTTCTCCTATCTCAATTGGAAAGCAGGATGGAGTTAAAGGACTTACAGTATTGCAAACATGTCAGACCAAAATGTTTGCAGTTCTGAAAGTTCTTGACCCCGTCCTCTTCACCGCCTGGCTTTCCAGTTAGCCCCCTTCCCTTTTGTCCTGCCTATTGTAAACTTCTGTCTCTTCTCTCAGCATCCAATATTGATAACGTGGTTCTGGACGAGGACCGCTCTGGGGCAC
The DNA here is from genome assembly GCF_028583425.1 of Eublepharis macularius. Lineage (NCBI taxonomy): Eukaryota > Metazoa > Chordata > Lepidosauria > Squamata > Eublepharidae > Eublepharis > Eublepharis macularius. The sequence goes on along the minus strand of NC_072804.1, from coordinate 56,767,425 downwards.
GGAGACTGCAAAACTTATGGAGGTAATTGGTTAAAAATGAATAACCCACCATATTTGGAGGGCAGATGGGGCTAGTCTCTGGTTCTTTCTTCCTTTTAAACATTTTTAGCACTTCGTTTTCCTGTAGGTAGGTTAGCTCCCATAGTCTAGGGAGAAGGTCTCTCGTGCTACCTTCTTGATTAAGGTCACTCTCTCAGTGAGTACAGAACCAAGATGAGATTTGAACCTGGAACTTGCTTGTTCTCAGCCACCAGAAATGGAGTGAAGCAGCTTGCATTGGCAGATGTGCCCTGTCACTTCGCTATTCTAATTTGTCTCTTCCCTCTTCCTCCAATTTCCAGGGACCAACGGGAGGAAGAGTTGGGAGAGTACTACATGAAGAAATATGCCAAATCCTCTGTGGGCGAGACGTGAGTATGGAGCACCTTCCTGTCATGCGGGTGGGGTGCGTTAGGGCTTTGTTAGTGGTGGTCCCGTCCCCACCCCAGGTGGCTCAGTGCTCTCCTCTTTGCCTCTTCCAGAGTGTACGGTGGCTCTGATGAGCTCTCTGATGACATCACGCAGCAGCAGTTGCTTCCCGGAGTCAAGTAAGGACCTTGTGTTGTGTGTTGTTTTGTAGGCACAGGAGGAATGGTCCTGAAAGATGGTGGATGAAGTGGTGGGATGGAGAGAGGGGCTAAAGGCATGATGGCAGCAAAAGAGGTGTGGCCAAGCAGCCTGCAGTCTGTTGTCAAGAATGGGCAGTGCTCATTTGGGGCATGGCATGAAAGCCCACCAGGGATGGGGTCACCGTAAGTCAACTGTGACTTGAGAGGCAGGATTTCATTTCATTCTGATCTGTGCTTCTTCTCCTGCCATTCAGGGATCCCAACCTTTGGACTGTGAAATGTAAGGTAAGTCCCTGCAGGCTGAGGCTGCTATACAGGCCTCTAAATTCTGGCTAGCAGAGTTGTTTTAGTGTTGTGTCAGGTGGAAACACTTGGCTGTTGAATATCTTTTTCATTCCAATGCTTTCCTGGCTTTTTCCCTTCCCAGATTGGAGAGGAGCGGGCCACAGCCATTGCCCTGATGAGAAAGTTCATCGCCTACCAGTTCACGGACACAGTAAGTGGGAAAGGGGGGAGGTCTCAGTTCTTGATATGCAGTGGCCATATTTGTCACTGAACATGAAACCCACTTGCACCACTGAGGGAGACAAGTCAGGGCTGAAATTATTCAATGCTCCCACCCTCATGTGGAATAGATCGCTGCTGAGAAAACTAACAGAGCTGTTCCCTGACAGCCAGTTTTCTACATACAGGGAATTAACAGTAACTCATTCATTTTGGGAGACCCCCAACTGCAATCCGCAGTCTTGACTGCCTCAGTGGGAACAAGGACCCAGAGCTACTGAAGGGTGTAAACAGGGCTGGCCCACCAAACTGGAGAGCCAGTTTGGTGTCGTGGTTAAGAGCGTGGGACTCTAATCTGGAGAGCCGGGTTTGATTCCCCACTCCTCCACGTGAAGCCAGCTGGGGGACCTTGGGTCAGTCACAGCTTCTAGCTGTCTCAGCCCCACCCACCTCACAGGGTATTTTGTTGTGGGGATAATAATAACATACTTTGTAAATTGCTCTGAGTGGGTGTTAAGTCATCCTGAAGGGCAGTATATAAATAAAATGTTATTATTTGTGCTGAATTTTTAAAATCTGCATAATTAAGGAAATGCGTTTTCGTTCCTTACATTGTCAGATTTGTTCTGCGTCTTTGGACTTGTGTTAGAGGGTGGAAAGAGCCATGCAAGCTAATGCCTGCTCATGTGTGTGCACATAAAATCTTATGTGGCAGACTCTGTGGAACTGCAGCTGCCATGGGCTTCCAAGCCAAACTTCCCAGACAACGGGCTTGGAATTTTCTTTGTCCCATCTTCCCTGGTAACTGAAATCTGCAGCCCATACCACATCCTGTGATTTTCCTGCACTTGTGCAAAATCGCAGCACACAACACCAGGAAGAAACTCTGAAGGAAGCCTCCAGCTCAGAATGGCATGCACGCTCATTCCCAGCCTCAGTGGGAGGCAGCTGCATGGGAGAACAGAGGCATCCCGAGTGCCCCTCTTCTTCTTCTTCCTTGCAGAATATGGGGCAGGCAGTGCTGAAGTCCCAGGCAGGCTTTTACCTTCTTTTGTTTGTTCCTTCATAGGGGCCTTCATAGGCAAGTTCTGGAGTACGCAGGACTGAAAGCTTGTAATTGAGAACTGTAGTTAGAGCTGCAGCTCACTTCTGCCGTCCTTCCAAGCTCTGAGACTTCTGTGGCGCTCTGGATGGAAGCCATGCTGTCCTAGCCAGCCTTAACATTCTCTGCTTACTCCGCAGCCCTTGCAGATCAAATCGGTTGTAGCTCCTGAACATGTGAAAGGCTACATCTATGTCGAAGCCTACAAACAGACCCACGTGAAGCAGGCCATCGAGGGGGTGGGCAATCTGCGCATGGGCTACTGGAACCAGCAGATGGTGCCCATTAAGGAGATGACAGACGTACTGAAGGTGGTGAAGGAGGTGACCAACCTGAAGCCCAAGTCCTGGGTCCGGCTCAAGAGGGGCATCTACAAAGACGACATTGCACAGGTGAGCTGCTGTCTGGTCTTCCTTCCCAAACTGCTGGAGATAATAATAATATAATAATAACATTCGATTTATATACTGCCCTTCAGGACAACTTAACGCCCACTCAGAGCAGTTTACAAAGTATGTCATTATTATCCCCACAACAAAACACCCTGTGAGGTGGGTGGGGCTGAGAGAGCTCTGAGAGAGCCGTGATTAGCCCAAGGTCACCCAGCTGGCTTCAAGTGGAGGAGTGGGGAACCAAACCCGGCTCTCCAGATTAGAGTCCCGCGCTCTTAACCACTCCACCAAACTGGCTGTCAGGTGAGAAGGGTTTAACTCTCTCAGAAGTAAAATGGCAGCGGAAGGGCTTGATAGTTGATGCAAGGAAGAGCTTTCCAGGAACACTGGTGGGAGCGAGGAAAAAATGACTTATCCCCATTAGGGATAAATGTTGGTATCTTTGCCAGCTGTCCTGGTTGCAGCATGCTAGGGTAGGGGATAGCTCCCCCCCCGCTTTTTTGGGGGGGCTATACTGTTGATGGTGGGATATGGGTGGCACAAACTGGCGCCCAGTTAAAAATTTACCTAAGAAGAGCTAGTGAGTGGGTTTTCCTCACTGTGTGACTTTTGTAAGAGCTGAAGTTTGAAATTACTTCTCCCCTGGGCCAGATCTGTCTATGTTCTAAAGACCTCTATCCCAAAAAGTAGGTAAAATTCAACTGTTGTGTCAGCTACCAAGAATTTAATGTGTCAGCAGTCACAGTGCAGTTAAGAACACATGTAGAAATCAGAATGGAACAAAACGACAGATCACTCCATTGCAGCCTCATAAAAAAGATTCCAGCTTCTAACTTGCTCAACCAAAGGCCCTTCCGTGTTTTTAAAAAGGTCCTCAGTCAAGTTGGACTTCCTCATTGGGTGCCACCATAGAAAAGGCCCTTCTCTTAACTACCCCACAGGGCAGTGACACTTGGAGTACAGCCTCTTCTGAAGATCTTAAAGCAGGAGGTATAGAAGGGAGGAGACTGTCCTTCAAGTTGGCTAACGGTAGCTTTGGAAATACATAATTTTTGTTTTGGGATGCTGTGAATTTCTGACTCCAGTGAGCCATTCACTCAGTGTTCCACTGGCTTTCTGACAGTGTCTTGGTGGCTTACGTGTCCAGGTTGATTTGTGGGAGGTTGGTGGGGGGACGAATCCTGCCCTTCCTCTAAGGGATTTGTGCGAGCCATCTCATCCATCTGTATGATCAGAGGGCACTTCCCATAGCATGAACTGCATCTTACTTTGGGCAAAACTCCCTCAGCGTGCTGGCCATTATCTCATCACTGACAAACACTGCTTTTCTTTGCTTGGATTCCCCCCACCCCTTTTTTTAGGTGGATTATGTGGAGCCAAGTCAGAATCAGATCTCGTTGAAGATGATCCCGCGCATTGATTTTGACCGCATCAAAGCCCGCATGAGTCTGGTATGTCTGCTGGGTTCCTTGCCTGAGCCCCTTTGGATAAAAGGTGATATCCCATTCTAGCAAGTGCTGTCAGGCCGTTGTTGTGCTGTGTGGCTGTCCCAAGCCTCCCTTCCAGCCCGTGTGTTAAACCACAGTAGTTGGTCTTAGGAATGTGATCTGCATAGACCAGTGTTCAATAGACTCCACTGTAATAAAGTTCCAGTGGTATTCCAGAAGGGTGTGTATGTGGGTGTGTGTGGGGGGGGGGATTTCCCTCCTAAAACTGCTCTCCCTGACTTGTTTTTGGAGACCGTGGCAAAGGCCAGTAACGGCCCTGCCTCTTTTCTCCTGCTGCAGAAAGACTGGATTGCAAAACACAAGAAATTCAAGCGCCCCCCACAGCGTCTCTTTGATGCTGAGAAGATCCGGTGAGCAGTTGGACGGGTCGCGGGTGTGACCTGGGCTTAGGCTTCTGGGGCTGGTGACTGGTGGTGAAGAACCGTGTGAAGGGACATGGGGTAGGAGCAGTGCCTGGCGAGGCAGAGACAGCTGTGGGGCTGTGCTGTGAGGCAACGTGGGCAGGGCTCGTAAGTTCCACTCGGGGCCACCTCGGAGTGGCTCCTGTTGCTCGCTGGCCTGGGCCTCTGATACGGATGTGTCTGGGTCTCTCCTCACCCCGTTGCCCACAACAGCTGCTTTGCTGACATCCAGACTCCTGTTTTCATTCCAGGTCTCTGGGCGGAGACGTGGCCTCGGATGGGGATTTCCTCATCTTTGAAGGGAACCGCTACAGCCGGAAAGGCTTCCTCTTCAAGAGCTTTGCTATGTCTGCTGTGGTGAGGATGGAGTCCTGGGCAAATGCCGCGGGAGGCGGGACTCCTGCAGAGCGGGGAGGGCTTGAGGTTTGGGAAGGGAAGATAAAGGCTGCGGAGATGAGCTCACGGCTGCCCTTCTTCTCCGAGCGCTAGAAACATCTTCCTGTGAGCTTTTCAGGCTCCCCTTGCAGTTCTGTCTTTGCAGCCCTGAGGTTCCCCGTTGTTGCATTGGAGCGTGACCATCTCCAGCCTTCTGTAAACCCTTAACATTCCCTCAACAAGTCCCTCAAACAGGTTGTTTGTTTTAAAAAGCCAATCAAAAGCCAGGTGGATGGTGCGTTGGTCTGCAGAGAATCAGCAAGAATGGCATTCAGTAGCACCTTAAAGCCCAACAATACTTTCAGGGCGTAAGCTTTCAAGAGTCAGGGCTCTTTTTAGCAAAAGTGTCTGACAAAAGGAGCTTTGACTCGCAAGAGCTTGTTCCCTGGAAACCTTGCTCGTCTTTAAGGTGCGACTGGACTCAAACCTCACTAATCAAGAGCTGCAGACCTTGAGGATAACCCTTCTCCCTGTCCTACCCTTGACTTCCAAGGCAGGGGGGAGCCTGAACTTGGGGAAGGCCTTTGAACTCACTCGGGTGTGCCACGTTGGTGAGTGGTGCCATCTCTGTCTCCTTTGTGTCACTTCCCCCCCCCTCGCTTTGTGCCAGATCACAGAAGGAGTAAAGCCCACTCTGTCGGAGCTGGAGAAATTCGAAGATCAACCAGAAGGCATCGACTTGGAGGTGGTCACGGAAAGCACAGGTAGGTTGCTGTCGATGGCCCTTGCTGCCACAGTGCCTCGCTTCCTGCCAGACTTTCAGAAGCCCCACCTACCCGTGGCCGTGTGCCCTCCTCCCTCCCGCGTGGGCCCTCGCCCCTCTCCTCTGTGCAAAGGGCTGTGCCGGTGGTGGTGTCCCGGTTGCGCATGGCCTTCCTTCTCTTCCTGCTGCCGCTGCAGGGAAGGAGCGGGAGCACAACTTCCAGCCTGGGGACAACGTGGAGGTGTGTGAAGGGGAGCTGATCAACCTGCAAGGGAAGATCCTGAGCGTGGATGGCAACAAGGTCACCATCATCCCGAAGCACGAAGACCTCAAGGTGACCCTCCCGCTTCCTCCCCCTCTCTGGCACGTGGCTTGTGAGCGGGTGGTTTCACTGCCTTGCCCCTTCACCAGATGATGACACGTAATGAAGGAACAGTCCTGTGTTTAATTAGAGTTTTGTGGACTGTAGGAGGAACAGGCCCTTCTGTAACTTGCAGTTAACGGTTAGCTACCCCAGCACTTCTCATGTGAAATTTTAGGAAACCTCCCAGCTGTGGAAACAAGTCCACCAAAGTTGCACGCATGGGCCAGTGTCGAACCACATGTGGCTCAGAAGGAAAAAGAGCCAACTTTTCTAGATCTGATGCCTGGGGTCATTTTTGATGTGCCGTAGGCAACCAGGCAGGGGGATCCTTACAGGCCTGAATAGTTTATTGGTGAAGTTTGGGACATTTGGCCACTGCCTAGGTGGGTCTCCACGTCACATGCTGCACAGCTGGTGGCTGTTGTGTTTGTTCCTCCCTCCTCCTCCCTCCTTCAGTGTCCCTTCTGTCCCTAGGACATGTTGGAGTTCCCAGCTCAGGAACTGCGTAAATACTTCAAGATGGGAGACCATGTGAAGGTGATAGCCGGCCGCTTTGAGGGCGACACAGGGCTGATTGTGCGCGTAGAAGAAAACTTTGTCATCCTTTTTTCTGACCTCACAATGCACGAGGTAAGTGGCAGCCAGGAAAAAAAAATCCTGGGTGGCAGGAGAGGCAGCTCCATGGGAGGTGGGAGATGGCACAGTAGCCCGTGGTAGTTTTAGAACTTGCTCTTTGAAGCCTTCTGGTGTGTGATATGGAGTATAAGATTGCTGTCTGGCACTATCAGTTCCAAGAAGAGCTCAGTTCTGTGAGTTGCATAAACTAGCAGTTTAACATTCTTTCCAATTGGGCATAAACTATTTTACATAATTCTTGTGTTGTCTACCTGTGGGGGGTGGGGGGCACAAAGAGCTCTGTAGGTCACTGCAGTCCTCTCCACAGAAAATTCACCCCAAACTGTTGGCAGTGTTTCTCAGTTATACCAGTTGCGGTTTCTGAGGTCTTGGCAGGCATATCAAGGTATGCCTTTACAACTGTGAAGGATAGAAATTTGATCTTTTTGTAAGTAGCTGAATTCTGTACCCCATAATTGGTTGCTCTGTTGCAGAATCATTCCATGTCTAAAAGCAAAAGCCACAGAATGCCTTTTTTTAGAGTAGGCAAACTAACCCAACATAGTATGCAGGTTTTTGACTTCTCCAGAGCTCTTCCTCAGGATGGATGTTCAAAAAACAGCCCCCCCCCCCCCCCCCCCAAAGCTGGAATCAGGAAATGTTCTAATTCTGAATTCTGGAAAACTTGAAAGCTTGCACATGGTATTGTACTGTCTTGATTGCATTTAACAAAAGGTATTATATGGCTTCTGGTTTTGGATTTTGCTGTGAACCAACACAGCTGCCTATTCACTCCTCATTATGTCACAGTTTGGGTGGTGTGGTATTTTTTTAATCCTTTTATTTGTTAGGTTGTTGTTCTGAACCTCTGATGGCTTTTGGGTCTGTAGCCTAGCTGGGTTCTCCGCTCTGCCTGTGCCTCATAAGGTCTTCCTCTCCAGTGTCCCAGCCCTTTTTTTGCCAGTGGCAAAATACTGGGGTTCTCCAGGAAAGAAAGTAAACATTTGCAAACAGGAGGCCTCCTAAATGCTCTCAGTTTTATTTATGTAGATTTGTTTAAAGAATTACTGCAATAAAATGATCAGTGGCTAGTGACGTACCTTAAGGTTTCATAGTTTGTAGCTGTAGGCCACACACGCACCCCTGTCCAGCTGCTGCCTGGGTTCATGTAGATGCATGTGGTTCCGAGTAGAACGTGTCTTTTCCACATCTGGCCCCTCCTCCTTCTCGTGGCCTCTGCTCTTCTTGCAGCTGAAAGTCCTCCCCCGGGACCTGCAACTCTGCTCGGAGACAGCCTCCGGTGTGGACGTGGGTGGCCAGCATGAGTGGGGGGAGCTGGTGCACCTAGACCCACAGACTGTTGGGGTCATCGTCCGTCTGGAGCGGGAAACATTCCAGGTGTGTGTGTGTGTGTCATCTTGAGGTTTGGGGGGGGGCAGTGTTGTATCTGTGTGCCCCCTCCAGCTTTGAATGCCTCCATTGGTCTGGGCTGCCTTCAGAGCTGCGTGGCTCTTTGCAAGCAAAAGCCTTGGAGCAGAATGTCACTGTGGCTGCACTGTGGCTGAAGCTGACTGATAGAGAAACCAGTCAACTCTGTTCTTTTAGAACATGGTCACTTGCACATAAGCGCCCACAAGTCCCCAAAGTACAGCCATTTGCCATTTGCAGTTTTCTTTTTGTAAACCAAGAAGCACACAGGGCATAAAACGATCCACAAAAATCTACTGATTTTTGCCATGGGAGTTGCTTTGTTTTTGTCCCAGCCAATATAAAACATTGCGAAGTTTTCCCACACTTCTCTCCAAGGGCTGTAAGGAGACTTCCCCCTGTCCTGCTGTCATGTGCTGAATTGCAAGCCAAAGGTGTAGACTTGGGTCTCTTAACTGTTAAAGCTAACATCATCTGCGCTAAGTAGGAGTACCAGTCCCCTACCGGGGCGAGGGATCCCCCACTCCCACCCTGCACCCCCTGCCCCGCTTACGTGGCTGGCGGAGGGGGGAACACGCCTCCCGGGGTGCATTCCTGGACGGCGTGGTGTGCTCCTATGTGCCGTAGCAGCCCAAATCGGGCTGCTGCAGAGTGTGGGAGATCCCAGGGAGGCATGTGACCTGCGCAATGACATCACTTCCAGGAGCACACACAACTGGGGAAACAATAAGGTAGGTGCTAGGCCTCTGACCTCCTGCCTGGGGTGTCGGGGGCCCTGGCAACCCTAGTGCTAAGTAATGCTGAGGCGGCGCTGTCTCTTAAGAACAGAAGCGTTTTGCCAAGACAGGCCCACATCTACCTAGACCGGCATTCTTTGTGAGATTCCCAGTAGGTGCAAAATAATCCTCAAGAAATGGGGCTGGTGGACTGTGAGCTGCCTTCTGCCCGCTGCCGCGTATTTGAACTTCTGATAATTCCCACTGAAAGCAACTCTGCGTTCTCGTGTTAATTGATGCATGAAGGACCTTTGCAGCCACAGCGTTTGCCCCCCTGGGCAGTCATTCTTTGTGGGTGGCTTTCCTTTCAGTAATCAAAATGCACGTTTCCAAAAGTGACTAGTGCTGTTTTGAAAAGCTTGAAGTTGAAATGTCTGTTTGCATGTAGGCTTTCAGCCTTCTCTTTTTGAAAATACAATGCTGTTTTATACTGTGTGGGACTATTAGTCCATGCAGCTTAGTGTTGCCTACTCTGGCCGTTGGCTTGTCGGGGTCTCAGGCTGCAAGATGCCCTCTGGGCTGCATCCCCTCTCAAGTATCCAGCCCTTGGTCCCTTAAGCTCCATATTGTCTGCTCTAGTTATCAGTGGCTTTCCAGGGTCTTAGATCCGGAGGAGTTAGCTGTGTTGGTCTATAGTAGCAAAATGGCAAAGAGTCCAGTAGCACCTTTAAGGCTAACCAACTTTACTGTAGCATAAGCTTTCGAGAACCACAGTTCTCTTCATCAGATGCATGGAGGGTATGAAGAAACTAGTCAGATATACATAGGGGAGTGAGGGGAGGGGAGAGTAAATGCAAATCAGTTGCATTCATTCCAGTTTACAGCCAGTTTGGTGTAATGGTTAAGAGTGGCAGGACTCTAATCTGGAGAGGTGGGTTTTATTCCCCATTCCTCCACTTGAAGCTGGCTGGGTGACCTTGGGTCAGTCACAGCTCTCTGGAGCTCTCTCAGCCCCGCCCACCTCACGGTGTTTTGTAGTGAGGATAATAATGACATACTTTGTAAACCGCTCTGAGTGGGCATTAAGTTAACATAAGAACATAAGCAAAGCCATGTTGGATCAGGCCAGTGGCCCATCCAGTCCAACATTCTGTCACACACAGTGGCTAGAAATCCAGTGCCATCTAAAGGACTGTCAGTGAGGCCAGGACACCAGATGCCCTCCCACTGCCTTCCTTCCAGCACCAAGACAACAGAGCACCACCTCCCCACAAAGAGAATACCATCTATCTCCTGTGGCTAATAGCCACTGATGGACCTCTGCTCCATATATTTGTCCAGTCCCCTCTTGAAGCTGGCAATGCTTGTAGCTGCCACCACCTCCTGTGGCAATGAATTCCATGTGTTTATCACCCTTTGTGTAAAGTAGTATTTTCTTCTATCTGTTCTAACCCGACTGCTCAATAATTTCATAGAGTGCCCACGAGTTCTTGTATTGTGAGAAAGGGAGAAAAACACATCTTTCTCTACCTTCTCTAACCCGTGCATTATCTTGTAAACCTCTATCATGTCTCCCCTCAGTCGTCTTTTCTCCAGGCTAAAGAGCCCCAAGCGCCTCAATCTTTCCTCATAGGGAAAGTGTTCCAACCCTTTAATCATTTTAGTTGCCCTTCTCTGTACTTTTTCCAGTGCTATGATATCTTTTTTAAGGTGTGGCGACCAGAACTGTACACAGTACTCCAAATGAGGCCTCACCATCGATTTATACAGAGGCATTATGATACCGGCTGATTTGTTTTCAATCCCTTTCCTAATAACCCCTAGCATAGCATTAGCTTTTTTTATGGCAGTCGCACACTGTGCTGACGTTTTTAGTGAGTTATCTATCATGACTCCAAGATCTCTCTCTTGGTCAGTCTCCGCCAGTTCAGACCCCATCAACTTGTATTTATATTTTGGATTTTTGGTTCCAATGTGCATTACTTTGCACTTGGCTACATTGAACCTCATTTGCCACATGGATGCCCACTCTTCTAGCCTTGACAGATCCCTTTGGAGTGCCTCACAATCCTCTCTGGCTTTCACCACCCTGAACAATTTCGTGTCATCTGCAAATTTAGCCACTTCACTGCTTAATCCCAATTCCAAATCATTAATAAACAAGTTAAAAAGCATTGGACCCAATACCGACCCCTGTGGCACCCCACTGCTCACCACCCTCCACTGTGAGAAGTGCCCGTTTATACTCACTCTCTGTTTCCTATTAATTAGCCAGTTTTCGATCCACAAGAGGACTTGGCCCTTTATCCCATAGCTACTGAGCTTACTTAGGAGCCTTTGATGAGGAACTTTGTCAAAAGCTTTCTGGAAGTCAAGATAAACAATATCTATCGGGTCTCCCTTGTCCACTTGTTTGTTCACTCCCTCAAAGAACTCTAACAGATTGGTGAGACAAGATCTTCCCTTACAGAACCCATGCTGAGTTTTCCTCATCAGCTTTTGGTCATCAATGTGCCCACTAATTTTATTTTTGATAATAGTTTCCACCAACTTACCCGGTATTGACGTCAGGCTGACTGGCCTGTAATTTCCCGGATCTCCCCTGGAACCTTTTTTAAAGATGGGGACAACATTAGCTACCTTCCAGTCCTCAGGAACAGATGCAGAGTTTAATGACAGATTACATATTTTTGTGAGGAGATCTACAAGTTCACACTTGAGTTCTTTCAGAACTCTTGGATGTATGCCATCTGGGCCCGGTGATTTATCAGTTTTTAAATTATCTAGCAGTCGCATAACCTCCTCTCTCGTCACCTCAATGTGACTCAGGTCTTTCAAAACCCCTCCCAAAGTCAGTGCTTCCGGAGTGGGCATGCACTTCTTATCTTCCACAGTGAAGACAGAAGCAAAGAACGCATTCAGCTTCTCGGCCATTTCCCTATCACCCTTTAGTAATCCTTTTACGCCTTGGTCATCCAAGGGCCCCACTGCCTCCCTAGCTGGTTTCCTACTTCTAATATATTTAAAGAATTGTTTATTGTTTTTCTTTATGTTCTTTGCAATATGCTCCTCATATTCCCTTTTTGCCTGTCTGATCACAGACTTGCACTTTTTTGCCACAGCTTATGCTCCTTTTTATCAACCTCACTCCGACTAGTTTTCCACTGCCTAAAAGAATCCTTTTTACCTTTTACAGCTTCGATTACATTGCTTGTTAACCATGCTGGCCTTTTCCTAAACCTATTTGTGCCTTTCCTAACCAGCGGTATATATTTAATTTGAGCTTCCAGGATTGTAGTTTTAAATAGTCTCCAAGATTCCCCAAGTGTTTTGACCTTTTTTACTTTCCCTTTCAGTTTCTTCTTCACGTACCCCCTCATCTCAGAAAAGTTACCCCTTTTGAAGTTAAACATGGCTGTGTTGGTCTTATTTGGCAATTTCCTATTTATACATATGTTGTACTCAATAACATTATGGTCACTGTTCCCAAGTGGTGCAATCACATTTACATCTCTCACCAGGTCTTCAGCATTACTGAGGACCAAATCCAGGATCACCTCTCCCCTAGTAGGTTCTGTAACCATCTGTTCCATAGCACAGTCATTGAGACAGTCTAGAAACTCACTTTCTCTCCCCCGATTCGAACACCCATTGGCCCAGTCAATGTGTGGGTAGTTAAAATCACCCATTACAACACAGTTTTTTTGTTTAGCAGCCATCTTTAATCCTGTCATCATTTTATAATCCTCCTCTATTTTCTGATCTGGAGGGCGATAACAAACTCCCACAGTTAAGTTTCCATTTGGGCCCGTAATTTCAACCCATAGCATTTCCAGAAGCGAATCTAATTCAGTTACCTTCTCAATCTTACTGGAATGTATACCTTCTCTGACATATAGAGCCACCCCACCACCAACCCTTCCCTCCCTATCCTTCCGATATAATTTATATCCAGGAATCACCGTGTCCCACTGAAGGGCGTTGTTGTCCTGAAGGGCGTTATATAACTCGAATGTTACAATTATTGTTATTATTGTGAAAATCTGAAGCTTCTTTGAGCATAGCTAGCCCATTGAGTCGTCTTGGGCAATATTATTTGCCTGGACTGGCAGCTGCTCTCCGGGTCTTGGGCAGAGTGAGGTCTTTCCCATCACTTCTTAACAAGGCAGACGAGACTGTTCCGGGCCCTTCAGCATGCAAAGCAAGTGTTCTGCCATGGAGCCCTGGCCCCTTTGGTGGGGTCTTGTGCTCTCTGCATCAGATTGCAAGCTGGAGGATTTATGGAGCTGGTTCTGGGGCATGAGCTGAGCTGGTTTCTTCCTGTCCCTCTGTCTGCCCTTCACTCTGAGCCTCTTCTCTTCCTGCAGGTCCTCAACATGCATGGCAAAGTGGTGACAGTCAGGCACCAGGCTGTGAACAGGAAGAAGGACAACCGTTTTGCAGTTGCTCTGGACTCTGAGCAGAACAATATCCATGTGAAGGACATCGTGAAAGTGATTGATGGTCCACACTTGGTGAGGAGGGGGGTGGGCAACCTGGCCTCTAAGGGCTCTGAAGCTCACTTGTGCAACACAGTGGAGATCGCCTACCCTGCTGATGTGTTGCTGTAGTGCTGGGCCTGCCACGTCTGGATGAGTGGCTCTGACAACACACTGCCTGTGGCGTGCAGGCCCTGGCCTTTGCTGTACTTGCTGGCACTAAGCTTCAGGGCTGTTGTTTTGGTTCTTTGCAAGGCAGGATAGATTCCCAGATGTGTTTGCAACTTGGTAGGGCTGTTGTATCCTCTGCCTTGTGCTACAGGGAGGTGAAGAGGTTGAACCAGCCTGCCCAGGTGTCAGGGCATATCATCACCTACACCTTGGGCTGCGTTTCAGATAGAAATGAAATGAAGGGCTCAGAACAGGCCAGCCTAAAAGATGTTGGTGCATGAAACTAGAAATCTCCACTCCTTGCTGTCTTCTGTTGGAGCAAAATCCTACCATGATACTACCCAGCTCTTTTTAGCGGCTTTTGTGCGCAGGAGGGAGAGCCAGTGGGCTGTGTGTTCTGTGGATTCCCCCACCCCACCCCCATCAGCCCTAGACTCAGCAACCCTTAATGATGGCAGAAGTTATTGATTTAGGGGATTTTATCTTCTCCACCCCAATTATACTCAAGGCCACTTGTCATGGGCTTTAATAGTCTATTTTAAAAGATAAAGCCACAGTGCTGAAATAGACAATCTGTAATGGCCTTCTTCTGGTTAGGAATACAGTTTCTCGTCCGGCACCAATCCCAATAATCTTTCATTTGACTTCCTCTTCCCTCCCATGTATCCATTTCGCCGTTGTGTCTGTGTCCCTGTGTGTGTTTACAGCACAGAGGCAGTCTGGTAAGAAAACCTGGCATGTTCTAGTGACCTTTGCTCCTTCTCTCATCGCAGGGTCGTGAGGGGGAGATCCGTCATCTCTACCGGAGCTTTGCTTTTCTGCATTGCAAGAAGCTTGTGGAAAATGGGGGCATGTTTGTGTGCAAGACTCGCAACTTGGTTCTGGCTGGAGGCTCAAAGGTGAGATGCTTTTTAGGGCAGAGTGTGGAGATCCCTGGGGCGGGGGGGAGGGAGGTGCAAGTGCTGTCAAGCTCCCTTTTTGAAATAATCTACTTTCGCCCTCCTGCAGCCCAGGGACGTCACAAACTTTACCATTGGAGGGTTTGCACCCATGAGCCCTCGGATCAACAGTCCTATGCACCCCAGCGCAGGAGGTGGGTCAGGATGCAGCCCTGCGTGTTAAGGGGGGCTGGGTTGCGTGTGGTCTCGGCCTTGGGTCAAACTGGCTGAGAATGCTGAGTCATAATGAATCTCAAACCTTTTGCATACAAAGCACATGCTCTGCCCCTGAGCTATGATCCCTTCTTGGAGACTGGGGCTCTTCAGATTATAGGCACACTGACCTCCCCCCCAAAAGGGGCACAGCCCCACTGGAGGCTGTTTCTGCTAGATGAGAAGGTATATTTCATGGTTTCAAGATTCCTAGGCTTGCTCAGGAACCACCAGGCTACTGTTGTTTCAGGATGACGATTTGGGCCTTTAGCTTGTGCTTGGAGATCCGTTGGGTGGCAGCAGCTTGGTGAGTGCAAATTTGTTCTTATTTTCTGTACCCTCTTCCTCCCCCCAGGTCAACGCGGTGGCTTTGGAGGGGGCGGAATGAGCCGGGGCCGTGGGCGCAGAGACAATGACCTCATTGGGCAGACCGTGCGGATTTCCCAAGGGCCATACAAGGGTAAGGCTGCCTCCTTTCCCTGGAGCTGGCGTTAACCAGGCCAGTGCAGGGCAGTGACAAGGGTGTTGGACCCAAGACCTGAGAACAAATTCCTTCTGCTATGAAGTTCTCTGGGTGATTTGGGCCAGTCATTCTTTCTTAGCCTGGCCTACACCACAGAAGTATTATACAAATACTAATAGGCTAAGGGGAGAATCATATATGTTGCCCTGAACTCTTTGGAGGAAGGATGGGGTAACTATGTATAGATGCTGTAGAATCTCTCTCACTTTGTGCAGAGGGTACATAATGCTCTGTGGGTTAATGGTGTGCTGCTTTCTTCAGTCATCGTTACTTACAAAGGGATCCTGCACACATGAAACTGCCTAATGCTGAGTCAGGACTTTGGTCTGTCAGGGTCAGAGAACTCTCCATTGAACTGCAGTGGCTCTTCCCTGTCTCAAGGTCAAGGTCTTCCCCTACCACCTGATCCTTCTAGATGGAGAGACTAGCGGTTGAAGTGGGGAGCTTTTGCATGCAGAGCAGATGCAGTCCCGGTCTCAGGAGTCTCTCCCACCTCCCCCCCACCGGCATTGGTAGAATGAACTGAGTGGGGTCTCCATCTGGGGAGTTAAAGTTCTGCTAGCATTCAGTGACATGAAAGCAGCTTGTAAAGCTCGTCTATCCAACCGGAATTCCTGCTGCTTGCAACCAAATCAGTTTCCCTGTGTCTCTTTGAGGGGCCTAAATATTACCTGTTGGAGATCTTTAACACGCACTGTCTCCCTAGGATTCCTTGGGTGGTAAACTGTTACAGTTCACTGGGTTTCCATTTTAAAATGTAGACATGATGTTGTTCTCAGCGCCTGTAATTCCATGTGCTTTAGCTACTTGATTCCCCAACAATATGGAAAGACTGATGCTTCTGGATCTTCCCCTCTTCTCTTCCCCCTTTGATCTTTTGCTCACTGATCAGCATTCTTGTGTATTTCAGGCTACATTGGCGTGGTCAAAGACGCCACAGAGTCCACTGCCCGCGTGGAGCTACATTCCACCTGCCAGACAATCTCAGTAGACCGGCAGCGTCTCACCACCGTGTAAGAGCTGGCAGGAAAGCTATTCGGGGGGCCAAAGTTAGAGACCCACCTCCAGTTATTCAGAGGAGGGGCTGAATATCTGAGGCTCTACCTACACATTTTTTGCCTTCTTACTCCCAGAAACTCTGGATAGGGGTGGGTCTTGTGGACCCTTCTCCAGGGTGACCTGGAGGTTTCAGGGTGGGTGTACCAACTCTAACCCACATTTCTTTCTCTGTTGACAGTGGCTCAAAGAGGCCAAGTGGCACGACCTCAACTTATGGGCGGACTCCCATGTATGGCTCTCAGACTCCCATGTATGGCTCAGGGTCTCGCACGCCTATGTATGGCTCACAGACTCCATTGCATGACGGTGAGTGTGGGGAGGCCATGCTTGTTGCGAGGAAAGGAGATCCTTGATTTCGGTTGGTGGGAAAGCTACTGTGGTAGGTGCCTTTCAGCAAGACAGTCCTAGGGACGGGGTGGAGGAGGAGTTAGATTCTGAGAAGACCCTTGATTCCTGCTTCCACACTGGGGCTGCTGAGTATTTGGAGACCCTTCAAGCCCTCAGAACTAGGATGGAAGAGTTCTCCAGGCAATAAGAGGCTGAATTCAGCCACTTGAGTAAATTAACCCAATCAAATGCATCTCTCTCTCTGTGTGTTAACGACATGCAGTTTGCATAGTTCTAGGTATGGGGGAAGGACAAGGAGCTTCCCCCACCCCCGAATCCCTTGCAGTCCCAGAGGCTTCATCAGGCATGGCCTTTTGTTGGCAGGAAGGATAAGTTCTCTGGCCCGTGGCGTGTAATAAATCTGTAGGCATGTCGGACATGTTTGTAATTTTTTTATGGCCTGTATTTTGATACAACGTTTCAACAAAAGTTAGCAAAGCATTGAAACATCCACTGGTGCACACCCTTGTTTTGAGGGTTCGCAATGTGTTAACAATGTGCCTGTCCTCCAGGCAACCGGACTCCTCACTATGGCTCTCAAACGCCATTGCATGACGGCAGCCGGACTCCTGCACAGAGCGGGGCTTGGGACCCCAATAACCCAAACACTCCCTCCAGGTGGGTGCCGCTCAATGGAGGAGGGGCGGAGAGGGGCTCAAGTGCTCAGGTCTGACAGAGGTGTTGATGAGAGAAAAGATTCACGCGGACTGTCGCCCTCGTCCCCTCTCTCCCACAGAGCCGAGGAAGAGTTTGACTACGGCTTTGATGACGAGCCCACCCCTTCTCCACAAGGCTATGGGGGAACTCCTAACCCGCAGACTCCAGGCTACCCTGATCCTTCATCCCCGCAGGTTAACCCGCCATATAACCCTCAGACGCCTGGGACCCCGGCCATGTGAGTGCACTGTACTGGGGGCGGGGGGGGCATTAGTTCTTCCCTTGTGTTTCCCCCCCTGGAGTTTAAATAGAGAGGGCAAAGCAGAGGCCCTTTATTTGTGGAATTGAATTAGGCTCTGCGTGCTGGTCTGTTTATCCTTCAGATATTCACTGGAGCCAATCATTGCCCCTATGTACGTTGTAACTTCCTTTTTATAAAAAACAGCCGTTGTCTGGTCTCGGTTGTTAGGAAAGGAAGGACCGAGAGCTGTTTGCCCTCTGCAAGACCTGCAGCAGTCAGGGGCAGCCCTAAGTAGCCTAGCAGCGCTTCTCTGATGGACCCCCTGCTAGGATTGCAGGGAGGGGGATAGGAGGAGTCATGGTTGGCAAAGGCCCTTGTCTAGACCGGGCCGTATGAATTCATTCCGTTTCTTTTAAAAGTTGCCGCTGCTTGTGAAATAGTTACAGAATTTTTTTTTTGTAATTAGTAGAAATATCATATCCATTGATGTTTTAAGGTACATTTTGTTTTGCTCACAACATTGTTTTTAAAATATTGGACCAATATTTCACTGGTCAACTGACCCAATTGTTTATTATCTTTTTAAAATCAGCCAAGAACCCAACCTTGGGATGTATCTGGAAAACTTCTAGAGTACAGATCCAGTTCAGTTCTAAATTGCAACTGCCACCTAGTGGTTAAAAGTTTTGGAGCTTAGCCTTCTCAGAGTTCATAGAGTTACCATTGTCTCAGGTTTCAACTGGTATTTTAGGAGGAAACAGACTTCTGCTACTAACTCAGCGCTGTCCCACAATCTGCCTGTCCAGTGCTTTGTTCTGATGGAGGGTCTTGGTCTCTCTCCCCCACTGCAGGTATAACACAGACCAGTTTTCTCCATACGCAGTTCCATCCCCTCAGGGCTCCTACCAGCCAAGTCCCAGCCCTCAGAGTTTCCATCAAGTGGCACCCAGTCCTGTAGGCTATCAAAACACCCACTCGCCAGCCAGTTACCACCCAACGCCGTCGCCTATGGCCTACCAGGTACTGTTGAAAATCTGCAGCACTAGGATCATGTTGCAACCTGAAAATAATGCTGCGTTACCTGCTAAAGAATCCCAGACCCTTCAAGAGCTGTTTCCCCCCCCCTAAAGATTGATCAGCCATTTTTAAGATGCAGTATGCATACCTGAGCCATCTGTAAAGGCTTTGTTAGAAATAGCCTGAAGATTGGAGGTGGGGGGGGGGGGGGCGGTGTCATGTCAGGGAACAAAGGCTGAAATTCCCCTGGGCAAGGGAAATGTCATGCCTGCAGAAGTGCAGCTGGGCTCCTCTGTAATCAAAAGAAGGGGTCCAATGTGGCAATCAGTGGGACACGTTTAGATCTACTTCTAACCAAAAGGGACCTAAACTCAGGTTCAAGACCCTAACTAGCATAAGACCTTTCCACCTCTCAGTGTTGTCAGTTGAATGGGTTTGTGTACCGTGACCAAGGAGGGAGGTCAAAGTACATTTCCTCTTTTTCCTAAAGAAGAGGCAGCAGCACTCTGGGTTGTCGCTCTGAGCATCAACTCCTTGCCCGTCTGTCCGGCCAGCAAGGCAAGGTCTGTTCACGCCTCTGAGATGCTAAAATGACAGCCTTGTGACTGGTGAACTCAGTTCCTCATTTGAGGTGTCGCATCAGTTTCATTCATTTGTACCTTATCAGTGTCTGCAAATTGTCCTGTCTTTTTTAGCTAGACGCACGCTGGGTGTAACTGGACATTGGCTTTTCTGATGCCCCGAGCACACCCTGCTCACCCGCTGCCTCCTGCGCACTCTCATGTGCTGCTCAACCTCTTGTTCTTGCTCCAGGCTAGCCCGAGCCCCAGCCCAGTTGGCTACAGCCCCATGACCCCAGGGGCTCCCTCTCCAGGAGGGTACAACCCTCATACCCCTGGCTCTGGAATCGAGCAGAGCTCCAGCGACTGGGTCACCACGGACATCCAGGTCGTCGTTCGTGATACGTGCTTGGACAGCCAAGTCGTGGGGCAGACGGGAGTCATCCGCAGCGTAACAGTGAGTGGACAGAGGGACCTGCCAGTTGATGTGGGTTGGCTGGAAAGCAGAGGCGAGCGTGCAGATTGGAGAATGGGCTGGAAAGAGGGGAGGGAAGGTGAGGGCAGTCTTATAGGAGTGAGGCCTGCCTGTCCTGGAAGTGATCTCATCCAGGTCTGAGGCATCCTTTGGCCCTGGGTGTGACCGAGAGAGAGGCCTTCTTTCCAGGATTGTTTTACTTAAAAGCGAAGGGGCTCAGCTGCTCTGCTCTGCTCCCTGCCTCAGAAAGCAGATGGGTTTCTCTCTCATTGTTCTCCATCGGGGCCTCTAGTGCTGCTTGTCCCACTAAATCAAGAAGGAAAGTTCCTCAGGAGCCCTACCTACCCACGTAACTTCAGTTTTCTTCAGTCATCCAAAATTAAGTGTAGGGGATCTGGGGGAGAGGGTTAATCTGGAAAACTCCAGATTAACAAAGTGCCACACAGGAGTACTTCAGTTGGCGTTTTGGATCCCACAGAACTGTTCTGTGAATAGCAGTACTTCTCCCCCAACACAGGGAACTTTCCCCTGATGTATATTGGGACCCAGACCGATATATTTCCACTGACTTCTGTAGCCTTTTGAACATCTTGGCAGCTTGCGCTTCCTATTCCTTCATAAACAGAAGACAATGACTAGCGCAGACATGCTTACCGGCCTTCGGAACCAGGCATCTGCCGCTTACTCATTCCATCTTTCCCTCCTCACTCCCCAGGGCGGGATGTGTTCAGTCTACCTTAAGGACAGCGAGAAGGTGGTCAGCATTTCCAGTGAGCATCTGGAGCCTGTCACACCAACCAAGAACGATAAGGTGCGTTGAAGGAACCAGCAGAGGCTCTTGTTATCTTGGGAATGCTCTGCCAAAGGATAGGGGAAAATATAGTACCAGCAGTGCTGCCATCTCCTTAACAACATCCCTTAGGAGGGATGAGACCGACTGGCGCCTTGCCTGTTCCTCCTCCACTTGTTGGGTCCCAGCCTTTACTTTTCCTCAGTCTTCTTCTGTAAGAGAAATAGTGCTCAGCATGGCAAAACCAGAACACGTGATGAGGGATGGGAGTTGCAGCCTAGGATCCTATGCCTAGGCTTGGCATAGGGGGTAGTACATAAACAGTTTCTTTCAAAGAAACTCTCAGTGCAAAATGAATTGCATCCAATGGTACGAAATGAACTTGCAGGTGTAATTTCTGAGCTGCTGTCCATTATTTTTGAGAATTCTTGGAGAACAGGTGAGGTGCCAGAAGATTGGAGACAGGCAAATGTTATCCCCATGTTCAAGAAGGGAAAAAAAGAGGAGCAGGGTAACTACTGACCTGTCAGTTTGATGTCTATACCTGGAAAGGTTTTAGAACAAATCATCGAACAGTCAGTCCTTGAGCATTTAGAAAGGATGGCTGTGATTACTAAGAGTCAGCATGGGTTTCTCAAGAACAAGTCATGTCAGACTAACCTTATCTCTTTTTTTGAGAATGTTACTACCTTGCTGAATGAGGGGAATGCTGTAGACATCGTTTATCTCGATTTCAGTAAGGCTTTTGATAAGGTTCCACATAATATCCTTGCTGAAAAGTTGGTCAAATGTGGTTTGGATCCTATTACTGCTAGGTAGATTGGTAATTGGTTGACAGAAAACACCCAAAGAGTGCTTGTTAATGGTTCCTCATCCTCTTGCATTGTGCAGGGAGGTCCCTTCCAACTCTGATTCTATGAGGTTGTGGTGATGGTGGCAACCATGTAAATCAGCTACAGCAGAGAGGCCTGATTGAAATGCGACTCTGGCGAGGCACAGGGCTTCCCTGAAGTATTTTGAGTGGGCTCTGCATCTTGTTTCAGCCATGTTGCAACCCGCACAAAGCAGTTCTGCAGACTTAGCTTGTGTGCCAGAGGTCCTGTTCACCTGTGTATATCATAAGAGGTGCTGCTGACTAAAAGCACACAGTTGGCAGCAGTTTAAACAAGACACTGAGCCCATGTGACATTGCACAGGGAAGCTCTTTGCTTTACTGGCATCACACTTAAATAGTGTGTTTGGTTCTTCTTGTTTTGTGGCTTCTGGAGGCCATAGGATGGTCTTCCTTGTGTGGGGCAGCCTATGTATTTGGTGGCCTTCACTTCTCTCATCAGTAAGTTCTCTCTTGACACCTGAGAAGCCAGGACTTGACACTCCAAACCTTGCTTGCTACCTCAGTTGTCCTGATGGGTCATCAGTCGGTGCCTCCTTTTTATAACCCTTTTGTACATCCTAGCCACCTAAGGACAATCCTACTGTGACCTTAGGGCAATGTCTTGTTTTCCAGGGCCCAGCACTACCTCACAGTAATTGCTGAGTTATCCCTCCTCCCAATTATGTCACTCATGGGGCATGGCCTAGCTTTCTCTGATTTGGCTTTTTCCTCTTCCTGCAGGTCAAGGTCATCCTGGGAGAGGACAGAGAGGCCACTGGGGTCCTGCTGAGCATCGATGGAGAGGATGGCATTGTCCGCATGGACTTGGAAGAACAACTGAAGATCCTCAACCTCCGTTTCCTTGGCAAGCTGTTGGAGGCATAGAGCGGACAGAGATTAACTTTGTGCGTGCGCACACGTGTTGCGGGTTTTATTTTTTAGAGCATTGCCTGCAGACTGGTGCAATGTGTCTTTGTACAGATGGGCTCATGACATGTCCCCCCCCCCTTAATTTTTTTGTAGCTCAGCAAATGTGTGGGTTTCAGGAATGGGAGCAACCTTTCTCTTTTGCATTGTAAGTACAGGGGCCTCCACAGGAGAGGCATGGTACGTAGAGGATCGGGCAGCTTTGCTTTCTTACAGCGCTTTATGTCTTCCCGTGAGACAGAACCAACCAGTTTGTTGTTTGTTGCAATAAAATCTTCCCATGCGTTCTACATGCACTTGCTGTGTTTGCCTTGGTAAAAAAAACTCCTGCCTCTGGGCCTTCTCCCTTGGAACAAAACTCCAGTAAATGTTTCATACTGCACAGAATGAGATGAAATATCAGTTTAACGTCAGAGGAGAGTTATTTTACTTTATTTATACCCCCCCTTCTTCCGCAATGAGGCACAATGTAGCTTACATCATTCTATCCCCCGTTTTATCCTCGTAACAGCACTGAGAGGTAGGTTAGGCTAAGAGAGAGTGACTGGCCCAAGGTCACCCAACCAACTTCTGTGGCAGAGTGGGGATTCGAACCTGTGTCTCCCAGCTCTGGGTCCAGCATCTTAATCATTCCACCATGTGATGGTTTCATGCCTGCACTTGTCCCACAGAGGCTATTTTCCTTCTGGACTCCTTGAGTGTAAGTGCTGTCAAAATGGTCTCCTTACGCTATACCTCAGTCTCACCTTCCGTGTAGATCACTGGTCTGAGCTGGATTTGGGTCCCACAGCACCTTTTGTGTCTAGACTTCAGAGGAAGTCCTTTAAATGCTGATAAAAAGTTCTGCTTAGTTTCTCTTGCAAGGAAAGAAGTTGAATCTGTAAATGTCATTGCTTATATACATCATACTCATTATGAGAGCCAGTTTGGTGTAGTGGTTAAGAGCGCAGGACTCTAATCTGGAGAGCTGGGTTTGATTCCCCACTCCTTCACTTGAAGCCAGCTGGGTGACCTTGGGTCAGTCAGTTTTCTGGAGCTCTCTCAGCCCCACCCACCTCACAGGGTGTTTGTTGTGGGGATAATAATGACACACTTTGTATACCGCTCTGAGTAGGTGTTAAATTGTCCTGAAGGGCAGTATATAAATTGAGTGTTATTATCAGGGCTCATTTCGAGGGGGAACACGCAGGAACGCAGTTCCAGCAGTTCCCCAAAGAGGTCACATGTCAGGTGGCCCCACCCACCTGACTCTCAGGCATTTTGGGCTGGTTTCATCCTGGATTGGAGCCAAAATGGCCCGGATCGGGCGGTGGTGGATCACACTCCTGTTCAGCAGCAGCCCGATCCTGACTATTTTGGGCCCCTTTTCTGCTATTTTCAGCCCCTTTTTGCCATTTTGGGCCCAATTTCGGCCCTGAATGGCCAGGATTGGGTCCAAAACAGCCAGGATAGGTGATGCCAGAGGGTGTGGCACATGCAAATCAATTATGCTAATAAGTTCCTCCAGCTCTAAGAAATGACCCCTGATGATTATGATGAAGAGGCGAAGGTGCCCTGGAGTTTGTTGCAGCGCAGAGGCGTGTGCTCTGTGTCGAGGACAGAGCGATGGGCACAGACTGCTGTGCCTGGGCCATCACCAGCTGAGAGCGGCCCGCACAGCCCCTCAGCGGAGCCTTTGATTTTGCTCGTGTTTTCTCCCTCTCGGACTGCTCGGTTTTCAGCCCCGCCCCCAGCGGCTCCCGGTTCTCCTGCCTGCCGCCGGGAGAGAAGGGGGACAGCGGGGCGGGGGCGCGGCCAGGCTGCCCGGCGAGCTCCAAGCAGGACCGGGCGCTGGTCACGCCCTCCTCGGGCAGCGCAACTATGTTCGTCCGAACGGCAGCCAATGAACTCTCTCCTCTCCCCTCCTCTTGCCTTGGTTGGCCGAAACCGTCGCGGCTTGAAGGGGCAGCCCGGGAGGCTTCTGGCCTCGCCATTGGACACGTGGCCAAGAGTGGGCTGGAAAAGAAGCTCGGGAAAGGAGGGGCTTCCGATTGGCGGGAGACCCTCTCAATCCACCAGAGCGCGGCGCAGGCGTCCTTCTGCCGCCTTCTGATTGGTCGCCTCCCGTGACGCATGCGCTGTTGCCAGTCTCGGGGCAGCGATGGCGGCGGCGGTGGCGGTCGCTCGTGGCTTGTCCCTGGCGGCGCTGAGGGGAGGCGGCGCCGTCGCCTCCTGCTACTGCCGGCGGTGGCGGCGGCGAAGCGCCTTGGTGGCGACGTCAGGGCGGGCCCTGAGCACGGGCACTCCCCCTCAGGTGACGGGGCTGACGGAATCCGTCCTGAGGGACGCTGTCAAGCAGAAGCAGGTGAGGCGGGGCGGGGCCACATCCCATTGGGGCAGGGGTCTGTCAATCACTCGGCCGTGCACGCTCTCGCCCGCCCAGCACCTCCTCACAACAGCCCTGCGAGGGAGGCGGGCGGGGAGGGCGTGGCTGGCCCGAGGGGGGGAGGATTTGAACCCAGGTCCGTTAGGGGGCGGGGCTTTTGCACTCTAAGGTTGCCAACTCTGGCTTGGGAGATTCCAGGAGATTTGGGGCCTGCAGAGGGACCACAGAGCCCCCCCCCCTCTAATGCAGCCAGGGTTAGAAATGTTCTAATGTTCTCTCTTTTTTCTATCTGGAAAGGTTTTATAGTGAGCTGTTGCAGGTCTCTCAGTCTCTAAACATAGGTGCTTAAGCACATGTGTATTTTAGGATTTCAATCCAGTGGCACCTTAGAAATGAGCAGGATTTTCATGGTGTAAGCTTTTGAGAGTCAGAGCTCCCTTCTTCAGACATTAGGAACTGAGATCCCTAAGCCTTCATATCTCAGCTAAAGCCTCATAGAATTGAAGGATTTGGGTCTAGTGGCACCTTAGAGACCAACAAGATTTTCAGGGTGTCAGCTTTGGGAGAGTCAAAGCTCCCTTTTTCAGACATGAGTAGGAATGGAAGTCCCGGAGCCTTTATATCCCAGCCAAAGGCTCATAGAATGGCAGGATTTGAGTCCTGTGGCACCTTAGACACCGACAAGATTTGGAGAGTTAGAGCTCCCGTCTTCATAATTGAAGACAGTGTTTTCTGGTATCTGAAGAAGGGCGCTCTCACCCTCAATAGCAGATATGCTGTAAATCTTGATGTATTTTAGAGTACACTGGAAAGGGGCATAAGAGACAGCTGAACACTTTTTAAAGCAGTGTGCTCCTTGGGTGAAAGAAGGAACTATTTCAATGTTTATGGAACCATTTTCTGAAATTAATTACATTTTTCATATAATTTTCATAGCTGCTTTACAGGGTTTGGGCGTCTTGCTGCATTACAGAGCTGGAGAATGTGCTTATAAAAACAAGCAAAAGGGCTGGCTTCGTTGCATTGGGCCAGGTGCCTACTGATGTTTGTGAGGGGAGGATCCTTAGTGGGGTAGAATGCTGTACAGTCCGCCCTCCAAAGCAGCCATCTTCTCCAAGGGTTTGTGGTTTGTGTCCTCTGGGGTTCTGTTATAATTCTGGAAGATCTCCAGGTGCCACTTGGAGGCTGGTGGCAGCTCTACCACTGCCTGATGCTGTTTTACTTGTTTATGTTATTTATAGTCTGCCTTACTGAGACTCAAGGCGGATTACACAGTGTAAATCAGTGCAATCAACAGGATAGGACATCGACTAGGCAACGTAGTAGGATTAGGATTGCGGAAATCAAAGCCAAGTAAAATATGGGACAAAACATAAGTATTAATGTGGCATAATAAGTGATGCAGAAATTACATAGTAGGGTAACAGTAGGGTTCTTTGCTGTTCGACTCAAATGTTACTGTGTTTTGTAACCCACTTGCTGATTGAGTGAATAGCTTCGTTTTATTAGAAACCTTTTCTGTTAGATTCATTCAAACGTTACTGTGTTTTGCAGCTGGCTTACTGCCTGCCTGAATAGTTGTATCATACTCGTAATCAGCCTTGAAAACGGTGGGCTATAAATGAAATGAAAACACATACAAATAGACCACCACCCTAACCACTAAACTATGCTGGTTTGTTACATTCCTTTATGCTTGTTGATGTGGAGACTTCAGATGAAGTTACCACATCTTTTATCTAAAGAGCTCAGAGAGTGTATGTGGTTCTCTTTACAACAGCCCTGTGAAGCAGGATAGGACGAGAGAGAACAACTGGCCCAAAATCACCCAGAGTTTAATGACTAAGGCAGTCACAAATGTAATGGTTAGATTGCTAGATTAGGCAAATGGAGACTTCACGTTTGAATCCCTACTCTTCAGCGGAGAAGCAGAAGTGCTTTGCTGTTACCTTTCTCTGCTAGAGTCTTCCTTGATGATCCCCTGGCCTACTGACTCTGGTTAGCTTCCAAGATCCAACAAGAGCAGGCTGTAGCATGCTTCCTTTTTTCACAAACTAGTTGTAGTTTAAATAAAGCTGTGATTTTGTGTTATGTCTGAGCGGAGCTTTTTGATTTCTCTTCCCTTGTAGTCAGCAGAAGGTGGAGATGGGAAAAGCTCTGGCTCTGATGAGCAGCAAGAGAAGAAGCAGAAGGAAAATACTGCCTATGCGAAGAAGGTGGTGCTGAGGATTGCAGGGCTGATGGCTGCCAGCAGTGGAGTGGCAGTTATCTATATATTTGGTAAGTTTGCTGCCATGTGTATCATGCCTGGCAAATGGAATTGTTGCGTGGACCTTCACGGGTGTACTTTACAGAAACGTGTGCAGTGTGGTTGAGAACATCCATGTACATGTCTCTGGGAGCCCTGGTCTGGCTAAGGTTCCACGAACTTTTAAAAGAATGCTGTCAGGCACATGAATGTTGTCCTCTCTTAATGACCATACGAAGCTACCTTATACATCATCCAGTTCAAGGATGCCTCCCCTTAACGGGCAGCAGCTGTCCAGGACCTCCATCAGGGAAGGGCCTTTCCCAACAATTGCTGCCTGACTCCTTTAGTTAGAGATGCAGGAGCCGAGGCTGGGCCTTTTGCGTGCAAGCCAAGCTATTTTAATATCTTTGTATAATTTTTTTAAATGTTTTGTATGAAATGTTTTAATGTTGTTATCCGCCCTGAGCCTGCTTGCAGGGAGGGTGGAATATAAATACGATAAAATAAATAAAATAATGTTCTTCACTCTTGAGCTGAGCCTGTTCCCTTTGACAGTGGGTGGATTTTATTAGTGAAGAATTCTTCACAGAATTTCTTTGTTGTTTCCTGAAGTTTAATTCACGTTTGGAGCAGCATCTCTCCTTTAGCCAGAAAATGGAGGGCCAGATTCCTCTTTCTTTCCCAGACAGTTTACAATATGAAAAAAGCAGAATGTTAATGGCTGAGAGCTGTTTTTCTAAAACTGAACTCCAAACGATAAGAGCTGTCTCAGTGTACTCTTAGTGGAATTCTGCATGCCTCTGCATAAAGAGGTGAAAAGTATCAACAGCCCTTTGTACCTGCTGCTGTGAAAAGTTTAGGGTCCTCCTTGTTGGATGATGCTACAAAGTGATTACTCTCTTTCCTTGTGGCAGGTAGTAATTCAGTGGATGAACATGGTGTTAAGGTAAGCCATTTGTTTTCCTAGTGTTGGGATTTTTAATTGGATTCTTGATGTGGAGAGGTGCCACCAGGGGTCACTGTCTGATTGAATTTGACCTACCGTTTTGAGTGGAAGGCTTTATTCTATTTCTTCGCTTCTTTAGGGGTAGGGTAAAGGTTAACTTTGGTATGCAGTAACATTTCTTAGTTGGTAAAGACCAGATCAGGCCTCAGAAGATAAGCAGGGTCAGGACTTAGATGGGCAACTGCCAAGGAAGACTGTGCAGAGAAAAGCAGTGGCAAAAACACCTCTGCTTCTCACTTGTCGCATCTTCAGAAGTCGATTGAGACTTGACAGCACATATTGCATGCACACAAAGACCAGAGAAGAAAAGCGGACAAACAAAATGAAGGATATTTTGGGTTGAGCTGCATGGCTGTGTTCCCTTTTTGTAGGACTCTCTGACTGATGACTGTAAGACATCCTGCCAGTTCTATAACATTTATCAGCATACAGAGAACTGCACAGTTCTTGTGCCTTTTTAACCTGTTGGCAGTGCAATGGGATGTTTCACTCCTCACTTCCAGTGGAATCCATCTAACCCTTGCAGACTCGGTCAAGAACCTAGGGGTTCTACTGGATCCAGCACTCTTGCTATAAAAGCAAGTTAAGACAGCAGACAAAAAAGTGCTTTCTCCAGCCTCAGTCTAGTCTGGGAAATGGCCCCTAGCTTTGGCACAGCAGATCTGGCAGCCTGGATCCATGCCTTGGTAACATCAAGACAATTGTAACGCAGTGTACTGAAGTCTCCCCTCTATGTTAACTTGGAGACTCCCCTTTGGTGCAGAATGCTGCAGTTCAGTTATTGTTGAGAGCTAGGAGGAGAATGAATATTATTTCATTCTGCAGTCACTCTGTTGGCTGCCTATCAGTTACCAGGCTCAGTTCAAGGTATGGACTATCACATACAAAACTCTTTGTGGCTTTCGTCTGGCATATCTAAGGGATCACCTTTCTCCCTGAGTTCTATCACAGTAGCTTCGCTCATCTGAACAGGGCCTTCTGCAGGTGCCATCTTGCACATGGGCAAAGTCAACCGCTGCCCATATCCGCGCATTCTCTGTGGTGGCCCCCACCATATGGAACAGCCTGCCTGAAGAGGTCAGGAAAGCCCCCCCCCCTCTCCTGGCTTTCCTCAAACAATGCAAAACTGAATTATTCAAGAGGGTTTTACTACTGTCTGCTACAATGTAGTGTCGGTTGCTTTAAATATGATGTAACTGGGTAGTTCTAGGTTGTTTACTATGTCAGAATTACTAATGCCCTGTTTGAGCATTTTTTCAGCTCTGTGTATTGGATTTCTGCTGGCTTTTTGTCTTTGTAAAGGTGTATTTATATACCCTGTTACATTGTTTATTGAAACATCCTTGAAAATGACTACTAACTTGTACTGTGTAATCTGCCTTGCGTCTCAGTGAGAAAGACGGACCATAAATGATGTAAATAAATAGATTAAGCTGAGAATGATTTTAGCAAGATCTGCCCAATAAGCTTTGAGGCCTAACAGAGACCTGAACCCGGATTTCCCTGTCTGCACCCAACAGTCTCTCTACTGTGGTATGCTGCAAAGTGGTAAAGACTTTCTAGCTTGAAAATCAGTCATTGGAGGGCCCCCGCTTGTGAGTACCAGCTGGCTTGGGCATTTGCCAGCCATGAAGTGTACAAAAGAAGCAGTGATCGTGTGGCACAAATTTGAAGAGGCAAAGAACGGGCTGAGCATCACCTTCCAACCTCTCCTCACATTGGTTCTTCTGTAAAACTGGTTACTAACCAGTAGAGTTCTCACTTTTACAGTGCAATCCTATGGAGAGTTACTCCAGTCTACGCCCATTGAAGTCAATGCACTTAGACTGGAGTAACTCGCCATAGGATTGCACTGTTAATGTATATTTTTGACTTTATTGATCATGGACCTGTGGTGGTGCATTGGAAGGCATGGAGGCCCATTGCCAATGCTCTGGTGTTCACAGGCGTTTCTGTAGTCTGTACAGTTTATGTTTTTATCTGTCCTTTCATGCCTCCCTTATCAAAGGGAGGAAATGTCCTCTTAAATTTCCCCTGCCCCACTCCGCACATTCTTAGTGTGCAAACAAAACAGGATTACAAACGACATTAAAATCAATCAGGCCTCGCGTTGTGCCCCTCGAGCACAGGTATTCTCCCTTTCCCCAGATTCAAGCAAAACCAGCTTGGGCAAAATTCAGGATTTCCCAAACTTTCCTGCCTTTGAAAAGGACTTGGGTGGTCAGTTCTTGTGACCGAGAGGAACCAGGGGGCATGGGGAAAGGTTTGGAGCAGAGTTCCCATAGCCGCTTCGTGGTCCTTATTATAACGGGCACATGTTGCCACGGATGTGCGAATGGGCCTTGCTGATGGGAGCCTGAGCTACCTGTTGTCATCGGCACCTCCTTGTCCTTTGTGGGGCTGGGAAATCGTGCTGCGTTTCCATTGACAGTTTTATTTCCTCCCTTGGCTTTGTGAGCTGTTCCCCTTGGAAGATCTGCATCGGTGGGGCTTGTCTTCTCCCTTAAGCTGATGGTAGCAGCCTCCACATAGCAGCCCCCTTTTGGGTTTATTGTAGGGACTCATTTGGGAGTTTGTGATGAAAGCAAGTAGGAACCAGAGCCTTGGGGATCTTGTGCATCGCTTGCCCCTGATCGCCACATGTGTGTGTGTGTGTGTGTTATGTGCCATCAAGTCGCCTCCAACCTATGGCGACCCTATTAAGGAAAGACCTCTCTCTCTTCTCTCTCTCGCTGTCTCGCTCTCTCT
Organism: Eublepharis macularius; assembly: GCF_028583425.1. Classification (NCBI taxonomy): domain Eukaryota; kingdom Metazoa; phylum Chordata; class Lepidosauria; order Squamata; family Eublepharidae; genus Eublepharis; species Eublepharis macularius. The sequence goes on along the minus strand of NC_072804.1, from coordinate 56,736,969 downwards.
TTCTTGCACCCAGCATTCAGTTGCAGTCGACAGTGTCCTACAACAGCATTATGGGTAGTCCCTGGGACAAAGCACTGGATGCTTTCAGGGCATCAGTGTATTTGGTGGCAGGCAATATTGATTTGTTTAAAATACTTATATCCTACCTTTTCTCCTTAGACTCCAGGCAGCTAGCAAAGCAATACCAAGTTGCCAACACGTAGAAACAATATAACTATGAATAAGCACACAAGATTTGCTCTCGCTTCGGCCTTCGCTGCTGCAATGGCTGACTCGAGGCGAAGGCCAGTCATACAGGGCGCATCTCCACACACCGCTTTATTGTTCTCTCTGTTTGGGTCTGAATTGTTGGCTGTACATTTAATTATAGCCGTGGAGTTTGCATTGTTTCAGTGATTTGGCATAATATCACTTCTTAAAGTTATGGATAGAGCATCCCTGTCCTTTGTTCCATACTCAGAAAGAAGTCCTACCGAGTAAGTATGCCTCGGATTATAGCCTCGATCTGTCATATACATAAATCTGTTCATGCTGCCTTCAGTCCCCCTGAAACGGGGTTGGTGTCTGCCATTTTTTAATTGCTGGGAATTGAATGCTTTTAAAAGGTCTCTGGCAGTTCTGGACAGCCTTCCTTGGTTTTTGGTGCCTGGAGAGGTGCTTTTGGTGCTCCTGTGTGAAAAATCTCTCTCCTTTTCTTCTTCTTTTACCCCTGTGCCCATTACAGGAAGGCTGCTTTGGGCTGCCTGTCTTGGCTCTTTTTTGATATGCAGCACAAGCCTTGAGTTCTCTTGAGGAGACGAGGTGTGAATTGCTACAGCGGCCCAAAGGTGTTTTGAACAAGGATAAGACCTCTCCTCCCTTCCTCCCCCCCCTCTTTTTTTTTTTTTAGTTTTGAAGCATCTCTGACTTCCTGACTGCCCCTTCTGTATTTGGGCAGCTTTTGATGTTTCAGGCGAAGCTGCCATTCCTCACAGTCCTGCAAACAGCCCTTAAATTGTCTTAGGAGGTGAGGAAGTTGCCTTGCCGTGTTCCTCAGGCTGCATCTCCAGTCGCCCCAGGTGAATTGTCCTCCTTTCTCCCCTCTCCAGTTATTGCTAATACGTTCTTTTCATGCTTCTGCAAATTGCTTCTCACCTTTATGGGCAGCAGGTCGGTTTATTGCTGGCACAAGCCAATCTGCCTCTGATCTGTTTGTGCTAACAAGTTCCTTGCGACACAATTGGCTTCTTTCACAGAGGTGTGTGTTGGGAAAAAAGCAAGTCTCAGAATACAAGCCTTTGGTTTGGGGTGTCAACTGTTTTGTTTTCTTTAGAGAGAAATGAATGACTGTATTTGCCCAAAGCAGCATAACAGTATTGCAGGCCTGGATGGCACAAATAGCCCAGTCTCGTCAGAAGCTAAGCAGGGGCAGCCCTGGTCAATATTTGGATGGGAAACCACCAAGGGAGGCCAGGGTGGCTATGCAGGGGCAGGCAATGGTGAACCTCCTCTGAACTTCTCTTGCCTTGAAGCCCCTTGAGTTACCATAAGTCAGCTGCCATTGGACGGCACATATGCACACCTCATAACAATGCTCAGTCAAACTCTGCTTTGAAGATTAACTATTAAAAGCAAAGAGAAATTGTGTGGAGGATAGACAATATTATTATTATTATTATTATTATTTATCTAATTCTATTTATATTCCACTCACCCCACAGAGCGGATCACAAGAATAAAATCAAGAGGGTAGCATAAAAGTATAAAAAACATCAATAACAATTCATTACAACAACAGTACACCTCTGTGGTATGAGAAGATCTTTCTCTGGAGGGAGTATGCCTCTGAGACACCAGATGTGCTGCAGTAGGACACTTCCTGCAAGTGTATTGCCGGCCATTACTGGACTGGAATAAGGTGGATGTGTGTGGTTTGCATCTCACTGAGGACTTGGAGGAAGAGTGATAATGCAGCCTCTGAGGTTTGAGGATTTTCACATGGGGAGTTGCCGTGGAGAAGCTGCCCGCTTTGAAGTGGCTGCCTTCCCATCTACCTCAAAGGTATTCCCTGTCTGTTCCTTTTTTGAGCCTGCCTTGGGCCACAATAAAGCCCCTTTGGTTTTGTTAATGACCCTTTTCAGGCTGCTTGTCGCATTCATGTGAATGGCAGCAGAGGCGTGAGGCCGACAGGAATGGAGCAGATGTGCCCAGTCGAAAGGCCTTGGCACACTTCTCAGCTTCCTGCAAGCCTCATGGCATCACCCCAGTGCAAGAGGGTCTTAGGGGTGCCTGGCTTGTCTGGACTTCTCTTTGCCTAAGAGGCTGTAAAGCAGCCTTTGATCTGCCCCCTTTCCCACACGGTTCCTGCTGCTCCCTTCTCTTGGGAAGTGTGGATTGCAGAAGGGGATTTCTTGATCTTTTTATGACAGATTTCCTTTGCTGTCCTTCAAGCTGTCATATATGCATTGATCTTTCAGTTTCTGTCTTAAAAACAAAAATGGGCTTTATCTCTGTCAGATCGTGAGAGAGAGAGAACACCGGTGGATATAGAGGGGTGTGTGTGTGTGTGTGTGTGTGTGTGTGTGTATTTTTTAAAAAACACTTGGCACAAGCTGTGATCTGGTTGAGGAAGGGAGTGGTCTTGGTTTTTTGATTAGAACAATTCTGTTTATTAATTTAGATAATGTATATGCTGATGTATTGTCGAAGGCTTTCATGGCCGGAGAAAGATGGTTGTGGGTTTTCCGGGCTGTATTGCCGTGGTCTTGGCATGTATATGCTGCCTTCTCAGAGACCTGCTCAGGGCGACTTGTGGCAATAGGGAGAACATGGTGGTGCTAGAGCCAAGTGGGATTAAGATGTCACATGGAAACTTATTAGTGGTGTTTGATCTCAGTTCTGAAATGCATGTTTGGAAAAACCTTTCAAGCTGGTCAACCCAATGGAGGTGGGTGGGAGGGAGAGAGAGAGAGAGAATGCAGTGGAATCGAGAAACACACACACACGTCTAATCTTTAATCCATTTGCACCCCTCTTGGCATGGACCTGGGACTATCTCCTTGTTCTTGGTACCTGAAAATTCAATGCACACTCCCTGGAGCTTGGAGTAATGCTTTCATTTTATGCTGAGATTTAGACCTGCTCCATAAGCATTTGGTACTTTAATTAAAAAAAATTATTAGCCACGTTTCTACCGTTCAGCTTCCTTACAGCTTCCTACTTTTTAAAACTGTGTGGTAGGGATTCAGGTTTGTAAGAGGGTGTTTGATTAACAAGTAACATTCAACCACCGTTTTTAAGCTGTGTGCCTTTCCTGGTCTGGCCCTCTGGGTGGCACTGTTGAGATTCAAAACTGAACTGGTTTGAGATTGCAACTCGGTGAGGTCCCTGTTCAGGTCTCTTAATCGTTAATTCTCTTTAAATGTAGTATTGGAATTTGGGCTGTGGCCGTGACACTGGGAACAGTGGGTTAACACTCTTCTGTGTGCCCGGAACAGCTGTCAGGCTGGAAACCAGAGTGCACATATTGAGTAGCTGATCATACAGGTTACCAAAAAATGGATGGATCGTATTCAGAGCTCATGAGCTGGGGTATCAGCCTGTGTCCTGAAGAAGAGGTGTAGCTGTCCTATGAGGTATTACTGATTAAAAGGCACTCCCGGCCCGGAACAGAGCTGGATCTAGAAGCATCGGCTATGTCTGTGGAGGTTGTCCGTGATGAAATAGAGTGTTCCATATCAGTGAGACTTGCCCACACCACACTCCACTGTGCATTTGGACTGAGGCCTGGCTGCACAGTCACTGTTTGGTGACACCATATCACTGCGGTCCATTCTTTGCTGGACATTTTTTCCCCACAGTGCAAAGTTTTTGACACAAGGCAGCCAGTGCAAGTGGAGGTGGCTTTGCATTCTTTTTCCTTTCCTTCATGTTTTTAATAATAAAACGCGCGGGTGGTCTTTAATCAAGGCGGCCATCAGACCGGTGGCTTCCCATTTGTCTTCCGAGGAAACCACGGGCCTGCTGGAGGTCATTCTGTGGGAAGATCAGTCACGGTAGATACGCTTCCCCGAAAGAGAGCTTTTCTCACCTGCTGCTGGTCTTTTCCTGGAATGTGCAGGTACAGGCCCAGAAGGCTGACGCTGCACCCTGAAATATATCCCAGACTCTTTTGTAACACAGATACAGATCAGTGTGGAAAATGTTCCCTGAAATTAAGCAGCTTTGGGAACCCTTTGTCTTGATCCTGGCTCAGGGGTCGCTGAATACATTTCATTTTACACGTCCCTGGGTCCTGCGTCTTCCTGGTTGCAAACTGATGGAAGAATACAGAGTCTTTTAAAAACCCAGGCAAGCAACAGGACAGAAGTTACCCTGGGAGATGAGGCCTGAATCAGTGTGCTTTTTAACTCTGTTAACAAGTGCCAGTACTTAATTATTTACATGCCTAATTGGTCAACTTGGTAGCAGTGATTGTGTTTGGTTAAGTTAAAAAGGCTGTGTTTGAGTACAAGGGGAAAGCGAGGGGGGCAGGTGTGCGTGCGTAAAGAGAACAGACATCTGACAGCTGCCCGTGTGTTGCGATGCCTTTTCTGCCTCCCGTTGTCAGTGTGGGTTTCCTACCCTGCCAAGCCAATGTTCCGCTGTCCTGAACAAAGGAGAGTTAAGGATTAGACACTGGATTAAAGTTGGTGTCTTAAAGTCCTTCGTGGTGCCTCGTTCCACTTATTTTACATAATCCCAAACTCTGGAGGAAGGCGGGCGAGGAAACAAAGCCACAATTCATAAACTTTTGCACGCTTGTGCAAAACGATCGATTGAATCAGTTTCTCCAGGGAGCAACTAAAAACAAACTGTTAAGGTTGCCTTTGCTTTTTGTCCAGAGTTGTCCCCAAAGCATCTGTTTAGCCTTTCTCCCAAACGGGTCAGTGCTGGGAACTTTGTGGGGCTGTGCTACATTTGCACAGTGTGTTTGACCTGCGGATCTTGGAGTGGGTCAGGACTTTCACCAAAGGGCTCGTCCAGTTTGGGCTAAGAGCCGCTCTGCTTCTGCACCTGTGTCTCTAAACAATAGCTCCACGCTTGTGGCTCTGTGTGTGTGTACGATCGGGCTGGGGGGGTGGGGGGAGCTGTTCTTAAAATGTATTAAGATCTTTTGTTGCTTTGCATGGAGGATTCTTTGGTGCTAAACAGCTGGTGTATTATTGTGTATTCTTTCAAAGTAGGCAGTTTGTCCTGTGTCTAAACAAAAGCAGGATCAGCGGTGTCATAATGGCAGACCTTAATTACCAATCTTCTGCAACCTGGAAAGCAAATTTCTGCCACCTGTATCAAAGCCTGCTTATGTCGGGAGCCACTCATATTTGATTCCCCCCCCTTCCTTTCTTTCATGGTGTAAACCCAATAGTTGCATCTTATTTTGAGATGATATCAGATCTCTGTGCTAATTGTTGAGTAGGTGAATAGCTGTGAATAGTAAAGCAGTTGTAGATGGATTGGACAGAGATGGAAAGATATATTTGAAGTCTTAGAACCCAGAAGGAAAATCCTCAGAACTGAGGACAGTCATACCTGGAGTCAGAGATGCTTCGGATGCTGCCCCACGTAGCCAAATCTGTAATCTGCTTCTAAAAGTCTTCCCATGTGATACAGGGGCGTTTTGTTTGAGAAGTACAGGCCCTCAGCCCCCTTGGTACAAGGAACTAGGGTAGTTCTTTAGACTTGCACCTTAAGCACCACCAGAATTTGGACACATCCAGGTGGCTGACTTTTAAAGAGATCACCATCATGTTTTCTACATAGTGTAGAGAGGTACTCTGAGGAAGACACGGCAATCGTATCCTAAAGTTCTTCCCTTAACAGATGGTAGCAGTAAAAGTATGTATTCTTTAACCAGTGCATGACCTCCAGCTCTGTTATCCAGTTGATACTCTTGCAAGGAGAACAGATCCACAAAGTTGTCGCTGAGGGCAGGCTTTCTGCCTTGGTTCCCTCTTTCTCCCCTTCATTCATCATGACACCCCAAAAGAGGTGGGGAGGGGTCCCAAAGCAAGTTTTCAAAGCTGGTGTTGATTGGGGAGATTGAAACGACGACTCCCTGCTGCAGGGGTACCTTTTGAAAATTGCTTTGGCGCTGTGGACATGAGACCTGTGATTGAAAGAGGAGCTGAAACCCTACAGTATTCAAACATGAGGCACCTGGGGGTCAAAACGATGAAGCCAATGTTGATAGAAGCGTGCTGTGTAGAGGCCGCAGAGGCCCCCTCCCTCCACTGGTGCAGTTCTGCTTGTTGATGCACTGTTTAAAGGTGTCAGGCCCGTTTGTCTCCAACCCGAAAGCTCGGTTTTCTGCAAGCCTTGGAGAGAAGAATCCCAGGAGCAGGACCTGTAGGCCTGAAACCTCCCTGCAGGCTGAGCCCTTAAACGCGCTCCTCCCCCACCCCATTCCTGATCACAGGCTGGCTGCCGTTAGTGAAAGAAACACTCTGGACATGTTCCAGTGCACTTGGGTTTTATGTATTTAGATGTGCTTCATGCTGGCACGTGGGCTGCACAATTGCCCCTAGCTGTGCTCTTGGTCTGGTGGGGGTCTTTCGGGGCGCTAAGCTTGGACAAGGGCAGGATTTGATTTCTGCCTACTAAATTAACAAAAGGAAGGACTGGTTAGAGCAAATTTCTTTCTCCAGGTCATTGAGTCCAGCACTCAGCTTTGTCCAAGTAGGACAGTGTTGTGCAAAGGTAATTGTTCTTTCTATTACCATGTTCTTTATATTTGCTGTTTTGCAGCCATCTTAATATTAAAGATCACCAAATGCACATTAATTACTGTAATTGATAAAAAGCACTCCATTTGTCCAAATCCAGTTGCTCAAAATGCATCAGAGCGACATGCCCTGCGTGTGTGGCCTGCTTCCAGAGCCTCTGGCTTGCCAGTCGGTATCCCTTCGCTCTTGTCTGGGTTCAGGTTCAGTTTGATAAGCATCCTGATTGTGAGTAAACGAAAAGGAGAGAAGTTCAGGTGACTTTACGAACATAAGAACATAAGCAAAGCCATGTTGGATCAGGCCAGTGGCCCATCCAGTCCAACATTCTGTCACACACAGTGGCTAGAAATCCAGTGCCATCTAAAGGACTGTCAGTGAGGCCAGGACACCAGAAGCCCTCCCACTGCCTTCCTTCCAGCACCAAGACAACAGAGCACCACCTCCCCACAAAGAGAATACCATCTATCTCCTGTGGCTAATAGCCACTGATGGACCTCTGCTCCATATATTTGTCTAGTCCCCTCTTGAAGCTGGCAATGCTTGTAGCTGCCACCACCTCCTGTGGCAACGAATTCCATGTGTTTATCACTTTAATGGGCAAAGCAAAAAATGTTCTTGAACACAAAAACCAGGTTGCTCCTTTTTAGCATTGTGTTTGTTAATCTACCTCACCATCATTCTCTCAACTAATCTGTGCTAGGTAAGGCACAGATGTCAATAGTAATTTTGTCAAAAGAGTAACCTGATTTCTTTCTCTTCTCTGCAGATTCCTGATGAATTTGATAATGGTAAGTGGACAGTCAAGCAGCTTGTTATTTTAACGTGACTGTGTGGTGCTGGACTTGGCAGACTGAGAAGAAAACTGTGGGAAAAATTGATAGGAGGAAGACCAAGGCTGGATAGACAGGAAAGCAGTGGAGTGCTGTTGGGTTGAAGGTGCAGGCCTTTCTGCATCCTGGAAGACCGTAGAAGGCAAAAATGCTAAGGCACAAAGTTTGCATTTATAGCCCCACCTTCCCGCCCATGGCCCTCAAGGCATCTTACAAAAGGAAGTGTAAAAATAGAGAGAACGGGAATAAAATAAAGCAGCAACAAAACCATCCATTTGTCGAATTAGCAGCAGCAGAGTCAAAAACATAAAAAGAAGGGATCAAACTAGGGAAAAGGACATTAAATACCTTGAAAAGAGAAAAAGAAATGTGTGTTTCTGGTAGGGGAACTGATGTCTAGTCATTGTGCAGCAGTCACAGCTCGGTAATGTTTGTGTTAGAAAAGTGCAGCGATAGACCGTGTTGTATAGCAGGAGCAGAGTGAATGCTCAGGCTGCTGTTCATCCTTCAGGCTGCTGATCTTGGAGGCAGCAGCTTCAAATACACCACTGCCTTGTAGACCTTTTACTCGTCTACCCACCAAAAAGTTGAAAAGTCAAAAAGTCTCGATTTTTGCAAGGCCAAGAGGGTTCTTAAGGAATTCTTTGATAGAGTTAACTGGGAGCCGTAACTACATGAGAGCTCCCAGGGCTTTTTTTCAGCGGGAACGGGGTGGAACGGAGTTCCAGCACCTCTTGAAAATGGTCACATGGCCAGTGGCCCCGCCCCCTGATCTCCAGACAGAGGGGAGCTTAGATTGCTCTCCATTACGCTCCAGCTCTCTGTCTGGAGATCAGGGGGCGGGGCCACCAGCCATGTGACCATTTTCACTGAGGGCGATTTAAACTTTAAAAAACTCCCCCCTTATTCCAGCTGACCCAAAGTGACGTCATTGTGCGGTCTTGAGTTCCACCACTGAGTCCCACCACCTCTTTTCCCAGAAAAAAAGCCCCGAGAGCTCCTATTTGCCCCTTGAAACTGGTAGCTATGATGACTTTTCCCCATGCCCAGCCACACTGGCAAGTCCATGGCCTCGAGACCCATCTGGTAAAACCACAAGCTGTTTAATTTGTGCCACCGGCCAGCCCAAGGAAGCCAAGGAAGCTTCAGCCCCTTGGCCTTTAAGTGCTGGAGAAGACCTGTGGCTGCCAGGCAGGGAGCATGGAAATGCATCAGAAGCCCTGCAGGGAATGTTAATTCCTTGACTTCTTCCATTGGATAGTGAGGGAATGGCAGGAGGCAGGAGTGGGGGCGGGGAGGGGAGAGACACACCTGCTCAAGAGAGGAATTCTGGGGCTAGCCAGAGTCGGGAGGAGTGGAAGGGGTTGGCTGTCTTCAGCGGCTGCCTCAAGAGCAGATGTCCTGGTGCATAGACGGTGTGCCTGCCCCTTATTAAGAACAGAAGGTCAGGCGGAACTTGTGTCAGGACGAAGAGCTAACAATGGTTCTCGGTTCCACAGACGTGCGTCCCCGGGTGTAGCTGGAGGCGAAAAGCAGTGGCCGGCGGGATGGTGGTAATGAATGGAAAGCCGAGGGGCCTGGGGGTGGGGAGAGAGGCCTCTCCGTGTCCCTGGGGGAAGCAAGCCATAGGCATTCCAGATGTCCTCCTTAGCTATTCTACTTTTAAAGAGGGAGGCAGGTGGAGCGGCAGATTTCAAGGAGGGGGGTGGGGTTGTTGGGCTCTGACGGCATCCTGATAGGCCCCGCTGTGCCACATTTTCAGCATCTCCTTGTCCCATCCAGTTCTGCAACCGCTATGCTGGCCAGAATGGTCTGCTACATCGACGTCCATACGTGTCAGCTCCAAGCCCAGACCCGACATGTTCCTTAAAGCATTTATTTTTGGCATCTTCAGAGGGATTGAATGATCCTGAGGATGCTTAATCTGTGCATGAATAGATCTATGTCTGCGTATGGCACAGACCTCACCAGGTGCTTTGCCCCTGGGTGACAAGGGTATAGGTTTTTAAAGGACGTCTTTTCAAGCTCAGGGCCCGCTTGGGGGTGTCTGACCTTGGAGCGCTGTGCAGCAGAGGGCCAGATGGAATTTGGCACACGCCGCTTGCGAAAAGCAGATTGTCCAGTTAGAAAAACTTTTCAGGGGTAAAAATATAGGAATCCAGTGGGGAGGGAGAGCAGCTTTGGACAGGGCTTCAGGAGGGGCTTTGCCTGCGATAGGAAGCGCCTTTCACCAGCCCCTTTCAGCCAGCCTGGCATATGCTCTCGACAGATTAAAAGGCATTCTCCAGTCACAGCCTCATTGTTAGCCACAATAGATTTATTCTTCCTCCCCCAGACTCTGGTCGCAGGCTCCCTCCTCCTTTCCTTTCCTTCCAGATTTTCAGCGAACTCTTCAAGCACGTCGCTCTTTGATGTAAAGTTGTACAGATTGCTGTTAACATGTTTTTGTTTAACCGCTAGACACCAGCCCTAGTGCCCTGTGTGCTGAAACAGTTCTTCCCTGCTTCTTTTCCTGACGCACACTTGTTTAACTGAGCCCACTTGCATTGAAGCTAAAGAATCTCCTTCTACGCTTCCTTTGTCCGGAGTGGATCCTGTGTAGCCTTAAAAATGGTTTTAATTCGGTAGGGAGAGGCTTTCCTTCATCACACCGAAGCTTGAATGGCAACTCTGAGTGCTTGAAGCGCATTACCTGACGTATGGTGTGACTAGTCCTAGCGGCATCAGATAAATCCGTTACCTGCTTTACCATTACTTGAGGCAGAAGATCTGTTGTCTCCTTGGTTGCAGCCAGCCAAATACCTTGGGCCCATGTAACAGCAGTGATGGGACTTCTTCCTGCTATCTCCTGGTGCGTGGGCTCTGCGTGCCGTTCACATCCTTTAAGCTGAGAGAAAAACCCAAACGTTTTTCTGTTGTGGCTTTAAAACTCACTAGAGACAAAGTGAAGCAAGTGTACCCTTTTGAAGCAAAAGTGACTTCCCCACCACTTTCCAAATCCAAAATCAGACGTTGTCAAGTTTAGATCTCTGAACTACAGTGTTGTTTAGAAATGCTGATATTTGGAGAGTTTGATTTTAAAAATGAAATATGTATTTAGAGCATCAAGCTTGGAAGTACATTTATTACATAAATCTTTATTCCTGTTGCAGCCAACTGGCCAAAAAGAAAAAAAAAAAGGACTTCTAGCGGGGGACTTCTTCAGCCAAATTCCACCAAATAAGCCTCCAGTTGACACCTGAATCCCCTTTACTGTGTGGGGAGGCAGCCAGTCATCCACCCCAGCTGCTCAGCTTGGATTATCATAACAATTGCCCCAAATTACGCCCTATTCAATGCGCCTGCCTTTGATTGATTAACTTACAGTTTCTGTTTGAATAACCCTGGCCGCTAAGATGCTAAAGCTGTAATCTCAGAGGGATAGTTAACTGCACTGGTGTGGAGACCGTGGTCTCGCTCACACGCTCTTTCTTCTTCAGTCTGACCCCTGCTTAAGCAAGCTGGTAATTGAAGAATCCATTAGTATTCTTTTGGAAGGGTCCTGGGGGGCTCTGCATATGTTCAAGCTGCATCAGATGGCGAAGCAGGGGGGGGGGCAGCAGGGACAGAGAACTGTGCTGGAACTGCCAGCCCCAAATCTCAATACCTGTTTGCATGTACATTTTTGATCTTTCATCACACTTCTGCTTCCTCTTTGCTGTAATATTAAAACCAGTGCTACCACTGTTGCTTCTTCACTTCTGGCTTTGGAGGGAAGATTTTCTTCCTGGTTTTAAAATTTAGTGATATGTAAGAATATGAACTGGCTTGAAACAAGTTTGACTGGAGCAATTCTTCCCCTCTCCCCCAGCACTGGAAAGGATCGCTGTTGGTTTGAAGGGAAAGGTGAAACTCTGGTTAGGTCTTAAAGTTACGGTTCCTCGAGCTGCTTCTCTCCATTGGAAGCCATGAGAGTTAAGCCGTCTTAAATGTGTGGTGTGTGCCAACGCCTTCTGGGTGTAGGATTGGAACCTTTAGGCACACTGGTGTGTTGTGATTGCCTTTTTGGCAAAAAAAAAAAATCCTTCACGCTTCAGCATCTGGGATGCAGCCCCAGAACTTGAGAGGGAGCACCGTTCCGTGTTTGCGTTCCCCCTTGTATGAGATTTTAGCCCCAGTGGACCTGTTCTCTCCATTGACTTTCAGATCCAGTGCTAATGCAACAGTGTCGAAGGGCATACAAGTACTTCAAAGATTACAGGCAGGTGAGTAAGATGTTCTGCCATTGTTTGCGTTAAAGCGCTTCCTTCAGATTTCTTCCTAATTCTCCTGAAAGGAAAGTAAGCCGTGCTGTAATTGGACATAACAGTGCAGACTGTTGTACTGGAATCAGTGGGTTACTTTTATTTATTTTATTTATTTACATAAATACTTATTTACTGGAGAGCCAGTTTGGTGTAGTGGTTAAGAGCGTGGGGCTTTAATCTGGAGAGCCAGGTTTGACTCCCCCCTCCTCCACTTGTAGCCAGCTGGGTGACCTTGGGTCAGCCACAGCTCTCTCAGAGCTCTCTCAGCCCTGCTCACCTTACAGGGTGATTGTTGTTGTGGGGATAATGATAACATACTTTGTAAACAGCTCTGAGTGGGTGTTAAGTCATCCTGAAGGGCGGCATAGAAGTCGACTGTTGCTGTTCTTGTTGTAACTTACCGTCTGCCTTCCTCACTGAGACTTAAGGGGGACAAGGAGCTGCCTCAGCTGGGTGGCTTTTCTGGTACCGAGCTCTCTCTCTCTCTCTCAGGCTTCCCGTCCTTGAACCTGCTGCCCTCCTGCTATCTATTCCCCCCACCCACCCCAAGAAAAAGTTATCACTCCTGTGCCAGCCCAAGTGCTGCAGTTAGTTGAAAAATCAGTTTTGCTGTGGCTTGTTGAAAAGCACCGCTTACCAACTTGTGCTTATTCCATTTCGGCCCAAGGGCAGCTGGGTGTTTAAAGTGTGCAGGGATGTCCCTGAGAGCCCAGGATGGCATCAGGCTTGCAGTGGGCTCGCTAAACCCAGAGGATTTAGGCCACGTTTTTAAGTTGGCTGCAATCTTAAGGATTTTATGACGCCCTTGCAGCTCTTCTCCCCCTCCCCCTTTAAAGAAACACTTTATAGATAACTTCAGAAGATCAGACTCCTCTTTTTAATGCGCAGTTCTTTGGGAACCTGGTCAGCTATTGGCGGCATCAGCGTTGCAAATAACTGGTTGCCCCCACTGTGCAGTTGGGGACAAGGTCCACTGTGGCTAGAATGGTCCGAATACGATCTGGGAGACCCAGCCCTGAATCCCCACTCTGCTGGGAGGCCTTGGGCCAGTCACGTTCTGTTAGGATAACCTACTTCACAGGGATGTTGTAGGATAAAACGGAGAAGAGAAGAAAGAGGTAAACTGCTTTGGGTCGCCATTCAGGAGAAAAACAATAGAGTCCAGTAGCACCTTTAAGACTATTGTAGCATAAGTTTTCAAGAACCACAGCTCTCTTCATCAGGTGCATCTGACGAAGAGAGCTGTGGTTCTCGAAAGCTTGTGCTACAATAAAGTTGGTTAGTCTTAAAGGTGCTACTGGACTCTACTGTTTTGCAACTACAGACTAACATGGCTAACTCCTCTGGATGTATGATTGGGGAGAAAGGCAGAGTATATACATGAAGTAAATAAATTAAGCAACACATACCAAGTATTCAGTTTTCTGGCCAGTAAAAAGTGTCAGAACTAATCCGTGGGGCTGACTTGGGGCCTCCCTTTCTCCCTCTTAGACGGGAACTTTTGGCTGCGTTGCTGCCGCTGCGGCAGCGTGTTGTGTGGGCAGGAGCTCACACTGTGCCACGAGGCAGCCGAACAGCTTTGCTTCGGTTGAGAGCTCACATTCCTGTGGATGCATGCACTGTGGGGGCGGCTGCTGGAGCCTTCCCCTCCCCCTCAGCCAGGCATAGATGGGGAGGGGCAGGAGAAGTCCACTCCAAAAAGCGCCTGCCTCTGTGGCAGCTGCAAGGTGGACGGCAGCCTTGGTTTTGTGTCGGTCTGGTGACTGTGGGCTGGCTTGGCGTTGTTGGCAAAAACCTCCTGTGCAACTTTACCATTTCACAGCTTTTAAAAAAAAATTCTTATACAGAGGTAATAAAACACATCCCAGTTTCACTCCAGACAAGCAGAAATATCTGTTGAGTGCCAATCCAAAGTAGCTTGGGTGCTTCTCCTCTCTCTCCCCATGTCAGCTCCAAAGCGACTCTGTTAGACGCTCATAGTGAGAAAGGGCTGTGGGGAGGGGGAGGCGTATTATACTCACACACAGCAGATATATGCACCATTTCAGTTAATAACAGAAAGCACCAGCACGTTTGGGCTTGTGTTGAGGTTGCCCCTTTCTTGCCAGCCAGCACAGCTCGAGGAACGGTCTCCTCCCCAGTGTTTTTTCTTTTTTCCAGTTTTAATTTTTAAAACATTTGTCTTAGTTTTCAGACCAAAATTAACCCACTGCTGGTAAAACTTGAGAAATACTTTTTTATTTTATTAATAAGATTAAAAGCCCAGTAAAAGGGCAGAGAAATAGGAAAGGAAAGGAAAGAAAAAATACAAAAAGAGAAAAAGAATAAAAATTGAAACAAAGAAAAATAATACATATTTCATTTTCCATTTTTCTCTACAACACCTATCATATTACTTTTAGTTTTAATATCTTCAAAATTTACCTTTTCAATACTGTCCCCCTTTCTTTTTATTTTTCCCAAATTTATCTTCTTAGAAATCAAAACCATAAATCATCAGTTCATTTTTCCTCGTCTCACGCAGAAAGTCAATAAGGGGTAACCATAAAGGTAGGCAGTGTTTTATCTCTAATCAGAGCTATAAGTTGAGCCATCTCCGCTAACTCCATCATTTTCACAATCCAGTCCTCGATTGAAGGCAACGCTGTACTTTTCCATTTTTGCACGTATAAAAGCCTAGCCACCACCCTCTTACCATGTTTATTTTCAGTTAGCCGTGTTAGTCTGTGCTTGTAAAATAGTAAAAAGTCCAGATGCATCTGACGAAGAGAGCTGTGGTTCTCAAAAGCTGACGATGCATCTGACAAAGAGAGCTGTGGTTCTCGAAAGCTTATGCCTCAATAAAAATGGTTAATCTTAAAAATGCTACTGGGCTTTTTACATGTTTATTTCCCAACTGTTTGTCCATTAGTCCCAACAAAAAGGCTTCTGGTTTAAATTGTATATTGATCTTCCAAAGGTCCTTGGTACAGCTCCTGACATCTCCAGCTAAAAGCTCTTAGGCAGCCCATGGGGTCACAGCCAATCAAAATGAATTGTACTGGATCGGATGTTCCAGTATCCCGAATCAGTCCAAGGGCAGCTCACTTCACACACAGGCTCCTGCTCCCAAAGTTACGTGCCGTCGATATCCGTGTTCGAAGAAGAGTGGCTGAAGTTCTGAGTGGCTTAAATACTTAGGTCGTTGCTCCCTGGTTCCCAAGCCTCTTAAAGTGCATGCCTGAGTCCTGTTTTAGCTTTTCTCACAAAATTAGCACAAAAGCCAGGAGGCGAGTCTTTTAATGGGGCCCAAGGATTGCCATCTCCCAGCCAGCAAAGCTGCCTCCTTGAGTGTTGTGCCCCACGCCCCTGCCTTCAATGGTTGCAGCACAGTTGTCTTTCATTTTGCAGATGATCATAGAGCCGACCAGTCCAAAGCTGCTTCCAGACCCCCTGAAAGAACCCTACTATCAGCCCCCGTACACCCTGGTCATCGAACTGACAGACGTTCTCCTTCACCCTGAATGGTCGGTACGTGTCGTCTCCAGAGTTCCGTGTGCTTTGGAGGGCTGGTTTTCATTGCTGAAGGTGCAGCCTCGGTTTGGGATCAGCATTACTCTGTCAAGCTTCCTTGTCCAGGGTTTTCCCTTTTGTCTGCTCCTACTCATTGCAGCGGATGCCGGTACCCGATTACTGCCCTGCTTATCAGAAGCAAGGCCTTAAGACGTGAGCTGCCAAGGCTCAGTTCTATTTTTCACAGCTTGGAAGTAATCGGGGGGAGCTTGCCATCTTCTGCACGTTTAGGGCTGAAGATGTGCCCTGCTCTGTGGTATCTTGGTTCAGCTGCCACATCGGAGCCAGGACGACAGTTTTACTGAACCGTTTGGACATTGCAGGCCCCTCTAATATGTCTGAGCACATGTCGTTCCCTCCTTCCGAGCTTTATTCCTTGCAAGCTGTAGGTTGCCTCTCAGCGCATGCAGGGGCTTGACTTGGGTTCTTTTCATACTGACACTTGTATGGCATTAACAGAGGGCCTGGGAGGGCCTGGAGTGGGTCAGGTTTGGCAGGTGGTGGCCTGTGGTGGGGGAGCTGATGGCTTGGTATGGGGAGGCATCTGTAGAGATGGCAAACGCTGGTGGTTTAAACCGAGATGTTTAAATGGCTAACAGGCCTTATTTGGTGCTGGATGAGAGAGACAAATATTTCACGTGTTGTTATGATGATGTAGCCTTAGGCAGGCAGCCCAATCCGGAGCGCAGTCTGTGTTTTGACGACTTCTCAAGTTAGCCTTGTAGACCTTCTGCTGTGAAGACCTGAGGGGTGGAGGGTTGACTGGGGTTGGCGGTGAGGAGCAGCCGGGACATGGCGCAGCTGGCTGGGTGTCAGGATGTCCCCTGTCCTACTCTGCAAGGCCCTGTGGACTGCTTGACTCTCCTGACAGAGGCTGAAGCTGTTCTCTGACCGGAATGTGAAAGCCCGCGAGGGAGGGGGTTACTCTGTGCGTTTTCTCTTTAGCCTGGGAAGCGGCCTTGACGTTTCCAACACATCATCTCTGCTTTGTCCTGCTGCTCATCTTTTGAACTTGTTTCCTGAAGGGGGTGGGGACTCCGGGGCTTAGGCTGTGCTTAGAATATGTTACGTGCTTGTAGAGAAACGCCATTCCTGGCAAGGAACGTAATAGGAGTATGGTCCTAGTAGCTTATCAGTATAGTGCTTTAAATCATGCAGTTCCTGGACTCACGCAACGAAGTCTTTGAGAGTTACTTGGCAGCTCCTTACCCAGGGGTGCTTCTGCAGTTAAACCACAGCCTTTGCCTTTGGCCCTGTAGGAGAGAGAGGGCGTTTCTGGCCCCTGGCCCTCAAGCCAGCCAGCTGTGGGAAAGAATAACTCTTTTTCTGGCATTCTTGTTTGTGTCTCCTCTCCTCTCCCACCTGCCTGTCCTACTTTTTGTCCTCAGCTAGTGACGGGCTGGCGCTTCAAGAAGAGGCCGGGTATCGACAACCTGTTCCAGCAGTTGGCACCGCTCTATGAAATCGTCATCTTTACATCTGAGACAGGCATGGTGAGTGCCTGTGCCCTGCCAGTTGTGATCGCTCTGCTCCAGCTGTGTGCATCTGGTCTGGTGGGGGTGGGTGGGGCTCGAGTGGAAAAAGGCAGAGTTCCCCGTGACCGGGAGCGGGGGGGGGGCATGGCAGGGAGCTGAGAATGCCGACGGTTAAGCATATTTGTATGTTTTGCTTCTGCTGAACACTCCAAGCACTGGCAATTCTCTTAAGCTGAGGTATCCACGTCCCAGATGTTTCTCAGTTCGTATTCATAACCAGAGGGCTTAGAACCTTGTTTTGTTAATTTCTTTTTTTTAAAAAAAAAGCAAAATGGAGATTTTTAGGATCTGGATTTTTGTGCGAAAGGCTAAATTCCAGACCCTGCACGGTCCAAGGACGAACAGAACGCGACAGCTCTGATCAGGGTCTGAGGTGGTACTTGAAAGGGAGCTGAGGAATTTGCACCCAGTGCAGAAGAGAATGAAAGTTCAGCACTGCTGGGCAGGAAGCTCTGCCTGCCGGCTTTGTACCTGCCGGGTCAGCCTCCTCCCTCCCCCTTTTCCTTTCTCAGGCTTGAGTGGCAGGGGGAGTCCCAAAGGGGAGCGTGCCGCTGCTCATTTGCATGTGTATGGCTCTGGCAGTTCTCCTTTCAGCCTTCTGAATCAGGGCTATTGCTGTGCTAATTGAGTGGGACTGTCCGTGGGGGAGAAAACAACAGCGTGGTCAGGGAGCAAGGCGCCTCCCCCAGGAACTGCCCGCATCCCCCTCTGTCTGTCTGGTTCGTCCTGCTCTGCGCAACCAAACCCTCGGCAGCCTCCACCTTACCACGGAGGGCAACGACTTTCGCACACAGGCCAGCAGGGAGTGCTGGGCAGGATCCTGCGGTGCGTCCCATGGGCGGCTGCGCTTTCCCCTACTGCCAAGAGGCCCTGAGCTCATCGCAGAAGGCTCTGCCTGCTGGGGGGAAAGCACCACCTTGCATGGAATGAGTCCAGAGGATCCCACCGAGTGTGTGTGTGCGCGCTAACTTGTGACACTCCACAATGCAGCAGCCACTTTGTGACCTCCTCCTTGCCTTAGACGGTCCAAGAATGCCTTCCTTCCAAGCCACTCAACCACACTAGAGAATGTTCACGGTAGCTAGTGCTTCCTTTATGGAGCGCCTCCCATTGGAGGTTTGCCAAAAGCCTAGCCTGAGCTTATTTTATAGCAACATCAGGGTTCCCTCCGAGTCTCCACTTGGTCTCTCGTCTCTCGTCACTCCTGTGTCTCCGTCTAAGGACAGTGTTTATCCTGCTCCTCTGTCAAAGCGTGCAGGGTGCTGACCCCTCTCCCACACCGCTGCCAACCTTACCCCTACAGTAGCCTTCTGAGGCAGGCTGGCCCAAGGTTACTCTGTGAATTTCGTAGCCGAGCAGAGATTTGGGCCCGGTTTCTTTCAGCCCTAGTTGGACACTCTGGCCTCAGACCCCTCCGGCTGTCAGGGGCAGCGTGAGCCTCTGGGGTAGGGCAGGGCGTGTACTAACAGGGAAGTGCCTCATCAGTACCTGTAGCAAAAGGTGTGGCCAGCCCGTGTTCCCTGCAGCGGGTCAGAGCCTGGTGGGGAGAGGGGTGCAGTGGGCTTCAGGGACCACTGCTTTTGTCTGTGCTCCCACCCAAACGGGCACCTCAGTGACAGGTGCTGAAGCCAGAAGCCAGCCGCTGAGTGAAGCGACACATTTTAAGGAGCAGAAAATCGGAGTCGAGCGGCGCAGAAAAGCCCCAGCAAAACTGCCCGAGTTATAAAAGCTTTCATGGGGTATCTGACAAAGAGAGCTTTGTCTCATGAGAGCCATACTCTGGAGAGTTCTGTGGGTCTTGAGGGTGCTAGTAGATTTGAATTTTTTTCTGCTACTACTAGACTAACAAGGCTGCCCACCTGACACATTTAAAGGAAGGTCCTTCACTTCTGCTCATGTTCTGGATTCTCCATTGGTGTGTTAAAAGAGTGCTAGAAACATTTCCATGTGCCAACGGGAACTCCCTCTCTCCTCTTCTGTTCCAGACTGCCTTCCCTCTCATCGACAGCGTAGACCCTCACGGATTCATCTCCTACCGGCTTTTCCGCGATGCCACTCGCTACATGGAAGGGCACCATGTTAAGGTATTTATTGTGGAGCTCTGGATGGATTGGCTACCAGAGGTGGAGCATATAGGATGTGACTTTGTACTGTGCTTTGCATGTGACTGTCAAATGAAATCAGCTGTACCAGTCACATTTAATATCTTTGGGTGGCTGTGTTAGTTCTTGATTTAAACTGTGCCAGTCCCTGTTGTGGGCTGGGTAAGAAAGATGGGGAGGGGAGTATATTAGGTTCAGCCTTTCTGTACCAATAAAAATAGGAGTAGGGTGGCAGACACGCTAACAGAAGTTTGAAGTGGCAGCTTCTCTGTTCTGGTGCAGTTACTGGATCCTCTTGAGTGGCTGGCTTGGTAGGCATGCCTCTAGGAAAGCATGGTTTAAAAGGATGACCTTCCTCAAAAGCACCCACATGGGAGCCTGGGATGACCCCAACTGTCCTTTTGCCTGTATCTTTGAGAAGCTCGACTCCTGCCCTTTTCCCGCGTATGCTGTGTGGGCACTGAGAGAATCCCCTGCTCAGGCATTTTGAAACTTCTTGGCCTGCTCACACTGCACCGTGAGCATTGGGAAAGAGACTGCAGTGCCTGTTCCGTATGTGTAGAAGTCCCCGATTGTACCCCTGGCATCTCTTTGGGGAGTTGCTGCCGGCCACAGACAGCACTGTGGAACCTGCTGTGTCTTTGGTCTGATTCTGAAATCGCAGAGGGGTGGTTGTCTTAGTCTGATGTAGCGAAATCTGAGGAAGTGAACTGTGGCTTATGAAAGCACATATTGAAATATATGCTGTTAGTGTTGAAGGTGCCGCAGTGGGCATCAGTTTTAGTCTGATTCTGTGAGGCAGTTTCCTTAAGTGCAAAGGACAACATCTGATTTCGACCAACGTTCTGCTCGGGTTGATGGTTAGAGGGCCCTTGCTGAAGCGAAGCCTGATCTATGCCTCTGTGGGAGGCTGCCTTCTCCACCCCCCCCAATTGTATTCTGCTTTGAATTCTTGCAAGGAAAGAAGACAGGTTTGAAATGTAGGGGATAAATTTTCCCTAGATCATGGTTCACGTCATTCGGAACTGGCTCACTGGAAAACAAAGTTGCTGTGGATGTAGGGCACACTTCCTTAGGAGCGGGTCCCGTTGAGATCAGGGGGACTTTCTTCCAAGTCAGCATTCAGAGGAAGAGGCTCCCAAAGAGTGGTTTGGGAGGCCCTTTCAGAAGCAACTGTCTGTATGAACGTAGCTAGTGTACCTCGTTACAGGAGCCTTGCCTTCCCCCCCTCCCGGGTGCTGCCTTGCTCATGGCATCTCCCACAAAGCTGGTTTCAGAACGACTAGCAACCTCGCCATCGCATCTCCACAGCTGCACAGAGTGCGTGGTCTGCTTAGGAGCGCAAGGCCAAAACACCAGATGCATGCCTTGTGTTCTGCAGTTCGAATTCTCTGTGTCTGTCCTGCACAATAGAGCCAGGGTAGCTTTGCTGTGAGCCTCCTGTCTGTCTTCCCTCCCCTCCCTCTCTTCACTTCCCATCTGCTGCCCCGGAGCCAGTAGGGTGTCCTTTTCTCTCAATGGTCTGTGCTTGCCTGCTCTGTGTCCTTGTCGGTCTTTGTGTGTGTGTGTGTGTGTGTGTGTGTGTGTGTGTGTGTGTGTGTGTGTGTGTGTGTGTTAAGCAAAAGGTGGGGAGGAGGGGGCAAGGAGTTCTCGCCACTTGAGGGAGCACTTTGGCTGCTCCTCTGAGATGGTGGTAGTGCAACCTGACAAGTTAAGAGTGTGTGCGTAATTTTTTTCTTCTCATTTCCCTAACTTGCTAGTCTGATATAGCAAGACTGCTCATGAGAGAAAGTATTCAGTGGGTTGGCAACTTTGGATCTACACTGAGCATCTGGCACTAGGGAAAGTATTTCCAAAACTGGAACTCTTCTGTGAGATGGTCATGGATATATTGAGAGAATGCTTGAGGCGGGGGTAGATTTATCTTATTTCTTCAGATGGCAGGACAGTGGACACTTAGCACAGCTTTGCCCCCTCTGCTGATTCATTTTAGAAGTGAAATTACTCCTGTTACGGCAAAGGAAGAAAACAGCTTGATGTCACAACAGTGCCGGACAGGAACTTTCCCTGTACATCCGTGTTGGCCACTACACTCCACTTTATATTTTGAAAACTATTTTTTGCTTTAAAGAATAAGGAATATTTGTATGTTAGCTTCAAATTACTAGAAGAAAAGGTCCAATCTGTGCAAAGCAGACTTTCTCAGGACAAGTGAGGCGATACCATTGTAGGGCCAGCATAACAGCTTAAAACATTGGAAGTGAGCTTTCGGGCTGAGCGGTATTCTTTCTCAAGTGTACTTGCTTGCAAAGAGAAATAGTTCCTGTCTGCGGCATCCAGAGCTGCCCCCAAGTAAAGCTGAGCAGCCTTCAGAATACATGGACGCTTAAAGAGGGGCCACGGCCGTTTGACTTTGATTGCAAGTCTCTTTTATTGTTGGGTGTTTGCGGGGAGGGGGGGACTGGGTGATTTCCACCAGAAATAAGTTGGCACATGCCACAGCAACAAGAAGCAGAGGAGAACCTCCAGCCAAGAAAGGCATTTCTATCCACTGAACTTCTTGAAGTCTCAACAAGCACGCTAAAAATTGAATTGTTGGGGTGTGTGAATCTCTCCTTCAAACACCTGTTGGCCGGCAAGAGGACCAGCTTTGCCCTGATCACACGCTCTCTCACTTGCCTCTGGGCCTCCTCCTCCTCCTCCTCCTCTTTTTAGGACATCTCGTGCTTGAACAGAGATCCTGCCAAGGTGGTGGTGGTGGATTGTAAGAAGGAAGCCTTCAGCCTGCAGCCGTTCAATGGCATGGCGCTGAAAAAGTGGGATGGGAACTCTGACGACCGGACGCTCTTTGACCTCGCTGCCTTCCTGAAGAGTAAGGAGAGGGGGAGGGAGGGGGCGCCCTGCCGTGGCATCCTAGAGGCTGCACCCTGGCAGCTTTGCAAAGAAGACTCTGTGGCCTCGGTAGGCTGCGCTTTGCAACTCCCCCATATCTGCAGGCTCATGTTGGGCAGGCTTAGGTTCAGAATCCTGGGATGTTTTCATGAGAAAATCTGAGCAGGTGCAGACAGGTGAAATCTGTGGGATTTCAGAGACCGAAGGGGAACTGGGGAAAGGCAGGGATGGGGAGCCTGGAAGTCAGTTTGCCGTAACTCCCTCCCCCACCCCCTCCCCAATGGCTGACACAATAAATTAAGCACAAGAAACCGTTACTGGTTTTTGCATAAGTCAGGTTGCAGAAACAGTTTTGATTAACTCAGCCCTGCCTCTGGGGCGCCCTTCGTTGCCACAGCTGCATCCTAAAATCTAGAGCATCCTCCAGGGTTGGTGCTAGCCGTCCTGAACGTGTCCCTCCTCTTTCCCCAACAGCCATTGCCTTGAGCGGGGTGGATGACGTCCGGTCAGTGTTAGAGAATTACTCCATGGAAGAGGACCCACTGGAGGCATTTAAGCGCAGGCAGTCCCAGCTGGAGCAGGTGAGCATGAGCAGGTGGTACACGGCTGGCCCCTCCTACCAGAGGACCCCCTGCTGCCAGAACTCGGGGGGGGGGAGAGGGACGGAGGGGTGGATTCCAAGGCACCACCACCAGAGGGGAGACCAGCAATCGCAGAACCTTGCTCTGAGAAGTCACCCCTGAATGGAGTTAGGGCACTGGGGTGTCTGGCCAGGATGTCCTTCTGGTTCTCTCGTGGGTGAAGTCATGCAAGAGGCATACCTTGGCACAGGTAATACTAGCAGAGACTGGAGTTCTGGGCTGCATTTGGGGGCTGAGAGGCAGGCAGCATATCAGGAACGGATTGAAGAGATGAGCCGTGTGCCTTTATTTTTTAATGCTACTTGACATGTAGCACGCCATGTATTATTGCCATGGTGTTTGCAACAACCCTGCAAGGTAGGCCAGTTCCGTCACCTTTGTTGAAGAGGCTGGGACATAATGGCTTGCCCTGTGAGTTTCTGGATGGGGTGAAATTCAGAAGACGCTGCCTGTTCTCCCCCACCCCCCATCACTCCTCACGGTTCTTAGTACTGCCCAGTCCAGCCAGCTCCAGTTGAGTGAGAGCGGTAATGAAAATAAAATGGCGACAGCAGCCTTCGATCTGGACACCGGCTCAGAGTGTGTGTGCGTGCGTGCGTGCATGTGTGTGTGTGTGTGTGTGTGCGTGCGTGCACGTGCCAGGGACTGCTTCAGGGACCCCAGCCCAGCCTTGGGGTCCATGCCTCCTGATCAGGTGAGTTGGTCCTCCTTTTTTGGCATGTGCAGATCCCCGGGAAGGAGAGCCTCTGAACATGTGCAGAGTGTCGCCCTCCCTCCACCCATTAGTCACCACACTCCTCAGCCCCAGTTGCCTTGGGGGGGGGGGCTGCTGCTGAGGAGGAGTCCACCCTGAGTAACTTTGTGGTGAAGCCAGCAGGATGTGAGCCCAGTGGCCCCTCTGAGACCAGCAAGACCTTCAGAGCGTAAGCTTTGGAGAGTCACAGCTCCCTTCTTTGGACACAGGTGGGAATGGAGATCCCCGAGCCTTTATCTCCCAGCTAGAGGCTCATAGAATGGCAGGATGTGAGTCCAGTGGCACCTCTGAGACCAGCAAGGTTTTCAGGGTGTCCGCTTTGGAGAGTCAGCGCTTCCTTCTTGAGACACGAGTGGTGAAGCCGGTTTCTCTGTGTGCCATTTCCTCAGGAGGAGCAGCAGCGTCTGTCGGACCTCTCCCAGCACAAGAAGCAGCAGCTCTTCCTGGGCTCCCTGGCAAGCCGGCTGTGGCCCCGCTCCAAGCAGCAGTGACACGGATGCCCTCCGTTCCGGCCTCGCCCACCAAAATGGACTTCTGGGCTGCTCCGGTCCCTTGCCTGGTGGGGAGCCTGCCCTCTGGAGAAGACGGTTACATGGGGGAGGGGGCATGGACTCGGGCCAAAGGCAGCCCAAGCCAGGGACCAGCAGAAGCAGCCCTGCAGCATCTCCCGCCCCACAGAGGACTGGAGAACACTGTTCAGACCTGCGCCCATTTACCAGCCCCCCGGAAGAAAGAGCCATGCTAGAGCAGGATCTGTGATAGCCTTGGGACCCCTTCCCTTTGGAGCAGGGAAGCTTGCCTTGCCCCCCCCCCACAGGTGACGAAAGAGAAAAGTGGGGAGGGGGCTTGCCCCTAGATCTGTCTTCTACGCCTCTTCATCGCGTCCCCTTCAGACTCCAGGCCACGCTGCTGTTCCGTTGGCGCATACGAAAATGAATGTTGGATGTCCTCTGAAATAAAGAACCGTCTTTCTAGCAGTGCTTTTGCAGTCAGCCCCTGTGTTTGCACGAGTGTGGGAGGGGCTTCTCACGTGGAGCAAGAGAGAGCAGGAATGGGACGTGTGTTTGAACCTTTATACCGTCTTAGCCTTGGCAAAGGCTGGAGTGTCTGAGTAAAACGGAGCCCCCCCCCTTCACCCCCGCCCCCTGCATCTTGGTGCAGAGACCCCAGCGCTAGCCTTCTTCCTGTGTCCCGTTGGATGTCAACAGGAAAGCCAGCCAGCCGGAATAGCGGGAGGGGGTGGGGGAGGAGCACGGTTGCCTCAAGGAATTTTGCTTCTCTTATGCCGTGCAATATTTTTCTGCGATCTTCTTGGGGGGTGGGGAGGGGGGGTGTTCCTGCCCTTAAATGCAGCTTTTTGAAAACCACACACACTCAGGAGTGTCCTCTTGCGCTGCACGGACGCATTCTGTCCTATTCCTCAATCCAGGAGTGCACACGCCAGCACAAAATCCAGAAGTCTAGGATTGCCTGGGCAGGAAACTTCTGTAGGAGCATGCCCGTGCCCCCCCCTCCCCGAATATAGCAGAGGTGCCCCCAGACTTGCATGTGCGGTGCGGGGGGGGGGGGGGACGCAGAGCGTAGTTCTCCCTCTTGGTGTGTGTCGTCTCTGCCTTGCAGTGGCCCTCCGAGGCTTGGAGCAGAGAAGGCTGCTCACCGTTCTGGAAGATGCCCAACCTGAGCCAGGAGACTCCAGCCTCCGAAACGTGGGCTCTGCTCTCCAGGATCCCCTTCTGCCCTTAAGGAGCAGCAGTCCCGTTTCCCTCCTGCCCAAGTGCCCAGACTCGGGTGGCCCTAAATCCCTTGGGGGGGGGGTGGAGGTGAAATCTTTCAGCTGTTGCAGTTCTTGGTTTCACTCTGCCCTTCTGTGAAATGGACACCAGCCACACAAATAGCCCGACAGCAAGCCAAATAGTGATTGTTTCAAGTAATTTGCGAGTTAAAAGTGCTGTTTAACCACAAACTCTGTCTCATGCCCCTTCCGAATAGTCTGAATCTCCCCAAAGTGACAGGAGCCGAGCCTGGTGAGTCATAGGTACCTTTTTTTCCCTTACAGCCTCCCCCCCCCCTTATTGTACTGGGCAGCCGGGACGCATTATTGGCTGCTGTTTCTTCCCTTCCCCACCTTATTCTTCTAAGAAAGAATGCAAGGGGGGGAAAGACACTTCCCGACAGGAACGGGAATCTAGATCTTTCCCACACTCCCCCCCCCACCTTCCCCAAAGAAAATGTATTTCCAGGCTGTCTAAGCCAGAGACATTCTGTGGAGGTCCTCGCTGAGGGGAGAAAAGGAATAAACAGCTGGGGGGGGGAGAGATAAAGAGTGGGGGGGGGAGCAGTGTTTATGTTCTAAACAGGACGTGAGCTTTAAAGGATTCAGCCCCCCCGCCCCCCAGTTACTTTCTGAGTTCCAGCTTATGTTACAATGAAGGCTTCCCTTTACCACCAAAAGAAGACTGGGAGAACGGGTAGAAGGCGTCTGCACTCCACAGTACCTGCAGTTTCCGGGGCAGAAGGCAGAGGGGTGCCCTCCCAACTCTGCCTGAGTCTTAAGATGCTTTGTGAATTAGCTCTTGAACCTGCGATGCCCTGAACCACAAACATCGTCCACTGTGGCCGTAGCAACACAGTGGAAAGTGCCCTTCAGTTACTGCAGGAGGAAGCAGCCCCCCCCTCCCCAGCCTTCGCTTGACCTTGACCACATGACTTCCACTTGTCCTGCTGGCCACCTGATCCACAGCACCTTCCCTGCAGCTGGCACCCTGTTGCCCCTTGCAATTCTGCACACGCAGCAGTGCTAACGTGCAAAGCTGTCGTTGAGCCCATGGCACCTGCTGAGAAGTGGCATATGGAGTGGACACAAACAAGGTAACGTGCAGACGGGGGGCGGGGGGTTGCAGCTGAGGGGCCTCGTTGGGCAGCATAAGCCGGGCGCTGTTTACAAACTGGAAGTAAGCTTTTCTGACGGGCTCTTGAGCCTTGCAGACACCCCCAAGCCACGGAGAGGGCTGAAGTTTCTCCCCGAATGTACCCTGCAGGTTGCTGATTCGGCACCTGGCTTGAGCGGCATCAGTGACCTCCGTGGTCGAGGGCGTTTTCTTATCGTGTGTTTTCCTTTTCCCACCGGCCCTCCTGGCCTGTCTCCCCTCCCCCCCAAGTCCCTGGTGTTGCCAATGTCTTGTCTCATTGCTTCCTGTTTGGTGTATATAATGGATCCATTTCCTGGACCTTTTGACATTACCTCACCCTGGGCTTGCTGTTCCGCCTCCTGCCTGCCCTCCCCCCTTTTCCAGTCTCGCTGCAGTAATGCTGTGTGAGGCTTCATCCAATGTAATGTTTCCAGAGTTGGCAGCTGTTTTGCAGCAAAAGCAAACCAGAGCCTTGGGGCACCTTAAAAGACCGAAGGGTTTCCCCCCCCCCCTTGCATGAGTCTACAAAGTGGGTGGTGGCTTTTGCTAGAATAAAAACTTGTTCAGTATTAACGGACTCCTGAGATTTCTGTTTTGGTTTTGCTGTATGGTGCATTTGTATAATCTTGAGAATATTCACAATTTGAGTTTTGCCAGTGGTAGGGCCCTGGTTTTCAAGAGAACCCTGCCGTTCCCCGGAAATCGAGTCTGGACAGATCAGCCACAGAAAGCTTAATGCGTGTTCTGGCATCTCGCAAAGGAAGCAAGCAGACAGGGTTGACTTTGGGGGGAAAGTGTAAGGCAACACACACGTTTAGATCTGGGTGTTGCACATCGGACAGGCGTTCTGGCCCAGGTAGCTGATTTGCACAGAGTTGTGTGTGGTCAGGACCCTGCTGCTGCCTGTAGAGCCTGGAGATGCTCCCTTTGGTGTTTGCAAAATGCCGCTGGTTTTGTGCTTGGTTGTGGACACGTGCCCGGGGGCGGGGGGGGGGAGGCTCATATGAAGAGTCAGCTTCTGCTCTCTCCGGTGCTCCACAGCACAGAATGGCTTCGGCAATCAGAGTGCCTGGGGTGACGTGGGTACCCGACTCGGTTGGTCTGTGCTGTGGACTGACGGACTCTTTTGAGCCAGTCTGGGCTCAATTGACGCCCCCAAGTGATTCTATTTTTATGTTCATTTATAGTCCACCTTTCCCACTGGGACTCGAGTCAGATTACTGTCGGGTCAGAGGTGCATTCTGCGTGGACTGATGGGTGAGGGACGGGTGGCCTGGACCGGCAGGGCTGGGGGTGGCTTCCATTGCTCTGTCTTTCTCACGCTTGGGGAAGCCGAAGGGAAGCAAACGCCAGCACCAGCCTCTGTAATGAACCCGAGTGCCACCTTAGCTGAGCTTTGGCACCCCAAAGAGCTTGTTGCAGAAGCGGATGTGAAGGTCCCTGGGAGTCTGGAGAAGTAAGGGGCTTGCTTGGTGGTCTCCCTGCTTGTCAAGCCACACCCCCAGCCTGCGGCTGCCCCAAGCAGGCCTTGCTGAGCTGACTTGCAGAAAGAAACCCACGTGCCAGCCGAGGAGCTCTGTGCAGGAAGGGTGGGAAATCCATGCCGGAAAGATAAATAAATGGGCCGGGGACGACTTGCTGCCAGGGCTCTCAAGAGCAGGAAGTGCAAGGGACAGCCATGTCTGGAGTTGCCAGTCACAGCGGTGTGGCCAGAGTGGGTGGAAGTGGCGTTTATTTGCTCAGAAAACACACACTTCTTTTTTTGCTCTTCTAATGTGTTCTTAACCCCCCACCCCAACCCTAAGACGCTAGCAGTAGACAAGCTGGAGACGAAAACTTGGCATTTCCTTCCATTCATGCTTAGCCCAAGACTTTGTGCCCATCTACCACAAGCCTCCCACGCACTCCAACCAAATTGTGTTACCTGTCCTCCCCACCGCATGCCTTACGCCTTCCATGGAATACAGATGGTTCTGGTGACTGACGCTTGATGGTCAGCTAGCCTAGCAGTTGAGAAAGCAGGAGAGGCCAGAGTTCCAGATTTTCAAGCAGACTCTTGTTTTGTAGATCCACTCATCTGCCCTCCCCAGTTCACAGTATGGAGGTCAAACTGGCATATTTTATGAGATAGGTGTGCAAATGACTACTCAGGAAATAGGTTTCCGCTCCCTCCCAGGGCATTTTGAGTATGTGGCACAGCGGCTGCTTTGCTCACAAACAGTCCTCGCCTGATCCTCAGAATCGCCGCTTGAAATGGGTTTCTCTTCTTGAGGACTAGAGATCAGCTGCCAGGGGAGCCTATTCCAGGCAAGGAAGCCCTTTGCTTGGCTCAGGATCAGGCAGCAGCCCTCTCTTCCCTGGGTTCCAGAGCCAGGCGCCTGCATTTCGGGGGAGGCCTCTAGCTCAGGGATCAGGCACTCCCTTGCCAGGCAGAAAGTCCCAAATTCAGTCTCCAGTCAAAGGAGAGCAGAAACAAGCGAAATACCTTTGTGTGTCAGAGGAAGTCATGCCAGGAGGTGTGACAGATACCAAGCCATGCCCACATGGGCTCTAGCTCTGTAACACCTCTCTTAAATCACGCCTGAAAGCAACATTTGCCTATGAAATACTCTACAAGTCCGCAACCTGCATCTCTGCCCTGCTTGCGGTGAAACCGAAGTCCGTGTGTTCATTGCATGTTCATCCCTGCTTATTGCAGCCATCTCGTTCTAGTTTCCTCTCTGCTGGGAAACTTTGGCTGGCTGTCTTTACTCTCTTACTTGGATGCTACTGGGTCACTTTCACAAAGTTGGGGAAGAGGTTGGTTCCTCTGAAGCCTCCATCGGGTTCTGCCATGCTGCCTGAAACATCTTCACATCAGCTCCCAAATCAGAAAGTCCAGATTTGCTGCTCCGAAGCAGCCGCGCCCCTTTGCCTGGGGACTTCTGGGATCTGCCTGCTACGGAAGGTGCTCTGCACGTGCTCAGGCACTACCCAGGCAGGTACACACTTGAATGTTTTCACAGATGTATCTTCTCCCCCTGCTGCTTGCTAATGTTAGAGAAAACAGAAGTGGGGGGAAAGAGAGCTGTAAATTACTGGGGAACACCCCGTGCTGACAGGCCAGCAGCCAAGGGAACTGTTTTTGAAAGCTGGTGGGCAAGAAAGAATAAATCAACACTTGAGCCGCCCTCTCAGCATACCTGTCATGGGTTGGGGGAGAGACAGGGAAACACTGGAAAGACAGGGTGTTCCCATCCATCCATGTCTTCCCCCTCATCCTTTTACAGGGCTACGTTGTGCACACCGGAAATTTGGTGGCCAAATAATCCCCTCTCCCCATTTTATTCTCCTGTGCCTGATGAGGGAAAGGCACTTTGCACGCTCTCAGACACTCCAGTTTCTTGTGTTGCAATCAGGAATGAATTGCGCAAATGCAATTGCGCAGCCTTGGGGTAGGGGGTTTGCGAGTGATGGCAGTAGAACCTTGAGCTGTTCCTGTTACTTAGAATGAGCCTGATGTTCCAAGTTACCTTTTGTGAAAATGGCGCAAGCCCTGGAGAATGTTGCAAGCCCCTTTGAGTCTCCAGTGGGAAGAAAGGTGGGGGATGAAGTAAAATAAATGAAATCCCTCGCTGTTTGCCAGTCGTGAGCTAGGCTGCTGGAGGGAGGCAGTAGCTTCATTCCCTGCTGAACAACTGAAGAGGCTATTGCCTCTTTCCTCATTTTTAGCCCATCTATTCACCATGCAACTCGGGGCTTAATATTATCCTCACAGCAACCCTGACAGGTAGGTTGAGAGATGGTGACTGGCCCAGCAGGGATTTGATTCCAGGTCTCAAAGCTGACCCTCAAACCACTACTTGCACAACGTTGCTTGCACAGCACCTTTATATGGTTAGAAAAGAACTAGAAAGCGGAAAATGCAGAAGGTGTGGGGGTGGGTAGAGTATCCCTGCAGAGACCAGCCCCCCCCCCAGTGCCCATGGCCCTTGCTCGGGAGCTCTAGTGCTGCACACAACTTCCAGTTTTGCTGACTCCTTTTGGATGGCTGCAAAGTATCTCCAGGCTGGAGTTTTTGCCATTTTTGGTGCCTCTTGTGTGTGCCAGGGGGGATGGGAGATTGATCTGCAATGGTGTCCACTTAAAATATTGACATGGCAACAGCTGGTTGGCAAAGGAGTCCACAGTGTTTGTTTGGTGCCAGATGGGAATTTTCTGAAAAATTACAGCTTTCTCTTTAACAAACACCCCCCCCCACACACACACACACACCCTCTCTTTCAGGAATTAATTACCTCTCTCTTGCCTGCTTGGTGGTGCTGCCAATATTGTGACACATTCGTACGGGCCTTAATGCGGCTCTAATGTTTTGTTTGCGGCCCAGCATGGCAGAGAGAGGTGAGGATGCTCAGTATGAAAGCGGGTGATGAAAGGGGGCCGAGGCAGCTTGCCTGAGAAGAAGACTGCTCCCCTCTCCATGCGAAGCAGCCACAAAGAGCCTCCCTGCATCAGGCCCGCAGGTGCCTGCCCCTTGTTTCCAATAGTGGCCCGCTGACGTCCCCAGGAGACTTAAGAGGGAAGACGGTGAACTCTCTCTGTTGCTGCTTGGCACTAGCATCTCCTGTGCTGCTTTGGGATAAAGATGTCCCTTTCAGCCACTGAGCAAGTCCCATCCGTTCCTTGAATAATTCTTGTTAAAAGCTCTCTCCCATCAGTACATCCTTGTCGAAGTAAGTTCCAGAAGTTCAGCTAAGTATTTGGGGGGGGGTTCCATTGGGAAGCTACAATGAATCCGTTTTAGGAAAGGAACCCACCACCTTTCTGTCCCCACAGATTCCTAGCCATCCATCTGTTCATCGCCCCCCCCCCCTAATTTCCCAAGCTTCTCTGAAGGCTTCCCCCTCCCCCAACTCAAGGCCCACCTTTACTCTTTCCCTGGATCACTCCCTCAGTTTTGGTACCTTTTCCACCTCCACAGTATTAAGCCTGATGGCTAAGTGGAACCTCCACAGTCTGAAGCAGTGATGTGTGCCTCAACACCAGACTGGGGGGCGGGGAACAGACGGGGAGAGCTGCTCCTTGTTCGTGGGCTTCCTGGAGGCGTCTGGCTGGCCTTCAAATGCTGCACAAGATAAACTTTTGCTCTGATCCAGTTGGGACTTTCTTTAGCCCTGGACAGGTCTCCAGCTTAAGCCTCCCTTTACAAGCATGAGGGTGAGTGACGTGTTTTAAAAACCACAACGACTGGGGATGCTAAGGCTTCTATATGCTGAATGCTGTGCCGCAAACCCACATTTTATCTAGCACATAAAGAGGCACACAGGGCAGCCTCCCGATCTTGCAAACCTCATGCGTATCTTCCAAACCAATTCTGAAAGGTCAGAGATTTCCCCCCCCCCATCCTTAATGCGTTTCCCAGAGACCCTCTTTCTCACCCCCAACCCTGTGCATTTGCCAAGGAAAGGTGTCAGAGGCAGCAGGAGATGTGATGGGGGGGGGGGCTCTCACATTCCTGCCATGTGCCCACCGGGTGTGAAAGGCAGACCCTTCGCACCCGCTGGATAGGAGGCACGCTCGTTTGCACCTAGACACATGGTGGGGAGGGCCGGGCCCAGCCCCAGCAGCCTAACAAAGCCCGGACAAGGGCTGGCCTTGGCGCTGCCCGAGCCCAAAGGACGCCTCCCGGCGGGAGGACACAAGAGGGGGGGGGAGCCACGCCGCCAACCCCGAGCTCTTTGCAAGGAAGGCAGGACTTTTGAGCAAGTAGGACTGGGAGAGAGTCTCCTCACCCCCAGCAGCAAAACGCCCTGGAACTGAAAGGTGGGGGGGGGGGGCGACGGCTCCTTGCGCACCTTGGGCCGGCCAGAGGGACGTCTTTAACCGAAGCGGTTCTGGACCTTCCTGCCGGGGCTGTTTCCTCTTTCCCACCATAACATAATAATAATAATAATTCGATTTATATACCGCCCTTCAGGACAACGTAACACCCACTCAGAGCAGTTTACAAAGTACGTTATTATTATCCCTACAACAAAACACCCTGTGAGGTGGGCGGGGCTGAGAGAGCTCTGAGAGAGCTGTGACTGACCCAAGGTCCCTCAGCTGGCTTCAAGCGGAGGAGGGGGGACTCAAACCCAGCTCTCCAGATTACAGTCCTGTGCTCTTAACCACTACACCAAACAGAGAGCTGGACGGGTTCTCGAGGGTCATCTAGTCCAACCTCTGCACAATGCAAAAAAAAAAATCACACCCACTGCCCTCCCCCAGTGACCCAGAGGAAGGCAAAACGCCTCCAGGATCCCCGGCCAATCTGGCCTGGAGGAAAATGCCTTCCTGACTCCGAAGTGGCGGCTGGCATCACCCCGGGCATATAAGAAAAAAGATGCAGGTTCCGACCCGCCAAGAGGGCCACCCGCCGCCCGCCCGGCTCAAGGGGCGGGGCAGCCCTTCCCCTTCTGGGCCAGCCGCCCTTCCCCGGGGCTCCTCCAGCCCCGGGGCTCGCCCGGCCTTCGCGCGCCCACCTCCCCGCTGAGCGTCGGTGGGCTTGCCTTGCAGGCGCGCTCCTGGGTCGGAGCCCCGTCTGAGGCACGCGGCAGGGGAGGGGGCCGCGGCGCCCGCGCCCAGCGGCGCTTCTCTCCCTCCGTTTGCCGGCCGCTTGGCGAGTGAAGGGGGGCGGCGGCAGGCGGCGTTGCTCCCGGCCCTGCAGCGAGAGCTCCGGGGGGGGGGCACGTCCCGGCGCCCCTCGCCACCCGTCCCGGAGCCCGAAAGCGCGGAGGGCAGGGAAAGGCGGCCGCAGGAGCAGAGGCGCCCGGGCGGGACGGCGCTCCGGCTTCCGATGCAAGCGGCCCTGACTTTGGCCCCGCTCGCTCGCTCGCTGTTTCCCGACGGCTCGGGCGGCCCTCCTGCGGGCGCGCCGCTCGCCTCGCCCTGCTTCCGAGGAGACCCGCTCCCCATCCCGCCCGGCCGCGCCGATTAGCATACAGCTGAGCGGCGCCTGCCGCCGAGCCCGCGCGCTCTCCCGAGCCGGAGCCCCCCGGGTGGGCTGGCGCGGGGCGCGGCCGCGGGGAGAGCGGATCGCGGGCAGGGGAACCGCCCCCCCCCCGCCAGAGAAGAGCGCGGCGGGCAGGACCCGATGGCGCGGCCCCCCTGCCGCCGGCGCCCTTCCCTTCCCGGGGGTAGGGGGCGCTCTGGCTCCGCCCCCGCCGCTCCGGAGCCCTCTCTGGGCGGAGCCGGGGCCGAGGCGGGCGGAGCCCCCCGCCCCCGGGTAAAAGCCCCAGGCAGAGCCGGCGCGCCACAGCCCCGCTGCCCGACGCGCCTCGCCTCGCCTCGCCTCGCCACGCCACGCCATGGCCGCGCTCCTCCCGCTCCTGCCCGGCCTCTTCGCGCTCCTCTGCGCCCCGCTGGTGAGTGCTCGCCTCCCCCCCTGCTGCTGCTGCGGGGTAGCTACTCCGCGGCAGGAGCAGCGCCGTCCAGGGGGATCCGGGCGGCAGGCGGGAGGGCTCTGGCTAAAGAGCGCCCTGGAGGCGGGGGTGGCCCCGAGCCCGGCCCGCGGGTGCCCAGCGGGGGCGGGGGCGGGGGGGCTTGCAGAAGGGCCCCGGGAATCCCGCTGGTCTCCCAAGCGGCCCTGGGCGCAAATCCAGCCCGAGCCGGGCTTCCCCAGTTGCCCCCCACGGGGCGGCGCGGCGCGGCGGGTGGATGCGCCGGTGGCTGGCCGCGTCCTGGGGCAGCGCCGGCGGGCGGGCGAAGCGGCTTCGCTTTTCCCCGGAGGCCTGGCCGGGGCCACCCCCAGGGCCGCTTCTGTGGCCGCGTCTGCTCTGCGTCGCGTCGCGTCCGAAGGGAGACCCGGGTTCGTTCCGGGAAAGGAAGAGCGAGTCGGATGTTTCCACCCGCCAAGCGACCTAAACGGGGCGGGGGGGGGAGATGCACCCCCCCAATTGAAGCTGAGCTCCTCCCCCGAGCTGAGATGGCAGCTCGCGAATGGGAGCCCCCCTGGCTGGACCCTTCCCCGGGATGTACTTCCCGGTCCACCATAAGAAAGCGCTCTGCGCGTGGTCAGAGGCACTGGTCTCTCTTCTGCTGGCCCAGCGGCGCTCTGCTGTAACCAGGGGTCCTGTGGCTCTGGGAAACTGCCTGCTGAGGAGGGGGCCTCCACTTACCTTCTGGCCCCCTTCTGCACCAGCCACCTGCCAGGTGTCGGCAAAGGGCCCGGCCAACACAGCCCCCCCCCTCGCTGCTCCCTGCACCGGCCCGGAGGATGGCAGGGGAGGCTTTTCCGTCAAGCAGGTGTTTGAAGAGTTTGGGAGGGGAAGGTGGCACCTTTCCGGTGCTGCTTTTGTGCCCCCCCCCAACAGATCCTCCCTGGGTCTGGGGAGCCCCTGAAGCTGTCTAGGGAGGGCAGGCTTTACACATGAGGAGTGGATGGCCTGGAAGTGGTCTAACACCCGAGTTGCCTGAACTGCGGGCCACAGAGGTAAAACTTCCCTTGGCTTCTCATTTCCCTTCCTTTCCAGACTATATTTTTCACTCCTGTTAAACGTGATTTCCCCCCACCCCTTCCTTTGGGCAGTGGTGAATGATGCACCCACTTTTCTTTACTGTCTGGTTCTGCCTTGGGTAGCTCCAGGAGCCAGAGATGAGTCTTGGAAGCACCCCAAAACTCGGGGTGTCCCTTGGACGTAGCAGTTGAGAGGAGGAGCTGTGGTCCAGAAAGCCCCAGGTTCAGATCTGCTGCTAGCTTGGTAGGGGGCTTTAACCATGCCATTCTCTGGCCAGCCTTAGCCCTACCTTCCCTCCCTCTCTCCCCTCTGCAATAGGGAAAATGGTGGTGCTGGTCAGCTTTGCAAGGCTGTTGTGAGGATTGCAACAAGATGGGCATGAGGTGCTTGGGCAGTGGGAAGCGCTAAATAAAGGATGGTTCCTTATTCCTGGGCGATGTTTGCTTCCGATGGGGAGGCCATCTGGCCCCATGTTTAGTCTGCAGAATTGGGAACTCTTTTGTGTTGTGATGCAGGGGGGCAGAGCATCTCAAACAAAGAAGAGGCAGACAACTGTTGGCATTTGCTGGCCACATGCGGGGAGAGTATTCCCTCGGTTTCACCCCCAAACTCCTCTCCTTGGTACAATATGAGTTTTGGGGTATGATATGAGCTTTCGTGAGTTCTGAAGAAGCGAGCTGTGACACAAAAGCCCCCTAACCTACCACTAATTTTGTTAGTCTTATAGGTACTACTAGACTCTTGCTCTTTTCTACCATTGCCAGATTTAAGGGCAGAGGAGAGCTTCATGACCCAGGGCACGAAGGGCAAAGATTGCTTTGAAAAGGGAGGGGGGTGCAGCAGGAGAATAAACAGCTTTCTAGGTTCCTGGCAGGGCCATGCAGGTGATTCTGAGCCAGTGTTCAGCCACTATGGAGGCCAGCGTGTGTTTCTTTAGGACAGAAGTGGGGCTTCCTGTCCCAAGGAAGATACATAGGTCGCCCCTCTCAGTTAATTTGGAGGCTCCAGTTCGTGAAGAACGCTGCAGCTCGGCTGTTACCAGGAGCGAGCAGCAGCATGAATATTACTCCCGTTCTGCAGTCCCTCCATCGGCTGCCTATCATTGACCACGCTCAGTTCAAGATTTTGGCTGTCACATCCAAAGCTCTTCACAGCTTTGGTCCTTCATATCTATGGGACTGCTTCTCCCCCTGTTCCACCATGACCGCGGAGGGTGTTTTGTTTGTTTGTTTTACTGATAGGAAAGCTGTACTGTAAGTTAGTGGTCCCAAAGAGAAGAGTCAGGAAAGGGCTAAGGAGTGAAGATAGACTTTACTGCAATTGCTGTACGCAAGTGCGTTCCTACTGGGTAGATTCTATGTTGCTTAATATATCAATCTTAGAATTACTTATGCTCTGTTTCAGCGTTTCTTCAATTCCGTATTGGATTTCTGCTGGTTTTCAGTCTTTGCAAATTTGCATGTGTATACCCTATTACGTAGTTTATTGAAATGTCTTTGAAACTGACTGTACTGCCCCACGCTGTGTAATCCGCCTTGAGGCTCTGTGAGAAAGGCAGACTATAAATGACATAAATAAATAAAATGCTACGAGGGGCAGGATCCAGGGACTGGAGGGGACTCTTGGCTGGGCCAGGCTGGGCGAGGAAGAGACTCTGAGACAGGCTTCTTGCAGAGGGGCCCCAGAGTTGACAGCTGACCAGGGGAACAAGCCAGTGCCCTTGACCTGTAGGAATGGCCAAACTTCCTTTTTTCCAGTGTGAGGCTGGTGAATCCTTTCCCCTGCTAACCTCTGCACATTATGGCCACGGCAGGGGGTGGATGTCCTCCAGGGTCAGGTCAGAGCTCTGAAAGGCTGTTCTTGGAGCAGACCCCTGACTGAGAGAGCGAATGCCACGTCCTGCTGTCCTGTGGGGCATGAGAGAGGCGCTGCGGTGCCTGGAGAGGGCTTCTCCAATGCTGATGTGCTCTTTTCCTCCCTTGCAGGTGAAACCAGCTGGTGTCTTCGAGCTCCAGGTGCATTCCTTCACCACCACCAGCCCACGGAGCTGGTGCCGCGGCTCCCACCCCTGCCGCCTCTTCTTCCGTGTCTGCCTCAAACACGCCCAGGCTGTGGTATCGCCAGAACCCCCCTGCACTTTTGGGGCAGCCCTAAGTGACATTGTCCCAGCCGACCGCAGTGCTGTGGCAACCAGTGGGCCCATCCGTGTCCCCTTCCACTTCAAGTGGCCGGTGAGGTCCCCCCCAGGCCACGGTCCTGCCCCCTTCAGAGGTCTTGGTTGGGACCCGGGCCCTTCATGTGGCCCTTGATCCTCCTTTGCCCTTTCCTACATCTTCCTCATTCATTCTCCAATTGGGTTTCCCAAAGCGGATACATCCTGGCTAGGGGCATGTGGCACATGGAGTACTGTAGTTTAGGGGCACGTGGCACGTGGGGCACTGTAGTTTAATGCAAAGACAGAAGCATGGGATATTGTGCAGGGGACATTGCTATGAAGAAAGCCATTGGCAAGCACCTGTCTATTTGTGTGGAAGGCCTACACTCGCCCTGCACTTTCCATGCTCTACAGCACAGACTAGGAGAGGATTTCCCACTATCTGCTGTCTATCTTAGGAGTTAAATTGTGTGTACAGGAAAACTAGGGTTGGGTACCAGAAATAAGGGCCGAGATCCAAAAGTATAGCTTATTAACATGGCTGAGTGATGTTTGGTGGTCTTTTCTCAAAACAGCAATTGTCATACCACCCACATGTGGCACTTCATGCGTTTCTTGGAACTGAGGCCCAGTTCACACATGCAAGTGAATGTAATGGTAAAATGCTCAGGTGGTGGAATGGATCGCACCACCTCAGACTGCACTCTAGCTTTAAATGTTGCTTCATTTTTAAAAAAGAGCCTTCCTCCAGTTAGAGAACCAGTGTATCGGCCGGGGGGTGGGTCCCTACCTTTTGTTTTGCTGCAGTGCTAGTTTTCTAGTTGCAGGGAGGTTTTCACATAGGAGAGATGTTTCGAAATACGATCACCCACATCTGGAGGATGTGGCCACCTTGTTCTTCTGTGTGGGTGAACCTGGGTGAAGTGTTTCCAGAGCGGACCGTGAGATGGCGCAGAAGAATAAGATGCGCGCGGGGGGGGGGGTATGCTGGGAGTGAGCGAGAGGCCCAGAGCCCGGCTTCTGTGGCAGAAGGAGGATTCTGACCTTGCCCTCCCAGATCCTAGTCTGATATTCTAACTGCTACACCACACAGGCTCGTTTTTAAGAGAAACCAGTATAAAAATGGGTAGAATGTGCTGGCCTGATAGGGAGTTGATTGTATCCTGTTTAATCCATTGTAAGGACTCGAGACCAAAAATGCTTTAAGAGTGATCTTGAGCCCCCTGATATTTCATCTCGTCCCCTTTCTCCCTGCTCCCCATCCTCAGGTAAAGTAAAAGAGCAAACTTAATTCATACAAGGAGGATTGGTGTGTGTGTGTGTGGGGGGGGTTCCTGCTGGGTTTCTTTCCATCCCGGGTGAGATGGACCCTGGGCCATTTGCCCTCCATGTCTGGGACTGGTGTCATCATTGTTGCCCGTCTGCATAGTACATATTTATGCCACCCGTCCAGCAGGGCATGCATTTCCACATTTTACCCTCACAACAACCTTGTGAGGTAGCTTTGCTGTGCAGTGAGGATTCAAAGCCGGATCCTAGTCCAGCACCTTGATCATTGCACTGCACTGAGGCCAGGAGCTCCTCTTTGAGCTCCAGTCCCCTTGCTTCAGCCTACACCAGTCCTCATGACCCAGGTCACAAGGCAGAGGTGTGCCACAGGAAGCTGCCAGCAAGGCTTAACAAGTATGTAAATGGAGCCCAGATCAGAGCAAAGGTTTCTGTGCCCCAGCAATGCCTTACAAGCAGCTCTCTGTGGCTCTGTCAAGTGGGCATGAGCTCTCTGAGGGTTTGGGTGGGGAGAAGATGCAGCCTGAAGAGGCCTCGAGAACCCTGGACCAGGTGCCGCATTTCAAATTGTGTACCCAGACCTAGTTGGGTGCTCATGCTATCATTTTAATATCTTTTAGCTTGTCCCCTCCCCAAGTCCTCCAGCTGCGCCACTTACTTCTTCTCGTCTTCCCTCTTTCCTTCTAGGGCACCTTTTCCCTCATCATTGAATCGTGGAGGGCGGAATCAGGCGAGCCATCCACAGGCAAGTAGCTCATTAAAAATAGGTGGCATATTTCAAGTATGCAATGCTTTGTCCGTCTTAATCCAACAACAGCCTTGTAAAGTAGGCTGGTACTACTCGAAACAACAAAGAGAAAAATATTCCCACGCGGCAGCTTTGTTCTTCCCAGCAAGATCTATTGTCAGTCCCTCTTTTGTTTAAGGCACATCTTTTTTGTGGCTGCCTCAGGCCTGTGGAACAGCTTGCTAGAAGAAGTCAGGAGGGGCCGCTTCTACCCACTCAGCCTTCTGGCGAGGCCGTAAGACAGTTACCCTAGAGTACTTTTAGGGTATTCTGAGCCTGGACAGAGAAGGAATATCCTCTCAGTGGGGCATTAAGCATTTCTGGATTGGCTTTTAATATGGTATTGTACATCAACGTTCATTTTAATTCACTTACAAAATATATTACGGTTACTCACCCTGGGTCCTGAGGTGCTTGGGAGAAAGGCCGCAGGATCTGAGTCCAGGAACATGCAGATTGTGCTGTTCTACTGCACACCAACACGGGTACCTACCTGAAACGGTCTTCATGGGAGAAAGGCCGGCCCATAAGTATTTTAAATAAACAAATGGCAAAGAAAAGAGCAGCATCTGTTCAGAAACAAAGAGCGGCTTTTACTCCCGGTATATTTTGAGAATAACTTTTCTTTTCCAAGAGATTCTCTGAGAGAGACTTCTGTCGACATTGTTACCGTGACAGCTTTTAATATTCAGGAAAATACAATGGGGGGGCCTGTCAGGAGGGGTGGGTGGCAGTTTAGCAATCTTCTTTATTTAATTTATTTAGAACATTTTTAAGCCACCTTTCTGCCTAATTTATGTCCCCAAGGTGGCAATGAATAGAAACATTAAATAAAATATAATTAAAAGATTAAAACAAGCTTAAAAACAATTACATCAACACAATACACACACACATGGATGAGCAGAAGGATAGAGAATCAGTGATGGAACAACAGAGGAAACACACACACCCCTTTCAAAATCTCCTGCCCCACCTCAGCAGTCTTTGGGCTGTCTCTGGCTGCTTTCTTCTCTTCCTCCTCTCTTTACCACCAGGTGCTCGCCATGTTCTGTGCTCTTGGAGCATGTCCTCAGCAGGCCATTTTTAAAGGGGTGTCTTTTTTCTGTTTTCTTTTGCTTTCACTTAGAAAGTAATAATTTTCTGCATACCTGTTGCTTACGCTCTATTTCAGCATTTCTTCAACTCTGTCTTGGATTTTTGCTAATGTTAATGTCTCGCATTTATTTATCCTATGGTATTGTTTATGGAAATGTCCTTGATAGTGACTGTACTAATTTCATGCTGTGTAATCCGCCTTGACTCTCAGTGAGAAAGGTGTACTATAAATGACATGAATAAAATAAATATAAAAAATAAATACCTATGGAGACTACGATCTCCACTATTTATTTATTTATTTATTTATGACGTTTATAGTCCCCCTTTCTCACTGAGACTCAAGGCGGATTACACAGGTGCAATTAGTACAGTCAATATGCCATCAGGTAAATAGATACAAGTTCACAAAGACATAAAGCATTAACAGGAATCCAATTCAACACAGTGGTGAGGTCTCTGGTTCCTAACTCATTAGCGGATCGTCTGAGATCCCCTCCCTATAATACAGCCCCCCCTATCTGAGTAAAAAGCCTTTTTGAATAATTCGGTTTTGCATAAAGCCAGGAGAGTGGGGGCTTTCCTGACCTCCTCAGGCAGGCCGTTCCACAGGGTGGGGGCCACCACGGAGAAAGCCCGTGTGCAGGCTGCTGTTGACTTCACCCATGTGCAACCTGGTACCCGCAGGAGAACCTGTTCAGATGAGCGAAGCTGCCATGGAGGAACATAGGGAGGGAGGCGGTCTCGTAGGTACGGGCTGCTGTCCATGCCTTCTTTGTGGGTGGTCCTGTTTTGTTGTTTTCATTAGCCACACCAAGCTCAGCTAATTAATTATTAGATGTGGTGGTAAATAATTTCTAAGCCATAAGACAGACTTGTATTTAAATGTTACTGCCCCCCCTCCCCCGGTTGTGTTATGTGAGTTTCTAAGAAATCGGCAGTGACTGTGCATTGGAAGCAATGAGATGCACCTGACAAAGAGAGCTGTGGTTCTCGAAACCTTATGCTACAATAAAGTAGGTTAGTCTTAAAGGTGCTACTGGTCTCTTTACTATTTTACCCTATTGTTTTAATTCAAAGAATTTATATTTTGCGTTTTGCTCCATATATATGTGCAAGGCAGCTTACAGTAATCTTAAAATCCCCAAACCCTTAATTAAAACATTGCAAGGAAAATCTCAAAACCGCATGATCACACAACCGAATAGAAGCAGCAGAGCTTGCTTTCAGGGCCAGCAATTTAGGTTGGCCAGGTGCTAGGTGCTCGGCATGAGCGGAATCTCTTACTCAAAACTTCAAAAGCCAGATGGGACAGAAGAGGGAGTATGTGTGTTTGTTACAAATGCAAAGAAATGTGTGGGGCACATACCGCTTAAAGGGCCATAGATTGTTGCATGGGAGGCAACTGCTGTAGAGCACTAGTTGGGGTGCTGGATCGGACCCCACAGGTTCATTCTGCTGGCAGAGATGCTTTCCTCCACTGGAAGGCAGCCTTGGTAACATTTATGGGGCAGGTCAGTCTTTTGTGTCCTTTGACTTTCAGTCTGGTGGCGGAGGCCATAATAAAATGTCTTTTTGCTGCTTGCCTGGAAGTTGTAGAAAAGATAGGGTAAATCAAATTAATTATTGGCACACTGTGCTAAGTTACCACTTAAGTGTCGATCCCTCTGGTGAGAAAGGAGTGGGAGTTTGGAGTTCCCTTTAAAAGCAGAGGTGCCCAGAGCCTGCTCCTAAATAGTTTGTGTGACTGTTTCGGGTGGGTGTGTTGATCTGTAGTAGAGGAGCAAGATTCAGGTCCCGTAGCACCTTAAAAGGCCAGCTAGATTTCCAGGAGGTGAGCTTTGGAGAGTGTGGCTCATAGCAAAAACTGAAGACCGGTTCTCAAGTACACAAACAGCAGGCAGAGATAAGGTTTCTGGGACATCGTTTGCCGATGTTGCTGTTCATGTAGTTTTTAGGATGTGTGAGGCTGGCGCAAAGGTAAAGCATGCCCGAGGCAGGTCTGTAGCTAGCCATTTAAAGTGGTGGGAGCATAACAAATGGCAAAATAAGTCTTCCCATTATTAAAATTGAGTCAGATTCTTCTTATCTAGGCCTAGATTCTAGTTTGACCCCTGACCAATATTTCAGTCATATCTGCCCAGTGTGGAATTACCTGACTTCATGTTCCCAGACATAAAACCCCAACTTTGTTAGCGTCAGTTACAGTGACTTCGTTCAGGCATAACATGAGACTATGGTTTAACTAGGATTTGGCTTGCAGACGATGGCTCGTGTCTTTGTTTTCCTTGCTCCTCTGTGGCTGGGGAGTGTGTGAGGGCTGGGCCAGGATGCCTGCGAGCATACTTCATGCAGAACCATAGTGATGAAGACTGTATGTGGTTAATAACCTAGTTTCAAACCATGACATCAGAAAGCCAGCTGTAGTGGAGCGGCCAGCATTTAGACACTCTCACTTTGTGTGCGCGCGTGTGCACATGCCGTCAAGTTGCAGTTGATTTATGGCGACCCCAACAAGGGGCTTTCCAGGCCAGTGAGAAGCAGAGGTGGTTTGCCATCGCCTTCCTCTGCAGAGTCTTCCTTGGTGGTCGCCTCTCCAAGTACCGACTCTGCTTGGCTTCCGAGATCTGATGAGATCAGGCTATACCATGCCACCTTCCCTTCACACCCTCACGAAACCATTTTTAATTTAATTAAACCACGGCTTTGCCCAGCATTGGAACTGACATGTCATCCAGCTACGTGGTAGGTAACAGGGAGTTTTCTTGGCGCTTGACGGCCCCGCAGTAAGGTAGAAGTGAAAATTTCTCATTCTGAAAGAACTGAACCCAGCTCTGCCTCCTGGATTGCACCCCAGGGCACTCCCATTGTCCACTGGTTATTTTTATAAGGATGTCAACATGGAATTTCAACCCTGGCCCTTCAGGATATCCACTGAGACTCCTGGGTCTTGAATACTGAAGGCCTCAGCCCTTCTCCTCCTCCTCCTCTTCCCTCCTGACTGCCCAATGTTCTCCCTGACTACCCGTTTTTTCCTCCCAGAGGATGCCCAGAAACTAATCAGCCGCCTGGCTACCCGCCGTCGCTTGGCCGTGGGAGAAGATTGGTCACAAGACGTGCAGCTGGGAGAGCAAAGTGAGCTGCGTTACTCCTACCACGTCACCTGTGACGAGCATTACTACGGGGAGAGCTGCTCTGACTACTGCCGGCCACGGGACGACACCTTTGGGCACTACGCCTGCGACGAGCTGGGCAGCAGGATTTGCCTGGCGGGGTGGCGGGGTGAATACTGTTCTGAGCGTAAGTTGCCTGGGAGGGAAGGGAGATGGAACAGCAGCTGCTGGAGTGGTGGGGGAGAGGAACGGGGATCAGATACCAGTTGGATTTGGGGGCCTCTTGGTAAAGCAAGCCGCCTCCTTGCCTTAGAGCAGCAATACTCAGGGGCTTGGGAGCCAGTTCTTGCCCTTCTGGGCACCATTTTCCGATATGGCATCTGCCTCATGTTTTCAGAAAGTGGGCAAGGCCCTCGCTCAGTGGGGTTGTGGTTGGCAGGAGTTTCCCACCTTGAAACAGCTGCTGCCAAGGGAACAGGTAAGCTGTGAGCCTCCTAAGGTCTCATGTCAGGGGTGGAATGTGGATCTTTATGTTGATGGCCATTGCAAATGAGGGTCTCCATGACCTACAGAGCGAGTCTGACCATCTTAGAACTCTTCTAAGAAGTGTCAGGAGACTGGAGGGCGACGGTTCTGTCCTCAACCTCCCCAGTGAAAAGGATCTTGGTTAGCAAGTGCTAGAAGAAGCATTTCTCCACCTGGAATCTTTCAGCTCCACCGTCAGTTGGAGGAAGGGATGCTGATGCTTAGATGGACCAAGGTGATGGTAGGAGGGGCTTTAACTGGGACTAGGCACAGTCTGTTGAGGGCTGTTAGCCACAATAACTAAGTAGAACCTCCATGTCCACAGGAGTTCAGGCCCTGGTTCCGGGAACCCTCTGAGTGACAGCTGTTGGAAAAAGAATCCTGGGTTCAGTCCAGCAAAGCAACACTCTTGTTCTTTAATTGTTCTTTTATCTTTTTCCCTAGCTAAAGCCGCCTGGAGACATGAATTAAATTATACCCTCATAAATGTTGAATGGTTAATAGGAAGCCAGTTTGGTGTAGTGGTTAAGAGCGCCGGGGTCTGGAAAACCGGGTTTAATTCCCCACTCCTCCGCTTGAAGCCAGCTGGGGGACCTTGGGTTAGTCACAGCTCTCTCAAAGCTCTCTCAGCTTCACCCACCTCACAGGGTGTTTGTTGTGGAGATAGCATACTTTGTAAACCGCTCTGAGTGGGTGTTAAGTCATCCTGAAGGGCAGTATATAAATCAAATATTATTATTATTATCTTAGCTACTGCAGTAATTATGTAGTAGCTATTATACTGTGAAGTGAGAAGTTTTATCATATTAGTCACTTAGGTGTCAGTGTTTTGGCTACACCTTGTTACATTCCCCTCACCCCACCCTTTCATTTTACTTGGAGTGACCTCAGTATCCTGCTAGTAAAATCTTCAAACCTAAAAGAAAGGAAGAAACATGAAAATGCTGAAGGTCAGCTATCTTCTTTACTGTAGCCGCTTCAGGAATATGAAATTGGACAGGTTAGGGAGAACATTTTGCGTAATCCTGGGTTGCTTATGACCCTAAATGGGTAAGCTGGCAGACGGGCCACCAATGAACGGACTCTGTTCGTTATAGAGCACAAAGTGGGCGAACTGGAGCAAGCAAAATAGGATTCCTGTGGCGGTTGCACAGGGGTCTTTGTAACTTCGGTTTGTAAGAAATGCTAAAAAGTTTATGAACAAAACCAAATCCTGCCAAAATCCCCTCCTACAAAAAGGAATTTTAGAAAACTGTTAAAGATCAGGTTTAAGAAAGCAGACTGGT
Source organism: Eublepharis macularius (assembly GCF_028583425.1). NCBI lineage: Eukaryota > Metazoa > Chordata > Lepidosauria > Squamata > Eublepharidae > Eublepharis > Eublepharis macularius. Next base: position 56,691,997 of record NC_072804.1, on the reverse strand, counting down.
TTTTTTAAAGATCTAAATTGCCCCCAAATTTAGTAATCAGAACAGATTTCCCCCCTCATTTTTCTACTTAGAAAAAATTCTGTACTTTGATCTTCTCTTAACCTGTGCAAATGAAGTTATCTTTGACATGGTGACCACATCCCATTTAAAAAACAAACAAACCAGTTAATGTGGTATTGGGCAGGGCAACCCACTTCTTCCAGTCCTGTGTTATTGTACTCTTAGCTGCTATTAACAACCTTATAATCCTTTCCAGATCACTTTTTAATATTCGTTAATGTAAGTAATTCAACCACACTTGACTGTGGACAGCTGCAATCCTATTCCCAGTGGCTTTTTCAATATTTTAAAAGTACCAAGTTATAAAGTATCTGGAGTTTCCAAACAGCTTCATATTCACTCCGAGCGGGGGACAAACAGCTGTTGGTGGTCCCTGGCCCCAAGGAGGCCCCCCTAGCCTCAACTAGAGCCAGGGCCTTTTCAGTCCTGGCTCCTACCTGGTGGAACGCGCTGTCTGCTGAAATCAGGGCCCCGCAGGATATCCTTCCGCCCGGCCTGTAAGACAGAGTTGTTCCGCCAGGCGTATGGCTGAGGCTGGGCCTCCGCCAGCCTGAAAAAAGGGGTATATAAAATCATAACCCTCCCTGTGAAGGCTGTCCACCATCCTGTTTTTAATGTGTTGTTTTTAATGTACGTTATTTTTTTTAATTGTATTTTTAATATGTTGTTATCTGCCCTGAACCCGCTCGCGGGGATGGCGGAATAGAAATCTGAAATAAATACAATACAATACAGTCTGGAGAAAGGGGCTAGAAACGCTTCTAATGCTGTGTAATCAATTATCCAGTGAGACTTCTGAGCTCTAAGGACAAATTTAAGAAAGCTCACAGTGTGTAGTTCTCTTCTGGGATTCCCTGCCCCATGTGCTAGTGTTTTAAGTTGTCTATTTGAGGAACACTCATTCGATCCCATTAGCCCCTGCTGAGTTAAGGGAGTTCAAAACATGCCTACCTGTTTCCTACTTCCCCGGCGCATAATAGGGACAAAAGCGTACCACTGATCTCCTGGAAATGGCTGTAGGTCTGGAGACTCCTCCCATAATCCCTTAAACTGTGGCATTTAAATTGTTTCAGAAAGCTTTCTCTTGGCATACAGAGGGACTGGCTAGCTTGCTGCTGGGGGTAGGGGATTTGGATAATTAACCGCATGTGTAAGCCATGTGCTCTTAACCTTCTTTTCGTAGTGTTGGAGCTTTGGTGGGGAGGGTGAGACAAAGCAGGTTGGGAACTATCCCTGCCTCTCCCCCCACCCTCTCCCAACACTGTTCTTTGATACCCATGGCACAATGGAGGGCACCCAGGGATCGAAAGAGAGCGTGATCAAACCCCCGGACCCATTGCATGGTGCCTTGCCTTTTGGGGTGGCAGGTGGCCCTTTTGTTTGGCATGGTGACAAGTGCCAGATACGTGATCCACGGAATCTGCACTGCAACTCCACCAGCTCTTCTTCCCTCCCTTCTCTTCTCTCTCCCCTCCCCTCCCACCCTTGCCCCCGCTTCCTCTCTGCTTCTCTCTTTCCAGCTATTTGCCTGCCTGGGTGCAGCAGCGCCCACGGGTTCTGCGAGAGGCCTGGCGAGTGCAAATGTCGGATCGGCTGGCAAGGGCAGTTCTGTGACGAGTGCGTCCGCTACCCGGGCTGCCTGCGTGGCACCTGCGTGCAGCCCTGGCAGTGCAACTGCCAGGAAGGCTGGGGAGGGCTCTTCTGCAACCAGGACCTCAACTACTGCACCAACCACCACCCTTGCAAGAACGGCGCCACCTGCACCAACACAGGCCAAGGGAGCTACACCTGCACCTGCCGGGCCGGCTTTGCAGGGACCAGCTGCGAAATTGAGACCAACGAATGCGACAGCAACCCTTGCAAGAACGGCGGCAGCTGCAATGTCAGTATTGCCCCCTTACCCCTTTCAGCCCCTATTCCCGTTCTTTTCCCATGTCCACAAGAATGCAGCACTGTGGAAATCCTTGCCACTGGCTTGGGTGGCTCTGAAGGAGGGGTTAGACCAATTCATGGAGGAGAAGCCCGTATTGATAGAGGTGCCATACACCTGAATGCCACCTGCAGAAAAGTGGGTGGGGGGTACCAGAAGGTGGCTTTGGCCTCCATGGGTCCCAAGGGGAACCTGGTATGAAATGAATTGATGGGCTGTTGGTTGTATCCAGTAGGGCTCTTCCTACATTGAGATATTTGGGGCTGACTTAGAAATTTTATCTGCGCGACTGTTCCCAGAAACCCATCTGTGTCAGAACATCACTTAGATGTGATCTGGGATGTCCACAGATACAGTGCCAGACACCCAAAAATACAAAGTAAAGTATGCTGTAGAGCTGGGCATGGTGGGAGTAGTGGCTCATGTGAGCTGGAGGAAGGAGTAGGAGTCCTGGTTCACATCTCACCTGAGCCACAAGCTTACTAGGTGACCGTGTGCAAATGGCCATTCTCTCAGCCTTGACGTCTCCCCACCCCAGCCATCAATGCCGTGGGCTTCAAGAGATTCCCCAATCAATGTTTGTCAAATACTTTTTCACGCTCGAGTGTGGCTGAATATTGCAGCTATAAAATTGCTGCTGTGCTTGCAGAAACTGGCAAGGTGGGGGGGGGGGGGGAGTTGAGCCTGTATCCACAGATGTTCCAGGAGAATAGATGTGTTGCCTGTGTGCATTCACCCCAGGAGGCCCGTCTGGCTCTTGGTTGGCTCGATGCCTTTGCTTTTCTCATTTTTAAGAGCTAAAACTTAGAATGCCAAAATGCAGGCTTCTCTCTTAAACAGGAGCACAAGATGCTAGTTCTCATGGCTACCCCCACAATTATTTCCAGGATGTGTCTGCTCCAGTGGAGAGGACAGCTTCCCCTCTGGAAAACACAATGCTATCCAGTGGGAATTGGGGGGGGGGTCCAAGTCCCAGCACCCTTGCAAGCTTACTTTACTGGAGATGCAGAGCTGTAGCATCTTAAGAAGTTACAGGCTTGTTTTAATTGGCAATGTACACAAACCACTTCTAGATGTGGCTTGCTCAAGGCTCCCAGGGTGGTTATGTCCTAAGAAAAGCAGCATCCAGGAAGAAGCCTGCATTCTGCACATTTTTAACCACTGGAGGGCTATGGAACCTGGTGACCCACTGCAGCTTCCCTTTCTGACTAAGACTCCTGTGCCGCCAGAGTTTTAGTGGGTACCACCCGCACACTTTCAAACTCGTTTCTGGGGTTGAGGACTAGAAACTCATCCTTTCTTCAGCTGTGTTGAGTGAACAGAAGCTGCGGTTCTCAAGACACTCTTCTTCCCCTAGTATCGCATGTTGTGCCTGGTTCTGTGGGGCCCCAGCAGTGCTTCATAAACCAGGGAGTTCCTTAGCCATGTCCTCTTCCTTCTGGGTTGGTATGCAAATGCCCCCGGCCCTGAACCAGCCGCTCAAGCACCAATGGCAAGTGACACTAAGAATTCTGCAACACCAGGTGCCATAATTATCTACCTTTTGTTTTAAAGCTTGCTTAATTATGCTTGGGAAAACGGCACCCAAAGCAGAGCACAGAAGTGGACTGAGGAATCACAGAGTCCACCCAGGACAACGTGTGACAGAGAAGGGGAGGGGGAGTAGCCTAGTGGTGGGCCTGTGCTGATGTAGGTAAATTACTGTTGTGCGGATCTGTCATGAAAGCAGCGACCATCTTTTGAGCATGGCGTCGTTTCACTCCCCCCTGTAAAGGCTCCCAGTCCTTGCAAGCAGTCTCGGGCCTAACCTGGAGGCGGTCACTTCAGGCTGCAGGTTTTGGGGCTCATTTAGAGCAACAGAAAGAAGTGAAGAGGTCTGACTCTTGGGCATAATCCACAGGGAAGGTCTGCCGCGCAAGCCCTACAGGAAAGATGCCCAAGAGCACGCTGTGCTGAGCAAATGCGATTGGCTGCGTGTGAGTGGAGCCACAGGCCTCTGGCTTGCTTGTGTGCCAGGCCCAATAGCCTCCCCCACCCTTGCTCTGCCCCCCCCCCCCCCAGCCTGGCAGAGCTGCTCTTGCCAGGAGCACTTGGGATTGCGCTACCCAACGGGCTCTGGCCAGGTTACTGCCAGCGACAGCTTTATTTAGGAGCCCATATGCAAGCAAGAAAATGGTTTTTAACATGCTTAAATGAAACTGATCAAGAGCAGAAGCAGATGGGAGGGAGAGTGGCATGTTCGGCCTTTATTCGTGTCATTCTTTTCCGTGTGCAAAATGTTCATCCTTGGTTTACTTTTTCTGGTTTGTCTGTTAACAGGGCGGGGGGGGGCGGGATACAAAGTTCTGGGAGGCCTGGGAAGAGTGTTTGGGGAGTTAAGAGCGGCCCCTCTGCACTAATGGAGCATCGGGGGGTGGGGCAGTGAGAGCCTTGGTCTGGGCCCCCTCGTGGCTGGCCTGTCAATGAGGACAGGTATTTTGCTTTCCCCCTCTTGCTGTTGTCCCTTGGAAGATCTTGGGTGATGCCACTTTGTGTATAGCGTTATCTCAGCATCAACTAAATAGAGCCCAAAACATAGGTCTCTGCCCCAAGGAGGCTGTATCCCCTAGAGAGAGAGGAAAGATGGAGGAAAAGGAAACGGGAAATACAGTCCCCTGGACTAGTTTCTGTGATGGAGGAGGACCAAAAAAGGGCACACTGCTTTAATTCCTCTCCAGGCTGGCTTTAAATGGTGGTGGTTTAAACTGAAACCTAAAACTGTTCCTGAAACTTCAAAAATGTACAAAAATCTACCTCACGTGTCACTCCTGGGTGCTGCCCCCTTCCCCCTCGTGTCGGCATGATGCACATGGATTAAGCAGGTTCTGTCCAGGCTACCGAGCCCCCCCTCCCCCAGACCGCAAGACACCTGCCCCACACTGCTTCCTGCATGTCTAGGGCTGTGCTAAGGTGCTGAATGAAGGAACCGTAATGCAATGCCCTTTTCTGACCTTGTGGGGTGGACCAGGTCTCAACTGGGCTTAAGTCCGAGGGAAGTGCCCAAATCAGCAGGTTTCAGCAATTACCCGGGGAGTTGCTTGGGTGGGGGAAGGATAGGGCTGTGATTCTCCCACCACTCTGTTCCTGGCGTCCTTGTACACCGAGTGCTACGTTCTTCCGCATCCTAAAATGTCCCAGGTATTGACTAAGCGTGCAGTACTTTAAATTGGCCCTCCCCGAGACCAAATGTTTTGACACGCCTTGAAACTGTACAGAAAGTCTTACTAGCCTCTGTTTGTCCTGGATCGTCCCTTGTGGCTATATGGGGTGGGGGTGGGGGTAAACAGGCTGCAATATAAATTAAGCTCTGGTTGTGGTCTTATTATGATCCAGGGATTTTGGTGAATGTTTTAGTGAAGCGTGCCATCTAGTGGGAAACTCTGAACTAGCAACATCAAGTCTAACCCATTTTTCATCTGAAAAAAACCCCACGCAGCTAGAAGTTCTCTGTTCCCAGGGCTTCTGTTCTCAAACAGCTATTCTTTCCTTCATCCGTACGTGCAATATCAAAAGCCATTTGCAACAGAGAATTGCATGATAGTTTGTCTTTCAAAGAAAAGTTAGCATGTCTAGCTCTTCGGGCTGTTTGCAGTGTTTCGTGCAAAAATCGTTAAGATAATTTACTGCAATTCTATCAGGTAAGTCTGTATTATCCCCTTGGTGTATAAATGGATGGGGACGGGGCTGAGACGGAATGACTCCCCTAAGGGATTCTGGGATCTGAGCTGGGGTCTGAACTGCCCATGTCCTGATTTATTGCTCGGTGTGGTGGACCAGCTGGCAAACTCAAGCCCAGTCTAGGGGTTCTCCTGCCCTGGATCTCCGGACATTCTGCAAGGTCATTGGAGGGCTGCCTCTCTGGAATGCGTCTCACGTTCAGATGGGGGGATAAGGAAGATAGCGGAGCTTAAGGTAACAGGAAGAAATCCACTGTTGCTGAGTTGAGAGGGGTGAGGGTCATACTGGTTTTAACAGGAACGCTTGATTTGCTCTTTACTGTTCCCACTTGGCAGGAGAGGGGAGCAGCACTCTCCAAAAATATCCCTTCTGCACCTTGGTTGAAGGTCCGAGCTCCCTACCTCCCTGTGCCTGGGCGGGGGTGGTGAAAGGAGAGAATAAAACTCATCATTGCTCCCGGCAGTGCCTTCCCCAGCAACTAGACCTTCATTCCTGAGACGGTACAGACTTTTCCAAGAAGAACACAAGGGCTTGCTTCATACACACGTTTCCACATTTGAGCTTTTAACAAGCCACAAGAATTTTCTTGTTGCCTTAATGTGAAGGTGGCAGACCCCCGTTTGCCCTGCTTGCACACATGAAGTGGGGTGTACCCAGCCATCTAATTAATAAAACAAAATGGGTGAGTGGGGGGGGGAGCCATCCTGCTTTGCCCCTGGCCCCCTCCTCTTCCTCTCCCAGCCCCCTTGCTTTTCTTCCAACCAAGCTCTGAAAGAGACAGGCAGGCAAGTTTCCAGGGCAAGGTTTAGTGCCCTCTGCCTGCATTGGTCATTTTTGAAAAATGAAGTCCTTCAGCTATTTTATGAATGGTGTAGTGGCCCCCATGTTCTTCAGTGAAGTTGATTCACACATTCCTCTGCTGTTCGGGTTGCCTGTGTCCTGCTCTCAAGGGCCATCTCATCAACAAGAGATCTGCCGGACTCTGTCCTCACAGGAAAGCACATAGCCTGGTTTCTTTCGTAATTTAAATGTCTTGACTTCTTAAAGGAGGGGTGCTCTAATTAAATATGCCTCCTGCCCATTGATTATGCTCTTAAGTAGGGAGATGCCATGGGTATGACACGTACGCACGACAGGTCTGCGATTTAGCACGGGCAGAGAGAGCCCCACAAAATAAAAAGTGTGTTTTTGTGTATGGGAGGGGGGTGAAGCTAAACTCAGCTGAGCAGAAGGAGAGAAGTTGAATTCAGTGGAAAATGAAAGCAGGCAAGCTTCAAGGAGTGTTCTTTAAGGTGCAACTTTTGCAATAGAAGATGGACATTGTCCAAAGAGGACTGGAGCCTGCACAGCAAGGGAAGTGAAGAAAGAAGGTAAATACCGGGATGCGAGTCTCTGCAGTGGTGAATATATAAGGATACGGAAGGCAGCGAAGGTGAAGGAAACGAGAATTGGGATTGCTGGTGGGAAGAGGACGCTTTTGGACAAGCCCCCGCATGGAGAACTGAAGCAAGAGGCTGGAAGTGGGGAGCTCGTCAGCTAGCAAAGGGGTCGCTGCAAGAGTCCAGAAGTGACCCAATGAGACAATCAGGCAGGATGGGACATGCTGCATCTTAGGAGGCAGAGACCTATGGTGTCAAATCTTCAGAATGGATTGAGTCGGGGACCGAGGGGAAAGTTTACCCAAAAAAGCTGTTGTGGGTGCGGGACAAATGGCGAAAGTTCTCAAACTGGGGAGACCTTGGCAGGAAAACATGAATACAGAGGAGAAAGTAGACAGTTTTATTATGGCCAAGTGTAAAGGTGTGCCGAGAGTCATGAGGTCAGTGGTCAAAAGGGGTTATCTACGGGTACTAAGTACTGTCTGCTGCCAGATACAGAAGGGGAGATGATGGGAGGATTGTGGGAGGACTGATGCTTCCCCATGTTGAGGAACAGGGCTTTGCCTAGACCTAGCGTTCAAGGATGTCATGATTACAGTGGAGTCCAGTAGCACCTTTAAGACCAGGGCTTTTTTTCAGCTGGAAGGCGGGGGAACGGAGTTCCGGAACCTCTTGAAAATGGTCACATGGTTGGTGGCCCCGCCCCCTGATCTCCAGACAGAGGGGAGTACCATGTGGCCGTTTTCTCCAAGGGCAGCCCACTGAGTTCCACCACCTCTTTTCCCAGAAAAAAAGCCCTGTTTAAGACTAACCAACTGTATTGTAGCATAAGCTTTTGAGAACCACAGCTCTCTTTGTCAGATGCATCTAATGAAAGCTTATGCTACAATAAAGTTGGTTAGTCTTAAAGGTGCTACTGGACTCTTACTATTTTGCAACTGCAGACTAACATGGGGATTTCATAGGCTTTGGGTTAGGAGAGAATCACGTAGGGTTTATCATGAGAAATATTTACCATGACCCCCTACATTTTTACCCAATAAGAGAACCGAGTAAGGACAGTGGGATGTACTCCGCAGTAAGTATACGCTGACTACAGCAGAGTTGAAGGCCATTGCTTTAGTTGCATAAATGTGGTAGATCATGTCCTGATTGTTTGGGGCGGGTGGGTGTCAAGGGCTGTTTTGTTCTACAGAGAGCATGCGTAGGGCACTGTAGCTGGGGCTGGCTTCCCACCAGTCATGTGGTGGGTTGGGAGGACTGCAGAGGCCCCAATCGTTGAGGCTTTGCAGCTGGGCTTCTGGTTTGCTTGTCTAAACTATCGAAGGGGGCTTGCTGTTTAGCTCGAGGCTGTGTTTCTTGCACCTGGCACCATGCAACCATGTCACAGGGAGAGCAATGGGAGCACAGCCATCCTTCCTTGGGTAGGTTCCAAAACAGGTACACGTGGTCATGTTTCTTTTTCCTCAGCTTTCCACCAGTAGTTGATGCTCTTTCTTCAAAGACCTCTCCCACACTCTATTGGCACTAAAGCCTGTTTCACTTCTTCGCACCATCTGGCCACTTAAGCTATTTTATAGCGATGCTGCACCAGCAGAATTTGCCAACTGCAGTCACTTGGGGCAGAAAGGAGTAAGCCAAGTCCCCTCCCACTGGCTAGAAAGACTTGGTGCTGGTCCCTTCCCAAAGCTCCCATCTGAAAACCTTTGAAATGAGAATTGGTATATTCTGCTCCATCCTGACCTCCTTCAATCATTTCAGCTCGGAAAAGCGAGGAGAAAAGATGGGAGCGCTCTGGCACAAAAGCATGGTCCCTCCTCTTGCCAGTGAACGCTGCTTTCTTTCCTCCCCACCCCGTTCTGTCCCTTCTTCCTCTCTTGAAGTCAGAAGCATGGTGGGCTGGTATGTGGGCGAGGTCAGGCTTGGCTCCAGGCCTGCTGGTTGCTGACCTTCATCTGCCACTTAGTGGGGAAGGCTTCACATGAAGCTTGGTTTCAGTGGTGTCAACAAACCCTGGGAGAGAGCTGCCTGCCTAATTGTATTTGGCCTTGGCCTGGCGTCTTAGCATAACTCATGCTGATTATACAGAAAGGGCATTCAGTACCCTCTACTTTAAACCCATTTGGTGCTGCTGTCCCTGAAATACAGCAAATGCGCCATCTCCCCACGGCTATGTTTGTCCCATTTTTTTTAACCCAACCTCTTCTCTGGTGTAGTTTAGAACTAGGGATGTACCCCCCCCCCAAAAGCCCCCTTTTAGTTCCTCAGTGTCACTGCTGCCAGTCTCTTCACTTTACCTGTCTTTGTTGATGGGGAACCCAATTCCTTGTTTGCTTCTGGGCCATAAATTCTACGTGATAAAATTAATGATATAAATTTAATGGGGAAAATGGTGTGAAAATAAAGATGCCTAAGTTAGATATGTTCAGGGGAAAAGGAGACTCAAACTGGGTGTGTGAGCATCATGGGTGAGAAATCCAAAATCATCCTTGGTTCAAACACTAATCCCACTTGGTTTACATGACTCCCCCCTCCTTTCTGATGACAGCAAAAGGTACATGTGCTATTACCTTCTAGTTACCAACTGCTCGCATGAAAGATATTTTAGCCAGTTTGGTGTAGTGGTTAAGAGCGCGGGACTCTAATCTGGAGAGCCGGGTTTGATTCCTCACTCCTCCACTTGAAGCCAGCTGGGGGACCTTGGGTCAGTCACAGCTCTCTCAGTGCTCTCTCAGCCCCACCCACCTCACAGGGTGTTTTGCTGTGGGGATAATAATGACAGTAAATCACTCTGGGTGTTAAGTCATCCTGAAGGGCAGTGTATAAATTGAAATTATTTAAAAGCAAACGTTTGTTCCAACCCCAACAGTGGCTGCTAAAATAGGTCGCTGTGGGATTGCTATCTATACAGTGCCATTACTTGGCATATTTTGGTGCAATCGGAGTGAAGAGCCAGCAGGTCTCGTCCCTTTGCATATGCATTGAACAACAGGGCTCAGCCCTGTAATAAGGTTGGAAAAGTCTGGGCATGTGCAGAGTTCCTGCCTTGCTGTCAAATCTTTGCAACCAGCACCCTTCCCCCCCTCCCTAATACTCCAGAGCTTTGGAGGCGGCAGTTTTCAGATCCAAAGCGGCACCGCCCTGCTTTCAGAAAATAATTATGGGATTCCCTATGGAATGAATACCTCTGGCAGGCCTGGAGTCCCCGTGACAGCCCCCTAGGAAGGACCTTGATGCAGTCTGTTGGCTTGACACCAAATGAGCTCCACACAGGTGACAAAGATAAAACTGGCTGGGGCATCCCACACATCTAAATGCCAGCTGCCCACAGGGTGAGAAGCCAGTATTCTGCGTGAACTCAAGAGATATGCTTTTCTAGCAAATGCTAATCTCTGAACTGTCAGAAGGTCCATAAATCAGCAGTTTCCTATGCAAAAGAAAAAGTTTTTAATGAGAGACTAATGCTGTTTTTTGTGATCCTAGTTTTAAGATTACCTCCAAGTATCATAAACTTCTATTGGTTTACGGGTGTACACGACTGGGTTGCTGGCAACGATAGCGTTGTGATTTAATTTGCAGGAGTTCGTCAATGAGCCCGTGTAGTTTAGGGGTCAGAATGTCCGACTAGGACCTGGGAAAATCCGGTTCAAGTCCCTACTCCGGCCTGGAATGCCTTTGGTGACTTCAGGCCAGTCCCTCTCATCCTGGCCTACTTGGCAGGCTTAGTGTGAGAATATGGTGGTGGAGCATATTCGCCCCAGGCGAAACCTGGGGCTTGGGAAGATTCCTGGAAAGGGTGGAAGTTGGGGAGGATGTGAAGGCCTAGAGGCTGCCCTCTGAAGTTGCTGTTTTCTCCAGGAGAACGGACCTCTGTAGTCTATAGAGATCCATTTTCATTCTGTGAAAACTCTAGGCCCCCACCTTGAAGTTGGTAAGCCTCCAAGATCCTTGGAGGAAAGGCGAGGTAAATAATGTGTTAGATAAACAACTTTGCCATCAGACAGGGCTTCTGCTCCAGGGCACCTGAACGTGATCTCTTCAGGTAATAGCCTTCCCATATTGAGGCAAATTGTTAAATCCTCTCATGTTTAAAGGCAACCTGTAGCTTGTTTTTGTTTGCATTCACTTCCACTAAAGAGCTCCGGATGTTTCTTAAGACAAAAACATTGGCAGTTGAGGTGAGCTTTGCAAGAGCTGAGTTGCTCAGCCAAACCAAATCTTGTAAGACTTCGGCTTGTTGCAAATATGGGGGGCGGGGGGAGGGAGTGCCGTTTGCTTCAGTCCATGCATGAGCATTTTTAAGGTAAGGTTTTCAAAAGGTGAGCTGCTTGATGAAGCCAAAGAATGACTCGCGTAGTTTTACATATAGTTTACCTGCAAGACTGTGATAGATAACTGGCAGATCAACAGTGGTTCTTAATAATCTATGTACTGCCCTTCAGGACAACTTAACACCCACTCAGAGCGTTTTACAAAGTATGTTATCCCCACAACAATCACCCTTTGAAAGAGCTCTGAGAGAGCTGTGACTGACCCAAGGTCACCCAGCTGGCTCCAAGTGGAGGAGTGGGGAATCAAACCCGGCTCTCCAGATCAGAGTCCTGCCGCTCTTCACCAACACACCAAACTGGATGCCTTCTGCAGAAGCTTCACTCAAATGAAGAGGAATTTCTCGGCTCCCAATTATTTTTAGTGAGGCTTGCGCATGAGAAATCCCCACTAGGCGATGCCTCTGTCTCTTTCATCCCAAGTAGGAAGTCCTGATTGTGTGATGGCCTCTTGCTCTCTTACAGGACTTGGAGAACAACTACAAGTGCGCCTGCCCGCAAGGCTTCTATGGCAAGAACTGTGAAGTCAGCGCCATGACCTGTGCCGACGGGCCGTGCTTCAATGGTGGGACCTGTGCAGAGAAGCGCTCAGGCGGCTACACTTGCCGCTGCCCAGTGAGCTACCACGGGTCCAACTGCGAGAGAAAGATCGACCGATGCAGTAACAACCCCTGTTTGAACGGTGAGTCATGCCCCCCCCTCTCCCCCCATCCCTAGGGGATATTTGGTTGATATCTGAGAAAATGGCAGTCAGTGTTCTGGTCTGTGCTATGAATATCATGATGTGGCAATTTAATTTCTAACCTTCCCTCGATGAAAGGCACAGCTAAGGGAACAAAATGGCTTGGATCTTAAGTCTCCCCTCTGACAGTGGCATTTTTCTTCTGGTGCAAGAAGCTTGAATCCAGTTAGTTGGATCCTGTAGATCTGTTCTGCTGATGACAGCACACCCAAAAGATCCAAGCTGGCACTTACTGTGAGTTTTGCAATCACGGTTGTGCTAAATCAGAGATGCCTGGCGCACAGAGTGTGTCAGCACGTAGAAGTATGCAACAAGACAGCTTTGAAGAGGCAGGGCGCTCCGGCTGAATACGTCCTCTGGCCCATCCCTGCCTTCAGGCAATGGATGTGCAACGTTGCATCCCCAGAGGGCAGAGGAAGGACGTAGAGGGATTGAAACTGTAGTCTTCATGGCTGTTGTCAAGCAGGGAGAACCCCTGGTCTCCACCTGGCCCTTCAGTTAAGGTCCAGACTGGGATGGAGCTTCCACTGCTGGCATGTGGGTGGTGGCAGCCTAATTTGGAGACAGACCACAAAATGGGGGCTAGAGAACCCTGAGCCCCTTGGAGGAAGCAGAGGATAAAATTCCCTGAGATGGGCGGGGTGTGCCACGTGCCTGCTGCTTCTGGGGCTGCCTACACCTGTGCCCACAGAGCCTCCTCTTGCACACACTCCTCTTACCACCCATTCAAAATGCCAAGGCCTGAGTGCAACTAATCAGCTGGGGAGGCTTTTTGGAGCAGGGTCCAAAGTCCTGGCCTCAAAGCCCCCGCTCTCCCTAAACGCAGCCTCCGGCCCAGGCTGTAGCCCACAGCCCCCGTTCTGGATTTGTTTTGCAAACTATTTCCCCAGTCCTGCCATTGTCTCATCCAGAGGGACCTTGGAAGCTATCTTTGGACCCTGGAAACATGCATGTTTATAACCAGAGAGAAAAGCAAGTAGATTGCACACCTGCTTCCTCTTTCCAACCCAACTTCCCAAACAATGGTCGTTCCCATGAGCAGCAGCTGAAAAGCACTTGGCTCCAGCGAGGCTTTGCCTCTGGCTGTTTTGCCACCCCCACCCCCACCCACCCCCCGCAACTCAAATTTTCTCTCTTGTGGAAGGGTTGCCTCCCTCCAGGTGGGGCCTGGAGTTCTCCCAGAATTACAACTGATGTCCAGAGACTACATAGATCAGTTCCCCTGGATGGGGTGGCAGTTTTGGAGGGCAGATTTGATGGTGTGCCATAAATTCTAGGTGAAATTCCTCTCAGATCCTCCTCTACATGCACCACCCCCCTCTTCATTGCCTGTGCTGTGCCCTATAGGTAGGGTTGCCAACTCCAGCCTGGGATATTCCTGGAGGGGACCATGCATGGGAATGGTGGAGTTTGGGACAGGGAGGGAGCTCTGTGGTAATCTGATGTCACTCTAGGCTTGTGTTTCTTCCAGGCTCTATGGCATACCATAGAGTCCATCCTCCGAAGCTGCCATTTCTTCCAGGAGAACTGATCTCTATAGTCTGGAGATCAGTTTTAATTCCAAGAGAACTTCTAGCTTTGGCGGTTGGTAATGCTGAGATTTCCCAAATCTCACAAGATTCCTTCCTCTTCACAGTGTTTGCCCAACGTTTTGTCCTTCCTGGCAACAGGCAGTCCACAGTGTCTGAACTGCCACGAAGGAAGAAACTTGTGAGAATTCAGGAACTGGCACGTGCAACTAGAGGTGCTGCTTCTAAAGAGGGCTGGGAGGGGAGAAGGAACACTGTTTCCTCTCTGGATCTGAAGTGTGCAGTGGGGGCAGCACCTGGTGGGGGGTAAGAAGCAGCTGGCTGGCTGGAGATGGCTGCCAGTCTAAATCCAGGGCCTGAGGTGACCACCATATGCCTTTATGTTACAGAGCACAGTATAAAAGCCCTACTAGATTTTCTGGAAAAGAATTTAATACCAAACTGGCAGTGGTAAAATGTAAGGCTTCCAGGAGAAACGCCCTTGTGGTTTCTGGAGTTCCCTTTCTATGGGCTGCAGAGGGGAGGGGTGAGTTCTGGAGTGGAATGTGATTGGAGGGAGAGCAAGTCAGTTGACGGAGGGGAGTTGGAAGTGGACAGTTGGTGGCTGGAGAGGGGAGGGAGAGATGGCTCGGAGGGGAGGGGGAGAGCTAGTGTGACCCCAAGGATCAAAGGATTGGGCCTGCCCTACACAACATCTCATTAGGGCACAAGGGAGATAGAGTAGGGGTTTCTGTTTCTGTTTTATTAGTCCTTCCGTTCACTGTTTATTTACCTGTGTATAGTTAGCAGTTCAGAGTTTTGGAATTGATGACGGAAGAAAGCTCTTCTGTTCCACATAGTCCCCCAACCGCTTGGGCCCACTAGCCGAGGAGGGGGGTTAGGAGGCTGTCCCGCCTAACCAGGACCCCGTACAGGGACAGTGGTGGCAGTGAATACCCGGAGACAGGGAAGGGAGGCGGCCACTCCAGGTGCCTGGCCAGAGGCAGAAAGGGAGTAGGCACAGCGGGGTCTACCAGTGGGAGGAAAGGCCCCATTCTGCCACAAAGGCACATGTCCAGCAAGCCACACACTGTGTGAGTGTGGTTAAGTATGGACAATGGCAGGTGCTCTAGCTACTCTTTGTGAAACTCTTTCCTGAGGGAAAAGGAATCTCTGGCCGTCATCACACGGGCATCTCTTCCGTTAAATTTACAGCATATAGCGTCCTACCTGTTATCGGCACAGTAACGTTTCTTTGGGTCGCCTAACGGCTCTTCGCGCCACCAGCTGTCCACACCGAAGCACTCTGTTCTGTTCTCTCTAACCGCGCAGAAGCAGCTCCTCCCCCCCCTTTTTTTATTATTCTGGCGTTTAATTCCGCTATAACGGAATAACAGCATATAAACATTCCGTTAGAGCAAAACATTACGACCCTTTTGTTTTTCCAACTTTGAAATTATATAAATAGCCCTTTGCCCGCAGAAAACTCCCTGTCTGACGTGATCCCCATCGCTGAAGACTCTGCCATGGCGATTGAGTCATTTTTACTTCAGCAGAAAGTTTGCATTGTGTTATGGCGTTATGGCGTTATAAGGACATAATAAAATTTAAAAAAGGGGAGTCGCAGGAAGAAATGGATTCTGGGATTGAAGGGAGGGCATAGGACGTTGCGAGGCGAAATACATCAATGTGAGGCATTCACACTGAGGCACAAAATAGCGCGACTATCAAGCACAAAGCAGAAGAGAGAAAATCGCTACAGTGTTGGAATAAGGTGGGTGTTTGCCGGGAAATAGCGCCATTTTAGCGCTAAATAAAAGCCCGTGTGACGACGGCCTCTGTAAAGTTGTGTGTGTGTTTAGTGTAAATAAGTTCTTTGGGTTTGGAGTGTTGGTATGTTTTGTTTGCCAGGCTCTGTGACTTCTTAAAACAGTAAGGATTCCAGTAGCGCCTGACAAAGAGAACTGCGGTTCTCAAAAGCTTATGCTTCAATAACATTTGTTCATCTTAAAGGTGCTACTGGACTCTTTACTATTTTGCAACTACAGACTAACATGGCTAACTCCTCTGGATCTGTGATTTTTTAATTATCGCTTGGTCTGAGCCCTAGATAAGACACAGCTTGCTTCCAATTCATGAAAGCTTCCTTGCCCAGACACTCGGAGGCTTTTCTTATTGGCCTCAGTGAGCCAGGCGATAGCTATTGACAAGTTTAAATGAGTGCTCAGAGCCAAGCGGAAGAAAGCCCTCCGTAAGCCGCTCCCCTTTCTCTGCCAGGCGGACACTGTCTGGACCTGGGCCGCAGTGCGATCTGCAAGTGCCGTCCCGGTTTTGCTGGCTCCCGCTGTGAACTGAACATAGATGATTGTGCTGGGAACCCGTGTGCCAACGGAGGCACCTGCGTCGATGGCCCCAACAGTTACACCTGTTCCTGCACCCTGGGCTACGGCGGAAAGGACTGCAGTGCCCGCATGGATGCCTGCGGCTCTAGCCCCTGCCTGAACAGCGGCACTTGCTACACTCACTTCTCGGGCCACGTCTGCGAGTGCCTGGCCGGTTACATGGGCTCAAGCTGCGAGTTCAGAGTCCAGGTTCCCACCCCTGTTAGCAGCCAGCGGGTGGCTGAGGGCCCTTTCCCCACTGCCCTGGCAGTTTCCTTTGCCCTGGGGCTTATGACGTTGGTGCTTGCAGCGTGCGCCGCCGTAGCTGTGCTCCGGCACATGAGGCAGGGCCGCAAGGCTGTGAAAAGCAGTGTCCGTAATGACCTGGCGACCATCAACAACCTTAAGGAGAGGGATGGCTTCCTCATCTCTCCCGGCTGTTTCAAGGTGTCAAACAAAGATGGCCGATTCAACGGAGACCAGTTTAACTGCAAAAGGAAGTTGCTGGATCCGGGCCGTGAGTCCATCTGCAAGAAGAAGCTGGAGAAGTAAGTGGACTTCTGTTCCCTCTGTTATTTAGGGTGTGGGAGGGGGCTCTTCCTCTCTAGTAACTAGAAAGTTGGTATGAAGGGGAGGAGGGACGTCAATAATGGCAAGAGATGGGGTGTCGGAGACAGATCTTGATGAGAAAGGGACTGGTCTTAGTTTTATGTTCTTTGGTTGTTGTGGGTTTTCCGGGCTGTATTGCCATGGTCTTTGTTCACAAATTCAGACCCAATGGTTGTGTTACGTGGCAGTGAATGTGCCCTTATGGGGTGAACTCTTAGTTTTGAACCGATCGCGCTGGTCCAGCAGATACCAGCTATGACCCAGGGAAGTTCAGATGCCGCCTTAATCATGCAAACTTCACAGGAAAAATGGCCTCAAGTGTGACTTTTGCCACAGACCAAGAAGCAGGTCTTGGCCTGAAGCCCGTTCCCTTCCATTTATTTATTTATAATCTGCCTTTCTCACTGAGACTTAAGGTGGATTACACAGTGTAAGTGAAACACAATATAATCAACAGCTAGGACATTCACTGTGCAAAATACAACAATGAACAACAGTTAGGACATTCAGTGAAAGATACAATAGGGAATGGTAGCAGGAAATTTGAAAACAAGCATGCCCATATACTTGTGTTTTTAATCCACAGTCAGTTATCTTAAAACACATTCACTCTTTTAAATATCACCAATGTATGCTTTTTCTCTTGCCTGAAGGAAATTCAGACTAGAAATCTAAAGGGAGGGGGCAAAGAGAACTGGGTGAGGGCTGGGATGTTTGCAGGGCAGACTGTTTTCCAGTTAATAAGGAATCTTGTTGCACCTTTAAAGACTAACACATTTATTGCTGCGTAATCTTCTGTGAGCCAGAGCCCCCTTCAACAGGCTTCTGGCAGAGCAAATTTGTTCATCTTGAAGGAGCCATGAAGCCCCTTCTTTCATTGGCTACAGTGTGATGTATTCTCAATTCTGGGCGCCACCCAAGCTGGTAATATCAAGCAGTAAGATTGGATTTTGACAACATTTTTGCTCATCTGGCGAAGAGAGCTGTGGCTCTCGAAAGCTGATGCTCGAATAAAGTGGGTTAGTCTTAAAGGTGTTACTGGACTCTTTACTATTTTGCAACTACAGACTAACACAGCTAACTCCTCTGAATCAGAGACAGAGGAAAACTTGGCTTACCACAGTACGCCTGAGATGTAGAAATCCTCACAGGTTCATGTACAGCTGATGTAATCTCCAGAAACAACTCCAAAACTCCAGTAACGTCCCTTTTATGTGATTGCCCCAGAAGACAATCCATTCAGGGGCCAGTCTTCAGCGTCTTCAGGGCTCTGTTTGAAGAGGCATAAAATATTTCTGTTAAAGAAATATGTTGCAATCATCCACAGGCTTGCTTGGGATGGTAGAGGAGGATTCCTAAGACAGGATGCAAAAAGTATGTGCTAAAACATCATGATGATTTAAAATATCTCTGTTGCTGGTACTTCTATTTGGGTCCTCCTTGAACAGAAAAAACAGGTATTACATTTTTAAATGTTTCCAGTGGGAGCTAGGCCACGGAAATGTTTTCAGAGCCCAGTAAGCAGGGCCATGATCCCCATGTTACAGAGGAGGTGCTGAAGCTGAATTCAAATAGCACGATCAACTGTGGTTTATCAACTCTGCTTTGATCCAAATCCGGTTATTTGTGTTGCTTAAATGCAATGTTCAAACAGCCAGGCTTGGTGCCAAAATGGGGTTTCAAGCAAAGGTTTGTAGCTACGTGGTTAACAACAGTTTGCACTAATTGTGCCTTGCAGCTTCTTGCAATGCCTGAAATCACAAGCCATAGTTTGCTGAGCAGCATCTCTGCTTGCTCAGGCATAGAAAGAGCAGTGCGGGGAGGATGTTTTGCTGCTGGGTGGTGGAGAGCAGGCAAGAAAGAAGCAAACCAGGATTTGTTGCTTGTGTCCAGAAGATTAGCAGAGTCTGTTGTTTAGATAGCGACATGTTAACTCGGCCTGGGGCTATCTATGACTTATGGGCATAAATGTTTCCTTGCAGGCTTGTATCAATCAGCTTCAGCCCCTTGGCTCCCAGGGCAGCACGCCAGGTGGCTCCGGTAACTGACTCCCAAGCTTGCCTCTCTATTCATAAGTGCCCTGGATAATTTTAGACTATGCACTTAAAAGTCTTATGGCAGAGTGGGCTGTGTCTTTAAAATTACTAGGATTTGGTTGTTGTTTTTTAAGGAGACAGGATGGAAATATTTAAAATACTGTCCAGGATGGACAATAGTTAAAAGGCTGTTACTTAGGAGAGGGAAGAGAGCTGTTCCTATTGGTAACAAAGGATAGGACTCAAAACAATGGGTTTAAACTGCAGGGGGAAAGGTACTGGCTGGATGATAGGAAAAACTTCATGTTAAGATAGATCAAGATGAGTAGCCCTGTTTGTCTATCTGTAGCAGCGGAAAAGAGCAAGAGTCCAGTAGCACCTAGAAGACTAACAAAATTAGTAGTAGGGTATGAGCTTTCGTGAGCCACAGGTCACTTCTTCAGATCTGAAGAAGACACACTAACATGTCTACCCATCTGGATCTATCTCTGTCTATCTATCTCTATCTGGATTTAACCATATAGAATGGAAATCCATCAACTGTGTAAAAAAACTTGCACAGGTACGAACAGACATCATCTTTCTCACAAAATGCAGAAGACTGGACATTCTACCAAAGGGACTGAGAATACAAAACCCTCTGCAATCCACTTACCCTACTACGAAGGGAGATAGTGCCATACATTCTCCGAGAAGCTACCTAAACATTTATGTATTTTATTATTTATTTTATTTGTTTAAATTTGTATTCCGCCCTCCCCACACTGGGAGACTCAGGGTGGATCTCATTTATATACATTAAAATTACAACCACAATTTAAAACAAAATAAATACAGTATAAATATTTTTAAAACAAACACAAGCAGCACAAAGTTCATTAATCCATTTCCAACTGTCACTGAAAAATAGTTAAAGGAAACTTCTTTTTCGGAGGTGGATGTTCTAAAGGGAGGGCCCCGTTCTACCCTATTTCGGCCGGCGGGGGCCCTTCCCAGCAGCAACCAAACGCTTGGCGGAACAGCTCCGTCTTACAGGCCCAGCGGAATGATAACAAATCCTGCTGGGCCCTGGTCTCATTAGACAGAGCGTTCCACCAGGTTGGAGCTAGGACCAAAAAGGCCCTGGTTCTGGTCAATGCTAGGCAGGCCTCCCTGGGGCCAGGGGTCCTTAGTTGCTGTTTATCACTAGATCGAAGCGTCCTCTGGTGCACATATGGGGAGAGACGGTCCCGAAGATACACAGGTCCTAGTCCGCATAGGGCTTTATAGGTTAATACCCAAACCTTGAATTTGATTTGGTAACCAATGCAGCTGGCGCAATACCGATGTAATGTGTGCACTTCTCAGCACTCCAGTGATGACACGCACTGCTGCATTTTGGATCAGCTGCAACCGCCGGATCAGATTCAAGGGAAGCCCTGTGTAGAGCGGCGTTACAGCAGTCTAACCTAGAGGTGACCGTTGCCTGAATCGCTGTAGTTAAGTCACGGGTTGAGAGATAAGGGGCAAGTTGCCTGGTCTGCCGAAGATGGAAAAAAGAAGACTGGGCAACTGCAGCTACCTGAGCCTCCATAAGGAGTAGAGATGGGCACGAATCGAATTACGACTCAAAATTCGTGACGAATCAGCCGATTCGTTCTGCGGGGAAAACGCATTTCTTGGGTGCCACATTTTCCATGAACTTGATGACTTTTTCTGCTGATTCGTCCACTTCATTGTCTGTTAGGGAAGCAAGACACACTTGTGTCATTCAATTGATTCCGCAGTCCTTTGGTTGCCCCCAATCTTAGCCCACAAACCTTGATTGGCAGCTGTCCCTGGATTTGGTGCACTTCTCTGGTGTTGCCTGCTCTTTTCTGCCCTCCTTTGTGCATCTGTCCTCCCTGGGCCGGTTTCTGTGTGGTGCTTTTGGGGCTCAACACCCACCCCAGTCCCAGGGCAGCCGCCTGCTGCATTTTCCTCTGTTCTCTCTCCTCCAGTGCGCTTCTCTGGTGCAGCTCGCTTTCTTTTACTGCCCTCCCTTGGGGGATTAAACTTATTTTGTGCATCTATCCTGCCTGGGCCATTGTCTGTGTGGTGCTTCTGGGGCTTAACACCCACCCCAGTCTCAGGGCAGCCACCTGCTGCCTCACACCATCACTCTTCAGTTTGCTTTCTACTAACCCCACTCTTCTGTTGGCTCTCTTCTACTTTGTGATCACTACTCTGTTTTTTGTTTTTGTTCTTCACTTCAGTGCACCGCTATGAAGCTTGTATTGTTGGGCGAGGGCGGTCGTGGGGAGAAAAGGGCAAAGCTTGTCCATGTTGCCCATTGCTGATCGCCACCCCGCCTGAGGGGGAAATCTTGTGGGCAACAGAGACTCCAACTGCAGATCCACCCAATGGGGCTGTGGAGGAGGCAGAAGATGTCTCTTCTCCGCTGCTGGGAGTGGACATTGCTAAACTTTTTGCAGAGGACAAGGAGGGATCTGAGGAAGAATGGGGGGGGGTTGTAGCCAGTCCCTCTACAATCCAAACTCCAGGGACTGTCTCTGACCACAGTCCACCCCTCACCCCCTCTTCCTGGTCCAGCTCCATGCCGCGGAAGTTAATCCTTCGTTCTCCTCCTGACTCACCAAGTCCCAGTCCCCGTTTCATTCAATCTCTCTGGCAGCACTTTCAAGCTCTTCACAATGACCACTGCTCTGCGTGGTGTCATCACTGCGATGCCCTGGTGCGTAGGGGCACTGACCCTAGGCACCTGTCATCCACTGCCCTACGCAAGCATCTGGAGAGGCACCTCGGCCACGCGAACCACCTAGCGGGCGAGTGAGGATGGCTAAAGATCAGAGAAGGGGGAAGGAATGGGAGTCCACGGCCAGCAGGAAGACTTGCTGTGAGGTGCTGCGGGTGGGAGTGGAATGCCCAGGCACAGGGCCGGATCTGGGGGGGGCAGGGGGGTAGTCTGCCCCCGGTGCCACCAGGGAGGGGGCGCGGGAGCAGCTCCCAGCTGCCGGAGCGCGCAGGCGGCAGTGCAGGCAGCCTCACAGCCCCCCGCGCTGCCTTTTGCCTGCCCTGGAGGGCAGGGGGTGCCCGGCAAGCCGGCCACCTCCTGTCCTCTCCTGCGGAGCAGGCGAAAGCAGCGTGGGGGGCTGCGAGGCCCCCCGCACCATTCGCCTTCGGGGAGGCGAATGGGGCAGGTGGCTTCTCAGCCCTGCACGCTGCTTCTGTCCACCCTGCATGATGACATCACCAAAGTAACATCATCATACAGTGCGGGGAGCGCGCGCGCATGCGCGCGCATGAGGCAGTCAGCCAAGGGTTGCCCTGGGCATGGGCAACCCTAGATCCGGCACTGCCCAGGCAGGCTACCCTGCGGGAGGTGGTCCCCTCGGGGTCTGTGACAGTGCCTAGCATACGAGTCAGGGGGAGGGCTCAGGCAGCAGGCACTAGAGTGGCGATGGAGACGATTGCTCTGGACGGGCTCCCATTGTCCATCGTGGAGGGTGTGGGCTTCCGGAGGCTGCTGTGTCACTTTGCACCCTGGTTCTCAATGCTGTCACGGAGGACCATTGGCTGGCGAGTCTTGCCCACCGTCTACCAGGGTGTTCGCACAAGGGTCATGAAGGCACTGTCAGGCGCAAAGGGACAGATCATCCACTTCATGGCAGACTTGTGGAGCGGCTGTCATCATGGCTACCTCGCCATCACAGCCCAGTGGTGGCAGCCGCTGCCCCAGGGGGATGGATGAGGACCACTCAGGGAAGAACATCGCCACCATGTTCAGGGCTGCATTGAGGGAGTGGGCGCCTGGCGGTGAGCTTGTCCGAGGCTTCATGGCCACTGATGCAGGAAGAAACATGCTGGCGGCCCTGAAAGAGGCATTCCTTGACGGCCTGGTCTCCCTGGCACATAAGCTGCACCTCGTCATGACAGATGCACTCGGGCTAGGTAGCAACATCAAGGCCAGCTGGGGACCAATTGACGTTGCAGGGGAGAGAGGAGCTCGGCCTCAGCTCTACGGATTGGTTAGCCCTCTCTCAGATGGTCCGTGTCCTGAGGCCATTTAAGGAGACCACTGAGCTCCTATGCTTGTACGAGTCCAGTCTGGGCTAGGTCATCCCCCTGATCCATGGCCTGGACCAGGTGCTGGCCAGAGAGATGGAACAACAGGACCAGCTTGTCCCCAGGGTCAGGGACTTGGTCGGGAGGTTGCAGGCAGGCGTGGCCACCCGCTTGTATCGTCTCTGCAAGGAGCTGCCATACAGACTGGTCTGCATGGTGACCCATGCATAAAAGGCAGCATAGCCATGCGAAACAGAGAACTCCATCAGTGGGTAAGGTACCTGTGCAGACTGGTATACAAGTTCCAGTCCCAACAAGTGGGACAGAGGGAAGAGAGTATGGGCGCAGGGATGGAGGACGAGGTGGAGGCGGAAGATGTACTGGCTGTCCCCAGGCAGGAGAGTTCTTCCCACGGTGACCCACCACACTTCTGGTGCTTGATGGTGGGCTGGGCAGTTGGCAGCAGTGAGGTCAGCACATCCGTCGTGGCAGAGGACTCGTTGGAGGTGATGGTCAGAGAGTACCTTGCTGAGCCACCCAACACCAACCCTCTGGAATACTGGGCAAGAAAATCTGCTATTTGGCCAGACCTTTAGAATGTGGCCACCAATATCCTCTCCTGCCCTCCCACCAGTGTCCAGAGCGAGCAGGTCTTCTCACACCTGGGAGACCTCCCCCGTCCCCACCACTCGATCTGGACCCGGACCTGGTGGACATGCTGTCTTTCTTGAAAGTCAACCTCCTACTGCTCGGCTACCCTTCCTGGAACTGGAGTTTTCTGACCTCTGAGCCACCCTTGTCTCTGCTTTTCCACATGCCTACCATCAGGCTGTGGCCAGGCCACAACATTTGAGATCAAGGTCCAAGCTTACTGGACACCTATGATGCAGGCTCACAGGAGCACATTTCAATTTTTTTTTTGTCTATCACTGTTCAGCACATTTTGCTTTTCCTTCCGCTTCACTTTTGAGCATGTTTTTTACTTTGTCTCCTTCGAGTCTTATTTTTATTTTTTTTATTTACATCATTTATAGTCCGTCTTTCTCACTGAGACTCAAGGCGGATAACATAGTATGAGGTTAATACAACCAGTATCAAGTACATTTCAATACAATGCCATAAGGTATACAGATAGAAGTTTAAAAGACATAGCATTAGCAGGGATCCAAGACAGAGTAGAAAAAATACTGGAGCAAAACATAATCAATTCTAGGACTAACATTAGACAACATGGAGCGCTGGTTATACATAGGAGTACGTATTTAAAGCAACCGATAATATATAAAACAAAAATTGTGATGAAGTCTATGATCCCCAGCTCGTTAGTGAAACATCTGAGACCCCATCCCTACAATACAGCCCTCCCATTTGAGTAAAAAGCCTTTTTGAATAGTTCGGTTTTGTATCGTTTACGGAAAGCCAGGAGAGTGGGGGCTCTTCTGACTTCCTCGGGCAGGTCATTCCACAGGATAGGGGCCACCACAGAGAAAGCCCATGTATGGGCTGCCGCTGACTTCACCCATGTGCAACCTGGCACCCGCAGGAGATCCTGTTCAGATGAGCAAAGCTGCCGTGGAGGAACATAGGGAGGGAGGTGGTCCCGTAGGTATGCAGGACCAAAGCCATGAAGAACATTGTATGTAATAACTAATACCTTGAACTGAGCATGGTAAAAAATGGGTAGCCAGTGGAGCGACTGTAGGATGGGAGCGCCTTTCTTGAATGAGGAGACCATTCACCACTGGGCTCTGGCTGGGTTTCTCTGCTCGCAGGAAAATGTCCTTACTTGAAGTGCCTGTACAGAATGGGAATGGATGAGTGGGTTTGGGCCCTGCTGCACCAGAAGTAAATACATCCACCATCAGAGTCCGGGCCACCCACATGTCCTCGTGCTGGAAGGACTTGTTAATCTGTCCGAAACAGTACAGAAGAGCTACACACGAGTGAAAGGGTGGGGGGATTTTCTACCCCTTTCCCATTGCCTCGCGGATGACAGGCTCCCCTCACGGACTCCACGTCTGTGTGGTGGGCTCTGTTGTTGAACGTGGCATTTTCGCCAGGGGAGCCCTCCCGCCCCATCTTGCCAAATACATTGGAACTGGTGGGGTTCAAAGATGGCCACAGTCTCTCTATCGCATGGGCACCTTTGTCCCTACATCTGGCGTCATGGATCGGGGAAGGTGGCAGCACAATTGATTGTTTGGTGTGGCAGGTTCCGCAAAAACTGTAATGTCTTCAATGCGATACGATGCCCTACTGTCCACCTTGGGGGGGCCTTTGTTTCTCCCTTCCCAAGATGGCGGGGTGCCTCCTCCACCGCCACCACGTCCAGCTGGTGGGTTTTGTTGGTGACAGCCTCCGATCCTCAACAGGAGAGGCAGGCCATAAATCAGCTATGCTGCCCTGCGGTCCCTGTTTGGGAGGGGGGGTCATCTCTCCATCCCCAGTCCTGTGGAGGGCACCCATATTTGTCTCCATGTCTGGCTGGTGGGTGTTGTGGATGTTCAGTGCCCAAGGGTCTTATTTTGTGCAACCCTTCTGCGAGGATGTGTGTGGCGCTCACCAGCACCACCATGTCTGGATGGTGTGTTCCGTTGTGCACTGGCAGTCCACACCCTGCTCCTCAGCACAAGGGGCAGGCATCAACATCTATTCCCGCTGCTTGCCGAAGTATTGGCATCTGTGTCCATCAAAAACCACACCCATTTCGGATTCCATTAGATGTCAATTTGAAAACCACATCCAGCTGGTCTGTCTGGTGTGTTTTGTTGGCAAACACCATTCCTCAACACAAAGGGCGGGCCTCTGTTCGCCAGACTGCCCCGTCTCCTCAGTAGGGTGGCTCATTTTGTGCACTCTGTCACTCTGGGGAGGGCATCTCCCAGCTTCGCCGTGTCCATCCAGAGGGTGTTTCCTGTCACCTCCACCCTTCGAAGTGAAGGCGGGCATGTGTCGCTGTGTTGCTCTGCTTTCCTGTCCTGGGGGGAATGGGTCTCTCCATCCCCTCCCCGTCCCAGGAGAGGGCATCCTCCACCATCGCCACGGCCAACGGGTGTGTTTGGTCGGTGGCAGCCTCCACTCCTCGATGTGAAGGGCAGTCACCTGCATCTTGCAGCACTCTGCTGAGTCTCTTTTGCTGCTGTTGTCCTCACCTGGGGAACTTGTTTTGTGCATCCTGTCCTGCCTGGGGAGGTATGGATGGCATCTCCTGGCTCCACCGTGTCAATCCAGAGGGTGTTTCTGGTTGCCTCCGCCCTGCGAAGCGAGGGTGGGCACGTGTTGCTCGTTGCTCTGCCTTCCTGTCCCGGGGAGGATGGGTCTCTCCATCCCCTCCCTGACCCAGGGGAGGGCAACCTCCGCCACTGCCACGGCCAACGGGTGTGTTTGGTTGGAGGAATCCTCCACTCCTTGACACAAGGGGCAGTCACCTATTGCAGCGTTGCTCTGCTTTCCCATCCCGGGGGAACGGGTCTCTCCATCCCCTCCCCCACCTGGGTGAAGGCATCCTCTGCCACCGGAAGGGGCGGCCGCCAACAGAACCTATGTCTGGGGGCCCATCAGTGAGGTAAATGTTGGGTGCTGCAATGCAGTCAAAGGACCCCTCGGTGGGGGTTCCGGCTGTGGGGGGTCTATAACTTGAAGATGCCTCACAAAACCTGGAGAATGGCTGGAGGAGAGCCTTCTGAACACTCCATGTGAGCATGGCATTTGTAAGAGGCCGGGATCTAACGAACTACGAATCAAACTGATTCGTGAAAATGGGAAGTTCGTGGGAATTCATGGTTTGTGGTTCGTCAGACAGGACGAACCACGAACACAAAGTTCGGGTTTTTGACGGTTCGTGCCCAACTCTATCAAGGAAGCATCCAGGATCACTCCCAGGCTCCTGACTCTCAAGGCCAGTACAAGTACCACCCTGTTGAGAACAGGAAGCTTGGGTCCCAAATCCATGTGCCCGCAACTCAAATACAGGATCTCTGTTTTCATGTGATGTGATTTCAGCGAACTCTGTTTCAACCATCCAGCCACAGCTTCAAAGGCATGCTTCAGGACATCTGGGGCTGTGCCAGGCCGGCAGCCCATTTGGTTCATATTAAGAGTAATTCAGCAGTGGAATCAGCTGCCCAGGGATGTGGGGGGTTCCCCCTCACTGGCAGTCTTCAAGGAGCGTCTAGACAAATACTTGTCAGGGATACTTTAGGCTGTTCCTCCATTGGGCACGGGTTGGACTAGATGGTCTGTAAGACCCCTTCCAACTCTAGGACTCTATGATTCTGTGAATGGATGAATAACTCTTATCCCTCTATCTTTGCCCACTAATAGAGAAGTGCCAGAAAAATTAATCTGGGGGAAGGGCAAAAAAAGAAAGAGAATTAAACTCTGGTTTAAACTAAACCAGAGACCTGCTTGAGGCAGCTTACCCAGACAATAAAATTTGAATTACCACATTTGAATTACCAACAGTAAAATAAGGGCTAAAGTTATATTCCTAAAACAGATGTCAGACCAGCAGCAGACCATCAAACAGATAAGATTAAACTCCTAAGTTAAAACCCTGGGTAAAAAGGAATGTTTTGGACTGGTGCCTAAGGACAGTAAGGTAGGCCCCCAGGTGGTCTTGAGGGGACGGGTATTCCATAGGTGAGGTGCCACCACTGAAAAAGCCCCGTCTCTAGTTCTCACCACTTTGCCTGTGTAGGAAGGGGCATGGAGAACAGGGCTTGTGGACTTGATAGGATGGGAGGAGATGGTCCTTCAAGTACCTGGATCCCAACCCATGTAGGACATTAGAGGTAAGAACCAGCACTTTGAATTCTGCCCAGAAACAGATGAGCAACAAGAGTAGACCTTGGAGTACAGGGTTGATATAGTCTCTGTATCCTTCTGTGACGGCAGCCTGTCTGCCTCACTGTGGATCCATGGACGTTTCTGGCCAGTTTTCAAAGGCACCCCCACATAAAGCGCATTACAGTAAACTAACCAGGGCCGATTCCAGATGGCCCTCCCCGTCCCGAAACATTGCACGTTGTCGCGTGAGAAAACGCAGTATTTCGCGTTTCGGGATGGGGAGGGCCATCTGGAATCGGCCCTGGGTGTGATCAGAGCATGGATCACCAGGAGCAAACCGTGGTTTCCAAAGAAGGACCATAGCAGGCTTTTTACCCCAAAGTGATAGAATATGCCAGGTACCACAAAAGAGACTGGAACTTGCAACCATAAGCCAGGATCCAGCAGCATCTTCCAGCCAGGAACCTGCTCCTTTAGGGGGAGCGCACCCCTTCAGGACAGGCCGACTTCTCCATCTTCAAGCGGCTTTGTCCTTGGCCAGCAGCACCCCGGTCTTGTCTGGATTGAGCGTCAGTTTGTGGGCCTTCATCGGTCTTGTCATTTCTTCTACTCATGCCTCATCTGAACTTAGTTGGGCTGGAAGACAAGTGCTGAGAGGAGAAAGAGGCAAGGCTGAACTTCTCTCACCTGCCTGCTTCGTTGTGTTGTAAGAGAAGGCAAGAGTCCCCCACACTTGAGATGTGACATGCAAGGAAGTGTGAGTCGATTCCCCTGCCATGTCTAGCTCAGCCCTGACCCGAGGTCTCCAGTGCCTTCCCAGGATCTTCTTCAGGTCGATGCAGCCATTTTAGACCCCATTTTTGTGAAATTTTGTTTTCTTTTGTTTCAATATACAGACATTCGTGCTGCCATGTTGCAGCCTCTTTGCCCAGTTTGAAGGGATCATTTGGGCCACTTCTCCTTCCGCTTGGCTTTTTGCCATCTTGAATATGCACAGGTGTCATCTGCTCTCCTGGCCTACCACAGTTCGCCCTGACTTTGCAGCACTTTGCAGTATAGGAATTCACTTGTTAACAGAGTATTGTGGGTTCCACAAGGACTTCCAGTCTTCAGATGGATGGGGAACATGCATTCTGGATAGGGCTACTATACCTCTGAAGGAGCAGGTTTGGGAGTTTTTCTAGCTCCGCCCTTTGCTACAGGAAAGCCAGATAGCAGCAATACCAGAAAGAGTCTTTTTTCTGCTAAGGCTTACCTACTGACTTCATCACCTGATGGGGCAAAAGGAAGTTGCTGCTACATCATTTTTTATGCCTGGTCATCTTCTAGATTAGACTATTGTAATGTGCTCTATATGAGGCTGCCCCTTGAAGACTGTTCAGCTGCTTCAGTTGTTTCAAAGGGGGCTGCCCAGAAGGAGGGTACATGTTACCTCGTTTGCTCCTTCGTTGGTTGTGTTTGGGCACAATTCAAGATGCTAGCTGTGGCATTCTCTCCCATGCTGTTCAATTCCCCCCCCCCTTCACTCTGCTTCTTTTGGAGACAGGTGAAAACAGAATTCTTCAATGAACTTTGGCACAGGGAGGCTGGGCCAGCGGAGGCCTTCCACTGCTGTTTCTGCTCTGCTGGTTTGCACTTTTTATAACGTGCATTGCTGTGCCGCCACACGTGCTTTTTTCCTGCTGTTTTTACAGTATTTTATTATGGCTATTTTAACTGCAGTATAGAAATATCCATAATTGTAAGTAAGTACATTGAATAAATCTCCCCAAAGTGGACAAATGTGCACCTTCAACATAAATAGCAAGGAAAAAAGGCTTCTGGCTTCATATATATACTGAACTGGCTGCCTCTGTTCAGCAAGGATATCTCAGCCTCAGTGGAGAGCTTAATGGAAACGGCAACACTGTCGTTGTACTTCCATAAATGTATAGCGATGTTACCCTTGGAATACTGTGCACACTTCTGGTTGTGTCAGCTCCAAAGAGATATTGATGGGTGACATTGGGCCTTCCTAACCTGTCTCATAGGGTTGTTGTAATCTCCAACAATACAGCTCTAGAAAAGTCCCAGAATTCAAAACAAATGAGTTTTGGTAATACTAAACATCAAACTCTGAAGAGAAATTCAGCATAGGATGACTCAGGAGCCTCCCTCACACAATTTACTTTTGAAAGTAGATTGATCTTTGTTGTGCAGTCAACAGACCTTTCAGTCATTAACTCAAATTATAGCACTTATGTATGTGTTTTGTTACCAGAGCTTTTTCCAGAATCCAAAATCTACTTTTAATGTATACATTAAACTGTTAGAGCGAGTGTTAAACTACGCTGCGGAATTAAACGCCGAGCTGGTCAGAGAGGCAAAAGCTTTATTTGAGGAAGTTACATACTTGAGGGAAAGGGGGAGAGATAGATCCTAGCTATCTGACTACATCTTGCAGAGACAGAGAAGAAGTGTGGCAGGAGAGAGAAGAAGCAGGATATTGCCCTGTTTAGCCCAATAGGAGACAAGACAAGGAAATGACCCCCAGGAAACAAGAGAGGTGCTACTCTCACTGTCCTAACTAAGTGATCCTTGCTGCCCCCTGCATGGTAGGCTCTTCTTACTTCTTGCTGCTGCAGTACACTAGACATTGTTATTTCTAACACCCCTTCTCAATGTCTAGTGTACAAAGTCCACAAAGTTCAGTCTTTCTCGTAGACTTTGAAATTTCTCTTTGGCAAGTGGCTTGGTGAGGATGTCTGCTATCATTTCTTCTGTAGGGCAGTACTGTAGCTCAACAAGTCCATCTTCTTGCATATTTCTCACAATGTGATTCTTTATGTCAATGTGCTTGGTTCTTGATCCAATTCTTTCTGTATTTGCAAGCTTTATGCAAGATTGATTATCTTCAAGGAGTTGTATAGGTTTGGGTTCATTTATCCCAAAGTCTTCTAATAGTTGTAGAATCCACTTGAGTTCTTGGCATGCTTCTGCTGCTGATATGTATTCAGCTTCTGTAGTTGATGCCGCTACTAGGTCTTGCTTTCTGCTTGTCCAACTGATTGCTCCTCCACCATAAAAGAATACTCGTCCACTGGTAGACTTTCTGTCTGTGATGTCTTCTGCCCAGTCAGCATCCATGAATCCCACTAGTCTGGGATTGTCGCTTGCTGGTAGCTTGAGCTTCAGTTGTGCAGTACCTCTCAGGTATCTTGCCAGTCTTTTGACTGCTTGCCAGTCATTCACACTTGGTGATGCACTTTTCCTGCACAGTATTCCAACTGCTGCTGCTATGTCAGGTCTGGTCACTGTACTTATGTAGAGCAGTTTTCCAATTGCTTCTCTGTACACTTTGATGTTTCTCAGAGGTTCATTGTTTCCATTTTGTTTCAGGAAATCTGTTTCCATTGGAGTACATGTTGGTTTTCCATCTTTCATGTCCATGTAGTCTAGGAAATCCATGATCTTTTGCTTTTGATTGAGGAGATAGCTTCCATCTTCCTCTCGCTCTATTTGAACTCCAAGGTAAAAGCTGACATTTCCAAGACGCTTTACTTCAACCTCTTGGTTCAGGTGCTGAATTATTTCATCACAATCTTGTTGATCCTCATAACAAAGAAGAATATCATCTACATAAATCAGGATAAAAGTCCATTTGTTGTCTTTCTTTCTTGAGTACAGGCAGCGTTCTGCCCCACCTTGCTTGAATCCTTCTTTGATGAGCATTTGGTTCAGTTTCTGATTCCAGGCCCTTGCAGCCTGTTTCAGTCCATAAATGCTCTTCTGCAGTTTGCATACAAGTCCTCTGTCTTTGGACTGTTCAAATCCAGGAGGCTGTGTCATATACACATCTTCTTCCAGCTCTCCATGAAGAAAAGCAGTTTTCACATCCAGATGCTCCACATGCATCTTCCTTGCGGCTGCTATGCTCAGTAGCGTTCTTACTGAAGTGTGTTTCACTACTGGTGCGAAGGTTTCATCATAGTCTTCTCCATACTTCTGGGAATATCCCTTTGCAACTAGTCTTGCTTTGTACTTTTGTACTTCTCCATCTGCATCAAGTTTGGTTTTTGAAAATCCATTTGCATCCTACTGTCCTTTTTCCAGGTGGTAGTTCTGTGAGAATCCATGTCTTGTTCTGGATCAGAGAATCAATTTCTTCTTTTGCAGCTTTTCTCCATTTCTCTGCTTCTCTTGCTGGCATTCCTTCTATGTCTTCCCAGCTAGAAGGTTCTGGTACAGCTTCTGTTTTTGCCAGGTAAGAGAATTTCAGTGGTGGAACTCCTTTGTTTGTTCTGTCTGAGCGTCTGACACTTGGCTCTGCTTCCCCTTCTCTTTCTGTGGGCTCTGCAGGTGTCTCTTGCGTCTCAGTCAGGTCCCAGAGTTGCACAATCTCTGGCTGCTGTGCTGCATCAGCTTCCTTTGGTGTAGACTCTCTGGTGTCAGGCTTGCTTGCCTTCTCTTCTTCATCAATGTACACCACATGGCGGATCTTCACCGTGTCTGTCTCTGGGTTGAGGATTCGATATCCCTTGCATCCCAGTGCATATCCAACAAATATGCCTGCTTCTGTTCTGAGATCCATCTTAGACCTCTTTTCCTTCGGAACATAAGTGTAGGCTTTTGATCCAAACACTCTCAGATGCCTTACATTGGGCTTGCGGTTGTACCACAGTTCAAATGGTGTGCTGCTTGCACCCTTTGTAGGTAGCATGTTCTGCAGATAGGCAGCAGTGTTGATAGCTTCTCCCCAATATTTTTGAGGTAGCTGTGCTTCTTGCAGCATGCTCCTGCACATTTCTGTGAGAGAACGATTTTTCCTTTCTGCTATCCCGTTGAGTTCGGGGGTGTATGGCACGGTCAGGTGATGCTCTATTCCTTCATCTGCTAGGAAGCTTGTCATCTCCTTCCCCACGTACTCGCCTCCATTGTCTGTGCGGATAGCTATTGGTTTTCTCTGGAATCTGTTCTGCACCATTGCTAGGTACATCTTGAATTTTTCCAGTACTTGGCTCTTTTCCTTGAGCAGGTAAATCACAGTAAATCTTGAAAAATCATCAGTAAAAGTCAGAAAGTACTTACTTCCACTGGGGGTTACTGTTCCCATGGGTCCACAGACATCACTGTGAATCAGCTCCAGTGGTCTTGTCGTCTGCTTCTCACTCTGTTTGGTGAAAGAAGGTCTTGTGCCTTTGGCTTGAATACAGCAAACACATTTCTCTGCATCAGGACATTTTCTCATTTGCAAATCATTAGTCAGATTCTGCCTTTCAAGCTGATATATATAATCCATATTAGCATGTCCAAGCCTTCTATGGATAAGACTAGTACAATTCTTGTGAGTGCACTTTTCAATTAAATTCACTGCGCCTTCAGAGCAATCCAGCATATACAGGCCATCTTCTAATGTGCCTTGTGCAATTAATTCACCTTCATTGCTAATAAAACATTTCTCTCCTTTGAATACAGTCTCGATTCCTCTTTTGGCCATAGCAGAAACCGATATTAAATTAGATTTAAGTTCAGGT
Source organism: Eublepharis macularius (assembly GCF_028583425.1). NCBI lineage: Eukaryota > Metazoa > Chordata > Lepidosauria > Squamata > Eublepharidae > Eublepharis > Eublepharis macularius. The sequence continues at coordinate 56,658,962 of NC_072804.1, read as the reverse complement.
ACGTATAGACAATCAGTGATCTGCACTTCTCTAGTTTGGCCACTGGGTAGTGCACAACATGCAGATACGGTCCCTTGTCCCCGAGCCGTTAAAGCCTCTCCATTTGCTGTATACAATTTATCGTGGCTTTCATTCATCTCATTAAAAAACTTCTCGTTGTTGCAAAGATGGTTAGTACACGCACTGTCAATTGCCCATTTGCATATGCTTTGATCATTTTTACCAACATTTAAACAATTCTTATCAGATCTGCTTTTCCTTTGACCATCGGCATTAGGTGACTTAATGGCTGCATTAGCATTCCTAAAGCCCTTTGTTCCCGTCCATCGTGGCGGTTGCTTGCTAACTCTCTGTGAATCACGAAACCAACAGTCTTCCTTTAAATGTCCTTTCTTTCTGCAGACGCTGCAGGAGAAATCATTTCTTGAACTGACTCTTAAAGCTAGCTCTCTTGGCTCACTTATATGATCCAGTTTGCTAAAACATTCCTCTTGCAGTCTTGCAAGTACATAGTTTAAGCTTAAATTTTCTCTCATTTCCAAAACATGTACTATGTTTGTATAAGATTGAGGAAGACTAGACAGCAAAATTATAGCTAGATCCTCATCCTGGATCTCCTTTCCAAGGGATCTTAATTTCTGTGTTAATTCCATGAAATTTGCAATATGATCTTTCAATTTTTCCTGAGGCTTCATCTCAATCCGATACAATTGCCTCATTAGCAAAATTTTAGTTTTAATTGATTCTTGACGGTTTATTTCTAGAAGAGACGTCCACATTTGTCTAGAAGTGGGCTCATGAATAACTCTTATCAATTGTTTATCACTTAAAGCATTAATGATAATAGATCTTGCCTTATTGTCGTGCTTGACCCATTTGACTTCCTTCTGAGGATCTCCAGTCGGTTTTTCATCTGTTATTGCAGACCAGACGTCCAGTTGAATAAGATGGGCTTTTATTCTTTCTGCCCAAAGATCATAGTTCCTCCCGTCGCCTAGTCGGTTGATCTGGAACCCCTGCTGTGCTCCCCAGGAGTCCGCCATCTTTCCTCTATTGTCTGCCCTCTGTGCTTTAGCCTGCGGCTACGGCAGAACTTTTATTGCTCTCTCTTAACTTCAGCTTGCGTTAATTGCCTCTGGGCCCATAACCCTGTTAGAGCGAGTGTTAAACTACGCTGCGGAATTAAACGCCGAGCTGGTCAGAGAGGCAAAAGCTTTATTTGAGGAAGTTACATACTTGAGGGAAAGGGGGAGAGATAGATCCTAGCTATCTGACTACATCTTGCAGAGACAGAGAAGAAGTGTGGCAGGAGAGAGAAGAAGCAGGATATTGCCCTGTTTAGCCCAATAGGAGACAAGACAAGGAAATGACCCCCAGGAAACAAGAGAGGTGCTACTCTCACTGTCCTAACTAAGTGATCCTTGCTGCCCCCTGCATGGTAGGCTCTTCTTACTTCTTGCTGCTGCAGTACACCAGACATTGTTATTTCTAACACAACAGACCTTTCAGTCATTAACTCAAATTATAGCACTTATGTATGTGTTTTGTTACCAGAGCTTTTTCCAGAATCCAAAATCTACTTTTAATGTATACATTAAACAAGGGGGAGCTAAAGGCACTAGATTTGCAGTTTGTGATCTAAGATGATGAGATTATGTTCTACCAGTACCAGTTTTTAAAGCCTTGACCTGGTTACAAGTTGGTGGCTGGGTCCACTTGAAAATGTCCACTTTGAGTTCTATATCCCAAAACATTTATATCTGAAGTTGCATCTCAGCCTGTAGGTGCCCTGACATCCTTGAAGATCACCTGAAGCAGCTCTGCCATTTGAGCAAAAGATCAAGGGCCTTCTCTAGGGCTGGGTCTGACTTGCACAACTCCCACCCCAGGAAGGCAGGTCCATACACCTCTCTGCTGGTCTTCAGACACTAAACTCTCCTTTTAGGAAAGCATTTGTTTCTGGTCCGCCTTTCTCAGTGAGACTCAAAGTGAATTACACAGCATAAATAAATAATTTGCTGAATTAGGGTAATAACCTTGTTGACCTTTGGATGATGCAATACAGAAATGTATGTAGAGTTTGGAGTTTTTCAGACTATTTCATAGTATTTTATTTTGCTGAGTTTGCTAATTATTTGATTTTAATTGCAGCTTTTTCTTGATTATTCATTGTCTGTTTGAATTGATGTTCATTTTCTTGGAAGCTGTTTCATAGGCTGGTTCGCCACCTGCGGCCATTCCTGGAAAAGGCTGATGTGGCCAGCTAGACATTTCTGGGTAACAACCATGATTAGATTATTGTGGGACTAACTTGGAAGAATGTCTGGAACCTTCAATTAGTGCCAAAAGTGGCCACAAAAGTCCTGATTGGGGCTCACCAAGGAGACCATATGACACCATGTTACGCCAACAGCTCTAGCTGGGTTGCCAATCTCAAGATTATCTTGAGAAGCTCTCGGCAGTTTAGGAGGGACTGCTTCCCTACGCAGGAGCCTGCCCATTACCCTGAGATCAGCTACAGCTGTCCTGTACAGTAACAAAGATAAATTTGGTGCTTGCTGATTCTAAGGATTTTATTATACTTTTCAAAATAATATGAGAATCAGAACTCTCCGTGATATGAATGGTAAAATAAGGGGAGCTGACTGCTCTACTGCCTCTATTCTAGAGCATCTAAATGCAAACCTTCCTAGCTTTATGATGCAGTCTCCTGTGCCTTCTTGGACCCCTGAATGCTAGCCTCTGCCTCTTCCTACTTTTCATTTCTTGGAATTTACAAAGCGACACACAGAAATGAGAATATCAGGACTTTAAGAAGAGTAAGAGTAAAATCAAGTAGGGAGTCCTCTCTGTACCGCTGCCTCTTTGTCCTCTGTCCATGCTTAGGGCTCCCAGGGTTCTCAACCCTACTTCTTCAGCAGGCCTAGCCTCCTTGGCTGGCACTCTAAACACATCTGGGTCCTTGTGCCTGCTTCCAATGCCAACATTCCTGTGCCCGCTCTGTAATGCCACCTTTCTAGGATTGCCAAATGCTAGAAAGAGTAGCCCGCCCATCTTTCAGTAGCCCTAACAGTTATATATCGGAGCAACAAGCTTCTACTTACCCAAAGTAGCCCACAGGATCCTCAAACAGAGTGCTAGCCTAGGTGGCCCTGTGCTAGGATCCAGCACTGGCAGGGTCTGATTTCTCAATCCTGGATAAAAAAATCCAGAACCATAATCCGGATTTGATGTACTAACCTCTTACTGATCCTCAGGAACCACATAGGGGGCAAAGCGGTGGGAGGGGTATTGGCAGAAATCGCTGCCTCCTCTTCCCCAAACAGAAATGCTGTTATGTTGGAGACACTGCGTGGCTGAATGCTTGCCAGTAGGTGCAGAATGCCTTTCCCACACTGGTGAGTAGCTGTGAACAGCTCCCTTCCTCACGCATCTTGGGTACAAATTCCTGGGACTGAAGGTATATGGCTCCTTGTGGTCTTCAGCCCTACAACCTCCCTCTCTCTCTCTCTTTTTTTTAGGGAACTAAAAACTGTTGGCAGTGTATCTACCGACCAGCATTTAACACCTTCTCTGGTCCTTCTTTCTTCACTGCAGTAAAAAACCCGAGCCAATCCTGTCCATCACCCCTACGGGCTACCCCAAAGAAGGCACCTACCACCCCATCTACATCATCCCAGACCAGATGGAGCAGTGCATTTATGCAACCGAGGTAATGAACAGAAGCTCACTCCTTGACCCTGCCTGTTTAGCTCAGGGGACCACAGAAGACGAGCACCAAGTTCTTGTGCCGTAGTGACTTAAAGGAATCTCCGCAGGCAGAGGCAGCAAACCTCTAAATACCAGGACTAGAAGGTAACCCAGGCATCTGGATGCCCTGCTCCTTGCCTTTCCAGGACTACTGATTGGCCACTGTGTGAAAGAGGAGGCTGGACTACAAGGCGGACCTTTGGTCCAGTCCAGCAGGGCTCTTCCTATCATGCAAACAAAAAACAGGTATTCATTTCTTAGCTATCAGTGGGTTCCTCTCCCACAGCAGGAACCTATCCCAGGAAGTCTTAACACAGATTAAATTACTCTTGCCCCTCCCCTTAGGAAGTCGCGGGCTGTCCATCTCCTTAAAGGCTTACGGGCTTCCTTTACTTGGCAACTTTTTAAAAAATCTGTGTGTGTGTGTGGGGGGGGGGTTCTTCTCGAAGTCACAGGCACCAGCCACTAGACGTTTGTCCTACCAATAACACAGCCAGAGTCAGGAACAGAGTTGGATTTTCTCTAGGGAAACTGCGCCCCAAACCTGCACAATTTTTTTCCCGGGTTGTTTTGCTCCAACCCTGGAAAAGTTTGTGTATTGAGTGTGGCAAAGGCCTCTTCAAACCATCCCCACCCCTCTTAATATGACTCCTGCCTTCACCCCAAGGCAAGAGCCTCGCTGGGCTGGAACAAACCTACCCAGCTACCCCTTTGGAATTGATCTAGACAATATCCTTCAAAACCAGCTTCTCAAACTGGGAACATTACAAAAAATATGAGAGTTTAAATTCAAAATTTAGGAATGTGCTGAATTTCATATTGTGTTAAATTTCATTCCAGCTCAGTGTTAGACATACTGCCTTCTCCAATCTTTCATTGCACAACTGTGAAATGTATCCTGGTAGTCAGTGCAGTATTGCAAAGTTTAAAAGCTACTTGCATGCGATTCACAGAGCATCAGAACAAATGCTTCTGCCTAAGCCCTTGTTTTGTAGGGGACGGGTGTCAGCCATCCGATACACCGTGTGGGATCTCGCTGTCTCTCTCCACCCACCTGAGTTCAGCATTCTTAAGGATGCACCTAGACCACCATTTCAAATACTGAGCTTTATGTGGTTGGGGGTGAGGGGGATAGGAAAGAGTAATCTGTTTTCCAAAACCCTGTTGGACTTAGGAGGACAGGTGAGTAGCTCTTAACCTTGAAGGAATGATGGTTTTGCAAATACAAATGTCACGGTAGCCCCAAACCACAGGCCTCTAAACATTCAAAACTTCCTGGGAAACCCAACTTACAAGGTATCGCACCTCTTATTGTATGATGAGGAGGACTTGGTCATGGCGTCCCACAGTGAAAGTAAAGAGGTTTGTTTGGAGTTTTGCAGACTCATGCAAATACTTGTGCATAAAGAAACCTCACCTTGGCTCTTAAAGCTCCACAAGTTAGCCTAGAGGCTGTGAAAATGCCGCAGATTCTCATGTTTGAAGGAGGATTTTCAAAACGGACATTTGAAATAGAGGGAAACATAATGGTTGCCACCATCCCAACTCTTAACAGCCTGGGCTTGACAGAAGGAACTCATGTTGCCTTGCTGCCCCTTCCCCTGCAACCACCAGTCTATAAACAGGGTAGTCGGCGTGCCAAAGGCTCCCTTCTCCTGTAATACTCATCCTGCGTGTGCATTCCTTGAGACCAAAGTTCGACAGCGTTCATTGAGCTGGCCGTCCCAGGGAGGCAAAGCTTCAACCACTTCCTGCTCTGGCTGTAGCGCCTCCCTAGCGCCTGATGGACTCCACAGACTGCTGTCCATGTGTCTGCTTCTCCAATTCCTCCCTCATGAAAACAGCACTTCTTATAGCACTCCATGCTTCTTGCTCTTCTGAGAGTGTTTTTAAGTGTAGCAGCTCCAAGAATGGCAGTCCATGGGGACTGAAGCGTAAGCCAGTGCTTGCTGTGTGGTTTCAGGTATAATTCTGAAATTATACCTAAATTCTGTGTGGTTTCAGGTATAATTCTGTGTGGTTTCAGGTATAATTCTGAAATTATACCTAAATTCTGTGTGGTTTCAGGTACAATTACAGGTTTATGTGTGTAAAACTCCAAAGGGTTGTTTTTTCTGTTTTTTTTTTAAAGGTGACAGTGTTAGGGACTGGTAAGTAAGAGACTAACCCCAGGTTGGCCTGATGGATATACTCAGCACCTCCGTTCTCTAAAACTTCTCCCATCTGTTCAATAACCGCTAAGAAATTTAGCCTATTGGGGTTCCCTGTTGCAATTATTTATTTACTAGTCAAGTTCATTCTTGAAAGAACTAGGAAGAGAAGTTTAGGTGAGTAGCCATGTTGGTCTATAGTACAGAACAGCAGGATTTGAGTCCAGTGGCACCTTAGAGACCAATAAGATTTTCAGATCGTAAGCTTTCAAGAGTCAGAGCATCGCGGAGGAAGAGTAGTTTAACCTCTTAAGAACCCTTCAGGGTATAGGAAAGTAGTTAATGCACAACCATGTGACAAAGCGTGTCTAGAGCTACTGAACAGGACTTGTGTGTGGGCAGGAATTTGAACTGTGGTGTCTGAACCCGGTCAGTCCCAACCAGCTGATAATCAAACTGGTAACAAGAGTATTATATTAACAAATTAGTAACAAATTATTATATTGAAATGTGTGGGCTAGCTAAGATACCTTACTACAAGAATATTATATTGCATTATTTTGAAAAAATATTTTATGTAGAATAAGCAAACATGTATCAGGCTGTGGTCTGTCAGTGCTCTCTGTATCTGTGAGCCCATCCCGTTCAGATTGATAATTAATACGGACACCAGTGTGGCATTTGGAAAAGTGATGAATATGCCTTGGGGGCCCTTGCCCAGATGTAGAGAAGGCTGCATGGCTGGGATCAGGTCTTCCCAAAGAAGACTTTGTGGGGGACTGAGAGAGAAGGCCCTGCTGCCACTGTGCTGGCCACAGCCTGCTCGGGGGCCCTGGGGAAGTTGCCACACAGGCACTGGCCTCCTGCCAGAATGGAAACCGGGGATGCTCAATGAGAGCAAACATCATGCATCGTTCCTTATTACTTTAGCTTATGTATAGCTTACCTGTCTCACTGAGACTCAAGGTGGATTACAGAGTACAGAAAGGGTGGGGGGGGGAAATGCAATAATGCATTCAAGGACATCAAATGAACAATGTAATAGAGACAGAAATACAAAACTAAATATCAGTACCAGGGGGGGGATACAAAATTAATTGATGTAAGCAGCAAACTACTAAGGCTACCATAGTGTAAGGAAGGCAGAAGGCAGGATCACACAGACATACGGCAATGCAGAATCTCCTCCCTGTCTCACTCCAATTCTATTTCCATTACAAGAATGACCTCCTGGGTGTTAGTTTTGTACAAATTGTGGAATTCTAGCGCTGTGGGAGCTTCCTGACCTGCTCAGACAGGCCGCTCCACCTGGCAGGAGCTATCACAGAGATCTGTGAGTGAGTTCTGGCATTAGGGGACTGGGGATTACGGAACAGGGAGCACGCAGGCTCCGCAGGGGCTCCCTGGAGCTTCTGCTATAGCAGCAGCCAAAGCTTCCTAACTCGAGCTAAACATGCACAGCTCCTGTTCTACAGGAAGTCTCGCCTGGTCAAGCTCTTGTACAAATCGTAAGGGTAAGCCAAATGTTTCATTTTATTTTCCTTAATGCATGCCGTGAATGCACAGGACAGCGACATCTGATAAAATTCTGCTGCTCTTAGTGTCAATTAACACTCCTTGGCAGTAGATACACTTTTGCCAACAGGAGCTAATGCGCCCTACGGGCAAGCAAGCCTTTCTCAGGCAGGCTGACGCACCCCCAGCTGCCAGAAAATAAGGTGACGGCAGTTAGAGAGGACCTTCCTCGCAGTAGACCCTGGAGCTGCCAGCTGCCGCAGCCTATCATTTCCAGTGTTTCAGTCTGGGCAAGAGAAGACTAGAAGGTGCCTTAGTAGGGAGTTAGGGTTCCCAACCTTCTCTCAGGTGCTCTTCCGGAAGATGAGTCAGGTTGGTCAGAAGTAAATTGTATACGAACAATTGATTGGAGACTGCCTCTAGAAACAGCACGCAGCCCCAACAGAGTGGGGGTCAGGCTCCTTCTCTGGGAAAGCCCTGAGTTAGAGCCACTCCGGACGGTCAAAGGCCAGCCAGCCAGGCCATCCCTGGAGCATTTTTGGAAGGGTGAGCTCCCCCCCCTCCCCGGACAAGCTACAGTCTTTCCCGCACCACTGCCAGGCCTCCTCACAGCTCCCCTCTCTCCCCCAGCCGTTCAGACCTTGGGCCAGATCCTGGTACAGCACACCAAGACCACCTCTGTATTGACTCTCTCACCCCCACCCCCAGCTCCACGTCCATCCTGTCCCCCTATTCCCTCCTCCAATGAGAGGACCGTGGGCAAAGCCTCCTCCCTCCAAGAGTTCACAAACTAGATCCAAGCCAAATCACCATTTAACCCCCAACAATATTGCTAGGCTCTATCTAGAGAAGATCAGTACACCAGCATCCCCACAAGAACACAACGGACAAGAGGCCCGTATCACCCATAAGTGGGGAAGGTCGTCCTAGTTCTTTTGAGAACATCATCAAAGGGCAGATTAGCCTTCTCTGAAGGTTACACCGTAGGATTCATAAAAGTCCCTCAAAGAAACGTTTGCAATCTTGCCTGCTTGGCAATATATGGTGGTTTCATTAGACCAGAATTGAAGGGGGGGGTGTATATTCCATAGTCATCTTAGCCCCCACAAAGGATAGGACTGAAACGTTTACACGGGCACATGAATCTCAGACCCTTTTGCATGGAGGTCATAAATAGAGCCTTTACAGCTTGCCTTCCTCCAACAGAAGACTCAAGGCAGCTAACGGTTATTCTGCATTGCGGAACCCTCTAATACCTTTTGGGGCTTCATCCTCAGCGCTGGGTACAGCGGGATCAGTCTTCTGGGCCTTGCCCTCTGGGGCTTCCTGGGAACTGCCCAGGACCAGTTACCTGGGCTTTGTTCTTTCACGAGGCTGCATTTGGGAGGGTATTTATTTATATCCCACCCTTCAATCTCATCCGTTCCCCAGGATAGTTTACAACATCATTAAGACCCTTTTTTAAAGTAACAAAAATCTTAAACACAAGAGCCAGCCAACAGAAGCCTGTTACTGAAGCCTAAAAAGCACTGAACAAATACAAGAAAAGTGAGTAAAAATAAGCCAGACGAAAAAAAGGAAGACACAAACCACTAGGTAAACCTGCAACAGTTTATACATCTACAGGATCCCCAAAGCCCCTCTAGGACAGTCTTCATTTACTGGAGTGATAATCGGCAGAGAAGAGACCAAATATCTCTTGGGAAGGTATTCCATGGACCATAGTCAAAGGTCCACATACCTTTGACTATAGAGAAACAGAGAAGAGGAGCTTTGCTGATGCCCTCAGTTCCTCAGGTGAGTCTGTGTGGGAGCAAGCGTCCTTGATACACTCGAGGCCTGGACCATATACAGCTTTGAAGGGCAGAACAAGTCATTTGAATCAGGCCCGGAAACGAATTAGCAGCAAGTACAGATGGAACAAACTCGGTATAATGGGGAATATGGCAGCTGCATTTTGGACTAAGGTTTGTGCTATCATGAAAGGGTTCCTGTCCTGGCCAGAAAGGGGCACAGCTGGCAAACCAGGGTAAAGGCACTCTGGCCCCTGCTGGCCCCTGCCTCCAACATGCAGACTCAACTTGTCAAGAAGAATGTAACCTATCCCAGACGACGACATTTTTTGACCACAATGGGTCGTCTGCTTTGTACCTATTAAGCATCAGCTTCGTGTCCTCCATCTGAAACATCACTGTCTCAAAACACTGGTTCAGAATTTCTACCACTTCTCCGGGATTAGACAGAGAGAGAGAGAGAGAGAAGGTTATATGCATTTTGATGACAACAGAGCCTAAATGTCATCACGGAAATGTAACCTATCTAGTAGGTATGAGATTTCAGCCTTAGTCTGGGGTGGCCTCTGAGACAACCAAGAGAATGGCCAATCACCTGCTCACCTGCGATTTGTTCTTCCCTGATTCTCTCAGGTGCCACTCATCCCACTCGCCTGCAAGGAGAGGAATGGGAAGGGACAGGAAACTGCAGAGTAAGGACGTGGGTCACCCTGGCTTTGCCTCTCAGCTTGTTACTTGAGCATAGCATCTCTTTAAAAAATCTTGTGATCTGCAGAGAACTTTTTTTTAGGTTATTCTTTATTCTGGGTCCGTTTGCTCATGAAAAACAAGGAGCATCCGTCCGCCTGAAGAAGAGACAGAGCTGATTTGCGTGCAGAAGGTCCTGAGGTCATTCCCTGGCACCTCCAGTTAAAGGACCCGTGGAAGGTGTTGGGGAAGACCCTTTTCCTACCTGGGACTTGGGAGAGCCACTGCCAGCCAGAGAAAACAGGATGGACCAATGATAAGACTCCATATAAAGCAACTTCATGTCTACAGCACATGCAATCCTCTTTTCTTTTCACCTTGTTTGTCTTGGTTTATTGTGGAATTAATGGTTATAACACAGGGCATCTATGGCTTTGGCAGTCTCCAATCAATTTTTGTTAGATATGTTACTTCCCATACTAGCTCTTGAAGAGTATGACTCATCTTTTTGGAACGACACCTGGGAGAACGTGAGAAGAGCTCACAGGTGAGTACACAATTTGCTGATCCTTGACTTTTAGTGTGCTGAGGGGGTGGGGGGCACAGACTTTGCCGTCTGGGGCCTGTTTTGATCATGAGCCTCTCTCCGTATTTACTCTTGCATCCAAAGCAGCAGCAGCTTCAGCATAAGATTTTGAGTCACCCCTCGGCTACAACCTTGAATGGAAGAGAAAGCCAGCCAAGGATACTGAAACAACATTAAACCCCAAATAGTAAAGGGTAACCAACCTCCCATTCCCCTTCTCCAGTAGGACCAGATTATCAGTCATCCAGGAAGGGAAACACACCTAAAGACACTCGTGGATATATTCTCCTATACCATATAAGAAAAACAGTGTGAGAATCACAGTATTTCTGCCGCCGCCACCACCTCAATAGGCCAAAATTTCACAAAGGTCTTACGTTTTATAGACTTCCATGAGCTATGGGACAGGTGAGATCTGGAACCCAGATCCCTTCTCCTTTTGTGTCTGTTGGTGCAACTCCCATATGCTGGGAATATGACCAGTAGACACCACCCATGATGTGGTTGGGAGGGAAAGGAATGCTGAAGTTTGCAGTACAGAGCGCAGGAGATTCTTCTGTGGGGCACTTGAGTTTCACAGCTGGCTGGAGGTGCAGTTTGACTGGGAACCTTTTTCTGCATCTTTTCCTGGTGGGACTGATTCCTTCCTTGGACAAGGGTTCACCAGGTGCTTAGAGGGCAAGGAGTTAAGGCTTAGCTGTTACTTTCCCTTCTAATATTTATTCCCCTCCATCTTTCATATTTATTTCTAGGTCTGAAGAGGATCCTCCTCCCGAGCTCTGGAATCTGGCATCTATATTTTATTTTATTTTCCTCCAAATTCTCAGCTAAAGGAATGTTTACAAAGCAGACTGAATGGACTCCTGGAGCAGCTGGCATCTCACCGTTATTCGTTGGTTTTTATCTATACAGTATTATAAAAAGACTCCTTTTTTAAAGGAAAAATATTTAATATTTATTCTTGCTGCTATTTTTAAAAGAATAATTATTTTTGCATTGAGAACAACAGAGTGACTCACAGATCCCAGGAAGAAGAACAACAGACGGATTGGAAAGTGAAAAGTTAGCCCTGGGTTTTCAGAGGTTTGTTGGGTCTTTTTTTCTTGAAGGGGTGGGTGGGCGAAAGGGAGGCTGATTTGGGATGGGGGAAGGGGAGGAATATTTGGGGGAGCCGTAAAGGAATAAAGGACGTTGTGCTAAGATTGTATAATCTGTAGAAAAGGCGGGCCCTTTTCCCACATAAGTGCCAGTAATTTTCACAGGTTTGTATACACTGTACTTTTGTTTATCTTTTTAATTGTTGAGGCGTTTCCTACTGTTCTGTGGGTTTCCCCCCCAGTCTACAGTGATTCTTCCTTCTCAGCCTGAAAAAAAGGTAATGCTGCCTGTCCAGTTTTGCCATTGGTAGGTGTCAAGAGTAAGAGTGTCCCCCCCACAAGATGTACATATAGATCCACTGGTATCATGGGATTGAGAAAGAAAAAACAATCCGAAGGGGCGATGTTCAGGGGGCAAAGGGGTGTGGAATATTCACTCAGGGGTGGAGGGTTTCTTATGAGTCAAAGGGTGGTGTCAAATTACTACCCAGTTGGCTGCAGGACACATCAAATCCACAAATGCTCATACACAAACACACAAACAATGGTAAGTTTACATGGCCTGACCTTGCTAGCAGCACTAACCACACTGTGAAGAATGCCAGTTATTCTTCGAGGAGCATTTAGTTTTTGTGCTTTCGCTCTGTGGTAGGAGAATTTATACGAGACTAGACATGGTTAATGTTACATGGTCAGTTCCTTGCGGCGGAGGGCGTGTGGAATTGAGGGGGTTAAAAAGGAGGTTTCACTCATATTCACAAGAGAGTCTCAGGAAGAGAAAGGGCAGCAGCAGCAGGTTTTGTTCCACCAGGGAGTCTGTCCTTGGAAGAGTCGCTTGGGGAGGCTCTCCTCCTCTCCCCGTCCATGCGGACTGCACTCCGGGGCAGCAGCTGGCTGTTCCGGCCCACCTGCCTTTGAACCCACCCAGCCACAAAGCAGGAATTTGGGTCAGACCGAAAGTGTTAAGACAGGTAACCAGAGGTTTTCACCCTTAGCCTGAAGTTCTTTGACTCGTGAAGGATTTTGGAATCAAGTGCAGTTTACAAAACAAGTTGGATTAATTTTCATGGATTAATTTTGCTTCCAAAATGAGCACCCATTGTTTAGAAACACAGAGACAATAATTTGAATTTTCAAACACAGAAAAGTCAACATCTTTTGTTATATTTTATGCAAGGGGGGTGGAATTGTGGTTTGAGAGCTGAAACTTAACTATATATTAACCAGTCTTTGGCAACTGCTTTTTCTTGTTTAATTCTAGGGGTTTTTTAAAAAAATTGAAAAGGAAGGTTTATATTATCAGCCTCACGTCGTAAACATAATGAATTGTCCTAGAAACATTATTTGAGTGTGCTTGTTGCTTTTAAAATTGTTTTAATTTTTTTTATTTAAAACACAAGAAATTCTGTATACAAGAAGTCTTTTGGAGATACTTTATATACATATTTAAATTGTATATACTGTATATTTATGTCATGTATATACCTCTTTCCAGCCAGTTCCCTTTCCCTTTTCTTTCTATGTATGGTCCCCTCCTCAAAAGAAAGTTATATAAAATATCTATTTTACTCAATAAAAACCAGTCTGCCTGATGCAGTCGTCTCACATTATGTTTTGCTCCATCTTTACTCACAAGTCATAAGGTTAGAAGCCATGAAGTCCAACCTAGAGCCACGTAAGCACTCCTGGATGTATATGGAGCCTCATGTGTGAAGTAGCTTCTCCATTCACATTTAGCAGCCAGTTTGGTGTAGTGGTTAAGAGCAGCAGGACTCTAATCTGGAGAACCAGGTTTGATTCCCCCCCTCCTCTGCTTGAAGCCAGCTGGGTGACCTTGGGTCAGTCACAGCTCCTTTCAGAGGTCTCTCAGGCCCACCCACCTCACAGGGTGATTGTTGTGGGGATAATAACACACTTTGTAAACTGCTCTGAGTGGGGCATTAAGTCGTCCTAAAGGGCTGTATATAAAACTATTATTATTATTATTATTATTATTATTATTATTATTAAGCTACATATATCCAGTTATGCAATTCCAAAGACTTAATAGCACCTATGATTTCAAAAGAAAAGGCAATTTCTGCCAAATCTCCCTTTCCACTGCAGACCCCTCTGATGCTGTTCCTCAGGATCTGCTGACCCTCCCACTCAGGGACAACATTTCCAGGGGTTCAGTGGACTGCAGAAGGAGAGAGCACTCTGTGAATCCCCCACGCCCCTTACAACAGACATGTGGCTTGTTTGAAAAGTGGCAGGAGGATCAGGGCCAGGATTCAACCATAAACACTTTGCTGTCTCAACATAGTTACAAAACAGCTATATCGGGCACCAATATGCTAAGAATGTAGGATATAAAGAACTAGTACTGGAGGGCATCCTTCATGAAAACAAAAAGCACCCCGGGTGCATCTCTTATCTCATAGAGCCAGTTTGGTGTAGTGGTTAAGAGCCGGGACTCTAATCTGGAGAACCGGGTCTGATTCCCCACTCCTCCACTTGAAGCCAGCTGGGTGACCTTGGGTCAGTCACAGCTCTCTCACAGCCCCACCCACCTCACAGGGTATTTGTTGTTGTGGGGATAATAATGGCATGCTTTGTAAACAGCTTTGAGTGGGCGTTAAGTTGTTCTGAAGAGCAGTATATAAATCAAATATTATTATTATATTATAGACTCTGCACAGGCATTCCTGTGATGCGCCTAGGCTTGCCCCGTAAGTCTTTAAAGTGCCACTGAACCAGTTTTCTTTTGCTACTAACAGGGCTGAAATTGCCCTATAAGGACAGTTCTGCCACCCTGCACTTTATATCCAGGTCTGTTTTTCCAATCCTCGAGGTATTCCAAGCATTCATTTGTATCGGTCATCTTCAAGGACCTTTCCAATCAGGACCCTACTGGAGACCACGATGCCCCCAAGTGTCGTGGTGGTGGGGGATACTGCGGCAGGGACAGAAGATCTTTTTTATCGTCCAGAAATGGGCCTCCTTGCTGAGAGGCCCCTTTTAGATGAAAAGCTTCTCCCGCCCCTTCTAAACCTTTCCCCTTGCCCCCCTACCCCAACCACAGGGGACTTGCTCCCTGAACTAATAGAGCAAAGTGTTAATGGGGAAACCATCAGGGAGCAATGTGTTAAAAGTGCTGACATGCCCCCCCCCCCATAGCTGTTTACAAGCAGCTGTCAACACATCACTGAAAAATTAGCCCCCACCCTACCCTGGGGTGCCGTGCCTGGTGTTAAATGTTGAAAAGGGCAAGGGAAAGTGATGGTTCTATTCTCAGTCCTGAAGTTGCAGGGGCTGGGGGGGGGGGCAGCATTTTAAACTGGAAAAGGTGCATTTCCAGCGTCTCAGGGGTTGTATGTGGCACTGTACCAAATAGTCACTTTTTTTCTCAGCTACAGAGAACAAGGGCGATGGAAAGTTTAAACCTGGTTGATTTCCCCCTTAGCATCACTTGAAGCAGAACTTGAACCAGTAACGTATACAGTTCGAGCAAGCCTCCAGCAAAAGACATGGTGTGTCTGATGTACATATTGTTTTTGCCTTGCTTTCCATGACACCTTCTAGCACTCTGGTAACTCCTCAGGAGTGCTAGAAGTGTCATGGGAAAGTGGTTCAGGAATCACATTAGATGGTCACTTGTGGGGAAGAAAACCCTTTTGGGAAGGTCTTCTAAACTTTATTGGTGCTAAAATACAAATGTTATTTAAAGCTCTAACTCACTGGCCTTTTAACTCCTTGAAAATGTGAAAAAGAAATCCCTAAAAGAATTTCAGATACATATCGGAGGGAATGCAGCATATGGTGGCACCTGGTGTAAAACCCAACAAAGTATTTCATCTGATCCATTCAGCCCTGTAATCTCCACACCAGCCATTGTTTAGTGTCTTCTCAGAGGATCGAGAGCATCCGCTTCAGAAAGCGCTGAAATCTTTTGGGGCACCTCACAAGAAATCTACACCGCCACCACCTACTTGGCATGCTCGAATCTAAAACCTTGCGGACGAACTCCTGCGCCAGAAATGTCTGGCGAAATGATCAACAAAGATGGATTCTTTTGACAATGTTGGGCATATCGCCAGCTCTTCCCAAATGGCGCTTCTGTCACCCTGTTAAAAACATGCCGGCATAATGATGCCTCTTCTTGCTAGCATTCTGTTCCACCTTTATAATGCTGGATAACCCAAGACTTAATATTATTACATACGTATAAGAACCTTACTGCGCTCCCCACATCTCCTGTTACCGCTCGCTTTAGTTTATTGATTTCTTACTATGTTGTCATTCTCCTGTATAGATTGTTTTGTAAAATTCCAATAAATTTTTAATAAAAAATACTGTAGACCAAGCAGCAAGTGTGGTCCATAGGTATATAATCAGATCTAAGAGGCAAGCTGAAGATACTCCTTCTGGTTTTGGGCAAGTTACTGATTTCTCAGCTGCAGGGGGTAAGATCTTCCTGACCAGGGTGCAGAACTAACAATAAAAATCAGTAAACCGCCAGATGGATCAGAAATGTTCCACGTAGATGCAGCCACAACAGTGGTACAACTTAGCAGAATCCAATATAGTTCACACGTTAATCTAATTACCAATTCACACAAATCAACCACCAAAGCTCTCACTCCCATAAATGCAAAGCACAAAAGAGACTGCACACATCTGGACAAAAACAAATAGAACCACACAGAAAACTGCTCAAGACAAACAGGAACCTTGTGGCAACTTAAGGACTAACATGTTTTCATCTGACAAACTTGCAGATTTCAGCCCACTTCCTCCAATGCATGAATGCCAAGAAATGAGAACAACTCGGTGCTTGACTTCTAAAGTATGACGAGATTCTGGGTTCAGAACAGCCCAGATTTCAAACCTGTCGCCAAACTGGCTGTGATTAATGAATATTACGGAATAAATATTCAGTACAGATTTGGGGCCGATTCTCACTTGCCACTTGCAGCATTAAGGGATGGCTTGCATGTGTGAATGAGCCACATTTGCAGATACCTAGCAACATGGAACTCTCATGGCCCCAGAAAACAGGACATTTCAGTGATGCAAGTTCACACGTTCAGTTTCAATGTAGGCTTGAGGCAGAGCAAGAGCCAGGATGAAGCGGCAAAAGTTTTTTTTTGAGGGACAGACAGCTGAATGTAATGTAGTGGGCGCCGAGGCAAGTCATCACGGAGATATCCCAGAACAAGAATGCTTGCCCTACCACTTCCTTACTTTGGGGTACGTTGGCCTGATAATCCTAACCGGGCAGTGGAGTAGCACTGCATAAATTCGAGATCCCTTAACAGAAACAAACCAACCCTTTAACATGAGAGTTGTTTAAAACAGAAGCATTTCAAGGCTATGTACTGGAGAATGATTCTGCAGAGAAAGAAGGGCCATCTGATCTGTGTCCACGAGAACCCCCACCTCACATACAAACCCTTCAGAAGTGGCTTCTGGGAGGGCAGTAAGGCTTCACCCCAAAGCATCCCCACAGTGCCCTCTGGTGTCTGCTCACTTTATCAACAAAGGACAAATCGAGCAGGAGTATTCCCTGCCAGAGTGCTGTTCCCAGCTCACTAGTACAACCTTCTTATAATTCCGGATGGGTAGCTATGTTAGGGCCAAGCTACAAGTGACGAATGACACTTGCCTGGCAAGTGAACAGACTCACGTGTATTCCTCCCTGTTCACTTGCCATTCACTTGTGCTCCACTCAATCAAGTGAAGTGCAAGCGAATGGCAAGTGAACAACTGGGAGGAATACACATAAGTCTGTTCACTTGCCAGGCAAGTGTCATTCGTCACTTGTAGCTTGGCCCTATGTCTGCTACACTAAAATTAAAGCAACCCCTTTGGCACCTTAAAGATTGACTGCATTTTATTCCACCACTATGGACTAGAGCTCCCTTCTTCAGAAGCAATGAGTGGATCTTCTCTAAAAGTCATTTTTCATGTCTCTCTGCTGCATTTTCCCACACTTCCTGCTTAAAATGTCTGCATATGAGGCACTCGTCACCTCTGAAGAAGTGGGCTCTAGGTCATGAAAGATAGCACTGGAATAAAATCTCTAAGGTGACACAAGAGTCGTCTTTATTCTTTACGTTTCTTATTAAACCTAGCTACATATAAATATGGTATTGTCAATTTGCTCCTTTAAAAAGCAAGTTTGTAGACCTTATTATTGCACAGAGGGAATTATAAATAAGGTAGAAATTGTGTATTTAAAAACTCAGGACTCTGTTTATGTGTGTTTCTGCCTTAGAAATGTTCCAAATATCAACTCCCTCTGTCTGGTATTCATCTAAGAAACCTGAAAAGGGGCGACTAAATAACATCAGGCTAACTAATGCCACTGGGCTAAGTTATAATTTGCCTCTTAGGTAAAACTTGACTAAGTTTACATAGGGTCAGGGCTTTTTTTCATCAGGAATGCGGTGGAACGGAGTTTCAGCACCTCTTGAAAATGGTCACATGGCTGGTGGCCGCGCCCCCTGATCTCCAGACAGAGGGGAGTTTAGATTGCCCTCCGCGCCGCTGAGTGGTGCGGAGGGCAATCTAAACTCCCCTATGTCTGGAGATCAGGGGGCGGGGCCACCAGCCATATGACCATTTTCTCCGAGGGCAACCCACTTAGTTCCACTACCTCTTTTCCTAGAAAAAAGCCCTGCATAGGGTGATTCCCCTGGTTCCTTTTCTTCCTCTTGTGACTGTTTAGCCTGAAGAAGTTGCCTGCATTACTCAAAGGCTTGCATGTGTGTGTGTGTGAAGTTGCAACCAACTTTTAGTCAGTCTCAGCAAGAGGTTCTCAAGGCAAGTGAGGATCTGAGGTGGTGTGGCATTGCCTTCCTCTGCAGAGTCTTCCTTCATGATCTCCCACCCAAGATTCACCCTGCATAGCATCCAAGATCTGACAAGATCCGGTTATGCCATGCCAGCCCACTGCCTCCGAATATTTTAAATGCTTGTTGTTAAGAACGTAGGATCGCTCTGTTCCTTCTGCATTACCACCTTAAAATATCCCTTCCTGGTCTTCCTAAGTCCCTCCTCCTCAGCTGCGCATCTCTGATTAGCTGTGGAGCTCTGGTAACATCTGCCCTATGAGTTGCTTTGAGTCTGAGGACTGGATGTTAATACGAGGCATGGGCTCACCACACAAATAGATCTGGCTGCCCTGGGGAGGGACTGAGTGCTTCAAGATGGGAGCTGAGAGTTCCCTCCCCTTCTCTGCTCCTGACATGGAGGCGATCACGACAGAAACTGGCTGTAAGGAAAACTTCAGGGAAAGCTTTTGCTCCTTGTCTGCATGTGGATTGTGGGGACTGTTTCAGAGGGAAAACAGAGAAGCAGGGCTGATTTGCAATGAGAGGTGCTAGGGCCCCTTGCGTGTCTTTGAAGCCCTGCTGTGTAACTCCAGAGGCATGGAGGGGTGTAGAACACCCCGCAGTGCGCTCAGGGCCTCTTCTTTTTCTTATTCTTCATAGAACTATAAACAACATAAATCAAAATAGAGTCCTGCTTGGTGCTTCGGATAATCAGGCGGTAGGAAAAGATCTGAGCTTTATGGGGGGATGTGTGTGGGAGAGAGATCTTTGTAACTAGAAAGAACTTGGTACTTGCAGGACTGGGGTGGGGAAACTGTATCCTAATTATGGCTAGGGACCGGAGACCTGAATGTTTGCAGGATTCCTGGCCTAGATGCCAGAGCCCTGGGAAGGATTCTGGTTAAAAGGAGGGAGGGGAGGGGAGGGTCCAAATGTCTTCAGGGTGCTTGGCTGAAAAGGGGAATGGAATCTAACAGCTAGAGAAGGAGCAAGTGATGGGGGACGCAAAGATCCAGGATGCAGGGAAGGAGGCAAACATCCTAAACTTTGCTAACTGCAGCCACTAAAATCTGGACACTTGAGTTCCTACTCTAGCTTTGGTGGGCAGCAGCAGTTAAACTAATGTGGCAGATTAGACATCTGTAAGTTTCATTCCCAGCTTGGAAAGGAAGGAAGGTCTAGATCGTTCTGACACTGAGCCAAAAGTCCAAAGCTCATATTTGCTAGCCATGGGGAGAACGGCAAACGACATTCTTTTCTTGCTGCATCCAAACCGATCAAAACAGAGAACGGGAACATTAGGGTCCTCTTCCGAGGGAGAACCTGTTGCTTTGAGAAAGGCTTGTATGGGCTTTTCTGACCAAAAAAATAGACTTGGGGCCTTAAACGCAACTGTAATTAAAAGTGAAGTCTGTGCCCCACCCGAAGCTCTGCATCTGATCTGGCAGCCACCCTCTCATTGTCTGTGAGAATCTGCAAGGAAGGAAAGGGTGGGGGCTGAAGCTTATTGCAGAGCAGAGAGAGCTGCTATGAAGTTCCCAACTTTGCAGTGGCTGTCTGGAAATAAATCCCCTAGGCAGCAGTGCTACAGGTTTTTTACAATGAGCCACTGATTTCCTTTCTCACACTGGACATGTCCCTTGTGTCTGAAGAGAGACTGAATCAGGGACTTTGTGGGAAATGCTTTCTATTTCATGTGGTTCTTGGAGGGAAGGGATTAGATATAATAATGACATGGGGGAATAAAATGTCGTTTCCAGAGCACAGGTCATCTTCCTAAAACAAACTGGGTTCCCCACAGCTGTAAGTGGCACAGATAATGGAGTTTGCAGCCAGTTTCTCACTTTCCCCCAATAAAGCTGGGATCCAGCGTTCTCTCTAGAAGTGACCCATTCACATAAATTTGCCTGAAAGCCAGAATTATATCTGCTAGATTTGTGCTGGCAGCTCCAGAAAAATAGTCTACCTTCTCAACTCTTTCTGGGCTAAAAATAAAAGCACACCTAATTTTAGGAGGGCATCTGGGTTAGTCTGCAGTAAAGGTAAGCATCCTTTGAAGCTAGCTTTTGGTCGGGCGGATTTACTACCTCCGAGCAGATTTATTACTACTCTGTTTCAAGTTACTGATAAGAAACAGCTCCTTTTCTGAACTGCTGTAGAAACATATTGGCACTTTGGTAACGACTATACTGTCATATAGACTGGTGTATTGGGACATTTGGTTTTGTATTCATTTCCAGATTTACTGGTTATGTAACTGTTTATTTAAGAATGTGGATTCTGGTTGCCTTGTATTTTGGAAAATTGGTACTAGTAACAATATCTGTGCGTTAACTCTAGAAAGGACTGACTGTGATATATGTAATTGGAATAATATTTTGTATATTTATGATTGATTGCACTTTTGCACATTTACATCTTAGTATAAAATTGTTGTTATATGTTTGAAATTTAAGAGGAGAGTCTTTTTGTCTGGGATTTAGTCTGCAGTAAAACAGCGGGATTTGTGTCCGGTGGCACCTTAGAGACCAACAAGATTTTAAGGGTGTAAGATTTTGAGAGTCAGAGTTCCCTTCTTCAGAGACCTAGTCCATCTTTTAAAAATGAAGGTTCTGACTGAGAAAGCAGAAATTATAGTAACAACAACAACATTTGATTTATATACCACCCTTCAGGACAACTTAATACCACACTCAACTGGTTTACAGTGTGTTATTATTATCCTCACGACAATCACCCTGTGAGGTGGGTGGGGCTGAGAGAACTCTGAGAGAGCTGTGACTGACCCAAGGTCACAAAGCTGGCTTCAAGTGGAGGAGTGGGGAATCAAACCCGGTTCTCCAGATTAGAGAACCGCTCTTAACCACTACACCAAACTGGCTCTGTACAGCAATGCCTCAAAGGCAAGGGAAAAGATCTTCCAAATGGAGGAAGAGAGCCTCACATACCACCCTGAACTCCTTGGTGGAAAGACCAGGAAAAAGATGGAATACATAAGGCAGCTATAACTTGATGGCACTCTGCACACATGGTGATGCTCCGGATGGATCTCTGCATACCGTTAGAAGGCACATATCTGGGATGGGCCACGGCTCAGTGATTAACAGAAACCTCTGCCTGACACCCTAGAGAACTGCTGCCTCCCAGAGTAGACAAGACTGACTCTGACAGGCCAAAGGTCTGACTCAGGGGAAGGCAGCTTCCTGTGTTCACACGACACAGCTGCTTTTTGGAGCGAAGCTAGTCTGGGTCTCATCAGAGCCTCAACGGGAAACCTCCTAGGGATCCCCTCCCCCATGCATGCCACCTTGAGTTCCAGTAGGACAAAGACCAGGAATAAATTTCCAGTGTGCAGGTGGTGGGATTTCAACACAATCATTCCCCCACGCCCGATCTTTTAAGTAAAGGGAAATATATAAATAAGTACTAAGAGTACACACTTCTGATTTCCTCGCAGCACAGCAGACCTAGCTGGGCCCACTCTCCAAAACGTTCATCAGGGGAACGTTACTTTTTAATATATTCCTTTCAAGGTCACTACGTCAGCATTGTCTTGTGAACCGTTAATCTTCTCCCTTCCTTTGTTCCTAGTTTCCCAAGCAAACATCTCGCGTCTTTACCAGCGCTTCCAGGCCTTGGACAAGGATGAAAAAGGCTACCTCAGGTAAGGAAAGGTGGAGAAGCATTATAGCATTGGGTGGGCACTAAGAGGCCAGTCTCCAGCTGGCTGTGAGGCCTCAACCCATAAATACGCCTTGACCATCTCACATTGCCCCACACATTCTTACCATTGGAGACCCAGTTCTGTAAGAACTTCTGTGACTATCACAAAGCAACCAACTTTAAAGCACTTCACATTGTCATCACATACAGTACCCTCTCACAACAGCACTGTAAAACAGGCCCGTATTAACATCCCCCCGTTACAGGTGAGTGGCTTGCCAGAGCAGGCCACCTAGCAAGTTCATAGCAACATTTTTTAAAATCTGCACAGCCAATCAGATCTCCAACAGGCAATCAGAAGCTCTGCCAAGCAAAAGCCCCATCTGACCCCACCCACTTTCTAAAAGCACTTGGGGAGTGCCACATTACCCACGGATGCCACGTGGGGGACCTCTGCCTAGAGTCAGCTCAAGAGCTTCAGAACAACAGGGAGGAAGACTTAAGGTTGCCATGACCCACAAAACTTGGCATAACCCTACTTCTTAAACTGCTTCAGCTTAATTTTCTTACAATTTCTCTACTTTCCCCACCCCCCATTCTCTCTGCAGCAAGAATGACCTCCAAGGCATTGGAGAGCTAGCGGTTAACCCCATCGGGGACCGGATCATCAATGCTTTCTTCCAAGATGGGTCAGTGTGCATGTTGAAACAGATACGCTAACTCAGACTGGCAAGCAGGGCTTTTTTTCAGTGGGAACGCGGAGGAACGGAGTTCCGGCACCTCTTAAAAATGGTCACCTGACCGGTGGCCCCGCCCCCTGATCTCCAGACAGAGGGGAGTTTAGATGACCCTCCGTAGGGCAATCTAAACTCCCCTCTGTCGTGAGATCAGGGGGCGGGGCCACTGGCCAGGTAACCATTTTCACCTAGGGTAATTTAACCTTTAAAACTTTAAAAAACTCCCCCCTTGTTCCAGCTGACTGGAGTTCCACCACTGCGTTCCACCACCTCTTTTCCCAGGAAAAAAGCCCTGCTGGTAAGGAAAAGGTTTTGCTCCTCCTCCCTGCTACGTACAAGTTTTCCAGCACAAGGGGAAACAGACCTTCATACCCCATAACTGACACTAGCGGGCACCTGGCTGGTACGTGTGTGAAATCAGGCTAATAAAACGGATGGTGTGGAAGAAGACCCCCGACAGCCCGTAGAGGAAAATTCAGGGCGACTTCAGAACATGAGCATAGGAGAAGGGCAGCAAGATGTGCCAAGCTTCTCTTGCAGGGAGTTGCACAAGCTTTAATTCAGATGAGATGGGAAAGAACAAGCAGCTAGGAACGAGCCCCACCACTTAGCAAGGGAACTCTGCCAAACTAGTCGCTGTGACTCACTCCAGATACAGCTGCAAGTTGCAAACTCTTCTCCCATTAGGCAAGGAAGAGTATTATTTCTGCAGGCGAGGCACCAACATAAGGTGCCAGGAATGCTCTTATCCTGCCTGCTGCCACCCTTTGCGTGATTCCGGTCTGTTACAGAGGAGTCTTGCTGCAGTTGAGCATACGCTTGGCTCCCCACCTTCACTGGCCAGTCACTTAAAAGTGGCTGGGGAGCATTACCCATCTTGTACCTGGAAGCTACAAAATATTTCCAAGAGGCTGCAAAATCAGGGGGGCGGGATCCGGCAACTAGATGCCCATAAGTCCTGGTGGGGAGAGGCTGCTGACCGGGGAGTGTGGGGCACAGTGCCTCCCTGAAGGGACCCAAAACGCATCCAGCCAGTCTCTTGAACAATCCTTGTATGAATACCTGCTCTGAATCAACCTCCTAAGTTGAGCACAGTCAAAGATTGACAAACGTTTCAGGGAGCCAAGAAAACCTTGGTGAATATGGCCGTTTCCCTTTTTTGTTTCCCTCTGCGGCCAGCTGTTTGCCAGGTCAGCAGGCAGGCTTGTCCTCTCCACCCCGCATGCTCCACAGCAGTCAGAGGGACCTTTGTTTTTTAATGGCAGCTGTTTGCTGTGCTTTGTTTTGGCTTTAATGTCACTCTTTGTCTAATTCTGAAACTGTAGCTTGACCTTGGTATTCCAGGACAAAAAGCTAAAAAGAGTAACTGTTCAGCTCTTTGTATAACATTTACAGAAACAGTTCCTAATTCTATGAAATGTTATAATAATTTCCATTCTTTAAAAAGTGGATTTCCTCTATCCACAACAGTTGGTTCAGTTTTTGTGATTAGCATAAGTACCAATCCTTGCTAATTACTGAAGTGTTGTTGTGGTTTGACTAAAATTAATGCTTTAGAACTACCTGACCAATATCTGACCAGGCAACTGACTCAGAGCCAAGCTACAAGTGACGCCTTACACAGGTCAGACACTCGTCAGCTTCCCTCAAGTTTGGATGGGCAATGTAGGCGTCCTGGTTTTACAGCTTGGCTCTCCATTACAGCTGCAAGACCAGGATGTGCCTACATTTCCCATCAAAACTTGAGGGAAGCTGACAAGTGTCCGACCTGTGTCAGGCGTCACTTGTAGCTTGGCTCTAAATCTTTTTTGGCTGGTCGAATGGCCAATGCTACTGAAGTCGAGAGCCACCAAGCGCCTTCTAGAAGTAGCTGCTGCATTAATTATGGAGGATCTTCTTCCTCCCTAGGAGAGAAACTACCGACTTCCGAACGTTTGTTCACGTTCTGGCCCACTTCCGGCCCGTGGAGGGAACTGTAGGTTCAGAGAATATAAACAGCCGACTTAGCAAGCTAAAGTGTGAGTATGTCACTGGGGAGTGGGAAGAGGAATCAGAGACTTGCTCTTCTTCAAAAGACAGAAGCTGAGGTTCCTAGACTGCAGAATTTTGCAAGCAGAGCCCAATTCCCTGACTACGCAGAAGTGAGAGAGACACCTGAAAACCTGCACACAAACCTTCCTTATTGAACAAAGAGCCAGCCATTATTCACTAGATAATGCTGGAACCATCTCTGTTTTGAACCCCTTATTAACTTTTGGTCCTTCCCATCTCCCTTAAGTTGCTTTTCAGCTTTATGACCAAGACAAGGATGGGAAGATCTCAAGAGCCGAACTGCTGCAGGTAATTACCACGTGTGTATGTAGCCTGATCTCATCAGAGCTCAGGAGCTAAGTAGGGTCAGCTGTGGTTGGTAATCAGATGGGAGACCTTCAGTGAAGACCAGGGTTGCAGAGGCAGGCAATGGCAAGCCACCTCTGCTAGCCTCTCGCCATGACAACCCCACCGGGGTCGCCATAGGTCATCTGTGGCTTGAGGTACACTGAGAAAGGTTGTAAGGCTGGAGCAAATGCATACACTGGTGTGCATGAGCTGAGAAAGAGGAGGAAGATCGTGCTTCATTTTTACGAAGCAGCACACCTGGGCTCAATGCAGTTTGGAAGCCTTGCCCCTTAACCTAACCAGTGCACATCTTATCCTACCCTTCTTCCAAGGAGCTCTACGTGCTTTAGCTGACCCTTTCTTCTTCCATTTTACCCTGACTATGGAGCCCAGTGCCACTTGCTCTGGTTCATGGCAGGGTGGGAATTAGAACCCACCCCCACCTCAATCCCTGCCTGACACTCTAACCCCTGCACTGGCTCTCAAATGAGCAGAGAGATGGAACTACTCAGTAGTAAAGGGAATGCACTAGGTACTTGCTCAGATGCACAGTCTCACTCATTCACTTGCCCCAGACCAGAAAGTTGCAACATGAACACCCCCACCCCCCCACCCCACCTCTGAATACTTCTGCCTGCCCTATGACTGTGGTCCAGCATCAGGACTGATCCCCAGAAGCAAAAAATTTTCTTCACCAAGAGATGAGTAACTAGAAGGATGGCAAAAAACCATCCCCACCCCCACCCCAAACCCTCTTCCCTCTGCTCCTGCTGTCTTTGTCCCCCCCAACCAGGTGTTGAGAATGATGATTGGGATCCAAGTGACAGATGAACAACTGGAGAGCATCACAGACCGCACCATTCAAGAGGCCGATCGGGATGGAGACGACGCCATCTCATTTGAAGAGTTCTCCAAGGTCTGGTTGGTTAGAGACTGGGCTGTACAGATGTAGACTCCAGTGGGGCGTACAAGTAAGAGGAGCCTGGCTGGATTGGTCCAGCAGTCCATCTCGTCCAGCTTTCGGTCTCACACAATGGCCAACCAGTTACTTTGGAGGGCCAGCAACAGTGCATAGAGGCTGAGGCCTTCCCCTAGTTTTGCCTCGTGACGCACAACATGTTTGAATCCAGTTTCCTTAAAAAACAACCAACAAGTCTCCCCGTTAGCTGGATGCCCTAACTCCCCAGGGGCAGTGTGGGTACAGGTTTCTCAGCAATGGAAGGGCAGTGCTTTGTACCTTCTCAACAACGTCCTCTTATCTCTCCATAATCTTATTTTCCAAGACTGAGCCCTGGCACTGAAAACTGAGGCTAAGTTCTGACTAAAACAACACGTGGTATAACCACCACCTCTCTCCCCTTTCCTCTTGCAGTCTGTAGAAAAGCTGAACATTGAACAAAAGATGAGTCTTCGGATCCTGAAGTGACCTATTGAGAGGCTGTGGAATTTGTACCCCAGCTTGGAAATGAACAAATCTGATTCGCAGTTCAAGGCAGGAAAGATGGAGGGATCCAGCCAACCTCTCCTCTAATCCTAATGGCTTGAGATGATTACAGCCAGCAAAGGACTGCAGCCAATCAAGATTCCTCAGTGATAATGGGACTGTGGCAGAGTCAATTCACCACCTGGTGCCCACGGAGATCCCTTGCCTTGTCTAAGCAGGGGCATGCTCTCTCATGTCAGAAACAGATGTACCATTTGCTCATTTCTGGAAAAGCTGTACTCTTTCTCTCTGACTTGCTGTGCAGCAAATACCTAGCTAGAACTTTATAGTGTTTTTTTTAAGACAACAGTTAGCTTTCTTTCCTACACGCTGACAGAATCTCACAATTTTGACACTGAAAAATGTCTTTGGAAGTATTAATGGGGAAAAAATTTTAAATGTAGTTTGAGGCACACCGTGATAACTTGGTGTTAGTTTGGACGGCAAGGACAGTGTCTAATTTTGGGGCTGTGCTAGATTTGGTCGAAGGAGCCAGCATTCAAGACCTGTTTAATTCCAGCAAGTTGGCCACGTTAGCCTGTAGTAGCAAAATAAAAAAGGAGTCCAGTGGCACCTTAAAGACTAATGCAGTTTATTCCAGCTTCAAAATTCCCGAGTCAGAGCTCACTTCATCAGATGCATGAAGCATTGAGGCATTAGGAAAAACATACCTATATAACCAAAGCTGCAGAAAACAAAAGGGTGGGAACAGGGCACGGAAATGTTATCTCATCTCAACCATGCTTGAAGTCTAGTACAGCTAGAGTGTATCTAAACAACAAATGAAAATTAGTTTTTAAATATGTTATCTCTCTGAGGACATTGCTGCTCCACTGTACTTTGGATGAGGGTTCACAGTTTAAAAAGAGAAACAAGTGAGTTCCTAAATGCACACAAGGCTAACTGCGCAAACCAGGGCTTTTTTTAAGCTGGAACATGGGGGAATGGAGTTCCGGAACCTCTTGAAAATGGTCACATGGCTGGTGGCCCCGCCCCGATCTCCAGACAGAGGGGAGTTTAGATTGCCCTCCGTGCCACTGCTCCCTCTGCTGGCGGTGCAGAGAGCAATCTAAACTCCCCTCTGTCTGGAGATCACAGGGCAGGGCCATCAGCCATGTGACCATTTTCTCTCGAGGGCAACCCACTGAGTTCTCCCACCTCTTTTCCCAGAAAAAAAGCCCTGGCGCAAACACAAGAAAAAAAGGAGGAGAATACCTTGAGAGATTCCTTTGCAAGATGGGGAAAAAGTTTCTTGGCAAAGTAGGGATCGTGGGACAAGGGAGCCCCCACCCCTACAGTTGCAGAAATAATACGAAGGCCTGCCTTGGTAAAGGCAAATTCCTCTTTTGGGGCACTAACTGCCATCCAAGCAAGCATTCTTGCTATACAAACTATTCCGTTTGGGACTTAGGACAAACTACAGTACACATGCTTCCCACAGGATTTTTAGAGACCAGCCAGTCAGTAATGAGATGGTGCAGATATTCCCTTGAGCTAGATTTAAACATGAATTGGCTGAGACAAAAGACCGCATTTGTGCAACTTGCACTTCTACCATGTCTGGTTTAAACTGGGCTACTACCTGTGCCTAGACCCTCTGAGGGCCCACTACCGCAAAGTCCAAAACTGCCCCAACCCAAATGAGACTGTTGCATTATGCAAGAGTCCAGACCTGTGCGCTAATGAGACACCAAGACATTTATCCCTGCGCTACCTTATGGTGATAAATTTTTGATGATTCCATTAGCATGTGCATCTTTGTTCCTCCACTGGTAAATCTGACAACAGCAGTTCATCCAACTTGGAAACTGAACCCAGACAAGACTGAAGTGATGCTTGTTGGGAAGGCAGAGATCTTGAAGGACATGGTACTCCCTACTTCTGATGGAGTTCGTCTGACCCTTGCAGACTTGGTTAACAGCCTAGGGGTTATACTGGATCCAGCACTACTACTAGAAAAAAAAAGGTTAAGGCAGCCACAAAAAATGCTTACCGCAATCTCACTCTAGCCTGGAAGGTTGCTTCTTACCTCGACACGGTCAACCTGGCCACCTGGATCCATGCTATGGTAACATCAAAACTTGACTATTGTAATGTATTGTATTGTAATACATTGGTCTCCCATCTAAGTTAACTAGGAGGCTCCAATTGGTGCAAAATCCTGCAGAAGTGAGCAGGAGCTTGAACATCACTCCCATCCTACAGTCACTCCACTGGCTACCCATCAGTTACCGTGCTCAATTCAAGGTATTGGTTATTACATACAAAGCTCTTCACGGCCTTGGCCCAGCATACCTACGGGACCACCTCCCTTCAGATGTCCCTCCACAGCAGCTTCGCTCATCTGAACAAGGTCTCCTGCAGGTGCCAGCCTGCACATGGGCGAATTCAGCCACCCATACACAGGCTCTCTCTGTGGTGGCCCCTGCCCTGTGGAATGGCCTGCCTGAGATCAGGCGAGCCCCCACTCTCCTGGCTTTCCGCAAATGATGCAAAACCAAATTATTAAAAAAGGCTTTTTACCCAGATAGGAGGGAAGTGTAGTAGGGCGGGGGTCTCAGATGCTTCGCTAATAAGTTAGGGACCATAGACTTCACCACTATGTTGTCTTGCACATTATCTGTTGCTTTGAATATGTACTCCTATATACTACCTGTGTTTCATGTTATCTAATGGTCATAGATCCAGTCTATGTTCGTCTGTAATAGCAAAATAGTAAAGAGTCCAGTAGCACCTTTAAGACCTGTGGCGAAATAGTAATGAGTCCAGTAGCACTCATCTGACGAAGAGAGCTGTGGCTCTTGAAAGCTTACGCTACAATAAAGTTGGTTAGTCTTAAAGGTGCTACTGGACTCTTTACTATATTATCTAATGTCAGTTCTAGAATTGATTATGTTCAGTTTCAGTAATTCTTCAACTCTGTATTGGATCCTTGCTATGTCTTTGTAAAATCCTATGATGTTGTTTACGGAAATGTCCTTGACACTGTATGGAAATGTCCTTGATACTGACTGTACTAATCTCACACTATGTAATCCGCCTTGAGTCTCAGTGAGAAAGGCAGATTATATAAATGACATAAATAAAATAAACAAACTTGGGACAACTGAGTTGCATCATACAAGGTAATAATTCCAGAGGGAAATAAATCCAGAGGGGTGGCTGTGTTAGTCTGTTGCAGTAAACAGGATTCTGGTAGTACCTGAAAGATTAACATGATTTTGTCAGATGCACGTAGTGAGTAGTTAGGCAGATGTCATTTTATATATAAATGCCTAGGGCTCACTCTGCTACACACATCTAACAAAAGCTGGTACTAGAATAAAATCTTGCTAGTTTTTTTAAGGTGCCACCCCCCCCCCCCGCCATGCCTGTTTATATATTGTAATGTCCACGTCAAACCATCCTTTCAGACTAGTGTAAGTAGCGCTTGCCTCTCTCTCACCCACAACATACACACAACTGCAGCGTCAAAGCTGAGGTGCCACATACAAGATCATGCCTTCATGTTAACGAACAGGAGCCATTTGAGGCTCTCTGCCTCACAGTCAACCACAAAGTCCGACGAACATCTGTCTTCCCTGCCACTTCATCCCTGAGCATGCACAGAAAACCCCTGCTTTCACAGTAACTGAGAGTAAAGAGAGTAAAACAACCAACATCGTTGTGTGGTATGCCTTTTCTTCCTGCTTCCCCTGCAAATGTGTGAGCGTGCACAAGCTTGCACAGCTGTCCCACCTACCCACCCAATGCCTCCTGCAGGGATCCTCCCCTCTTCCTTCTAAGATGAAAGATGCCGGCAGGCCGGTCCTCTCCCATCCCAGCCAATCCTTGGCAGCATCAGACGAGGTCATCTCCAACAGCTAGCCAATGGTGCATCTTCAACAGACAGCATCTTTGCTGCAAGGCGGGGGGGTGGGGGGGAGGCCAGCTGCTGGGAAAACTGGGGGGGGGGTGAGTTCTTTTGTTCCTCCCCCCTTTGAGGCAGCAACCCCAGGTGCTCTGGGATCCCGCCGGGCAACTCCTTACATGCTGCTGGCTTGTGGGGGCTGCACATCTCGCCATCTCTTACCAGGGCTCTGTCCACCTGCATGAGATCTCATCCTTCCTCACTCTCCACTGGATACCAGTGAAGGGGATCCATCCTGCCCAGGACACTTGGTTCATCCTCTGTGGATCAAGGAGCTCTGAACTGGACTGGAGGGGGGTCCCCGCTAGGAAACGGCAGCACCAAACCCAAAAAGGTACAGTAAACATTCCACGAACCTTAACGTCTGCATCCTTCCCCGCCCTTGTTCCCAAAGCTGGGAAAGAGACAAGGAGGGTCCGGCCAACAGAGGGGAATGAAAGGAGGACCAAGAAGCAGACAGTGTTTCCTCCTTCCCACAAATGGCTACATTTTCAGAAAGGATACAGTGGAATGGGGGGGGGGGCATTTTACTGCAGAGCTGCCAGCGGGTAGGGGTGCAAGGCAGCCAGGGGGCAGCCAGCTCTTAAGCCTGGGCAGGTTCAGAGAGCAATCCATGTCACTGTGCCTGGGCATTCTGCCAATGCTGCACGTCTCCCCTCGAGCAGATTTTTATTCCAGGCCACCCTGTCTCCTTAGTAATTAGGGCTGAGACTAACTGGCGAGTGGGAGGACAATCAAGAATCTCTCGGGAGGTTCGTATTAAGCAACGCTGGGTATAAACTGTACATTTTGGTGGATAGCGGCTTCTAAACATCCACAAGTTCAGAGAAATGGGAAGCTTCCCATTTTATTTTGGAAAATCCAAACAACTCTGCCAGAGTCATCAAAGCTGTTCATCAAAGCTGAAAAAAACCCATTGTGACATGGGGTAAAAAATCTGCAGCGAAGGAGCACTGCCCCTCAAACAGTCAGGGAGCTTCAGTCGGTATTTTCCTAGCAAATGCAGAAGATGGTAATTTAGGCATTATCTCTGATTTGCTGTATTTTAATAAATGGCAGGTATTTGCATGTCTGCAAGTAAAGAAAAAATCTAAGTATCTTCTTAAAGAATGGCTAGTTTGTGGCAGCAAAAATACAGGAGCACTATGACAAGTTTGTGTATATCTACACTACAAACCTAAACAGGTTTAATAATTTTCCTCCTTCCCAGGGAAGTCTGGGAACTGTAGTTCTGTGATGAGGATCTCAAAGACTTAGCACAATCACCGAACTACAGTTCCCAGAATTCCTGTGGAGAGAAGTATGACAGACACAGTTATAAAACCAATGTGTTTGCCATGTACAAAGACTCATAGAGGCTTGCTGGTTTACTGTGGCAGGAAGTTCCATAGACACTGACTGGATTCAGCCTCCAGCTGCATGAACAAGGCTAAGCATGGAACATGTGAAGAATCCTCTGCACATGTGCAGAGTGCTTTTCCTTTGTCAGAGCTGGGCCGCTGCATATTTTGAACTAAGAAAGCCAAATAGGAGACAATCTATTTTTTGTACCAAGACAACCTCCTCATACTTGTGATAAACCTAATCAAAACTGAGAATCTGAGCTGAATTTGAAAATACTACTAGATGGAAACATTTCAGTTACCAAACACCTTGCATGCAACAGTTCCTTCTTCCGAAATAGGAAGTGATTGGTGACGCGTGTTCCTTGAATTCAAATTATTTTTTTTATTTCAAAGGGAAAAAATTCAAAAATTCTATATGCGATGCATCTTCTGTTTGTCCAAACCACAGACAGTATCCGGGAAGCTGCGACACGGCACCTCTGCTCTTCTTCTGTTCCCTTCCCTGTGCTTAGAATAGCAGGAGGACTGACTTTCTGCATGTGTGCCTGCTAACATGTCAACCATCAGCCCTGAATAGTGAGTACCAAGTGTTGAAGGAAAGGCTCTGGCCAGGAAGGTGTTGTTAGCCACACAGTTACACGGGAGGGGAATTTGCATAAAGGATTCGTGAATGGGAAGATCCATTAATGCAGAGGTTGGTTGCTTGATCTTGGGGGTCTACCTGGAGAGGGAACCAACTGCTGATAATTGCCCCTGTGCATGCTTGCAGTGACTGGCATCACTTGAGGTTATGGGCCACCTATTGCCCTCGTAAGAAAATGAAGAGCCCTTCTAGATCAGACCAATGGTCCATACAGTGCAGCATCCTGTTTCATAAAGCAGTGAACCAGTTGCTCTGGAGGGCCAAATTACAGAGGCCAAGGCACTCCACTAACGCTGGTATTCAGAGGTTTGCTTCCTCCGTATATGGGAGCTCCCTTCTGTCACCATGGCTAGCATCCACTGATGGATCTCAGCTCCATCAATCTAACCTTTTAAAGTCATCTGTGCTTGGCCGTTTCCACACGACTTACCGGCCTCCGGAACGTTGCGCAAAACACACGGAAGATAGCGTCTTCTGGCACGAAATCACGCCAGCAAGATGCGATGTCGCGCAAAACTCCCAGATGATAGCGTCTTCCTGGCACGATTTCGCACAAGAAGACACTGTCTTCCGCGTGTTTTGCACGACGCTCCAGAGGCCGGTAAGTCGTGTGGAAACGGCCCTTGTGGCCATCACTACCTCTACCTCCATTGGCAGTGAATGTCACAGTTCGATTACTTGTTGAATAAAGAGGTATTTCCTTTTCTCTGTCTATTTCCCAACAATTTCATTGGGTGCCTTGAGGCACCCTAGAGGGAGAAAAAGCTCCCTCTATCCACTTTCTCCTCCCCACGCATAGTTTATAAACCTTTATCACGTCGTCTGTGGCCCCCTAATAAAATCTCACCAAATCTTGTTTTTCTTTTCTTCCCCAACAACAGCGATTACTTGTTTAAACTCCTGTTGATCGGTGACTCTGGGGTCGGGAAGTCGTGTCTTCTGCTCCGCTTTGCGGTAAGCCCTCATGGCAGAGTTCAAGTGCTTTGGCTTGCTTTTGCTAAAATCTCAGAAGAGAAGCAGGCAGGGACTAAGGGTTGGATCCTAACTAAGCTTTGCTTCCATTTGTGTAGCCTCACCCCCACAGGGCACTGGCAGTGCAAGAAGCCAATTTACTTCAGCACTTGAACCCAATTTAGTGCCAGGGCTAGCCCCAGAAAATTGTATAAAATAATAAAATAGCAACATGAGCCTAAGCATGTGCAAAGTGCATTTCCTTCTCCATCAAACAACCACAGCCAATCCGTCTATGTTCCAGGTAACAGCTGACAGTCCACTGGGTGAAGTTTTCAGCTATGGACTGCTGATATTATCTGGATAGGCAGAGAAAGACCAGATCCAGACAAAGTCCTCTCATACGTGGACCCATGCATTTAAATGTCCTATTTCAGTGGAATCTGACCAAGACAAGCTCTTTATTTAATCTATTTATTTAACTAAATTTATATTCCTCTTTCCCCGCAAGCAGGCTCAGGGCGGATCACAACAATATAATAAATATATTAATAAAACAGCAGCATAAAATATAAAATCATCAAGCTATGTACTGCACTCAAACAAAAACAAGTCAAGCAAATTCCCTTGTTAATCAGACCTGAGGAGGACTCCTTCCTACGGCTACTGATCTATATTTTGTGATATTGTTCCTGTACTTCAGCATCTACCCAGAAGCCATAACAAGCAAGCAAGCTTCTTCCTCTTGAACTTTCTCCAGGTTGAAAACACAAAAGCCCTAGCAGAAAAAAACCCTATTACTGTAATAAAATTAAACTTATAAAGACAACCAAATGATGCCACATAATTATTTTTAGATAAAAAACATTAATTTTTCAGTCTCGCCCCAGAACATAAATCCAGGTTTTCTTGCCCTCTCAATAACCTTAAGAAAATGCAGCAGTCGTTTTTTCCTCTATAAAAACACAAGATTCTACTCTGAATTAATCTGGCACTTCCAGGCTCTGAATTGTTCGACTAACAGTGCAGACACACGCGTGTTTACTGAGAATGAAGTTCCACTGTGTTCAGTAGGGCTTATGTCTTGGTAAGTGTACACAGGATTGCATCCTATGGATCTCAATATAGCAGCTCCATGAAGGCAGGCAGGCAGGCAGGCAGGCAGGCAAGCCAACCCAACAGTTAAGATGTAAAGTTAAGAGACGATACCCATCCAGCAATCTTAGACTCAACTTGAGGAACAAGTTTTGAAGCTTTCAGTATGCCTTTCCCCTAAGCAGCTCAGGATGGTGTTTGTGGTTCCCCCTCCCTTTTGCACTTTTTTTTCAAAGCAACTCTGTAAGGCAGGCTGAGCTGAGAGAATGACTGGCCTCCCGGATCCTAGACTGACCTGCTCACCACAATGGTTTCTGAAACTCACTTTCTCAGCAGGAAAGCCTCAAACTGTTGGCTTACATCTCCTTGATTCTCTCTTTCCTTAGGATGATACCTACACAGACAGCTACATCAGCACCATTGGGGTGGACTTCAAAATTCGGACCATCGAGTTGGAAGGAAAGACCATTAAGCTCCAAATTGTAAGTACAATCTCAGGCTGCCAAAGGGAAAGCCAGAAACCAAGAGGGCATGGATTCTTTTCCCACTCTAGGAGATTGGGGAATAGTTTCAGTGAGCAGGATGAAAAGGAGGACAGAGTTAGTCTTGTTTTAGGTGGCTGTGTTGGTCCACAATAGAGGAGCAGGATTTTAGTCCGCTGGCACCTTAAGAGACCAACAAGATTTTCAGGGTATAAGCTTTTGAGTCAGTGCTCTCTTCTTCTTCAAAAAAAGTTACATTTGTGGCTCCAATAGATGGAAAAATGATAAAAACTTGGCAAATAACAGTTTGTCTCCCTCCTGAATGACAAGCTGGACTTGCTGAAAGTCTTGCTCCACAGCTAGGAAAGAGACAGAAAGGCTGCCCTCCTTTGCTTCATGCCCACAAAGAGACAGTAAGGAAAGAGGTGAAAAGCCACCACTCCCTTCCCATCACCTGAATCCTCCACTCCACTTACTCAAACAATGGAAACAGTAAAGAACCTTGAACTTTCAGCAAATCAATACTGTAGTTAAACTACTGTAGTGTTTTCTTGCAGGTGCCCCATGAGGCCAGGAGGAAATTCTGGGAGGCCCAAGAGTAAATTTGGGGTTGGCTGACAAAGTGTTATCCCTCATGCAGCGCTTCACAGCCATGAAAGCTGAAGTTAGAATAAAATCCCATTTCTCTTTAAGGTGCCACTAGGCTCCTCTTTTTATTTTTCTTTCCAACAGATTATGGTTGCTTCCACACACAGATTTTGCTCTGGGTTGACATTCGAACCAGAGCCGGGTTTTTCTGAGCTTCCACATGATATTGTCCCTTAACTGCCCCCTCCTTTGCTCTGATCTTTCTCAAATCTGGTTTCATATGATTTTTTTGGGAAAGACGGCAACCAAAGTGTGTTTGTGGGCAGCAGGAAGGGGAAGGTGTGCGTTTTCGTAGGTCTCCTCCCCCACATCAGCACTGTTTTTCCTTGCCTAGCCCCATGGCTACCATCCTCCCCTGTCTTCCCACCAGAGCACTTGTTCCATTTTTTAAACTGGTAATTGTCATATTGCTACAGTGTTAAGTACAGACTTTAAACAACAGCAATATAACAATTACCAAATGTTCCCGACATATGGCTATAGCTTAAAACTGGTCACTGACTTATTGCTGGAGCTTAACGCTATACCAATATGACAATTACAGATTTTTAAAGGCCTGGAAAAGCCCTCTGATGGGAGGGGGAAGGGGAGCCATGGGGAGGCGGAGCTGAGTCATGCAAAGTGCAGGGAAAACTGGTTGTTGACTCTGCATTCCCAATAGCAGCAAGAGCCTCATGGAAAATCTTTGCCACATGGAAGCAACCTGCCATGGCTACCTCTCCAAAATTTGTCTCACAAATAGATAAATCCTATCTTTGCCCACTAGGAGGCAGCAATGAGCATAAACACACTTTTCTCTGCCCCACAGTGGGATACTGCCGGACAGGAGCGTTTCCGCACCATCACATCCAGCTATTACAGAGGTGCACACGGTATCATCATTGTGTATGATGTGACAGACCAGGTGAGACGGAATAGCCCTGCCACAACCCTTCCTCTGGCCCAGTATACTAAAAAGACCTTTGTGGGAAAGACAACATTAAAAAGTACTACACTTACAGATCACAGCTATGGGATTGTACTATATAGCCCTTTGACCAAACCAGACATGGGAACGAGGGTTGCATCTGGCCTGGAGAAACAATGATGTGTCACCCATTACACCTCCTTAATAAAGGGATGGGTCATTTTTCTCCATGCCAATTAGCAATCACAGGGTAGCCCTCTCCCCTTTCTCTGGTATTTTCCCCCTATCTGGAGCACAGAATTCATTGTGTGAAGGGTGAGGGAGAACTTTTTAAGTGTCCTACAAAAAAACAAATCTTTCCCACTAGCCCTTCTGCCTGACACATCTGATCGTGATTAGGAGCTTGAAAGAGAATTAATTTTTGCTTGTTAATGTGAAGATTATGGTTTGGCGGAGACAAGAAATCCAAAAGC
Source organism: Eublepharis macularius (assembly GCF_028583425.1). Classification (NCBI taxonomy): domain Eukaryota; kingdom Metazoa; phylum Chordata; class Lepidosauria; order Squamata; family Eublepharidae; genus Eublepharis; species Eublepharis macularius. Next base: position 56,621,849 of record NC_072804.1, on the reverse strand, counting down.
TCTTTACAAGGCACAATGATGAAGACCCTTTGGAGAGGCAAGCGAGTCTCACGCTCAGGGAAAAGCAACAGCCAAGCAGCAGGAGAGGGACAGCATCCAATCCGTGGGGCTGCTCAACTTGTAGGAACTCTCTTTCTGCCCTCCCTCCACTTTTAGGATTCGTTCAACAACATGCATCTCTGGCTGGAGGAAATCAACCGCTATGCCAGCGAGAACGTCAACAAGCTGATGGTGGGAAACAAGAGCGACCTCTCTAGCAAGAAGGCAGTGGACTATACCACAGCCAAGGTGGGAAAGGAAGGAGCATTTCATACCAGCTTTGCTGCACAGCACAGACTGCACATTATACTGGGGAGTCTGCAATCAGATTCTCTGATGTGTAGCTTAATCTTTAAAAGTAGCTGGGGTGGGGGGCGCCTAAATTGGATGGGAAGGCCTGGGGTGCGGGGGAAGGAAGGGTTAGCTCTCAACACAAGACACATCCACAATTTTGCTTTTCTTGTGATTTTATCTCACCTTTTCACCGGTGCAGGAATATGCTGACTCCCTTGGGGTGCCCTTTCTGGAGACGAGTGCTAAAAACGCCACCAACGTTGAACAGGCCTTCCTCACCATGGCAGCAGAGATCAAGAACCGTGTGAGCAGCGGCCCCACCCAGAACGACAGCCACAAGCTCAGTCCCCACATCCAGAGCGGCCCCTTGAGGCAAGAAGGGCCTGGCAAAGGAGAAGAGGGTGGCGGCGGCTGTTGCTAGGAAAACAGCCACCTGAGGATAAGACAAGCGGATGGTTCAAGGGACTGCATGGGGCTCACAACCTTTGGGCCCCAGAAATGGCCACAGGCAATGGGAACTTCTCTTCACAGCATCCCAATATATCCTTTATGGATTTGGAACAAACGGTGGGCCTTCCGTCCCGCTGGAAATGCTGCCTTGGCTAGTCTGTGTTTGCTTCATCCCTTTTCTCCGTCTTTGACCCCCTTCTGACCTGGTGCATTGACCCCACACATCCAGCCGATGCGTCTATGATTCCCGTGGGGCAATGGAACTCATTGCTGCAAAGTATAATAGCAGTCGTGATGCAGCATGGCAGAACTGTGGAGGCTCTTAGTCGGGAAGAGAGACTTTTGTTCCTGTCCCATTCATCTTTTGTCCCATCTGGAGTTACTGCAGCCCCCTGGTTCTGAGCGTGTTCGCAATATTCAGTGTAGGCAAGTGACCATCATCGCCCTCACATACCTGCTTTTAAAAAATCAGTCTTTTGTTTCATTGATGAAGGACGTTAGATTAATCTGAAAGACGGGCTTCCTCACCTCTACCACCCTTTCAATGTTATTACTGCCTGCTAGTTCTGTGAATGTAACTTACACTACAAACTGAAGTGGTGGTTTCACATCATTTCAACTGCCATGATCCCTGGGAACTGTAGTTTGTTGAAGATACCAAGGATTATCTGTTCGTTAGCTTCCCCACCACAACACAGACACATAATTATAGTTCCCTGGGACAAGGGAATGAGTGTTAAAGGCAATTTACCCCCGCAAAGGTGGGGGCATATTGACATGGTATGGTAACCTTTAGCAGCACCACCACCACCCTGCAATGGCTCAGAAATCAAGAGCAACAAGTAGCAAGATAATTAATGTTCACTTTATTTGCAGAAGGTTTTCATCACCAGTTCTCTGTGCAGTGAATTTGTACTTGCGCTGGGCCACAATTAAGACAGTGGACCAGACCTCATGGCTACTAGGCACAGGACCACAGCAAGCCCTTAGAAACAGTAGCAATAAATTTCTTTGGGAAAGCCCCTCAAACTAGCAGAGTTATTTTACTGTCTTCTAAGGGGCAGGCCAAGTGGCATCCTTACTCCCTTCTCTTTTCAGGTGCTGTGCATTCTGTTCATCCCACAGGTACATCAACACAAATGTACCTGGTGACATCCATACTTTTATTTTTCTTTCAAAAAAGGAACAGTAAATTTCTAGGCTTCATTATAATGGAATATACAAGCAGTGTCTCACAAGCAGTGAAGAAGCTGCAAACACAAACGGGCTGGGAAAGGATTCCAGTGACCGAGAGAGAGGGAGCTGGAGTCCTAACCAAAGTTCCCCATATCCATTCTCAGCAAAGCTGTGAAACCACAGAACTCTCATTTCTACAACTTCATGCTAATTCCTTTCCTTCTGTCCAACTGGGTCTTTCCCATAAACTGATTTTTAAAACAATCCTGAATTTGTTAATCAGGCCAGATTATTTAGAAGCAATCAGTTGTATGCAAATTTGTAACTAACACCAATTATTTCCAGCATTCATTTCTGAAGCATTAGGGCAGAGTTTTCGCACAAAGAGTGACAAAAACTGGTCGTTGGGTGGCAAGGGTACTCATGTGCTTCTTGACTATGTTAAAGTATCTTGCTATAAAAGCAGAAAGCATTCATGGATTCAGTTTGTCTGATTAAAAGCTTGATTGGATACCAACTGAAAAAAATAAGATCTCTGATTAAGCAGGATCATCCATATGGGTTTTACAGGGGTCTTCATGTTATGCAGAGCTCCTGAATTTAGCTCCACTGAGTCACTTGCTAGTGCAAACTGCAAAGGATCTCTCTCTCTCTCTCTCTCTCTCTCTCTCTCACACACACACACACACACACACACACACAATGTGTGTACAGTCTATATAAGTAACACATAAGTACCTATTTGGCTCATGTGCACTCCAGTTAATCACAACAACACACACATACACAGCAACACTAAATGGAGTGGGGACAACGCCTCAAACAATGACTAAAGAGTAGCACCCAGGCAAACACAGCAGCAACTGCTAACAGCTGTGTAAGCTACACACAGTCTAAACTCAATAAGAAAGTACTCAGCATGGGCTAAGCGGAATTGCCTATGATACAGCTGATACTATACAATCTAGAAAGACCTGCCCAAGCCAATGAAACAATGCAATTATTAGCTGTGTATAGAAACTGACTCACACAAGCCTCTTCAGTTACAAGATCTGTTAACTCTACTGGTTGGAAAATACCTGCCACTTATATTATCTGCTAATTCCCTACCCCTTCAGCTTCTACTGCACCCATGGAGGTACGAAAGCCAGGTGCCTGAAATTACCAAGGATTAATGATATTTTCTGAATGATTTTTTTTTAAAGTTCAGCTTAATAACCATTTTAGCAAACTGGGACATGTTTGCACTTCCCTAATAATAATAATGATTGCAATGATTGCAATATGTGTTGGAAATGTTTTGAACACTCTAAAGCAGTAAATAAATTCAATTACCATCATTAGGGGTGCTCCCATTTTACTCCCCTGGATATCAAAGCTGACAGAGCTTCTCATGAGGTATTCCACATCTAATAACAAATTATTTGCCCTGCTCCAGATGTGCGCTGAATCCACACAGCCTTGTTCTCCACTTTCTGAAATCAGTGCCAGACGTCTCATTTAAAATCAAGATGTTCAGAAGTCCTAGACTGAAGACAGGAGCGTGCAAGGAAAAAACAGTGTTTCCTTACCTGTAACTGTTGTTTCATCAAGCATCTTCTGTGCCGTCCCAATGTCAACAATGTGGGACTGCACAGAAGGACGACAACGAAAAACAGTGTTTCCTTACCTGTAACTGTTATTCGTCGAGTATCTTCTGTGCAGACACACACTGTTGACATTGGGACTGCACAGAAAGACAACGACGAACCTTGGTTTTGTAGCTAGTAGCACAAAGGGAGAGAGATTCTTGTGGTGTTGCCATTTTCAAATTACGTGAGAAAATTCACAAGACACCAGTCCCATCTCAAGTTCAACAAGAAATGCTACACAAGTTTCTAAGTCAACACTTCTTTTACTGAGATCAAGGCTAGCAAAGATTGTTTTACACAAGTAGCAGACTCAATATCCACTCAATAAGCTCAATTGAAATGTGTTAATTTCTCACTCAACTCCCCCTCAGAAACAGAATGGGAGCACTGAAAGCTAAACAGCTGGGAAAGAAAAAGGTCATATGGCAGCTTAGTTTGGCAGGCCTGGACGGCTTAACTGGCTCTTCCATTAACTGTTAAGCAAAGAAAACATCTAAGTGCAAAGAGGAAAAACTTAAAACCGTTCCTTAAGATTAAAAAAGGCAAAAATCTAACCCTCAGTAACAAAACTTGGAGACTTTTGCTCTTTGCATGTCCTAAGAGATTAAAATGTGCATTAAAAAAAAAAGATCTTCAGAGGTGTGCTAGCTTCCACCGAGTATCTTTCTCATACCATTGTGTGTGCGTTAAATGATGGGGGCACAAACAAAAAGGAGGAACCCACAAGCTTCCCCATATACAAACTTAAATACCTGTGATAACTTAACCCCCCCCCACACACTTCCTACTGCAACACAGGGAACAGCCCTTCTGAAGAGACATTATGGAAACAAATTATTTTAAAACTTCTAGCCCCATCTTCCCAGAGAAGGCAACAAGATTCAAGAACTTCACTCGCCTGAGCAAACAGCCTCTGTTCTTTATTCCTCTAAAGCCTGGAAGGTCTTTAACCTGCTAGCAGCAGCTTAGCTGGCAAACATGTCCACAAGCCTTTTTTGGGACCATCTGCCAAAATCTTGCAAGCTCAGCTGGGCATACACCTGCTGCTTGACCTTCTGATAGGCCTCTGCTTGAACCTATTGGAGGGAAAGAGAAGAGGTGCCGAAAATGAGGAGGAAGAGGACAGGCTCCATGACATTCTACCCAACGTCCCTGCGATTTGGCCACAGATGAAAGAAGAAAAACCAAAATAAGGAAGCCGAAATGTCTGAGCTTGTCAGACCTCAGAAGCTAAGGAGGGTTTGGCCACAGTTAGTACTTGGCTGGGAGACCACGAAGGAAGACCAGGGCTGCTATGTAGAGGAAGGCAATGGCAAACTACCTCTGCTCAAATATTGCCTTGAAAATACCATGAGAGTTCACCATAAATCGTTTGTGACTTGAGAGCACTTTACTGCTGTTGTTAAAACAAGGACATTATCTGTGACGCTCGGATTCTGTGACTCCAGATACATGCTGAAGCAGCAGAAAGCACCAATATGGAACAAGGTCACACCACTGGGGACAGGGTTAGCTCATCTCCCCCATCCTGATAGCAATTACCCCACCAGCTGTTTAAAATGCCAGGGGGAAGACAAATAAAACAGACTCCTGTTTTTATCTTCTTGGGCGTAAAGCTGTATTCTTGGTTGGGGAAAACTGCATGGGGTGTATGTGCAAAGAGTGCAAACAAAGTTCCCTCTGCACTAATGCCTGTGATCCGTCCCCTCCATCACCTGCTCACTACAGCTCAAATGCAGCTCTGAGGATTCAGTCACAGACCCTCGTCATGTGGGATGTGAACCCTCCCCTCAGCATACAATCTTGCAGGCGACCGAAAGACTCACTTTGGCTTCGTGGTAAGTGGCCAGTATGGGCAGATCCTCTCTGTTCATCCCCTTCGCCACTTTCCTGAAGGACTTCAGCATTGCAGCCTTGCAAAGCCGGCTGGGGCGATACAGTCCTTCCGGGCTCACAATGCTGACAGAGGCAAGCAAGAGGGATTTCATCACAAGAATCAACGTCAAGCCACAGAACAGACCAGCCTCCCCACTAAAGCCCCCTACCATCATTTAGGTCTGATTTAAATGTGATGCTGGCTGAGGAAAAAGACCTCTCGCTTGTGAGATTCTGCACTGGCCTTTTATAGAAGTCAGCACCAGTAGCAGCCCCCTTTGAATGAGATGCTGTGAGAGGACAAAGTCCCACATAGTCGTTCTTTTGCCTCAAGCCAGAGGCAGGTTTAAGAGGCCGGGAGCCTCTGTTCTCAGGAAAGCCCTCAAGTCTTGAGCTCCTGATTCCATAGAACAGACATAACTGTGTTGGGAGAATGTTTCTAACTCAGCCTTCATATTAGAGGCAGCGGTGCAAAGAGAAACAAGAATAAGACAAAAATTTAACACGTTGAAAGCTTTCAGCAAATAACCAGGAACGAGATGAGAGAGAAAGGGGGAGGACCCCAAGGAGCTGCGGATACTGGCACCCTTCGTAATTTCCTCTTGCCCCAAAAGCACTCAGGTAACAAACCTTAAAAAAAAATTAGGCACAAAGAAATTTTAAAAATAAGTATAGCCAAATACACCACCAGTTCTGTACAGTTCTCAACCATCTCCCATTCAAGCTGTCTATAAAACAGCAAAAGCACACAATTCTCAGAAATCAGACATAAAAGCCTCTGGTCTTACTTTTCAATCATTGTTATTGTTGTTGAATCCATCTGACTGATTAGCAAAATAACACTTGCGCAGAAAGTGCAGAAGTCACAGCATGTGGTTTCTGGGATGCAGGTAACTACCCTTCCAGTAAATCAAAAAGCCACACAAAGCAAAACCACAGAGAGACGACAGGCCTGCCACAGCCCCACCCAGAACTCACTCTCTTGCTGCCTTCCCGAAAGCCCCATTCACAAGCTCCAGGGCTTCATCTCCACCACACCAGTTGAGGCTTAAGGAGTGACACTTGGGCGGCACGCTGAGAGAGGCAACGCTGGGGCCTTCAAAGAGGTGCACAGGATTCTGACAGTAGGGCTTCGGCAAGCCTTCCTCGGCTAGCTGCAACCGGTCATTAATGACCTGGTGGAGGATGGCATCGTCTTGGTATGGGTCAGCTAAAACACAGAAGAGAGTTACAGTCACTGTGGGGCTCAAACAGAGCACAGAAGCCAGCAGGATCCAGGAGGAAATGAGTGGCACAGGCAAGGACAGCACAGCACCTCTGGGTGTGCGCTAGCAAGGCTCCCAAGCTTGCTTACAAGGAGGAAAGAGGGGCAGATATGCAGGCGCACACGCACATGGCTGATAAGCACCAAAGCAGCACCCGGGTCAGCCGCCACTGTTGAACCCCACCCTATATTGCCCCTACCGGCCTTTCACTGGGAAACCTCCCTGTTAGCTTTTGCAGATGGGAGACAGTTTCACTAGAAACGTTTTGGGGAACCATGGCTTCAGAGACCAGAGACATCCTACGCTAAAGAAAGCCCCCCAACACACACACCCCACGTCTCCTCAGGGCTTTGTGATGTAATCCTGGATCAGGACAACCAGTTGTGTCCAAAAACCAATGAGGGCTTAGTTCCCCAATCAAGCCCTTCTTTTCCTGTCCCGGTCTAGGAGCCAAGAACGTGGTTTCCTTAATCTGGAAACTGTGGCTGGCTGCCAGCAAGGTGCTTGGGCCCTCAAAGAGGACTCTGCTATCCCCAGTTACTTGCCCAGGACAATGCTGGTGATGTAGACAGGGTGGATGATATGGCTCAGGAGGGCCCCCTGAACACCCAAGACGGTCCAGCGGGTGAGCTTGTCACTGCCGGACACGCAGCAGACATGGGTGGCCAGCGTGCTGGGACGACAGTAGGCCACCGGCCTCAACATGCCTTTCACACTGACGTGGGGTTCGACAGATGGATGCGGCTGTGACGTCACACTGCAGGCAAGGGAAAGGGGGGGGGAATTATAATGAGTCAGAGAGCAGTGCAAGAAAGTCTGGGTGTGAGTATAGCTGCATGGAGAAGAGAGCCCAGATTAATCAAGGCCCTCTTTTCTTCTGCATCCCAACAACAGTCTCCCTCATCATTCATAATCTTGAAGACATAGGGTACCTTTTTTAATTGCTTGACAAGCTGTTGTAGGTGAGTTATCTTAGTGGTTTGTTTTCGTTTATGTTGACAATTTATGACTTTTTTAGAAAAACAACTGTATTCTATTGTTTTAACTTGTAAGCTGCCTCAAGCAGGACTTAGGAGAAACAGCACACAAACTCGCTGAATAAGTAAGCAGGGAACCAGCAAAGGGTCCCGTCCCCCACCCCCCACAGAGAGCAAGATTCCAAGGAGGAAACCTTGCTCCCCAAAGGTCCTTCCCCACCTAACAGGCACCCTGTCCGAATCTCTCACAGTCTCTTCCAAACTCAAAACTGCCATTTCTTTCACACACGCCTGCATGTACTCCCTCACCCAGGAACGATCTCTTCCTCCAAGCTCCAAAGGGTACTTAACAGTACCAAGGTGGTGTAGCGGTTGGAGCAGGATTGGGAGACCCGAGTTCAGATCCTTACTCTGCCTTGGAAGTGAGTGGGGTGATCTTGGGCAACTCACACAGACTTCGCCTCTCAGGTTTGTTGTGAGGGTATAATGGAGAAGGGGTGAACGTTGCACACCAGTATGGGTCCACACTGGCGGGCGAGGGAGGGGGGGAAGTAGGGTATAAATGAAATCAGTAAAGAGCTGTCAGGAGATTCTCTCTTCATGATTAGCACCCAATGTGGAACACATGCCTGAAAAAATTAGCGCCCACCCCCACAGGTTCTGACTCCACCAAGCAAGCGGGAGGCTGTTCACAACAGCTTCTAGGCAGACCCACAGCTCTCATCTGTTCCCACAAGCAGCACTCACTGGAAGTTCTCCAAAGCTCCACTGGGCCTGCGGCTCAGATAGAGATGCAGAAAGAATTTTGGTTTCAAAGCCAGGTGCACTCCATCCTCTGTGAGGCAGAAGATACATCTCTCAATGGCTGCAGGGTCGTTGCTGCAGAACATAAGCAACTGCTTGTAGAAGTACCTGGGAAGGATTGCGGAAACAATCATAAACAAAGGTTGGCTCACTAGAATGTGCAGCAAGGCTCTCAGGTTGTGGATGTCACCAAGAGACGAAGGGACAACTCACTGGTGGGTGCTCCTGTGCAAATCCTGCTAAAACAAACTGGGGTCTGAGGCAGTCTTGAGCACAAAGCATCGAAAAAGAACCCTGCATGGAAGCAGCTGCACTGGGGGGGCTGTTACTTCTGTCGGGTTTTCTTTAACATTCTAAGAGCCCTAATTTTCATTTTAGGATAAAGTAGCAAGTTCCCAGCCCTCCTGAATCAGACAGCCTCTACTCAGTTTCAGAACTCTGAAACTATATAAATGTAAGATGCCTTATGCCAAGTCAGATAACTTTATTGCTCATTAAGGGCTGCTCTGATGCAAAGTGGATCTTCAAGATCTCAGGCAAAGAAAGGTCTGAGATCCTTTTAACAGAGGTGCCAAAAATGAACCTGGGGACTTCTGCACGCCAAGTGTTCTCTATTACTCAGCCACACCCTCCTCCTCGATTGTACCTGCACATTTTGTCCTGTGATCCTTGGGAATCAGAAGCACAGAACTCTATACCCACATTCAGCCTAGCATCCCTATTCCCCTTCCCCCCTCCACTATCATCTGCCAAGGATGCTGTGATAAGACAAAATAGAAAAGAGTCCAGTGGCTCCTTTAAGACTAACCAACTATAGCATAAACTTTCAAGAATCACAGTACTCTTCGTCAGATGCATGTGATGAAGAGAGCTGTGGTTCTCAAAAGCTTATGCTACAGTAAAGTTGGTTAGTCTTAAAGGTGCTACTGGACTCCTTTCTATTTTGCTGCTACAGACTAACACGGCTAACTCCTCTGGATCTGTGATAAGACAGCTTCAGTTTGATCCTATAGCTTGGAACAAAACTCCGACTCAGTCCTGGAAAGATGCTGAAGAAATCCTGTTGAGCACCTAAGAACTTAAGTACAGCCTGCTGAATCGGACCAGAGGTCCACCTAGCTCAGCCAACCAGATGCCCTGGAGGACCAAACTAACAGGGCAGAGAGGCCGAGGCCTTCCCTTCTGCTGCCTCTCAGCACTAGCATTCAAAGGTTTATTGCCTCTGTATAGGGGGGCTCCTTTCAGTCACCATGGCCAGTATCCATTGATAGAACTCTTCCCCCATGAATTTAATCTTCTTTTGAAGCTATGCTTGTGGCCACCATAGCCTCCCCAGGCAGTGAATTCCACAGCTGCATTTCAAAGTCTCACTGCCACACATGCCTCTGACGAAGAGAACTGTGGTTCTCGAAAGCTTATGCTACAGTAAAGTTGGTTAGTCTTAAAGGTGCTACTGGACTCTTTTCTATTTCACTGCCACACAGTCTCCCTACTCCAGTGGGGAGCTGTATATGGCTGACCTTTCGTACCTCTTGGTCTTACTTATAGAAAGCAACATAATACCAAAGAAGAACAGAATAAAAACCAGAGCCAGTGCAGTGTACTGCTAGGAGTGTCAGATCAGGACAGGGAAAGCCTGGGTTCAAATTTCTCCTCTCTTCACACAGGGCAGGTATAGGGAGGGGAGAACTCTGGATGTGTGCCTCAGAGAAAGGGCAGGACAAAAATATAATAGAAAGACAGCCTTTCAGCACGTGTCATGACCACAACCAGTTCCCCACCTCTGCTGATTTCCAGGTAGGACCTGACCCCGGGTACCTATTATCTTAGAAATTATGCCTCATACATTCCCCTCTCTCTTCCTCCCAGAGCTACTCCTCCCTTAGGGAGGCTGAAAAGAAAAAAAAACAGCACCGCACACCTGGGAAGGGAAAGGGAGCCTTACCTCATCAGTGCCCTGCGGGCCACCACCAGCCCGTGCATATCATGGAGGACTCTGCCACTGAACTCCATCCAGCCCTCAAAGCAAACGTCTCCTGTTCCCAGGGCAACCAGCTCATATGTCTCCCCACAGGGGCTCTGTCCACCAGCGACCTCTGAGAGACAAGAAAGGCAACATGGAAATGTGGCTCCCTCCAAAAAAAGGCAATTTCCAGGGGGGGGGGGACATCCATTCAAGGGTAACCCCCCAGCCAGCATCAGGACAGGATAAACACCGCATTAAACACTTTGCTGAGTGGGGCCCAGGCTGAACTGGGCCCCTATCCTGAAGTTTACATAGAGGAGAACAACTAGATGGGATTCCTCAGCCCTCTCAACTCTGATTGTACTATGCAACTTTTAAAAGATGTTGGTTTTTTAAAAAAATAGCTTAATCCGCTGGAATGCTTGGATCTGACCTCTCTCCAATATGAATGCTGCCACAGTGCTCATACAGTCTTGGTAGGGCAGCTCTGCCAGAAGTATTTCACAGATGTCACTGGTAAGAGCAGCACAACGGTGGTCATGGGGAATCTGGCTATCTGATGGAGACAAGAGAAGCAGACAACTACCAGCTGCTTAGTCTTTCGCCCAAGAACAGCTAACATCAGCCAGTGCTCAGCCATAGAAACCACTTATAAGTACCAGAGAGAACGTGAGCTACAAAAATATAAAATAACTAGCAACAAAGCCCATTGTGGGAAAAAATACAATGGGCTCTAGAAAGGGCCGGGCAGCCGGGCCAGGCATTGCCCCCTCCACAGCATCCTAATCGGGGCGCAGGGGAGAGCAGGGCTAGTTGTCACCAATATGGTTCACCTTTATATAGTAGTAGAAGGACATACATGCGCCGACTGACATTCTCTAGTCACCGCTGAGGTTGAGTTTTAGAACAGAAAATAGAAGGCATGCAGTGGAGGCATTTAGAACAGAAAATAGAAAGCGTGCAGTGGGGTTTTGAATACGCTGTAAAATCTCTTTCTGTTCGATGACATGGTTACAGAGCTCCTCTGCTCCTGTAACAGCCCCTACAAGCACTGTCTATTTCCAGTCTCGGTAACCACAACTGATGCCAAAACATTGCAGTGGCTCTATCCACACTATCCTTAAACTAGCATTTTCCATTAAAGTAATGTAAAACCAGCCTTTGGAGGGCTAATGATACATTACACAGCCTTCATGTCACGCCCCAGGTCTGATACAAGAACTTTCTAGCACTAATGCCAATAAAGGTTCACTGACTGACTGGCTGAACTTTCTAGCAGACAGGCACTGCAAGCTTCCCACCAGGGATGCAATCCCTAGGTGCATGAGGGCAAACAGTGGTCTCTGGTGCCATTTCAGGTCAGGAAAACAATGTGGGCGTGGGGATTTCCACAATACCAAGCTAAATCAGGGCACACAGATACTGCATAATGTGTCATTAGACCCCCAAGTAGTAACCTTTAAAAGCAAACTTCAAAGCCTCATTCTTACCTGCAGGCAAACATTTTATAGAAGGAATCGGGGGCGTTGGTAACCCTAGAAGATTAAAACCCAGAAAGAGAGAGATTAGGGAGTACTGGCTACTGAGGGCTAGTGTATACATTACAAAGTCCTCGTATCCCCTATATCTGTTTACCTAGACATGCTCTGGGAGTCTGCTCAGAATTCAGACCAGGAGCACAGCATGTGGAGCTCCAGACTCCCCACTCCCTTTGCATCATTTTCCCAACCTCGAAACAGCCCCTGGGAACTGCTATGTACAGTTTAACTATTTGATCTGTAGCTTAATTATTTAAGTCTTTGTGAGTATTGATGGACTATATGTAAGTTTCCCCAAGAGAGAAAACAAGGGCTCCCGGGGGAGGTGGCTTCAGTCCTCTTTTCCTATGCACCGCAGTCCTGATCAAAATCAGAATTAAGTTCCAAACACAGAACTCCTAGAACACCCCTCTCTCAACAAGACACACAGAGGACACGAGGACCTAGTAACAGGCAGCATAGCCCATATTTAATTATACTGACTATCTTCCTGTCAACCTTTCCCCTACAAATTGCAAGCCTAGAATTTGCTTTTTTTTTTTTTACCACCACACAGAAATTCATGCATGACCGGTGCAACAACAGCTGTCAACGATAATGACTAAATAGGCCCTCCATGTTTAGTGGCAATAACCCTCTCATATCAGTAAAGGAAGAGGAATGACAGGCAAAGGCATTGACCTTTTAAAGTCAGCTGGCTGCCCACTGTGTTAAACAGGTTGCTGGACTAAATCTCATGACTTTTTTAAAAAATCATCTTATACTTCACATGGTCCCATGAACACTGCTCAGGTGGGAAAGAAGCTCAGGAGGGAATGCCAGCATCCTTTCCTTTTAGTGAGTTCTGGGAGACAGACCTGGAACATATAAAGCCACCTCTGAACATGAACAGCCTGCTTCTGTCTCAGCACTGAGCCACAACATACACTCAGAATGAGTATGGCCCCAACTTGGCACCTCTCGGGTTGAGAGATGCTCACAGAGTGGGTCTATTTCTGGCTCTGATAAGAAACTAGCGGTTGGGATTATTAAAGTTAATTAGAATAAAATTCTGCTCTGAATTCAGAGTTTTCAGACTGTATTTCCAAGTCCATGGGTAACCCACAAGATAAAAACGAAGTCGGGATGCCCAAGCAGGCTTTGCAGTCCTCAAGACTCACCTTCATCTTGCTCCTCCACTCGCTTGTCACAAGCGCTGTCCATTGGCTGATCCCATCCGTCCAGGAGTGGCTTCTTGAAAGGTGGACAGGGTAGCGGAGCTGCAGCAAGAATATTGGTGGAAAGGGGAGATGTATCTGCAGAAGAACCAAACAGGAACATGGGATAAAAAAGAAAGGACAAACGGATCTTTTCACCAGCAGTTTCTTCCACCCACGAATTCTCACACCACCACAAAGCTCACCAAGTGGCTTAACTAACCTAACCTGTGGATAAGAATTACTTATAATCTATGGCTGTACAAATAACAAGCCAAACTTATTGACTAAGCTTCTGCGTTAGATCATCCAAGCAACACCCATGCTGCAAAAGGTTAAAGTGTCAGCCATATCCCTTACAAAGCCTAAAACTAAGAATGTAAGAAAAGCCCTGCTGGACCAAACCAGTGATCTATGTGATTTATTTTTTTTACTTCATTTATACACCGCCTTTCTCCCCAATGGAGACCCAAAGTAGCTTACATCATTCTCCTCTCCTCCATCATCCTCACAACAACAACCTTGCAAGGTAGATTGAGAGTGCATGACTGGCCCTAGGGCCTAGGTCATGAGCAAGCTTTCACAGCACAACAAGGATTCAAATATGGGTCACCTAGATCCTAGTCCAGACTCTAATCCAGCATGCTGTTTCACAACTAGCTGGGCAACTAGTTACCCTGGGGGGCCTTCCCCTGATGTTGTCTCCCAGCACTGAGATTCAGAGGCCAACTGCCTCTAAATATGGAGGCTGCCTTTATTCACCTTGGCTAGGAGCCACTGATTGTCCTCTCTCCTCCATGTAGCTGTCTAACTCCCTTTTGAAGCTACCTACAATTGTGGCCATCACTAAAGGCCAAGCTACATATGACGAATGACACAGGTTGGACACTTACCAGCTTCCCTCAAGTTTTGATGGGAAATGTAAGCAGCTTGGCGGAACGTTGGACAAGTGACAGTTGAAAAGTCCATTGGACAGCAGCCGGAAAGCCAAGTTGCAAGACCAGGATGCCTACATTTCCCATCAGAACTTGAGAGAAGCTGACAAGTGTCCAACCTGTGTCATCTGTCACTTGTAGCTTGGCCCTATGTCCACTAGCAGTGAATTCCACAATTTAACAACCTGGTAGATAAAGAATCATTTCCTTTAGTCCATCCTGCATCTACTGCCGATCAACTTAATTGAGTGCCTCTGAATTCTAGTGTTATGCGAAAGGGAGAAAAAGCTCTATCAATTTTCTCCACCCCATGAATAATTTTATAAATGCCTATCACGCTCCGCCTTAACCATTCTTTTCTAGCCTAAAAAGTCCCCAGACTCTCCAGCATTTCCCCATACAAAAGGTGTTCCAATCCCTTAATCATTTTGGTTGCCTTCTTCTGTACTTGTTCCAGTACTGCAATTATCTTTTTAAGATACTGCGACCACAACCGTACACAGTGTTCCTAGAGGAGCTACTCACTTATTTATTTAGATATTTATCTCATTTTCTCCCCAATGGGGATGCAATTTGGCTGCCAACATGGCTCTCCCCTCCTCCATTAGTAAGACAGGAGAGTGAACAGGCAGGAGAGCGACCAGGAAAGACACAAGAATTGAGCACTCAACTATGAAGCACAGATATGAAGCAAAGAGGGATTGAGAAGAATAAAGATAAAGGGTAGCACAAGAACAGGCCACAGAGGAAGAGCCTTACACACCGCACAACTAAACGCCATATTGATTTCAATCAAGTAGTTAAATCTCAGGCGGCGAGTCTCTTGGGAGATAAAGTGCATTAAAATGTGCCATAAAAAAATTAATCGTCCCACTTTTAGCCCACTTTTCTAATTTTCCCTTCTGTGAGAACACGGAGCTATAGGATCAAAGCATACTTGGTCGTCATCAGCAATGAACCCCTTTTACTCCTCTCCCCTTGTGACCTGGTCCAACTTAATCTATTTTAAGTTGGAGAATTTATACACCTCCTCTCCAGAGAACTCCGTCTTGCTCATACATACCCTTTCTTTGTGTGACATCAGCAGGACTGGAACAGTCCGAGTAAGAATGGGACTCCTCCGAGGCTACGGCAAGCAGTGGCTTTTCTTTCCTCTGAGACGGGAACTGGAGTGATGCTGCTGCTAACAGACGCTGCGGGTGGATCTCTTTTGGTGTCTCTTCCCTGCCTGCCATTTTTTCTGGAGAGGCAAACGGGGAGACATTACAACTGCGGAGCAAAGGATCAAAACTTCTTTTAAAAAAAAATTTATTACAGAAAATAATACCATTGCATTTATTCCTTTTTGGTATTTCATTAACACCACCACTCCACAGATACAGAGCTATCACCTCCTGGTAACATCTGTGAGTTGTGGAATTCTCCCTTGCCAAAACACTGTTTGGGTCAATTGACCAAATACTGGACAAATATTTTTACAGAGCACTGAGGTTCAATTGGAGTAACCTCTGCATAGGACTGCACTGTTAAAGCACTCACTTTACTAGAACACCTGGGAAAAAATACTTCAGTCACCAACAGGTTTGAAACTTATACCAATTACAAAAAAAAAAGTAGTTAACTGCTTTTGTGAAGCAATGAAATCTAATTTCAAAAGGGTGTTGGATGTGCTGTTTGCCAACTGGTCATGAAATTTGTTTGGCGAGGCCTACAGTTACCAAGTGGCCAAACAGAGGGGCTTTGCTATGTCTGCCCCCCACCTTCTGCAGGGCTTCAGGGGCAAGAAGACCCTACTCCCATCAATTTTTTAAAAAGATTTCAGATTTTTCTGCAGACCTGGGGCTTCCCTCAAGCCTGCAGAGAAACTCCCCTATCTGTTCCTAGCTCCATTTTGCAGATATATTGATCATATTCTCTATGGTGCAGTTCGGAATTTCAGTTAAATTGCTTATTAGATGTCTCACATCTTAGTGATGGCATTGACTTACACAGTGTGCAATCCCCCTTGAGTCACAGTGAGAAAACTGTAAACAATATAAATAAATTGATGAGGCATATACAGATGTGATGCCACCACCATTACTCCAGTCTAGGACACTGTCCACAAGGACCAAAATCTTTTGATTCAAATAAAATTTAAAAATAACTCCAAAATTTAATTTCCTAAATTGTTCTATTGTTTTCTGTTAACCTAAAACAAGTAAAAGTTTAAGAACATAACTGGAACTTCAAAATAGTAACAACCCGGTAACGCTGGCCCTACCCTTCAAAATAACTAGGATCAACTCTCTCTCTTGTCCTGCTAACTTTCCTGTATTTGCATTATTGTTTTTTAACAACACGTTTTTCTTTTCAAGTTGGTTGCAAATCTGCTTCACGGGCCAAAGCAGGGAAATAATAATTATTTATTATCCCACTCTTCAAAAAGGTCCACAGAATCGTCTCCCCCAGCCAGCTTCACAACAACGCCTTGAAAAGTTTGTTTCTCCTCGAAGCCCCACAGAACACCCCAAAGGTTAATACCCCCCCCCCCCACACACACACAGACAACACAGAAACCTTCCCTCGGGAGTAGCCTAGTGGTTAAGGGGAGCTTTTTTACCACACTTTCCGTGCAAACAGAACCCTCCGTGAAGTGGGCCCGATTTGAATTCTCCTCAGGAACTCCCCACAGGGCCCCCTCTTCCCTCAGGCCCCCTCAGCACATTACGGGAAACCTCCCGCATAACTTTACTCTTCCCTCAGACTTCAACTATCCCAAGCTCCACAAACACCCCCCCCAAAAAAACCAGAGCCCCCCCCCAAGTGGAACTCCCCCTTCCTCAATGACTCCCCCCAGTCGCAATGTTACGCCTCCCCAAAGTGGCCCACAGAACCCCAAACCCCAGCACCCCACCCCCCAAGAAAGCCCCCTCTTCCTTAAAACGCCAGGCTTCATCACACATTTCCCCAGAAAACACCCCATTAAATCCCTCTTCCTCAAAAAACACCCTATTAAATTCCCCTTCCTCAGAAAGAACCCCATTAAATCCCCCATCCTCAGTTTTAAGACCCCCCCCCAACCAGGAAACCACCACCGGGCCTTCCTCCCCCAGCCTGCAAGGAGGGTTAACTGGGGCACCATTTTAGAAAGAAGTCTTTGGGGAGCCCGAAGCTGCGCGAGGGCAACATCGATCTAGGGTTTCTATATAGGGGGCAATAAACACGTGGCAGGGAACGGGGGGGGGCTGCAACGCACTTGTGGGGGGGGGGTGCCACAAAATAGCTACTTGGGCTCGGAAGTTAGACGAGCCTCCCGTGTGCGCTTTGTTGCTGGGGGGCGCAGTTGCAGGCGAGGGGCTGCAAATACAGCCTCGCTCAGGAAGGCCTGCAGGGCAGCAATGGCAACGCCAGGCTGGGGGGCGAAATTGCATTTGCGCAGGAGCGCCCCCTTCTCCCTTTCATTCTGGAAAACCTTCCCCCCCCCATAAAGAATCCCACCCGCGTTTCAGCGGCCGCCTCGCCCCCCCCCCCCCTTTGCACGTGCCTTTGGAGAGCCTCGCACTCTGGCCCCACCTGAGCAGGATCTTCTTGCACACCCCAGACCCCCGATTAGGGTGAGGGCGCGAACCAATCAGATGAGGAGCGAAGGAAGAGGTCTTTCTTCTGCTCCTCCGGTCCTAGATGTGAAGCCGTGTCGTCTGCGTCGACCCCAGCAGCTGCGAGGCCAATGCCATGCCCCTTCCCCCACGCCCCGGTAAGCCCTTTGAGGATCCAGGTGTGAGCAGTCTCGAGGAAGGAGATGCAAATGAAAAGGTCAGGGTTGCGTCTCCAGCTTGATTGCAGAACCGGGGGGGGGGATTTAAGAAGGGGCCCTCTTTGTCCCCTTGTTTTGCATTCCTTAATTTTGTAAATGAAATATTGGTCACTGGGAATTCCTAGATGTGGTTTTTGCAGACTGCGCGTTTGCCCTCTTACGTAGTTTCTGCTGAGTTCAGTGCAGAGTGCCTGATACAGTATGTATTGCATTTTCATTCCAGGCTTTGAATGCAGCTGTCCTTTTCTCCGTTTTATCTTTATGACAACCCTGTGTGAGGGAGGTTTGGAAGAGTCACCCCGCCACAGTCCTGCAACACTGACCGTGAGAGACGGTCCCGCACGTATGTCGGTCCCAGTCCGCTAAGGGCTTTAAAAGTTAGAACCAGAACCTTGAACCTGATGTAGAAAGCCACTGGAAGGCAGTGCAGTTGGCACAAGGTGTAATACGTGACTGGAATGGAATTTAGGACTGATGAGAGGGACTGAAATTAAGAGAACAGCATTAAAAGTCTTTCCCCCCCAAAATGAGGCTTGGGGGGGGTAAAGTGACAGAAAAGCCTAGTATGGAAGCTTTCATTTTTGACCTAGTATTCTAGGAATGTGTGTGAGGTTTTTGAGGTTTATTGCAAGTGGAAAATGTTACAAGATATGATGTGGGGGGGGGGGCGACGGGTGTCAATCATTTCTCTGCTCCTAGACAAGCTGTAACTGTGGCTGCCTGCTTTGTTTCCCATCTCGCCCACCTTCTGTCCCCTTCCCTGCTTTCCCCTCCTTCCTCCCACAGGCTTTTCTTTTTCATGCTAGCAACTAATAATCTTAACATGTCCCTGGGTCTCTAGGGTATTATTGACAAGCAATTCAGAATGGCCAGGCCCAGTTCTGTTCTGCCCTTGTACATTGTATATTCTTACTTGTGCTTTCCCTTCGTTGCTCAACACAGTCACACTACTCATAATTCAGAGTAATCTCTATGTTCTGGGTGCCCGAGGATTGGTTACTGCTGCTGCAGCTGCAGCTAGAGTGTTGACCTGAGAAAGTTGTTACGTTGCATCCCCACCTATCCCGCCACCCCACGAGGATAGGAAACCTTCTTGGAGGAAGTTTTATTCATTCCCGTAGCTGCTATGTAATGGTAAGAGCACTTAAATCTCTTCCTGGATTCGAACAGTGACCTTAAAGAGGTCGTCGTCCTTGCAGAAATAATGATGCAGCGGTATAGAAGGGAGCTTTGACTCTTGAAATAGATCCAGAGGAGTTAGAAGTGTTAGTCTGTAGTAGCAAAATCAAAAAGAGTCCAGTAGCACCTCCAAGACCAACCAATTCCACTGCAACACAAGCTTGCAGTGGAATTGCAGTGCAGATGTGGACAAGCTTGTGCTGCAGTGGAATTGGTTGGTTGGTCTTGGAGGTGCTACTGGACTCTTTTTGATTTTGCTACTACAGACTAACACTTCTAACTCCTCTGAACCTTTACAGAAGCAAACTGATCTCCATATCAGAAGGAGCTGTTTGCATCTAACCCACCCCCCCCTCCTCTATATCTGACCAGTTTCTTTTGGCCCTCCATGCATCTGACGAAGAGAACTGTGATTCTCGAAAGCTTATGCTGCAATAAAATTGGTTAGTCTTAAAGGTGCTACTGGGCTCTTTTGGATTTTGACTCTTGAAAGCTCACGTCCTGGAAATCTAGTTGGTCTCTGAATCTTGCTGTATACAGCAGTGAAGTGTCAGATGGAGAGAGATGTGGACATACAAATCTGAAGCCAAGTCTTTGATTAGCTTTAACAATCCCTCCAGTTTTGGTCTGTTTTTTAAATTTTTTTTTAATGATTATTCATACAAAACAAAAAACAATGGTGGCAAATCTATTCATAGGTTTCTATCAAAGGTCCCCAAATACCTTAAACAAAGTCCGTGTGCGGTTGTCATCTGTATGCAATATGTTCAAATGTTGATAAATTCATAAGGTCCTCAGTCCAGTTAATGAGGAGAGATGGGCTTTTGTCTATCCAATGCTATGGTGTAAGGGCACTGAGGGTCCATTTCTCTTGACTATCAGTTAGGTTTCATGAGACAGGCAAATACCTTAAAAGTACATAAACATCCTCAAAAATAAATTATTCAAATACAAAATTAATATGAGTAATGACTTCCTCCCAAAAGGACCCGATAACTGAATGTACCGAAAGCTTAAGAGATGCATCTTATAAACGGGACACCTCAGATGGGCCGCTCTTAAGCACCCAGGAGCCGGTACAGTCCTTCCTGGTGGCTTCCTCCTGATACCAGCCCCCTTGGGTGGAGGTGTGAAGGGGCTTTGGGCAGGGGAGGAACCCCCCCCCTCCGGAGATTAAGGGGGGCAGGTAAATGAAAACGCACGCTCATGGGGCAGCCACAGTGAAAAGGGGACATTGCATGCTAGGAATATGTTACAAGAAAGGAACGTGGACTTCCAATGAAGATGGAGTAATCAGAAGCATCTCTGTGCCACTCCTGTCTCTTTAGTGTGTTACACCGTGATTTGGCCCTGTTTCGTTTGATACAGTGGTAATTTGCCTTCATTTTACTGTTTTGTTTCCTCTTTGCTTTTGTTTTGTGGCATGGGGGGCTTATGGTTGGGAAGAAGTAATTCCTTTGCTGGAAAAAATGGGGGCTCATTGAGGGCGAAAACCTTTCCTGTGGGATTTCCCATGCCCTTGTGGGCTGCCAGCCCCCCCCCCCCCGTGCAAAGCTGTTCCATGTGCTCCATAGCGGCTAGCCCAATTTACATCAGATGTCGTGTGTCCATCTACCAGCAGAGCCCTGCAGGCCAGCCAGTGTTTTGGCCTCCTTTGCCTGACGTTTCAATCAGGCCTCCGCCTGAGTTTTGGACTCATCTGCTGCCCTTATTCCTGGCAGCTGGACAAGAAAAATAAAACCCTCCTCCCCACCCCCCCTGCAGCTGTGCCCTTG
This sequence comes from Eublepharis macularius, assembly GCF_028583425.1. Lineage (NCBI taxonomy): Eukaryota > Metazoa > Chordata > Lepidosauria > Squamata > Eublepharidae > Eublepharis > Eublepharis macularius. The sequence goes on along the minus strand of NC_072804.1, from coordinate 56,600,953 downwards.
TAAGGTTCTGCCGGAGGTCGCTGGGAACAGAGGGAACAGAGTGAAGGAGAAAAACAAGAGGAGGAAGAGGGCAAACGCCAGGCTGAAGAGAATGAAAGCCCTTCTGGTAAAGAATGCCCCTTTTCCATATGTGTGCACCCCACAAGCCCAGTTTGGCAGAAGCTTGGTTGGAATGGAGGTGTGCATGTGGTTTGCTTCTTTCTCATTCTCGGCTTTGGAGCAAACAGTTCTAATCAAACATTGGCAGAGTAGCAGGAACTAACCAGTAGCAGAATCCCGGTGTTAAGGTGATTGTTGTAGAGTCTGTCGGGCAGAACCTTCAGAATAAAAGGTTATTGTGACATAAGATTTTGCAGGCTGGAACACACTCGGTTGGGTGCACGGCAGTAAAACAGGCCCAAACTTTAATTGGGCCACTCTCTTAGGAACTGTCAACATTTGCTTCTTCCGGCACTGCTGGGTAAAGAATTTTCAAACTGTAGGGAGCATTAGAAATTATTCTTTGGCTGCTCGTTGCTGAGCAGGGGAAAATGCAGGTGCCTGCTGTTTTCTTTTAAATAAATAAATAAATGTCGTCATTATTGACTAGTCTACAACTTTGGGGCAACCAAAACCGTCTGTTCTGACAGTGCAGCGTCTCAGTTTAAAAGTACTAACATTTTCAACATTCCAAATGTTAGCACACATTCTCTAGCCAGATCCAGTCTACATATGCATCCCATCAGCATCAAGCAGGGGACTTGCAGGTGTAAATAAGTCTGCCCCAACCAGGCTTATTTACGCTACATATACTAGAATTAACGTGACCCAGTATACAGCAGAAGCAGTCCACAAATGTTAAGTAAATTGGTTATGTAGGTGCATGCCTGAACCTGCTAGCAAGCCAGCTCCTGCTCTTACCGATGCAACAAGCACATTGCAAATGTCTAGTGCGTATTCTTTATGTACCTCCATGCTTAGAAAATGAATATTCTCCCTCTTAAAAACAGACATTTGAAGGATCTGGAGTACCTCTAGCTTTAGGTTAGGCTGAGGGAGGCTGATTGTGTCACCGGACTGAGGTTTTGCAAATTTCATATATTCTTTTCAAGTCTCCAGGGACAGAGCAGGTGTGCACTTCTCTTTCACAACTGTGAAAAGTAGACATTGAAACAAAGTTACAACTATTGTTCTTTAAATCCCAGTTGTGTGCCCAACTAGCTATTTAGCTCTGATACAGAATCAGGGTTTGCATTATGCCCTGCCAAGCTTTGTTCTGTTCACCTTCCCAACAATCCTGAGAGGTAGGTCACCATTATTTTACAGAGCAGGAACTAAACTGAATAGCAAGGGTTTGCCTGTATTGGTGGTGTTGTCCCATTCTTATCCCACAAGTGCTTGGACCATGAAAAGGCAGCTCTATGGGAGGCAGCCACAGATCTGTTCCCCGACTTCTGATCTCCAGCACCCCAAGGCACTCCGCTTCTGGCCAACTCACAGTTTGCTGTCTTCCCTCTTCCCAAATGGAAAGCTGCTCATTCTTCTCACATAAACACACCAGTCTTTCTCCTCAACTTGGAGAACATATTCTATGAGCAGAACCACAAGTGACAAAAGGCACAGATTGGACACTTGTCTGCTTCCCTCAAGTTTTGATGGGAAATGTACGCATCCTGGTCTTGCAGCTTCGCTCTCTGACTGCTGTCCAACGGACTTTTCAACTGTCACTGGTCCAACATTCCGCCAAGCTGCCTACATTTCCCATCAAAACTTGAGGGAAGCTGACAAGTGTCCAACCTGTGCCTTTTGTCACTTGTGGTTCCGCTCTATCTTCCAGTGGGTCCCTTATTCACAAACAGAGAGCCTCTACACAACACGTCTTCCATGGGAATGATCAAGTGACTTACTTTCTGTGTGGGCTTATATTCCAGTATTCCGTCTCCCTAGCAGTGCATCTGTATCCACAATCAAAGAGAGTCCAGTAGCACCTTTAAGACTAACCAATTTTATTGTAGTATAAGCTTTCGAGAACCACAGCTCTCTTCATCAGATGCAACCATCAGGTGTGGTTCTCGAAAGCTTATGCTACAATAAAATTGCTTCTGACGAAGAGAACTGTGATTCTCGAAAGCCTATGCTACAATAAAATTGGTTAGTCTTAAAGGTGCTACTGGACTCTTTTTGATTTTGCTACTACAGACTAACATGGCTAACTCCTCTGTATCCACAATGGGAGAACAAGTGTAAGATCTTTCACTTGAGCATCCCTGTGTAAGATGGTTTGTATAGAGACTCCGTTATGCATCTGATGAAGAGAGCTGTGGTTATCGAACGATGCATCTGATGAAGAGAGCTGTGGCTCTCGAAAGCTTATGCTACAATAAAGTTGGTTAGTCTTAAAAAGGTGCTAGTGGACTCTTTACTATTTTGCTACTGCAGACTAACACAGCTAACTCCTCTGGATCTCAGTTATAAGGCGACCTGTGTCTAACAACTGGAAACATCTGCAGCTATTGAGGAATATTAGCATCATCTCAGAGGACCGGGCTCCACTCCTTTGAGATCAAACAGTCAAAGATCGGCATGTTCTCAGTAATTGGCTATTTAAAAGGTTGTTTATACTCCAGTTCCACCCTCCTCTCTTTTTTGGTTCCTTGCTCTAGGCTTCCCGCTTGGGGTCACTCCGGTTTTTCTCCACTTCTGGCCAGCAACTGAAAAACAAAGTCCCAGAATACCAGAAGATATTTCAGGTGAGAACTCTGGCAACACCTGGGGAGCGATTTCCCCCCAACACAACTACAGTGCTGCAGCAAGACTGGAGGGAGAAAAAGTACCCCCTCCAAGAAGAGGGGCCAACTGAAGGGGTGAGGGGTTGACCTTCAGTTGCCCAGGATTCCTCAGGAATTTTTGCCATTATGAGGCTACCATTGGATGTGTGCAAAGCCCAGGTTCAAGTCTCCCATGAACTCCCCTGCCATTGTCTCTCAGCCTGTATTTTGTTGGGTCGTTTTGTGTATAAATTGAGATTAAGCTTGTGTATGCTAGGGCCAGGGTTTCTGCTGCCCTGTTAAAAAATGTGCTCCCATGCCACGCAGCATGACTCCTGTCAGTCAGCAATTGCAAACAGGTCGAGTTCATGCTCCCTCATTTTCATTTTTAATTTCAGTGATCTAATGATTGGGGGTGGAGAGTGCTGTCCAGTCATAGCTGACTTACGGCAACCCCTGCTGGGGTTTTCATGGCAAGAGACATTCAGAGGTGGTTTGCCATTCCCTGCCTCTGATATTAATCCTGGACTTCCTTGGTGGTCTCCCACCCAGTTAGTAACCATGCCGACCCTGCTTAGCTTCCAAGAGCTGATGAATATTGCCTGTTATTTAATCTGAACGAAAGAGCTCCCTCATATTCCTGGACACTGTCATACCTCCACCCTTTCACCGACTGGCATGTGTTGAACCAGGGGAAGGTCTTCAAATTGCAAGCAAGGGTGGGGGGTCTTCCTCCAAGGCATGAACCTTTGGCATTTGGGTACCACGTGTGGTCACCTTGCCTGTATAACAGGACCAGCCCTTTATCTTGAGCTCTTTGAAGGAAAGTGGGGGCACAAATAAATAAAACAACTCTAACCCCCCAGGATAAGGTGAGTTAAGAGGCCTGGGCCTTGCTGGAAATGGCTAAAGGAAGCTAAATTCTCTGCCTTTCCCTAGGAGGACAATAACCTGCCTGTGCACCTGAAAGGAGGCACCACGGATGCCCTGCTGTACCGTTTCACCATGGCCTTCAGCGTCTTTGGTAAGAGGTGCTCTTCTCTCTGTCCCAATAACTTTGTGCTGGGAAGAAGAGAGAGCCGAGATCAGGGGCACCCTCTGAGCAGAAGCCAGGAGGATTACTACCTGGGCCTCAAGAGCATACTAAGAGAGAAGCTCTCTGGGAACTTGTCCTGAGCAGGATTCCAAAGCCATGGAGGATATTCTTTACTGGGCTAGTTGCTGGCATGAAGCAGATTGGAAGGAAAGAAAAGAAAGTATTAATCGCACAGGTGCTTCAGCCTTAATATTGCCGTTGCTGGAGTTAGTTTCAGGTGGGTAGCCATGTTGGTCTGTGGTAGAAGAGCAAGACTCGGGGCCTGAAGCACCTTAAAGACCAACTAGATTCCCAAGGTCAGATACCAAGGGCTTTCTAACTCTCAAAAGCTTATACCCTGGAAATCTAACTAACCATAGTTAGTTAGCTCACAGTCTAGAGATCTAACTAACCATAGTTTCAGGTAGGTAGCCATGTTGATATGTAGTAGAAGAGCAAGACTCAGGGCCTGAAGCACCTTAAAGACCAACTAGATTCCCAGGGTCGGAGCTTTCGAGAGTCAGTTGTAAGTTCTCCTTAAAATATTATATGAAAAACGGGTGTTTTTTAAATAGCCCAATTCTCTTTCACTCTAGCTGCCAAAAATAGAATTCCTTTTGAAGAAATGAGACTCTATGAAACTGCAGCTTCTGGGGTTTCCTTGCTGGAAAGGATTTCCCTTTTAAACTGAGGACAGGTTCCCTCTTAAACACCAAAAGAGATTTAGGGCTGAGACAACGAGCGTGTGGGGCAATCATACAGTTATTCCTTATCCCATGCCGAAAACAAGACTAAGCGGATATGCAGCGGTGCTCTAAGCCCTGGAGCTTTGCGGATAAAACACACTTTGGAACTCTCGTAACTGCTGACACTCGGTAGCTCCCCCTCCCACTAACCCCCCCGCCCCCACCTTAGAATGGAATAGGAGGGTCCTCAGAATACCGAAACCCTATACTCCAGGACCCCCTCTCCAGAGAAGGAAAAACATGCAGGCTGACGGACACTCGGTCAATTTTATTCAGATAGAATCAGGTGGACAAATGCAATGTAACAGTTTCTCAGCTTTCTGGTTTAGACGAGACAAGTCAGTATTGAAGATGCATGTTAAAATCACACCCATGGGCCATGTTTCCTCAGCAAAAGCCAAGTTTCCAGTCTGTTTCAAAAACAGCCAACACCAAGCTCCTCGGAGCAGACTACGACTGATGAGCAAATCCCTAGGGCGTGCTCTGGAGGCTGCCTAGCCCATCTGTCTCTCGGGTACCCTTTTGTGGGCTTTCCCTTGCTGAGTTCAGAAAACAGCTTGCAACACGAGGCTTTTCACCAGAACTAGCCAAGAAGATCCCAGTTCTGGACCTTCGTGAAGACGCACATTACAGACAAACTCCAGTGGACAAATACTGTTGCGTTTATGTTGAACGGGGCCTGCTGCACTTAGGAAACTGCCCAACAGTTTCCAGCTGACAAGTAGCAAAACAGGCAGGAGGGTAAGGGTAGAAGGCTGTGAATTCAGACCCATGATCCAAGTCTCTTCCAGCTTAGCTTCCGTCACTGGAGCCAAGAGGCCTCTGGGGCTCACTGTCTTGGGGTCTCACAGTACTCGTCCTCTTGTTCATTGGATGTCTTATGCTGTGTGAGTACATGGTTTTTACTCTGCAATCTACCTTGAGCATCAGCGGGAAAGGAGGACTAATGTATAAAGACCACGCCGAGGGGCTGGCTGCCTTTGCCTGGAACCAACATCCCTCTTCTGTTTTGCAGGTGTTGGCCTCTCCCTCTTCCAGCTGTTCCAAGCCGCTCAACCCAAGAAGAACAAGTGAGAATGAAGTGTATATGTGGGAGGGGGTGACCTGGAAGAGCATCCCCTCCCCACGCCCACACACGGGATTCACATTTCCTTTTTAGAGGACATGGTAAAGAACAAACAAGTTTTGGAGCGGGGGGGGGGGGGAAACGTGATCACATCTGTAGATTTCTGGGGAACCTCTTTCCAAAACAGCGCAAGTGTAAAATCTGTTTATGAAAAATAACAGTAATTAAAGAGACACACCCATACTTTTATAAGTGTCTTTAAAAACCACCTCGTTTACAAGCCTTAGTTTTAAAAAGTCATAATAAACAAAAATGGAAGTGTCCGGTTCACAGTGACAAATTGCATTGGAAAATGAGACCCTGAAGACGTTGCTGAGGGGGTTAAATAGGGGGCAGGATTGGACAGAAGATGCGACTGTTGCTAACTACCCTGTCTTCACTCCTTCTGAAATCCAGTCATCACTTCTGCACTCAGCTTTTGGAGGCTTTTCCGTGAAGAATAGCCTATAAAAGAGACCAATTTATTTAAATAAAAGTGCTTCTGCCCACCTAGATGTGATGGGCCTTCAGTATTACTGGGCATTTGGAATGTCAGGACCCGTTTCTGAAAGTCAATGTATGCTTCCAGACATGATGCACCATGGGCACATTCTAAATACATGCAAGGATAAAGTGGATCAACAGTCCTTGCAGGAATTAGCTTCTGAGATCCAGAACGCATCTCCTTGGCCCCCTGTTTTTGCCTTCATGCTGACTACAAGGAAGCGCTTCTGAGCACGCGCAAAGTTCCTTTCCCTTGCCAACATGGTCTCTTCCTGAAAACGGAACAACGTCCGATTCACCCAATCATTGCTTGGCAGGAACCAGGAGGGTGGAAGTTCCGCAAACGTTGCTCCATGCCAAGCCTGGAACTGTAATTCTCTGAAGAGAGTAGGACATTCTTGGGAAGTTTTCCTCAGCATCCCCATGGCAGCGAGAGGCAGCATCAACAGTCTGCACGGCAGACGTTTGACCCATCTGTTACCCCCTGGAAACAGGAGCATTCCAACCCCCCAGGATTGCAGCGGCATTTAGGGCAATCTCTCCTGCCGGAAGCGCACTGGAGGCAGTTCCGTCAGTTCCATCAGCTCCGATAGGATTTAAAGGAGCATCAAAGAGTCCTGCCATGTACCGCCTTGCAGGAAGGAGAGTCTGGACCAGATGCCAGAGATCTGTTCTGCCAAGGGCAGCGGTTTCTTCCCTTGGAAGTCTCCTTCCACCAAAGAAATCACATCTGCTAGCAAAGCAGACCTGTGAGTTCTAACCTAGTGTGTGTGTGCACGCGCGCATGCGCGCAGTACATCGCCCAAGGGAGCAGGAGGAGGAGCAACCATGAGCGACCAAACTCCCTGCTGGGGGAGGCAGCACATGTGGTCCCACATGTGTATCACATGTGACCCTTGTATATATGCTAGAGCCCCATGTACATTGAAAAGGCAGCTCAGAGCATCTTCCCACACAAGTCTCTTTGCAACGTCTGTCTCTGCACTGTCTCTCTCGCCCAGTAACTGACAGCTTCTCTACGAAGGTTGTGGATACTTTGCCTTTTAAGCATTTGAGCTTGCTCAGTGTTCTCTCTTATACATGCCCTTGAGTGGGTGGGATGTACATGTTGCCCTTTTAGCTATTGGGTTTCCCCAAAACCACCTCTAAAGGGCCCACGTGGGGTCCCTGACCATAGGTTTTGGATGATGGTTCTAGGCCATATTTAATTGCCAAGCAGTATCTTTGAAGCCGTTTGGAAGGCTGGCTCAGGAAACAGGTGGGTTCCAAACGGGGAAACTTGATTTAACCCAGTGATTTAAACCAGGCCCTTTCCCCTCTTCGTGTTCAAAATGGCCTAGACTGAAACCGAGCCGTGCTCAGAACCAGAGTGGAAGAAATCAGAGGGTTGGTTGGGGGGGGAGGGGCGTGAAAGAGGGAGGGCAGGTGGGGGTTCAGGATGACTTCAGCATCTTGGTGGTTATGGAGTTGGCTCCTCGGATGCGCGTGTCGTTCGTGTCAACCTGAGGAGAGCAAGAATATGATTAATGCCTGGGAGTGGGGTGGGGGAGATAATATTCTCCTTCAACTAAATAAATTAATTCAACTCTCGTCTGAGGCCCAAGTAACACATCGCATGCAAACTGTGTACCACAGTCTGATAGCAACTTTTAAATAAGGGGTGGAAGGCCTTTAAAACCTCAACGTGGGAAAAACCTGAAGTGCGGCAGTGTGGGGAAAGGTTGAGCACGGCCGGCTCACAACCACTACCCACGATCACATATACGTTGGAGAGGGATTCTCCTCATGTTAACATGTCTTCATTTATGTGCCTTACTTTGTTTTCACCTGTGCCTGCAAGAGCATTAGAAATCAAAGCGCCTCTGAGCCTAAGCAGAGTGCCCTCTACAGCATTTGTTTTCGCTGGCCTCCATACATTGAATCAGCAAAGTGATCCCTTGCTGGCATAAGGGGTGTGCGAGTCCTGGAAGAACTGAATCAATGAAACTATCTTCCCTATGCCTTCATACAACACTTAAAAGAAATCTTGTCGTACTAAGATCTAGAAGACTCAGGTTCGAATTCCCAGTCTGCCATGGAAGTTTGCTGGCCTTGGGACAGCACATACTCTCAGCCTAACCTACCTTGCAGAGTTGTTGTGAGGATAAAATGGAGGAGAACAGAAAGATCTATGCCACTTTGGGTCCCCACCAGGGAGAAAAGGGGGGTATAAAAGAAGTTAAATAAATAAACTAATTGTATTTTTTTCAGACTTGGCAGCAGTTTCTAATTGCTCCAATGTGGGTGGAGTTACCCCTTTTCCTCTACTCTACAGTCTTCTGAAATTTTTTAAGGGGAAGGTTCCTGGAAATGAAGTGAAGTGAAGTAACAGAGACCCCTGCTGGGGGTAAAAAAGAATGCATTGGGAAAAGCATTTACTTTGAGGCCACATTAGACACGAGTTTGGGAAATCTCTGATCATGCAGACCTTGGGTTCATGGCAAGGATTTTTGAAGAGATAAACTGCAGCTGTGTGGAAGGGGACGATTTGGATGGAGACCACAGTGGGGGAAGGAAGGTTTAATACTCCCCCCTACCACCATGCACACACACAATTTTCTCAGTCACAGCCAACTAGAGAAAATTTGTGGTAGGGTATGAGCTTTCGTGAGTCACAGCTCACTTCTTCAGATGCAGCTAGAATGTGAGTCCATCTGTCTTATATCTTGGAGAGAGGAGTGATTTCAAGAACCGAAGGAAAATAGGTGAACGACAATAACAGGTAAATGACAATAGCAGGTGTGATTTCTCCACACCTACTACCCCTCCGCATAACCCACCCAATCATGCCCGCTGTTGTCATTCACCGGCGATTGTCATTCGGCATCTGAAATCACTCCCCTCTCCAAGATATAAGGACAGAAGGACTCACATTCTAGCTGTGGCTGAAGAAGTAAGCTGTGGCTCACAAAAGCTCATCCCCTACCACAAATTTTGTCAGTCTTATAGGTGCCACTGGACTCTTTTCTACTGGTACTGACAGACTAACACGGCTACCCATCTTGAGCCAACAAGAGAAGCAGTTTGCTTCGCTGAGGCTGAGGGCCAACACACCAGGGTGATCGTCAAGCACTTGCCTTTTCCACAATGAGGTCCATCTGTTTGTTTTGGATGTCAATCTCATTGCCGATATCTACGGCCATGTTGCGCAGATTGCCCAGTAAGCTGTCCACATAGTTCATGTTCTGCTCCATCTCCTCTTCTGCGTCATCTTTTGTGATCCTGAATAACAGAAGACATGTCACACTAGGGGGAAGAAGTGGCCGAGGAGAGGTTCCTTCCTCAAACAGGATTAGAATTCTCATATTTAGAAAACAAACTGCGCTTGAGCAACTTTTGTGCACTGTGAGAATTAAGTTCATATGTTTTTAAAGGAGCCTGTGAATCCAAAGCAGCCACTCAGAAAGAAGGCTGTGTCTACAGGCCCCTTTTTATGTGCCCAGGTTAGTCCCCACTTTGGGGTCAGGAAGGAATTTTCTTCCAGGCCAAACTGGCCAGGGATCCTGGAGGTTTTTTGCCTTCCTTTGGCCATAGAGTGGGGGGGGGGGAGAGCTGTGAATTTTCCACATTTTGCAGGGGGGGGACTAGATGAGCCTTGGGGTCCCTTCCAGCCCTATGATTCTATGTGTTACTGCTGCATCTTTATTGTCAGTTTCCACAAGGATAGCTGGAGTCCTCCACTTTTTGCATCATGCACAATTTTTTCATTTGGTTACTCTTCACGCCGAGACACAGTAGGGATGCTGGCTGTTGTATCTCTACATGTTCCACTCTTCGAGGTTTGCTTCCTTTGAATCAGAAGGCAAACCTGGAACAGTGACCCAGGCAGAGGCACAGGCTGCTTAATTCTTAAGCTCTCCCTCCTTAAAAGTAAATTCTTACAGCTTACAAGTGAAGTTCATGTCCCATATTTAATCTGGAAACTCTCCCATCAGAGCTTTATTGCGGGAGCATATTGCCTGTCCGACTGTGGCTTGCTTTCCTGCTCCCCCCCTCCCAGGTCTGGTTCAAGGGGGCGATAGCAAAACTCCCCATAAATACAGGGCAAGAGAAGAAGTCCCACCATTCCCTCTTCCACATACAAGTCACTTATTACCTGTGAATGAAAGGACCGCTCATGACCATCTGATTTCCATCGGCCACCATACAGGGCTGTCGGGACACCACGTTGTCTTGGCTGTTGCCAGACGCTGTCTTATAAGGCTCCAGGGCTTTTATGCTCTTTAGCCTAAGTTTCAAAAGCAAAGCCAACTGAGTCAGAAGTTCTACGATATTACACCTCTGTGTTAGAAAAAGACGCAGTCTTGAGGGACGGAGGGGGGAACCATTAAGGACTGCTGCAGAATTCAGACAAATCCTTACGGGTCACGTCTGTTGTTTAACAACTAGGAATGACCAATGAGTAAGAACTCCATGGACAAGAGCACACTGCCACGGAGTGCCAGATGCCGCCTGCCGGAGAGAGAATCTGGACCATTTTTTTTCCGAAGTAAAGATTTTATTTAAAAATAAAAGATAGGACAATAGAAAGTGCATAGAAATGTATGCAAGCACTACATTTGAATCTAATATAAGCTAATAGAAATATATATTCAGAATGTAAAACAGCACAGCTAAATTATATAATAACTCTCATCCCCTCTTCTTAGTTGCTTTTACCCAAACTTTGATGTCAATAATTTTTAATCAGTGATTTCTCCTGTGTTTTATCTTTGTAGCATAATTACCTTAATTTATTTTAGTCTTAACCTAAGTAATCAAAGAAATCTTTCCATTTTTTCCAAAATTCTGCTGTTGGTCTATTGTGCATGAGAGAATCTGGACTACGTGGACCCTTCTGGGTTTGAGCTGCCAGAACTTACTTGGCACACGGGCAGACAAAAAGCCCGCAGCACTTGGCCATGTCCGAAAGATTTTTCTCCGCCTGCTTCATATTTTGATTAATTTGGTCTAAGCCTTCCTCAATCCGGTCCAGTTGCTCTGAGCAGAAAGCAATGGGAGAAAGTCAAATGAAACCCTCGGCCCCGTGCCCAAAGGAAGAAAGAATCAGCCTAGGTTAGACTGACACACTTTAACAACACTTTTTTGTTCTCACAAGTCATTCTCAGGTTGTTGTGAGGATAACATGGGGAAGGGGAAACCTTGCCCAAGGGTCCTCGGAGGAAAAGCCGGATAAGAATGATAACTAGACAGATCAGCGCATGGTAGCAGAATGAGGTTTAGAAGGGGTAAGAACGGACTGTGGCCACGCCACTCAAATAGCAAGCTACTACAGGAGAGAAAAGGGGCTGGCCTAGAACTTCTCCCCTTGGTGTGTTTACTTTCTGTTTGTGGAGAGGTTTTTCACAATGGTCCCAACCACCCTCCTTCTGAAACATCATAGTCCACTCTACCGCATTGTGGGAGTTTAATACTTAATACTTAGATCAACAGGGTTTAGCAGAAATGCGCATCGGAATGAATGAGAACAGACACACACTCCAGTTTAGCTCTGCAAAAATGCTTTACTACATAAAGGATAAAAATAAGGTTACATTGGTAGAAAATAAGAAACTAGCTGACTACATCTTTGCCAGTAGAAGGAAGTCCCAAGACTGGCAACGAGCAGGACAAAGAGCAATAAAACTTCAGTATATATCTTCACTTAATTGCACCCCCCCCCCGCCCATAAACAGGTTGCCCAACAGAGAATCCTAACTCTACCTCATTAAGCTTAAAGACTCCCCTTTCCCTGGCAGGAATCCTTACTCCGAGGCCTAAGTGGTTACATGCAATTAAGTTTACTAACTAATTAACACAAACAATTTAACTCTTTCATGACTGAAACGTAAACACTTGCTAAATCCCAACACTCCTGCCCATGTGCATAGAACCATACAGCTATAATAATATATAATAATATGTAGTGGGTATTCATTCCCAAGTAGAAATTTCCAACTGTGTTAGTGATTGGAAATATGAAAAGAAAAGGGGCTCAATTCTTCTCGCTCTGCCACCTTCCCCACGCTGGCACTTACCTCCCTGCTCATCCAGCATGACCAAGGTCCGAATCCCGGCATCTTTGGTCTGTTCAAGCGGAGGGGGGAAAGGAAATAATGGAGAAGCACAGAAATAATTCCTGAGGAAAGAAAGGGCTCCTTGGGTTTGCCATTAATTCCAAATGAATATTCAGCAATAGCTTTGTCATGTCAGACCCAGGCAGAAACAGGCTAAACGAGGGTCACCAGTAGAGATGGGCACGAACCAGGAAAATTCCGAACCATGCAGTTCGTGGTTCATCACGTTTCATGAACCGTGAACTTTCACGAACTTGCCCTGGTTCATGAACCGGTTCGTTCGGTTTGTGAAAATGTCACTTCTAGGTCAGCAAAAGGTCTGCAGAGAGCCCATCCTCCCCACTGCCTAGGAAACTGATTGATCAGTGCCAGGCTGTCTGCAGTGATGAACCGAAATACGAACCAGACGAACCGGGCTAAAATTTGTCAAGGTTAGTGAGAAATGAGCTCCCACGAACTGCCAGTTTGCAAACCACGAATCAGCCCTGTTCGTGACGAACTTCAGTTCGTATTTCTGTTTCTGTTCGCCTCTAGTCACCACTCACCACCCTCTACCCAAGTCCAGAGGCCAACCCTGGGATAAAATCCATTCCTGGGTTTCCTCTCTTTGTCACATGATACAGTGACCAAGAAATACAAACTGAGGCTGGACCATACGGATAAAGGGAGAGCAGGCCTAGCAGCGAGCACTGGCCAGCCCTTATGAAAATCCATCCATGCATTTGCTCTCCCACTTCAGCCCACATACATGCGCATTCCTTAGCATTCCTTACCTCCTCCACCAGATGTACCATCCGTCTGGTGCTGTCCAAAGACTACAGTGGGGAGTGTGGTAGACGGAGAGCCAGGATGGAGAAGGTCAGAAGGAAAATACACACACAATATGGTTACCAAAGGTACAGTTACGCTGCATGGCCTGAATCCCAAAGCACCTCCTCACAGACAATGTAGAACTCCAAGATTCTTAGCTGGAGAGGGGAGGGTGGCTTTTCCAGAGCTTCCTAGTTAGCCCTTTGCCAAGGAATTCAGACGGGGCCAACCCTAAATACCTGCATTTTGCTCATATTCGCAGTCCAGACTTAGATGAAAACCAGCAACACCTTGCAACTCGGGCTAAATGCCTCAGCACCAGCCCACTGAGCCAATCAGGTGTTGCTGACTTAGAATGAATGGTTTAATCTCAGGCTGCCCACTCTTTGGCCAGAGCATTGCTCATTCTGTCCTGCCAACAAAGCACAGCACATGTGAGTCTGAACTGAGACCTGGAGAGCAGCAGTCAGGCAAAGATGTTTTTTGGCACCCCGAGCCAAGCAGGTGCGCAGCCAAGGAGTTGGGGGAGGGGGTGGCACAAGTCTATGATTAAACCCTTCACTTCCAGCTTGTCCCATCCCTCTCCTTTCTAGTCTTCTCAAAGGGAAAAAACAGGGAGCCACCTACTAAAGCTTCAGACCCTGTTGTAGCTGAATGCAGGGAGGGAGAACTGAACTGCTCAAGGCAAGATGTAGACAGCTGCAAGCTTCCCAGGAGGTCCCAGATTAGGTTGGGAATGAGCTAGGATCACCATTCACTCTACATGAAGCTTTCCCCTTTGAAAAGTCAACGCTTCTCAGATCTGCTTGGATTCCTAGGGTCTGCCCATCCAGGCTTCTGAAACCCAGGAGACAGGCAGTGCTGTGTAGTAGTTAGGTTATAGGAACAAGTAGACCTGGGGTTCCCACTCTCCAATCAAGTGACTCCAACAAATAACCTAATCTACCTCACAGAGTTATTGTGAAGATAAAAACAACAACAACATCCCATTTATAAACTGCCCTTCATGACAACACCCACTCAGAGCAGTTTACAAAGTGTGTTATTATTATCCTCACAACAATCACCCTGTGAGATGGACGGGGCTGAGAGAGCTCTGAGAGAGCTGTGACTGACCCAAGGTCCCCCAGCTGGCTTCAAGCAGAGGAGTGGGGAATCAAACCTGGTTCTTCAGATTAGAGTCCTGCCGCTCTTTAACCACTACACCAAACTGGCTTTCTCAAATGTTGGCGGGTACAGGTGCTACTTGAAACTCCTTGCCGAAAAGGTGCAATGAAAATCTAGTAATAGTGAAAGACCAGGGGGCTTCGCCTCTGGCCCCTGGCTGTTTTCTCAGAGTGGTTTTATGGGGACCAGGGATGTGCACTGGGCACTGCTCTGTCCCCTACCTCATTGGTGACCTGGCTGATGCGACTCTGAAGCGCTTCCCGTTCGGATTCTGCCATGCCGTTGGCTGCCATCTTGGGGTCCTAAAGAAGGATTCCGAAGGGGGCAATTTCCCACGCCAGGGCCTCCTAAGAAAACAAGAGGGCTTGTTGAGAAGGAGGCATCAGGGTGACGTTTTGTTGAGACTATCCAGAAGTTGAATTCTGCAGTCCCATAGAAACAAAACCTTCACCACCTGACTACGAACTACACCTCAGCCCCTATATACATGCACCACCTTCCCCGCCCACTTCACACCTCCAGTGAAGCAGACCCTTGAAGTGAGAGCCCAACAAGAGAGGCGCCTTCAGGATGCCACAGAGGTCCTTGTGGTTCGCCACCGAAAGCACGTCGCTCACCCCGAGGGTCTTTGCTTTTGTGTTGCTCTTGTAATTAAAATTCCTCATGAGGAGGAATCAAACACGGGGTGGACAAGCCTGCCATAACGCCAGCCCCCTCGCCTGAGATACAAGCCGGCACCTAATAATTATTGCGCTTGCAAAATGCAGCTGTTGGTACTGAAAAACACCACCCACCGTTCCAGGACCTTTCTGTGCTCCTACCTTTTGTTGATGTACTGTGCTTGAAAAATTAAGGTGGGTGAAAATAGGTTGCTCTTCTATGTTTTTATTCCTCAAGTTGGGGAGAGGGGCAAGAAAAGGCAAACCTCTTTCTTGGGGCGGACAGCCAAAAGAGAGAGAAAAAGGTGGGTTGTGTTGGGATAAAAGCGGTGGAGGGATTATTAGGAAATTGGCTGAGAACAAAACACCAGCTTCTCCAGAGATACAAAGGAGATCTCAAAGGCAGCCAAAGAGAGAGCGGAAAGAGCACCTAAAATTAACAAAGGGCTGGAGCCTCTTCCCAGCAAGCAAAGATTCGAACTCGCAGGGGCTTTTAACTTAGAAGAAAGGTGGGGCGTGGCAGAGAGAGAACTTTACCCAGAGATTAATCATTTATTTAGAACTGTACAGGTTGAGCCAAGGGAAGAAGGCAAGCTACATCCCCACACAACCTCCATCCAGGAACGTTGCCTCCTTGAAATAGTTTCATGCCATTCTTCCAAGCTCTTCCTGGAAGAAGCACATTCTCTCATTCTGGCCCATCCTCGAATGGCAAGAACTGGTCCTTTCCTGTCCCAGGCAGGGAATGTGTGACATTTCTATGCCTCAGAGGCACCAGCTGTAAATCAAAGGGCTGGCAAGACACAATTGCCAACCTATTGGCAAGCTTCATCGTCAAAGGCCAAAGGTTATTAACCAAAAGCCTGCAAGTCCCAACGGGGAAATCACATCTAATGTTTTGGAATGATCAGGGAATCCCTTTCTTGGTAGCTGCATAGCAGAGGTGGAGTATGACATTGTAAAAGCCTGATTCAGCTCAGGACCACAGAACGGGAGGGGGGTCCTACCTCCCCCCTGCACCACTTGCCCATACCAAAACTGCCCCGGGGGGGGGGGAGTTATTTGCCTCATTTTCAAGCCATGCATGCGACTGTATGAACTAGAGAGAGCAGAAAAAGGGATTTCAGTATTACAACAACAACATTCAATTTATATACCGCCATTCAGGACAACTTAACACCCACTCAGAGCGGTTTACAAAGTGTGTTGTTGTTATCCTCACAACAGCCACCCTGTGTGGTGGGTGGGGCTGAGAGAGCTCTGAGAAAGCTGTGATTCACCTACGGTCACCCAGCTGGCTTCAAGCAGAGGAGTGGGGAATCAAACCCGGTTCTCCAGATTAGAGTCCTGCCTCTCTTAACCACTACACTGCGTGCATATGCATAGGAGAAAGAGACACAGAGAGAACAATAGAGTGGGAAAGCGCACATACAACAAGGTTTCAAGGCCCATTTTTAGTTATGTGCAAGATTAAGGTGGGGGGAGGAGCCTTTGCTGTGGTTACGTTTTGTACCATACAATAAAGGACAGTGTTTTGTTTCAGCAAAGGGATTTGTGGATTTGTGCCTCTGACCTGGTGCTTTGGCTTATATTTCCAGTGTGGATAAGAAGCATCACTGAGGGTGCAGAGCTCCCGAGCTGTCCAGTAGAGTGCCCTCAGCCCTGATCTGATCTGGAGCATCGGAAGGGGAATGAGGACCCCCCCCCCCCCGCAAACAGCACCCCAGAGTATGATGACAAGATTTTGCTTTCCAGCCCATGCGGGACTGCGGGATGGAGCGCTGGCAGAGTCTTTTCGTGCCCACAAAGTGGATTGCAATGCATCACAAGGGCCTTTGCTCCGCTAAATGCAGGGCAGGCCAATCTGGCCTAAGTTTGCCTGGGTGATTCACCCCCCCCCCTCCAACATGAGCCATTTACTCTCTTCGCTTCTCTCTCGGGGAGGGAGAGATCTAACTGCATTAAGCGGCGGGAGAGCCTGCCGATGCATTAAGGGGGGGGAGTGCACAACGCCGTAAATATAATGAACACAAAGTTCTCTGCCTACGTCATCTCCTGCTACAAGAACCTTTCAGATCTGTTTGGCATCAAAAGCAGAGATGAGGATGCCATCATCTCTCTCTCTCTCTCTCTCTCCCCCTTCCCCCACCTGTTCCCTGTGGGGAGCAATCGGAAATTGCAGCAAGCAGAGCTGAGGCTGCCAACTTCAAATCCAGTCCCTGCTTCCCGGTCTTTAACAGCAGAGTGATGGGCAAGCAGGTGAGCAGAAGGGAGGGAACGGGCTGTCTCCCCCCTCCCCCCCGCCCCCACAGCTTCATCTGGTCTTGTCTGCGCATGAAACGGCTGAGAAAGGCGCAAAAGCGGACCAGGATTTTATTCTCTGGTCATTTGGCAACTCTCTTCGTTCAAAATCGGCCCAGTTCTGCCCTTGCAACCCAGCCGATTGCTCACAGCGGTGGCAGCATTTGGGGGCACCAACGAAACGGCGTGTGGCCCAAGAGGAGCGCTCGAGGATTCTTGCAACAGGTGCGGCTTGAGGTGCATCACTTTGTGTGAAGGTGAGCATCCTCAGCAACATCGCAAAGGATCCTGGAGCATCTCTTTTGAATCACACCAAACAGCTGCTCCAGGAAAGCAAACAAATCTCCTCCTGACAGGTGGCCCCTCCGGCACAGGGCAACGGAAGGAACAGCCTGCCGCGTCTTTAGCAATGTGCAAGGCCAGAAATGCACACACTGAGCATGCCCCGCAGACACCGGGGGGGGGGGTCGGGGCACCCTCTCTAGCAGCAACAAAACATCTCTTTCCCTTCCTAGCCAGGAAGACCACTGCTGGCCAAGCAGAGCCGGTTCTCTGTCCAAGCAGCCCAGCCAAGCCCCTGAGTCTCTGGCAGCACCACTGGGGCTTGGATGGCACCCAGCGTGCCCAGCCAACTACCTGGCTCCCTCCCCACAACACACACACAAAGTTTTGTTTGCCAGCACCGCAGCATCTTCCCAGGTGGATGCTGGCTTTTCTTTCTGGCACTCCAGTCTGGCAGAAGTGATAAAACCGTCAGAGGCAGGGATCAGAAAAGGGAGCAGGGAGCACACAGCCCACAGCTTTACCCACAGGGCAGCTGGGCCAGACTGGAGCACTGAAACGGCTCAGGCGCAGGCTGAGGCAAGCGGGCCCCTGTGGCTTTGGCAGCCCCACTGGGGTTTGGCTCTACTTGCTCTTGGCTGCCACAGGCCTTCCAGGCAGGGCACCGGTCCACCGAGAGCATCCCCAGCACGTTAAAAGGACCACATTGCTCCTGGAGACAGCTCAGCTGTTGCACAAGCACCACTTCTTGGCCGTATTGGGAGGGGGATAACAATGAATCAGCATCAGAGCCCAGAAGAGTTCCCTCCACCCACAACACATTCTACAATGCTGAAAGAGATCCCAGAGTGCAGTCCCCGGATCAGGCAGTGCCCCACCACGGCTTGGAAGAAGAGGTTTTCCTTGGCCCACCCACTAAGCCTTCCAAACAGACCTGGGGGAGATCAGCCCAGCCCACACACTCATCTTCTACTGCGTCTTGCCTCCAGCCTCCACAGCTATTTCTGTGTCTTAGATTATAAGCACAAAATTGCCAACTTTACATTCTGCAGCAGCCATCTCTGCAAATAAAAGGGGAGGGGGGCTAATTTACCTCTCACTTGTTATCCAACTTCGCATGGTAACAAAACCGTGAGGTGTTTTGTACCTGTTGAACTAAATGCTGCCTTTGGTGAATTCAGCAAGAGGTCTCTCTGTTGTTCATGGCAATGAAGGTAAAGCCGGAGGGACAGGTAAGAGCTGAGGCGCTTGATCAGGAAGATCTTTCAAGAGCCCCTCCATATACTTAACATGTTCTTTGCAAGAGGTCGGCTGCAAGTTGTGTACGACGAGCATGCACAATCAAAGCAGTCTACCACAAGCAAGCTCCAAACCAACTTTGAAAAATAAAGGCGATCTGAATATTCTACCTGGAATTTACAAGTATGGGGCAGAACTGTATGGGTACAGGGAGCTTAAGGAAAGAGTTCCTTGGCAGAGGGGAGGTGGCAGCTTCTCATCTTAAAATAAGAAATTACTCGAGGGTGCTGGATCTAGGGCAAAAGACTTCAGCTGCCCTAGATCTCATCCTTCCAGTGGGGCTAATCTTGGGAAATTGTTTGGCATAAATGCATGTATCCTGCAAACACTGATTCCAAGGATTCTGCCCCAGGTGCTCAACAAATATTCAAAATGATACCATTAAGGCAGATTACTGGGACGAAAGGACTGACTTCTGGCTTCCCCTTCTTGTTTGTCATTCATCCAGGAAGAGATGCTGCCAAGCTTGTTCTATACTTTGACCCAGAAGAACCACCCCTCAAAGCTTCTCCTAGATCTAAGCAGATACTCCTAACTGGCGCTCTCATGGAATGCCTTCAATATCCAGCCATCTTAAAAGCCTCCGGGTCTCCCCCCCCTCCCGCTTTAAACCCCATGCATGTCAGCATCTCCCACCACCCAGCCCCACTGCAAGAGAGAAAGAGAGGAGAAGAAGAAAACTTTATACTTCCACAGTAACAATTCTCCCCCAGGCAAATAAACAACAGGTCGTTGGATCTGATTCATAAAGAAATGGCACTTCCAGCAAACTCTCAACAACAAAACACTGAAGTGTCTTCAATCTTCAGTAAAAGGCAGAGATGCTGAGAATTAGATTGCAATTCGTTTTTTTAAAAAAAACAAAGCATTAACTTTGAGCGTTGAAAGCTTGGCTCAGAATTTCAGCCATTGGATGTGATGGATGTAAACATTCCCCACTTAGACTTCCTCTAGAACCCCCCAAGCCCCCTTGGCATCCACTGCTAAGAAGTCCAGCAGTCCCTTACAGACAGTCCACCCCCCAGAGGGGCCGTCTCCCCCTTTTACCTGCTCCTTCTTCACTCCCAGACAATCTCTCTTCTCGCTCTCTCATCAGCAACAGCCAGTGCTCAGGCAGGGTGGGAGCCACTCCTTCGCAGCAAGGGGTACAGACAGTGCTGGCTCCACCCTCTGGAGTCCCTTCATTGGGCAGGAAGCCTGAAGGGCAGTGCCAAATGTTTGCTCATTGGCTGCCAAGCTGAAGAAAGGGGCAGGGCAAGTTGGAAAAGCCTTGGGCTGGTACCCACCCTCCCTCCAGGGGATGCTGTTACCAGGGGCAACCTTCTCCCACTGACGTTCACTGGGGAAGATGGAGAAGGCAACTTGGCACAGCATCCTGGGCAACTCAGTGCCTGGCAGAATGGAACTGCGAGCACCAGGGAGTTTTGGGCATCCTTGGGCATTTAGGCAACATGAGCTTGGCATGCACTGGCATAATAACTCGGTGAACTGGAGCACCCTGGCAGCAGATCAACCTGACAGACATGGCACGTCCTGGACATTTTGGGATTCCAGAGCATACCCGTAACCTGACACCGTAACCCAGGCAACTTGGACATCTGTGTAACCGGGGCAACTAGAAGATCTTGGTAACCTGGGCAACTGGGATGCCTGAGTAGCCAGGGCATCTTTGGAAACTGGGCAATGCAGCTGCTCACCTTGGTCCCGGATAATGCTAGCGTGGTAAAGATCTTGTGTGCAGTGGAAGGGGTGGGAATCAAGGTCTTGCCTCCACAACACTCAGACTGTAGGGAAGAGTACCTTCATCTCAGAAACAGACTCAAAGCCTTGTAGAATCGAGGGATTTGAAGAGTCCAAAATCTCATCCAGTCCTCCATTGCCTGACCTTCCCTTCTCTCACCACATTATTTACAGAATCGAGATTCTGGACCACTCTCTGATTCAAGGTGCAGAACAGGCCTGGCCTTCTAAATGGGATCCACACAGCCAATTTTTACAGCTGGCTCGAGCAAGCAAGCCAAGTCATGCTTGGAATAGAAACACAGCCATCTGATTCACAAGCCAACACCATGTCACTGCCCCTGTCACCTGGAAGGAAAACTCTCGCGGAGAAGCAAACGCTTGCAAGATTCTATGATTCTAAGGGGGAAAAATCACTTGTGTTGGCGCAGCAAAAAGCTTTCCTCTTCCTGACCCCAATGCAAACTCCAAACAGATCTTGTACAAAAAGGAGCCTGTGTTATTTGGTTAGGCTGCGCATCTTGAAGGAGTCAAAAACATCTGTGAAAGGTAAATGGAGGTCATATTCCATACGGAATTCGCTTGCCAAACACTGCCTTAGAACAAATTCCAGAGGTGCTACTGCTGAAAGAGGAAAAGAATCTTGTAGCATCTTAAGGACTAGCAGATTTATAGTAGCCAGGGCTTTTTTTCAGATGGAACGTGGTGGAACGGAGTTCCAGCACCTCTTGGAAATAGTCACATGGCCAGTGGCTCCGCCCCCTGATCTCCAGACAGAGGGGAGTTGAGATTGCCCTCTGTGCAGAGGGCAATCTCAACTCCCCTCTGTCTGAAGATCAGGGGGCGGGGCCACCGGCCATGTGACCACTTTCGCTGAGGGTGATTTAAACTTTAAAAAACTCCCCCCTTGTTCCAACTGACCAAAAGTGACGTCATTGTGCAGTCCTGGGAGCATGCGCACACTTTGAGTGCACGCATGTGGTACCAAGGGCACCACTTCCCGCCAGGACTTGCCCCCTGTGCTGGCAACCCACTGAGTTCCACCACCTCTTTTCCCAGAAAAAAGCCCTGATAGTAGCACAAACGTTTGTGGAGCCAAGCCTGTTTCATCCCATACAGGATGCATTATACAGACGCTCGTCTGCCAACTTGTGGGAATGTGTCATTAATGTGATTAAGAGGGACTTCGTTCCTAAAGATGCAGTCCTATGGTGAGCAACTCCAGTTTAAGCCCCTTGATTTCAACGAACTTGGACTGGAGTAACCCTGAATAGGACTGAATTATAAATCTGTTCACATTTAAGGTGCCAACTGTCTCCCTCTCCCGCCCTGTGCAACTTTTCTCTTAGATCTAACTTCACAACACAACTCCTTTCTAAAGCGACTGGCCCTGATGGACAGCTCATAGAAGACTTGAATCCAGAACCTGTCTTATTACAAAACAAACAGAGGATAAAATTATCTTCTTTATTCCTTGGCTGGAGCACTATAAACTGATAAATTATCTTCGGAGCCATCCATAACTTTATGCTTGGCTGTGTTTCCCAGCAGTGCCCCTTCTCCTCTACTGCCCCTTAGGATCTCCGCCTGGCTTCCCAAATCCTTTAACCAGAAGGTTCCTTAGAGTGAAGTAAAGCCACAGAGACGCCTGCAGGCTGGTAAAGAAACAGCCACAGAAGGCACCAGGAAATTCATTTCCTGTACTTGGTTCTGTTAGTGGGGAAGAAAGAACAGCTCAGAGGAGAGAGGGCTTCGTCCGTGATGATGCACAAATTTTTCAAATTCCTGAAGCAATATTGCAAGGCACCCTTAATTAGCCCAATGTATTCAAGGTGCAGAAAGCCACTTGGATGCAGAATTTTGGCTGCTGCGATGCAAAGTGAGTTTGTTTCATTGCACGCTTCCCCCCACCCACACAAGCGGCTCCTTTAGCTGCTCCACTATGTGGTCTGTATCTCACGAGGATCCCAGTCCCTGCTTGCCATTACTGTCATTCTGGGCAGGCCATATACCTCACACACACCATTCATGTCTCTCTCTACCATCACATTATCTTTCGTTACTCTGAATGAGAAAAATAGCAAAGAGTCCAGTAGCACCTTTAAGACTAACCAACTTTATTGTAGCATAATCTTTCCAGAACCACAGCTCTCAGATGCATCTGATTAAGAGAGCTGTGGTTCTCAAAAGCTTACGCTACAATAAAGTTGGTTAGTCTTAAAGGTGCTACTGGACTCTTTACTATTTTGCAACTACAGACAAACATGGCTAACTCCTCTGGATGAATGAGAAAAGACACACATCAGGAAAAAGGACTAAAAGAGATTCCGAGCTGTGGTTTCACCTATCACCAGAATCTCTGCATTCTTTGCTTTTTGAGTACAAATATTCATAGAATCGTAGGGTTGGAAGGGACCTCTAGGGTCATCTAGTCCAACCCCCCCTGCACAATGCAGGAGATTCACAACTATCTCCCCTCCCCACACCCGCAGTGACACCTGCTCCATGCCCAGAAGATGGCAAAACACCAGCAGGATCCCTGGCCAAACTGGCCTGGGGAAAGTTGCTTCCTGACCCCCAGGGTGGCAATCAGCCTTACCCTGGGCATGTAAGAAGGGGTCAGGTGAACTAAGCACTGATGTAGCCCTTCCTGCCCTCTCTCTCGTGATCTGCCCAGGTTCACAGAATCAGCATTGCTGTCAGGTGGCCATCTAGCCTCTGCTTAAAAATCTCCATAGAAGGAGAGCCCACCCACAAAGGAGGAATCCCATTGCCTCTCTGCATGCTGTGTGGCCTCTAACCCATGGAAGGCAGAAGACTGAATCCAGGGCTATATTGCAGAATGAACATGAAGCAAGAAAACACCTTCCAATTTAACACAGGCTGCAAGCCTGAGCCAATTCCCTTTGGAGAGGATCATGTGTACCAAGAATCCCGAATTTGCACACGTTCACACTACACAAAAATGACATTTGGCAACTCAGGCTAATTAGCACAACAGAAGCCCACTGGGCCAATCTGGGGCTACTGACTTAGACCAAGTTGTTTAATCTCACACCACCCACTCTTTGGCCAGAGACTTGCTCATTTTGTCCTGCCAACAAAGCACAGCACATGCGAGTTTGCACTGAGACCCGGAGAGCAGCAATTAGCCAAAGACATTTGCTGGCACCCCAAGCCAAGCAGGTGTGCGGCAAAGGGGGTGGGTGGGACACAGGCCTGTGATTAAGCCCTTCACCCCAGCTTGGCCCATCCCTCTCCATTCTCTTCTTCTCAAAGGGCAAGAATAGGGGACCACCTGCTAAAGCTTCAGAGCTTGATGTAACTGAAAGCAAGGAGGGGGGACAGAACTGCCCAGCAAGGCAAGACCCAAACTTTGTTCCCAGGAGGCTCAAGCGTTGGTCAGCTAGGAGTCTAGGCTCGTAGGGAACCATCTCCTATTCAAGCCACCTCCTCTTACCCTGGAAATCCAATTGGTCTTTAAGGTGTTGGACCCAAATCTGGTTTGTGCGTTCATCATTGATCTTGCATCAAGGGGGGGAAAGTGGCAACGCCAGACTCCATTTGCATATTTCATTGCAGGAATGTTTTCAAACCATTTCCATCATGTCCCTGCCCCTCCCATCTGTCATGGATCGGATTGCCAGCCTCCAGGTGGTGGCTGGAGATCTCCTGGAATTACAGCTGATCTCTAGCAGATAGAAATCAGTTCCGCTGGAGAAAATGGCTCCTTTGGAGGGTGGGCCTCTATGGTTTTATAACCCTGTTGAAGCCCCTCCCCAAATCCCACCCTCTCCAGGCTCCACCCTCCCAAATCTCCAGGAATTTCCCATCCCTGAGCTGGCAACCCTAGTCACGGGAGGGGCAGGGACATGAGATACCCCTCTGCTGACCATGAAAAAGCCTTGTCACAGTGCCGGCTCCTAAGAGGTCAGCAGGCAGGGCCCACATCTAAACGGCATCTTTGCAGCCACATCTCTAAATGAAAGATGAAATTCTCGGGCTGTTGAATTCTGCAGTCCCATAGAGGCAAAGCATTCACCACCCCATTCCGATTACACCTGAATCCACGTGTGTGTGTGTGTGGGGGGCTCATCAGGCGAAGCAGACCCTTGCAGTGGAAACGCAACAAGCGAGGCCGCCTTCAGGACGCCACAGATGTCTTCGTGCTTTGCCACCAGAAGCACGTCGCTCACCCCAAGGGTCTTTGCTCTTGTGTTGCTCTTGTGAATTAATATTCTTGCTGAGGAGAGATCAAACACGGGGTGGACAGGCCCTGCCATAACTCCAGCCCCCTCGGCTGCAATACAAGTCGGCACCTACTAATTACGAGGCTTACAAAATGCAGCTGTTGGTGCCGAAAAACACCACCCACCATTCCAGGACCTTTCTGCGCTCCTACCTTTTGTTGATGTACTGGGCCTGAAAAATTAAGATGCATGAAAATAGATTGCTGTTCTGTTTTTCTTCCTTAAGTAGGGGAGCAGGAGGGGGTGGGGGGTAAGAAAGAGGAGAAATTGCAGACCTCTTTCTCACAGCTGACAGCCCAAAGGCAGCGGAAAGAGAAAAAGGTAGGCTGTGTTGGGATAAAAGTGACAGAGGGATTACTAGGAAATTGGCTGAGAACAGAACGCCAACTTTTTCGAAGATACAAAGGAGATCTCGGAGGCAGCCAAAGAAAGAGAAGAAAGGGCAGCTAAAATTAACAAAGGGCTGGAGCATCTTTCCAGCAAAGATTCAAACTTGTGGGAGTTTTAATTTAGAAGAAAGGGGATGTGTGGCAGAGATATTACTTTACCTGGAGATTAATCGTTTATTTAGAAATGTACAGGCCGAGCAGGTGGAAGAAGGCAGGCTACATTCCCAAGCAGTCTCCCTCCAGGATCTCATCCTCTTTGAAAGAGAACTGGCACAGACCTGGGAGAGTTGGCTGCACTTGACTCACACACACACACACACAAACCTTCCACAGGGATCCCCCAGTTTAAGATCTAGAGGAGTTAGCCGTCTAAGTCTGTAGTTGCAAAATAGTAAAGACTCCAGTAGCACCTTTAAGACTCACCAGCTTTAGTGTAGCATAAGCTTTTGAGAATCACAGCACTCTTCATCAGATGCGTCGTCATCTTTTGAGAACCACAGCTCTCTTCATCAGATGTGTTGTCAGCTTTTGAGAACCACAGCTCTCTTTGTCAGATCTGACGAAGACAGCTGTGGTTCTCAAAAGCTAATGCTACAATGAAGTTGGTTAGTCTTAAAGGTGCTACTGGACTCTTTACGATTTTGCCCCAAGTTTAAGGCACTGTGGAACCCCGCTACAAAAGATCCACCCAGTTCCATTGTGACTCAGTTTCCCCATTGATCCTTTGGGTTGACAAAACGAATCACAGCTAAAAGCCTGGCCAGAACCAGGGTGAGAGATTGGCCGAAGCTTGCCAATGATTGTGAGTCAGCCACCGGACATGAGTCACTTACTCGCTGGATCTCAGTTTCCCCTTTGTCAATGGGGTGTTGTGCCCTCTCATGAATCACCGTTGATTTCTCCCGGCAAAAAGCAGAGCAGCAAATTTGGCAAAGCTTCCGACATGATTCATCCTCTTGAGCCATTTTCTGTCTCTGATGGGTGGGGGGGGGGGCAGCCAAACTGAGGCTGGAAGATAAAGAACGTGCCATTCTCCCTGGAGTCAGATCTCGCCACAATAACCTTTCAAACCCATTTGCAGTCAAATGTAAGGGCTATATGCTACTTGCTACTCTGGTCTTCCCAGGGCTTTTTTCCAGCAGGGACACGGGGGAACGGAGTTCCAGCACCTCTTGAAAATGGTCACATGGCTGGTGGCCCCGCCCCCTGATCTCCAGACAGAGGGGAGTTGAGATTGCCCTCCGCACCGCTCGGCGGTGCGGAGGGCAATCTCAACTCCCCTCTGTCTGGAGATCAGGGGGCGGGGCCACCAGCCATGTGACCATTTTCTCCGAGGGCGACTCACCGAGTTCCACCACCTCCTTTCCTAGAAAAAAAGCACATGCTATATATATATATATATATATATATATTGCAATATGCGTATATATATTATTTGCAAGATCCTACTGTAGGTTTACTGGAAATAAGTCACATTTAGCAAACGTTCTGCTGCTCCCTGCTATTTTGCATTTTTTTAACAGCTTGCCTAATTACTTCCTGTTCTCTCTGCCAAGTGCCACACCAGCCATCGATCACTGGCCCGTTATTAATCCTTTCTCTCTGTATCTGTTGTTTTCACTTTGCAGCCGAAGCCGCTGCTCATGATTTTAACTCTACCTTTTAGGATCGTTTTGAATAGCTCTATCATCATGATGAAATATAATAAAATTAAATCACTGTGTTTGGCTGCAAATCGAAAGCCAGTACTAAATCTCACCCCAATGATTCACTAATGCCATGGCAGAGAACACGAAGAAATGAATCCGGAAGAGGGCATTTTAAAAGGCAAAAACCGTCTCGCTTAGTGTCACCGTCCCCCTTGGCCTCAGGCCAGGAGCCACGCCGTCTGAACGTAGGCACACCCCCTTTGAATTTCTCCTTGGCCGACATATTTGGCCTTGGCATTTCCACTTCTGCCGCTGCTTTACTGTGGTGCCTTCAGTGCCTGCTCTGCACCCATCAGACTTCCACTAAGACAGAGTTCCTTTGTAGTGGGGTGGGGAGGCAGTCCACGGCCAGTCTGCTTGCTTGCTTTGTCCATTGTGCCTAGGACTTGTCAAGGGCTTCCCCCCAGCCTGGTTTCAAACCCCTACTCAGCAGTAGGGGATGTCGGCCTCAGCCCACTGGCCCAGCTTCCTTGCTGCCCCATGGGAATCGCTGCCAGCCACCCCCATCTTCTGTGGGGGTCCTCCCTGGGAAAGTTCCCCACCCTCCAGGGCATTTGTCTCTTCCTCTTCCTTGGTGCCAACTGCTGCCCTCCTTATGTTCCTGGCAGCCCACCCGTTTCCACTTCTGGGTTGCCTACTGGGGTACAGTAACGCTGCACAGACCTCACCAGCATTCTTGGCTTGACCGCACAGCCATGCTTAGTTTTGACCTCCGGTCTCTGGAGTAGCAGATTAGAGTCACCCAATGGGAGTCACAGTTGACAGGGCAATTGAACCTGGCTCTCGAACGCCAGGTTTTATTTCTTCAGATACTACTAAATATATTGCCGCTCCTGCAGCCTATTTTTACTTCCTTGAATCCAGTAACTCCAGAAGGGCATTTACTTTAGCTAGAAGTTCGACTCTACCCTCTGCTGTTCTGGAGGGAAAGTTTAAAGCTGTCCCTTACTCTTAGGCTTTGCTCCTGCCCCCTAAGAGAAATGGACTCAATGGAGCACATCTTCTTTAACTGCCCAAGTCACAGTAAAATTAGAGCGGAAACCATCAGCCCATTAGTAGAAAGATTCCCTGGAAGTTCAAATAAAATCAAACTTGATTATCTTTTGTCTGATCGGAATCACCAGACAACACGTCAAGTAGCAAGATTCTGCGCCCAGGTCTACAAGCAACGTAAATTGCATAAGGCAGACTGAATGTATTTTAACCTTTTAAACAACTAATTTATGGTGTATTGTCGAAGGCTTTCACGGCCGGAGAACGATGGTTGTTGGGGGTTTTCCGGGCTGTATTGCCGTGGTCTTGGCATTGTAGTTCCTTGGCATTGTAGGAACTACAATGCCAAGACCACGGCAATACAGCCCGGAAAACCCCCAACAACCATAATTTATGATGATCTTATTTTTTTACTCTTATATTTATTCATCGTTCTCCTGTATCGTCTCAACTGTTTTTAAACTGATTTGCAAATGGCTTTATATGTGCTGGTCACAGACTATAATAATACACTTGACTTGACTTGACCCTGGCTCTCCCATATCCTAGTCCAACACTCTAGCCACTCTACCACACTGCTTTCAATCTCATGGACGCCTTTGGCCATCTCACGATTCCTCCAGACTCACCACCAGCCCCATCTGCAATACGGGGATAACGTCGCATTTGGCTACTTGCAGTTGAAGAACAGTGCTGGGCTGTGCCAGATGCAGTGGGCACCTCCAACCACAGAAAAAGACAGAGAAAATGGGACCATATGAGAATGTGGGACACTCACCATTCAGCAGAGTGGAGAGCCAGTTTGGTGTAGTGGTTAAGAGCGGCAGGACTCTAATTTGGAGAACTGGACTTGCTTCCTCACTCCTTCGTTTGAAGCCAGCTGGGGGACCTTCGGTCAGTCACAGCTCTCTCAGCCCCACCCACCTCACAGGGTGATTGTTGGGGGGGATAATAATAATGCATTTTGTAAACTGCTCTGAGTGGGTGTTAAGTTGTCCTGAAGGGCGGTATATAAATCGAATGTTATTATTATTATCATCTGCTCTCCCCCAGTGACGGCACTCTTAGCCAAAGAGACAGTGAGTGAGACAGAAGGGTCCAAGCGCAAGTACTGTTGTTATAGAACTTTTATTCTGGTTGCTACTGAGTTATTAGAAAACAGAGTGGGTGTCGGAGAGAGACAGACAGCTGGTATGTTTCAAGGCAAGCCCCAACATTATTTGGCAGAGAAACACATGGGGATCCTCTGCTGGCAAAGATGTGACACCCCCCGCCCCCCCTGCTTCTCATTTTTGCACATGAGAAAACTCGAAGACGACATGCTTTCTCTTTTGCTCCTGACACGCGGCAACTGAAGCTGCTCTCTGTGGCTTTGGCTTCATTAAAAGCAATGTCACAGGCAGTTCATAGGAACAGGTGACAATTCTGTTGGAATTGGATCAAGCTTCAATGTTGACCAAAGCCCTATTTAAGAACAACGCTCCCTAAAATTCCCCATCTTGAGAGCAGAAATTGAATTTGGTATCCCATCACTAGAGGTGGACAGATGTAATAATATTTTATTACTGCAGCCCATCCCCGAAACGGGTATTTGAAAAGCTGGACTCCCAAGTATTTGACTTCAGTATTTCTGAATTCATCACAGCATTTTGGAAGCAGATACTGAAATGCAAGGTCATCCTCCCCACAACCTTTTTCCAATAAAAACTGGAGACTGGCAGCGATATCATGCAGGAATCTCAAACCCGTAGTTTCTGGATTTCAAAGCCCTGTGAACCCCTAAAAATGGGACTGAGACCCAAGAGGGAGAAACTGCAGCGTCCGTGTGTACGGAAGAACATTACAGGAGTAACGTCTAATTACCCAAGGCAGGACAGAGCAGAGCAGTTACCTTGCTATGCTTTATTCCTTCAAAATGCATGCACAGAAATCCCATGCGATGTGAATCTGATGTGGTGGGGGAGGTCTGCATGGCACACAAAGAGTTATTCAACTTGCATAATGCGCAAATTGTACCAACGGGCTTTGACAGTTGACTGTTACTAGAAAGCAAACTTTTAACAATGGGTTTGGGGCAAGACTGCAGCATCTTTTAAACAGTATAAGCCTCTATAATCGATCTAAATACTTCATGGCAGACTGTCCCAATCTCCAATCTACTGTTGTTGTTTTTTTAACATTACACCCATGCAACGTGTTAAAGAGACTCTGTTCTCCAGTTTTTAAAATGGGAGAGATTTTCCTCATTGCACCTGTGTGTATGTTGTTGCCTTCATCTCTGAAGGCTTATCAGTTCGTAACAGATGAAACTAAAAACAGCAGCCAACACCATCTGCCCACAGGCATGCATCACCCTCAGTGACAAATGCAAGGGGCAGGGGCAGGCTGTGATCTTTCACCCGACCCCCCCCACAAACGACAACAGAAGTGCTGTGGCTTCCCCTGGTTAAGGGCTATATCAGTGGCCCCCGATCCCACCCGAAACAGGGGCCACGGTTCTATAGAAAAGGCATCAAATCTACACGGCAGCGTCATAAACTGAGCCGTTTTGGGGAAAAGGTTAAATAAGATTAAATAAGTGGATTGCATAAATGTGAGTCATATTTCTACTGGCAATTAAAAATGCAAAACAGTACAATAGGAAAAGGGTTTCTTTTTTTTTGCTTTAGAAAAAAGGGGTAGAAGGGAAAAAAGCCAAAAAGAATATCAAGATTCTGTAGCACTTCTCGGGAGAACTGGAAATCGAACGGCGTGCAGAGCTCTAAAATATTCCAGACCGGCTCGACGATGTCCAAAGTAGATGCGTTCTTAGGAATACATGGTGAGCTGCAGCCACTGCAAGAAGAACGAATCACATCCTTCAAGCTTCCAGTCTCCACTGGTAAAAAAAATCTCCAATGTTCTCTTTTCTATTTACTTCTTTCCACTCTTACATCCCTCTGTCTTATCTGCTGCCTTTCCCCAGCTCACAGATCCATGCCTCTTCTTAAGCACCTGCACAGCCTCTTTGCCTCCTCCTGCAGGCAGGATTCTTCTTTCCTGAACCACACATTGGCAAATCCCCTTCCGCTTCGGCTTAGCCAGAGACCCTCCTCAGCCTCCCTCCACCCTGCTCCACTCTCCTCTTCTGCTTCCTGAAGCCCCCCCCCCTAGAAATGCCAGTCCCCCTCCTCTGCCACTTTGGGTTCTTCTGGGATTTCCTTGCCTCGAGGGCCTGGCACCAACAAGAAGCAGAAATCCCCCTCACCTCTTTTAGGGTCACTCGGATCTGTCCGCTACCATCTCTGTCCAGAGATTTGAAGGCACCTGCAAGCAAAGAAGAACACTGAGAGGGGCAACGGGACTCCTAATTCGATCACGCCGGGCTGAAGCTTAGCTGGAATCACTATAAGCAGCACAAGGGGGCCGTCAGGAGGAGGGTTCCCAGGTGCCTGCCGGTGGTGGGCAACCTCCCGGGGATTTGCCCCTCATCCGCTGATCACTCAGTGATCGGCAGGAAGGGCCAAACTCCCGGAGCTTGCCCACCACCAGCAGGCACCTCAGGAGCGCGCACACAAGAACGCCCCGCACAGTGACATCACTTCCGTAGGTGACGTCATCGTACCGGCCGCGAGAGCATCCCCGCGCTCCGTTTCAGGCCGATTTGGGCCCCCAACTGGCTGAATCCGAGCCGTGCGGAGCACAGGAGCACTCCCGCAGCTGGCACAATGACATCACTTACCGAAGTGACGCCACTGCGCGCACAGCGTGGTGACGTCACTTCCGGAAGGGCAGACAAAGGTAAGTGCCAGGTCTCAACCCTCCCTGCGGGAAGCTAGAGGGAGCTAGCATCCCTAGTCTGGAGAGAAGATGCCCACCCACAGGGGACAGGACCCTGAAGCAAAATCCAGCACCTTGAGAGATGCTGGCCATCTCCCTCACCCAGCTGCTAAACTAGAGAGATAAGAGGAGCAAAGAAAATCATGTTTGTGGCAAGCAAAGCTCACAGACCAGGGCACAAAGAGTGGCCCAGAAGCCAGGGCCTTCTTTGGGGCTGCACCCCATTTGTAGGACTCTTGCATGAGAAATGATAGCCATTCGGCCATCTTTCAAACGCAAGGCATAATCTCTTCCATTTGCCCTTCTCCTTTGGCGGTTAAATAATTTTATTTCTGGCAATGCAGGGTTGGAATCTTGCGAACCCATTTTGTGAGCGGAGGCACCTCTCTGGTGCTAACAGCCTTTCCCGATACAAGTGCGGGGAAGACTCCTTGCTCCAGGAGCAAACACAGCCACCGAGGGAACAAATCTATGGACTCCAACCCAGCACCCGTGTTTATTTTTATGCTTTTTCCCGTGTTGCTGCTGTCCTATGTTCTATATTGTTGGGGCTACGTCCTGTCAGCTGCCTTGTACACCCCTTGTGGCCGGAAGTTGGCAACTGCGACACAAAACTAGTCTGCTCCTCGCTCATTTTCTGCAACAGCCCTCATCTTGCACAGCAGCCCCCAAGCACGCAACAATGGAACCCCCAATACTTACGAAACATGGCGTCCAAGCGCACCAGGCAGCTGATGAAATTGTCGAAGTCCATGTTCCCATTCTCATCTGAGTATCTGCGCACTATCATGCTGTACAGCTGTTCGTTGAGCTGAAAACCTGGGCGAACAAACGAAAGGGCGCGAACGGAAATCAGGGTGACTTTTCGCAGTGCAGGCCTCGACTGCAGCCCTTTGACAACAGCCCATAAATATCAAGCCTCCCTTTCCTTCTGGGTCATTGGGACGCCCTTTGACAAAAACCAGGAGTCTCCAATTGGGGCAAAACTCTGCGGCTCGACTGTTATCAGGAGTGAGCAGGAGCATGAACATCACCCCCATCCTGCTGTCCCTCCATTGACTACCCATTAGTTACCGTGCTCAGTTCAAGGTATTGGTTATCACATACAAAGCTCTTCACGGCCTTGGTCAAGCATACCTACGGGACCGCCTCCCTCCCTATGTCCCTCCACTGCAACTTTGTTCACCTGGACAGGGTCTCCTGCAGGTGCTACCCTGCACATGGGCAAATAGACAGCAACTTGTACATGGGCTTTCTCTGTGGTGGCCCCTACCCTGTAGAACGTCCTGCCTGAGAAGGTCAGAAGAGCCCCCACTCTCCTGGCTTTCTGCAAACAATGCAAAACTGATTTAAAAAGTCTTTTTACTCGGATAGGAGGGCTGTATTGTAGGGAGGGGGTCTCCGATGCTTCACTAATGACCATAGACTTCACCACTATGTTGCCTTACGTAGTATCTGTTGCTCTAAATATGTGCTCCTGTGAGCTACCTGTGCTTCACGTTTGTCTAATGTCAGCTCTAGAATTGCCTATGCTCTGTTCCAGCATTTCTTCAACTCCGTATTGGATTCCTGCTACTGCTATGTCTTTGTAAACTTGTATTTATTCACCCTATGGCATCGTTTATGGAAATGTCCTTGATACTGACTATAGTAATCTCACACTATGTAATCCGCCTTGAGCTTCAGTGAGAAAGGTGGACTATAAATGACATAAATAAAAATAAATAATTTTTAAAAACCCAAGCACCAGGAGGGTTAGCTATGCAACACCCCAGCTACCATCCTGCCGTGCCCCCAATGGCACACTGAAGAAGGCCCACCCCATCAGCACGGTTCCCCATCAGCATGCACGCTCTCCAAAAAGCACCGTAGCCGGTCTGACGAAAGCCTCCATTCAACCCGTGAACGCTCGCCTCCCCATTTCTTCACCTGCTGCCTGAAAAGCTCCTGGGAGTTCATTGCTGCCGATGGTCCCCGACCGGTCCGTATCATACTGTTTGTAGATACACTGAGGTTGAAGGAGAGGAACGGAAAAGGTGGAAATGGTTACATGAAAGCTGACACTAGGACCGGGATGCAGCACAGCCTCTTTCCCAGCTAAGACCCCGATCAAAGTCCCCCTCCCACGTGGCCCTCACCACAGTCCCAAAAACTGGAGTGAACCAAGCTGTGCCTGCCTTACCTGATACTTCTTTTTTTTACATGTAAATATATTTTATTTCAATTTACAAACACAAGCATACAAACATAAAATATAAACTATGATCATATAAACCTAAAATAAGATCCATTTATATGGAACCTACTTAAACTTACTTTTAGCATTTCACTTCTATTTAACTATCTTTATTCTATCTTTACCGTCTGTCTTCATATCTAATATAATTTTTATCAACAAATAACATTGTTTTTTCGGCATTCTATGGTAAACTAAGG
This sequence comes from Eublepharis macularius, assembly GCF_028583425.1. NCBI lineage: Eukaryota > Metazoa > Chordata > Lepidosauria > Squamata > Eublepharidae > Eublepharis > Eublepharis macularius. The sequence goes on along the minus strand of NC_072804.1, from coordinate 56,566,827 downwards.
TATTCTCCATTGCTATGTATGGATGTGAAAGTTAGACAGTGAAGAAAACTGACTGGAAGAAAATTGATTCATTTGAAATTCTGGAAAATTTTGCAGATACCATGGACAGCCAAAAAGACAAATAAGTGGGTTCTAGATCAAATCAAGCCTGAATTCTCCCTAGAAGCTAAAATGACTAAACTGAGGCTATCGTACTTTGGTCACATCATGAGAAGACAAGATTCTCTGGTAAAGTCAATAATGCTAGGAAAAGTGGAAGGCAGTAGGAAAAGAGGAAGACCTAAAATGAGATGGCTGGACTCAATCAAAGAAGCCACGTCCTCCAGTTTGCAGGATCTGAGCAAGTCTGTTAATGAGAGGATGTTTTGGAGGTCTTCCGTTCATAGGGTCGCCATTGGTCGAAGGCAACTTGATGGTACATAACACACATTTTTGTTATAAGCATGTATTGCCTAATTCTTTCCTTCTATCGTTCTCTATGTTAATTAAATTTTGTTCTTGATTTTCAGCTATATAATTTTTTTTTAAATTTCCATTTATCTTGAAATTCTGAAGTCGGTCTATTATGTATAAAAGAAGTTAATTTTGCCATTGTTGCATATTCGTTTAATTTATTCTTCCATTCCTTCAGGTCTGGGCGTTTCACCGCTATCTATATTGCTGCAAATATTACTCCTGTCACCATATACTCAAATAGTTCACTGTGTATTTTTGTAATCTTGGTAAAATATTTAATAACATATTTTTCGGATCCATTGGGAACTTAAATTTTAATATCTTTTGCATTTCTTCATTCCTGCCTTACCTGCCACTTCTTAATGTTGTTCCAGAGGTACTTAAATTCGTCAAAGCCCAGTTTGCCGGTTGTGTCACTCTGCACCAGATGCAGTCAAGGGAAAAAAATATGGAGAAAGCTGCACACGCACATGCGCACGAATGCAAAGATGGGTGGCTGGCCCAAGGAATTCAGGAGGCCGAGCAAAGTTTGGCTGCATATGACACTATCACCTGGAGTCATCCACCTGTTCAGAGGTAGGTCTCGGGTGGGAGGATAGAAGTCAACAAGATCACATTTCTAAGTTCAGGAAGGAATCTGGAAGGAGACTCAGCCCTTTGGGCGAGGCATGGAAGAGAGATGGGAAACCACTTTGGTTGCCGAACTTAACAGTATTGTTTTGCTTTGATGCTAGTAAATCCAGTGAGGGTTCCTAGGAACCTTAAACAAGGAAAATGGAGCCCATCTTGGGAAGGGAGAACGCTCCTCATGTGCCGTCATATCTACCTGATGCTACTTCCCTCCATAAATATACTGTGAAGAAATGGGAGGAGATTTAACCCAACCCTGAACTGGGGACAGCGTTTGGCAAGAGGATACATCCATGACTGCCACCATGCTACGACAGGTGTCGATTCCGAATCCATCAGTCTTCATGTCAGGATCTAGAAATCAGAGGCGCAAGCTGAGACTTCTGCCAGGCCTTGGCAAGAAAAACGCCACTTATGGCAAACACGGATTCGCTTGCCCCGGAAAGAGACCCAGCTCCACTCCCAGAGCTCTCCCAGGGAAACGCTCCCACCACTTACGTCTGGTAACCACTTTGTTGAGGATATTCATCAGCTCCGAAGCGCTCACCTCCATATCCTGATAGCAAAATAGGAGACCCACGTAAGCTGCGCTGCCAAGGAAGAGCTGTGAAGAAATGGCACGTAGCCCCACACAGCTCAGACCTCCCCAACATACATCTCCTCCCATCAGCCGGCCCCCACATCTCACAGCGTCAGCAGCCTAGCCCTCGGTTTTTCGCGAACGGGCGCCAAAGACTCACGTCTCCTGCCAGCTGGGTGAACAGCCGCCGGAACTGCCGCACTTCTTCACTCTCGTTGGCTTCGATGTTGGCGAAGTGGCTACGTGGGGGCTGCAATGAGGACAGAAGTGGCAAGAGAGAAAGCGCACAGGAGAAAACTGGGTGAGGAGACAGGAAAAAGCAAAGCTATGCGCTTTTGCAAAGGCCCGTGTGTGTTTTCATGCATTGTTTGCTATGTATTTAAAATATTGCTGCCCTGCCTTTTTGTCCCAGCACCCAAGGCAGCTAGAATTCACCGAGAAGTTTGATGTTGTCCAGTGCAGCCTCAGTCGTGTCAATGGGTTTCCTCTCACATGACTTGGCTTAGCTTAACAAGTCTAGGCTGGCCTGTTGTCACAAAGGGCATTTTGCCTCCTCTCTCATACCGAGCATGGCCTAGAAGTGTCCCAGGTGGCATCTGACTACCTTTGGATGCCGCAGTTTTTTACCCACACCCATGTACGAGGGAGGGCATATATATTTGCAAATGGAGAATCTGCTTTACACATTTGATGAAGTGGACCCAAGTTGGTGGCAGCTTACCCCAGGGTCTATAATTAGTCATTAAGGTGTTGCAAGACTTGTGTTTGTGTTGCAACAGACAAAGCCTGCAAGCCAAACATGGCCTCAGCAATTCTTGGGCATCTGACAAAGTGAGGTGTGACTCATGAAACCTTCTGCCCCGCAAAATTCTGTTGGTCTTTGTGCTACCCAGATCAAAATTTGTTCAGCAATTCTCCTGTTCCTGAAGCCCACCTGTCATGCAAAAATACAGCAGTTCTCAACATCTAGCAAGGCAAAGGTAAGGCTAGTGGGAGGATTTCACCGGGGGGGGGATAACAAGCTGCACATCTCTACTCAAATGCCACCAGCTTCACCTTTGTGGGCTTTATTTCCACAATCGGAGGTTGCTCAGGGGGTGTCATCTTAAAGTAGCAAACACTTTGCCACCCCAACAAGGAAATCCAGGGTGCTGCAGCAACCACATAAGATTCAGCCAGGGTACGTGGGGCACGTAGCCCAGTATCTTGTCTCCCACACAAGCTGCTCTGAAAGCCACCAGGCAATAAGGTAGAGCCCCTCTATGCTTCCAGTATAAATTAAAAACTTACCGGGGGTTCTGGGTTATACTGCGCCGCTGCTTCACTGTTACAAAAGCAAAGAGAGAGACAGAGAGAGAAATTATTAGAAAGATGCTCCATCCCAGCAATACACCTTCCTCTCATTTTTCATTGTGGAAAAGTTACCAGCCTAAACGCCAATCTGCTCTTGCACACTCAAAAGAAAAATGAGTAGATTGGTGTCCTAAATATGGTTCTTCCTGCTTAAAAAATATATTTTCATGCAAGGAAAAACACAAGCGGGCGATAAGGGTGGGAGGGAATGGGCTTCAAAGGGGATTCAATGAGAAATGGAACTTCATTTTGCACCCTGCCCTTCATTACAGTGGTTAAGTGGTCGGGTTGCGAGTCAGCACTCTGCCAGTTCGAATTCCACTCCTGCCATGAGCTCAGCCGGTGGCTTTGGGGAAGCCCCTCCTCTCAGCTCAGCTCCCCAGCTGTATTGTGGAGATAACAACAACTAGGGTTGCCAGCCTCCAGGTAGTGGCTGGAGATCTCCCGGAATTACAACTGGTCTCCAGGCCAGAGATCAGTTCACCTGGAGAAAATGGCTACTTTTGGGGGTGGACTCTATGGAATTATGCCATGCCAAGGTCCTTTCCCTCTCCAAACCCCACTTTCTCCAGGTTTCTCTAGGTTTCACCCCTCAGATCTCTAGGAATTTCCCAACTTGGAGCTGGCAACCCTAATAACAACACTGATTTTGTTCGCTGCTCTGAATGGGGCACTAATCTATCTAGAAAAGCAGTAGATAAGCACCGTTACTATCTTCCCTCAAGGGGATGAGGTTGCAGGGGAGACTGGCCCAGAGGCCAGGCTGGGTGCGGGCACAGGAGAGAGGAGGCAGATGCAGAGGTACGCTGGTCTCCCCACCCAAACTTAGGGCGAAGCTACAAGTGACGAATGACACTTGAACGGCAAGTGTATTTCTCCCTGTTCACTTGCCCTCCACTCAATCCACTTGCCGTTCAAGTGTCATTCGTCACTTGTAGCTTGGCCCTTAGGCAGTGCTTTTCTAACTCTGGAAAAGATGCAAAAGGGGTTGCGGGGGCGGGATATCTGCATAATCGCTGAGTGCCGAGGCGGGGAGAGATGAGGCTGCCTCTCCCTGGATCGTGGCACCTTCATTCACTTCCCCTAGAAAAACTCTTGGACTCCAGTTGTGGGGTGTGTGTGTGTGTGCCTGTGTATAATTCTAGTTCCTCTCTGGGTATAAAAGGCCTGAGCTTTGCCGGTGGATGCTGCTTGTCTCTGCGGATTATCTGGGCTTCCCAAACCAGTCGCACGGTAAACACAAACGAGGCAGAAGGTTCCAGTAATGCAGGCCTACCAGCCCATCCCTCCAAGCAGGGCAAGGCTGGGCCTTCAAAAGAAAACTCCTCTTGGCAGGGGAGAAGCATTCCTGCTCTCGGGGGGGGGGGGGCAGGCCAAATTTGCCAAGGCCCAGCCCGCAAACCACAAGGACAATGAGCCCGGAGGCTGCAGGCTTCCGGGAGCGACCCTACCCAAACGCCATGCACAGAATACACGAGGCATAGCGGGGACTTTGCCTACGTTTATTCTGCTTAATCTGTACAAAGGCAGTGACAGGGAGACCCAAAAAGAATATGTAGCATTTATACAATGCTGTCTGTGCAAAGTTATTATTTTATTGTAATCCTTACAACTGCCCTCTAAGGTTGGGCAATATTTATTTCATTAATCCCAGTTTTTTCCACCATAGAAATCAAGAGGGCTTACAGAGGGAGTCCTGGAAGTCTAACCCTGAGCAGACGTGGCTCTGCTTAGCTTCTCCAGGGCTGCTGCGCCTCCCACCCTGCCCTTATCATCTGGCTGGGCCTCTATTATCCCCGCTGGTCAGATGGGAGGCTAAGAGGGGCTCAGGTAAGGCCACCAGGTGAGCTCAGGGGAGAGGCTCAACTTTAACCACGGACCTGGCAGAGGAAGGCCTTAGAGAATTGGGAGGGCGGATCCTCTAGGAGTGAGTGTTTCAGTACTTTTGCAGTTCTTTCTCCCCCCGCCCCCCCCCCACACACCAGCCCAGTTTCTGAGCAAAACTTAATGTATAATACAAAGAGTCTTAATTCCCCAGAACTCCTACCTGGAACTTATTTTTTTCATCCTGCCTTCAATGGGGCCTCCCAAGAAGCTTACACAAGCCATAGGCTGGACAGGAAAGCTGAGATTTTGGCTTGCCCATTTGGATGGGGTTTAGCTGGCACTACCCAATTAGGTGTGGAGCCTACGGGTAGTTATTGGTCTCAGCGCTGTTATCAAAGAGGCAGGTAAATTCAGCTGATAGACGTTCTTTCTTCCATCTTCGCCTGGCATGGAAGTTGGCTCCCTGTCTAGACTCAGCTGAACTGCCCACAATGATCCACAGCAGAGTAACCTCAAGACTAGACTACTGTAACACACTCAACATGGGACTACCCTTGAAGACATTTCTGATGCTTCAGGTGGTTCAAAGCTCAGCAGGTGGTTAATTATCAGGGGGCAAGAATCTTACACCTGTATTACAAACTCTGCATTGGTTACAGTAGAAAAGAGCAAGAGTCCAGAAGCACCCATAAGACTAACAAAATTTGTGGTACGGTAGGAGCTTTAGTGAGTCACAGCTCACAAAAGCTCCTACTCTACCACGAAGCTCACACCCTACCACAAATTGTGTTAGTCTTATAGGTGCTACTAGACTCTTGCTCTTTTCTGCTGCTACAGACAGACTAACACAGCTCCCCTTTTTGATCTGTCTGCATTGGTTACCCTTAGCTTCCAGGCTCAAGTCAGGTAGCGTGTTACTTATTATCTATAAGGTCCTTAGTGGCCTGGCTTTCACATTACAAATTACTCCGACAGCCAGCCCCCAGGGTCATAGACATAAGGCAGGGTTGCTCAGTACGATGAGAAAGAAGCTCTTTGCAAAGGCTCAGAGGGCTTCTTGTCTTTCTTATCCAGGGGTGGGGACTGACGCTGAAAACAGGTCATGAGGCAGAGCCCTGGAATGAAACGGGCCGTTGTCCCCAGCAAAGTCATCATAAACAAACAGCCCCCAGGCTTCCATTTCTAGAACGCCCAGCCTCGGGGGGTAGGGAATATCCCAGATGTTTGGGGCACCCGTCTCTACGCTGGTGTTCAGGACTGTACACGTTCACAAGTGCTCCTAGCCTATGAAAATTTGTACCAGCCAGGCAAACCACACGTGTCTGCATGGCCCACCTGAGGCACATCAACTGTCCCCAGAAAAAAACCGCCTCTTTCATTCTGACAGACGCTTCTCTGTCCAATGGCCAAAAGGCCGATGTCACAGACTCACCTGATGGCACTGATGACGCCGCCCAAGATCCCCATAGCGCCGCCGCCACCCCCTCCGCCTCCCCGCCCGCCGCCACCTCCACCACTTAGTAATCCTCCAATAACATTGCCGATGTTGATGTTCCCTCCTCCTCCGCCGCCACCACCACCTCCTCCTCCTCCAAGGAAGTTTTTGACGAGGAACATTTTCCGCGGTTGTTAAGAAGTCAGGTGAACACGCAGATGGCCTGGCGGAGAGAAAGGAAATAAGAGCTGGTCATGCAGTTGGCAGCTTCGGTTCTCCACTCGCTGCTCTGGGCATGCAAACCCTTGAAAGCAAAAATCAAAGCATGCAGCCCAGGAAACAGGCTTTGGACTTCCACATAAGCAGAGATTCTTTCAAAGAAATAGTTACACCTTGGAATATTTTTTCCAACCCAAATGTGTAGCTTGCCGGTAGCAGGTTTTTAAGGTACTGCCTGCCAGGGGTTTGTTTGGAGGTAAAGCTTGTAACTCTGAGTCCCTGGTCACAACCTTTCAGGGAATCTCATTCACTCATAACAATTAATCACTCCACAATGTGCGTGCAACTGTCCTACTGAGCCCGTTTAACCACACACATGTATACACACACACGCAAAAGGGAACAGCCGGAATGAAAGAGATCAGCTGAATGAACTATCTAAAAATAAAGCTGCTATTTGCAGCTCAAAAGACAGGCAGCATCAGAGACAGCCCTGCCGTTCCGTTGTTTCTGGATCAAAAGGGCTGTGCTAGCAGGAGGGACACAGAGAAAGAGACCACAAGTGAAATGACAACTCTCTAATCTCATCTGGATTCGCAAAAAGGCAAGGGCAAGGAAATAGCCGAAACAGCCCTTCCAGGTCTAACCACTAGTCACCATTTTCAAACTCCAAATAGTACCCAAGGATCTTGCTTCCTGCTCACAGATTTCGCAAGCTAGGAGCCTATGAAGATAGGTCAATATGGATAGCTGTGTTAGTCTGTCTGTAGCAGTGAAAAAAGCAAGAGTCCAGTAGCACCTAGAAGACTAACATTTGTGGTAGGGTAGGAGCTTTGGTGAGCTACAGAAGTGTGCTGTGGCTCACAAAAGCTCATACCCTACCACTAATTCTGTTTCTCTTATAGGTGCTACTGGACTCTTGCTCTTTTCCACTAGGACCTTCGAGGAATTAAAGGGGGGGCAATTGGGAAATCCCACCTAATTTCTCAAAATCCCCCCCTCTAGGATCCCATATATTCTCAGAGGCTTCGTCAGGCCCATTTCCCTCCCCTTTAACAGCCTCGGGACTGCATTCAACTTTCTGTGCGCCACCCCCCTCACTCACCCCCCCATCCTCAGGCCTCAGTGCCCCCCCTCCTCACTTCTGGTTGATTTGCAAGCCGTGTTTTTGGCATATCTGAGGGGGGAGGTGTCACAAGCATGAAGAACCCGAGGTTGCTGCTTTGGGGACTGGCTTGAGGCCCCTGCAAGTTTATTATTATTTTTATTATTGTTTTTGTTTGATTATAGTCCGCCTTTCTCACTGAGATCCAAGGAGGATTACATACTGCGAGTGAATGCAATATAATGATCGGCTAGGACATTCACAGAGTAAAACACAGCTTGATCAGCAGTTAGGAGGCCATCCATTGAAAACAGATACAATAGGGCATGGTAGCAGCAGATACGAAAAAGCAGCATAAAGCCAAACACACAGGGCCAAGCTACAAGTGACGAATGACACTTGAACGGCAAGTGGATTGAGTGGAGGGCAAGTGAACAGAGAGAAATACACTTGCCGTTCAAGTGTCGTTCGTCACTTGTAGCTTGGCCCATAGATGAAAACTTTCTGCATTAAAGCGTAATTAACATGACATCTTTAGCAATGTCAAACTATCCAGTAGGAGCTTATCTACACCAGCAGACAGTACCCAACAGCCTCGTCTACAGTCCCTGGCATCTCTTTGAGTTATGACTTATGACACAGCCTTATAATCTGAGTAGATCCCCATCTTCTGTCGTGCAATTCAATGGGGGGCTTACACAGGACTCTTCGGGCACTGATCCAGCAACCCAGCCAGGCTGTGGTGTCATGAGCCTTCGGATCATTCTTTGCGCCCCATATAATAACTAGATTCTTTCCAGCTCTGGAAATCTTAATTCCTTCCTAACTCCTTCTCTAACGGGCAATTTTTTGTCCCCTAGCCCTGGAGCTGCAAAGATGAGGAAGGAATCCTACCTCCCTGCCTTATCCCTAACCACTAGACTTCACTGCCACGTGACAACTGGAACATCCTGGCTCTCAACCTCTGGATCCTCAAAGAAACATGTGAGAGGGTCAGGAAAAGAGCTGCATCCAAGTTATAGAATCACGAGTGAAACAGAGCGGGGTGGGGGAACTGGGCTACAGCAAGAAATAACGGCTTCTCAAACGAAGCCGGTTGGCTTGTCTACACTGCAGAACCACACCGGATTAACTGTGGCTTGTTCCTCACACAGCACTCTGGGAAATGTAGTTCTCTAGTTGCAGGATGTGGTTGAAAGATCAGTGAGTGAGGTACTGGCCGCTCGGCGCTACGGCCTTTTAAACTGGTTTCAGTGGAATTGCTATTAAAGAATCTTTGGAATAAAAGAATGGATCTGGGAGTGTTTATGTGGGAAGGACACAGGGCCGGGATGTGAGTTGACCTGTCCTTTTCAGCGCACACCTCTGGGATGAGGGCCCAGAGGCACAGTAGCAACCCCCTCCCCAATCGACAGAGGCCAACAACAGGGCACCCCAGAAGTCCCATTCTACGGAGGACCCACAGCCACACAGCTACTTATTGGACGATATTTAAAAATACCACAGGAACAACGCGTTCGTATATGCAGAAGTTCAGCGGAAAACCTCCTTCGTTATGTTTCGGTTTGTCCTTTACATTTGGAGTCCAGGAATAATTTTCTGGCTAAGACAGTAGAGACTCTAACTTCTTTTTCCGATTCCGACAAATGAGTGTTTATGTTGTCAGGTGTGGATGGTCCAGCCACACACAGCCATCCCTCCCAAGGCGAAACTGGTGCAGAACGTTAAATCCAGAGCATCAGAAAGATCCCGTATGTATTGGATTCTATCCCAACTCTCCCTCCACCCCCTGGCCTGCTCACCCACCCAGGGCCCCATCCAACCCTAGAAATTTCAGAAAGATTGGAGAGCCCCGGGGGGGGGGGTGGATCTTCAAGGGGGGGTTGTTAGGACCCCCTCCCCCCCCCAAGGATCCAGGGACATGGCAGAGGAAGAGTAGGAAAAGAGAAAAGTTGGCTAGGGCATATAATTAAATCCAGAGGGCGAAAGCTCACACATTGCAGCAAGTTAGGAAAAGATAAAAGTTGGCCATGGCAGATTACAAAGCCACAAATTGCAAATTGGTCAGATCAAGAGGAAGCAGGTAAGCGCACAGGGAGATCCAGAGAGATCTGGAAAATTAGGAAGGGGACTAAAAGATTCCAGGAAGTAGTGGGAGGAGGAGGAAGAATAAGACCCAAAATCCGCAGGGGCCAGGAGGAGATTCCGAGGAATCCAGTCGGGCGGGAAGTTAAGAAAAATTTCCATAAAGGAAATGAAAATCTTTTATGGGGGAGGGGGCTGTCTGGCGAAGGGGGAGAAGAGAACTGGAAATGGCGGGGAGGAACGGCAGTGGATTGCCAAGCGGCAAATAAATGCGGAAAGGATCCCGTGCCTGAAAGGATCCTAGCAGCCTACAACGGGTGAAAACGGATCCCCGGGCATTGAAAGCAAAGGGGAATTGCCCCGGGATTGCTAGGACATGCAGTGAAAGAAGCAGATCTGGGCAGAAGGGTGAGATCTCTCCCCCCTCTCCAGGGGGGAAAGTCTGGATCTCCAGGGGATCTACTGCAAGGGATCGAGGGCGGGGGGGGGAGAACCCGGCCTCCCCCTCCGGCTCTCCGGCCTGCTTACCTCCCGGCGGGCGCTGCTTCGCGGCGGCTCTTGCTGCGGGCGGATCTCCGGCGGAGCCTCTGCGGGATCCACCACGCCCGAGCGAGTCACTGCGGCGGAGCAGGCCGGGCGATCCCGCGGGGTCCTAGCGCCGCTCGTTTCACGACTCTCCTCCTCGGCTTCCCCCTTCCTCTCCAGGCTCCTGGGAGCCGCCTGGGCACGGCAGACAGAAGTTCAGCAGGTGCAGCTCTCCGCTGAACTTCTGCGGCTGCCGTTTCCAGTCGGGTCCCAGGCGCTGCAGGGAACCCTGACCGCTTCCAGCACTTTTTTTGCAAAAGGCACATTGCAAAGAATTAAAATAAAAACCATCAATTTTATTTATCTATTCATTTATTTATTTGCATTTGTACCCCGTTCTCCCCGCACGCAGGCTCAGAGCGGCAAACAACCACCAAACACATTAAAATTCATTATATACAAATTACATTAAAAACATACAAATCAGAGCACATACAAATCGGTGCAAGAGGCAACAACTTTTCCTGCACCCCATATGCTAAATCCAATCAGATAACCCGCCCCCCCCAAATCCCATGCAATCTGGTTTCCGACCTCCCCCACCCCTTCTTTTTTCTCCTCTCCCTCCCGCTTTCTGCTGTTTCCTACAAGAGAGCTCCTTCGCTGAGCCACAAGGTAGCAAGTCCCAGGAAAGGAGGTGATGAGCAACGATAGCTGAATGGTGCTTCCAGGTTCAGGAGCAGTCTACAAACAAAACACCAGGGACAGACGACGACAGGGCAGCGGCATTCATGCTGGCAGTGGCCACTGTTGGAAAAGAAAGCCGGCCCTTTGTCCTAATCCTGCAGAGCTCAGTTTAGATTCTTATCCCATTGAAATCGGAAGTCATCGCTCAGCGCCTGTGAGCCGAGATGGCTCAAATAGAACCTCCACGCGCAGTGACAGTCTACCCCTGAATTCCCGTTGCCGTGCTGGGGGAATCGCTGCAGACTTCACGCCCTGCTCGCCAGCCTCCCCGCGGGGGCCTCTGGCTGTCCGCGATCGGAAATAAAATGCTGGGCCTTTGGGACGGATCCAGCGGGGCTCTCGCTACCTTCGTAACTCCTCCCTCCCCCAAACACAGCAAGGACTGATTCCCACGACTGGCAAGCGAACCGGGGCTGCCTAGAGAACTTTGCTCTTCCTTCGGCGCCCTTGCTGTGAAATCCGAAGCGGTTCCGCATCCTAACCGGAGCAAAAAGTGGCTCAGCGTTACCAGGGCGGAGGCCCTGTTTTTGAGCTGCAACTTTCGTTTTTAAAGCGCCCCGTGGTCTCCTTTCTGTCCCTGCCCAATAACTCGCCTGGCCGGTTTTGGACGGGCTGCGGGGGGACCGGAGCGGTTCTGCAGGCGCCACGGCCCTGAGTCAGGCTTCCGGAATGCTGGGCGGTGGCCAGCGGGGCCGTGGCCAGCGGGGCCGGCATCTCTCCGCTTCCCTCCCAAACGCTTCGCGCGCCAATCTATCCCCGCAGAAATGCAATTCGCTTTCTATTTCCTTAGCATGTGGCATGTCCAAGTACAGCGACTGTTTGCAACTGAAAAGAGCAAAAGTCCAGTAGCACCTATACGACTAAAAACATTAGTGGTGGGGTATGAGCTTTCGTGAGGCACAGCTCGCTTTTTCAGTAGAAAAGAGCAAGAGTCCAGTGGCACCTATAAGACTGACACAATTTGTGGTAGGGTGTGAGCTTTCGTGAGCCACAGCTCACTTCAGATACCAAGAGTCCAGTGGCACCTATAAGACTGACACAATTTGTGGTAGGGTGTGAGCTTTCGTGAGCCACAGCTCACTTCAGATACCAAGAGTCCAGCGGCACCTATAAGACTGACACAATTTGTGGTAGGGTGTGAGCTTTCGTGAGCCACAGCTCACTTCAGATACCAAGAGTCCAGCGGCACCTATAAGACTGACACAATTTGTGGTAGGGTGTGAGCTTTCGTGAGCCACAGCTCACTTCAGATACCAAGAGTCCAGCGGCACCTATAAGACTGACACAATTTGTGGTAGGGTGTGAGCTTTCGTGAGCCACAGCTCACTTCAGATACCAAGAGTCCAGTGGCACCTATAAGACTGACACAATTTGTGGTAGGGTGTGAGCTTTCGTGAGCCACAGCTGGCTTCTTCAGATACCAAGAGTCCAGTGGCACCTATAAGACGGACACAATTTGCGGTAGGGTGTGAGCTTTCGTGAGCCACAGCTGGCTTCTTCAGAGCCACCGCAATTTCGGGAGAACGCCAGGCCCCACCTGGAGGTTGGCAAGTGAGCGACGCGCGCATGCGTCCATCGAGCGGCCTCCCAATGCCCTCTTCGTTCTTCGCCAGGGCTGCCTCTTTGCACCCGTTCCCTGGCCGTCCCAAAGGGGCGGAGCCGCGCTTCGCCGTGCCCAGAGCCTGTCACTTTCCCCGACCCTCTCCTCCGCAAGCCCCGCCCCCACCGCGCCGCCTGGCCACGTGACGCCCGGTTCCGGAAGAGGATGGCGGCGGGATGGCGCCTGGCGTGGACGCGGCTCTCGTTCCGGCTCGGGCTGTTGGCCTTGGCCGCCCTGCTGGGGTCGGACGTGGCCCGCGGCGCCGGCTCGGAGCCCGGCCGGTGGCAGCTCGAGATCAGCGTGAGTTTGGCCGCGGAGGGCGTGGCCAGGGACGAGGGGCGGGGCCTGATGGGGAGGGGAGGGGCCTGAGGAGGGAGGGAGGGGCTTCCACAGCCCCTTTACTTCCCCCCCTAAATAAGCAGAGTCCAAAAAAGTTTGTGGTAGCTGCCTTACCAATAACACTAAAAATACCATTAATGTTATTAATAATTATTAATAATATCATTGGTGACATTATTACTAACCTTAACATTGTCCTGGCTACTGATTCTGCTGCATTCACTTGCAGTAGGTATGTAATCCGCCTTGGATTTCAGTGGGAAGGGCGGACTATGAACAAGCAACAGCAATCATCATCGTAAACATTGGTTGTTTTTATTAACACTGGCAGCAGTTTCTGCCGATGCCATTATTTATTATCATTGGCTGCAATAGCAGAAGGCTGTGCATACACAGCTGACCTCCTGTCACACTGTGGAGTGACCAAGGGAACTGTGGCGGTGGGGGGGCAGTGTAGATAGGTGTGGCTTTGAATAGTTGGGCGAGTCACCAAAGGTGAGGATCATCAACGTGGGGAGACAGGGACTGGGTGGCAGAATGACAGCTGCTGGCCTGGGGCTTACATTCAAGCGATGTGTGGAGGCTGCACATCGATCGAGCATGAGAGCCAGGCCAATGGCTGTGGTTTCCGCATGTGTACACACATCAGTTATCCTTTGCTCTTTGGTGACTCTCAACTGTTAAAAACGAAGCCTGTTTCTGTCTCCATAACTCCACCACTCCATCTGCGTAGCCCCCACCGAAATGTTTTAATGTATCAGGCCAGCAAGCGTGATCCCTTCCTCCCCTCCCCTTGCACATCCATTCTCTCTGCACTTTAGTCCACTGCAGTTTACACAGAGTCCACCCTTAACTTTGTTTTGGGGGGGGGTGTCTGTGAATTGCTTGTGTAGGGAGTGGTAGCATTTCCATCCTTCCCTGAAGTGGAAAAACAAAGCACTATGCTCAAGAGAGATGGTTGTGGTGCAGACGGACTCTCCCCAGCAGCCCTGATGCTGAGTTTCTTTGCCCACTGGAATGGAGGTCTGGGATGTGGGGTGTGCCTGTGTACAAGAATCTTTGACGTGGAAAGGGAGTCTCTCCCCACGTGCGCATCTTGGGAGGTGTATGGCTGCCATGCGAGTGAAGCACCATTCTTGGGGCTGCTTCTGCACTGAATGCCACCTTCTCACTATTGTAGACATTGGTGGGTCATACATACTCAAGTTAAAGGCACCCCCCCCCCCCCCAGGAAATTGCAATGTGTACCTATGTGCATGCAAAATGCTTTGCTTCCTCCTTCCACACACACACCCTGCTACTCTTAACAATGGGTGTTTGGCTGTTCCTAGCAATATAGTAATATAGAAGAATGTAGGCCTTCATTTCCTTGCATGGATTCTCAGAAGAAGGCGGCTTTATCTTGTCGTCCTCAAAGACAGGAAAGCCTAGAGAGCAGGGGTAAGGACTGGAGCTCTGTGCTGGAGGGAAAGATTTGCATGTAGGCAGCTGGGCTGAGAAGGTGCCTGCCTTTCCGGAAGAACTTCCGGGAGCAGAGTGCTGTGCAAATTGGGTCTCTGGAGAAAGGAGGGTGTGTGGAGTGTGTGCAAGAGAGACTTGAAGCATGGGCAGGTCAGAGTTTTGGTGCCTGGGAGCACTTTCTAGAAGACTGAGGGCTACGGGGGTGGGGGGATAGGCATCTGTAGATAGATACCCCAAACTTTCCCCCCGAAAGAAACAGTGCTGCTCTTTCACAGGGCGTCTTGTTCCAAAAGAGCAGCGTGGCAGTCGCTTTTGGGATTGGCTTCAGGGTGGCCGTGGCGATTTTCGCAATTGATATGGGCAGTTCTCGCTGTCTTTGCAAATGCCCCAGGTCCCCCCCCCCCCAGGAGAAGTCTGGAAAAGCAGCAGTCACACTGGGCAAGGAGGGGAGGGGGAGCAGCCCCAGGTAACCTACTTGCTCTTGCTAGTGCTGACACAGAGCCTGATACTATCTCTGGACGTGAGAAGGCGACCCTCCTTCTCCATTCCCAGACAAGACACAGTCAGCTGTGCTCTTCCTGGCTCCAGGCTAGTCAATACCTGTCTCCTTCCCTTTTACCTTCCGCTGCAGGTGGAAGAGCTCCTAGCCCCTGTGACCGAATGAGGTGGTGGGTGACACTCTAGATCAGTAAGACTTCTGGGCTATGGGCACTTGATCCTGAGAAGGAGTAGCTTTCTCCCTTCAGGGGTTTTTAGGCAGAGCTGTGCAATTCTGGGTAAGAGCTCACCTTCCATCCACGTACCGACTTAGGGCCGGCTGTGTGGTTATTTTCCAGAGTAGATGGACAACCTTCGTCTGGCTTCTCTCGCATTACCACAACACACACACACACTCCGCATGCCAAATCAGTGATCCATCTGTTTTTTCTGGCCTTCCGTCAGAGTTCCCAAGGCAATAATGTTCCCTGGCTTGTGGGGGTGGGGGGGGAGAGCTTTCTGCTTGGTAACGGTCTGCCTGAATCTGGCGTCAGGCGATTGATGCCAGCCAACCAAAGAATCCTGTTGTGGCATCGGAGGCTGGAGTTGACTTGAAATACATCTTAAACTATTTGTAATGAGCAAGCAAGGAAGGAGCACGTGCAGGGCAGGGAACGGAGCCAGGCGCTTTTGCTGAGTCTCCCAACCGTGTAAATATCTGAGCTAGAGAGACCATCTTTGTGAATGAGCTGTAGTAGTCCCCAGGTGCTAAGGGGGCAGCCACCAAAACCTGTGTGGAGCAGACCTGGCTTTTCAGGCTCTTAAGCTTTTATCTGCACTTCCTCCTTTTCTGGAGTGCTCTTTTGGGCAGAGAGCCCCAGTGCAGCCATTGCTGCAAGAGAATTCCATAGAATTGCATTTACAGCCATGTAAGATGAGGACTGCTTTGTGGTATGGAACGTTTGTATAGTTCTCAGAGTAATCTTGCTGTGGGTTACTCATTTACCTTGGCAATCAGCAGGTGGTAATCTCAATTAGGACAGTAAAGAAACACTGCTCTTTGTCATTGACAGGTAGGCCTTCACTAGAGCATAACTTAACCGGGGGAGGGGGGGCAGTGGAATGGCTTTTCCGTGGTCTACTCAGGAGGAATAAGAGCTGCAGCCTATGCTGCAAGAGAGAGGTCCGTTCGCTTGGTTAGGGTTTAAATTGAAGCAGAGGAATTTGTGGTGGATGGATCGCCAGTTGTGTCTCCATGTAGGCGGGATGGCTTTGGGGTAAGGAGGACGTGAGCGTACGGTTCTCAGCCCCATACGAGGGCAGAACGAATGCCAGGTGCAGAAGATTGGGCCCATGGACTCCGTGGCAGAGCGGGAGATACTGGGTTCAGTCTCTAGCCCCAGAGAGCAAGGAAAGGGAGGGCTTTTCCCTTTCCGAGGCTTTGGGGAGCCACTGCCAGTAGAGCCAAAGACACGAGTTGAGCTAATGTCTGGTGTGTGATTCAAACGGGGCTTCCTAGTGTGAACACGCAAAGCAGCATTTTGCCGAGTCAGATCGTTGATCCGTCCAGATCAGTTGCTCAGGCAGGGAAAAGCCTTCCTCAAGATCTGCTGTCTGAGATCCTTGTAACTGTGGATGACTGACCTGGGGCCTTCGTTATGAAAAGCAGTTGGCCGTGCCTCTCTTCAGTGACTGCATTCATTTCCGCTATACTGGCTGTCCTTGGAGAGCTGTACCCTTTGGGACGCAGTGCCTCTTTTCACGCCACCTCCTTCTCAGAAGCCAGGTGGCCTGCAGTTTTCCACTGGAAGCTGCTATGCGCAAAATTGCACAAAGTTGTTGTTTGCTTTCATTCTGAGTCAGAGAGGAATCTTCCGTGATGTCTTGTTTGACCCACGGCTGCCTCCACGAATCCTCCCTTTGTTCTTCTTTCTCAGGGCCAAAGCGAAAGCGAGCACTTGTTTGTGTTCCCCAAGACGATGTTTAATAGGACCGCAGTTACTGTCAAATGTAAGTCATTTCATTAAGCCTTGTGAAAGAGAGCTAGGGTGGTGGTAAAGGAACTTTGACTCATTTGATAGACTTCTTTGGAGGAGGTGGGTCTGCGTGGTGGGAGGGGAGTTCCTTTGCAGATATTACCAAATAGCTCATTCATTTGTTTTTCCAGGGCTGGGGGTGGGGTGGGGTTTAACAACCATTGCCTGCTATTGTTAAGGGGTCAGCCTGCACCCAGAATATTCAGCAGCGAGAAGGGGTGTAACTGGTGTGGACCTTGGGGCAGTCAGCTCAAGTCCCATGGAGCTGGGACCAAAGGAGATCGCCCTCCCCCCCCCATTTTTCCAGCTTCCCCCATAGAATAGGTTATGCAGCAGAGACCACATCGCATGGCATAAGAGGGGGCTTAACAGGCAGGTGGCTCTAGGAGACCTGCAAACCACACGCTGCTACAGAGAGAGACATACGTACGTAATGAACCAATTTGAGGCTTCTGTGGTGCCAGAGAGCGCCCGCTGATCCTTTGCACCGAGTTGCCTTTTACAGTCAGTCTGCACTGGGCAGCAGGTGTGGCTGGGGTGTTCGTTCGCTCCTGACTTGGGACACTTCACTGCCCTCAAAGGAGAATACGTGTCGTGTCTCTGCATGTCTCTTCTTTAAGCTTGCCTCCTCCTAGTTGGGAACAGTGACTCTTGCAGCAATATAGATGCTGGGGGATTCTTTCCTAGGCTGAGTGTCAATTTGGGGGGGGGCGTAAGAGCCGAGGTTCCTTCCAATTTTAGTTTGGAAGAAAAGCGTAGTCTGGCTGTGAGGAGTCTGGAAACTGCTGGATTCGATAAAAGCAAGGCCCCTGGCAGGTGATGCCCTGGCTTCCCGTTTCAAAGCTAACCATGCTTTATTTTCCAGTTTTGAATGAGACCTGTGATACAGATGTCATACTTTCCATCACCTGCTACCTGCGCAGCTCCCGATGTCATGACGAAGTCTACATAAATGTAAGCAGCTGGCTTGTTTGTTTGTTTGTTTGATTTATATGCCGCTTCTCTTCAGTTAAGAGCTTGAAGCAGTTCTTTGCTTGGTGGGTGAAGATGGACGGGAGAGGAATCTTGAAAGGGTCTGCCGGAGGGCAGCATCTCCCATGCAAGACAACATCGGAAAACCAGAGTTGCCAGCAGATGAATCAAATTCTTAGTTGAAGAACAGCCGGCCTTTAAACCAAATAATTGATTATGGTCTACGTTTATTTCCTTGTTCACAAAATCTCCAGTATAAGAGAATTGTGAATAAATGTGCGACTTAACAAGAAGCTAGTCCCATCGTTTAGCCATCTTCAGTGTTCTCTATTTCCTACTCCCCTACAGTATTGCACCTGAACCAAAACAGCCTCATGACAAACAGGAAAGCATGTTCTTATTATTATTGCATGTTCTTATTATTATTGCATTATTGTTGCATGTTCTTAATTTTCAGCTCCTACAAATGAATGAGTAGAAGCAGGGCTTTTTTTCAGCAGGAACACGGTGGAACGGAGTTCTGTCACCTCTTAAAAATGGTCACATGGCCGGTGGCCC
Source organism: Eublepharis macularius (assembly GCF_028583425.1). NCBI lineage: Eukaryota > Metazoa > Chordata > Lepidosauria > Squamata > Eublepharidae > Eublepharis > Eublepharis macularius. The sequence goes on along the minus strand of NC_072804.1, from coordinate 56,548,422 downwards.
CGCCCCCTGATCTCCAGACAGAGGGGAGTTGAGATTGCCCTCCGCGCCGTGGCGCGGAGGGCAATCTCAACTCCCCTCTGTCTGGAGATCAGGGGGCGGGGCCACCGGCCATGTGACCATTTCCGCAGATGGCGATTTGAACTTTAAAAAATTCCCCCCTTGTTCCAGCTGACCCAAAGCGACATCATTGTGCGGTCCTGAGTTCCACCACTGAGTTCCGCCACCTCTTTTCCCAGGAAAAAAGCCCTGAGTAGAAGTTTTACTCAATCTACTGACTTCAGCCAGTTACAGCCGTAGTCCTACTCAGCAACAGTAGTGATTTAAATGCCGCAAAGCATTCCTTTCTGGCTCCAAACTGGAGAGTTGTGGGTCTTTCCTTCTTACGGGCTTCGAGGTGGACTGTCTGGCAGACCACAGTCTCGCTTGCTGCTCTGGGACCATTTTAGTCATTTTCTGATGCCACAAGAACATTGGAAACGGGAAAGCGGGCTTGGAGTCCAGTGGCACCTTAGAGACCCGCAAGATTTTCAAGGTGCAAGCCTTTGTTCCTTTTAGTTGCTTAAAAGCAAATTGATTCATAAATCTTGAGCAGCGGAAAATACTTTTTGGATGCAAGGGCTAAAAGGACTGAGACATATTTTGCAATCGCTAAGGTAAATTTAGGATTGTTATTGCTAAGCAAAAGAGCCAGGGTTTCTCGAGTATAAGGGGACGGTTGGTTCATTACGGGCTTAATATAATAATCCCTTATATTTTTGAAGACCCTACTTTCAAGCAGAGAATGAAAGGATGTATCAATCCTATTAAGGCCACAAGGGCAAATTCTGTTGGAATAGGATTAAAAAATCTCCCCTATAAAACCGTTGAAGGTATAATATTCAGTCTTGCGAACAAGAAAGCTCTGCAGCATCGTGGGATGGTAACATAGTACATATAAGGGGGTAATGATTTGGGGAAAGAAAGACCAAAAGGTAGGGGAGGTGTAAGCTTTCCAGAGTCAGAGCTCCCTTCTTCAGACGGGAACCGGAAAGTGATTTTGCACATAAGTCATTATGGTATTGCATTTACTTGTGAGCCACCGCAAGTAGGCGTCTGGACAGGCAGGCTGGACATCACCTGCATAAATAAATTTTTTAAATGGAGGCCAGTAGTGGTCCCATCACCGGTTTTGTGTGCAGAAGGGTGCTGGTTCAGTGGTGGGCATCTTCGATTGCCGAAGGCAAGTCTCTGCCTGGAGACAGATTGAACTAGAGGAATCATGGGTGTGACTCTGCACACAGCAGTTTTGTTATGTTATATGTGTGTTTTAATATTTAGAAAAGGCTTTGTCTCAGGGCTAGCTTTAGTTTCCATATCCCATCTAGGACTTAGGCTGTTTCCACACGACTTACCGGCCTCTGGAACGTTGCGCAAAACACGCGGAAGATAGTGTCTTCTCGCTCGAAATTGTGACAGGAAGACGCGATGTCACGCAAAACTTCTGGATGATAGCATCTTCCTGGTGCGATTTCGCACAAGAAGACGCTGTCTTCCACGTGTTTTGCACAACGTTCCGGAGGCCGGTAAGCCGTGTGCAAACAGCCTTAGAGCCAATAGGCTGTTCGACCATAAAAAGACAGCCGTCTAACTTAAACATTAATGCTTTTCAATATCATTAAAAACAAACGGTGTTTAATTGCAGCAGCTATATATTTAGACATATCTAATGTTATATTAAAATCCAGGTCTGCTAACAGAGTCATTAAATGATAGTTAGAAGAGCGAATAGGCTTCTCATTCAGGTGAGGATACAAAAAATTTTTCTCAGATCCAAATAAATTATACAAAAGAAGAAGAAATGCTCAGTAGTTTCTACTGAAGACTTATCACAGATACAAACTCTGGATCCCCTTTCTTGGCCTATAATTCGTCCATGTAAGACAGCAAGCAGAAGTGAATTCATTCTAGCAAGGAAAAAAATCTCAGATAACATGGTACCGTACTACTATAGAAGTAATATTGCAACTGGTATTGATTAAAATATGAATATCCAAAATACATGGGTGAACATACGCGCCACTTCGCTTCTTGGAGACCTCGCCATTCTTCTGCCAAAAAGTGGCTACTGGCTAAACCATATGCCCTAGTCTTCCATAAGCTTTAGTTTTAAGCGCTGCAGCTTTGGGATGAAGACCCACGGATTCAGCCGAGGGTCTCACTGGGAAACTGTGTCAAACTCCCGCCCCTCCCCTCCCTTTTCATTTTTTTCAGGAAAAGAAAGCCATCAGCTACCTGAGTAAATACAGGTCCACAGACAGCCTCGTTGGGGGCGGCCAGTATGTTTACCAGTCCAAGGATATCGCATGCCACAATCTCAATGAGGTGAGAAATCCAAAAAGGCAGCTGGGAGGGATCGGGTACTCGGTTTGGGGGGACTGGGCTGTGTTGGGGAGGTGGGACCCTGTGGGGGTGTGGAGGAGGGAGGAGGCTGGGTTGGTGGAGATGGAGATTAGGCCAACGGGTTCTGGGGCAGAAGGTTTGGGGCGAAAGGGAATATCTAATTGGGGAATGTTTGGCCAGGTAGGGTGATGAGAAGGGGGTTTTGAGGAGGGGCAAACAAAGAGGTTCTGGACCTTTGGGCATGCTTGCCCAATTGGAGGGAGGGAGGGAAGGAGCAGGGCTCTTCTGTGGTGGGAGCAAATCTTCTTGTATAGGGAAACCAGGGAAGCATTCCCAAATACACAAGCCAAACTACGATACGTTAGACTAGTGCCGGGAACCTGGGTTCGGTTCCTTGCTCAGTCATGAAGCTCTCCGAGGGTACCTTGGGCCAGTTGCCCTCTTTCAGCTTAACCTGCCTCACCAGGTTGTTGTGAGGATAAAAAGAGGGGCGGGGAAATCGCTTGCTTTGGCCTCAGCTCCTTGGCAGGTCGAAAACATGAAGCTAGACAAAGGGAAAGAAAAGCATTTACTTGGGAAGGGAATTGGTGCACTCAGTCCCAGTTGGGATCAAAGGTTTTATCCCAGTTGGGGGGTGGGAAGGGGGACGAAGAAATCGGGGTGGCGTGAGAGCAGCAGAGAGCAGCAGCCACTGACCTCCTCCTCCTCCTCCTCTTCCTCCTTTTTCTTTTAGCTGCGTAATTGGGAACTCCCTTTGCCCCAAAAGCTGGAGACTCCTCAGGAGGCCCATGTGCCCAATTCGGTCAGTTGCGATGTTCTGGAAAGGGGGGGCCAGGTGGGGGGGCAGGTTGTCGGGGTCACGTTGCCTGTGTGAGCAGCAGAGGGCAATCTGCAGGGAAGTCTCTTCATGCCCTTGCAATTTAAAAAGACCCTTCTTCTCCTCCCCTCCCCGCTGCCTCTTTTGGAAAGCAGCTCTTTTAGGGGCTTGTGTCGCTGCCGTAAACGTTTGTTCAGAGCAAAACAGCCCTCCCCCTTCCGGGGAAAATTCTGGGCATTGGTGCCTGCAGGCACGCCGGGCTCCAGAGATGCTGGCAGTGGTGCAGGGGCCACCCAGTTAAGACTGCGGGGCAGTGTGTCGTGGGGCTCTTTAATTTCCCAGTTTGCCCCAGTGTTTGTCCCTTTGTAGGGGTTATTTCCAGGCACCTCTTGTGATTTTTCTGTCCCATTTAGCACATTTCCCTTGCGGCAACAATCGAGACTCACCTGTCCTCCGGGGGTGTCTGTTGTTCTTCTCTTTTAGTTGAAGAAGTGCTGGGCTTGACAGCATGTATGGCCAGAGGGGGTGTCCTGGGTTGGGGAGGGAGAGGTGGGTCCCCTCCTCCCTGCGTTTTGCTGTATGCGCCATCTGCCAGGACACAGGGAGAGCACGTCCCCAGACCTCATGCCCTTCCTCTTCCACCCATTTGCCAATGTTTGCATTTCACCCAAAGGACCCACCTGGTAAGACCAAGAGGGAAGCCCCGAAATCGGCAGAAGACCAGAAGACACCCCCCAATGCGAAGCCAGGACCCGTAAAGGATACTGGCAAGGAGCAGGCAACGAGCGTGGCGCAGCCAAAGGTCCCTCCGCCTGCAGAGGAAGCAAAAGCTGATGGGGGGAAAAAGGGCACTCCTGCGAAGGAAAAGCCAGAGGTTGGTGGGTGCACAAGGGCTCTTTGCAGCTGACCCCCAAAGAGGGAGGGTGAGAACGCTTTCCTGGGACTGGGGCTGCAGGACCCTGTCGTACCTTGGGAGGCTCTCGTTTTCTTCCTGGGTGCAATTTTCCGGCAGCAAAGAACAATCCAAAGACACAATTCCTGCCTGGAATCCAGTGGGAAAGAACTGCTGGGGGAGGCGGGGGGGGGGGCGCACGGCACAGGGCAGAGAGTCGACAGATGGCTCTGAAGCCTCCGGGCAGTGACAGAGGCATAGATCCTGGATTCAGGCTGAACACTTTTGGTTTTGCTTCCAGCTGCCAGCGATGGCAACGACGTGGGATGACGGGCCGTACGTCTTCATCCTGAAGATCGCCGGACGTGCCCAGAACTGGAAGCTGAAGGGTAAGTGGGGTTTACAGCCCCGAGGCACCTTCAAACCACGCTTGGCCCCGAGAAGAAAGGAGTTTGTTTCCGGCCGCAAGAGCTCCCCTCCTCTGGAGAAGACAGGGCAGGTGCTTGACGTTCCTGGGACCAGCAGCCCCCGTCCCTCTCCTGCAAACAGATGGAGAACTTTTGTTTCCCACCCTTGCAAAACATTGCAACAGCCCGCCCCCCCCAAAGGAACATAAGGCAGAGTTGCAACCTTCAGCCCTCTTCCTAGTGAGGAATCCAAACTTTGGCAATTGGGGATTTCCCCCCCTTAGGTAGAATCAAAGAAACATGGAAGTGACCCCCAAGGGTCATCTAGTCCACCCCACCCACCCCCTGAGCAAATCCAGGCTTCTCCTTTTTGGAAGAAATCAGACAGATTGGGTCAGGAAGCAATTTTCCCCAGGCCAGTTCAACTAGGGATCCTGACAGTATTTTGCCATCTTCTGGGCATGGAGCAGGGGTCACGGGGGGTATGGGGAGGGGAGATAGTTATGAATGTCCAGCATTGTGCAGGGGGTTGGACTAGATGACCCTAGAGGTCCCTTCTAACCCTATGATTCTATGAATTCTGTCGTGGAGAGCACTGGTACCCAACCGGCCTGGGGTTTGTGCATGCAAGACCCATTAGAATTCAGTGGCGCTTGCTTGTGAGTTAAAAGATTGAGCTGTGGGCTAGAAGACTGGGCTGCAGCTTTTACGGAGAGGATGGGAATTAGCTGCAAAGTGGAGGACTGGCTGCTGTTGTTCTTTCCCCTGGTGGACTGAGCTGCTGAAGGGCTTTCCCTTGGAAGCTGTTCACCCACATGTCTCCTTCCATTGTGACCCACAGTTGATGTGCAGATGAGGCACCCAGAGCACCACTACATCTCTGCCTCGGAGTGGCCCCTCATGGTGGTGAGTAGCAGGGGTCTTTCTTGAGGTGGGGGGGAAGGATGGGCTATGTTGTACATTGGGGGTGGCCCCAGGTGGGTTAGGGAAGAGGCACGGTTGTTGGTTTCTGTTGACTGATCTCTTTTTCCAAACTCGGCCCCCAGCCCACCTCGTCCCACCCGGGACCTCTTTTCTCCCCTTTTCCTTTCCCCACATCTGCATTCTCCATCTTTTCGAGGGCTGAGCTTGCAAATGTTCTCTCGTGTCGTGGCGCACATCCTGTTGACGCACGTGGAAATCTGTGGATTGCGACCCAGATTTGACACGTCTTGGCCCTTTGGTATAGGATCGGGTGGTGGCTTGCCTCCAGAATAGTTTCAGTTTAGCAGCCATGGGAAAGAGGGACAGTATTCCCTGTGGGGTTTTTGATGTGGGGGACAGACATTTGGGGAGGGATTGAAATATATGCCATACTGACTTTCGTGCTCGTGCTGAGTTTAGTTGGCCGTGGATGTGACTCTCAAGCCTAGCTCTGCCCACCTCTGACACAGCACCCCACCTGATCCTCTGGCCTCAGCCATCTCCCTTCTTTCCTCCCCCGCCACAGTTCTATATGGTGATGTGCATAGTATACGTGCTGTACGGGGTCCTGTGGCTTGTCCTCCTGGCCTGCTACTGGCGTGACATCCTGCGCATTCAGTTCTGGATCGGCGGGGTCATCTTCTTGGGCATGCTGGAGAAGGCCGTCTTCTATGCTGAGTTCCAGAGCATTCAGAACCATGGAGTGTCGGGTGAGTCGTGATCCGTGTACCTGCCACGTCAGTCCCAGCAACTCGACATTAAGGTGACTTGCTTTGGGAAAATAGCCCATCCTGGACTGCTTAAGGTACCCCACCTCCCACAAAGCTCAAGGCAACTTTTGAAACTAAGAAAACACTGCGGAAACTTTGAGCATCCGTTAAAAAACAAGTAATCACACAACAGGTTAGTCCTTGCTGGATTAGATCTAAGGCTCGGCAAACCCAATATCCTGTTTCCATCAGTGGTTGAACAGAGCCCCCCCCCCCACACACACACACAGAGTATCTGATATTTAGAAGCTGGAGGGCTCCATTTAGCTGTCATAGCTAACAGCCGTTGGGGGACTTATCTTTCGTAGATTTGCTGATCCCGTTTTTAAAACCCTCTAAGCCACTGGTCCATTATCACATTTCATGGCCCCAGAAAATAATAGGAAGATGATAAAACAATATCCTTCAAAGACAGGCCTTAATCCACGCAGGGTTGTAAAAGGGGAAGGGTCAGGCATCTAACTGGAAGCCGTTGCCGCTGCTTGTCGAAGTTTCCCGGCCTCCCCCCGTTTTGTAATGGGCAACAGCATTCTGCCCCAGCTGGAGTCTCCATCAGCCACCGTCGCGCCTTTTGGATTTGACTCGAAGTACGACCCCTTCTCTTCTCCTTTTTCAAAATGTCCCAGTCCAAGGGGCTGTGATATTTGCGGAGATCCTCTGTGCTGTGAAACGGATGTTGGCGCGAGTCCTCGTCATCATTGCCAGCTTGGGATACGGCATTGTCAAGTGAGTGCCCGCCAGGCATGGGGACCGGGGTGGGTGGGTGGTGATTCGGGCACGGGGAAGCGTTGGGTACTGCAGTAGGGGGAGGCCATCAAGACCATCGCTGTGTTTCCTTCCTTAGCTGCCCCCTCCATCTCCCCCAGAGCAGAGCAAATTCTTGCCCACTCGTGACCTGGGTGCAACTTACCCAAGGGAGAGCGGCCATCGTTGTGTTCCTTCCCGGGCTCGTGAATCCGGGAGGGCCCCTGCTCCCCGCATCGAGTCCTTGTGACGTTCCGCCTCTGGCTAGGGCCCCGCCGCTCCTGACCGTATTCTCCCCTTTCCACAGGCCCCGGCTGGGTGCCCTCCTGAACCGCGTGGTGGGTGTCGGTCTGATGTACTTGGTCTTCTCCATCATAGAAGGGATCCTGCGGGTGAAATCGGTAAGGGGAGAGCTCTGGGAGGAGCGGGAAGGGTCCCTTGGGCGGGTTGGCTCGGGGCTCAGCCGCTGCCGTCTCTGATTGTCCCCACTCCACTGTAGGAACAAACTAGCTCAGCCGCACTCATCTGTGAGATTTTCCTGGCCTTTGTGGATTCCTGTATTGTCTGGTGGATATCCTTTACCGGGGACTGAAAGGGGGTGGGGGGGCGCCTTCTCCCAGCTCTGCGCTTCCTTTGGCCCTTGGTGTTCATCAGAGGGGTGATGGAGGGATCCAGTCCTGCAGACAAGCCCACTCAGGCCTCCGACCCGTAGAGACCTCCATAAGATGTCTGCCGGCATAGACTTGAATTGTCTGTATCAGAGGTTGCAACTCTCCCCCCCCCCCCGCCCCGGTGTTTTTAGAAGGCTCCTTGTATGGTCACCTGGTAGTGACTTTCTGTTTGCCATAGGTGACTAACTATTTGCAAGCCTGCGTTTTCCCCTCCCAAAGAGCCCTGCTTCCTGCCTGCCGTTGTGTGCGCCTTTCCCCACCCCTGTCTGTCCCCCGTACCACTTTCATCTCCTTTCTCTCTTTCTCTCTTGTTTCCTCCCAGGCACAAGATGACTTGGTATTGCTGGCTGCCATTCCCCTGGCTATGCTTGACTCTGCCCTCTGCTGGTGGATATCCTCCGCATCTGGCTGGCTGAGGAGGGCCCCGTCTCTTTTCTGCCTGCATGTCCCCCCCCCCTCCTCCTCCCTCTCCTCAGAATTGTTCTTTTGATTTACAGCCTCTTCTGGCCACAACTGATTTGCCTTCTGTGCTTAGAAGTGGAAGGTTGAAATATGTTGGAGTATGGAAGCTAGGAAGAAGGGAATTCTGGAACCTGAACTGCAGTCTTTGGTTCAGTGCAGCTCCCACGGGTGCAGGACTCAGGCCCAAAATAGGGGCGGTGTTTTGGGAGAATGGGCTCCTGGCTTTTGTCCTAAGATTGGGAGGGGCCCCCTCTTATTTAAAGACTGCAGTGGGAGCTGCTTGTACACTCTATGCAGGCACTCTGTGCAGGGAGCCACCCTCCATCTTAGATCTGGCAAAAGGCACAGCCTGGTTTGTGTGAGGTCACATGTGCAGTGCAACGGGTCGGAGTGCCTGCATGATCGAAGAGCTTGCCGTCGCATCGGATGCCGGGGCTCCTGAGCTCCTGTGGCAAAATGCTCTTTTCACCTCATAGCAGCTCGGGACTAAAATTGACACTCGTTCCTCAGTTGCCTTTTTTTGCAGAGGCAAAGATCTAAAAAATTCTAACCTTGGAGGGATGCTGTAGGGTCTGGGGTATTTTCTCATGGTGTCTGTATGGGAGGGGTGTCAGGAGATTGAGATGGGATCCCCCCACCCCCGCTTGCGCACTTAGCCATATTCCTTAACAAGCGCCACATCCTTATCAGCCTGGTCCAGACGATGAAACTCCTGAAACTCCGCCGGAACCTGGTGAAACTCTCACTCTACCGCCATTTCACCAACACGCTCATCTTTGCAGTCATCGGTGAGGCCGGGCTGGGAGGAGGGAACTTCTTGGAACCAATAAAATATAGCTAGACTAACAACAAAGCCCATTGTGGGAGGAAATACAACAGGGGCTGTTTTCACGCGTCTTACCTGCCGCCGGAACATCATGCAAAACACCCGGAAGACAGCGCCTTCTTGCACGAAATCATGCCAAGGGTGTTTTGCACGATGTTCCAGCAGCAGGTAAGACGCGTGAAAACGGCTAGGCTCTATAAAGGGCCAGGTGGCCGGGCTGGGCATTGCCCCGTCCCCTGTGCCCTGATCTCGGCGGGCGGAGGGCTGGGCGGCCGGGTTGGGCACTCCTGCCTCCACTGCTAGCTCGGCCTGATCAGGGCTGGGAAGGGCAGCGCAGGCATGCCGAGCCTTCCTGCTGCCTGCGCTTGATACATAGATAGATGGATAGACATTTTTTAAAGCCTCTCCAATTCTCAGAAGAGGTTAGGGTGATTAATAGCCTGTCTTGCGGGAAAAGGGGAGTTTTTAAATACTCTTTATATCAAAAATTAACCTGCCAGTAAAAAATTCTCTAGCCCCAAAATGCCCCATATAAAGCTTGTGTGGGTGTATGTGTGTGCGCACCCATGTGTGAATAACAGTCTAAAAAACACAAAAGGAACAGATTGGCTACGGCTGCCCGATTTGCCCGGTCCGGTTGCCCTCCCACCCCTTGCTCTCAGTTAGGGTAGGTGCCCTCGGTCTGCTTCTCTATGGTGGCAGAACGGCGTTGTGTTTTTCTCCCCAGCATCCATTATCTTCATTATCTGGACCACCAAGACTTTCCGGCTCGCCGTGTGCCAGTCAGTGAGTAGCCCCCTCTGGTGCGAGGGGATAACAGCTTCGGGGGTGGGGTGTCAGCGGACTGTCTCTAGGCTTTGCCTTTTTAAAAGAAAAATGAAATGCTGGAAACTCAGTCAGTCAACTTGGGTTTTCGGTCTCCGTTCTTTAAATTGGTGGTGGGAGGGGAGACCCACCTTGAATTTACAAAGCTTGCATGGCGAGGAGGGGGCTAGTCCCTGCCAGGAGACTGTCAGCCATCTTCATCCTTTCTCCTTTCTGGCTCATCAGGACTGGCGGGAACTCTGGATCGATGATGCGTTCTGGAGGTTTCTCTTCTCCATCATCCTGTTAGTTATCATGTTCCTCTGGAGACCCTCGGCTAATAACCAAAGGTACGGCGGGCCCTCGGCAGTTCTTGGCAGCTGGTTCTCCAAGGCACAAGTCCCAAGGCAGGGGTGCCCCCCACAGCTCAGTAGCAGAACGAGGCTGACGGCCTTGGGAGCCAGACGGAACGGCAGGCGCAGAGCAAGGCGATCCTGTATTCTGACTGGGTGGGAAAGAGCAAAAATCTACAGCTCTGTTTTTAGCCCAGATCAGCAATAAAGCGGGTGTGGAAGCTCCCGGATCCAGTCTCTACCACCTCCCGCTAATAAAAGATCTCAGGCGGCAGAGCTGGGAAAGGTTTTTCTTTGTTCTGCAGACTGTGGAGTGTCAAAATATAAACCACAAAGGAAGACTAACATCTCTAGGATTAGATCCAGAGGAGTTAGCCATGTTAGTCTGTAGTTGCAAAATAGTAGAGTCCAGTAACACCTTTAAGACTAGGTAACTTTATTGTAGCATAAGCTTTCGAGAACCACAGCTCTCTTCATCAGATGCATCTTCAGAGCTGTGGTTCTCGAAAGCTGACGATGCATCTGACGAAGAGAGCTGTGGTTCTTGAAAGCTGACGATGCATTTGACGAAGAGAGCTGTGGTTCTCAAAAGCTTATGCTACAATAAAGTCAATTAGTCTTAAAGGTGCTACTGGACTCTTTTCTATCTCTAGGAGTAAAATTGTCCCACGCTTAGGTCGTCATCATGGCTCCGGCAGCGTAAGAACCATCTTAAAAGCAGGTCATAAAAATGGTCTGCCAGCAGGTGGGCTGTAGCCCATAAAGCGTTAAAACAAGTGGGATTAAACTTTGAGCAAGAAATGACCAAGTAAAGCGTAAGATGTTAACCTGGTGCCTGAAAGAGAGCAAGGTAGGTGCCAGGTGAGTCTCAAGGGTTAGGGCATCCCAACGATGGGGAGCCACCACCAAGAAAGCCATGCCTCAGCTCCACAATCCTCTCTTAGATGGTCCAAGGATCTGACTTGGAACGAATGTTTTATAATAGGGGACATCAATAGCCCTTTTATGTAGAAGTTCATCTCCAAGTAAGAAGGATGAGCTGTGGGGCTGGATGAGACGTGGACCACCGTCTTCCATCTCTCTGTGCCGTGAGACTCTGCCCGCACCCCCATTTTCAGCTTGGCAATTAATTTGGAAGGCTTTGCACTCTCAGGTGGAAGGCTGTGGGTGGGGACACCAAAACACTGGCATCTCCTTCCCGCATCCTCTGATGTTTGGCCATCGGCCTCTCTCTCCAGATACGCTTTTATGCCCTTGGTGGATGAAGGCAGTGAGCCAGAGGATGAGGAGGATGAGCAGATGGTCAACAAGGCCTTCGGTAAGTCAGGCCGGTCCAGCCATGCGGGGCCAGGGGGTGGAGTGTGCTGCCAGTTTGGATCTTGGTGATCTGGACCACCAAGACTTGGGGTGAGGACAGGCCAGGTGTGTCAGTGCGTCTCCTTCCGTGGCACAGAGGGTTTGCTTTGGGAATCTTCTTCTGCTAGCTGTGGAAAGGGGCTACGCCGAAGCCTCCCCACTCCTTGACCCTCAGGTACGTGCATCAGCTACCCCTCAAGCAGTTGTGAGCTTAGAAAGTCTTGGCCACCCGACGGCTAAGACATGTTTGAACACCAAATTCCATGCCTGGTGCCACGTTCTGGGTTTCCATGCCGTCTCCGCCTACTCACACACGTCTTCCCGACGCTGAGCATCTTTTCACACCCCGATGCAGGAGGGGATCAGCAGTTCCCCCGTGGCAAAGCCCTCCTCACCCTTTTGGAGTCGTTTCTGGGTTGCAGGATTCAAAGTGCGTACTCAGCCACGGAAGCGCAAGCGATAGGAATTTCCTTCTGGTCTTGGATGTGGGCTGATCTGGGGCTCCTTTATTTGTCCTTTTCTCCACAAGGGATGAAGAATAGAGGCACAAAGCCTGAAGCCAACGGGATCCTCAAGGGAAGCCGAGTGGTAAGACACCCTCTGCCTTCCTTTTGCCCAGGCACATGCCCCTGCCTCGATGTAGATTGCAAGCTTGCTGACCGAGATTTGTCTCTCTGTGGAGGTGTTTATTGTAAAACAACCCCTCATAATTGTATGCACTTCACAGATTTAAAGGGGATGTCCTCCAAATCAGGGAGTTGTAACTAGATAAAATGTTATAGAATTTAAGTTCGGAAAACAGCAGAGAGGGAGAGGCAATTTGGGTCTGGGCTTTAGCACAGGGAAGAGGTATGTGTGCTAGGCCGCTTCTCTTGCGGGTTTTCCTGTAGAAATCTCCCTAAACAAAGAGAATACAGCTTGTTTTCTTCTAACCAGTCTAAGAACTGGGGGGGGGGGGAGGTGTGACCATTTTTACTATGGAAATGGCCTGGGGCAGCCAGTCCACCAGGTGGCTTGGGGCTCACTTGCCCACTCATGCAGCAGGAGGAAGTGGGGGGGGGAGTCGTGTCTTAACCTGGAAGTGACATCACTTTTAAGCGTTGCTTTAAGAATCCCCACAATCTCTGGAGTTAAAGACCATAGAGATTTGCGGATTCCTAGAATGTCAGCAGCCTGTTCTGATGTGACACCCCCTCCCTACACACACACACTTTCTTCTGCCTCATTGGCAGGCAAGTGAGCCCTCAATCAGCTGAGCAGGGCCCATCTTGAGTCACTGGCCAGTTTACTAGCTGGCCCTGGCAGCGGCATTGGGGCTGGGGGCACTGCTAGTGCCCCACACCTGGTTCCAGACCCCCAGTGCTTATTCTCTCTTATTTCCCACAACTGCTTTAAAAAAACACCAAGTCAGCTCTTACGTTTATGGATTTTACTCTTTCCACCTGGCTTACTCCTTTCTCCTTCTGTAGGATGAAGACTTGAAATGGGTTGAAGAAAATATTCCCTCTTCTATGGCTGATGTGTAGGTGTTTTTTTAAAAAAATCTTGTTAATTCTTTCCATCCGCAGTCAAAGCCCCCTGTTGTAAAAATCGATCCCAGTGACTTCTTAAAAACATACCATTTCAGGGCTTGTTGGTGTTAGGAAAGATGCAGAAATAAGCATCTGCAGAGAGTGGGTTGCATTCAGAGGTGCCCCTTCCGTTTCCGCCGCGGGCAGGTTGCTGCACTTGATCAGACCGTCTTCTAGCATTGTCCGTGCTTCTAGCAGTTCAAAGCAAAACTCCCTAAAACTTTTTGTTGCGGATACAACCTGGAAAGCCAAAACCAGTTTTCAAGATTCCTTTTTGCTGAATCTAACGGGGTAAGAGGGAAGCAGTTCATCGACACTGCACTCTCTCGCAGGCTGCTGAGCACCCAGAGGTCTTGGTTAAATCTCGGCCTGGCTGACTAACCTGACATTTTGAATATGCCATTGACTTAATTGCTCCAATTAACTGGTTAGAGTTTGGTGTCTTGGGCTAATAGGAGGGGGAAAGTATCTTTGGAAATTTTTACAAGTCGCTTGAAAGCGATGATATTTGCTGCTAGAGCTTTGAATGGAGTTGCAGGCATTTTGTTAGGTGTGTGTTGGAGGGGGGATTAGGATTTTATTGTTAACTAGAAACAAAGCCCATTGTGCAAATAAATACAACAGGCTCTAGAAAGCTGGGGCTGGGAAGGGCTGGTGGGAAGTGCTGGCAGGCAGGGGGTCTGGGAAGGGCTGGCTGGCAGGCAGGGGGGGTCTCGGAAGGGCTGAGAGGCAGGAGGGGTCTGGGGAGGGCTGGCAGGTAGGGGGCAAGGGGGATCTGGGGAGAGCTGAGAGGCAGGAGGGGTCTGGGGCGCAGCAGGATAAATGTGCGTCGCCGGAAACCCGCTAAGACAATTACGTTACAGGGTTATGTATGGTGAACTGTGTTGAGCCATGGGGAAATGCACAATATAGCTGTTTTAATTTACCCAATTTCTTTTCCAGCGTGCTGCCCCCTTTGCTAGACTCTGACGAGGTAAGTCACGTTTAGCTATATTTATTTTTTCTTGGTCGTTTTCTTGCCACGGTGATTCCAGCTGGGGTAGACATCTGCTTGTGACTGACTTATCCAAGCCTAACGGAGGTGCGAGTGGGGCCGCTGATGTGGGTGGGATGCCTGCCTTGTCTTGCAAGCACACATTTCTGCCTCAGGCCCACAGCTGGCAATTCGAGACGGCGGCCAGGGTTTAAGGGCCACCACGTTCCTGCCACCCTCCCGTAGAATTGCTTCCCCTAATGCCCCATTAAAGCTTTTTCCTGTACCTTCCCAGTAACACAACAAAATGAGCTGGAGACCCTTCATGTTCTCTGGCTGCTGTGAACTCACAGCAGCTCAGCCAATGAGGGAAGAGGTTTGTGGTTGACAGATTGTTTTCTCAAACTAACCATCTGCTCAGCGTTCCTGATGGGGTCACTGATACTCCAGACAGTCTTTCCCTGAGAGCCGGCTGCATTGTGATGCCTGAACTCCTCTTACCTTAGATGCAGCAAGTGGTTCCCCTTTTACCCAGACTGCTCCTCTGAGTTGCATCCTTGAGGTGCTTTTCTGCTGAGTGCCTCGCCCACGGCGGGTTGGGTTGAATTGCAGTTCTTCCACATCCTGTGCAAGTATTCGCTTGCCAAACCTCAGGCTGCCTGCCCGCAAGGCTGCTTTTACTGTAGGCCGTATTGCTGTGAGGTCACAGCAGCTAAAGCCTGCACAGACAGTAGTTGCTGGACAGAGGCTGCAAAGGAGGCGGCTTCAAGCGAGGGGATGGTGCAGATATTCATTTGAGAACTTTGGGAGTGGAGGGCTCTCGGCGTGCTCTGGGTGGTCCCATGTGGAGCAAACTCGGGTTTGGGACCATCTGAAATCTAAGAATAGTATGGACCCTACATTGCAGGGTTTCTTAAGATTATAGGTGGGGGGTTCTGAATGCTTGACACCAGGGCTTTTTTTCTGGGAAAAGAGGTGGTGGAACTCAGTGGGCTGACCTTGGAGAAAATGGTCACATGGCTTGGCGGCGCGGAGGGCAATCTCAACTCCCCTCTGTCTGGAGATCAGGGGGCGGGGCCACCAGCCATGAGACCATTTTCAAGTGGTTCCAGAACTCCGTTCCACTGCGTTCCAGCTGAAAAAAAGCCCTGCTTGACACACTGTATACGCCCTCAGTGCTTCTATCCTTTTTTCTTTCTTTTTTTTTTAGGAAATAGTAACCACAAAGTTTGAAATGTCCAAGATGGAATGAAGTCAAGAGCGAAGTCAAGATTTGATGACTAGCTGTGCTCTTGTCCTGTTGGATTTTGCGTGGATCGAGGCGCGGATGGTCACCTTGTTCCTTTTTACACGTGCATATATATAGATATATATATACATACACACACACACATATATATATATTTGTATATGGTTAAAAGATTATTTTATTACCGTTTGCGTTTCTGACTGGAGCTATGGGGCTTTTTCTGGGCAGGGTCTCCTGCCTGCCCCGTCAGCCAGGAGAGGAATTCCGACATGGTTGTGCCGCCGGTGGGACGATCCGACTGACTGTGTTCCACCTGCATCTCCCAGACTGTATTTGGAACTAGTATTTCTCCAGCTGTGTGTACCAGCACCAGTTTGTAAGATCAGCCCGTGTTCCCTGCCGTTGTCCTGGCCCTGGCTTTCCACTGGTGCCTGGCACTGCGTTAGGTGGTGCAAAAGTATTGGGTGTACATACGACTCTGGAGGGGGGGGTGGGATTGTGTCCAAGTTCGTTTCAAGGACGGGGAGGCATTTCTCTCCTCCTTCCCAAAGTCAACCTATGATGATACGGAGTGGGATGTGGTGACCAAAGGCTGTGTGAGTGTGTGTGTGAGTGAGAGAGAGAACATAACATGTACGTGATTGTTAATGACATCTTCAAGTCCAGTGTAGGGAGGAAGAGGATCGTGGAAGATCAGTCTGGGGTTGAGTGCCTTTGAGTGGTGCTCTTAGGAGAGGCGGAAGTGCTCGGTTGTGTGGCAAAGATTGGATCGGGCAGCAAGTGAACTTCGGCGGGTGACAACGGACAGTTCCTTGCTGCAAATGAGAACAGGGTCCATTGTGAGCGTTCCGGCACGTACTCGGAACGAGAAGGGTCTGGGCTGACTCCCCACAACAAGTGATCCCTGCCCACCTCTCTAAAACTATTTCTCAAACTCTGCTGAGGGATGGAGGACGCTTGCGGAGGGGTCCAGCTGTGAACGCACGGCTGCTTGTGTTTGATGAGCAACTGGCTGCATTTTGGCAGCTGTTGGTGCGGTGGAGGTGGGGTGTTGGTTCCCACATGCGAATGCCGCAACATGACACTCTTGAGCATGCTCTTACATGTTGCAGTAGAAGAACATTCCTCTTCCCCCTCCCCTGGGGAGGGGGGGTAGCATCAGGTGGGGAAAAATAAACCCTTCTGTGCACAACACGCCCTCCTTTCCCACCTTTTCATTCCATCTCTGCATTCTCTGAACTTCCTTTACTGCTTCAGCAGAAGAGACCCTTCTTGGCCCCAAATGCCTGACGCACACAGTACCCAACTCTGCATTCATTTACTTAAATTGGAAGAAAAAGAGTTTGTTTGCTCAGAGCTGTGGCCTGAATTCTCCAAGGTGTAGGAGTTGCTTTGGCAACAGCTGAGTCCTCCCCCTACCTTCACCCTTTCACTCACTCTCACACACGCTCACACCTGGGTCCATTTCCTCTGACCTGATAATGATGCTTTAAGGTGACCTGGATTAATAAGTGGGGGAGGAAGAGAGAAAATAAGATTTCTTCTCCAATAACCTTTATTTATTTGCAATTGTACATACGTTGTCTTCACTTGGGGAGGAAAACCTTGTGTGTGTGTGTGTGTGTTATGCAATAATATTAAAAACAAAATCACATCCTCTACTTCAAGCATACGTTTGGGTTCTTTTGTGGCGGGGTGGTGGTGACCATCCAGGCTTTTAGTCCTGGGCTATTTTACTTATACCAGAATTTAGCCTGGAATGTAATTGCAGGGAGTGCCTCTGAGCATGCATAGAGTACCTTTCCTTCACTAGTCCCAAACAGCTGCATTAGCAGGGAGGGGATTTCTTCCCTTTCCGTGAGCCATCAGGAATGTCAAATTTGGGCAGTGAAGGAGGAAGAGTGCAGGGGACTTCGGGGACATGGGCTCAGAGCCTGCCCCCTACGCTAGCCATCCACGTCGCCCACCCCTTGCCTCTTGGCAGTCCCCGCAGAGGACTCGGCCGTTGCTTCTGCTTGGCCCCAGCGTCCACCTTCCTCTTCTCTCTTCCGAGCCACCTGTTCTGCCGCTGCATCCATAGCCGATTCCACAATTTCGACCGCCACCATGTAGATGGAGTGCTTTGGGTCTTCTTCTGGCCCTGCAGTGGCCAGCCACGGCGTGGCTCTGTGAGGCTTCTTGGTGGATGGCGCTGGCTGCCCTGCGGGGCTTCCTTGAGGGGGTGGGCTGTTTGCCCCTGGTGGGTCCAGGGCGACTCTCTGAATGGGCCTGCCTTCAGCCACTCGCTCCGGTGCCCTGGCGGAAAAGGAGGGGCGTGGCTGCAGCAGAGTTGGCGGGCTTCTTCCCTGCGAGGAAGCGGGATGGGGGGCTCCCACCTCCTCTGCGGTGGAAGTGTCAGAAGGGGGTGATATTACTGTGCTACTTCGGCCATTTTCAGAGAGGGCCGGTGGAACGCTGCAGCCACCTCCACTGGCCTTAGCAGGGGATACAGCCCATGCCTGCTCCTCCGAGCATTTGGACTGTCTGGGGCTATCTGCCAGAGCGACGCTCTCCTCTTCAGTCCCCTCTGTATTGGGCTTGCTCCTTGTGGAAATGGCGGTCTTTCCTTCCACCTTCTGCCCGTTCACAGGGCCCCCCAAATCCTCGCTGTTCAACCATCTCAAATCCCCCGTTGCCATGACCATACCCTGTCCTCCAGGATTCTCAGCAAGCTCTGCCAAATCCTCCCCAGCAAACATCTCCAGCCAATGCCCCCCATCTCCCCACTTGGGGCCTTTGTTTTCTGTACTTGTCCCTCCCGCCTTCGGCCTGTTTCCCCCAGGAACGTTGCAAACTTCAGAAACAACCTCTGGGATTGGGTTTTCTTTGCAACAGGCATTTCCCTCATGGACTGGCAGCTTGGGTAGAGGTGTTGGGAGGCCTTCCACCCTTCTATGGTTCTCCATTTGATGGTGGGGTGCTCCATGGCCGTCTTCATCCTCTTGGGAACCATAAAGCTCATCTGCCTCAGCTGGGGGTGGTGCTGAGGGAATTTTGTCCTCTACAGCGATGACATGGCTCTGTTCTTCTCCAACGGGTTTTTTGGCATTGTTGACCGGAGATGTTTCCAGCTCTGCCGGCAGGCAAAGGTCCCTTTCTCCGATCGCCCCTTGATTTAGCTCATTCCCTGAGAGAACGGGTGCTTTCCTCACTCTGGTGGTTACGATGTTCTTGAACGTTCTCCATGGCTTTGCCAACCATGACGCGCCCAGGTGATCGACCGTTTCTGCTGGCTTGGCGGGTGAGCCAGCCCCCTCTGGCTCCTGCGTCTCTGCTCTGGGCTTCCACCTCAAAGGAGATTCCCCATGCGGGTCGGCGGTTCTGCTGAGGGCAGCGACGGGCCCACATCTCTCTTTCTGAAGAGGTGATGCCTCCAGGCCGAGGGGCGGTTTCTTCAGCCTAGACTTGCTGGCCTTCAGGCACAGCAGTTTCCTGAGCAAGGAGGTGCCCGTTTTCCCTGGCGCAGCGTCCCAACCGAGGGCCTCTCTTGAAGGAGGCGCTTTCCTGACGGCCTGAATGGGGCTTTCGTGGGTCGCTTCTACGCACAGACGGCTCTTGGAGACCGCCAGTCCCTGAGGAGAGTTTGGAGGCCCTTTTCTGTTCAGCCACAAGGGGAACTTCCTCTTCAAGAAACCTCTTCCAGACGGACATCTCCCTCCAGCCTTGGGTGTGGATGGGGATCCTCTGCTCCCTGGAGAAGCCTGAGAAACGGGCGGGTGGCTTGTTTCTTGGTCTGTTGGAGACGCAAGCTTGTTCCCATCGCCGTGCAAGGTTGGATGGGCCTCCGTTATCTCTGTGGCAGTCTGCATGTCTCCTTCCTTGGACTGCTGATTAATTTTTGTGTACCCCTTTTTCTGGGAAGAGAGCTTTTCTTTCCGGCTGCTGCTTCGGACCCTCAGATTCTGTCCACCTTGCTATATGCTGCTTTCCTCCTCTCTTTTAATGCTTCCCGTCTTTCAATCCAGCTAAAGGCTCTACCCTCCACGGAAGTCTCACAAATTCTGTTTTACGTCTTCAAAGGCTCGCCCGCCTTTCCTGTGCCTTTTCCAAGCAGAAGTATTTGCATCGTAATTTGGACCCGAAGAAGAGGGTGAAAAGAAGTCAAAGGCAGTTCACGATGATCTTGCAAAACTTCTGGAAAATGTACACACAAAATAAAAACCATTGATTAAATTATTCTTGGATAATTTTAAATAGATTGTTATCTTGCAATTACAAAAAGGCTTACAGTTATTCACAATTCCCTCCTTTTTAACCAGGGCCGGTTCCAGGTTTCGGAAGGCCCTGGGCAGAGAGTGTTCAGCACCCGCCCACCACATGTCCACAACTAGGCTCTCCTTCTTGCCCTCCCACCCACCTGCCCACCTGCTGGTTCATCTTTCCTTTGCCTACACACAAGCTCTCCCACCACCTGCAGTTACACAGCTGCCCACTCTGCCAGTGCACCCCTCTCATGGTGGCATTGGGTGCAGCTTGGAGTGCCACTGCTGTGGCTGCTGAGAATGCTGGTGCTTTGTGCACCACCCACATGCCCTTCTCCAGCAACACATGGCAGCATGCGCAACTGGGAGCAGAAGTGACAAAGCACTGGCAAGCTGGCAGTGGACGGGTGCGAGTGCAGGCATCAGAAGAGATGCACAAGTTGGGGGTCGGCAGCAATGGGCCCCGCCAGAAGCCATGGGTCCTGGCAGCTGTCCGCTCTCAGCATGGACTAATGCCGGCCCAGCTTTCAATGCACCCTGTGGTGATGTAGAGGTATTGGCACATATCCTAGCATTCTTCTCGACAGGAGTTTTAGCTTTCTTCTAGGCTGAGAAGCCTTCCGCTGCCTCCTGCCCCAGCCGAGCAACTTAAATTAGACGAAGGTACCGTAGGCTGGAATAAAACTTCACTCTAATAAAACCCATCGCTGGTGAAAAGGTGCTCTCAAGTGAAAACATTAAACAAGCTGTCACAGTAATATACCACAATCCAACCAGCAAGTCAGTTCTTGGCTCATTTCTCTCTACAACCCGCTCACGTCAATTTAAAATGGCCTCCTACGGCGAATCAAAGAGAAGAGCCTGAGTTGATTTGTTCTGGCTATTAAACGTCTTTGCGTTTTTGCTTGCAGCTGAAATGCCTTCGTTCCTTCCTATCATGAGGGGATGGAGGCTTGTAAAAACCTCCTGGTGCGATTTGTTTTCCATTTTAAAAAGATGCATGGGAATTCTACCTTGAACGTTTTCACTGATTTCTCCTCGGGGGTTATGCGAGATGAGTAACTATAGAAATGGGACACGCAAATGTCGTCTTTGATTTCTTTCATCTCATCATTAGATATGTACAAAATGGCTGTGAGAGCGTGCGCGTGGGAGAACACTTAAACAAGGGGGCGCAAGTTCTAGAACCCCGTTTCCTGAGCCTCAAGATAGGACGGGCAAGAGAGAGAAAGAGAGTGCTCTAACGCGGAAGCTTGCCAGCTTTGCAATATCAGCTTCTGCTCCCAACACGTTGGATGTGCAAGGCAGATTTGAAAGATGCTCAGCCTGTGTTTTTAACGCTTGGTTTCTGTTTACACCTCAGAACTGGAGCCTGGCGTTGGCGCAGGCTCTGGCCTCAAGCAGCAAGGATGCCCAACTGTAATTTTAGACTATTCTTGCCTGAACTGCCCTGCCTCTAGCAGTAGAAAAGAGCAAGAGTCCAGTAGCACCCGTAAGACTAACAACATTTGTGATGGACTTACAAAATTTGCTCTTTTCTACTGCTACAGACAGACTAACATGGCTACCCATCTTGCTCTATCTGCCCCCCCTCCAACCGTAACCCCCAATTGCAATCCTGCTTCTAAGTAAGCAATAATCCAGGAATCCCAAACACCAGCCTGCATGGATCTCTCTGCCTAATCTGTTAAACTTCACTCTCGTCTCTAAGGTCGCGAACAAAGGTGCCTTGTGGCCTTTCTCCCATTGCCTGGTGTGTTTGCCATGGTCGGCAGCGTTGGAGGTAGCAAAAATGCTCTAAAAGGGCACTCAGAATTCCAGATGTCATGGTGATGAGCAAGAAAATACTGTTCCGCCGGCCGTGTGCTGCCGCTTAAAGCGAGAGAGAGGGTGGGGGGAGCTTGGGCAGGCAGGGTGTTTGTGTCCAATGGAAAATCAGGGGACTTTAAATTCGAGCTCTAGAATGCACCAGCCAAGATTGCTTCTGAGCATTGGCAGAGTGTTTTCACCTGAGAAATCAAAAACTGTCTCCATGCATTTTAAAAAATGTTTCAGGCCATAATGCAAGGTGGCTTCCAGCAAGACCCAGCACCTTTTTGGGGAAAGAGGAGTGGCACCAGCGAACTGCTTTCAGGCCCACCTGCACAGTATAAAGCTGGAGATTTTTAAAACAAACGCTGAATTATTCAAAAGAACAACCACCATCTAGTTCCAAACTCTCAAGTGTGGTTTAGGATCCCTGTTCCACATAAAGTTGCGAGGAAGGGTAGGTGTGGGAACCCATCTTGCATTAAGATTGCCAGTTTTTATTCCTGTTCCTTTAATACTCTTCAGCTGCTGAATTTTACTTCGTGCGGCCGCTGTGCATTAGATGGGGCTGGATCAGTTGAATGCCTGCCTCTCTGGTGCCAGTTAGAAAGGACAGGAGCCTTCCTGGAATCCAAGAACAGACCCCCCCCCTCTTCCATTCACCGTCCCGCTCATGGTTTGTGAGTGTGCGAGGGTTGCTAAACCAGGTTTAACTAATCCGTGTTACGTGATCCTAAGCAGGCAGCCTCAACCACCCTCCCCAAGACACCTTTGTTCCAATAAATGTATACTAGCCACAAATAAAAATTGCCTTAAATGGAAAGTCACTGGCACTCAGGATGCCTGTGTTCTATGGGGGGGGGGCAGTCAGAATGCTTGTTAGGGGGCACAGCCCCGCCTTTGCCCCTCTATTCCCCTATAGATGCTCCTAGTCATCAGCTGGGAGGGGGGCAGTCTGGATTCTGGTCAAGAAATGCCAGGTGCCCATGCACAACTTCCTTGGCTTGGGGAGAGGGCCGGGAAGCCAGGGTTTGTTTCGTGAACGGAGGAGCTGTGCTTAGGGGCAGGGGGGGGGGAAGAGTCGAAGGCTCAGTTTCTGGCACAAAGAGGGGACACTGCTTGTCCAGTGGGTCGACTCTGAAGGGAACAAAAACTCCTGGGGACTGGGGTCAAATGGAGTGTGGGGAGGGGAAAGGGGCATTGTAGAGATTTCCTTCATTTGGGGAAGAGACAGAACGGTGGGAAGAGAGCAAGCAGTGTTGTTGTTAGCCCTTGGTTCCGGGAAGCCTATGGACTCGAGTGGTCAGTGGGAGGCCAGGATGAAGCCCTCCACACACCTCTGCCTCACAAACCCCCACACCATCCCCACAGATTAGTTGACCAGCGTGCAAAATCTGACCCGGCTGTCCAGCAGAGGCGTCCTTGGCTGGGCCCAGCGACGCCGCCGCTGCCGGCTGCCCCCTTCCCTGCCATCCTCTTGGGCCCCTCCTTGCAGCTCTGTTCTCCCCCCACCCCCGCCCTGCCACCACCCACCTTTACCTGACAGTTGCCTTGGCCAAGCTCAGCCCAGAGTCTTTGCTGCCTTCCTTCTTCTCATCTCTCAGAGCTGACCTCGGCTACAACCCTTTCAGCAAAGACACGGGCACAGCCCACCCATCGCCTCCCTCCCCCCAAACTGGTTACTACAGCAACCAGCCTGCTCCAGGGGCTGGGATGCAGCTGTGCAGAAAAAACGAAGGGTTTGGGGAGGGGGGGGGAGAGGGAGAGAGAGAGAGAGATGTGCTGCAGGCTCTTCCTCCTTACCTGCCAGCGGGGGCTGCCCAGATGCCTCCAGGTTCGCTGGCGTCCTGGTGCTGGAAGGAGGGTGGAGGTGGGCTGGACTGGGAGGTATCCTGCTTGGAAGGCGTGGTGGGAAGCACCAGTGCCCTCTTGCACATGGAAAGGCAGCGTGGAGATGAGGGCTTGTTTGTGTCCCTGCACAGCCGTAGCCCGCAGTACCCCCAGCCTCAGTTTTTCCCTCTTAGCAAATGGGGACATTGGTGGAACTGCAGGATTTTGTCTCTTCTCGCACCCAGATTCTTCTGCCTGCTCCACTTTTGCCACTGTATCTGATAAACCTGACCTTAAAATGTTTTTAAACTGTGGGAAACTTTTGTAAGCATCTTCAGAAGTTTAAACCTAACACACAGGCATGTTTTATTTCAAAAGCGGGACTAAAGACAAAGAAATTCTGATCCACTCTTGAAGAGTCCAGGTATGGAACCAAAGAAACCTGTTTGTGGTACAAGATCCAGCTTCAAACAAGCAGAACAGCACAAGCTTCCCTTTATTAAAAAAAACATTCTATTTCAAATACATTAAATAAACGGTAGATAAAATGAAAATACCATTCACCCGTGTTTAGCTGAGACCTACGCAACTTGCTACCCAGCATACTCAAGGAAGACATGGCTTGATCAGTCTGTCCCCAAACATAACATGCAGGTTGCAGAACATTGATGGCCAAAGGTACATCACAATCTCCTCTGTAATGGTTTATAACCTGTGTAACTCATGGCCACAAGATGATGCACAGCCAACCAGGAGCCATGGCTTTGGGGGGGGGGGGAAATATCAGATACATTCATGGAAGAGGATGACGACAAAGGGTCCGCCCCAGCTATAGTTAAGAATAGATTCTCTTGCATTCATATTTAGTATCCTGCTGCTCACCAGATGCTGATGCGCCCATCATCGAGGGCAAAAACAGACAAGACAGAGATTGCACACCTCCCTCTATAAAACGACGATTGCTTGGTCATGCACCCATCGTTTGCTATCAGGGCCATGCAAGAAAGGGATTTGGCATTTAACCCTCTAACTTCTGTACACTTTTTCTACAGGCTCCTCCACTCTATTAATATTTTAAAGAAAAACACCCATCCTTTTTTTTTTTAAGATGCTAACAACATAGCAGGATGCCCAGATTGAACAGTGAAGTGGAGGCTGAAACAATAACCCCCCCCCCCCGTCCCTTTTCCACATGGCCTCCGAAGCCTGTAGTTTATGCCTGAATCAGAAGATCTGGGGTCTCTTGTCCCCACTCCAAGCTGTTGCAGGCACACTGGAGAAGCAGTTTCTGGAATGCTTCAAAAACCACTCGGGCAATTTCCTTCTCCGTGCGTGATGCCCTTGTCCATTTCCAGAAGAATCCCCTTCCCGCCACTCTTGTTAAGTCGGTGGTGGTCCATTGATGTACTTCAGCACAAGGTGGAAAGATCTGGTGTAGCCGTTGGTGCAGTGACAGGAGGGATCAGCCAGCGACAGGATGCAAGCGCTGGCCAAGAGGAGGAGCAGCAACAGGCCAATGGTGGAAAGCAGCAGTCGGTTCAGTAGGGTGGGAATTCTAGGGAGCTTCTGGGGCTGGGTGGAGAGACCCAAGGGCTGTGGCGGATCATATCTGGAAGGGGGAGAGTCGGCTTAAGTTACAGGAGGGTAGACTGCCCTCAGGCAAAGAGACACGTTTGCACCCTGAAAGAGTAGCTTGACAAGGG
This sequence comes from Eublepharis macularius, assembly GCF_028583425.1. Lineage (NCBI taxonomy): Eukaryota > Metazoa > Chordata > Lepidosauria > Squamata > Eublepharidae > Eublepharis > Eublepharis macularius. The sequence goes on along the minus strand of NC_072804.1, from coordinate 56,523,602 downwards.
AACCAAGGACCATGGGGGAGGGAAAGGGGTCGGGGTGGTTCACCTTTCCTGGAGGTTGCATGCAGTCGTCACTCAGGGATGCTTTTTAAGCTTTGGGTTTCCTGCACTGAATAGGGGGGTTGGACTGGATCTCCTCCAATACTCCTTTCCAGCTCTATAATTCACATATCCAGAAATAGTAAAGATTCCAGTAGCACCTTGAAGACCAACCAACTTTATTGTAGCATAAGCTTTCGAGAACCACAGCTCTCTTTGTCAGATGCGACGGTTGCATCTGACAAAGAGAGCTGTAGTTCTCGAAAGCTTATGCTACAATAAAGTTGCATCTGACGAAGAGAGCTGTGGTTCTCAAAGGCTTATGCTACAATAAAGTTGCATCTGACGAAGAGAGCTGTGGTTCTCAAAGGCTTATGCTACAATAAAGTTGCATCTGATGAAGAGAGCTGTGGTTCTCGAAAGCTTATGCTACAAGAAAGTTGGTTAGTCTTAAAGGTGCTACTGGACTCTTTACTATGTTCATATCATATGGAAACTTCCCTTAGTGACTGTGGCAGTAAATTGGAAATTGTAGAAAGGGACCTCAAAAAGAGATAAAAACATCCTAGGAGTATTAAGGGGCACAGAAGTTTCATGAGGATGATGAGAATACTGATTTGGCTTGGGAGAAGACTAGCTCTCGACATGGGAAGAGCTCTATATTAAAACAGAGAGGCAGCATTCTCGGAAGTCACTTTACCCCTTCTCAATGGTGACTGCAATTTCTCCTGAGTAGGAATCCAGCTGTTTTCTCTTGCAGGTCTGCAAACAGATGCATAGCAAAAAAGAAGAGTGAGAAGAGAGGCTGGGATTCCCTTCCAAAAACACCATTTTACAGCAAAGCAGATCCATGCAGGGACTTGGACCCATTCCACCGAGTTCAGATCTCCCCAATCTCTGCACAAGCTTTATCTGACCTCTCATCTCCTCCCATCCCCCAAGGGATTTAAGCCAACAACTTTCAGGCTTGCATTCTGGAATTATTCCACCCACCAGCTACTCACCTGCCCAGCCTGGGGGATTGAGGTCGCCCTGACCTTCTTCTTCATCCGCTGCAGTGATTTCTGCCGCTTTGCTTGTTGATCATTTGTTTTGGATTGCACAGGTAAATGCAACTCCGTAATAGACAGAGAAATGGCCCCAAATGTTCCAGCATCCTGCAGAGTAAATTAAAGACAAGGTGCAGAGGCCATGTTATGAGAAGAGCAGAGATAGACTTCCTTATTGGGCAGCCAAGAAATGCTCCATTGAGCCTGAGAAAAAGGGACTACTCCCACCAGTCAGAGGAACAGTATTTTGGAAAAACTTGTCCAAGCTACCTACCTGATTTTTACCCAACTTGATGCTGAAGAGAGTGGTGTTTGTCCCAAATGGTGTGTTTTTCTGAGCAGCTACACCCCTCAAAGCAAGGTTTCATTTATAAACACAAGGGAAATTCTGCTCAGAATATCTGCTCTGGGCTCTCACCAACATCTTTGTAAGTTCATGAGATCTCGACGCTTGCTTTAAAAAAATGAAATCTAACCTCAGGATACCAAATTAGCAATTCCTATGCGTGCCTAATGGTGTGGTTTCTGAATTGCAATGATCAAAACGGGTGGAAAGGGGCCCTTTACTTTGCCAAACTAGCCAATTAATAAAACTTGCTCCCGTTAGTCAATAAGACTCCCCCACCCCACCCAGGACAACTCGAGGTATCGCCCACTGTGCATCTCTTAGCCATTTTACAGCCCTAGGCCGATTACAGACGGCCCTCCCCATGCCGAAACGTCGCGCGGAAAACGCGAAATGTCGCGTTTTCTCACGTGAGTTTTGCATGACGTCACGCGATGTCGCGCAAAACTCGCGCAAGAAAACACGGTATTTCGCGTTTTCCGCGCAACGATGCGCGACGTTTCGGCATGGGGAGGGCCGTCTGGAATCGGCCCTACTGCAAACAGAATTAACCCCCGTTTTCTCTCTAAGACCTGGAATCAACTGGTTCTGCTCCATTAAAAGAGCTTACCGGTTCTGTTTCCAGTTGTCTTTCCAGCTTCTCCTGATGGGCTTGGCCCAGCCAGCTCTCAATACGTTTGGGGTCAAATCCCATGGGCTCTATTTGGCGGCTGGTCCCTTTTCCCGGAAGGCAGCTTTGGGGCTGCTCCTGCTGTCTCTTCTCCAGGTGCCACAAAGAAGTCTTGCCTATCAGGGAAGGCAGTCAGAAGTTGGTGTTTGAAATCCAAGCTGCAAAATTAAGGGGTTTTACCTCCAAGATCAAACAGGCTTACTTACTAAAACTGTTAGTTTGTATTTCCTTGGGTATCTCATCTGTCAAAGAGCAACTGAATGGCTCCCTGTCTTCCTTGCAGCCACTCGGTACCTGTGAAGTTGTCAGAACAATTTTTTTAAACAAGTGCAGGCAATGAATGAATATTCTATTTTTTGTCCAAAATGTTTTGCAAACTTATGGATCTGTGCTGAACATTTTTACACCAATTTATGAGTCATTAGTTCCCCTAAAGAAAAACAGTGGAATATTTTAGGACACTAAACAAACCCATACAGGATAGGTCTATCAGTGGCTATCGGTCAGAAGAGAAACCTCCATATTCAGGAGCAGTTTACCTTCCAACACGAAATAATGGGGGAAGAGAACAGGGCAAGGTTTATACTCATTAGTTCACCAACTGGGAGTTGAACTCCATCCCATGACGGACGAAAAACCAGAGCAGTCCCTGTAATTATTTAATTCATTTATACCCTATTAGCAACAAAGCCCATTGTGGCAGAAAATACAATATGCTCTAGAAACGGCCATTGCTGCCTCCCCCGCGCCCTGATCCCGGCCAGGGAGGGCAGGGCAGCCAGGCCAGGCATGGACACCTCCCCGGTGTCCCCAACTTGGCCGGGGGTGCGTAGGGTGGTTGGGCCGGGCATGGATGCCTCCGATCTCAGCTGAGGAAGGGCAGGGCAGCTGGGTTAGGCATTGCTGCTGCCAGCTAATTGCGCAGGGAAGGGCTGGGAGACGGGCCCGTCCTTCCCGTCAGCAAGCAGACTGCACCTGCGCCACATAACAGGTGAGTTGTCGCCAATACGGCTTACCTTTTATGTAGAAGGATTCCTGATTATATCTTAAAAAGCAGTAACATTTTGACAGCAATCCTATGCCAGGTAGGGGATTTTTTTGGTACAAAATAAGAATTGGCTAACTTACATTTCTCCTCCCAGTAGGCCATGACTCTGAGACCCTCTTTCTTGCCCCTCTTTTCCCCAGTACCTACCAATGAATCTTCCTGGCTGCCACATCTCAAATGGGACATCTGGCGAGAGGATGGGCACCTTCGGCTGGGTTCCTCCCACTGGCCCACACCTGCAAGAAAGAAGAGCAGGTGAAGGGAATCCACGGCCATCCCCAACTGGCAAGCAACATCTTAAGAATCTCAGGTTTAATTTACAAGAAGCAAGTTTCTAGCCCTTATAGAGGTAAGCAATGTTGGACATTTCAAAGGAAGGGATAGAAAGGGAGGGGAGATGCAGAAGAGGACCACATGCGATTCCCAGGCTAGCAGGACCTGAATGCAAAACAAATGAATGCCTAATAAGCATAAGCTTAGAAAGACAGAAAAACCCCGCTATGATGGAAAAGCTATATGTGGCAAACCTTCGTAAGCCAAAAAACAAAGTAGCATCTGACGAAGAGAGCTGTGGCTCTCAAAAGCTTATGCGACAATAAAGTTGGTTAGTCTTAAAGATGCTACTGGACTCTTTACGATTTTGCTACCACAGACTAAAACGGCGAACTCCTCTGAATCTATGACCGCTTATTTAATTAATTTATTTATTTGTGTTCTTTGTGGTCCACCTTTCTCATTGAGACTCAAGGCAGATTACACTGCATGAGTCAATATGATCAACAGCCAGGACAATCAATAAACAATGCAAAAGGGAATATAAATGTAAATTTGCGGAATTGTGAAAATAAGCGGAAATCTGAGGCAGAGCTGAAAAAGCTGAAACAGAATAAAAGCAATTCTAAACCTGCTGTAGCACAGGGTTCAGTGGTTGGGATGGATATCAGCACTCTGCTGGTTCGATTCCCACTTCTGCCATGAGTTTAGTAGGGGGCCTTGGGTAAGCTCTCAGCCCAGTTCCCCTTCTGCACTGTAGGGATAACATCAATACTTACTTTGTTCACTGCTCTGAGCAGGGCACTAATCTGTCTAGAAGAGCAATATGTAAGTGCAGTTATTATTATAAGGGAGCTGCTGTAGCAGAGTGGTTAAGTGGTTGAGTTGCACATCAGCACCCTGCTGGTTTGATTCCCAGCAGGTGGTCTTAAGCAAGCCCCCTCCTCAGCCCCAGCTCCCCCCAACACTTTGTTCACTGCTCTGAGTGGGGTACTAATCTAAGTACAGTTATTATTATTATATTAAACAATGCAGAAACTACCCAGTAGGATCATACTTACTGTAAGAGAGAGTACATAGTAGTATTGTCTACAGTCCCTGTCCCTTTACCAATGAACCTCTTTGAAACAACTTATTTAACACTCTTCTCCCACTCTTCCCCCAAAGAGTTACAGGTGGCATGAATGGTTTTCCTCTCCTTTTATTTTATTGTTACAACACTCCTGAGAGGTTGTGCCTGGCCCAAATGTATCCACTGCGATTCATGGCTGTGTCACATACCTGTGTGTGTGCAGCAATCAGAGCTAAGAGCCAAACCACAGCCAAAGGTCAATTATTTGCATGAACTACATAGACCAAGCCAGCCAGAAAAGAAGATACTTCTAGACCTCCAACATAAATAACTGGGCTCAAGAAAACATGTCCTTCCAAAATTCACTATATTGGAATGGCAATGTAATACACAGCCAGAACTGAAACACAGTTCAACCCCCTCCAGTTTCCCCCCCCCCCAAGCATGTTCCTCTCTCTCCTCGCTTTATCAGGAAATCCAAATAACCTTGATTCTCACCACTGAAGCATAGAGTAGTTAGCCATAATATAAACTTGTTCTTCTCAGTTGGGTAAAAGAATTCAAAACAGACTCATAATTCAGAAGGCATGACTCCCTCCACAAGGCCAAGGAAGCAACCAGATGCCAAATGACCAGGAAGAGGTTGGCGCTTATCACTCACAGCGGAGGGCAGGCCTCTACATCTCTCGTCCCACATGCTAACATGCTGGCTGTCCACAAAGCACGATAGTCTAACTTCCTATGACTCTCAGCTTCCTTTCCCAAATACAGCAGATTCACTAATTAAAAAGCTGACAGCCCTATGCTGAGAAAGTACCCCCAGCTCTGAACCTCTCTTCCATCTCAGAATTCCCTGTCCAAAAATAGAGGTTCAGAGGATAGGGACAAAGCCTTTTCTTTTCCTTCACAGACTCTCCCTCCCAGGCAAGTTTGGGGCACAATTTCTCTGGGCCTGGTATAAACTTGAAACACAGACTGCCTCTCCACAGACTCCATAAGTGTACAATCCCATCCTATGAGTCATGAAGCTCCCTCATACTGAGAGTCTCTCTACACGAGACGCCTCAGCGTGTGTTCTTTGAGTGCAGGGAGACAAAATGTTAGCCGGGAAGCGTAGTTTAAAAAGACAGAGCTGGCAGAGATTGCTCCTCAGAGAGTCTGTTAATTTCATCTTTGCCTCCCTGAAGGCTCTGTCAGTTTCACCTCTCCAGTCTAAAACCTTGAGAGATCGCAACCAGAGGGCAGCGAGGAATGGAAATGGGCTGGAGCTGCCTTCCAGAGCCGGGCCTGGACCTAGAGAGGTTATCATGGGCTGAAGTTTCCCTTCTGGCATTTCACAGCCCCTTCACACAGCTCCAGTGTGTAGCAAAGCCTTTGCCCTGCCGCTGGCTCTGTCTTTCTAAACTACCCTTCCCGGCTAACATTGCATCTCCCCACATGTGTTCATCACATGTCAGATGTCTCATGGACAGAGACTCTTAAAGTCAGAATGGTCCACCAAGGTCAGTAACTGTCTGCTCTGGCTGGCAGCCGTTTTCCAGGGAAATGCTGAGAATTGAACCTGGGGCCTTCTGCGTGCCAATCAGATGCTCTGCCACTACGCCCCAGCTCTCATCCCATAATGATTTCTACTTTGGTTCAGATCATATCATGGTAACAGCTCTGAGAAAAGTCTATCCCGCCAGCCACTTACCTGTGATAGCACTGTAATACGAGGAATCCTCTTCATCATGCGATGTGGACCCACCCACATCCACAGAAGGATCCCATTCCAGATCCATGGAGGGCCCCAAAGCCAGATACTTGAACTGGTGGGGAGACTTCTTTGGAGTGGAGTGGCACATCCGACCAGAGGCAGGCGACGGCGAGCCGATTTCTAAATCCAGGGATCCTTCCGTGAAGGAATCTGACTCCAAGTCACTCTCCCGGTCAGACCACCACTCGTTCTCAAAGACCTGGGAGAAAGATCCAGAGAGAAGGCGGGTACACATTCAGCCGGCCCAGTGAGCTTCATAGAGTCTCCCTAACCATTGGGATGCTCAAGTGAAAGATCTTGCGCTTGTTCTCCCATTGTGGATACACATTCACCGCTAGGGAGGCAGAACAGAAGACCACACGGACAGTAAGTCAGCTGAGCGTCCCCGTGTAAGATGTCTTGTGTAGAGAGACTCATAGCCAAGAGGGGGCTTCAACCTGGGTCCTCGTCATCTGATAAAACGGGTTTTGACTTACAGAACCTTATACCCTAGGAGGGGGGAACTTTTTGGCCGTTAAGGTGCTACCGGAATTGAATTTTGTTCCAGTGCTAGACTCTATAACCATTGCACCACACTCTGTCCAACACCTTCTTCCCCCGCTGCTGCCACCACCTTCTTGGAAAAGGGAGACCTGGGGCATACCAGCCGCATGCTGACCAAGCGACGGCGGAAACGGAACACCCTGCGGAAGACGTCCTGGCAGAAGCCGCTCAGGTCCTGCAGCTCCTCCTCCAAGACCTCCGCATCCTCGGGCTGGCTCTTCTGGATCAAACACTCCCCTCGGACCAGCAGAAGGTCGACGCGCTCTGCGATGCTTTGAACATCTTGCTGGAATGTCTAGATGTCGGGCAAAAGAGACAGAGCCGCCTCAAGAAAGGAGGCAAGACGTAATTGCCCCACAAGAGGTTTCCCAACCAAGTGACAAAGCTCCCGCAGAGGCAGCCAGTTTAGGCAATCATGTCTGCAGATGATCTCAGCCCCCGTGGAAAATTTAGCACCTTGAGAATCTCGGGGCTCAAAGAGGCGAGAAGAAACATGTCTTATCTCCTTTAAAATGCTAATTTCATTTTTTTATTTATGATATTTATAGTTCACCTTTCTCACTGAGGCTCAAAGCGGATTACGCAATGTGAGTCAGTACAGTCAATTTCAAGGACATTTCAATAAACTATGCAATAGGGTCTGTAAATGCACGTTTGCAAATAGCAGAGGCCAAATTACTTTGGGTCCCGCGCACTTTCTCAGAGAAACCCACCTTTATAGGATTGTTGTAAGAATAAAAAGCGAAAGGAAGAACAGAGTAGATTGTTCTGTAATCCTTGGAGGAAGGATAGAATAAACATGTCCTAGATATTCATGTTATTTTTTAATTTGCAAAATAGTCAGGAGTCCAGTAGCACCTTTAAGACTAACCGACTTTACTGTAGCATAAGCTTTCAAGAACCACAGCTCTCTTCGTCAGATGGTACTGGACTCTTGACTATTTTGCAACTACAGATTAAAACAGCTACCACCTCTGGATTTTTAATTTGTGTTATTTATAATCCATCTTTCTCACTGAGGCTCAAGGTGGATTATACAGTGAATGTCCATCCACAGGATGGGGCACCCAAATAAGCAATATAATAGGATCAAGATTGCAGGAATCTGAAATCAAACAGAAATCTGATCTATAGAATAATTATTAAAAAGTTTCTAGTCCTCATAAATAAAGCCTTGTGAGGGCGGGGGAGCCTTGTAGCAGAATCATGCTGTAACTGATAGCTACAAAGAAAAATCTCAAAAGGATCAAGCAGAAGCCAGGAATTTTTAGCTACATAAAAGAATAAGGTTACACAGTCCAGGCTGCATGAGCTAAAAATCAAGAAGCCAAGTAACTGCATGAAATGCCAGTTGAATTTTCCATCCTGTCTAAATTAAGCCTTTCCAGCTATGCAATTTAGGGTTAATTGGTATAAAATTTTGAGTTACCATTGGTGTTCCTACACATAATCCTATGTAAACCAGACTTTAAATGCTAGACTTTCAAAGGGTTAATGGCTCCAGGAAGCACTCTAAATGCACACATAATTACCGAGAGATAACCTTTCCCACCGGAGCCCTAGCCTGAGGTTTTGTAAGTAAACAAACCAGCAGGTGCAGGCCCCTTTACCTTTGCCAAGATACATGGTCGGAGGGGGGGCTCCTGTAGCCCCGTTTTCTCCCCAGTATAGATTTTTTTCCCTTTCTTTAAAATTCTAAAGTGACTTTTTAAAAATTCCTGGGGGCACAGGCCATTTTTTGGAAGCGAGAGCTTCACGGATCACAGATATAGGTGGTGTTGGTTGGGATTATGCTGTGGCTAGCAAAATGCACTCTGCCCATACTCAGAAGCACTCTGCTCATCACCACTTCATATGTTCCAGCTCTGGATGCAGAAGATACAGAGGAGATGCAGAGTAATAAATCTTAGTTATTGTCTCCTGCACAACTGGAAAATAAAAAGCCGCAGGAATCTTGAAGTCTGGAAAATTTTGTAAACATTTTTGGCATATTCGGGATGCCTAATTTTGAGGGGACTTTTCAGATTTTGCAGTCGCGCAATGAATCATTGGGGAGATGTGAGTAAACTTTCAGAGAGGGCAGATGTTTGCATATACAGATGTTTTTTTCTGAGACGTGCCAGCCCGCAATGTTACCTGCAGCTGTATCATTTTGTCCAACGATGTGCCTCCCGAGAAGTGCTCCACATCTGTGAGCCGGAGGTCCAGCTCCGTCAGCCACACCCGGATGGTTTCCCTCTCGGATTCAAACTCTTCCCGTTGGTTCACGAAATACTGAGAGAGGAGGAAAAAAGAAAGAGCAAACACTGTCCTTTCTTCTCAGAACCAAGACGAGCCACCTGGGCTGCTTCCATGCTGGGCCACTTCTGCGCTGCACAATCTGCTGCACGCAGGATCTAAATGGTGGTTCCAGGCCACAATTAATAGAGCCCTTTATTTCCAGTCTCCATGGACAAGATCCTACTGCATGTTTACTCAAAGGTAAATACTATTCAGCAGAAGCCCTGCTCCTCCCTGCAAGTCAACCTTTGTTCCTTTGTTTAGAGTCTGATTGTTACTGACTTCCTGTTCTTTTGTAGGCTGCAGCAACCGTGAATCTTATTATCCCAGCTCAAAGCAAAAGCAAACGAGAAAAATTTAAAGGGGCAGCAGCCCTGAGACCCTCAATAGCATTTTGATTGGACAGGTTGGTGCAGCAAATGGATTTTTGTTTTAAAATTGTCGCCAAACAGGCTGGGGTTGGGAGAAACAGAAAGGCAACTGGGGAAATCCTGGAAGGAAGTGGGTTGTTAAAGAATTATCCATTAAAACCTGAGCAAATTAATCTGGGAAACCCCAGACTAAACCGCTCACATGGAGTCTCTCTACAAGTTACTAAGTACCTAGGGATGCTCAAGTGCAGGATTGTGTATGTAGTCCTCAATTCATGTGCAGGCTGTTCTTGCTCAGTGCATGTGGATGCTGCTTTTACAGGAACTCCCTTCGCGTGACTGCATCTGCGAGTGATTCCAAAGGGCAAAGCACCAATTCCGCTCTGTTTTTGCTGCGAGAACAAGTACTGTATGCTCCTTTGAATTGTAAATTTGCATTTCTCTAAGAAAATGTCAAGATCTGCATTTCAATGAATGGATGTGGGGGAAACTGGGATTCTTTTAGCAGCTGAGAAGGAACTGATATGAAACGGGTGAATGTACTCACACGGAGAAAACTGAACTGTGACTGTGCGAGTGAGTGCATGGAAAGTTAGAGGGGGGACATGTGAAATGAGGTTCACTTGAGCATCCCTAGGTACTTAGTAACGTGTAGAGAGACTGATGGAAGCAGCCCTGGACAAGCCTGATGCAGCTTTTAAAAAAAATGTCCCTGTGTGTTATTCCAGTGACAAACAGCAGAGGGTGCTGCCATCCAAATTCCCAATTCCCTTTGTGAAAGTGAAGAGGCATATATGACAAGCTGTTCCCAACATTGTTTTGTTTAGGGGGGGAAGTTAGACAGTCCCAGAAGTGTTTTAGCAAAAGGAGCCGAATGCCTCATTGTCTTGAAAACAGACAAATCCACATTTTTCTTCCTCTAGAAATCAGCAAGGTCCCACATTTTTAAACCAACCCATTTGATTTTTTTTCCAGCCTTCCCTCTTCTATAGATACAGAACATTCCCCTAAATTCCTACTCAATCCAGCCAGCCACTTCCAACCTTCAGCCTCTTGTAAATGGCAGCCACTCTTCTCTGCAGGTCGTCCCAGCGCTGGCTGATCTCCTGGACTACGGACCTAAGGTGCAAACCGATGCCGCCGCTCCGCACCAGCAGACGGTATTGCCGGTTTAAGTCTTCCAAGGGCATCAATTTCTCCTGAACTTGCTTCTGCAATATCTAAAAGGAGGAAGTTTAAAAAAAAACACACCAGGGTGGGGATCGGATCAGGTTGCCAACTCCAGGTTGGGAAATTCCTCAAGGTTTGGGGGTGGACCTGAGAAGGGCAGGATTTGGAGAGGTGAGAGGGGTATAATGTCACAGAGTCCACCCTGCAAAGCAGCCGTTTTCTCCAGGGGGACCATAATCTGGAGATTGGTTGTAATTCTGGGACATGTACAAGCCCCACCTGGAAGTTGGCAACCTGCTGACAGGAACCTCTCCTTCCTACCCTCCCCCTGCCAAAAGTGATTGCAGTCCACTTGCAACTACCTGGAGCTCTGCCACATTTTAAAAACCCTGATTCTTAGTTTCTTCACAGGAAGAATGCAGAAATGGAGCCCTCTCGACACTCCTCCCAAGAGAGAGGCTTGGAGAAAACACTCCAGCCCCTCGCCCTTCTAGTACATCGGAGGGTCTGCTAAGTTTTTCTTGCTCTTGGGAGGGCTGCTTCTGCACACATCCGCTTGAGAGGAAGAGAGCCTTCAACCAAGCTTGGAGGCTCAGACTGCTTTCTGTATGATGATGATGATGATGATTTATTACATTTCTAACTCGCCCTTCCCGCAAGCGGGCTCAGGGCGGGGTACAGCAGTTATAAAAATATAATACAAATATTAAAACAATTCATAAAACAACAGTTCATCATAAAATCAACAACAGATAATAACTGTCCCAAGATGGGGTCAATTCCAGATTCCTTCCCATCAACATACAGGGGGAGGGAAGCGGACAGATAATGTACTGCAACCCATACATGGGTCAGCTAATGAATGGGCACTACATAGCCCCATGCTGTACCCATATGTTGGGCAGCCGGCCAGTGGACACTGTATAAACCCACACTTAGTGGGAGGCTGGTGGGAGGCTCAGTGAGGATCTCGTGCTGGCCTCAACCATACGCCTGGTGGAACATCTTCATCTTACAGGCCCGCCGAAATGATAGAAGATCCTGATGGTGTCCTTAGACAGAGAGTTCCACCAGGTTGGGGCCAGGACCGAAAAGGCCCTGGCCCTGGTTGAGGTCAACCGAGCCTCCCTGGGGCCAGGGACCACCAGCAGATGTCTTCCAGCTGATTGGAGCATTCTCCGGGGCACATATGGGGAGAGGCGATCCCTTAGTGGAATAATCCATCCCTCAGACTCAGCCAGGTTTGCATCTGTCAGACAAAGAGGCGGTGGAATGGGCCGCCCCATTTCAGACAGCAGGTGAACGTTCACCTCTCGGAATGTCTCCCCTATGTTAAAAACTCCCTGAAAAGTAGGGTTGTCAGGGAAATTTTGGGAGATTTGGGGGGGGGGGGGACCTGGAGAAAGCAGGATTTGGAGAAAGCAGGGCTTGGAGAAGAGAAGAACCTCAGGAAGGTATAATTCCATACAGTCTACCCTCCAAAGATGAACTGATCTCCGTGGCTTGAAGATCAGTCCAGTTGTAATTTCGAGAGATCTCCAGCCACTACCTGGAGGCTGGCAACCCTACTGAAAAGAGAAAACCTGCACTGGAAGCAGTAAGAGGGGATGGAACTTTTCTCCTGGCTGTGCTGCTTCTCTGTTCACATTGAAGGTTTGGAGGGCATTGTTTGTTTGTTTTATTTTTGGCAGGCGGGAACATTCAGAAATACTCCCCTCAGTCTAAAGTGGTGGATTCTGTTCTGCAACCTCATTTTCCTTCGCCCGTGAACCAGTTCTGCAGGCCCCCAGAAGGGTCCCGCTTGTGTTTATTTAACAGCAGCCCTGATTCCTGCCACCCAGCAGCTACCTGGCAAAAAGCCTTGGAATGGAGGGGGCTTAAAAGTCCAAGGCGTACATGCATGCGTGTGTGCGCGCATGTGCCCATCTTCAAAGCATCTCACCGGGCATGCCCAAGGCCTTCTGTACACCTCAATCACCCTTTTGGATCCTGCCCAGGATTTCATACACTTCCAGGATCAGTTGTAGGTGGTTCATCCATGTTGGTCTGCAGTAGAACAGGATTTTCATCCAGGGGCACCTTAGAGACCAACAAGATTTTCAGACAAGGGTGTCTGAAGAAGGGAGCTCTGACTCTCGAAAGCTTGCACTCTGAGAATCTTGTGGGTCTCTAAGGTACCACAGTACAGCCAAGATCACATGCGCTTCCAAGAAAGATTTGAACACACACACATAAAACATCTCTGTTTCCAGACATTGTGCTGGTGTGTTGTTCTCTAAAGAACTCCAACCACTTTCAGTTTAGCAATTAGGCATCGCGGAGTCAGGAGTTTTTGCTTTTAGTCCCATGGATATAATAGTAATAACATGTGAGACAGAAGGGTCAAGCTAACATTAAAAATATACCAAAATTACATAAATTTATTTAAAAGTGCATATACCAAGTACAATTAAAAATATTAAAATTTTTGAAAAACTTTAAAAGGTAACCATATAAAATGCATGAGATTAAAATATTACATACATAAAAATGGATGACCCTATGATCAATAATAAAAACATCCAAATAAATAGTAAAACATATACAATAGATGGACTTTGTAGGACTAAATAGAACACACTGGGTGGACTATATACAACTAAACAAACCATACGCGTTTCGGCCCCTACAGGCCTTCCTCAGTGGTCAATATTATAATATATACAGCCCCACACATCCAAGAATAGTATAGGATATTATTACTATAATAGTAATAACAAAAACTGTGCTTATATACAGCTCTTCTAGACAGACTAGTGCCCCACTCAGAGTGGTGGACAAAGTCAGTGTTATTCTTATCCCGCCCCCAATACAGCTGGGGAGCTGGGGCTGAGAGGAGGGGCTTGCCCAAGGCCGCCTGCTGAGCTCATGGCAGGAGTGGGAATCAAACCAGCCAAGTGCTGATTTGCAGTCCAAGCACTTAACCATCCTTCCTTTTTCCCCATGTAGAGTGACCCAGGCCGATGTGGCTTTAAATACCAAAATCAAAACACAACATTGGGGTGGTGGAGGAGAAAGGACAAAGTTGCATTCTCTCCCACTTCCTTCCCTTCTTGCAAGAGTGTAGCCCAGGATCTAAAAGGCTCATCAGCACCCCTTTGAGATCAAAGGCCTAACAGAATCTCAGGTATCCCCTCCTGGGAGAGCTTAGCAAGGGAGGACAATCCCTGGCTGGAAGTTTCTTTCCTTACCTCAAACCTTTGCAGCTCTTTCTTGGAATGGGCGTAGGAGACCTGGGAAGAATTGGCGGAGGCAGCTGTCACTTCGGCAGCCCACAGCCAGTCTTGGAAGCGGAAGAGTGAGTCCTGGAAGGCCGTCTGTTGCCGCCATGCCTGCTCTGCCCTGGTGTGAGGACAGGAATTGTTTGGTGCATGAATCTTAAGGGGCAACCATACACATCATTGGATATTGCTCTATAGCTATCAGTCACAACTGGATTTTCCTGTGCGGAGGAGAGAATCCCAATGCAAATGACGATTACAGTGCATGCAGTCAGAGATAGCAACCCCCTGAACCTGATACATCTTCCCTTTGGAATGGAAGAAAAGCTGGTTTTGAAGGAGCTTACAGATTGTCCCTCTAGAGACTGCAGACCTTAAATCTGGGGATTCTTGTGACTTACCAGTGATGATGGCGTGCACTCCAGCCTATAGGCCTTCTTCTGGCTCTGAAGGCGGCACAGTTTGGATCCTGCGTCTAGCAAGCAGTGTATAACCCCTGGACTGGCCAAGACGCAAGGAAACTCAACCTGGCCCGCAAACCATGGTGCAGGCCAGAATTCAACTTTTGCCTCTAACCGCAAGGACCCCAAGCTGTATAGACATCCTCCAAGTGTGGATTCAGGCACTGCTGCCCACACCCCACAGCCTGGCCTTGACTCTCTCACTACCTACTGTGGCCAGCCAGAAGCAACCGGGAAATTCACAAATGTGACAACATAATGCCCTGGCTTTCTTGCTAGGCGGGGCTGCCACATTTCCACGCCAAATGTGGTTTTTCCAAGGTCAAAGAGATTCCTAGAATCCTCACGCCAAGCTCTTAACCAAAGGGAAGTGGTATAAAATAAAACAAAAGCTCAAACATCTCTGTGCATTTTAGTATTTCTGAATGGTTAGCATTGGAAATGTGCAACTTGAACACGAAACGTGCTTGTTGAGGTTAGACGGTTTTACCCTACTGTCTTTAAAATAAACACATTCCGTCGAGTGATCCCTACAAATCTCTCACCTCACCCACAATGTCAGAAGTAAATAGCAATTCTTTCAGGACCACAGAAAGAATCAGAATAGCAAAGAGTCCAGTAGCACCTTTAAGACTAACCAACTTTATTGTAGCATAAGCTTTCGAGAACCACAGCTCTCTTCGTCAGAAGCAATTTTATTGTAGCATAAGCTTTCGAGAACCACACCTGATGGTTGCATCTGATGAAGAGAGCTGTGGTTCTCGAAAGCTTATGATACAATAAAGTTGCATCTGACGAAGAGAGCTGTGGTTCTCAAAAGCTTATGCTACAATAAAGTTGCATCTGATGAAAAGAGCTGTGGTTCTTGAAAGCTTATGATACAATAAAGTTGCATCTGACGAAGAGAGCTGTGGTTCTCGAAAGCTTATGCTACAGTAAAGTTGGTTAGTCTTAAAGGTGCTACTGGACTCTTTACTATTTTGCAACTACAGACTAACACTGCTACTCCTCTGGATCTGAGAAAGGACCAGGGTAGCCTTGGTCTTGAAAAATTCTCCAAGAGAAATTTTAGTGGGTTTCTGTTACTTTTAGGGAGCTCCAGTTGTGACCGATTATATATGTGCTGGAAGTGCCACCACTTTAACTTTTTAAACTTCAGGCAAGGCGAACCTGCTCATCCCACCCCGCCACGTGCCCTGCTTCTCACCTGATTCGTTTCTCCACAGATACTGTGCATAAGCTACAAATGGCGGCTTCAGGCACCAGCTCCCCACACCAGCCAGCGAGCCCACGGTTTATGCCATTGTCCTGCTGACCGAGGGGGACATTGCTGCTCAAGACAGCCTTCTGCATCCTTGCAGACTTGCGATTGCTTCAGCCGACTATCCCCCTCGGCATAGGATGCACCAGACCTCTCCAGGAGAAGTTTGCCGGGAGCCCCGGAAAGCATAAAAGCCACATGACAGCCATCCGCACAGCGAGTTCAGGGTCCAGTCGAGTAACTGTCAATCCCGCCTGGAAAGAAAAAGAGTTTCTTGGGGGAGGAAATGTGCTAAGCAAGCCAACGGCCAGAACTTGAGAAAGGTAAACAGCAGACAGTAACAAAGGCCTTGAGAGAGGGGGGGGGAGAGAAACTTGGGCTCACCAAGGCCTCGGAGCCAGTTTTGATGCTCAGCTCAGCCATGGAAAATACGATGGCACAAGGAGGGGTATCCTGTTTCCTGAGCATGTGCAGAGTGTGCTGATGACCAAACCCCAACAGGACCCCCAGAAGGCACGGTGGCCAGGAAGGGCAGTTTGCATCAGAACTTCTTTGAGCAACATGGCAGCGGTTTAAAATAAAGGTGAGGGTGGAGAAAAATGGAGTGGGGGGGAGACAAAGAGCAGAGAGGGAAAGCCAGAACAGTTGGAAAAACCTCCTTTGCACAGCCTGGCCCCCCTGCTCTCTCCTTCCTTCTTCTTTTCTTTCTTTTGTTGCACAAAGGACGGCCAAGTTACAGTCACTTACCTACTTCTGTGTAAATAAACCCATGAAGGTTTATCACCCAGGGAGCTCATAAAAAAAAGGGAGAGAGGCCTGCTCCGTATTTTCCACACCACCTGCTCAGCTGCCAACGTGTGCACCTTCAGGGATGGACGCAAAGGAAGATCAGAGAACAGGAGGAGCGTGGCTCAATGGCGCTCATGTCACATGGGACCTTCTGCATGCAAGACTTATGCGCGTCTACTAAGCCACACTAGGGTTGCCAAACTCAAGGTGGTGGCTGGAGATTTCCTGGAATTACAAATGTTCTCCAGGCCACAGAGCTCAGTTCCCCTGGAGAAATTGGCACCTTTGGGGGGTAGACTCTCTAGCCTTATATCCTGCTGAAGTCCCCCCGCCTCCACCCCAAGCTCTGCCCTCTCCAGGCTCCATCCCCAAATCTCCAGGAATTTCCAAACCCTAAGCCATACCTCTCCTATTCTGCGTATGGTCAGGAGCACTCTATTCTGACAGGTTTCAGGATGCTTCAAAGAGGTCTTGGGTCGGATGCCTGGATCAGATTAACCCTTTCCGTGTCCTTAAGGATCAAAACCACATCACACATTCACCCTTCTCGGCCAAAATCACACATGCGGCAGAATGCACCCGCCTGGCTGCAAACCAGCCTTTCCCCAAGGCCAATCAATCCATTCAGAGCCAGAAAGCAAAGGGAATGAGGCTCGGCAAGGCCTGGGAACCAGTTTCGCTGATAACAAGTTCAGCCTTGGAAAATATGACGCAATAAAGAAAGGATGTCTCTAGAATCCCTGAAGTTACTTGATAGTAAAGAGTCCAGTAGCACCTTTAAGACTAACCAACTTTATTGTAGCATAAGCTTTCGAGAACCACCGCTCTCTTTGTCAGATGCAACCGTCAGGTTGCATCTGACAAAGAGAGCGGTGGTTCTCGAAAGCTTATGCTACAATAAAGTTGGTTAGTCTTAAAGGTGCTACTGATGATGCATCTGACGAAGAGAGCTGTGGTTCTCGAAAGCTTATGCTACAATAAAGTTGGTTAGTCTTAAAGGTGCTACTGATGATGCATCTGACGAAGAGAGCTGTGGTTCTCGAAAGTTTATGCTACAATAAAATTGGTTAGTCTTAAAGATGCTGCTTGACCCTTTACTATTTTGCAACTAACATGGCTAACTCCTCTGGATTTATGAGGTTACTGGGAAGATTATTAAGGGTTTGGTTTCTCAAGAGAAAGACGCTACAGGTGCAAAACACACACAGTTGATCCTGGCCAGAAAAACTGGCTGTATTCCTGAGGCTAGAGAGATCAAGAGCCAGCGAGCCAGTTATCTAAAGGGTGGCAAATGTTTCTCAGGGGATGAGAAGACTAGTGCAAAGACATGCATGTTGGTACCTGAGGCAGAAAATCCAAATAAATTACACACCCATGCATACAGACTCCCTCACACAGAGTAAAGATGTAATACATTCAGAAACAGGATTGGCTATCTGCTTATGGCACCATAACTTGCCTCCCAGCAGAACCATCTCTGGGTAGGAGCCAAGCAAGATTGCGGGTCAAATATAAATCTTCATTCTAAATGCAGAAACGGGCGTTGGGAGTGGGGAGAGAAAACCCAGATTTCCTTTTGCTCAGTGGTTTTGCTCTCAAGTAACAAATGTCACCCAGGTGCAGGCTCAAGGGTAGGAGGAGTGTATTTCCAAAGGCTCTGCTCCTCTAGAAATAAAAGGAGGAGGAAGAGATGCGATCCTTTTGTTAGAAGGAACAGGCAAATACACTGTTGCAAGAGAAGCTGTTTAGCAAATTTATCAAAAGGCAGAAGTATCACCTTCTCTGCAAAGAACAGAGAACGTAACACTCTCTCACAGACACTGTTTTGTTTTGGTTTTTAATCCTGGATAAATCCAGTTCGGCAACAGTGGTCTCCTTCACTTCGCTGCACATGGTGGAAAGAAACCCGTTTTTCTCCCTGCCAAGCACAGGGTCTGGCCAAAACCTTTCTTCAGTCCCTGGAGACCTGTGTATTCCACACAGAGTCAGTCCGTGTGCGTGCTGAAGAGAAAGCCTTCAGATTTGAAATAAGACAAAATACTAGAATCTGCTTCAATACCGGAGCTCAATCCTGAAACTGGACTGCATCTCTAATGAAGGAGGGAGAACCTCTGTACATGTGCAGACTACATTTATCTTCCCCATTTCATAATCACAGGACACTTCTGTGGTTAGAGAAGTAGCACTTCCAAGTTATGGGGTACGGTTTCTATTTTTATTGATTGATTTCATTTATAGTCCGCCTTTCTCACTGAGACTCAAGGCGGATTACACAGTGTGAGATTAGTAGAGTCAATATCAAGGACATTTCAGGACTGAGCCTACCCTGCTGAAATTTAATTCACTGTAAATAGACAATTGTTAACAAACTAGCTGCCTATGTCCACTTGTAGAAAGAAAACCTGAAAAACATCACACCCCTTGAGTCAGAAACTCTGGGACAAAATCCAAAATATGTGTGAAAGAGGCTCTCTGCATATTCTCAAAGGCACCTTTGTCAATGCTGATCAATAGCCCTTAACACGGGTTCTGAAATGGAGCCCCTGGTTCAGAATTGTGAAGCCTCTCCTGGTCTTCATTTCCTTCCAACAAGCCAGAGGAAATTTATGCCCCACTTTTGTGCAGCTGTGTGAAAATAGGGCCACATGCTTCCGTTTTAAGCTTGGGTCAAGAGCTGCCCAGGCTGTGCTCCACCTTATCAGCCCCTTGTGCCTTTTCAAATATTGCAAATATTCTTATTGCAGCTAAAACAAACAGCGTGTGATTCTCTCCTGGCAGTTGCACTGTTATTGTGGCTCCAAAACAAATAGCTCAGCCCCCTGGGCCATCTCTGGCTTGCACACACACATACACACACACAAACACACACCCTGCCAGAAGACTTGGGCAAAACCGTATTCGTGCGCAGCAGTTTATTGGGCTTCTTTCTTGGCACGGCACTGGGATAAACAGGCAAAGCTTTAACAGGGACCGTTTCCAAGACAGAGGGTTAAGAAAAGAGCAGCTCTGAACATGCACAGAGGGCATTTGTTTCTCAGCTGCTCCTCTCTATTTTGGACCGGGGTGCAGAAATTCAAGACTCAAAAGTCTTTAGCCTGAGCCCCAACTCTTCTTATTTCCAGAAGCGATAGCTTTTAAAGGTGCCAAGTAAAAATTCAGTTGGTTAGCTGTTACAAGACATGAATATTTGCAGTGTTTGCACTGGCACTAAGGTGGGTAAGACAGGGCACACCTGGAGCAGCTTTCTACACAGGTGGTTGGAAAAGGAAGCTGCTTAGCCTCATTTTAACACAACTCGCAGGGCAGAAAACTCAGGGGTAATATTCTCCAGGGCTCTTCTGGAAAGAATAAAAGGCCTAGATTTGGGGGGGGGGGTCATTTCAGCCCTAGAACTATCATTCAATTCTAAGCTAATTTTCAGAGAAATGGCAAAAAACAAAAACAGTTCTTCTGAGCGTGTTCAAAGTGCCTTTTCTTTGAAGAAAGAAGCACAGAATAAGAAATTGCCTCTTCAGAGGAGTTAAAATTTATATGGCACACACAAAATAGGGATTGGGAGTGGAGGGGGTTCGGGACAACTAGGAAATTAAGTTGAAGCCATTGATTTCAGTGGGACATTCCCAATTTGGCATCACTGAGCCTGCTTGTAGGGGGGCAGGAGTGAAATAGAGGTGCTGTGCACGACCTTAATGTGTGGTAACAGGCACACCTTGCTAAACCCTTTTGTCAGCTACAGATAACTCTGTCTCCTTTAACAATCCTCATGGGAATATCGCCAAAGCAAATGCCGCCTGCTGCCACCTGTTCAAGGGTACACGTCGCTGTCTTTTCTAGATATTTGCATGTACAAATCTACCGTGTATTCCTGGCTCCCACCCAAGTGAAGACATGGATTGGTAAATGTCAAAGTACAGTTCCGTTGGCTGGATTGTCTTTGCTGCCATTAGGAAAATTCTGCAATCGCATCCTGGGAATTTGACTGGAAAAAAATAGTAGGTTTGGGTGGAAAGCACACCTCTAAACCACCGAAGCAATTTTAAAAATAAAAGGTGCCGTATCTTCTGCTGTACCTAGCTGGATAAAGTCAAGTTCTGTTCCCAAGAGTGATACGCCTCTGGGAAACACACAAGCAAGGCATGAAGGCAGCAGTCCCCTCACATTTATTCCTATTAACGGGGAGGGATACTGGCTGTGAACATGAAGGGTTCCAGTTAGCTATTGTGGCTACCAATGGGCCCCTCTCCCATGTGCCAGCAACCGTCACCGTATCTTGTGGCGGTGAGTGTCACAAGTTAATGATGTGTTAGGTGAAGTCCTGTCTTTCGTCTATCCTGAAGTTGTGTTACATGACCCAACATTCTGTTATTATGAGAGAGGATGAGAAATGTCCCTCTTTGCACTATTAGCAATTTTATGAACCTCGATCTTTTCCAGGGGCCCACCTGAAATACAGTTACTGGCAAGCAGAGACAAGGGCTTTCTCTGCAGGGGCATCTCAGATATGGACCACTTTGCCCGAAGGCATCCACCGGGCACTTGTACAGTTCACATTTCTGTTCAGACAAGCTTTGGATTTTACTTGACTAGCTTGCCAATTTTGGACCCTCTCAATTGCTTGGGCTTTTTTTTTTATTTTAAAAAGGCATTAACAAACCATCTGGTATTTTAATTCTTACTCATTCTGTTGATGAAGGGCTGTTACTTTGTCATTCTTAATACCTAAAATAGCTATTTTAACTAATGCTTTGATGTATGCTTTGTTGCATTTTAAAATTAATCCATTACATTTTAATTTGCCTTTTCCCCAACAACAACAACAACAACAACAACAACAACATTCGATTTATATACCACCCTTCAGGAGTAAGGAATCAAACCCGGCTCTCCAGATTAGAGTCCTGCCACTCTTAACCACTACACCAAACTGGCTCAGGAGCTCAGAGCATCAAGCACAGCTCTCCTCTCATTTTATTTTCACAACAGCCCTGTGAGGTAGGTGAGGTGAAGAGAGAGAGTGAGAAACTGATCCAGAGTCACCCAATTAATATTATATACTGCTCTGAAAACCTCATAAGGCTGAGAGATGGGATAAGAACCTTTGAATTAGGCTGCTCACGCAGTTCCTTCTGAATTGGAGTTTCCCCATAGAAATGGCATCTTAAAAGTTGCAGTTTGGTTTCCCCCCCCCCTCTTGCTTTAGCCAAGGCTCTTTTCCAAATAGGTCAGCTATCAAATCCTCCTTCGGATACGGCATTTCCCGATCCTCAACTAACTGGAGCCCTGCTTCAGAGCATCATACCAGTAACTTTCCAAACTGCCCTGGCACAAATCCTCGCTTGCATAACATGGCAGGCAAAAGAAACAGCGACTGTCTGGTTTCCACACCATTTCATGGGCAGAATTGAACCCCGTCAAAAGTCTGAATTCGTCGACTGGATGTTTCTCCAGTCCTACATGCCTCAGGACTCAAAGAAGTGTTCATCAACACGAGCATGTCAAACAATAACAAAGAGAGTCTCTGACTATGTACAGAGTGCATCTCATCTGCCACTCTGTAATCATAACCAACTGGCATTGATATACAATTCAGCGAAACATGGAGCTGGATGCCTTTTTGAGATACAGAAGGAAATGCAAGATACAGTTCATTAAAATCTTCCACTCGTTCACTAGAAGACAATTTTAAGTTTTGATTCTACTGCAACACCCCAAACAGCCTCACAGAGCATTCCCCTCAGTTGCAGTATCACCAATTAAAAGCTTTTATCACCAGGCAGACACTTAACGCTTAACAAATTTGAATCTCTACCCCCTGCAAATCCGTCCTGGCCCAAGCCAGAAGTCCTTAAGACTGATCACAGGAGCTGCTCCATGTTGGAGACAAGTTTCCCAGGGATGCTCAGGCAGCTCACAACCTACCTGAGGACACTCGGTCGCCAGAGTCATCATACAGCACCCCAGCACCCCAACATCGTTCTGGAACCTCTGTGATCCCCGCTGGATCCCAAGCCGGCATCTGTCTGAAGCGCAGGCGCTGGAATTCTTTGCACTCTAGGCTGAACTTTTCTACCACTCCTGCCTGTCAATCATTAAACAGGTGGCCGAATGCCACCGTCGCATCAGCCACCCCAAGCCTTA
Organism: Eublepharis macularius; assembly: GCF_028583425.1. Classification (NCBI taxonomy): domain Eukaryota; kingdom Metazoa; phylum Chordata; class Lepidosauria; order Squamata; family Eublepharidae; genus Eublepharis; species Eublepharis macularius. The sequence goes on along the minus strand of NC_072804.1, from coordinate 56,501,079 downwards.
AACAGGAGCAGCAAACGCCATCCTCTCTTCCGGAACTTGCACCTCGACAGAAGCCAGATCTCAGGCGGTGGGTTCAAAGCCGGTTCCTAAAACAGCCAGTCCGCTCACCCAGGTGCTTCCCCCCACTCAATCACGGCAGGTGAGCTGCTGTCTGCAGAGAGCAGCAGAAAGAGAAACCAGGAAAGGGAAGGTTGTCAGGTAACTCGATTCCCCAAAGGTAACAAGGGGAAAAGCCCAACCCAGCCATTTGCTCCCTCGCAGACAAACCCAGGTACTTCTCCTTTGCAATTTAATGAAGGGAAAAAGCCCTCAACACACCCATTTCATGCAAACAAGAACTGCAGGATCTCGGCAGGGGGGGACCCCTCTGCATTAACCTTTGCAATACCTTAGGTACTTTTATGAGTATGACTTATTCAATTATGGTAATGTAACTCGAGAAGCAAACACCGCCGATCGTTGGTTTTGCAGGAACTAGATTTGCAGAGTCGAGTCCCAGAGAAACGGTTACATCAAAAGGTCATCGGCCAAACCTTTAACCGACACGTTGCCTGCAAATTATTTTCTACCCTTTTCAGTAAGATCTTGTGCCCAAATTATTAAGAGTTTTTAGTGCATGCATTTTTCAGGCCTCCTGGGGCTGAACTGGAGCCACGGCCCAGCCCCAGAAGCCATTACGATGCCAAGGAAGTCAAGCCAGCAGAATGCTTTATTGTTTAAACTAACGGGTTGGAACAAGGATGATAGCAGTACAAGAAAGCGTGCCGTAAAGTTAAGCAAACAGAATGAACAACAGACTGAGGTTTGCCAGGATAAAACACATCCTTCCTTCCAGGAAGCGTTGGCAACCCAGATCACAACAGCCAGAATCTGTTATGATCTGGATCACTCGTTTCCACTCCCCCCCTCCCAAAGTTGCACGGCCACCCAAAGCTGTGCAAACCTAAAAGCCAGGGCTTTTTTTCAGCAGGAACCACAGCTCTCTTCGTCAGATGCAACTTTATTGTAGCATAAGCTTTCGAGAACCACAGCTCTCTTCATCAGAGGCAACTTTATTGTAGCATAAGCTTTCGAGAACCACAGCTCTCTTCGTCAGAGGCAACTTTATTGTAGCATAAGCTTTCGAGAACCACAGCTCTCTTCGTCAGATGCAACTTTATTGTAGCATAAGCTTTCGAGAACCACAGCTCTCTTCATCATAGGCAACTTTATTGTAGCATAAGCTTTCGAGAACCACAGCTCTCTTCGTCAGAGGCAACTTTATTGTAGCATAAGCTTTCAAGAACCACAGCTCTCTTCATCAGATGCATGCATCCGACGAAGAGAGCTGTGGTTCTCAAAAGCTTATACTTCTAAAAAGTGTGAGGCAGTGGGACCTCACAGAGGCCAAATGTAAACCCTTTTTGGATAGAACTCTCTCACCAGCAATTCTCCAAGCTGTTGGATAACTTCCCTTGCAAATACCTCTGAGGACAGAATCTTGGCCCAGCAGCCCAGATTTGCTGTTGGGGCTAACGGAGGCCTCACCAGTCTCTACATTCAGTACAATGAGATGGCCAAATGCTGAGGGGGAGATTGTATTTTACCACTTCAGGGTGCAGCAAAGGTTACATTTTTTTAGTTTCCCATCATTAGTAATTCCCTAAAAATGGAAATCTAGCCAATTGTGAAGGACTAGCCCAAGACCCTCCCTGCAAGGTGCTCAATTTCTGCATGCAGGGAGTTTTTACCCAGGGCAGCATTAAACATGCGAGCAACCCCAGCCTCCAAGCACCAAAGGAGACATGTATTTTTAAGAGTTGGATCTGGGTTCCCTGGAGCTGCACAGCAGCTGCAGGGAACGGCTGTTAACAAATAAAGGAGAGCCCAAATGGGTGCAGAATGCCACGAAGGGAAGAACAGCTCCCGCCCTATCCTGAAGCCATTTTCCTGTGCCCAAATGGCGATGGCGGGAGACATTTCCCTTTTTTTGCTGCTCCATGGGCACAGAATACTCCATACAGAGCAGCCAAACCAGGGAAATAACCCCCTCCAATGCTATTTCAGTGGGGGGAAATGGCTAGGGGGGGAGGCAGGAGCCCTTCCTTACCCCCTTCACCCCAGCAGCCGTGCTCTCCTTTATTTTTTAATAGCCATTCCCTGCAGCAGCAGACGCAGCTCTAAAACTGCATGTCTACTACGGCACAGGGTCTGAAATGCTGTGATCCATCCTGCTGCCTCAGGATGTAATTGCTTTTGCACCGAGCCCCCATAAACTGCTTAATTCATGATGGTTATCCGTGTTAGTCTGTCTGTAGCAATGGGAAAGAGCAAGAGTCCAGTAGCACCTATAAGACTAACAACATTTGTGGTAGGGTAGGAGCTTTCCTGGGGCACTGCTCACTTCTTCAGATAACTTCGTATCTGGAGTTCTTCAGTTCTTTGAATCTGAAGTTCTCACTTTTTCGTATCTGAAGAAGTGAGTTGTGACTCATGAAAGCTCATACCCTACCTCAAATGCTGTTAGTCTTATAGGGGCTACTGGACCCTTGCTCTTCTCCACTGCTTAATTCATGTATGTTAAACTCTGCTGTCTGAGTCTTCCTCGTTGCAGCAGTTCTTACCCACCAACGTGCCGAAGAACCCTCACCGACCCATGTTCCCTTATGAAACCTCAGGGACAGGCCTCAGCTGCCTGCGTTCTCGGGAAAGGCAAGAGTCCTGCAAGAACCAGACGCGGAATCCTCTGTGACGTCAGAACGTGCCCGTCAGGCCCTTTTTATTTTGTACTTTAAACTAGCCCTCTCCAGTGGAACATACCACAGAGGGGGGAAATGCCACACCGGAAAAGTTGCTCTGCCAATCAAAAGCCATGTGGAGACAGGGACAAAAACAGTTCATCTGGGCTTGGAGAAGGACCCAAGAACTCCTCCGATTTCCCCATCAGAACACTTTCCCATAATAGGATCCCATAATAGGATAGGAAGTAAGTGCCCGGTATCCTCAGCCCCCCCCCCCGACTCCTCCTAGTGCTGGAAAGAGACCCTCAAGTTCTCCAGCCTCTTCCCTTTCCTTTCCGTGGAAGAGAACCTTGGAATGCAGATTTTCAGCTTCTCCTCCTTGCTGGGAATACAAGCTTCAGTGTTTGCTCTCCCTAGCACAAGTTGCAACCGCTGTGCCACCCCGAAGATCGGAAGAGGCAATGTTGCAGGCCACCTCCTTTGCCTCCGAGGCCTACTATTCCTGTCTCTCTAGTTTGCTCTTTCTTTATGACGAATTAATTTGCAATTGCTTGCAGCTGCCCTCCCACGAATCAGCATTTCAGAGTCTCTCTCTTATGTTTCGTTCTCGTCGATGAAGGGACAAACTCGAGACTGGGCGGTATGACTTCACATCATGGAGTTCCCTTCCGTAGGTTCCCCCCTCCCAAATCCCTGTAAACATACAAAACTGGCATTTGGAGGAGACAGGCTAGCCCCCTCCACCCTGACAAGACTTTTTTCTATGCGCAGAGAAATCTGGCCCATAGAGGAGTTCCCTGCCACGCCAGCTTCTGCCAAGGCGCCCACGAAGAGTCACTTCTTCTTGCCCAGCACAATGGACGTTTTCAGCACTTTGGGGACGTGGCGGATGGTGAGCGATACCCTCGTTCCCCGGCACAACGTGTCCCCAAGCTCAGAGCTGCACATGCCCACGTTGGCCACTTTCTCCGTAATGGTGTCCTCTGTGACGGAGCGGATTCCATGCAAATAACGTATGTACATGTCTTCTTGCAAGACCAAAAGGCTGCGGGGCTTCAGGAGCAAGGAAAGGAAGTGGCGCTCCTCCTCGGACTGGGGAGTGGGCTCCTGGAGAAGGAAACAAACTCCCAGGGTTTGCATTTCAAAAATGGGAAAGACCTCTAACAGATGCATGTTGACAGAGTAGCCAGTTCCCCTGAAATGGAGCCACCTGGAAACACACCCTATAGAGGTGCAACTCAGTCATGCCGGCCTTCTCCATTCCACAGATCTGCCACTTGGAAGGCCAGTATGCTTTCCACACAGCTGTTGTTCCCAGTGACTCCTGGCACCCAAGCAACCATAATTCCCACAACAGAGAGCATAGGCGGGCAAGCACAGCAATTAGGCACTGCCTGTGTTTGTCCTTAAGGGCATGAGGTAGATATTTTGTTTTTATACACTGAATCATAGGGAAGCCTCAACAGCTAGAACGTGGGTGAGGACGCTCCACCCAAAAAGAAAGATGGGAAAGGTGAAGAAGAGGTTAACAGGCAGAGGTCTGGTAAACCGGCATGGCAGAAGTGGAACAGGATGCCTTCAGAAACAGAGAGCAAAAATAACAGGTGAATGGAACCTTCCGGTACTCTACCCTTGGGGGAGAAACCAGATCTCTGCTTCAGCGGTACTTACCAGCCTACCTACGGAGGTACAGCCAGCATCAATGCCCAAGGTTCTGGCCTCTGCAAGCTGGCAGCACACCTGGCAAGGGGCAGAGAAGGGCTGGCAAAAGAATACTCTTCCCTGTAAAGCTCACCTCTCTGTCTTCTGTTTGCTGCCCTCTGCTGACAGGATGGTAGAAATCCAGAAGGGTGTGAGAACCTAAATTGATGGTTGTGACCGTAGGGAAATAGAGCGGGCCATCCTCATGAGGCTGCAAATGAAACCGGCCTGGCATCAGACAGAGAAAGACCACAACCCATCTCTGTCCAAGCTGAGATCAGAGTGGGTGCAAGAACAGAGCTTCAAAAACCCCGACGGACCCCCACTTTCAAGGCGTGAACCCCAGGCTAAGTTACCATGATCCCCTCCCCAGGGAGGTACTCGTTCACCAAGACGTGATTCGCCAGCTTCCCTCCGAAGACGCCAAGGGAGGAGACTTTGTCAGTGTAAGCCTGAAGCCAGGGGGGCAGCTTCTCCAGAACCATCCCCTTTGGGTGGGGCAGCCCTCCTGCACAAAGCGCAGAGAAGAGACATTTCAGCATCTCTGACACTTGAAGCAAAGGTCAGAAAACGAACCCCAGAATTGTTGCTTCCCACTTTTTGAAAGACAACTAAAACTTCATAGTCCTTCAAGAAAATTGTTTTACCTCATCATAGGGGCAAGAGACCGGCAAAACGAGGGAATCAGACTCCAGACAGGAAGGCTTTGGGGGATTCCACTGACTCTTCACACAAATTTGTCAGAGTTGGGATGGTGTTAAATTATCCAATATGTTAAAATTATCCAATATGTTTATATTTTATATCCTTACTGTTTTATATTTGTATGTTTTATTTTGGCTGTACACCGCCCTGAGTCCTTCGGGAGATGGGTGGTATAAAAATTCAATCAAAAGTTAAGTTAAAGTTTAAAAAAGTGTGTGTTTGAGTGTCCTTCTAATAGTAGAACCCAAAAGGAATATTACTAGTACTTGCTACGCTCAAGCAAAGAGGGACCTACTCACCTCTGCAGTACAATTCTGAGACCTAGAGAAGCGCAGCCTTGTTTACCGAAATAAGAAGGGAGGGTCATGAAGAATGGGGCCTTTTCTGTGGTGGCACCTCACCTGTTGAACCCGCCCCCAGTAACTATACCCCTGGCGCCTGCATTATTTAGTTTTAGGAGCCAAGTTAAAACCTCCTTTTTCTATTTCTTTCCTCTCTACTTTCTCTGTTTTTCTTCTCTCTAGTTTGGCAGGTATGTGGATTGCTCTTAGGTTTTGTTTCTTGATTTCACCAGTGCTTTTTATGCTTTTACTGCAGCTGAATTTAATCTCTGTCTTATTGACAACAGCGGATTTCTTCTGCTATTTTGAAGTATTCATTTTGTTTTTTAATTGCCAATATTTTATGTTGCTTATCAGTGGTTCTACTAGTCTCAGTGATTGTGTTGGAATTGTTTTCCTCCTTAGCACACCCCCTTACAAACTTTCCAGTCATGAGGTGGCAGAGAAAGGGGAATTGAATACATTAATGCTGACGTGATCGAGTGGAGTGCAAGTGGAGTGCAAGTGAACAGGGAGGAATACACGTGTGTCTGTTCACTTGCCATTCAATTGTCATTTGTCACTTGTAGTTTGGCCCATAGGGCCAAACTACAAGTGATGAATGACACAAGTTGGACACTTGTCAGCTTCCCTCAAGTTTTGATGGGAAATGTAGGCAGCTTGGCGGAATGTTGGACAAGTGACAGTTGAAAAGTTCGTTGGACAGCAGTCGGAGAGCCAAGCTGCAAGACCAGGATTTTCCACACATTGGAAGCTGTTCTGAGGAAAAATGTGTGGCAAAATGGCTGCCCGTCTCCACCCTTCCACTCACGCCTTGTAATCTTGCAAATCTGAATAAAGAACAAAGCACAAATTGAACCTGTTGTGTCTGCTGTCTGTCTGTTTGTCTGTCTCTCATCTCTTTGGTCCACTCAACTGGTCAAGTAGGAAAGCTTGTGCCACAATAAATGTGTGGGCACAAAGAACTCACTGCTGTTCCACAGCTAGCTCACACTCTTCCTCCAGGGAGCTCAGACCGTCTGAGGAAACTCTCCTAGTCAACTAAAAAAACAGAACTGGGTCACCTGCCTTCAACATGTTGTCTAAGCCATTTTTTAAAACTCAGGGCTTCCCAACCTTTTTGAGCCTGTGGGCACCTTTGGAATTTTTGGTGTGTGTGTGTGAAGCGTGCCACCTTAAAATGGCTGCCACAAGAGGCAGAAACAAACCCAAAATGACTGCTGTTGTTGACACGGAAAATGAATGGCTCCACTCATTCACAAGGGGCCTGCCCACTTTCTGAAAAACTTGGTAGGCACCAAGAGTGGATGCCACATTGGGTAATCTTGATCTAAGTTGTGTGTGAGGAAAACAATCCCTAAATAGAAAGCTAAATGGAATCAAGCCACAATTGACCACAGAATGAAGAGCGGATTGCATCAGCTACTCATGCTATTACAGTATCAAAAAATACTAAAATCCTTCCCCCACAAACCTGTTCACATCAGGTACACAATGTCTAAGATTCACATACACACATGTCAAGGTTTACCCCAGTTCTGCAGCCGCCTCCTAGATAGCTGAATCCACTTTGGCTTGGGGGCTCCATAAACCTGGAGGTGAAAAAACACAAGGAGTTGCAGGCACTGCAAAGACTCCATGCTGCACGTCCAGTCTTCTTCCAGATCTCCACACAGATGTGCTCAGAGTCTCATAAAACATGGAATTTGGCATCTTCCCCCACGACAGGAAAACAAGATACAAACTCTTCTTACAATATTACCTTATGCAAATACTAGCAGAATTTTTTTAAACATTTTTTTATTTTGAAGAGTAGATAAATTCAGAAGGAGAGATGCCTCTGTCAACAGTCATTCATGATAATAACTAGGAATAGAACCTCCATGTCAAGAGGCAGTCTACCTCTGAGGATCAAACGATGGGAAGAAGGATATCAAAAATATTCTTAACCCGTCACAGGAAGGTGAACATTAATGCACATACCTGTTGCAAAAGATGCCCTTCTTCTGCCTCGGTGATGAAATCAGGGATATAATAGGCAGCTGGTGGAGACTGTGAACAGCGAAGAGAGAATCTTGGCATGGCAAAACCTTTGAATCGGCCCTGGCTTAATTTCCACCCCCAGCTCCATCCTCCTTTACTTTGCAGCTTCTGCCGTGGGCTACGGACTACCAGAATTTTGTAGTGTTCGATCACAGTTAAGGCTACGCACAACTGGCAAGAAAAAAATCACTCAAGCCCATGAACTGACAGTTTATTTTCCAGCATGGCATGGTAGTTAGAGCATTGAACTAGATCTCTGAGTGGCCTTGGGACAGTCAATTTATCTGCCTAACCTATCTCACATGGTGGTTGTTATAAGCATAAAATGGAGGAGAGGAGAACAGTGTTGTAAACCACTTTGGGACCTCATTGGGTAGAAAAGCAGGGTATGAACACCTTAACCTATCAATCAACTAATCAATCAGCCAACCTTTCAACTGGCTATGGCAGCTGTGCCCTTAATTCCAGCTCAATGTGCCGATAAAAGCAGGCTCTCCCTGTTTTGAGAAATTTCATCTGCTGATTTCTGTACATTCAAATACTAATAAAAACACAAGGGTAGGGCAGGCCTCATTTTATCCTAGAGAGCTGGTGATATTGTACAATGGTGGGAAGTTTGGAAGATCTACAGCAAATAATACCTGCAAATGCAAACAGAGCTTTGAAAGTACACACATATAAACTGAGGTCTCACAGACACATTGCCTACCAAAATGCCCCTTGGACAAAATTTTTGGAATAGAGATCAACGGAAGATTCAGTTACTCTTCAGGAACAGGCAGACAAATCTGAAATCAAAGGGATCTTTGGACCCATCTCGGCCCTGAAATTCTTCTGAGGGTGTGTGCAACATGCAGGGAGAGAGACGGCTTGTTAATTGTTGAGACTGGTCTTGAAAATCTTTTCAAACCAATAGCCAGGAAGGCCCACCTGTCAGGGTCATGGCCCCTGCCATAAGCCAAGCTTCATGGTCAGCCCCTGCCACACTTTAGGGACTTGATGTTAACCCTTACACTGAGGCTTGATATTCATTGACATGCTGTGTAAAATCCTGTGTGTAAAAGATCCTGTCAGCTGACACTGTTTCCTCGCTGCATGCAGGCCTGGGAAAACAGGCAGAGAAGCTTATCTGTCTATGTTGAACTTTTATTTCTTTATTTCTTTCTTTTATTTATTTATTTATTATATTTTTAACCTGCCCTCCCCACAAGAGGGCTTAGGGTGAGGCACAACATTGATTAAAATACAACATAAAAACAATACACACAGCATAAAAACAGCAATCAATAAAACCATTCCAAGACGGGCAGTCCTGCACTCCTGCCCGTCAGCATACAAAAGGGGGAGGTAGTAGCGGACAGATAGATTACTGTACCCCTTTTCGGGGCAGCCAGCAGTGGACCCTCCATAACGCCTCATAGAAGGAAGCAAGAAAAGAGCCGTTGCCATAGATACATAACCTTGAAGTTCCTGGACTTTATAAAAACATTCTCTTAGCTCACATTCCTGTAGATATCTACTGTAGCTAGATTCCTTCCCATATTCACTGTAGATAGAAGGGGGGATGGGGGTGGAATTGGGGCCGTGCTTAAATGTCTATATATGCTGGGTATTGGGAACCAGACTTTATTCCTAACAAAGAACGTTTTGGGATGCTGAGCTGAGGATCATCAATAAATCTTTAACTCATGCAGTCTTGGACTCTTGCAGAGAAGTTATTGAGATTCAACTGGGAGATCCTTACACCACCAAGAGCAAAGAACTCTTCCCCCCAAGACAGTACCTGGCCTACACGAAATGACTCCAGCGCCAGAATAGCCGTACACCTCTCTGACATCTCTGAGCCACACCAAGGTGAACCATTCAGGTTGTGTTTGAAACAACCACAAGTGTAGGAAACTCACCAGGATACGTGGGCTCCTGTTACTCCCCTGGGGAAAAAACAACAGCACATCAGACAGAGCTAGGAAGAGAATTCGGAACTACCTGGAGGAAGCCCATTCAGGCTGTCAGAAGGACAAGATATTCTGCAGGCACGTGATCCTTTTTATTCCCTTAATGGGGGGGGGCGGGGAGACCTGTGCAGACTCAAGAGGTGGGGGAATTAGAGATTCCAAGAGACTGTGCGGTCCACCTGGTACCAGGAAAACATCTAATCCATTCTTGGTTGGTATATTGTCAAAGGAAGACTGGCCATCTCCCCACCCCCCACCCCCCCGCTCCCCGGACACCCTCTTTTCTCTATCCCAATGGCTTTTGGCGCATCTTTCAACAACCTTGTTTGGCACCCAGTATTGTTTCATCCAACAAGCATTCCATTTTAAGACTCCACAAAATACAGACTTGGGGATAGCTCAAGATGGGTAGCCGTGTTACTCTGTCTGTAGCAGTAGAAAAGAGCAAGAGTCCACCAGCACTTCTAAGACTAACAAAATTTGTGGTCAGGTAGGAGGTTTTGTGAGCCAGGCTCACGAAACCTCCTACCCTACCACACATTTTGTTAGTCTTAGAAGTGCTGCTGGACTCTTGCTCTTTTCTATCGCTACAGACTTGAGGTTCTTCCATCAAGCCCTGAACATTTTTTGTCTTCATCACCCCTTCCCCCTTGTTTTGTACTGAACAACAGGCCTTCCAAAGAGCACTGCTGAATTTAAAAAAAAAAAAAAACACCACACCTGAGTTTGATTGTTCTTAATAAAATAAAATAAACCCTTTCCCAGCTGTTGCTTTGGGGATTTGCCCCTTGCCCTACCACCCTTCGTCTTAATCAGAGCTTTTTTCCTGGGAAAAGAGGTGGTGGAACTCAGTGATGGAACTCAGGACCACACAATGACATCACTTTGGGTCAGCTGGAACAAGGGGGGAGTTTTTCTAAGTTTAAATCACTCTCGGCAAAAATGGTCACATGGCCGGTGGCCCCGCCCCCTGATCTCCAGACAGAGGGGAGTTTAGATTACGCTGAGGGCAATCTAAACTCCCCTCTGTCTGGAGATCAGGGGGCGGGGCCACTGGCCATGTGACCATTTTCAAGAGGCGCCGGAATGCCGTTCCACAGCAGTCCAGCTGAAAAAAAGCCCTGGTCTTAATATTCTTTCATCCCACCCATCCTGGTCTTTTAAAGTTGCCAATTGCACATTGGGAAACTTCTGGAGATTTGGGGTCTGGAGCCCGGGGAAGGCAGAGTTTGGGGAGGGACCTCAGTGGGGTATAATGCCATAGAGTCCACCCTCCAAAGCAGCCCTTTTCTCCAAGGGAACTCTGCAGTTTGGAGGTGATGTATTTCCAGGAAATCGCCAGGCCCCCCTGGAGGTTGGCAGCCCTATTTGCATGACAATCTCCTTAGCAAGGGATCTTCTTCTTTTGTGCTTTCCTTAAAATCCTCCCCCACGCCCCGTTTTATGGCTTTTGTTACTTTGCAAAGAATCATGTTGATAGTAATGATATAGCCTGTTGAATTCCTGCCTGTCACATGAAGCGGTGAAGCAGGAGTAGAAAGGGAAGGGGTTGCCTTAAAGACCCAGGAAATCTGGTTCCCCCTTACCCCTTCAGCCCTTCCTACTAGAACCCAGGCATGCTAGCCCCCTGCACCTCCCCCAGACCAGAAACAGAACCCAGGCGTCCTGAGCTTCACCTCCCCCTCCCCTTGGTCTTTCCAGGCTCACCCACTCATTGCAACAGACAGCAGAGAACCAGGCTTCCGGGTGGCCAATTGACTGGCAGATCCACCACCCAATGAAAAAAGACGTTAGGGGAGCAAGCTGAGTCTATCCCGCCCTCCGACGAGCCAGAGAACCAATTAGCTCTCTATCTAGCAGGGGCTGCCCTTGGAGAGAAGGGGAGGGGACAGCTCGGACTCCTGGGTCCTTGGAGGTGCGGCGGAGGTGGGAGGCTTTTGCTCTTTTGTTAGCACGACAGCTGCAAGGAGCCCGGACTCCTGGGTTCTTTTTGCAATGTGTTGGGGAACTCCTCCCCTCATATTAGCTTAGGAGCTTTTGGGAAAAGAAAGTATACTCTACCCGTGGTTGTAAGCCTGGAAGTAGAACACTAGATCGAGGCCTTGTGCAGCTGGGCAACCCTTACAAGCCATAAGTTGTTGCATGGTGGAAGGGTGTGCGCGCCTAAGTTTGCAGAAGAAAAGATTTTAATAGGCTTGTCAACCTCCAGGTGGTAGCTGGAGCTGTCCCAGTATTACAATTGATCTCCAGGCCACAGGGATCAGTTCCCTTGGAGAAAGTGGCTACGTTGGAAGGTGGACTGTGGTATTATTTTTTATTCGTGGCATTCAAGGCGGATTACACAGTGTGAGATTAGTACAGTCGGTATCAAGGATATTTCCATAAACAATGCCATAGGGTAAATAAATACAAATTATACCCCCTAGATCCCTCCCCTCTCCAAACCTGCCCTCTTCAGGCTCCACTCCCCCCTCCCAAATCTCCAGGAATTTCTCAACCTGGAGTTGGCAACTCTAGGGCCAACTAAGGAACCCGAATTTTCCGAGAGAAAAGATGCCTCTGAGGATAGCTGGAACAAGAGGAGCTGGGAGGCAGGACTCCTGGGTTCCTTGACACCACAGCAGGGCTGGGGAGTTGGACATCTTACGGAGCCTTCTTGCATAAGCCATACTCTGCAGGTGAACTCCCCTGTAGTAGCTGGCCCAGAGCTTCTTGCTTTGAAATGCTTTCACCAAGAAACTCTTCTGACCCGTTCATTATGACCATCTTGCTCCAAGTCTAGAACTGTGTGTGTGTGTGTGTGTGTGTGTAGGAAACCAACTCAACCACGCCTCAACTGTTTGCCTAGCTTGTCAGCCCGATTCCTTAGCTTGTTCTTCCAGCCGTGTTCCAATTCCCTGATTCCGCTTGCTCGCTTGGAAGTTTCTGTTGTTTTCTGGTCCAATTCCTGCTATTATTAGATTGCTAGACATGGACTTTTTCATACCTTCCCCTCTTTCAACTGTCCCTTTTAAACCTATCTCCAGTCCCCTTTTGGATCCCAGGGACCTTCAGTCAGACCTTGACCCGTGGCAGAATATTTGATCTGTTGTTCTGATATTTTCTAGTTTTTCTATGTTAGCACCACACTTGTGGCTCTTCGGTTGGATCCCCCACAGCTTTTCCCCATCAGAGCAGAAAGAGTCATTTACCCAATGCACATAGAAACACTTTTTATTAATTTGTTAATAACAGATAAGCAATAAGCATAGTGATTCTTTGTTTCATGCTAAATTTCTTTTTTTGCTTCCAGAGAGCCTGGTTGGATGGGGATTAGGGAAGGTGGAAATCATGCAAGATTTAACAGAGAGCTCAGCAGAGGCACAGCAAGCTACTCACTCAACAATTTACAAAGGTATTGTCCTTTAAAAAATAAAGAATATACATGTAGGCAAAAGAACACAATCTTGTGAGATTTGTACCCTCCCCCTCCCAAAAGGAAGAAATGTTACAGAAAGCCACCACAAAGGCCTGCAACTGGTATCCCCGTGGCAAGTTGTGACCACAACATTTGGGGAGGACAGCGCAAGCCCTGCTAAGAATGAGGGGGCTTACCCCAGGATTGGAGAGGGGGAGGGGAACTGAGGGGTCTTCCCATAACGGCCAACGTGCAGCTGAAATCAACAGAAGGGTCTTTTTTTATTGCTGATCAATGGAAAGTTTACAAAGAGTATCCTAAGAGGCTAGCAACAGAGCAATAGATGAAGACGTGAGTATTTACAGTGCAGTGATACTTAGCGGCTGGCAATGTTGGTACCAAGCCAGGAGCCATCTTGGCATCCCAAAACACAACAGTAAAGAGAATCGGGGGGATGTGGGGAAGAGCGGATTGGAGGGTTCAAGGAAACGGCCTGGAATTCTCGATACCATTTAATACCATTTTCAGTCTTTCCCCCCAATCCTGTGTGGTTTCCCAAAAGACAAAACAGACCCTCTTTACTCATCTGCCAGAAAGCACCCATCATGTCTAATGCTGCTGACTCTGTTTCTTATCCCTGATAGAGACTTTGTGCCTTTAACAACTGCAAGACATGCAGCAATTCAGTAGGTGTGGCACCCTCTCCGTCCCCATGTACCACAAAAGGGTTTCAAGCAGAGAATCGGCACAACTCCTGGCCATCTGCTCAGCCCTGTGATCAATGTTCAGGCTTGCTTCTCCTAGACTCCGAATTTTGACATTCCCGGCATGGAGAGGAGTGGGACAGAAGCACAAGCAAAGCGGTGGGCAAGTAAGCCGGTCTGCTTAGGGCCATGGGGAGCTCGGCATGTCACTTCTCTTCCAGGATAAGAGAAAGGAACCCTAGCTCAGGTCTGAAATGAAATTATGCGCACGTTCTTTAAACTGAATTCTGGTGTCTTCCAAATTTACACTCAGGCCATTTCCACATGTCTTACCTGCCTGCGGAACATTGCGTGCAAAAGACCCAGAAGACACCATCTTCTCGCACGAAATTGTGCCAGGGAGACGCTGTTATCCGGGAGTTTTGCACGATTTCGTGCAAAACTCCCGGATAACAGCGTCTTCCTGGCGCGATTTCCCTCAAGAAGATGGTGTCTTCAGGGTCTTTTGCACGATGTTCCGCAGGCAGGTAAGATGTATGGAAACAGCCCCAGACTCTACAGATTTAAGTATAAGTTTTCATAAATAAGTTCAGCTTAACTGGCTGTTTTTGCTGTGAGTGCATTGCTCCCTCAAACTCGTATTTCAGATTTGCAGATTTGACAATTCAAGTTCCGTTCAGCCCCCAGCAGTCCTAGTTCCAGTGCCTGTCTTCTGCTACCCATACCAAGGGTTTGCCGAGAACCCAGTCATCTTGCTTCACCCACCTAGCCAGCCCCAGGGAAGGGCATTACTCCCTTATAGGACTCAGAGAGGGCTTTTCTGCTGTCCAGGCCAAGATGGTAACTGCAAAGCAAATGGCATGTGTTTGCAAATACTATCAAAGTACATTTTATTCTAACACTTTGCAACTGATGAAAGCAGGGATGGAATAAAAGCCAGACATTATTATATTCCCCCACCCCCTTTAATAAAGTGACTTCTGGAAATATAGATTTGATATATACACAGAGAGAGACGTACACATTACACACCATCAAAGGTTGTTCACTGGATGGTTCGCTCCTCCCTGTATGGTAATTTGCACATACATACGCTAAGCACAGCTGCTAACATATACTACTTTTGAGTCGCACAAAGTGTCTCCTTGCACCTGTACCCCACAGATAATTTAGAAAGGAAAAAAATACAGAAAGAAAAGTGCTAATTTGATTAGCGACTCCGAGAGCTCAGGTGGGGGAGCCAAGCAAAGAGAGTTTCCTTCACGCTGTGGATTTACTCCTCTTCCTTCAGAACCCAGAGAACACCTTGCTGTGCTTCTGGATCACTGCCCAGGATGGACTTTTGCAGGGGAACAGCTAAAATAAAAGACGGGGGGGGGGGACCTAGGAAGAGACGGAGCCTGGAGAATATGAATCTCATCTTGAGCAACAGGGGTTAGTCTCCCGCAGCAGAGATCCAATGCTCACCTACTCGGGAGTAAAATAATAAAGAGTCCAGTAGCACCTTTAAGACTAACCAACTTTATTGTAGCATAAGCTTTCGAGAACCACCGCTCTCTTTGTCAGATGCAACCGTCAGGTTGCATCTGACAAAGAGAGCGGTGGTTCTCGAAAGCTTATGCTACAATAAAGTTGCATCTGATGAAAAGAGCTGTGGTTCTTGAACGCTTATGCTACAATAATGTTGCATCTGATGAAAAGAGCTGTGGTTCTCAAATGCTTATGCTACAATAAAAGTTGGTTAGTCTTAAAGGTGCTACTGGACTCTTTACTATTTTGCAACTACAGACTAGCACAGCTAACTCTTCTGGATCTGTTGGGAGTGAAACCCACCACTCAACAGGGCTTACTTCCAAGTATATGTGTATGGGATGGGCAGTAGACAAAAAAGCTGAGCTGCAGAAACACTAAAGAATTGGGGGAGGGGGGAGAGACTGGAGAGTTGTCTCCAAACCATAGTTATTAGGCCTGGCACCCAGTTAAAGAAATCCTAGTCAATCAGTTATATGGGTTTCAGACAATTAATGGGTTGATAAATTCATTAAATCTACATAGGCATAAAACCAGCAGGACAGAAGGGGGAACCCAGCTGCCACGCTTTCTCTGGAATCGAGCTGCTCATGCTGATTTCACTTGGGCTTAGTCCCAAGAAAATTTACAGGACTTCAACCTACTCAGAAGGGCTAAACTAGTCCCTCCTCAATCCTTGCCTAACCGCTTCCTCCAAACGGCACACGGCACACGGCAGACCACAACGGCACACGAGAGAGAGCTCAGAGATTCTCTCACTGCATCTAATCTCCCCATTCTGCTGCCGAAACGGGGCAAGGGAAAGACAGAACAATTCAGAAGGAGCGACAGACGGACAGAAGAGGAATACCTAAAACGGCTTCCAGCCAATCGGGGCCCCTTTTAAAAATAATTTAGAAGGTTTTAATTCAATCGATCAATTCGTCAATTCGGCGTCACGGTTCTAATAGCTATAACTCTGATCACTCTCGAAAAGACAAGAGAGTGCTGGGAAAGAAGGGGGGCCAGAAGGGGCCTATTTAGCCAAAATCCCACCTATGAAATGGGAACCAGAAGATACAAGTGTCGCTTTTCTCACAAACTACTGGAGGGATGGTGTTAATATGTTGTAACAAGGCACTGGGGTTCACTAGAATGGCAATCGGGGAAGGAGTAGGGTTGCCAACTCCAGGTTGGGGAATTCCTGGAGATTTGGGGACATAGCATATGGAAGGTGGGATCTGGGGAAAGGAGAAACTTCATCAGGGTATAATGCCATAGAGTCCACCCTCCATAGCAGCCTTTTTCACCAGGGGAACTGATCTCTGTCATCTGGAGACCAGTTGTAATTCCAGGAGATCTCCAGGTCCCACCTGGAGGCTGGCAACCCTAGGAAGGAGAGAGGAGCGAACGAACTGAAGAGTAGTCTTTGATTACACGAAGAGCCAAGGAACAGCGGAGGAGGAGGAGGAGGAGGAGGAGGAGGACTCTGGGACTTTTACGACTGCATTTCTGCCCGCAGCATCCATGGGAACCAGCAGCAAAAGAGTAACCTGCAGAAAGAAAAGCGGGAAGATGTTCCTCTCACAAATAGCAAGGAATTGGAGAGGGGAGGAGAGCAGCCAGCCACGAAACACAAAGCGGCCGGGGGCCCGTCCCGGGTTTGGAAGGGAGGTCCCTGATCCTTTTTACCTAGAGATGGAGTTTTCCGACGTGATGTCTTTGGGGGTTCTGACGGCTGTGAAGTTGCGCTTTGGCTGTGAAACTGTTGGAGAGAGAAAAGGGGCAGAGGTGGGTGTGCGGAATCATTCTGAAAATCCAGAAGGGTGTCAGCTTGGTGAATGATGCCCCCTTATGCCCGCCTTAACCCATTTGAGAGCCAATCGACAAGAGACGAATCACACGAGGAGAAGCACGTGAAAGGAGTCACAATGTTAGCCGGGAAGCTGAGCTTTAAAAGCAATCGGAAGGCTTTGTCCATTTCCCCTCTCTACAGAGCCAGGGAAGATGGCTGCTCAGAGGGCTTGTTAATTTCCTCTTTGCCTCCAAAGGCTCTTGTCAGTTTCACCTCCCCTTCTAAGGGGCAAAGAGGAAATAAACCACCTGAGCAGCCATCTTCCCTGGCTCTGTAGAGAGGGGAAATTAACTCAGCTTCCAGGCGAACACTGTGACTCCCTTCAGGTGCTGCTCCTCATGTAATTCATCTCTTGTAGCTTAGCTCTGAGGCCTAACGTGAGGGGTTGGGGGGAATGTGGAGGCAAAGTGGACTCCATCACACCAGACTTTTGAGTGGAAGATTAGGGAAGTTCATTCACTTTTTGAAGTGTTCTCAAATGTCAAAAACTCGCAGCAACTGCAGAAGAGAACAGTGTTTGGGCTGCAAATCAGCACTGATGGTTTGAATCCCACTTCCACCACGAACTTAGCAGGTGGCCTTGGGTAAGCCCCAGCTCTCTGGCTGTATTGGGGGGATAATAACAACAATGACTTTGTTCACTGCTCTGAGTGGGGCGTTAATCTATCTAGAAGAGCGATATATAAGTAGAGTTTCTATAATTACTGGGATAATTTTCTATTTTCAAGGAGTTCTATATGTGAAGGAATACAATTTGAGTCCAGTAGCACCTTAAAGAGCCACAAAATTTTCCAAGGTGCAAGGTTTCACAAATGAAAGCTAACTTTGTCATGAACGCGTATAACCTGGAAATTTCTGTTGGTTTTAAAGGTATTACTGGGTTCAAATTTTGTTCTGCTACTACAGACATGGCTGACACTACCTTTATATGAACAAGCATTCAAAACTTGAAATGATGGAGTCTATCCCATCACCTCATTCACTTAGATGTTTAACCCAAGCCTGAATCTCTCGGTCTCTTCTCTCCCCGCCTTCACAGCTTTCCAACCACTCCAAGGGAGCCCAAAGAGAGAAGAGATTCTACACCACACTCTTAAAGATTAAACACATTTGACCCCAATCTTGCTTGCAAAAATTCAAAATGATATTCTGCTAAAATGAGTTTTTTCCCCACTGATGGAAGAGCCTCCTTCAGCCAATTCATCCTTCTGTTTCCTCCCAGGACTTTGCACTGCAGGACTGTCGACTTTTAAGTTCTTTCCCCCCCCCCAGCTGGGCACCTGTGCCTCTCACAGTAATTCAGCAGGTGAAGCTTTCCCCCCTCTGTGCTTGGAGGAAAAGATCTGCCTGCTGAATTTCTGCTTGCCACACCGCTGGGAAAGGAAGAAGAATCGTGCCAGTGGACAACTCTGCTAATGTATCTTTGCCAAAAAGAAGGAAGGAAAATATTAAAGTTGAAGAAAATCCAGAGTGTACCTACTAGTGACTTGGTGAACTTTCTTTGCCGAGGTGCTGTCCCCATGAGAGTCCTTCGGGCCTCCAGTTCTGAAGAGGAGAAAAACCCCATTAGCTCACGGCGTCCAGATAGTATGGACTTTAAAAACAGATTTTATTGCTAACCACTTGTCTCATTATTATAAATAGTGTCATTTTTAAAAAAATCATATTTTATTCAATAATTTTTCAATTTTACAATCATTAACAATAAACAAACAAACATTAAACAGATTTAAAACATTTAAATATGTAATTCTTGTCTCCTCAACATTAATATAGCAATGTCGATGAAGTAGTATACAATACTTATGAATTATTTATAGATGAACAACTATACAGTATTCTAAGAAAAAATTCAAAGATATTCCAGCTTTTGATAATATCCCATTCTTGGGGATGTTTGGTTTGTGGATTCATTGTTAGTTAGATATACCAAAATTGGAAGCTATTGCTCCAAGAAATGGGAGTTATATTTTTATTGTTCCATTTCAGCAATTTGATCCACCAGCTTTTCCATTATGAAATAGTCCCATAGTCTATCTTTCCAATTTGTAACTGTGGGCAAACTTTCTTGTTTCCATTTGGAAGCAATAACTGATTTGGTTATTGATAGTGGGTTGAGATAAGATTGATTCTAGTTCTTGGTATGGAAGGACCTGACCAAAGATTCAGCAATAAAACCTCTGGTGTTTTAGGTACCACATACCCTGTGATGGCTTCTATTGTTGCAATTACATTCTCCCAGAATAGTAAATAGTAGATGCATCTGACGAAGAGAGCTGTGGCTCTCAAAAGCTTATGCTACAATAAAAGTTGGTTAGTCTTAAAGATGCTACTGGACTCTTGACTATTTTGCTACTACAGATTAACATGGCTAACTCCTCTGGATCTATTCTCCCAGAAGTTCCTAATTTGTTTACAATACCACCAGCAGTGCATAAAAGTTCCTACTTCACCACATTGCTTCCAACATTTAGGAGAAGTGTCATTATTTATTAAGTTTTTAACCCATCTTTCTATTAAAATAACATCCAAAGCTGTTTGCAGGAAAAACAAAAATCCAGATTAATACATTAGAACCTGCAAGAAAAAAAACAGTATCTGTTTTAAAGCAACAGTGTATTATTTCAGTATTAAAACTACAGGTGACCAAGCCAGCCTTCATCTGGTGCCTTGCTTATCCCAATGTTGGTGCTCAGGGCAGCATGCATGATTCTCCCCTCCTCAAATCTCTCTTTACAACAACCCAGTGAGGTAGGTATGGCTGCGTTAGAGAAAGAATAACCGGCCCAACATAACCCTGTCAGCTTCAGCTGAGAGGGAAATTTGGACCCAAATATCTCCAGCTCTATATTTGGACTCATGAGGTGAGTTTCTTTGACTTTCAAGCCTTGCAGTTTAAACTCATATATGTGAAATATATGAGAATTACTCAGAATAATCTTTGCAAGTGGTTATAGACGCTCTCTCCTTTATTACTACTTTACACATTCTTGGCAACAACCCACCTCTGGACTCTGGAGGGAGGAGCAAAGACTCCATGCTTCGGAGGGCACGTGAAATAGCGAACTCCAAAGACAGAGCCATCGTGTTTCCCCGTGGGCTTGTCGAGTTCAATGCCAAACCAGTAGCCTGGGAAGAAAGGGGGGACAAAAAGAAGAAAAAGGGGGTGGGGCTGTCAGAATACTTGCAGTCCAGTCTCCCTGACAGAAGACAGCGTTGTCAGTCATACATGGGAGGAAAATTTAGATGGACCCCTGTTTTATGGGGCGGGAGCTGAAGGCTGAGAAGAGGTCCCAAGACAAGGGAAAGTTAGGCAGGAGGGTAGAGTGGCAAATTCTGGCTTGGGAAATTTCTGGAGATTTGGAGGCAGTGACAGCAGAGGGTGGAATCTGGGGATGGGAGAAGCTCAGCGGGGGGTGGGGGGGTGATGTTGCTCTAGGATTTCCATTTTTCCTAGACTCTGTGGTATCCCTCCAAAGCCACCAACCAAAGCTACTATTTACTGCAGGGGAATCAAACCCTGTACCATGGAGATCAGCTTTAATTCCAGGAGAATTCCAGGCCCCTCCTGGAGGTTGGTAACCCTAGACCCGGGGGGGGGGGGAGGAAAAGGGTATCATAGCAATAACAGCCAAGAAGGTATGGCAGGGGAAGAATTCACATTTTCAGTTGCCAGTTCAGTCAAAATATAAGTCCTTTAGATTTTAATGGGGAATTACTTCCAAATTACTATGCTTAGAATGGAGGCATTCACTGTGCAGAATGCTTAGAAATCTCAATTATTGTTTTTACCTTATACTGACCCTGCAAGGTAGGCCACTCCTACTCCTGTTTTAGGCAAGTGGATGCATGAATGATTGCCCCAAACTGCAGAAACGAGTTGGCAGGACTGGAACTCAGGATTACCAAATCCAGCACACTAAATCACTGGTCCAGAGGTATCCTTTTTAAAAGGAGCAATCAGAATCCAGTCTGTCCGCTCCTTCCCAGTTCACAGCCAGTAGCTTAACACTCTTCAGAACCTGGATACCCAATCCTGGCCTCCTTTCTTACCCGGTGCAAAGTCCGTCTTCCCATAAAAGCGGATGACACCCTGCTTCTGACCTGCCACCAAGACCTGGTCTCCGATCTCAATTTTCAACCCTTCGCGATCCAGGCTCCCTACCGACAGGGACTTCTTCCTGAGAGCTGCAGGCAGAGGCAAGGAACAGAAATCAGACCCGGAGCAAACAATTGTTCTCTGCTGCGCCAGGAAGGCAGATTTCGGTTGGATATTAGAAGAAACTTCCTAATGGCGAGAGCAATGGAAACTATTATCTTGGAGGGAGGTGGGCTGTCCCTCATTGGAGGCTGGAGAGTCTTCTGTGCGGGATGGCGATCTATACAGCACATTTATACCCCAAGATGCTCAGGCCAGCGGACATGATTCTCGTTTCATATTTTATCTTCGCCACAATCCTGTGAGGTAGGCCAAGCTGAGAGAAAATGACTGGCTCTGAGTCATCCAGCTAGCTTTCATGGCAGAGTGAAGATTTTGTCTCAGATCTTAAAGATCCCGGTCTAGCATTGTAACCGCTACAGCACACTGGCTCTTAGATCTAAATCTGGATTTCCCACAATGAGAAGGAGGGTGGATTAGCTAGATTATAAGGCACCTTCCAGCTCTATAATTCTGGGATTCTGTTTGATCTGAGATGGACGTATGGGGAATTTACATAATTGTTCAATGGATAGCCTTCCGGGACACGTCCCTCTCCCTTCCCTAGAACTCTGATTCTTCCACCCTCCTTCCTTAGCCATCTGTGAGCTGAGGAGAAAATGCAGGAATCCTGCTTGGCATTTCCATGCCCACTGCCACCCCCCCCCCGCCTACCTTTCTTGTCCTTGTCCTTCTCTTTGCGGCCCTTTGCAGTCATACGGGAAAAGTCCATCCGGGGGGTTCGTGGGGTTGAGGTCACCGAAGAAGGTGTCTGGTCAGTAGCTTTGGTGATCTTGGACACCGAAGCAAAGACACCTGGAGAGGTAAAGGAGGGGGGGAAAGCATAGCAGGCCCCAATGTTTCCTGTTCACACATGGGCAATACCTGGAGAGTTGGGGGTTGGAGCCTGAAGAGGGTGGGTTTGGGGAGGGGAGGGAATTCAGTGCGGTATAATGCAATAGAGTCCACCCTCTAAAGCAGCTATTTCCTCCAGGGGAACTGCTCTTTGTCGGCTGAGATCAGTTGTAATTCCAGGAGATCTCCAGCCCCCATCTGGAGGCTGGTGACCCTACTAGCAGGCCCTGATAAGAATCGTGCAAACTTTGTACATTTCTGCAGATCTCATGTCTCTAGTTTCTTTTGGTGGGAGGGAGGCAGAACTTGGGTGCTGAAACTGGTGCAAAAAGCCTCTGCAGCCCCAAGGAAGCTCATCCTACCGTGCTTCGGAGGGCAGATAAAGTAACGGATTCCTCCCACGCTGCCGTCGTTCTTGCCATCTGGCTCGTCTAGCTCCACTCCGACCCACTGGCCGCTGGCAAACTCTGTCGTGCCACAGAAACGCAAAGTACCCACCTGTGCAGATAAGTGGCGGGTTAGAGTCACACCAAGGCCGTTTTCACACTGCTTACTGGCCACGGAACATCGCGCCAAGCTCCTGGAATGACAGTGTCTTCCTGGCGCGGTTTTGCTCAAGAACTGCTGAAATCGCACCAGGAAGACGCTGTCATTCTGGGAGCTTGGCACAATGTTCTGTGGCTGGTAAGCCGTGTGAAAACGGCCCAGGGCAAAAGCAGCCACAAAGAACCCGTCGCCAGCCCTCCAGGACTGTACTGGAGCAACTCACGTTGGAATCTGCCTCATCCTTACCTTTTGCCCGTCCACAACGACTCGGTCGCCGAGTTTGAGGCCGAGGGAGATGAGCATGAGGTTGCCGGGAATATTGTCGTAATTGGGCAGCGTGACCTTGGGGAGATTGCAGCTCAGGGGCACGGCATCCAGCAGCAGCTGCTTTAGCTCCTTGGCTATCATGGCCGCCTCGGCCTTGTCCAAGGTCATGTCCATCGGGTCTGGCACGACGTCAGCTGGGACCTGACCTTTGCTGTTCTGTTAGGCAGAGGATTGCAGGGGGAGGTCACTGGACTAGTGGGATGGGACGGGGGCGGGGGGAGAACCAAGAGGTGTCCCCCAGTAGATATTGTTTCCAACACTACCCATTAATGGAAGGGTCCCTGGCTCAGTGCTGAAGCGCGGGCCTTGCATGCAGAAGGGTCCAGTCCTCAGCATCCCCAGTGACAAGGATTCCAGGTAACGCCTGCTGCACTACTGCCATGTGACCCAGCTTGTTCCTGGCCACCAATTCACCTCCAGGGCGGTGGCCCACCAGGAACTGCCCAAGACCCAATCCTCCCCCGGCTTGCTGCCTCTCAAGAGCGTTCAGGCTTTGAATTCATCCTCTGTGTCTTGCCACTGCCCTTCCCAGGGCTTCCTGTCCTTTCCCACCTGCAGCCAAACAGCCTTATCTGACATCACTTCTGCCCAACTCTGCAGCGAAGCCAGGTATGAACTTGGCCTGGAGAGGCCAGAAAGTGAGCACCTGACCTTATTCACATGGCTGACCAGCCTCAGCATTTGGCAGCAGCCAAGCTCATGGCTGACGCAACCCCAGAAAATGGGTTTAAACCAAGCTAATGTGGCCCAATAAAGAGCCGTTTCCACACTACCCACCTTCTTCCAGAACGGGACGCAACGTCACGAAAAAAACGCGGAAGAGAGCATCTTCTTGCAGGAGATTTGCGAGACATCGTGCAAAACTCACGCAAGAAGATGCTATCTTCCACGTTTTTTTTGTGACGTTGCGCCCCGTTCTGGAAGAAGGTGGGTAGTGTGGAAACGGGATGTTCCTCTGGACATCTTAAGTTCTTTTTTTATATATAGAATTTTTAAAATTTTATTAATAGAATTAAAAGCCCAATAGACATCTTAAGTTCTGAGGAAACCTGGAGATTGGAAACGTCAGTCCCTCCGTGATCCATGACCCCCCCCCCACACCACCCATTGTTCATCCACAGACCCTTCTTTTCTCACCCTGACCGCGGGGTTGGCACCGTGTTCCAGGAGGCACTTCACGGCCCCCAGACACAGGTTCGAAGCAGCGATGTGAAGAGCCGTCCCGTGGTTGAAATCGCTACATGTCGAGTTGAGAACTTGAGGGGAAAGAATGCACAGGTTGAGGAGGTACAAAAATCAGATTGCAGCTATTCATCGCCTTTCACTCTCACAGTTGCTAGGCTTGGTATAAAACACGGGCGTCCTTGCCCAGAGAGCTTGCCGTCTGCAACTGCCTTGAAGACATGGTGAGAGAGGACAACCGAGAAATGAATTTTGGGAATGGAGCAGGAGAGAGTTGCATTTAGTGGAGACGCAGGTACGGTGGGGTTCAGGTACGTCCTGGTATGGTGGGGAGCAGCATTTTTGCGGGTTTTCTTGTGAGAAGCCAGTTCTAGGAATCGGTGGTGTTTTTCCTAATATTAATATCAAATATACAGGTTGAGCAGGTTGGCAGCATTGAAACAGCATTGGTCCAGGAGCCTAACATGCTACAGACTGAAAGCCAGTGGGCCTAACAGGACTTGGACTAAGGAGACCTGGGTTCAAATTCTACTTAGTCATGAAGCTTATTGGGTTGGGGACTTAGGAAGTAATGCTAGAGATTTTAGCACTCGGAGGATGTGCAGAGTGCTTCTCTCCCGCAAGGAGTAATCCAAGAAGAGCATATAGCACAAGGAACATAATTGGTACTGATGTCCAGAGACTGATTTACGTCAAATGTTTTAAGGATCTCAATGTATTTAGAGATTCCCTCAGCTCTTCACTGGGGAGAAGTCAAATCCAAAGAAAGACAGTGCAAAGCGGATCCATACCACACAGCTTCCCATTCTTTCCAGCACCTTATTGCAAGCTTTCTGGGCGAGGACTGCGTTACATCTGTGTTTTATACAGCACCTTGCACTGTCAGTAACAAAAGAATTCCTAGAACCCAGGCCTGCTGCGACCCAGTCTGACATTCTAGCCACTACACCACACATCTCTCCAGTGTGAGGGACTCTCCAGTATGGTCAGAGCTGAGTACAGCCTTAGACAATAGATTCTAGGGCAAGAATGGCTCAGCGCATGCGCTACTTTCTCTCCAAGGACTGGAAGACTGCAGAGACAGCTAAGGCTTGTGGGGAGCTCTGACATATGGCTGCGTCACAACCACCGAGGTTGCCAAGGCCTGTGAATGAATTCCCACGACACTGCAAGGAGAAAGCAGCCATCTGCTTCAGTCTTGGCAGCAGCTACAACTTCTTACAAAGAGGAGTCAAAGCAGGACTTAATCTGAACTCTTGGGCCTTTACAAACTTTTCTTTACTGAGGACTAGAAGCTTGCTTGCTTGCTTGCTTTTTTAAAAATTATATTTATTTTTAAATCCTTGATCCCGCCCTCCTCTCTCAAAGCAGGACCCAAAGCAGCTTACAACAAAAATTGTATTAGAGTACAGTGACAAACCACCACTAATAGTGCAATCCTAAGAAGAATTACCCCAGTCTAAGCGCATTGTAGTCAATGGTCTTAGACTGGAGTAACTGTATTTAGGATTGCATAATAGTAAGTCTCAAGTGGTACAGGTTACAGCTCTTCCCCTAGACAGGCATTCCTGGCTGAACCCCTCCACCCCACCCTGCCAAGTTCTCCTGAAGCAATACTTTTTAAATATTTGAGTTATAGATAAAATAACAGACCAAACAGCTTCTTCAGAGAACTCTAATTACATTCTTCTTTACGGAAAGATGGCTTCTTTTCCTAAACTATATTATGGAGCATCCTATCGAAGATTATGCTGTACCTAAGAAGTACATAGACATTGGTCTTTATTGATTGCTAACACCTGCAAAAATGTTCTTTACTTGACTCATTAACCTAGTTTAAAATGTTTGGAATCTTGTTACAGTTGTATTATTGTTATCGTTATGTTATTGTTATACAAAAAATCCAAAAATAAAAAGTTATTCTAAAAAATTGAGTTGTTTTTAATGTCTTTCTATTGTTAAACCTGCTTGGAGCTTCTGGAAAGCCCTATCATCATTTTTTAAAAAATGTATTAACAGCTTTGTAACTTTGGCTTCTTTGCCTATTAAAAATCTTGATCTCTAGCCTTTCCCCCCAACCACATTGGCTGAAGGCAACCAGCAAAGGGAAGGTGACGTACAAAGGGCAGCATAGAAAGGTACAGCAGGAAACCAAAAGTTTAAAACCATAAGCAAACCACATTATCAATAAGTAGGCCACCCCGAGACCCCCGTGCATGATTTCCCACAGTAGTAAGTACAGCGAAGTCCCGCCTCCTTTGTGAAAGACTCCACCCCTTCTCCCTTGAATGAACATGCTCACCTTTCGGCTTGGACGCCTTCAGAAGGATCCGGATGAGTTCTGGGACATCGAAGTAGGCGGCGTAATGTAGCGCGTTCATGTTAGTCCAGCGGCTGCGCAGGGTCACATCTGCTCCCAAGGCCAGCAGCTGGTCAGAGAGACGCACAGCAGCCGCCGGGTCACCTGGGCAAACAAGGAGGGGGAGGAAGTAAAGGCCGGATAGTTAGATGAACCAGCCCCTTTCCAGAACAGAACATACAATCCTTCAGGGCGGTTTGCAGCCCAGAAGAAAGAGACTAAAGAAATCAGGCTTCTAAACTGGACAAAGGTCAACATTAAAAGCCAGTCTCCTAAGAGATTTGGTCAAGAAGTCTCAGCTGGGAGCCGTGTTGGTCTGTAGTAGAAGAGCAAGATTTCGGCCCGGCGGCACCTTAAAGACCTACAGGATCTCCATGGTATCAGTCAGATCTGATGACGAGAGCTCTGACTCTCCAAATCCCTTACCCTGGAAATCTAGTTCGTCTTTAAGGTGCGACTGGGTCAGGAAGCCCCGGCACAAACACCATCCTCGAGCTGAACACCCCTCTCCACCCACTCACCAACACCGTGAGCTCCTGCTTTGCAAGCGTAGTGAAGCAAGGTCATATCAGTCAGGCCGTCCCGGTCATTGACGTGGCAGGCACGCTTCAGGATCTGAAGAAGGCAACGTACCGGGACAGAAAAAAGTCAATCGTGCAGCTTATAACTTTTGGACAGAAAAAACTGTTAAGCTCTTCAAGATTTCTGTGAGGGCTTTGACTTGAGGCTTCCTGCTGGCCCCTCTCTGTGGCCCCTGATTTGGCCCAGGGACAGAGCATCTGCTTTGTGTTGCAGATGACGCAAAAGTCTGGAACCCAGTCTGAGTAGACAGGACTGACTTTGATAAACCAATGGTTTGACTCGGACTAAGGCAGCCTCATGTGCTCAGTTTGGAAAAAAATACAGCCCAGAAAGAGAAATTGCTGCTGAATCTTACAGAAGGGTCATTCCCACACTTGGGAGTTGTGCAGTGGTGCGCAGGGCTTGCATCCCCATCCTCAATGCCTCCCTTGGGAGTGGGGAGCTGGTACGCAACCCACAAATGCCACCACCTCTGTGCTTCCCCCTTCCACCACTCACCTCGTTGCCGATGATGTCGATCTTGTGCTGCACCTGGGGCACCCACTGGCGGATGATCGCAAACAGCTCGGGGACGGTGGTGATGGGGTCGTAGAGTATTTCTTGACACGCCGGATCATTGGGGTCAAAAAATGTGAAGGCTGCAGTGGGCAGGAAAGAAAAGAAGAAGATGAGGGGGAGGGTGGAGCAGTGAAATGTTGAAGCACTCTGCACGTGCTCAAACACTCAAATTTCCCATGTTTAAGGATTGCACTTGAAAATAAAGATTAAAAGTTTGGGATTTGAGGACAAGTCAGCCCTAGTTTAAATTAAGCCCTGTTTTGTGGAGGAGGGAAGGGGACAAGGGAGAGGAAAACCAGAGGAAGAGTTTGTTAGAAGCAGTACTCAACAACATCAGGAACAACATCAACAAACCTCACAAAGAGCAATTGTGCAGTGAAGATGTTTTTCCTCATCCCAAGTCACAAGTTCCACACTTTGACAGCACTGGTTTAAAAATAGATGCACAGTTTCTTTCATTAAGAGGTGCACTAAACACAATTAACCCTACCGCACATTAAAAAACATAACATTACACCTACTGTAAAAAGCATACTATAAACACACTGATTTGGTTATAATGCAAACTGTACTTTGTGGGGCATTCAAATTGAGGCAAATCGGGGAAGCAGGCTAACGAAGAACGGAGATTAATGAAGAACAGTTCTGGTGGGGTAGGTAAATAAATCCATTGCACCTACCCCACCCAAGTCTTGTGACAACGCAGAGAAAGAACGGTACACCAGCAAGAAGCCTTCACGGAGCCTACTTTGTCAGATGCAACGAGTGGCTCCTCGCTAGGCAGACATTTTATGTACGAAGTTGGGGGGACAAGTGCCAGTGTCAAGGGAATACCGGAAGTACAGGGGTGAAATGTAGCTGTGTAGAATTCAAATCTAATTTTTTAAAAACACAGAGACCATTAATTAGCTATGCTCGGCTACTTGACATCTAAAAAATGAGATAAAAATCCCAAGTCCAGACTTGCACAGGGGTGGGGAGGCGGCCAGTGTACCATCTCTTAATGACCCCCACTTCAGCATCTTCACACTGGAGTCTCTCTCTGAAATCCTTCTGTTGAAGAATGGTGACTTCAAAGCCACTAACCACGTGCCCTGGGAGACTTTTAAATATTCTCCTGCTGTTTTCTGAATATTGCCATTTCTGATTTCAGATCTGTGTCTATTTGTTCTTCCTCCAAGGACCTCAGAGCAGCACGCCTGACCCTCCCCATTTCCTCACAATGTCCCTGTGAAGTAGCAAAGGCTGAGGAGGGAATGAGTGGCCCAAGGGCACCCAGTAAGTTGCATGGCGGGCAGAGATTTGAATACAGATTTCCCTGACCGCAACACCTCTAACCACTACACCACATTTCCACCCTTCTATGAGTTGGCAGCATTGCAATCCTTGAGGGTCTTGCCAAAGCCTCTGAAGAAATAAGCCCTGGTACAGCACCTTTAGTGTCAGTGCTGTGCGCATGAATACTGAGGCACCATGCGGTATGCAATTGCTATGGTGTATCTTAGTTGGCTGACAACCTATTTTAGGGTATTTATGCTTTTCTAGTACGTCTTTCATCAAAAAAACCCTTTCTAAATTAGTAGGAAGCAGAGGACTGCACAGTAAAGAAATGCAGCAATACTAATCTTCATCAACGTTTAAAGGAGTTCATCCTAGGTATGAAAGGGGGGTGTTCCAAGGGAACCCCTTTTTTCATCTGCAAAATGTCAGCGGGCCTTGTTATCATGCCCCCTTCCCTTACCAGCAACCCCCTCTCCATAATTGTCTTGGTGGGTGGCTTTGCAAACAGTATCTAAACCTCTTGCATCAGCAGTTCGCAGAAGTGAGAAGCATGATATTCTGGTACCCTGATGATATGTTTTTTGTATTTTGTCAAAATGTATTATAAATAATTAAATCCCCTCAATTTTTAAGCCTCCGGAGAATCTGAGAATCCCAATTGGCTTGTTCAATACTCTCCTAAGCTTATCTCACACCACAAGAATAATCTTGGAAGTATATTTTAGTAATAATCTTATGTGCAAAGTAATCCAGTTTAACTGTGCGGGGATGATCCCAATTTTTAAAAGATTCTCCCCTCTCCTTCTTTCTCATGCTCCACTTCTCTGACAAACACTGCGTTGCATTTTGTGCAAAGTCAACTGATAGGAAAAGCAACTGGGGGCGATTTTTAAAGTATCACCCCCCTTTCAATGACTCACTCTTCTGCCTGTATCCCTGAGTCACCGGAGCTGTTATGTTTTGGAAAGCAGGTCATCCACCATCCTAGCTCCCTCTACCAAAGGAGGGTGTGTATCTTGAAATTATCAATCTAAAGTGCAAAACTGCCAACAATGTGGCTTATTTTTAGCTTGGCATGCTCCAACCTATTAACTGATGTGATTAATTAAGGGTACAATCCATTGAGACATTCTCCCGTGCAAAGTAACCCCGCTGAAATTAAAGGTTCAGTTTAAATCAACCGATTACAGATTTTGTAATAATTTGCCTTTTTGCTGATTCAAATTGAACTGAATTAGGAGACTTCTAAACTTCAGTGTAGGTTTCCTTTTTGAGAGACTTCTTTCATACAGAATTGTAAGAGGAACTTTTAAAACATTTTAAAATTGTTAGATATCTAGATCTCACAAAACTGACTCAGATTGGTTCCTTCTTCCAATAATGTAAAAATAATTAAACGATATAAAAATATAGCACAAATATCTAACACATAACTAACTATAACATAAATAACAAATGCACTCAAACTTTAAAACGAATGACTACCTTGAGACAGCAAGAGATACCAACTGTTGCTGAATAACCTGGTTGTCTATAATTTGTTTTGCTTTCATTTCCTGTTCAAATCTCATTCAGAATCAAATCAGACAAGAGTCACAAGACAAAATACAGAATTTGGCCGCTAACGATGAAATCCTAAACAGAATTACCCCAGTCTAAGTCCATTGAAATCAATGGGCTTAGATTGGAGTAACTCTGCTTAGGATTTCACTGTAACTTGCAACACAGACAAGCAAAATTAAAAACCTTAATCAAAATTAAGGTGTAAACCAGACCTCCCCCCACCCCACCCCCGGGGCATTGCTACCTCCCCACACGCTCACACCTTGGTTTATATCAGAACTACAGTGTGGGTGAGGAGGGAATTTAACTCCCACGTTGTTTTATGAATCAAAACTGACCCCTCCCTTCCCTGGCTGGTTTTAGCCCTTTTTTCTAACATGACTAGCAACCTGGTGGGTCTGCACACAAGATTAAAAAGGCAAAAGGGTATTATGCTAGAGAAACACAATTGTCCTCTAATATTTCAGAGGTACAGGCATGTCAGTCTGTTGCAGCAGAAACCAAAAGGAGTCATGTGATACTTCAAAGACAAACAGAATTCTTGTGTCAGAAGCTTCCGTGGACCACAGCCCACTTCGCCAGATGCCTCAGAGCCCACGTGTGTCTGACAAAGCAGGCTCTAGTCCATGAAAACCACAACAAATCTGTTCATCTTGAGGGTGTCACCACAAAGCTCTTGCTTGTTTGTGTCCTAAAATACGTTCAGTTCAAAATAAGCCTCGCCAGATGAGCGTACATCACATGGGGACTTTACAGGGATGTGTTAGGGCTGCCAACCTCCATGTGGAGTCTGGAATTACAGCTCATCTCTAGACTACATAGATCAATTTCCCTGCAGAGCCTTGCAGGTCAGACTCTATGGTATACCATAGACTCTGGGTGAAATTCCTCCCCGAACTCAGGGCTGTATTATTCATAAGGCCTAGGGGCCCATCAATTTTTTTGGGGGGGGGAGGCACACCCCTGCATAAATTACAATTCATTGATTCTCTTATATAACTTCTATTAATAAGATAATTAACTGCTTCCTTATTGAAGTGAAACAAATTGTCTCTTATATTAAAACAATTATCCATAAATTATATATTTTTAATAAATAATAAAAATTTTATTCACTTCAGAATATTACAGTATCGAACAATTATACCCCCAAAATGTGCTTTCCTGAAGAGTTCTACTCGCACAATAAAATAGTTAAAAAATTGTGTATAGAATTCTTCAGGAGACCCTCAAAATGGATATAGGGCTATGTACTGCAGTCTAGTACCTACCGTACCAGGGTCAGGCTGTCAGCTATGGTGGGGTGAAAGACTGAAGTGCCGGAGGGACAGGGTTGCTAACCTCCAGGTGATAGCTGGAGATCTCCTGGAATTACAACTGATCCCCAGGCTACAGAGATGAGTTCCCCTGGACAAAATGACTGCTTTGGAGGGTGGACTCTGTGGCATTATACCCTGCTGAGGTCCCTCTCCTCCCCAAACTCTGCCCTCTCCAAGTTCCAGCCCCCCAAATCTCCAAGTATTTCACAACCTGGAGCTGGCAACCCTATAGAGGGGGCAGGAAATACCTGAAAGCCTAGGGGCCCAGCCATGGGTTAATACGGCCCTGTCCAAACTTCCCACACACACACCAGGCATTGCCCGCAAAATCACCAGGGATTTCCCAGCCCAAAGCTGGTAACTATAGGATGTGTGCCAGCCAGTCCGGTCCAGCCACAATCTAGGTACATCCATTCCTCACTCAGAAGTTTAACTGTAAGAGATTCTGGGAAAGAGGTGAACAACATCAGGCCTGTCTGCACATGTTTTTAAAAAGTTAAAATGAAAAATAACAACAGAGATGGCCAAGCAACCCTGGAGCAAGAGAGCTCCTCATGCGCACAGTGTTTGCCTCCATGTCAGCCACAGCACATTTGAATCGGCTCTTGTTCTGCCCTCCATAACCAAGAGGACCAAATAATGGGCACTGCCATCGCCATGGCAACCTCCAAGTCTTCCACAACTGCTCCCTCCTCGGCCTTCCTTCCTTGGCCGTCTTGCCTAAATCATGCCCAGTCCTTTCAGCTTTCTCTCACACAGCTATTCACGCTCTCCCTTCGCTTCCTTCTTTATAAGCCTCCCTGTGCCTGGTAGCCAAACAAAACACAAAGCCTGCCGCTGAGGCCTGGCAAGTACTAAATGGAGCACGAGTCCATCCATCCACACCACAGCCCTCGCATACTAGTGCGTCCCCGAAAGCTCCATTTCTTTGCCACATCACGAGGGCTGCCTTTTCAGGCTTTAACTAAGCCCGGCAGGCCTCAGCTGCCCAGGACCTGTTCTCCATGATACTCTGTATCTGTCACCCTCAGCCTATACGCCAGTAGTTGCTATTTGCCAATAACAGACCCTAATGTCTCCTAAATAACAGTACCCTTTCTCCCTTTTTGGGGTGTCTTCAAAAACAAATATATTGTTAAGGTCAGTTGCTCTTCTTCAGATTTCAGGCCATCCTGTGGCTCTCTGGAAGTTACCTCAGTGGATAAATGTATGCATGGAAATGTACAATAATGAATACCATGTAGCTAAGGTTGGGGTCTGGAGAGCTCCCAGAATTACAACAAACTAAAGAGATCAGTTCCTTTGGAGAAAATGGCTGTTTGGGAGGGTGGACTCTATGGCATTATACCCCACTGAAGTCTCTCCCCTCCCCAAACCCTGCCCTCTTCAGGCTCCACCCCCAAATCTACAGGAAATTTCCAACCTGCAGTTGGCAACCCTAAATAACCCATATAAGATTCCCTCCCCCTCGGGGCCCTGTACATGTGCCTTTAACTGTATCTTAGAGTCTCTCTACATGAGATCTTTGGCACATGTTCATCAAGTGAAGGGAGATGCAATGTTAGCCAGGAAGCATAGTTTAAAAAGACAGAGCCAGCGGAGATCACTCCTCAGAGAGTTTGTTAATTTCATCTTCACCTTCCCGAAGGCTCTGTCATTTTCACCTCTCCAGCTCAAAACTGTGTGGAATGGCAACCAGAGGGCAGCCAGGAATGGAAATGGGCTGGAGCTGCC
The DNA here is from genome assembly GCF_028583425.1 of Eublepharis macularius. NCBI lineage: Eukaryota > Metazoa > Chordata > Lepidosauria > Squamata > Eublepharidae > Eublepharis > Eublepharis macularius. Next base: position 56,467,645 of record NC_072804.1, on the reverse strand, counting down.
TTCCAGAGCCGGGCTTGGACCTGGAGAGGTTATAATGGGATGACGTTTCCTTTCTGACATTTCACAGCCCCTTCACTCAGCTCCAGTATATAGCAAAGCCTTTGCCTTGCCACTTGCTCTGTCTTTTTAAAGACAGCTAACATTGCATCTCCCGATACATGTTCTTCACGTGTCAGATGTCTCGTGTAGAGGGACTCGGAATTTGTGGATTTTGTCAAGCACAAATGACAAAGTCAAGCACTTTGTGGATTTTTAGCAGCTGCAGTTGACACTGAAAGCACAAAAGCAGGCTGTCTGTGGCCCAACTCCATGGACAACACCTGCTACTTCACAAACACTTCGGTTTGAACAGTTGGCCACATATTATAAGGTAGTTACATCTTACAAGGTAATACAGCTTTAACTGAAATAAAAAACAACCCCTTTCTTTGTTTTTGACTCAGAGTGGCGCATGCTACTCCAAAACAAAGGGATGCAGCAAGCAGAGGAATAGGGCCAGCTAGAGCGTGGAAGAAGCCATGAGAAAGACATCATCTCATACCTTCCTCATCACCACTACAAGAGGAGAGGTGAAGGCTGCCCCTCACCAATATCCACTCCCTTGCCCACCAATCGGGGATAGCCATGACTATGAAAAACCCAGGTGGTCTGACCCTCATTGCCATCTAGAGAGGGCAGCTGAGCAAGAGGCAATCAGGAGATGCCAGCGGGCCATGACGGAGTACCAGGGCCTCAGCAGCTGTCACTGATGCCAGCTCTGCAGAGAAGTGGGTGTGCACGCACGTGCACACCTCAACATGCAAGAACTGAGAAAGATGGTGGAAAGCTGAAAAGCAGTAACTAGCAAGATCTGGGAACAGGGGAAATAGATGCCAACCTGCTTAATTTACACAGGACACACAAAACTGAGTACTTCTTGGCACGGGATCCTCCTGATTAACAATACTTTTAAGCATAAAGCATAGATGGAATCCTGTGGATCCGTTCCATTGTGTCCGCTGAGACACTTTCCTCCAGCAGAAGGAAGCTTGCATTAGAAGGGCTTCTTCTGCTGGAGCAAACTGCCTCTGCTAGCAGAATGGATTCGCCGGAGCCAATGGATGATCCTAACTCACACAGCACACCACACAAGGGAATGGTACATTTGCCATTCCTCTCTCGGCCCAACCAGAACACAAACGCACAAGACAGACCAGTCAAAAAGCTTCTCTAGCAGCCATCGACACCTTCTCAGAGAGGCCCACACAATAGTTTGAAAGCGAGAGCAAGAAAGAAATGACTTGCCGTAATCTTTGGGGAGTGGAGCAGGGGCAGATGGGTGGACAATGGGTTTCTTCCTCCTCTCCAGGACTGGGCTCTGGAACTCCAGGGGTTGGTGGTCCTCTTCAGATGGGAGCTCTGCCGAGTCCTCTTTGGTCATACTTGCTGGAAGTGGTTTCCTCTGAGCAGGGATAATGGGTGAAAAGGAAAGAACCGAGACATAAGCCAAGACGTCTGGAAAGGTAATGAGATGAGCAGAATTTAAATCCCAAAGGACAGAGATGAATCTGAGATTTGAAAAACAACAACCTTGTCATCTTTACCTATCCTATTGCATTGTATGTTTTTGTTTATTTATAATTCTGGAAGCTACCTGCCTTGGATCCTGAATGTCGGGAGAAAGGCTGGCTAAATATATAATATAAAAGAATATTAAGAAGATTTATCTCCTGCCTTCATGCCATGATCAAGACAGCTTATGCCATATATCAGATACACACCAATACAACCAGCCAGCCATAACCCAACAATCCAATGAAACACATCAAAAAGAAAACAATTCTGTCCAATTTGAAACTACAGTTGAAAAACTCCCAGTTATTTTTTTATATAATTCAATTTTTATTCCACTGTCCCCTCAAGCGGGCTGAGAGTGGATCACAACAGTCTAAAATATGCAACAAAAATACAGAATGAAATTTGGCAGCATAAATATAATCATCAGTAGCAGGATAATATTGAAAAACAGCCACACACATATTGCACCGCCCATTCAGCCTAAATAACCCACGGGGCAGGGTGGCCAGTTATAGTTAAAGGATGTCTGAACCCTTTCAGAGGCAAAGGTAGGGATGTATTCTGAAGCATATCCTTCCCAAATGTGTACCTGAATCGCATTCTTCAGATGTATTGGGTAGGTAATAACTCAAACCCGGCCTCTGAAAGAGTTTCAAATATTTTTCAATAGCTTTCCAGAAGCTGTACTGGTATTTTTATTCATTTAACAGTGTGAGGCCAGATACGGCTTCAGGACCACCAGTTAACCATCTCATCTTCATCAGGATCTCAGAGGAACAAAGTGATCTACCCCAAGCTCTTTCAGCCAAACAAAACTTTAAAATACTATCCTTCCTGATCACAAACTCCAGAGTCCTGTGCCACCCTAAAAAATATCAGTTTGACTTATTTATAAGCTGCCTGTGAGCAAAAATAGGATTCATTATGCATTATTCCGATACTTGGTGGGCTTGCGTCTCCAAATGCCGATGCCAGCAATAAGATTGTTAAGTTTTAGAGGTGCCACAAGGTTCTGTTTATTGTGCCCTAACAGACCAGCACTTCTTCCCCTCTGGAATTTCTTCTAATGTAAAATACTTCCAAACAACTGGAAGCAAAACTAGGAGTCCCAGCCTCTCTCCGGCACTATGGTTGCCAAGTCTGGATTCTCTCCAGGGAAGGGGAAAGGGGAAAACAACATCTACAAAATGTTCACTTCGGAAGGGTAAATTGGATGGGGCAAATCTTTACTGTCCAGGTGGATTTCTGCACTAGGGTTCACACACAAAGTTATTGCTCTGGAGTCCCTTTGACCTCCTGGTTCCACAGGAACAGCCAACAGCACGTTAGAAATTGTCCCTCACAGAGGATGGTTCTCCCAGCAGAACAGCAATAAGGTTCCTTTTTTGCTTTGTTATTTTTAAATTTTGCCAGTAATGAAGTAGCATCAATTCTGGAGTAAACGGCAGAGTCACTCTCATAATTTTCCTAATTTGTTTCCAAAAAGTATTTATTGTTTTGCAACCCCACCAACAGTGAAGGTAATCTCCAGATAAACCACACTGTTTCCAACACTCATTTGGGTTGGAGCAGTTTATTTGATGCAAATGCATTGGAGTAAAGTACCATTCAACTGGAGCTGCTCAGTTAACTATTTCTTCTTGATGGAAATCCAATCGCCCGTTAACTTTAGATGACTAGCATGGGAAAATTTGGGATCAGATTGTTATGGAAAAAATAAATGATAATCTGAAACAAATAGATTATGAAGATTATCAATCTGATTTCAAAACCACCTGGTTCCCCATTTTGAAATATATGGCTGAACAAAATATTAACCCTCTTAATATGATCTATAGGAAATTGTTATATTTATGAATGAACCTCTGACTTTGATTGTAAATACAATTTGAATTGAGATAGTTGGACCCTATGCTTATATTTAGTAACTGGATGAGGTTATAGTTCTCTAATATGGGATGTATACCCTATTCACTTTGAATGTTATGGTTGTATAATAGATTTCATAATTTTGTTAATATGTACCTCTTTTGGTGAAATAAAAATTTTAAAAATAGAGGATGGTTCTGAAAGGGTGCTTATGGATCTCTAACACCAATAGTTCAGCTCTCTTGCAAAACTACAAATCTCGGGTTTTCTCAAGAAAGCCATAGTAATGGAAATATACATAGACAAAGTTCAAAAGAACAAGTCTATAGCCCTCTCTCCACCACAATCAGGTGGACTAATCCATGAACAGAGAGAGAAATAATACTGATAATTTTATCCACTGAAAACAAGATGTGTAGAAGAGGGAATCTCTGCAGGTGCGGCTTGCACGGCACTTAGTATTTCACAGATGAAAAATGCTCTGTAATATAACCCATTGAGCATGGAAGCAGGAGGCGTTGGTCAGCTGACCGGAACAATCTCCCTCAAAAAAAGGAACAACCTTAAGGACATTTCATACAATGCTTAGCTGCCGCATGAATCAAGCGACTGAGAGTTATAAATAAAGAAATAAAATATCCCACAGTGAACACACATGTACTTCTTATAGGATTTCTGCAAGTCACTGAAGAGCTATGGAAATCTGCTATACAGGGGCAAAAAGGGAAACAGGGTACTTTGTACTTGGGCATCCAAATAAGAATGAATTTAGCTTTTCGACGACGTCTGAAACACACACAAAAAAGCCAGGCCCTAGAAAAAAATTAATATTTATCTTGTAATATGCTGTCATATTTAACAGTTCAAAATGAACCTCACCAGCTGAAATGGTAAACTTTATACTAATTGATGGCAGACTGATTGATTTTTTTAATTCCTTAACCTATTGGTTTTTAGTTCTGTGTTGACTTTATCGATGAGTGGCTGATAGTTTATGAATTGTTCTGTAAATTATTTAATTCAGGTTTACTGCTGGTATTTTTTCCTGCTTTATTAATTTCTTTTATCCTGTTATTCGCCTCCTCGCATAAAAAAATATTAGTGGACCGGTAATTAGTGAGGCAAATGTTGCTGCTCATATATTTACGTGCCTGTGGTCTATAGCCTCCATCCAAAAGGGAGTAAACCAGTAAAAAGGGCTCCAGCACTACTACATGCGTATTTAGAATCTCCAAAGCTGTACCGACTAAAATTCCCTCTTCTACTCAACTCATAAATGTTATTATATCTTCCTTTGCCTCTGTTCTCCCAAGAGGATAGGAGGGGGATGAGTGGGAAATGAAACAGAGTCTGCGTTGAGGGGATGACGGCTTGCTCAATCGGGGGCAAGAATAAAGACCACATCTAAATAACAGTATAATACTACTATTATCAATAGACTTCAGGAATGTAGTTGGTCAAACACACCGAGCAAGGATTTTGCCAAATTCTTCAGACACTACTGCTGCACTTTGTACAATGCAAAATAAATCTTATATGCTAGTTCTGGATACGGATGTGGAGAGGGGGTGGGGGGGCTTGGTTTTTTTAAGAGGATGGAGTGACAGGGTTAAGAAAGGCTTGTCATAAGAGGCAACCCCCCCCCCAATCAGAGCGGTATACTGCCCCTTTCCTGAAAGCCAACCAACACAAACACAGCAGGCAAGCTGTAGAACACCTGCAGTGTTATTTTGGTTGCCCTTCCAGAAAGGCATTTTTCCGTGTTTTGGTTCTAGGTTTTGCTTTGCGCCTGCAGCTTCCAAAGGGGCAAGAAACCATCTCCACAGTGAAGCCCAGATTAATGGTCTGGGACAGAGCCATGGGAGGGGGGAGGCTGGGGCACGAAGCATCTGGGAAAGGAGGGCCAGCTGGGCAAAGAGCAGCAAGGGGCTGACGCTGTGGGCAGGATTTAGGGATGGGGAAACAAAGAACCGTGGAGAGGCAAGACTGGGCAGACTGGAGGGATTCAAGGAGACAGACCCATCCCTGGGGGGGGGGTGGAAAGGGGGGGGGCTGCAAGAGGAGAGCATCCTCTAGCACAGGTGGGAGACTGTCGACCTCCTCCCAGGTGTGCCATCTTGGAGGGGGAAAGAGGAGCGCCTGCAAGGTGAGATACCTTCAGTGGGGAGACAGGGCTAAACTGGGGCTGGGGGGGGGGCAAGGAGGCAAGCTGGCAGGGACAGCCTAGAGATGGGGCAGGGTTTGGTGGAACGCGGGAGGGGTGTGGCAGCTTTTCCTTAGGCGGGGAGGGGGCTGCTGTGGGGCACAGGGGTCTGTGGGGCAGGGCCTGCGGGGAATATTGGGGTGGGGGCAAGACAAGGAATTGGGGGCAGCCCTCAGCCTTGAGTGGGGAAGCGTCTCTGCTGACCGGAGGGGGGGAGAGAAGCAATAACCCGGGGGGGGGGGTCTGGGGAGTGCGCCAGGTTTGGAGGGGCTGCATCGAGCCGAGGATGGAGGAGGGGCTCGGCTGGGGGGCGTCCGGCAGCCTCTGGGGAGGGGACGGAGGCCGCGGGAGGGGCCCGCCCGGCAGGCCCCCCAGATGGGGAGGGGGCCGCGGCAGCACCTACCGAGCGAGGGCGCGGGCGGGCGGCTCCTGCGGCGGCTGCTTCGGCGATGGGGAGGCGGGCGGGAGGCGGGCTGGCGGGGCAGAGCGGAATGGAGGCGGCTCGGCGGCCCAACGCTCATGCGCCGCCCGCCGCAGCAGCAGCATCAGGACCAGCCGGGCGCCGCCGGGGAGGGATGCGCGCTCGCCTCTCGGGAGGGCGGCGGGCCGGGCGCGGATCTGGGCGGATGTGCCCCGTGGCCGCCTGTGTTGAAACGCCTCTGGAACTGACTCCGGCTGCGTAATCAGCCCGGCGCCGCAGTGAGAAAGGCGGACTAGAAAGGCCGAGCGTATAACAGCAGCGCCTATAATCATATACTGCTCTTCTAGACAGATCAGCGGCCCAACTCAGAGCGGGGGAACGAAGTCGGTGATATTTTTATCCCCACAATACAGCTGGGGAGCTGGGCTGGAAGGAGTGGCTGACCCAAGGCCACCTGCTGTGGGAGTCGAACCGGCAGAGTGCTGATTCGCAGCCCAACCGCTTCACCACTCTGCTACAGCAGCTCCCCTATAATAATAACTGCACTTGTATGCTGCTCTTCTAGACAGGTCAGCGCCCCACTCAGAGCGGGGAACTGAGTCAGTGTCATTTTTATCTCCACAAAACAGCTGGGGGCTGGGCTGAGAGGAGGGGCTGACCCAAGGCCACCTACTGAGCTCATGGCAGGAGCGGGAGTCGAACCAGCAGAGTGCTGATTTGCAGTCACTTAACCACCTTGCTACATGGCATACATAAAAATAAGAATTAAAACACTCCATCTGGATAGCACTGGTGGAAAGGGATATGGGACTCAGGCACCAAATGACCTAAACGAAGGCATTTTCTTTAAAAATGTTTCTTTATTGGGATGACAGCAGCAACCTATTCCTTTTTAACATTACTACGCTGCCTTCCTGCTCAGGAGTCTTGTGGCACCCTCAAGGCTATATTTGATGCCTCCGTAACATCCCCGCATCATCTCCCACAGGCCCTGGGCCAGCAGCAGAGCTTTTCTTGCCTCCTCCAAAGTGCTCTTCCGTTATCAGCTAATTCCAGAGGGATGGCAGCATTACAGCAGAAACAGGCACACAGGAGAGCCGATTTTTTAAAAATCCAGATTTTGACAGCAGCACAGGGGTGGGGATGGGAGACCCTGTATAAAACCAAAGTAAAGTGCAAAACCCACCAAAGACAAGTTCTTTGTATCAACACCCAAATGCTTTTTAAAATTAAAAATAAAACTGGACCTCTGATTGATCTGAGACCTGTTTTAGGTGGGTAGCCATATTGAGTTCAGTGGCACCTTAGAGACTAACAATTTTCAGAGGGTAAGCTTTCGAGAGTCAATTCCCTTCTTCAGATCTGAGACTTCTTTATGACTGATCTCGCCATTGTGCTACACAGAATGTGATCTGTCTGGCACAATCCATGTATCAGTGCAAAAGGACCAACACTTCTGAATGAGACCCACTCACCAATTTATTGTAGCTTCTCTTTAAGTCAACCTGACTTCAACCCAAAACACTGGCGGTCTCAGCTGCTGCTCTGTGGTTCTTAAATGGCCTTCCTGTATGAATTTTGTATTTTGCGGGTGCAGTCAAGTTTGATGGGATGGCATGAAGTTATTGAGATTGTTCATGGCTAGGTTGTGTTATGAGTGTCTCTTTGCCTGGACTTAGATCCAGAGGAGTTAGCCGTGTTAGTCTGTAGCAGCAAAACAGAAAAGAGTCCAATAGCACCTTTAAGACTAACCAACTTTACTGTAGCATAAGCTTTCGAGAATTACAGTTCTCTTTGTCAGATGCATCTGAAGAAGAGAACTGTGATTCTCAAAAGCTTATGCTACAGTAAAGTTGGTTAGTCTTAAAGGTGCTACTGGACTCTTTTCTGTTTTGCCTGGACTTGTCAGCCACTGTGGGCTGGAAGAGACGGACAGACGGGTTAGACTTAAGGAGGAGCATTAGACCAACAGGCCATCTCTGCATTCATCTACTCCTGTTCTTAAAAACTGTTCCTGTATATTCCCAGCAAGGTGGCCCGTAAGATAAGGGGCTCATCATATGAACATGAGATTGCTGCAGGTGGTGGGCATGGCCACTCACTGGGGATCACAACCAGCGAAGGACTCAACAGCGTTACTGTTCTCACTTCACATGAGACCTCTTCCCCTCCCAAGATTAGAGGGAGTTCTTGGTTTAAATGCCCCCACCTTCCCAGATTCAGAGGCCACAGAAAGGACTGCCAAATTCCCATGGCTGTCCAATTTTGGTGGACACTGGTGAGTTTTTGGACTTCAAGCAAGTGGATGCATTTTCTGTTTGCATTTTCCAAATAATTCATCTTACTATATAAAAGGGTAAGCGTGTTCAAGACGACTCACCAAGACCTCAGCATGGCATAATGCCATAAGGTCCACCCTCCAAAGCAGCCCTTTTCTCCAGGTGAACTGATCTCTGGGGCCTGGAGATCAGTTATAATTCCAGATCTCCAGCCACCACCTGGAGGCTGGCAACGCTAGCCTCCCAGCTACCTGGTTTGGCCTAAACGGGGTCAAACTGGGAAGCTGGCAGGCACAGGAGCATGCCAGGGCACCTGCCCATCCCATTAGGGCATTGGGGAGGGTGCAATGCCAAGCTCAGCTGCCTTGCCCTTCTCCCCATCAGACCATGGCAGCAGAGGCAGCAATGCCTGGCCCACCTGCCCACAATGGGCTTTCTTACTAGTGACTATAAATTCCTGTTATGACTAATTCCCGATTATCTCCTCTTGCTACCACCCCCAGGACTATTAAGCCCCAACTGGTTAAGCCATAAGGAGTATGACCCACCACTGCTACCATCTTGGTTTTAATTTCCTCCAGCTTTTCCTTTAACTTTTTGGATCCAAATTTAGAGTCCGTATCTGAAGTAATAAAGGGAACCACTAGTAACTTTTGCAGCCAGTATTTGGGGAGATGCGGAAGAACCAGACATACCTGCCTGGGGTTGGAACACAAGAAGTGGTCTTAATACTACTACAGAATAAGAGCAGAAGGATTCACGTGGGCCAAGGAAAGCTCTTTTGCCAGGAGTTCATCTGGCACAAACCTTGCAAAAGTAGCAGACAGAATCCATTACTACAAATTACCTTCCGAAGCTTCGACACCACCCCACTCCCCAGCATCTCCCACACCAATGCTCGCTGCATAAAATGGAAGGAGGTGCACTAGCAATTAGTGTGAGAATGCCACAAAGGATGGATGGAAGGTTTGAGCGTGCGCCCACTCAGGGACCAGGCTGGCTTTCTAAGCAGCTGTGCCACAGACAAAGGCGATCAATACAAGATAAATGGGCTCTCAGCAATCAATACACCAGCACAGCAAAGTCAAGCCACTTGCCTGCAGTGGTGTGTGCAAAACGATGTTTCAGGTGTGCCACACAGCCATGGAGGTGCATTGGTCAGGGTGCCAGACTAGGCCATCACCCGTCTGCTGCAGCCCAAATAAGGGCTCTTGTGGCAGATTGTCACAAAAAACATTATAAGATTTTGTGATCAAATGCACAAATCACAGTTCTGCAACCTGCATAAATTATGGAGATTTCCTTTATGCAATTAGTCTGTGGGCTTCTGCTTTGCATAATGTAGTTGGGGCTTGCTCAAAGGGACATGAAGGTGCTCTGTGGAGCAGTGGACACTGGGAGTCCCTACCCCCCCCCCCCACACACACTATACTTTCAACTACATCTTCACAAACTTGATTAGAAACTTGGAGGTACTTTTAATAAACGAAAATGAAAGCTGAACTCTGCATAAAGAACCACATTCTATACTTTTTCAGCATTCCTACAGAATCACAGCATATAATCTTAAACAATCCAATCCTTTTTGAAAAGAGAGGAGATAAACTCTCCACAGAAGGGGAGGTTCAGCCCGTCTCAGGTTCAATATTGCCAAACCCTTCCCCTATGTAAGGACTCTCAACTACTAATTCTTTTTTTTCAATTACTTTATTATAGCACTGGTAAATAGACACATATCACACTGGAGGAGAGATGGAGTCCCCCACCCCTCCTTCCTGCCCCTCACCAATTTCTACAATCACACTGTCATTTTCTCCACCTGCAATTCCTGAATTAGATTTGAATCAGGGACCCATGTTAAAAAGGAAGAAGATGAATTTATAATCATTCATTCATCCAGAAACAATTCTCTGTTTAGCAGCTAGCGGAGAAGTCTTGCTGGCAACAGGGCAGAAACATGAGATGGCACCCTAAAATTAAGGGCATGGGGTACCTTCTGAAGCCATCTATACAGCTAAAGTGGAAAGCCTGGGAGAGATGGAAAGGCTTGTCTCGCTGTGAGAAAGATCAACTGATGCAGAGGAAGGAGAACTCCTCAGAAGAAGACGCTGTTAGAAACCCTTCCCGTATTATGATTCCAGAACCAACTTCCACCATGAGGCTGCCTGCCTCTCCCTGCTCATTACGGAGGGTGAGGAAGAGGGCTGGCACTTCCGTGCTGCACGCAGGGCCCCTCCGCGTCAGCAGGCTGGCGTCAGAAGGCAAGATACCCATTTTGATCAGCCAAAAAAAAGTCCTCTCCTAATTTTATAGTTGCCAGGAGAAACTAGCATGTAGAGGAGGCGCAGCTGCTGGCCAAAGGAAGCCCCCTGCGCAAAGGAAATTCATTTTTGAGCAGCCCCTTTGGCTGGTGAAGAAGAGTCTGGTTTTTATGGCTGCCATTAGGAACAGAGTGTTGGATTAGATGGGCTCTGGATTTGAGTCAGCAAGGTTCTTCCTGGGTGGTGAAAGCACACCTGTTAGAATTACCTAACACAAAAGCAAAAAACACAGACAGTTTGAAAGTTCATCTAGAATACAAGTGCTTGGCCTAGTATTGCTCAGTATTGATTACTGTCAGGTGCTTTTATCTATATTGGTGCAACAGGGGGAGTGAAAAGGATGTGCGCGTCAACTGGTTTGTAAGGAGACAAAACAACCCTAGGAAAAAAGGTTCCCCCCCACCCCACCCCCCAAAGAAGCACATCTCTACTGACACTGCAGAGGCTTTGCAATCATTGCAGAGAGAAGGCTGAAGCTGGCGACGTGTTTTAACAACAAAAGGTAACGCTAACCCCACAGGCCTGCTGCTTATGCCACATACATGAAGACCCATCTAATGGAGATCACCTCTAAGAGACTGGAAGAAAGCGGAGAAGTGAATGCAAAACCGACTGAGCAGTTGGCTCATCTGCACCAATCCGCTGGAGTATCATTTCAGTTCGCAGCAGACGACACTGAGTTCTTGTACGAGATTCCGTAGCTGCTTTTTAAGAATGGGCATTTAACTGCAGCAGCAGTTCCTTACAATTCCTTGGAAACAATTCCCATGACATACTTCAGAGAGAAAGATGCGACGGGAATCGTGTTTGTGCTGATCCAAGGAGTCCCATTTCTCCCCAACTCGCTGTTCACCTGCACCAGCTCACAGAACCTCAGTCCCAGCCGGGGCATTGCCTTATGCCCCCCCCACCCACCCACCCACCCATGCTTGGACATGCGTGATCTGCGAGGAAGCAGAAGAGAACGCGGCTTCTGGCCCACCACGAACTGTGCATGGAAGATACTGAGCTGCTACCGACCACTGCAGGTGAGTGGAAAAAGAGAGCATCACACAAACGTGCGTGCACACACACACACACACACACACACAAACTCTCCCAAGACCCGAGGCCCATCCTTTACGAACAGCACCAAGGAGGCCAAGAGAGCAAAGTGCAAAAATCACAGATGCCCTGAGACAGGGCTCGTGGCTTCCCCCAACTATGGCTCGCAAGCAGGAAATATTGTACAATTGGCTCATAACCAAACAGGAATTATGCCAATTAACCAGCCGACTGCATTACTCCACCCCCCACCCGGCTCAGGCACAGCAAAGGGGAACAGCCCATTGTTCGTTCTCCCAGCAAGACAATTTTATATACAATCATTTCAGACAGAATAAAAACACAAGTCACCCAAAACACCTTCCTCCTGTTCCCACAAAATAAGGTGCCAGAGCACTAAGGCCACCAAATGCTCAGCTGAAATCAAAAAAGGCCTGGCGGCACCAGGGCTGCTGCTCTTGCAGCTGGAGGGTGCCGCCTCCAGAGATTTCCGAGCGCGTTCCTTTGACCAGACAGGCTTCAAATGGGTGGCTCCACCCCCCACTCCAAAGTTACTGCTCTTCCACGTGGATGACTGTCTCATTGCCTTCTTCCGGCAGCTGAGGCACAGCATAGACCAAGGCCTGGTCACTCTCCTGGCAGATAATGGCTACCGCACCACCATTCTCTGGCATTAAAGTGCTGGACTGCAAGCAGGCCTGGGGGGAGAACAGAAAGAACATTCAACATCTCCAGTGATGCTTCCGGATCACCACAGCTGCATGAAACAGTGGGGACTGTATAGGCAACAAGCTGCGCTCCTAGGCACACTTACTTGAACATGGCAGGACTTACCTCCGAGGACATAGGAATGTGCAACAGTAACGTGGTGTTGCTTTTTTTTTTCCTTTCAAACCTCAAAACCCTCCCTTTTTGCAAAGCCTTCGGCTTAACTGTGGGCCAAGACCCTTCAAGGGAGTCGCAGAGCCCCCCCCCCATCTCAACAGACTGCCACTCTTTTGGCATGGCAACAGTCCGGCCTCCACATCAGTGAGTTTGTAACTCTGGCTCCCCACTTTTCCTGCCACTTGACTTCGATATCATGCAGCTCCCTGTCATGAGTTTGCAGCTGAGAGAGGGGAAACCCAGTAGATCCGGGACCTGGAATGGTTGAAGACCACTGGCTCAATCCCCGTCATTCTAATTCACCTCCATAGGGTACAGCTGCAGTTGCTCGTGTCTGCCTTGTGTTAGCCTGGCTTCTCCGATTCTTCTCTCTCTTTTGTGATCTTCCCCTCCGTGGTTTAGCTCCCTCCCACGCCCATTTCTTTTGTCATCAAATTGCAACTGACACATGATAACCCTATAGGGGTCCAACAAAAGCGGGGAGGCTTGTAACAAGAGAAAAAAATAAACCAGCGGGTAAAGACCTCCGATAAACAAGTACATTCTACTTTTTCAAACAATGTTTTGTAGTTGTTTATTGGAGGTCTTTACCCGCTGGTTTGTTTTTTCCCTGGCCTCACAGGCCTCCCACGGCATGACAAAAAGAGGTGGTTTGCCGTTCCCTGCGACCCTGCACAAGTACTGCCCAGGGCTGGTTGTGCTCAGCACCCGAAATCTGACGAGACCCGGCCAGCCTGCGATATCCAGATCAGGGCTGAGTTTCCTCGGGTTGGGATTCTTGCTTTGCTGATGACACTCTATAAACAGCGCTCTGCCTTGCTCTCCTGACCGCTGGAAGCTCTTCGGCCGCTATGCAGAATTTTTCAGCTCACATACCGTACTGAATCCCCAACCCACGCTACAAGTGTGTTTTATAAAACAAAAAGCCACAAAACCTCATGAGTTCCAATACCATGCCCAAGATAAAATCCTGCATGGAGAAGATGTCTGTGGGTTCCCAACCACGAGAAGGCCCACTGAGCGCTCCCCACCTTCGACCTACCATCTCCAGGAGTTTCAGTTTCTCCTCCGACACCAGGTTTTCCTTCCTCAGCTGCTCCACCACCCCCTCCATGGCTTCCAGCTTGGCACAGTGCCGGCGATGCCGCTGCTGGAGCACCTTCACCTTCTTCTGGAGGCCCATCACCACTTCCACCAGCTCCGCCGTCGTCACCTCGCTCTTGTGATACCGATGCTCCTCCAGCTGCTCTTCCAAGGACTCGGCAGAGCTCAGCTCCTCCACCAGGGAGGCCTCGGGAGAGGCTTGGTTGGAGACGATGGGGAGAGTGGAGACAATTGGGAGGTTCAAGGCAGAGGAGAGGACTGTCTCGGGAGGAGTAACGCCAGAAGACGCAGCCGCTGCCGCAGGGGCCGTAGGAATGGTCTCAAAGTAAGCCACCATCTCTGCGGATGACACCTGCAGGGAGCTCAGTACTGCAGCTGCCGAGGGATCGGCCTCCAGAAATGGCTCAATGGAGACATTCTCAATTACAAGGGCACCCTGCTCCGTCTCCACAGCCTGCTCTGCCACCAGGGCCTGCAGTGGCTGCTCTTCTGCCGCTGTCACCACCTCACAAGGCACTGCGACTCCTGCGCACAGTTGCCCAGAGACCCCCAGAGAAGAGCTCGGCATGGCTTCCAGGGCTGGCTGGGGCAGCGAGGCCACAAAGTCGACCAGCTGCTGCTCTACTGGGTCTGGCAAAGGCTGGCCAGGGACGGCCTCCACAGGGGAAGCCACTGTCAGCGTCACGGCCTTCAGGGGCTCCACAATTTGGACCAGAGGTACCAGGTTTACAGCACCAACAAGGGAGCCCGAGAGGGCACGGAAGTCTAGGTTGGAGGCAGAGGACTGTGTTTCCACGTAGATGGGAGCCGCAGCCACACCAGGGTCTAGGGCGATGGCAAGTGTTTCCAGGGCATCTGGCTCTCGGAGACTGGCGGCTGACAACCCCGGCATGCTTCTCTCTCCGTGATGCTCAAGGATCAGCTTCTTGGCTGGCACTTCCGAGGGAGGCCTGGCAGCATTCTCCCTCTTCTGCAGGAGAAACAAAAGAACACACTAGTCATTCAAAAATGCTGTATTGTAGGTCCCCCATCTCTAAACCAGCTCTCGGGCTACTTCTCACTATTGGCACCAACTGAGATCCAGCCAACAGGCCTTATTTGGGGCAACCGCAATCTATGGGGGCAAGGAATGGGGCTTTCACTATGGTAGCTCCCTCTCTTTGGAAGGGCCTTCCAAAACAAGTCTAAAAGCCTATTTCTCTCTCCCAGTTTGGGAAGGGACATCACGTTTCTGTTTAGAGTCACCTTTAATTAAAGGACTGGATTTGTGGGTAACTATTTGAAGGGGTGCGGTGGTCTGGGGAAAAGTTGTGGACTTTGCCAGGATCTCACAAATCGTGTTGTTGTGCTATTTAGAGAAACTGTTTTTATTCTCTGGTAACAATCCCTGGACCAGTCTGCCTCAGCAGCCTTGAGTGAATAGGAAAGACAGCTTAAGAAATAAATGGGTGAGTAGGTAAGGCAGAGGGAAGGAGTGTCTAACCCCCATGGTTAAATTTCTCCCGATCACATTTGGGAGCACCCTGAAGATCCCTTCAACCACTCCCTCTTGCTTGTGAGTAGTCTGAATTCTTATCCAGGCTCGACCATCTCAGAAATCTGCTGAGAGTGCTCTCTTAACAGTTCCATTCGGTTGAAACCGAAGAGGCATTCTCGCTGGCTGCTGCTCTCACTCCTGAGCACCTTTCACAAGCCTTTAAAGACCTTAGGCCTTAGGTAAGTAAGCAAAGGACAAGGAAGCTTCAGGGAATTAATTACCGCCTTTGATCCAGTTGCAGTTATTCGCTCAAAGCCCTCAAGAGGGGGAAGGCTAGAAGTCTAACTGAATGGTATACTTCGCTCCCACACCAACTGTCAAACTCACCGGTGGGCTGTCTGAGGTCGGGAAGATGGTGGGAACCGCGTCCGGCTTCAAGTAACGCACCCCCCACCGGTACTCAAAACAGGATGCTGCAAAGTGCTCGCTGCACAAGTGTTGGTGTTTCGTTGGGACCCACTTTTCCTGATTCATCTGCGACAGCCATTGCTTGAGGCGCTCAGGGTTGTGCAAAGGAAACCTGTGTGGAGAGCGGACAAGAGACAGATGCTCAGACTGGGTTGCTGAAGCGACCTTTCCTTGGTGTGAGCCGTCGCTTTAAGAAAGGGAAAATGGAGGGCGCTTCCTGAGCCACCCACCTCAGCGACTGCCCTTCCAGCTCTCGAGCTGGACAAGGCATCTGAAACAGTTTGACAGTTTCCACGGTGACCTCTGGATTATAAGGAGATTTCATTCTACTGAACGCTGGCTTTTTTAGCCAAACCTGTAAACCGCTTTGATTAGCTGCATATAAAAGCAGTAAATAAATAAAGCCAAATCAGTTTCAGGAGGTTACCCACAAATTATGCTGTGAAGCAAGGAGGTTCCTCACAATAATGCCCATACAAAGGGCAACCTCAATGTAACATTGCAAAAAGAACATCTGAGCAGAGTTTCTTCCCCTACGTCCTAAAGCTCTCTTCCTTTGACCCAATGGTACCAATAAAATTTGGGAAAGCAGTCAAACCGCAAAAAGGGCCCAGTTAGGCTGCAAGCCCCTCAAGAGCACCACAGGACTTGCTGCTGGGTAAGCATACTAGAATTACACCCTTCAAAGCAAACAACTTTGCATGAGTTCTTATTGCTTTACACACATGACAGCAATAACAGAATGTCAATAACCAGTCAGGGACTTGCTGAACTTCAGCAAGTTGCTTCTCCATTTCTGTACTTCCTTCCTCTGATGGATGCTGCTGTTGCTTCAAAGTTTTCCATGTAAGCACAAAGGCTGGGGTTATTCAGCAAAAAACCGTTCATGTTGCATATGGGATATACTGCTCAGACGGAGAAAATCCTGGTAATTTTATCATAATGCCACACCTGTGCTCGCCCACTTAACAGCCAGGTTATGATGGAAGGGTGCCTGCCAACTGCCTCGCTTTGGTATGAAGTTTTTTAAAGATGCAACCAGGCACCAGAACCTCATAGTGAAATATTTCCACAGAGCCGAACTTGCAATCAGGGCAAATCAAATGGCTATTTAGGCTGCCCTGGAGGGAAGCGGCCAGTGTGATTGTGAGGAGAAATTGAAGTGAGTGGTTATTTTGCATCAGAGCGAAGTGCTGAGGCTCAGTCCCTCTGAAAGTTACCAACATTGCACAACTGCTGTCATGATAAGACCTTTTGCAAACCTGTTTCAACATTGCCACTCCATGTTGTTTGCCTCAAGGCTGCAGTCCAAGCACATTTCTGCAAAAGCACAAACAACACCATAAGTTGTGCAATAGAGTATTAATCTCTGGCATCCCCCCCACCCCACTCAGCCTTCCTCTGGGGTGCTCCAGGGGCAAACATGGCCCCTCTTCTCTTCCACTGTATTCACACAACCAGTCTATGAGACAGGCTAGGGTAAGAGCGTCCAAGTGGCCCAGGGTCACCCGCTGAGCTTTGTGGAAGGTTGGGAACTGAACCCTGGTCTCCCAATGACGACCCACCAATGGGCCCTTCCTTTGGAGTGCACAATGCTCAACGTTCCCCCAGTAAGTTGTACAAAGGGTGGCCTTCGTGGGATTTCTAACTATCAACCCATGCCGGTCATCTCTTGCGCAGAGGACTGCGGGAAGGTCACCCACCTCCAACGCCCACCCTAACCCCTCCCCAAATCCCCCCCTGACAGCTCTAGGTTGGGAAATTCCTGGACATTTGAGGTGCAGCATGGGGGGAGCAGAGTTTGGGGAGGGGACTCATAATACTAATATAATAATAACGACAACATTCAATTTATATACCGTCCTTCAGGACAACTTAACACCCACTCAGAGCGGTTTACAAAGCATGTCATTATTATCCCCAGGACAAATCACCCCGTGAGGTGGGTGGGGCTGAGAGAGCTGTGACTGGTCCAAGGTCATCCAGCTGGCTTCAAGTGGAGGTAGGGTTGCCAGCCTCCAGGTAGTGGCTGGAGATCTCCCAGAATTACACTGGTCTTCAGGCCACAGAGATCAGTTCACCTGGAGAAAATGGCTACTTTTGGGGGTGGACTCTATGGAATTATGCCATGCCAAAGTCCTTTCCCTTCCCAAACCTCACTTTCTCCAGGTTTCACCCCCCAGATCTCCAGGTATTTCCCAACTTGAAGCTGGCAACCCTAAGTGGAGGAGTGGGGAATCAAACCCGGTTCTCCAGACTAGAGTCCCACGCTCTTAACCACTACACCGAACTGGCTCTCAGCAGGCAGCCCCTCTCCAGATCAGCCATTTCCTCCAGGGGAACTGATCTCTGTGGCCTGGAGATCAGCTGCCATTCCGGGAGGTCTCCAGCTCCCACCTGGAGGTGGCAACCCTCCCCCTTCCGGGTGCCCAGGCTGTCAACGAACCAGGTGTGCCGCTTCCCACAGCAAGTCGAGAAAGTGGGAGACGATCCCCCAACGACGTCACGAGCGCACTTGTGACGTCATAACCACCGGTCACCGTGACATCACTCCCCTCCCCCGCGCTCCCCTCCCCCAATCCCGGAAGTGGGCTGACTTGTAAAAACTGAGGCGCTGGTGGTCCGGCCGGGGCTGCCCCGCCGAGTTGGAGCAGTTGGGCGCCCGGCAGTACTTGGTCATCGTCTCCGCCGCTCCCGACCGGCCTCCCTCCAGCGGGCGAGTGTTTACGGCGTGACGTCAGCGCCCCGCCGCCCTTCCGGCCCCAGCCCGCCCCTTCCTCCACCTGCGCACGCGCAGGGCCAACAGCGCAGGGTCAGCGTAGGCTCATCTCCACGGCAACAGGCAGACGGCGGAACGGTCTTCTCAGCGGCCGTATTGCTGGTCGTCTTGAGCCTAGCCTGAAGCGGAGTCTTCCCCCCCCCCCCCACACACACACCGCTGTCAGTAGCACCCTTAAGAAGAGCCCACTTTATTGTAGCATAAGCTTTCGAGAACCACAGCTCTCTTCATCAGATGCTGCAATAAAGTGGGTTAGTCCTAAAGGTGCTACGGGACGCTTCACTATTTTGCAACTACAGACTGACACAGCTAACTCCCCTGGTTATATAGATATCTACACTTACGTGGGGGAGAGTGCCCTCAAGTCATTGCTGACTTCTGGCTACCTCTGCTGTGGTTTTCATGGCAAGAGACTATCAGAGTTGGTTTGCCATTGCCTGCCTCTGCAACCCTGGTCTTCGCTGGCGGTCTCCCAATTACTAACCAAGACTGACCCTAGGGTTGCCAGGTCCAGGCTGGGAAATTCCTGGAGATTTGGAGGGTGGAGCCTGAAGAGGGTGGGGTTTGGGGAGGGGAGGGGTATAATTCCATTATTATTTTGTAATATTTATTGACTTTCTATAGAGATATTTTGTTACATATTTATTAAGCACTAGTCACTTTTCACCTTTAAATAATTTGAAATTCATATATTTATATATATTAAAAACTTTATATTTAATTGTTTGATGTATATTTACTGTGTTGTCCTCCAGAGTGGTATTTACCGCAGGCTTTGTTTCTGGAGGTGCCTCTTGTTTTGTTAACTATCACCTGGAGGCTGACAAGCCTAGCTGACCCTGCTTAGCTTCTGAGATCTGACACAATCAGCCTCACCTGGGCTATCCAGATCAGGGCATCTATGCTTATACACATGTATAAAGAAATAAATATCTGCACGTATAACCTCTCTCTCTCTCTCTCTCTCTCTCTCTCTCTCTCTCTCTCTCTCTCTCTCTCTCTCTCTCTCTCTCTCACACACACACACACACACACACACACACACACACACACACACACACACACACACACACAAATCCTAAATAAGGACATCCTTACAACTTCTGCAACCCAGTCTGGGCCATATTCCTTTGATGATAAGGAAACTTAACAGTAAATTATTGAAGCTAGGTGGCGTAGTTGCCTTTTTTCCCCTCTCTAGGCAACTGCCGCAGCGTTTGCAGCAATCCTACAAATCAAAGAACTGCCCTTTACCTGTTGGTGGATGTCAGTGCTCAAACTAGAGACAATTGCAATGCAAAAGATATGTATATGTGTTCATGTATGGGGTGTGGAGAAACCAAATATAAAATCACGCTCACTTTTGTGTCTCCAGCGCACAATCAAATATGATGGCATGCAAATACAATCAAATATAATGGGATGTTCCCAGTTTGGCAGAATCCCCGTTCTCTTCACTCAACAATGAGGCAATAAGTAAAGCCCAGATCACCGATATATTTTTAGGTATGTGTGGAACCTTACATCTTAAATTTATTTATAGACTGTGAAATCTTAAAAGACAAGGGAAATAGCAATACTCCTTAAGTCACCCATGGCTTCCTCCAGTAGCTGTGCTGAAAGGCAGCCGGTGCGGCAACCTTTCATTGGACTGCAAAAGCACACATTAAAACAGGAGAAATTATTGAGCTTCTAATACTGCTTCATAAATGTCATGATTAATCAGAAACTATTTTTAAAAAATAGTTACAACTTCAAGGGAAGTGAAGAACCTGGAACAGACACCACTTTAATAAAGCAGTTAAAAGACTGCAACCATCGAGTTATTTTATAACGTTGATAGACTACACTTTCTCAAAACCAATGAGAGCAACCGGCTGTCGCTCATATTTTAGTACTTAGCAAGATTCACATTTGCGCCCATGAGGTGCGCTCAGCCCAGGTTCCTTACGGCCAGCTATGTTTAATTCTCCACCTGCTGACTTTGGTTGCCAGTATTTGCAAGCAAGGGCAAAAAAATACTGTCAATCTACAGGATACCCCAGAGTGAGGGTCAAATGGAGGGGAGATCCATATACACCAACCTGAGCTTGTTGGAAGAAAGACGGGATAAAAATGTGACAGACAGGCAGATGGGATCAAGCGGGGCAGCCAGATAGCCAAGACACTAATTCCTAGCACGTATAGGTTGCTCAAGGACATTCACATACTTTGACTCGCAGTCACCCTCACAACAGCCCATGTTTTAACCCTGTGCAAAAAAGGGGTTAAGACACAGTGGGAGTAGGTGGTTTAAGGCTGCATGTTACTCAGGGGCACAGCTAAGGAACCAATAGGGAATGGAAGCAAGAGGACAATGAATGAGCCCCTGGCACTGAAAGTGGGTTCTGGGGCTTGGCCCTATTAAGGTAAGCACTAGAAAAGTTTCCCCATCTTTGCAGGCAAACAAGTCAAAGTGCTGCGGTCTATTTCGCAAAGCCCGCTGGCCCAGAAGGTCCTGGCAGTACCTGAGCTTCCCCTCTTCTTGAGTGGAGAAGGGGGCGCACTGGTCAGAAAGCGGCCTGCCCTGCGGCTAAAGCAGCGCCTCCTCTGCAGTCTATGATGAGCAGGGCTTTTTTTCAGCGGGAACACAGGGGAACGGAGTGCCGGAACCTCTTGAAAATGGTCACATGGCTGGTGGCCCCGCCCCCTGATCTCCAGAGGGGAGTTTAGACTGCCCTCTGCGCTGCCGAGCGGCACAGAGCGGCACAGAGGGCAATCTCAACTCCTCTCTGTCTGGAGATCAGGGGGCGGGGCCACCAGCCATGTGACCATTTTCACCGAGGGCAACCCAATGAGTTCCACCACCTTTTTTCCCAGAAAAAAAGCCCTGATGATGAGTAAGGATCTCGAAGGTTGCTCGAAGAGCGCATCTTGCGAGCTCAAGGCTGGGTCTGCTATGGGACTGTTTGGGCTCCGGTGGGAGGACCAGGGAGGCTGGGGCAGCCTGAACTGGGCCGTGCGGGGCGGGTGGAGCAGCAGGTGGCCAAGGAGAGAGGCATCTCGTTGTGACGTCACGCCTGGCATTGTGACATCACAATCGGAGCCCTCGGGGCGCTTCTCCAGGATGCGCCTGCTGGCGGAGGCCTCGGGCATGGACAGGTGCTCTTGCTCTGAGGGGGCAGGCAACCTCTCGCCCCTCGAACCCGCAGCCGGCCCAAACGCCCCCCCAGGCCTGCGGTCCCCCCACCCCCGACGGATGCAGAGGTAGCTGGCATAAAGGGGAGCGGGAGAGAGAGCTCAGAGTCCCTATGGTTGCCAGCTCCAGGTCAGGAATTCCTGGAGACTTGGGTGGGGGGATGCCAGAGAGGCCACCCTCTCAAGCTGCTCCTTTCCCCTCTGGAGAGTCGATCTCTGTGGCCCGGAGACCAGCTGTCATTCTGGGAGGTTGGGGCGACCCTAACAGATTAGAAACGCTGTGATTATTTACCCGTTTTCAGTCTTTCAGACACCTGCTGCATGCGACGCGACTCCTTCAACTTGTTCAGAACCAGCTAGAATATGTTTCATCCTATGGGATAACCTGCGACCCGGAGGTATACCATCTCCTCACCAACCATAGGCAAATTGCCACATGCCCACAGGCCTGGAAATCTCATGGGTCATTATGGTGGCACTGGACTCAAACCCTGCTTTTCTTACAGTTGCCAACGCCAGGATAAGAAATTCCTGGAGATTTGGGGGTGAAGCCTGGAGGAAGCAGGCTTTGGGGGAGGGAGGGACCTCAGTAAGGCAGAATGCGTAGAGTCCACCCTCCAGAGCAGCCATTTCTTCCAAGGTTGGCACCTGGAGACCAACACGGCTGCAGTGAGGAAAATCAGCTTTTCACTCTCCTTGCAGGTTTTAAAACAGGTATGTTTATTGCTACTGGCAATATCTGGCAAACTTGTTCAACCATGGCCAGAAAGACAAATCTATTAAAGGCAATTTTAAAAAATGTCGATTTAAAAGAAATGGAGATAGATTATTTAATGGGACTTTCTGGGACATGCATAAACTCAAGCTTTATTTTTAAAAAGATAATGTTTTAAAGAAATTGTATGCATGCAGCAGCAAAGGGGAGAAGAAAATAAGGGACAACAGGAAAAGACGAGTTTACTTCTTTGTAGTACAAAAGTGCTCCCCCAGTGCAGCTGTATGGGTGAAAAAAACCTGTGGTTTGTGTGTGTGTATTATAGGAATATAGCCATTCTGGTGCCTTCTTAAAAGACAGAGAAGCCACAAACTTCCAAAGTGTTGGCTGATGAAAAAGAAGTCTGAAAGGGCTAAGCGTTCCCAGCCAGGAGCCTTTCAGGGCCTCGGGTTTGAAGCCTTACCCGAGCGCTCTTGCATCCTGCAGAAATCCTTGCAGAAGTAAACTAATGCAAAATTAAAATGCGACAAAGTCATTTGAGGATGCAGAAGGTGTCTGTCATGTCACACCTCAAGAGACTGGGTTGTGGAGGGGACTCCACTAACTGCACAAGCCACAGAGCAAAGTGTACTGAGTAAGTGGCTAGGGCCGGGAGCAGGAGAGGAGAACCCGAATTGCATGGCTTAAAAATGTTTTTTTTCTTTACATCAGAATTTTGCTCACCCTCAAGTAAAGAAGACTGGGTTGGCCACACTGAAAAACAACCGTGCGTTTTCCAAGCAAGCTGCAGGACGTTTGGAACACCCTTCTATGGAGTCCAGCATCCTGTGCTAAGCCAGAGGCCGGTCGGGGCTTCAGCAGTGTTTCTTCTCCCACGTGGGTTGCAGCCACATTGCTGTCCTTTCCACAGAAACACTAAATTTTGGCACTCCAGCTTCCATTTTATTCGGTAATAAAACAGGGGACCTATACAATGTCTGGCCCCTAAACTCATGCTCTGCTCAAACAGGGCCATGCCTGCATTTCAGGGGATTCCACCACACCAGTGGAGTGACGTGCCTCTATACCAGCTGCTAGATGCTTTCCGAATGAGCCAGCTCCCTCTCCTTAGCAATCCCTTTTTTTGAGAGCACTGATCAGCAGTTGGAAACGTTGAAGCAGACAGATGTTTGGCTAGCTGTGAAAGGGTATCTTTTGGGGAAAAGAGAAGCAAATGCCTTGGGGCCAAGCTACAAGTGACGAATGACACTTGCCTGGCAAGTGAACAGACTCACGTGTATTCCTCCCTGTTCACTTGCCATTCACTTGCACTCCACTTGATTTCGTCACTTGTAGCTAGGGCTGCCAGCCTCCAGGTAGTGGCTGGAGATCTCCTGGAATTGCAACTGGTCTCCAGGCCACAGAGATCAGTTCACCTGGAGAAAATGGCTACTTTGGGGAGTGGACTCTATGGAATTATGCCATGCCAAGGTCCTTCCCCTCCCCAAACCCCACCTTCTCCAGGTTTCTCCAGGTTTCACCCCCCAGATCTCCAGGAATTTCCCAACTTGGGGCTGGCAACCCTACTCGTAGCTTGGCCCTTGAATGATTTCCCTGAAAGCTGCTTTTTGCTATCTTCCGGGCAAAGCATCATTGCCTTACTCAAATTCTGCAACACGAACAGATCCAAATAAACACTGCAGTTGGTGCAAAATGCTGTTGGCAGAGTGTCAAATAAACACCGGTAGTTGTGCAGTACTGGTTCAAAGGTGTAAAAAGAGTTTATTTAGGAACTACTTTTCTGATAGTAAAGAGGAGAGACAGAGCTCTTGGCTATCTAGCTACACAGGAGAGAGAGTGGAGAGAGGAGGAGGAGATTGCCCTGTTAAGCCCAATAGGAGACAAGACAAGGAAATGACTCCTAACAGAGAAGAGAGATGCTGTCCTCACATTCCTTGCTGCCCTCTTCATTCTTTGTACACCAACCATTGCTGCTTCCAACAAATGCTGCAGCTCAGTTGGGAGCTAGGAGAAGCATTTATCCCACACCCCTTCTGCAGATACTCCATTGGCTTCCTATCAGTTACTGAGCTCCATCCAAGTTTGGGGCAGTCACATCCAAACCTCTTCATGGCCTTAGTCCGCCATATCTGCGGGATCACCTCTCTCCCTATGTTCTGCCATGGCAGCTTTGCTCATCTGAACGGGGCCTTCTGCAGGTGCAACTCTGCGCTGGGGTGAAATGAACAGCTGCCCGTGCATGCGCATTCTCTGTGGTGGCCCCCACCCTGTGGAAGAGCCTACCGGAAGAGCTCCCACTCTCCTGGCTTTCTGCAAACTACGCAAAACTGGATTATTCAAGAGAGCTTTTTACTCAGTACTGTACGGAACCAGTTGGAAAGCAATGCTTTAGTAAAGCAGTTACATTGAACAGTCATGCACTCCATACAGAGTATGGCCGTTTTCACATGCTCCCGTAAGATCATGCGAAACTCATGAATGAAGCAGCTTCCTCGCGTGCTTTCCCAGCACGATCCCCTTTAATGGTGCAATGACGTCAGAAATTGTGCCGTTAAATGGGATCGTGCCAGGAAATTGCACTAGGAAGCCGCTTCATTCATGAGTTTCGCATGATCTTACGGGATCATGTGAAAACGGCCATACTCTGTATGTCCTCATCCTGCAGGTAGAAATTCTGCACACTGGAAACGAATGCTAGTCAAGGAGAGGCAGTTGCCACACAGAAAAAAACCCTCAGATTACTGCTATAGTGCCGGGAAAGGAGCTGACCCAAAATTGCCAAAGTCATCAGCGGGAGTCAAAACAGAGCAGGTCTACACCAGAATAACAGTGAAGCAGGCCTGATGGGGCCAAAGAAAGGATGGACACATAAGTATGCACCATACGTGAACACTGTGCTTCAGAGCAAAAAAAAGGCTGGGGGTGGGGTGGGAACACACAAACAGATTACCTTGCCAGTAAATTAGAAGGGCATTCCCCAATGACTGGGTCCCTCCCTGCCGGCAAAGGTTCAAAAAAGGGCAGGGCCTGTCGCAGTGTGTGGCGAGGCGAATAGTTCATGCCTCTGATCAGAGTGTCCAGGAGTTAGTGACAGCAGGACATTGGGAAGGTCTGTCATTCATAGGGTCAACAGAAGCCAGAAGCAACTTGATGACACATGACACACACGCACACTCAAGAGCCACGGGGAGACATACTCTCACAGCAGGGCCCACTCACCACAGGGGCGGCCCCTGAGATGGCACTAGCTTCCAGAGGCTCAGCATCAATAGAGCGCCACGGGGAAAATACAGGGATGAGAGCACAAGGAATGGTGCACATACGCTCCCCATCTAGGAAAGAAGGAAACAAATCTGGGTAGCATTTGAAGTGTGAAAGCTTAAGCCCAAGACCAAATTCTGTCAAGGTGTCATGTACAAGAACCCAACAACTGCAACTGTGAAAAGGAAAAAGCTCAACAATCTTAGTAAAATGTGGATCAACTAAGACTGTGAAAAGGCAAAGGAAAGCTCTTCTTCAACTAGTAAGACGAAAGGGGGCAGGCAGTTGCCCTGGAAAGGATCAAAATCCAACCATCAACTATACTGCAGCCTAGTTGTCATACATTTGTCAGTCTGTTGGTGGCTGTTGGGTTGCTGCATTCTCTGCCTTCCTAACCGTACAGTGCAGCGCAACTGGCTTTTCGCACATGTGTATTCTATGGAGTTCTACCTCTCTCAAACTCACAGTTCTGGCTATACTGCCATCACACTCCGTAGGCTATAGCAGACAGTTAAATCAGCCTCAGCTCTCATAGATCAGTCATAACCTGTTTTTTAAAAAAACTTTACAATTTGGTCTTCATCGACTTTCACAACATTAATGGCTGCCGATCTGTGTGGATCATGCAAACCAGTTCAGCAGACATTCAAAACATCTGGTGTGAAACCCAACAACTCCAGCGAATGGCTTGTGCCTTCTTTGGAGGTTTTTAAGCAAAGATTAGACAGTCATAACAACATCAACAACATTTTATTTATATACCGCCCTTCAGGATGACTTAACACCCACTCAGAGCAGGTTGTTATTTATTTATTTATTTATATTTCAATTTATATACCGCCCATCCCCAGGGGCTCTGGGCGGTGACAAAGTATGTTACTATTATCCCCACAACAAAACACCCTGTGAGGTGGGTGGGGCTGAGAGAGCTCCTAGAAGCTGTGACTGACCCAAGGTCATCCAGCTGGCTTCAAGCGGAGGAGTGGGGAATCAAACCTGGCTCTCCAGATTAGAGTCCCGCGCTCTTAACCACTACACCAAACTGGCTCTCATCTGCCAGCAATCCTGATTCTGTGATTCAATGTGAATTTAGGCAGATCAAGAGAAGGAGGGCGGGAAGGAATGAGCCAGTGCTCAGCTCTCATGGTCCTTTCTTATGTGCCCAGGATAATAAAGATTGCAGTTCTGGAGTCAGGAAGGAATTTTCCTCAGGCCAGATTGACCAGGTATCCTGGTGTTTTGCCTTCCTCTGAGCACAGATCAAGGGTCTAAGGGGCAGTGGGGGGGCTGTGGATTTCTTGCATTGTGCAGGGGTTAGACTAGATGAGCCTTGGGGTCCCTTCCAGTTCTCTGTTTCTTTGACTGCCACAGTTGAATGCTATGAGGCTGTCTATTGAACACAGCTGATGCAAAATCCGCGGCATTCCTAGGAGAAACTAGCATTTGGACCCTGCAATGAAGAGGCAGACGGATCTTTAAAACTAATGAGACATAGTTCCTACAGTTTATTGCCTGCAAGCAATCTCTCTGCCATGCTCTGACCCCTGGCAACTTTTGGACATTCTTTAAAGGTCTTAATTTTAAACATGAAAAGGAATAATATTTAGCATTCCTGTAGCTCTGTGTTCAAAGCACTTTACGTATCTTATCACAAGAATCCTTACAACTCCCCTCTAAGGCAGGCTGGTATTATCCCCATGACAGCTTGATGGTATGTCAATGTTTTAAGGGAAAAAACAAACAAAGCTGTGAGATTCTGCAGCTTCCTGCTGGCCGGCCAGCAGATCAGTTGTTTTTGCGTTTCACCACTGATTAATTCGTGGGAGTCTCACACCCTCTAGCTTCAAATTCAGTCTGCTCTCATCAACCCCACTGTGTCAGTCCAAGGTTGCCCAGTACCGAATGCCACTGCATGTCACCTAAAATGCTCTCCTATGTTAAGTATGATTGCAAGCGCGCCAGTGATCAAATGCAGGGGATCTCTGGGGTGTGACTCATGTATCCATCACAAAGGATCCTTGGGTCACCTCGGAGGTCTCCTGCTTTTCTGTTGGTCCCTTGAAATATCCCTTCTCCCCAAGCTTGGCCCTGGCCATAATTTTTGCAGAGAGGACGTCGAGGCTAAGAGGGGGCAGCTTGCCCAAGGCCGCCTGTTGAGCTGATGCACAAACATGGCATTGGGGCGCTGTTCCATCTGCCATCCCAGCGACCACCTCCCGCCCAGAGTGCAGGTCAACTCAGTTCAGATTTCTTTTTGCCACTGATTAACTCAAAGTGCACCCTGCAAAGGCAATTGATTCAAAAGATTCAATGACATATATTTATACTACTAAAATGCAAGGTGCATGAAATAAGCCATAATAGGCTTCCCAGATACAGACAAGAGGAAGCCTGTTACGGCCATTTATTGCAGAAAGTTGCCAACTGACTAACTGGAGATGGAGATTCTTGCTGTTTCTGAACTCTCTTGAGAAAGATTGCCGGAACAGGAGAGCGGTTAGCCCCGTCGAGCGATTTTCAGCAGCTGCAGACTCCTCCGCTGGACCGTCCTTCTGTTGTCTCCTGTCCACGAGTTGCAACGTTACACCTACAAACAGAGAAGCGAAAAGGACTATCTGTGAAAGGATTATTGGAATTGAGAAACTGTTGTGGACTCTCCAGCCTCACTTCCTTTTGAGTAGTAGAAGTGTGCTTCTCACACACGTGATCTGTCTTCAGGATTTCGTAATTGTATTGCATAATTATTGCTGGGTGTGAACTGTATATTGAATTATCACCTGATGCATTACATGCACTTTAGTAGCATAAATATATGTAATTGAATCTTTCGAATCAATTGCCTTTGCACGGTGCACTTTAAGATTTATATCAATTGTTCAAAGTTCCGCGGGAGATCTTTGATCTTTTTTCTGTCTGCTTCTTCCACACTCTCCCCCTCTTCTGTTGCTACTGATTAACTCATGACAGGTTCATGCAATGTGGCCAGTGATGGAAGAAAGGTGAGCCTCACCCTGTAAGAAGCAAGCAGAGAGGGGCCGAGAGCCAGGTCCTGGCAGGCCGAGTACTGAGAGTCTGAAAAGAAGGCTTAGTTTGCATGCCAATGGCCAAAAGGCCAGATTTGCAGAAGAGGCAACCAAACAAAGATGCTTGTGGCAACTGAAGGACTCACAGCTTTGTGATGGGGCCAGCGTTGGTGAGTCAGCATTCCGTGTCCCAAGACCGTGTGTGTTCTTGTGGCTGCAGCAGACCAACTCGGCAACTTCTTTGGAAAATGTGTTTCAGGAACAGCCTGTGTTTTAAGTGAAATGACTGTTGCCCCAGCACGATCCCAAAGAGCCCCTTCACACGAGGTTCTTCATTGTTCATGTGACAGATACGTGGGAGAAAGGGCCACCACAGGTGTCTATTGACGCTGAGAGAGTTTTTCCATCACTCCATGGCTGCTCAGTGGCAACTCTCTTCCTGTGGATCCACCTTTGGCTGAGACTCCTCAAGTTCTGATCAGTCCAGTCGAAGGAAGTGAGCTGGCGCATGGCCACACACGCCCTGACCTGGAGATCTCATCCAATCTTGGAAGCTAAGCAGGGTCAGCCGTGGTTAAAAAGTGGATGGGAGACTCTTCCAAAGAAGACCAGGGTTGCAATGGCAGACCACCTCAGTTACTCTCTTGCCTTGAAAACCCCAGCAAGGGTTGCCATAAGCCAGCTATAACTTGACAACACTTTCCACCACCATAGGCACTAGAATGAAATGTGCCCCCAAACACTGCAGTCCATCACAGCAAAGAAGCCCAGGGAGGGAGGGAGGGAGGGAGGGGTCGGGACACGTGCTAATCCCAAGAATCCTGACCTGACTTTTTGGGACTGAATCCAGAGTCCGGACCCATAACTCAAGAGGAGAAGGCTCCAACCCAGTTTGCCGATCTTCTCTTCTGAATGCAACTGGGCATTTGAGGTTGGCTTCCTAATCTGTTTTTATGCGCCCTGAATTTTTTGACGTGGGAAATACTAGCAAAGCTCATGGAATTCAAGCGCTCCTTTTAAAACTGGCCCATGCACAAGTCTAAATTCTGGTGACTGGCCATGCAGGAACCATGCATCCAAACACTGAGCTTTAGATTTCTCTAAGGTCCACACAGAACCAAAGGGTAGGGCAGGACAGTGGCTTCATGCCTCATGCGCACAGGGAACCCAGCAAGGAAGCAGGAGCAGGAGAGGGGCTGGGCGGGAGGGGAGGGCAGGGGCTTCCATTTGCCTCCCTCCCTCCTCCTGATCTGGGCGAGAAACCACGAAGACCCTCTTCCACTGCAGTCCCCAGAACTCTCAGCAGCCAGAGTGGGGAGGGGTGCTGCTCTGCCCCTCCCCACTGACAGTGAGAGAGCTACACCCCCCCTTCCCTTCTGAGGAGGGAATTCAGCACCCCTGCCAGATTGACTGTCCTTGGGGCAATGCTCTGCCTGTTCAGATTTGTGTGTACAAGAGGGAGTATCACCGAGCCAAATCAGAGAAAAAGAAAACAAGCTGTGAAAACTAACTTCCATCAAACAGTATATCTTACAGTATATCTTACACAGTCTAACTGGAAAATTTAGAAAACCAGAGGCAATAAAATTAGGAAAATATATAATTAATACTTGGAAGGATTTTTGCACAGCTAACACAGTTCTCTAATAGTTTAGTACACTCTTTACAATAAAAAGGTTAGGTTGGGAAAACTTCCAAGCCACTCAAAGTTCTACATGAGCTTCAATGAGTGTTAACGGCAATTAACCAAAACTCTTTTTTGGTACAACCAGAGAATCTCAGACTAATAAAGTGCTAGAGCGTTTTGACCATTCACAAATTGTTATATGCAATCATATATACAGTGCCAACTTGAAGAAAAATATTTCACAGCTCATTTAGACTTCATGCAAGAGAAATAACCTTAAAGAGACAGTGCAACATAAGGTCTATTCAAAAACAGCTCATAAACTGGCATGCTATATCCTAGAAAATCCGGATTGGTCCTTGACTCCTTTTCAAGCAGATTATTTCCAGATATGACCCTGATGGGTAATCCAGTGTATTTTTCCCCGTTTCCAAAATTCTTTTTCAGAGTAGTCACAACGTAGAGGGATTCTCATACATTTAGAAGCATCACATTCTCAACCTCTCACCCTTGCTGCCTGGCCCAAGAAAATTGTCTGGTTGGTAGATGCCATGTAGCTAAAGCCCAGCACTACGACAACAACAACATTCCACTTGTATACTGCTCTTAAGGACAACTTAATGCCCACTCAGAGCAGTCTACAAAATGTCTTATTATTATTATCCTCACCACAATCACCCTTTAAGGTGGGTGGGGCTGAGAGAGCTCGTCTGCGCCAGGTTCATTTCCATGGGCTTTCAGATGGTGCAGGAGCTATTTGTTATAGCAACCTTCATCTAGTTGACTCTGTGACAGGCTGCTGTTGTGCCCAGAGTGGCAGCCGCCAAAGTTTCACACGAAGGGCACAGGTGAACTCTGAGTGGGGTAGAATCAGGAGGGCGGCTGAAGTGGCTCACCTGTAGGAATTGTGAGGGAAGCAGGAAAAAATGGGAGAGTAAGGAGGGGAAAATTTTCTGGGTCGGGACTTCTCTTCCAGATCTGTCCCCCTGAACTCATTGTCAGATTGGAAACAAGGGTCAGTTTCACAACCAGATGGGAGTGCTTCAACGTATCAGCTGAACTGAAAAATAAAATTGAAGTGTCTCTTGACGTGGTTTGTGAGTTGGACGGTACCAACAGGCAGAAGGAGAATTCTCACGGCCCACAAAGCCGCAGCACAAATTGTCCATGAGACCAGCGGGTCCCTTTTTCACAGTTTAGCTAGTTGGAAGCACATCCAGCAATTGAAAGCCCGCTAGAAACATGGCTTCTCTTCGCCATCCCTCAGAGCTCAGTGCTGAACTTCTGACTTCCAAGAAAGAGAGTTGGAAGGACAGAGCCTGGAGTCTGGATGCAAGAGCTGTCCAAATGAAGCAGTCCTCGGAAGGGCCCAGAAAGCCCGCTTTGATCAAGTCCTGGCCGCTGCTCTACTTCAGTGCCAGATTTGAGCGAGGTGATTAATTTAAAAATACAGCATGACCCCCTCCCCACCAGTTACCTTCTAAGAAGCGCAGACAATCAATACGGCTAAGATACACCTTAGGCATCATCCTGATCAAGGAGGAAGGCTTTGCGGGAGGAGTAACAAGTGGGACCTCCCCCAATGTTTACGGGGCCCCCTCCCCAAGGAAGCAGAGGAGACTAGTGGCCTTCAATTAAAGAGGGTTTTTATTCAAAGAGGAAACATCACATACACACAAGAAATTGCTCACAAACACACAAGATTCCTACGAAAAGTAGGGTTGAAAGTGGCACAGATCTGAGGATTTGGGGCGATCATTACCTGTCCATGAAGCGGGGTTGAGCAGTCCAAGGAGGAAGAGGGCTCCAAACAATCAGCATTCTCGACCAGGAGAGTTTTAGGGAAAGTGACCTTAAGGGTACAGCACTTGGATTCAGGAAAGTGTACACAGCGTGTACAGCATGTACGGTTTGAATGGGGCAAAGCCCAAGTTCTTAAAGGGTGTTTCATGCCCTGAGGCTGGAGAGCCTCCTCAGCCATTCGGACAAAGACCTTAAAGAACAGTTCCTGGGAATGACAAAGGTTTGATTGCCTTTGATTGGTGCTGCCGGGGTGTGACAAAAGAAATGCGCAGTGTCTCCTGCTGCTTCATAAAGAAGCCGTTGGCTAACGAGTGTTCCCAGAGCTTAACGGATGAATTTAGAGGTTTTGATTTCATGTTCCCAGAGAGGTGTGAACTTCTCAGTGCTGACTGATAGCTCTCAATCTTCAGAATAGGGATGCAATCACAGAAAGGTGGGGTGGAATGGAATGTGGGGTGAAGATGCAGCGAGAACCTCTCTTGTTGTGAATGCACGTCTGCAGCGTGGGAAGGCAGCGAGCCAATCATGCCCAGTCCTCGGCATTTGAAATTGCATTTCACTCTGAATGCACATCCCACTCAGTGGCCACTTCCACATGTTGTTAAAGCAACGGGGCTACTTCCTCAGTGCTGGCGGGTTTTTTCACAGATTCCAGATGCCTCCGATTTCAAAGCGGAAACAGGCAGTTTGTCTTCCGTCTGATCAGCGTCCTTGACCCGGCACAGGAAAGAGCGGGAAAAGACACTGATCAGACGAAAGACAAACTGCCTGCTTCCGCTTTGAAATCGGAGGCATCTGGAATCCGTGAAAAAACCCGCCAGCATTGAGGAAGTAGCCCCGTTGCTTTAACAACATGTGGAAACGGCCCGGCCCGTGACTCATTCCCTAGGTGGGGTCTGGCAATGCTTTGCTCAGCTGACTGGAATTTCCCTGATGCAGATCAAGCTGTATTAACTCAGGGGTCCTGTGATTTTTATATCATAGATTGTTATTAAACATGGCGGGTCGACTGCTCACAGCCTGAATATTGACAATTCTGATTAACTAGGAAGGCATCCTATGACATAATCCTCTTAGTGTGTTTCGGACGATGCACATTTATCCTGGTGCACCTGCACGGGCGCACCAGGGTAAAAAGGGTGCCACGGAACACCGCCTCCGAGGGTGCCGCTGGTGGCGGAGGGCAGGGCAACTCTGCCGGGCCCTCTGATGCAGGGCTCCGTAGCCCAGCTGGAGGAGGAGGAGGAGGAGGAGGAGGAGGAGGAGGAGGAGGAGGAGGAGGAGGAGGGCAGCACAGGAAGGGTGGCACACCTGCAAGCCCCAGTGGAGCCGGGGTGGGGGCAAAGCGCCTGCTGCCCTCTGACCCCCGCCAGAGCTGCACCGCGCCACTTTCGGCAGAGCCGGGGAGACAAGGTGGGGGCAAAGCGCCCGCTGCCCTGTTAGCCCCGCCGGAGCCAGGCCACACCACTCTCCACGGAGCCGGGGCAACGGGTTGGGGTGGGGCGGAGCCAGGCAGTGCTGGTGTCGGTGGAGCCGGGGTGACAGGGCCAGGGTGCGATGCACCCACCACCCTCTAGGCCCTACCGGAGCCAGGATGCGCCCTTCCAGCGGGGCTCACAGGGCGGCGGGTGCTTCGCCCCATCGCCCCAGCTCCACCGAGAGCAGCAAGGCGTGGCCCAGGCTCATAAGGTGGGGGGCGTGTCGCCCCCTGCATTTCTGCACTCCCCACACCCCCATTGCCCCCCTACCTGCCATCTCTCCCCAGACCCTTCCTGCCTCTCAGCTCTCCCCAGAGCCCCCCTTGCCCCCTACCTGCCTTCCCTCCCCAGACCCTTCCTGCCTCTCAGCTCTCCCCAGAGCCCCCCTTGCCCCCTACCTGCCTTCCCTCCCCAGACCCCTCCTGCCTCTCAGCTCTCCCCAGACCTCCCTTGCCCCCTACCTGCCTTCCCTCCCCAGATCCCTTCTGCCTCTCAGCCCTCCCCAGATGTCCCCTACCTGCCATCCCTCCCCTGACCCCTCCTGCCTCACACCTCTCCCCAGACCTCCCTTGCCCCCTACCTACCATCCCTCCCCAGGCCCCTTCTGCCTCTCAGCCCTCCCCAGACGTCCCCTACCTGCCATCCCTCCCCAGACCCCTCCTGCCTCACACCTCTCCCCAGACCTCCCTTGCCCCCTACCTGCCATCCCTCCCCAGGCCCCTTCTGCCTCTCAGCCCTCCCCAGACGTCCCCTACCTGCCATCCCTCCTCAGACCCCTCCTGCCTCTCACCTCTCCCCAGACCTCCCTTGCCCCCTACCTACCATCCCTCCCCAGGCCCCTTCTGCCTCTCAGCCCTCCCCAGACATCCCCTACCTGCCATCCCTCCCCAGACCCCTCCTGCCTCACACCTCTCCCCAGACCTCCCTTGCCCCCTACCTACCATCCCTCCCCAGACCCCTTCTGCCTCTCAGCCCTCCCCAGACGTCCCCTACCTGCCATCCCTCCCCAGATCCCTCCTGCCTCTCACCTCTCCCCAGACCTCCCTTGTCCCCCTTCCTGCCATCCCTCCCCAGATCCCTCCTGCCTCTCACCTCTCCCCAGACCTCCCTTGTCCCCCTTCCTGCTATCCCTCCCCAGATCCCTCCTGCCTCACACCTCTCCCCAGACCTCCCTTGCCCCCTACCTACCATCCCTCCCCAGACCCCTTCTGCCTCTCAGCCCTCCCCAGACGTCCCCTACCTGCCATCCCTCCCCAGATCCCTCCTGCCTCTCACCTCTCCCCAGACCTCCCTTGTCCCCCTTCCTGCCATCCCTCCCCAGATCCCTCCTGCCTCTCACCTCTCCCCAGACCTCCCTTGTCCCCCTTCCTGCCATCCCTCCCCAGATCCCTCCTGCCTCTCACCTCTCCCCAGACCTCCCTTGCCCCCTACCTGCCATCCCTCCCCAGGCCCCTTCTGCCTCTCAGCCCTCCCCAGACATCCCCTACCTGCCATCCCTCCCCAGATCCCTCCTGCCTCACACCTCTCCCCAGACCTCCCTTGCCCCCTACCTCCCATCCCTCCCCAGACCCCTTCTGCCTCTCAGCCCTCCCCAGACGTCCCCTACCTGCCATCCCTCCCCAGATCCCTCCTGCCTCTCACCTCTCCCCAGACCTCCCTTGTCCCCCTTCCTGCCATCCCTCCCCAGATCCCTCCTGCCTCACACCTCTCCCCAGACCTCCCTTGCCCCTACCTGCCTTCCCTCCCCAGACCCCTTCTGCCTCTCAGCCCTCCCCAGACGTCCCCTACCTGCCATCCCTCCCCAGATCCCTCCTGCCTCTCACCTCTCCCCAGACCTCCCTTGTCCCCCTTCCTGCCTCTCACCTCTCCCCAGACCTCCCTTGTCCCTCTTCCTGCCTCTCAGCCCTCCCCAGCCCCCCTTTGCCCCCTACCTGCCATCCATCCCCAGATGCCTCCTGCCTCTCAGCCCTCCCCAGCCCCCCCTGCCTGCCAGCCAGCCCTTCCCAGACCCCCCCTCTCCAATCCTCCCCAGCCCCAGCTTTCTAGAGCCCGTTGTATTTATTTGCACAACAGGCTTTGTTTCTAGTCTATTATATTTGGCACGAGTTTATGAGAGTAAGCACACAACATGATTGCCTATTGCGTAATACAGAAGGCGGTGCCAAACTGATGCCTGAATAAATACATCGAACCCGGCAAAATGAGCCAGGCCACCACATTGGGGAGAGGAGGAGGAGGAGGACGAGAGCAGCCTCCAGCATGGAGCTGGCTAGCGCAGTCACTCTCTTGCTGGCCGTCTACCTTTCCTGCCTTGTCTTCATATCAGCCAGGAGGAAAAAGTCGTCCCACGGGAGGCTGCCCCCGGGCCCCACTCCCCTGCCCCTGGTAGGGAATTTCCTGCAGATCACGGCATCGGAAACCTGCAAGTCTCTCCTCAAGGTGAGTCTTGGAGAACCTCGGAATGGGACGCAAGGGCTTTGCCGGCTTAATTCAGCTTGGAGGAAATCACCAGGATTTGTGACAGGACCTGGCTGCCCGTTTCCGCTCACCCTGTCCTCTGCCTGCTTTCCCCATCCCTTCTTGTCCATTCCTTTGCAGGCAACTCCAACATCCTGCCTATCTCTACCTTCCTCTGCTTGCCTCCGTATCCCTCCAGCCAGAGGGCTGTCGCTTTCCCTTTGGCCCTCCTCTCTTGTGTCTCTTCTTCTGTTTTGTGTCTCTCGGGATGGAACAGGTCCCACGATTCTCTCTTCCTGGAGCAATTTCACTTGGCTTAGGCCTCATACGCAAGCTTTCCAGCTTGGCCTTCTGGGAACCCCAAATGCTCGCTTATTCCTGTCCTGGTGTAAATTGGTCAAACGGCGGGTTTTTTAGATCTGCTGAGTGTTCGTATGGCCAGCTTTACAGACTGGCTGATGAAAAGTAAAAAGGAGATTGTAAAATGCCTGCCAAGTGGCGGCTGCAGCAGAAAGAGCCCACCCGTTGTAAGGACCATTGAGGTTTTGTGCATCCAAGGAAGTGGTATCTGTGCCATGAAAGCTTCTGCTTCAATAAATCTGTTTGTTTCAGGTGAGTAGCTGTGTTGTCTGTAGTAGAAGAACAAGATTTGGGTCCAGGAACTCCCTAATGACCCACCAGATTTCCAGGCTATGAGCTTGCAAGAGTCAGAGCTCCCTTTGTCTGAGATAAGTTTGAACACTCAATCTCTTTCTGGCATTTTGAGTATTCAGACTTATTGAGTATTCAGACTCTCGCAAGCTCATAGCCTGGAAATCTAGTTGGGAGTTCCTGGACCCAAATCTTGCTCTTCTACTACGGACAACACAGCTACTCACCTGAAACAAACGGATTGGAGAGGCAGGGTATAAATCCTCTCCGTAAACAGATGCTGGATGTGATTACTGTTCATTTCACTTCCAAATACTCTGACAAAGATTTTGTTTTACAACAGTTCCTTTTAAGATACTACCCTTTAGAAAATATTATCAGGGAAATCCGGCATTTGGTTTGGTTTCCTAGCAAACCCTTTCTCTCTTTTGCAGTTTGTTTCCTTTC
This sequence comes from Eublepharis macularius, assembly GCF_028583425.1. Classification (NCBI taxonomy): domain Eukaryota; kingdom Metazoa; phylum Chordata; class Lepidosauria; order Squamata; family Eublepharidae; genus Eublepharis; species Eublepharis macularius. The sequence continues at coordinate 56,430,599 of NC_072804.1, read as the reverse complement.
CTCCTTCTCTGTTCTCAGATTATGATTTCATTCAAATGAGCAATTAATTGACCCCACCCCACCCCTGTATTTGTTTCTGTCTGAAATCCCCTCTTTATTGTTACTGTCCTTTGAGGGCCTGTCCTGGGAAGACTGGGCCTTGGGGAAAGAGTTAAATGATATCTCCCTGTCAGAGTCAAGATTTGTGTTTGGTGACAAAGCTCCCGTATGGCAACATAGCAGAGAGTTTCCCAGAAATTCTGCTGATATTTTTGTAGGTATATTGCTGTTTTCTTTTCCCTTGAGGGAAGAAAAGCAGCCGAGGCAGCAAATGTGTGTGTGTGTGTGTGTGTGTGTGATTTTGATCAGGAAAGGGGCTGGGGGGAGGGAACTATTAGTTCCCTTCACCCCTCATTACTGCTCTTATCAAATTAAGATCCACACACACATCGCACGCTGCATTAAAGAAAAAAATCTTGAGATCCACATCCAGAGATTTCCTGCACCTAACCTGATTGGCCCAGGTCTCTCTGCTCTTTAGCTTCTCAACGGTGACTTTTCAAAGAACAAAATCACAGCATTTCTGCCTCAACCGCAAATTATTGTGTAAGACTTTCTATCAAAGCTGCCAGCCTCTCTTGGGAGAGCATCAGCACCACCAACACTCCCTGTTTGTGTTGGCAGGATCAAAATTACCACTGCTAGAAGGGAAAGTTACTCTCACTTCCATATAATTTGCACAGCACTTGATGCAAAAACCGGGCCTTTTAATGCCAGGGCTCAGCCCTGGAATGTATGTCCCAAGGGCCTCTGATCAAATCTCAGTTTAGGGATAAGGAGCAGGGCTGCCAAGTCGCAGAGCGATGAGGTGACCTGTTGGGCCTACTTGTGGTACGGAAGGTAAACACCCCAGAAGGGAAAAATGTGCTTCGGTGGGTCAGACCAAAGGTCCACTTTGATAAGCAGCCCGTCTCCAACAGTCAAATAACCCAGAGAAGCTGTCGAGAAGCCAAGAAGGGCAAGATGCAGAAACACTCCCTCGGGTCCTTCTTCCCAGCACCTGGTAACTGTGGCTCTGAGCATGGAGGCTCCACTTTGCTGTCATTGTGGCTAATAGCTACTGACTGGCCAGCCCTCCTCCCTTCTCCTAAAGGTGTTGATGGTGTGTGTTATGTGCCATCAAGTCACCTCCACTCTATGTTGACCCTCTGAGTGGAAAACCTCCAAAACGTCCTCTCATTAACAGCCTTGCTCAGATCCTGCAAACTGGAGGACGTGGCTTCTTTGGTTGAGTCCAGCCATCTCATTTTGGGTCTTCCTCTTGTCCTATTGCCTTCCACTTTTCCTAGCATTATTGACTTTTCCAGAGAGTCTTGTCTTCAAATGACGTGACCAAAATACGACAACTTCCGTTTTTTTAATTTTAGCTTCTAGGGAGAATTGAGGCTTGATTTGATCGGGAACTCACTTATTTGTCTTTTGGGGGGTGACCATTGCAATTTGCAACTATGGCAACAAATTGTGTGTGTTTGGTTAGCAATATAAGAAGAAAGAGAGTAACAGGATACAGAGATGATTCCACTTTTTAAAAAATGAATTTCTGTTCTTGTTTCTTATGCAGCTACGTGAAAAATATGGCCCAGTGTTCACTGTCTATTTTGGAACTCGCCCGGTGGTGGTTTTGTGTGGGCACGATGCTGTGAAGGAGGCCCTGGTAGACAAGGCGGAGGAATTCAGCGGAAGGAAGACCATGCCTACCTTGGAAAGGACCTTCCAAGAATACGGTGAGGCACTCGTTTTGGCCTCTCCCCGAGGGCACTCTTTGGGTTGTTTCTGATTGCCATTAACATCGGGATCCTGTTTCCCTAGGGGTGGTGTTTGCCAATGGAGAGCGCTGGAAGCAGCTGCGACGGTTCTGCCTCGCCATCTTGAGGAATTTTGGGATGGGGAAGAAAAGTATCGAGCAGAGGATCCAGGAGGAAGCTCAGTTCCTGCTGGAGGAATTCCGGAAGACCGATGGTGAGGGTCTCTGCTTCCCACTTGCCTCGAAAGCCCCTTGCTAAGATTCCCATTAGTCATCTGCATCTTGATTGTACATGCATACATGCATACAGGCCAGGGTGCTGTTAGCTGTGCCACATGATGTGGGGAGTTCCAAGCAGAAACAGTTGCCTGGATTGCTTCCGTTTGGAGAAGAGAACAGTGGGACACCTTGACTGTACTTGCATTATTCAAAATGATACAGGTGGACAGGGCTTTTTTCAGTGGGAACACGGGGGAACTGAGTTCCGGAACCTCTTGAAAATGGTCACATGGCTGGTGGCCCCGCCCCCTGATCTCCAGACAGAGGGGAGTTGAGATTGCCCTCCGCTGAGCGGCACGGAGGGCAATCTAAACTCCCTTCTGTCTGGAGATCAGGGGGCGGGGCCACCAGCCATGTGACCATTTTCCCCGAGGGCAACCCACTGAGTTCCACCACCTCTTTTCCCAGAAAAAAAGCCCTGCAGGTGGAGCTCAGGTGGAGGCACAAAGGCCTTCTTGTAGGGTGGCAAGATCTCCAGAGAGAGAAGGGGGGGTCTTGTGAATACGTGCACGCTCTCTCTCACACACACCCGTCCTCAGGTGATTCTGCCAGCTCCCAGCAAAGTTGCCTACTTTTTGGCAGGCTTGTGCCTTTCACAGCAGCTGCAGGCATCAGCTTCATTCCTGGGGGGTAAAAAGCTTCTTTTGCTGCTGCTCCTGGCAGATCCAGCTGCTGCTAAAGACGTGATAGAAGCCAGGGAGATAGGCGTGTTTATGTTCCCTTGGCAGCCCTCCCCATTTCATAGACCCTTTTCTGCCCCCCTCCACCTCGTTACCCAAATGGGGGTCTCCTTGCACGTTTGGTGAATTAGCATGCCAGGAAAGGCAGTGAGAGGGGGTAACGTGCAAGATCTTTCACCTGTGAATAGGGGGATTGTTCCTCCAGAGAACTCTTTAATAAACAAACAGATGTTCAACCAAAGAGAGGTTTTATTTGTAAAATAATAAAGACCAATTGCATACAAAACACACACAGCACACAAACAGAGCTAACTAGAAAACAGGAAAAATGGAGAGAGGTAGAGGGTTGGGTGAAAATCACCAGTCTAGAAAAGAAGGGGGCATCTGTGTGAGAGTAGCATTGAGCAACCCGTGCTTCACGGCAGGAAAATGAGAGGCTCAGACATGCATCTGAGGGTGGGTGTTGGATCCATGAGCACGCAGACAGCTATGGCGGAAGGGTAGCCCAATTATACTGTGGAATGTACCCTGGGGCAGGATTGCACCTTATGCCCAAAAAGCTCTCTCCAGAACAAGGCAATAAAACTGGGAAGATTTGATTAAACCTTCCTGGGCGCAGGGCTGGATCGACGGGGGGGGGGGCAGGGGGGGTAGTCTGCCCCTGGTGCCGCCAAAGAGGGGGCACTGGGCACGGCTGCCAGCCACTGGGCGCGCACTGGAGCTGGCGGAGGCAGCGCGGGCGGCTGAGCGGAGGACTGGGCGTGCGCGGCAAGCCAGCTGCCCCGTCAGTGGGGCAGGCGAACGGCGTGGGCGGCCTCCCAGCCCTCCGCTCAGCCACCCGCTCTGCCGCTGCCAGCTCCGCGGTGCACCATGAGCTGGGGTGGCCAGCTTACCACACAAGCGGCGCACCTCCAGCCCTGCGTGATGATGTCATGGAAGTGACATCATCATGCAGTGCCAGGAGTACGCGCGGGGGGGAAATGCCGGTCTTGGGTTGCCCTGGGCACTCACAACCCTAGATCCAGCCCTGCCTGGGTGAAACTAAAGTTATCAATGATTGATGATCTGCGACGGATGGATGAGAACAGCCTTCAGAGCTCTGAATATTTTGGAATGGGAGCATGGATAAGGGGAAGATTGGGAGGGTGTGGAGGTGATTAATTCAGGAACTCCTGGAAGACCCTATTGTCTTAGGATCTTTGCTTAACTCTGGTGTTGCAAGGCAGAAAGCTAGTCTTGCCTGGTGACTCACACGGTTGGGAGTTGATAGCCATTTTTTGCCTTGCCAGGCGGTGCTTCTATGTTTTAAAACACATGAGAAGAGGAGCTTATGATATCGCCATATTCATAAGCTTTCCAATTAATGTGAGGGCAGGTTCGACTGTTAATAACCTAGGCAAGAAGCTCACCTCTTCCAGCCCTGAACAAAACCATTTCCTGACTTTCAAGGCCGATGCAGGGACATCTCTCCTCCTTCAGACACATTCCCCTTCTTTTGGTCATGGGCAGGGCTTTTTTTCAGCTGGAACGTGGTGGAACGGAGTTCTGGCACCTCTTGAAAATGGTCACATGGCCAGTGGCCCCGCCCCCTGATCTCCAGACAGAGGGGAGTTTAGATTGCCCTCCACACCGCTCAGCGGTGTGGAGGGCAATCTAAACTCCCCTCTGTCTGGAGATCAGGGGGCGGGGCCACTGGCCATGTGACCATTTTCGCCGAGGGCGATTTAAACTTTAAAAAACTCCCCCCTTGTTCCAGCTGAACCAAAGTGATGTCATTGTGCAGTCCTGAGTTCCACCACTGAGTTCCACCACCTCTTTTCCCAGGAAAAAAGCCCTGGTCATGGGGATAGACTGAGAGGCCAGGAATCTTGGACCGAACAGTCCACTGATCCTAAGCTCTTTGCAGTATGAAATGGTCCTATCGTTAGAGGAATTTACTCCATTTTGGATAGGTGACTGCTATAGATCTACGCAGAGAGAAGGAAGGACATGTCCTCAGAGGAGGCATTGGGGTGGGTGTGGACTTGGCAATTATTCTGAACTTCCAAGACTGGTCTCACATGACAACTCTTCCTTCTGTCTCTCTGGCCTTGTCCTCTTCCAGAGAAGCCTTTTGAGCCCACCTACTTCTTGAGCCGCGCAGTCTCCAACATCATCTGCTCCATCGTCTTTGGCGACCGCTTTGACTACCAAGACGAGGAGTTCCAGGCCATGATGGAGATGATGAACAACAGCTTCCGGGAGATGAATACGGCCTGGGCCCAGGTAGCGCCCCCCCCCCCCAAGAAACAGCTGCCAACAGGTGGAAGGAATCTCCTGGCTGGGACAGGAGCAAACACCCCACAAGTATGGCCAAATAACATTTGGCAGAGAGCTGCCACCTATTTAAAATCTGTGTGTAAAATCCACCCTCCCCCTTTCTTACCAGATCCCACTTCCTTCCTTCCTGTTTTTCTAGCCCACTGCCCTCAGTCCCTCTGCCCTAGGGATCCTATTCCCCCGAAGGGAGCAAGGGATCTCCCACTTTCACCCTCTGCCCCCCACCTCCACTTCCCTGGCCAGCAGGGGAGAAATGCTTGGGAACGGGCCTCCACGGCATGCTCCCAGGGTGGCACGACGACGTCATTGGTGTCATGGCGCCACCCTGAGAGCACTCCCACACTTCGCTGCAGGCTGATCTGGGCCCCAAACGGGCCAAATTGGGCTTGTTTGAGGCCCAAATCAGCCTGCTGTGAAGCGTGCATACAGTTTTGCACAGTGATGTCACTGAAAATAGTACATGAAAAGGAGAAGAAACAGGTAAGAGCCAGGTCTCTTCCCCTCCCGCCAGGAGGGTAAGGGGACCTAGAAACCCTACTCTGCCCCTTGTTTTGACCTGTGGGGGGCAGGATGCTAAAAAGACCCACATGATTTCCTGGTGGCTTTTCATGCCCCTCAGGTGTAACTGCCTGAGGTGTGATCTCTGCTGAGCACCCACCCCTGCTGCAGCAATTGCTCATCACCTGCTCCTTGGCCCCCGTTTCCCCTCCTGCAGTTCTACGACATCTATGCCAGCTTCCTGAAGTACTTCCCTGGCCCCCACACCAAAGTCTACGATCTCCTGGAAGACGTAAGGCGCTTCATTGCCAAGAGAGTGGAGAAGAACCGCAAAACTCTAGACCCCAACTCCCCCCGGGACTTCATCGACTGCTTCCTCATCCAGATGGAAAAGGTATCCTGCTGCGGGCACGTGGAAGGGGGCTGCCCAGCTGACCACACAGGGCTTGGCAGAGACAGGAGATCCCAGGCTGGCCAAGGGGCCGGCTGCACACTCAGCAGCTTTGGCAGGTGGCTGTTGCAGCTTTTACAAAATATTTGGCATTCAGTGCTTGCAAAAGATGTGCCAAGGAAGCAAAACACAGCACCTCCTTTTTTAAAAACAGCTTAAAAAATCAAGACTGGGGATTTGTTATCAGACATGAAAATGTTTCCGGCCACTTTTGGTAACTTGGGCTTCGTAGAAAGCCTTTTAGCAGCAACGCAAATCATTTTTGCAAACAACCCATTATCAGGAGAGCAAGATTTTCATTGAGAACCTAATTTGCTCTTTGTGCACACATACACACTGTTCTCCTTCCATTCTATCTGATTAAGATTCCTGTGAATCTTAAAAGCTTGCCCATGTTCTCAGCAAAGATAAGCAGGCCCAGCTTAAGATAATATCACTTTATTTCAACCCATCACTTTATCTCATCTCCTGGCCTCTGTGTGGACAACAAAATCAGCACAACAGAGTCAGACACAAAGGTGACCCCCCCCCTCCGTGTTCTGCACAGCTGGAAGGATAGGAACCACCCACCTCCATTGGAGTAAAAGGTAAACATAGTTCCCTGTGCGAGCACCGAGTCATTACTGACCCATGGGGGGATGTCGCATCACGATGTTTTCTTGGCAGACTTTTTACAGGGTGGTTTGCTATTGCCTTCCCCAGTCATCTACACTTTACCCCCAGGAAACTGGGTACTCATTTTACCGATTTCGGAAGGATGGAAGGCTGAGTCAACCTTGAGCTGGCTACCTGAACCCGGCTTCTACCAGGATCGAACTCAGGTCGTGAGCAGAGCTTTGGCTGCAGTACTGCAGTTTACCACTCTGCACCACGGGGCTCTGTCTTCCCCACTGGAGACAAAAGAAATATTCGGTCTGTGCATGTGCCTAGCAGAGGCCTGCCAGGTGCTGAGGCCCTTCCAAGAGCTCAGAGGCCAGGTGGGTCGCCTTAGCAGCCTCGTCACGGGAGGGGAAGCATCTCCGGGCCGCCACAGGGCCTGAGAGGACAGGGCAGGGGGGATTCTCCCCAGCAATGGCTTGTAGCCGTAGGCCAACCACTTATTTTACCTGCTTTGCACCCCTGCAACAACGGGGAGGGAATCAGGCCCCTAAGACAGGGATCCAGTTCTCCTGCCTCATGTTTCCCCTCCAAATATAACTCACTTTCCCACCCCCACCACGAACGGCAAGGAAAAAGCCAGCGAATGTCCTCATGATCTCTTGCTTCTGTTTCCCTTCAGGAAAAGAACAACCCCTCCAGCGAATTCAATGTCAAGAATCTGGAGCTCACCACCCTCAACCTGTTCTTTGCTGGGACAGAGACAGTCAGCTCCACCCTGAGATACGGGTTCCTCCTCCTGATGAAATACCCCCAGGTGCAAGGTACAGAGAGGGCAGCCTTGGGGGTATCGGGACACACCCTGGGCCGAGGAGCGACTGCCCTGAGGAGGGTATCTGAGGGGCTTCGCTCTGCGTATGTCTGTGCAGTAGTGCAAGACCTTGCCTCTTTCCAGTTTAGAAAGGGGGCACGTTTTTAAAAAGAGCCCTAGATAAACTGAGGCCAGGCTTCTCCAAAAGAATCGCTGCTTTTGGATCAGATCAGAGGACCAACTAGTCCAACATCCGGTTTCCAGCAGTGGCCAATGAAATGCCCCTGGGAAGCCCAGGAAAGGCAAAAGCCAGCACCTGGCATCCAGAGATACGCTGCCTCTGCACATGGAGGTGCTACTAAGCTATGCGGGCATGTGCATGTGTCAGAGTGTGCCCGTCAGTGAGAGAGATTCATTGCCATTATCTTGGGGGGGAGGGGGTGTCTTTTATGTTTCGATCACATTCTCTTCTAGCCTGAGTTTGTTTTTTCTCCTGCCCTCCTTCCCAGGATCTCAGGCAGATTATGTGCTGCTCAGGGCCGGCACGCCCATTGAGGCCAGGTAGGCGGTGGCCTCAGGGTGCGGGGTGCCGGAGGGGGCGCTAGAGGAGGCGCAGGGGGCGGGAGCGCGTGCCATGGAGCAGCAGCCTCCTAGCCCTCCTGCCCATGCCGCCACCGCCACTGCCAGCACACGCCCCTGGCCGCGGGCAGGCATCTGCGGCAGCACAGGGCAACCGAGCGGGAGAGCTCGGAGGCCACCTGCGTGCCGTCCCAGCCACCCGCCGCAGCCATTGGGCTGGTGGCGCACACACTCCCGTGATGACGTCACACGTGACATCATCACGCAGGCCGCTGCGTGCGCATGGGGGCACCCAGCCCACCGGCTGGCGCCGCTGCTGGTGCTGCTCCCCTCTGTTTCACCCTCACAACCCTGTGAGGTAGGTTAGGCTAAGAAGGAGTTAGTGGCCAAGGCTGCTCAAGGCACCTCCTGACTGAATGAGGATTTGTCCATTTTTGGTTTTAGAAAGCATGTGTACTGCATAATCTGACAAAGCAAGATAACTGCCTTGGTTTATGGGTGCTTTGCAAAATGCCATTTTAAAACCAACGTCTCCAGGGCAAATGCTTTCAAAATGTAGCCTGGTTTTTCTGCATTGCTTCGCTCTCTCTCCTGGATGATCCATGTTAAGGAACTGTTGAGGAAGCTAAGTCAATGAACAATGTGTTTCACAGCAAAGATGCACGAGGAAATGGACCAGGTGATTGGCCGTGACCGGGCTCCAAACATCGAAGACCGGAACCAGATGCCCTACGTGGATGCCGTCATCCACGAAGTGCAACGCGTGAGCGACCTCAGTCCCATAAATATACCACACATGGTCACCTGCGACACCCAGTTCAGAGGCTACCTCATCCCAAAGGTAGGTCCAGGTGATGTGGAAGAGCAGACCAATGTGAGGTTCTTGAAACGGGTTAGTTAGCAACAATATGTTCTCAGCATTTGACTTTGTGCTGTGCAGCCAACAGATCTGTGATTTTTTGTACAGCTTAACCTATGGAATTTAGTCAGCAGAGTGGCACAACAAAAGCATATGAGAGCAATCAATGAAATGCTGGCCTTAGGCTGCAGTGCTGGCTATATATTGATATAGAAAAAAGGACCAGCTGCCCACAAGGAGTTCAGAGTTCTGATCAAGAGTGCTGGGTTCAGGTGTGGTGGATGGAAGGGGAAGGGTGTGGGTCTCTCTCCTGCCTCGCCTGCCAATTCCTGGCCCTGAACCAAGCTGGCCTCACCAGATTCTTGGCTCTCTGCTCTGCTGTGGGGCCTGGTGAGGGCAGCTCCTTCCTTGCTGAGAAGCCCCCGTTTTTCTGTAGGTCCAACCGCAGCTGCCAGAGGTGGAACTCCTTCCCCTTCCAAAGGCAGAGTTCACCTTCCTCCTCCCACCCTATGTGGCCCCAGCAGCCCCGGAACACATCTGGAGTCCTTGGGCCATTTCTGCAGGCCAACTGATGCAGTCACATGGCACTCCTGGTCAGAGGGCAAGTCATGTGACGGGCAGCCCTGGGGGGTTGGCAACCTCTGTGGCTGTATCTTAACTACTGTAGAAAGAAAGGAACACACAGCTGGAAGTGGGAGGAAGAAGGGGGCTGAGGAGGTAGGGTTGCCAGGTGCCCAGTTTTGAACCAGACAGTCTGGTATTATTTAATTTATTTATTTCAAATTTCTATTCCGGCCTCCCTGCGAGCAGGCTCAGGGCAGATAACAACATATTAAAATACAAAATACAGTAACAACAACATATTAAAATACAATAAAATCCATACACATTTAAAACAGGATGGTGGACAGCCTTCACAGGGAGGGTTAAGATTTTATACACCCCTTTTTTCACGCCGGCGGAGGCCCAGCCTCAGCCATATGCCTGGCGGAACAACTCTGTCTTGCAGGCCCGGTGGAAGGATAGTAAGTCCTGCCAGGCCCTGATTTCAGCAGACAGTGTTCCACCAGGTGGGAGCCAGGACCAAAAAGGTTGTAATCTGTTATTAATAAAGAAAATATATAATATAGAATGTCATCAATAAATTTCCCATAGCATGTGGACATGTGAGGGAGTTGGTAAATTTTTAGCAAGCGTGTCCAGTATTTTCTGATAACCTGAGGAGGAGGAGGAAGAGGCCGTCTGCTGAGGGATAGAGTGGGTGTGTGGCTCGCTCGGTCTTGGTTGCTTTGACACCGAGGGGGTGACAGTCTGGCTTTAGAAATTCTCTCTTGCCCAGGGAACAGAAATCTACCCACTGCTCACCACCGTCTTGAACGACCCCACAAAATTTAAAAATCCGGGATCCTTCAACCCAGAAAATTTTCTGGATGAGAATGGATGCTTCAAGAAGAGCGATGCCTTCGTGCCCTTCTCCTCAGGTAAACCACGTGCCCTCTTGCAAATGAGGGGAAATCGCATTCGGGGCAGGAGGGGAGTAACATGCTTGTGAACGGAGGTCTTGCTCAGGTAAGGAGACTTCCACGTTTGTCAGGACTCGCATTCTTCTCCGACCCTTCTTTACACCGCAGCCTTAAGTTTTTAACATTTACAGGCCTATTTTCTGGCACTAAGGTGTCCAAAGAAAAACATCCAGTAACATATAAAACCAACTCCAACTCCAGCTCAGAGGTTTGGCTTGGTCCTGCGCCGCCCGGGGTATGTTTGCAGTCGAAGTGGGCCTTAGACCAAGGGGTGGCACGTGGGACGTGGGTCTCTGGGGCCTCTGCCCCCCACCACTTCACCAGCTTTTCAACACCTTGTTTTTGAATGGCTTGTTGCCCATTTCATGCCTCTGAAGCACACTCTGGATACACCATAAATGAGCATTGTGTGAATGGGGTTGTGGCATTATTTGTATTGTTTTCAATTTTGTTCTGGCCCCATGTGGAGGTTTTGTGTCCATGCTCTGACATGCATACAAACTAGACATACGCACAACACTCAGGCCGGCAAGAATGAAATGTTTGTCATGTTCATCTCCATTGTGAAAGGCAGGGCTTTTTTCTGGGAAAAGAGGTGGTACAATGACGTCACTTTGGGCGAGCTGGAACAAGGGGGGAGTTTTTTAAAGTTTAAATTGCCCTCAGCGAAAATGGTCACATGGCCAGTGGCCCCGCCCCCTGATCTCCAGACAGAGGGGAGTTTAGATTGCCGTCTGCGCTGCTCCAGCGGTGCAGAGGGCAATCTAAACTCCCCTCTGTCTGGAGATCAGGGGGTGGGGCCACCGGCCATGTGACCATTTTCAAGAGGTGCCGAAACTCCATTCCACCATGTTCCCGCTGAAAAAAAGCCCTGGTGAAAGGGATGGTTGTGTAGATAGCTTGTGAGTGGTGCCCAATGGTACAGGGGAGTACCGCTCCCTAAATCTGACTTTGTTTGTAGCTCAAAGGTTTCTTCTCTTTCCAAGAATCTGGGATCATGCTCTTTTCTTCTAATTGCTAAATAGGAGCACAAGTAGTTCTGCAATCTCTCATATACATTAACAGCTTTGATGATGCAGGGTGGGCAGCCGAAAGACAGCTCTGTGAGACTGTAATACGTTGGAACGAATAAGATCAAAACCAGCAACACGAATACTGCCCCCTCCCCTCACACAAGCTGATGCACAGAAGACAAGCAATGGGCTGACATGGGCAATATCAGCTGGAAAAAGTTACTGGTGATGAAGGAACAGGGCAAAGTGAGATATCATCATCAGTATATATAGTCTGCCTTTCTCACTTAGATCCAAGATGGATTGCACAGTGCAAGTGAAAATACAACATAACCAACAGCTCAAACATTCACTGAGCACAGCTAATTTCCCTGGCACGTTTAGCAAAGTGGAAACTCCCTAGTAGATGTGTGTCTACATCAGCAGACAGTACCCCACAGAGTAGTGTATAGTCACTGTCCTTACCGAGGCACCTCTCTGAGCTACTTTTTACGACATAGCCTTATAATCTGGGTAGAGAGCCCTCCTGAATAATTCAGTCAGTTAGCCTTTATTGGCATCAGTCAGCACAACATACACAATACAAAAAACATAGAAAAACAGTTATTTCTGGAACCACTCCGGGTGGAATTTTATAGCTGTATAGAGAAACATTGCTACATTCTTGGTGGTTTTAGACAGGGCATCATTCAGAAGGTGATAGACCTTTAAGGAATCTGGGAGGCCCCTCATATTAACTGAACAATTCAGTCTTGCACAGTTTGCAGGAGGCCAGGAGAGTGGAGACTTTCCTGACCTCCTCAGGCAGGCCATTCCACAGGGCAGGGGCCACCACAGAGAAAGCCCCTGTACGGGCAGCTGTTGATTTTGCCCACCTGCAGGGCGGCCCTGCCCAGATGAGCAAAGCTGCTGTGGTGGAACAGGTATGAGGGGCCAAGGCCAGGAAGGGCTTTTGAGTGTGATAATTGAGCTATTTGTCATGCATACGCCAGAGGTGGCATGGGAAAGTTCATTCCTGTCCGTTCAAATAATAACTTTCAATTTCATAAAATCCCAAGTGAAACACTAACTGGTACAGATCGTACAACGACTGAGGAATTGCATGAGCCATTTGTGGTATTTCTAGGTACAAACTCCATGAAAATCAGCCAGTCTGAGGATGCCTTTGGAAAGTTCCCTGATCCGATCCAGGTGTCTCACTGTAAAAATGTGCTCTGCTCTCTCTGTTGATCATGCTCCCCCCCCCACCCCCTTCTCCTTCTCTCTTGTTGCAGGGAAGCGAATCTGCCTTGGTGAGGCCTTGGCCCGCATGGAGCTTTTCCTGTTCTTCACCACTGTCCTTCAGAGCTACCGGCTGCAGCCCCTTGTGCCCCCCGCGGACATCGACACAACTCCCCTGGAGAGCGGCATTGGCAACGTTGCCCCCATGTACCAGATGTCAATGATCCCACGCAGAGCAGAGGTCAAGCCCAGACCGCTTTTTCACAAATAAGACTCTCATCAGCTGCACAAGCAAGACTTCCAGAGCACGGGGGGAGAGGGTTGTGAATTTTGCTAGTTGTGACAAAGGGGCTTTTAAAAATTGCAACCACACTTTGTCCCATGGACTCAGATTGGCACTCGTTCCCAAACATGGACCATGTGCGGGGGTGGGGGGGTGCACAGCCAGGAAAAAGGGGTCAAACCCTGCTTAGCAGTTCCCATGTCCCAACCAGTAACAGCAGTACGGGGGGGGGATCTCCTTTCCTCTTTGAATTTTATCTGCTTGCCAAAAAAATGGAGCGTGTTCTAAACTTTGAGGTGACCTTGATATCATCTTCTTTGAAAGCCATGCATTTACTTCTGGTTTGTGACTATTAAACAATGGGCCCTCCATCACAATGCTATCAGTTCTCCTCGCAAGCACTGCTCATTAGCCAATGTAGTAACGGGTGACTCACTCCACTGGTCAGCCACAGCTGACGCACCCAAAAGGCCCACCTGGCAGGTGGTGCGACTCAGCCCTTACTTGGCACTTCCTAATGCTGTGCCCACCAAGGAAGAGATGAGAAGAGGGTGCCGCATCTACGTTTTCTCAATCAGCAATAATGATGATTCCCAAAGGCAGGGCGGAGCCTCTCCACCTCTAAGCCCCTACCAGTCTGTGAACTGTGAGAAGCAACACTACCTTAGTTCTGCCGCAAGTCCAAATGGCAGCCTCTTTACTCTAGTTCCCGTTTTGCCAGAAATATCTCAACAATCCCCTCCCCGCTGGCCGTACAATAGACATAATGCTTATCTGTTTAAGTTAGTTCATCATTGAAGTCTGTAGACCTTCATTTAAAATGGACTCAAGTAATTGTATCGGCTGTGAATTATGCAATAAAAGCTTGCACCTTGCTGAAGTCATCGCTTGAGCACCAAGGAGGAAGGGCCATCGTCTCTAAGAGCACACATTTGCCTGGTGCGTTCACCCAAATGTGATTTATAGATACGGTCGGCGTCCTTTGCTGGGACTTCAGTAGCCTCGTCTTAGGCAGAAATTCCGTAGGGTAAGATGGCCAAGAAATACACATAGCAAGTCTGGGTTCTTCCGGAAGGCAGTCTTCCATGCTGTGCTTTCTTTCTCTTCCCAAGGTATTGTGCTGCTGTTATTTAAAAATCAAGATACTCTCAAATATACAAAAGCTAGTTGTAAAAGTGACCACAGAAGCCTTGCTAGAAGTTTCCACAGTAAAGACAACAAGCCAGGGCTACGGTATAGTCAATAATTGGAGTATAATCTATTATTCACAGTACAAAGTGCAAAAGTGCTATAAATACATACATGAATTATAAGCCAATTTATACAAAAGCAATCACAAGTGCATAGATACAGGTAAGTAGCAAGTATATAATTGTGCAAAATGTCACTGTCCGGAACAAATCTTATCAATTAAAGTGCAAATGCCAAAAAAGTCAAAGGAAGAATCGGTAGGTGGGAGCTTGTGCCAAAGGAATATTAGCAGTCCATAGAATCAAAGTATATATAGAAGAAAACGCCGACGGGGACTTGCAGGCAAATAACATTAACCCGTTTCGTGAGGATCACCCCTCACTTCCTCCTGGGCGTGTAGCAATTCGGACTGTACACACTGTGAAGGAAAATTAACAATAAACAAACATACATTCAATTTTAATAAATATTTAAAACAGCAAACCACAAACTCACGGTATGAAAATAGCACCACAGATTCTCCCACCGTTCCTCCGACACACAATTCACGGACGTGTACCCATAAAGGTAACCATTGCTACTAATATATCCACCATAGGAGGAGTCAAAAATGGCGAGGGAAGGCTTTGCAAGAATTGAAAAACTTACAGGATTTTATTTAAACGTTCATAAAAAACAGGAAAAGTTAATATCCAGATTCAAACCATGCGGGGACAGAGAATGTGCCTGAAAGATCCATTTAGATTCTAAGCGTGATAGTAATTTAGCCCGATCAGAAGCAAAAGGACAATCCAGCATGTCAATTACTGAAACTTTAAAATCATGAGGAAGGTGTTTCAACTCATGAAAGTGGCTAACAAGGGGTGCCTCCCAAACTAGGTTCCTAATTCTAGATAGGTGTTCTTGTATCCTGATTCTTAAAGGGCGGGTGGTGCTCCCCACATACAATAAGGGGCATTTGCACTGGATGACATAAATTACATTTTCAGACTTGCAGTTTGAAAAAAACTGTCTATTAAATCGATAGTCGGGGAATATCTGTTCTGCCCTTACCATAAGGCTACACACATTACATGAGCCACACGCAAAGTGGCCCTTAGGCAAGTTGTTAGGAGCCTGATGACTGGAGAATTCCGATTTCATTACCATATCCCCAATAGATCGCGTGCGTCTGAATCCGACTGACAGCCCTGATTCACATCCTCGGATGTCACTGATAAGGTGCCAGTGCTGCCTGATAATAGATGTTATTTTTGGGGCCAATGGAGTATATTCCAGACCCCATTTGATTTTATTGTCCCTCTTCCTATGCCTGGGCTTTAAAAGGGCAGCCCGATCCGTGGCGTCTGAGCTCAATTTAGCCCGTTCAATCACACGCCGGGGGTAGCCTCTTGTTACAAGACTCACTCCCAGCTCCCGACCACTAGCATTGTAGGAATGGGAACTGGTGGAATTCCGTTTTAAACGTAGAAATTGCCCCAGGGGAATGTTATCTTTAAGATTTCTAGGATGGAAGGACTGGTAATGCAGATAAGAGCACCTGTCTGTCGGTTTCTTAAAGGGGCGGACTGACAATCCATTAAGTTCACGGTAAATGGTGACGTCAAGGTAGTCCAAATTGCTGGAACTCCCATTCCAAGTAAACTTGATGTCTGGGTGCAAGGAATTAAACCAATGTCCAACTTCATCAGCAATCTCACTATGTTTTAAAAGGACAATGACGTCATCTATGTATCGCCTGTATAGAATAATCTGATCTTTAAAGGGATTCTTTTCGTTGTTAAACACCCATTTATTCTCTAGTGCGGACATGAAGATATTCGCAATGCTGGGGGCCGCAGCACATCCCATGGCCACCCCCTTCAGCTGGAAAAAATAGTTATCATTAAACCTAAAGTAATTCTTTTCTAAGATAATGTCCAGGATATTCAGTAGGAATGGGGTGGAAGGTTGTTGTACTTCCCGCTGTAAAAGGGCATCCTGTACCACCGATCTTGCCTCCTCGTGTGGAATAGAGGTATACAATGACTTAACGTCAAGTGACATCAAATATAATGTTGGTGGAACCTCTAAGGATTCGATAAGGGAAATAAGTGACATAGTGTCCTTTAAATAGGCAGGTGTGCCCACAACTAGAGGTTGTAAGAAATAGTCTAGGTATCTTGAGAGGGGTTCTAGGATGGAATTTGAGCCAGAAATGATTGGACGACCTGGGGGAGGGCGTTCCGTTTTATGGATTTTTGGAAGTGTATAGAACACTGGTATTCTCGGAGAAGGGTTTATTAAAGCATCTCTGGTTTTCTTATCTATTTCATTATCTGCTAGACCTTCATCCAATACTATTTTAATGACTCGTTGAATCTGTACCGTAGGATTATAAGGTACTCGCTTATATTCCATCTCGTTTCCCAATTGTCTCTCACATTCCTGTACATAATCTACAGTATCCTGGACGACTATACCACCCCCTTTATCTGCCTTTTTAATAACGATGTCCCGGTCGTTTTGGAGCCCTTGCAAAGCCTCCCATTCCATTTTAGAAAGATTATATCTTTTGTAACAACGTGTGGATTCTAATTTTGTCACATCCCGCAGGACCACTCTCTCAAAACTCTCGATCATAGGATCTGTTACTGTCGGGCAAAAAGATGATTTATAAATAACTCCAGAGGCAGGGGGAGGTTCGCCTGGCCCAAACAGGTGCCTCAGTTTAATCAAGCGTACCAATTTGAAAAGATCTATTCTAGTGCGAAAAGCACTATATCCAGGGGTAGGGACAAAACCAATACCTTTATTCAAAGCCGCTAGTTCAAAACCAGTGAGAACCCGTGAGGAAAGATTAAAGACTAGGTTTTCCTGTATGGGCGTCTTTGGCGATAAGGGCCCCTGCCTAAAAAAGGCTTAGATGCAGTGTTCCGTGGCCTGAGACTACGTGTGCTCGAGCCCTCATCTCCAGAAGTATCAGTCTCTGAGGGTTCCGTAGTTTCCAACTCAGAGTTGGAGGCAATGTTGGGCGCCCAAGAAACTTTTTTACGTGGTCTCAGAAACCTGTCCTCTTTCCATTGATAAATTCTACCAGAGGTATAATCTCTCCTGTCCCGCTCAAATTTACGGACTTTAAGTTCCTTAAGTTTCTCTTTACTTTCCTCAATGCGACGTGCAATATCTTGTGTGCGTTGGTCAAATTCTGCCTGAGTAACCTTAGATTTAAGTTCCAATCCAGCTTTATCAATATCTACTGACAAGATATCCGCTTGGGCATTGGACGTTTTAATCAAGAGAAGCATCAAGTCAAACGCACACTTATTGAGTATTGCTGCCCATCTAGATTTAAACTCCTCGTCCTCTTTGAACATCCCGGGCGGCTTATGAATACGCAAGCCACGCGGGATGAATCTGTGCATGGAATAATCTGTTAAAGACGCCGCATTGAGTTGTAGGCGGCATCTTTTTAATTCAAGCTGCTCTAGGGCAGACCAATCCACAGTGACATCATGTGAATCTGTGTATGTCTGGATGTGGAGAGGGGGCGGCCATGAGCCCAAGTAGAGGCTGAACAAATTCACGGCCTTACCCCAGAATGCTTTGGGGGCCCTTTCTTCCATGCCCCCCCCAAACTCTAGGGGTATTGTAGTTGCGTGCCTTCTTTTGGCGAGCCAGATACACGAGACAAAGCCAGTTCTCAGCAATGTAAAAATTACTCGGACTACAGCCCAGCCCTTCTACCTGAGTTAAAAGCCTTCTTGAATATTTCAGTTTTGCATCATTTGCAGAAAGCCCGGAAAGTGTGGGGTCTCCTGACCTCCTCAGGCAGGCCGTTCCACAGGGCAGGGGCCACCACAGAGAATGCCGTGTACGGGCTGCTGTTGGTTTCGCCCATGTGCAGGCTGGCACCTGCAGGAGACTCTGTTCAGATGAGCGAAGCTGCCGTGGAGGGACATAGGGAGGGAGGCGGTCCTGCAGATATGAGGGACCAAGGACGTGAAGAACTTTATGTATGATAGCCAATACCTTGAACTGAGCCCGATAAATGACTGGTAGCCAATGGACTGACTGCAGAATGGAAGTATAATGAATGCTCCTCCTAGCTCCCAATCAGAACTGAGCTGCAGTGTTCTGTACCAACTGGAGTGGCAAAGATTGGTCAGTTTTTTTGATCCGTTTGCTGTTGGGGAATTCGAGTAAGGCAATGATGATTTGCCCGGAAGATAGCAAAAAGCAGCTTTCAGGGAAATCATCCAAGGCATTTGCTTCCCTCCTCCCCAAAAGATCTCCTTTCACAGCTAGCCAAATATCTGTCTGCTTCGGCATTTCCAACTGCTGATCAGTGCTCTCAAACAAAGGGATTGCTAAGGAGAGGGAGCTGGCTCATTCGGAAAGCATCTAGCAGCTGGTATAGAGGCACGTCACTCCACTGGTGTGGTGGAATCCCCTGAAATGCAGGCATGGCCCTGTTTGAGCAGAGCATGAGTTTAGGGGCCAGACATTGTATAGGTCCCCTGTTTTATTGCCGAATAAAATGGAAGCTGGAGAGCCAAAATTTAGTGTTTCTGTGGAAAGGACAGCAACCCACATGGGAGAAGAAACACTGCTGAAGCCCCAACCGGCCTCTGGCTTAGGACAGGATGCTGGACTCCGTAGAAGGGTGTTCCAAACGTCCTGCAGCTTGCTTGGAAAATGCACAGTTGTTTTTCAGTGTGTCCAACCCAGACTTCTTTACTTGAGGGTGAGCAAAGTTCTGATGTAAAGAAAAAAACATCTTTAAGCCATGCAATTTGGGTTCTCCTCTCCTGCTCCCAGCCCTAGCCACTTACTCGGTACACTTCGGCTCATATAATACACCTAAGCGTCACAGGTACAATAGTAGCTGATACCAAGGGCCAAGACCTCCGGTGACAATACTTCAAATAACCAGTAACAATTAAATATTGCAAAAGGTTACAAAGATAATGAACTTCTATTCCATAAAGTGCAGTAAGTCAAGCAAATTCAAATTCACTTGAAGTGTCAGTGTGCCATAAATACATATATACGACTGCCCCACAACCATCCTATACCTATAAATCAATAAATACATATGTACCCAAACAACCAACATTCATAAACAATGGTGTTCATATGACCCAGTCAGCAAAATATTCCTTTTCCTTTTGCAGGAACCCCAAGGAACCCATGCCTGAAGGCTTCGTTCCTATTGATCCAAAAATAAGATAAGTTCTGCAATTGATTGTCCAAATGATAATTACTGAGTTCTTGCTGCTTAAATTGCAAGTCTGCGGAGGTATTGGCTCTCGGCTTGGTTCACTCAACGAGTTCCCTGGTCCACTTCTAGTTTCACTATTTTCTTCTTCAAGTGCATGCCTTCTGGCCATAATGCTACACCAAAAGCAAAGAGGCTGTCGGGGGGTGAATCAAGCAAAACAAAACGAGGACCAAAGTCCACCCCGAGTTACAATTACTCACTGAAGTTTATATTTAGTGTTGCAGTTAGATTAAGTAATTAAAGTGCTAAGTGCTAGTCATACCACGTATAATTCCTGTTGGTTTCACTTACAACACAAGCAATGCAACCCGCTCAAAAATGCAAAGTAACAATATTTGAAATCTGGTCCAATTAAAGTGCTAAAGCTATAAATATTCTGACGTGCAAAAATGATGATACACCCGAAAGACGTACAATCAAAGGGAAACAATTCATCTAGTGTCCTCAGGAACGTTCCTCTTTCAAGAGACCAGTCCCAAGTGCTTACGTGCATCTGTCTTAGATGGAGGCATTCAATGTTCCTTATTAGTAACTTGATTTTTCCATAGCTTTCCAAATTCAAGGTAGGTGTGGTCCTCCATTCCTTCAGTACCCAAGGAGGGGAAGAATTATTTCGGGGTAGCTTTTATCCCTTATCCCAACAGGCTGCTAACTTTGATCAATCCTG
Source organism: Eublepharis macularius (assembly GCF_028583425.1). Taxonomy (NCBI): domain Eukaryota; kingdom Metazoa; phylum Chordata; class Lepidosauria; order Squamata; family Eublepharidae; genus Eublepharis; species Eublepharis macularius. Next base: position 56,410,582 of record NC_072804.1, on the reverse strand, counting down.
TTTCATCAATTCTTTTTCAATGTGATTGCACATATTCCATATTTCCTTTCCTATGTTACATAAGCACAACAATAAATACAATAAACAGAAACCCCTGATTTCCTTCTCACTGTATTCAGTCACACACAGTATTATTGCCCATTTCACTCACCACTATTTGTTTAGTCAGTTTCCTATAGAGTGCTCCCTCTGCCATCTCCTCTACAACCAGGATGCCCTCTAACCACTGTCAGTTGAAAAAGGGAACATCCTAATCACTCTAAAAGGCACATTCTACTGCTTAAAGGTACACATCCCTCCTGGTAATTACAGATAGCTAGAATAGTCAATGTTTGATTCAAACCGCCTGGGGCTACTATATTAAGTTGATAAGTCCAAAAAGTCTCCTTAATAGCTCACGTTGTGGATTCTGGCCATCGGTAAGTTTGAAAACATACAATACAGAATATCTGAATTGTCTGGCATCACCATGGACTTCCACAAAGTGTTGGACCAGGGGCGTCTCCATCACCCTGCTTTTAATTCGAGAAATATGTTCTTGTATGCGTGTCTGTATCGGTCGGCGTGCACTGCCTATGTACAGCAGAGGACAAGAACACTTAATAACGTATACCACATTGGGATTCGGTTTCGTTTTCTCGGCCATGTCGGACGCTCCTCTCCGCAGATCCGGGAGGAAGCGCCCGAGCACTCTGACCGGGCGGCTGATCTGCGAAGATTAGCCCCCAGGACTCCCAGTGAGGGAGGCAGGGTCCGGGACGCTGCGGGAAGAGCCCCCCGAAAATCAATGCGGGGGGTAAATTGCCCATTTGTCCCTATGGAGGCCGGCAGACGTGCGCGGCGCCTCGAGTGCTGCCGGGCCATGGAAAACGGCAAAGAGCAGAACTAGGCGGAAACCTGTAAGTAAGCGAATCCCTTCTGTTATTACAAGCACACGTGAAGGAGTGGTGGGATCTGAAGCTAAGAAGGCTAGTTCTTCCCCCTCGCTGAGTCTCAGAATCTGGCTGGCGGTCCCCCCCCCCTAAAATGGCAGCGAAAAAACAGAGTCCCGCTCTGGGCAAGTGAATTTCGGCTGCCCTGCAGGGGAAGGGAGAGTCGCTCGAAGAATTGGTGCGGAGGTCGGTTATCGAAGCCATAAAACCCTTTGTTGACAAGCTGAACGAAACAGATCAAAGGGTGGGCTTAATTGAGAGCGAAGTGAAAACCATTAAGGAAGCAGCGGGGGGGGGGGGCAGAGAAGTCTGCTCGGGAAAGTGCGTCACTCGTGAAGGCTACGAATAAAGAGTTAAAGCTGGTGGAGAACCAGCTGATCGGGCTACAAGTGGAACGAACACAAACAATTTTGCGCCTCCAGAACGTGAAAGAGGAGGAAAATGAGGATTTATGGGGTCTGGTCTCGGAACTATTGGCGACACCCGCAAAGGCAACTAAAGAAGAGGTTAAAAGCACCATTTTGGAGGTCCGCAGGGCTTCTTCAAAATATGCAACGAAGCGTCAGCTGCCTCGCGAGATCATCATCGATTTTTCATCTAAAAGGATCCGAGACACTATCCTATACAACTCATACAATGCGGATCTGGACTTTTTGGGTAACAAAGTCAAGATACTGAAAGACGTCCCATTTTTAGTTCGGAAAAAACGATTTAAGTATAAAAAGCTCGCAGCTCTTCTGAGGGAACGTGGAATAAAGTATAAATGGCTATTTCCTGAAGGTATCTGGTTTAGTCACAAAGATCAAGCTTACAAGATATTATCAGAAGATCAACTAAGGGATTTTGAGGATAAAAATCCGGAATTTCAGCGAGACACCAAGCAAGAAGAAAACGAGAAGTCTGAGGGGGGGGGGGAGGAAACGAGCACTGCGGCTGCAGTTGCTCAGAGAGAACTACGTCCGGGACCCAGAAGGGGGAGGAAAACTTAATTTGAATTTGAATTGTAATTTGCATTTTGTAAGGTCAACCACTCCATCAATATTATACAAAGCTTTAGTTTTTTTTTAATAATGGCAGTATGAAGGGAAAGCATTCTGTGAAGTGTAGATGTTATATGTTGTTGTTTGGGTTTTTTTTTTCTTCCCTTCCCTTATTCCCCTTCCTTTCCTTTGTATTGTTAGTTAATGTAGTTAATAAAAAGAATAAAAAATCTTTAAAAAAAAATAATGTATACCACGTTGGCTGTACTGCAGGTAATGTCTCAACCGTATTTGCCTGCCTGTCATGGTAATTCTGAACACCTTGCCATCTGCTGATAAAGCACAAATATTGCACCTCCCACATTTATAATGCCCCACAGGTTCCTGATGGTTATGTTTATTTGTTTTAAATTCTGCGTGCACCAGAATGTCCCTAATAGCTGGCATGTAACTGCATCCTGGAATTTTATCAAGATGCCAGCGTCTTTTGATTATGTTGCTATGTATTTATGGCACATTGGCACTTTAAGTGAATTTGAATTTGCTTGACTTACTGCACTTTATGCAATAGAAATTCATTATCTTTGTAACCTTTTGCAATATTTATTCGTTACTGGTTATTTGAAGTATTGTCACGGGAGGGCTTGGCCCTTGGTATCAGCTACTGTGGCTCATACAGTCAGTGGCTTTTGCCCCAGTCTCTTGAGGAGTGAGTGACATAACACCTGCTCCATTCTCAAATGACTTTACGTTTTAACTTTGCATTTACTTCTGCTGAGGTGTCTGCAGGATGCAAGAGAGCTCAGGTAAGGCTTCAAACCCGAAGCTAGGAATGGCTCCCCAGAACACCCCGCCCTTCCTTTCAGGATTCCTTTTCATCCGTCACCACATCTTCCTTCGTCATATTCTTTGGAAGTTAAGTGGCTCATCTCTCTTTTAAGAAGGCTATATTCCTATAAGACACACCCTCATGCAACACAGTTTTTTGCACTCATACAGCTGCACCTTGGGGAGCACTTTTATGCTGCAAAGAAGTAAACTTGTCTTTTCCTGTTGTCCCTTATTTTCTGTCAGCTGGGGGATGGTTCTTCTCTACTTTGCTGCTGTATGCAGGCAATTTCTTTAAAATGTGATGTTAAAAATAAAGGTTGTTTCTATGCACATCCCAGAAAGTCCCATTAAATCATCTATCTGCATTTTTAAAAAATCTGCATTTTAAAAATTACCTTCAGAAGATTTGTCTTTCTGGCTGTGAGTGAACAAGTTTGACAGATATTGTCAGTAGCTGTAAACATACCTGTTTCAGTATCTGCAACGAGAGCGAAAAGTTGTTTCCCTCCCCAGCAGCCATGCTGGTCTCCAGGTGCCGACCTCCAGGTAGTGCCTGGAGACCTCCCAGACATATTATCGTTCCACTGGGCCTGTAAGACAGAGCTGTTCCGCCAGGCATTTGGTGGCTGAAGGGGGCGGTGCCATGTCGGCCTCTCACCTTTGGGGTGGGGGAGGGTTCTCCCCACCACTGCACTTTGTTAATTTGTTTTATTATTTGTAGATTGATTTTAGTTCTTGTTTTTATCGATTTTAACTGTTCACCGCCCAGAGCCCCTGGGGATGGGCGGTATATAAATTGAAAAAATAAATAAATAAATTACAACTGATCTCCGGACCTCCGTTCCCGTGGAAGAAACGGCTACTTTGGAGGGTGTTTTCTGTCATTCTACCCAGCTGAGGTTCCTCTTCCTCAAAGCCTGCCCTCCCCCCGCAAATCTACCCCCCAATTTGCAGGAATTTCTCATTCTGGCGCTGGCATGTCTAAGAGCAGCGGAATCAGAGTCCAGTGGGCACCGTAGTGACCGACGAGACTTCCAGGGTCTGATCTACGGGACCTCTGGACGTGTGGCGACATGCCTCTGGGTGGGGAGGTAGGGTTGCCAACCTCAAGGTGGGGCCTGGAGCTCTCCCAGAACTACAGCAGACCTCCAGAGTACAAGGATCAGTGCCCCTGGCGAAAATGGCTGCTTTAGAGGGAGGGCTGTATGATATTATACCCTGCTGAGGTCCCTCCCCCCTCCAAACCCTGCCTTCCCCAAGCTCCACTCCCCCCAAACCTCCAGGCATTTCTCAGCCCAGAGTCTGGCAACCCTATGGAGAGATGTTATACCTCCGAGTCGCAATTTATCCCATAGCACATCAAATCGTCCAGCTGGCTCTGTGCTAGGTGAAGGAGCCGCGTCGCATGCAGCAGGTGTCTGAAGGACTTAAAAACGACTCATTGAACAGAGCGTTTCTAATTCGTTAGGGTTGCCCCAACCTCCTGGAATGACAGCCGGTCTCCAAGCCACAGAGATCGACTCTCCCGAGGGGGAAGGGGCAGCTTGGGAGGGTGGCCTCTCTGGCATTCCCCCACCCAAGTCTCCAGGAATTCCTGACCTGGAGCTGGCAACCATAGGGACTCAGAACTCTCTCCCCCGCTCCCCTTTATGCCAGCTACCTCTGCATCCGTCAGGAGTGGGGGGACCACAGGCCTAGGGTGGGGGGGGGCGTTTGGGCCGGCTGGGGGTTCGAGGGGCCTGCCCCCTCAGAGCGAGAGCGCCCGTCCATGCCCGAGGCCGCCACCAGCAGGCGCGTCCCGGAGAAGCGCACCGAGGGCTCCGATTGTGACGTCACAATGCCGGGCGTGACGTCACAATGCCACTGTCTCTTCTTAGAATGCCACTTTAGTATCTTACTTCTGTGGTCTGCTTAGCTCAGTATTACCTTCCCAGTCTCCACCCCCAATATTTCCAGGAATGTCCCAATTTGGAGCCAGCAGTCCTACCACTCCTTTAATCCAATGTTAATACTATGAATCCAGTTTCAGATAGGCCAGCCACGTTGGTGTGGAGCGGAAGAGCAATTTGATTTCCAGGGTTTGCGCTTTCACGAGTCAAAAGTCCCTTCATTAGATACAAGGAGTGGCAAAAGACAGAAGTCTTTATAATCCAGGCAGAGGATTGGAGTGGTATTGTCAGTGTCAGGAAGCTAGCTATAATACATGTTGTAATCAGTTTGATACAGCTGTAAAATGCTAGTTTTACAGAAAAATTCTATGTCTGAATTCAACCCTGGGGGATTCATTGTTTCAGATCTAGAAATAAACTCAATTCATGCAGTCTTGTGTTGTAATTTTTGAGGTTTCTCTGCTTGAGAACTGCTACTCTTGTGTCAGTGATGGAATGCCCTGATTATCTGGGGTCTTCTTCAGGACTTCAGGAAATGTTCCTGAAACTCTAATTTGCAATGCCTCACCCTCTGCCTGGATTATAAATATTCTCCTTTTTTTTCACTCCGAGTCCTATCTGAGAGAGGGCGCTTTGATTTTTGAAAGCTCCTACCCTGAATATCTAGTTGGTCTTTAAAGTGCTACCAGACCCGAACCTTGCACTATGAATCTAGAGATTTTCATTCTAAACCTTACATGAATGACGATGAACAATGGAAATAAAATTAATTTTCGAGACAAGACTGAACCTGACAGGGCTCGAACCCGGGATCCTGTGGCGTGGGCGTGACTTGATAGGCGGGGCTGACAGAGTATTGCGGGCACGCGGCGGCTTCGCGGGAGGTGGGCGTTGGCAGCCAACCGTTCGTTCTTATTGGCCGGGCTGCCCGCAGAGTTGACTGACGAGGAATCGGCCCAATGGCAGGAGAGTGGCAGTTTTCCGCGCGCAGCTCGGGACGGTTAGCGGCGGCTGAGAAGAAAGTCGCGACGCGGGAGGGCGTCTGGAGGGCCTCCCAGAGGCGGGAGAAATGGCCGGTGGCGGGGCAGGCTTCTACGCGCCCGCCACAGGCTCCGGGGCGGACTCGCCACCCCTCCTCAGCCTGAGGCGAAGGTCGAAGCAGCAGGAGCCGGAGGAAGCGGTGAGGGGCGTGGCCAGAGGCCGGGCGGGAATTAAGAAGGGGCGTGGCCTACGAAAGCTGGGTGGACCGGGGGAGTGGTTAAGCACGCGCATGGCTGTGGGCGTGGCCAAGCAGTTTGAATGAGCCGGGAAAGGCCCCGCGTGGGGTTTCTGGTTTATTTCTTTATCCCGTTGACAGCTAGAACCCCGCTTCTGTGTGGTGCAGTGGTTAGAGTCTCTGAGTAAGCTCTGGGAGAACCGGCTTCCGATCCTCCCTCCGCAACAATGCTGGCTGGGGGACTGGAACAAAGCCTCACTCTCTTTCTTTGCTCTACCTCGCAGCGTTGTTGTGAGATAGACCGGGGTAACCATGCATGCCACCCTGCACTCCCTGGAGGAAAGCTGGGATCAAGATGCGTGAGCTGGAGCGGGAGATTCATCTCAAGCATAACTCAAGCTTGCTGCCAGAGCAATAGACTGCTATAGCAGCCCAGTTAGCAGTGCAACCCACTCTCCTGACTTCCTTCAAACGATGCAAAACCCAATTATTCAAAAGGCTTTTGTATTGTAGGGAGGGGGGGGGGTCTCAGATGCTTCACTAATGAGTTAGGGACTATAGACTTCACCACTATGTTGCCTTATCTGTTGTTTTCAGTATGTGCTCTGAAGAGCTACCTGTGCTGCATGTTGTCCAATGTCAGCCCTAGAATTGCTTATGTTCTGTTTCAGCATTTCTTCAACTCTGTATTGAGTTCCAGCTAATGGAGTCTTTGTATACTTGTATCTATTTGCCCTATGGCATTGTTTATGGAAATGTCCTTGATATTGACTCTACTAATCTCACACGGTGTAATCCACCTTGAGTCTCAGTGAGAAAAGCAGACTATAAACAAACAAACAACCAAACCTCCCCCTAACTTTATTCCTCATGATTCAGGGATGAGAAGTGATGGGCTCCAGTGAGGCCCCCGCTATACCAGTCCTCATCAGTTTCTTGTATGAAACAAAAGCAAGATTTGAGTCTAGTAACACCTTATAGATTTCCAGGGCGAGACTCTCAAGTGAAAGCTCTCTTCATCAGATACCAAGGGAGCTTTGACTCTTGAAGGCTCATGCCCTGGAAATCTAGTTGATCTTTAAGGTGCTAGTGGATCTGAATCTTGCTCTTCCACTACAGACCAAAATAGTTACCCACCGGAAACTATCTTGTACATAGCAAGAGAGCCTTGATCTCATCCCATTCCATGCCATGTGCACCACAGGTTGTAGAAGGATATGAGTCCGGTGGCACCTTAAGAGACCAACAAGATCTTCCAAGAGTAACCTTTTGAGAATCAGAGTTCCATTCTTGAGATACAAGTAGGAATGGAGAACCCTGAGCCTTTATATCCCAGCCAAAAGGTGGGCAGTGTGTTACAAGGGAGGGCATCAGAATGTAAAGGTACGATGCAGCTTAATTGATTATTAAATATATTCCGCTCTCCCTGCAGAGCAGGCTTAGAGTGGTTTACATCAAGGTGTAAAAATGGGTAGCATAATAAAAACAATTTCAATTTATAAACCACAGCAGCACTCACATTATTCCTTCCTCACCAAAACCTATGGGGCAGGTGGAGAACTGACAGGTGTTATTACACACTGGGAGGACAATGTCCCCCTCCCCCTGGCAGGAGGCTGGTCAATTAAATGGGAGGAGTGTAGCAAAGGAAGATATTAGGTTGCAGGAGGGGATCCCAAGGCGTATGTGTGCCTAAATTGGGTTTACATTTTATACCTTTTATACCTTGCTTTTCTCATCTGTTAAAAGTTGTTACGCTCTGAATTAAGAGAGCCCTCAAATCCCCAGCATTAATAAAAGAAGCAGTGTTGGCAGGGAATCACTGCTGCCTGAGGGTCTCTCAGTATGGTGACTGGTGTGAATGGAGATACCTAGTTTGATGGCTGAGCTTCCACCAAAGCATGCTTTCAGCTCCTTTCTCAGCACGCAGGGGTGCCCTTGGCAAGCAGTGTGGGATTTACACAACATGACAACGTGAAATCATGGTGTATAGTCATGTTTGACCGTTTTAAACTTTGAACTGTATAAAGTGGTCTGTCATTTTAAAAATAAATAAATAAATAAGCAGCCTTTCTGAAGGTACATGACAAACGGGGATTAGGGTGTAAGTGGATTCATATCGAGGTTTAAGGCTGTCAAAGTCCCATGAAAGTTATGAGGCAAGCAGAAATTCAAAAGGTAAAGCCTTTTCTACATTTACTTTGAATGTCAGGAAAAGCTGGTAAGAGAAGAGAGGGGGCTAATTTCTGCTTGTTGTGCTCCTGAGCTATATACAGGCTACTTGCCAAGGAAAATTGGTTGACACGGTGAAGCCAGAGGGGCTCATTCCACCAACTAGTGGCATTTAGACTTAACTTCCTGTTTTGTTCCAATTGTATTTATTAATTGGAAGCATTTATTCCCTGCTTCACACACAAATATCTGTATGGTGGCTTATACAATAAAAATCAATGCAACAATAAAAGCAGAAAAATGCAATGTAACAGACACAAAATAAAATGGCAACAAGGTAATTAAATAAACAGCAGTGAAGAATAATTTTAAAATGCAGAATCGCTTAAACAATACCATTGATAAGACAGGAATGAAATAAAGCAGCATGCAGTTAAAATAAGGGCCTTATGTGGCAGCGTAGAGAAGCCACCTCCACGCATGTTGATGCTCGTTGAGGGAAACCTGCCTTGGCACTGAGTGAAGATGAGTCATTTGGGTAGAAACTGAGTTCACGCACACATCACATGGGGGAAAAGACAAGCATAGAGTACATACATTGAGAGACTTTACTGCTTTGTTTTTCTTCTTTGGGCAGGTTATGCTTGAGAAAGTGTTGGGAATAACTACCCAAACCAGCAGTGGTTTAACTTGCAACCTGAACACGGGGTACATAGCATATCCGGCAGGGTAAGTTCTTGGCCATCGTAAGAGCATCTAGAAATCTAGATACCTAATAAAGTCCATAAAATGCATTATTAAAACAAATTGAACTGTGCTATGCATTGCACTTGCAATGAAACTGGGGGGGGGATGGGGGCAGAGGTTCTAACCTTATTGGGAGTCTGTTGTAGAGTCTGAAATTCATCAATTTTTGGACTGTTAGGTGCGGTTCTGAGATTATCTATGAGAATTAGCCTGGGCAATAGCTGGGTTTGCTTGCACACGTGTTCTTCGTTCCCTCACCCACAGCTCATTAATTAATGACTTCTACTTCCATAGCAAACTGTAGGATGTCATTTCAGCTGAATCACAAACTATATTTGCATTCTTTCCTCAAAGCCAGGATTAAGCTAGACCTTGGAATTCTCCTATAGCAGAAGACTGTAAACTGTAATTCGTGTTTCAGGCTTAATAACAAATTATCATTTGTCACAAAATAGTAATTTTTAATAATGTCACATGTGGGAGGAGGGCCTCAGGCTTATTCACATAATGACAAACCACATTATGACTGAATCCTGGCTTAAGCAAAAATTGCAACTTAAATCATGCCAGAAGAGCAAGCATTCTTTGCATCTCTCCCTATCCAGTTGTCCCTAAGAGGAAGGGATGCAGTTAAACTTTGTGATATGTCATTTTGTTTGACTGATATGACCATGATACAGAGAATCTTTCATATAGGAATATTCCCCTCATCTGCGAGCTTTTCCAGGTTCTGAAAGCCCTCCTGATTTTCCCCTCTTTTGGTCAGGAGGATCCATTGCTTTTGTAAATGTGTCTTTCTTCCTTTCCAGATGTGTAGTTGTGATTTTAAATCCCAGGAAGAATAAACAAAGGCATATATTTAACACTTCGAGGTACTGTATATTTTCATTTTCTTAGCCATGAATAGTCTTGACTGTTTTTATTCCTAAATAAACATGAGTCCTATAGCACCATAAAGACTAACAACAACATGTTATTCTTGCATCTGTTTTTGTAGGCCAGAACCAACTTTTTTGGAAGCAGTGAGTCCTAAAGTGGCTCCTGGACTACTGGGTCTGTGACAAAGCAGGGGTACAGTTTGTTGGCAGCAGTTGCCCAGGCAGCAGAGGGTTTGTGTCTGGCGTTTGATTGATTAAAACCCATAGAGTTTGTCAATTTAAAAATATCTAATGAGTTAATAGGCCCAAATAAATATATGCTCTTTATTTATTTAGGATATTCCTATGCCGCCTTTTCCTGCTTGAGGCAGCTTACAGTTAAAATCACCACAATAGTAAAAACAAGGACCATAAAAACTATCCATAAACAGATGCAGTTCATTAAAAAGCTGATAAGATTAAAAACCTCTAATTAAAAGTCTGGGTAAAAAGCTGTGTTTTGGCCTGGCACCTAAAAGAAAGTAAAGTAGACACCAGGTGAACATCAAAGGGGAGGGCATTCCAAAGGCAAGGTGCCACCACAGAAAGTGCCCTGTCTCTAGTTGCCACCTGCCTCACCTCTGAAGGCACAGAGAGCAGGGCTTGAGACACAGATCTTCACTGGCTTGAGAGGCCATGTCACTCTGTCTTGGGACAAAGGGTGACATTTAGGTACTACAAGACACTTTGCATCCTTTTCCCCCATTGAGGTTAGCAATTTTTTCTCAGTTCATCACATGTGTTCTGCAGTGATGATGTTTTATGTTTCTGTCATGACACATCTGTTACTTTTTAATGGGCAGCAAGGGTTTTTTGCCACACTAGAGTAGCATGCCTACTTTTATTTATGTAGAGAGAAAATGGAAGATATCCTTTTCTCCGTTTCTCTCTGTTTTAGGAAAACTGTGAGTGCTCTGTCTTTCTCCCCTGATGGGAAATTTATTGTAACTGGTGAGGTGAGTTGCTTCAGGAATTTTATCATGCAAGTCTAACTAAGAACACAAAGAACATGTCTGAGGATGCAGAGGCTGTCCATGTTTATGGCATGCAACTATTGTGGACTGCTTTTCAGCATCTGGACATGCCATTTCTGGTCCCCAGCCAGTCATTTGTTCCAGGCACAGTATTGCTTTAATTGCAGCAGCAAGTGTTCAGAACAAGAGAAATTAGGATTGGGATGTCAGTTTAAGATGTGGAGAGGTAATAGTGATAACTTATTTAATAATTTTTTGATAAATGTAGTTTAACTGTGTTTTTTTAGCACTGTCCTTGTGCTGGGTGTTTGCAGTGTGCTTCTTTCTATTGACTGTGCTTGTCTCACTGAAAGAGGCACAGGCAGTGGCATATGAGTCTTGTTCATTCTTGCATAAACATTGATGGTGTGTCTTTTATTATTACTTAGTTTATTCTTTTAGGGCAAACATTAACTTTGTTTTATATTTTAATGCTAGGACTGGTGCGGGGAGGGATCAGGAAAAGAAAAGAGGGGGGTACTCTCTCTTTCTGAATGCATAAAGCTGCCCGGAAGTCACCTGGTACTTTCCTCTTTGTCACTAACATGCTTAAGCTGGAGGTGGTGAGAGAGCAGAGCTCCATACCCACCTCAGGTTGGCCTCTTGTTCTGGTATTAGACCAAATAAAGCCCAGCCCTTAATTCTGTTCTGGAATCTCCCCTGCAGAATGGACACAGACCAGCAGTCCGAGTCTGGGATGTCGAAGAGAAGGCGCAAGTGACAGAGCTCCATGGCCACAAGCACGGTGTGGCCTGCGTGGCGTTCTCTCCCAATATGAAGTACATTGTCTCGGTAGGATATCAGCATGACATGATTGTCAACGTGTGGGACTGGAAGGTAAGAAACGGCATTGCAGAGAGGCTCCTTGAGCTGTTTGTCCAGAGGCTTGTGATGTAACACTGAAGCTCTCGTGCAGAAGGACCTATATGGAATTTGCAAAATCTGTAATGGGGAACCCAGGAACTGAGAACTGAATTTATTGTGCAGTTGCACTTCCAAATGTTTAAACCCCACAAATCAAGAAGGTGAAATCATTCTTCTGCCTTAATGATAGGTTTCTGTTGAAATTACACCCCTTGTACCCCTTGCAGAAGTTACTAGTGGATGATTGTTTTCTGCCTTGCAGAAGGATATGCTTGTTGCATCCAACAAAGTGTCTTGTAAGGTTATGGCTGTCTCCTTTTCGGAGGATAGCTACTTCGTTACGGTCGGCCACCGTCATGTCAAGTTCTGGTTCTTGGATGTGTCCAAAGAAGTTAAGGTAAGTGTCTCTACATGTGAAGTGGTGCTTTCAAAACAGTTTCCTGGTTTCTGTTCAGGTTCTTCTGGTTCATTCCATTATTGTTTAATTCCTACAGTAAATAGAAGAAGCCTTTCTGAACCCATTCTTTGCAACAGACCAGACTTTGTAACCAGAAAGCTGATGCTCTTAGAGTTTTTACCAAGCCATGAGAGTCTCCCTTTAAACATCCAATTATCCCTTGGATGGATCATGGCCTTACAGATCTCTGTCTGACATTTAACAAATAAATTTGCCACCTTGTTATCAGTTCCTTCCATTAAAAAATAAATAAATTGAGAATTTAGAGTATAGGCATGCGGAGAAGTTTCTTTGTTTTCTGAAAACTTGAAACCTGCAGAGAAAAACTATCGTAATCTTAAAAAAGTATTTTCTTTTTAACGCTTGGGCCTGAAATGTTTTGCTCTTTGCAGATTAAGGAGACTGTTCCACTCATTGGTCGCTCTGGACTTCTCGGAGAGCTTCACAACAACATCTTCTGTGATGTGGCTTGTGGGCAGGGCAAAATGTCAGGCAACACATTCTGCATTTCTTATTCTGGTCTCCTCTGTCAGTTTAATGAGAAGCGCGTGCTGGAGAAATGGATTGATCTGAAGGTAAAGGTTTTCTTCTGCTGCCAAAGATGAGATGTGGCTCCTGCGGCCTCACGGTCTGACTGCTTGCCTGTCTTTCTTCTTCTTTTAGGTACCTCTAGCCAACTGCATCCGTGTGAGTGAAAATTTTATCTTCTGTGGTTGTGCTAATGGAATCGTGCGAATCTTCCACACACACAATTTGCTTTACCTCACTGACTTGCCAAAGCCACACTACTTGGGCATTGATGTTGCCAAAGGAGAAATGTCAAGGTACAAAGCCGTGTGGGACTCCAGGCCTGGGAGCTGGGCTGGGAAGTGCAACATCGGTGCATAAGGATTTGCCATTTTCCCAACCTGCCTGTGAATTCTGCAAGGAGAAAAACAAAATGTGTTGGGTTGGACTTCCAGTTCCCAAACTAGGTGGAAAATAGGTTTCTTGAAGAGCAGTTCCAGCACGCTACCATCCGGATGTTTTTAGCTTCTCTCATGCTTTTCTGTTTGGGATTGAACTGGGCTGGGGATACATATTGTAGAGCAAGGATGTCACTAGACTGGAAACAGATAAGCGGCATCTAGGCAAACCACGCTGCTTAAAGTCCAGCTTGAGCCACGGCAGAGCCAGAGGGAGGGGCTGCCACGCTGCAGTAGACTTAGTGGATCCTCTTCCCAGGTCTGCCTGAACTTCCCTGAGTGTCTGTGGGGCTTTGTTGGCTTTCTCTGGAGCGTGCCTCAGCACTTGCTTGTGTTCTCTGGGGTCATCTGTGTGCTATGGCTCCTTGTTCTGGTAGCCTAAGAGGAATTCTCCCCCCCCCCCTTTTTTTCCCCTCCTCATTGGCTTTCTCAAGAATGGCAGGTGCCACCTGGCCAGACACCATTGCCTTGGCCTTTGATCCCAGCCATCATTGGCTCTCCTGCGTATACAAGGACCACAGCGTGTATATTTGGGACGTGAAGGACACCAGTCAAGTTAGGAAAGTGTGGTCTGACCTCTTCCATAGCTCATTTGTGTGGAATGTTGAGGTGAGGAATGCTTCTGTTTGGAAATAATGCCAAGGTTAAGCACGGGCTTTCAGCAGTGACCAGGGTTTCAAGCGTTACGCTCGGATGAAATGGGTAAACAGCCCTACCCCTTGCGTCTTAGAACTGTGCATCTCAAGGCCCTTTCGCTCCTCTTGCTCCAGGAGGGACAGCTGTCCCATCATACCTCTGGGGGTTTTGTGCCCTGGTTTTCTTTTTCCACTCACACTCCATGCCTCTGTCTTAGGTATATCCTGAGTTTGAAGACCAGAGGGGCTTTTTGCCCCCAGGATCCTTTCTAACATGTTCATCAGACAATACAATTCGGTGTTGGAGTCTGGAAGGCAACGCAGAAGCTGAATTCCAGAAGAACATCTACAGTAACGTGAGCATCACAGAAAGCCAGCCTGGTGTAGCAGGACTGGGGAGGCCCAGGTTCAAATCCCCATTTGCCGTGGAGCTTCCTGCGTGTTTCTCTTTCAGCCTAACCTTCCTCACAGGATTGTTGTGGGGCTCCTCTATCGCTTACATCACTTGCTTTTAGGCTCCAGGCCAAAACAGATCTTTTTCCCCCAGGCCTTTAGTTGAGGGTTTAATCTTACCAGCTTTTTCAAATGATCTCCTGTTTTATAGATACTTTTATGCTGTTTGGATCCAATGTGTTGTTTTTAATGGTTGATTTTATAGTGTTATGTAGTTTTAATGATAAGCTGCTTCCAACAAGAATCTGAAGAGGTGGCATAGAAATGGCCTAAATAAATAAATAATAAACCTATATGCATCGCCCTAAGCTCCTGGGATGAAGGGCAAGGTGAAAATGTGGCCGGTCGAGTCTATTAAGAGGCAGGTGTGGCCTTGGTACAGACTCCAGCTTTGCCCTGTAATTTCAAATCAGCAAGGAGATGAATGTCAGGGTCTGGAAGGTGCCTGAATGATCATCGTTGATGAGGCCTGGCTGAAATGCTTCCCTCCTGGTCTGTTACTGCAGCAGCTCTCCATCTCTTAATTTTCCTTTTGCTCAGTTTTCTTTTAGCAACATGTAATGAAGGTATGCTCTTTGCCCCTCCTTTTAAAGAATTTGCTGAAGGTTGTCTATATGGAAAATAACACCCAGCATTTGCAAGATTCATCCAATGTGCCGGACCGAGGAGAAAACACAGGATATCTGGATGTGAAATCTGGTGTCCGAGTCCTGCAGGTCAGCCCTGATGGCCGGCACTTGGCCTCTGGTGACAGAGCTGGAAACTTAAGGTGGGTCTTCTCTTGTCCCTTCTGGTTTCACCACCTTTCCTTGAATGGTCAGTCCAACTGGGCCTTAAATCAAAAGCTCCCAAATGTTTTCCTTTCTAACAGATGTCTACCATAGTCACTTGAACACTGGTTCTGATTCTTGAACTAGGAGCAGAACTTCCTTTAGCTACGCTGCCCCATTTAGGGCTGCCTTCTTCTGCACCAAAACCCAAATCTTCGACTTCTTGGGGCCGTTTCCAGATGGCTTACCTGCCTCTGGAACGTTGCGCCATCTTGCGGGGAAAACGCGGAATATCGCGTTTTCTCGCGCGAGTTTTGTGCGACGTCGCACAAAACTCGCGCGAGAAAATGCGATATTTTGCGTTTTCCCTGCAAGATGGCGCAACGTTCCGGAGGCAGGTAAGCCATCTGGAAACGGCCTGGGACTAATCTGTACTTACCGACTCTTGCCTTTGGTTCTACAAACCAAACTAGCTTTCAGAAAATGCCACCCTAACCGCAGATTATTTATTTCCCAAAAGAATACAAATTAAGTATGTACATTTGGTTTTTACAGGATACATGAGCTAAAATGTATGGAGGAGGTGATGAAAGTTGAAGCCCATGACTCAGAAGTTCTCTGCTTAGAGTACTCTAAACCAGAAACTGGTAAACTTCACATAATCTGCTCATTTGTAGTGCTGACTTCAGACAAGCTCATGGGACGGAGGTGGGAAGAGCTTATTGCTCCTAGCTGACCGTGGGAACCGTTCTGTACAGTTAAATTGCTTTCTAGTCCTTTGAAATAAGCGTGCAGCTTAGGGATCCTTTTTGCTCTGTGTAGGGACGGCCCTTCTAGCCTCAGCAAGCAGAGACAGGCTGATCCATGTGTTGAATGTGGAGAAAAATTATAAACTAGAGCAGACCTTAGATGACCACTCATCAGCCATAACAGCCGTGAAGTTTGCCGGTAAGTTCCCAGGACTCCTCCAGGAACTGGGCCTCCTTTCCAGGGGCCTCCTTTCAGTTTGTTATATCTTGGGATACTGGGGAAATTCGGTTTCTCTCCTCAGAGTGTGAAAAGCGCTGCATGATTGATGGTGTTTTGCATGCAATAGCGCCAAACATGACTGTCGGGACGTTTTAAATCTCATCAGTTTCAGTCAGAGTCAAGTATGTCTTCCCCTTTCTCTGCTCTTGTGCCGCTTCATTCGGCTTGCACAAGAGACGCTGTGTCAGCTGTACCCAGCATGGGTTTGAGAGCTGGCATCAGCGAGCAAAGGGATCCTTCTGCTGCCCACAATGGCCTCCCCTGTCTTTCTTTCCCTGCAGGAGATGGTGACATTCAGATGATTAGCTGTGGAGCTGACAAAAGCATCTATTTCCGCAGTGCACAAAAGGTGAGCTTGAGCTGCTTGGCATCCAAGAGCCTGTTGCTCACAAAAGGGTCTCTGCCCTCCCCCCACCCACTTTTGTGTCCAGCTATTCACTGCCGATCCACTCCACTTGCTAGAAACAGTTTACAGCACTGGGACAAAGCACTTGTGGTTGTGCCGCTTCAGAGCATCGTTTGCTTTGTCCTCAGGTTGCTGACGGAGTCCATTTTATTAGAACTCACCACGTTGCAGAGAAAACGACGTTGTATGACATGGATATTGATATAACCCAGAAATATGTCGCTGTGGCCTGTCAAGACAGAAATGTCAGGTGAACCATTTGGTGATGTTTCCCCCCTAATAGAATAGGCTTTTGTGCATGCTTGGCTGCCGTGTTCCATGGAACAGTGGAATGGCAGATCTTCCACAAAATCTTGCTAATCTCTAATCCCCCCCCCCGCCCCCCGAGATCTCCAAACTTTTGCCCTTTTCCTCACACCTGTTGTTGTGCACTGTTCCTACATCCATCCTCTTTACTCGTTTATTAATTATTGAGATAAAAACTTGTGCACAATCTCCAGGGAACATTTCCCACACAGACCTCTTTGCAATGAGTGGGAGATGTGCAGGAGCATTCTTGGTGCTAGTTACGTTATCCGGAGACTTCCCAGCTGCGGTACATTTATGTAATCTAAGCACAGGCATTTAGTTGTCTGCATTTAAGTCACATGTCCCAGATAATAAAACAGTTATCTATGTGAGAGAATCACTTTCTGCTTCTCTTTTCAAAAGCTTTATACACAATGCCAAGCGAGCAGGTCTTATCTTGTGTCAAGCCAACAGGCACCCACACACCAAAGTAACTTCTTATCCCCTTCAGGGTATACAACACAGTCAGTGGGAAGCAGAAGTGGTGCTACAAAGGCTCGCAAGGGGATGATGGATCTCTGCTGAAGGTAAACATGAAACTGCCAGAGCTTTGGAAAACTGCCGCGCCAAAATGTGCTTTTTTTCTTGGTGCGCTCCTTGAGTCTGTCGCGTTGCCCCCACATTGCTTGACTTCAGCTTCCACAAAGCAGTGTTGGGGATATTGAGCAGTGCTACAGTCGGCTGAGAGGAAGGACTGATTATGCCAAGATAAGGGGCACAAAGCATTTTGTAAGCACTGTCCCAATGTCCTGTGTTCTTTCCTTTGGTCATTCAACATGTAGCTTGAATGAAAGAAGCGGGGCCTCTTATTTACCTTCCTTGCAGGTCCAGTTGGATCCCTCTGGAACCTTCCTGGCCACCAGCTGCTCGGACAAAAGCATTTCCGTTATCGACTTCCACTCTGGAGAGTGTGTTGCCAAAATGTTTGGGCATTCAGGTGTGTCTGGCAGCGCTGCTATTCTCTCTCACCCCTGTGTGTAACTTCCTTTGCCTTTTTCTTGCTTGCCTATCAGCTCCCATGCTAAGAGGTGAATTCCCCCAAAGTCCTGCTGTGGGCAGCAAGAAAGGAGCCAAAATTCAGCAAGAGCATTTGCTGGGTCCCTTCTGTTAACCTTTCTATGGGAATTCTGGCTCTGTGGTGCAAAGGCTCACTGCTGCTCCTGAGGTTAAATGCAGGTAAGACGTGGGAGATGCAGGCCTTGCCTTTTGCAGCAACTTTGTTGTTCAGCCTCTTGAGGAATGTGAGCTTCTCCCCACTTGCTGCAGTGGGCAGTCCGTGCAGTCACCTACATCCAATCGGAGGCAGGAACAAGCTCAGCAAGGAAGAGCGGGATTACCTGCAGTTCCCAGCCATAGGTGAAGAAGTAATACTCATCTTGTAGCTTTTTGAAATTTTCTTTCATCACCTTCCACGTATCGTAGTTCTTTTTAGGGTGAAGCCTGAGGAACCTTCCTCATAGATGCATTCTTCCCTCCCCTGCCGTCAGTTTTGACGTGAAGGTTCACAATCTCCAGCCTTTTCCCTTTTGTGTGGTTTAGTAGGCAAGAGGGGAGAAATGCTTCTTCGCGACAGGAAAGGGTGGACAAGGGAGCACACTGTGATCTGCATCCTGTTTATAGAAATACATGTGCCTCCTTGTGAGTAGGCACTTTTGAATGTCTTTATGTTAACTGCCCACCTGTGGTAAATGGGCTTTGCGTTATTAGGGTACAGAACGATTGCTGCCTTGTGCCCCCTTTTCTAAAATACTGGGACTCAAATCTTGGCAATCCCACAGAATGTCATGGAAGCTGTGAACTAGAGAGAAGGAGCCACAACTAGCCTTCACCTGAGTGTTGGGAGAGAGGCCGTCTGCGCTTATTCCCAGCCACTCTTTTCCACTGCTTTACGTTGTTTAACAATGCTGAAAATAGCCGGCAAGCTTGGTTCAGAATGAGACCAGCCCATTTCCCAAGTCCCGTGCTTCTCAGTGCTCACCTTTCCCTCTGTTATTCCTTTTTTTCCATGCCATTTATCTTGCATGCCATTTCTGGTACCTCAGAAAACTTGTTCCTGGGCTTGTCTGTGGACATTGTCCAGTTAGCAAGCTTGAATGCCTGTTAACTTGTTTCTGAAAGTCTGTCTGTCTCCTTTATGTTCCAGAGGTGGTTACAGGGATGAAGTTTACTTACGACTGCAAACACTTGATCACCGTCTCAGGAGACAGGTGGGCCATTGGAGTTACATCAGATGTCTGTGAGGCTTCAGATGTAGGCAGGAAGGTGTGGGAAACTATTTGCTTGGATGTAGTTCAGAAGAACTCCTTGGCGTCTAAGTAGTCTCCAGGGAAGAGAGCCTGGGGGCTTCCTAGCAGAGCGTTGGCGTACGGGCAACACTCTTGGATCCTTGGACAGAAAAGAGCAGTGGAGGGCTGGATCCTAGGGATCCATGGCGTGTAGCCCTCTGCTGCTGTTTGCTGCCTGGGAATCCAGAAAGGTCCTTGTGCTGGAGGAAAGTGCCACCACTAGCAGACCAAATCTGCAGGATACAGCCGAGAGGGGTGAAAATTTCAGCCTTGTGAGCCATGTTCTTCCCTCCCTTCCCTCGTCCAGTTGTATCTTTATATGGCATCTTAGCCCGGAAATTACCACCAGCATGAAACAACACTTGATGGAACTAGATCAGGTCCAGCAGCAGAAGAAGAGAGCCAGAGAACAGGCGTGGTCTCCACCGGTCAGGTACTGGGCCAGCCTGGTGCTCATGGCCTTGGGGCAAAGCCCCAATAATCCCTCATGCTGGGGTGACTCAGCTGCAGTCACGGGACATGAGAGACCTCTTTAACTTCCTGCAGGCGGGAAATCCGTGTTACCATGCCAAGTGGAAGCACTCCCCGTGGTGCTGGTCTCCCTCCTGACTCCGACACTGAGGATGAGCAAGAGGAGGAAGAAACAGCCGTCCAGACTCCCACCAAAGAGGACGCGGACATGGGTATGGGGGCAGCTGGAAGGGGGATGGGAGCAGGGCTAAGCATGGAGGCAGGCATGGCCCTGAACAGAGAGCAGGCAGGCATGGCCTTGCATAGGGACTGCACCGTTAAGACCTGAATGGCTGTCTGCTCTCCTCCTGCCTAATTTAAGTTTGTTGAGGCCTCAGGAGAAAAAGGAGTTGGATCGCTTTAGGTATCCTTAATGTCTGTGCTCAGCTTTTAAGATTTTAAGAATCTCTTGTGGTGGTTTCCTGAACTTAGAAGGCAAAACGTTATAGCCCAACTCTACTTCAGAGCATTTCCCCTTTAAAAAAATGATTATAATGTGAAAAATTGTTCCTGTTTGCTGACATCTCTTGCCTTTCTCAGCGACATGTCGAACGTGGCTGTCCGTAGCTCACGCCAATGTTTTCTGCCACTTTCCAGGTCCTCCTTGTATCCTCACCAATGGCAGAATGCCTATGTGGGCAAAGAGACTGGTAAGTAGGATATTCTGACCGAGCTGCCTCATAAGGCCAAGGAGATACCGAGGTATCGTGCAGGACAGAATAGCCCAATGGGGGACAGCTGGTGTGGGTTCATGTCCCAGGGCTGGGGTACAGGGAGCTCCACTGCTGGTCTTTTATCTTTGGCTTACCCACTCAAGCACTCCAGATTTTCTCCCCTCTTTTTCTCCCCTTAAGCACGATGTGGTTGCCAACATTATATCCAGTGTCAAGGCTTGTCAGAGTTCCCTTTCAACTCTGCTGTGAAGCTAACCAGGTTTCACTTCAATGCCACTGGAAGGCTGAATTGCAGTCTGGGGGGATCAGATGGGACGTAGATGTTTTAAATAAGTAAACGAGGGCTGCCCACGAGACTCTGCAATCCAGAAGGCAGCGACAGCGGAGGGAGTTCTGATCCCCCTACCGACAGCGGTTAAGTAGCTGGGATGCACCAGGCCAAATTTTGCTTGAATTCCTTGAAGCAACAGCAGAGGGCCCACTTGAGAGAATGCGAGCTGATGTTTAGATCCAGAAAAGAGGACAATGCCCCAGGAGACTAGCCCCTTGGGCGTTCAAATAATAAAACTTGGTGCTCTCTCAAGTGGGTGCAAATTTGCTTGTAGTCAAATCCTTGCAGAAGATGTAACTGAAATCTTGGCTGGCTCTTTGTCTTACAACAACGCATCACGCATCCTCCAGCCCCAGGCGCTGTGTGTGATCCTTTTTCTTTCTTGATATTTTTTTATTTACTCAAATGAAATCCCTGGACATTGTCTTCTCTCTCTAGCTTGGTGAGGTAGATAACTCAGACAGCGCAACTATATCCTCCAAGGTGAGTTATCAGCCACAAGGACGATGGGCTGAACGTGCTGACCGAGAACCGATTAAAATTCTGCTGGACCTGGATCTTAGTTATTTCACCCCAATTAAAAATGACAGCATGAGCGACATAGAGCTGGAGCCACAGAACCTGGACCGGCTGCTCTTGCAGGTGAGAAGCATTTCCTTTTGTGGTTCACAAATTGTTTTGTAGAGGGCTGTCCCGCGTCGCCCCCCAGCCTGAGAACCACATCAGGTTTCTTTTCAGAGCCCTCGGACAGAGTCCCAAGGCCCACTGAAGAAGAAGTCTCACGGCAGCAAACCCCCTTCTCTCTGGGGAAGTCCAGCCGAGAGAGTGCGGCTCCTCACCCCTGCCCAGACAGCTCTCATGCATTTGCACAGGGTGGGCAGAGGAGACCCTCCGGGTGGATTGTGCCCCAGCGGATCAGCTCTGCCTTCTGCCTCCCTCACTACTCTTAATGGGACCCAAGCCGGCTGTGGGAGGCAGTCCCCTGTTGCTCCTCTCCTACTAAAGCTGCCTTATATCGAGTCAGGCTGTTCTGTCAAGCTCAGTATTGTCTGTTCTGACTGGCAGCAGCTCTCTGGGGCTTCAAGCAGGACTTCATGCCTGCAAAGTATGCATTCTGCCACTCATCCCATAGCCCTTCCCAAGCAGTCTTTTCTGCAAGGCAGGTGGTTTTTCCCCCCATGATTAAAAAACCAGTGGATTAATTGATCAGCCCTTGGGGCCAGTTATTGACTATCAGCATATTTTGGAAACCTATACTGCAGCCCTCATTTTCAGGTTCTGAATTCCTGCATTACTTGCTATCTGCCCTCGAGTCCTCTTAATGTCTGTGGGCAAAGTGTGAATTCATTTCATTCTTAATGAAAATAATTGTCTTTTTATATCTCTTGCAGACAGAGAGCTCCCCTAGCAACACGACTGAGGACTTAAAAGAGCTAGACCTGACTTCAGAAGATGAGGCCACTCAACAGCTTGAATCCTTCAAAGCAGGCCGAAATGCCCAGTCTGTGCAGACAAGCAATGATCCTGCTGAGGCAGAGAGGTTAGTTGTTGCTGCATGCCTGGGGCTTCAACCCAAATAATCTAGAAGGAAGTTCCATTGAACCTGGTGGGGCTTCCTGGTAAGTGAACATGTTTGACGGTCATGGGCCCAGGCCCTGGGGACCCTCTTCTGCAGAAGGATCAGTCGCTGGTGGCAGTTGATTTGCTTGAGGTCTGACGGTAGCAGTAAACTACAGGGTAGAACATTTTACTGCCTCTGCCCACTACACCTCAGCCCTTGAATTCAATAAGCTTGAACCAATGAAGTAACCCTTTTCCAACAAGCACTGGGACTTCCATCTCTTCTTTGAAAGGAAACCGGTGAAAGACTTGCCTCTTCAGCTGACTTTTCAGAAGGATCTGGATTCGGGTTTTGGCCAACCACAGGAGGGTAAGGTTTTGAAAGATGCCTTGCTCGTTCTGGGCATTCCCTCCCTCACACTTGTGAACTCCTGCAGACTCTATTCGAGACCAAAGAGCTGACAGCATCAGGAGTTCACCTGATTCCTGCTTGATTCACTGAAGCACACTTGCCAAGGTCCTCTGAGCCAGAGAAGGGTCCATGTAAACGTGTATGCTGATGGCTGTAAATTTCTTAATCCCACGAGAGGATGCAGAGAGCAATCTATTAGCAGAGTCATCCTAACCCTTATAAAGATGATCCTGCTACCTAAACCATGGGAATGGTTCTCCTCAGACGATACCGCCCCCCCCCCCTCAAGAAAGAACCCACACAAAAGCTCTGGACGATAGTGAATGAAGCAGCAATACAACCGTGTAAATAAATGCAGATTTGCATATAACACAATGTAACATGTCACACTGAGCAATAAATACAGGTACGGCACATAGAATATGAAGGTATTCATACAGTGCAAAGACTTGTTTTGGAACAAACGTCCCACTGAATATTGCATCTAAATATAATTAGAATACACAAACACACAGTACAGTCATTACAAAAAGTCTTCTATAGTCCGTAGAAATTATCCTCTGCGTTAAAGTGCAAAGTGCCTATTACAATAAGAAGCCGGAGGTGGAGAGTGGCAATGGGCTAGTATATCCTTTCACAGTCCAAAAATTAAATTAGTTCCAAAAACGCCGACGGGAGTATGCTGGCAGATTTCAATTAACCCGTTTCGTGAGTAAACAACTCACTTCATCTTGGGCATGAACATTTCGGACCGGACCCACTGTGAACATAAATTACAATCAACGCTTGTATCCATTATACATCGCTTATATGAATTTATACAAAGTTTCATAAAATATATCCACTCACAGTGTAGTGCAAGCTCCGTCTACCCTCTCCGGCAGCAAATGAATCAGGTGGTGCTAACGGACTCATGATTAGTAAATTAATTACTGTGTATATATCAATTGTTCTTAATCCTTGATATATGTTCTTGTATTCTTATCCTGAGCGGGCGGGTGGTACTGCCTATATATAACAAGGGGCACTGGCATTGTATAATATATACCACATTGGCTGATTTACAATTTGTAAATCCATGTCGCAGGGGTGTGAGGGTCGGTAAAATCCGATCCAATCCTACCATGTGGCCACATACATTACATGTGCCACATGCGAAATGGCCCTTAGGCATGTTAGGACGCGGTGGTGCATTTGAAAATTCGGACCTAATTAAAACGGACCTAAAAAGAACGGGGTCCTAGAGGCACCCCTGGTCGGTCACTTTCATGACTGTAAACATACACATCATGACTTTAAGGTCTCCGTCCTTGAACATTTGGACTGCCCGTATGCTTCAGACATAAATAAATCACTCATGCGGTTGGAGTCTAAATGGATTTTCCAACTCAATACCCTCTCACCGCATGGATTGAATTTAGAGATTATCTACTCTTGCTTTCTATGAAATTTGGTATCGGAGGCTCTACTATAAGTAGTGATGGTTTCACAGACCTTCCTCCAGCTGGAACCTACTTAGATATAATTAAAGTTGGAATTGGCCCCACACAATTGATATATACACAGTAATTAATTTACTAATCATGAGTCCGTTAGCACCACCTGATTCATTTGCTGCCGGAGAGGGTAGACGGAGCTTGCACTACACTGTGAGTGGATATATTTTATGAAACTTTGTATAAATTCATATAAGCGATGTATAATGGATACAAGCGTTGATTGTAATTTATGTTCACAGTGGGTCCGGTCCGAAATGTTCATGCCCAAGATGAAGTGAGTTGTTTACTCACGAAACGGGTTAATTGAAATCTGCCAGCATACTCCCGTCGGCGTTTTTGGAACTAATTTAATTTTTGGACTGTGAAAGGATATACTAGCCCATTGCCACTCTCCACCTCCGGCTTCTTATTGTAATAGGCACTTTGCACTTTAACGCAGAGGATAATTTCTACGGACTATAGAAGACTTTTTGTAATGACTGTACTGTGTGTTTGTGTATTCTTGTATTGTAAAATTATATTGTAAAGTTATTATAATTGAATTGTTGCACTTTTGCACTATTGCACTTTTTCACACTTTAAAAAAGAAAAACATATTTTTGAAGTTCCCCGGCTTGTTTTTTGTAACTATAATTGTTAGTCTGGGGTTGCCCGCAGTTTTGCCTTCTAAATATAATTAAACAATAAATACGACTTTTAGCAACTTCCCTAGGCCCTTGACTCATTTTGCACAAGAACGTCTTCAGATAACCATGCTCAGATCAGTCATTCCTGTTTGCATGCTGAGCTCATCTCTCAGCCTCTTTCTCTTTCCTTGGTTTTAGACCAAGAGTCTGTAGTTTCAGAAGTCGAAGCAGAAATTACTGACCTGGATGAGAAAAGCAGCTCTCTGCCCCAAACTCCAGAGCAAGAGAAATATCTCAAGCACCATTTTGAGACTCTGGTTGATGCCGAGACTGAAGGTACCGCATCCTGCCCAGGAACTGTGGAAGTAATTCACCTCCAGTGGCCTGCTGCAGGCTCCATTGCGAGACGAGTGCCAGCTGCTTGACAAGGAGCCATTTGGAAGCCCTTGGGATGTGTTTAGATTGGATTTCAGTAACGCCCTGGAAGAGCAAGCCCCCCCCCCCCTCGTTTGGCCCTCCTGGAGACTGATGCGTTTGCTGAGAACGGCCCCAGAGGGACAGCCTTCACCGTCCCACTGCCACCACCTTCTCCCCATTGAACCCTTGCTGGGGAGTCCTAGACCTTCATGCATCCCGGGTGGGAAGGCCAATGGGCAATCTGCCTCTCCTACACCAGAACTCCAGAAAGCTCTTCTCTCTCCTTTTCAATACAGAAAAGTTTGATGGCAACTTAAAGGACCTGAAGCCACCTGAAGATGAAGATGAGGAGGCCGCCTTGTTTCTCAACCCTCGCCTGAGCATTTCTGCCAGATTTCTCTCACGCTGTCAAAAAAATAGCAGGTCGAGGAAAGCTCTTTTTAAAAATCAACAATGTACAGTAATCTGAAAATTCATGTTAAGGCTGTGCTTGTTTTTACACAGGCTTCCAAGGAACCGTCAGCCTGCGCAGCCTACTTCAGGTGTTCCAGAGCAGGTTAAGGAAGAGATGCCACTGCCCAGAGAGCCCAAGATGTCAGAAGTAGGTTGATCTACTGCAGTGGTGCTCACTCTGCTGCTCACAGACAGCCACATTCACAATTACTGTCAACTCAAAGAGCCAAATTTACTTCCGCCCCTGGCATGAGGCCTGCACCTCAGGGAGGCTTGCAGCTTCTCCATTCCTCCAGCAACAGCTGTTTCAAAGTGGAAACCCCCTGGCGACCACAAGCCCCTCCACGCAAGGGCCTTGCCTGCTTCTCTGAAACATGGGGCAGTTGCCTATTGGGGAACAGTGCTTAGAAGAGCCATAGGTGGCTCCTAAGCCCCTGAGTATCACGGATCTATGGAATCCTGAATGAACAGCGGTGTTGTATTATTATGCATTGCAGCCCTTGACATGTAGTGGCCACTGGAGAGCTGCTGTCATTGGGCTAGATTGGCAGTGGTCTAACTTGCGATTAGGAAGCTTGCTCACATGGCATGAATGTCAGAAAGATCCCTCCCATGAAGTTGCATGATGGGGGAAGCACATCTATATCACAAATTGAAGGTCTGAGTACAAGTTAATTGCTTCCTTCAAAGACCTCTGGGAACTGTAGTTTTTGTGAAAGGTCCCGAGACATTCGTTACAGATCCCAGGCATCTCTGTAGAGTGCTGGAATGCATGAATGTGCTAGCATGGCAATGAGTGGGCATTTTGTAAAGAAATAGACTGAGGATATTCTTTCTTAAAATATTCATGTGGCAGCTAGAGCCCTTGTGGGTTGACTTCTGACTGTGAAATAATGGTTTTTAGAAACCGCCGGAGGGATGTCTATTTGAATTGAAGGACAAGCTGGATACTAAAACATGCAGCGCTTCAGGTAAGCAGCTTGGCAGGGATTTGGGGGTTGGTCGTCTGTGCCATGTTGCCTAAAGGCGGGCGGGGGGCGGGGGGGACCTTTGCTTTCTGTAGTACCAGATGATTACCCCAAGAGAAGATTGATTTGATCCTGCACCTCACTTCTCCCCTGTAACTGAAATGCTTCCCCATGCTCTTCTAGAGTCCCTTTCTGCCTGTCATGGACTCTTCGGTGGGGCTGCCTTTGAAAAAGTCCAGAAACTTCAATTGGCACATTATGCAGTGCCAGAAACACTAACCAGATTATTTGCACTGGCATCCACTGTTTCCAGGCCGTGTTGGGTGCTACTTGTTGACTTATTAAAATCCCTACACGGTTTGCAGTTAGAGTACCTGAAAGAATTCCTCTGCCCTTCTGAGCCCAGGTTTTAGATTAGTTGGGGGGGGGGGTGGTGGTGGTGTGTGTGTGTGTGTGTGTGTGTGTGTGTGAGAGAGAGAGAGAGAGAGAGAGAGAGAGAGAACCTGTCTGTATGTGAGATAGAAGTTCGCTGGTGTCCAAGCCGGGACCTTCTCAGCCGTGGCTTCCAACCGTGCCACACCTCAGAGACTGGTCTCCTCCCTCCTGTTCTTTGGTGGGATCTGAAAACTCGCCTGTTCCGTCGGGTCTTTGATGGGGCACGGACGTTGTTTTTACAGATTTGTATGGCTGACTCGTTTTGTCAGTTTTTGTTTATCGTTGCTGCTGTGGGTGCTTTCTTTATATTTTAGCTTTATTGTTTTGCTCGTTCTTTTTTTATAGATTGCAAGCTGCTAGGAAGCTGCAAGCTGCTCTTTTGATATAAATGGCAGGATATAAATGATCTAAACAAAAAGATAAATTAATCCTCTTTTCTGTCCTTAGAATCTCAGGTTCTTGTTGAAAGCTTTGAAATGAATCTGCAGTCTTTGTGCTCCAAATTTCAAGAAACTTTGCAACTTTATGATCAGGTAAGACACAAGTCAGGTAGGCAGCAATATGAGTTTTGGGTTTCTCACCTGAGGGGATAGCTGCCCCGGTCCTCCCATTTGTTCTGGGGTCTGGAGTCATGAATTCCAGAGTCAGCTTAAATAAAATTGTTTATTCGTTTAAGGAGTGTTTGCAAAAGTATAAAGCACTCTTATGCAGGCAACAGGCATAAAACAAAGAAACCCTGTTGGTGCTACATAAAATCTGCCTATCTAAAACTTAAAGAGTTTGCTACCTAAGCACCTCTGGTTGGCATCCATTCGTTGCTTATCTTAACCATCTGTTAGAATGTGTGCTCCCTCCCATGCCTGGTTGGTCTGGCAGAGGGATATGCCGAGCAGAAAAGAATAGAGGAGAGCCCTGTGTGAACTGAAAATCCATCTTTTCTAGGACTCAGTGTATCACCCAGCAACTCAAGAGCCAATCAGGGCCAAGCTGTTAATTAGCGCTTCAGCTGTGTAGAGAGTGAATGTGGAGCTTCTCTGAGAACAGCCTGCCAAGGTTGCCTCCAGGGGACTCAGCGACTGCTCCGCAGGTGTTTCTAATCAGCCCAGCCACAACATATCTGAGCTAGGCCACAACCTGGCAACACTTGCAGTTCTGAACCGAAGTTCAGCCATCTTGACCAAGACCCTGGCTTCCACTGGCAGTTCCTTACATCATCTTGAAACACTTCATTGGCTGCCAGTTTGTTTTCCTGGCTCCATGCAAAATCTGTCATAACCTGGGACTTGCATACCTGAAGGAAGCCTCTCCCTGTCTCAACCCACCTGCCAGTTGAGGCCCTCCCCGCAAGCTCGTGTGCTATTTCTGTGGAATGGCCTCTGAGAGGAGGTATGGAAAGCCCATTTGCTGCTTAGGCAATGTGGTACCAGAGGGCTTTTTTGCACTCAGCGTAACAGGATTGTTGTTCTAATGACCTTTTGTGGCCTGTTGGCTTTGTTAATTGTGAGCTTTGTACTAGGGCAGGGCTGAATTTGGTATGATGGAATGCTTTTGTTGTACTGTGCGTCTAATTTTGTTGCTAGCAGCTTTGAACCTGATAAAGACTGCAGGATAAAAGATGTTAAATAAATAAGGGTTTTCTAATTGTGTTGGGGAAGGACAGGAAGCAGCTGGCCAGTTTCCTTGATGCTGCACAGTTGTGGCTTGGTAATAACACTAGGATATCTGCTATTGTGTTTCTGTGCAATCAGAATTTCCTTCCTATAGTGTATACCCCATTTTGGTACTTAGTAGCTTGATGATGGTGCTTGCTTGGATAGAGGAGCTCACTGGCCTGTAGGCAAGGCCAGCCCCCTCACAATCTGCTCTGTCTCCCCTTTCCTTCCTGTCCCAGAGAAGTGGGTGTATAGCCAAGAGAGTTTCTGGCTCACTCCCAACACAGGCTTGACAGCTGCAGGGGTAACTTAGTCCTCAGTGCTGGATTTGGCATGGGACTGCTGCCAGGTGCCATCCCCAAAGGCATTCAGATTCTCAGGAGCTGCTCTTGTGATCCTCTGAAGTCTGGATTTGATTGACAGCTCTCAGCAAAGAAAGGTAGCGCTGGAAGTGGAGGATTAAAAGGTTTGTGCTTGTTTACCCTCCCCTGCAGGTTACTTCCTGCAAAGACTGCACCAGAGAAGAGCTCCTCCAGGTAAAGGCCCTGCTGCTGAGGACTTCCTGCTGGATGAAAAGCGAACTGGACTCGAGAGCAGTGAAGGACAGCCTGGATGTGGCAACAGCCACAGACAGCCCCTGCCTGGGGCTGAAACACCTCCAAGGAGGGGAGGCCCACTGTCTTCTGAGACACTACTCTGACTCCCTGCTGAAAATGGTAGAGAAAAAGCTGGATGAAAGGAACAAAGCAGATGTCTCCTGAACCCCTTCCTCCCACACACACGGCGCTCGTTTCTGTGTAACTCCTGAGGAGTTGGCTGTTTGGGGACAAAACTCTGTTCCCCTCTAGCAATCTGTGTGTGTGAATGTGTGTGCTTTTTCCTCCAGAAGCAACCGTGTCCATCCATCTTAGCTTTTTTAAGGGGCCTGATTTCATAAGAAGCATTCTGTATGAGAACTTGTTAAGCAGAAATCTTTGCTTATTCTGAAAGCGTGTTTATGTGATAGACTCTTTTTATCTTGACAAACGTGATGGACTCATTTTATCTTGACAAATACAGTGTGTATTTTGCAAGCTCTGACAAATAATAAATTTTTGTTTGCATTTAAAAGGACTGTGTTTTACTTTAGATAACCCCCCAAACTAAAGCAAGGGATTGCTTTGTTTCCATTTGAAGCAAATGTGTGCCTACTTTGTGCTTCTGCAAATCCTGTGTGCTTGCCTTGGGAGATGAAGTTTAATTCCTTTTATAGCCCGACTAGCCCTCTGTATAGCTAGCCAGCTACTTCTGCTGCGGTCTGAAATGGTACAGCCTAACCTGGGGTGCAGGTGGGTGGAGCAGAGCAGTGTAGAACTGATCAGTGGTCTGCAGGTATCTCCAGCTAAAGAAACTTGGGTAGCAGACCTGAAAAAGACTTGCTTCGGGGAGAACTGGGAGTGCCACTTCCCGCTTCCAACCCCAATGAATGGGTGTCTCTCACTGCAGGAGAAAAGGGGATGATGGAGCTCACTCTTCATTTCAAAGAGCAGCAAAAGACATAACTAGAACCACAAAAACAGTTTGTGTTTGCAGCATTTTTGCATAGACCAGGGCTATTGTCTGACAGATCTGACAGATGAAAATGACTGACAAAGAGCCTTTGGTCAACTTGAGAGTGCCTACCAAAAGAAAGATCTGAAGTGGGAGCTTCACAGGTGGCGCTTCTCAGTTGCCAGGCTGCACCATTATTGTTCTGGATTTGGCGTTAGTTCAAAACAGCCTCGGAAACCAGCATGTAACTGTAACGATTTCAGGCTGAATAACAGTCCACGGTGCATCAGGCCCTCGCGGCTGCCTTTTGGCCTAAAGGGTTTCAGGCAGCTTGAACGGACCCCAAGACCCCAAGTGCTGCTGCACTGACATCTTGTCCAATGGGCAGCCACTGCTGAAACAAAGTCTAGTCTAGCAAGCCAGGTTCCTTGGGATGTGGGGAACAAGGGAGACAAAAAGACCTCAGCCGAACTCTTCTCCAGCCTGATTTGTTAATCAAAAGGAGACAGTGACTGTGTAAAACCAAACTGCTCAGAAAGCTGTCCATAGAAACAGGTTTATTCAAATCTGAGCACCAAGCAAGACATGGAAATGTCTGTTTGAGAGATTTGTTTGCTTTTGATGCAACGTCCCCCCCATGGATCAGTAATGACTTGGTTCTTGAACAGGGGACTATTTTTACCTTTAAGCATCAGCCAAGGGTGTCTGGAATGAGCAGCGGAAAACCCCACTGAGCAAAGGATGCCCAAGCAGTGGTCGTAGCCCTAGGGGCTAGTTAACGAAACTCACTGATAAGCAGCTGGGGAGACCAAGTAACTACCAAGTGAAGGTGAAACCGGCTAGGCTGGAAGGATTCTGGCAGCTGAAGCTTGCCCCTCTTCTACAACCACCCTGTTCCCCTCTGCTGCTCTTTGCTGCAGTGATGAGTGCACAGAGCCTGATTCCTCCGCTAGGTTTTCTTCTGTTGGACATCTGAGTCTCTCATGCTGCTTTGCCGAGAAGAAATGTCTGGAGGACCCAGTGTAGGCAAGCGTCTCTCGTGTTAGGAAAAACATAATGACATTTGGGGAGGTCCTGGGATAAGACTAACAGCCAGCATTCACTGAGTAGCATCCCACCATTCAAGAGTCCAAGAAGGTCTCCAATATTAACATTAAAACAAATCCTGCTGCTTGCCCAAGAAACCCAGTGTGCCACTGTGTATAACAAAGAGTATAGTGTGACTCAGAAGTCTGCATACTAAATTCTAGTAAATAGACCTCTTTAAGAGGAAATCAAAATGAAAATCGTTTCGGCAACGATGCTTACATTGTACTATTCCAGTCTCTGTATTACTAGACCCCCTGATAATTATTTTGGCTTGCTTTTGTTTCACTGTATGGCTTTCTGGTCTGATCCTTATATTTCAGCTGAGGCTGTGGTGCATTTCCAGCCCCTGCAGCTGTTCTGCCAGAAAGGCTGACTGGGTAACCGTCATCTGGTCCCCTCTCCATATTCAAGTGTAGGATTTGCATAGAGAGGATGCAGAGCCTTTGTTTCCTTTGCAGTTATGAGCCAGAGTATGCAAAGGAGATGGAGGCCACTCATTCAGACACCCCCTTTGCCTCCCGTGGAGATTCAAATTGCCAGAAGAGCCAGCAGATTTGTTTTAAATAGCACACGCTCTGTTGTAATCGCCCCCAGAATCTCTCCAGCTCAGCAGGCTTCAGCTGAGATTTTGGATTTTGCTTGGCAAGAAACCAGAAGTTTTGTGCCAAGACTTTTGGGCACTCTCGTGCGCTTGCTGAATGGTGGGTGGGTGTTAGATGAGGGACTGGAGTTGGCCCCTCTGATCGGCTGGAAATTGTCTGAGGGTGTTTAATTTTGATTGATCTTTCAAACAAATCTTTTGTCATCTTTGCTAGGCAGCCTAGACTCTGAATTTGATCTACCTCTTCACAGGAAGGAGAATCGGCTCGGGTGCATGATGGCCTAGAATTGTGGACGTCCAGGATTCCATTCCCTGATCTGTGAGATTATAAATGGGAACAGTGAGAATTGAGAGTTGCATCTTTGGGTTCCATCTTAGCTTCACAAGGAGCGCTGCCTTCTCCTCGGTCCTGAGGCGTGAATTTGGAGGCACCTTCCAGGGTTGGTCAGTATCCCCATACAGCTCAAGCAGAGGTATCAAAGCAGAATAACTAGTGAATCTAGGGGACTTGCGGAGGGCCACTGCATCAGTCATGCCTAAATCGTTCCTGGTGAAAAGCCGCAGCTCAGCACGGCTAAGAGCCCGGGACTGGGGAGAACTTTCTGACCAGCTCCGTGGAGATTCATACATCCCAGGTACGTATACTAGCTACGTGCTAATGCTCTCTCTTTGCACAGCTTTAATTAACTTTTTAAAATCACATACCACAAGCTTGACTGTATGTGAATATACTTAAAAGGATTCCTAACGAATGCTAGGCTGACAGGCCATAATTAGACCCACTCCCTATGTTCCCTGTGGCAACTTGTGTCCATACGTTTCACTCACACAAAGCAAGAGTCTGTTTCATCAAGATGAATGCTGGCTGTTGTGGTTTTCCTCTTTGCAATCCTAGCATTAAAAAAAATCTAGCTTAAACAATTCCATAGTTGCTGGGGGCTTCAAGTTTCTTTTAGCATTGTGTTCCCGGAGGCCATAAAGCACCAGGAAGCAATTTCAGGCCCCCTAGCACCTCCAAACCTGGTTTTTAAAAAGCTCTTCCTCCTCTATCTGCATTCCATGCAAGGGCTACTACAATGAGGCACCAAAACAGACTTCGGTGATGCAGGTTCTAGCTACCACTGCTCCAAAATGCTGTTTCCTTTCTTCACTTTTCTGTTCACCCCCCTGGTTGCCTATTTTTTTAACGGCAAGGTCCCCGACAACAAGGTGTTATTTTGAACTATTTGGTTCTTCCAGAAAGCAGCCTGGTGAAAAACCTTCTGGGACCCAAGATTCTCAGGGACTTGACTGCATTTGAGCAGACACAAGAAGACCCCCAAAGCCTCGTCCAAACCTTGTTTCATTCTCCACCGGATGCCAGGGGAAAACATTTGAAAAGCAACAGAGTAAGCAGACCCTCCGGAGGGCCCAGGCGTTTTCTCATCAGCTCTGTGGCATTCCTCTGGACACTTAAGAAAAGGTTCCTTTAGGGACTGTCTTGGACAGACAAAATGTGTTTACTGGTCATGGATTTGATCAAAGCCTCTCACTACATTATCTCTGTGGGTTGGATCCAACCAGGTTGCTCACTGGTGGAAAAGGGAGGCCCACTCAAACGGCCACGCTGGGGACCTTGGGACCTACATGAACAACAGCCATGGGGGGTGAAGCGTTTAGTAAGCAAGGGATCTCACCCAAGACTGAGCAAAATAGCTAGCTGGATCCAACCCAGTATTTACATCATAATAATATTTGATTTATATAGCACCCTTCAGGACAACTTAACGCCCACTCAGAGTGGATTACAAAGTATGTTGTCATTATCCCCACAACAACAATCACCCTGTGAGGTGGGTGGGGCTGAGAGAGCTCTGGAAGAGCTGTGACTGACCCAAGGTCACCCAGCTGGCTTCAAGAGGAGGAGTGGGGAATCAAACTCGGTTTTCCAGATTAGAGTCCTGCCACTCTTAACCACTACACCAAACTGCTCTGAATGGCCCTGGCTCTAGTCGAGGCTAGGCGGTCCTCCTTGGGGCCAGGGACCACCAACAGCTGTTTGTCCCCTGATCGGAGTGTCCTCCAGGGAATATATGGGGAGAGACGGTCCCGTAGATACGTTGGTCCCAGTCCGCACAGGGCCTTATAGGTCAATACCAGAACCTTGAATCTGATCCGGTATTCCACTGGCAACCAATGCAGCTCGCGTACGAACGGTGTTGGGGCAGAGACCTTGCTGATTACATTTCCCGATTCAACAGCTACCAATCCTCTACCCTTCCCCTCCCATTGCCTCATGCAGGGCAGGGGTTCCCAGATGCAAGCCACCTTTCAGTGCTCCATCTGCAGCAAGTGGTTCCCGCTGCAGCGCATGCTGAACCGGCACCTCAAGTGCCACAACTCTGTCAAGAAACACATCTGCCAGTACTGCACCAAGGGCTTCAACGACACCTTCGACCTCAAGAGGCACCTGAGAACTCACACAGGTAGGAGGGAGCCAGCCTTTCATGCGGGAAGGTCCCTTTGTGGCTGAAGTCGAGGCTGACTGGGGTCTTGAAGCTCCTAGGAGAACTCCCCTTGCTGCCTCCCCTCTACTGCTAGGTAGACTCAGGTTTTAACTTATATTAAAAAATAAATTCAAAATAAGATTGCTAGGGCAGATCACAACCAGTACAGCAATAGACACTGATGCCAAGATCCAGTAAACAAACTGCACCCGCCTAGGGAGAGACTAGAAAATTCCATCACACTACACAGGAGAGAGTACCATTTTAAGTGATATATTCTCTAACCATCATCTTCCTATAGAATTCTTTCTAGAAACAACCATCTTTCTCACACATGGCAATATACACAGTATCACTGGCGGTAGGGAAGAACAATCTCTTTCAAGGAGGGACCTCCTCAATCTTTTTTCGCTTGCAACGTAGGTGTGCGCTACCATTAAGCAACACATTCCTGTAATAAAAATACTGACAGACCAGCAACATGTTCCCTTAAAGATGCTATCAGATCAGCTAACACCTTAAGGAATAAACTGACATCAGTTTATGCTCCTACCGTGCAGTAGGCCTCGACTGATTCAAGCCACCATCCACTAATAAGATCAAGACACCTCTATTCCAGGTCTGCCAGTAAGCTGTTCCTCAGGCCTCAGGAAAGAAGCTGGTACCTTCTCATTAGCAGAGTCTCTCACCAGCCTCTGCATTACTTATTCAAGCAAACAATGAGGCAGATCCAACCAGCTTCCCCACTCAATCGCACCCACTCCCCTCCTTACATGGCGTTTGTCCATGCAGGTCCCGTGATCCCCAGTGTAACTTTGCTGGGGGACCCCTCCTCGTATTTTCATCATCAGGAAAGCTGGCTGGTTCCACCCAAATATCAGATTTCCATCAAATGAGGCAAGAGTAGTGACAAAGTGTATGGTTACGATTTTTTTTAAAAAATCACATCTTCCAAGTTCAACCCACACGTGATCTCAGCTCGAGATACTGTACACGTTTTCTGTATGCGGCAGTCAGGAGAGATCAAGGTGAGCGCTACCTTCCACCTTGACTGGCTGAGACCTTGCTGCTCTCCAAGCAAGCCTCAGGATCAGGGGAGCCACTCCCTGCTTAGAGCAGATCTATCAACGAACCTGCAGTCAGTCTGTCCTTTCTCCCACATCACCGCTTTACATTTCAAAACGTAGTCAGAGGAAGATTCATGAACATCCAGGCGATACTTTGAAACCTTTGCTCCGGGCTCAGGCGTTGGCGGGTGGAGGAACTGAGGCAGATGCTTGGCCGTCTCAGTGCCTTGGTTCTGCTGGATCGAGGCCAGCTGCGTGCACCACAACCACCGGCGGGACCCAGCTGCACAAGAGCAGAACGCCCAGGGCCTCCAGACCATCCCCTCTGCCCTGAGGTTAACAAAACCTGCTTTGACTCCTCCCCAGGCATCCGTCCCTACCGCTGCTGCGTCTGCGACAAGGCCTTCACCCAACGCTGCTCCCTGGAGTCCCACCTGAAGAAGATCCACAGCATCCAGCAGCACTATGCCTACCGGGAACGTCGCTCCAAGCTCTTTGTGTGCGAGGAGTGCGGCTTCACCTCCGGCGGGAGCGATGAGTACTACGGCCACGTGCGCCAGCTCCACCCCACCAGCGGCCTTCTGGGCAAGGAGTTCCGGAAGCTGGTGGTGCCTTCTCTTCACAGCAAGTTCCATCTTTTCTACCCTTCTCCTTACTGCGGATGAGTAAACTCTCTTCTTTTTTTAAAAAAAGATTCAGTCCCTATGCTAAGAATGAAGGCCTAGAAGCTTAATGATGTAAAACCAGCCACCTGCTGACTCATTTGGCAGAACTTGGTTGGTTTTGGTGGCCTTGCAGGGGACAGAAGCAGCCCAGAGGACTGTAACCTTTTGCCCCAAAGGGTCAGAAGGCCCCGTTGAGCCTCTGCAGGCTTCCATCTGGCACCTACCTGTTGAAAATCACTTCTCATCCCTAAAGTTTCATTTTTAAGACAATTTTTTTTAAAAAAACCTTTCCATTTTTACCCTGCCTTTCTCCCAGAGCAGCTTACATCATTCTCCATTTCACAACCCTGTGAGATAGGTTAGATTGATGATGTGTGACTGACCCAAGATCACCCAGTGAATTTCCACTGCAGATTAAGCATTCAAACCTGGATCTCTCAGACCCTAGTCCGACACTAAGCACTGCACCACACTGGCAAGCAAACACTCAGGCTCACACAGACTTTGGGTTACCTTTGTCATCTGAGCAGCCAGGAGAATGTTTGACCCCTTTCTGCTTAAAAGTAGCAGCTACGTGAGCCGTCCACCAAACCTAGGCATGTGTCCTGCTTTCTTCCCCCTACTCCGATCAGGAGGCAGAGCTCAGACTGCCCCAGCAGCCATACCTTTCAGGCCGACACCATCCAAGAAAGCATGAGCTTCAACAAGGGATCCAGCCACCCACCACAAGTGCTCCGAGCCACTCACTCGTGACCTGGAGTCTGCCAGAGTAATACAAACCCGAAGCCTGGTGACAGAAAGAAAATCTGTGCAGGTGGCCCAGGCAAGGCGCACGCCACCTCTTCTTTCAAAAAATAAACCAAGTTTTATTGACAGACTCCAAACAGTTCAGAGAGACTAGAAGCCCAGGCAGGAACCTCTGGGCTAGAAGCCATTCCCAAGTAAGACGGAACAGGCACCTTGCTGATGGCTGGCTTGTCCCCTCCAAGCTCTTTACTCAGTCCAGCGGTGACCGCAGTGTGGGGCTGTGCAGACGTAATACAGCCGCATGGCATCCTGTAAGACAAAAGGGAAGACAGTGGGAGAAGAGATCAGAACGACAGGCTGTTTCCAAAGAATGCTTCCAGCCATCACGGTCACAGCATATGCAGACGAAAATGGGATGATAGGCCAGAGACCAAAAGGCTGGCCTTTCTCACAGACCTGAAGGGATCTCGCTTCAATTTGTTGCTCAGTTCCCTAGAATTTCCCTTGATCTAGATTTATAAACTATTTCCACACGGAGGATATGAGGTCTGGGCTAAAGCATCTCTTGTGAGAGAAGCAGGGAATAAGGGGTTTGTTCTCTATTCGCCAGGAGCTCTCCCTCTACTGAGACTGCGAGATTCCCAGCTGAAGCACAGCAACTTTGAGCTAAATAAACCCCATGCTGAATTCCAGCGGAGAAAGGATCTAATCAGTGAGTCACATGAACAGCTCAAGTGAATGGGAGATAAAGCCGTCAGTTAGAGAAAAGGCCAGGCTGGTCAATGGGTCAGCTGAGGAATGCAGATGAGACAGAGGGGATATTCACGTTTGCAGCATTTCAGAGAAATGTCACCGGTAAGAACCGACTTTGGCTGACACACTGCTAAATACACTTCTCCTCACCTCTGCCCTTGCACTGTGAGATTGGAAAAATACGGCTTCCTTGTGGCCACACCTGGAACACAAAATACAGAAACCTGATCAACAGATAAGGGGACTGGGAGAAGCCAGGAAAGCATTTGTAGCCAAAAAGATTTTATTTTAAAAAGTACCAGAACTTGATGACTGAGGATGGGCTATACCCAGTGCATTTGCAGAGCTTTAAACATTTCTATTATGTCAACAGAACTCACTTCTGACAGGGGTGGTCCTCTGTTCGGGGCAGAGTTGGGTCCTGAGAAACGTCAGCGATGATCTGGGTCAGTTCGCTGAAATTAAGAGTTTGTATTTATTTATTCCAGCCTTTAGCCTGCCCACCCATCGCCCTGACAGACTGGGGCCAGTTACGACAGACAAACACACACAGAAGCTCCTGCCCAGCCCCCCGCCCCCCCCCCGGCTCTCAGAGCCCGGCCTCACTTCTGCTGGGGCTGTCCTCTCCCCCCCGATATCTGTCAGGCTGCTTCATGAACCCTTCCATGCTACTCTTTCCTCTCAGCACGCCTTTCTCCAATAACCTGGGCATGTGCCCAACTGTACTTTCGTTACAGCTGGTTATGACATCTGGAAGCAACACATGCATCAAGACGCGGCAAGAAACCAAACTCTGGTTAGTCGTCATGACTGAATGTAGACAGTTGGAACCAAACCAAGACTTCAAAGTAGGACTTACAACTGGTTTGCTCACCATAGTGTGTATTTAATTGTGGGTTGCTGCCACATCTGATTTCACAAACTAGAGTTTACTTAATAGTGCTGCCCCTCGTGGTTGCCTGTCACAGACGCTGCAGTGCAGGAGGGATGTCTTCCCTGCTGGGAGGTGGAGAAAAGGCAAGATCCAGACAAAGAGGGACTTGCACACAGTCAGGATTCGTGACTTGCATCTGGTAGACTAACCACAGTTTGTTGTGGAAGCTGAGTGAAGCCTACAAAAACTCAGCACTGAGAATTAAGCAGAGTCTGTTTCTCCAAGGGACGGCAACAGTCCCGTTAGGCCCGCAGTGGTGGTACTCACTCAACTTCATGTGTGATCTTGTTGACATAGATGCAGCTGTTGTCAGCTTCCTGCTGGTAGTCACAGTTCCGGCACTAAGCATGGGTGGGGAGGAAAAAGAAGCCGTTAAGTAGACCCAGAAACCCCCCTGAAGGGTCGATCAAACAAACTGGCAAAAATGATTGCCAAGAGCGGGAACTGGTTGACAGGCTGTTGTCCATGTCCTGCAATCTCACGTGGCAGCTGGACCCCTGCAGCTTCCTAGCTCCCACCATAACAGTGCTCATCCTTCATGTACAGAGTGCCCCAGGGTCCATTTCCAGGCAGCCCAGCCAGGGAAAACCTCAGCTTGAGACACTGGAGAGCTGCCATTATTCACAGCAGAGGGGTGAGCTGTTAATTTAATTTAGAAAGACAACTCAGTATATGGCAGTTGGGGGATGGGAAAATGTAAAATACACAGGCAAGATAGCTTAAGAACATGAGAACATCTGACTGGACCTGATCGAAGTTTCGCTTTTTAAATGTGGCCCGTTGGATGCCCTTCAGGAGATGGCCAGGCACCCTCGACTCTTCCATTTCCCCACCAATCTATTATCTCAACTAAATCAGGAGGTAAGGTACAACTGTCCCCTCTAGCTCCATATCCTAGTGCTGGCATCTGCGCACTCTCCACTGATAGCGCTGGTATCCAAGTATCCAGCGGAGCAATGTCCAACTTTTTTTTTTTTACAAGAATGAGTTCAAAGAATCATCAGCCTAGCAGCACATGCACCAACTCAGGCAGGTCACATGAATGGGCTTCACCCCCGTATGACACTGTGGTGGTTTCCCTGGGCAGGATTCTTACACAGCAAAAGTTCAGGTAAGAGGAGGTCACGGTTATCAATCTACCATAACTCAGATTAGTGCAACATGCCACAAACATAGAACAAGGATCTTTTAATCAAAATAACATTTGAAAAACCTGAAATGTAATTTTCTTAGTATTTGTTCTTTTCCGTTAACCTAACAAAAAGGCTAGTGCTAAGGTCTCAATATTTATCACGAGGAAAAGGTTAAAGAAGACCCAAGATAGCAACAATTAGGTAGGCTGGGACTGCCTTGAATTCCATGCCTGATGACTGCTAACATTTAAAAAGGTTTAAAGTGAGGCTTGTGGTGGGCAGGCTGACAGGCAGCTACAAGCAACAAGAGCCAAAAGATGAGCTCTGCATTCAGGGACAATCTGCTGCCGACTACCAGAGGCCAGGTATGCATGTGACCATCACTTTGCCAGGAAAGGCCCCCAGGGTCACTATTCCCCACGATGCTCAGCTAGACAGACCAGTCCTTCAGAGACTTCATACTCACTGCGTAGAGAAGGATCCTGTTCTCTTTGTCTTCTTTTGGATACAACATGTTGTTGCTGTTCAAGAGACCAAGAAATGACAGGTGAGCTTTCTATGGGCATCGGCAGTGCAGAAAGAGGACTTGCATTTCTAAAGCCAGTTTGGTGTAGTGGTTAAGAGCAGAGAGACTCTAATCTGGAGAGCTGGGTTTGATTCCCCACTCCTCCACTTGAAGCCAGCTGGGGGACCTTGGGTCAGTCGTAGCCCTCTCAGATCTCTCTCAGCCCCACCCACTTCACAGTGTTATTGTTATGAGGATAATAACAACACACTTTGTAAACAGCTGTGACTGGGTGTTAAGTTGTCCTGAAGGCCAAATTTCAGCAGGCATGACTTGTCACTCCAACATGATTCTCATTCTCCCACAGTCCCTATTTACCAGGGGCCATCCTGAAGATCCGGTACCCTTCAATCGCTGGTCCTGTTCTCCTGGCAATCCTACAGGCACTTAATTGGGATTAAGCTCCAGTGGACGCTATTGGAGCGGGCTGTCAATCTTCCTGCAGTGGGTGTGAGGATGTTTTTGCAAATCACAAATGCATATGCATTGGGACATACTCACTTGCAAGAGCAGTTGTGAAATGGTAATTACATTCACTAGGTTAACAAGGTAGTCTTTGTTTTATGAGGGACTCCTTCAGCCAGGGCAGGAGGAGCACACAGCCTACAGCAGAAGAGCTTTTATCAGAAACATCAGAACACCCGGGGGTGGGGAGAGACAACACAAATCTGCCTAGCAGTGGCTCTTGGGAGAAGAACACAGAGGTTACAAGTAAACAGAAGCCAGCCCTTCCCCACTGGCAAAGAGCTGGAGAGGGTTTCACGGTTAAAATGACAGGAGCCCTAACCCTCCTTTTATTCTGGACACAAGGGGAGTCCTGCTGGATGTGGCCAAAGCTCCATCTAGTTCAAGATTTTTTCCCAACAGCCAGTGAGACGCCTCTGGGAAGATCACATGCCAGTCATGCCCTTCCCTGGCATTTGTCTCTGGCATCTGTTACTCAGAGGTATACTGCTTCCAAACATGGAGGTTCCATGCAACTAGTAGGGCTCATAACCCTGACAAACCTACCAAGTCCCCTTCCTTTTTGTGCCTCATGTATTATATGCAGCTCAATCATATCTATGTTTACATGGAAGATTTCAGTGGGAGCTTCTGCCTCAACAACTCTGCTAAGTCTTTAAGATGCCACAAGATTCTTTCTTCTCTCTCTCTCTGGAAGTCGTGCTTAGAGGTGGTCTGGGCCCATGCCCTTTATCGGAAGTACTCTAGAAATTCACTACCAACACCACTGAGAGTAAACATTATGGGGTTGGTTATTGGCTATTTGTGTTGTGGTTAATGGAGTTTGCTTGTTTATATATACTCAGAAAAACTGCTGCTTTGTGAAAAAATACAATACTTTCTAAAAACAATGGTTTTCTTTGTGACGAAGAATC
The DNA here is from genome assembly GCF_028583425.1 of Eublepharis macularius. Classification (NCBI taxonomy): domain Eukaryota; kingdom Metazoa; phylum Chordata; class Lepidosauria; order Squamata; family Eublepharidae; genus Eublepharis; species Eublepharis macularius. The sequence continues at coordinate 56,369,187 of NC_072804.1, read as the reverse complement.
CCGTAAGTTAACTCACTTGATTGATTGTGAATCTGAAGGCTGCTGTGCTGGTCCACGTGAGGGAAAAAAGTCAATCCCCAAAAGCAAGAAGGTGAGACTTTTTCATTAGGGCCAACAAAAACTGCTGAAACACGATGGTTATGGGGCTGAGATGCGAACCAGCATCTACCACTGCCACGAGCCCAGCAGGTGGCCTTGAGTCAGCCCCTCCTGCTCTGAGTGGGGCACTAATTTGTCTAGAAGAGCAGCATATAAGCACAGTTATTATTATGAGAGCTGCTGTAGCACAGTGGTTAAATGGCGGTATATAAGCACACTGTTGTTATTCCCAAAATAGCAGAATAAAGGAGATTCTCATGGGATATAATAACATGCAATTTAAGAAGTTCAGTAAATCTCTATAAAGCTCAAAAAAATAGCAGCACAGAAGAAAGCCTAAATATCAGAATTTATTATGCAAAATAGAGCTTTTTTAAAACTTGGGAGAGCCTATTTGTCACTGTTTATTTAGCCCATTTTTATCCTCCAAGGAGTTCAGGGTAACATAGATGGTTCTCCTTAATTTAATCGTCACCGCATGAGATAGGCTAGTCTGAGAGACAGACAGACAGACAGACAGACAGACAGACTAGCCAGTTACCCAGTAAGCTCCAAGTCATAGCTGATTTATGGTGGGTGGTGTAGAAGGGAGTCCAATGCCACCTTAAACACTAACAAAATGGAGCCCATCACATATTTTCCTGAGTGAGATTTCACTTCAACACATGCATGAAGCGCACATCCACTATGCCAAAAGCGACAGACAACAGGAAGTGTGCATGTGGTGGCAGGGAAGATCCAAGACAAAAACAGTAAATTTAAGGGGGATGAGGACCAGCCCCAACTACTGACATACAGGCAAAGCACAATTAATACCAAGTAGGTGGGATGTAGGACAAAACTAGAACGTATACATGATAGTTTAGCTACCCATATACTTTGCTTTCATCCTGTGGCTGACCTAATTGGCATTAATCCTCTTGTGCCAGTCAGCAGTGAGGAGCAGACCTCACCCAGCCTGAGTGGATGCTTCACTCTCTGTAGATTGGATTTCAATCTGCTTGATAACATCACCACCCTCCTTGCCCCCCCCCCCATTGCTGACAGCTTTCAATGTTATATAAACTCTTCTGCCTAATGGGATCTGCATTCCAAGTCATCTGATGAAGTGAGTATCTTCCAACTAATAAAAGCTAATGCTGCAATACATTTCATTAGTCTTGTGGGGATAATAACAACATGGACTTTGTTTACCAAAATGAGTGGACGCTAATCTGTCCTGAAAGGCGGTATATAAGCACATTGTTATTATTGTTATTATAATAATAATTATTACATTATTATTAATGATTATTATAATCATTGTAATTATTATAAGTATTAAAAGAGCCAGGGTGGTGTAGCAGTTAGAGCACTGGAAGACCCAGGTTCGAATCCCAGCTCTGCCATGAATTCTTGATGGGTGACAATGGGACCATCACACACTCTTACCCTAACTCATCTCACCTCAGAAACCACAACATTCAAAAACCAGTAATGGCGGGGGGGAGACATTTTAACCTTCCAGGACATTAAGTTGCTGACCTAAAAGTAGCAGTTCTCCTGCAGAGGAATTTCAACAGGAGATTGGAAAGAAAGACTGCTGGATTGCTGCTGATAATGAAGCTCAAGACAATGCATCCACCTGGACTGAATCAAGACCTAGGGTTTCTGATTTCTCCTCAACCACCAACCCTTTACATACCCAGCCCTATCCAATCATTCCTGCTATTGTCATTCACCAGACAAATAAGGACAGATGGACTCACATTCTAGCTGTATTTGAAAAAGTGAGCTGTGACTCACGAAAGCTCATATCCTACCACAAATTTTGTTATTCTTAGAGGTGATACTGGACTCTTGCTCCTTTCTACTGCTACAGGCAGACTTACATGGCTACCCATCTCGATCTACCTCGCAGAGTTTTTGTGACAATAAAACAGAGGAGGAGAACATTGTCAGAAAGCCACTTTGGATTGCCAAAGGGGAGAAAAGTGGGGTATCAACTAAATAAATAAATAAACAGAAGTGCCACTGAACTCATTTTTTTACTTTGCTGGAATTATCACTATGCCACCAAAGCTTTATTGTACACCCACGGTTGCTATGTTAGCTAAGAATAATCACAATTATTGGTGACACATTACTACGACTAATATATTTTTAAGAATCAGGACAGTGAGATCCTTTCAGGCAAGCACGGCTGCCAACTCCAGCCTGGGAAATTCCTGGGGATTTGGAGGCGGTCCTTGAGGAGGAAGAATCCGAGGAGGGGCTTCGCCTACAATCTACGGTATACCATAGAGTTCGCCCCTTGGAGCTGCCTTTTTCTCCGTCACATAGACATCAGCTCTAACTGCAGGAGAGCTCCAGTCCCCACCTGCAGGTGGCTGGGTGGTCGTCACCATCATCATCATCATCATCGCAGTGAGATGCAACAAGGCCTCCCTGTTTCTCCCGGCAGTGAAGGGGGAGGGAATAATTCAGGGAAGAAGCCCCCCAGAGAGGTAAATGGGGCGAGGGAGATCGCGGAAAGGAGGTGGAAAGACGCCCCCCCTCCGCCCCTGGCCGCCTCACCATTCCTGACAGAAACGGATCCCCACGAAGCCCGGCTCGTAGGCCCCTTCCGATTCCATGGTAACCGCCGAGTCCCGAAAGTGCGCAAGCGCAGATCATAATACGGCCCGTGCCCCCTAAACGGCGCAGGCGCAAAACGAGTTGTCCGGTGAAGGGGGGAAACCTTCCGTTCCCAGACTGCGCAGGCGCATTACCTGGTTGCTAGGTTCAACGGAAGCTGGCAAGGGTCTTAACGGTTTCGGCCGCGTTCGCTCCAGTTTCAAAGAATTCTCCGCGTCTCGTCGCCGATGATGCCAACGAAGCAGCCAGAATGCAACCATGGCTTGCCTGGGTGCAGCCCCACGATCATCTTAATCCACAGCGGCCAGCTAGAGACCACAAGCGGGTTACAAATTGCCAACCTCCAGGTGGTGGCTGGAGATCTCCTGGAATAACAACAGACAGGATTGCCCATTGAAAATAATGGGAGAGGCTTGAATGCCCATTGGAAATAATGGGAACCTGGAATGCCCATTGACTTACATGGGCTCAATTGAACACATTAGAGCAAAAAAAAGGTGCAAAGAAAAAGTGGAATGGATTTTGAAGGGCCGAGATAGACTGTTCTGGGACTGGATTGACAGGCGCCTGAGTGCAATGATGGCCCCTGGGTGTGCCAGAAGGGGTCTGGGACTGGAAAGACAGGCCCCTGACTGGAATGACGGCCCCTGGGTGTGCCAGAAGGGCTCGGGGACTGGAATGACAGGCCCCTGACTGGAATGACGGCCCCTGGGTGTGCCAGAAGGGCGCTGGGACTGGAATGACAGGCCCCTAACTGGAATGACAGCCCCTGGGTGGGACAGAAGGGCGCTGGGACTGGAAAGACAGGCCCCTGACTGGAATGACAGCCCCTGGGTGGGACAGAAGGGCGCTGGGACTGGAAAGACAGGCCCCTGACTGGAATGACGGCAACCAGGTGTGACAGAAGGGGTCTGGGACTGGAATGACAGGGCCCATGACTGGAATGACGGCAACCAGGTGTGACAGAAGGGGTCTGGGACTGGAATGACAGGCCCCTGACTGGAATGACGGCAACCAGGTGTGACAGAAGGGGTCTGGGACTGGAATGACAGGGCCCATGACTGGAATGACAGCCCCTGGGTGTGCCAGAAGAGCTCTGGGACTGGAAAGACAGGCCCCTGACTGGAATGACGGCAACCAGGTGTGACAGAAGGGGTCTGTAACTGGAATGACAGGCCCATGACTGGAATGACGGCCCTTGGGTGGGACAGAAGGGGTCTGGGACTGGAATGACAGGCCCCTAACTGGAATGACAGCCCTTGGGTGGGACAGAAGGGGTCTGGGACTGGAATGACAGGCCCCTAACTGGAATGACGGCCCCTGGGTGTGCCAGAAGGGCTCTGGGACTGGAAAGACAGGCCCCTGACTGGAATGACGGCAACCAGGTGTGACAGAAGGGGTCTGTAACTGGAATGACAGGCCCATGACTGGAATGACAGCCCTTGGGTGGGACAGAAGGGGTCTGGGACTGGAATGACAGGCCCCTAACTGGAATGACAGCCCTTGGGTGGGACAGAAGGGGTCTGGGACTGGAATGACAGGCCCCTAACTGGAATGACGGCCCCTGGGTGCGACAGAAGGGCGCTGGGACTGGAATGACAGGGCCCCTCACTGGAATGACGGCCCCTGGGTGTGCCAGAAGGGCTCTGGGACTGGAAAGACAGGCCCCTGACTGGAATGACGGCCCCTGGGTGTGACAGAAGGGGTCTGTAACTGGAATGACAGGCCCATGACTGGAATGACGGCCCCTGGGTGGGACAGAAGGGCTCTGGGACTGGAATGACAGGCCCCTGACTGGAATGACGGCCCTTGGGTGGGACAGAAGGGCCCTGGGATTGGAATGGCAGGCCCCTGACTGGAATGACGGCAACCAGGTGAGACAGAAGGGGTCTGTAACTGGAATGACAGGCCCCTGACTGGAATGACGGCCCCTGGGTGGGACAGAAGGGGTCTGTAACTGGAATGACAGGCCCATGACTGGAATGACGGCCCCTGGGTGGGACAGAAGGGGTCTGGGACTGGAATGACAGGCCCCTGACTGGAATGACGGCACTTGGGTGGGACAGAAGGGGTCTGGGACTGGAATGACAGGCCCCTGACTGGAATGACGGCCCCTGGGTGGGACAGAAGGGCCCTGGGACTGGAATGACAGGCCCCTGACTGGAATGACGGCAACCAGGTGTGACAGAAGGGGTCTGTAACTGGAATGACAGGCCCATGACTGGAATGACAGCTCCTGGGTGTGACAGAAGGGCCCTGGAACTGGAATGACAGGCCCCTGACTGGAATGAGGGCCTTTAGGTGTGACAGAAGGGGTCTGGGACTGGAATGACAGGCCCCTGACTGGAATGACGGCCCCTGGGTGGGACAGAATGGCTCTGGGACTGGAATGACAGGCCCCTGACTGGAATGAGGGCCTTTAGGTGTGACAGAAGGGGTCTGGGACTGGAATGACAGGCCCCTGACTGGAATGACGGCAACCAGGTGTGACAGAAGGGGTCTGTAACTGGAATGACAGGCCCCTGACTGGAATGACGGCCCCTGGGTGGGACAGAAGGGCTCTGGGACTGGAATGACAGGCCCCTGACTGGAATGACGGCCCCTGGGTGGGACAGAAGGGCTCTGGGACTGGAATGACAGGCCCCTGACTGGAATGACGGCCCCTGGGTGTGCCAGAAGGGCTCGGGGACTGGAATGACAGGCCCCTGACTGGAATGAGGGCCCCTGGGTGTGCCAGAAGGGCTCGGGGACTGGAATGACAGGCCCCTGACTGGAATGACGGCAACCAGGTGTGACAGAAGGAGTCTGTAACTGGAATGACAGGCCCATGACTGGAATGACGGCCCCTGGGTGTGACAGAAGGACCCTGGAACTGGAATGACAGGCCCCTGACTGGAATGACGGCCCCTGGGTGTGACAGAAGGGGTCTGGGACTGGAATGACAGGCTGCTGACTGGAATGAGGGCCTTTAGGTGTGACAGAAGGGGTCTGGGACTGGAATGACAGGCCGCTGACTGGAATGAGGGCCTTTAGGTGTGACAGAAGGGGTCTGGGACTGGAATGACAGGCCCCTGACTGGAATGACGGCAACCAGGTGTGACAGAAGGGGTCTGTAACTGGAATGACAGGCCCATGACTGGAATGACGGCCCTTGGGTGTGACAGAAGGGGTCTGTAACTGGAATGAGAGGACCCTAACTGGAATGACGGCCCCTGGGTGTGACAGAAAGGGTCTGGGACTGGAGTGACAGGCCTCTGACTGGAATGAGAGCCTTTAGGTGTGACAGAGGGGCTTGGGGACTGGAATGACAGGCCCCTGACTGGAATGATAGCCCCTGGGTGTGACAGAAGGGCTCTGGGACTGGAATGACAGGCCCCTGACTGGAATGACAGCCCCTGGGTGTGCCAGAAGGGCTCTGGGACTGGAATGACAGGCCCCTAACTGGAACGATGGCCCCTGGGTGTGCCAGAAGGGCTCTGGGATTGGAAAGACAGGCCCCTGACTGGAATGACGGCCCCTGGGTGGGACAGAAGGGCGCTGGGACTGGAATGACAGGCCCCTGACTGGAATGACAGCCCCTGGGTGGGACAGAAGGGCGCTGGGACTGGAAAGACAGGCCCCTGACTGGAATGACAGCCCCTGGGTGGGACAGAAGGGCGCTGGGACTGGAAAGACAGGCCCCTGACTGGAATGACGGCCCCTGGGTGTGCCAGAAGGGCTCGGGGACTGGAATGACAGGCCCCTGACTGGAATGACGGCAACCAGGTGTGACAGAAGGGGTCTGGGACTGGAATGACAGGGCCCATGACTGGAATGACAGCCCCTGGGTGTGCCAGAAGAGCTCTGGGACTGGAAAGACAGGCCCCTGACTGGAATGACGGCCCCTGGGTGGGACAGAAGGGGTCTGGGACTGGAATGACAGGCCCCTGACTGGAATGACGGCCCCTGGGTGTGCCAGAAGGGCTCTGGGACTGGAAAGACAGGCCCCTGACTGGAATGACGGCAACCAGGTGTGACAGAAGGGGTCTGTAACTGGAATGACAGGCCCATGACTGGAATGACGGCCCTTGGGTGGGACAGAAGGGGTCTGGGACTGGAATGACAGGCCCCTGACTGGAATGACGGCACTTGGGTGGGACAGAAGGGGTCTGGGACTGGAATGACAGGCCCCTGACTGGAATGACGGCCCCTGGGTGTGCCAGAAGGGCTCTGGGACTGGAAAGACAGGCCCCTGACTGGAATGACGGCAACCAGGTGTGACAGAAGGGGTCTGTAACTGGAATGACAGGCCCATGACTGGAATGACGGCCCTTGGGTGGGACAGAAGGGGTCTGGGACTGGAATGACAGGCCCCTAACTGGAATGACAGCCCTTGGGTGGGACAGAAGGGGTCTGGGACTGGAATGACAGGCTCCTAACTGGAATGACGGCCCCTGGGTGCGACAGAAGGGCGCGGGGACTGGAATGACAGGGCCCCTCACTGGAATGACGGCCCCTGGGTGTGCCAGAAGGGCTCTGGGACTGGAAAGACAGGCCCCTGACTGGAATGACGGCCCCTGGGTGGGACAGAAGGGCGCTGGGACTGGAATGACAGGCCCCTGACTGGAATGATGGCCCCTGGGTGTGACAGAAGGGGTCTGTAACTGGAATGACAGGCCCATGACTGGAATGACGGCCCCTGGGTGGGACAGAAGGGGTCTGGGACTGGAATGACAGGCCCCTGACTGGAATGACGGCCCTTGGGTGGGACAGAAGGGGTCTGGGACTGGAATGACAGGCCCCTGACTGGAATGACGGCCCCTGGGTGGGACAGAAGGGGTCTGGGACTGGAATGACAGGCCCCTGACTGGAATGACGGCCCCTGGGTGTGACAGAAGGGGTCTGTAACTGGAATGACAGGCCCATGACTGGATGACGGCCCCTGGGTGGGACAGAAGGGCTCTGGGACTGGAATGACAGGCCCCTGACTGGAATGACGGCCCTTGGGTGGGACAGAAGGGCCCTGGGATTGGAATGACAGGCCCCTGACTGGAATGACGGCAACCAGGTGTGACAGAAGGGGTCTGTAACTGGAATGACAGGCCCCTGACTGGAATGACGGCCCCTGGGTGGGACAGAAGGGGTCTGTAACTGGAATGACAGGCCCATGACTGGAATGACGGCCCCTGGGTGGGACAGAAGGGGTCTGGAACTGGAATGACAGGCCCCTGACTGGAATGACGGCCCCTGGGTGGGACAGAAGGGCTCTGGGACTGGAATGACAGGCCCCTGACTGGAATGACGGCCCCTGGGTGTGCCAGAAGGGCTCGGGGACTGGAATGACAGGCCCCTGACTGGAATGAGGGCCCCTGGGTGTGCCAGAAGGGCTCGGGGACTGGAATGACAGGCCCCTGACTGGAATGACGGCAACCAGGTGTGACAGAAGGAGTCTGTAACTGGAATGACAGGCCCATGACTGGAATGACGGCCCCTGGGTGTGACAGAAGGACCCTGGAACTGGAATGACAGGCCCCTGACTGGAATGACGGCCCCTGGGTGTGACAGAAGGGGTCTGGGACTGGAATGACAGGCTGCTGACTGGAATGAGGGCCTTTAGGTGTGACAGAAGGGGTCTGGGACTGGAATGACAGGCCGCTGACTGGAATGAGGGCCTTTAGGTGTGACAGAAGGGGTCTGGGACTGGAATGACAGGCCCCTGACTGGAATGACGGCAACCAGGTGTGACAGAAGGGGTCTGTAACTGGAATGACAGGCCCATGACTGGAATGACGGCCCCTGGGTGTGACAGAAGGGGTCTGTAACTGGAATGAGAGGACCCTAACTGGAATGACGGCCCCTGGGTGTGACAGAAAGGGTCTGGGACTGGAGTGACAGGCCTCTGACTGGAATGAGAGCCTTTAGGTGTGACAGAGGGGCTTGGGGACTGGAATGACAGGCCCCTGACTGGAATGACAGCCCCTGGGTGTGCCAGAAGGGCTCTGGGACTGGAATGACAGGCCCCTAACTGGAACGATGGCCCATGGGTGTGACAGAAGTGCTCTGGGACTAGAATGACATGCCCCTACCTGGGATCACATCCCCTGGTGTGCCAGACTATGTCTTGGATCCTTACTAATGCAATGTCTTTAAACATGTATATGTTAGCCTTATGGTATTGTCAGGGAACCATTTGTAGGAAAAGAACTGCAGGAACTCATTAGCATAACTCATTTACATATGGCACACCCCTTGATCGGGCAAAAATGGCCAGGATTCGCCTCCTGCCAGATGGGGAAGTGTTCCCCCACCTGGCAGTTGCCCGATCAGCCCCGTTTTGCCCACAATCCAGGCCATAACAGGGCCAAAATGGGTGTTTGGGGCATGTTTTGGCCTGGATCAGGCCCAAAATGGCCCAGATTGGGTTGGTGCCGGGAGGGGAGGGGTCCCCCACCAGCAGGGCCGGTGCCAGGGTTTCTGGCGCCTGAGGTGAGATACCTACTTGTGCCCCCCCACCACCAATTTTTAAAAACAGAAGAAATGTAGGAAAAACGAAAAGCACAAAACTTGAAACTTTTTACATTTTAAATTTAATTTTTATTTTATTTAAATTTTAATTTTTTAAATGTGAGAATAACCACAATCTTTGTTTTTCTTATTGTGAGCCAAAAATCTATTTTGTGAGCAGAAACAGCAACTTGCAGTGAAGTTTTGAGCACACCTCCTTTTGTGTGTGTGTGTAAAAAAAGTTTCCCTCTCTCTTTCTTCCCACTTCTCTCTGAACCCAGAGACTCTTGGCAGTAGAAGGAGGGCTTCTCTTGCAGAGCCCACTTGGAGGAGAGAGATATTTGGAAGGGGGACTGAGCAGAAGCCTTCTCTTTCTCTCCGACCCCCTCCAAGCCTTAAAATATTCATCACCTTTGTCAGAGATCCCTTTCGGGAACTACCCTCCATGCTCATCCTTCTCCCCCCCCCCTTGGGTTTGAAGTGAACGGCAGCTGACAGCTAAGCATGTGCTGTATAAATATTGAAATAAACTATTGGGGGAGAGTGGGAAGGTGGGGTGATATCTGTAAACTAGGTAATGAGAGAAGGAAGGTGATAAAGAGGGGGCGCAGGGTGGGGCACTGCTCTGCTGGAGTGAAGGGGGAGCAGCATTGAGATCAGAGAATAGCAAGGGGGAGGGAGAACAAAAATGAAGAGGAGGAAGGAAAGTAATAGAATTTAAAACAACTTTAAACCCAACAACAGTGATTTTCTCCTACCTGTCGCACAGGGACTGAAAGGGAATTGTGTGTGTCTCACCTCACTTCCTCCTTTCTCTGTGGTGGTGCACACACAACAAGCCACTCTTTCCACCAAAATTAGCCCCCCCCCCAAAAAAGCCTGAGGAAAGGTGAGAAGTAGAATTGATGGCAGCTGGGGAGGGGGAAAGGGATGTACTAAAAGGAATGACAGGATTGCCCACTGGAAATAATGGAAGAGGCTTGAAGGCTCATTGGTGAAAATGGGAGCCAGGAATGCCAATTTACTTGCATGGGCTCCATTGAAATGCATTACAACAAAAAAAAAGTGCAAAAGCCCAATAGTGAAGCTGTGGCTCATGAAAGCTCATACCCTACCACAAATTTTGTTAGTCTTATAGGTTCTACTGGACTCTTACTTTTTTCTACTGCTACAGACAAACACAGCTACCCATCTTGATCTATCAACACAGGCTGCAGAGTGGAATGACAGTCCCTGGGAGAAGAATCAGTGGACTAGGACTGGAATGGCAGTGGGTGTGGAATGACGGGGTATCATTCCAGTCCCAGAGCTCTGACCCTATTCCGAGGAGCAGTTGTTCCACTCTTTGACCTGTCATTCCAGTCCCTGAGCACAAGTTCTATTCCTAGGGGCTGCCATTCCACTCTGGGGCTGTCATTCCAGTCCAAGAAAACTTCTGCTATTCTCAGGGACTGTCATTCCATTGTGCTGCCTGTAATTCCACTCCAAGAATGCTTCTGTACTACCAGGGGGTGTCATTCCACTGTGCAACCTGTCATTCCTTTCCAGAACACAGATTCTGCTCTGAGGGGCTGTCATTGCACTCTGGGAGTTGTCATTCCAGTCCCAGAACACTTCTGCTCCTCCCAGGGTCTGTCATTCCAGTCTGGTGCCTGTCATTCCAGTCCCAGAACGCTGCTTCTACTCCCAGGGGCTGTCATTGCACTGCACTCTGGGGGCTGTCCTTCCAGTCCCAGAGCACTGAGCCTATTCCTAGGACTGTCATTACACTCTGAAACCTGTCCTTCTGGTCCTGGAGCACAAACTCTACAGCTAGGGACCGTCATTGCACTCCCAAAGTGTTCCATCTGGTCCCAGAGACCATTATGGAAAATCCATTCCACATTTTCTTTGCAACATTTTTTGTGTTGTGCGATGCATTTCAATGGAGCCCAGGCAAATCAATTGGCATCCCTGGCTCCCATTATCTCCAATGGGCCTTCAAGTCTCTCCTATTATTTCCAATGGGCAATTCCCCCCCCCACCCCCACCCCCGTTATTCCTTTTAATACATGGGGGGCGGGGTGGGAAGCAAGAAAGAAAGGAGAGAACAAGGGGGACAAAAGATCAAAGGGAAACTTGCTGCTCCCCAGCCAGCTAGAGTATCTCTTGCTCCTGGAAGCCTCATCCAAGGCTTACAGAGAGAGAGAGAGAGCAGGAGGGGGAGGAGGAGGGGGAAAGGCAGAGAGAGAAATGTCCTGGGTGCATTCTACACGGGTGAAATTTGTTTTTTTAGCACATTCATCCTTTTGTACAGCAGGAATGCAAGGGAAAACATGAAGGAAGGATGGAAATCCCACACATCTTGCACTGCTCCACCTGTTCACTGAATGTGAATGGGAGTTTCCAGAAATGCTTTACAAGCTGTTTATTACATCAGGAGCAGAATCATTCTGCTAGTTCAACCCTGGGCTGCAAAACAGACAGATAATAAGCTTTCCAAATACGCACACACTGTGCTGTACCTGATCCCCACGCCAGTGCGGGCAGGACGTGTCTCTTGCAGAAATTCACCTGCAGCCTTTCCCTGCCCAACTTTGGCACTTCGTGCTGCTGATTAGCACAATAGGCCAACACGCGCTTCTCCTTGGGTGGGGCTGCGAGCCTGTGGCTGCGCCCCAGAGCCTCTGCCGGCCCGCATGTGCACCAGGATGCACAACCTCCCATGCACCTATGAGAGCATGGTGGGGCAGGGCTCCGGTGTGTATGCAGACATCATGTGGAGAGCCAGGGAGAGGATTAGCGCTGGTGCCAGCTGGGGAGAGCTGAGGGGTACAAGCACTGCGCAAAGCAACAGGCACAGCCTGGTTGCTTCTGCTCGGTGCAGCCCATGGGCCCTGTTGTTCGCTGCTGCTCTGATGCTGGGTCGGGCTGAGGTGTCATTGGGGGTGGGGCCAGGGCCAGCGAACGGCGCCTCCTTTGGAAGGCAGCGCCTGAGGCAGCCGCTTACTTTGCCTCTATTGCCCCACTGGCTGGGCCCACCAGGCACCAACCCAATGCTGGCAGTTTTAGTCCTGACCCCGGCCAAAAATGGCCCCAAAGGGCCAGAAATGGCCATTTGGGCTTTGTTTGGGCCCAGATCACAGCCGAAACAGCCTGGACCAGATCAGTGCTCCACCTGGCCCTAACCAGATCCCATCATTTCTGGCCCCGATCCCAGCAAAAAATAGCCCAAACGGCCGAAAGTGGCCATTTTGGGCCTTTTGGACCAGGATCGGGGCCGAAAAGGACAGAATCTGGTCAGAGCCAAGCGGGGGAACCCTCCCCTGCCCAGCACTGATCCAGTCCAGGCCCCCTTGGCCCCAATCTCGGGCCCAAACGAGCCCAGAACATCTAAAAATGGTCATTTTGGGCCCGTTTTGGCCAGGACTGGGGCCGAAACCACCAGGACCATGTCCGTGCCGGGTGTAAGAAACTTCCTCCACCAGGCAACGACCTGATCCGGGCTATTTTGGCCCCGATCTAGGCTGTTCTGGCCCCAATCCAGGCCGAAACGGCCCCAAATGTCCGACAATGGCCATTTGAGGCCCATTTGGGCCCAGATTGGGGCCAAAGTGACTGGGACCGGGTCAGTGCCGGCCGGGGGAGACTTCCCTTGCCTGGCACCGACCCAATCCAGGCTGTTTCAGCCCTGATCCGGGCTGAAATGGGCCAAAAATGGCCATTTTTGATCCATTCCGGCGCGGATCAGGGCCGTAATGGCCGGGACTGGGACCGAGTTGGTGCTGGGCGTGGGAGACTTCCCCCACCTTGCTCTGACCCAATCCCGGCAATTTTGGAACCAATCCAGGCTGAAACTGCCCCAAATGTCAGACAATGGCCATTTTGGGCATTTCAGCCCGTTTCAAGACTGAAACGGCCCAGACCAGGTTGGTGCCGGGTGGGGGATGCTTCTTCCATCTGGCACCAACCCGATCAGGGCTGTTTTGGCCCCGATTGTGGCCATTTTGGACCCAATCAAGGCCTAAATGGCCCCAAACCTTTTAAAGTCAGGTGGGCGAGGTCACTTGACTTGGGGGAACTACCGGAATAGCCTTCTGGTGCATCCCCCCTCAAAATGAGCCCTGGGTATTGTATTGAAATGTACTTACTTGACACTGATTGTATTAACCTCATACTGTGTAATCTGCCTTGAGTCTCAGTGAGAAACCAAGGAAGGGAACACCCTGGGAACCCCAAAAACACTACAAGGTGTCAATAAACTTATTTACCAATGTAATCAAGTGAAATATAAATTTATATAACTTAATAAACAACAATAAATACAACATTACAAAATTACACGAGTCATGATACATCTACACAGTCCATCATATCTCCAATGGAACTACTCCTTTGCTTCTTCAATGGGGTCAACCCGTCAGAACCCCACATCGATGTTCTAAGTTCAATGGCTGTAATAATAACCAAAGCCCAATAGCTATAGTGGCACAAAGTCTGCAAAATGGCTTCTGTCACACTCAGGGGCCGTCATTCCTGTCAGGGGCCTGTCATTCCAGTCCCAGACCCCTTCCGTCACACCCAGGGGCCGTCATTCCAGTCGGGCCTGTCATTCCAGTCCCAGAGCCCTTCTGTAACACCCAGGGGCCATCATTCCAGTCCCAGAGCCCTTCTGTCACACCCAGGGGGCTGTCATTCCAGTCCCAGAGCCCTTCTGTCACACCCAGGGTCTGTCATTCCAGTCAGGGGTCTGTCATTCCAGTCCCAGAGCCCTTCTGTCACACCCAGGTGCTGTCATTCCAGTCAGGGGCCTGTCATTCCAGTCCCAGAGCCCTTCTGGAACACATAGGGGCTGTCATTCCAGTTAGGGGCCTGTCATTCCAGTCCCAGACCCCTTCTGATATACCCAGGGTCCGTCATTCCAGTTAGGGGCCTGTCATTCCAGTCCCCGACCCCTTCTGTCACACCTGGTTGCCGTCATTCCAGTCAGGGGTCTGTCATTCCAGTCCCCGAGCCCTTCTGTCACACCCAGGGGCCGTCATTCCAGTCAGGGGCCTGTCATTCCAGTCCCAGACCCCTTCTGTCACACCCAGGGGCCGTCATTCCAGTCAGGGGCCTGTCATTCCAGTCCCAGACCCCTTCTGATATACCCAGGGTCCATCATTCCAGTCAGGGGCCTGTCTTTCCAGTCCCCGAGCCCTTCTGTCACACCCAGGGGCCGTCATTCCAGTCAGGGGCCTGTCATTCCAGTCCCCGAGCTTTTCTGTCACACCCATGGGCCGTCATTCCAGTCAGGGGCCTGTCATTCCAGTCCCCGAGCCCTTCTATCACACCCAGGGTCCATCATTCCAGTTAGGGGCCTGTCATTCCAGTCCCCGAGCCCTTCTGTCACACCTGGTTGCCGTCATTCCAGTCAGGGGTCTGTCATTCCAGTCCCCGAGCCCTTCTGTCACACCCAGGGGCCGTCATTCCAGTCAGGGGCCTGTCATTCCAGTCCCAGAGCCCTTCTGTCACACCCAGGGGCCGTCATTCCAGTCAGGGGTCTGTCATTCCAGTCCCCGAGCCCTTCTGTCACACCCAGGGGCCGTCATTCCAGTCAGGGGTCTGTCATTCCAGTCCCCGAGCCCTTCTGTCACACCCAGGGGCCGTCATTGCAGCATGGGGCCTGTCATTCCAGTCCCCGAGCCCTTCTGTCACACCCAGGGGCCGTCATTCCAGTCAGGGGCCTGTCATTCCAGTCCCAGAGCCCATCTGGCACACCCAGGTGCCGTCATTGCAGCATGGGGCCTGTCATTCCAGTCCCAGACCCCTTCTGTCATACCCAGGGGCTGTCATTGCACTCAGGGGCCTGTCAAGCCTGTCACAGAACAGTCTATCTGGGCCCAGAGACTTTCCTTCAAAATCCATTCCACTTTTTCTTTGCATCTTTTTTTTGCTCGAATGTGTTTCAATGGAGCCCATGCAAGTCAATGGGCATTCCAGGTTCCCATTATTTCCAATGGGCAATCCTGTCATTTGCTTTAGTACATCCCCTCCAGAGGAGAGCTGCATCTGAAGAAGAGGACTGTGATTCTCAAAAGGAGAGAGAGAGATGGAGTGGTCATTTAACTGGAAACATGTTTGTGACCTGTTGTTGCAAATCTAAAGGGAAAGCAGAAAACGAAATACACGGCAAGAAAATTAACATTGTGTCCTGAAGTATCAAATACTCTTACACATCTCTACGTAGGAAATCATATGAGGAAACGTGCTGGCTAATTCCAGTTCCGATAATTTCCAACCAATTACTTTTGGAGGATATAATGGCTCCTTCCTCTATGCAGAGTGTATCATAAGGAAAACTGGATTAGATCTAGAGGAAGGTGGGAGTGAAAACTGGTGGAAGGAACATGAACAATTTGAGATGCTGATACCACCACGTTGCTGGCAGAAAATAGTGAAGACTTGAAATGATTACTGATGAATGTAAAAGAGAAAGCGCCAAAGGATTACCGTTGAACATCAAGAAGACAAAAGTAATGACTACTGAAGAATTACACAATTTTAAAGTTGACAATGAGGACATTGAAATTGCTCACGATTTTCTATTCCTTGGCTCAATCATCAACCAAAAGGGAGACTGCAATGAAGAAATCAGAAGAAGATTGAGACTTGGAAGAGCAGCTGTGAGGGAGCTAAATAAGATCCTTAAAGATAAAGATGTCTCTCTGGGATCCAAGATCAAGATAATCCAAACTATGGAATTCCCCATTACTATGTATGGATGTGGGACGGTGAAGAAAGTTGACAGAAAGAAAATTGTTTCATTTGAAATGTGGTGCTGGAGGAGAATTTTGCAGGTACCATGGACTGCCAAAAATACAAATAAGTGAGTACTGGATCAAATCAAGCCTGAATTCTTCCTAGAAGCTAAAATGACAAAACTGAGGCTATTGTACTTTGGACACATCATGAGAAGACAAGATTCTCTGGAAAAATCAATAATGCTAGGAAAAGTGGAAGGCAGTAGGAAAAGAGGAAGACCTAAAACGAGGTGGCTGGACTCAATAAAGGAATCCACGTCCTCCAGTTTGCAGGATCTGAGCAAGTCTGTTAATGATAGGACATTTTGGAGGTCTTTCATTCACAGGGTCACCATAGGTCGGAGGCAACTTGATGGCACATAACATACACATTGGCTCCTTCCAAATAACTATAGAGATGCATTGATTTTTTGAAGGGACATTGGAAATCCCTAAAAGCAAAGGAGATTGGTTGATCTCTTACGGATGTTGTCTAAATGACAGTTAGGTGGGTAGCCATGTTGGTCTGCAGTAGAACAATAGGATTTGAGTCCAGTGGCACCTCAGAGCCAAGCCACAAGTGACGAATGTCACTTGCCTGGCAAGTGAACAGACACACGTGTATTCCTCCCTGTTCACTTGCGCTCCACTTGTGCTCCACTTGATCACTATGTGTGTCTGTTCACTTGCCAGGCAAGTGTAATTCGTCACTTGTGGCTTGACTCTTAGAGATCAACAAGATTTTCAGAGTGTAAACTTTTGAAAGTCAAAGCTCCCTTCTTCAGACCCAAGTAGAAATGGAGATCCCTGAGCATTTAATAACAACAACAACAACAACGTTCAATTTATATATTGCCTTTCAGGACAATTTAATGCCCACTCAGAGAGGTTTACAAAGTGTGTTACTATTATCTTCACGACAATCACCCTGTGAGGTGGATGGGGCAGAGAGAGCTCCAGAGAGCCATGACTAACCAAAGTTCATCCAGCGGGCTTCAAGTGGAGGAGTGGGGAATCAAATCTGGCTCTCCAGATTAGAGTCCTGCTGCTCTTAACCACTACACCAAACTGGTTCATATCCTGGCTCATATCCAGTCGCTTATATCAAAGCCAGAGGCTCATAGAATGGTAGGATTTGAGTCCAGTGGCACCTTTGACAGCAACAAGATTTTCAAGGTGTAAGCTTTCGAGTGTCAGAGCTCTCTGCTTCAGACCCTTCTCTTTTTTTTCTTCATGAAGAGTTTGGAGTGTTGAGGCTGCTGGGCCCCTTTTTTTCCTGCCTATTCTTTGGTGAACTTTCCTACCAAGATTTTAAAACTAACCTACCCCTGGCTGCATTCTAAGGGAGGGCATATTTCATGCATCTGATCAAATGACCCAATAGCTTATGTCTTGACAAATCTTGCTTGTCCATAAGGTGCCATAAGAATATATTTCCTTCTTAAATGAATTCTCTTCTCCCTGCATGAAGAGTTCTGGGAAAGCCAAAATTTATACACTTCGAAGTTGTCTTTGCGCTTCCCTGTTCTTAAAAAACGTAACTTTTTTGTTTCATCTGGCATACCCTCAATAACTGTTATTGGCCCTCCTCCCTGTTTTTTGTGTTTCTGCGTGTTTGTTGAATTGTTTAAAAAATTTTTTTAGTATTTTAACGTTTGCCCCCTTGGAGACCCTATTTTGGGTAGAAAGGCAGCATACAAATGTTTTACATAAATAAATTAATCACACAGGGCTCTTCAGCGCATGCTCCCTGGTGCTTAGGAACATGTGTTTGCCTTCCTCATATGACATGCTTATTCACAGGTGCACGTGCACACACACACACCGGTGAGATGCCATAAACATTCTACCCATATCATGCATAATGTGCTTGTGAGACCACACACTTTTGTGACCGATTCTCGCCTGTTTCCTGAGCCTTCATAAGAAGTGGTCACACCTGTTGTGTAGCTTTAGTTAGACCAGTTGGTTCTGTAACAGACTGCTCTCAGTGCCAGGTCCAACCTACAGAATTTGCATTTCAGGTAACTTGCTTATCTGTGCATACACAAGACGTCTTCATCCCTTTTGTTCTCTCTGGCTGAGAAAGTTTTGGGAAACTCCAGAATTGATATATTCTACGTTATCTTCTGTCTTAACGCTTCCCTGTTGTAAACTGGGAGTAAACAAACCAACCCTGTATGACGTGTATACTCGGAAATGACCGTGCAATACTAAGCAAAGTTACTCCCGTCTAAGTTCTTTGAAATCAATGGGCTTAGACTGGAATAGCTCTTCTTAGGATTGCACTGTATCATTGGGGTCTACTTGCAGGAAAGTGTGTTGGAGGATTGCAGCCCAAGAGAGATGAAAAGGGATGCTTGACTGTTTGCTTAGAACTGTCTGAAGTGGGACGCCGAGTGCGCAGCTGTGTTAATCTGTTGCAGCAGCAAAATGAAACAGGAGGTTACTGACTGATTTTGGGAAACAATTTCTCTATCCTTGTTTTCTGGGCAACAAAATGGAAGACACATCTTCAAAATTATCCTTTAGAGCACCACTTTTTGCTCCAGCAAAAGAGTTTTTGCTATCTGCTCGGACTTGCCAAAGCCCACGAGAGCTGCCTGCCGCCCTTTTCAAGGATTAAACCCAGCAACACTTCCAGGCAGGGATTGCAAAATCTGTGGGGTGGCTCGAAGGCAGTCCATGTATACACCTGTTGTGTATGAGTTTAAAAAGAAAGGTGTGAACTGACGCGTGGAATCTTTTCACTATATTCCCTTCTGTCTCTTCTTCCCTTCACCTTCAGCAAATCAGTTCAATTTATTGCATGCCTGAACATCAAAGTGGTGTGTCACATTAAGCTTTTTAGAGTGGCTTAACCCATTTGACTAGGTAATGTTGTGAGCATTGGTGATTTGATAGATCCAGAGGAGTTAGCCATCTTAGTCCATAGCTGCAAAATAGTAAAGAGTCTAGTGGCACCTTTATTTGATAGAAAAATCGAAAAGAGTCCAGTAGCACCTTTAAGACTAACCAACTTTACTGTAGCATATGCTTTCGAGATCACAGTCCGCTTCGTCAGATGCGAGAACTGTGATTCTCAAAAGTACTCGCATCTGACGTAGAGAACTGTGATTCTCGATAGCTTATGCTACAGTAAAGTTGGTTAGTCTTAAAGGTGCTACTGGACTCTTTGCCATTTTGCTACTAGACTAACATGGCTAACTCCTCTGGATTTATTTGATAGATGATTTGATTGGTTTTTCCTCTCTCTTTCAGGGATAGAAAGAGGCACAAACTGAAATTTGTGCCTCCAAATGATAAACAGGAGGCACAAGCTGGAATTTGTCCTCTGTTAGAGTGCCGGTCCGTCCAGCCCATCAGTGGCTCCTCTGACTTCCAACGAGGCATCTGTCTCTTTCCACAGCAGACCAAAGTTCCCTTGAGGTCCTTCTGCCCGGAGAAACCAAGGAGCAAGCCTGGTACCTTCTGCATGGCATGTAGCCACTGAACCCCAGAGCTGTGGCCCCTCCCATTCCAAAGCAACGCAAAGGGGGAATTCACTCATTCTCAGCTGGAATAGTGGTGCCCCGCCCCACGTGCCTTCACACCCTCAGGTCAGGGGTGCGAGTGCACCCTCGTTGATTTCCTTACCAGCCTATGGACTAAATTTATATGCCACCTTAGCTGATTTTTTTTTCAAAGCAGTGTACCAGCTTTAAACGAATATAAACCATAACCTTGTTAAAACTGGCACTGAAGCGCAATGAAGAAAACACCGCGAACTGCAGTCCCAGGGCCAGTCTGCAGTATCAGCAAGGAGGAGGACAGCGCCCACGCCAGCACAGGCCCAGGGGCTGCAGGGAGCCTGAAAGGGTCTGCCCCCCCCCGCATGATCCCCAGCCCAGCCTCCCTCCAGAAAACCAGTCCCCCCCCGCCAGTGCAACCCGAAGATAAACAGTCGGCCCAGGGTGTACTTAGAAGTGCTGGGTGGGGTTAGTTTACTGGGACTTTATGGATCTTGGCTTTGGTGTATTGATCAGCTCTTTTCTTTCCATTTAAGAGAGGAGAAGGAACCCAAGGAGTAGGAAATGGCTGGATGTTTCCTGTGCTTGCTGTATCCTGGAATGTGATTCTTCTCTCTTCCCCCACGCCATGTGCTTCTGCACTGCATATCTGGAGGAGGATGCAAAGTTACTGAGCATCTTGTGAGTCCTCTCGGTCCTTTCCCCTATGGCTGCCCTTCCCCTTCCCCTTGTCAGTCTATGGAAGACAGGATACGTGGAAGCTGACTCCCAACCCTTGCAGCAAGAAATCCAGGCTCTTGAGTAAATGGGTTTTATTGAGATATCTTGGCTTCACCATACATATGTCCATAGGATACAAAGAAGCAAGTAAAGGCGTCTGGCTGTACACAGGTCTCTTGTTAAGAATGACGCATTGAATACATGATACACTATAACTACCCCTCTACCCGTCCCCCACCCGCTTAGCCCATCCCGCAGAACATAATCAGTAGCAGGACGGATGGAGCTGTCCCAAGGCCACTGCGGCAAGCCATCCGAGATCTCCGAGGTCTCCGCCATACTGGAATCTGGAAAGCAACAAGGGAACAAGTGCATGAGGCTATTGCAACATACTATCTAAAACTGTGCAACAGTATGGAGGGGCTGTTGGCAACGGACCTGGCACCCCTTCCCTTTAACCTTATCACTCACCTTTACCCCTTACCCTTACCGTTATCCCTTACACTTACTCCTGTGCACCTGCCAAGTACAGAGTTAAGTTTTCCACCGGCCACTGTACATCTGAAAAGAGAGTATCTTGCAATGGTAAAAAGTACAGTGCCCTGGAAGACAGAATAGTAAAGAGTCCAGTAGCATCTTAGAGACTAACCAACTTTATTGTAGCATAAGCTTTCGAGAACCACAGCTCTCTTTGTCAGATGCATCATCAGCTTTCGAGAACCACAGCTCTCTTTGTCAGATGCATCATCAGCTTTCGAGAACCACAGCTCTCTTCATCAGATGCAGATGCGTCTGACGAAGAGAGCTGTGGTTCTCAAAAGCTTAAAGTTGGTTAGTCTTAAAAGTGCTATTGGACTCTTTACTGTTTTGCAACTACAGACTAACACGGCTCACTCCTCTGGAAGACAGAGGCTCCATTCAGACATCATGTTGAACAGCTGTTGAGAGGTCTTGCCTCCTTCATGAATTAGTCCTGATACTTTTTATAAAGCCATTTACCAAGTTGGGGTGGTTCCAATGGAAGAACCACTTAATTTAGAAGAAGGTGCCTTAGGTTGGAAGAAGGCTTCAAACCTGAGCCTAAAGGAAAGGCAGGGTATAAATATGTTAAATAAATAAATAGATGAACTTTGCTCAGTGGAGTGATGGGACAGGGGTAGGAGACACCCAGTGTCCGTTGTGAAGTACTAGAACAACGTGCATTCATCAGCAGCACAATTTGTAACCAAGTGCCCAGGTACAGCATGGATTAACTCCGACTCCTGGATATTCGCCAGGAACTTCAGTGGCAGAGCTCTTCGTGAAAAGAATCCAGTCCCCAAGCAAGGAAGACAAACTGGCTGAGCAGGTGCTTTGGTGGAGCAGGTGGGACTGGTCTGGTCATCCAAAAGGCACAGACGAGAGAGAGAGATTGGCAGAAGAGGGACACTCTCAAGAAGGCCAGAGGTCCCTGGATCTTGGGCAGAGTCATGGGAAGTACCGCAAGCAGAGAAGACTTCGAATGGGTCTACACGGATCAACCTCACACGGAGAGAAGGAAAGAGATCCTGGGTGAGTCTGGACCCAGCGCTGGTCCCACCGAGTCCCTCTGGCAAAGACAATGGGTCAGCATGAGAGAGCTAGGAAAGAAAGGAGGGAAAGGATGAATTGGGAGTGGAGGGGAGTGAGGGCTGTGGGATGAGGGTTGAACGTAGGTGGAGGAGCCAGGGACTGGGGCAGTAGGGAGAGACAGTTTGCAGAAAGTAGAGAGAGAAAGTTTGAGTCGGAATCCAAGGGAACAAAAGCAAAAGAAGTATGGTAAGTAGGAGTTGAGCAGGCATAGATTGAAATCATGAAATTGGACCACAGTCAGAACAGCACAGAGGGAAATTATGATCCAAAACAAGGCATAGGAACATAAGCGGGGAAAGATACAGTGGGTAGAAAGAGGACCTCGACAGGAGGTCCTACCCAAGGGGAACTTCACTGTAAGTACAGATCCAGAGGAGTTAGCCATGTTAGTCTGTAGTCTATAATAGAAAAGAGTCCAGTAGCACCTTTAAGACGAACCAACTTTATTGAGGCATAAGCTTTCGAGAATCACAGTTCTCTTCGTCAGATGCACGAAGCAGATGCCTGACACATCTGACGAAGAGAACTGTGATTCTCGAAAGCTTATGCTACAGTAAAGTTGGTTCGTCTTAAAGGTGCTACTGGACTCTTTTCTATTTCACTGTCGGTAGACACTGCATGATTCAAACTGACTTAGGATCAAGCCCTGAAGAACACTTCTGGACATGCTAGAATGTTTCACTGCACAATGGCCTCGCACAGCAGGTCTCCTGGGGGGACCGAGACTTGGCTGCAGCCGGCAGGAAAGTCAGGGGCAGAAGCAGACAAGGCTAGCCTGAGGCCATGGGTGCCGAGGCACGGCCCAGAGCCCTTCCAAAGGCACCTGTCTGGCTACTGTCCACCCCAAGAAATGCCTTAGCTGATTTGTGCAGGCTGGCTGCCCACAGGTGGAAGCCAGCAGATAGATCAGCGGGAACCTCTTTCACTGCCCTGAAGCTCATTGAGGGAGGGGGCCCTCAAGAAGGATCAAAAGGGAGGGTTATACATCCCACAAGGTATTCCAGCCATCGTTGCCCCCAAATACAGCTCCCTTTGATGATTAGAGCCGAGCGTGGAGTCTGTTGCCACCTGGTTACTGATGTGATTTCTCCACATGGCAACATCAGGTCCAGTGTGCTCACGGCACAAAACAATACGCAACTTCCCTGTGCAGAGATGTTGATACCGCTTAATTTGAGCTGCTGCTCCATGCGAGAAATGAGATTGCAAAATGTGAAAGTGCCCTCTGGGTGTTTCCTTCACCCACTTAGTAACTAAAAATGCTTCCGTGACCATCGGTGATTAGGCGCAAGGACTTCAGACAGGCTTGGACTTGAACATCTCTTGTATTAAAATCATCTCTTTAAGACATGTCGAAGGTGTTGAACTTTGGCAAAGGAGAGCAGCCTCCAATAATGTCGCTACTAGCTTAGAAGGTTGGCAGACGTTGCCTGTCTTGCAAGGGCAGGGAATTTCTAGGTAAAATAAAAGAATGTGCAGACCGGACCGCTGTCGTGCACAGGCCTGGCGTTTACTGGCACTCTGGTAAGCCCCCAGGAGCTGGAACCCAACTGGAGGCTGACCCTGATTGCCCAGTGATTTGGGAAGGGCAGTGCTCCTGCATTCAGAGCCGAGTTGCCGCATGCCAACGGGGAAGGGCTGTTTCATTGCCTGGTTGGGGAGCCGTGGCATTGGCGGGCACCTGTCACAGCCTCCCAGATGCCTGCTGCTGCCACCTGGGTCCATGGCAAGCTGTAGATTCTGGGCCAGACTGGGGTGGCACACGCTTGGCATGACAGAATGCCTTGACCTGACTCTCCCTACGATTTTGAAATGTTGGTTTGACTACCTCAGTCTCTCGAGAAGAAGGTATGAAATGAATGGAGCCAGATTTCAAGCCGTCAGGGAAGATCTTCACTCCTCTGTCAAAACGTCTGTAAACCCAATATTGAAATTCTCTGATTAGGCTTCTGTAGTAATTGCACAGAGCAATGATGTGCAATCCAAAGACAGTCCTTCTGTTCTTACCTATCTGTCACCATACATGAAGGAGCAACAACTTGTAAGTTAGACTTGACCTTTCCTCTGAGTCTTGTAACCGATGCCAGCTGCCACTGCATGTTCCAGTCGGGTTGGCATGCTTCAGAAACATGCGTCATGCCTCCAGTTCTTCACCAATTCTGTTATTGAGTCTGGGCTCATTTTGCAGTTTGGTCCTACCTTCACACAAGGGTAGCCTGAACCTACAGACGTTGACCTTCTTTCCTCTACCTCTCTCAAGTTGGAGTTTGGTGTAGCGGTTAAGAGCAATGGGACTCTAATCCAGAGAACCAGGTTTGATTCCCCACTCCTCCGCTTGAAGCCAGCTGGGTGACCTTGGGTAAGTCACAGCTCTCTGGAGCTCTCTCAGCCCACCCACCTCACAGGGTGGTTGTTGTGAGGATAATAATAACATACTTTGTAAACTGCTCTGTGTGGGTGTAAAGTCCTGAAGGGCGGTATATAAATTGAATGTTGTTGTTGTTATAGATTCTGCACCTGGTTTAAGGAAATGCACCTGGTCAAGGCAATGAGACAAGTATGCAGCCGTCAAAGGCTCTTTGGCAAAGTGCTTCCTTGTGCAATTACTGAGACCTTGCATGTGGTGAAAGTGTTATGCGCAAAACTTTGCGCCTCCAACCAACCACAATAAAAATTAAAATAAGATCCTGGAGTCCTTCTTGAATTGAAGCAAAACAGGTGATTTAATTAAACTGCTGGATGATTAAACCTACTTACACAGATAATTAAACCTACTTACACAGAAGTAGACGGTCTCTTACTGTGCAAAAGCTCATCAAAATTACAATAGAAGTGTCATATTCTTACAGGTTGCATTACAAATACTACATTGGCTCCTGAGCGTAGAAAAAAAGTGCAAGGCATATAAGTGATATATAAAAGTAATATATAAAATCCTTTTCATCAAATCTATATCCATCAAAAGGGCACAGGTGACAGAGAGGAAGAATTAGCACACTCCAAGTGCCATCCTAGACAGAGTTACACCTTGCTAAGCCTTTGGACTTCAGTGGGCTTAGAAGGGCATAACTCTACATAGGATGGGACTGTCAAGCAGTCACAGTAACATGAAGCGTACAACGAAAATGCTCAGCCTCAAAATACAAGTATGTCCCATATCCAGCATATATCACTCAGGAAGGGGAAGCAGGAGGCCAGAAAGGAGGAGAAGAATTAATGGCTACCTCTTTGTATAGGCTCCAGGCAGAGACCCAGACCTATAGGAAGGGGTCCCAAACATTGGCTTATCCAGGGCTTTTTTTCTGGGAAAAGAGGTGGTGGAACTCAGTGGTGGAACTCAAGACTGCACAATGACATCACTTTGGGCCAGCTGGAACAAGGGGGGAGTTTTTTAAAGTTTAAATTACCTTTGGCGAAAATGGTCACATGGCCGGTGGCCCCGCCCCCTGGTCTCCAGACAGATGGGAGTTTAGATTGCCCTCCGTGCTGCTCGGCGGCGCAGAGGGCAATCTAAACTCTCCTCTGTCTGGAGATCAGGGGGCGGGGCCGCCGGCCACGTGACCATTTTTAAGAGGTGCCGGAACTCCATTCCAACACGTTCCTGCCGAAAAAAAGCCCTGGGCTTATCCAAAGCATTGGAGGCCAATAAAGTATTCAAAGAATTTGACAGTTCTACTCCCAATACAGTAGTTATATTCTACAACGAATGCTTCTTGTGGGTGGAAAAGAGTAGCAGAATTGAGCCCAACTGAACACTGCACCTCGAAGTACATGGAAAGAGAGATACCAATTTGGAGCCGATTCTGGACTCAGTTATAGGGTGGTTGTTGTGGTTTTTCCGGGCTGTATTGCCGTGGTCTTGGCATTGTAGTTTCTGACGTTTCACCAGCAGCTGTGGCTGGCATCTTCAGAGGTGTAGCACCAAAAGACAGAGATCTCTCAGTGTCACAGTGTGGAAAAGATGTTGGCAGGTCATTTGTATCTACTCAGGAGGGGTGGGGTTGAGCTGAGTCATCCTGTAAGAGTTTCCCAGGGTGTGGAATGCTAATGGCGGGAGGCTTCACTTTATCCTGAGGAGGTTCTTTTGCATATGGATTGGTGCTTGATGTGCTAATCTTCTCTGCAGGGCTATTGTCGAGTATAGCGTGTTTTGTTAGCCTGGTGTTTTTCAGAACTGGAAACCATGCTCTGTTCATTCTTAAGGTTTCTTCTTTCCTGTTGAAGTTTTGCTTATGCTTGTGAATTTCAATGGCTTCCCTGTACAGTCTGACAAAGTAGTTGGAAGTGTTGTCCAGTATTTTGGTGTCCTGGAATAAGATACTGTGCCCTGTTTGAGTTAGGCTATGTTCAGCCACTGCTGATTTTTCAGGTTGTCGAAGTCTGCAATGTCTTTCATGTTCTTTTATTCTTGTCTGGATGCTATGCCTTGTGGTCCCGATGTAAACTTGTCCACAGCATAACCTTCAAGCAGTGTTCAGACCCACCCGAAAAATACAACAGATGCTACGATCAGCAAAAGACAGTAGAGACCCCCTCACCTCTGCAGGAGTATACCGTATACCCTGCAGCTGTGGAGGGCAAACTTCCCCTCTCGGGTTGGGTGTCTCTGGCATTCCCCTTCACACTGCAGGACCCAAAAGCCTCCTTTGGCCACTATTACAGCACAGGCAGCCTGCCACAGACTACCGATTTTCTGCTCACTGGCAGGCTGTGGGAACCAGACTAAAGTGGATTTCCTTGGACGTCAGTCCCATTTTCTTCAGTGGGGGCTTGCTCCCAGGAAAGGGTTCTCAGGGCTCCAGCCTCTGGGTCCCTTCTATAAGATAGTCCTTCAGTGCTGCTGAGATACTGCTTGTTTGGAATCTGCAGGGAACAGCATTCAAGTTGTGATTCTCCCATGACACTGCACATTGCACTCTTATCTAGAACAATGCTGCAGGATCCTGCCTGTTCAGTCCTGGAATGGAAAGGCGCCCTGCAATCGCGAGCCTATTTCTCCTTCTCACTGACGCTATTTAATAAGTAGCAACTAACTGCAGTCAATCAAGCCCTATCATTAGTCATTTGCATTGCTAGTTCCTTTGTTTATTTTTATTGTTGTGGTTTTACAATAAAAAAATATTTAAAAGCTAGGTTGCAGCTTATAAGGGATAAAACAAAAACACATCGTGGGATTGCGATGGAGGCAAACTGGAAAAAACTAATCAGAGGGCTGTTGTGGAAATTGTTGCTCTGCAACCGGGGACTAGTCCACCAGTTGCTTGGGTTTGCCTCTTACCATAGGCATGTAAAGAGTGCAACCTCACTTGATCTTTCCCTAGTACTAAACTGATGTCTCTGCTAAAAATAATATGCCAGCAGCAAGATGGTCTTTAAGCAAAACTGCAAGTTTTTATTCATAAAGGCAAAACAAAACAATTTGCAAGGGAATGTTCACACCACACCTGTTCTTCCTAGAGATAATCTGTTTGTTGTTTACTTCTGATCTTTTGGTGATTTATACCAAAGGACTGAAAAAAAGGTCTCACACAATTAACTTTTATAGCCTTACCTATTCTCTGGTGAGATCTTCCCAGGGAATGCAACTTTATTCTGCAGGGACAGAGAGAGTTTTTGGAAGATTTCTTTCCCCCAACCTATAGCTGGTTTTCTATTTCTAACATAGGCCAAAAAGGCCTGGTTCCGACCCACTAACAAATTCTGACAACAAGGGCCAATTTCAGTTGTTTTCAGGAAGCACATTAGTAAACAAATTAGCAATCGATTTAATTAAGTAGTACTTAAATAAAATGCACTTGTGCCAAAACAACACGCGTTGTTTTTTTTAAATGCAAAACTCCACTTTAAGAGACCACCAGTAGTGGGACATGTAGTGGTCGTGCCATCTTGGAATACAGAACAGCGAGTGAAGAAAGTTGGGGCTTCATCAATTATGTTGCTCATTGCTTGACCAATTGCATTCTGACTCATAGAAATAGCCCCAAACCAGGTTTTTAAAAAAGTCTGGCAGACAATGTAGGAAACATTGGAATGCAAAAGATTAGCAAGAGCATTCTCTGGTATATCTGTAATAACAGAGTGAACAAACTCTGGAAATGGGGGACGTGGAAGGAACCCTCCTTTGCCTTAATCTCTTCCTTTTCTTCCTCTTACTCCACCATGTCCCTCCTCAGAATTCTGGTTCCCTGTGTCAAACACTGAGTGTACATCGTGGAGATTATAGCACTGAGGTTCCCTTTGGGCAGAGCTGTGTTCTTTTTAAAAGCAAAGGTCGTATTTGTCTTGCCTTGCTGGCTAGAATTTTCTCCCATGCAAAGCACAAACAGTTCCTTGGATGAGACTCTTGGATCTTTGTTATTTAGTATAATTCCATACTAAGTGTAGATGACTGCGGAAGGCAATGGCAAACCACCCCGTAACAAGAGTCTGCCAAAAGAACGTCGTGATGCGACGTGTAACCTATAGTCGTGATGCAACTACCTATAATTCTATAGATGTTGGTAGCGACCAGTTTGTATGAACTGCAGAAGAACAGATACTGGGTGTGGTTCCACTAGCCAGTGCCAATCTGCTTCGCTGCAGGTGAGAGAACAAAATAGTGCATTTCCTTTGAATCGCATCTGTGTTTGAGTTGGCAAAGCATCCAGCAAACAAATGGAGCTGGGAGGATCATTAATAGAATATAGAATAAATCTCTCTCCCTTTTTTGGCTATTTGTCTTATGAGGATTGCCAAGGCATGCCTGATCATGCAGATGCTGCCCCGAGTCACAAATTCAGGGCACAATTTAGAAGCAGCAAATTTTGTCCCCCACCACCTCCAGGTTTCGAGAGGACCTTGGCAAAGCACCCGCTGTAGTCCCTCCAGTGGTGGGCACCCTTGTTTAATGCTTGCCCCCCCCTCCATGGTGGTGGCACCCCATTCTTCCTCCTTGCTGTCCACTTACTTGCTTGGAGAGCTGCTAAGTGGGCCACTGAGCAAGTGTCTGCAGGAAGGATCCAAACCCCTTGCTTTTCCTCAGCAATTACTGTATAGTAAAGGTCAAGGTCAAGGTAGTCCCCTGTGCAAGCACCGAGTCATTACTGGCCCATGGGGGGATGTCGCATCACGACGTTTTCTTGGCAGACGTTTTACGGGGTGGTTTGCCATTGCCTTCCCAGTCATCTACACTTTACCTCCAGGAAACTGGGTACTGTATAGTACAAGCCTTTAATCCAATCCTGGCCCTGATTTCGTAGAGGAAAGGAACTTAGGGCCTGCATGCCGAAGAATGAACTGGCAGAGCCCAGGGGTGGCAGAATGCATGGTCCTCGTTGAGATATCAGGTACTGGATTCCAGTTGCAAATATTTTATTCCACTAAAAAAAACCCCCACCCTCCTCCATCATATTAAAAAATAACACAGCAGGGAGGAAAGTTCAACCCCCCCCCCTGCACTGGTTCAGGCATTTCACAAAACTGTGGATCACATTAACTGCGTTTAGCTTTCGAACCAGAATCTAGGTCAGAGTTGATGACTCCAAGTTTGGATTGCAGTGACAAAGCCTGGTTTCTTTGCCTTCTCCCTGTAGCCTGGTAGGGAGTTTCCAGGGAAAACATCTGGATTAAGTCCAGATGAAACCAAGATGTGTGAGCTCACCACCCCAAACTATAGTTCAGTGGTTAATGAGCTGACTTCAGGACTAGGTTTGAAGGACCCCAAATAATCCATGAGTGGCTGAGCGTTGCCTCAACACTGCCCTAGTTCCCTTCAATCTGTTCTCTCACCAACCGTTGTCAAAACAGACTGTAAACTCTTCTGGATGTAGAATTTCTGTTGTTTATCTTCCTGGGTAAAAGTGCTATGTTACACAAACCCAAAGTCGCCATTGCGCATAATCCTTCGAGGGCAGAGAATTGACCTTGGGTGCTTGCTTCTTTCTTGCTTTGTCGTTTTGGGCTGTCTAATAAAATTTCTTCCCCGTCCCACACAAAGTGGCTTGACAAAGAGGTGCACTTGACAGCGATGAAGATTCCTGGCTGGAGCTCATTGAACTGTTGAGCAACTTCTAATCCCCGCCAGAAGGCAGGCAGGCAGCCATGGGCAGAAAAGAATGCGCAGAATGTATGGTCTGTTTCCTCATAGTTTAGACATTGTTCATGGGAGCATCACCTGTGGTCCACCACCCCGTCACTTTCCCTGCCGGGATTGTTTTTGAATCCCAGCAGAGCAGCCATGACAAATGTTGTAGCAAACACTTACAAGGAAACTTGTGTCACGGTAAAGACTGGCAGATTTACTGAAACAGGGAAGATGTCATTAAACCCTATGACCACACTAACTGTAATTATTTTTATTTCAGGCATGGTTTCGCAGGCTGTTTGAAGGGAGCCACAGCCTGGTTGAAGCATTAAACATCAATGAATCTGTGGCCGTTTTCACACTGCTTACCGGCCACGGAACATTGCGCCGAGCTCCCAGAACGGCAGCATCTTCCTGGTGCAATTTCGTGCAAGAACAGCCGTTCTCGTGCGAAATCGCGCCAGGAAGACACTGCTGTTCCAGGAGCTCGATGTGATGTTCCGTGGCCAGCAAGCAGTGTGAAAATGGCCTCCAGCTCCATTCAGACATCCCACCAAATTGTGGCTTCATTAAACTAACTACAGTTAGTAGGGTTGTCCGAATGCAGCCCACATCAAAGACGACAGTGAATTAGGGTCCCTCAGTTCTAGAGCTGGACTTGTGATGTCGGTTTATCAATGACACCTGTTTACTTATTTAGAATATTTTCATGCCACCTCTTCAGAGGCCTGCTCAAGGCATCTTAAAATTAAAAACCACAGTTTAAAAATACAAGCTTTTAAAAACACAAGGCATTGGATATACGCAGCATAAAAGCTATCCATAAAAGAGAATCAGATCATTAAAAAGCTAATGAAACCTCTTAATTAAAAGCCTGTATAAAAAGATGTGCTTTAGCAGGTGACAGCCACATGTAATTCAATCTTGTTCGAGGGTAAAATTCCTTCTTCTTGGGCAGAAGTTGAAATAATGAAAGGGCAGAGATATTAATAATCCAGGTTCATATTGTCCGATCGCTCTCTTAAACCAAGGGCCAAATCTTTGTGCAGAAATCTCATGGCCTGAGTCTAAGCCTGGGACCTAGGGAAAGAACGCAGCCCTCTCATTGATTAGCAGGCAGGATGAGACCTCCAGATCGGCCACCCTGTTATGAATGTGGGGAGGACGGTCGTTTTTGCTTTGTCTGGACTGCTCATTTCTTGCCTCCAACAACTGACTGCAGGGACCCTGAACCTTAATGGAGGTTGCCTCCATTCCCCACCTGAAACCGACTTGTTTGAAATCTGCTCAGCCCCCCAGCTCTTCCCCTGAAACCCGACATCTGACCAAGCTGTGTCGAAAAGTGCAGGGAAAACACTTCCTTCTTTACAGGAAGTTAGCAGCGCAATATCTGAGATTTCTTGGTCAAGGGAAAGAATGTTGCAAGATGTCACCTTCCTCAGCAAGGCCGGGGGGGTGGGAACAGGGCTGATGGGCTGAAGTCAAACACTTTGTGCAAGGCCTTAGCTCCTTTGCAAATTCTTTGCTGAAGTTTGCCAAACCTGAGCGGGTGCAGTTCAGAGATCTGGCAAGCAGGAAGTGTTTCGAGACCAGTGGTCCTTGGCCAGGGAAGTTATAGAATGGATGGCTAGATTAAGGCTTGCAGGTTGGAGAGAACTCTATATACCCTCCTTCACGCTTAGCATTCCCACCCGTTTGGCTGTCTGCAAACTGTGTAAAACAGAACTGTTCAGATTTTGTAAAGGAAATAGGGCTGCGGTAGAATTAAATGATAATAATAATATGTTTATTGCTTTTCCGGCCGAAGCCATAAGCCATACAAACACCAACAAAATATGAACTGTACGAATGAAATGATAAAAGGAAGACGATTCAAGAGAGGGAACAGGACTGTTTCAGACTTCTGCAATCCTGGCCCTGTTACGTTGCTTATTCGATGGCTCCACATCCTATTGATTGTACCGACTTGCATTATGTAATTTGCCTTGAGCCTCACTGAGAAAGCAGTAAAGAGTCCAGTAGCACCTTTAAGACTAACCAACTTTATTGTAGCATAAGCTTTCGAGAACCACAGCTCTCTTTGTCAGATGCATCATCAGATGCATCTGACGAAGAGAGCTGTGGTTCTTGAGATCTTATGCCTCAATAAAGTTGGTTAGTTTTAAAGGTGCTACTGGACTTTTTACTATTTTGCAACTACAGACTAACACAGCTAACTCCTCTGGATCACTGAAAAATGTAGACTAAATATAAAACAACCAAATAAATAAATAGGTGATGCCCCAGTGGTCCATGCTTGCCAAGAAAAGTGTTCTGGTTTCTGTCCTGTTTTAGGAACTGCCTAGGGTTGCCAAGTCTCCAGGTGGTACTGGAGATCTCCCGGAATTACAACTGGTCTCCAGGCAACAGAGATCAGTTCCTCGGGAGAAAATGGCTGCTTTGTAGGGTGAACTCTATGGCATTATATACCCCTCTGAGGACCCCCCCCCAAACCCTGCCCTCTCCATGCGCCACACCCCAAATCTCCAACCTGGACCTGGGCCGTTTCCAGACGGCCCCCCGCCTCGCGAAACGTCGCGCGTCGTCGCGCGTCGTTGCGCAGAAAACGCGAAATATCGCGTTTTCTCGCGCGAGTTTTGCGCGACGTCGCGCAAAACTCGCGCGAGAAAACGCGATATTTCGCGTTTTCTGCGCAACGACGCGCGACGACGTGCGACGTTTCGCGAGGCGGGGGGCCGTCTGGAAACGGCCCTGGCAATCCTAGAACTGCCTCTTGTCAAACCCATCGCTGGTTCCTTCACTGCCACAGCAACTGATGCTATCTGTTTCTTGTTTCCTCAATATAGCCAAATATCCCGAGATAAAGAAGTTGATGGGCCCTGACTCCAACTTCAAATGGGTGGTGACCCTCATGGTTCTGTCTCAGCTGGTAGCTTGCTACCTGGTGAAAGACTTGCCATGGAAGTGGGTCTTCTTCTGGGCCTTCGTTTTTGGGAGCTACGTCAACCACGCCATGACCCTGGCCATCCATGACATTTCTCACAATGTGGCCTTTGGCAACAAGAAAGCCATATGGAACCGCTACTTCGGTATGTTTGCCAATCTGCCTATCGGCATCCCAGTCGCCTCTTCTTTCAAGAAGTACCACGTTGACCACCACCGTTACCTGGGTGGGGATGGGTTGGATACAGACGTCCCCACCAGTCTGGAGTGCCGCCTCTTCAACACTCCCCTGAGAAGGTTTCTCTGGCTCTTCCTGCAGCCAATATTCTATGGCTTGAGACCTTTCTGCGTGAGTCCCAAGCCAATCACCCAAATGGAACTCATCAACTTTGTTGTCCAGTTGACCTATGATCTTCTCATCTATAACTTTATGGGAGTCAAATCTGTGGCCTATATGCTTGCTGGCACCCTTCTGACCACCGGCTTCAACCTCGTCACAGGCCACTTTATCGCGGAGCACTACATGTACGCCAAAGGTTATGACACCGTCTCCTATTACGGGCCTTTGAACTGGATTACCTTCAATGTGGGTTACCATATGGAACATCATGATTTCCCCAGCATCCCAGGAAGCAAACTACCACTGGTAAGGTTAATTTAGCCCTTTGAAGAAGGTGGCAGACACTCGCTGAGTTACTGTTTGCCCCATACTTCAGTGGGCACATCCTTAAATGAATCAGAGTGAAAGCTGTGATGGGTGGGGGAAATTCATCTGTAAAGGGTGATCTCCAGGGCTTTTTTTTCTGGGAAAAGAGGTGGTGGGACTCAGTGGTGGAATTCAGGACCACACAATGATGTCACTTTGGGTCAGCTGGAACAAGGGGGAAGTTTTATAAAGTTTAAATCACCCTCGGCGAAAATGGTCACATGGTTGGTGGCCCCGCCCCCTGATCTCCAGACAGAGGGGGGTTGAGATTGCCCTCCGCGCAATGCGGCGTGGAGGGCAATCTCAACTCCCCTCTGTCTGGAGATCAGGAGGCGGGGCCACCGACCATGTGACCATTTTCAAGAGGTGCCGGAACTCCGTTCCACTGCATTCCAGCTGAAAAAAAGCCCTGGTGATCTCCATTTCTTGAATCTTTATTTCGATTTTTGTTCTGACTGGTTTCTTAAAAAGCTTTAGATATGTTTTAAGGAACTGGGATTTTTCACAGTAGCTCATTTGCTAAGCCAAGGTCCTAAACAGAACTTAATTAATCTCCAGAAAAGACAATGAAACTATAGTTTAAAAATTCTGTGGATTCTTTACACGCACTCTGATACCCATAAAAATCCAGTGGATACAAGAGACAGAATTGCATGCCCTCACTATTGTCCTAGGGTGGTGCCAGGGGGTGCGCTGCCCCCATCTGAAGCACTGGTTTGGTCCATTGGAGAATGTTTTGAGAAAAAGGCTTTCAAATTTGTGACAAGAAAACTTGCACTTAATGGAAAGTGAGAACTCTTTAAAGCAGGGACATTTATGGTGAAAAGAGCATCTGCCGTGGCTGACACCCCTCTGAATGGGGTTGCTGGCTCCAGATTGGAAAATTCCTGGAGATTTGGGGTGTGGAGTCTGGAGATGGTGGGGTTTGGAGAGAGAAGGGATCATAGAGGGGTATAATTCCTGCAAAGCAGCCATTTTCTCCAGGGGAACTTATCTTTGTCACCTGGGCCGTCGTCACACAGGCTTTTATTTAGCGCTAAAATGGCGCTATTTCCCGGCAAACACCCACCTTATTCCAACACTGTAGCGATTTTCTCTCTTCTGCTTTGTGCTTGATAGTTGTGCTATTTTGTGCCTCAGTGTGAATGCCTCACATCGATGTATTTTGCCTCGCAACGTCCTATGCCCTCCCTTCAAACCCAGAATCCATTTCTTCCTGCGACTCCCCTTTTTTTAATTTTATTATGTCCTTATAACGCCATAACGCCATAACACAATGCAAAATTTCTGCTGAAGTAAAAATGACTCAATCGCCATGGCAGAGTCTTCAGCGATGGGGATCACGTCAGACAGGGAGTTTTCTGCGGGCAAAGGGCTATTTATATAATTTCAAAGTTGGAAAAACAAAAAGGTCGTAATGTTTTGCTCTAACGGAATGTTTATATGCTGTTATTCCGTTATAGCGGAATTAAACGCCAGAATAATTTTAAAAAGGGGGGGAGGAGCTGCTTCTGCGCGGTTAGAGGAGAGAACAGAACAGAGTGCTTCAGTGTGGACAGCTGGTGGCGCAAAGAGCCGTTAGATGACCCAAAGAAACGTTACTGTGCCGATAACAGGTAGGACGCCATATGCTGTAAATTTAACGGAAGAGATGCCCATGTGACGACGGCCCTGGACATCAGTTGTAATTCTGGGAGATCTCCAGCCACCACCTGGAGGCTGGCAACACTGCCTGTAAAAGTGGTTGTGTTCCAAACTCAGTCCGTCTGAGCTGCCCAGCTCGGCCTGTCTAAGATGGCGTGGGTGGATTTCTCATGGTAATTATCAAACGTATGCTTATGTAACTAGATCAAGATGGGTTAGTCTGTCTGTAGCAGTAGAAAAGAGTGAGAGTCCAGTAGCACCTAGAAGACTAACAACATCTGAGGTAGGTTATGAGCTTTCGTGAGTCACAGCTGAAAAAGTGAGCTGTGGCTCACGAAAGCTCCTACCCTACCACAAATTTTGTTAGTCTTATAGGTGCCACTGGACTCTTGCTCTTTTCTACTTATGCTTATGTAATCCTGACACAACTTTCCTTTTAGCTACCCTGAGCCTGACTATGGCAGTAAGTGGTGGTTAGGAAGTAAGGTAGTAAGGAAGTTATTATTTTCTTATGCTAAAAGCACATGAACTTAAAAATAACGTGTGCATTTGATGCTAACAGCTCAGGGGGCCTGTGAGCTCAAAGAAAGGAGACAGAGGTTACACATCTCATTCCTTCCATGTCATGCAAATTACAGGCGCCTTCGGCCTCGATTTGCCTCAGTGCTATTCAGGGATGGGAAAGGATGTTAAATCCTTCATCTTCCACTTGGTTTCATTGTTCATAACTGGGTCCCCTGCTTTGCTATTGCCAGTTTG
This sequence comes from Eublepharis macularius, assembly GCF_028583425.1. Lineage (NCBI taxonomy): Eukaryota > Metazoa > Chordata > Lepidosauria > Squamata > Eublepharidae > Eublepharis > Eublepharis macularius. Next base: position 56,333,274 of record NC_072804.1, on the reverse strand, counting down.
GTGTAGTGGTTAAGAGCGGCAGGACTCTAATCTGGAAAACCAGGTTTGATTCCCCACTCCTCTGCTTGAAGCCAGCTGGGTGACCTTGGGTCAGTCACAGCTCTTCCAGAGCTCTCTCAGCCCCCCCCCCCACCTCACAGGATGACTGTTGTGGGGATAATAACAACACACTTTGTAAACCGCTCTGAGTGGGTGTTAAGATGTCCTGAAGGGCAATATATAAATCAGATGTTGTTATTGTTATTATTAATTTAAAGAGGAATGTGTTTTTTCGGAATACACCCTTTCTCCTTTAAAACTGAGTAGCTGTTAAAGGGTTAAACACCCTTTCCCTTCCCTGCATGGTCCCAAGGCAACTTGAGGCTGCAGAAGCCAGGCTTTGGAGAGACAATTGTTCATGGCTTCTGTGAGGGTGATAAGGAATTTTCTGATTCTCGATTAATTCACTGAAGTCCCACCTGGAAAAACGACAACACCCAGTTGTCAGTTGTAAATCCTTCACACCCAGTGCAGAAATAGTTCCCTCTCTTGCCCACTCCCACTTGATTGCAAGGAGGAAAGTCCAGGAATGTAAATCATGCAGATATTTTTAGAACAGTTGATGTTCTGCCTGACTGTCTCCATGGTGCCTGTTTCTTTCCAGGTGAAGAAGATTGCCCCTGAATATTACAACAACCTTCCCTATCACTTCTCCTGGGGCATTGTTCTTTGGGACTTTGTCTTCAAACAGGAGCTGGGGCTTTTCGCCCGCGTCAAGAGAAAATACAAGACCAGGGACAACTTGTGAAACAGGAAGATGTCGAGGGCTGTCCTTCTTCCCACCTTGCAAACGCTTCAGTTCTGAACACACACACACACACACATCTGACACGTTGTCAGAGAGGCGGAGGAGAGGGAAGAACTATTAACACATCTCTTGAAACTAAATCAAATGACTTTTTTTTTAGAAAAAAGGATGAGCCTCAAAGTTTCTTAGATACGATGGCCCAAATGACTTGGGCAATGGTTAGAAGCCCATTTTAGTTTCAGTAGGACATTCTGCTCAGTAAATCCAACAAAATGGCGGCAGTAGCTTGAGAATTGCCCTGGGTTCATTTATCCATACCAGACAATGGTCAGTGAATGTGCGGGTCATGCAGAAGGAGAAACCTTTCAAAGCATGCCCTCAGAGGCACAGAATACTCCATATGGAGCAGCAGAAATGAGGAAATATACCCCCACACTGGTTTTGCTTAGGGAAAATGGCTTTGGGGGAGGCAAGAGCCCTCCCTCCCCCTGTGGTGGCATTCCAAGCCCATTTGGGCTTTCTTTTTTAAAAAGAAGTAATGTCCTGCAGCTGCTGTGTGACAGTGGGAGACACAAGTTGGGAGACACAAGTTGACTCTGTGGTGAACTCATACAAAAGGTAATGTTTAGTTTGGGTGTCAGTAGACTTCAGTAGAATTCTGAGTAAACCAGTTTAGGATTGCTCTGTAAAAGACATTGACTGAGTTCAGACGTTGTGCAAAACCACGGTTTAATTAAATTAATGGTTAATATAATTGTCTGAATGTAGGTCACTCTATTACTTGTGGTTAGTTACAGTCCCAAATCAGGATCTTAAGTTGGTTTATTAATCACAATTAATGTTGACTACGGTTTTGCTTAATGTTGGAATGCAATCTTGGATTGTCTCTGGCAAAAACATTTCAGGCTACAGAGAGAAGGCAATTTTTCAAAGGCAGCTGGGATATGAGTGATCGTCTGGCATGAAAGACATCTTCTCAGCAGAGCATTTGTGACCCTCTAGGGTAGAGATGTTTGTGTCACCACAGAAGTTTTTTTCTTGTGTCAGCAGACACATCTCTTCAGCCAGGCCCCCTTGGCACTTGTGTAGCTGAAGAGGGGGAAATCTGTAAAGCAACCTTTCCTTTCCTATATTTGCAGCAAACAAAGTCATAAATTAACGTATGTGTAGTTACATCGTTCTAAAGGCATTGACATCAGTGGGCTTAGAAGAGTGCTTAGAATTGCACTGTAAATGGCAGAGAGTGGAATGGGACAGAACATGCGCTGAGGCGGGTGCTCAGTCTGTCTTTTGGCCGTGCTGAGCCTGACTGGCCTTCTAGCTCAGGAGGAAGGAGGTTAGTTTGTTGTAGCAAAAATAAACTAGAGTCTTCGGCACCTTCAGTCTTTCCCCCCCAGTGTAAGATTTTGTGGGCTGGAGCTCACTTCGCCAGATGCATCTATCAAAATGGGCTCTGCTCCACAGAAGTGTGTGCCAACATGAAATCTTGTTAGTCGAAGGTGCTGCAAGACTCCTGTTTCTGTCCAGTGTGTGTGCCCTTAGGCAGCATGGGACTGGCGCCTGTTTGTTTTAAACTGGCTTTGCTCCCGTAACCACAATCCCGAGGCACATGAATTTCACAAGCAAAGCTTTTTCTGACCTCCTGTCTCCATTCTGGAAAAGGCTTCACCTGCTTAATTTCAGCATTGCAAGGTTGTTGTTGAAGATGCAGAACTAGAGACAATTTATAAAGCTGTGCTTTCCATGGTCATAGATCCAGAGGAGTTAGCCGTGTTAGTCTGTAGTTGCAAAATAGTAAAGAGTCCAGTAGCACTTTTAAGACTAACCCACTTTACTGTAGCATAAGCTGACGATGCATCTGACGAAGAGAGCTGTGGTTCTCAAACGCTTATGCTACAGTAAAGTTGGCTAGTCTTAAAGGTGCTACTGGACTCTTTACTATTTTATAATGCTGGCAACTGTAGGACTGGACCAGATTAAGACTATGGGGGGGGGGTTTAAAACATAGTAACCCCTGCCCCCAAGAAATCATACGAGGTGCTCACTTGCAAAGGCCTCCCTTGAGGAAGCTGATACACAATAACATTCGATAATAATAACATTTGATGTATATACCGCCCTTCAGGATGACTTAACACCCACTCAGAGCGGTTTACAAAGTATGTTATCATTATCCCCACAACAAATCACACTGTGAGGTGGGTGGGGCTGAGAGAGCTCTGAGAAAGCTGTGACTGGCCCAAGGTCACCTAGCTGGCTACAAGTGGAGGAGTGGGGAATCAAACCCAGTTCTTCAGATTAGAGTCCTGTGCTCTTAACCACTACACCAAACTGGCTCTCAGCAGCTTCCCATTCAGCGACTCACAACCTGAATGCACCCATGTTTCAGTCAGACAGTGAGTGCGTTGCACAATGGTTACAGTAGTGCACAACTGAGGAGCTGACTTGAGAAAGTGAACCAATTGGCACATTGCAGGCAAACCCTGCCAGGCTCCCTGGTGAATCTGACGTGAGCGGAATTCTGCAGTTTTCCCCATTTGGTGATCAGGCAGACACTGAACCAGATTGAGAGAATCCGTCATGGCCGGTTGTCCTAGAGTGCCAAGACGCACCCAGCCCTCCTGCTGCTGCTGTTTGTAGCTCTCAACCAAAAGGGGCTCAGATCCTAAGGAGGGGGGGTGGGGTGGCGATGTTGCACCTTCATGCACAGACAAAGGCACAAGACCTCCCATGTAATCCCTCCAGGATTTACGGGAAGGGATCGAGGACACTTCGATGGCCAGCTGCATGCCAAGAGTTCGTGGGCCTCAAGCAACATTCTTTGCAGAAGTCAATGCTTCTCTGCGTGCTGTTGGGATGGGTACCATCCTGGCCTCATTTCCATTTATTATGTTCACTTTTATAACCAAGCTGCATTTCAACCTGCTGTGAACAGCTGTGAGGAACTTCTGGTGGAAAGCAGGAAATAAATAAAATAAAAGATTGAGTGGAGTGTAAATTATCTTGGACCTCTTTTCTATTATGTGAATGTATCGTTGGGTTTGAATTTTTTTAAAAAAAATATTGGCATGACCGAGCAAAGAAATACATTCTCTGCAAGGGCTACTGGGTTCGACGAGGGCCTGACAGGATTCCGAGCCTCGTGCCAGAAGCTCACTGGAGCCCTTGGATGAGGCCGTCCCCAACCTTTTTGAGTCTGTGGGCACATGTTGGGGGTGTTGGAATAGGCGACTCAGCCTGCCTTTGGACACTGGGGGGCGCTGCATGTCTCTTTGAATGTAATGTATAAGTCTAGCAATCTCCCACTCTCTTGTCTAAGGTGGGAACGCCTCCTGACTCCTCCTCTCTTGCCTCTGTGCCTCTTGGGAGATTTCACACCTTCCCTCATGCTCTTCCAAGAGAAAAGATGTGAAGCCACCACGCTCCTCATGGAGCCCTTCTCTTTGTCCACAAACCCGCACCTACAACCTCGCTGCCTAGTTTCAGGCCGTGGCATTAGACTAGAGAATGTAACTCTTTAGATTAGGATCTTTTCCTTATTATTACCAGAAGATATTGCTATGGAAGAAATCTGCTACAATAAACTGTAAGTTCTGTCTTTCTATGAATTTTGTCTGAGGATTAATTAATGCACGTTTGTTAGGGTTTAAATGCTTCTGACTAAATTGCTCTGCTATATGTTACTCTGCTAAATTACTAAACTAAATATATAAAATACGTGATCTCTGACGGGGCACAGCAACAAAATGGCTGCTGCAGGAGGTGGAGCCAGGCACAAAATGGCTGCTACAGCATACCTCTAGTCACACAGTGACGGTCCTTGTGCTGCCAAAGCCACGTTTTTAAAAATCTGCACAGCCAATCGACACTCCAGTGGCCGATCAGAAGCCAGGCTTGGCAGAAGCCTTACCTGCCACCACCCTAGGGTTGCCAGGTCCCTATACCCTCTCGGGGGGAGGGGGACCTGGCACTTGCCTCGTGCTGGGAGCATGCTCTTCTTCACACACACAAGCCGAGGCCTACACGATGATGTCACTTCTGAAATGACATCATCATGCCAGCCGCGTGAGTGCTCCTGGCCCCAAGTAAAGCGGGGGGATGTTCCGACGGGCGGCGCAACAACGTCACTTCCGGAAGTGACATCACCGTGCCGGTTGGGAGCGCACCTGCAGTGTGCACGCTTGAGGTGCCTGCCGGTGGCAGGCAACCTCCACGAGCTTGCCCCTCCTGCCAATCCCTGGGCAATCAGCAGACAAGGAGGCAAATCCCTGGAAGTTTGCCCACCTCTAGTGGGCACCTGGGAACTCTAGCTGCCAGGTACCTCCCTTTTAAAAAAAAAATTATTTTAGATTTTTATTCCGCCCTCCCCACGGACGGGCTCAGGGCGGATTACAACAATTTTAAAACATGTATAAATTTTTTACATTATAAAACAGTAAAAACATCTAAAAACCATTTAAGACATTTGGCACAATAAATTAATAACCAGATGGCAGCCGATAAGTGCTACTTGAAAAGCCAAAAACAAGATCCAGAACAAAATTCAAGATGGTGGACAACTCTAGGGGAGGGTTTAGATCTTTCAGTCTTCCTCTTTTATATTGGCCGGCAGAAGGCCAAGCCCATCCTCAACCATATGCCTGGCGGAACATCTCTGTCTTACGGGCCCAGTGAAGCTATAACAAATCCTGCTGGGCCCTGATTTCAGTAGACAGACAGTTGCACCAGGCTGGAGCCCGACCGAAAACACCCTGGTTCTGGTTGAGGCCACCACCCTGACATTTAATTCGTGTTGGGCACAAGGGCATCCTTCGGGACTAACAAGATGGCATCACTTCCGAGAGCACCAACCACGCAAGTGCTCTCGCCCTCCGCATGGAGCCGATTATGCCCATTTGGGGCGATCAGCGGGTGAGGGGGCAAATCTCCAAGAGTTTGCTAGCCACTGGCGGGCACCTGGAAACCCTAGTCGCACCCCTTGGGAGTTTGCACACTGCACATGCTCCTGGGTTGCCTGCCAGTGACGAGCAATCGCCGGGGGGCTTACCTCCTTCCGCCGATCACTGGCGGATCAGCGGGCAAGAATGCAACCCCCCAGCAGTTTGCACCTGGGAACTCTATACCACCCACTTTCTAAAAACACTTGGTGGGCACCAGGAAAGGTGTTGGCGGGCACAATCCTGCCTACAGGCTAGAGTTCTCAACTTCCAGGTGGTCCCTAGAGATCTCCCGGAATTACAATTGATCTGCAGGCGACAGAGATCAGTTCCCCTGAAGAAAAGGGCTGCTTTGGAGGGTGGAGTCTATGACATTATACTCAGTTGAGGTTCCTTCCCTCCCCAAACCCCACCCTTCCCCTGTTCCACCTCCAATATCTCCAGGAATTTCCCAGCCTGGAGCGGGCAACCCTACTACAGGCACCGCATTGGAGATCCCTGGACTAGGCCTCCTCTTTCTGCTTAGCTCAAGGCAAAACGGAGGAGGGAAGAACCAGGTATGTGGCTTTACAGGAATGGTGGATTAAAGATTAGATACACGAATAGATATAGATAAGAAGCTCAGGATACAGCATATTTTATTTTTATGTTTGTTTGCATTATTTATAGAGTCTCTCTACATGAGACATCTGACACATGAAGAACACATGTTGGGAGATGCAACGTTAGCCAGGAAGGGTAATTTTCAAAGACAGGGCTGGCGGCAGGGCAAAGGCTTTGGTATGTACTGGAGCTGTGTGAAGGGGCTGTGAAATGCCGGAAGGGAAACTTCAGCCCATTATAACTTCTTCAGGTTCAAGCCTGGCGCTGGCAGGCAGCTCCAGCCCATTTCTATTCCTCACTGCCCTCTGGTTGCCATCCCACAGAGTTTTACACTGGAGAGGTGAAATTGACAGACCCTTCAGGGAGGCAAAGACGAAATTAACAAACCCTCTGAGGAGCAATCTTCGCTGGCTCTATCTTTTTAAACTACGCTTTCTGGCTAACATTGCATCTCCCTACACTTGATTAACATGTGCTGATGCGTCTCATGTAGAGAGACTCATAGACTGCCTTTCTCACTGAGAGCAAGATCAATTACACAGTGCGAGACAGTAGGATCAGTTTCAAAGCCATTTCAATTAACAATGTAATAGGGTACATAAATGCATATTCACAAGATTTAAACCAGCAGCCATCCAATAGAGTTGAAGAAATGCTAACACAGAGCATGAGCAATTCTAAGACGGACATATTAAACAACCTACAAACTACCCAGTAGGATCATACTTAACAACAACGGGCAGTACCTATCACTAGGCAGTCCCTATCTTTTAAACTGATGCCTCTCTTTGAGACCATGTGTATTATTTACATGTATATTATTTGCATGTAGAAGGTCCTGGATCCCGTCCCCAGCATCTCCGATTGAAGGGTCTGTCAGAAACCCAGGAGAGCCACTACCGGTTAGCATAGAAAGTCCCGAGTGAGGGGGAACAAGGGTGGGACTCACTCAGCAGCAGCTTCACGTGTGATTTTATTCTTGGCACAAGTTTTAGCGTAGAGGCTGCAGCTCAGGGGCAGAGCTCCTGCTTCACATGCAGAAGGTCTGATCCCCACCATCTCAGGTAGCAGGTCCCTTGGGGGGACCTTTTGTGTCAGAAACCCCGGAGATCCACTGCTGGTAAGAATGGCCAACAGCTTCATCTATTAAGCAACAGAGCACTTCCTCTGAGTGCAGAGGTTCAGTTCCTGAGAGCACCTCCACTGGAAAGGTCTTAGGTAGCAGTCTCTTGGGGGGGGGTGCTTTTCTGTGCCTGAGATACTGGAGAGCCTCTGCCAAGGAGAGGGGGCAACACCATGCTAGAAGACGACCAAGATTCAGATACAGGGTAAGGCAGCTTCAGTGTCCTCGAAGGTCTGGAAAACGGGCAGGGCGGCATGCCCAGGACATAAGGTTGCCAGCCCCCAGGTGGTAGATGGAGATCTCCCAGAGTATGCATGCCCCGTGGGACCCCTTAATTGTAGTGATGGTTTTAGTTTTAATACATATTTATTGTTTTTAATGTTCTAACCAATTCTGCCCTTGTTCAAGGGAGAGGTGGTATAAAGATCTAATAAACAGACTCTCCAGGCCACAGAATTCAGTTCCCCTCGAGCAAATGGCTGCTTTGGAGAGTGGACTCCGTTATATTTTAACGTGCTTACAATGTTCCCCAAACTCTCCAGGAATTCCCGACCGGGGGCTGGCAACCCTCAGAGGCATTGTCTCAACCCCTGCTATTTGGGCACATTTGCAAGGACGGAGGCGTGGGGGAGCTTCTAGAGGCAATGCTGTTTTCATAACACAAAGGCATGAACGCTATGCAGCATTTCCACAGCTGCGCGCTCCCTGCCACCTGGCGCCTGTGAAAGGACCGCACAGAAGCATTCGCGCCTGGGAAACAGGCCCTTCCGCCAGGAAACTTGCCCTCACTTCCAAGGGCTTCAACTTCGAGCCCTCCTATACAAGGCGCTTTACTATTGGCTTAGCCGCCTGAGTCTCAATCCTTCGCAGCCTCCTATTGCTCGGAATCCCGAGAGGGCTTCCACGACGAATGAAGAGGGTGCGGGAAACTCAGGAGCGCAGCCAAAAAAAAAAAGTTAGGGCGGGGTTTTTGTAATACGATTGGCCGGGAAAATAGCGGAGGAGGTGGGCCGAACCGCCGCGCCACGCGATTGGCTGGGGGCAGGGAGAAGCCGGCGGCAGATTGGCTGGCCGGGAGAGCGGCTGGTGAGGGGACGGTGAGGCCGGGCGGCGGTTCGGGTCGCCAACGGGAGGGCCGCGATGAGCGTCTCGGGGACCCCCGCGGTGGTCTCGGTGTCCATCAGCAGCAGCCTCAACTCCTTCCGGGCCCTGAAGCGCTACTCCCGCGGCCTCACTATCGCCGAGTTCAAGGTACCCGGATGGAGGGGGAGGGGCCCCTTGGCGCAGAGGGTGGAATGGGGTTGTCAACCTCCCGGCGGGGGCTGGAAATATCCCGGAATGACAACTGAACTTAGGGTTGCCAGTCTCCAGGTGGAGGCTGGAGACCTCCCGAAATGACAAATGGTCTCCAGGCCACAGAGCTCCGTTCCCCTAGAGGAAGTGGCTGCTTTGGAGGGGGTGCCCTCTGTTTTAGATTAATTAGATTAGATTAGATTGCTGGAAAGTGGACTCTGTGGCGTTATAGACCACTGGGGTCCCTCGCCTCTCCAAGCCCCACCCTCCCCAGGCTCCACCTCCAAATCCTCAGGAATTTCCCAACCTGGAGTTGGCAACTTTGCATTAGATCCCCCCCTCGAGGCCTCTGAGCCAGGAACCGCTCTGGGGAGCGTGCTGCATCTGCACTGTCCCCTCCTGCTTCCCTCGCTCTGCCCTGAAACGATCCCTCTTTTGCTAATTCAGTCAGTTGAAGCCATTTGTCTTTCTTAACCTGCCCCCATCCAAAAGGAGGCCCTCAAGTCTACCGTCTTGGGACTAGGACAGAAGTTCTCCCCGTTTTCCCACAGTGCTGCGTCTCTCCCCCCACTCTGAACCACCCTTTAAGATTGTTGCCTTTGAGGGTACAAACTAGGGCAGCTAGATTGCACCTCCAGTGACAGCGACCCAGGCCAAATTGATTCCCCCTCTCCCCATCAAACTGGACTATTGTCTTCTTTCTCCCGGCCCTCCCCGGGTTATGCCAACCTGGTAAAATTTGGCAGCCTAATAGGACTGCACACACACACACACACCCAAAGTCCATGTTGTTAGTTGTAGGCTCCCCCAGTGATTCTTCTTTACCACCCTTTTGGTCACAATCCCTCTCCAGCCTAGCAAGCAAGCAAGAGGAATCACATCAACCCACAACTTGGGGGTGCCTTCTCCTCACTCCTGCGCTGCAAATGGAGTGAGCGTCCAGGGGTGGTACTCTCACCTTCCTCCTGGAATGGACCACCAGTTACTCAGAGAACTGGATCCTCTTGCTTCTCAGAATTGCATTAGGCATTGCTTACCTTAGGCTTCTGTTTGCTAAGCCATGAGGACTAGAAGCTTGCTTGGTTCCTATGGATTCTCAGCTTGCCGTGTTGGTGCATGGCATACACTCTGCCTTGGCTACAGTCATACAAAAGCCCCTTCGGGGGATATGGCAGTGCTGCTGAGTCTCTTATCTAAGCGGGGCTTGGATTCAGGTCATCTACACAGGCACCTGTGAATCAAAAGCCACTGGGGCTGCGCATGGGGTTTGAGCCTGTTACCACATTGTTCTGGCCTGCTGCATCCGCAGCCTCCAAGGATACTGGCATGGGACTGAACCTTGTGATGGAATGGAAAGGAGTGGGACATATAAGCCCATCGTGTGTCAGACAAACTCCTTGCCACATAACACTGATTTACGGCAGGAGCCGGGCTGCTGCAGGTGTCTGTCTGTCCATTGATTGGGCCTCAGGCACAGCTCTTTTGCTCTGGGCTGTGCCCAAGAGTAATGAAAGGCAAACGTGTGACTCTTTTAGTTGCTAGGCTGTGGGGCATGGCTGTGCTGGTAGATTTCCACATTGTCAATTCAGCACTAAAGAAAAAGCAGCCCTCAACAGAAAAGGGAACTTTTCCTTGCCGTTGATGCCTGCGTACAGCTTGAGTTTGTGCAGAATGGCTAGATTCAGGAGTGTGTCTCATGCTTGTGGCTGTGCGGATTTGTTACACTCGCAAAGTGTCTCTGCAGGTGGCACTGTTGGACTGCGTAGAAAGCAGTGGTTTCCTGCTCTCCAGCTGATCTTGCACTTGTTCCAAATCACAAACTCTCTTTTCTATACATCCATCCCCTTGGAGGTGTGTGTGTGTGTCAGTTTCTTGCGCATTTTGATATGTGCATCTTTCGCCAGTGCGTGAGCGGAGCATTGCCGAGCCCCATTTTGAGCTGCGGTCGCCTGCAAACAGAAAATCCTTTTGTGTGCTGTGCATCTAAACCAGGATTAACTGTGGCTTGGCAGCTGATGGCCAGTGTCTGGCTGGGTAAGCCAGCCAACCAGCTGTCTCTCTGAGCATGCAGCACTGGACTTATGCCATTGCTGCATGATGGTGCTTGAGCACTGGCCCGTGACGGTTGGATGTGCAGCTTCTGCTCTGGGGCTCAGACATGACCCAACGGTAGTTTAGTTTTGAATTACCTCTGTGGTTCCAGCTGAATGGTGCAAGAGAGGACAGATCGTTGCATAGCTTTTGCCTGTCTTCTTAAGCTTTTGCCTGTCTTTTGCCTGCTTGTCTGCTGACAGTGTAAATTGGAACTGGTTGTGGGAAGTCCGGCGTCATGTATGGACCTCGAGCTGTATACTGTAGACGACAAGTTTGTGATGAAACTCGACAGCGACGAGGCCTTGTTGGGCTCATACCCCATCGACGACGGGTGCAGGATCCACGTGAGTGTTGCAATCTGACTTTTCTGGGGCAATGGACAGTTGCAACAAAAGAAAAGGGGGTAGGGGGAGGAAGCCCCCACAAACTCAGCCCAGAAAAGCAGGGTTAAAAATAGAAGGGTCAAGTGGCAACCTAAAATGTAAAATATATTCCAAGAAGGTATTTATTATGGATGCACAACATATAGGTTAAAACAAAACATAAGGCCTGAATGGCAAGCTACATGCACATGTCAAAAATTGCTAAAACGTTCTCCGTACACAGATGATGATACAGTTCAATGACCAACACAAAGAAAGGCCAGATGCATTCCCGCCCTAAGGCTTTCCTCAGTGGTCAGTTGTACAATATTTATAATCAAACACACCCACACATTCTAGATACTTTATCTAGAAATGCAAAAAGAGAAGGGAAGGAAAGAAAAGAAATTATGGTTGGAAATGACTATGCTCTAGAAATATTTTTTAGAAAAACACTAAAACAAAATTTATCTCTTGTATTGTGTGGTATAATACAAATGTTACTGCAGACCAGGACTGCGCTCACAGAGCGCTCTTCATTTGATGTTATATTCTATTGTTTCATCAATCTGCAGTTGAAATAAAGTGGTACGCACTCAAACACAATGGAAACCAAGCCTCAGGTTTGTTTGAGATCGAAGAGCCCTGGGGGTTAAAGAGTTTAGTATGGAATAATTGGTTCCTTTGCAACATTTTTTTTATAGAATTTGTTTTTAACCTATATTTTGTGCACGTCCATAAGAAATACCTTCTTGGAATATATTTTACATCTTAGGTTGCGACTTGACCCCTCTATTTCTTTCCCCCTGCAGTGCAAAGTTGGTCAGGTAGCTCCTGATACGCAAGAATGCCTTTGGCCGACAGCCCATTGCAGGGACTGGGCTGCAGTGCTGGCGTGGACTGATGGTGCCGCTGGGTCTGTGGGACCCCCAAACTCTCCAGAGTGTGCCAAAGCAAGTCCAGGCTTGTAAAAGTTGTTTTTAAAAGGTGTAAGTTGAGTTGAGCACCTTTGTGGTCAAAAAGCGGGATGATTCGAATATGCAGTAATGGTGAAATTAACAGCCGATTTGAGAAACAGACCAGTCACGAGATTTGAGGAGAGATGGAAGGTGTCATATGCAAGCAGGAGACAAATTTAGAATGGGAAACAGATCAAAAACAAAATTGTACATAAATGCATTGCATTGTAGAAGCAGAATGAGAATAAGTTTTAAATGTAACATCTTGAATATAAGCAAATAAGGAAGTAGATTTTGGGCAGAAACATCTTTTATTTTCTTATTAGGAGATATATAATAGACTTTCCTTTTGTATTTTGATATATTATCTATCGAGATATTTGTTAAAAGTGGGCTATGAATAAACAGCCGATTACCCCGGAGGTTCTCCGAAGCCTCAGCAACTCAAGGAGATGAGTGTTGCCTCTGTAGCTTTGCTGCTGAAATTGGGGGTTGCAGTTGGCTTGGGGGGCGGTCTTCAGCCTAGGTTGCTCTGTAGGGAATTCTGTCAAACATGAATAAGGACACAGTCTTTCGATTTCAGAGGGCTTTTCCAGGCTGGGTTTACTGCAGCAATAGATATGCTTGATTGATTGATTGAGGCCTCTGTACAAATGTACTCCAAATCGTTATTCTTTTAAGTGCTGTTGGGAACATGTGGTTTGCCAGCTTGGGGAAATACAAGCAAAGGAGTTTGGGGTGTTGTGGCTTCTGATGGCGATTGTTCTGTAAAAACCACTGCCCAAGTCTGCTGCCTTATTGCAGTGCCAACCAGTACATGAACAGCCAGAAGACTGAGCAGTAATGAAATTCTCATACCAGAGCCAATGGTCTCTTAGAGGAGACTGCAGAGGAGGAAGAGTGAATAGCCGAAGGTCTTGGGAACCATGTTTTCATCTGGCACTGAAGGCTCAAGCAATTCTGTGTCTGGCAAAATAGCTGAGGACAGCTCATTCTGCAACTGTGGGGGCCAGAACTGAAAAGGCCCCGCTCCACCTCGCTCCTTCAGAAAAAGGAAGAAGGTGGAGCAGGGCCTCCACTGAGGATCATAACTGGAAGCATTCTCTTCAAGGCCCTGACACAAGCTCATGTGTATCCAGCTAATGGGAATGTTTCATCAGCTACCCCAATCTGAGGCAACTGTCTGCTTTGGGCCTTGCAGGTTATTGACAAGAGTGGCACGCAGCTTGGGGAATACGAAGATGTGTCGAGGGTAGAGAAATTCCAGATCCCTGATAGTGAATACAACAAAAGAACAGGTGAGATTGGACGGAAGCCTCCCAAATGAGTATATAAATGAAGACCTGAAAAGCGCTGGCAGTTGGCTGCGGACAGGGAGTTTACTTGTGCTCAAAACGCAAAGAAAGCAGCCCGTCTCGTTGCTTGTGGTCCCGGGTTTATTTGCTGAGGGTTCAACATCGCTGTGTCTGTGGACTTGTTTGTGCTTGGAAGTGTCTCAGGGGAAGCCACTACACTCATTCTTAATGGGTCTTTTCCTGCTTGGCTGACACTTTATGAGCTAGCACATACATCCTGAGTTTTCTGAAAGCTGCTAGTCCTCATGTTTCTTCCCACAATGCTCCTGAGGTAAGCGTTTCAAATGATGTATTTTTTAAAAAGGCACCTTTATGAAGATTGCACTTATAAAAACTTACCAAGGCCTTTGATGCTGTCACCTTGAATCAAATAATCTGCGCTGTGTGATTTCCGAGTGCTGAGCCTCACGTGGCGGTAGGGGCAGGGTGTCTTCTGGGCCGCCCTCTCTCCCTGTACTGAGGTGAGGGTTACGTTTTTTCCCGGTCCACAGATTCAGCCCGCTCCTTCTTGAAACAAAATAAACTGGGGCAGTACAACAAGGAAGAAATGTTGAAGAGAGAAGCAGAGCAGGAGCAGAAGCTGGCGGAGGAGAAGGCCCTGGCGGAGGCTATTCCCGTGGGATCGAGGTGTGAGGTGCGGGTGCCAGGGCAGCCCAACAAACGTGGGATGGTGATGTATGTTGGTGAGTACAGTGGGGGGGGGGAGTGGGATATTTAAGTATGGCGTGTAGAAAGCGGTGGGGAAATATCTATGTCTCCTGGGATTTAGCCATCTTTGACCTTGGGAGCTTCTCTCTTCAGACAGCGCAGACTCAAAGTGCAGCGTAAGCAAAACCCAAATTCAGGGCCTGAACAAGGACCACGAATCTGTCTGTCTCTCACTGCAAAATGAATGTGCCTCGGAAAGGCAAACCTTCAGGCCTTGTAGAGCTTGGCGTGCCTCTTAGGAGGCAAGTCTTTGCCTGAGGAGGCCTGTCCCCTTGAACCGAGTGGGACTGAGTTTGCGTAAGCATCCTTAAGGAGAGGGCTGTAAAGGACCCTGCCTCAGAGATGCCTTCCTTTGACTTTTCTCAGGTGTAACGGAGTTCAAGCCTGGCTATTGGATTGGAATCAAGTACGACGAGCCTTTGGGGAAGCATGACGGGAGGTAAACAGATTTCTTTATTTTAAACACTGAGCAGCCGTCCCTCTGCTTAAAACAAATATGGGTCACAGTGGCCAATAAAGTCATCACCACTAATTAAAACAATTAAACTATAATGAATATAACCATAGTCTACAATGATGCTACAAATAGAGAATAGCCATAAAATATCCCCGGAAATAGCAACAGAAATCGTCTCAAAACAGCATCAGGTGGTACATATCGTAAAGCAATTGAATAAGAAATTGCCGTAGAGTGATCTTTACCAAATTCATCCTCAATAAAACCTCAAGAGATACGAGAAGAGCAGAGGATGAAAAAAGATGGTATAATGGGCAGAGCAGCAAGCTGTTCCTAAGAACATGCACGTGATGTTGCCTAATACTAGAAAATCCCCAGCAGCAGAGAGCGACGGAAGATCACCTGGGGAAAAGCTGATCCATGGCACATCTTTAAATCTTTCCTGCGCCTGCATAGCATGGGCTGTCGAGTCAGTCCTCTCCGGGGTCCGTACGGTTACGATAGAGATCTTCCACTGCTGTGAAGCATTCAGGCACGACTCCCCTTGCTTCTGGCATGCACCTAGCAGGGACGAGGAATGCCTCCACAGGCTGTCCACAGGTTGTTTGCAGAAAGAGTGCAAAGCTGCAGAAGTTAAAAGCCAGCATTCATAGATCTCCTCTGTGATCCTTCAGAGAATTAAAACCCAGTGAACCATTTTTGCTCTGTGCTTTTCTCAGCAGCATTACTAGTAGTAATATTCATAGCAGAGAATGTATAGAGCTTCCCTGGCCTCGTTGTGTGGCTTTCTTTGGTCTCCATGTGTGCATAGGTTTCTGCATGTACAGTGGGATCACAGCCAAAGCACAGAATGTGGAATTGGCTGCTGAATTCAGCTCCTGTGACAGTCTTGGCTCGCATTTTTAAGAAAAGAAAATAAAGTTTGTAGCCTTTAGGACTGAATATTGCAGGCAGTGCTTGCTGAAATAACAGAAGTGAGGGTGTGCCTGGGTCACATATCCAGGGAGTTACGTTCGGGGGAAGAGGGAGAGAGGACTCTGGGAAGCTCATACCCTGGAAATATAGTGGGTCTTTAATGTGCTAAAGGGCCCAAATCTTGAGGGCATGGCTGTGGGCCGCATATCCAGAGGTTTAGGTTTGGGGGGAAACTTCAGGCCCTTACATAGTTTCTTAGCCCTTCCCATAACCAGAAAAGCCAGAATAAATTATGCAAAATAAGGCTTCAGTCATGTTTGTAGGCTGCAGTACGCATTTTGGTTATTCATCTGACAAAGATTTGGGTCCAGAAACACCTTAAAGACCAACTAGATATCCAGGTTATGAGCTATTGAGAGTCCGTGCTCCCTTCATTGACTCCAAAAGCTATGGTGATCTAATTCGTCTTTAAGGTGCAACTGGACCTGTATCTTGCTCTTCTACTACAGACCAGCCCCGTTATCCACAAGAAGCTATCATCTGACAAAGAGTTTTTAAAACTGCCCTGCACAGGGGAGGGCCTTATGCCACTGTGAACCCGGTCAGATTTCTCTTGGCATTGCTCCCTGAAATTCACAGACATGCGCTACTGCTTTATGTTGCGTTTAGGGCTCCACGCTGTTGTGTTTATCTCATTTTTGTAAGCTGTCTTGGGTGCAGATGCTGTTATGGAAAAGTGACCTAGACATTGTCTTAATAATCATGCAGTTGCTGCCGGCACAAGTGTAACTTTTGGTCTCCTTCGTCCTACAGCGTCGGCGGAAAGCGATACTTTGAGTGCCAGCCAAAATACGGAGCCTTTGTGAAGCCTCAGCATGTCACAATGGGGGATTTCCCAGAGGAAGACTATGGACTGGAGGATGAAATGTAAAAGGGGGGGGGGGAAGAGGGCAAAGGAACTGGGGGAGGATTGTGACAGCCTCTCCTCGTGCCACTGCCCCGGTTGCTGCCGTTTTTGTGGTGCCCTGCTGCATTCCCGTGGGTGAGCCGGTGGGAGAAGACCTGACCGCTGCTGTCTTTCTGTGATTTTTGGGTTGCTTTTCTTTTCTCCTGGTCGTTTGTGTCCGTTCAGTGAAGGTGCCACGTCCCTCCTACGCTCTCCCACGCTCACACTTCTGTGCTGGTTTGTGAGATAGCGAATACTGGAGGGACTTTGCTTCCTAGCAGCGATCCCTGAAGTGAGGGCGTGGGGCCTGCTCTCCCGCCACGTCCTGCTGCACAGCCTAGTGGTTCCAGAAGTGGTTACGCTTGAGCCAGGTGCGTTGCTGCCGGTGAGGAGGCCGAAGCATTCTCCTGTGAGACTCTGCACTCATGCAGCACCTTGTGCAGACAGGGCCGCCACCCGTGCAGTGCAGCTCTGTGGCGCCTGACGCTGCTCTGTGCAGGCGGCAGCTCAGTCTCTGCAAGACACTGCAGCAGTGCAGAGTGCCCTGGAAGGGTGTTTTTGGGCGACATGTTTAAGGCAGACCTCGTTATGACACGTTGATGCCAATTCGAGATCCTTTTGACTTTCAAAACCAATCTGAATGGAGCCGTGTCTGTGACCGTGCATTATTATTTTTTCCATTGTTACTATTTTATTTTTTGTGCTGTTGGTTGATGCAATGTGATAATTACAAATTTGAAAGAGAGAGAAATACATTCCATGCAGGACTCTTTGCGTGCATCTGTTTGTTTTATCTCCCCTGCTGATCGCCAGGTGACGAGGCTGGAGGCCTGACGGACGTAGTGTTACGTGAAGCTGCTTTATCCTGAACCAGGCTGCCTCCCTTGGCCCCGCCCGCCCGGACCAGCAGTAGGGATCTTGAGATCGCCCCCGGCCCTGATGCCAGAGAGATTGTTTTCCTTTCCTTTATGGTCATTTTAATTGTGTTTTTTTTTTAATTTCCAAATACAAATCTCATCTCAATCAGTTGAAATTCAATTCACATTAATTAAACACAAACAAGTGTCATAAGATCTGTTAATGGGCAAAATGTGAAACAGATTCAATCCCGAGCCCTTCTGAAGAGCACCGCCTTCTGAACTGCCGGAGGGGTGGCCCATTTCGCAAGGCCGGGGCTGTCCCAGGGGCTGTTCCAGTCTGGGCGGCAGCTGACCCGGCCTGTCTTAGGGACAGAGCAGGAAGCAGCCCTCCGTTGGGTGTGGGGAGGGGGGGATTGGAAAGGGAGTCCAGGAGTTTCTTCTCCCCTCACGGCCCACCTCTGATGTGCCCAGCTCACCACTCAGGCCTTGATTTCCTCTCTCGGCGCCTTCATGTCCATTTAGTACAGAGCTTTTTCTTTCAATCTCTGGGTAGGGACACTGGGGGCTTGCCCAGGCCTGGCGCAGAATAAATGGAGCAAAAGAAGTACGGAGTGGGCTTTTCTCTCTTGCCGTTTAATTCAAATGGGTGTTGAAGGCTGGGGCCTCGGTTCTCGGAACGGCATGCAGGATTTCTCTGAAACCCGTTTGAAAAACAAGAGTCATATGATAATAATAACATTCGATTTATACATTGCCCTTCAGGACAACTCAACACTCAGAGTAGTTTACAAAGTGTGTTGTTATTATCCCCACAACAAACATACCCTGTGAGGTGGGTGGGGCTGAGAGAGCTCTGAGAGAGCTGTGACTGGCCCAAGGTCCCCCAGCTGGCTTCAAGCGGAGGAGTGGGGAATCAAACCTGGCTCTCCAGATTAGAGTCCTGCCGCTCTTAACCACGACACCGAACTGGCTCTCATATGAGACGGGAGTCTAGCAGCATCTTGGACAGCTGCACAGGCACGTAATTTCTAGGCTGATATCTCTGCACAGGGTGGGGTGGGTTTTTAAAATGAGAGGCTGGTTATAAGATCTAATCAAAAGACTGATCAGATTGGGCCACTCCCCATTTTTATTAGATAGGCAGAGTAGGACTGATAAAATCTAGTACAGAAAGAACTGGAGTAAACACCTCTTTATTTTGCTTCACCCTATGCTAGATTTCCCATTAAACCTACTTTGCCTAACACAGTTGGGAATGGTCCTCACCCACTCTGAGTGAACTGAGCGCTCTTGATCGGAACTTGTTTTAAAGATGTTTGTCACATCTGCCCCACAACTGGCAAGTGCTTCAGGCATCTGATGAAGTGAGCTCTGGCTTGGGAAAGCTTATGCTCTTAGTCTCGAAGATGCCATCAGACTCCTCTTTTACTGTTACTAACGCAGCTGCCCGTCATGTATGGTCTTTTAGTAGGGTCCTCCCAAACATCACAACAGTGGGGCGTCAGCTTTTTCTGGACCCTTTTGCTCCATAAAGGAAATGAGGGGTGAGAGAGCAAAGGCTGCGTCAAGGCATCATGGCACAGCCCGAGTGGGGAAAGCCTTACATTGGATGAGATGGAGGGAGGGTTCCAAATGAGTTTTGTGAGTGAGCAGATACTGCAGAGCGACTCTTCCTGAGGAGAGAAGCTGCAGTATGGGGTCCGTTAACACACCCTGCAGGATTCACAATTTCTCTCTTTAAAATTGCATCCCGTATCATGGCTATCCCATCCAGCATAACAAAGAGCAACCAGCTTCATCTGATTAAGTTGCCTCTCTCATCACAGTTTCTAGCTGTGAGCTTGCCCCAAGCAGGTTTCTGGACAGGAGTATAAGAACTTTCCAAAGAAATCCAGCTTTTTTTTAATAAAAAGGGCTGTCCATATTGGCTCAAGTGCACTGACAAAGGATACAAAATCTGGAAGAAGCAGCCCCCAAACGGCATCCTAAAAAAGGGAGTCTTGCCCAAATTCCCTGGCTGGCGTACTTCTCAATCTTGCTGAGGTCTTCAGGTGCTGCTCGTTCTGAAGGGAAGGGGGCGTTCTCACCCTCACTTATGGTGGCCAACCTCCAGACAGGGCAATCAACAAATGGCTGCTTCCTTAGAAATTGGCAAGAATGTTGGGACTAACCCACGGGAAGCATTCAACAATATCAATCATCCACTTAAATAAATTTTTATAAATTTTCAGTTTTTAAAGTGCAAGTGCTATAAACAAGGTTCGTGCAATACATTAAGTGTAATAAATATAATAAGTAGCTAACTCTTCATAAAAGCAATATAGCAGCAACGATTCATGTATGATTGTTATAGCAGCAATATAGCAGCAACGATTCAACGATTGTTTATAGCACTTGCACTTTAAAAACTGAAAATTTATAAAAATTTATTTAAGTGGATGACTGATATTGTTGAATGCTTCCCGTGGGTTAGTCCCAACATTCTTGCCAACCTCCAGACAGGGCCTGGAGGTGTCCCAGAATCACTACTGCAGACTATAGAAATCTGTTCCCCTGGAAAACACGGCTGCTGTGGAGGATGGACTTTATGGCATTGTATCCGTTCAAGGTCCTTCCCCTCCACAGTCTCAATATCAAATCTCCAGGAATTTCCCAGCCTGGAGCTGGCAACCCTCACCATTGCTGCCCAGGAGTTCCCCCACCCTAGTAGTCTCGGGCCATGCCACTTCCTCCCCATGTGGCGGCCAGAGCTTCCTGGAAACCCCTCAGCTGGCAGAGCCAATGAGAGGTGAGCAGAATGCTCCAGGATCTGTCCGTGTTCTGCTGGCTTTTTTATGCTCCGAGGGCACCTTGGCTGAAAAGGCTAACGGTGCCAAGGAACCTTGTGAGCCCTGCCCACCCCAGACAATCTGACGCAAGGGACCAACGCCCAGGGGGGAGCTGCACATACGGGGCACTCCACAGCTCTGTCTTTGTCTTGGGAGTTACTCTGAACTAAGCATTGAGGACTAGTGCCCGGTGTGGCCCGTGTTGTGAGGGAGTGTGTTGTGGCTCAAGTCCTTCTCCTAGCCACTCACTCCCCCCTTCCTGGCCATTGCACACAAGTGCGCATTACTCGCTACTTTAATGCACAGGACATTGCACTCGTGGTGGTCCTGTGGGATGGGCTGTGGATGTGTTTTGCATCGTGGGAACAGGCTGGGGAAATACCGGGGAGAGTCACCCGATATCAGCTGTGCCTAACCTGTGAGCTGTCCATCCTCCATCCACTTGCTATAAGATCTGAGGAGGGAAAGGCGAAGGTGGGATCTCTGCCCACAGCCCCTCCGGGAGCTTGTGCAGGGCTTGAACCTTGTTGGGGGAGGGGAGACTCCTCCCAGTTCAAGGATGTTTCTGGCCTGCTGATTTTCAGAGATTATTAGAGGGCGACAGCCGGGCTCACGGGAAAGAAGCCGGGGCATGCTGCAGAATCAGAGCTACCACCAGAGAGTGCTGCTAAGGAACAGATTTCAGCAAGCTGTTCCCTTCAGCTCTGTTCCTTGGGTCTATTTTATTCTTTTAAAAGTAGACTTCTCCTAATCGGGTTTAATTGTTGGCCCTTGCCCAAGGAATCAGGGCATTCTCTGTTGGTGCTGAAAAATTCTATGCTTTAAGTTCCCTCATGCAGTGGTCCATCCTTATTTTAACTAAAAGCGCAATTGCTCAGCTCAGGTGGCTTTTTTATCCTCTTGGTCATTTCTGAACTGTTACACACAATAACTGGATCGCCAAATACTCCACTGTGTGACCATCTCCTTCAGTTATGTGCCATGTCTATTTGCCAGATTTGCATCTTCTGATTTGTAAGGCAGTTTACAGAGTAAACCAGCAAGAGAACCCGAATGAAATGAAAATTACCATATAAGGAATAAAGAAACCAGAAAGAGAGGTCTAGATCCATGAGAGCGGGTGCAGTGTAGTGTAACATGTTGGAGGAGAATTGGGTAGTTCAAATCCAGATTGGCCCTGAAGCATTCTAGACGGGGGGGGGGCACCTTGGGCCAGTTGTGTGCAGTGTAACCTTTCTCACAAGGTTGTTGTGAGGATAGAAGGGAAAACAACGTGCACAACTGCAAGCTATTTATCTGAAGACGTAGGTAGAGGAAAGGTGCAGTCGTGCAAACAGGATTTTAATGTGGAGAGTTATTTGGCCTGTTGAAGTATTTGATAATTCCATGAATATTGAAGGTGCAGGTGTGAATTTCCTCTCCAAAGCAGAGGGTGCCAGCTTGCTGATGGATGTTGAGGCAATGGTGCGTGCTTAATTTGGTTTGGCTTTAATTGTGTGAGAAATGTATCCTTGAACCAAAAGATCCCTTCGGTTTAATGTTTCAGACCAGTGGCTCTCTGCCAGTGGGATCCAGGCTTTTCATAACCATTACTTAGAGTTCTGACAAAGGGAGATGTGACTCTCAAAAGCTCATACCTTGGAAATCTGGTTGGTCTTTAAGGGGCTACTGGACCAAAATCTCGCTCTTCAACTGCAGACCAAAGCAGCACCCACCCGAAACGAAGAATTCTCTGTCCCCCAGTCCTCATGCTCGTCTGCGAATGTGACGTGCTGTCTCCTGCCAACTCTTACCTGCCATTACTTATCCATCAGAACTTTTAATATGCTAGTGGTAACCTTGGTCGCTCCTAATCCCTTTGATGTGCAGCTTCCTGCCAACCCTACCTGCCCAGGATTATCCATTGCGCTTCTGTAATTATTTTTATATCCTTAATAATTATTGTAAATGATAAATATAACAATGTCTGTAAATATATAAAAGTCCTTCTTTGGAAAAGTAGGCTCTTTTTTCCTATTGCGGTGGGACCTGGATTCTTTGACAGAGCGATTGGTGGGATCTAAAATACGAAAGGTTATGAACGCTACTCCAGACCTCCGGACAAATCTTAGACCCTTGACTTGAAGCACCACAACTGTTTGGGGTTTAGAGGAAAATCGGCAGGAGTTTCTCGCTCCTTGGCGTGGATCCTGCCAGCCTTTTCGCAGTCTTGGCCAGCTCCCCTCTTTACTGCAGCCCCCACTCCTCGTGGCTTTTCTTCATGCAGGTTCCCAGTAGAGCTATTCTGGCGGTCAAAAGGAAGCTCCTCTCATTGTCCCCAGTGGCAAAGTTGGTTGGATCCAGCCCCCTTTTGCCTCTGAAGAGGAAGAAGGATATTGCCGTATGCAAGACGTTCCTTTCAAAGAAACATTAACCGTCTGCCGTTGGCAGCAGCTCCTGAAATGTACCTTATCATTTCCCCCCTGTGATATTGGCAGCAAAACCCCACCAAGTATCCTCCAGAACCTTAAGGACGTGCCAATTTACGGTGACGGCTGATTAAGATTTTTTCAGTAAATGTTTCTCACACCCATAATCTGCCGCTGGAAGTGAAAGGCAGGAAAACAGTCCATTTTTGTTCACGTTTTTGCTAGAAAAGAGCAGTTGTCCCTATGGTTGCCCCTACTGTTAAGAGGATGGCCCAAGACAGGGTAAGGGGGTTGAGATGTTTCTGTCCTCTTGGGGTAAATTCTTGGGGCTGGATTCTGTCCCGTGAACGGTGCTGAGAGATTTCTTTTGATGCGTAGACTTCTGCTGATGCAGTAAACAGAGAAAGTTCCTCGCCCGTCCTGGATGCATTGCCATGAGCAGAACAGACATGCAGGATCCTGCCCATCGTTCCTCGTATTCTCTCTTCCTGATCCCCCACTTCTGAAGCCCTTTTGCCCTCCAGTTTCTTCAAGGTTTATCCAATGTGCCGGGATAATTGGAGAGGGAGCTCTGCTCTCTGCTTCCCCACCCGGCAGTGCCTAGTCTGGCCCCTTAAATTTGCAAGCAGCACCTACCGTCTCAGTCTGGCCCGAGAAATGCACCACCTTACATCTGTTAAGGTACGTTTGAAATTGATAATGTTATCTGGCAAGGAAGAGGGCGAAGTTCACACCTGAACCGGAACTGAGCACGGCCTTACCTGCATCCTTCCTCCGTGTAAGTAGACCACTCTTCCTTGTACACCCCAGTTGCTGCTGGATTGGGAGGGGGAAGGCACGGCCATGCTGCTTAAAAGACTGTACTTCGGTCCCCCACTCGCAAGGTAGTTTCCATTGTCAGGACTTGTTATGGTTTAAAAAACAAACGGAAGCAAATCTCGCCGATTGCCAGCGGACGCCCTTGCAAGTAAGTGTGCACAGAACTGAACCTTCTTTAAAACATTGTGATGGACTAGCCAGAGGTTTACTCTGATCCAGCGGGTGCTTCTGTACCTGCTCCATTTTCTCGCTTTTGATATCTTTTGCTTTCTTGCTTTCAGTTTAAGACAGCTTGTGAGTCATGTGAGGTTTAAGTCACCTTCGAGCTCCTTTACACAAATAGTAGGACTGTAGTATGAATGCAGAGGGCGGCTGCCGTGTCTCTGAATGTGGCCGTGAGCCGCAGGAGGCCTTGCAACCCATGTTCAGCAAAAACCCTTTGTTAGGCATGACATTCCTTGTATCGAAAGGAACCACAGGAGCCAGGCTTGCGAGGCCAAACTCTACAGTTGCCAAGTTGCAAGGTGTTTGTGATTCACTTCACTTGCAGGGAAGAAAAGCAACTTGAACGAGGCAACTTTTGTTATCAGAAAGTGCACAAAAGCAAATAGTCCTGAACCTCATTCCTTCTCCATCTCAATCTGCCCCAGCCCTCTGCTGGATTTTTTCTAGTTTGCAATCTTTAATAATAATAATAACGTTCAATTTATATACCGCCCTTCAGGACAACTTAATGCCCACTCAGAGCGGTTTGCAAAGTATGCCATTATCATCCCCACAAAAACATCCTGTGAGGTGAGTGGGGCTGAGAGAGCTCTGAGAGCGCTGTGACTGACCCAAGATCACCCAGCTGTCTTCAAGAGGAGTGGGGAATCAAACCCGGCTCTCCAGATTAGAGTCCCGTGCTCTTAAACACGACACCCAACTGGCCCTGGGCCTCTTTGCTAAGCCTTTCAAAGCAGGGCTGGTCTCCAGCAAAGCCGCCAACGCAACGACTGGCAGGAGGAGGTGCACGCAGCTTGGGAGGCAGCCGGCATCTCCTGTTGGACCTGCGCTGCCCCTCATGACAGCCCTCAACATCCTTGGGAGGGAAATGAAGGCAGACAAAGGGAAAGATGAGGAAGGAGAGAGTTCTTGCAGCCCTTGGCTTGATGGACTAAGAGCCGAAACAGACGTGACGAGTTGCCTCAATTCAGCCTGGGTTGAATTCAACCTTCGACAATACATCAACCTGGGTTTCCTTGCCTCAAGGTTTGACGGGAAGTGTAGGCGTCCTTGCAGGTGCATCGCTGCATTTCTCCTTCCCCTGCTTGTGTGGCCCGGAGCTACATAGCCGCACGTGCTCTGCCTCCCCCCCCATCGCACTTCATCTCCCCCCCCTCGCCTGGCCCAGCCCCCACAGAGCGACACCGGGCTGCACCAGGAGAGCGGGAGGAAAGGCACCCGGAGCATGCTGCGTCTCCCCCTCACTCGCCCGGCCCCCACCAGAAGCCACGCAGCCCAGAATTGCGGGGACTGGGCCAGACAAGGGAGGGGGGGAGATGAAGTGACGCTCAGTGCGACCGGGGGGGGGGAGGCAGAGCACGTGCGGCTATGTAGCTCCGGGCCACGCAAGCAGGGGAAGGAGAAATGCAGCGATGCATCTGCAAGGACGCCTACACTTCCCGTCAAATCTTGAGGCAAGGAAACCCAGG
Organism: Eublepharis macularius; assembly: GCF_028583425.1. Classification (NCBI taxonomy): domain Eukaryota; kingdom Metazoa; phylum Chordata; class Lepidosauria; order Squamata; family Eublepharidae; genus Eublepharis; species Eublepharis macularius. Next base: position 56,308,126 of record NC_072804.1, on the reverse strand, counting down.
TTGAATTGAGGCAACTCGTCACGTCTGTTTCGGGTCTATGGAGCAAGGCCTTGCCTGATGCTCTCCAAGGTGCTGGAGAGCCTCCAGCACAATTCGGGGGGGTTAGGAGCTCTCTCCCACCTGTGCTCAAGAGGCAAGCTGAAGAATCGCCCCTTTCAAGGCAGCCTCTGAAATCCTGTTTGCTTCCAGGGACTTCGCTGCATTTGCTCCGAACGTTAAATGTTGCGTATGTTTTTTCCCCCTTGCCTGGGCTGCCTGTGAGCTCAATAACTTCTCTGTCTTACCTTTCTTTCCTTAGCTGCCAGCACCTGATGTTCTTCAGCGCTCTGTAGCTGCTGTCCACAATGGTCTCCCTGACCAGAGGTAACTGGGGCCATGTGGCATTTGTGCGTCCACCCAAAGTTTCAGAGAAGCTCGTTTACTGAAGTTTTATCCTGGCCAGACTCCAAAGAGGCAGACCCTTCCCCTGTTTTCCTGTCAGGTGTACCAACTCTTCGTCCCCCTCAAAAGAGATACCATCTCACTGCAGAGCTTATCAGCACTGCTGGTCTTCATCTAAATTGGATGCTTACTGCATTTTTTTTAGTAGCATACTTCATGGATCACTGCCAGTAGTGCTGACCGCAAGGGGCTTTGCTACCATTGGGCAGCTGTGTCTGGTTCTGCAAGATAGACATTGTTTATATGCAGTGGCCAGGGCTGTTATTTCAGTCATGCTGAAGATTTCAGAGTGATTCAGGTCCAAAGAAAAACATTACATTGTACAGGAGTCCACCACAGAACTCCCCTCTGCAATGTGGCTGTGAATCCCCATGGCAGATTCACATACGTTGTAGTGTGTAGTTTGGCCCTCTGATTTTCTCTAGATTTTCCAGACATTTGTTATAAATAAGAGTTTCTTGTTACGTAGCAAAAAGATTGTGCTGTTCTTACACACAACAAGGTATGTAGAATTTTCAGCCAGGGATCGGATCGCAGCCTATTGTAGCATTCAGTCTAAACCCAGAAATCTGTCTGTCGTTGTGGCTGTGCTGTGGATAGAAAGAACTCTCTCCTAATGACTTCCATAAAAAACTGCATGAGCCCAGCAGAAGGGACCAAATGCTTTGGACCTGCAGAGCAGCAATCCATGCTAGTGTGCCTCCTGTAGCCCACGCTGAGCACCCATTGTCCCAGAGAGTACCAGCATGCAGGGAGAAAAGGGGTGGTGGAAATCAAAACTACTTTACTGGCAGTGGAATGCAGGCACAGCAGAAGTAAATGTGAATGTTAATAGCAGAATTGATCAGACTTTGAAATAAATGTCCTAAATAAAGTAAACTTCACCCTTGTCAGGTACTTCGTTAAAAGGGGCCACTTTGATTCCATTCCCTTTTTGTTAGCTTCTGACCCTTCTCCTACATGGTACTCAAAGACAGCTGATAAAATTAAATTGATTGGCTTGGACCCGGTAGCCCTGTTTGATATGGGACTCAACAAAGCAAAAGCTTTAATCACCCAAAGACTAATTAATAAGCGTCCCAAAATGATGAGGCAATGCTTCCTCTAAGCTATAAGAGCTTTAAAAAAGGACTGAGTTACACCATATCCCCATATCTTTCGGACATTACAAACGAAAGCTGTAGGTGGGCCTTCTCTAGAGCACGATTTGATGCGTTCCCCTCTGCAGTTTTGTATGGGAGATTCTCCTGTCTGCCTTTGCAGCAGCGGTGTTGTCCCTGTTCAAATAAAGTGGTCGAAAATATCACACGCATACTCTTGCACTGCAAATGCTATCAAGAAGAAAGGATACAATTAATTATCCCACTACTCTATAGATTTAAACCATTAAGAGTATTATATGGATTTTAGTCCTGAAACCCTTAGGGTATATCTTTTAGAGGATAGCCAGAGAACTGTATCTTACGCAGTTGCAAAATTCTGTGTGATGGCACTCAGAAAGCGGAATCACTTGACGAAGGAAACGTCAATTGCTGGGAAGTGAATTAATGAAGTGAGTGAGTTTTATTGTTAGATATATATACATATATATGATTTTATCTTTTATGTATTTACCCATTTTAAGTATTTAAAAACTGCTCTTTTTATCTGTACTTTACTTGGCTAGTCTTGTGACTGTAAGAAACCTTTGTTTGTTTGTTTGATTGATTGATTGATTGATTGATTGATTGATTCCATTGATTCTAGCCAAGATTGCTCCCCACCTGGACTAACATGAGTTTGTGTTTTCTTCTTGCCATCCCGCCTCTGGATGCAGAATTCCAGAACAAAGATGACGCATACTGCTTCTCCTTAGCTAAAGCCCTTTACTGTGTCACCACGCCAGTGACAGTTGGGTTCTACGCCCCGTGGGGACACTGCAAAAATTTTCTCTTGGACCGGATCCAATGTGAGTACTCACACTCAGCCATGGAGATTGAGAAATGGAAGGGTGCTTGTCTGGTGGAAGTGAGTCCCATAGGCTACAGAACTAATTTCCGCTGGATGAGGCAATGGTTGCTGGCGCGAGTGACTGTGTTAGAAGGGGATGGATGAAAGAGTGGCAGATAAGACTCTTAGTACAGAGACTGCCTGGGGGAATCCGTCTCCCTTTCTCAGGGGGAGGTGTAACGAGCTTTTGCCCGTGTCTGAAACTAAGCTTCTACTAGCCAAGAGAAAGACGTCTCTCTCTCCTGGAAAGCTTACAGTAATTAGTTCTCAGACCTGTCAAACAGATAGTTCTTTGAACCAGCTGTTTATCAGTACATTTATTTATATAGGGTTCATTATTGCTTTGCAACTCTTTATCAAACACTCAGACACCTGTCTAGAGTTTATTTCACTTTATTGAAAATACACCCTAGTTTTTTAATGAAGCAAGTAATCAAAATATAAATGGCTATTAATATAAATCCTATAAAAACAGAACACAGAAAGGCAATAAGAAATAAGTTTGCTAACATTTCTTAATAAATTCCAAGTTTAACATAATCAAAGTTTCTATGAAATGCATAGGTAAAAATAAGTTCTCACCTAAATTCTCTCAAGAGATTTCTTCCATCAGAGGTCTACCATTCTATCTGTGTTTGCAATTTTATACCTCATCATATGCAAATATTTAAGGTCTATTCACATGATAGCACAAACAAACAATGATTGGTTTGATGCTTCACTGAATATTCATAATTTCTATAGTACAACCTTCCAATTAGTAAAAAATTACATTATTCTCAGGCTTTCAAAACAAAACTACAAATCTCTGAGAAGTGTCAGGAAAAGTTAAGTTGAGCGATCACCATTGGTTGAATCTCTGATAGAGGAACATTAATCTCGATAGAGTCCACTATTTTAATTAACTGTCAAAGGATGAAAGCACACCTGTTAGAATTACCTAACACATAGAAAAAACACACAGACAGTTCATGCAAAGTTTAAAAGTTCATCTAGAGAATACAAGAGCTTGGCCTAGTATTACTCAGTATTGATTATTGTCATGTGCTGTTAATCTATATTGGTGTAACAGAGGGGTATTCTGTTTCTCAGCAAGTAGCACAGCAGTCACACAAAGCTGGCTATGCTTCCTCCTCTGTCATACTATGCGTTCTCTTTCCCTGCAGAATTCTCTGCAGTGCCTGGCGCCTCCCAACACCCCAGTCCCAGTGTAGGGGGGCACAGGACAGGAGATAACTTGGGGCAGCTATCCAGAGTTGGAACTCTCCTGCCCAACATCGGAAGAGGAGTTCCCTAGTACAAAATTTAACGGAGGGCCTCCCCAAAACATGAGACCGAGCGTGGCCTACACTCTCATCTTGGAAACTTGTCCTTTTGGTACTCCATCTCCTGCCCTTTTTCTTGATGGGGGAGACCAAGGAGGGCGAACCTACTTCCATTTCAAACCAAATTTTTTCATGAATATAGCATATGCATCAGAGATCACATATTCATATAACAAAACTAGATAATTCCATCATTATTCTGAGTCAGCCTCCAAAGAAATAGTGACAAAAAACCACCTTAGAAGGAGTAGGTTATAGCAGTAAAGTGCTAGTGCAGTTTAATTCATAAATACATTCTTAAAAGGAACATGAGTGAAATGAGGATGTTACTCCTATGACTCTGAATGGACATCAGCTTCGTTGTGACTACTTTGAGAAAAATTGTGAAATGGGGAAAACATACAGGATCACCTGTTAGCACGGGCCAGCTTGTAATTCTACAGTTACAGCGGGACTTTGGGATAATTCTTTAACCTTGCATAATTGAAATACAGGAGCACTGTCACTTTAAAGTTCCAGTTTTTTCCTGCTGCTATGGACTTTTTGGACTTTACATCATTGCTCTTAGGCTAGCACAATGTACATTTGATAAAGTATTTATGAATCGGAGTGCACTAGCACTTTGAAGGTGGTTATTTTGTCACTATTTCTTTGGAGGTTGGCTCAGAATAATGATGGAATTATCTAGTTTGTAGGAATGTATGACCTCTGATGCATAGGTTATATAAATGAAAAATTGGTTTACGTACTTAGAAAATAATCACATATGACACATCTGTTCAAAAAACTTTCATTTTGAATAGACATTGATTGTTAAACATCTCTTCACTGGGGATCCTTCATTAGTTTTCACAATCCAAGTTCTTTTGTTAGCTTCTAAATGAGATACTCTCTATCTTTCCATTCTGTTTTCTGCATTGCTTGTCTGACACTTTTTCGCACGTTCTAATTTTTGCAATACTAGTTCTATTCCACTGCTTGTTAGAACTCATACTGCTTGCTGACATTGTTTCACATCATGGAATCCACCTTCAGTCTCACTGCAAAAGGTGGACCATAATTGAAGGAAATGAACAAACAGATAAATTCTGCGTTGCCCCAAGGACTCTTCCAGGTGAACAGCCAGGCCTAATAATACTGGTCAGTCCTAAAGTGCTTTCAAAAATTAAAGCGCAATAAAATGAATCAATATCAAAACAGGCCTAGCTTTTTCAAGCTTAGAATCAACAAGATCCATAGTCAAAACCTTTTCCTTTTCACCACAGGCTACATGCGTCTTCAGGGGCAGAAAAAAGACCAGCAGGAGCTTCGGCGGACGGGAGTGAAACAGCGAGGGGCCTCCGGCTGGGATCTGGTCTCCCTCGTCTTCCTTATGATCTTCTACCGCCCCGTCCTGACCCCACAGCACAAGCAGCGGAAGAATGTGCAGCACCTTTTTATCCAGTTCAGCGCCTGGGAATATGCCGGAAGTGACCAGCTCTGGGCCGGCCTCATCACTACCCTGTGTGATGGCATTGAAGGCCATTTTGGGCTTGTCCCTGTGAGTCTCTATCGGGCCGTGGGCAGGAAATCTGGCATTGTCCAGGGGCCTCTCGATAAAGAATGGGTCAGCAAGAAATTCCTCTGCCTTCCATTGTGGGCCGCTGTCCTTCTAGTTTCCGGAGTGGCCATCGGGGTGGCTGTCCTCATCTTTGTTTTTGGGGTACCCGTCGGCAATGCTTCGGGAGACGCCATTGCTCTTGTCGAGGGCATTGGGGCCACGGCGGTGGGCATCACTGCAGCAGCAGCCATCAGAACAGCCGTCATGGTGGCACGGAATGTCATCGTCACGCAGAAGGCCCAGCTGGAGAGACAGATGAACCGGATGGACCTCAGCGCCCAGCTGGGTTTCATGAGCAACGTCAAGAGGGAAGTCAAGGTCGTTGCGCGGTTCCTCCAGTTCATGGAGATCTTCCAGCGGAGGAAGCTGCGAGTGGTTCTGATGATCTCCAGCCTGGACCGGTGCAGCCCTGACAAAGTCGTGGGTGTTCTCGATGCCATGAACATCCTTCTCTCCGACTACGAGTCACCCTTCATCTCCATCCTGGCCGTTGACCCAAGCGTGATTGTGGACTGTGTGGAGAGCTCCTTGTACATGAAAGGCATGGCCAACAACGGCTACGAGTTCTTGAACCGCACCATCACCTTGCCCTTCTCGGTTCCCAAGATGGACTGCAACACCAAAATGCAGCTGATTAAAAGTATTGTGGACTGGAGGGAAGAGATGGAGAAAAGCTTCGGAGATGAGGAAGAACTGGAAGCGGATTCGCAGCAGAGAAACCGGCAGGCAAACCAGGCAGGGCCTCTTTCGGGATCAGCCCTGCGCCTCTGCAGTGATTCTGCTGCCCGTCACGTGCCCCGGCGGAAAAAGGACGACGATGAGCTGCCTTTGGTGGTCATAAGCCCTGGTAGGGAAGAGCTGCTGAAAAGGAAGGGCGGGAAGGGCTTCAAAGCCAAAGATCTCATCCAGGAGGCGCTTGACTTCCTCCTGGACAAAAGCATGAAGGAATACATGACGGACAACTTGGTGCAGATGAAAAGGATCATTAACACAGTCGCCGTCACCGTCAGACTCATGGCCACGCAGGTCCCCCAGGAGAAGCTGTGCCCGCAGAAGGCGGCCGCCTGGGTGCTCCTCGTCAATCAGTGGCCCTGTCGCCTGAGCTGGATCCTGCAGTGCATCGAGGACGACATGCAGATGAGCCACTGGGGCTCGAACCGAGGGGGCCAGCTGGCCCCCAGTCTCTTCCTGTGGGAGGTTTACGAGAAGTATTTGGAAGAACTCGACATGATGAAAGGCCAGTTGGAGAAGCTGCTGGAGCTGGACGGTGACCCAGAGCTCTTCCAAAGTTTCCTCTATTGCAGGTTCCAGGTAGAGGACGCCATCTTTTTCCTGCCCTTTACAGTCAATTTGGACTCCTCCTTGAAGAGGCACATGGAACTGCTGCGAGGCAGCCACAGCCTGAAGCGAACAGAGAAGCTGCTGGGCTTTTCCAAATGCTCCTTGCTGAGGATGTCGGTGGAAGAGGTCTGCCTGGAGGTAGGTGGGCACAGGAGCTCGCAGCTCTGTGTCTGAGGCTGCCAGACTCGGTCTGGCAGCCTCATTGTCTACTGGTGGGGCTTCCACCACCAAGCCACATGGGCATGCTGCCGGGGGCTCTGGGGCTGCCTCTCCTCATAGCCAAGCTCATTTCCTGGAATTCTGAGGGATTCCCAAAACCCTGCCCTCACCAGACCCCATCCCTCAAACCTTCAGAGTTGGGGCTGGCTGAGGGTCAAGCTACAGGTGACGAATGACACTTGCCCGGCAAGTGAACAGACCCATGTGTATTCCTACCTGTTCACTTGCCAGTCACTTGCTCTCCACTTGATCAAGTGAAGCACAAGTGAATGGCAAGTGAACAGAGAGGAATACACGTGAGTCTGTTCACTTGCCAGGCAAGTGTCATTTGTCACCTGTAGCTCGACCCTAAGACATCAGGCCTTGGCCTGAACAACAGGCTCCCTTTTAAAGTGGCTGCTCCATTCCCTCTGCCTTTTCTCTGCTTTGACAAACCAGTTGCAGCCTGGCAATTCCCAGTTCTATGCGCAACTGTAGCTGTGGTGAGAAATGGTTTATTTTTATTTCTATTTATTTATTCATTTATAGTCTGCCTAATCACTGACACTCAAAGCAGATTACACAGTGTGAGATTGGTACAGCCAATATCAAGAACATTTCCATAAATGATGCCAGAGTGTAAATAGATACAAATTTTACAAAGACGCAGCATTAGTAGGAATCCAATACAACATACTGGTGAGGTCTCTGGTTCCTAACTCATTAGCAGATCATCTGAGATCCCCTCCCTACAATACAGCCCTCCTGTCTGAGTAAAAAGCCTTTTTGAATCATTCGGTTTTGCATCGTTTGCAGAAAGCCAGGAGCGTGGGGGGCTCTCCTGACCTCCTCAGGCAGGCCGTTCCACAGGGCAGGGGCCACCACAGAGAAAGCCTGTGTACGGGCTGCTGTTGATTTCGCGCATGTGCAGGGTGGCACCTGGAGGAGAACCTGTTTGGAAAAACGATGCTGCTGTGGAGGAGCATAAGGAGAAAGGCAGTCCCGTCGGTATGTGTAGGCGGGTGAGATTAAAAAGGAGATAAGTAAGGTAGCAGAGAATGGTTATAGCACATTGGAAATAAATAGACAAGACTTCTGTGGTTTTAGTGCTATAAAAATACTTTACTACATAACGGGGGGAAAGGGTACATTTGGTAAGAAAATGAAGAGCTAAATAACTACATCTTGATGGCTAGACTAGGTGCTTAGAGAGAGAAACTTAGAGGCTGAGACTGAGCAAAGACTGAGAGTGAACAAAGAGCAGTAAAACCTTAGTATATGTTGCTAGCTAATTGCCCCCCAATAAACTGGCTCATCCAATAGACATTCCTAGATTCCCTCATTAAAACTAAAGACTCCCATTTTCTATGGGCGGGAACTTTTCCTCGACCCCTGAGTGGTCCTATGCTAACTAGCTATCTGACTAAACAAAGAATAACAATTTAACTCTTTCATGACTGAACGTAGGACACTTGCAAAAATCCCACCAGTATGCTGGACCAAGGCCACGAAGAGCTTTGTAAGTGGTAACCAATACCTTGAACTGAGCACGGTAACTAATGCGTAGCCAATGGAGTGACTGCAGGATGGGGGTGATGTTCATGCTCCTGCTTGCTCCTGATAACAGTCGAGCCACAGCGTTTTGCACCAACTGGAGTCTCCTAGTTAGTTTAGATGGGATATGATAGTCTCTTTCCACCTTCTGCTTTTCTCTTTCTCCAGATGGACAAACTTGACCTGAAAGAGGAGAATATCCAACGATATAAAGAGAGGCTGAAGGAGCATAATTTGAATGGAAGGGCCCTGGTTTATAGTGACAGGAATGAAATCAAAGAGGCTCTGGGCATGGGCCTGGGTGAATGGATGACATTCAGCGTGCATTTCCTTGGCTCCGTTCCCCCACAGGGTTCCTTCCCTTCAACAGCATCCCCAGCCCTGGTCTGTGGGGAGAAGAACTGGTTAGGCTTGCAACAGAACGCGCCAAGAGGGAGCCACGTGTCAGTGAACATTTCCAAGGAAAATCTTCACCGGTAGTTTGGTTATGAGTCTCCTCCTAAACGAGTCAGAATTTCAGAAGCTGAAATGAGAACTCGACTTGCTGCAGCTACAAAAACTCAAGCATTTTGTTTCAGGGATAGGCAAGCTGGCCCGAGCCTCGGGAGCCGTTGTGTAGTCTCTGGATGCCAGGGGCAAAAATTAGGCAACTTTGTGTTTGGGAGTCTTCCACGTTCTTCTGTATCTGGAGGCCCCAAATAATTTGCATGTTTTATGTACAGGATAGATAGGATATGATTAGATTTAATCTAGCCAATTTGTACCTTAATGAAATGCTTTGGGGCTTTTTAAGGATCAGCTTATTGAAATTTTATATAATCCTTTTTTAAAAGAGAGATGAAAACCTTGAAATGTAGAAAGGCCAATACACCATCTGGATGGTACAAAGTTGCTTGGAGGAGAAGCAGCTCCCCACATCTGATTATGTCCTTGTTGTTCATCTACTTCATCTCTGGGATGTTGCACCAAAGCTCTGGCTGGACACACACTTTGGCCTCAGGATTTGAAGATACAATATTTGTTTTTTAAATGTTGTAATAAAAGACAACATGGATGCTCTGGGCTTAGGGTTTGTTTCGTGGTAGTGCCTGTTGTGTTTTGCTTTTGTTTGCAGGTGCCAATTAAACCTCAAATCATCTTTTTTATTCATCTTTTACAAAAAGAAAAAGAAGAGGAACAAAAGTCCAATGCAGTATCATAACAGTTAAGATTAAGCATTCAATGTGAGTTCAATATCTCTAGTGCATTTTTGTGCTTAGGTGGCCTGTGCTCTCCTTGTGAGACAATTTGGGTAAGTATATCTGTCCTATGGTCACCTACCAGCAAGGATATTTGGACTGAGATATCCCAAATCTTATTCTGACGCACCGACTGCTACACCACAGAGGCACTGAAAATGTTTTGAAACCTTACAGCCTACAGATGCATTCTGTGGGCCAACTTGAGCATGTCTTTGGAGAGGCAGCATATACATTTTCTAAATAAATAAAATGGGTTTGCAAAACAGAGATCCCATGGACCCTGACAGAGGCAGCTATGTTGTGTGCAAGGAATAAATTCAGTGCAAATCGGCATTATCATTGTGATTATTTATTTATTTATAACCCACCTTTCACACTGAGATCCAAGGCAGATTACACAGTGCAAGTGAAATACATATAACCAGCTAGGACATTCACTGATCAAGTACCATACTGAACAACAGTTAAGACTATTCACTGAACAGATGCAATAGGGTATGGTAGCAGGAAATCTATTTATAGTCCACCTTTCCTATTAAGATCCAAGATCTTCTGAAACAACGCATAACTAATTGACATGGCATGTTAAGCAATGTGGAAAGTCCCTAGTGGTGCTTATCTGCATTACTGGAAAGTACCCAATAGCACAGCATATAGTCCATGTCCCAGCCGAAGCATTTCTCTGAGCTATTTCTTATGACATAGCCCTATAATCTGGGTAGAAAGCCTTCCTAAATAATTCAGTTTTGCATACTTTGCAGAAAGCCAGGAGAGTGGGAGCTTTCCTGACCTCTTCAGGCAGGCTGTTCCGTAGGATGGGGGCTACAACATATTGATACATATTTTTCTATATATATCAATGCTGCAAGCCCTCTGGGACATGGAAAGGAAAAATGTGATGGGCTAGAGCACCGAGAAAGGGAGAGGCTGCTTTGCAATAAAGTCCCCATGAAGCTTGCGGCTTTAAGAAAGAAATGTAAGTTCCTTGCTAAAGAAATCCATACTGTGACAGGGAAGCCTAAAAGAGCCTTCTATATAGCTTTCTAACTAGAGAATGGAGAGAGATGCTGAGTGCACATTTTGCCCACATGGAGGAAAACAGCAAAGGGCAGGAAAAGATGGAGGCAGCTGGAGGGAAGGAAGCCCGAGAGTAGCAACAGAACAAACAAGAGAAAGGATTCAAAGGAATCTGGTCTGTTGCCCCCTCTGGAGTACTGATGTACTTGGTGCAAAAAAGAGATTGCAGAGTCCTTCCCTTGCAATGCAAAGAACCAGCCCCTTTCCCAGTCACAAAGGTTTCGGAGACCAGTCCTCTCATGAGCGGGCGGCTATTAGCACGCCCCAAAGAAAGCGCCAGTATCTGGCAAGGAAACAGAAGGGCTGCACAGAGAAGAAGACTTTCTTCCTGCAGTGAGAAGAAAGGGAAATTCATTGCAGTGAAGGCCACTGGCTTAGCACTTCTATTTGAAATGATGCAAGAATTTCATGGAGAGTAAATGTGCCTCTGCGGGACCATCATGCCCTACTTGTGAGAGGCACAGTAAGAAGTCAGATGCTGGACAAAAGGGACCTTTGGCTCGTTCTGGCAATGGGTAACTAACATTCCTATTGGGACCGTCAACCGATGAACACGTTTTTAGCTGCTTGGATTTTCTTCCTTTTTTGACTAAGGTTTTCATTCAATTTAAATGCATCGGCATGTTGCCAAAACTCTTAATAGAGGTGTCTTTTTAGGTATACAAGGAAAAATGTGCACCGTGGCACCTAGAAATTTCATTGTGGTGGCTAATATTTTCTGTGTTAGCAATAATAAGAAAATAAGGTCATACATAACCCTCAATACTGAAATAGGAGTATGGCTTTCCCTTAAATTTTGGGGCTAGCTGTTAGAACCAAAGATAATGTGTTAAGACTTAAATGAACATTTTCACTTCTGTGGGTTCCTCCCCCCTTAGCCTGCCCTCGAGAATGCTAACAGTTAATGGCCCTTACAGGGAGTGAAGGGTATGGGAGACTGTTGGTCACAGTTGAAAATGACAGTTTGAAGAACTCCAGCTACCTCTGGGATAGAAGCAAGAGGTCTACAGACTGAATCCCAGAGCAATTTCTGAGAGGAAAATACCACTGCAAATTGATACAATAGTCCATAAGGAAGAACAAAAAATCATAAAAGCAGGGTGGGGAAGAGAGAAAGCACAAACAGAAATTTTTTTGGAGGAAGCAATAAACCATAGAGATGATGCCAAAGAAAAAGGGACAGCTTCCAAGGAAGTTCATAAAATAAAACCAGTGAAGAGAGAGAGAGAGAGAGAGAGAGAGAGAGAGAGAGAGAGAGAGAGAGAGAGAATTGTATAATAGAACCATTTTGTGTTCCCTGAGATGTGGGAATCCAACACAATTGGAAGTCCGCTGCCTAATCTGAGGCTGGCTGTGAGTTATAGCGATCATCTGAGAAGAACTGGTAAGAATTTAACAAATGTTTCATAAGAACAGTCTTCACCTCAGGTTTCAACAAATGCCGCCTGAAGTTCTTCAGTGAAGGGTGAAGGGTGTTCCCTGTGATCAGAGAAGCTGTATTATGCAGGGACAAAGAGATCGTCTGTTCTATCTACATGGGACCAAGCGAGTGATCCCAGGCTCAAACCAGACCGGATCAGCAATTCAATTAACCAAAAAAACCAACAACACTTTTCCTCAAAAGCAATAATAGGATAATAAAAAGTAGTTTTATTTGCTTCTGAAGTGGTAGAGCTTATCACATTCCAAACCCTAATACAGTAGAGTTGCATATAGTTAATAGTTCAACTTCTTGTTCAATTTGGTCAGTCAAAATTTTACTGTGCGTATATGACCATTTTTAATAATGCTACATGAACTATGACATGTAAATTATTGATGCAGCTCTTTTCTTTTGAGAATGATGCTTTATTTTGTCATGACCTATGGCTACAACCAATTAATATTGACTTATAATGAACTGATCGCCGAACAGTGTACAATATCAGTTCCTTACCACATCGATGGAGCAGGTGGCCAGACTGGCCTATGACTAACTAGACAACAAACGTATAACACCAGGTGAACTTTCCAACCCAAGAGTCAGTATCTGCCAGTGCTTCTATTCTGCTTCTTCTGTGGAAACTTCCACATTGGCCTTCTATAATGTAAGTTGAAATATTTTCTCTCTTTTATCTGGGGATGACTTTTGCAGCTTGGAAGTCTCGATCAGGGAATGAATGGCAGGTGTGATCCTCCTAAGCAGCTTTATTCAGAAGTCAATCCCACTAGCATTTACTTCCTAGAAACTGTGTCTAGGATTGTAACCAAAATCTACGATCGGTGCCTCCCTCTCCCAAATCCTGCACTTATTTGTTTGTTTATTTATTATTTATTTATTAAAATTATAGTCCGCTCTTCCTGTGAGCAGGCTCAGAGTAGATAGCATCACGTATGATATAATAACAATAAAATCACATTAAAAGAAAACATAAGATTCAGGAAGGATAAAACCCTAAGCAGCAGCCCATATTGCTTAACCTGGCCCACATATCCCATGAGGTAGAAACTGGTAGATAGTATTAAACATATTGGTGGAGAGCTGGGGTGAGGGGGGGGTCAAGCCCCCCTCAAAAGGAGACCAGCAGAAGAGCCTGCCCCGCCCCAACCATATGCCGAGTAGCGGAACATCTCTGTCTTAAAGCCCGGCGGAAGGACGCAAATCTTACTGGGCGCTAACGTCAACAGAGTTCCACCAGGTTGGGGCCAAGACTTCAAATGCCTGTGTGAAATATAGGGCTTTTCGGTACGCTCCCTGGTTGTTCTGGTGGGGCACTGGCAGCCGGGAGTGAACGGAGCAGCAGCATGGGAGGGAGCAAGAAGGGGGCCTAGGCCCACTGCCACTATTGCTGCTGGTCTTTGAGCGCTCCAGTGCACCCCTCCCAGGATGGCTAGGCACAGCATGACCCAGTCCAAATATGCTGTGACTTCCTAGTAGAAACTGGGCTAGAATAAATGCAAAGGAATAAACAAATCTCAGTTTGTGGAAATGGAGGAGAAATTGTAAATCATTATCACCAAGAGGGGGAAAAAACCATTCATGGGAGGAAATTGATCCCTCTGTCTAGGGTTGCCAGCCTCCAGGTAGTGGCTGAAGATCTCCCGGAATCACAGCTGGTCTCCAGGCCACAGAGATCAGTTCACCTGAGAAAATGGCTACTTTGGGGGGTGGATTCTATGGAATTATGCCATGCCAAGGTCCTTTCCCTCCCCAAACCCCACTTTCTCCAGGTTTCACCCCCTGGATCTCCAGGAATTTCCCAACTTGGAGCTGGCAACCCTACCTCTGTCACTGATCAATTTGCAAAACAACCTTGCTGAAATACCTACTGAACATTTGGCCCACTGATTGCATATACTCCTTCCCAATAAAAAGGGTGTTTCCCTTGAACCTGGATAGACATTTATAAGGTAGGTGTTGGCTTACTTTTTGAAGCCCCCCCAGCCCAAGAAAAGCCTTACCGGAGCTTTAGAGGAGCACTAAACACTTTCCTATTCCTTGGAATTTAGAATCCCACCATTTTAAAAAAAATTGTACATTTTACTCACAAATCTATTGAGGAAGTTTAGAATTAAAATCATATATTAACCACACACAAAAATCACAAATGCAAAACACCATCCTTGGTATGTAAACAGCAGAAATTACAATAGAATCCACAAACAGCTGGTCATAAAACCTGCACCCTTTCCTGTGAAAGTAAATCATGACCCCCCCATTAAAATCTTCATAAAAGCAGCAGTAATAAAATTCCAAATAAATCATTCTCTAAAAGATCAGTAAACCAAGATCAGCTGATAGATGCTTTAAAAAAAATCCAAATAGCAGGAAGAATAAGTGAAAAACTCAATACCATTCCCCAAGACGCCGGCTTGCACAGGAGTAGGCAGTATTTTCCTTATGGGTGGAGTATATAATTGTTTCAGCTAACCACCAAAAAAACCCTGTACTTTTGTAGGCAGTAATGGGTAATAAGAAAAAGTTATTTTTTTGTTATTACCCAGAAATCCACAAATGCCATAAAGTGAAACAAGAATTTTATTTTGTGTTCTTGGATGGCAATACGATGCTGTATAGAATATTATGTCAATTTTGTCAGCATAGCTGCTTCCATCGGCAAATGACACTTCATTTTGCAATGACCTTTGCTCATGGCCCGGGAGTATCGACTTCCTTGCAACCTGGTAAACAAAAATGAAGGGTTTGCAGGATGCTGGGTTTGAAGCGAGCTGTTGACCGGCCTGGGCTATAACTAGCCACACCCCAGAAGTCTGGATAAGTTGTAAACTTGTGACATTTTGAGGCATAGTATATCCAGTTATTCCTCTTCAGCTCCATCTACATGTCATCCCCGCAAGAGACGCAGAGGAGCCCTATCAAGCCCTAATAGTCCTTCCGTCATGTAAGTAAAAAACAAAACAGAAATTCTCTTTCCTATCAGAAGTCTTATGAATCTTGGGAGGTGTAGATCAGGGAATGAAGTGTGATCCTGAGCAACTTTACGCAGAAGTAAGTCCAAATGGCATTTACTTCCCAGGAACTGTCTTATACTGCAATCCTAAACAGAGTTACTCCAATCAGAGTTACTCCAGTGCTTAGGATTGCACTGTTAGGAACATAAGCAAGGTCTGCAATGTGTGCCCCCCTTCCGAAATCAACGCAAATCCTGCACTTAAAATGCACCTGTGAGACAGAGAGAACTGTCGTCAATTGAAAGAACTGTATGGGGGTTTACTTAGTGTGCAAGGTCCATCTTTGCCTTTACCAGCAGTGTGCCAGTTTGCAATTCAATAGGGGAAGCTTTCTCCCATCACTGCACCTTCTCTCCAGAAAGGAATAGCCCTGCTGAATTTCTGTCTGTTCAAGTGACAGGAAGACAAAAAAAGGCAAGAATAGCACCTGAATCAGAGAAGTGGGAAAGCAGTATCTGTAATAAAGTTGTGTAGAAACACACGTGATCACTGGAAAAGATAGTAACAAAAACCAGTTTTGCAACCGCAACATGAGACGACTCCCCCATTTTAATCTGTAAACTGTGAATTTTCTGTTTTGCATTTCTTCTTTGCATTCTAGAGATCAGTAATGGATGGCCCCTAAGCCACCTCGCCATGGGATAGTATCTGTCTCCTAGCTCCCGTTGCCATCCCAGAGGCAAGAGAAAATGTACTGCATTCATTGCCAGACAGTCCTTGTTATGGATGTTGCTGGCAGGGCTTTGGCCAACTACCCTCACCTCTTTCTTCAGAGGAGACCTCGACTGAAATTAGTTGCTCACTCATGTATCTCTTTGGCAGAGTCCAGCAGCAGAGAACTTGTAATATTTTCATGCCTCCAGAATGAATAATACAAACTACTCTGTACTCCATATGACAACTGCGGATGAAGATGATGCAGGTGTGTGACATAATGATGAATTCTTTATGGTTTCCCTGCCCCGGTAATAGTGTGGCTCAGGTTGCCAGCATGCAACCTGTCTGTTTCCCTGAAATGAGTTAAGTAGCAGCTCCAGGAGGGGCATTTGGGGTTGAATAAATGGTCCTAGCAGGAAACCCACCTGCCCTCACACTACTTCCCCAATCCGAATCAGGACCTTATGGCCACTGTGTGTGTAATTACAACCACCACCACCACCGCCACAACTGAACCACTCTTCTAGACAGATTACTGACCCACTCAGAGGGCGAACAAAGTCAGAGTTATTATTATCCCCGCATTACAATTGGAGAGCTGGGGGCTGTAAGGAGGGGCTGACCCAAGGACGCCTGCTGAATTCCTGGCTGGAATGGGATTCGAACTAGCAGAGTGCTGATTCGAACCCTGACTTATGGCAATTCCTCATGGAATTTTCAGGGCAAACAACGGACAGAGGAGAATTGCCATTGTCCACCTCTGTATTGTAACCCTGCTGTAGCACAGAGCTGCTGTAGCACAGTGGTTAAGTGGTTCAGCTGCAAATCAGCACGCTACTCGTTTGAATCCCACTCCTGCCATGAGCTCAATAGGTGGCCTTGGGTAAGCCACTCCTCTCAGCCCCAGCTGTATGATGGGGATAATAATAACACTAACATGTTCACCACTATGAGTGAGGCACTAATCTGTCTAGAAGAGAGGTATATAAGCGCTCTTACTGTTACTATTACTATTGTTATTGCTATTAATCCTGGACTTTCCTGGTGGCCTCTCATTCAAATATTAACCAGAGCAGACCCTGCTTAGCATCTCAGATCTGAGAAGCTTTGGCAACAATTAAAAACATCCCTAGAGAACTAATTGTAGAGCTTCTGCTGTCTTCCTGAGTTTCACCCTCCTAGTTTTTAAGTTTACAATTTTCCTCTTTTTCAAAACTTTGTCCTATTCTGTGCTGCAAAAGACCAACGTACTAATGAAGACATTTATTGCGACGCCTTGGCAGAAACTCTACACCATATTGCCCTTCCTGTGACAGTGGGATTTTATGCACTGTGGGGGAGAAACAAAAGAGGCCTCTTGGACAAAATCGAAGGTAAGCATGGTCTTCCTCATAAGAATCAGCAAAAGAAGGTTAGAAAAGGCATGGGCTGGAGGCAGAACTCAGCGAGGTGTCAGTTATGTAACTCAGGGCCAGATCTACCGGGGGCAGGGGGGGTCGCTTGCCCTGGGCACTGGCAAACATATGGCGCCAGAGCAGCTGCTGGCCAGAAGCGTATGCTCCCAGCTCTCCGGTGGCAGTGTGGGCGGTAGTGCGGGAGGTCTGGGAAGCCGCCCGCACTGTGTGCCCGCCGCACTGACGGGACGGCCAGCTTGCCATGCACTCCCGGCCCTCCAGCAGCAGCGCAGGCGGCATGCTCTGGGGGTGCCGCTTGTCCACCCTGTATGATGTCACGGAAATGAAATCATCACACACCCCTGGGAGCAGGGGTGCTGCCAGACTTGGGTTGCCCCGGGTGCAGGCAACCCAAGATACGGCTCTGATGTAACTGGCACTGGGTCTTTTCCAAGGCATGCTGCAAAATTCTGTAACCAATGAACTGAATTTCCCTGCCAAGAGATTGCAGACTATGCTCTCAGAAAAAAGTCAGTTTTCTGACGGGTGGAAACCTGCTTTAAAAAGAAAAATCAAATTTGAAGTTTGCATGTCTGACTTCAGCTGAATGGGGCTTTGTGGGCTTTGTGGGCACATCCAAGGGGGATAAAAGGAGCAGGGCCGATGAAATGGGAAGCTGTGCCCTGCCCCTACGAATTTGGTGAAGTAAGCAAGGCCTGAATGGAGTCTCCCTTATGCAGCAATAGGAAGCAGCTGTTCAAACTGTGCAGGATCATTAAGGCCCATTAGGGGAGCCTCTTTTGAGTCTAGCCATACTGAAGGCAGGCACCAATCCTGCAAGGAATCAAGGGTTATTAACAGAGTTGTCGACCTCCTGGTGAGGCCTGAAGATCTCCCCCAATTACAATGGATTTTCAGGTGACAGAGACCAGTTCCCCTGGAGAAAATGGCTACTTTGAAGGGTGGACTCTATTGGCATCATACCTCGTGTGGGTAATCCACTCCCCAAACCCCACCTTCACAGGCTCCACCCTGAAATCTCTAGGCATTTCCCCACCCAGAGCTGGATACCCTAGTCATTAAACCCTAATCTGCAAGCAGGAGGTGATGGGCCCTTACTCCCCCCGCCCAGTGCCCTGGTGGGGCCTTCAGATACAGGCGAAGCATCTGGAGTCTTTCGAGTGAGAAGCCGTGTTGGTCTGTAGTAGAAGAGCAAGATTCAGGTCCAGTAGCACCTTAGAGACTAACTAGATTTCCAGGGTGTGAGCTTTCGAGAGTCAGAGCTACCTTTGTCAGGAAATACGTTACAAATGTTGGAAATACTTTACACTGCTTTGGCCTGCCATCGTGTGAGCAAAGGGATTTCCTGTTTAGCACTTGTTTGATTAAACTTTCATTTAAGTAAGACAATTTACTATCTTAAAACCCACTTAAGTATAACAAGATCGTGTGTATTAAGGTTGCTTCTTGAGCACCTTGACTTTCATGACCCATCCAGAGGTTCAGGCCGGCAGCCAATAGCACAGTTTTCTGGCTAGCGTTGCTCCAAGTCGTTCACTTACTAAAATTCATGATGATTTGAATCAATGCAAGGACTTGGATTGTCAGCCATGTTCCTGCTTTTGCCGAGCCCTCGTCCATTGTGTGTGTGTGTCGTGTGTGTGTGTGTGTGGTAGAGGTCTTGTAATGTGGAGCTCATTCTTCCGTCCTGTGCCAGGCACTTCCAGTCATACAAGGCCAGTGCCTTTCCATAAGCCAAAGAGTGCCCAGTGCCAGAGGAGCATTCTCTGCAAAGACGAGCTGATCGCTGCAGCAGAGGAAATGCGGTGCAAATGGAAGCAAGGCTGGGGATATTCGACTCTAGCAATAAAAAAAATCTTACTGGACTGGTTGTAGGTGAAAAGCCCCATAAACTCTTCTGACTGTAATAAAGGAGGGTGTGGAATCTGTTTTGTTAGGAAAAGATTGGCAGGTCATCTGTTCAGGTCATATCCTCCCTCTCCATTTTATGGCCAACACGTGCCATTCATTGTATTTGAATCTGTGTGCTTTGCGTTCTGTTTCAGAAGCCATGACCGACAGAAGTAAACAAAAAGAGGACGAGAAAGGAGGTGGAGGATACAAGTGTTCTCTGTTTTCACTCATCTGGCGCATCATTTTTTATCTCCCTGTCTTCCATTCAACATCATCTGAAAGAGTCCGATATATCTTCATAAACTTTGATGCTTGGGAGTACATTGGATGTGACCACACCTGGGCTGGCCTTGTTTCGACACTGCTTGATGAGATTGAAGAAAAGAACAAAATTCTCTTCAGTGTTGTTCGGGCCTTTGGTGAGGAGGAAGCTTCTGAAGAGCCTGAACCACAGGGAAAGAGATGGGTTTTTAAAAAATGGAGCAAGATATTTTGGGGGGTTTTCTTGTGTGTGTTTATTAGCTTAACTCTATGTACTGTGTTGCTGAGGGAATTTAAGGAGAACGAGTTGTGGAAGGACTTGGGATACATGACCGTAGCAGTGTCAGCTGCCATATCTGGACTCCCTTTCATGCTGGTAATCAAGAACTTCCTTTGCACCATGAAAATGAAGCTTCAGAAGGATATGGACAGAAAGGATCTTAGTACACATTTGGGCTTCATGCACTCTGTGAAGGAAGAGGTCAAAACCATCATTAACTGCCTCCACTTCATGGGACTCAAGGAGGACAGAGACATTCGGGTGGTCCTAAAGATCACCAGCTTGGATCTATGTGCTCCAGACAAGGTGGTGGCTGTCCTGGATGCCATAAATATTCTTCTTTGTGACAAAAACGCTCCATTCATCTCCATTCTGGCTGCTGATCCGGGTATCCTTGTGGAATGCATTCAATGGTCAAGTAATACCTGTAGCAATGGCTACTTGTACTTAGACCGGATAGTGTCCTTGCCCTTCTCTTTGCCACAGATGAGTCAGATGACCAAACTGCAGTTACTCAAAAAGATTTTGAAAAACCAACAGAAGAAGGGGTCCACTATAAATCCAGATAACAACTCTTGTGCAAAAAACAGTAAGAACAAAGATAGGTTATTAACGAGAAAGGAAATCGAGCATATCAGTCGCTACCTATGCAATAATAATTTTGATGCATACTTCCCAGGGAATTCTGTCCAGATGATGCGGATAGTGAACACAGTGCTGACCTCTTTGACCATGATTAAAATGGGATTTCAACCCAAAGCAGGACACAAAATGAATGGAAAAGATGAGAAAGAGTTGACTGGACAGTTGATCGATTGGATTGTTCTTGCCAATTGCTGGCCTTGCCGCTTGAGCTGGATTTTGCAATGTGAAGAGGACTATCAGCAGCGAAGAAGTCTTGAGGAAAGCCAGAAATGGACCTCTCAGGACTCTGGGGAAAGTGCAGAAGGAAATCAACAACAAAAAATCTCAGAGAGGGACGGGAAAGCGTTACTGGAAGTTTATGAGGACAATGCTTGGGAACTGGACAAGATTAAATATAACATTCGGAAGCTTTTGGAACTTGATGGAGATCCTGATCTTTTCAGAATCTTCTTGCAGAAGACCCATTTTAAAGTTGGAGAGGCCAGATATTTTTCGGACCTCCTCATCAATTTGGACTTCTCTTTAAAACGGCGGTTTGAATTGCTACGTGGCCTCAATGGCATCATGAGGACAAACAAAAACAATGTTGGTTCTTCACCTCTGAGGAACACTAACATGAGTGGATAGTAAAACTCTTTGCACAATTGTGATGCAGGCACAAGTCAGGGAAGGGGTGAATTCAGGAGGACGTAGCATTTCTGCTATAGCCTCCTGCATTCTGCTAAGAAAGATGTAGAAGATTTTTCCAGGAAAATGTTTTAAGGGCACCTGTTCGGGACAATCTTTGCAATCCATCAACTACACCATACTTGTAATAGTGGAATGGGCAAAAATGCTAACCAGGTGAAAAATTACAGAAAGCAAAAGAGAAAAAATAACTGTATGAAGAAAAAAGAATCTGTTCATAAGTGGACAGAAAAAGGATAACCAAATGAGTAATTAAATAGGTAGAAAAATTGAATCCAAATGAGGACTTAAATGGATAATGAAACTCAGAATAATATTGGTGTATGTGTATTCTTTCTGGCTTGCGTCATAATGTATTCCCTCCCTGGTTCCATTCTTGCAGACTGAAAATATATCCAGGACAACATCATCAATTCCAGAGCCTGGGACTATTGAGATGTGACCATATCCTGGGCCGGCATTGTTACATTCGTTGACAAAACTGAAAATAGCTATAGAATTCCTTTCTGTCAGAAGACACAATGATGACCACTGTTTTAGATGGCTTTAGGAGAGTATTGTGCAAATTCTGGGAGGGCAACTCCATTAACGGCAATAACAGCAAAATGGAACCCTTTCCTTCAGAAGCAGTCTACCTCTGAGTACTAAAGGAGGGCTGTTGCCTTCTTGCCCTATTTGAGGGCATTGTGGTGGCATCTGGCTGGCAACTGCGGACAACAGGATATGGCTTGCCAACTCTGGGTTGCAGAATTCCTGCAGATTTGGGGTGCAGCCTGTGGGGAGCGAGGTGGGAGAGTCCACCCTCCAAAGCAGCCATTTTCTCCACCTGATACTGTAGTTGGGAGATCAGTTGGACCTGGGAGATCTCCAAGCCCAGCCTGTAGGTTGGCAACCCTAGCTAGCAGACCATTGGGAAGGTCACCCACCAGCAAAGGGATTTCAATTCAGATCTCCCAAATCTTAGTCTTACACACTGACTGCTACACCAAACTAGCTCTGAACATATTTTGAAACCTTACAGCCTACAGATGCATTCTCTGGACCACCTCAAGCTTCTCTTTGGGGAAGTGGCGTATACATTTTCTAAATAAATAAAAAGATGAATTCCAGGGTTGGCAAAACAGAGATCCCATGGAGCCTGATCTAGAGGCAGCTGTGTTATCCAAATAGGGGGTCTCCTTGTCAGTTGGGGGAATTAGCATCAGAGACGTAGCAAGAGGAGGTAACTGCGAAATCTCCACCAATGTATACCAGGATTGTTCCCATAGAGAACTCATAAATGAACCAGGTATAAGTTCAACAGAAATAGTTTTTACTAAAGGAGCAGTAAAGAGCAATTGCACAAATACCCATGGCGCACACATAAGGTTAACTAGGAAATCAGTGAGGAAGAGGGAGAAAGATTCAGTGCAGGGTGATATTTACCAGTCTAGGAGAAGGACATTCATAGAGTAGCAGCATGAACAACCAGCGCTTTGCAGCAGGACGAAGAAGGCTCAGATACGCCCCTAAGAGTGTGCCTATGGATCCAAGGACCACACACACTGAGCACATGGCTGGGAAGCCCAATTATAGGGCAAAATGTATCCTGGGGCAGACTTGCGTCTTCTACCCCAAAACAATAGCCTAACGGTTTGTCCTGAGGTAAAACAAGTTGGGAAAGGATTGATTGCACAAAACCTTCCAAACAGGGAGATGCAAAAATCTTTTGGGACATGATTAAAAAGGAGCTAAAAACAAGATCCCCGCTCCCCTGCCACATCTCTGCTGAGAGCAGGCAGGATTCTGCAGAGGAGCCAGCACAGTTGATCATTACCACACTTCAATTCATTGTTGACAAGCCCACTAGCTCAAAAGATGGATTGCTAACTGCTGTTTGACTCAGTGCCCAGGCAAAGATTATGGGACAAACTGAATAACCATCTCCTATTCCTGATTAAACAACTATGTGATCAGCCTATAGCCCAAGTGAACTGACCATGGCTATCCCATTGAGCAGAGGTGTTAAGTAAAGGTGTCTCCTTGCCCCACTGTTATTTAATTTGTACCTTAATTATTTACTTCTTTCTATTTCCAGAGATGAATTTCATCCACCTTGCCTGGCTTATGTTAAAATAACCTGTCTCCTATATGCAGGTGATACTATTCTCCTGTTAAGCTCTGTGGCCAGCTTTTGCAAGCTTATAGGTTCCTCTGTGGAGCATTGCTTGCCCCACAGAGAGGGTTTAGATATTAATGTTATCAAGCCAAAGGTTCTTTTCTTCAGCAAAAAAATGAAGGACAAAGAAATACAAAGGGCAGTAGCAAATCTGCTTATGGACCAGGTGGACCATTTCAAATATTTAGGAATTTCTTTTCAAGCAAATCTGTCTTAGAATGCGCTCCTGAACTCCATCATAAAAACTGCTTTGAATACCAGGAAAGCCATCTCAAGATTCTCGTAATTCTTCTGGGAGCTGATACGTTCCTGCAGCAGTTAATATATTCATCACTAGAGTTGTCAGGCAGATGTTATATGCTGCCTGGGTTTGGACTGGAGCAGTAACAGACAACATTGATAAACCATTATTAAGATTCCTTCACAATATTTTAGGAGCTCCTCGGTGTGTATCTGGAATAGGTCTGAGAACCAAAGTTGGGGAGATGTCCTTTGAAGCAAAGGCCTGGGGAAGAGCATATAATCTGAAATTCAGGATATTAAAATTGAATCCGGAATCAAACTTTTTTGGTTGTTGTGGGTTTTCCGGGCTGTATTGCCGTGGTCTTGGCATTGTAGTTCCTGACGTTTCGCCAGCAGCTGTGGCTGGCATCTTCAGAGGTGTAGCACCAAAAGACAGAGATCTCTCAGTGTCACAGTGTGAGACACTGAGAGATCTCTGTCTTTTGGTGCTACACCTCTGAAGATGCCAGCCACAGCTGCTGGCGAAACGTCAGGAACTACAATGCCAAGACCACGGCAATACAGCCCGGAAAACCCACAACAACCATCGTTCTCCGGCCGTGAAAGCCTTCGACAATACATAAAACTTTTTTGGATTAGTTAAATTGGATTATCACATAAGTGACTGGGATAGACTACTGTATCTTAAAGTGACATGCCTAGGCATTACCTAGGATGTGACGGAAACATTCAATAGTCAAGAATGGACTCAACTCACTAGAAGACTAGAAGATGTCTTAGGAACCTTGATTATTATAATTCCTGGCACTCAGATTAAAGTCAAGATGAGGAATTTAATTACTTGTCAGACTTCAGGTGTGGTGTATCTAATTATGTGTGAATGTTACCTTTTTTACGTGGGCAGCACTATTCGTCCTTTAAAGGTGCGACTGCTGGAGCACTTATCACGTATTAAGGATAATGTTCAGGAAGCCCCGTTGGTGGAGCCTCTCTTACAATTAAATCACAGAGCAGATAACATTAGGGTTATGGTTTTATTTTCAGGAGTCTCTCTTCCCTCTAGATCACTACAGAAAACTCTGTTGCAAAAAGAGCGTTATTGGATACATCGGCTGATTCCGCACACGTTGGATAACACACTTTCAATGCACTTTATCAGTCGTTTGAGGTGGATTATTTGTTCCGCACACAAAAAATTCAGTTCCAAATGATCTATAAAGAGGATTGGAAGTGCATTATCCAACGTGTGCGGAATCACTCTCTGTTAGCACTCCTTGCACCCAAGTGGCTTAAACAATGAAATTAGCATGTCTTGTTTTCTTTGAATGTATTTATAGTGTGTACAATACATGTATTGTGTCATCTTGAATATTGTCTGGGGAGGTTTATAATGTTACATTGCATGTACATTATGATGTGATATATTGTTACTGTTACTTTAAGAGCCTTCAGGATGGGGCTGTATAAGCTGGGCGTCTTGGGCTAGTCGGTGCTTAGCTGCCGCCTTTTGACTTTGCCTTGAGCATACTGTTGATTCTGAATTTGGTCTTGACTTTCCTACACTGGTGAGTACTGTGTAACATTGACAAAGGTTTTTCAAATCTGTGTTTATTATGCTTATCATTGTACCATTATTGTATCATGTAACCTTTCAGGGTTTGTATACTTTTGTAGGTAACCACAGGTGGTGTGGGTTGCCGCCCCTGAGGAGGTGTTGTACACGAAACAACTGGCAACAGCTGGCCCAGGTTGTTGGGCAGGGAGTTTACATGTCCTTCCATACCTGTTGGAAGGGAGTTTACATGTCCATATTACATCTGGGACAGCATACCTGTTGGAAGGAAGAAATTGGAGCATTACCCACTGTGGAACTTTATATATTTACTTGCATGGACTTACCTGTTCCTTCCACTTACCACACCCCTTTTACGAGTGGAGGACTACACCTGTTGGATTTAAAAGACTATAAGGAGCGGCTTGCCTGCTATAAAGTACTTGTAACACTGCTTTTGACTAATGGTACATACATTTTGTAATGTGGTTGTGATATTGATTGATTGTACATTAGAATTTTGATTTTGGGTACATTGACTATTTTCTAGCATCCACTTGCGGTTTCCGCCTTCTGACTTTGCATTTACGTGGAGGTACCTCTTTGTTTTGTGTAACAAATTATCTGAGCTAACTATTCCAAAGTATAGAAGGGCTTTTATGCTAGCGTGCCTGAATGCCCTACCTTCAGCAGTTACACTAGGAAGATTCAGTGGGATTCCATATTCAGACAGACTCTTGCAATTGTTGCAGCAATAAAATTGACTCTGTCGACCACATTTTTGGACTGCCCTACATTTTCAGAACTGAGATCTGATTTAATCTCCTTGTTATTTAATCAGAACCCTTTTTCTCCAGAAGCGAAATCATCTTGGCTACTCAACGACAAAGATAAACAAACGAGACTGTGTGGCGAAATTCTTGGCAGCAGTTGTTAAGTTACACGATAATTATCTTCTGGGTTTTCCACTCAGGAGATGAGAGCTTGCTGTTTATGACTTAGGTTGTGAAAACAGTAAGAAGCAGGGCTTTTTTTCCCAGCAGGAACGCGGTGGAACGGAATTCTGGAACCTCTTGAAAATGGTCACATGGTTGGTGGCCCCACCCCCTGATCTCCAGACAGAGGGGAGTTGAGATTGCTCTCGAGGGCCATCTCAACTCCCCTCTGTCTGGAGATCAGGGGGCGGGGCCACCAGCCATGTGACCATTTTCAAGAGGTTCCAGAACTCCGTTCCACCGCATTCCTGCTGGAAAAAAGCCCTGTCTACAATCATAATTAAATGCAAAACCATAAAACAATGCAATGTACCGCAAAACATATAAGCATAAAATAGGTGAAGGAAACAAATCAAAACAGAGTAAATGAAAAGCAGATAATCAAAATCAAATGGTAAACAAAAATCAATGGAGTCAATAAGGCAATACACTCAACATAAAGAAATCAAATGTCGATCAAAAGTAATTTTGTACAGTTCAAAGGAAAGAGAGGTTATAATCTCTCCCCCTCCCCCCTGAGCTCAGAATAAATGGTAGCGCAAGCAAATCACAATGGAAATAAGTGACTTTTGAAATGCACACCCCCATGTGTCCAAAGCAACAGAGCAGGGCTGGATCGAGGGGGGGCAAGGGGGTTACCCTGCCCCCGGCACCACCAAAGAGGGGGCGGCAAGCCGGTTGCCCCGGAACACGGCACGCCACAGAGCTGGCGGTGGCTGCACGGGGCGGCTGAATGGAGGGCTGGAAGGCTGTCCACGCCATTCGCCTGCCCCACTGATGGGGTGGCTGGCAGCAATGCAGAGTGCTCCCTGGAAGCGTGCCGTCCGCGCTACCTACCGCTGGAGGGAAGGGAGTGCATGGCAAGCTGGCTGCCCCATCAGCAGGGAAGGGGAATGGTGCGGGCGGCCTTCCAGCCCTCCACTCGGCCGCCAGCTCCGGGGAGGCTGGCTTGCTGCACGCTCCCTTCCCTCCAGCGGCAGAGGGGCGGCATGCTTTCCTGGGGGGCCCCCAGCGTGATGATGTCACGAAAGTGCCGTCATCACATAGTGCCGGGAGTGCGCGTGCACTTTACACACACGCAGCGACCACTGGGCTTGGGTTGACCCAGGCGTGGGCAACCCTAGATCCAACCCTGTAACAGAGGCGCATGGTAACTCCCCGCCAGTACTCCAGGATAACATCTGGGGAAGCGCTGGTGGCCGGCTGGGCACGCACCAGCGGGGCTTGCAGAAATGGCTGGAACTCTGGCTTCAAGGCTGGCTTCTGGGGTCTGTGAAGTGGCGAGGCTTGGCTGGGCGCCTGCTGGTCAGAAACAAGCTGAGTAGAGTTAGCTGTGAAATCCGTGCAGTCTAGCGAAGAGGGGACCCTCAGGAAGGAGCAGAGATGGCCAAGTCCTCAGAGTGAAAACGGCAGGAGCGGCGAAAATGCCTAAGCGATGTAGGTGCCACTGAGTCTGGGGGATCTGGGGGCTCATTCCGTCACGAAGCATGCCAGCTATGCAAATCAGGTGATGTGCTAAAAAAGCATAAAAGAAACGGAGCAAGAAAGGCTGAAAAGAAAAATTTCCCAATGAGAACAAAAGCGGGCTGCAGTATGCCTTGTAATTGTTAATATGGATGTAATGCCAATAAAGGTTGCTGCTGCTGGATGCCTTGTAAAAGCTGTTCCAAAATGTGCTGTGGTTATGGATCACCATGACTGCTTGGATAAAAAGCAAAATAGGGGTCCCTAGGAAAAGGTGGGCTCCTGCACCTGGGGTGGGCCAGGCCTTCAGAACCAAGTGAGGCCGTATGGCTAGCAGGCTACTCTAATGAGATTCCAGATCTGCGCAAATACAGAATTCCTCACTGGGAAACTTTGTTCTCACGGGGATAAAGGCTGGTATATCCCACAGAGACCAGAAAGAAGGTTCTTGTCCTTCCTTCCATGGAAACCAGGGAGCTCAGCCATGAATGTGGTGGCATGCCTTCAGCCTCATGTCTCGTTTGGTTCTGGAGGGGCTGCTCTGTGGAGTCCTGGAGGGATGTGTCCCCCCCAAAATCAAGTTAAAAGCAAAGCAAAAGGAAACGTAGGGCTGGGAACAGTGAAGGCAAGCAGCCCATGCTACTCACCCTTGCTGTATCGTGCCACCTCGGTCAGAGCCTCCAGCCTGGCAAGTTGGCATCTCACCCAGCAGGGGAGAAAAATCAAAAAGAAAACTAAAAGCACAGGGAAAATAACAATTACGACAATGAGATGCAGCAACACCTTACGTGTTCCGGAGGCATGTTCTGACCACCTGATTAAGGACTCCCACCAGGAATGGCGGCCGGATGAGGCAATAACGGGGAAAGGCTAGCGTTCCGGGCACCCTTGTCGGAGGCTGCAAGAACGGCTT
Source organism: Eublepharis macularius (assembly GCF_028583425.1). Lineage (NCBI taxonomy): Eukaryota > Metazoa > Chordata > Lepidosauria > Squamata > Eublepharidae > Eublepharis > Eublepharis macularius. The sequence goes on along the minus strand of NC_072804.1, from coordinate 56,279,745 downwards.
GGTCCCTGGCTGCTTTTATTCTTTGGAGTTCCCACTGAAGGGAGGGATGTGTGAGGAGGCTGTGGATAAGTTCCAGATCTATGCCTAGGAATATGGGGGACACCGAGCAGTAAAGGAAACGCCATGGATTTACTTTCTGTTGGGTCCAAACTGGGACTGTGAAACAGAAGTCACAACCAATTGTTAGCGGTCAGACCCCTCCCTCAAACCAAAAGGGCAGTTCATGGATATGGAATCTCATAAACCCCTTGCCATAAGCACAAGGCGCTGGCTAAAGGCAACGTGGATGCCAGCCTGGCCTGGAAAATGGAAAGTTACCAAGCCCCGCCTCATAGTGGAATTGGCTGGCGGGCCTCCAGGCCCTGGAGAGAAGCAGAGATAATGCAGCTTCCTGAGAAATCTCCCTGCCTAAAATCCATCAGCACCTTCCTCCCCCTCCCACTTACCTAATCAGAGCTATTTGGCACACCTGATAGCTTTCCCATCTGATACTCAAGCAATACTCCCGTCCGATACTCAAGCAATACTCCCGTCCGATACTCAAGCAATATTTTTACCTATAGTCAATCCCAGATGGCCAAATCACACCCTTCCAAATTTTTGTCATACCATTTAGCACTTTGTTTTTGGAGCAAGACGTCAGCCTTGCCCCAGGGAACGTTTTGCCCTATAATTGGGCTGCCCGGCCATGTGCTCAGTGTGCGTGCTCTGGGGCCATCTATGCACCCACAAACTTGTTTGGGCTGCCTCTCTCCATGAAACGCTGGCCATTTGCTGCTCCTCTACAGACCTCTCCTTCTTCAAGACTGGTAATTATCATCTTTCCCCCGAAACTGCTTTCCCATCTGCTCACTGCTTTCTTAGTTAACTCTGAGTGTATGCTGTGTGTGTTTTCTGTATGCTTGCCTTTTATTTCTCTGTTAATAAAGGAACATTTCCTGCTAAACAGCTGCCTGGTCCGCTTGAGAGTTCTCTAAGGGAATGATCCTGGTCTAATTCTCCCAACTCTTAAGGAGACCCCCCTATTTGCGTAACACTTTGACACTAGCCAGATTGCAAAAACACCATGGGGATCATGGGCTAGAGTCAATGAGGACCTGGCTGCAAGAGGTCCTAATGCAGGCACAGCCTTTCCCTGTATAAACAATGGCTGATTTCTCTTCTTGGATCATAGAAGCACTGACCTTGTTGGGTTTTCCTTAGGGGCTAGGCAGGGGTGATGTTCCTCTAAGGCATCACTATCATAGATGAAAGGGGGAAAATGTGGTGGGCTAGAGCACTGGGAAAGGGAGAGGCTGCTTTGCAATAAAGTCCCCATGAAGCTTAAGAACATAAGAACATAAGAACATAAGCAAAGCCATGTTGGATCAGGCCAGTGGCCCATCCAGTCCAACATTCTGTCACACACAGTGGCTAGAAATCCAGTGCCAGCTAAAGGACTGTCAGTGAGGCCAGGACACCAGAAGCCCTCCCACTGCCTTCCTTCCAGCACCAAGACAACAGAGCACCACCTCCCCACAAAGAGAATACCATCTATCTCCTGTGGCTAATAGCCACTGATGGACCTCTGCTCCATATATTTGTCCAGTCCCCTCTTGAAGCTGGCAATGCTTGTAGCTGCCACCACCTCCTGTGGCAACGAATTCAAGCTTGCAGCTTGAAGAAAGGGATTTTGATTTAGCTTGAAGAAAGGAATGGATGTTCCTTGGTAAAGAAATCCATACTGCGATAGGGAAGCCTAAAAGAGCCTTCTATATAGAGAATGGAGAGAGATGCTGAGTGCACATTTTGCCCACGTGAAGGAAAACAGCAAAGGGCAGGAAGAGATGGAGGCAGCTGGAGGGAAGGAAGCCCGAGAGTAGCAACAGAACAAACAAGAGAAAGGATTCAGAGGAATCTGGTCTGACACTAGCCAAGCATGAAGAAAGTTAAATTCGTCGCAGCAAAGGCCACTGGCTTAGAACTTCTATTTGAAAGGATCCAAAAAAGGCCTGGAGAGTAAGTGGACCTCAGAGGGTCCGTCGTGCCCTGCTTGTGAGAGATATGTGAAGAAGTGGCTACTTGTAAGTAAAAATTGCAACCTACAATGAGCTAACACAACATTTCAAAATAGAGATTTTAAGTAAAAGGCTTTTGTCTGCAAAGTGACAACTGCAACTGTGCTAAAATAGCAAACATCTTCTCAAGAAAAGGGACTGGAGTTCAATTTATAATGGAGACTTTGGCTCTTGATTTCCACTCTGACTGGGAGCCGTGTATCAGAGTAAGATTGCTGATGACCTGTTCCTTTGAACTTGTAGCCTTGCAATTTGGAATCACTTGCCTGAAATAAAAATTGCTCTTTGATTAGGGAGCAGTGAAAGACAGCCACCAACCCACAGACAAGCCTAGGGAGATCATAATGGGAGGGGCGGTCCTGTACGTATGCAAGTTCCAGTCCATTGAGGGCTTTAAACACTGAAACCAGCACCTTGTACTGGATCTAGAACTCGACTGGAAGCCAGTGCAGCTGGTACAACACTGGAGGGATATACGCCCTAAACGGCATCCCAGTAAGGATGTGTGCCACTGCATTCTGGACCAGTTGTTACTTCTGGGTCAGGTAGGGTTGCCATTCCCCCGCGGGGGGCAGGAGATCCCCAGATCCCACCCTTTCCTCCCCTGCCCCCACTTACCTGGCTGGCAGGGGGGGCACACTCCCTGGGGTGCCCCCTCCTCAGGCGCTGCAGTACACCCTGGACAGGGGGCGCACTCTCGCGCTGTGAGAGCGGGTGGCGGCAGTGGAAGGAGCACGCCACTCGTGTCACCACCACCACCACCGCTTCTTGCTGCCGCCTCTCGCCATCGTGGTCCCTGTACAGGCCGTGGTCACGGCGAGAGTGAGTGAGTGGGCAGGCAGGCGAGTGGGTGGTGGCAGCAGCGGCAAGAGCATGCCACTCTCGTTGCCACCATGGCCACCGCCACCTCTTGCTGCTGCCTCTCGCCGCCGTGGCCCCGGTGCCTGGGAAGGTACATTCCCCACCTAAATTCATCAACTTAGCTCTGGTGGACTTCATTAACAAACTATCCTTTCGTGCAGCGCTAGAACAAATTTTGCATTTGCTTTCACACGCCCCGGCAGCTACCCATCAAGGTAATCAAACCTTTTTTCAAACCCAAGAACTGACCGCTGGAGTCTTTGTTCCAACTGCTAGGTGGGCCATCCCACCTCAGGACATGTTTTACTCTATAAGAGTAGTGTCTTGGCTCATTCAAAGTGTGCATGCTTCCTGGCTGCTCCCTTAGGGTTGCTTCCCTAAGTCTGTCTCTCTGTCTGTCCACGCTTAACGGATCCAAAGCGCTGTTCCCTTGTGGTTTGCCCTAAGCCTCTTGCTCTCCTGGCCGAGAACACTGGATGTTTAAAGCTGCGCTCTTCTCCCGTGGAGTAGACTACTCTTCGGATAGGTAGATATACTTGCTCCCCTCACTCTATCCCCAACTTCTGGCTAACTTCTTAGGACTCTGTGTAGCTATTTTACCCCGTAATTCTGTGTGTGCATGTGCATGAAGTTTTTCTCTTCAATTAAAACTGTTATTTGAACTTGAGCACCAACCTTGGTTGCTAATTTCAGAAGGGACCCTGTAGACATTGGTGATAAGATCCCCGCAGTTACTGGCCTCTCGCATAGCTGTCTTCCTTGCTTGCTAATTCCCCGCCCCCCACAAATTCTTTTATTGCAAGGAGACCAATTCCAGTAACAGTGTCTGCAATAAAGTTGTGTAGAAACAAACACAAATGTGACCACTGAAAAACATAGTAACAAAAATGAGTTTTGCCAGCACAACATGAAACGATTCCCCCATATTAATCTGTACAGTAACCTGTGAATTTTCTGTTTTTCATTTGTTCTTTGCAATCTAGGGATCAGTACTGGATGGCCCCAAGCCATACCGCCATGGGATAGCATCTGTCCTCTATCTCCTGTTGCCACCCCAGAGGCAAGAATGGAGTGTATTGCATTAGTTGCCAGACAGTCCTTGTTATGGATGTTGCTGGCAGGGCTTTGGCCAACTACCCTCACCTCTTTCTTCAGAGGAGACCTCGACTGAAATTAGTTGTTCATTCATGTATATATCTTTGGCAGAGTCCAACAACGGAGAACTTGTAGGATTTTCATGCCTCCAGAATGAATAAGGCAAACTACTCTGTACTCCAAATGACAACTGTGGGTGAAGATGATGCAGGTATGTCAAATAATGACCAAATCAACCTCCCATTCTTTATGTTATTTTTATCCCGGTGATGGTGTCTCAGGTTGCCAGCATGCAACCTGTCTGTTTCCCTGAAATGAGTTAAGTAGCAGCTCCAGGAGGGGCATTTGGGGTTAAATAAATGGTCCCAGCAGGAAACTCCCCTCCCCACACACTGCTGCCCCAATCCGAATCAGGTCCTTATGGCCACTGTGTGTAACAACAACAATTGTGCTTATATACCCCTCTTCTAAACTGACCCACTCAGAGGGGCGAACAAAGTCAAAATAATTATTATCCCCACGTAACAATTGGAGAGCTGGGGCTGGGAGGAGAGGCTGACACAAGGCCGCCTGCTGAATTAATGGCAGGAGTGGGATTTGACCTGCAGAGTGTCGATTCGCAGCCTAACATGTCAACTCCTCATGGAGTTTTCAAGGAAAGAGATGAACAGAGGGGCTTTGCTTTCCCTGCTTCTGTGTCACAACTCTGGCCTTCTTGGTGGTCTCCCATTCAAGTACTAACCAGGACTGGCCCTTCTTTAATTCTCAGATCTAACAAGCTTAGGCAGCAATAAAAATATCCCTGGACAGCTAATTGCACAACTGCTGCTGTCTTTCCTAGCTTTTAAGCTTACAATTTTTTTCGTCTTTTTCAAATCTTTGTCCTAGTCGGTTCTGCAGAAGACCAACATATCAATGAAGACATTTATTGTGAAGCCTTGGCCGAAACTCTGCACCATGTTGCCCTTCCTGTGACAGTGGGATTTTATGCACCGTGGGGGAGAAACAAAAGAGACCTCTTGGACAAAATTGAAGGTAAGCATGGTCTTCCTCATAAGAATCAGCAAAATAAGGGAAGAAAAGGTATGGGCTGGAGGCAGAACTCATGAGCTGTCAGTTACATAACTGACACTGGGTCTTTTCCAAGGCATGCTGAAAAATTCTGTAACCAACAAACTGAATATCCCTGCCAAGAGATTGCAGACTCTGCTCTCAGAAAAAAGTCAGATCTGCAACGGGTGGAAGCCTGCTTCAAAAAGCAAAATCAAATTCTGACTTCAGCTTGATGGGGCTTTGTGGGCACATCCAAGGGGGATAAAAGGAGCAGGGCCGATGAAATGGGAAGCTGTGTCCTGCCCCTACGAATTTTGTGAAGTAAGCAAGGCCTGAATGGAGTCTCCCTTATGCAGCAATAGGAAGCAGCTGTTCAAACTGTGCAGGATCATTAGGGCCCATTAGGGGAGCCTCTTTTGAGTCTAGCCATTCTGAAGGCAGGCACCAATCCTGCAAGGAATCAAGGGTTATTAACAGAGTTGTCGACCTCCTGGTGGGGCCTGAAGATCTCCCCCAATTACAACGGATTTTCAGGTGACAGAGATCAGTTCCCCGGGAGAAAATGGCTACTTTAAAGGGTGGACTCTGTTGGTATTATACCCTATGTGGGTAGGGCTGCCAGACCCCCGGTGGGGGTGGGGGTGGGGGATCCACTGCCCCCACCCTGCCACCCCCGCCCCTCCCTACCTGGCCGGCGGGGGGCGTGCACCTTCCATGCGCGCCCCCCCTGCAGTGCTGCGCGCTCCCGCGCACAGCAACCGCCAGGATCAGGCCTGTTTTGGCCAGGATCGGGGCCCCTGTAGAGCACAGGAGCGTTCCTGCGCTCCGCAGGGGCCCACAACGGGCCCGATCCGGCGCGGATCGGGTCCGTTTCAGTGCAGATCGGGCCTGTTTTGGCGCAGATTGGGCCCATTGTGGGCCCCTGCAGAGCGCAGGAATGCTCCCACTCTCCACAGGGACCTAAAACGGGCCCGATCCGTGCCGAAAGGGACCCAATCTGCGCCAAAATGGGCATGGATTGGGCCTTTTTGGGTGCGGATCGGGCCCGTTGTGGGCCCCTGTGGAGCGCAGGAACGCTCCTGTGCTCCACAGGGGCCCACAACGGGCCCGATCCGTGCCCAAACAGGCTGCGTGGTGACGTCACTGATGTCATCACGCTTGCAGGAGCACATGCATGCTCTGCACGCGCGCACCCCCCCTCTCCAGGTAAGAGCCAGGCCCCAATCTCCCGCTGGGAGATCGAGGGGGCCTGGCAACCCTATGTGTGGGTCATCCTCTCCCCAAACATCACCTTCGTAGGCCCCACCCTGAAATCTCCAGGCATTTCGCAACACAGAGTTGGGTACCCTAGATATTAAGCACCCATCAGCAAGCAGGAGGTGATGGACCAGGGCTCATTTTGAGGGGGAACGTGCAGGAACGCAGTTCTGGTAGTTCCCCAAAGAGGTCACAGGTCAGGTGGCCCCGCCCACCTGACTTGGCCATTTTGGGCCTGTTTTGGCCTGGATTGGGGCTGAAACGGCCCGGATTGGGCCTCTGATGGGTGGTGGATCACTCTCCTGCTCAGCAGCGGCCTGATCCTGACCATTTTGGGCCCCTTTTCTGCCATTTTCAGCCCTTTTTTGCCATTTTGGGCCCAATTATGGCTCTAAATGGCCAGGATTGGGTCCAAAACAGTCAGGATAGGTGTTGTCAGGGGGTGTGGCATATGCAAATCAGTTATGCCACATTTCTGGTAATGCCAAGGGGCGTGGTATATGCTAATGAGTTATGCTACTGAGCTCCTGCTCCAGCTCTTTTTCTTCGAAATGACCCCTGGCCCTTACTCTCCCCCTCAGTGCCCTGGTGGGGCCTTCTGATACAGGTGGAGCATCTGGAGTCTTTCGAGCGAATAGCCATGCTGGTCTTTAGTAGAAGAGCAAGATTTGGGTCCAGTCACGCCTAAAAGACCAACTAGATTTCCAGGGTGTGAGCTTTCGAGAGTCACAGCTCCCTTTGTCAGGAAATACATCATACTGCTTCGGCCTGCCATCCTGCATGCCAAGGGACTGACTGTTCAGCTCTTCTTTGAATAAAAATTTCATTTAATTTTGGTTATTTCCTATCTTAACCCACTCAAGTGTATTAAATTGTTTAAGGTTGTTTCTTGAGTGCCTTGATCTTGATGATCCATCCAGAGGTTCAGGCCGACTGCCATTACCACAGTTTTCTGGCTAGCGTTGCTCCAAGTCGTTCACTTACTAAAACTCATGATGATTTGAATCAATGCAAGGACTTGGATCGTCAGCCATGCTGGTGATATTAGTCTCTGGCAGTAAAAAAAAAAATCTTGCTGGACTGGTTGTAGGTGAGAAATCTCGTAAACTCTTCTGACTGTAATAAAGGAGGGTGTGGAATCTGTTTTGTTAGGGAAAGATTGACAGGTCAGCTGTTCACATCTTCCCTACAAATTTTATGGCATACACATGACATTCATTGTATTTGAATCTGTGTGCTGTGCTTTCTGTTGCAGAAGCCCTGAAGGATAGAAGTAAACAAAAAGTGGACGAGAAAGATGGTGGAGGAAACATGTGTTCTCTGTTTTCACTCATCTGGCGCATCATTTTTTATCTCCCTGACTTCCATTCAATATCATGTGAAAGAGTCCGATATATTTTCATAAATTTTGATGCCTGGGAGTACACTGGATGTGACCACACCTGGGCTGGCCTTGTTTCGACACTGCTTGATGAGATTGAAAAGAAGTATAAAATTCTCTTCAGTGTTGTTCGGGCCTTTGGTAAGGAACGCCCTGAAAGATGCGTACCACAGGGAAAGAGATGGGTTTTTAAAAAACAGAGCAAGATCATCTTTTGGGGTCTCTTGTGGCTGTTTATTGGTTTAACTCTATGTACTGTGTTGCTGAGGGAATTTAAGGAGAGCGATTTATGGAAGGACTTGGGATACATGATCGTAACAGTGTCAGCTGCCATATCTGGACTCCCTTTCATGCTGATAATCAAGAACTTCCTTTGCACCATGAAAATGAAGCTTCAGAAGGATATGGACAGAAAGGATCTTAGTACACATTTGGGCTTCATGCACTCTGTGAAGGAAGAGGTCAAAACCATCATTAACTGCCTCCACTTCATGGGACTCAAGGAGGACAGAGACATTCGGGTGGTCCTAAAGATCACCAGCTTGGATCTATGTGCTCCAGACAAGGTGGTGGCTGTCCTGGATGCCATAAATATTCTTCTTTGTGACAAAAACGCTCCATTCATCTCCATCCTAGCTGCTGATCCGGGTATCCTTGTGGAACGCATTCAACTGACAGGTAATACCTGTAGCAACGGCTACTTGTACTTAGACCGGATAGTGTCCTTGCCCTTCTCTCTGCCACAGATGAGTCAGGTGACCAAACAGCAGTTACTCGAAAAGATTTTGAAAAACCAGCGGAAGAAGGGGTCCACTATAAATCCAGATAACAACTCTTGTGCGAAAAACGGTAAGAAGAAGGAAGGTAGGTTATTAACGAGAAAGGAAATTGAGCATATCCGTCGCTACCTATGCAATAATAATTTTGATGCATACTTCCCAGGGAATTCTGTCCAGATGATGCGGATAGTGAACACAGTGCTGACCTCTTTGACCATGATCAAAATGGGATTTCAACCCAATGTAGGACACAAAATGAATGGAAAAGATGAGAAAGAGTTGACTGAACAGTTGATCGATTGGATTGTTCTTGCCAATTTCTGGCCTTGCCGATTGAGCTGGATTTTGCAATGCGAAGAGGATTATCGGCAGCGAAGAAGTCTTGAGGAAAGCCAGAAATGGACCTCTCAGGACTCTGGGGAAAATGCAGAAGGAAATCAACAACAAAAAATCTCAGAGATGGATGGAGGATTACTGAAAGTTTATAATGCTCATGCTTCGGAACTGGACAAGATTAGAGATAAGATCAGTAAACTTTTGGAACTTGATGGAGATCCTGAGCTTTTCATACTCTTCTTGCAGAAGAGCCATTTTAAAGTTGGAGAGGTCAGATATTTTTCGGACCTCCTCATCAATTTGGACTTCTCTTTAAAACGGCAGTTTGAATTGCTACGTGGCCTCAATGGCATCACCAGGACAAACAAAAACAATGTTGGTTCTTCCCCCGCTGAGAAACACTGACATGTGTGAATAGGAAAACTCTTTGCAGAGTTGTGATGTTGGCACAGGTCAGGGAAGGGTTTAATTCTACTAAGGGTTGAAGTCTGCTAAGAAGGTTGTAGATGATTTTTTCAGGAAAGTGTTTAAGGCCACTTGTTTGGGACAATCTTTGGCCTTCAACAATTACACTATACTTGTAAATCTGGAATGGGCAAAAATGGTAAACAGGTGACAGAGTGGATTTGATTTAAATCATGATTTAAGTCACTAGTCAGCAAGATCAGATGGATCTCTACATAAGACTCATTCTTTTCTAAAGACTCCTCTCACTTAGCTTCTTGTGCAGATCTATTCTACTCCCAACAATCTTCTATTCATTGAATTGTTTGCAGCTTAGCACTTAAGAGGTAAAGGGTTGGTTCTGTGTACAAAGATTTGCAAAAGAACAATGGGATTAAGGTCTTTTTTTTAACTGTGTATGTTTATTTTATAACCTTTTGCTGTGAAGAGATATGTAATCTCCGCAGACACAAATTCACAGTTTTGAGAGCTGTAAAATCAAGCATCTGTGATAATATCTTCTAGATAGAAAAATTGCCCAGTAATCTTACCGAAACCCCTGGAAGAGCATGACATTGTGAATGGATTAATGGAATTTGTTTACCAAAAAAATTAAACATTACATGAATATACAGCCTCATGCAATGATCTATAGATGGTATTTAACGCCAAAGAAGATTGTGCTTGGAAATGCTATTATGTCAGATAAATGCTGGAAATGTAAAAAGCATGAAGGATCATTGTATCATATGTGGTGGACATGTGAAATAGCCAAACAGTTCTGGGGAGATATTATAGAAGTAATAAATGAGATATTGCAGATTCAAATAAAGAAGAACCCAGAACTATTGCTATTGAACTTAAGCATGGAAGATATTCCTACTCAATACCGAACATTATTATTTTATATGACGACGGCAGCAAGACTTTTATATGCGCAAAAATGGAAGGTGCAAGAAATACCAACTGTTGAAGATTGGATGCATAAATTGCTGTACATGGCGGAAATGGACAAAATGACAAGAAAGCTGAGAGATCAGAATCCAGCGGAATTTTTTACGGACTGGGGAAGATTGAAAACATATTTAGAAAAGAAGTAGGACGTAAAGGGGGAATTATGGCAGTTTGAAAATTATTAGAATGGATTTGTTATTAGAAGAGATAGAGTCTTTACCATATGAAGTGAAGTATTAGTTAATTGTTAGCCCAAATGTAAGTGGACTTAGAGTTAATAGATATTGTTAGAATTATTAAAGTAGATATTTTATCCGACTGTTAGTTTAAATTTAAATATATGTGGAGTTAATATAAAGTAACAGATAATAGATTTTAAGTTTATAACAATATTTTTGAAGTTAATAGATAGGGCTTAGTTGAATAAAAGAGTAAGTAAACATGAGATAAGGAGTTACAGAAAAAGGGGACAGATTGGGAATAGATTAGGATATAGGGTTGGAAAGCTGTTGGAAGTCCTGGAAAAAGGGGGGGAGGGAAAGGGTGGGGGAAAAGGATGAGATGTTATTTGAAAGTTGTATATTAATATTCTCACCTAATAAAAATTCTTTATAAAAAAATATACATCCTCATGCTGTATAATTAAAAACGAATCTGTATTTCATGATGATAACCTTTGAACTATAATGTATCTTAAATAGAAAACTATCTTTAGATAGATTTTTCCTCAAAAAAATGTTATTTAAAAATCCAATTTAAATTTTAAAAATCCGATTAAAAAAAAAACAATTGATTTTTATCCACCCTGACAGTTGAACAGTTACGAAAGACAAAGGGAAAAATAAACTGTACGAAGAAAAAAGAATCTGTTTATAAATGGACAGAAAAAGGCTACTCAAATGAGTAATTAAATAGGTAGGAAAATGGAATCCAAAAGAGGACTTAAATGGATAACTCAGAAGAATATTAGTGTCTGAGCAGCCTCTCTGGCTCGTGTGGTTTCCCTCCCTGGTTCCTTTCTTGCAGACCCAAAATATATCCAAGACATCTTCATCAATTCCAGATCCTGGGACTACTGGGATGTGACTATACCGGGGCCAGCATTGTTATATTAATTGACAAAACTGAAAAGAGCTATCGAATTCCTTTCTGGCAGAAGACACAATGAGGACTAGTGTTTTAGATGGCTTTGGGAGGGTATTGTGCAAATTCTAGGAGGGCAAGTCCCTTAATGACGATATCTCATAACAGCAAAAGGGAACCCCCCCTCTTTCAGAAGCAGTCTACCCTGGAGTACCAGGTGAAAAAGGAGGGCTGTTTCCTGTTTGTGGGCTTTGTGGAGGCATCTGGCTGGCAACTGCAGGCAACAGGATATGGCTTGCCAACTCCAGGTTGGAAAATTCCTGCAGATTTGGGGTGCAGCCTGGAGGGAGCGATGCTGTAGAGTCCACTCTCCAAACCAGCCATCTTCTCCAGCTGATACTATGGATTGGAGAACCCCAGGCCCGATCTGGAGGTTGGCAACCTTCGCTAGCAGACTCTTGACTCAGGCCAGCAACTCGAGGGAGGGGGCTTATACAGTTCCCCAGAGAATGCAACTCTTTGCGCATCATTTCCTAACGGGAGAGAGGGCGGGATTCTCCAGCATCCCCTCCGTCTCCCCTCCCGGGGCTTCCTTACAGCCCCCGCCCCCATCAGTTCCCCCCGCCCACGTGGGAGCCAGCCTCTCAGGAACGCCCCTTGGCCGCCGGCGAACCAATGGGAAGGGAGCAGCACGCCCCGGAGGTGTCTCAACGTTCGATCGCCCTTTGAAGCTCCGGCTGCGCCTTCCTGGCGCAAAAGGTGAGCGCAGCGCGGCAGGGGAGCGGGGGCGAGGGATCGTACGGGGGCGCGTAGTGGAGGCTCTGGCCCTGCTTGGGGAGGCCTTCTGGGCTGAGCGTCCAGCGCCCCTCCGCGGCTCAGGGCGTTGCGGCCCGAGTCCCACCCCAGGAGCTGGGGCGGGGGCCGGGACTTCCAGGCAGGCTGAAGAATTGCCTCGCCGGGTCAAGCCAAGGCGCACCCGGTCCAGTGTTCCGCCCGCTGCCCAAGGGCCCTGGACGGGCGACGGCCTCGCCCTTTTATTTGTCCCCACTGCTGGGTACTCTGAGGCCCCCTGCCTCTGCCCATGCAGGTTCCATTAGCTCTAGACGGCTCCAAACGCTTGACGGATCGCTCCTCTTTGAGGCAGAGGAGTTAACCGTGTTAGTCTGTGGTAAGCCCTGAGATCCAAGCCCGGGTCTTTTCTTTTTCTTAACCAGATCGAAGAACGAGGAGGGATTTGGCAGCGCCTTAAAAACCAGTGGTTTCAGGCGGGTAGCCCCGTTGGTCTGTAGCAGAAGAGCGAGGTTTGGGTGCAGTCGCACCTTCAAGACGAAGGAGATCTCCAGGGTAGGAGCTTTCCACAGTCAGAGCTAGATACGTCTTCTAGATGAGTCTGAAGAAGGGAGCTTTAGCTCTGAAAAGCTCACGCCTTGAAAATCCTCTTGGTCTCTAAGGTGCCGCTGGTCTCAAATCCTTCTTTCCTTAAAATCCTTTTGAAAGTCAAATCTCCCTTCATCACATACTATCTCTTGAAGCTCACACCCTGGAAATCTAGTTGGCCTTTAAGATGCCACTGGACCCCAACCTTGTTCTTAAACACTAACATTTATTTTAGCCTCAGAGGTTGCTTCATGCTTATTTAGGCTCGAGGCTGCTTCATGGAGTGCGGATTTGGTGTCTGAATGCAACTCCGGTTGTCAACCAGGTGCATCCCAGGACTCCAGATGCGAGACGTTTCTCACCATCCTTTATCCTGTCACAGCTTCTCATTGTTGTTGGGCCTTCCTGGGAATTGGAGGGGCCAAACCTGACCCTCCATGGTCCGCCACAGCAAGCTGCAGCAGCAAGTGCTGAGCCTGTACCGAAACTTCTTACGAGCAGCCAAGGACAAGCCGGGCTTTCTGCCCCGGATACGGGCCGAATTCCGGAAGCATGCCCAGATCCCCCGGACGGACATCCTGCTCATCGAGTATCTCCTTCGGCGTGGACAGAGGCAGCTGGAACAGCTCCGAGACGTCCACACCAAACAGATGGGTGTCTTTGTCAAAACAAAATGGGAAGAGCAGTGACTCAGAGCTGGAACTTGAGGGGGCGGGGGCGGGGGGGACTCTTCTAATTTTAGAATGTCTCTGGCCTGCTGATTTTCAGGATATCTTTAGACAGAGGGCAACTGCCTGGCTCACTGGAAAGAAATCTGTGTGTGTCACACAATCAGAGCTACCACCAGAGAGTGCTGTTAAGAAAAGGGTATCAACTATCTGCCCCTACCGCTCTGTTTAAATACCTTGGGTTGTAACCCTTTTTAAAAACTGGTGGAATCGTTTTGACTTGCCCAATGAACTCCAGGAATTGCCATTTTGTGTGGGTGCTAAGAATTCTGTTTTGAGATCCCACGTGGAGCCCTGGTTTTCAGTAGCATGGGTGCTACTGTGTCAATATTGGACTAGAATGGTAGATGTTACTGCAGGGGTAAGTATTTCTCACACGAATAGAAGAATATAAATTGGGAAACACTGTGCTTTAAGACAGAGAATTGTTTGACAAGTTGAAACTCTTAATTTGCCGATAGTGTGAGTTAAGTTGATGAAGTGAGGTGCTGGAAGATGTACAAGTCCGATTTAAGTAATACCCCTATTTGTCCATTTGTCTATGCATATAACTGTTAGATGCTTGAACAATCCAGGTGTGACACTTACTGGTTGGTATGAATGTATCCTTGAATAAAGGGATCTTTTAATTGTAATGTAAATACCTCATCTGCAAACCTTTGTTCTGAACTCTGGCTTCTCTGTGCTTTCCCAAAAATGGTACAGCCAGTTCTCTTAAATTTGGAGACAGTCTTTGATGTCTTTCTCTCTTGCCTGGTGTATATATGATTTTCATATGTATGAGGCTGAGGATAATGCAAGAGCAATTTCAGCTTTCCATTTAATAAATTCAGGCTATATATAACTAGTTTTTCCACATCTCTAGGATTTTACTGTCATGTACCAGACAGCATGGCTGTTGGACAATTCTCAGGCGGTTTCAACATGTGGACTTAGTTATCGCCTGAGAATTGTCCAACAGCCATGCTGAAAACAACAAGTATAGGAAAACATAACACTCAAACATATGTATCTGTGTAAAGCAAAGCAAATCGATTTATTTACTTACTTCATTGGGACCCCATCGGGGAGAAATGTGGGGTATCAAAGTGGCTTATATCATTCTTATCCTCCTCTCTTTTATCCTTACAACCCCCAGGTGAGGTAGGTTAGGCTGAGAGGATGTGTGACTGGCTCAAAGTCACCCAGCAGGCTTCCATGGCAGAACAGATGTTCGAACCTGGGTCTCCCAGATCCTAGGCCAACACTCTAACCTCTATACTGCACTGAATCTCATCTAGTTAGATTTTCTAATGTAACATTTCTTTTAAAATAATCTATATTATTTTCAATTTGGTGCCAGGACAACACTCCCCCCCCCTACAGTTTTTAAGATTGGAGGATATGGCTGCTGTTTTACTGGATTTTCTCATTTTAATTCCCCTTGATATCTCCTCCAGCCTCCTTTTCTGCTTGATCATTACGTGCCCTTTTTTAAAAAGATGTTTTTGTCTTTGTTCTTATTTGTCATTTATATCCACCTTTCTCAACCGAGACTCAAGACACAGTCCTTTTCAAAGACATTTCAGTAAACAATGTAATAGGTATATAAATGCAATAAAAGCCATTTGGGAGTATTTTTTAAGGCAGAAACACTTCTTAAGAATTCTTAAATATTAGTATAATACATATAAATACAATTAATATTGATAGAAGCACTGAACAAATACTGAAGCCTCAAAGCTTAAGGGAGGACTCAGCTGACTGCAGATTTGCCTGGCACCCAAAGCCCCTTACAGTGTCCTCATCCATAACATTTGAACTTTATGGCATAGGGGGGATTGGAATTTTGGTGTTTTTGGCTCTAGACTGGCAGTAACCACGACACAAGACTGGTTCAGGTGGGTAGCACTGTTGGTCTTCCTAGAGGAGCAACAGCACCATAAACACAAACCGAAAAATAAATTTTAAACAAAAGAGCAACAAATCTACCTTTCCTGCCATTCACTTGAATGCAGACAGTTGGTGCATCTGCCTCTTTAAGAATACAGTGAAACCGGAAGCCTACCTGGTGTCGTTCTAGGCTTTCCAACACCTCTATGGTCGCACCTTTCACGACAGCACGGGGGCCACGACCTCCATCAGCCAATAGGATACTGGAAAGAACGGTAAGAGGGACACACGGACTACACATCCCAGAAGGCATAGCTGCTCTCCGAAGACCAATAGGGCTTCGGCTCTTCGCCCTCTTTCCTCTCCACAACGAGGGGAGGGCGCTATAGAATGAGTGACATTTTGCGAACTTATCGTCATGTTCAGCCGA
This sequence comes from Eublepharis macularius, assembly GCF_028583425.1. Taxonomy (NCBI): domain Eukaryota; kingdom Metazoa; phylum Chordata; class Lepidosauria; order Squamata; family Eublepharidae; genus Eublepharis; species Eublepharis macularius. The sequence goes on along the minus strand of NC_072804.1, from coordinate 56,264,038 downwards.
GACGGACCCGCCTTCCTCCAGAGCGACAACCGCCTGGCCCAATCCGTATGCAAGCGGCGGCCTCTTGGTCGGCCCTTCTCCGCAAATGGGCGGCCCGTTTGAGAAATGACAGCCCGGGCAGCCTACCGCCGCGCAGCCCCGCCTCTCGCGCCTCAGTCGGCCGCTCGCCGCAGAACCGGCGCTTCAGTCAACGTCTCCTGCGCCATGGCGCTGAGTGGGGGCTGGTGGGGCCGGGCGGTGGCGCGGGCGAGAGGGGCCGGCCGGCTCCTGAGGGGCGAGGCCTGGCCCTGGAGGGCCCGGCCGGCTAGGTACATCTCGGGGCGGGGGCCGGGACCCCCCGCCGCGAGCGAGCTGGACAAGGCGGACGCCTGGCTCCTCAGGAAGGCTCACGAGACCGGTGAGGGGCGGGGCCAGTGCCCGGTGGGCGGGGCGACAGCAGGGGGCGGGGCTTGGGCAATTTCGGTCTGCCCGGGGAGGGCCCCTCGAGTTGCATTATGGGAAGGCGGAGGGCGGTGTAGCGGTTAGAGGGCTGAGCTGAGAGCCAGGCTTGGATATGCTCAATGGGTGAAGAGGTCCCAAGCAGGCGCCCTTTTTGCTCTGCTTGCCTACCTTGCAGGGTTGTTGTGAAGGCCACGCTGGGGAACTTTAAGAATAATTGTGCTCATATATGATCCTTCTAGACAGATCAACGCCCCACTCTGAACAGTGAACAAAAGTGAGCGTTGCTATTTTCCCCACAACACAGCTGGGGAGCTGGGCTGAGAGGCCTGGCTGACCCAAGGCCCCCCTGCTGAGCTCTGGGCAGAAGTGGGAGTCGAACCAGCAGAGTGCTGATTCACAACCCAGCCACTTAACCACTATGCTAAAGCGGCTCTCATAATAATAATAATTGCACTTATATTCTGCTCTTTTAGACAGATTAGTGCCCACCGAGAGTGATGAACAAAGTCAATGTTGGGAACAAGTGGTGAGCAAAGTCAGCTGGGCTGGGAGGAATGGCTGGCCCAAGGCCATCTGCTCAGCTCATGGCTGTCATGGGATTTGAACCAGCAGAGTGCTGATTTGCAACCCAACCACTTAGTGTCTCACTAAGAGGGAACAAAGTCAGTGTTATTATTATCCCCATAGTATAGCCAGGGAGCTGGGCTAAGAGGAGGGGCTGACCCAAGGCCACTTGCTCAGTTCAGGGCAATGGTGGGAGTCAAACCAGCAGAGTGCTGGTTCGCATCCCAACCACTATGCTGCAGCAGCTCTCTTTGAAGGACATCATACCTCCCTGGCGGTCCGAAGTGTTGTGGACTGTTCTACCGCCTTTGCTGCATCTGTGGTGCAGTCCTTTGTTAATCCTTCTGACATCCCTGGAAGGGAGGCTAGCATTATGCCTGTATCACGAGCAGTTTCTTGCGTGGTGCTTAATGAAGGTTTACGGCTGAAGCTAGAGTTGATCTTCACAGCCACTCTCCCATTGTGCATGCTCACTCAGAGGCCTCACTCGGTTGAATGGAGATTACTTCTGAGTAAATCTGCAGAGGGGTTGTAAGGGACATCTTTCCAGCGATGCAATATTAGGGGATTGGCAGCAGAGCCAAAAAGCCTGGTTCAGATTTAGACCCCAAGATAGTGTTACCAAGGCAGTTGTGAACTGCAGATATCTGATATACAACAAGAGAAAGGAAGTATGCCAAAAGATATATATTGCAGTACCACTATGTATACTGTACCACGATAATAACAATCAATATGTCCTCAATGGTTTCAATTCAATATATCTACATTGAGTCCAAAGTCCGTGCAAAAAGAGAGAGTAAAGTCCCATATATTAGAGAAACCTCAAGCTTTTGCTCGCGACGTCAGAAGGCAAACGGTGCCAATTGAAGCTGGTTGGTGGCATCCAAAATTTGTAAAGTAAAAGGTGGCAACGAGCTGTACCGGTCTAATTCCTTTCGGCTCGTTTCAGACGCGGTCCTTCATCAGGCCACCAGTGTCAGTTAGTCAAGCGATTAAATACTAGTCAGGTTCACATTCAAAAATCCAGCTACCATGTTAGACCGGTACAGCTCGTTGCCACCTTTTACTTTACAAATTTTGGATGCCACCAACCAGCTTCAATTGGCACCATTTGCCTTCTGACGTCGCGAGCAAAAGCTTGAGGTTTCTCTAATATATGGGACTTTACTCTCTCTTTTTGCACGGACTTTGGACTCAATGTAGATATATTGAATTGAAACCATTGAGGACATATTGATTGTTATTATCGTGGTACAGTATACATAGTGGTACTGCAATATATATCTTTTGGCATACTTCCTTTCTCTTGTTGTATATCAGTTCTTTCGAGGAAGTAAACTCTCCCCCTTTCTTCCTTTGGTAACTGCAGATATCTGGCAGGCTGCCCGCTGATAAGGATGACAAAAAAGGGGACCAAAAAAGGGCCTGCTGAGCCCATATAGAGTGAAACTGTGTGGCGCAGTGATGGGAATGCTGGACTAGGACCTGAGAGAGCCGCGTTCAGCTCACTGGATGGCCTTGGGCCAGTCGCATTCAGTGTAGCCTTCCTCACAGGGTTGTTACTGCGGGTAATATGGGGAATTAAAGAACCATGTGTGCCACCCTGACCTCCTTGGAGGTAGAGAACGGGATAAAAAATGTACAGGAGAGGCTGGATAGATCTTAAGAACAGTTTGTTTGACTTCCAAAGTTTAGTATTAAAACAATAGGGGAAGCCTCAACATATATTTCTTTAGGCAGCTTGCAGGCTGCCCCTCCAGAGACTTAGTCAAGGCAGGAACCCTTTCACCCCACCAGGGCCTTGTCCCTTCCTTGACTGCCCCCAACAGTTCCCTCCAGCTCCTGTCACTGTTTTAAGTTTCCTGGCCTTTCTCGCCTTCTTAGACTCTTCGTCACTTACACCTGCTGGAGCGTCATTCGCTCTGCCTCGTTGCCACGAAGACAGATCCTGCACTCCTTCTGTCCTCTTCTCAGTACCTGTTTTCCCAAGCATGGGCAAGGACAGTTTAAATGTGGCGAGGGAGATGTAACAGAGCCAACAGCATCCTGGTCAGTGAGGTTGCAGGCAGCCACACTGGCCCAGTGCAGAATCCCCAAACAAAAGCCAGGGAAGGCCTTTTATCAAGATCCCTTCTGTGTTGTTTTGGCTGGTGTTAAGAAAAGGCATTCTGTGGCTTTGGTTTTGGTTTCAGAATCTGAACATGCAGTTTCTTGGCAAGGATGTCTTGTTGCTTCCTGCTGAGCGGGGCTCTACATTGCCTCTCTCCGAATTGCCTCAGCTTATTTATTAAGACCCTGTGCAGGAAATCCTTCCAATTAACTGCGGTTCGTAAAACTGCAGTGGAGTAAAGGAGAGCTTTTTCTGTTGTCCCTTCTCTTCAGGGTTCCTTTCCTGGTTTCGGAATGGTTTACTGGCTACCGGTGTTGGGGTGATCTCTTATGTTCAGAGCGACATGGGGCGTGAAGCTGCGTATGGTAGGTAGCGCACGGTATTTATGGGGTGGGAGTTAATTAAAGGAAGACACGGCTGCAGCAGGCAAGGTAACCCTTCCAGCCACTTGTAAGGAGTTTTATTGTTATAAAGGTTCCATTTCCTAGAAGGGGTCCCCCAGCTCAACAGACCAACACGCAGGGCCAAGCTGAGGTTCCACCACAGGGCCGGAACGATGAGCTGGGAGCCCCAGGTCACTTCGCAGTTCAGCCGGGGCCTATGCACAGACTTAATCGTCAGCAATAGAGAGTAATGCTGCGTCTCCCAGAATTTATTTTAAAACATTTGCAGCCTGTGAGCCCCATGTGGATAACCATACCTTAAATGAAAAACACAATATGTAAAACATTTGTCACACACAGCAATAGCCCAATTCCAAGCAAGTTTAGAAAAAAATCATACCAGTGCCTGCTGAAATAAACCAGTTTCTCTGCTCTGCTGTCAGGAGGCGGGCCTTTCCTTTTCCAGGGGGTGTTGTCTCTTCGTTGTGGGACATCTGCAGAGAGGGCTTGAGGAACAGAAGGGGTCGTGGTTGGCTATCCCCTTCTCAGAGAGAATGATTTGCTGAGCGTAATTGACGCATGGGCTCACAAGGGCGGGGGAGGGGGGAGTTTTTCAGATGTGGGGGTCCCAAGCTGTGGCAAGGATGACAAAGACGGGCGTCACGTTGGCACAAGTCACTCTCGCAAGAATCGGCTTGGCTTTTTTCGGCGATCCTTGTTACCCATGTGCCACCTGTGCTGCAGGAGCGAGGTGTGGCCCCAGGGTGTGCCGTTTGTATGGCTGGGAGAAGAATGGCCGCATGTTCCATTATCCCCCTTAGACCAAGGCCCTTTTCCTCTTGCGTCCTCTTTGGTGGGGAAGCACCTGCTCTAATACACAGAAATCTGCAACTGGCGCAAACTTAGCCTGTGATGTACATTACGGAAGGCATGTAAATAATTGCCAGTGGTGAGTAAAAATTGCTTACCAGCGCCTGGGCCAAGAAGCCTCTGTAAGCGGAAGCGGGTTGATTCTTTTTCTTCCTTCCAGGCTCTCAAGCTGTACCAAGTGACCTCAGTGGCAGCCACCTGTGGGCCGATGAGCTGGCAACCGTTTGGGCCTTACCTGCAGGTGGCATTAAATGTGACATGGCTGTGTGGAAGACCAATTTCACTGCCGCATTTGCTTCCATATTCGAAGTCAGACAGGGATGGTTTTGGTTTGAGGCCTTGGACCAGTCTGCCTGGAATCTTTCAAGTGGCTTATGTAATTTCTTCACCCACAATGCAAAGGGGCGTGTGTGTGCGGAAAGTGGTCTGGAAAGAAGGAAGCAAGGAGTAACCGTCACAGAACTGGGCTCTTGAAATGGAGCCATTGAGTTCTTGTAAGAGTGGCAACGGGACGGAATTCGTTGCAGCTCGAATGCTCGTCTGGAATAAAGCGAGGAGGGAGAGCCAGCCTAGAGAGGCTGTACCAAAAATGTAGACATTGTGCAGGAGAGACCCACTTCCTGCGGGCAGAACAAGGTTCTGAAACGGAGATCCCAGGCAAAAACATGGAGCACGCTGGCGTCTCCCTCTTCCTGGTGAAGAACAAAACGGCTGTATTCGGACTTTCCCTCTCCTAGGATCTCAGGCAGGCAACAGCACATTAATTATTTTTCCGCCTGGCCACTAAAAACCAGTCTGACCAAAAATGGATGGCACGTGCCCTTTGCGTCTGTGACGCTGCTTTGCCTGCTCTGGGGTCAGCTCTTGATGCAGCCGAGCAGCACGCTCCAAAGGGGATCAAGGCCCCGCCTGCCCAGAGACTATATCCCCAGACAGTGGAACTGGCCCTTTAAAGGCGGTTCTTTTCCACCTCTTCCCTTTTAAGGAACTTCAATCACACCAGCATATAGATTATAACAACATATAAGTTTGCATTAATTTTTGCTTGTTTAAGGTGTTTCTCAGAAACAGGTTTCCCTCATGTTGAAACTGACTTGCAGCTCGGTTGCTAGTGATAAACTGCCTTTTTCTCCCTCACATTTGTCTCTGACATTTCTTATGAGTACTTTGGACTACAGGAACTCAGGGAAGCCTTGGCAGTGTGCCCACAGGTGTTGTCTTCTAGTGCTTCAATGCTCTGGGGTTTTATGCGTCCCATCTCTCCAGGCCTCTTGGTACCTTTGCAGACGACCTTCTCAGTTATCTGCTCCATGGATCAGGAGATCCCCAGGGCAGAAGGATCCAGGACCCCTTTCCCAGGCCTTTCCCGCTCTTGTGATGTTTCCTGCATTCTTGAAGATGGGCTAATGTACCCAGGAGGAAGGTGTAGGAGGCGCCTGTGACAGCCGAGGCCAGTAGCTTGCCAATATCCTATGCTCTGGCTCTTTTACTCAGTGTCTAAGGTGCTGAGGAGCCACAGATCTGTGATGTGTTACGGTCACATTCTTGGTACACACAGGCTGCCGCTCAGGCCTCCCCACTGTCCAGTGCTCACCCACCGTGTGCCCACCATGCCCCTGTAACACTGAATCGGCAGGATCCATACTTACGGACAAACTCTTTTTTAGCTGTGCTTGTCCACCATGACTTGGTTTTTTACACGGAGTAACTTAGGAGTACAGGGCTGGGTCTTGTGACTGGCAGTGCTTTCTCCGCCTTCCGGCCCAAGGCGGCTTGCTGGGTCAGGGGAAGAAGGCTCCATGCGCTGGGGAAAGTGTTGCCATTCATCCACAGAACCCATCCCCAAGTTTGGAGAACCTCTGTCTAAGGCATAGTGTTGCACGGTGCACAGATAGATGGGAGGCGAGGGGGTGGGCGGGGCACGGAGGCGCTGCAGAATCCAGACCTTTGTGCCACGTGGTGGCCACGAAGAGGCAGGCTGGCAGAGCAGAAAGATGCCTTACGTCTGCCCAGCCTCCCGTAGCGATTCTGACTGTTGCCACAGTGGGGCAGTGGTTCTTCAATGTTGGAAAAAATTTCTGTGTGGGTGTAGCTTTGAACAACAGCCTGTGGCTTGGGTTTTGTTGTTGTTGAGGGTTATTGGAACAACATAACTGGGTGTTTGAAAGGCAGGATGGGGGACAGAAAAGGTGATTCTGATAAGAATTCGGCTTCAGGACCTCAAGAGCAGGCGTGATCAAACCCTGCCCTTCTGGAAAGCGGTATAGTAAGTGATATGAAATGCACTCTGCGCGTCCCAGATCCCCTTGGTGAGGCAGGATGCCCCCCCCGGCCCACCCACCCCCTGCTCCTAGAGTAGGAGGCGTGGCAGACTCTTGAAGACTTGATGGCTTTAATTATCCCAAGTCTTCCTTCCACTCATTCTGTGTTTCCAAACTTAGGGAACACTCGTTCTGCACACACTGGTTGCTATGTTGGGCCTAAGCAAGAGACAAAAATGTACCTTCTTAGACCAACTTGGGTTAGTGTAGGGGTATGCCAACTTTTGTGTGTTTCACAGATGTCTTTATCAGAAAAGCCTCACAGTCTGATATAGTTTTGTGACTTTATGGGGAAAACCCCACGTTATATCACCTAGCAAGGTTGCATTTAGGATAGCAGAAGACTTGAAAGGGATCTCACCTGTAGTGGCACAACCTGGGCCTCGATGCTCCGTTTGTGGCCATTGGTTCTCCTCCTTTAGGGCCTCTGCTCTGCTTGCCTGGTCCCCAGAAGGGTGACATTTGACTTTCTTCCCTTAGGCTTCTTCATCCTCGGAGGAATCTGCGTCTCATACGGCAGCGCTTCCTACCTCGTCAGCCTCTTCCTCCTCCGCCGCACCATGATGCTGTCCTTCTCCACGGCCCTCCTCAACTGCGCCGCAGTCACAACTGTGGCACTTTTCTGGCTGTGCGCCATCTCCCTCTACATCGGCCGTTTAGAGGTGGAGATCATTCAGGACGATGGCAACGACAAATGCCAGGATAAGAAAAAGGAGGACGGGAAGTCCGATAAGTGAGCCGTAAACTGGCAGTTGCGGACAGTCCCTCAAAACGTGCTTCCATCGCCCTTGGCGGCCCGACTCTCGAGGCCCACTCCCAGGGCACGCTCAGGCCCTTCTGCCTGCTGAGCCAAAAGGCAAGGGAGGGAGGGAGGCTTGCCAGTGAGACACACGAACATGTTGGCTGCTTTGTATTTATTTCAGATTTTCCTGATGGGTCTCTGGGAGTTGGCGGTGGGAAAGACAGCGATTCACGGGATGCCCTGCCGAGCTGGCCTTCCAGTGCTCTTGCTAAACTGGGACCTCTGGCACTTTTTAACAAATGAGCATTATGGTGAAATAGTTTCCCCTCCCCTGCCCGATTCAACCAGGTCTCCCAAGTTCAAAAGCCACATTCAACTAGAAACAACTTGGAAACGATCTCTCCCGTCAGCTTCCTCTCTGGGGCTCGAGTCGCCACTGCTCTTTCCATTGTTGCTTATGCTCCAAAATTATCATATCGTATCCAAAGTGTATCTTTTCTTTTTTTTTTGCCACTGGGTAACCTATTCAGTTAACATTTGTATTAAAGACTACCCAAACAAACCCGTTACCTTTTCTTTGTTGGGGAGGGTGGGGGGAGGATTCCAGGACAGGGCAAATCAGCCATGCTCCTTCCTCATGCAGTAGCAGTTACAGCTGTGAGCGACTTCATACATTCTGCTAGTTGTGTATGTTTGTAGCAGGGCTATGTCTGTGCTGGATAGCCAACTGTTGTTCCCATGCCAGTGTACAAGGAAAAGCCTGAAGGTGAAGCAGGCCTCTAGGGCAGTGCCAGCCAACCTCAGCCTTTTTGTTGTTTCAGTTAGATCCATACAGGTGAGCGTCGTCAGCATCCTACACTGCAGATGTCCAAGCAGAGCCCCTGTGGGGAGTGAAGCAGCACAGGTAGGACTCGGCTGCTTCTCACCAGTCTGTGCCCCGTGCATTTGCTGAGACAGGACAACTACCAGTGTGTATCAGAAAGGGGCCAAATTATTTTATTCCCAGTCCCTTGCTAAGAATGAACATAAATCTGGGCACACCTTTTTAGGTGGCTGCTTGGATGGTAGTTCCCACCTCTGTCCAGCACTGATACTTCTCTTGGTTGCACACTGAAACGTCAAGGATACCCCATGCTCGCTTGGTAATAACAAGACAGAGCAAAGAGCAACCAATAGCATCTCAATATAGGCAGTTACTTGCTTATAACATAGCAAGATGGTTGAATTTCACGCCAGTCCTCTTCCTGTCTGCTTAATGGTGTCATTTGCAAATGAGAGGAAACATACCCACTTTTAAAACTCATGTTACTAAATGGACATTTCAGGAGAGCAGACACCAGTGGGGACACTTAGTGGTTTAGCCTCATGTGCTCGCTAAAAAGCATCATCTAGTTCAAGAGCTTCCCCCTCCTTTTGGTTTCTTCCAGTCAATTAACTCAAACGGGGGTCCCACATCAGGGCAGCAGCTTCCTGCTTTGATGGGGTGTCCCGAGGAACGGCACAAGAAAGACAGGCTGAACACTGGAGATCCTGTTAGAAGGCAGGAACGAAGTCTGTTTACTTTTTATTTTCTTTGAAATCCCAGATTGCCCAAGCAGCAGCAGAATGTCAACAGTGAAAACTACATTCACCTACCCAATGAGAACAGTAGATTAATTAAAAAATAAAAAGCACGCGCACACAGATCTTTAGCAATGGGTTATACAGAAAAAGACCCCACCACCCAAGTGCTACAGTTTGCTGTGGGATCTGTCCGACAGATCTGTACAACTCATTTCGAATAAGTGCTAAAAAAAATTATGGCACGAGTTTGTTTCTTGTTAGACCTTTTAAGTGCTGTCACGAGACACACTGAACGGCTTGGTCCACCTCTGTCCTGCAAGCTTGCTTTGACACGGATGGGGGTGGGGGTCAGAAGATGTGCAGCCTGAATGTGGCCCCTTTCAATTAGCAGGACAGCAGGGTGGACAGTTGGGGGGGAAAAGGAAAAACAGAAAGGGAAGAACACACTGCCTGGATGGCTGAGCTCCGTCTTATCTGGCATACTTTCCCCCAAAAAGTGATTAGGCAAACCGAACAAGAGGACCATAACCCTCCTGTTTAACAATCAGTATAGACTGCTTCTGTATATGGAGGGTTCTAGCTTGCTCTCATGGCCAATAGCAACTGACGATATAATGGGGGACAGATCTAAGGCTGGGCAAGCAGGCAGTCGTGAAATCTTTCAGACTAGGGGCTTTTCAGTGCTAGGGTGTTCACAGCTGCTCATGGTCAGGTCACCCACCCCAGCTTTCCAGTACTCCAACCCTTACCTTTTACTCTTTTTCAAGCTGGGACTGGTTCATAAGGGCTGGTTCATACAGGCATATGCACCTGGTTTAGTTGCCCATGGCTTACGGAAGAGCAGGTCACCATGGTAACCAACTTCTGAACATCAGAACAAGAAAACTTCCATCGGTTGTGTCTGATACAAGACAACTCACTTCCTCGTGTAGGTGATCACTTGTGACTCCCGTCAGACAATGGAATATATGCCTGAAGCAGCCCTTTGAACGGGGGCGGGGTGGGGGGGGCAGAGCTGTGTGGACAGAGCAGCCCAGAAGTAGTTAAACTGCTTCGGCATTGAGGGCAAGCTTTCCATTGGCCAAGGAACACCCAGGCACATTTGCTGCAGAGAGCAGGCAGCTGGTCATGACACCAAAGGAACCCTCAAAGTGACCCCCCCAAAGCCCCCAGCAGAACAGGGAAGGAAAGAAGTCAACTTGTGGCAGCAGGAAGACACACAAGGGTACAGGAGACCTCTTTGCTCCAACTTGCATCTTTCCCTTTCATACAGACACCAACCACACTCTGTTTACACTGGGCTAACTCCTGGCCTCGCTGTAACAACTGCATCGGTTTAAACGGCAGCATACGGGGACCTGAAAAGCAAAAAGCAGAACACAGAACAAGAAGACAATCTCTCTACTGATTTGCACCAAGACTCAGACAGGAGCGCTGTGAGAAGATAAGATACATGGAGAGTCGTTCCAGAACAAAGGCTTTCTTCCCCCTGGCATCGAGCTTCAGCACGATGCCAAGCTGCCATATCAAAAGCCATAAATGGCCTTTCATAGATAGCACTGCCCAGTACAGCATTTGGCCCTGGTTTTCTGGTAAAAGGAGAGAGTGCCCACGCCAGGTGCACTACTCCAACCTCAGTCCTCCTTGCGTTCCAAAGCTGGTGTGCTGTGAACCCCGCTGCCAGCCACAGAGAAGGGCAGGGTGGAAAACAAGGAGTCTGCAGCCGCAAATGCTCCCCCCGAAATCTGGGCCAAGCCAGCGGAGTTCCCAAACGGCGCAACCATGTTCAGCCGTTGCAGGTGGTGATACATGAGTTCTCGAGAAGTCTTGGCCTCCGCACTGCTGATGTCCATGAGGTTGATGGGGTGGGCAGGGGGCAGCATGTTGCTCTGCATGGCTAGAGTCACCTCGGCAGGGGCATAGCGGATAGTGCTGGTGGTATAGAGGCCCTGGGACCCCATCGTGCTGGCATTTGGGCTGCCGAGCTGATGCACCAACGGCAGCACCACGTTGCCTGCATGGAACCGCTGGAGCACCTCCATCTCGGCAGGATAGACCAGTGGGGTGAATGGGGTCGATGTGGCCCTTTCCTCACAGGGAGAGCCGGACAGTGGCGGGGAGAGCGTGTCTGCCGTGGAGGACGCTGCTGGGACGGCCCGGGGGGAGGTGCCGAAAGGCCCTTTCCCTGCGCTGCTGTCCATCTCGGGTGGCGTGAGCACCGAGTCTGGGATGGAGACGTACAAATGGGAAGAGGCTGGCCTCAAAACAGGCTTCTCTAGGCTAAGTGCTTTGTTCACAGTGTAGGGGCTGCCCTTGTGGGTGGCAGGGCAAGTCCAAGGGACCCCTTTGGCGCCTGGGGCCTGTTCAGATTTAATACTGAATGCTGTGTTGGCTTTCAAAGTGGCGCTCTTTTGGGTCTGGATGACCGAGGCAAACTCGGACGTGGACGGGCGGCTGGGCCCTGTGCTGCTTCTCCCACCAGTCTTGCAGCCGTTCACTTTCCTCCCCAGTGGTGCCCTCTGGCGTGGGAGGAAAGCCAGGTCCACCTCACTGCTGCTGTCGGACTCCTCGGAGCTGCCGAGTGAGGCCTCCTTGGCTTCATGGGGCGGGCTCTCTGCCGGGAACTCCAGCTTTATGCGCTTGCCTGGTGGCCCTTCCAGGTCGCTCCCACCTGCGTCCTCCGATGCCTCCTCATCCCTGTAGCTGGTCTCGGGGTCGCTGGAATCTGTCTCGGGCATGCGGCAATGCGCCCCCGCCTCTGCGGTGCTCCTTGAATAGGCCTCAGCTAGGGGGCCTGGTTCCTTGGGGGAGAATCGCTTCCCTTGGCTGGTCTCTGGGGCAAGACCACTCTCTGGAAAGGAGGAGGGGAGAAGGGAAAATTCAATTGGGCGAGGCTGCCAGCATCTTCACACAGCCAGGAGGTGGGTGGATTTATTTTGCTGAATGAAATATTTATCTATGGGAGACCTAAGGGAGATTTTAGATTTGATTTCGGAGCCGTTTCCTACCAGTAGTGTAACTAATAATCACCACTGTGGGGCAAAGGGATGCCGAGATGTAGAGAAGCGCTGAAGTGGATTTTGCTCAGCAGGAAGCGCAAGCCGGCCCAGCAGAATTTCCATTTTAAGGGAGAATCCTGCACTCGTCCCCTCCCTTAGGAGAAGGAATAAGGCACTTCCTTTCAATATGCAGGCCCCCAAAAATGCTACAGGCAGAGGAGAGCATGTCCAAAATACAGTTTCAGGCACCTGATCACAGTATTAAACTGGCCCCTTCATTTTTAAAAAAAGAGTACCGTGCTTATTGGCAATATTTATATTGCACAATCGTACAGACCTTAGGAAAAAAACAGCACCGCTCCCTTTCAAAAAAGGAACAGTGAGCAGTAGAACATAAAGATACATTAACTCCCGCAAACGTATCAAACTGGCAAATACAATAATTGGTTCTACTATTGCTTTTAACTGGTGAAAAGCAAGGGATAAAAGCTAGTGGATAGCCTAATGTGAAAAACTGTCGTAAGGAGTGCAGGTTGGAGAATTTTCAAGAAAAGAAGGGGATGGGCAGACCTTGTGAGAGCTGCAGTGTAATTTCAGAGATGTCACATTTTCCCATAAGCAAGAGGGGTGCACAGGGGTGCACTAAAGACCTAAAACACGAAACCTCGGTTTGTTTTAACAAGTCACTTTGGAAACCCAGGAGTTGGGGTGCAGATGACTGTTTAGACCTTGGTTTGCTTCAACAAATGGTTTAATTGGCTTTGCTGCCTTCCCCCCCCCCAAGTCCTGGCTGGTCTTGTATGAATTACAGCAGGGATGGCTCTGCAGAGAGGAGGGGAAGACAAGTCAGGATGCCTGCATTTGTAAGTCATGGGAAATCGTAGTTAAGACTTACAGTAATTAAAAACAAACTTCAGCCTGTGATTTCAGATCCTGCTTGACAGACCCTAACTAACCATAAAAATAGTTCCAGGTGGGTAGCTGTCTTGGGCCGATTCCAGACGGCCCTCCCCATCCCGAAACGTCGTGCGTTGTTGCGCGGAAAACGCGAAATATCGCGTTTCCTCGCCCGAGTTTTGTGCGACGTCGCGCAAAACTCGGGCGAGAAAACGCGGTATTTCGCGTTTTCCGCGCGACGATGTGCAACGTTTCGGGACGGGGAGGGCCGTCTGGAATCGGCCTTGGTCTGCGATAGAAAAGCAGGGTTCGGGCCCAGTGGCACCTTAAAGACCAACTAGATTTCCAAGGTGTGAGCTTTCAAGAGTTAGCTCCCTTCGTCAGATACTAAGGGTGCTCGGACTCTCGAAAGATCATACCCTAGAAATTTAACTAACCGTAGTTAGTGAGGTTGTCCATGCTGGGACAATCAGACTAGCCCTAATTTAAGCAAAACATGGTACTGTGCCCGTGAGAAAATGAGTCTGATCCTACCCTTCCCTTTTCCCCAGCGGCACCGCTAGGGACGGAAAAGAGGCAGGAGCCTCATCTGATTGCGGCTTGCTCATGCCAGACCCCCAGAAAGGGTTGCCGCTCACCCGTGTGGGGCTGCTCACCTTTGAAATCCTGCCCTGCGTCCGCAGCATCTGTCCGCCGCGCAGGAACGCCAGGGAGTTGGGAGATGTCCAGGGCTGTGTTTCTGTACTCGGGCTTGCTGGAAAAGTTTGCCGAAAGGGAAAAGAAAAATCAGACGTATAAGATATGCCGCCTTGATCTCTGCAAAGAAGCTGCTGCTTCCTTGTAGCGTGTTGTGAGGCAGTGAAGGCGCAGAGAGGTTTTGAAGTTCCATCTAGGGGGCAAGAAAAACCCTAGGGATCATGGGAAGCCAAGGAGCCTGGTGAGTCGAGCTGTTCCCCACCAACCCCAATTTCCTGGAGAAAGATTGCAAAGAAATACTTAAAGCACACGAGCCGATGGGTTTCCAGCAGCAACACGTGTCGTCTGCCATTTGTGTGTTTTATGCACAATGCATCCTTCGCTCCCCTCCTCCAGCCATCACAATCCTAGAGGCACTTCCTGGGATCCCCTGAAACAATGCAGAGGACGCAGGAGCAAGGTCCAGCCCAGCTTCCTTGGCAATCTGGCAAGGGATCCTGGGGCGCTGTGCCTTGTAGAACTTGCAGTGTAACAGCAGGTTGGAGGGGGGGAGCGTGAAGAGCGGCTGGCCCCAGAGAAAGCAAATTGCATGGCTAAGATTGTGGCGATGCTAAGAAGCCAGAAGTTAAAATAAGCCAGTGCAGCTCAACCCCCTCTCCTCCCCGCCCCTTCCCACACCCTCGCAAATCAGAGAACTGAAGAAAGCTGACACATCCAGCCACCTGCAGGCTCGAATCAGCAGAACAGCCGCCGCTCCGGCGAGGGCCATTGGCACTTCATTGTCCAAGAACAAACAAGGACAGATTGAAATCGCAAACTCTTCTTATTGGGAAAACAGCCGGGTTTGGGGTTTTATTGTTAGCCAAGTGGGCAAAGTTGGAACCGGTTCAAAGAAGGCCTCCTTCCCCCCCCCCCGCCTCTTTCCGCCCCCTCCACGCTTGTTAGCACAGGAAAGGGAAGGGGCCTAAACCAGCCTAGCTGGGAAAACGCCTCATGGCCAGTGGTGAGCAGGGGCAAAATGAGCCACCAGGCCCCTGCAAGGTTGGCAGCACTGCAGGGCCGGCTTGGCTTGGCCCCAGGCCACACCAGGTACAGGCTTGCTCAAAGGGCAATTCTGAGAAGTGCCCCCTTCATCCACGCATGTGTACCCCCTACCCTTCTTGCAAAGACGGGGATCTAAAGGGGTTATCCCAGAGGTTCTTAACTTTTAATCCACTGCCACACCCTAAGCATGGGTTGTTCTCATTGCCCCGATAAAAGAGCTAGGACGTAAAAACATTACAAACACAAGGCCAATTATTTTTATATTTATGATATGATACGCAGATTCTCAGGTGTTTGTTCCACAAAACCCCGGTGCCTGATGGCCATCAGCCAATATCTTCCTTTTACTTATTTATTTAACTTAATGTTAAATATTTTATTTCACTTAAGGTTTAATTTCTTTTGCCATGGGCCATTCTTAAGGGCTTGGGGGAGAACTCTGGGATTTCCTCCTCAGGGTAGGGTGACCTGTATAAAAATGACTCTCTTTATCAGAAGCCATTGCAAGAAGCCCCCTCCCCTAAAATCCTGCATGTCTCTTCCCAGTGTGGTCTGTGGTGTCGTTTTCGAGTGTCGGAGATCCGGGTTCAAATCCCCACTCTCCTGTGGAAGCTTGCTGGCTGACCCTAGGCCAGTTGCTCACACACTCGGCCAGCCCTACGCACACGGGGCTGCTGGGAGGACAAAGAATAAAGTTGTTGTATTGTCGAAGGCTTTCACGGCTGGAGAACGATGGTTGTTGTGGGTTTTCCGGGCTGTATTGCCGTGGTCTTGGCATTGTAGTTCCTGACGTTTCGCCAGCAGCTGTGGCTGGCATCTTCAGAGGTGTGGCACCAAAAGACAGAGATCTCTCAGTGTGGACACTGTGACACTGAGAGATCTCTGTCTTTTGGTGCCACACCTCTGAAGATGCCAGCCACAGCTGCTGGCGAAACGTCAGGAACTACAATGCCAAGACCACGGCAATACAGCCCGGAAAACCCACAACAACCAATAAAGTTGTTGTGGGGCTAAAATAGAGGACAGGGAAATGATATAAGCTGCGCTGCACAGTGCAAGTCAGAGCGAGATTGATCCACTGGCTGAACGGAGATTAGAACCCGGTTCTCCCAGTGAAAGGGGTTAAAAGCGAGGAAGACAGTGGAGCTGCCAGTTGACCTGAAAAAGCCTTGACACTTAAGCAGTGAGACATACCAAGACGGCGCGGCTGCACTGAGCGGCCCTGCTCTACAGCCTGGTCCCTGCCCAGTTCTTGGCAGTGTTCTGAAGAATGCCGGGGCCCAATTCTCAGCTCTGACTTTTGGGGAAGGAGACGATAGGGAACCAGGGCTTTTTTTCAGCAGGAACGCAGTGGAACGGAGTTCAGGCACCTCTTGAAAATGGTCACATGGCTGGTGGCCCCGCCCCCTGATCTCCAGACAGAGGGGAGTTGAGATTGCCCTCTGCGCCGCTCCTGCGGTGCGGAAGGCAATCTAAACTCCCCTCTGTCTGGAGATCAGGGGGCGGGGCCACCAGCCATGTGACCATTTTCTCTGAGTTCCACCACCTCTTTTCCCAGAAAAAAAGTCCTGTAGGGAACAAAAGGTTTGCTATGGAGCCTTGAAGTCCTCTGGCCGTGGTATGAGCAGGAGAGGGCTGAGAAAAGGGGGGACTGTCCCAGAAGGAGGAAGCGATGGGGCAGAAGCAGTAGAGACCCACGAGATGTGGGAGAGTGGCACACCCGTGTCTTCAGGCCTGGGCCTGCTACAACCACATTTAAAGCACCAATGGAGCACGCACACAGCAGGGACTGAACGCTCCTGTTGAGGTGGGAGGTCTGGCCTGCTGCTGCCCCTCCCTCAAACCCTTTCCTCCAGCAGGGCTCACGTCTGATCTTTGAGGAATCCGGGAATACCAAGCGCCCCCTTGAGGTCCTTAAACTGCACCCTCCACCCCGTCAAACACACACACACCAGGCACAACTAGAGCAGGTCTGTGTTTGAAAGCCGGATTCTGCCACTCTCTCATCAGACAGTGGAGCAGTAAAAAGGGGGGGGGGAGAGGGGGGGGACACTATCCAAGCCATCCATTTCTTTGCTTCCCATGATTAACAAATGCTGAATTAATGTTGCCTCATTTCAGAACCCCTCGAAGCACCAGGACTCGCATGTGAGTGACCTAGTCCGCGGTTCCGCTCTCGCATGAGGCAGGGAAATGCTAGGTAGCATTATTTTTTTTATCAATACAATACAATAGTAGGATGAAGACACTGGCCTATATTACAGGGCTGGTGTGAGCATTCCTCCGAAAACATGAAACGTTTTGACAGCTTGCAATGGGATCCATAAAATGCTACACCATTACCATTACCACTTTCATAGATCCAGAGGAGTTAGCCGTGTTAGTCTGTAGTAGCAAAAGAGAAGAGTCCAGTAGCACCTTTAAGACTAACCAACTTTACTGCAGTATAAGCTTTCGAGAACCACAGCTCTCTTCGTCAGATGTATCTGACAATGAGAACGGTGGTTCTCGAAAGCTTATGCTACGGTAAAGTTGGTTAGTCTTAAAGGTGCTACTGGACTCTTCTATTTCATTACCACTTTAGCAGAGTTATTTGGGCACCCAAAGCTAGATTCTACTTCCTGTCCCTGCATCTCCCCCCCCTCCCCCATTCTCAGCAGGCCAAGAAACATTTTTATCCGGTCCCATTTTGCAGAGTGGAGAAGGGGGGAAAGAGGAGGGGTTGCAAGTTTCCATTGCAGGAAGGCTGCAAGAAAGTTAATTAGCCTCTAATTACAGCACTAATTAACTAAAATACTAATCACCCTGACAAATCATACATTAGTATCGGCAATCGCTTACTGGATTAGCATCATAATGCTTCCCTTTGCTTTATCAGGGAGGAAGGGTGGTGGTTGGGGGGGGGAGAATATAGTTAATGACCATCTGCAGTAGCCCGTTCACAGATTTCTTTTATCTGTTTGGAAGGGTGCAGAGAAAAAAAACAACCCACTCTTTAAAGGAGAAGAATTTGCAGTTTGTAAGAAGGTTCTCAGTGCTGAAGTGGGGGAGGAGGAGAGACTTGGGCGCGTGTCTTGTTTTGAAGAGACGCGCCAGACTTGGAGAAGAGCTACACAAGCTGGAGGACCAGACGGCACACAGCACTTCCTGGATTCTACCGCTTGAGACGACAGGGAAAGAAACCACCATTGCAAAGGATCTCCCTGGCATAAAGGTTCCCTGAACACATCCCAAGCGTTCCTTTCCACTTCATGCCAGCTAGTCTAGAACTGCCTCTTCAGATTGGAAGTGGCTTTCTAGGGTCTCAGGCAGAGAGCCAGTGTGGTGCAACGGGGGGGAGAGTGACGGATGAGGACGTGGGCGATGCCTCACTCTGCCTGCCGTGGAAGCTCATTAGTTAGGAGCCTGGGGGTGATTCTGGACTCCTCTTTGAAGATGGAGGACCGGATCACGGCAGTTGCCAGGTCCTCCTTTTATCATCTTTGCCAGGCCAGGCAGCTTGCCCCTTATTTGTCTCTCCACAACTTGACTACAGTGGTCCAAGCAATGGTCACCTCTAGGCTGGATTACTTAACGCGCTCTACGCTGGGCTTCCCGTGGGCCTGATTCAGCAGTTACAGCTGGTACAGAATGCAGCGGCGCGGGTCATTACTAGAGTACTGGTGTGGGAGCATATTACGCTGGTGCTACGCCAGCTGCATTGGCTGCCAGTGAAGTACTGAATCAGGTTCAAGGTCTTGGTGTTAACCTATAAAGCCCTATGCGGGCTGGGACCGACGTATCTGCGGGACCGTCTCTCACTGTATGAGCCCCGGAGGACTCTTTGATCTAGTGGAAATTATCTTCTAAATGTCCCTGGCCCTAGGGAGGCCCGTCTGGCGTTGACCAGGGCCAGGGCCTTTTCGGTCCTGGCCCCGGCCTGGTGGAATGCTCTGTCTTGCGAGACTAGGGCCCGGCAAGATTTGCTAGTATTTTGCCGGACCTGTAAGACGGAGCCATTCCGCCAGGCATATGGTTGACGCCGGGCGGTGCCCCCCCCTGTGGAGGGGGGGGTTTAAACTATTTAATTATTTATATGTAATAGATGACTCTGTAGTTGATATGATTGTGTTTTAATGTGTTTTAATGATGTGTATATTTGTATTCTGTTATCTGCCCTGAGCCTGCGAAAGCAGGGAGGGCGGAATATAAATACAATAAATTAAATTAAATTAAATTAGCCACATGCAGCCTATCTTGACTCTCAGGGTAGTTCTGAGGATAAAATATAGAGGAGAACAACGCAAACTCTTCTGTTCCCCATTAGGGAGAAAAGCGGGGTATAAATGAAGTATATAAGTAATAAATAAATTTACTATTTGCTACCCAAGAAACTTCCCTGGAGATTGAACCCGGGCCCTTCCATGTGCAAAGAAGCTTCTCTGTTACTAAGCGACGCCTGGCTTAGAACTTGTCTCCCTGACATGCTGACTTTCTGCATTCAGGGAGCTTTTATATGGGGAGCACTCTGATCAAATCCAAAGAAATCCATATAAAATTATTCAGTGGTTCCCCACTTGGTGGTAAGAAGCACAAAGCTAGAGAGATAATGCTGTGCCTATCTCGGCACCCTACTTTTGCCCCATTGCAGTGAATTCGCATATAGCCACAGAAGAATGCAGTGGGATTTTTCCATTGAGTGGCCGGAGTTCCTTGTAAGCAAACAACAGATAAAGGCATAAAATCAAACTAAGTTCCCTCCTCGAGAATCACACAAGGTCACACACCCCTCAAATTCATTAAATGCAGAATCCCCCCCCCCCCCCCCGCCCCACGAACACCATGTACCAACATTCACCCTGTCTCTTTCTACTTCACATAATATATTCTGCTCTTGTTAATTGCGGGGAAGAGCAAGCCAGCTTTGCCGGTCGCTGGAATGTGGTCCACACACCCCCAACCCTCCTGGGAATCTCTTTCAGCAACCGAGCGAGTTTCTGAAACAGCGTCAGGCTGTTCTTACAAACATCTCAAACATGTACCTCTGCAGCCAAATGGACTAGAAACGGCTGAGAGCCCTAGCTCAGGTTGCTGCTTTCCAGATGCATGCATGCAGCACTCTGGCTACATGCTGCGCAGTGGGGAGCAACCACAACAGACGTCCCATGACCGGGGCTGATACTCCAGCTGAGCCGCCCAAGTGAGTGGGGGACATAATAGAGGTGCTCATGTGCTTCAAAGGTCTGGCTCGGGGCCGTCCATCAGTGGCACGGGAAGGGGTATTGTTAACCTCTCCTCTTGGGCCGGCAGCCCCACTGGCTCCAAAGGGCACGGGCGCACCTCTTTTGGGGCAGCAAAAGACCTGGTTGTGACCTTTGAATCAAAGGGGCAGAAGGCTCACCTGAGGATGTAGTTCACCCAGACCATGTTCTTCTCGCTCGGGTTCTTGACATTGACCGAGATGGTGGCGCAAGATTGGACCCACACAAACCCTCCATTCTTCTGCAGCCAGCGGTAATAGCGGGTCACCACCTGGCCCTTGTTTAACACTAAAGGGGGGAGCAGGGACAGCTGGAATTAGTGGAGCTGTCTGAAGGAACCAACGTCTCGACCCAAACTGCTGAAGGGCCACTCATGCAATCAGCCAAACCACGTGGCAAACTTTCCCCAAAACTTTGGGCTGCAAAGAAAAGTGGGGCTAGGGTGGCGGGGCGAGAAGATACACATCCCGTCCCTCCCTTTAAACAAATCATGCACATATCAAGACACAATTCGAGTCCAGCAGCACCATAAAGACCCACCAGATTTCCAGGGTAGGAGCTTCCAAGAGTCGGAGCTCCAACAGAAACAGACGGGACCCTGCAGTGTTATCAAATGCCAACTATTACATTGTTATGAATAACCATCACCAAATGGTGACATACAGTCCAAGTGGCTTTGCCGGATACCCTCCACGTCCTCGCCGTGAATAAAACGGTAGCAGCTTTTGCCGACCAGCTCCGAGGGGCCCAAGTCCATGTAATCGCTGATCCTGGGGAAAGGACAGCAAAGGAGGTTGTGGACAGAGACGGCAGGAGAGGTCTGAAATCACAAGAGCCCAATTCCCCAAGAGAGGGACGCGGCGTGCAGAAGGCCGACACGCGTCCCTGAATGCAAGCCGTCCCGTGCAGGGGTTCGTGCAGGAGAACTGCAGAGTGGGCCGTGTCCCTTGCACACATGGGGCAGACGATGCCACAGTGGCACTTTCGTTTTCCACCTCAGGCACCACTGTGCCTCCAGCCAGCGAGACACAGCCCCAAGCCAAACCACCAGCCTGCCACCGCCACCCCCCCCCCACTCACCTGCTCTCACAGTATACAATCTGCAAGTCCATGTTGACCCGGAAGACGAACATGTGGCACTCAATGCGAACCTCGCTGAGTGTGGAGGGGGGGAGGGTGTGAGCGAGGGCTACCAGCCCCATCACTTGGCCCAGCACTGAGTGGGTGTGGGAGAAGGAGGGCAGGCGGGGGCGCAGGCGGCCTGTCACATGAATCACCTGCGGGGGAGAGAGCAGCGGTGGGTCGAGAGAACAGGCTCCCCACTTCTCTGGGGGGCTTCGCTCTAGCAAGGAAGGGCAACGGTTTTAAAGCTTTTCTCCTCTGCCTTGTATATTCACGCATCTACCCATTTGAGCCATCTGCTTGGGACAGAACAGAGATGCCTCTTCTAAGAGGGTGTTGGCCACTAAAGCAGTGTCCATATTTGAAAAAACCCTTTGCTCACTTTTTCAGCTGATTAAAAAATGGCTGATCAACTAACGCAACTGAATCAAAAAGAGTCCAGTAGCACCTTTAAGACTAACCAATTTTATTGTAGCATAAGCTTTCGAGAACCACAGCTCTCTTTGCCAGATGCAACCGTCAGGTTGCATCTGACAAAGAGAGCTGTGGTTCTCGAAAGCTTATGCTACAATAAAATTGCATCTGATGAAGAGAGCTGTGGTTCTCGAAAGCTTATGCTACAATAAAATTGGTTAGTCTTAAAGGTGCTACTGGACTCTTTTTGATTTTGCTACTACAGACTAACACGGCTAACTCCTCTGGATCTATAACGCAACTGAGGAAGCACTGCAGGCCTAATAGATGTATGCCCACGCATGCGCACACAAGAACAGAAGCCCTAACTTAATCAATTCTTATCACCTGCTCCACGCATGACTCTTACCTACAGTCCCTTCATTTAATATAAAAAACCCTCATCCACCCAAGTCTCAAGTATCGCTACCCCTTGCCTCATAGCCAAGATGGCTCCTGCACTCTGCACTGCCAAACCCCACCCAACTCCCACACTCGGCATCGAGAGCAGCAGAATTCTGCAACATGCAGATTTTCTTCTATATCATTTATTCTGCATTATCATCACTTTGCATAATTTAAGCAGCAGCTGCTAGTCACGGAGCGAGACCTCTCAAGTCTTTTGCATCCAAAAGGACTAGACACTTGCTTTTTTAAAATGGAAGTTAAACTTCTCGAGCTGCTGCCTTCTGTGTGCTTCCGGACAGGCAGTGCGCACCCAGCTGTGCTGGTCATTCTGGAACTGCTGGGTGAGGTGCAGAAAGGCTTCAGCTGGAAGGCCACACTGCAGGGGTGTCGCTGTACCTTGTAGCCAGAAGTCTTCACGTGAAGGCCTCTCTTGGTCAGAGTGGATTTCAGGCGGATGAAGAAGGAGCGCTCCAGGGCGTCGGCCTCTTTAGGAGAATTGCTGGCAGGATCTAAAGACATGAGGGAGAGGCCAGGGTCAGCGGGAGACTTTTGGAACATTATCCACACGCTGAGTGATTCCGCACACGTCGGATAATGCACTTCCAATCCTCTTTATAGATCATTTGGAACGGATTTTTTTGTGTGCAGAACAAAAAATCCACCTCAAACGACTGATAAAGTGCATTGAAAGTGCATTATCCAACGTGTGCGGAATCAGCCACACTTAAAGCGCATTTTTAAAAGTTGCTGTTCCCATCCCCCAAGCAGCTCAGCCTATTTATTTTATTACCCCACCCAGCATGGAACTCAAGGTGGCCTACAAGACATCCCCAGAAGATCTCCTATCCAGGCACAGAGGGGACCCTGACCCTTCAGAAACGTGGCCACATCCTGTGTCCCCCCAAACACACCCTAGGTTGGATCCATTGGATCCATTCAACTTGCAGAGGTGCTTTTTTATTATACATTTTTTTTAAAAAAGATAAAGTATAGGGAGTACAGAAAAGAGAAAAAAGGATTGCATAAAATAGTTATATGGATCAGATTATATCTAACAAAATATTTGAAACAAAAAATATTTCTTCCCAACATCCCCCTCATTAAATATTTTATGATGCTGTCTGAATGCAGTAATACTTGCTTATGTTAGAATACATTTATATTCAACATTTTAGGTTTCAAATTGGTACTCAATATATATGTTCAACATTTATATTCAACCTTCAACATTTTAAGTTTCAGATTTCATAGCTAATCTGTTTTGGACCTACATTATTAATTTCAACTTTACTGTATATTCATTATTCAATAGACAGCCAGTTTGGTGTAGTGGTTAAGAGCAGTGGGACTCTAATCTAGAGAACCGAGTTTGATTCCCCACTCCTCCGCTTGAAGCCAGCTGGGTGACCTTGGGTCAGTCGCAGCTCTCTCAGAGCTCTCTCAGCCCCACCCACCTCACAGGGTGTTTGCTGTGGGGATAGTAATAACATACTTTGTAGACCGCTTGGATCCAGAAGTCCAAACTCATGATGATCTGGCATCTAAAAATATGATCTCTCCCTTGTGACCTGAACGTCCTGCGTGGCAACAATCCTTACTGCAGTATTCCAACATACTCGTTTGAGGATGCAAGTTGTTGTTGGTCAGTAGACAGACACAAAGTAACGGAAAGGTTTTTAAAATCACAACAACCCACACGGCCATGAAAGGCAGCAAAGCCCAGGGTGATAGGGAAGCACGTATGATTCAAGCGCAACCAAGTGGAGAGACCACTCACAACTGCAGGAATTGGTGGTGATGTCACACACAGACGGGGCCTGAACTGGTGGCACTGGATCAAAAAAAGGGATCTTGGGATTACAGTGGACACCTCAACGGAAGTGCCAGACTTCTATGACATTTCAGGCTAGGGACTGAAGGCGGCCGGGGGGGGGGGGGGAGGTCATCTTAGAGTGGACCCGACCTTTTCTTTAAGGGAAAGGCCCCTCAATGGCCGTTAGACGTGATAGCAAATTGAACTTCCGTGTTCAGGGGCATTGTACCTCCAAGTACAAGGAGAACCTGGGAAGGCAGCTGCCTGCACGGGTGCTAGGCTTGCAGGCTTCCTGGAAGCAGCCGCCCAGGAGCTGTTGCTCTGGACAAGAAGGACCCTTGGTCTGCTGCGGCAGGCTCCACTTCTGTTCTTTGGAGAAAACACTTCAGGCGCGATGCTGATCTTGTATTCTCTTTTACTTTCCAGTTCAGTATAAATCTTTTACTAGTTCCCCAGATAAAAGCCAAGCAGGCGGATAGCAAGTGCGCAGGCAGGCGACTCACGATTCCATTTCATTCCTCTCTTGCACCGTGCCCTTTGCTCTTGCAGGGGAGGGGAGGAGAGAGCCAGACACCCGGTGGAGGCATTTGCCATGAGGACAGCTGCGGGGGTGAGGGTGGGGGGGAGCAGCTGGCCGAATCTTGTAGCTCAGTCTTCTGCACCACTTGGAACTCTGCGGTGGGGCTTTCGTTCAAGTAACTGCGCACAGGATCGAGGCCTTTGCTTAGAGGTGGGGCCAACCAAATGCCTGCATTTGTTTATGTAATTTCCTTGTCAATATAGCCTGCCCCCCTTCCTCTGTTATCGCCCCCATTGTCAAAAGCCGGACTGTATGCTCCCTGCAGGCAGGGACCCTGCTTTTTAAAAATATGTCACAATGCAAAAATTCACAGAGACACAAGACGACGGGGCACTGGCTTGCCGTAAAGGATGGCTTCTCAACGGGGCCGGGGGGTGGATGGTTACCAAGCAGCCATACCTGATTCAGAGGACTCCGGCAGCCCAGCAGCACCCAAGCCGGACGCTTTGTGGCGATTCTGGGGGGGCCGGTCTGAGGGAGGCTTCAGGCCCAGCTGTTCAGCAACTTCTGGGTGGTCCCCTGGATGGACGTAATCGAAGATGCTGCTCCCCGTCAGCTCCACCTGGAAGGCAACAGGCGTCCTCAACACACACACAGCATGTTAAAATCTTCCTGAATCATGGGGGCCCTCCCTCCCTCCCCCCATTTTTCATACGGGTTTGATTTGGCATACCTAGCGGACCGCCTCCCTCCCTATGTTCCTCCACGGCAGCTTTGCTCATCCGAACAGGGTCTCTTGCAGGTGCTGTCTGCACATGGGCGAAATCAACAGCAGCCCATACATGGGCTTTTTCTGTGGTGGCCCCTGCCCTGTGGAACGGCCTGCCTGAGGAGGTCAGGAGACCCCCTACTCTCCTGCCCTTCTGCAAATGATGCAAAACTGAATTATTCAAAGAGGCATTTTACTCAGCTAGGAGGGCTGTATTGTAGGGAGGGGGTCTCAGATGCTTCACTAATGAGTTAGGGATCATAGATTTCACCGCTATTTTGCCTTATGTATTATCTGTTGCTCTAAATATGTGCTCCTATGAGCTACCTGTGCTTCATGTTGTCTCATGTCAGTCCTAGAATGGCTTATGCTCTGTTTCAGCATTTCTTCAGCACTCTACTGGATTCTTGCGAATTCTGTGTCTTTGTAAACTTTACCCTCTCAAGGAAATGTCCTGGATATTGACTGTACTAATCTCACATTGTATAATCCACCTTGAGTCTCCGTGAGAAAGGTGGACTATAAATGACATAAATAAATAAGGGACAGGGTATATCTCTGACTCTATCCCCAACATACAGGTTTTTCTAAGTATAACCACAGCTGTATGTGTGTGACAGTAGTGCAAAAAAGCCACAGAATGTTGCAGAATTTAGTTTAATGTATTGTCGAAGGCTTTCACGGCTGGAGAATGAAAGACAATGAGAGATCTCTGTCTTTTGGTGCTACACCTCTGAAGATGCCAGTCACAGCTGCTGGCGAAACGTCAGGAACTACAACACCAAGACCACGGCTATACAGCCCGGAAAATCCACAACAACCACAGAATTTAGTTTGCTGAGAAAGCTGCGAGATTACAGCCCTCATGTTGGCAAAGTCTGCTTTGAAAGCCTTGGAAAAAGTAAGAGAAGATTTCCTGGACCCTCCCTGTGATTATCCAAAGCAGCAGGCTTTGCAAACTGAATGCTCCAAAAACAGGAGAAAGCACGCCGATCTTAGCAGGAAGGCGTTTGGAAAGTAGAAAATGACAAAATGCTCCTCACTCACTCTTGGCTGCCTTCCTTCAGCGTTTGCTTCTGTTGCTTGTCTTTTAATTTTTACATGGTTTTGTTTTTAGAGACTAGATTGTGTTTATTTGTGGAATTTCTGTTCTGTTATTTTCCTTTACAAACAGTCCTTAAGGTGATTTACAGTATTTAAAATTACCCCATTAGACAAACACACACACGCACATTATCAACAAGATTAAAGGGACCAGATTTTAAATATTGCCAGCCTCGAGTGTCCTAGCAACAGGGCGGTAGGATAAAAACCTGGACCAATAATTACTGCTGTACACCCAGAATTCAGGTCTTGGGTTTGTCGTTTTTATTCCAGAATGTGGGATTGTGTGTGCCGAAATAAAGCAAGATGGTTCCATGTTCTTTTCAAGCTATCCAATGCTCAGAGGCTAAAGCCCAGCTTCCATGCATGTGGTAGAAGGGGCCCCCTGCTCAGCCTGCATTTTGTGGCTCTCTCCTAGGTTTCAGAATCCTGGTGTTGTCAAGGCACACAACACACACAGTGTGCCCTCCATGCACCTACGGGGGCGGCAGCTGCCTTCAGCTGCTGTTCTAAAGAACCCCACCGCCGCCACCGTGGCCACCCTCTCCCCCGGAAAAATCCCCCCTCCTGCACCGCCGTGACCTCCGCACCACCCCGCCTGCCGACCCCGCGGCACCTGATTATCATGCAGACGGCTGGGGAGCTGCATTGCCTGATTTGAATAGGAAAGGTCAAAGCTTCAGGTTAACGTTTCCCACATCATAATGAAGAGGGGGGAGATCAATAAATAATAATGCAGAGGTATTGGCTTTCCCTTGTGCACAGGCCAGGTGCATTTAAAGGAGCTGGTCTTCATTAAAGATGCACCAGCTACATCCAATTTGAAACAGCAGAAAAAGAAAAAAATAAAAGGGGGGGGGGGAGGAAATGCCAAGACAGGCAGAAAGGCCTGGCCTAAAGCTCCGAAGCTCTTCTAGAGGACTGATGCTGGTTAAAAACGGGCTTGCTTCGAAGTCCAGTACAGCACCTAGCACCATGCTGGCTGTAAACATGACGTGGCAAGCGGCACCGACTCCCGCCTGCTGAGGGGGGTGGATACAACCCTCCTGCCTTCCTGGCCTGAAGCGCTCTGGGGCAACTGCCCGCTTGGAAAGTCTGGCATTTTCAATGTAAGGTTGCTTTTTCTAATGTCTGTGAAAAAAACGAGGCAATTTCCATTGCGATGTTTCTTCTTTGTATCCTGCTCTGTCTTCCTTTCCAGTTGGTGTGCAAGGTGCTCTTGGACCCGCGTCTTCTACTGCAGACCAACACGGCTGCCCGGCCTGAAACTTCGTCCCTCTCTTTGTAACACAGCTTTCTTGCACTGTTTATGTAAATCATCCTAGTGCATTTCTTGCACGGCTCTCCCGTTTCGTAATCCTGTTTTATTGCCCTGTTTGTTGTCTTGTGCTGTCATGGCAGTGTTCTGTTTTTGTAATCCAGTTTTAAGGATAGATTGTATGTATGACACTTTTTCTAATCGCATGGTTTATTAATTACATAACCCACCTTCAGGAAATCTAGGTCGTTTCCACACGTCCTAACGTCGCGCAACACTCACGGAACGAGGACGTCTTCATGGTGCGATTTCTGACATCATCGCGCCATATGGCGCGATGATGTCAGAAATCGCGCCATGAAGACGTCCTCGTTCCGTGAGTGTTGCATTACGTTAGGACATGTGGAAACAACCCTAGTTGGTCTCTAAGGTGCCACTGGACCCGATTCTTGCTCTTCTACTACAGATCAACAAGGCTACCCGTCTGAAAATAATCCATCTTGTGTTACTGCAAGAAAGGCAGACTACCAATGGATGATGATGATGATGATGATGATAAACACTCGATTTATATACCACCCTTCAGGGCAACTTAATGCCCACTCAGAGCGGTTTACAAAGTATGTTATTACTTCCTTATTACTATTATTATTAATGAATTAGGAAGACGGGGGAGGTGAAAGAGACAGGTGTCTGTCCTCAGAGATGAGCCGGTGTCATGATTAGAGTGATGGAGCAGCATCCGGGATAGCCGGCTGCAAAGGAAGTTTGGTAATCTTTCCAGGTTTCTGCGCCAGCCAGCTCCATTTGCAGCGCTGGTAAGAATGGGGAGCCCTGCAGCCCCAGGAAACTGTCGGGAGTGGGATACAGGAGTCACCTTCCCGCCTGCCTCCCCCTCCCCAACATCCACAGGCACACCTCCTGTGCTCCCCCCTCCCTCCTCCCAGGGCCCGAGGCAAGGTCTTCTGCATCACAACTGACTGCCGTATCAAAGGCTGGTTTCTCCTTGCCTGGAGTTTGCTTCAGGTCTGGAATCTTTGCCAGAGAACAGGTTGAAAGTGCCCAGTTTGTAAATGGGGGCCTTGGGGAGCGGGGCGGGGGGGGGGGGGAGAGAATCAGCTTGTACTGAGGAGCGCTCCCATCCCCTTCACCACACCCAGCCAGATTGGGGGGGGGGGTGCAAGCAGGGGAGCATCCAAGGGGATACGGGGGTGGGTGGGGCGGGATCCGCCAAAATCAAAATAATTAATCGGCACTAAATTATTTCTCTCAAGCAAAGGAAATAAAGACAAGCATGCTCAGAAAACAATACAAGGCAGTTTTCTCCCCTCCCCTTTGTATTCCATATAATGGTGGCCGTGCAGCGTCGATAGGGTAAGTCTTTCCTCCCTTCCAATTCTTGTATCCGAGGGGAATAGAGTGGACTTTTTGTCCTGTTTGTTGCCCACAAAAGTGGCACGGGGGGGGGCATTCCACCACCCTCCTGCCCTTCTGCAAATGATGCAAAACCGAATGATTCAAAAAGGCTTTTTACTCAGAGAGGGGGGGCTGTATTGTAGGGAGGGGATCTCAGACGATCTGCGAATGAGTTAGGAACCAGAGACCTCACCACTGTGTTGTATTGGATTCCTGCTAATGCTGCGTCTTTGTAAAATTTGTATCTATTTACCCTACGGCAACGTTTATGGAAATGTTCTTGATATTGACTGTACTAATCTCACACTGTGTAATCTGCCTTGAGTCTCAGAAAGGCGGACTATAAATAACATAAATAAAATAATAAAATAAATAATAAGCAGCTCATGGCTCCCGCCTTCAGAGGTACCCAAGTCCAATACGGCACCTCCCGGACCAGCTGCCTGCTTGCCACCCCATCCATTTCCTTGGAGACGCTGGTGACTAAAAACTTAGCCCAGGTGCCGGTAAGGAGGATGACTGCATTTTCTCCTGTTTATCCTTATTTATTTACTTCATTTGTACCCCACATTTCTGCTTACAATATTCTCCTCCATTTTATCCTCACAACAGCCTTGTGAGGTAGGGTAGGTTGAGTGTGACTGGCCCAAGGTCAGCTTCCTCAGTCAAGTAGAGATGTGAACCTGGTTCTCTTAGACACCCAGGGCAATGCCAATCGCCACTTTGGGGTCAGGAATCAATTTTCCTGGATCCTGGAGGGTTTTTTTGCCATTTTCTGAGCTCACAGCAGGGTCACTGAGGGTGTGGTAGGGTAGTTATGAATTTCCTGCAATGTGCAGGGGGTTGGACTAGATGAGCCTGGAGGTCCCTTCCAATTCTATGATTCTAAGATTCTATTCTCCATGATTCTTGTCCAACACTGTAACAACACCACCACACAGGTTCACTTCTGCCTCTTCCCCTCACTTTGCTGACTTCCATGACTCAAATTGATGGTGCTATGGAAACAAACAACATGTAAGCCCCTCACACATCATTTGCGAGCGGTGCAAACATGTTCCCTTTGCTTGCTGTTCTTCCTGAAACGGCCAGACTGCTTCCTCTATGCATTTTGCAGGCATGGGGTGGTGGTGGGGGAGCGGCACGTTAGAACTGGCGCAAATTGCTACACTGCCACAGGTTGGAAGCTCGGAGTCCTCTTCCAAACTCTTGGAAGAGTTTGTGATGCAGCTGGTTTGAGCAAAGGGACTCTGGACACCAGAAGACCCAGGTTCTACATGCAATCTCAGAATGATGGTTAGTGGACTGCATTCGGTAAAGAGAACTTCTGGGCTCCATTTCTCAACTAGATCCAGAGGAATTAGCCACGTTAGTCTGTAGTTGCAAAAGAGTAAAGACTAACTGACTTTATTGTAGCATAAGTTTTCGAGAGTCACAGCTCTCTTTGACAGATGCATCTGACGAAGAGAGCTGTGGTTCTTGAAAGCTGATGATGCATCTGATGAAGAGAGCTGTGGTTCCCGAAAGCTTATGCTACAATAAAGTTGGTTAAAAATGCTACTGGACTCTTTACTATTTCTCAATTAGTGGTACTAAACCCGAAAACTCCAGCCGGGGGATTGTGGCATTCCATCCTGCCTGAGTTTCCTTTCCTGCAGCATCCTGGGACACGGGTAGAAATCCGAGGGCTCTGCACACAGCCTCCTCCGAAAGGGAAGGCCTGCTGACAGAATCTGACAGCCATCACACACGTACTGCAGGCTCCCAACCTGGGCTCAGCACCAGCCAGCTGACACCCCACCATCGCAGCGCCACTCCGGGGGGCCTCCCTCGCCTCTCCCCCGTCCCTTCATCCCGCTCTAATTGCTTAAGGGGAAATTGAAAGTTGAAAAGCAAAAAAGGGCTCCGTTCGGCTCTGCGCAGGGAGAAATCGCTGGTATTGATTGGCTGGACCGGTGCTGGTTCCCCTCGGCTGAGATTCAGATTCCGCCCTCGGTCCCCGGCACATGACACAAGCTGATGCCTTGTCAAGGTGAAAATAAAAAGCAGAAAGGCTTTAAAAACAGGACGCAGCTTCCGGGCCCAAGGAACCACTGCACCGTTTTCTCCCGGTTGTTGATCCAGAGACCACCACTCTGAACCCCCCCCCCCCCCGCCGGTATTCACGAAGGATTGGCTTGCAAGGCAAGGCTCATAAGGGGGCAGCATCCAGGGGTCTCTCAGAAGCCCCCAGCCTTCTGCATCCTCCCCCCGCCCTCAAAATCAGCCTCTTGTCTGCTTACAACAGAGCCCATCTGTTGCTGTCCTGAGACGTTCCTCGTGGAGTGGCTCTGCTCCGTCTTTTGGGTTTTTTTTTTTTAAATGGTGTTTTGATTTAATACATGTTGACGGATCAAACCTGACCTCGTGCTGCCGGGCCCCAAGACTGAAGCAAAAGAGTAGCTGAGGCCACAGCTGTACCACAACCTCTGGGGCAAAGAATCAGCCGGAAGGGACTGGCAGGGCGCCCTGAGGTTCAGCTCCCTGCCAGCAGCAGCAGCCCTAACTAAACCTCAAGGGGGGGCACAGGGCATGCAGCAGAGCCATGCAGGAGGGCCCCTTCTCAGCTGCAAAGCCCCCGTGGGGTGGAGAGGTGATTGGAGAAAGGGAAACACTCACCCCCCCACCCCCACTGCAAACTGCAGCTTGGGGAAGGGGAAGCCGGGGGGGGTGGTGGAGCTTTTACAGACACACATCCAGAACCGTGCCCCCCTTGCAAATGGTGAGTCCAGAGTAAATGAAAAGGTTCTGATGCAAATCCCCATCTCCCAAGGGTGGGTGTAGCCCCTCAAATGCCTCCACATGCCCATCCTTGCATTGCATTCTCCCCCCACCCCCCCAACTCTCTCCTTGCAACCATCAATCAATCCCTGCTTGGGAAGGAGAACCGATCATCAATTATCAGGCAAAGCCCCTTCGTTTGCGGCAAGATAATTATTGCAATTCATTATTCATGCAGCAAGGACCCAGTGGCCATTTCGACATGCCGAGCTGCAGCCAGCTTTCTCCTCCTCAGGCTGAGTGAAGGGCCCCGCTCCGAGGCAAGGGAGCGCTGTGTTTCTTGCCTGCCCAAGGCCGAGGAAGCATTTGGTTGCCGCAGAAAGCTTGCGCTTCATAGCTGAAATCCTGGACAGCCCAGCTAAAAGATGCAGACCCCAAAACACTCTGTGGCTTTAAATAGGTATATTACTTGTGCTTCATGTTGTCTAATGTCAGTCCTAGAACTGATTATGTTCTGTTTCAGCAATTCTTCAACCCCCTGTTGGATCCTTGCTAATGCTATGTCTGTGTAAACTTGTGTTCATTTACCGTATGACATTGTTTACGGAAATGTTCTTGACACTGTCTGGAAATGTCCTTGCTACTGACTGTACTGATCTCACACTATGTAATCCACCTTGAGTCTCAGTGAGAAAGGCGGACTATAAATGACATAAATAAATAAAATAAATAAAAATAAATAAAATATCCATCACACTGGAATGGTGGATCACTTCCAAGTGTGTGTGTGTGTGTGGGGGGCCCTTCTGTCGGACTCACTTGTGTCGTGTGCATCTTGCAATGTGCCAAGTGCCACCCGCAACTGATTCTTGCATTCAAATACTGGAGCATAAGAAAGTATTGTTGGATCGAAATCCCTGTTCTTTTCCTCCTGCCTTGCCAAGATTTTGCTTCAAGCTGGAGATGGATGACAGTTTCCCCAGAAAATGGAAGACAGCTTGAAAAATAAGTTCTGAGTCACGCTTCGCAATTCACGGTTTGCTTGTGGTCAAATAGGTTTTCTATATTGTACCCAAAACCTGCCACACCTGTCTGACCTGCAGGGAGTTGGGGTTAATGAACAGAGAGAGTCTGTCCATCAACAGAGCCCCTCAAACCACTTCCTACTCTCTTTAAAAGCTGCTGCCCACCAGCAGCCTACAAAAATAGCTCCTGGGTGCAAGGAGGTCCTGCGAAGGGTGCGGCACAGCCGTTTTTAAGCAGGGGGTGGATAAAGAAGACCAGTTTCCAAGAAGCTTATACCATTTTGCCCCCCCCCCCCGTATTTAGTATATTTTTATCCTGCCCCTCTTCCAAGAAGTTTAGAGATGCCTCCCCTCCTTTTTATCTTCACAACAACCCTGTAAGGTAGATTAGGCTGAGACAGAGAGAGAGAGAGAGAGAGAGACTGGCCTGATGTCAGCCCGTGAGCTCCCGGGCTTTGAACCCGTGCCTCCCTGTTCTTCACCTGACACTCTCACCACAAACTCCACACTGCCTATCTGCTGGAGAAAGCACTCCTCTGGACCTATCCATGCACACCCAGTACCAGGCTGCAACTGGAGAAGAACATCCCAAATAAGCTGCCGTTCCATTCCCGAATGGCTCCTGTGATTCAGCTGCTGATTGCAACTGGCTGAAATGCTGCCACCAGAAAGCAAATTCCCTGGTGAAAATGGAAATGCGAATGGGACTGAACTGCCAGCAACACAATGCAAAAGGGCGTACGACCGTCCCTCCCTCTGCTCTTCAGCCACTTGACCCTGTCTTGCCTCACCTCCACGACTCATCGGTCAGTCGCCTGGCAGAGAACACATCACGGGCATGTTCCTACACACCACCCAAGCTACACGCAGGTGTGATTTGGCCCCACAGCCACCATCAAGTTTTCAGAAGGAGGAAATGAGCTGCCATTCAGTTTTAACAGGAGATTCCCTAGCGTCTGTATTTTGAGACACTTTTAAATAATTTCAGAGGAGTTAGCTGTGTTAGTCTGTAGTTGCAAAATAGTAGAGTCCAGTAGCACCTTTAAGACTTTACTCAACTTTATTGTAGCATTAAGCTTTCGAGAACCACAGCTCTCTTTGTCAGATGCAGACGAAGAGAGCTGTGGTTCTCGAAACCTCATGCTACAATAAAGTTGGTTAGTCTTAAAGGTGCTACAGGACTCTTTACTATTTTAAATAATTTGTCCACATTTATTTATTCTCTCATCTCTCACGACTGCCATAAGACCATTCCCCACGCCCCACCCCTGTCTTCAAGCTAAAAAAGGCACCAACATTTTCATGCACAGGTGAAGATGAATATCCCCTCTCATGAGGACTAGAAATACGTGCTTACTTTTTTAAAAAAAATCACAGCTGTGGTTCTCAGCAGCTACAAACACTATGCTTGATAGAAGTCATATTCAGAAAATGATGGGTCAACCACAGCAATTCTGGATGGGCCAAAGCGTTTTCAAGATACTTCGCAAGCTGCCGTTCCCTGAACTCCACAGACAATTATCTTGGCTATTCTCAACACAACCTGCACAGCCACATTACTCATGCGCTGTACATCTGGCCATGTGAGAGTGGGATTTTATTTCCAGCCTGCGCATGCATTATTCACAGTTTAGTATACAGCTCACACAATTCCTACCTGCGAGAGCCCAAGGTAAATAGACACTGTCTCAGAGATGTAAAGGAATTTTCCCTCTTGGTTCAACGCAAACACGAACCCGTCCAGGGACTGTGGAGAGAGAGAACAAAAACATTTTTTTTAAATTATGCAGGTCACTTCTCTCTTCAGGCAGAGGGAAGGACGAAGCTCAGGACACAAACTCAGGTAGGGGGGAAATTGTAAGATCTCGTTCAAAAACGTGTGTGTGTGTTTGTAGGGGGGTGAAGTATCTTGTCATGAGGACTAGAAGCCACATCTCAAACCAGTGCTTTAGAGAGACCCACTGATGCGTACTTGTTAGTAGGGCTGGAAAGGTCTACATTCAAGTCCTCGTTGGCCCATGAAGCAAAACCAGGTGACTTTTGGCAAGGCACCCTCTTTCGGTCTGATCTGCCCCCCCCGCCCGCCCGTGTTGTTGCAAGGATAAAATGGAGGGGAGTCATATACACCATTCTGGACTTTTCTGGGGAAAGGCGGATAAAAACGCAGTACATAATTTGAGGAAACGGGGCTTCACATTCAAGATCCTACTTCCTCTTCCCAATCCTGAGTGCCTCGGAGAGCATTTAATATATTAAAAAAGAAGGCTGCGAAGCTTTAACTTGATTAATCAACACAATCATTAATTGCAGATTAAATTCCCCCCTTGATTAATTAATTGGCGGGACTAATAGCAATCAGAGACTCCTATTCTTGGAAGGGTCTCTGCCACCTCGCAGGTGAGGCCACCCTGTTGGTTCTCTCCCACCTCCGAGCTGGAGAGAAACAAAATATTGAAAACGGCCTCTTTCTTCCCACAGAGAAGGTGAGGAGCCTTCTGCACAATAAATTGTTACTTATATTTAAAGGGCAAAGGGCAGAGGGGAAGAAAAAAGTCTGCCCCTTTCCGCATCCTCTTCCACTGAGTTTCTGAAGCATGCAAATTTATTCCAGCTTAAACCAACTGCTTAAAAGCAAGACAGCTGTTAGGTTTAAAACAAAAACTTTAATTGGTCGACAGTTCCAGTTAGGAATAATTATATTTTAACTCTTCTTGGCAGCCAAAAAAATTGCTCCCGGCGTGATCTCAGGAATTTTTTAAAAATTATACAGGGTGCCTGTATACCATTGGAGACAGAAGGAAGGGAGGGCTGTCAGGCGGATCGGGGCCCAAGCAGGGTGGAGGGGTGTACCGAACTGGCTTGGCACTCTGCCGAAGCAGCAGGCGCCAACCAAAATCTGCAGAGACACCCATGCAGAGGGGCTGCTTCCCAGGGTCTGGCATCTTTTCACAATCCATGCCTG
This sequence comes from Eublepharis macularius, assembly GCF_028583425.1. NCBI lineage: Eukaryota > Metazoa > Chordata > Lepidosauria > Squamata > Eublepharidae > Eublepharis > Eublepharis macularius. The sequence goes on along the minus strand of NC_072804.1, from coordinate 56,228,555 downwards.
TCTGAAGTTCAGCCCACAGACCCCCCCCCCTAGTGAGAAGTTACTGCTTAAGGGAGAAGCATCGACTGTCTAGGTTTTGCCATCGATAAGAAACATCTCCAACAACAGGTGTTTGCCGAAGCCTCACTGATGCCACAATAGACGAAAAGCCAGGGTATACTGGATTCTGAAGAACCCACAGCTTTTGTCTAAGACAAAGCAAGTTTCTAGCCCCTAGGGGGAGGGAGAGTGCAACCTCAGCGGCCAGAGGGGCCAGAGGGGACGCTGCATAAGTGTTCTGCTGATTTACTCAATAGATAAATGGATTCTTTCATTCATTTGTTTCAATTTGAATACATTCATTTTTATTGCAGAGGGTTTTACTCATTTCCATTTCCCCCCCCCGCCCCGCCCCATGGGAAGCTGGAGCAAAATATTTTTAAAAGCAGAATGAATTGTGCCAAGCAAGAGACATTTTGCAAATCTGCTTCATTCCCAGGTTACAGATGCTACCCCCTTTTTGGTCACCGCTCCGGTAAGCCTGACACAGAATTTCTATATGTTATTTCAAAGACAGAATCACCACAGTTGCCCGGTTAAGGCAAATATATATAACCTGCCTCTCACATTTTGTCAGTTGAGCTCTGTGACCCAGCCCTGTCAAAAACGACACCTTGCAATTCTCTCCCATCTTAACTAGGTTCCTCCAGGTGGGCACAAGCTTATTTCAAGCCCCGCTTGTCCCAGGTGGCACCTAGAAGCAGCTGTTTAAATACAGTGGCACCTGGAAATTCCCTTTGCAAGCTAGCAAAATAGTAGAGAAACCCCTCAATTTTCTGGGCGGGCAGAAACTGGCCAACAGAGCTTTTTCCATTTAGCATGGAGGAGGGACCAAAAAGAGGAGGGGGTGAACAGCCACAGCCAAAATCCCCCCCCACTGTTCTAGAACACAGGAAGCAGCCCCCTCCCCCCCCCCTCCGGAAACATGGAACGGAAGCCTGGGGCGGCCCTTTGAAGCTTACCATGGCAAACGTTAACAGGCGCCAAGAAATGCCCGTTTCAGGTCCCCCGCCAAAACTCCCAACTTTGGTAAACTTAAGGGGTTATGAAATCATTCCAGAAAAGGAGGGGCAGGCAAGATTTCAGGGGTCCTGCCTCAATGCTTAGTCCCGTTTGCAGGGTCCGGGCTGGGTCCCAGCAGGAAAGGCCAGCTGTCACCTGCCCTTCTGCCCAGGAGTAGCTTGGCACGGGGACCACGAATTGCTGCATCACATGTTACTCGCAAAACACATTTAACGTGGGCCTGATTTCTTTTCCTCTTCAGAAACCACTTCAGGGTACAGAGGAGTTAGCCGTGTTAGTCTGTAGTAGCAAAATCAAAAAGAGTCCAGTAGCACCTTTAAGACTAACCAACTTTACTGTAGCATAAGGTTTCGAGAACCACAGCTCTCTTTGTCAGATGCATCATCAGCTTTCGAGAACCACAGCTCTTTTCGTCAGATGCATCCAACTTTATTGTAGCATAAGCTTTCGAGAACCACAGCTCTCTTCATCAGATGCAACTTTATTGTAGCATAAGCTTTCAAGAACCACAGCTCTCTTCATCAGATGCAACTTTATTGTAGCATAAGCTTTCGAGAACCACAGCTTTCTTTGTCAGATGCAACCTGACAAAGAGCTGTGGTTCTCGAAAGCTTATGCTACAATAAAGTTGGTTAGTCTTAAAGGTGCTACTGATGATGCATCTGACGAAGAGAACTTGATTCTCGAAAGCTTATGCTACAATAAAATTGGTTAGTCTTAAAGGTGCTACTGGACTCTTTTTGATTGCACTTCAGGGTACAGAGTTTAACCTGCTCCACATATTTTTCCTGCTCCATGTTAGGTTTAAAATGCACCATTTAAAAATGTTTTTAAAAAAATTGTTGACATGCCGTTACATCCTCATGTAACGTAATTTGGCCCTAAGAATCCTTTTTTTTAAAAAAAAAATCAAGTACCTAGTCCCTTGTTTATATCGTAAGCAGCCTTGAGTTCCTGCGAGAGAGGAAAGTAGCTGATAGATGTTTTAAGCTGCTGAGATAAACTTCAAAATGAACAGACAGCACCTGGTGAAAGTTTAGGGGCTCGGGGAGGGGAAAGAGAGGGGGGGCTGCTGAAAAATCCAGCTGACAGCCTGGTGAAGCACAGCTTCCGAACGGAGGCAGGGGGTATAGGCAAAGCCTCCTCTGTTGGTCTGAGTTCCAGCACTTCTTGGCATGCAAATCAAAGACTGGCTCCTCCTCCCACAATAGCATTTTGAAAAGAAAAATGAATACGCTCCAAAAACTTTCCCCAAAATGTTAAAAAAAAAAAGCAAGTGATCACTTGTGGTTGCATTCCTGAACTACCAATAAACTGCATGCTGATAAGCAATGCTTGGCCGTATCCATTCCAGTTGCCTGTCGCTATTTGGAAAGGAAAGGAGGCGTTGGGCCACTTGCCAAAAACACCTGCAAGGGGCTTTCGAGTGCCAGGCTGCTCCGTCTCCAGTCAGGGCTGGTTCCTGGTATTCTGTCACCCATCACTCCTTGGGTCTGCACTGCCGCTGACTGGGTCACGTGGGTGGCGCAGGATAGTAACCTCTTACGCTACCGATGCCTGAGAGTGAGCTGAGCCCCTGCTGAAGATCTTGACCTACCTCATTATGCCCCCCCAGCCCAAGATCCAGCCCTGCCTCCAGGTATGAGGCTTCACCCATGGCAAGGCATTTGCCAGAGCCACCAAGAATGCCAAGCATTCCATTATAATAAAGAGTCCAGAAGCACCTTTAAGACTAACCAACTTTATTGTAGCATAAGGTTTCGAGAACCACAGCTCTCTTTGTCAGATGCATCGCCAGCTTTCAAGAACCACAGCTCTTTTTGTCAGATGCATCCAACTTTATTGTAGCATAAGGTTTCGAGAACCACAGCTCTCTTAATCAGATGCAACTTTATTGTAGCATAAGCTTTCGAGAACCACAGCTTTCTTTGTCAGATGCAACCTGACGGTTGCATCTGACAAAGAGAGCTGTGGTTCTCGAAAGCTTATGCTATAATACAGTGGGTTAGTCTTAAAGGTGCTACTGGACTCTTTACTATTTTGCAACTACAGACTAACACGGCTCACTCCTCTGGATCTATGAAGCATTCCCCTGACACCCTCCTACAAAATATCACTATTCTCAGCATCATAGTTGCAGTCAAGAGGCTGTGGGAGAGAATTCTCGCTTTGCACACCCATTTTCTAGGTTAAGGCAGTGGTGTGTGACAGCCCCTCAAATCTTGGAGTAAGCGTCAGCACGATCACCCCCGGGGGGCTCATGGAGAGAGGAAGGTGGGGGTTCCCTGTGGCTTCTCAGCCTCCCCCCACTCCCAGCCCCTTCCTGTAGCCAAAAAGCTGGCTGGGACCAGCAGCCACAATGCCTCTTTATCTTGGTGGAATATATTTGCACAATTATGTCCCCCCAGGAAGGAGACTGGTGCGTGTGTGGCGGGGAGGGGGGGGAGAGAAATAGCGGGAGATGAATGGAACCGACAGTCATGTTAACGTTCAGGCGCGTTAATTACTGCTGACAGATAAAATTGCTTTTTTCCCCCATCATCAAGTGGTTTTCGATGAGGCACTTGGAGGTCATAGCTGCGGCAATTAAACGGTTGACACCACATGACGGGATGGGCGAGGAGGAGGAGGAAGAGGAGGAGGAAGACGGACGAGTTCTGTGGATCCGTAGAGCCTGCCCAATCCAGAAAACCTGATACAGGTAACAAGAGCTGATGCCCAGCAATGGGAGATTAAGATCTTGGCCAAAATAACAGTAATAAAAGTGACTCGTGCTGGCTGCTGGCTTTGACCTCGGCCCCAGTAGGTATGATGGCACTTCTTCCGGAGAGGGCTCAGGCTTTGTCGAACCTCCGTTGGGAAGGGCAGTCCTCTGCTTAAGGGCAAACACACACACACACACACAGCCTGCTGATATCTCAAAAAATGGGAAAAGCAGCAGCAGAGTAAAGGGCTAAGAGGAAGGGGTTCCCTTTTTTGCATGGAGGGTCACTGGGAAAATTGAGGCAGATACCGGAGAACAAAACGGAGATTTTTTTTTTGCCTGTCTGTCTTCACACCAAGCCTTGCAAACTGCTCCCCCTGTTCAAAGGGCTGGGGTTTTTCCACCCTTTGCACATACACAGGTGGGGGAGGGTAAGTAGCGCTGCTGGCCCTGCACACCAGCTGTTGGCACGGCTCCCCGGCCCCACCGTGTGTACCCCACTAAATCCGATTCCTTCCACATAAATACAAATTAGTCCCACAAAAGCTCGAAGCACGAAAAAGCCTCGGGCGATGCCGAGGCAGCAGGAAAAGAAATTTATTTTGGAAAAGAAACAAACACACCTGGCCAAGGAGCAAAAAGTGCATTAAGACGTTGCTGCCTTCTGCGTGGGAAGCCCGTTCAAAACCGCCTAACTCGATTGATTCGGTCACCTGCGTCTCTCGCCAACTCTCGCCATCTGCTCTTCAGGGCCAGTTCACAGTATTTTCTCACCCCAGGCAAGTGACGCCTATCCGCATGCCATGTGGAACCTCCCATGCCTCTGACCTCTACAGGACATCAGCAACCTCTTCTTCCTTCTCCCCCAGGCAGTCGTTTGCTTGGCTCATCCCAAGAACTGGCTCTAAATCTCTTACTGGGGGCAAAGCCACATTCATTTAACTTTGTGAACCTGGCAGCTCAATGCTAGTTTATCTTGACAGCCAGTGATGTGTAGTGGTTAGAGCGTTGGACTCTAGGTTGGCCTCGAGCCCCAGGTTCGAATCCCCACTCCAGTCATGAATCACCAATGTCTCATCAAATCTGGGCCTCAGTCTCAGAGTCACTCTACATGAAACATCTTACACGGGGACGCTCAAGTGTAGGGAGACGCAGTGTTAGCCAGGAAGTGTAGTTTGAAAAGGCAGAGCCTGTCAATTTCACCTCTCTGCACTAGGGTAGTTTAAAAAGATCTGGCAGAGAGGGCTCCTCAGAGGGTTTGTTAATTGCATGTTTGCCTCCCCAAAGGGGAGAAATGAAATTGACAGAGCCTTCAGGGAGGCAAACATGAAATTAACAAATCCTCTGAGGAGCCCCCTCCAAGGGCTCTGTCTGTTTAATCTACCCTAGTGTAGAGAGGTGAAATTGACACAGCCTTAGGCTCTGCCTTTTTAAAACCACACTTCCTGGCTAGCATCCTATCTCCCTACACTTGAGCGTCCACGTGTAAGGTGTAAGATGTCTCGTGTAGAGACTCTGAGATGACAGGAGTTTGAGGAACAAAAGACGGCATGTAAAAGGACTTTAAAAGTCCGTGTGATTTTAACTTTTTGGGCAGCTGCCTTGCACCAAAAGGAAAGGGGAGGGGAGGTAGAAGTGGTTTAATAAAGAAATAATAAAATATGAGGGGCCTTCTGAAACAAAGTCCAGGTGCTCCTGCCACAAAACCAAGACTTGGAAATCAAGTGAAATTCTCACCTACTAGGCAGCCTCCCCTCCTCGCTCCAGGTCCCCCCAACTGTCTCCACTGGAGAGCTGAAGGCAGAGCAGAGATCGTCCTCCTCCACCGCCCCAGTAACCCCCGCTGCATGGGATGGCCATTTCAACTGGGGAGGGAGGAAGAAGGGAGAGCCTGCTGTTGGGCAAGTGATGGGACCCAGACGAAGGGAAAGCAAGAGTGAATGAACTGAGCTCAGAGAACTGGGCAGACAGAGAATGCCAGAATAATTCCTTCATGGCACAAAATAGCTCCTTTAGCAGAAGACACATTTTGCTATTTATGGTGCTAGAAACTGGGAGGAAACAGCAAATGTTAGCATTTACAGCGGGATGAGAACACATGCGCCTTGTCTACCCATCAACGCCGAGATTCATCTTCAAGATTAATCACAAGGCCAGTTTTTGACCAAGCACTTAGCAAAACAAGGTGACTCGGGGTGCACATCAGGGCCTCTGTTAGAGGGGTGCAAATCCCCGGGTAGTTCCATAAACACACAGGGGGGGGGGGCCCAGGTAGATTTTTGCTGCAGGTACCCAAACGTCTTTGTCCACCCCAGTTTTGACCAGCCGGCAATCGGGGGCAGGCCGAGATGACCTTCGCCTGGGAGGTCCTCTCAGGCAGTCCGGTCCTTTTCACTGCGGGTTACTGGTGCTTACGACAGGCCGCTGCTCTCCAGTTTTTGCTGGATGTTCTGTACTCTCTTATTAGGGGGGCTGTTAAAAAAATTCATTTCTATACCATCCGGAATGCTATTTCAGCAGAAAACCAGGGCAGACGTTTTCTAAACAAATACATTAAATTAAAAACTTCTTTTAGAACAGGTGGACAGATTGGACAGCCGTTCGGATGCCAATCTTTATTCGGCCATGAAGCTCAACGGGTGTCCTTTGGTCAGCTGCTCACAGAAACATGGGATCCCCTTGCTTATTGGGGGAAACCGTGAAAAATAAGCCAACTGATGAAAGTCAGAAACTCAGCAGCAACAGGGCCTGGATGTTGCGCCGGAAACAGTTGAGGGAATTCCCAGTAATACTCCTTCTGCGTTTCTCAACGAGGCAAGAAATCCAACTCAGGGTCCGTCCCCACTCAGCCCAAGCGACAAGGGCGGGCAGTGGCTGGAGATTGATAAATTGCTGTTTAAAATATTACCATATGCCACTTTTGATAATTAGCCAACAGCCCCGGGAGACAGCAGTAATGAGAGCTCTCAAGAAATAATTAGCCCGATCCGTCCGCTTCACCGGTGCCTGCCCTCAAATGTCAAGGCTCCCGAGCTACACACGCCACGGCTGCCGGGTGCCTTGGGAGCGGAACGGGTCCCCTAGCCTGCATCCTCCCTCCGCCTCTCCGCCAGGCAGCACCTGTGGAGCATGGAGCTGAAGCGGCTGGCCGGGAAGGGCAGATGGGCAGAGAGCAGAAGAGCCCATCAGTGGCAACTGAGCACTGTTAGAAAAAGACTCCCCCGATATCTTGGTCAATGTTTTGAATCAACCATGCAAAGATTCAGCTCTCACCATTATTCCTCTTCCGCAGCTGTGCTCCCTCCTTTTAACTCTCTCCTGCCTTCCTCAGTAAAAGTTCTCAGTCACTTTCTTCCCAAGGCCAGGATGTCCACAGCCTGTCCTCGGACCCCAACTGTTATTTTCCCTCGGTCAAAATGACCTTCCACTTCCCTCCCAGTAGTAGGCTAATTTGTTAATATTCCGTGCCTGATCCCATTCACCTCACTAAAGCTCTCTAAAGGAAAAATAGACGGATGTCCTGTTTACACCCCAGTATTAGGGCAGTGGGGGGACCACTCTCTTCCTAACGGGATGCCACAGGCCTCCAATTCTGTTCAAATTACACTAAAGCAACTACTTTATAAACACTTTCCTAGCACCCAATTGCTGCCCAGAACAGGCACAATCCTGCCTTTGTACATATTCAACCTTTGTTTAGAGTCAGGTACTGCCCTCTTTCTGCTACTTTTTGCCAATCACGGTTAAGACTGTTGGTCATTTTTCATTTAAAATATATGCCTGTCATTCAGTGAGGTAGTGGTCAGAACGGAGGGCCGCACAGCCTGGATCGGAAACCAGGGGGGTAGGGAGAACTGCCAGAGGAGAATTCCAGGCATTTGGAGCAAACCATGCAACGATCTGGAGTTCCTAGGATTAACTGAGATTGGCAACGCAACAGGACAGCCAGTCACAGCAATACTCACCTGCAGGATGTGGCCTCCCAGGTGTTGTTCGAAAAGTTCAGTCAGCAGCGCACTCACGTTCCTCCTGCCGGGAGCTGTCAAAAAAAGAAGAAAAAGGACCAGCCATCAAAGCTCATGTCTCGTTGCCCCACCTTGTATTCACTCCCCCAATTCTACTATTACTGGGGTTGGAAGACACACTGCGGATGTCACAGGATACTCCCGCCCACCCCAAACCTCCAGGAAAGTTCATTGGTGTGCAGAATTCATGCGATACTGAAGAGTTAACCAAAAGTTCCAGCCGGTATGCGCATTGTTGAGCACGCAACGGCCATCTTTGGCAATGCCCGAATCAGGAGTGTAACATGTACAATGACCCTGCAGTTTAATCTCACAGCCGGTGCCCAAAAGTGAAGCCGCAGGCCTGAAGAGCAATTCCCCAACCGGAGAGACGTTAAGAGGCTTAAAACATCCAGACCCACGAGGCACCAACAATACCCAGACGCTGCCTCTAAACTGAATTTCCAATTTAGCCTGAGCTTAATTTGATGCAACGCTTAAACACAGAAGCTCTTTCAATGCCTGCATCTCTGCCTGGGAAATATGAAGAAAACAGCACTCATGAGCACGAACAGAGCACAGGTCCCTTGCCACTGGATAATCACAGCCCATCTCCAGGAACCTGAGATCAGGGGTCAACTTCTTATTGGGTTCAGCACCAAGCAAGATGCTCTCTGCAATGTTACGTTGGCGAAACCAAGTGTCTCACAAAGGGAGAGGAAGCGGTAGGGTGGTTAAAGTGTCAGAACAGGAACCAAAGAAACAGGTTCAAATTACTGCTCAGCCCTAAAGCTGATTGGGTGGCCTTGGGCTCGTTTTTCTGCCTCAGCCTCACTACCTCACAGGGTTGTTGTTGTAAAGATAAAATGGAAGAGGGGGAAGCCACGTGTGCCCCTCCTGATACATCCCCCTCCCAGATATTCCAGCCACAGCAAACCTTTTCCCATTAAAATTCCATGACATCACAGAAGCTCAGCCAATGGGTAGAAGGGGCTCACAGGTGAGATAAAATGCATTGTGTTTGTTCCTGCGAGCAAACCCTAACATGCATCCCAACAAAGTAAACTGACACCCTGTCTTGGGGTCAGAGGCAACGTCTGAGGTGCTGAACCAAGGCCAAAAGTCACATCCGGATGCAAATGAACCTCTTTGCGAGTGAATTTCCACCTGGAATTTTAGGATTTGCTCTTGCATTGCTTCTAAAGGTCAAAGCTCTCTGTGTGTGCGCGCCCGGGTGCGCGTGTCCCTGCATATAGAACTTGTGGGACTTTAAAAAACAACAACAGGAGGTGCGTATAGACATGAATCTTGAAGTAAGATTTGCAAGGTACTTTGGCAACACAAACCAAGTGGTGTGTTCCTTCCTCAATTCTTGAAAAAGTGATAAAAGTAATGGGCGGGAGAAGGAATCTACTTTCCATTTCTGGGTTAAATCCAGATAAAAACACACACAGCCTTGAATTGGGGAAGGTGAAAAATGTTTGTGTGATGGCTGCACACACAGAGAAGCACAACACACTTCCGGCGGGGGAGGGGGGGGAGGCCAGGACTGAGCTGAGGAGGGGGGGAGAAGCACAGGAAAAAAGGGACAGGACGGGCCATTGTCCCTTGCACATTCCTGCGAGATGGGATTGGAATACTTATCAGTCCTGCATTCACAGCTGAAAAGCTGGCAAGACCCTGCCTTAACCTTTCTTTCAGCCCTTCTCTGTCTTTGTAGTTCAGGACGGCACAGTTCCCTGGCTGGGGTGGGGGGAGAAGGGGAGTGGGGGAAGACTCCGCTGTGAAGAAGGGGGCGAAGCCAGGAGGCAAAGCCACGGAGAAGTTTTGCGCCAAAATGTGTCGGAAACCTTGTTTTTGTCCAGGCGGCACACACGCTGCGCTGGGCCTAGTCCGTGGCGCTTCCCATCGTTTAAACAAACTGGACTTCCGTCCCTCTCTCTCTTCTGGAGGAAGACAGAGCAGGACTCTAAGCATGGGCCGGGGCGAGGATGAGAAAACAGGGTGCTCAAGGCAGAAAAGCAAAAAGGCACCTTTAACCGGCACTAATACAGACCAGCCCCTTTCAATGGCCCAAGCAAGAGAACGTCCCCTGAGACTGTGCCCGCAAGTCAGTTCAGGCCACCCCTTGCTCTTCTTGTCCTCTGCAAGTGGCCTTTCCCCTGCCCTCTCTCTGCATCCTGAGGATTTCTTCAGGGGGTGCAAGTAGGCAAACCGAACCCCCTTGTGCAACGTCCCCTCAGATGTGTGTGTGTTTGGGGTGGGGGGCACACTTCCCTCACAAGCACATCAGCAGCTGCGTAAAATAAGGCCACCAGTTTTGGGCTGGGAAGCTGAGGGTTTGTACACCCAGCCATACATAAGATCCGACTCCTGAGTAGTACCTCAAGCCGGCCTTACAGCTCTGTCAGACCTGTTATTTAAACATGATCCGTCTTTCCACAAGGAGGAGGACAGGAGCTCAAAGCCCGCTGCGTACTCTTGCCAGCCCTAATTCCAGATTGCAGGACAACTACCAAGCTGCAAAGGCACTCTTCACATGCTCACAGGCCTACCTCCTTTGCACATTAAATTTCCAGAGAGGGTTGCCAACTTTGGCTTGGGAAATTCCTGGATATCTGGGGGCAGTGCAGGGAGCTAATGGAGTTTGGGGAGGGGAGGATGCTCAGCAAGCGATGTGGTGTTATAGAGTTGCCACTTCTTCTAGGGGTACCGATCTTCATAGTCTGGAGATGGCTTGTAATTACAGGAGAACTCCAGACCCCAACTCTCAGGGCTGGGGCCTAGCACTGAACACAGGATGTGTGACAAAGACTGCCCTGAACAAAGCCCTGGTTTTGGCTAGAGCTGAACAAGTGCAAAACCAGAGGAAAGAAGCCAGCCATGGACGTCCACATCATGTCCGACACAGCAGCAACCGGTTCAGTGGAGGACACCTGGCAAAAATCTCACACACGGGACTTATTGGGGCAAAAAGAAAGGGAAAGCACACACACACACACACACATACACCTCTTCTCTCTTGGAGCTCGCTTGCAAGGAGAAATATTATTTTACAAAGAGTTTTCTTTTCTTTTTTTCAAGAATAAAACCCGAAAAAATAGCTGCAGCACCAGGCAGCCTGGGAGATGGCATTCATAATGGCTGTCTCCGTTATCTGTACGAATTTACTTGTAACTAACAAACAGAGAACTCCCTTGACAGACACTCCGAACAATACCCGTGTCGCTAATTGCCGCAATTTGCTCTGTCATTTTCTTTAATTCCTTCATTTTTCCTCTCTTGAAATAACCCCGCGGGTCAGACAGAATGCTCCTATAATTAAAAGCATTTAATGTAAGAATTAGAAAGCTGCTAGGATTACGGGGAAGGGAAGGGAGGTGAAAAAAATATGTGTGGAAAAAAAATACAATTCTCTCCCCACCTCCCAAGTTTTCAAGTTGCCAGTTTTAAAGTCATAAAGCAGTAGCGGGGGGGGGGGGAACCAACAGCCACCCTCAAGCAACCAGATTAACCCCTTCCCCCCTTTTTTGCTTAGCTGAAGCTTCCTAAAAAGCAGAGAGAAGTTGTAAGGTTTGGAAGACCTGAGTACGAAAAGGATAAAGACAGTAAGAGAGCAGCGTGGATAAATGGTTAAGGGCAGAGATCAAAGCCAGTGCTGGATGTAGGCAAAATGGTTCAGAATATGCCTACCTGCGCTGGGCCATCAAAACAAACACACACACAGAGAGAGAGAGAGAGAGAGAATTTGACAATCAGCACACGCTCAGAATTAATCATACTAAACCAGCAAAAAAGACTAATTTTTATTCCTTTTGTAAAACTTTGCTTTCTGAATAATTTGAGTCAGGGCTGAACAGAGAAAAGGACTGAAGGTCTAGGATTTCTTTTATTGCTAGATGATTTTATAGCATACAGGAAACTTTTATCAGGAGACTCCTGAAAGCTGAGCTAACAACAGTGCAATCCTATGCAGGCTTACTCCAATATGAGGTCATTGGTTTCAAAGGGCCTAGAGTAGAACAACTATGCTTAGGGTTGCAGTGTAATATTTTTGGTTTTTCAGAAGCGATAACTACAGCTGAGAGTTAATTGAACTCTAGAGAATTCATGGCTTGAAACTAGCATGCATGTCATTCTCATTTCAGACTGCAAAGGCAGATCCCTTGACTGAATCTTCTTCCATATAAATGGATTCCCTGAATGCAGAAAGTTAGCATATCAAGGAAACTAAGAGGCTGGAGCACTTCTCCTGGGTACACTACTTTTCTATACAAAAGGAATTTGTAGAAGAGGGGCAAACTGGCCCATCCCAAATGTGCAGTGGTGGTAACAGTAATGGGGCTTACGGGGTGCTTGCAAAGCCAACTAACTGGGTTAATGCTTACTGAGAACTCTCAACATGAGCCATCAACTGTTATGCATTATTATTGTCGTCTTTGTCCTTGTCCTGGAACTGGGCTTGAGGACTAGTTTTGCTCACAAATGGCATGGCTGTATGGAGGCCAGCAAGGACCAAAATTAACTGCTGAGACACAGAAGCAGTGTGGCCATTTTTGGCTTATTAATATTAAAATGCTGTCCGTGTGAATTGCTGAAGTTACCATTTTCTGAAGTTCAGCCCCTTCCCCATGTCTAGAGCAGCCAAAGCTCAGAGAAACAGAGAGAGAGAAAATGCCTAAAGGTGGTTATAAATAAAGGCTTGCGCATGAACACTAAGGCCTCCTGCAATGCGCTATTTACCACGGCACGCGCTGCAGCTGCCAAGTTAAGCCCCTACTTGCCTCTCTAAAACGTCTGATGGTTATGCAACTGTTCCTCCACGGGGAAAAAAACAGTCCCCTCTTTTTGTCAGGTTGCCATATGGCACAAGCAAGTAGGTCCCTGGCTCTTTGCGTGCATTTTTGGAGCGCCTGTCTGTTCTGACAGGGTTTTACAGATTTAATTAACGCCATTTTGTTGCATTGAGTTTGAGACGGTTGATTCTCCAAACACATCACTTTTAAAAACCTCAAATCACTCCCATCCTACAGTTGCTCCGCTGGCTACCCATCAATTTACCGTGCTCCGTTCAACGTATTAGTTATTACATACAAAGTTCTTCACCGCTTTGGTCCGGCATACCTACGGGACCGCCTCCCTCCCTATGTTCCTCCACGGCAGCTTTGCTCATCTGAACAGGGTCTCCTGCAGGCGCCAGGCTGCACACAGGTGAAGTCAGCAGCAGCCTGTACACGGGCTTTCTCTGTGGTGGCCCCTATCCTGTGGAATGACCTGCCTGAGGAGGTCAGGAGAGCCCCCACTCTCCTGGCTTTTCGTAAATGATACAAAACCGAACTATTCAAAAAGGCTTTTTCCTCAAATGTGAGGGCTGCCTTGTAGGGATGGGGTCTCAGATGCTTCGCTAACGAGTTGGAGATCATAGACTTCATCACCATTTTTGCCTTATATATTATCTGCTGCTTTAAATACCTACTCCTATGTACAACCAGCGCTCCATGTTGTCTAATGTTAGTCCTAGAATGGATTATGTTTTGCTCCAGTATTGTTTCTACTCTGTCTTGGATCCTTGCTAATTGCTACGTCTTTTAAACTTGAATCTGTTTACCTTATGATATTGTATTGAAATGTACTTGATACTGATTGTATTAACCTCATACTGTTTAATCCACCTTGAGTCTCAGTGAGAAAGGCGGACTATAAATGATGTAAATAAAAATAAAAAATCAATAAAAATGCAATCATGAGGACTGGGAACTTGCTCTTTTCCAAAGAACGCAAATGCGAAATTTTTAAGGTGCGGCACACAGCACTCAAAAGGGGGTTAAGAGAGAATGTGTACGTTTCGAGCAGTGGAACAGAACAGAACAGCCAGGTGGTACCTGGGAAGAAGCCCTGGCCAGGGAATTAGTTCTGCTCAGAGCACCAGAAGAGTCAGGCAGAAAGGCGGCCCCGCAGTGGGGGCGGACGACGGAGGCGGACAGAACACACACAATCACGCTGCGATTCACGTAGTAATTTTGTCCTGTCATCATGTGATAATCATAATATTTCACCCTCCACTGAACAATGGTTCTTAATCTCTTAAAACATGTTATTTCCCCCTCCTCTTCACTGGAAGAGCAAGCTTTATTTAAATATTTAATTCTGCTAAGCCTAACAGGACACCTTCAGGGGAAGGGACCAGTGAAATCTGGGGGTTTCCGCCAAGTTTCTCCCCAAGATTAAAACAGGATTTAGAACTTTTTCCCCACAGAAGCAGAGAGAAGCCTTCCACTTCTGTGGGAGAGAATTAAGGGTACATGGGGGCGGGGGGGCGGGGGCGCTCCACCGAAGCAAAGGCTAAACCTCTTCCCTGGGCCGCAGCGGGGGACAGAACACATCCGCATAGCCACATCCTGGTCACCTGTCTTAAATATAAGCGCACACGCAGAAAAACCATTACACCGTCTTGTACTTACTAGAGAAACATGCAGTTTTAAGACTGAATTCTATGTCTTACAGTAATAAAAATGAAAATGTTTAGTATTTATATAAGACTGTCATTGTTCAAAATGATTCACCCAATCTCTTGGAGTAATCTTTACAACAGCCTTGTAATATAGGCCAGTACTACCTTGTCCATGTTGCTGATGAAATATGACTTTTAAGTGATGAAGCTTCAGAAAGAAAGAAAGAAAGAAAGAAAGAAAGAAAGAAAGAAAGAAAGAAAGAAAGAAAGAAAGAAAGAAAGAAAGAAAGAAAGAAAGACCTCCATGAGGTCTAGAAGCTTGCCTGAAAGAACTTTTGAGACCTGCAAAAGCACACAAGACAAACAAGTGCAGCCTCCCAAGTTCCCTTCTCCAATGTAATTAACTGGCAGAGGCCAAGCTAAGAATACATGTTCTGCAAAGGAAATATGTCCTGATTTTCACAGCCTTTAAACCATTGTTAGACTTGCCCCAATCCCTTGCAGGCCTTCAGGGGTCAGCTATTGGCTTTCTGCTTCTTGCTTTGGCAGCGTAAGATAAACAAGGCACCTTGGCATGGATCTATTCACTTGGCATAACTTTGGTCAGATTTAAACATGATGCCAGAGAGGCACAGTGTCCCGTCCCCCCCGAACCCTGTGCCTGCACACCAACTTGGGAAAACATAACACAAATGCAAAAGACAAGAAAGCCCCCCGCCCCCCCCACATCCCTTTGGAAGTATTGCTCAACCACTTTCCTCGTAGATTCCACCAGAAGTTGCACACACACAGTGCCAATCTGGATGAAGCTTCAGGGAGAAACCTATGAACAGATTTTCCGCTGGCACTTTTGGCAACCCGAAGGCAAATAACAATCTTACATCTTCCTAGATCCCGATCCCTACTCCTGGAGGGAGGAGATGAAGTCGCAGCACAAGGGGAAGGGGTTTGTGTATGCACTTGCACTCAAGCACACACACACACCCATTCTGGCTGTTCATAGATCTCTGTTAATATCTAAGTATGCCCATACTTGCAAGTTTCTTGTTTTTGAGTCCAGTGGCACCTTACAGACCAACAAGATTTTCAGAGTGTAAGCTTTCGAGAGTCAGAGCTCCCTTCTTCAGACACAAGTAGGAATGGAGGTCCCTGAGAGGTCCTTATAAGATCTCCATTCCTACTCCTGTCTGACGAAGGGAGCTCTGACTCTTGAAAGCTTACACTCTGAAAATCTTGTTGGTTTCTAAGGTGCCACCGGACTCCCAGCTACCCACCTAAAGTTTTTGTTTTGGCTGTATAAAAAATGCTTCTGCTAAGTGAGATATTTGGGACCCTGGATTTTGCACACCATGCTAAATCTAGTGCTTACCACACAGATGAGGGGATCATATCCCATCCTAATGCTCAGACAAAAGACGCCCCTCATGCCTCAAGGGGGTTAATGTCAAAATCCGGCTGGATTACTGAGCGGCAAACAGCGAATTGTCCAGCAGTGGAGCAATCACCGAATTCTTCCCCCAAGTGTGTAATTATGTGAAAGAATAAAGCTGCTGGAATCGCTGTGGATTACAGCGGCGCAGCTGTGCCCGCTCTTGCTCTGTTGGGGCCCCAGGAGAATTAGCCGCAGCTGAGAGGCAGAGCGCAGCCGAGGGATTTGACTCCTCGCAAGCAAGGTTAGCCAGTTCGGAGGAACCAGCAGTGCAGGAGAAAAACCTGGGATTTTGGAGTGGGGCAGGGAGTTCTATGGCCGCCTGACCAAGAGATTAAGTAACTAATCTCTGGAACGCTTCAGTTCATCGCTGCCAAAGATGTCCCACTTCAGGCAGGGCTTTTTTTCAGCGGGAATGCAGTGGAACGGAGTTCCGGCACCTCTTAAAAATGGTCACATGGTCGGTGACCCCGCCCCCGATCTCCAGACAGAGGGGAGTTTAGATGTGCGGAGGGCAATCTAAACTCTCCTCTGTCTGGAGATCAGGGGGCGGGGCCACTGGCCAGGTGACCATTTTCACCGAGGGCAATTTAAACTTTAAAAAGCTCCCCCCTTGTTCCAGCTGACCCAAAGTGACATCATTGTGCAGTCCTGAGTTCCACCACTGAGTTCCACCACCTCTTTCCCCAGAAAAAAAGCCCTGTGAACCGTGGAAGCCCCCTACCGGAATGCGAGCCGGATAATAACTTGGGGTGTATGGCACTCAGCAATTCCGTGAGCATCACTGAAGAAATCTTCATAACAGCTGTGTGGCATAGCCGGTGCTACAAAGGTGGATCCCACAGATTTGCTCTGCTAGCAGACATGCTTTCCTCTGGCAGGATTGTGCCCAGAAAGAGACTGGGAGCCAGTACAGATGTGCCACGGCTGGAGTGATACGGTCCCTGCGACCTGCTCCAGTCAACATCCTGCCTGCAGCATTCTGCACCAACTGAACTTTCTGAACACGTTTCAAGGGCAGCCCCACAGAGAGTGCATTGTAGTAATCTAATCTAGATGGAACCCGAACTCGCACAATAGTGGCCAGATCTTCTCTGCCCAAGAAAGGCTGCTGTTGATTAAACAGACAAATCTGGTAAAAGGTACTCCTAGACACGGCTGCCACCTGCTTATCGGGCCGGATGCCTGGGTCCGAGAGCCCTCCCAGACGACAGACCTGTTCCGTCAAGGGGAATTCAACCCCATCCAGGACGGGTGACATCTTAACTCCTAGGTCAGACCAGTAGCACTGCTGTAAAAGGCGTTCCAAAATACAACACCCTCTTTAGCTGACGTCCAAAGACCTGCAAAGAGGGCCAGCGAAAGGCTTCACGAAGATTAGGCTGACGTGAAGGCCATTTTGATTGGTCCCCAAACGAAGTCCCGTAATTGGGGGTTCCTGCGGCAAAGTCTGCACAGACAATCTCAGAGCACAGGCAGGTACAGAGGGAAAGACGGCAGCCCTGCAGGTTCCTTACCTCGAGCGACATGCCAGACAGGATCCGGACCCCCTTGCCCCTCCTCTTTCCCTCCTTTTTCAAGCCAGACGCATCCATCACGTCTGGCTGGGGAGGGGGCTGAGGGGTCTCTCTGCAGCATGATGACAGAAGGCAATTTGGGTCGATCAGAGCAAGTCACCATCTGGATGGAGGCCAAGCTTGGGTGATTCACCTTTCCAAGAGTGGCTGCTGCCACCCCAGCCCCATTTGAACGATGTCAGAACATGGGGGGGGGGGTGGTACAGACAGAGGCAGGCTGGATTTCAGCAGCTGCGCTGGGGACGGGCGATGGCTGCCTGCCAGATCACTCTGTGAGAAGAATTCGACGCTGCTTAAAAGGCAAGAGGCAGACAGGGTGTTCTACTCGATGCTGATGAGCGGCAAAGTTGGGTGCTTAAATCATCCGAGGTGCAGGTCGATCCATCTCTCTCCCTCTCGCACAGGCTGTACCGGCCCAGTTACTGGGGAGGCGAACAAGGACAGCCCAAAGCCCATCCTGTCCTGGACGTGGAGCCCACAAACAGCCAAGCCAGAAGTCTGCCAGCCAGAAGAAAGGCCCCCTGCCCTAATCCAAACAGGTGGGCAAGGGTGGGCCCTCAGGGAAATGCGCACACCTGCCTCAACTCCCACCCAATGGGCACATCGTAGGGTTCCAGTCTCCAGATGGGGCCTGGATATCCCCTAGAATTACAACTGATCTCGAGAGGAAAGAGATCCGTTCCCCTGAAGAAAACACCTGCTTTGGAGGACAGACTCGGTGATATTAAACCCCACTGAAGTCTCTTCCCCAAAGCACTCCCCTCCCCAGCCTCCACCCCCCAAATCTCTAGGAATGTTCCAACCTGGAGTTGGCAACCCTAGCATGTCCATTTTTTCTTGCTATTATGACTTTCCCTTCAATTGTAAGCCCCTCGGTGCCGAGCCCCTTGCGTCCTGGTCTGACGATGCATCTGACGAAGAGAGCTGTGGCTCTCGAAAGCTTATGCTACAATAGAGTTGGTTATTCTTAAAGGTGCAACTGGGCTCTCTACTATTTTGCGACTACAGACTAACACGGCTAAGTCCTCTGGATCTAAGATCATGATATGACGCTCTAACTACTGCACAACACCATCTTGGTTACATGTAACCAGCTATTCCTACTTCTGTAGCAAACAGTTGCTTGCCCTTATCTCTGGCATATTACCTCACGGATCTATAATGCAAACAGCAGTACTTTCCTCCGGCGCAAGGATCACTGCAAAAACCAACCCTTTGGTTTTCATCCCCCTTGCAGACCTGGTTTCCAAACAGTAGTGTGATTATGGCTTGGAATCCTGGCTTGTAAGGAAACAGCAAACCCTAGTTAGGTAGCTGAAGCAGGGAAGCAAACTCCAATTTGCCACAAATCTAGAAATAACTCGATTATCCTGTCACAAGGGAGGGAGTGGGAAGAGTGTGGACCTTGAAGTTCCTCCAAGGTTAGCTCCGTGGCAGCAAGTCACGGTTTGCTATCATGCCTGGGGAAATAGAGCAGACCCTGGAAAAACACAAAGGGGTTGTTCCAGATCCAAATGAAGAAGCACTTCAGTTGGCACTTTGCCCCCCTACTTCAGACAGCCTCGCCTTTCTCCCACCTTGGCTGTGTGACAGGGAAAAGAGAAATTAAAAACCAGGCTCCCTCCTCTGCTTGTCAAATTAGGGGCAATTTGAACAATTGGTCTCTCTCCAGATGTTTAATAAACCACTGATTGATTAATCAACATGACCTTAATATTTTTCTCTGGCGAAGCCCCAGGAAGGCTCTTGCTGTCGGCATTAAAAACCCGCTGCTAATTGCACTAATGCGATTGATTAGGAAATTGGCCCCGGGTCAAAGATGGTAATTAGTACAGGGGAAATTGCTGGCCAACGATCTCCTCTGGAGGAGGGGTGGATAGTTTGTGAGCCAGACAAGGTGTGGTGAGTCAGGATTCTCAAAGATCCAGAGGAGTGAGTCGTGTTCGTCTGTAGTTGCAAAATAGTAAAGAGTCCAGTAGCACCTTTAAGACTAACCAACTTTACTGTAGCATAAGCTTTCAAGAACCAGTTCTCTTCATCAGATGCATTGTCAGCTTTCAAGAACCACAGCTCTCTTCATCAGATGCACTGTCAGCTGTCAAGACCCATAGGTCTCCTCATCAGATGCATCTGACGAAGAATGCATCTGATGAGAACCACAGCTCTCTTTGTCAGATGCATCGAAAGCTTATGCTACAATAAAGTTGGTTAGTCTTAAAGGTGCTACTGGATTCTTTAGGATTCTCAAAGACACTGTTGCACTTCTAGCACAAGCACGGTGCGTTGCCCATGGTTAGTTCTAGGTTTGCTGTGCTTGGTTTTAAAACTAAGGAAAAAAGAGAAGTTGGCCACATTTTTATCATTCTCTTCCACTACAGCATGGAGTAGAATTCTGCAATGAGGACTACCGACTTGAGTGGACCAAGAGCTACATTCGGTCTCCGAGCACAGCTTGGAGACTAAGCACAACTCATCTTCCCCTCAAGTCACTAGTCCTCACCCCAAAGCTACGTGACTGGAGAGCACCCAAGGATACTGACAATATATTCCAGAAGGACAAAGGGAAGTATTTATTTTCCACCCTCTTTTATCCTCAGAACAACCCTGTAAGGAAGGGCTGAGAAATGACAACTGGCTTAAGGCCTGAACTTCAATGCTCAGCCAGACTTGACTGGAGAGAACAGATTTCAAAGTCCAGCACTCTAACTATTAACGCTGTACTGGAGCTCGAGCTCCTGCCTCCAAGAAGCTCCCAGTCAAAAGACAAACAGCTAACTCCTATCTGCCTTTTTGTTCCAAAGACTACAGCTCGACCCCTCTTCATTCATCCTCAGCAGCTGATAGACTGCCTCTGAAAGTGGAGGTTCCATTTAGTAATAATGCCTAATTGATCCATGAATTTGCCTAATCCTCTCTTTAAAAAAAAGCCACTGAAAACAATGAGCGTCATCATATCTTGTGGCAGTGAGTTCCACCAATTAGCCATGGTTTGGGTAAAGAAATGCTTCCTTTTGTCTCTCTTAAATTTTCCAGTCATTTGTGGGGTGATTAGAAGTACCCCTCTCCATATATGACAGACCCTCAACCCAAGTTGCTAGTCCTCACTGCAAAAACGCCAACTTATACAGTTCCCCGCCCCACCATACACACACAGCTAAAGCAGGCATCTGAGTATCTCCCCCCCTCCCATTCCACCCTGTTCTGACCCTTCGGCCCCCACGCCGCCCTCTATTTTTAAACGTTCCCCAAGGACGCAGCTGCAGCCACACAATAAGAGGAAAACCCTGAAAAATCCTTCCACAGTTTCAAAGTTCTCAGCCGCTTCAACATTCATTTTTCAAAGCCGGTCATTAATACAATTCAAGCCCCACAGATTTTGGCTCCTCTCGCCAACGGGGAGGGAAGGGGGGGCAAAGGACAAGGTAAACTCCCCGCAAGATGACCCCTTCCCTGTGCTGGAATCTGTGGGGTGGGGAGGAGGCGAGAGAGAGGAAAAACGGACAGTGCCTCGCCCATGGGGCCTGCCTCCCCAAACAATAGGCAGATGTTTATCCCTATTTCATGAAACACTCGTTATTTGGCTGATAATTACCCTGCGGGTAATGATAGTAATCAGAAATTGCTGCAAGGCTGTATTCTTCCAAGGCAGTTAATTTATTTAATTACACACTTTGAAGCGGCATTATTTAAATGGTGATTTATTGCATGCCTAATCAATGCTATTTTATCTGGGCGACTGCCTGTGTGCGTGCATGCCTGTGTGTGTGTGTGTGCGTGCGCACGCGCGCGCACATTGGAATGAAGCAGAGGCCTTGCCTTTTTGAGGGGAAACGGGGGGGGGGCAGCAGGGGGGAGAGAGAAAGAAAGGACCATGTCTGGAAAAAAGAAATTCCAGAGTGCTGCGTTGTCACTAGAGGTACACCAATGGAGACTCATCTTGCAAGTTATCCAGTGGGATTGGGGGGTGGGGGATTAGATCTCTTACAGCTTCATTTCAGCTTCCAATCTCTGAAAATAACTATCTTTCGGACAACTGTGCAATGGTTTCCACCTTATGTGTAACACCAGGACGATGTCTAATCCACATCTCTGCAAAAATGCAAAAAAGGCACAGAAAGTGATGTTTTCTTTGAAAATTCAGTTTCTTGAAACAAAAAAAGACCGAGCTTCTAGTCCTCACTGCTGTAGAAGCACATTTGGAAGTTCAATGCCTCTTGAAACTGCAGAAGCCAGAGAGGCCAATGAACGAGGGTGGAGATTCAGAGATCTGTGGTACTTCACAAGGTTCACTCCCACCAGGAGCAGCAGAATAAAATATGCAAAGCAGCCATCGCTATTCAAGCATGGCTGTCTGATGACATCGGCTGAAGAATTCTGATTCGACTGGTATAGCACTCAAGATGTTGTTGCACAATGGGATGAGATTATGGCATGGCGTGTGTCTGAGGCTTCCCAAAAAAGCTGAAATTTCACACGTCTCCTGCAACCAGCCCCAAAGCCCTGGGACTAGCCACGAGGGCAGCCAGGAGTCTCTTTGGCTCAACCCCCAAGGAAAACCGACCTGCTTTCCTGCCCAATTATCCTCTCTGTAGCTTGAAACGACAACTGATGGAGGTTAAAGGAGGAAGTGCCAAAGCAGGATTACAGCTGAACGTCAAGAAGACAAAAATAATGACTACTGAGCAATTACACAGTTTTAAAGTTGACAATGAGAAAATTGAAGTTGTTCACGATTTTCTATTCCTTGGCTCAATCATCAACCAAAAGGGAGACTGCAATGAAGAAATCAGAAGAAGATTGAGACTTGGAAGAGCAGCTGTGAGGGAGCTAAATGAGATCCTTAAAGATAAAGATGTCTCTCTGGGATCCAAGATCAAGATAATCCAAACTATGGAATTCCCCATTACTATGTATGGATGTGAAAGCTGGACGGTGAAGAAAGTTGACAGGAAGAAAATTGTTTCATTTGAAATATGGTGCTGGAGGAGAATTTTGTGGATACCGTGGATGGCCAAAAATATAAATAAGTGCGTACTAGCTCAAATCAAGCCTGAATTCTCCTTAGAAGATAAAATGACAAAACAGAGAGCAGAACCACAAGTGACAAAAGGCACAGATTGGACACTGGTCAGCTTCCCTCAAGTTTTGATGGGAAATGGAGGCATCCTGGTCTTGCAGCTTGGCTCTCCTACTGCTGTCCAACGGACTCTTCAACTGTCACTTGTCCAACATTCCGCCAAGCTGCCTACATTTCCCATCAAAACTTGAGGGAAGCTGACCAGTGTCCAATCTGTGCCTTTTGTCACTTGTGGTTCTGCTCTGAGGCTATCGTACCTTGGTCACATTATGAGAAGACAAGATTCTCTGGAAAAGTCAATAATGCTAGGAAAAGAGGAAGACCTAAAACGAGGTGGCTGGACTCAATAAAGGAAGCCCCGTCCTCCAGTTTGCAGGATCTGAGCAAGTCTGTCAAAGATAGGACATTTTGGAGGTCTTTCATTCACAGGGTCGCCGTAGGTCGGAGGCAACTTGATGGCACATAACACACACACTGCTCAGTGGGGCAGAAGCTTCCCCAGCGGTGGCCCGCCAGATTGCGCCGTCCCCCTTCTCCCTTCCCCGGCACACTCCACATCCGCTGAACAGGACGGTGTCACGCAACACCCACACTGGGAAGCACTTCCCCCCCACCCCACGTTTGGCACTTACTTTTGGCAGCTGGGGATGGCCCTTCCGCTCGTGGGCTCCAGGGCGGGTCTCCGTGGCTGGCAAAGTCCCTCATCTTGAGGTAACTGATGGTGAGGCGGACGATGGAGGCCTTGTCCAGCTGACTGGTGATGGCTCCGGGCAAAGGCAACATCTTGGCCAACTCGTAGAACTCAAAGTTCTCCTTGCCCCGGCGAGAGCGAGCTGCATTGCGGGATTTTTCCTTACGCAGGGCCTGAAGGCTGGGGGGCAGGGGGTGGGGGAAGGAGACCAGGACAGAGGTAGGAAAAATCTGGCCTGGGCTGTCTGGCTAAACACACATAATACAAGCAGCCACCACTTCTGTGCCGTCCATTTATTTACTGCATTCTTAGCCCACCCTTCTCCGAAGGCACTCAGGGCTATTTAACAACGAGCTCCTGCCTCCAATTTTATCCTTACAACAACCCTGCGAGGTGGGATAGGTTGAGAGAACAAAACTGGCCAATGTCACCCAGAGAGTTTTGTGGCTGAGTGGAAATTTGAATCCAGTCCCCCTTATTTCTAGTCCAACATACCAGTCATGCTGGTCCTGGCTCATATGAGAAGACTGCCTGTGAGGAGGGGGGCTATACCACAATGGCAACTTCTACAAAGAAAAAAGTACAAGAGAGGCCAGCCTTTTCATGAGGCACCCATTAAAAGTGCAAAGTGCCAGGCAGGCTGCAGTGGAAGAATAATATAATAATAATAATAACACTCAATTTATATACCGCCCTTCAGGACAACTTAATGCCCACTCAGAGCGGTTTACAAAGTATGTCATTATACTCCCACAACAAAACACCCTGTGAGGTGGGCGGGGCTGAGAGAGCTCTGAGAGAGCTGTGACTGGTCCAAGGTCACCCATCTGGCTTCAAGCGGAGGAGTGGGGAATCAAACCCAGCTCTCCAGATTAGAGTCCCACGCTCTTAACCACTACACCAAACTGGCTCTATGAATAAAAGAACTGGTTCTTCCTGGTCAGCAGCACTTCCCAGGAAACCAGCCCGGCCCCCTCACAGCTCAAAGGGAAGCTGCCCCACGAATCCTCCCACGCATCTAAAAGTCCACCTCACAATGCGCCCCAGTGCCACACCCTTCTGAAGGCGCCAGTCTGCAAAGGGTCCGGATCAGTAACTTGCCTGCTTACCCACATTCTCTGTGGTAGCTCCTACCAGGTGGAATGGCCTGTCTGAGGGGGTCATTTCTATAATCAACAATAATAATGATAATATATTTACAGAAAAAAGCAAGAGTCCAGTAGCACCTATAAGACTAACAAAATTTATGAATCACAGCTCACTTCTTCAGATATAGGTCTGTATCTGAAGAAGGTATGGGTATGGTATCTGAAGAAGTGAGCTGTGGCTCACGAAAGCTCATCCCCTACCACAAATTGTGATAGTCTTCTAGGTGCTACTGGACTCCTGCTCTTTTCTACTGCTACAGACAAACACGGCTACCCATCTTGACTGAATATATTTATAGCTCGCCTTTCTCACTGAGATCCAAGGTGGATTACACAGTGTGAGTGAAATACAACATCATCAATAACTAGGACATTCACTGAACAAAATACAATAATGAACAGCAGTTAGGACATTCAGTAAAAGTGATACAATAGGGAAAGGGAAAGGTAGCAAAAAATTTGAAAACCAACCATAATGACATCTTTCCAAAACAAAGTCTAGCTAATTTACATGGTGTGTTTAGCAGACAGTACCCAACAGAGCAGTGTATAGTCCCTGTCCCTACCAAGGCCTCTCTCGGAGCTACTTCTTACAACACAGCCCTACCACCTGGATAAAAATCCCTCCTGAATAATTCAGTTTTGCAGAGTTTGCAGAACGCCCCGAGAGTGGGCGCTTTCCTGACCTCTTCTGGCAGGCTGTTCCATAAGGTGGGGGCCGCCAGAGGGAAAGCAGCTGTTTATTTTGCCCAGCGGCCGGGTGGTCTCTGTACGTAAAATGGAATTGGTCAAGGGAGCATACAGACACGTGTCTTAAGGCTGTGGTTGTCAAACTGTCGTTCCCAGGAATATTTTTATGGGGACCTGTAGCCAATATGTGCATATCAATTTAATCAACTAAATCAGCGCTGATCAACTCTTATTTTTGCCAACGTGGGTGGAACCCCACTGTCGTTGAACAAAAACGTTGGCAAATCCAAAATTTTGCAAATCTGGAGGTATCTGTGGGGGAAAACCCGAAGAGGGGGATAATGTAGAAAAGCTTCTCTCCGAAAGAGAGATAGAGACATCTCCCTGGTCCTATGCGCTTGCCATTACACCCCTCTGGTGCTTGCCTGTGAGAACACACGTCCAAGGGGGTGGCAGCAGTGGCGCCATCTTACCAGGGCACAGGCTGATTTTTCACCAGCAAGCCTTGAAGGAAGTCCCACTCCACGCTGACGCACTTCACTTCGCTGTTGTACAAAGCTGCCATCTCGACACCGGCACCATCCGATTCTGGGGCGGCCTCAAAGTGTTTGTGGATCACTGGCGGCCTTTACGGAAGGCCCCAGCCTCCTACAAAGGAGGAGAGAGGCGAGTGAGTTGTGTTGTTGTCTCTTCTCTTGCTCTTATGCTCCCCCTGCCCCATTTTGGCCCCAAGGGCACTCGTGCAGCTTGCAAAAAATGGAGACGGTTCATTCTATATTTATTTGTAAATGCATGGCCTGCTCTTTGGGCTGACGGCAGAACGAAGAACACAACAGATATGGCAGAAAAGAGCAAGGATCCACTGCGCAGAGAAGACGTGAGCTATGACTCATGAAAGCTCATACCCTACCACAATTTTTTTAGTCTTCTAGGTGCTACTGAACTCTTGCTCTTTTCTACTGCTACAGACAGACTAACACAGCTACCCATCAGTTTGTGTGTGTGTGTGTGTGTGTGTGTGTGTGTGTGTGTGTGTGTGTGAGAGAGAGAGAGAGAGAGAGAGAGAGAGAGAGAGAGAGAGAGAGAGAGAGAGAGAGAGAGAGAGAGAGAGAGAGAGCACACTCTATTAGGGCAAGTCAACAGCTCCTCCTATAAAGCAGCTCCTTTAAAAATCCAAAAGCCTGCAGAGAAAGATAAGTTTCCGTAGCTCCCCTACGACAGCCAACCAGATGTAGAATATTTCCAGTCGGACGGAATTCAAAAGCAAGAGGGGGCAATGCAGAGCAGGGCTGGGGGGGGGGTTACCCTTTCCCCCCAAATACTATTCTTCTGACCTCAGTTGCTGCTACTTGCTTGCAGGGTGCCACAGGGTAGCTAGATGCCTCCCCGTTGGGCCAACAGCAGCTTTGGGGGGGGGAGCTGGAAAAACTATGGGACGGGGGAGATTCCTAATCCAGCCGCCCTCTTCCGAACCAGACTCTCAGCCTCTCAAGGCAGGACATGTCTACTCCAGAGAGTAGCAGCTGTCTAGGGTCTCCGGTCCAGGTCTTTCACATGGTCAGCTCCCTGATCCTTTTAGCTGGAGAGGCCAAGATTAAGCCTAGGCACAAAGCAGATGCTGTACGTCCCTTCCCCTGGTGTCCCCCCCCCCGCCCCCCCCGAAGCTGCCTATTTTAAAAGCCGTGAAAGTCTTATGAACAGCTCTTGCAATGGCTCACGCGGTTTGGCCCTCATGCCAGACTGCAGGCAGGGAACCCGGCCATACTCGGAAGCGAGGGTCCGTGGGGCCCAGGGAATGGCTGCCTGGGAACGCCGGCCACAGCAGCCGAACCAAAGCTAGACTTGGGAAACCACAGAAAGGCCTGCGTGAGGACAGCACGCACACATTTTTTGTTTAAAGTCCACCAAGTTCTCTCTTTCCTAATACTTGTGACTTGGATCTCTTTGCAAGGTGTACTTTGGGGCTCCTGCCCTTTGCATGGGACACATCCATAAACCGGATTGCCTAGGTTGTTCTATGTTTGGGTGGGGGCGCTAACTGGTCTTTGATTACCTTTCAGTTTTCAGCCTATCTTTGGTAAGGAAAATTCCGATCAAAGGGAGGTATTTGCAGGGAGGCAGTGTTTCAGGCACCTTGCCATGCCATTCAGCTTCTCTCAGCTTTTGCGCACAATTTTCTACAGTCAATTTCTGAATTCTCAGAGCAATCAGCAGCAGCCGAGGAGAAAACGAGGCCTGAGTGCCAAGCAGGGCTTCCTGTCCCCAGGTACCAACGTTGTGCACCCCTGACATCATCTTGACTCAGGAAGCCACACATCCTCCCTCCATTGCACGGGCTTCTATTTGAACCCATGAATCTGACGAAGAGAGCTGTGGTTCTCAAAAGCTTATGCTACAATAAAGTTGCATCTGACGAAGAGAGCTGTGGTTCTCAAAAGCTTATGCTGCAATAAAGTTGGTTAGTCTTAAAGGTGCTACTGGACTCTTTACTATTTTGCAACTACAGACTAACATGGCTAACTCCTCTGGATATTTGAACCCAGGCTCAGTCCTTGAACTCTTCTGAACACCATGCTTCATTCCTAGAGAAGGAGGTGCATATCCTGAGCGACTCTCTCACCACAGACAGACAGACTGCCCCCCCGCCCTCCCCCCGCCCCACAGTCATATACCCGAGCCTGGAAGAACAGCCCGGCAGACACAGCTTTGGGAAAGGTCGTATTATTGATAGTTTGAACTGCCTGTGTGCTAGAAGGCTAGCAGAAATGCCAGGCAAGATGCGCTGGGTCAGACTTGCACATAACAAAGAGCAAGTTTAATAAGAACCGGTGAAAGTGTTCTGAGCAAACAAACTAGCACAGGCTGTAGGAAAACAGGATAGAAAATCGAGCCACAGCACCCCTCAAATGCTCAAGTCTTTTCTCTCTCTCCACCTGATCCTTCCCCTCACAAACACTTGGGGCTGGAGTTGTGGTGGTGCCGTATGTCCACAAACGCAAACCCCAAGAAAGGAATCTGGTATCTATAGCAGGATACAGCTAGCATACAATCTCACCTGTGTACAATTTTCTGAAAAAGGCACCCATGTTTGGAAGAAAATTGATTCACTTGAAATGTGGTGCTGGAGGAGAGTTTTGTGGATATCATGCACGGCCAAAAAGACAAATAAGTAGGTACTAGATCAAATCAAGCCTGAAATCTCCCTAGAAGCTAAAATGACAAAACCGAGGCTATCGTAGTTTGGTCACATCGTGAGAAGACAAGGCTCTCTGGAAAAGTCAGTAATGCTAGGAAAAGTGGAAGGCAATAGGAAGAGGAAGATTCGAAATGGACTCAATAAAAGAAGCAGTTTGCAGGACCTGAGCAAGTCTGTTAATAATAGAACGTTTTGGACGTCTTTCTTTCATAGGGTCACCATAGGTCAGAGAAGACTTGACAGCACATAAAACACACACACCCAAGTTTTATTTTCAAGGTGGAATCTATAGATTAGCCAATGACAGCTTTAAAGTGGTGGAATTCTGAGTTAAGGACATCCCCTTTTTTTAACAGACTGTGATTACGGGACATTAAAAAGGAAGAAAATCTTATATACAACCTCTGCTGGTAGTTTGTTTCTGTCTGTCTGTCTGTCTGTCTGTCTGTCTGTCTCTCTCACACACACACAGAGGCAGGCTTCAATCATCTCAGAAGGGCATCTATACTGAGACATCTGCAGCATGCAGATTTTCTTGAAATGGAACCCAGTTAGTTCATAGATATGCGACTGATCGAAAACCCTGGATTTACATTCACTTACGAGCATCCTCAGGGCCATCAAATGAACATACTTCAGCACAACCTCCGCATCAGCTCCACATTGTCAAGAAGAATTCTTCCAAGTCACACACAGCTTAGTAAATCTTAGAATACAGTGGATTGCTCAGTAAATCTGGTGTGACTTGTTTATTAAACACTTTGCAGAGAAAATCTCCCGCATCCAATCTGATCCCAATTTAACAACAGCGTCCCACCAGGGCGGGCCCTGCCACTCTGTTTGGCTCTTGGGCGGATGTCTCTCAGAAACCGTGGCCCAGGGACACAGACCCAGGACTTTGGGGCAGTCTGGCCGGCTCACCTGAGCTCTCGACCTCTGCCCTTCTTGCTCGGTTTTGGTTACTCTGACAAAACGGGCAGAGACCTGTCCAAGGGAGAGTGTCTCAACAAGAGGCTATTCTGTTATGACTCCTGGAAAATACCTTGCCTAGATTCTTCTCAGTCCCTGGTTCTGGATAAGGTGGTTGCTTGCGAGACCCAGGTTAGAAGAGTCGCTCTGCTGGAGCCAATGAACAGGCCACCAAGTTCAGGACCCTTTCTCCAACAGATGCTGCAAGGAAGCCATACAAGTAGGGCCGGCTGGAAGGAGCCCTTCCCTGCACCGGGTAGTCAGAGGCGTTCTTCCTTCAAATCCAGAAGTCCTGCTGTGCTATCACAGCCCATAGCCAGCAACAGACTCATTCTCCAGATTTCTATGGAGGATATCGAGTTTCTGGACGCAATTTCCATCTGTTTTCAGGAAAAAACCCTGCTGTAGAAGATTACCTTTGGGGGATGATCCCCTCATCAACCAAGATTCAGGATGAGTAGCACCTTAAAGGCCAACTAGATTTCCAGGGTATGAGCTTTTGAGAGTCAAAGCTTCCTTCGTCAGATCTCTCAAAAGCTCATATCCTGGAAATCTAGTTGATCTTTAAGATGCTACTGGTCCTGAATTTTAGATCCAGAGGAGTTAGCTGTGTTAGCCTGTAGCAGCAAAATAGAAAGGAATCCAGTAGCACCTTTAAAACTAACCAACTTTACTGTAGCATAAGCTTTCGAGAATCACAGTTCTCTTCTTCATGCATCTGAAGAAGAGAACTGTGATTCTCGAAAGCTTATGCTACAGTAAAGTTGGTTAGTCTTAAAGGTGCTACTGGACTCTTTTCTATTTGACCTGGATCTTGTTCTACTACTACAAACCAACACAGTTACCCACGTGAAACACTCATTGATCAAGGCATCCTTCTAGACTTCCTAGCAGAACTGGGAGCGGGTATCTCCGTCTCGCAGAGATTTCGCTCCTACCTGCACAAGGTAAGTTTTCTCAGTCGGTGGGTGCCTGTGCAACTCCATGGGAGAGGTCATGTGGGGGGGGGCACAGCCAGGGTCACCTCCCACATCCTTGAGTCTCAAGATGAGAGCCTTGGAATATTTGGAGTCTGGTGTCCTCAGAACACAAATGAGGCTCAGTTGGGAAATTCCTTGTCTGGAAATCCAGTTGTTCAGAAGGTCTATTGAACAGTGGTCTCAGTTCCAGGCTGGGTGAAGGTCAATACACTAATTCTTAATACAGATTAAGATGGGGGTGATGCCCATTTTGGACGGGGCTATACCTCCCCTGAAGCAGCAGGCTCCTAAAACCAGTTCCCGGATTGTGAGGCAACTGTCGCAGCCCAAAGCACCTTTCCCAGCTTGGACCACAGCACCAGCCGAACCCTTTCCTCCTTAATAATTCAGGTTTGGGTAACATCTAGGCTGGACTACTGCAACATGTTCTTTGTAGGGCTGCCCCTGGAGACTTGGTAAAAAATACTGCAGCCAGAGTTTTAACTGGTATAGGCCACTGAGGCCATATAGCACCACGCTTGAACTGTTGTTTCTGGACCCAACTCGGGATACTGGCCCTGACCTTTAGCACAGGATGGAAAACAGCCTCCTGCTTCATGCACCAAGATCTTGCTAAATTACCTTATTCAGAGTTGGACCATGGGCTCTTTGAGCTCATAGAATGTCTGCTCACCTGGCAGATAGAGTATCCCTCTCCCAACTGGGAGATGTTGGGAAACTCTGTATGTAGAACAGGTGCTCAGCCTCCAAGTCCCAGTTTATCTTACCTCTAGCAAGGTGGTTTTTCTAAGTGCATCTTCTAAGTGTCAATGGGAATGGCTATGAGTCTCCAAAATGCCACAGATGTGATGCTCTGCTAGTCCAAGGAGGCTCATTCGCTTCCTCCGTTGGCATTTAGGCACCTTTATCTTAGATGGCTTTTCCCTTGTGGTTGGGGAAGGCATTCTGTGGCAGGAGGGGAATTGTGTGGTGGTGGGGGGGAGGATTTCCCACCCTTACTAGCCAGCTTTGTGCAAGGGTACAGCTGCTACTAGCTACCTGCATTCACTGTCCACATCAGGGACAGCTGGCCAGTCAGCAATCACACACACACACACGCACAATGTTGCCAAGAGCCCTCCGCCCCCACCCATAGTTACCAATAAGAGTGGGAACCCCCCCCCCCTCTCCCTTCAATCACAGCCACCCCCTCCCCTTTCAATCACAGCCAGCAATTCCCTCCAGAAAAATCACTTCACTGACTGCTACCACCTGAATTTTAATTTTAACTTGGAGAAATAATCATTTAATCCTGGCCTGGTTGTATTTAAAATTTTGGATGCGCTCCAATTTGTATGATGGCATCATTGAAAAAAATATTATTTTATAGCATATTGTTTAGAGAAAGTCCTACTAATAAGCAGTGCATAAAAGTAAATAAAGAAATGTGAAATATTCAAAAACAGAAAGTGCATAACCCCTTTTATTAGGGCCCACCACATGACATACAACAGCGTGCGTGCTTTTGCGTTCTCCAGAATTCTACATCGGGTTGGAAGTTAAAAGAAAAGGGGGTGGGCAGGCTACACTCTTCAATGAGGGCAGCAAATTTTGTACTTTCACACACATTTAGGAGAAACAGCATGTGCAAAGACTATTTGACATCGGAGACTGGGACAGGAGGAGGGGAGAAGGCTAACTCACTCTGGGTTGAGACATGTCACTATCCTTCCATCTATGCCGGAAGCTCTCTGTTAAAAAAATCCAATTTTTTTCACAAGGGGCTAAAAAAGAATGGAAGGAAAATGCAGGCTGAAAACTCTACCAAGGCAGCATCGAGAAGCAACATGCAAAAGGAAGAATCTTGCTAAAAAGCCTCTAATTGCAAAAAAATATTAGCATAAACTATGACACAAATTTAGCTCAATTATCACCGGCTCCCTTGCTGGAGTTATAATTAAAATCCACAGCGCTCAGAGCAAATCCAGAGGAAGAAACCTTCCTTTAAAAACAAAACAAAACACTAAACACTCAAATTTCCATCAAGTTCCTCGTAGCAGCCTTAAAAAACGGCCAAGAGGATTTTAGGTGCACATCTGGGAGATAAAGGTAAAGGTAGTCCCCTGTGCAAGCACTGAGTCATTACTGACCCATGGGGGACGTCGCATCACAACGTTTTCATGGCAAATTTTTTACGGGGTGGTTTGCCATTGCCTTCCCCAGTCATCTACCCTTTACCCCCAGGAAACTGGGTACTCATTTCACCGACCTCAGAAGGATGGAAGGCTGAGTCACCCTTGAAGCGGTTACTCGAACCCAGCTTCTGCTAGGATCGAACTCAGGTCGGGAGCAGAGCTTGGGCTGGAGTACTGCCGCTTACCACTCTGTACCATGGGGCATCTGGGAGACATGAATTCAAACCCACAAATTCACCATACAGCCTTGGGCAAGCCACTGACTTGCACTTTTCGTTTCCTGTCTGTATCCAAGAAGATACGAACGGACCGTGGTTTTCTCAAGAGCCAGGATGACACAAGGGAATAACCATTTTTTCCCTCTGATCTGTCCCACAAATTGTACGCTGTGAGGTTGGATTAAGAATGAGAACGGGTACAGCATCGAATCAAAAAGCATTGAATCAGTCCCCCATAGCACCTCTGAGCAAGGACAGAGCGTGCCTCTCCCCCAGAAACCAAGGTATCCTTCCAGTGCATAAGAGCCAAGCTGCTTCAACGATCAGTCTCTCGGACAAGAGAGACCTCACCCCACTTTTCTGGCCCATCACGCGACCTTCGGGCAGCCACTTTCTCGCTCACTGTACTGGGGTGTCACAAGGATAAAATGAGGAAGACAGAACTGTGTAGGCTGCCCTGGGCTCCTTCAAGGGAGAGTCGGAGAAAAAGGTGACAGATGGACAGACAGAGATGGCAGCAGCTCCCAGCAGTCACGCGTTCTACGGAGGCAGATGCCAGAGGTAAGGTCCGGTCAGCCCCACCTTTCAAAAAACATTCCAAAAGTAGGGTCCATTTCTTGAATCTTGAAAGCTCGTAGCCAAGAGAGCTGCTCCTGTGCCATTGCGAACCTCTCTGCTGGAACTCAGCATGCAACCATACCTAACCACTCTTGCCACTGCTTTCCAGCTACCAGCCACTCCAGGGCCACCCCTAAGTGTCTGTCCCAAGTCTCAACAAAGGCAGTCCCCACGGCGCTGGCCACAGAGCAGGCCACACAAGGGCCACCAAAGTTCTACCCATGCAAAAGTTGCAATTTTTAACAAGCTTTCCCTCCAGGCATTGGCACAAACACACAGGTAGGCCGGGAGGAGATCAATGAAGGCATTTTAGTGGCTGTAAAACTAGGAATGTATTTCTGAAGCCAGCTCCAAAGACCTAATAGCAAAGTTCCAAATACTACAGCTGAGCAAGCGGCACCCCCTGGCTCTTTGTCCTGAAAATCCATTTGAAGGGTGATAAAAAGCCTCTCTGCTCATGACGGGTCTTTGGCGCACAATAAAAACTGGCTTACGGAACCCCTAGCCACAAGATGCAGCGATGGCCCCTGGACTTCAATGGCTTTAATGGGCACTTGGAAAAATCCCTGGAAAAGGAGAAGTCAATTAACTGCTCTTAAGCTAGAGGAGACCGTTGGGTTTTGAGCACCAGTTGCGGGGAGGGGGGGATAGCAGGAGAGAGGAAGAAGTCCTTAGCTGAGGAGCTCAGCAGCAGAGCATGTCCTTTCACTGTACTGCTGCAGCATAGTGGTCGGTTGGGCTGTGAATCAGCCGTCTGCTGGTTTGAATCCCACTGCTGCCAGGAGCTCTGCAGGTGGCCTTGGGTCAGCTCCTCCTCTCAGCCCCAGCTGCATTGTGGGAATAATGATAACACCGCCTTTGTTCAGTGGGCACTAATCTGTCCAGAAGGGTGGTATATAAACACCCCGTTGTTGTTGTTGTTGTTATTATGCAGGATGCCCCAGATTCAATCTCCAGTTTAAGGACCCCCAAGACTCTCTCTCTGCTCAGGACCCCCGAGAGCTACTGCCAATCAGAGAAGGCAGTTCTGAGCTCTGCTTCCACGCAGCTTGACCACCTCTCTTATCTTCCCACCTGTTTTTATCCCGCCTTCCTCCAAGGAGCTCCATGTAGAGTGCATGGTTCCTCCCCTTCCGCCTTTTATGCTTAACAACCCTGGGAGGTAGGTTAGGTCCAGAAAGAGAGACTGGCTCAGCTTCATGGCTGGGGAGGGACCTCCCCCCCCCCCCCGCCGCCAGCCCCTGCTTCTGGGCTTCTAGGAAGCAGGTGAATTAGGTGACCCATAGCAGCAGCTCAAACAAGTCAAGCGTCTCTCTGGCTTAGAGCTAAGTGTGGAGAAAAACTTTTCGAGGCTTCCCAGGGCACTGTTTACGGCGGCTTGTACTGAACCAGCTCAGCTAGAAGAGAGGGGCTGCTTGAGACAGCTACCCAGCCCTGCATGGCAGCACAGAGCCATCTAACACGACAACCACGAGGCAGAAATATTATCTGCAGTGGATGGAAAGTCAAAAAACGCAACTCTCACCCAGCGAGCATCAGACACAAAAAGCTACAGGCAGAGACTCACCAGCGGATGTACACTCCGCTGGCTGCACGTCCGAGCCCTCCCCGCACGGAACGCGCACGAGCGCCCACGCATACCGATCCGGAGGCACGCACAACTGCACTCGCACCCTCTCGCACATACCAATACAAACCCCACACCTCTCGCGCATATAAAATTGAGATCATCAATAGACACAGCACTCCACGCATACCAATGCCCGCCCAGCCCTTCTTTAAGCACCTTTGCCAACTGCAGACAGCCTAGCAAGGGGGTGGCATGCAGGAAGAGTTTACAGCTGGGGAGAAAACCCTGCCCTGGGGCTTGGCCCCCCCCCCGGGAACTTTCAGTCTGGGGACAAGGCACTGGGAAATATTTATCTGATGGATGCATTCAGGGGAGGGGGAGAGAAAGATTGTTCTGGGAATTATCCAAGGACAATCCTTGAGATTTCAGAACAAGAGGAACAGAAGATTGAAAAATTCACTGCCCCTGCTAGAAGGAGTCCCCCCCCCCCCCCGTCAGAGAAAGGTCAAGTGAAAGAGTCTGAAAAGCGGGGAGGACAAGGAGACTGCCTTGAAGGGCTCTCAGCACAACCTGCCGGAGACTCCATTACACAAAGACAATGGCAGACGGGGCAGGGCAGGGCTGGGAGAAGACTGCCGTTTTTATTGTTTAAAAGCACCTATATCTCTAAGCACATTTTAGGCCACCAGAGACCCAGAATATTCCCAGTTCGAAAGAGAACGGCAGGACTGGCTCAATGTTGCAAGCCCTCGAGACAGGCCGGAATGCTTATCCCCAGACAGCAGATGGTGAGGCCGAGGGGGAGAAATCCTGGGATGCCTGTGTCTGCCTAGCAAGTTCATAACACAGGTAAGATTTGGACCAGAAACCGTCTTAGAGACTCCGCTAGCCTCTGAACAGCTGTACCAGCAGGGCCCTTGCGAGATATCTCAAGGGGATGCTACGCTTAGCTCCCCAACAACTCCCAGGGGCCAGCGCCCTTTGGAGCTTTGCACGGGATCCTGGACCGCACCTGTCTGACGGCCAGGCACGGCCAAGCGATGGGGATGGGACACGCATGGCTGCTCTGGAATGGGATCTGACAGCTGGGCTGTGGGCTATATGGAACTGTGCAAAGCAAAGAAGGGCGGTTAAAAACAACCCAAGCTGAGCAACAGCATAAAGAAAATGCAACTCTGAAACGCATACTCACACACTCCTGATTTATACCCAAATGCTTTTGTGGAAAGCAAAACTTCACTCTCAAAGAAATCAAAGGGACATTTTAAAATTAAAGCTAAAAGCTGCACCTGCTTTGTCCAGAAGCAGCCCCAATGACAGGGCGCGCACACCACTAGAAGTCAGGATTATAAGGCATCAAAAAGCTGCAGATACTCTTCGCACCAATGCCCTAAACACAGCACCTCCTACAGGATCACTGCTCCACAACTTCCATCCACGGCAACACACACCTGCTAATCTCTGCAGAAACAGGTGATGTTACTGGGTTTAATTGGGTTCCCAGCCAAGGTATCTACATGGAACCACCACATTTAGGGGCAGTCTACCTCCAAACACCAGGTTCCGAGGATAAACAAACTGGGGAGAGGCACTCCCTTCCACACCTGCTCGTGAGCTTTCCAGAGGGCTCTTCCAGTGAGCTTCATTCTAAAATGAGCTTTCACTGGCTTGGGCCTGGAACATATGAAAAAAAAGCAGAGCGCACATTTCCTTTCCCACATTGGAGAACTCCAGCCAGCCCCAACCCTACAAGGATTCCAGTCCACGGAGCATGGCTGCACTCTGGCACCTCTCTCATTTTAGAAATTAAGTTTCTAAAGGGGGAGTTGTTTGATAGAGATGTTTCACTGCAGGACAGTGTGAATTTGCAAGCGGGTTTTTTTTCCCCTTGTGGTTCTTGTTACCCGTTTAAACTATTCTGACGTTTAAGGCTTCCTGAGGCCAATGGGAATTGGTGCTCTGCAACCGAAGTGCAGGTTTGGCCTTAAAGAGCTGGAAGAGAGACCAACCAGTGCTAAGAGGAAGCTTGAAACAATAGTGGCTGTTTGGGGTGTGTGCACCCGGTCCGCTTTCACTTCTGCTAAATAGGTCTGGCAGGTTTTGGCGTTGCGGGGTGGGGTGGGGGGGAGATGGCCGTGTACCAAAAAAGAAATGAAGCCTCTCTCAAATGCACTTTCAACTCTTCAAAAATGATTGCTGTTTTGTATCCTGTACACAACCACAGCCAGTTCCCCAGCATCTGGGAACTGGTTCAGAGAAGGGCAGCTGTATATTTTGTCAGATCCTGTAGACATCCCAACTCTCAAAGAAGGGAACGTGGACGGCCACCCCACTTTCTGTGGATTAAATCCAAGTTAGGGAGGGGGGGATTTCTTTAGCATCAGTGGATCCAAAAGAACATTTCTCACGACACACTGAAGTTCCTATAACCTGCTCAGATTTAAGATCGGCTCATGCAAGTTCCTAGTGCACAAAGAGCTATACCTGCTTGCCTGTTCACACAGGCTAGAATCACAGAATCATAGAGTTGCAAGGGACCTCCAGGGTCATCTAGTCCAACCCCCTGCACAAATGCAGGAAATTCACAACTACCTCCCCTTTCCATGCACACACCCAGTGACCCCTGCTCCATGCCCAAAAGATGGTAAAAAACCCTCCAGGATCCCTGGCCAAACTGGCCTGGAGAAAATTGCTTCCTGACACCAAAGCGGTGATTGGCATTACCCTGGGCGTGTAAGAAATGCCACTTGTTAGCCTGAAAGAAAAGGAAAGAGATGCTAGGATAGCAAAAGCCTCCCTGCCTGGTTATCTGAACAACACCAGGGTTTCAGGCGGCGGGGGGGACGGGGGGGACGAGCTCTTTCAACAGGAGGTATCGGTGACTGGACCGGGTCTTTCTTCACGAAAAATGGGTCTTCTGCCATAGTAATTCTTAGTTTCTACAACTGACAACGCAAACAATTATTTAGAAGCCTGGTTAAGGGAGGGGGGACAAGGAGACATCCATGTGCCAGATCCCACACCCCAGGAAATATCCAGACAGCACTGAATCCAATATATCTATCACACAATTCAATCTTCAAAACTTCTGTATTTCATGATATTTGGCTCCAGTGCCCAAGTTTAGTCTCCGGAGCTTAAGCTTAAGCTGCCATAGTCATAGGTGTGAAGTCACAGATAATCCCAAGGGTGTTCAAAATTCAAGCACGTTTTTGAAATCAGAGTTTCTTCCTTGCAAAACTTTACAAACACAGAGGATCCCTCCTTCCCAGCAAAACGAGCACTCTAGCAGCCGCTTCAAAACGGAGTCCTTTGGATCCCAGCCAAAGTTCTCCATTGAGAAGGTCCATTTCCTGTTCTTCT
Organism: Eublepharis macularius; assembly: GCF_028583425.1. NCBI lineage: Eukaryota > Metazoa > Chordata > Lepidosauria > Squamata > Eublepharidae > Eublepharis > Eublepharis macularius. Next base: position 56,190,634 of record NC_072804.1, on the reverse strand, counting down.
CTGGGCTGCTTCTCTTTCCACCAGGCTTTGTGTCCTTTTGACCAGCCCCAATAAAAGGTATTCCGTAGATTTTGTCTTTTTGCTTCTCCTCTAAACCAGGCAGCTCTCCCTAAAGCTAGAAAACTTTGGCCGTGCCCGGAAGAGAACGGGGCTTCCCATCTCTCCCTCTCCCGGTGCCAGGTCCACTTCCATCCCACACGATGCCAGCCATGCTCCGGGGAATGTCCAGGTCTTTCAGGGCCACGGCCCCGTAAGGCACTTCAGCTGGCAACGCTGCTGCCTGTGGAGCTGGACCCGGAGCCTGTTTTCTATGGTTGGCCCTGGAACCTGCAGCATTTTAGCAAAGGAGGCTCCGGCCGCATGCGAAGTGCCTTCCCTGCCCCAGCAGCCGGGCCAGCCTCTGGAATTAAGAGGAAAGCACTTCCAGACAGACGAGCCCCTCTTCCGAAAAACTAGACTCCATGGGGAAGATGCCTCACAAATGGGCAAGGGGCCCCTGGGCTGCTTCCCCACTGCAAGGGGATGGCCCTGGCCAGGCACACAGAAGAAGCCTTTTCATTCTTCCCCACTTTCTTCCCAAGGCTCAGGGGTCTTCCAGGGGCACCCCAGCCTTCTTGCAAAGGGGCAAGTAAGAAAAGATGGCTCAATGGATGCCCTGGCCCCTCCTAGAAGACCCGGGAGGGCAGAGAGGATGCCCTCGCCAAGCCATCACCCCACACACAGAGAGGCGAAAGACCAAGCCACCAAGTTAAGCATAGAAAAAGAGGGGCAGAGAGAGGAGGAATAAGCAAGAGAGCCTCCCGGGCGGGTCCAACCCCAAGATCCAGCCAGTCCCGCACCCTACTTCCAAGGGGGGACAGCCTGGCTGCTTCCCGGATGCCGAACCTTGCTGCAGGATCCGGCCCCTCCCCTCGCTGCCCTCGAACCTTCACCCTGCAGCCCCCCCCCCAGGCTGAAAGACCCCCTCGCGCCACTGACCGGTGCCTGGGAGGGGGGGCAGGGGGGCAGCCCCCCCTTGGGCCGCACTCTCCCCCCCCCCCGCGCCGTATCCCCAAGTAGAGCCGCCGCCCCCCCCCCCCCAGTGGCCCGGCTCACTCACCCGGCCGGCACGCGGGGCAGGGCAGCTCGGCGGGGCCCCCGCGCTTGCTCGCCCGCCCGCCTGCCCGCCGCGGCCGCCCGCTGCCTGGGCCGGCGGCTGAGCGGCCAGAGCGGCCTGGGGGCGGCCGGCGGGGCCCCTCCTCCATAGAGCGGGCGGCGGAGCCGGCGGGCGCCCAGGCGATGAATGAGCCGGCCGGCCGGCCCGGCGTGGCGCGCACGAGGAAGGCGGGAGCGGAGGAGGGAGGCGGAGGCGGAGGAGGAGGCGGCGCCCGCCCGCTCGCCCCGCAGCCGGCCCGCCCTCCACGCCCCTCGTTGGAGCCGCCGCCGGCGCGGCCGCCTTTCACATGGTGATGAGCGGCGCGGCGCTGCGCATACTGATGCCGCCGCCCTCCGGGCGCGCTGGACGGGACGGGCCGGGCCGGGCCGGGCCGGGCGCTCCGCACGCGCCTCCAGGGAGCCCCCGCGAGCCGGGCCGGGAGGAGGTCGGCAGCGCCGGGGCGCCAACTTCGGCGCAGTTGGAATGCTGGCGGACATTCCGTGGCAGCCGCCGCGGAGCCAATGGCCGGGGCGCTGGAGAGGAGCGGGGCCCGCCAGCCAATGGCCGCGGAGGCCGGGCCGGGGGGCGGGCGGACTTCTGGCTCTGGAGCGCCTCGGCCGGACTTGGGCGAGCAAAGCCGCCGAAGGGCCGCGCCGTGCAGCGGCGGCCGCGGGAGAGCGACCAGGCTCGGGGTGGGTGCGCTGGCCTGCGCCCCCGGAAGCCTCGCTTGCCCGGTCTCCGCCCCCGCCCAGAGCAAATATCCCCAAGGGGGATCGGGGCCGCCGCCCACGGGGAACAGCCCGCAGGCGGCCCCCGGGCAGGGGAGAAGGCGCTGCCGATTGCAGGCGCGCCCGTGCTCGTCTGGAGCTGCCTTATCGCGACTCGGACCTCGGCCCCAACTGGCACGGCGCTCCCGGGTTGCAGCGGTCTCGGGGCAGGAGCCCAAGGCCTGCTGCTTCCGCACCTGCCAGGAATCGAACCGGGGAGCTCGTGCGCGCCAGCTGAGCCGCAGAGCCTCCCGCCGTACTGCCGAAGAGGAGCGCGCGTCGCGGGAGTTCCGACCCCTGCCCGAAAGCGAGGGCCGGTGCGAGGCAGGCGCGCTTCAAATGTCCCCCTCCACACCGGGGAGTCCACGCAGGACGGGCGCATTCCAGATGCCTACGCGTGGGGGCCTCGGGGCTGCGTAGGGCCCCGATCCGTGAGAGGCGGGGAACCGCGAAGGCCCCCCCCCCCGCGGTTCCTGCGCTGCTTGAGTAGGGGCCGCGGGGCCTTTCGCACCTGCACCGCCCGCCCGCCCACGAGTCGCCGTTTGCCCTACAATAAAAATGCGGGTGTGCTGCGAGCCTTTCGTAAAATTGTGGATCTCGTGCCTCGTCTCTCCCATTCTTATCCCGATTTATTTACTGACTTATTTCGCTTCTGCGACGCCTTTCTCCTTAGTAAGAACCCAAAGCGGCGGGCATCGTCCGCCTCTCCTCCATATTTATTCTCACAACAACCCTGTGAGGTAGGTTAAGCTGAGTGTGCGGCAGTCCCAAGGTCGCCGGCAGAGCGGGGGATCGAACCTGCATCTCCCAAGATCCCAATCTGACACTCTAACCACTGCACCAGGATGGGTAGTCGCGTTGGTATCTGTGAGTTGTAGCTGCAGCTGAAGAAGTGAGCTGTGACTCGCGAAAGCTCATACCCTACCACAAATGTTTGTTAGTCTCAGTCGCCGGTTGTTAGTGCAATCCTAAACAGAGTCAAGACAGTCTAAGCTGACTGGAGTAACTCTGTTTAGGATTTCACCGCTATAGGTGCTGCGGGACCACTGCACCGGAGAGGACGTTCTCCCTTCCCCGTTTAACCTTTACAGCAATCCGGCCCGGAAGGCTGGCACGGAAAGAGCGGCTGGTTCAGGATCGCGCAGCGCGCTCCGCGGCAGACGGGGGATTTGAACTCGGGACGGCGGTGCACCACAGGCACACCCCGCCTCCGTCGCCCGCCTTTGCCTACTCCTCGCCCCCCTCCGGGGCTTTGCGTGGCCCGCAGGGGAGAGGGGGGCAACTCGAGGCTCGCCGTGCGAGAGAGCAGGGGGCACGGGGCGGCACGTGTGGAAGCAGGCTGCGGAGGGCGCGAGTCATCAGCGCCTCCCCGGCTGGAGCCTCGGGGGCGCCCGCCGCTGCCCGAGATTCCATCAGACCGGGGCCCGCCCGCCCCCCGGGACGGGGAAGGGGCAGCGCGGCCGGGCTTTTGTCTGCGCGCCGGTAATTGGGCCTGACAGCTGCGAGGCAAACCTGACAGCGGGCGCCTCTTGCCGGGCGGGCGTGATTGGCAGCAAACACCTGATTAATGCGCGCAGATTAGCAGATAATGGACATCTGTCAGCCGTAATGACCGAGGAGGGCCTGGCCTGTCACCAGGCGCGTGATTGACAGGCGCGGGGGGGGGCGGCCAGCCACGTGGGCACCGGGCGGAGGTAGGGGTGGAGGACGCCCCCCCCCCAGGCTGCCGCCGCCGGGTTCGCACGTGCAGGCCCGACACGCATTTCCCAGACTGCTCGTCGCTGCCCCTGGGGAGGCGGGAGGGTCTGGCCTGCCAGTGCGGGCGAGGGAGGGACTAGTCAGGCGGGACCTGCGGCGGGCTCCTTCATGATGCCGGGACGGGGGGCGGCGCGCCTTGCACGCACTCGCGGCTCCCCCCTCCGCAGCCATCGGCCGGGCGAACCACCCGGAAGCTGGGCGCCGGGGCCGGAGCCAGCAGCCCGCTCGGGGCCCGTCGCTCCTGTCCGGGCTGCCAGGCGGGCTTCCAGCAGCCCGGCTCCGCCGCCCTCGCCTGACCCGGGGCCCGGCGGGGAAGCCCTTTGGCTCCGGCCAGCCGCGGCTGCCAATCACGCCCGCGCGCAGCCTCCCCGCGGGGCTTCCCGGCGCTGCCGGCTGCCGACCCGCGCCTGACCCCCGCCAACTCCTGCCCGGCGGCCGACAGAGCCGCCTCCGCCGAGTCGGGCAGCCGTCGGGCGCGCAGGGGCAGCGGCCAGCCCCGCTGCCCGCAAAAACGCCGCGCCGCCCCCGGCCCCCGCCGCCTGGACGCGCTCAGAGGCGCTCTTGCCCTGGCGGCGCCTGAGCCGGAGGCAGCCCCCCCTCCCCCCGCGCCCCGGGTCTCGACGGCGGGCGGCGCCGGAGCGGCCCCGCCTCGGGAACGAGCAGGTGGCGCGGCGGGAGGCCCGCGGCGGAGCACAAGGCCGCGCCAGCCGCGTCGCGGCGCCCTCTGCTTTCCGGGCCGGCCCTGATGCGACCGGGGCCGGGGCGGCCCAAGCGAGGGGGCCGGGCGGGCCAGACCCGGGGCGGGACTTGCTCGCGCCCTCCAAGGCTGGCCGGTCCCGCCCGCCGCTTCTCCTCCGCTACAACATGAAGCAAGGGCGCCCCCTGCTGGCCGTAACGGGCACTCGCGGGCTGCTGAAATATCGCTGGGGGGCGGACGCGTAGAAATCCCTTGGGCGCCAGGCAGGAGCTCGCAGCATGTGCGCCAGGAGCGAGCTCGGAGGGAAGGGGGCAACGAGAGCAGTTGCGTCCCGTTAAATACGGAGCCCGGGAGCTTCAAGCTCTCCACTCTCGGCCTCTGTGCAACGGTTACAGACCACCTTGCGGGGTTGTTGGAAGGATTCCTTACGTATTGAGAAGATGCGGTAAGGGCCTGGTTTCCCCTCCCCCCATAGCAACAGGCAAGCAGGGGGTCCCGATCCATTTGCGCAGGAAGGCGCTGGCGAGGCTCAACAAACCCCTCCACAGCCGCCAGGGCTTCCCGGGCTGAGTTGGAGACGGTTCACACGAAGAGAGAGACGCGTGTGAGAGGCCGCCCTCTTCCGGCCTCGCAGATGTTTGTTCCCAAGTCTGTGGCTAACCCAGGAGCACGTTTTTCGACGCCTGTCCTGTTCGTGTGTGGCCATTGCTATTGGCCTAAATCATTAAGAAAAATCAGATTTAGCGTGTGTGTGCCTGTTTTCATGTGCTGCTTTCTTTGTGGATAGGGGCGGCCTCTCACAATAGAGGGCAGTAGCCTAGACCACCCTGGACCCCTGAAAAGCCTCTCCCTGCTAAAGAGAGATGACGCCGCAAAGCATTTTTTGCAGAATATTCAAGGGTGTATGGCCCAAGCAAGGAGGGCACTCCCAGCACTGCTTTCCCGATTGGTGGCTCAGGGCTTACATGCCAGCAGCTGTGGCAGATCTAGGAAGATTGGGAACACACTCGAGGACCCCCCCCCCATCTCTATGGTCTTTAGCATAAAGATTTGGTGAGATCCTAGAGCATCGCTTTGGGTTTGGATGCAGTTCCTCCCCCTTCTACTGCAGCAGCGATTAAGTAACCCTGAGGTGCCGGGGTGGTCGGTGGCCACTCAGGCCAGCTGGCAGGGTTCAAGGTCTCATACATCACGTAAGCAACTGGTGTGCTCCCAGAGCCTGCGCCCTTGGGCACACATCTGATGGCCGAGAGCACACCCTGCTACACGCCTGAATTGTTCCCTCACTTGCTGGATCACACGCCCGTTCTTAAGAGGTCCAGCTTGCAATGAGCAGGGAATAAATGAAGTAAATACAGAGCTGCTCTTCATTTTCTTTCTTCTAAAACAAAACAACATGGCCTAATGGTTAAGAGTGTCAGACTTGGCCCTGGAACGACTGGGTTTGAAGCCCATTCTGTGCAAGAAGCTCACTGGGTCTCACCTACCTCATAGGGTTGTTATTGTGAGGATAGGGTGAAGATCAGCTACTTTGGGAGCCCATTAGGGAGAAAAGCAGAATATATATATATATATAAATATATATATATATATTTAAGTACAACAACTGTGATGCAGGAGCACCAAACTCACCAAGTAGCCTTCAAAGCCCAGCCCCTGCGGACACCCCTGCCATTTCCTTTTGGGTAGAAAGCGCACTCACTGGCACAGAGGGCTGAACCGGTTCCTTCCAAGGCCGGATTAGCCCGGATCACCTTCCGTTTCTCACATGGCACAGACTGCTGTATAGGGAAAGGGCCGGTGGGGGATCTTTCCTTGGGGGGCAGCAGGAGGATTAACCACATCCCGACTCCTTAGGATGCAGTCCCGTTTAGCCGATGCTGCTCTGCCTTCCGCTGTGTTCAAAAGCTCCCCCGCAGACTGAGGAACCTGACACCAGAGACTAGTTCAAGTCCGCCTGATCAACCTTCCCACCCCCACCATTCCAAGGGCATCTCCCACGCACAGTAACATGCAGGGTCCCGCCCCCCCTGCAGCCATGAGGCCTCGTGATTTAAATTCTACGCAAGCAGCGCCTGGTCAGAAGCTTTGGTTCTGCGTTTGTCAAGCCAAGTCACAGATGCCCGTTTCATGCAGGAGGCACCGTGGTGCCCGCCCCGCCCCTCGAGGCACATCCACACAAGTCTACAAAGAACTGCTTCCAAAGATGGGGAGGGGGGGCAACACTGACAAGCTTCTGTTTGCCAAGCTAGAGGTCCCCCCACCCCACCCCGCCCAATCAGGCTGCAAACATCTTTACCAGAGTTGAAGAAGCAGACGCAACGCAAAGGCCGCGTGCGTGTACAGAAAGAGGCATGAGCACAAACAGCCACATGGGGGATCTGGAGTCCCTTTTTTTGTACAAGATTGATTTATTAACTATGATACATATCACGTAAGGCCTTTTTAAGTTTTTACACCATTCCCATTGAGACACATACAATACTCTGTAGCAAATACATGATTTTTTTTCTTTTTAAACTCAGCAGAAAAAAGGGCTTTTTTTGTTTGCCCAGAGCTTTCAACAATTTCATGCACTAATTGGATTGGCCTGGGGGGGGAAACCACAAATTGTTTAAAATGTCCTTAAAAGAAGCATTAAAAGAAATATATTCTATCACCAATAACTAAAGGATGTTGTTAGGTTTCTAAAATACAGAGAAATAACCATTATACTTTTCTTTACATACAGATCTTTCAATATTTTGTTTCTGTGAAAAAGAGTGTTTCGGGCACATACTTAGCTGGAACTACTAACACGTTGTTTTTAATTATCATTAATCTTTTTTCTTCAACTCCAAAAAGAAATTTGTTAATTCAACATATATAGAGATTATTTTACATGTGAAAATACAAGTACCAGGGGAAAAAAAATAAGCTGAGTGCAGAACTAAATCCAGCTGTTCAGGGCAAGCTTTATTCCCATACAATTGGAGACACAGATGGGACTGTTTTTTTAATGTACACAGGAAAAAAAATTAATTTTATTTAAACAATAACTTATGCCCTGCCTTAAACTACATTTAAAATACAATATTTCTATCGTATTTCAACTTTACAAAAGGTGGGAGGGAAGAGTTAAAACTAACAGTAAAAACTAGGACCTATTACACAGGCTGGCGGGGGGGGGGGAGATGCTTCCTCCAAACTGAACCTCTACGGAAAACTAGTCAGTTTGAACGGACAGATTCACTTCAGGGGCTGCTGGTGGTCACTGCTTGGCCTGCGGACCACCCAGCACATCCCACTGGCTAGGTGACACAAACCAAAGAGAAGCTGCTGCACAAAATGGCTGAGTTAACAAAGTTGACAAGAACTAATCCAGGCAAACAATTCAAAACTGCGTTTTGTTTTCAAAAATTCCTCAGTTGGGTTCCTTTTGAGTTTTTTTTCCTTTAAAAAAAGAAGAGATCATACATATAAATTCTCTGATCGACTGCAAGAGTGCGGAGAGGAAAAGACGATGGGGAGGGGCCGTGGCTCAACGGTACGGCCCGTGCTGCTTGGCACGCAGAAGGTCCCAGGGTCCGTCCCTGGTACCTCCAGTCAAAACCATCAGGCAGCAGGTGAGGTGAAAGACTTCCACCTGAGACCCCGGACAGCCACTGCCGGTGAGAGCAGGCGATACGGAGTCTGATGGACTGAAGGTCTAATTCAGTATAAGGCAGCTTCATGAATGACGGGTCGCCACCGGAAAGCAGGCAGCTTGTTGGACCTTGCCGTGTTGGTCATTTTCAACCACAGGGTGGAGTGGCTTGCTTGTTAAAGGAAGTAGCATAGAGTCTGCGGCATGTTTTCTATTAAAGCAAAGCCCAGGGGATCCCTCTTGGAAAGTAAGCTATAGGGGCCTTTGCTCAGAAAGAGCCATGGCAAGGCAAGCAGGAATCTGCCCTGACTGGCTTTTGGGAAGAGTTTCAGCTTACCCAGCTGGGCAGTGATCTGCAATCTTTGAGAGGTTTTAAACCAGGCTTGGGGAAAGAGTTGGCGAGAGACCATGATGGACTCTGCCTTCTTTATAACAACCAATCCCCAGCCTCTGGGCAGTAACCTCAAACCCACATACTTCTCAACTGGGACCACTGACTCCACAATGGAGAAAGGCAAGAATAGTTGGGCTGCACACACAGGAGAAGACCCTGCACTCCCCACCCACCCCCACCCCCCGAGAGGGGCACACCGTTTGTGGCAAAGGAACATTCCTGCTTTGGCAGAGGAGGACAGCAGGTCAACTCCTACAAGAAGAAATAGCTAGTCTTGGAAAGCCCCTGGCAACCAAAGAGACTTTAGGTAGTTTAACTTTTCCCCACAGGAGAAAAGAGATTTAAACCCAGTTAAAAGTGGGTACTAGAAGTCACTTACATCAAGAGGCAGGGTGGGAAGCAAGTAGGTAGAAGAGTTATCAGAGAAAGTCTGTTCTGGATCACTAACTACATATCTAGTCAACTGGTATGGCTGCAAATAGGAAAAACGGAAGGGGGAGCGCTACGAGGTCCACACAGTCCACCTTACACAAACACAGCAAGCTTCCTCATTTCACTGCGTCAGGCAGGAACAGGTCCAAACAAAACTAAGCCTATTGCATACCTCCAACGAAGGACGGACTCTGAAGGCCATAGGAAGCAGACAGCGGCTTCCCAGTAAGTTTCCGCTGCCAAGCCACTGACCCCACCTCTGAAAACCAGGCAGTGAGCACTACTTAGGGGTGTGGGGGGATAGTCAAGGGGTGGACAGTGAACTGGAAAGAAGGAAGATTGATGGAACGCCATGGTGGTCAAACATTCCTAAGGAAGGCTGGCCTCACATCTCAACAGGTGTCGATAAGAGGTCTTGGAGATGTTCAGCATCAGACCGAGAGAGAAGGCACAGAAACACACCTTTGCATGCGCACCAGAAGTCACCCACCCCAGGCAGAAAGCAGCAGTTTCCAGCCTAAGGTGGTGGTAGTGACATCTCAATGCCCACAAGCACAGCCCAGCACTAAGCAGCCCTCGCTCCGGTCAAGAGGAAGGTTGGAGGGGAAACCTCCCAGCACCATTTTCCTCTGCCCTATGTGATTTTTAGCATTATGCATGCATAATTAAGAGAGAGGTGGAATATTCGGTTTTCCTTTTGAACATTCTAAATCCCCCCCAATATTTACATTAAAAGCTTCATTTTCAAACACATGAGAATATAAAAACTTGAGAGGGGACAGTGTTTTTTTTCAAGCACATGATCCTGTCACAGATACAGCTTCTCAATGCAATTTTAAAATAATGAGCAGGTAATTCAGCTTATTTAGAAGAGAGACTTGGTGGCTAAAGATGGGGGGGGGGGCGGAGAATGACACTATGCCAGAGAGGAGCAGAATGAAGATGGAGCTTGACTACTGAAGGGGGCTAGGACTCCACCCCCTTCCCTCCCCCAGTTAACTCAGGCATCCTTGAAATTCCCAAAAAAGTGATAAACCACAGGTTGTTTTAAAGTGCGAAGAGACAGAATGGATGGCATAGGGATACAGCCCCCTTCCATCTTCCCAGTGGTACCGTGGAAATTCCAGTTTAAAAACCGCTCTGTTCCTAAGGATAAGCATTGCCCCTCCCATCCCCTCCCTCACGGGTGCAACTGACGCAGCACAGTGGCAGCACCAAGGCCCATTTTCTCTTCAACAGTGAACCTGGCACTTACTGGTTCTCCCCCTACTGGTGGACTTCTTTGCTTTTCCCCCCATGTGGAAACCGGCAGAGATCACTTGTAGCAAAGGAAGGTGGGCGCTGTGTACCCAAACGCACATCCTGGCTAGGAAGGGCATGAAAGACCACAGGTTTAAGGGCTGATGCGAAGATCAGAGCAGCTTTCGGCATGAGACAATCAGTGCACTACACAAGGGCGCACAAAACTGTGGAGCTGTGGCACACACATCTATGCAGAGTAGGGGCAGGGAGGAGAACGGGCAAAAACAACTCTGGTATATGAGCACAGGGCCTTTCTGGTTTGGGCAAAGCAGTGAAACATGCCACAGAGTTGATCAATCCAAAGGCCTTAAGAACCCACCACTGACCTCAGAAGCTACCCTTCAACATGGTCCTCCCCCTCTCCCCCCAGCGCTTTAGTCTTCAGCATCCCTGGAAACATGTCCTAGGCCTCCAAAGTCAAGCGCACAGAGGCATCCCTCCCAAGAAGTCACAGCAGCATGGAAACACCTCTGGTAGCTCTCCGAACCCCAACTGCAGTCTCCCCTCAATTCAGCGCTCGGGAGGGGGGAAAGTATGACAGACCTGCAACTTCCTCAATTTCACTCCTGCATCATGGCTCACACTTTTTTTAAAAAAAACATTTCCACTGGCAACTCTTTAACAAGCTGTGGTTCTAGCCCCCCATTTGCAAGCAACCCCATGCCCCACATACATACAAACAAAAACACACACACTCTAACAGTGTTTCTGTCCACGTAGTGTTCCAAAGGAATCAAAACCCAAGTCAGACAGCAAAACATTTGACAGTTTGCAAAACATGTGCGTGTGTGCCTGCTGCCTGCCTGCCCTTCTAAGTGCTAACACCAATATTCTGTTGGGGAAGGAGGAGTGAGGCAAGAGATATGCAGTGATTTGTCAAGTGAAGACAGCGGAACCAGGCCAGACCAAACCCAGGCTGTCTCCTCCTTACCCTCCCTTCAGGAAAAAGAGCCGGTGTCAACACTCCCTTTGTGGACTAAGAACAACCCAACCAGCAGGACTGAAAGGGAGGGGGGGGGAGAAGGGATTGTTACATTTCTCTAGTGTCCCTTTCTTCCCTCACCCACTTCGGGAGTTCCTTCTCACTTTAGGATCGGCAATTACTTCACAGTCAGGAGAAAAGTTACATTCCGGCCTTGTCAAAACATAAAAAGCCTTTCCTTTGATGGACATGTTGGTCCAGACCTTCAAAGCAGCTAGGCTGAGATGACATGAATTGGTCTAAGCTGAAACCATGGTCCCCCTAAAATCGGCGAGATGTCCAGCAGTGTAGAACAGGCCTTGGGTATAATTTGTGGAATGTGTCGGGGGGCTCCACCTCTGTTCTTGTACAGGCAGAGGACGGAAGAGATTCCCCAACGCCCGTCCAAAGCCTCTGGTCTGAGCCTCCCCGCTGGACTTGGCAGTTTTCATACAGGGCTCCAGGTTTACTCAGGTCAAAGTTTATCCCCACTGAACAGGTTCATCATTCAACGAGAGGCTCAAGTCCTCACCCTTCGCCAGAGCAAGGTCCAAAGATGCCCCTGACCCAGCTGGCCCTTCCCGTGCCAGGCACTGAGGCAGAACCAAGGCTCCACAGGTGTCCGATGCCCCAACAGGATTCTGCTCCATCCGGCTGCTGTTAGCGTGGCTGAGGCTTGCCACAGTGTGGTGAGAAAAGAGAGGCCCAACAGGTGCCAGGACCGAGTTCCCAAGCTCTGCTCTGTGAGAGAGAACAGAAGGAGACCTCTACTTCCTGCGGCTCTGAGGTTCACAGTGTGTGCTGTTCAGCCTGAAGCTGAGGCGGCAGAAGCGGCTGGAGAGGAGACTGCGGAGAGGGAGGAGGAGTCTGTGGAGGAGAAGGCTGGGCCATCACAGGCGTGGAGGAGAGGAAAGGCGTGCTGGCGGGAATGGTGGAGGGAGAGCTGGGCGTAGCGCCCGGGGGCTCGATGATGGGCCGATGGTAGAAGAAGAAGGGGCACTGGTGGATGAAGAGTTCTATGATTGTCTGGTAAATGCGGGTGGCGGTGAGGGCGTCCATCGTGCTGAAGTCGGGCCTCATCAAGGTGGGCCAGAAGCAAATAGAGAGGTTCTCGCTCGTCATCAGGTTGGTTCTGCTGTTGTGGCTCACTCTGCAAAGATATGGAGAGTGTGCCAGACACGGTTAGCACAGCCCACTCACCCCTGCAGCGGAGAAGCTGGGTGCTGCACAAAACATTTCCCAACAGATTAGCCCCCCCCCCCCCCCAGTGCTTACGGGCAAGGCACCTTGGATACCTCCTGAAGAAGCGGCAGGAGAATCTCCACAATCACGAGAGACTCCAAGCGGTTGGCAAAGGCAGGCCCTGATTTCTGCCCCCATGTCTCTGATGGTCCCATTTCTGTAGCATAGGGAGAGGGGGGGGGGGTCAGGCCCAGAGGCAGACCGGGGGGGATGGGCAGGGCTGGCGGGAGACGCTGGGCTGGCCAGAGGTGCTTGCAGCAGGCCTGTGGAAAGCAGGGTCTTAATCCCCCATCCTAACTCATATGGATATTTTATATCATCTCCTTCTCTTTCCAAGAGTATTTATGGAGTGAAAGAGTGCTGAGGACTAAAATCAGTCACTTTGTTCTCTAAACCAGAAGGCTGTTAGAACGATGCCCTTCAAGCCCCGCAAGGCTTCTGCTGTATGTCAGAGACCACAAGTGCAGAACCAAAGGGGCTAGGTGGTTAATTCGGGAAAGAGCAGAGCCTGGTGAACATGATCTTTGCCAAGCAACCAATGCCCTGTGGCTGTGGCTAATGAAACTGGGGAGATGGCAGGCCTGATGCAGCCTCTGCCAGATCACCGCTGCCAATTTCTGGAGCAGCAGAATTTACTGAACTTAATGAGACCCTTGATAAATGTGGGCTTAATTGGAAGACTTGTCAAGGAAGAGTTTCACTCCAGGCAGGCTCTGCTGCCTCACTGTGGCTGTGAAATGAGCCAGCATTTGCTTCACGTGGCTCTGACGCTTGTTCAAAAAAGCCCACTGGTCAACCAAAGGGGCACAGCCCCACCTCCCCTCCCTATTCTCAGGGGGACACAAGGAACACATGCTGGACATACTTGTTCAAATGAGAGATGACATATTTGAAGACCTCGTAGTTCTCCTTGGGAAACTTCCTCAGCACCTCCTTTAGGGCGTGCAGCTTCTGTTCTCGGTCATTAATCTCTGTGTAAAGGGATAAAAGGACCAATAAACAAACAGGTATTCATGACCCTCGCTGTCCACAAGGAACACAAGCAGCGATGTTGCTTCAAGAACAAAAACCCAAGCAGGGACCAAGACACTTGAGCCTTTTTCTTAAGACAAGGAAGTCACCTGTCAGCACTAAGAGCAGTCACGTGTCCTATGTTTAAACACAGAGGGCTTCACGCGAGGAGGATCCAGATAACTTGAAGGCACCTAAAACCATTCCCCATATTATTTTATCACCACCATGATACATGCCAAGCTACGCTCAATGTACATGTTGTTTTTGTTCTTCAGCTGCCCTTTTACCAAGCTACCCTGGAACAGAAAAAACATGGCTCACATCTGGAAAGGTGGAAGAGATCTAACCATAGAGCTGTACACTGCTGCTGAGGATTAAAAATACAGTTCTGCCTCGCCCCCTAGTTTATAACTTGTTCTATTAACTGTTAACACTAAAAGCATAACTTTTCTTTATTAAAAAAAGGGTTCCCTCAGAGGCTTACATTCAGAAACAGAGTCCATGAAATTCTAGGCCCAATCAGTGCTTTCCTAGTGGTTAATTCTACATGGAGAGTTCTGGAGCCGGGTGCAGGGATTTCCCAGGAGGGACAAGACGCCAGCAGGGCTGCAATCAAGTTCTTAATATTCAACCTGCTTCAAAAAGTGCTAGAAAATCAGCATGTTTTCAAAGAGGACTCATTTAAGTGGATAGTTAAATAGGTAGTTGGTCTAAAATAGGAATGACGGGATTTTTGTCCAGTGCCACCTTAGAGACCAACAAGAGTTTCAGAGGGTATGCTTTCAACGGTCAGAGCTCCCTGACTCTCGAAAGCTTGCCTTCTGAAAACCTTGTTGGTCTCTAAGGTGCGCTGCATGAAAATCCTGCTAAATTAAGTGGAAATCTCTCCCTACACACTCCTGAATGAGCATCCCCTTCAGCCCCTCACTGCCACCTCACGTCCAGTGATAAGTACCTTCCTCTTCCTCTGAGGTAGCCCAGTTCAGTCCCATACCACCTGATAATCCAACACTCAACCTTCTTTCTTTGGCCTTGCTTCCAGGCAGTTGTAAGCTATGCACCTGCTTTTAAACAGGGCCGGGAGCAGCACAAAAGGTCCACTCCCTGACTAATGGCGACTTCTATGGTGAAAGCATCACGTAAGTACACAAGGTAGAAGGTTACTCACTTATACTGTGCTTATTCCAAGTACCATTCAAAGCAACTTACAAAGATTTGAAGTTAGGCTCCCGTTCATTGTAAATGGGGTTTGTGGGGAGAAATTTCCAGCATTTGGTGCCCCACAGAGCCCAGATATGCTACTTTCCTACTCTGCAGCCCCTTGGCACTGCCCCAAATCCCTGACCATTCACAATGAGACTGCCATTGCTGGAAAGAGCTCAGAGCGACAGCTGTTTTATTATACTGTGCTATCATTTGATGTAACCTGCGTAAGTATGTTTTTTTAAGACAGCAAGCTGTGGCACTCTGGGGTCATTTATTCTGCTCACTGAGGACAAAAAATGAAATAAAACCGAAAAGATGCTGCCTCAGCAGTTCTCAACACAATGGAACTCTTTTTTCATGCTGTTTTGTTTTCCAGCTCTAGGTGGCACTAGAGGTAAAACACAAATTTATTCACTCAAGCCCATTAATGCCCTCTCAAAATAAATTTTTTTAATAGCTCTGTCAGGAGAGGTGGACTGCAGCTCTGTTGAGAAGAGGGTTTTATCAGGTCTACAGCAGACCCATTTTTTTCTTTCTTAGTGTAATTTATGCATGCATTTGATCTTTTTCTTTACGGCACTCAGAGGGGCCCCTTAAGGTTCTGACCACAGGAGGCAGGTGAGACAAGTCCTCATGCTCAAGAGATGCCTGCAATTTGGCCTTCTTGCCAACTGAAATCCACAGCCCTTTGTTATCGCATTTGTGAATTCAAAAAGCTGCAGCTCCCCTTCGAAGTGGCATTAAGAATAGATGGATGAGACCAGTAGTCCATCTAATCCAGCATCCAGTTCCACAGAGCAGTCAAACAGATGTCCCCAGGCAGCCTTCAAGCACGGAATGGAAGCCAAAGCCTCCCACTGCTATTGCTAGCCAGCACGGACATTCGCAAGCTTAAACAGGGGTTTCATTTAGTGGCTGTGGTTAATAGCCATCGACGGGCCTGTACTCCATCAGTTTGTCCAACACCCTTTTTAAAGCCAAATGAACGAAGAACATGGAAGTATATGGAAAACGTCATCCTCCCCTCGACCCAGGCCTTGCCTCCATTCTTAATGTTCTTTGTAACCCTCCTCACAACATGTTTTTCAGCTTCTTTTCCATCCATCAAGTTCGCCTTGCAATCTTTTCCAGTTCTTCTGTATGTTGCTTAAAAAACAAGAGTCCAAAACCAGCCACTACTAGCCAGTGTTAAGTAGAGAGACTTTACTCCTTCCCTACTAAGATTCTATATTAGAGCGGGATTCTTGTTTGGCATATAGTGCTGCATTAAAATACTTTATTATCTGGAGGGACATGTTCTTATTTCTAATAATGTTTTAAAAATAATTATTTTATAATAATTATGATGATAAGTAATAGTAGTAGTGATCGCTAACAGAAGTAATAATAACAGTAATAACTGCACGTATATACCGCTCCTCTAGACAGATTAGTGCCTCACCCAGAGTGGTGAACAAGTTAGTGTTGTTATTATTCCCACAATACAGCTGGGGCTGAGAGGAGGGGCTTGCCCAAGGCCACCTAGTAAGGGGGGGGCTTTGAAGTAGCACTGAAAAATAATCATGATTTATATAGGGCACTTTTCACCACCAGAAGGCCCTATTTAAATACCTGGAACCTTCACTGGGAGAGTTCACATGGCTCTGCCCAGGATAAATGGCTACAAGAATCAAGACATCCAGCTACTGGGAACTGCATTTTAAGAGCATCTATATTTTCAAATACTGCTATTGTCAAGAGAGCCAGAGACAGCCTGGAAATTAGAGCAGGCGCTTCTTAAAAAATGGATGACCTTCATAAACTAAATTATGTAGCAGCTTAAGAAGAAAGGCTCATAGAGAAAGGACACTGGACAGATTTCTACAGTTTTACATTTGAACTTGACTAAGCTAAGTTAACAAGCAAGTGGCAATTTACAGCAAAGCAGTTGTGTCTGGGGGTTCTGGCCTTTACAAGAATATCCCAGGATATACTGCAAGAGCCTGAAGAACTGGGAGTGGGAAGTAGAGAAGGAATTAAATTAGGATTAAGATATGCACAGAGGGGCCCCTGCTTCTATGAACGTTGTGGGTCCCCAAACAAGAGGAAAGCTAGCTCTTGTATTAACAAGGAGAAGGATCCAGACACTCCCCAGTGCTTTAAAAATAGTAATTGTTTTCTTCTAAAAGCCAACTGGCATGCACTCACTGTGAGCCTCCACCAGTTCAATCTGCATGTTGTAGGGTACAAGAGGGTCAGGCAGCTCTGAGAAGAAACTCTTCATGGCTCCAGCCACAGCATTCACTGTGAAGTCCTTCTCTGCTAGGTCCAGGCTGTGATCTGCAAAGAGAGAGTTCAACAGTCACACCTTATGAACTGCAGGAACCACAAGGAGCCAGGTAAAATGCAAGAACAGGGCTCTCACTACTGAGGGGCTGACAGCCCTTGCTAATGTCAGACTGCTTACCGAAGAACTGGTACGGGGGTGGGCGGGTGGGGGGAGAAAGTGCATGTGTAGGGGAATGGCTGGCTACAATTTTAGCAAAGTCATTATATTTATTTGATTTCTACCCTGCCCTCCCCATGAATGGGCTCAGGGCAGCTCACATCATCATAAAATACAATTAATTCGTTATAATAAATACTGTTATAATAAGAGGTGGGCACAGTCTGGAAAATTGACCAAAATTTTGCACAGTCCGGCCCGGTTCATGGTTTGCGAACACACAGTTCACAGGACTCACGTTTTTCATGAATTTTGGTCCGTTTGGGCTGGTCCATTGGTCCAGACATTCTGGCGCCAACCTATCAACTCCCTAGGCATTGGAGAGGACGTCCGCAGATCTTTTGCAGCTCTTAAAAACTTAATAGGCAGCTCTGCCTGCCGAGCAGAGAGCTCCTATTCTGCTCTATGGAGCAAGGAGCAAGAATGAATTCCCTAGGCAACGGAGGGGTGAACATTCTGCAGCCAATCTTAGCACTCAAAACCTTGATAGGCAGCTCTGCCTGCTAACCAGAGAGCTCTCATTCTTCGCTATGCAAGCAGGAAGCAAGAATGAATTCCGTAGGCAAGGGCTGGGAAGGTGTCTGTGTGGTGAGGAGGGGGCTTTTCCCCCACCCTTTTCTGTTTGATTTTGCCTCATTGGAACTTTTTGGTGCTGCTAGCCAATGCAAGTCAATTGGCATTTGCAACTCCAGTATCTACTGGAAGTTTCCTGGGGGCAGCCGCTTTGGGGGTCTGTAACTTGGATGTCCAAAATGCAATCTTGACCAAACTTGGAGGGTGGCTGGAAAAGAGGCTGCTGAAGATTCTCTGCAAGTTTGGGCCCTCTGGGTATGAAGGGGGCGGAGCCAGGGCTGCCGGAAGTGACAGACCATGGACCAATCCGTGAATGGGGCTGGTCTGTGAAAAGTCTGTGGTTTGTGAAAATTGACACACCATGGGCTAGTGGTCCATGGGGTCTTCCTAGTCCATGCCCACCTCTAGTTATAATACAATATTATAATACAATAAATCAGCTATGAAATCAGTAACACTCTTAAAACTGAAGAGTCCAATAGCACCTTTAAGACTAACCAACTTTACTGTAGCATAAGCCTTTGAGAATCACAGTTCTCTTTGTCAGATGCATGGAGGGTAAGAAGAAACTGGTCAGATATATAGGTGGAGACGGGAGCGGGGAGTAGATGCAATCAGTAGCTTCTGATAATGAGAAGTAACTGATCCCATTATCAGAAGCCACTGATTGCATCTACTCCCTCCTCCCCTCTCCAAAAAGCGCTGAGACCTGCTCTCTGCTTTTGTATTTATATACATTTCTCTCATCCAGATCGGGCCTTACCTTGATCAAACTGCCGCTGTAAACTCTCCATCTCGGACTTGTTTCCGCTCACTCGATAGATACCTTCGGTACTCAAACCTGAATAAGAAAGAAGAAATTAAGTCAGACTAGAAAATAACTCCTGGGGTGTGGGGGGGGGGGGGCAACCACACTAACACTGGTGCGGGGGCGGGGTGTGTGACTTCAAGTTAATGTAAAAGGGTTTAAGGAGAGTATCAAAAGAGATGGGGAAGCACAACACAGCTGATCCCTGTCACTGGTCTACAAAAACTCACTTTTAATTTGCACACACACACACACCAGCAAGCTCAAGATAAAGACATACCTGATAGAGGTAAACAAAAATACTGGACAAATGAGTTTCAAACTGAGCCTCTCTCTTCTATCACCACCAACCCACCCCCCTCCCAATCTCTACATTAGATGTGCAAAGTCAGGTTTGCTACTGTTTAAGGTCCCCTAGATGTCCGAGACACAATGGAAACCGCTCAAGTCCTTGTTCCTTTCCCATCTCCCCAAGGGAAAAACCAACCCACAAAGGCAATTCAGACATAATATGCAGCAGTCTTGCAAGGAATACATGACACTTTCTTACTAAAAGTCAGACCCCTATCTAACCTAGCACTCTCTCTTCCAACCAGCAGGGGCTCTCAGTGGCTTCAGGCAGATAAAACCTTGCCCAGACCTATGACCAGAGACCTTCTTCAGCAGGGAATGCCAGGGACTGAACCTGCCAGAAACGTGTGCATGCCACTGAGCTATAGTACTGCCCCCAGAGTGTAACATTTTAAAGAGCAGAAGACTGGCGAAGAGCCTTGCTTGAATCTTGCCACTATCACAAACTCCTTCCATGGGCTTCAGGGAGCTATTCTTTCAGCCTCTTCCCCAAATACAATGTGGGAATAGCATTACTAATCTACAAAGCTGTCATAAGGATTACAAGGCACCACTTGGGAACCACCACTCTGAATACCTGAAAATGCTACATCAATGCTTACTGCAAGGTGCCTATAACATGCCTTATCAATTTTAAGGCCCTGCATTGGAAGGCTTCTTCTCCCTCAGAGGAAAGTGATTCTGGCAGCACAACAGATCCATGGGACCTAACCAAACATGCGGCTATGAGAGAATTAAGGGGATTGACCTCATAAAACAGGAAGGACTTCAGTAACACTGTAAGTGGCAAGAGCAGAGCATCACAATTCAGCAATGATTTTATATTTGCCACATTCGTGGAAGCCTGTATTTGGAGACAGAGAGGCAGGATGCATGCCTCCCAGCCTGGGAACAGATTGATGGTAGGTGAATCTGGAATGAGGATTTATTCGAAGTACTGATCATCAACTGCATGGCTTAAAAGCTCCTAATTGCTGGAGAGGCTGCCTGTACAGGGACCTCATTTCATAGAAAGCAATTCACCGCATTGGGGAGGGAAACTGGGTTAATGGACCAGCCCAGAGGGCCGTATAATTCCAAGCCTAGAACAAAAGGATCACTGTGCCTCTCCAACGGGGAGTGAGAAAGCAGCTGCTGCTGCTGCCATTTGTCTTCCTGTAGCCTGAAGTCTAAACTTGTTAATGGACAACAAGACTACTTGAAAACAAACGAACAACCACTACCTGTCCTGTTTGCTCAGAGGCAAGGTGAAGTGGTTGCCCTCAGCCGAGAGATTTTGGGCACCACTAAGGGCAACTAAGTGGAAGCAGGACAGGGCAGCCCCACCGAAAAGTGTTCCTATGCAAGCCTCACTGACTGACTCTTATGATTTTGCTCAGCTCACGTTAAAGTGTGTGTGTGGGGTGGGGGGATGGGTGTGTTGCTTGCAGTGAACCATGTGTATTTGGGGGGTTTCGCTTAAGCCACCGAGATCTCTTAAGCCAGCTCTTCTATAGAAACACTTCTCAGCTGTGTTTTTCACATCAGTTTGGTCAAATGGTAATGAAAAACTTCAACTGCCCAGTGAAAGGCTTTGAATGCTTAAAGCCCAGCTTCACACAAAGCGCCCTGCAACACCTCTTGCAGCAGCCTGTTTCCTTGTCATTAGGATGCCTCAGAATACACCATTCCTGCATTTCGATGGCAAATGGGGGGCTGTTCAGCCATCCCCACCCCCCTGGTTCCATTTTCATACACAACAGGGCCCAGGCAGAAAATCAAAAGACCAGTGCGTTTAAACTAGAGCGAGGGGAAAAGGTACCAGCAAGAAACATGAAGGGCTGTTTGAATGCCCAGGCACAGTCATTAAGAACCCATGCAAGCATGGCTCTCCAGTTTGTAGGCATGACCCTGAATATCCCCTGCTGTACTACGCCAAACAAGCGGGCCTCATTTCTGTGGTAGGAACACAGGCGCTAGTGAGCTCAGACGTTTTAGCAATTCTGTCCTTAAAGCCGGGCTCTACAGACTGCAAGATGGCTTCACGGTTTGCACGCCACTGTGGAATGTTTGGGCGCCTCACATGTATGCAGTCCTCCTGTTCTCCTCTGTGCTCAGATGCTAACAACAAACCATCAACTGCCTCCAAGTTAAGAAGCTGGCAACAGCTTACAAATCATACCATGCACTGGGAGCGATGCAAGTCAACTGTAAAAGCCATTCAGCTTCACAGCATAGAAACAGCAATGTTTAATAAGAGGCTTAATATTTCCTGCAATCCACTTCCATGTTTACATTACAAAATCCTGTCTCACACCAGACTTCGTCTCATACCACAGCGCCTGAGGTATTACAATGAATCCATGTACATGGCAAAAAAGAGAATGGGCATGGCTGTGCAGATGATAAAGAGACCCGGGCAGAACCCCCGCTTTGCCATGAAGCTCACTAGGCCTTGGGTCAATTACCAACAAGACAGTAGGGAGGGAATAGAACTGGGTGTGGAAGAGGACTATGTGCTCTGCCGAGATTTCTTTGGAGCAAGAGCAGCATAAAAACCAAAGAAATGGAGGAAGACAAGCCCTGTTGGCTGCAAGGTACGTTCAAGAGCGCCAAGTCCTTTCTTGTTGATTATACTGCATTCACTCACCGTATGTAATCCACCTTGGATCTCAGCGAGAAAGGGGGATGATAACAAACAGCAACAACAAAAAGATCTAGCTCAGAAACAGGCCTAATCCAGGAAGCAATTAAAGCGACAACTGCGGTCTTTCGCTAAGCAGTTGCTCTGCCTGCAGCTGATTACAGCAGATGTCATTGATCCTGTGAAAAAAGAGGCTCCAACACCGATCTGCCTGATGAGGGAGTTGAGCATCAGGTAGCTGCCAAATATAACGCCTATGACCCAGGGCCACACTTTTTTTTTTCCAAGGTAGAGAGACTAACGAAGGCATTTTACCTGAGCAAGCCCATATTTGGCTCGCCCACTGATTCAGAAACACCATCACTCTTAGCTGCTTCTCAACAATCTGTGGATCAGTCACAACTTCAGGGTTTCCTGTAGCCCAACGGCAAACGAACACAAGGACCAGCAGGATAAAGAAGGCCATGCTAGCAAAACAGTTTCACAAGTTTTGTTTGGCTACAAATAAACCACAGCCTGGGAAGATCAAAAGGCAGTGCACACAGAACAGGAAAAGGGCAATGTGTCTGGACAATCCTGTCAGAAAACTCCCTTTTTTCTAGATAAAAATGTTGCTAAACAGATCTTCATTTTTGTCCTTTCTATACTTTGGTAGCATAAATATCCATGGCGGCGGCGGCGGCGGCAGCAGCAGCAGCAGCTGTGGCTGCCAGCCCAAGGAAGCTCCTGCCGCCCCTTGTGGCCGGCTACAGCTGGTCTTTTAGCTGTGACACGTGTAAGCACTGAGGGAACTTTAGAATAACCAGAAGGACTTCGTGTTTACACAGAGCCTCTCAACACAGGCTGAAATTTTGAGGCTGAGAACATTTTCTGTACTTTAGGGATTCTTTAACCAGCTTGGGGAAACTCAAGACACACACACCATCACGGCTGGTCTCTCCACTTGAGCAGATGGCCTGGAATTTTCTGAACTGCCTGACTGCTACAGCAACCGACTCCTCCAGATATAACCCTCAGACTGTATCTGTGGGGAGCAGAATGCAGTTGCCTTTCAAATAGCTGGAGAGAATCCTGGCAGAATAAGCACATTATAGCTAATCTGCTTTGAGATCCCCCAGTGGCTTCCAATGCAAACACATACACCTCATTCATCAAACATCCCCAAGGTAAAGCTGTAATGGAACCATCAGCAGGCTTCTGCTACAGAAGGGGCACCACTACTGTCTCTCTTGGAACTGAGGCGGCTTTCTTCCTGCTGCCTTCATCTAACAGAAAGAGCTGCACCCACAACTGCTGCAAACCCAACTGCCTTACGCCATGGGGCACTTTCACACATCACAAGAACCTGCGAAACATGGGACTCCGGCACAATTAGTCTTCCTCACAGTGATCTCTCACTCACACTTAGAGCTGCTACTTGTTTAATGAAGGGCAAATGCTTCAAAGCATACATCATTTCGGAGGAAGACTTTTGTTGGGACAGTTAGTATCTTACTAGCTGGGGGTGGAATTTCACTCAACATTTGGAAGGAAAACAGGGAAAATTTAAGAAGCGAATGAGGGCATGTTCTGCAGAGTTCATTAGCTTTGATAAATAGCTCAGTTAACAGCTGGGGGAAACATCAGAAAGATGTTAGGCTTCTGAGCCAGCTGCCTGAGGGAGCTGAGTTGTCCTAGGAGACAGGCTGAAAAAGCTACAAATCAAAATATCCTCCATTCAAACCTCATCATCTCTGCCATGAAATCACTACTTAGCCTCAGGTGATCCACGCTCAGCCTCCACCCTGCCCCACCCCACTACACAGTAAGGCTGGCCTGCCTTCCAGAACTGCAGGATAACATGAGGAAATTTAAAATGCTACATGGTGAGCAGTACCACTACCAAGGAAGGATTAAGATTACAGAGCACCTCTCCCAAGTACAGGCTATCCTACCCCAGGATCTCAGTCGTAAGGATCTTTAACCTAGATGTACCCGGAGATCGCACCGTTTCACATAAACAATTAATTTTTGTGAGATGATGGTTAGCTCTTCATTACTGCGTTTAATTCCCAATCTATATTTAGCACCTGTCCTGCAGAGTTAAAAATACATTAAGACTTCTGCTGGAAAATGAACAGAGACAGAATGGGCCATGTGTGCAAACATTTGCTTAACGTTTTGTTTTTTGTAACACCCCTTCCCTTACAAAGGGATGCGAGGTTACCTTGAATAAAGATGTTCCCTAATCTACAGGGAACTTATTTCATAACACAAGCTACAGTTCCACGATCCACTGCATTTCGGTAACAGTTACATTTCATCCAAATGTCTCCCTTTGGCAAAGAAAAAATACAGATTTTACAACACCTTAAAGGCTATTTATTGTGGCACAAGTTCCCACAGAACAGAGCCCACCACAGATGCCTGAGATGTTATACTTAGCCGTCATATTTTTTATACACACACCACACACACACACACACAAATTATAAGCATAGCTGCCAGAAGACCAGAACTGCGGGAAGTATACAGCCCATTATATTTTTATGTACAGTGTCTATGTTTACAAGATTAGCATACTGACCATTCACAACTCTGGACACAGGTAAAATGTATGTTGCTGAGGGTGGAGGAATAACTGGCCAACTCAGATTGATTTTGTCGTGTTTACCCCAGTAAAATTTAATTGCATTTGAAAACAGAAGTCAGTATGCCACAATACACCCCAAGACAAGTCCTACAAATCAACACACACACACACCCAACACATACACATTCACACAGAGTCATGCTCTAGATGTTTGTATACCAATGAAGTTTCTTTTATATAAAGTATACAGTTAGACAGAAAACAAGCCAATATTAGCTAAGTTTCTAAGGGAACAGCTAGGGCAATGTTGTACTCCAATATTTAACATGGGCAAAGGCACAAAATTATCCTTGCGTAAAGGAAACAATAACTGGTAATCAATTGTCCTTTGGGGTCTCATCCTGCCAGTGACCGTGTGTCCAAAAAGGGCAAAGTGACAGGTTTTTGCAAGAAAAGTGAACTTTCTTCATAAAAGGGAGCAAATCTAGATTAAACAGAGCACTAGACAACAAAATGAAAGTATTTTGTACATTCTGGAATTCCAAGAGCCGGTTCACGCTGCTACCCCTCCGCCACTTATTTTCTGACAAATCTGTAGTCCTGTCTGAATACAAGATCCAATGTTCCAAGGTATAACAAGTTACCGGAAGATGATCCTGCATAAGTCGAAAGAAGCTACTCGGGAATAAAACTCCCCCCACTCTCAGTTATTTCTAGCGCCCTCCACTTGCAGCTGTTTTTTTTCTGCCACACTCTGACAGGGTCTGATGCTACAGAATATTCAAGAGAAGACAGAATTGTTTTTAAAACCTGGAGATATTAACAGTGAAGTGCCACTGCCCCACAGACTGACTCAACTCAGCCTTACATTGTTTCATGGGGTGGGGCGGGGTAATGTTTTAATTTGTCCTCACCAGTCTTCCCTCTAAACGCCTGAGAAGGTTATCTCTTCTTCACATAGGCAGTTTCCACTGAGTTGTGCTGAAGAAAGGTGCGAGACAGCTCAAGAGGCGACTGCCCTGTGCTTTGCATCTTTCACTGGGTATTTTCAATTTGGCAGGGGAAATCTACATACAGGGGAAATGTGCCTTGCTGGAAGTAAGCCATTGCCTTTCACCACTAGCACAGACTTGCGATATTGTGACAGTCTTGATGGGTGCCGGCCTGAGGACCAGCTGCTACTGTTCTTCTAATTTATGGGTTCGTTATGTTCACAGCCAGCTGTGCCATAAGCTTCTTGGGTTTAGGGGGAAAGAAAGGTGCAAATCTTGCACCACACCTGGAGCATCATATGGACTCATTATTGGGTGGCTTCTCTTGTGCTTCTCAAATCTACTAACAACAAAATTGAATAGTTATTTTTATTAAAGCCAGCACATTAATATGTGCCTGGGGAGTAGGAGGGGCGGCATAGGAAGATGCAGAATGAACATGGTTGCGATGATGTCAATGATGTTTTCGAAAGTCGCCAGAATCCTGAGGATCCGGGTTTTCACTAACATCCTTTTTAAAAAAGTGCTCATTGATTAAACAGAACGGAAAGAGTTAACGGCAAGTCAGTTCAACTACATGATTGCCCATGCCAGAGTCACCCACCCCCCACAGGTCATCCTCTGCAGTTCAGACCAGAGCATCAAAAGAAGAACACACAGCAGAAGTTACCGGCGAAGCAAGTGCACATTAAGGGTGCTTTCCAACCACAGAGGTCCTCTAAGCAACTTACAACATGTCATCATAGAAACAATACTGAAAGTGATTCACTAGAAAGCCAAGTACAAATACACAGGTAAGCTTCCCATGGCTCAAAATACATCCAAGTACAGCCATCCGCCCCCCCCCCCCGGTGTAGCATCTACAATGGGGAAGATGGAAGGAAGCAGCCTGGAAAGCGTTTTGCCAGTTTCTTAGAAGGGCTTAGAGACTAAGGCTTTTTCAGCCTGCAGAGCCCTCGGCGAGTCCTGCACCCAAGCTCCAAGGCCACTTCCCAATGCGCCAACTATCCCGAACTTCTATCCCTCCTGGCTCCAACCAGGATTCCAAACAAGGCTACATATTCTGCAACAACAAAAGAAGAACCCAAAGCAAAATAACCACATATGAAACTGTCTTTTAAAATGGGAGATTGAGATTTGTACTTGTGCAAATCCCTCAATAAAAGGATCTGTGTCATTGTATCCGTGACTCCAAAAACTGCATTCCAAGTCAATTACATCAGTGTGCCAAAATTCTGAGGGGGGGGGGCTTCATGAAGCTGCCTGCCTTTTCCCCACTTTTTGGTGTAAAAGGCTCTCTTCCTGATGGATGTAAACAGAACACACCCCTCTCGTCCAGTGTTCCAGCCCTTTCCTTTGTCTCTACAGATCGGAGCACTTGGACAAAGCAAGACATATGTCAGAGACTGGCAAAAATTGAAACAGCAAAAGCACGGAAGTGACTTTATGGTCAGCTACAAGAGCCACTGGAGGACCTTGTCAATTTGTTTATTCCCTGCTCTTGGCCAGCTAGCTATTAAGCAGCAAAGATACCCCAGCCAAAAGCCTATTTTGAATTTACAGTTGTAAGTAGCAAGAGACCCTCAACACATCCACCAGGATTTTAAACCCAGTTTAGAAGTCAGTAAGGGTTAGCGGTTCTGAGAGGGCCTTATTTATAAATAAACTGTTAGTCCTACTGATTAAATTCACACTAGCATCAGAGCAAATGTGGAGATTCAAAAACAACACACACACACACACACACACACACACAAAATCCTCCTGCCACCATACCTCCTAAGCCCCTAGCGAAAAGCTTCTGATACCCGACTTAGATGTCCGCTTATTTTCTTCTTAGGCTTCAAATAGCTCTTATGCTTTCGGCTTTCCTTTCACTTCACCAATACAGTCCAAGGGAAGACCACAAGAGTTTTACACACACACACACACACACACACAGACTGAGCATTGTTTCCATACTCTGCTCACCTAATTACAGGTCAACAAGAACAAGCTACGTTTCCTTCCTAAACTATCAGCATAAACTTAAAATGCACTTCTAGTCCGCATGAGCACTATCTGTACACTCGAAGAGGCAAGTTGCAAGAATCAGAAGTCTAAAAGTCTGAAGGTGGATAAAAATGCATAAACCATGGACGCATGACTAGCTGCATGACTGATGATACCATGCCAAGTTCTAGACATGCCAGCTATTCAAACGTGCACGTAGGTAGACAGAACAGCAACTGTTAGCTGAACGTCACAAGCTGCACATAAATCTGATATTCAAGACTCAAGATTAACAAAGGAGGCTGCTTCAGTGACATACAGGGAAACCATTTTGCTGGAGCCACAGTCACACTAACCCCTCTCTTATAAAAGGTGATATATGAACATTAATTGCTCCCACTTCTGCTGCACAATCATCTCAAATGTGCCCCATAAGAATCAGCAGTGACAAGTTCTGAAGTCATTACTGAGGCCTTTGTGTACCTCTGTATTAATCATGAAAACACTGGAAAGAAATGTTTCTTTTTACTTTTTTTTTTTTTACTTTGCCAACTTCTACCCAAAAAAGTCTGCCAACAGTTACAATTGTTTAGGTACATGCTTTTAAAAAAATAAGGTGTCTGCTTAACTGGTAAAATGGGACATTCTTTTCAACAGGCCAAACTAAAAATGCCACAAATATTTTTGCTCAAGGGCAATTTCCACATAAATTTGATTGGGCTTTGGGGGACAATAAAAGCCCCACCAGCACAAGTAACAATCTGCACAAACCTCCGATGGCATTTGACCCATCAGCCCTAGAAATAAGACACATTTCCATCTGTCCTGCAAAGTTTTCCAAGATATCAGAGGGTGCCAATCAGGCAAACCCTGGAGCCAGATTGCCTTGAAATGCACACTGTTTCCTTTGTTCATCCCAGCCCCAACTGACCATGCTGGGCAACAGTTATCACATTAAGTAGTGCTCAAGGCAGCCAAGAGCTAGCTTAAGTCACCATTAACTTCCAACACACGCAGAAGAAATAGTAACAGTCTGCAAACACTCTGAACCATTTCATTCACTTGCAGAACCATCTGAATCCCTTTTTGAGAAGAACAGCAACAGGTTCTGGCTACATTAAAACAAGCATGAGATCAGAGATGCTAAGATTTACTAGTTAAAAGGAAACATCTTGCTGAACCCACTAGGGAGGAGAAGTAGGACAGAAGTGCCTGGGGGGGAAGGGGCCACAGCTCAGTAGCAGAGCACATGCTAAATAACTCCCAGGCAGGGAAAGGTGCGCCTCTTCCAGGGACACCAGAGGTATGCTGCCAAACAGTGCAGACAATACTGGGTCAACTGGACAGATGGTCTGACTCAGGCCATGACAATCTCATGCACACTGTAAACATTCATCATACGTAATTTATATGGCACTTGTCATTTTTTTTCCATATGTCCAATGCTCAGAAGAGGTAGTTATAACCTACAAAGCCAGCCCTCACAGCTCCCATTGGGGGCCTCACTGTGGCGAGCAGTGAAATTCAACAGGGTTGATAGCAACACATGCTCTCAGACCATTTTCCTGGATTTGGGAAACTTCACTGGTCAGTACAACATTTATATTAGACCATTATAGACAGCAGGCAGCATAAAATGGCCTGCAGACTGATTCACTTGAATGGCCGTGGTGTGGAAATGTGATTTTCAGCCTTTGCAGTCTCAACTTCAAACCCCTCCCCCAGCATGGGACCCACTGAACTGCCAGTATGTGATGAGAAGTCACGTGACTCTGGCCTGTCTGTGATCTCGCTGGCGCCCAGGCCAAGAGTGCAGCGCCCCAAGTGCAACCTGCCTCCCCCTGCCAGTTGTCCAATGTGCTTGTGGCACAAAGCATTCCCCTCCCCCTCAAAACTTTGGAGGGAGTGGAGGAACCATGGAACAGCAGCTGCATCAAGCACTGGAGTACCAGAGCAAGCTGTGCTGAAGGAAGAGGAAGCAAGTGAGGAAGAACTTATGCAAGAGGGACGCCGCTCTCTGCACCCGTCTGTGCTAAGAGAGAACCCTCTCCACCATCACTGCTCCCGTCAGAAGGCACACACACAGAGGCAGGAGGCGTGGAGCCCTGGCTGTACAGGTCCTCCCAAAAACCAACAAGTAGTGGGAGCCTATAGGTGCTCGTGACACAGCAGGCTAGGACTTTGGGCCCCACGTGGTGGTTACAATGATGGGCTGAAGACCACTGGGGTGCAACATGGAGCTGCCTTTAGCATATTCTTTTGGGGAAAGCTGGGATATATTTTAAATAAAGCAAACATACAAGTTTCTTATTTTTCAGCATTCAAAGCTCTCTTAAACCAGCAAGCGTAGCTGACCAAACGGGGGCAGAGCAGAGAAGTTACGTCTTCTGCACAACAAATCAGACCAGAAGGCTTTCACCACAAGGTATGTAAGGACGACCAATACCTCCCCGCGGGGACGTTGCTTGCTGTTCGTCCCAGCCCTCACACACGACTTCCTGAGAGAGACCAATCCAAGCATGAGTTTGCAAAATCACCATGAGATCATAATTCAGCCTCTTCCCCCTCCTTCCTTGCCCATCCATTAAGCCTGATGTGGCTGCCAAGGGAGACTCAAAGCAGCTTGGCTGCTTCTGGCTTCCCAGTTTAAATCCCATCTCTCTTTGGAAACCAGACTCATTTGCCTGAACATATCCTTAGCAATAGCTTCGCTTCCCTGGCCAAGTACAGCTTACACAAACTCCCTCCATTCAGAATAAATTCTCATCACAAAATGCCACTGACAGCATTCTTCGGTGGGTTTCACGGAATCCTGTGCAGAACTCCGCAGACGAAAATCGTACACTGCTCTGGCCACAGAACAATCCTGATTTCAAACAGGCCTTGATAATATTCCTCTGGAATGCAAGCCGACAGTCTTTGCTTAAATACTGCTCATCATACAGCCTGAATTATACTGCCAGGTCGCTTATTTCCTTACTCATGCAAATTCTTTTGGCTGGTGCCTGTGGAACGGGAAGCCATGTGTTCAATTCCCTTCTAACTTGATTTCCTAAGCCTAGTTTACAGAAGAGGACCAATGTGCTGTTACTGTAGTTTTTGACAGTGATGTTGAAACCATGACATTTGGGTACAGAAATCACTGGGCCAATGTTTTCCTAGGATATATATGGGTATGCAAGCTTTTAAGCTACACTGAACCCCTCATAAAGGCGAATGAAAAAGTAACTTATTCTGAAATACATCAGACACATGTCACAAAGACAAATACGTTTAGTCATATTAGATTATGATTTAGTTACAAACTTTTTTAAACTGGTCAAAAAAAGGGGATTATGTAAGTGAAGCACCTCACTTGCCTCAAGGCAATTATTTAAAGAGAAACAAGCCTCAAAGATCGTGTGTGCACACCTTTGAACTGAATACATGCACCAGGCAATGCACTGCCTCGATCTATTTTGGAATATTCAACAAAGATAAGACTTCACAGAAGAAACTAGTTATGCAGCTGGTAGTCATCAAAAGCAAACATTCACAAAGTCTAAACATAATGTGGCACACCAGCCCTTAAGCAAAAGCTTGAAGGTGCACCCCTTAACCGCTGCCAGCGCATCCCGCACCGTTAAGGACAGGTTTGGGGTCGGTGGGTTGGTTTTTCTCCCCCTTCCATGAATTAAGTTGGGAACATCTGGGAAAAAACTTAAACTCTTGTAATTCCGCAAAGAGATGTACCCGTCGAATCGAATGGAATACCTTTATTGGCGTAACAGGACATACATATGCACAGTCAGCAAGGAGACGTACCTGTCACGTCTCTTTTCACCTAGTAGCACATAAAATTGCCACACAGTTTGCCTCAGCAACACAGCTGCTTGCAAACACGTTCATGTAAGCACACGGCAGTCAGGGCTCCGCAGGGTCTAGCCAGGGCTTCACGCGCCACAGTTCCTTACGTGACGCTCTTTCACGATGTAATGAAATACCAGAATGCAATCTGAAAACAACTTATGCCAAGACCAGCCTCCTACTCGCTCAAACTCAGGCAGCACAAGCAAAGGAAAAGTGACAGCAATGGCTGGGATCCGACGAGCTGTTTTTGGACAGCCCAAGAGCTTGTATGCACCTAGGAAGACCTGCTGTTTCTACTGCTGCCTGGGTGGCAGCAGTGCCACCCACCCCCCTGATCACACCATGTCACAAACCTCTTTTTAATCTCCCACCAGGCAATTAAAAATGGTTTGCCATGTAGCACAAAGGACTGTATTTTGAGAAGCGGAAGTCAAAAGCCCTTGGGCACAAGGAACTGGTGGCACAGGTCTTTGGAACAGTTCGGCAGGATGTTGTTGGAAAGCACACCACACTAATAGGTATCAGTTATGCAAATTTCATCAACCCATTCCTGGAGTTGGTATTGATCATTTATTTGGGGCGCTTTTAACTTGCTTTTCTCCAATCAATTGTGGACTCAAAGTGGCTAACAATAGTACCACCACCCCTCCCAAGACATCATAAAAAATATTTAAACCCGTTAACAACAGATCTCCCATCAACAAAGTAATGTGCAGAGACGAAGGGGACAGAGCAGGTAGTAGCAGCTCTGCCCCTGAAAGCAAGTCCCCGCCACCCCCGACTAGGCAGGAACTCACTTTCAATGGTATTTTCCTAAAATTTTTATTATTTTCAAAATATGGTCTGAAAATCAACAGTGCAATATCATACATACACACACGCACAGAGACAGAGAGAGAGAGCGCGCTCCAGTTCAGCCATCTGACTTCAAATCCTGGATATTTTTTTAAAATAAGGAGCTTATTAAAAGCTATAACAATATTCTATCTTTACAGTGCACTGTTCTCTGCATTCATAAGCAGAATTTGCAATTACAAACCCAAGCACATGCTAATTCAGTCCACAGTCCTTGATAGAACATTCTGTGCTTACAAAAGATCTTAAAAGCTGGTTTCTAAATGATTTTCTGTCTTTACAATCAAAGTTGGTATCCACTTAGTGTTTATTACCAAGGCTCACTGCTGTGACATACTTTCAAGCACAGGGGAAACTGATGACTTCATTGCTCAAGACAGGGAAGGATTACTCTGCAGTAAAAGGACTACATACAGGAAGGGAAACAATATTAATGGCAGACTGATGATAAACATGACAATTCTGGATAACCAACATCTTCAGCTCTATGATCTAAGGACCATCTAGCAGGCAATCTTGGGGGGGAGGGGAAGCATCCAAGCAAGTTTCAAGCTAGTTAATGACTGCTATTCTTGTACTGCAAGCGCTCTCTCTCACACACACAGACACACACAAACCAGTTTAGAAGAAACCTGGAAGCTACCCAACCAACTTCATTCACAGCACTGAAAATCCTATGTACACAGGGGGAGGGCTGCAGCATTCAGAAATGACCAGCAAAAGAATATATAAACAAAAACGGAATTCTGGATTAAATAGGATACGTGATTTGGGAATGGATAATGGGAAGCGGAGCTTTTAACATATAGAGGAGGTGTTCCCGAATTCTGGGGGTGGGGTATCAAAAATCACCTTGATCAGCAGGTGACTGTAAAGGGTCTGCTCAGAATTGAGTTATTTCATTTTTATGGGGGAGGGATCTTAGACATAGAATCAGTACATAGTTTATGAGAGGCAACAAGGGTCCATTCTGAAACAGATGAATGTGTCTCAACTCTCAAACACCGTGTCTAGAAGTACACCTGCTCATTCAGTCACAGGTTTTAAAGCTTGCAGAAAATTTAGATGATGAGTTGCCTTTGCTCACAGGTGGAATGAGAAAAGGGAAACCTTTCTAATCACGCAGGCTAAATGTATGACTTCACAGTCCCTTAGGAGTTCAAGTACACCTTGCCAGTCAACCTCCTTGCCCCGTCCCCAAAACTGAGGCTGTGTGCAGCCAGTCAGCTTTCTTCGGAGCTTTATAGTTTACGACCAACAATAATTCACCATCAGGAACCAGGCTGCTGTTCAAAAGGAACATTTGTGAAAATTCTCCCCATTCCAAATTTTCTCTAAGTACTATCAAAGGTTGTAAGGCAGAGATGTACATTCCTGAGATTCTTCAATGCCAACCCATTTTCTAAGATTTCTTGGGGGCGGGGGTGCTTTCCAGAAAACAGTTCCCGAAATGAAAAGGTAAAATGTAAAAATACGAGTGCCCAGACAAGATCATTATGCTCGTTTACCCGAGCTGCATGGCAAAGGAACAGAGGTCATCACAGCCACCAATGTGTGAGATGGAGAGCCCAGGCTTTAATCCACAAGAGAACGTAACTGAGGCTCAAGCCATTTAGAACCCTGAATGACTCACACCACCTGATCTAAGATCCAGAGGAGTGAGCCGTGTTAGTCTGTAGTTGCAAAACAGTAAAGAGTCCAGTAGCACCTTTAACCAACTTTACTGTAGCATAACCTTTATTGCAGCATAAGCTTTCAAGAACCACAGCTCTCTTCATCAGCTGTCGTTCTTGAAAGCTTAGGCTACTATAAAGTTGGTTAGTCTTAAAGGTGCTATTGGACGCTTTATTATTTTGTATCTGATCTAAGGCAGCCACAAATCCACAGCGTCAAGTTTTCATGTTTTCTGATAAACACACTTCCGGGTAGCAGATATGTATAAAAATTGATGCATTGTGCTCAAACACTGCACTAGCACGTCTAATGCCTCCTCCCCACAAGATCCTCTAGATTATTAGAAATGATCAAGAGCATCAGCAACCTTGATAGTAAACAGTTGGGTTAACTAAGCAGTATTCCTTTGGCCACCAGGGAATAAGTTGTTTCAACAAGTAACCACACAAAGCCACAAGCAAATACCACTCATACCACAACATGAAGCCATAGCCAAGATCCCTCCTTATAAGGAAGAAGTGGGAACTGTACTAAAAAGCTAAGCAAATGATTTAAGGCCACGTAGCAGCTAATCTGACAGTCCTATTTTTGTTGCAAATAAGAGAGCAGACCTTTCACTCACTTTGCAGTTTTAGCCCCCAGGTTCACGAAATGTTTATCCTAGGGGGACACACAATGGCAAGGATTTCTTTTAAGGCTTCAAGATGAACTTGGCTGATAATTAAATATTAAAACAGTCCACAGATGTTATCCAATTTCACCTACTGTTGCTGCAATGGATAAAAAGAATCCATATTCTGTTTGAACTTCCACAGTTAGGCACATGACGTCAATTATTGATGCAGCAAAGAGGTGAGATGATAGGGAGTAAAATTCAGAGGACTGTCACGTCAACAAGGCAGGATTTTAAGCAGTGAATTAGGTTTAAAGTTTAAACCGTCACTGAAATAAATTATAATTCCATTTTTATCTACTGGATTCAGGACTCGGGCTGAAGGCGTAGGAGTTCAGGGAGGTCTACTTGGTTCCTCGTGCCCACCCGTCACCTTCATATCAACCCTGTGAGGCAGATTAAGCTGAAAGATGGCGACTGACCCGATGCCATCCTCTAAGCTTTGTGGCTCAACACAGGTCTCCCTGGGCTAAGCCCCTACTCACTATGCATCACTGCACTTGGGTCGGAGCACACCAATGATTTCAAATTCTTTTCAGGTAATTAGAATTCCTTGGAAACATGTCATTTTCTTAGTGGGTTATTCAGTAACAACACAGACAAGCTACTCTGAACAACACACACCTTGCCCTCTGCTGCTGGTTAGGCACAGAAACCTGCAATTACATGAGGATGCTGCAGATATTCTAGGCCACATTGTCCATTTATGAGGAATAACAAGGAGGCTCCAACTGTCTGGCGATTGCCTCGTGAGAACTGGCAGCTCATCCTACACTATGTCCCAGCATTCTCCACCAATGTGCAGAGGTTCCTTAGCAGACTAGATGATCTGGAAAGATTTCTTGAATGTAGGTAGTTTATAAAAGCAATGACCTAAGACAGAAACAAACTGTGTTGGGGGTGGGGCGGTGGAGTGGAAAATCTAAAGCATGCCGTAATCAACATAGGGCAGGATCCCACAAGGATGGTTTCCTACTTTGGAAGGGAGCTACAGGATCCAACATAGTGTCTGCCTAAGCTGAAAGATTACACTACAAGGTGCTTAGCATTTTCCACAACAAAACAAAGCTCAAACTTGCCACATATACAACATGTCCCTGGTAATAAGTTGGACAGTCTTTGTGGTGGCAGCAGACCTCTATGGTTTTAGGGACAGCAAGGCGACAAATTGCTCAGTAGGACTGTAATGTTCAATGAATTAGATCACTTAGATTGATCGATTAAAATGGGATCTTTGATCAGGCAGCAGATTTTAACTTTTAAGGCAAATGTTTCTAAAAACAGCAGCTGGCAAGCCATGCCTTAGGAGAAAAATCCACCTTCTGGAAAGATGGCATGTCACAATACATGCAAGCATTGTCTAAGAACAATTGTACCTTTTTCTTTTAGAGGTGTTTTTTCCTCTCCTGTGCAAGCTTGTTCCTATACAGGTTTCATGACTATGGGAAGATTTGAACACAGGCCTCCTAATCCAAAATTTTAGCCACCAAACCACACTTTCACTCTTTGTTACAGTACTAACAGCTCAAGCTGTGCCTGCCAAAAGCAGCTTTCTACTTCCACATGATCTACAGAGCTAAGAAAGGGAAACTATTATAGCACCAGGAATCCTGTATTATCTGGTATCCGCAAGGAGTTTCATCTCACCGGGACAGCAAAATATAGAACTACTTTAAAGACTCTTGTCCCTACTGCTATTTATACAATACTGTCTGAATACATTACCATGTTAAAGGAGCTGAACTGCAGCACAAGGCATGGATATGGGGGAGCAAAGAAGCAGATGCGTGTCTGAAGCACAAGGCAAGGATCTAAGACTCCCTGACCTTTCAAGAGTCAGGAAATCTACACACGGCTTAACAGGAAGACAACACAGTTCTGACGTCTACATCTGCCAAGTATTTTAGCTTTTGAGATTATAGCCATGTAGTAGCTGGGTACTTCATACCTTCTTAATTTCTTTTATGGCTGCTAAGACTGATAGAATGTCCCCTATGAACACCATCTGTGAACCAAGCTCAAGGATATGAAAGTGTAGCAGTTACGCCACAGTTATGCCCTTGGAGGTTCATTTTCTGCACGTGCTGCTTGAGCTACTTCTGTGACAATGATCGGTTCCACGCCTTGCTCGGGCAGGCATTTGGGTGCTGGAGTTAACATATGGCATACTGGAGTTCATTGTTTATTTTTAATCAACTGCCGTTATTTGCTCTAAGAATTCAGGACAAGCTTGCTCCATTCTCCAAAGTGATTAGGACCAAGACAGATGTCATGCTGACAGATCTGAGATTGGATCCCAGAATTTTTTTAAAAAGCTAATAGCTGCCATGCAGGGCCCCAATTCGGACTTGAACTGCAGTGCAGAAGAGGAGAGGTTTAAACCCTTCCACCTCTGCACATTTTTACTAGTCAAAACCACATATACACCTTTTCCTGCTGTTTGTCTGTCCTTTATTCTTTCCTGGGCTAAGAGAAGGTGCCTGTTCTTTCTGTGCATGTGCACAAATGTATACATGCAAAGTTTCTATTAGCAAAACTACAGGAGATTCAATCTCAGTCAGGGCTCCACAGATCATTAGACTTTTAAAAGCTCATGTTTTTAAAGTTCACATCTGTTTTGGCCCTTATGAAAGCTTGAGGCAAAACCAAAGCAAAAAATCCACGTGCTAATTTGGAGCTTAAGACTTCATTTTCAGTATGCATGGCCAACATCAGAATTAGACAAGTGAGCAGCTTTTGCAATTCCAAGCAAGCATACACATAATTCTCCAAATGACTCAGAGCACCTTTGGATCAGAAGGATAATGAAAATCAAGGACTCTCTTGCCTATGTTGACATGGGCTACAAACCTGGGATGATAATCCCTGACAATTCCAGGTTCTCCCATACCATTTACACAAGGTTTATATTTCAGCGTGAACGTCAAAACTATTACAGCACTATGTTCATTTCTGCTAAATTTATTTTAGCTTATTTCTGGGAAGCTGGCACAGCAGGTATGACAAATACTTAAGATGTTTAAATGCGGGACTGGCTTGCTTCTAAAATGAGTCACCTGCACTGCTACCCTCAGGCAGAAAAAGTTTAAGAGTTCCTTTCAGACAGAGGAAGTCATGTGATCATTTCCTTGCATGTGGGATTCTTGGGAATTCCACTGGAAGTGTTTTGCAGCCCTGAAGCGACGCCTAACGGCACAGAAGCCTGTTTGTTCCACCTGAGAAATGCTGTCACCTACAATGCATGAGAAAATCGGCACATGTAAGGAAAGTTTAATACCTCACTAAAAGCAGTAGAAAGCATTTAGCTTACCATGCACGGAAGATGCTCTCAATCTGACAATCCCATTTTTTTCAAGAAATAGGGAAAGAGCTGGGGCTTAGCAGCTGACCATTTGCTTTGTATGCAGCTGGCCTAACTAAAGAGCACCAGTAAAGAGTGCTATACTGATACTGAGCAACACACAGACCAAGAGTAAAAATGTTGCTTGATATGTCCATTTACCTCCAGACCAAAGAAAAGGTTTTAGCATAGCTCCCTTTTCAAAGTAAAAACCAATCTCACCCTGAAATACTTGGAAAAGGCTAAAAATAAAGTAGTAGAGGTAAAAATAACCAACATATTCACAGTTACACCTTGACAGGAGCAACCAAAAAAAATCAAGCTACTTAAAACTGTTCCTAGAGGCAAACACTTTACAAGTCACAGCAACCTTCTTCCTCTGAATGAACTGCGTGGAGCAAAAGACAGCTGCTCTCTGCTCTAGCTAAACACAGTCTTGTAGCATGCAGCAGTCTCGGGACGCTGCAATGCAGAGATCAGAGGTCACTGAAAAGCACCCCTACATTCTAGGAAAGGGATTTGTTTTGACAAAGCTGTGCAAGAAGATTGAGTGGGGATATCCTGCACATGATGCCACCGGGTGTTTATCCAGTTATTATACTTTCAGTTCTCCTCTCTGGAGAAAGATAAAAGTTAGATTTTGGCAGTAAAAGAATGAGGAGAATTTAATAAAAGATTAGGTATTCCTGAGCCTTTTGATTAACTGGAAGCAAACTAAAAGTAGCAAAACATTCATCTATAGACTAACCCAAGCGTAAATAGCATAAAATGAAAATGCTTCTGGACCATAGCAGGCATGCCCTTTCAAATACTGTTGAAGCCACAAAACTGTTTACAGATGCTAATCTGTTTGTGGAGAATTTATTTTTAGTGTTTTGAAATCAATATACACAACACAGGTAAGAGAACAGGCCATTTCCTGCAATATGATCCAAAGCTCTCCAATAAATTGTAAAAAATGCTTTTAAAAAACTCAACAAAGCCCATGTGCCAGCACTGACACTGCAATCTGCTTTAAAGAAAATGAGCTTTGGCTCATCTCACACACAATGAACTCCACAAACTAGCTACACACTATTCGAGCAACAGCTGACCAAAATATAAACGTTAATCTGTCAAAAAAGGCAACAAGCAGAACCATTTAGAGCTGCTGAACTACGAAACTCTTCCTGTTCCTCCACCATACTTATCCTTACAAATGTATCTTCATTCCGGGATGATAGCAGGTAGCTAACCTAACTGATTTGGTTGCAAGCGCCCAACATTCAGTGATTGCCTTTTGCTGCACAGACCTTACCTGTGGCTTCAATGTACTCAATACATCTCTCAATAAAAATGGGAATGGGTTTCTCTGGTGTCACAACAGTAGTCAAAGGAACCCCAAAATAGTTGCTCTCCCATGTCGTCTTTGTGATGGATGGCCGAGGCTTCGGCTTTGGTTTCTGTAAGAAAGAATCCTTCCAAGTTAATGCAGTTGAAAACATGCACACTTGTCAATAAGAAAACAGTTGCTTTTGCTCCCCTTTCTTCCCCTACTACCTTTTTGCTTTAATAAAATAAAAAACATTTTAAGAAAGAAAGAAAGAAAGAAAGAAAGAAAGAAAGAAAGAAAGAAAGAAAGAAAGAAAGAAAGAAAGAAAGAAAGAAAGAAAGAAAGAAAGAAAGAAAGAAAGAAAGAAAGAAAGAAAGAAAGAAAGAAAGAAAGAAAATAGTCACTTTTAATGAAGTTTTATCAAAGGAGCCGAAATAAGTCAAAGTAAGGTTTGATAGATTTAAAAATCTAACAAATACATTGCTTAGCCAAATAGAAAATCTAGTTCTACATTCTAAACCATGGGCTCACCTCACCATAAACCTATGCTAGCTTTTACTCAGCAAGTGGCACACCAGTAGGTAGGCACAACTATGTATTATTTTTCTAATTTATAAATACCATTTTTAAACTGCCAGATACGACATCCACCTATCACAGTAAATGCTATATATATTGGATTCTTCTTAAGTAAAACAAGTGAGCACAAGCTAATCTTTACACCTTATCAGCAAGAGACTAAAATAGCTGCAAACAGCAATAAAACACAAAATATATCCAGTAAAACTCTACTAGGAAGTATTCTGTACCTTCTCCTCTAAGAATGGGATGCTCTGATACGAACTACACTCCACTCTCAGGGGGCGGGGGGGGGGGGCCCAGAAAAGTTCTGAAGCTAACAGGTATTTTCTTCCCACAGTGGATAAAGGAATGCAAACAAATGAGGATTGTTTCAGTCCCCATCAGTTCTATTCAGGCAGCAATATGCCAAGAACAGCTTAGCAAGTACAAACGAGGGCATGAAGCGACAGGTTCAGTTAGTTTTACTCTGTGTAGAACACCAAGTTCTACATGCCACACGGAGGAAACTGAACCAGAGACAAGGAGAACAAGATTGCCAAAGAAGAAATAATTTTAAAAGCAGGGAGGATGGACTGGGCAAAGGTGGCTGGCACTCTCTCTCAAGACATGGCCGAGCATCCTCCAGGGGGGACTCGCACCAAGAATCCCTATACTCACTAATCTCAAATTCCAATATTAATTTTTTTTAAAAAAAATCCTTGTCCAGTATATCCAAGATGTTGCCAGTGTAGATTCTCCCTCCCCCACACACCCATTTTACTTTTCATCTACTTTACAAATGTCACATCCTTAAGGAGGTAAAGGAGTGCAAGTTACCACCTACACTTTGTCTATTTTTCTGTATTGCCCTTGAGGTGCATGGTGCCAAACAGTATCAAGAGGCTTCCAATTTTATTTCTCTAGTGTTCTTCTTTGGAAACTGAAGCTGCTCTCTTCCTGCAGTGCCCACTGCCAACAGCTGCACATAATAAAAGGGTAGATTTACAGTACTTGGATTTAGGAAACTAAGAGAAGGGGTTAAACGGGCAGAGCACATTCCTTATGAACGGCTCTGGAATCCGTCTGATAACATGTATGAGGAATGTTTTTCAGACACATGCCTCAAATGTTAGCGACTGAGGGAAGGGGCAATTCTTGATATGTGAATTTGAGAATCCCTTGTTCTCCAATAGTAATTTTTTAAAAAAACTCTGAATATCCACTAATAGCAGGTACAGGATATAAATAACTTTACACAAACAGTTTTTCACAACATTCTCTCCAGATGAGGTAGATGGCCGGAAAGCTGGAAGGAGATGGACACGCTGCAGCAATCGAAAAGTTTCAGTGTGCGGTATGTGACGCAACTGCGAGAAGGCTTCCACAGCTTGACAATGGAATCACACAAGGGCAGGCAGGTGTCCTGTTATTTTGAGCCAGAGAGGAGATTAACTCACTCCTGGCCAGGAGCTTCCCTTGAGGACATCTGTGGAACCCTGCAGGCCCCAGGAAGCCCCCCCCCCATTGTCTATGCCTTATTCCTCCAACCAAAAGCGATCACTTCCTGTTTAGTCTGTTTCCATACAATTTCCTATTCTGTAGCAGA
This sequence comes from Eublepharis macularius, assembly GCF_028583425.1. NCBI lineage: Eukaryota > Metazoa > Chordata > Lepidosauria > Squamata > Eublepharidae > Eublepharis > Eublepharis macularius. Next base: position 56,149,835 of record NC_072804.1, on the reverse strand, counting down.
ATGTTTCTTTGCAACAACGGGGGGGGGGGGGGGGACAGTGTGTTTTTAAACAACAGCTACAAAAAAGGGCTTCTCTCTCTCTCTCTCTCTCTCCTGTGTATTATATAGAAACAGGCCAAATAGTGAATGAGCCCAAACTCTACCACTTGGAGGTAAAGGATTTAGTGACACAGGGCTTGCCACATGCCCTCCTGCTTGCTACAATATAGGACATATGAAAACCTTCGTGACTTGCAAATTAAGTCCCCTATGGCAGATTATGTTTCAAGATTAAATGGAACAAGCTCAGCATATGCCCTTTAGGAAGCTGCCTGCAGGAACGCCCTGACAAAGCTTCTGCAGCTATAGGAACACCACTAACACAAACATATTCGACAGGCAATACAAACAAGCATATATATTTGATCATGGCCCCAGAATAGAAAAAACGAAACCAGCCTTTTAAAGCACTGGCTATTGGGCATTCGGCCTCTCAGGGCTAAAAAAAAGACAGAGAGAGAGAGCTAGTCCTGAGATGAAACAAGCAAGTATAATTGTGATGACTCCACTCTGTAAAAAGCTTTCACAGTGTACATCATTTTAATGATGCACCGCACAGCAGGAAGACGACCAAATATGAGTCTTAAAGCTACAACTCTCCTCCTACTTCTTGAAGGTGGGATACAACATTAAGGGGCAATGGCTAAATTAACTGGCAACTTCTCCCACTGTTCATCAACAGGAGAGGAGTTGTGGGGAAAGGACACAATGCCTGGCACAACACAGCTATTCTTTCAAAACAGGCAAGGTTAAACAGGATCTGGACTCCCGGCCCTTTTCCCCTGGCCAGAGAACAGCATGACAGAGCACATCCTTTTAAGAATGTCCCACTAGAGTCTCTTGCAAAGCCAGTGAAAGGTGGCAGAGACCCACCCTTGCCCAAAAGAGCAAGGGAGAACGGGCAACAGAAAAGAAACAGCCACGGAGACACTCAAGGCTAGCAGGAAGGGAACTGAAGTGGGCAGCAAATGTAACAAAAAGAGAACACACATTGCAAAATGTGCAAAACCCCGACCACTTCCGCTTTATTGCCCGCAAATCTCTGTCAGGCTACCATTTTGTGGAGGCATTACAGTGCATTAGGCATCGCAAAGTGCGTACTCCCAACCAAGATCCTGGCTAAAGTGGCAGCTAGCGAAAGGGTTAAATGCACAGGTCCCTGCTGGAAATGCCATTGGTTTGGTGCTTGCCAAATGTTTAGCGGCCTCAGTTATTCATGTGTCTGCCATTAAGAAGTGTCCAGAGAGAGTACCATGTGCTGCCAACACAGTGTTGACAGTCATGCACTAGAGTCCAAGCAGTAAGGAGGACAAAAACTGTATCTATAGATCTGGATTATTCTTATAACACCGAGGCAGTTGGTGCTGGCTTCAGGAATTTGGTGACGAGTTCCAGGAAGTGCCAGAGTATTGTGAATAAGACACAAATCTGCCTTTAGGTGACTCCAGTGGTAATGAGTCAGGTAAGGAGGCTGGAAACAGACCCATGGGGATTCTAGTAACTGGATGTCTGAGGGCTGAACTGTATCAAACCATGGGGTTCTCGGGGTTGAGATGATCTCCTGAATCTGGTTCTAGCCGTGTTGGGACTGGATCTACCAAAACATGTGGGGAAACCTCCGCGGGCCACGGTAAGGTTGGAAAAGCTCATCTCTAGTCATCTTCCTGAAGGGGGATGTTTGTTCTTCCTCGGTTCTGATGATGATCAGACCCAACACTTCTGTCTCGAAGCTTGATTGGTCTCCTGCGGTCTCAGCAGAGTTGGTATCAATGGTTTCAGCAACAGAAAGTAGATCAGCAGCACCTAATACCAAGGAGACTCCAACTGGTTGTCTGCTGCCACAGAAGCTGAAAGGGCTTCCTCTCCCAGAGCCATGTGCAGTCAAGAGGATTTTCATGCTTAGTAGCTCTAGAAGTTTCCCAATTAAAGCTCTGCACAGGCGCAAAGCCCAGTGTAGTGCACAGAGACCACAAAGAACAATCGCGGCTGCTCCCCCGAGCATCATCCAGAAACCTTCTTAGTCTATGTTTCCATTCCTTATTAATGAAGCAATTATATCAAAATCCATTTGCAAGGCACAATTAACTCCCTAATATAAAACTACCATCAACAAAACAGAAACCGTATTTAGCTTCTTCACAGAGACCACAGCTCTTTTATATGGAATAGTTCAAAATGCCCAAGCCCCATGATTTGCCTAGGAATGTTACCATACTTAAACGAAGAGAACGTAATTTCTCCTCCTTTAAAGAAGAGTACACAGCACTACTCATCTCCGTCAATATCAGCACACTGCAAATGTGCAAACTCTTTGCCCTTTTCTGCATCTACGCCTTGATAGGCTTCTCCAACTCCTTGCAAAAAGTTCAAGTTCCAGTCATCTCCTGACTTGGTTCCTGCAACCATCTCTTCTCTGCACTTCTCTAACTTGTTCATTGGCCCCCTGACCTCTATACAGAACCACATCCCCAAAATTAATGACACTCTCTGTACTCGCCCTGGCCATGCAAGACCTCCTATTAAATCTCAGCAGTGATTTCCTGTCCACTCGCATAGCATACATCCTTCCCTTCAAAGCCCTCCATGGACTCCTCTCATCCTTCTATCTCCACATCCATATTCCAATATATCCCCTTGTCTGTAACCTTTACCCTCCCAAGTTTAACCATCTACAGGTCACCTATACCCTCCAATGACTCTCCCTAGCTGCTTCTTATGCCTGGAATTGTCTTTCAGAACATCTGAATGGTCCTGCCTCTCTCTTCCTTCAAACCCTTCCTGAAAATCCCACTGTAACAAGAAGTCTTTGGCATGACACCTTACTACTTAATCAAGCTTTTGCAACTGAACTGAACACGTATTTTTCTCCTGTTAACCCATTCACCCCCTTAATGAACCAAATTTTATGCCATAAGCTTCTCTGTCAGTGGCATGGGTTGTGGCTATCCTGTAAAGCACCACACATGCAGGTGCTACATAACTAAAAATAATACTGCAACTTGTCTGTTCCACAGAACACAAAGAAAGGGCATTTAAACATACATGCTTTTAAAATCTCAGAAAACAATGTCAGGATACAAAGATTAAAGGAAACACCTGAAAACGCAAGAGTCCATTACAGTTGGGCTCCTTAAGCTTCTTCAGAAAGCCACCGAACAACCTTAACAAAAAAGTGTCTGCTCAGCTGCACTGAATCACATGGATGCCCTAAAAAGTGTGGAATAAATTAACGAGCTGCAGCCTACAGAGCTGCCATAAAACATAGGAATAAGCTTTGACAGCTAAGCACAGAAGCCCAAAACATAGAGATCTGATATACTTATGAGCACAACCAACACATTAAACTTGAGACAAAAAAAGAACTCTACAGATAAAGACAACTCCACACTTGGGCAATACAAAGGTTCCAGAAATCCACTTCAATGAGGAGTGGGGGAAAGCTCTTCAATTATTAAATATGAGCTGGATCGACACATGAGCAAATCTAGAGTTTAGTGGTGTACAACACTCTGAAAATGAAGATCATCCCCCACTCATGGGTGTTACCTGCCTGCCGTACACGCAAGGGCAACTGGGAGCTATACCCCAGTTACATGTACCTTTTGGCAGTACTGTACACAATTATCATATTGGGATAGCAGTTCCAATTTATCTATGAAGAAAAAGATTCTTAAATTCTTAATGATACAGTGCTAGCTGAATTTTCTTCCTTAAGGGAACACAGCATGTGAGCCACCCCACCACCCCCTTAGGCCCCACCTTCGGCCATCTTCCTGGGGCTTGGTGGGGAAGAGTTCTCTCACCCTCAGAGCTAGGCAGGGAGGGGTGGTTCCATCGCCAGCACCCTTCTCCTGCCCCCTGGGGGAACTGTCTTTCTTTCTTGCACGCCCGCTTGTTCCAGTTCTCTCCAGCCTTCTCCTCTCCGGTGTCCTGGAGAACTCTCCTCTTTATAGCACCCTTCTGTCCCTCCCCCACAGGGGTAGCCCAATCCACCCCTACGTACTGCCTGTCCCCCACATGTAGTCTACATTCACATGCTGTCTTCCCAGCCGGTGTCAGAGGGTGAAACTGAAAGGAAGCAAAAAGAGGTACCACTTTAGGATCTGGGGGTTATGCTCCTTCATGTGGGCCATCCAAAGGAGAGGGGCGGGCTCCACGATGAGGGTGAAGGGATTGCTGGTGAGACAGAATTGCAGGGCACCCACTGCCCCCTTCATGGCCAGGGCCTCCTTGACTGCCGTCTATTTGGCTTCCACCAGTTGCAACTTCCAGCTGATGAACAGCACCAGGTATTCCCATCCATCTATCTCTTGGGATAACACAGCCCCCAATTCTACATTGGAGGCGTCTGTCTGTACTCGGAACAGTTGGCTGAAGTCAGGGTTGCGCAGCACGGTAGAACTGGAGAGGGCCCGGTGAAGGATCTCAAACACATGTGTTCTTTAGGGTGTCCATTGGATAGAAGCCAGCTGGTCCTTCTCCAGGCAGTAAGAGAGGGGGCTGGCTTAACTGGTGAAGTGGGAGTATAAATTTGCGGAAATATCCCACTAATCTGAGGAAGCGCCACATTTGCCATTTGGTCCGGGGCCTGGGGCTCTGCTCCAGCATGGTTACCTTTTCAGGGACTGGTCGGAGCTCCCCTGGCTGACCCGATACCCCAAATATATCAGTTCCCTGAAGCTGATCCAGCTTTTCCGGGGGTTGGCACAGAGGCCAGCCTCAGCAAAGGCTTGGAGGACTGTGGCCAAGTGGCGGAGGTGCGATTCCCAGTCTGGGCTGAAGATTATGACGTCATCTATGTATGCCCTGGCAAAGTTCCAGCAGTAAGCTAATACCCAGTCAACTAACCTCTGGAATGTGGCCACCACCCCATGGAGACCAAATGGTGCCACCTTGAATGGGAATAATCCCTGGGGTGTGGCAAAGGCCATCTTTTCCCGATCACTGGGGGCCATGGGCACTTGCCAATAGCCCTTCATGAAGTCCAAGGCTGACAAGTACTGTGCAGTGCCTGCCTTAACTTAAGTTTTCCTATCTGCATGGTTGGATCCACTGAAATATATCTGAAATAGTTCACAAAACCATGATTAAAATGTACCCTTTATGATTCTTCTGTTGCATTTAAAACAAGAACGCTATAGCAAAATTCAATTTATCCTCCCATATACAATTGGCTTGGACCATATGCTGAATCAGCTATTAAGCTTGTAGTCTGGGAATGCAGATAAAAAGGAGAAGATTTATCATGGAAAAAAATCAATGTGACAGAAGCAAGTAGAAATCCATGATCCAGGCACCTGAGAATTGGTCTGATGAAGTCGGGGGTGATGGAAGGTTTAAGCATTTATTATCCATGTTACATGGATGGTTTCACGATCATAAGAGAAATTGGTTTGGGAGAGGGGACATGTACATGAACAAGTAAAAAGGGTGTGCTCAAAGCTTCGTTTGCCAAGGGAATAAAGTACACAATTTGGAACACTTCCAAAGGTCACTTTCCACAGCTGGGAGGCAAGAAGGTACCAGCAAATGGCACAGCTGAACAATAAAAGGTGGCAACATGATATTAAAACAAGTACAAAGTCTGAGTAACCAATCAGGGTATCAGGAAACAGCCCGAACTTAGAATTTAGAGACTACTCCCTCTCACCACTATTAAAACATTCTCTTCCTTAGAGAGTCAGTAATCATACTCATCTTGCCCCATTAAATAATCTTAAGAATCCCAAGAAGAAAGCTGTTCTCAGCATACCGAGAGCAGAAAAAGGAATCTATTTGCCCCACAGCAGACTCCACCGACTGATGAGATGTCAGGAAAGTCATCTGTGGAATCTGAGACCTCACCTTCCCAAGATGTCCTCTGAAAACAGGATGATACAAAGGAAGTTGCCCTTAGTCCATTTTCCAAGCTCAATCAGCTACTGGAGGAGGACATCCCTCCAACATGGCAAATTCCAGTCATCTCCTGCCCAATCCCATGTTAATATCCACTGCTGGGAACCTAACCTGCAGAGTTCTTAAAGGTGCATACTCCCACCAATGATCTTTAACATCTATGCTAGGCAAATAAAAGAGGTTGTGCTAACAGACTCTTTCATTGAATAAGTGTCCTGCCACAGCCCAGAATCAGGGGGGAAACAAACTGAATTCAGCCTGGATTATGGTGATGCTGGTATAGAAGGCCAATGTTCTGACCTGCCACCTCAAGACAGGAAATCTGTACCTAGCAAAATATGCGAAAAGTTATGGGTTTCTCTTGGACCTAGCTCTGCTGTTTGAGACACAGGCTGCTGCAGCTGAAGCGAGAACTTTCTTTCAATTACCTCCAACTCAAGCTACTGTAAACTATGCATATGTTTTGAATTGTAAACCATGTTGAATGCAATGGCAAAGAAGCAGTACATAAACATACTTCCCTTTCTAGATTCAGCTGAGCTTGCTAAACTAATCTCTACTACTGTAACCTCTAGCATAGACTACAGTAAGACAGTCTCTATGGTGCTGCCCCTTAAAGACATCTCTGAAGTTTTGATTAGTGCAAAATGCAACAGCTTGTATTTTGACAAGAGCAAGCCGTTTGAACATAATCACACCTATTTTAAAGTAACCTCACCAGTTGCCTATTTGGCTCTGGGCTCAATTTAAAGCCCTCGATAACTCTGGATCCAAATGCAGATCCATCTTTCTATCTAGGCCTGTGCACCAATTACATTCTTCCCACCATCTGCTGCTTACAGTACCTTCTATGAGAGCTCTGTTTTCGGCCTTTATCTACGCATGAGCTTTTTCAGTTATAGCACTGATTTTGTAGAATTGAGGGAGGGGTCCAAGTTTTTTGGTGAGCTTGTTCTCTTCGGAGGGCTTTAAGTGTAAAGCTTTTGCATTTTCCTGATTTTGTATTGTGAAATTCAACTGATTGCTTAACTTTTTTAGACTGGTTTATTTTAATGTTTTCATAGTATGTACAGCATTTACTATTATTAAAATATGCCTCTTGGCAACCACTGCTTTGAGTTACTTGTGAGAAAGGTTTGTTACAAATGTTCTTATATATTATCTATTCAATATGCAGTTTTTAATAACTAGAATTAAATTATTGGTGCCCCTAAGCAAGTTTAGAGTTTTTCCCTAACCACTGAGTACCCATAACCACTTTGAACATCGAACTTTTGGAGGACTTCCAGTATCAAAGGAAAGGATTTCCAGTAGATTTGAACCCCAGGACTTCTCATTATTGGAAATGTGTTTAGACCTGTAGAGCAAGCTACTTGCTGAGATCGAGACCATGTTAACACTTCAAAACCATCTTTGGTTAATGGGTATATTATTTAAAATTGAGACCCCAACCAATATTTCCACATTCTGTAAGCCCAAACACTTCTTTTTATTTTGCCTTCTTCACCTGCTAGGCAAGTGTTTGAGATGCTCTGCCTATACTTTCAACTGAGCTTGAAATTAACAAAAGCTTCCAATTTACTTAATTGTTCTTGCACCAGCATTAAGCAGCAGCAGTTTGGTCTGACAGCTGACATACACTCCCTCTGCTGGCTTTGGAGCAGCTCAGCACATACAAAAACTCCCTGCCAGCTCTTTAAGGACCACTCCTGCCTGTCTTTGACAGCATTCCAAACACAATTTTCATTGAGCTTTCTTATTGACAGGTTAAGATAGGACACTTTTTACAAACTACACTTCTCAAAACGCTAAGAGCGTCAAGGCGGAAATGCCTCTCCCAGCCCCATTTCCAAATCTACCCTCCTCCATCCAGTAGCAGACCAAACATGTGCCTTGTACAAAACTGACCCCCACATTTTACTCCTCCATTCTTTGGAAGGGATGGGAGTTAATGACATTCACACTCTTTCCGATCAAGGCTCCTATGGGGAGACCCGAGAACTTAACTGCAGGATGCAAAACTGTGACAGGGGGACCTCTTTTTACCAAAAATAAAAAAGGCTATTAAACTTATTCTTTTCTTAATTTACACTATATGAAGCCATAGCAGAATTTTGAAAGTCTATTTTTATATATAAAAAGCAACAAAGAATAATAGACTTGTTTTAAATGGCAGGAAAAATAAAGCTCTAAGCTTCCTCAAAGACTTTTACCAGTTTAGCCTGTCTTTGTTTTTTCTCCCTCTTCCAGGAACAGGGCTCTAATGCCAATGAAGAGAAGTATACCCCGCTGGCAAGGGGACAGCTGCTGCAAGTATGAAATCACCACTGTTTTGCAAAGCAGTCACGACATTGTTTAAAGAGACAAAGTCTTTGCATGAAAGAAATGAACCTACTTTTGTTCCGTAGCTCTTTATTTGGTGTTGCAATGGGGAATACACACACATACTTCTAAAGCCCAAGTTAAGAAAATAACTCAAAACCAAAGCTTGAAATATTAAACCTTATGTGAAAAGATAGCTCCTCTATATATTCTATTTACAGTGTTAAAACTGCAGTTTAATTGGCTTCTCTAAATGTCTTAGATAGCTGTATAGCAAGCCATTCCCATCTTCAGAATTCCCAAATTTTAAATTTGCATGTTGCATTCCTTATCCCTCAAAATTCTATACGGCTTAAAGAAATCGGCTGCTTCTTTTCCATAGTTTGCTTTTTTGATTCAAGCTTCAACGGGAAAATAAATTATGTTCTCATTACAGCATATTTTTTCATACAGATAAGCAGGTACACCAGATCTACCATCTTGATCCAAGGTCAGCAGCCGCCATCTCAAAACAAGGTGGCAAGGCAAGAAGAAGTAGGAAGTCTGCATTTAGATTTCCTGCCAAACCCTAAAACAGGTCGGATGGCATTCTTTGCTCCACTGTTTTCGAGGAATTCTCGTATACAGACCCTTCTGAACAGGTGAGAGAGGGGAGCTGCCTATGGCCCATGCAGATACGAAACAATGTATCCAAAATTCCCTTTAGGTATCCTAAAACGAGGCCTAGTCCCTATTTTTAGTTTCTTCGTAGATTTAAGATAAACATCTGGATTTACTACGGAACCGCTCGCCTCCATTCCAAATATTCTTGGGAAATGAAGAACTCCCCCCAGCCCTTTGGTCCCCCAACTGTTCCCAAGTTTCAAAGGAAGTATGACTCTGAATCTGTGTTGGATGTCAAAAGGCTGCCAAGCTCCTTTTCAAAACTTTAAAAGATTTTGAAAAGCAATAAAAGGTTTACCTTTGTGGTTCTTCTCAAGCTACGCAAGATGTTCCTTTTCCTTGGATCTTCATCAGTAGCTTCATACGGAATGATAGCATTATCTCCCTTATATCCTTGGGAAGTCTGGTCTTCTTCTTTCTTCCTAATGGGCCCCAACTCATCATCACTCCCTACACTAAAACTGGTCCTGTAACTGGCAAATCTCCCCAGCCTTGTGCACCTTGTCCGATACAACACTGGTTTGCTAATGGTGGACAACTTTCGGCCACGTTCTAATGAACTTGTGTCCATTTCACTGTCTGAGCCATTCCCGCTACCGTTGGAATGGGTTTTGTTAATATTACGAATGGTGATGATTTTGCCTTGGGTGCTGTCATGAGGCACAGAGTAGATATTCTCCTCCTCGTTCCTCGGTTTGACTACTGCATCCATGGGTTCTGCATAATCAGAAGGGTCAAAGCCATCCGTGGGTGGCCAGCTACTGGAAGTCACAGACTTCCTCTGTCCATCCCTATGCCCTTGATCCAAATAAGAGAGATCCCCCTTTGTAATATCAAAGTGGACAGGGGGCTTTGGTTTCACTGGTGGAGGTACTTTGTTGTTCAATTTGCTTTCAAAAGTGTTCATAACAGAAAAAACAGAAAGACCATCATTCCCCTCCAGTTCCATGGAAAGTTTAGAAAGATCTTTGGACAAAGTGGGCATACATGTATCCTCTCTGAAAGGGCTGTAAGTGGGGGGCTCAATGTCCTCTTCTGAATCATGAAGGTTCGAATTACACAGAGGAGAGCCAGCCCGGGGTGAATTAAACACTTCTTCTGTCGTACTGCAGGCTTCAGCCGCATTATCATACATATGGGTAGCTTCAATTATGGTTTTTTTCTCCACCACATCCTTGAAAAATGGGTGAAAAATCTCTAGTTTATGCTGAGGGTGACTACAAGGAATGGTTGTAAACTTTCCATCTATATCCTGGGCAATTTCCTCTCCCTCTGTTAACTGTTCTCTACTTAAATCATTGTCTAGGACATCTATGGAGCCTTCAGTGAGAGCCACAATCTGAACTGGGATAATGTCCTGTACTTCACAAAGAAAGGCACGTAGCATGGCCAAGGATGCTTTACGTTTAGCTGAATAAAACAAAATGTAACCGTGGACCAACCAGCTTTTCCTAATGCTAAATGAGGAATGGTATGAAAGCAAGGACAGCTCAATGCGCCTCTTGTGTGGTCCTACAGGAAGTTCAAGTAACACAGAATTGCTACTTCCACACTGGGAAGGTCTACAAGTTTGGGACTGAAGAATGGGCAGAAGGATGTCATCTAGATTGAAAGGATCTCCACACAACAAGCACATGACGATCCGAAGGTCGATATCAGCCAGATCTTTAATGCTTGCCGTTGAGCTAACAAGGTTTAAGTTGCGCTTTGAGTCCAGCAACCCTTTGAGGACCTGACTGATTTGCTTTTCATTAATGTTGCGCCCGTATCCAATACCAGCAGAAGCAGGGTCAAGAAAGATACACTGTAGCTTACTAGCTATCTGCTGTCCTTGCTGTATTAAGCTGTGCAGTGTTTCGCCACTGGTATCGCCTCTCTTGTTCACCAGTATCAGAGTCAAGGGAAGATGAACTAAGTGGTTATCCCTTCGGCCAAGAGTTGACTCCCTACTCTTTTCAATGCTTTCAACAACATAAGACAGAGATTCCTTTGAGTTATAAAGGCAGAGGCAACCATGTGGCTGAAATGTTGGTGTCTGGAAAGAATTAACCGGAAGTCTGACATTACCTTCTATTGGTCTCAAGGACAGCTCATACATTTTCCCATCTATCACATACTTGTCATCATTTGTGCAAAGAGCTCGAATCTCATTTGCTAGTTCTCGGGCAAGTCCATCTTTCCCAAGAATCACTAGGTTGATTCTATCAATATTGGAATCTGAAAGTAAGTTTTTCTGATTGCGATCAGATGGCCTTATAAACCTGGAACTTATCAAGTGCTCAATTTTAGCATCTATGCAGGCTGGACAACTGGGGCAGGTCTCTTTTGTTGGGTGATACACAAAATGAATGTGCTTCAGAATTAGAGCGTCTCGTTCAGCTTGCAGCTTCTGTAGCGCTTTAAATCTTTGCTCTTCACCCAACACATCCTGGATGACCCCCATTTTCTCCTTGCTGGGTTTGGCATCAAGCTCCAACTCATAAAACAGTTCAGAATACTCTAGAAGCAGCTCTTGAAATTCCTCCTTTGCTTTCTCGATGATTTGCTTTTGGTGTTTACCATAAATATCCATGTAAACAGACTCTTCAAGCCACGCGTAAAAATCTTCATTCATGATGAAACTGCGAGCCTCCTCCCAGGGTTTCCCTGGTGTTATGAAAGGAGAGGTCTCCAAATTCTCCTTGAAAGACCGTCTCATTTCTGCCCTCTTCCTCTCGTTCCTCAGCTTCTCTAGATGGGCTTCATAGAGCTGCTGCGCCGGCAAGGTCTCCATCAGATCAAATGGAATGCGCTCATTCTCCATGTTATCTATATGACTGGTGGCATCCCAAGGAGTCTCCTCGAGAACAACAAACCACTTTAAGAAGTCCGGCTTCGTCTCCAACTGCTTCTCCACTTTTATACAGCTCAAGTGATCTATTTCATCCAGGTTTGGAATGAGGGCGTCGAAGGCGAGAGGCAGAGCAGCAAGGTACATTTTCCGCCTGCGCTCGATATGCTCCTGTTTGAGACGATGAATGTGCTGCAGGAAGAGCTTCTTGGCTTTCTGCGTCCCTTCCAGATACACGTAATCCTGATACTCTGGGGAGGACTGCATCTTTCGTGAGACGTTTGACCAAGTCTCATTGTGGTTTTTGACAATGCGGCTCACCAGCCACTCGTACTTATCTTTCGCTGCCGCAATCTGCTGGCTCTGCTGCTTCAACGCCTCAAAGTAAGGGATAATTTTAGTCTTCCCCCTGCTCTTGTCGATCAGTTGCACCAAAGTGCTGAACGCCAAGTCGACATTCACGTTGGATCTGGCCGACGTCTCCACCACCTGGAGGTTCTTCTTGCTTAAGGCAAAAGTGTGCGCATCTCGAATGTACCGCTCCACACCTTCGTCACACTTCGTCAGGACCACAACGATGGGCTTTTTCGTTTTTATGAGTTGATTGTACAGGTTCGAAACAAACTTGACCTGATCATCGAAGCTCCTGTTCATGCCCCTGCTGACATCGAAGCAGAGGAGGAAACCATCGATCAGCAGCTTCCCATCTGGCATCTGCTTCTGCTCAAAGTCCTGTTCCAGCCCAAGCTGATCAGTGCAAAAGTACATGAGCTTTTCCGCCGATGCCAGTTTTGTTGCAGCCGCCCTTTTGATATAGGGCTGCAGGGCTGTGCTGCGGTGTGGCTGGAAAGTCTGGTCATCAATAAACTCAGTTTGTTCCACAATATGCATTTTACATTCCACGCAGTCCTCCAAAGAACGTACAACTTCCCCCCAGTATAAGAAGTGGTCATTATTAACAACCCTTCCTCCAAAGTCGCTCGTGCTGAGAACCGAAGTGTGGTCCAAATGGAAGTCATCTGCTCTGGGACGTGCAAATCGATTGCAGAGGCAGGACTTCCCAATGCCACACTGCCCTTTCTCTTTTTCCGTTCCAGACAACCCCACCACACTGATGTTGTAGGTGGGAATGCGAACATCTTGCTTCCTTGCCATCATCATCATCCAAACATCCTGCCAACACTTGACTGCTTCCAAGAGTGTTAGTGTGTTCTGTACCCCATGAGACCTCAGAAAGAGTTGGATGGCTATTTGCAATCTGGGTGGATGATCACCAGGGCAACAAAAATGGCCGTTTCCATGTTGCATGCACCAGCAAGCAGCTCAGTTGTCACCAATCCTCACAACTGGAAGGACAGCATTTCCTCCTATGGAAAACAAAACAAAGTATTAGGATGCCTGAAGTTACCTCACAAGCTTTCACACTTTCAGGTGCCAAAGATGGGATCAAATGATCAAAAGATATACATTAAGCTTTAAGTACATATATTCAACTAGACAGGAAAAGAATAAAAATTAAAAACCTCCATCACAATGCATCTGAGGAGTACTGAAAGGTGCCCATGGAACTCCCCCTCCCCCAGCTTCAGGCAGTCTTTAGAACTCAGCTCCTCTTTTAGAACAGGAAAAGACAGCATAGGAGGCTGTTCTCCGGTTGCTTCCTTGAAAAAGAGGGAAAGCATTCTATAGTCAGCTTCCTGCACCTTTCCTGAAAACATAACAGCCCTGCGCATGGGGGCAGTAAATGGGAGCACTGAGCTCCCCCCCCCTTTCTTTTGCATAACACAATGCTAATAAGCCTGCTCTTTATCCTGTAGGCAGCTTCTAAGATGATGTCCCTGTGGGTGGGGCTCTCTCCTCCTTGCTTTGCACTGGGAAGAAAAAGAAAGCCCTCTCACTCAGGAGCCGCAGCCAAGCCACATTCTAAAAGCTGCTTGTGGAGCTCGCTCGTTTGGAGTAAGGCTGGAAAGGAGAAAGCCTTGCCCGCAGCTTTCAGAGAGCTGCTCTGCTGGGGCTTCCAAATGAGAGCGCTTTCTTTCTCTTCCTAGTATGAAGGAAGAAGGAAAAAGCCCTGCCCACAAACTCCACAATGCAGCCCTGTTAACAGAGGCAGCGTCAGTGAGGCTGCGTGAGAGATGAAGAAGCACCACTTTGTGCAAAAAAGAACAGTGTTAAGGGCTGCTGCCCCTCACTCCTCCTTTCCTGTTTGGGCAGGGGAGGGGAGGGGAGGGAGCTTATGCTCCCATCTATATGCCCAGGGAAGCATACAGATGGGAGAGCCAGTAGAGGGCAGGAGGGGAAAGGGGGCTCAGAGGGTGGGAAAGTGCCCCATAATATTTATTTGTAAGGATGTTTAGAATTTTTATCTAGCTCATCTTCAAACTAGAGTTGGTCCATTCCCATTATAGCGCTGAGGAATGTGAACCCAAACACCTTCCAGGTACACACCAAATACCCTTTGCTTATTAGCACAACCATAACAAAGATGGCAGAATTCTAGTTTCATTCTTTTAAAAAAATTGTTTTAGGTACCTCAGCCATGGACATAAATGTGCTAAATTTTAAACATTCTACTCCCCACTGTGTGACTGCCGCCACACAATGCCAGCCTGGGGCAATACTTGGGATCTCAGCCATTGCTGCCAGCTGGAAAATTCACCTGACAATATTCCCAGAGCCCAAAGAGACGGATGTATGCAAGAACCCAAGGAAAAATCACTTCTACAAGATCCCAAAATAACAAAATTGTAAGAAAAGCTGACTAGATCAACTAGCTTACAAACCAAGGGGAATCCTTATTCGCCAGGCAAAAGGCTATGCCAAAACAGGTTCCAGTGGACAAACGGGAATCTAAGTTATTGCTCTGGCTGCACATACTAACCAAGTGCTAATCACAAAGGATGAGAAACCTTCCCAACTACCAATTAAAGGCCACATCCTGTGGTCTGTGGGCACCAGCCACACGTCAAACTTTGTGTCTGTAAACTATAAACTCTCTCAGTCACCTGGCTACAAAACCCAGTTAAAATACCAAGAGGTCAGCAAAGTTGGTAGGAATGAAGACCGATTCTGGCAAGAGGCCAGAACAACAAGAGAAAAGCCACTCAACAGCTGCAGAGGCAGAAATAACTGGACTGATGGACATATATACTCTACCTCCTTAGCATCTTTTTAAAATAAAGAGAAAATCTCTTCTGTTAAATGTTGTCAAAAGCTAAAACAGTCCCTTCCTCGATTATTTTTCAAGGTCAATAACAGTACCAGATATTGTCTTCCTATTATCAGTAGGATAATCTCTCCCTGAACTCCCAAGATAGGCTCAATCTAATAGGATCACAATCAGATTAAAGTGTGAAAAGGCTTCAGTAAATTCTTAAGGAATATTACTGCAGTACATTAAGCAAGATTTAGCTACTAAAAAGAGATGCTTTCTTAAATTAAGCAGCAAGCAGAAAAGTGTCATGATGAGCATGCTGCTTTCGCAGCATGTTACATTTAAATATTCTGAGTTTTATTTTTTAACTGACACTGCACTTCAAAAATTTAGCAGGAAAAAAAACCTGGCACTTAGGTGACAGGGCTGGCCAGCATTGCTCCAACAAGCCAGCTGTCAGAGAAAGTGGACTTTGAATATGCAGCCAGGGTAAATCACTCTTTGATTTGATGACTGAATAATGTAGTTCAACTTGTTCTTCAGTTGGAATGAGTTACACAAGACAAAAGGCTGCTGTAAATTTGAAAATGCTATTGTATGCTTGAGTCACAAGTAAAAACCCTTGAACATTTGATCTTAAGTGCATTCAACTTTTCTAAGAGGTATTTAAAAAAAATCAGCTGAGTCACCAGATTAAGTTTTTTATTCTAGTACAGAAGTGGGATGGAGGAAGTTGGTAAGTGCTAGAAATTAAAGGCAGCTCCTAATCTAAAGCCAAATGGTGATTTTTATCCTAGGTGAGTACAGTTAGAGGGTTTCCACCAACCCAAAGCCTATTTCAGAGTACTGCAGATACCCATACTGTTTTCAGGAAGAGTGTCTGAAGAGTCAAGTCAAATAGAGATGACAAGAGAACAAGTTCTAGAACTAATGGACAAGTCTCTGGGCCTGAATGCAAGACTGCTGATCTTGTACTTGTTGCTGTAATCAACTTCCCTAACAGAAGACTGGAAAATAGCAAGCAACACACCAACTTTTAAAAAGGGATCTGGAGGAGACCCAGGAAATTAAAGGCCAGTTAGTCTAATATCTCTTCCAAGGAGATCAGTAGACACTGTTTTAAAAGTCTTATCAGACACACAGAAGAACAAGGCCTAACAACAGAAAAATCAGCATGGCTTCTGCAATGGGAAGTGCTGCCTCTTCAGTCTCTTGAAGTTGTTTGATAGGGTTAACAAGCATATAGAAAAGAGTAATCCAGTAGACATTCTATTGTGCTTCCACTGAGAGGTGCAATGGGTGGTTGTCAGATATGGGAGAGGGACTTTTGACAGTGGCACCTCAATTGTGGAACCCCTCCGCTACATCTGTTCTTTTGGTGCTAGAGACTTTTCAGTTTTAAGCACTAGATGAAGACTTTTTGGTCTCTAAGGCCTTTGGCTGAGTTAAACTGTGTTGCTTTTTTTCTGATTTGTACCCAATTTTGGTTTTGTTATCTGCATCTTTTTGCTATCAGCATCTTTTTGGCTATCAGCATCTCTCACAAACCAACAATAATCTCCTGTCATAGTCTTAATAATCGCTGACTTATAGATGGCTTGCAAGAGATTGCTAATAATCACAGTGAGTAGTTAACAATTTTATTTTAATTGTTTTTTTAAAGTGTGCTAATGCTAAGCATATATGCAAGAGTTATATAAAATTAAACAAATTCACCCTGCAAAAAAACTTACACAGAAGCAAAAGTTGGTTTGTCCAAAGGCAAGCCCTGGAGAAGACCCTTGACAGTAAGGCTCAAGGCAGACAAAGCAATTTTCTCCACAAAATGGCACAAATACTGGTCAAACTTAAGGTTCCTGGGAAGAGCACACAGCAAAACAGCTACAAGAGAAGCTGTTAAAAGTGGAAGTGGAAGAGATGGGTGCTGCTAGTGTAGGGGAAAGCTGAAGGCTACCACAACAAGCCAGCAATGTCAACATACACTAATGAGCCAGAGGGAAAGACCAGCAGTGGGCCATCCCAGTCCTAAAAAACAACAACAACAACAACATAGAAGGCTGTTCTTTTAACACATGCAACAAATTGATGACAACTAAAAAAAGTGAATAGCCCTCAATGGGTACAATATATATATATAAAAAGCTTTGTTGGACACTGAACTTCTCTACCCCTGAAACTTTAGTCACTAGTATGCTTAATGGTCATCTGCTAAAACATTTAAGCATGCCTAATGACATCCTGTGGTTCTGGGACACTTAACACATGCTGCTATTCTGCCCAGGTTTTGCTGCTCTGTTTCTAAGAAAGAAACTGTAAAAATCTGAAACAAATAAGGTGCCAGCAAGGTCTCAAACCAATAACAAAAGGAAAGAAAACTACAAGTGATAAATGTCTCAACATCCTTATAATCTGCTGACCATTTTATTCCGTCCTTGTTCTCTCAGCTCCACACACTGTTTTTTCCTGTGTTGCCCGTGTCCTGTCATTCTTGGTACTCTAGATGTGAAATCTGTGTACCAAGCACCCAGTGTGGGTGGTCCCACAGTAGGGGCTGACCAGTACTGCCCTGCAGGGGTACCATTTCGGTGAAGGAAGGAAAAAGATTTATGTCTCAGGCTGCATCCTTAAAAGGCACAGCTTTTTCACAATTTAACAGAACTGTCATTTGATTAAAGAAATCTTAGCTGACCATATAATTTCAACTGATCATTCAGATAAATCTGCATAAATTTGCATATGAATAAACAATAGTATTGTCTCACAGCAGGCACCATGTCTTAAGAGATATTTTTCCTAAGAAGAGGAATGCCTCTTCTAAGATGGTGCCTGCCACCTGCAATTCTTACAAATAACTATTTTTGAAAAAGTATTTCTCAATTAACCAAGGATACTTTTAAAAACAATCACACAGGTTTTTAAAATCAATTTAGTCGCCCAAATAAATGTTAAACAGAAGAGTCCAGTAGCACCTTTAAGACTAACCAACTTTACTGTAGCATAAGCTTTTGAGAATCACAGCTCTCTTCATCAGATGCAACTTTACTGTAGCATAAGCTTTCGAGAATCACAGTTCTCTTCATCAGATGCAACTTTACTGTAGCATAAGCTTTCGAGAACCACAGCTCTCTTCGTCAGATGCAACTGTCAGGTTGCATCTGACAAAGAGAGCTGTGATTCTCGAAAGCTTATGCTACAGTAAAGTTGGTTAGTCCTAAAGGTGCTACTGGGTTCTTTACTATTTTGCGACTACAGACTAACACGGCTAACTCTTCTGAACCAAATAAATGTTGCAACCCTGCAATTTAATCTCCACTGTTTCCAAGAGCTGGCCCAGGGACTGGGCTACATGTTGTTCTCGTCTATTCAAATCACAGCAATCCTGTCTGCTCATTACAGCAGAGCATGTGCAAAGTGACAATCAGCAAAAGGCTCTCTAACACTATGTATGATCTGGGAGAAAAGCAGGAGGAAAACCACAAGTCTCTAACACAGAAAGCAGCCAGATAAGCACAGAAGTAGCACAGACCTAAAGACAGCCCTAGCTAATCCTGTGCTAGGTACATGAAAACGCAACCTTAAATTAGGTTATTTTATTGGTGGAATAAAGCTCCCCTGCTGCAAGTTGCACAACTAAATTATCTTGCCTGTTTGCTTGGATACTGTTCTTATGCAAAATTGAACACATCCCAACTGAGCACTTTCTTTAAAACATACCACAAATTAACCTAATTTAAGGGGTGTTTGCTACTGCAAACAACATTTGTGCTATTTGTATTTAACGTTAAATTTCAGTCTGGTGTGGTTCAGAATCACACTGCTGAAAATCACTTTTAATAAAGGAAACACCAAACAACCCTGAAGCACAGCACCACAAGGGAGGAGGCCCTCAGTCTGCTGAATATACTGTATATATAACAATGGGCAAAGAATCGTAAATTTTCTCACTGCATCACAGTGGCTCAAGTGTAGAAAATCTCTGAAATGGGTCATTTGTATCTTTGCAAAGGCTGATTTAAGCTTTTAACCATCTGGATCTGAATCGTTTAATCTCAGGCAACAGATGGACTATTCTTAGATGAAGGGAGCATGGGAGCTTACAGGCAATGCACACCAACCCCAAATTCACCCCTTCTCTGAATCCCTTTGAAAAACCACCAGTACTGGGAAAATTCCAAGCACAGGCAAAATTCACCTGTGGATTATACTGCACACTTTCCATTCACTTCAGTTATCTTGCACAAGGGAGTGTGCTGAAGCTCTTTTTAAAAAATGAAGGTTTTTGAATGACAAGTACCCAGTTTATGCCACTCTCACGCGGAAGCAGCCCACTATGAGGGGTGTTTTTTTTAAACCCTTCCATAAACTTAGTGCGACTGTGTTAAGTTTATTTCTGCAACCCTTCTAATGTTGGCGAGAAACCTTGGATGCAAAATGAATGTGCTACTTCAGTAAATATATTGCAGAAGTTTTCAAACCTATTACATATTACTAGCCCACCCGCATCCCTACCAGGAGGAATTAAAGAAGAGTCCTTTCAATTCTATGAAATAATGTATAATTTATTTTGCAGTCCTCTTTAGGAGAACAAGGCTGCCAAAAGACTTCTATGTGCGTGTCTGAGCACTCCAATACTTCTCTTTTCCAAGGAGTAAAAATCTATCCCTGCATCAAATACTGCTCTGGAAGGGCCTCTTAAATTTTGAGCAGCTTTGCAAGTAATGCAGGGGAGCAAGAGGGAAAAGGCTAACTGCCAACATTCCACCGTATGCACTTAAGTTCACACACACTGCTTTGGGCCCCATGTGGAAAACACGCTATTTATTTGATGAAAACAGAACAAACAACAGTATTTTATTTTTTAAAAAAATAAGCCATACAGCTAAGCTTCAAAAATATTGGTCTTTCTAGTGAAACAGACAAAAGCTTCAATCTTGCCCATTTACTTTAAAAGGGCATGCATACTCAAACATGTTCAGCTAATACCGAATGTTTCAAAACGTAGAATTAAAGCAAAAAATCCAAAGGCAACACAAACATCTATTTAAGACCAAAGATTAATATGCACATGCAGCTTTGTTTTATAAATAACATCACACATGGAATATTGCACAAATGTACCCCTGTTCTAAGAGCTTTTCTACACAAGATGCCAATGCATATGTCCGCCAAGTGTCAGGAGACGCAATGTTAGCTGGGAAGCGTAGTTTTGAAAGACCAAGCCGGTGGTGATTGCTCCGGAGGAGGAGTCTCTCACAGCTCTCTACTGCCACTGGCGTGCAGGACTGTCTCCCCTTCCGGAGCTTTTACCCTCACTACTTAAAACTTTGAATAAATAACAGAGCCTCACCAGGGCAAAGGCTCCAGAAGGGGAGATGCCAGAGGCAGCAGAGGGCTGTGAGAGGATCCATCTCCTCCGGAGTGATCTCCACTGGCTCTGTCATTTAAAACTACACTTCCCAGCTAACATTACGTTTCCCAACACGTGAAGAACATGTGTCAAAAGTCTTGTGTACAGAGACTCTGAACTGTCAAGTGCTTCTGAGTCCATATTTCCCAAGCTAGCACTGACATTATCAATAGTACATACAATGGAATGGACTGTTGTATCTTTGTCCCCAGTTAATATATTCAAGAACACAACTTCAGTTTCAGGGAACATTAAGTCCTAAACTTGCACCTCAACTATAACAATATCTTCAAATATTACCTAACACTATTTTTAAAGATCTGCAGAATCAGAAATACGGAAAAAATCAGGGCATCTAAGCTATCACTGGAAGACTGAACCTCACAAGTAGGTTGCAGCAGAGGCCAGGAACCAGTCTTCTCCCTTCTCTCATCTAGCTCCTAAATGGTGCACACACATACAAAATTTAAGCCCCAGTGCATGAACAGATGTGAACTCACAGGCTGCTTAAATGCAATAGCATCAGTTATATGCTTGACCCTCTCTTACTTTCAGCTTTTAAATGACGAAGCTTCCTACTTAGATATAAACAGAAAATGTTATTATTCATCACTTATGATAGAAGACATGAAAAGCACCAAGATACTTAGAACACCACATAAATAACATAGCTTATAATTTCAGAGTTTTCAAATATGATTATTTTGGAAGCCTGTCTCCCTAAAAACTTCACCTTAAAATAAGAAGTGTCCTTTTGCTGGAACTCCCCATTCAGCTTCCTGAAGGCCAACTGACACATGCACACACACACCCTCTATTATAAAAATGAAGGAGCTGAAGAAAAATATACTTTTCCAGCTGCCTATCAACTAACGAGTAAGAATAACCCTAACTGTTGTTTAAATCCTAACATGTTAATTGGAAAAAGAACAAAATTAGATCTGAACTGACAGCACTCCCTTTGAAATTTGCCACTTTGTGGCCAGGATTCAAGAGCTACTTTAGGCGGGTCCAAAGACATAGTTGGGCCCGCCCCGGATAGCCGAGGTGAGCCTGATCTCATCAGATCTCAGAGGCCAAGCAGGGTCAGCCTTGGTTAGTAATTTGATGGGAGATCTCCAATGAAGACCAAGATTGCAGAAACAGGCAATGGCAAACCACCTCCGTTAGTATCTTCCTATGAAAACTCCACTTTGGGGGAGGGGTTGGGGGGGGGGTCACCAGGTCAGCTATGACTTGAGGGCACTCCACTCGAAAGACATGGTTGACACAGCAGGACTTTTAAACTTTTCTTCCCCACAAGAGGTCCCCAATGCTACCATCTCACTGACTGCAATGTAAACTTAACTAGGGTTCAAAAGCAATTCACCGTGAAGCATGTGGTGCTGCAGGGAAGCAGAGCAATTTCTCTTCACTGCAAACAGAAAAGGGGGTGGAGAAAGGGCATGGGGGAAGCAGTCTACCACTAGGTAAAGTAGCCAAATACTGGGCCTATTCCTCTAGCACTGCCACAGGGCAACTGCTTCTTGGATTTATGTCTAACAAAGAGAGTTTGGTTTCCTTTTCCCATCCAGTCAGATAATCGTGTTTTCATGGTCTGGTTTTTAAAGGGAATAAAGGCCATTTCTCTCACCTTCTTGCTGTAGTGCCCTAAACCAGCAGATGGAACACTGCCTGCCTGCTTTGTTCTTCAAGCCACAAAGCTCCCTGTCTTTGCCAGCTGTTAATTAAAAGTGATAAATGAGGGAGAAAAGGGGAAATATATATATGCCAACAGCATTACAGCATTTTGTATCTTCCCACCTAGCCTGGGGGTTTCCATAATGGGGCAGGGCCAAGCCCTGTGAACTGCACGCACCTTCCCTGCCTTCAGAAGGACAGCAGTCACAATTCTTACATCTGATCAAAAGTTATAACTGAAGCATACAATGCCGAACTCTTGTGAGCTAAGAACTAAGTTAATACAATCTATGTCTGCTGCCTCAGTCCGTTCCTTTTCTGCCTTGCCCCCTCTACCTTTTTAAAGCATCAAGCTTGAAAGAGGAGTCCTATGATACTCAAGCTATTTCACTGCTTAGTTGTTCTAGAGGGTCTTAATAAAAAGGTATTATGCCACTGTACCTATTCAGATTATTATTATTATCCTATAAAGCTCTGTCAAACTCCTAGTGGATAAGTGGTGGAGAAAAGTGCCTTCAAGTCATAGCTGACTTATGATGAACCTTCTGGGGTTTTCAAGGAAAGAGACATTCAGAGGTGGTTTGCCATTGCCTGCCTCTGCAACCCTGGTCTTCTTTGGAGGTCTACCATCCAATTACTAGCCAAGGCCGATCCTGCTTAGCATCCAAAATCTGTCGAGATCGGGCTTGCCTGGGCTATCCAGGTCAAAGCGGAAGATCAGTAGTGGAATTTCCCCCCTCCCCCAATATATTCTCTGAGATAAAGTGGAATACGTAATATCCATCTGCATTAGTGAACAACAAGTACAGGACCCAGAGGTGGGATGGAATGTAAGAAGTTGGCAAAAGGGAAAGTGCACCACAAGAGGAAAAAGAGGGTAAACTTTGTGTTGAATAGCTAATTAACTTTCCATTGCCAGATAAGCAACATTTTAGCCAAGGAAACGTCTGAAAATAAACCTATATTGTTCTTTCAGCGAGCCCCGTGTAACTGCAGGATAAATGTGTGTCCAGTTCTTTGAAGAGCTATTTTTATTAGCAAGGTCTTGCAAGTCGTCTTGCATCATCAAAGAAGAATGCTGAGAATCCCTGCTGTAAGGTGTAGGTGTATCTGGGCACCAATTAAGAGGTAAGGGCACACAACCAAGGTTCTGAGACTTGTTATCACCCTGACCTCAGTTCTTCTCACTTCACCTAGCTGCTTGAGGTGCAAGGAACCACATCCATTCATTTTAACTAAGCTTCTTTCAAATGCCCCAAATAGCAAATTGTGCTTTTCCTTCCTCTTATGATATATAAGTAACATGCACTTTTTCAGCCATCTGTACATTTGCCTAGCACAGTTGCAATCCAATAGAACTATGCCAAAAACAAGGAACTTTCTTCAGCTTTCTATATTTGGAAAGACTAGGCAGGCACATGCGACCAAGTCAAGCACATCTGTCACCAGCAATGAAAATCCTAGTTTTCCGTAAAAACCTCAAGCTGCAAGAAAAAGAGCCAGTTCTCCTGGCCCCACTATTCATCCTGAGCAATGGCTTATTACAATCCTAAAGGAACTCTTAGGGAGCAGAATCGCGCCTTAAATGTGTAAGAACCAGGCAAATAATGCAACGCATTCTACAGCTCGCTTAGGCATTTCCAAAGCCCCTATCACTGTGGTGTCAGAACACTCTGAAGCATCTAACAGCTCAGATGGTGGAAGACTTGGACAGAAGCCAAGTGGCTTGGACTCTCTCCCTAGCTAGGTCATTAAATCTAACTAAAGCGGGGGAGGGAGGCTCTAGTTAAACAGTATCTCAGGCCCTCCACAGTCTGCTCTCTCCACCACCGCCGGTCTCATCAGTGGACAAAGATGTTCTCAAAAGAGACAGGTAAGTTTATGGCTGCAAAGGAATTGCTAAGACTTCTGCAATTATAACCAGGCAACTATCATTTAGCCTCCAGAATGACAGCTGTAAATTTAGCAGCCAGGCTACAGAGAAGGGGGGCAATCCGCTAGGGAATGTTACCTGCACAGAGACCCCAATGAAATTAATGGGTGCTGCGCACGAGTACAGCTTTACTTTCCTATTTTAGAAAGAATTACAACTGAAACGTTCCCAGTGGATGTGAACCAAATTCCACTAATAGCTTGGTTAACAAAAGGCTGACATTTTCCTACAAAGGTTCTTCTCAAATCTTCTCATCGGCACATCCAAAATAAGGGTTAGGCCAAACTCACACGCACACACACACACGCACAGACACACAGAGCCTACTAACACTTTTAAGAAAAAAAATTTAATCTGAGTAGCAGCACTTCTACCCCAGAATCGACTGACCATGCCCAAATCACCTGAATTACCTCCACACATTGAGCAGAAGACTTTCTAGGATATTTATAAACCAGTACTTGAAGGCCAAACAGGTATTTGCCTCTCAATTTACAAAATGGGATGATGTTTTAAGATTAAGCCAATCTCTTCATACCAAAATAATTTTTAAAAATGGGCAATGGACTTCCCACCTTGCTGGGGCTAGAACATTTTAAGTTCTAGGTGCTTTAGCAGCTCCAGAAGATAATGAGGTGTTGGAGAACTCTGTCAGGAATGGGGGGGGGCCTCTAGTGGAAGGGTGCAGGTGCATCTGGATGAGTATGGGGCATAGATTAATAAATTTAAAGTAGTCACAATGAAATACAAATGCACAATACAATAAAAAGGTAAAGATAAGAAAGCAAAAGGGCAAAAGATCTAATTATTGTTTTTAATATTGTGTACTTAAGTAAACATGCAAGAGAGTTAAGAAATTGAATAAAAGTATAGCAAAACCCGGTATTTGTGGAGATCACTTAATGATCTCAATCTTAGAGTTATCAAAGTTATTTCACGTAACAAATTACTTAGCACAAAGGAAGTTTTAGTACTTGTTGAGCAGATTTTCAAAGTGACAAATCAAAGAGTTGGAAACCTCTTATTCCAGCATTCTATTGGGTGACCCTTCTACAGGCAAACTACTGTAATGCATTCCCTACCATCACCCCCCACAGTGGATCTGAGTAAGCCTGTAAGATCAGGGCCAAAAGAGCATAGCAAACGCTTCTGAAATATCAAAAAAAACTAAATTACAGAGTTCTGTATTCGGAGAACAGAACAGTGTTAGAAGTTTAATTCCTACAGGCTACCTTGAAACCACAGCTAAACTATCAGCACTGGGCTCAATGGGGTTACACGCCCTGATCTTTAAGCCTCTCTAGATAGCTGGTAAATGGAAACACTTATTTTACAGAGATATTCAAGCAAGTGGGAGATTGGGATTTGGCTCAGGCTACCTTGCATGCTACAAGCCGCTCCAGTTGTCCGTGGAATGGGCATTATATTCACTGTGTGTGTGTCCAAATCATAGGATATGCTTAGCACATAATAGAAGCAAACAGGCCCAGACGTTGGGGGCTATAGACAGAGGGATTTGTATCAACAGACCCCTATGCAAACACCTCACCCTATGAGGGGGCAATTACAAGGAACCAGAAGGTAGCAGTGTGAGCTGGTGTGATCCTGATCCCACCAAATATTCAGACCAAATAGAGAGACAGCATGATTTAACAGGTGAGCAGCACAGAAAAGCAAGGGCGACAGTGTTCTAAATAACCCCTCAAATAGCTAGTGGAACCCTTTCGGGAGACTGAGAAGGGAATTAGTTTTACCACACCAAATAGGCAAGCTACTGAACAGATCATACTTCAAAGTAAACCATGAGAGAAATTCTCTAAGAATTAAAGGAGAGACATTGATCCAGTCACTACAGAAAGTAAGTGACAGAATAGTTTGTTGAAGAGCTCTATTATAAGGACAAAATTCAGTAAAGAGACTGAAACCTGACAACATCAAGACCGTTGATTGGCACATTCTTTCCCCAAGATCTGTTACAAGTAGTCCCATCTGCAGCCTCTGTTCCTTTCCTATTTAACTTCCAATTGCTGTCACTTTCACTTATTGCTAAGTCAAGGCATATTGCAATTACCAGAAGCAGGATATATACCAAGTGTATTTCAGATCACACTGGATGCCCACAATTCATATCAGTGCTCGCCTTTAATGAGATTAGGACACAAGAGTACCTACATTAAAGGGACCTGTTACAGTTTCTCTCCAGCTAACCAACAGGCAAGTTATTGGTCCAGCATAAATTAGGACAGCTCTTGGACAGCAAGGAAGCTTCCCACTGCTGCACAGGAGACAAGAGGGACAGCCTGTTTCCATCTCTCACTGACCAACTGAGCCCAAACACACTATGCTCCCTACTGTGTTTCAACGGCAGTAGACAGCCCATTGGGTGGAGGAAAATCCCAAAGTACTAAACCACAATCCCTGTCATCAAAAAAGCAGCACTGACAGCCCCTCCAGGGAAATACCCTGGAAGTCTAGCTGGCATCTAAGGGGCTTCTGGACCCGAATCTTGCTCTTCTACAACAGACCAACACGGCCACGCACCTGAAACCCCCTCCCTCCAATGGGAAAGCGAAGTCCACTCTCCATAGGAAGCACAACATAGATTTCAAAACCAGAGAATCGAAACCAAAGAAATAAGAGGGAAGTGAAGGAAAGCATACAATATATTTCGAAATTGCAGAAAGCTCTAAATAACAGACCTAACATTTCAGATATTATTAGCTACTTAACTCTAACCATCAGATTATCTTTTATAGGATCCAGCCAAAAGGCCTCATCCTATTTTGTTTCGTGTGCCTCATCCCTTGGAACAATCAAATTCAGCCACAGCGCTTCTCAGTGAGTTAGGATGCTCCAATGGCTCATGGAAACACTGTCCACAAGAGACAAAAGATAGGTGATATCTGTGTCAATAGGGCTGCCCCTTGGGCCCTATATGAAGGCAAAGCTCTCCAAACTTTTTTGTTTAATAAAATAACGAAGAACTGTATACTGATGTAGCACCACATTCTGCATTGGATGGAATGAAAACAAAGGGGGGAAAGGTACGTGACAGACAGAACAATAAAGAACGCTTATAGCGGTCAGATGTGGTGCTGTGCAAGAAGGCAAGGGTGCTGTGGGCAGAAGAGACAGACTTTACCTCTTACAGCTCAGCACATGACTTCACAACTATTACTATCCTCTTCGCTTCCATCATGGATAACAGAAAGTATATAATAATCTGTACAGAGGGAGCTGGGCAGAGGCAGGGGGAGACTAAAAGAACAAAAACTAAATAGGTTAGTAGCCATCTGACGGAATAGTCTACTTTGCCCATTAGTTTCCCCACCGACCAACACTAGATATAAAATCTCCAACTCCAGCCCACTTGGAAGGACTCTGAAAGACTTCAGACAATGATTTATGGTGTGCAAAAATGCACCTCAGTCCCAGACATTTCATCTCATGCCTCTGACAGCAAGAATGGCACGACATGGTTGTCATCTCAGGGAAACATGCTTTGTGGCTCACACAGGTGCTGCTGCACACTGCTCCAAGCTCTCATGGTTCTTGCACAGCGCCATCTTCAATTCAGGCCATAAACTTACCTGGGCATACTTGCTTGCCTCAGACCAGAACAGCCTCGGCAGGGCACTTGTATTCTACGTTCACAGCCATTAACTGACAGCCTTTTTAAAGGAATTTGACAAATTCGTGGAGGAAAGGGCTATCAATGACTACCTCAAAGAGGCCTTCAGATTCAAGAGCAGTGCTCCTGTAAATTCCAAGTGTTCAGGGGCAACAGGAGAAGTGTTCACCTCCGCTGGCCTCCCTTGGGCATTTGGACGGCCGCTTTTTTGGAATCAATGGACTGGGAAGGGGGCCTGAGCTTTGGATAAGAACACCTCAACCAAACACGGTTATGATAATTTTCCATGTTTGGGGCAATATGCAAATGCCTCCCTTTGGTCAAATACGCCATACTATTTTGCTAACCAAGCTCACATTTTTCATTAGACAGAATTTTAGACAGAAAAATCAATGTTTCGGGCCATTAAAAAATGCATCGTGACAGTGGCACTGTATCATCCAGAAACAGTCCTCATTGAGAGCCTGGCACTTGCATCACACTCAGACCCATTATAATCACAATAATCACCAAGCCATTTTTAGGATTCCTACTTGCAGTTTCCACACTGGGGATAACCAAGGGGTTTACAAAATTATGTAGTGTTGTTCAAGTTATTAATGTTCAAGCAGTAAATCTTCACAGTGTCAAGGGGGGGGGAGACAGTATTCTGCCATTTAACTACCAACCTTTGCTTCTGAAAAATTCAGTACTTTTAATTTGCAAGTATGCATGGGTAGAGAGAAGAGCATCAAACAGAAGTTCTCAATTTCACAACTTTCCTCCTAAGCAGAAATAAATTCCATAATGCAAAATGCATTTGAGTTTTGAATTAGGCTTCTGGATAGTACTTTAAAAAAGCTCAGTTTAGTTCACTATTACTAGCAGCCAATAAGTATGCACAGCAGTGCAGGAAATACTTGAATTGGGAGACTTGATTTAAATCAATTATTTATATCACTGATTTAAAAATCAATCTATCCTGTTAGAAAAACAGTACGGTGGGGTTTTTTTTACAGTGAAATCTGAAGAAGGGAGCTTTGACTCTCAAAAGTTCATATCCTGGAAATCTAGTTGGCCTCTAAGGGGTCACTGCGAGACTCAAACCCTGCTGTTTTACTGCCGATTAACATGGCTACCCACCTGAAGCTGGATATCTCAGAACCTTAAGACCACCTACCAAAGGACCGGCTTTCTCATCCCTGTTCAGTAACAGCCAAAGCTACTCCCATTACCTCCTTAATTATTTTCTCTCTCATGTAGTGATCCAAAGAGAAACTGAATACCTTGACCTTTCCACAAAGAAAAAGTCTTTTAAAGCTTTCCTTTGGAGATATAACACTGTAACTATTTTTAAACTGATGCGCAATAAATTTAAACAGGCCACAAAACACTGTTTCTTATGCTGGGGCATGACTAATTATCCGGGTACACAAAACACTTGCCAGAACAGACTACACAGCACTGGTTCTCTGCAATTCTCTTGTTCTATGTTTACTGTTGTTGGTCCCTCCCCCACAAAAAAGGATCAACAATCCCCCATTTGTAAAAGATTATTAAGTGAATCTGGCTTTCCACTGTTTCCGTGAAGAAATAAAAGGTGCCAGGATTAGAACAAGCTGAATAATCAATTCGTAAGATTCAGAATAAGCTCCCGTGGCCTCACTTATATGGTTGCCTGCAGAGTGCAGATGCAGGATAACTTACGAGCATCTTCCCCTACATGGTCCATACTGCTTATTTACACCATCTCTATTCCTGCACGGCCTCCGGAGGATCAGTTGCCAACAGAGCAGGGCCTTTTCTGTGGTGTTACCACAACGGGGGGGGGGGGATTCCCTTCCTGGGAAGGCCTGCAGATCTTTGGCACACAGCTGACTGAACTTATCCATGTTGACATGTCATTTCTGCTCCAATGCATTTGCCTCGCTTCTTTTTAAAAAACAATGGATTTACACTTTACTCTAAACTGCTTTGAATTTTGGGTAGAAAGGCAGAACACAAGTTTGAAAATAAAAAAAGACTCAAGTTAAATTCTCTCCTTAGCCAGTGACCTTTCTAAAGAATCAATGCTAAACACTTTATCGGATATCATCCAGTACAGGTGGGCAAGAACCGCCACTTTCTTCAAAGACCGCATGAGTGCAGCAACATACTTTTAAGACTTTGTTTGAAATGTTTTGTAAGCATTAAGAACCACAACAGAGATGGGAAATCCTAAGTACCACAATAAATTCTTGCCAAACAGACATCGGGGATTTTTCCAAGATGGAAGAGTCCATTTATTATTTCCAGATTTCAAAACATTAAGAGTAGAGAACTAGGATTTAAAACATTTAGAAAAGGCACTGCCAAAGCTCTTGGTCATCCCTGTAAGCGACATATTATAGGCTGCTTGCCTTCTATGGTGATCCATTATCTACCACACCTTTACCCATGTATGCTACATGAAATTATGATGTGTAAAATATATGAATATATCCCCAACTTCGAATACTTCCAAATGTATCTTCCAATGTCAACAAGTTGTAGGTCTCTAATCCAATGCCAGGGACATACACAGTTGTAAGTGAGAGAATATTTTTACCCAATTCCAAGCAAAATCTACTAATTCAAGGGATTCCATTTTTAACCATGCAAGAAAGACGAGGAAAAGGTTGAAAGCTGTCAGCACACAAAGCCTATGCTATGTCAAAAATAAGAAAGCAAGCTCAAATAGGTGGTTTCTTGATAAGCATACAGGAAAAGAATTGAATTTTGACACAAAAAGATGGGAAAACTGCAAAAAAGGGATTATTTCAGACCATCACATTCAGTAGTTCAAAAGCGTACATAATGCAGAAAATACCCCAATTCTCTTTGAAAGTAAAGAACCTAACAGCACATTAAAATCTCTTCACTATAATAAATCTGCCAGTTTTATAGTTTAAAATAAATTAGCACAAGACAAAACTCCAAAGAGTTTGTTCCTGAAACACAGAAGTTCAAACTAATCGTTCAATTATTTAAGGACAAAGTCAAAGGCGACTTCATACAAAAGACACAGGATTATACATATCTTAAAGCAGAAACACTTGCAGGAAGCAAAAGGAAATCAACTGTTCTTACTCCCAAGAAATCATACCCAAGTTTGAGATGTCAGCAACAATAAAGGCCAATTGCTGGATTTCTCCTAACAGATCCTAGCACACACAATTTGTATTTGTGTTGTCCAAACTTGACTGAAGAAAATAAATTGGCATGACATCAGGATGCCTACAGACCTTTTACAATGCAAGGCAAATACGGAAATTATCAAAATTTCTGGCTTTCATGAAGGGATTGACAAGCGACCTTCAAAAAACCTAAGCTGAAGCAATACCCTGTTTATTCTTTTTGCTCAGCATAGCCCCAGTTTTACCTACCGAAAGAGATACCTGTTGGGGGAGGGGGGGGAGATACTGATGCTTTTTCAGAACACTCTTCTTTAAGATAAAGAACTTCAGCAACCGGCATCTGTAGCTATCACAGAATGTTAACTCCAAGGATTCTTGGAGAACAAAAGCAGATCTAAACACATCATTGGCTCTGAATTTCTCCCTTCACTGTCCACTCTCAGTATGGAAAAGGAGCTTTTCCAACAACCTCTATCCTACTAGTTATCTAGCTTGAGGGCATGGGGGGGCAGGAATCCACTCTTAGTGGTCTACTTGCTCTACTATGTAGAACACTCCTGCTAAGGGACACCCACACATTCTTTAAGAAAATGAATGGTGGTAAGGAAAAAACAGGTCCAAGATTTCAGTCTACAATGTGCAAAGGAAAATAAACACACATTACAACCATTTACTGCCACATCCTGAAAATCTGTGCTTGGCAATATTTTTGGCCCTCTGTAAAAGAGAACTTGAATTCTTGTGACCAGAATGCCTCACAAATGAGAGATGCAGATGACTCTTAAAGGCCTTTCAGGATCAAATTAATTTCCTTCTGACAGTAATTAAGTAGCTTTACAAAAAGCTCACTTAATGGTGTGTGCATACTCTGGTTCCTTGCTAAGATTTCTCCAGCACCATTTACAGTTAAAACTCATGACTGCTCCACTGATCAAAACTACTTTGGCATGCATCACAAAGGAACATTTTTCTTTCATATTTACCCAAAGCAGTTGGTAATGCCCAGAACTACACAGATGTATGCACAAATCTAAATGTAAAGCCTGATTTAAACAAGGACTGATTAATCAATTTGTACTGAATGATTCTTTGCAGAACGCCCAGTAAGCTTGGTCTCAGCTTTACTGATCAGATTCTGCAGGCAAAGACACCGATGGTGCAGATCTAGTCTGGTCTAAAGTTATAACTGGAATTTGTTGACATTTTGGAAACAGGAGCTACAAAAAAAGCCATTGCTTGATACCACAAACATTCAAACATGAGGGTACAAGGAAACATAATTCAGAAGGCAAACAAGCAAATATTCCTGCAACATTCAACAGAGATCCTTGATGCAGCTATTCTTAGACTAACTCTGTGATGCTTTAGCTCCTAGCACTAATATGAGAGCCGCCTTGAATCTGCAGTGATGTGATAGAAACGCTTAAAATAAATACAAGCTGAATTTTAGTGGTTTAAGGCATCTGATACATTCTATAATATTTACTAGTTCCTAATTATTTCTAAATGCTCTAATTCTTAAATAGCAAGGGCTTGCCTAAACATGAGGCATCGGGCTAGTGTTATTCTACAACAAGAACTCTTGCAACTTAATCAATTACTAAAAGTAGACATCAGAGATGATGTCTAGTAAACTAGGCGCCCATCACTTGCTGTTCAGCTGTGCACATTCTAACTTATTTCAGAACAGGCTTTGCAAAGATATTGTTTAACAATGCCTAAACATAGATGAAAAATGACAGAGTAAGCAGGAAAAAAAGTTAAATATTGAAATAATTCAAGATGCATTTGCTAGGAAGTTGGAGCACTCTCCCTGACTGCCAGAGGATTAAGGAAGTTCATGCCCAGGTAGCATAAGGTCAAGTAGTTCTTCCCTTTATCTCCAAAATTGAAGATATGTCATCTAATCCTGAAAGGGGGGAGAGGGGGACAGAAAATGGCATTCTTCCATGTCAATCTATTCATAGCAAACCCTTACCAAAACAGTTCAGCAGAGAGACTGTGGAAAGAGGCCGCCACTCTCATTCAACTAGGCAGCCCTCCTTCAAGGCAAAGATGTCTTGAGAGTTTTAAAAATAACAGACAAGTCAGTGAATAATGGAACACTGTGAGGGAAAGAGAAGGTAAGAACAGTCCCTAACAGTGTTTCCTAGTTTCTTTCACTTTTGCGGGGGGGGGGGGGGACCGTCTTCCTAGAAAACTAGATGTTATTTTGAGAGCACACAGGCACAAAAGGCCCCATCTCCTCTGGCATGTTGGGGCACTCGTCTTTCTCCTATACCATCATCCTCAAAAGGCATCAAGTGCTTCAGTTAATACCATCTTGCTAAACTCTTTAGTGAAGAATTATTTGCATCTGAAGAGGTAAAAACCCTATACTTTTCCTTCGCGACTTGACTTCACGTGACAGAAACCTGCCATCTCTAGGAAAACTGGGAGTCAAGTTGCAAATGAAGATGTCTCTTTCTCACTCACACCAGAATCCAATAACCGTGCATTCCCTACACAAAAGCCCCTACAGAGAAAAAAAAACAGGAAAAGGCTGCTCTAGATACCTAAACCTTGCCTACAGTCACCAGCCAGTGGAATTGGAGAACAATGAGGCACTTGGGCAAAAAGACGTAGCCTTCTTCTCAGCACTGTTTTAAGCCCTACAGAATTTGGGGGAAGATGCTCTCCCTCCAAAAGTGAGGGCCACAAGCCAAGCACCACTTACGTGCCTCCTCTGTTGCTCAAGATGATTCACTTCCCCTTTGAGGTGCAATCTCAGCATATCCAACTCCTTTGAAAACGGGGAGAAAAGAGCCAACAAGAATTAAGCTGAGAGAAGCAACTCATCGTTGCCACCCACAAATGCACAGAGAAAGATGACAGAGAAAGAAAGGAGGATGCAGGCATGGGTCTTTCCAGGCCACCTCTCCCCACGCCAGCCTCATAAACAGCCGCCCACCCCCCCCAGAAGCAGCAACCAGGGTTTGCTCCAGGCAATGCAGCATGCAGCCTTTCTCACCCCCTCCTCACCTTTACAGGGATTGCTCCCTCCACACCTTTTAGCTGGACTCCATCTCAAGCATGTTGTCCAATGTCATGGTGAGGGAAGGGTGTCGCTCTCTCTGCCCCCCTCAAGCTCTGCCCCACCCACTCCATATCGAAACGGAGAAAGAGGGGGGGCTCCTGGGCGGCCGTGCCTCCCCCTCCTCCCAAGGCATGGGTGCAAATCCTACCTTATAAAGGAGGAGGGGTAGCTGTGTGCATCCTCGTCAGGAATTGGGGGGGAGGAAAAGGAGGTGTGAACCCCCTCCCCAAATCCTCTTCCAGGAATGATTGTGGGGCGGCGAGGAGGGGCTTTGCCCTCCGCCTGCCAGGAAGGGTCTTCCCCCCCAGCCCCTCCCTCCCGGAGAGAAAGCGCCTCTTTGATTTGATTCCTCCGCATGAGGCGGGCGGAGGGGAGGGGGCGGGAGGGGCGCTGCCCACCCCCAGCTCGGGCGGGGGAGGGGCGCCCCGCTCTCCCCCTCCCGCCGCCCCTCCCGCATTGTTCCCTCCTCTGAGGCGGCGATACCCACCGGGTCGGCGTCGGGCCCGGGCCGGGCTCTCGGGGCGGGGCGGCGAGAGGCCGGGAGGGAAAGGAGGCGGCGCCATGTTCCCCTCCTTCCCTCCGGTTCGCGGCCGAGGAGGGGGAGCGGCCTGTAATGGCGGCGGCGGCGGCGCTTCTGGGCCCCTCACGGGCGGCGCGACGGAGCGCGAGGACGCGGCTGAGGCGGCGGCGGCGGAGGGGGGGTTCTGGGTGCGCGCGCAGCCCGGGCGAGTCGGAGGGGGCGACGGCGGAGGAGGGGGCGGGGCCGAGCTGGCGCGCGCCGGGAGACAGGGGAGAGGGGCGGGGCCGGCTGCGGCGAGGCGACGAGAGGAAAGTGGGCGTAGCCGCCGCACGCCGAGGGGGAGGAGTGGGAGGAGGAGGGTGCGCGCGCACCCACACGCGGCTTCCCCGCGCAAGAGGCTTCGTTGGGGCGCGCGCGTTGCTGCTGCCGCCGCCTTTTGATTCATTTATTTTGCGCGCGCACGCGAGGGAGGGGCGGGACGGAGGGCTGCTGGGCTGGCCGCCCGCCTCCTTTCCGACCCCCTTGCAATCCGTGTGTGCATTGCAGGCGCCCGCTCCACCACCCCGGGGAGAGGCGGGGCGGCCAACGGGAACGCTGCCGGTGGGAGAGGGAGGGGAGGGGGCAAGTTGGAAAGAACCCCGAGGAGCCGTGGCGTGCAGAGCCGGACGTGGGGCGTTGCAAACGCGTGTCGTGCCAATGCGGACCCGATGCGGCGGCCGTCCCGATGGCGGAGCCGCATGTCCGAAGAAGGCTGCTCTGACTCGGGCAAGCCCTCTGGATATCTGGTTGGGCTCTGAGTTGCCACTGGACTCGAACCCTGCATGCAAGCTAGGAAGAGTGAGCCCTTCGGCCGACTGCTACCCCCGCTGCTGGCGCGCTGCGCGGGGCGCGGTTGGCTCCGCAACCTCCTCCCCGCCCTCGGTGAGGGCTGCAGCCTTTGTTTGCTATCCTGAGCTCTCTGCGCTGGGCATACACACGCGCATGCAGACACGTGTGCGCCAGCAGGGGTGTGGCGCACCCTACTGCAATCTCCGGCTGCTGTTGCTGGACCTCTGCGGAAGGATTTGCCTGCAAACGCTTGCAGATCTCTCCCCCTTTTGTATTGTTTAATTTTTTTTTAAAGTCGTGATTTTAAAAAAAAATACATTGCTCGGAATAAAGGTGTTCCTTAGAGAGTCTGCATGCCTGGGACTGGCCCTCCCAACCAAGAAATGGTGCAGAGGCATGTGGTGTTCCATATACGCCAAAATAAGATCTGCAGACAGGGGTTGTAAAAAGATCAGGGTGCTGAAATACCACTTCTGGACAGAAGAAAGTCGGTGTCATTGTTATGCCCACAATATGGCTGGAGGCTTACCCAAGGCCACCTGCTAAGCTTATGGCAGGAGTGGGATCTGGACCAGCAGAGTGCTGGTTTGTAACTCAACCACTTAACTACTATGCTACAGCAGCTCTCATACTGTATTATTATCCCCAGGATACAGCTGGGGAGCTGAGCTGGGAGGGGTGGCTGACCCCAGGCCAGCTGCTGAGCTCAGGGCAGTCCGGAGATTTGAGCCAACAGAGTGCTCATTCACAGCTCAACCACTTAGCCACTATCCTGCAGCAGCTCCCTAGGACCTCCCTCGGAGGTCATCCCTGTATCCAAGCCACTAGGCCAGCTCCAGGGTTGGCCCTGGAGCCGATGCAGCAGATGTTCTAGGGCCTCAGATAAACAGCAAGTGCAATTCAATAGAATTGCCACTGCAGAGAGTTCCCCGGCCACGGCATCTCCTTTCCTGGTGGCCTGGTCGGGGCTGCAGGATGACCAGGCCAGCCCTAGGTGTGCTACCACCTGACCTTCTCAGATTCTGGCTTGAAGCAGGGCGTTAGGCGGCTTAAGATCCTTCTACAAGGTTACCAACATCCAGGTAGGGGCTGAAGTTCTCCCAGAATGACCTCCAGACTGCAGAGAAAGGTTACTCTGGAGTAAACGGCAGCTTCAGGGAGTGGACTCAGCAGTATAGCCTAGGAGAAGCCAAACTCTGTCCCTAGGCACCGCCCCTCCCACCTCCTGGAAGGTGACATGTCAGAATCTCTTCTGATTCTGTCATCCAAACCAGAAACCCACTTTGGGGAGGGGGGTGGGGTAGAAGCATTCTAGAAACCAGTATTGTATTTCTCAGACTCGAGGCCGTTGAGCTTGTGGGATTTAGTTCCGGCCCTGCCAGAAACAATAGGCAAAGCCCAAATTATATTCTGTTTCAAGCTTTGTTGGGGGAGATGTGGTTTAGCAATCTTAAATGTTAGTTCCGTGCAAAGCTTCAACCTCACGGACCCTCCAAAACTGGGTGGTTTCCCCCCCTAGTCGTTCACAGACTTTTGAGTCTTTTAAAAAAACCTCACCCTGTTGTCTTTAATATTAGTCCTGCAGCATATTGAGATCCTTTTGGAGCAATTAAAACCCGACATTGGTTAGAAATTTGGCAGAGCCCCATCAGGCATGACACAGCCCTTGTAGCGCTTGGCATTCTGGCGAGACAGCTGGGCCGAAAATCCTTTCTGCGGAGAATAACCACAGTAAATGCACCACAGCTATTGATGTGACTTGATATATATAATGGGCATCCTAATTGCATCATGCGGAGTCATTTTGCTCTCTGGGATGCAGCGTCTCCCCCCCCCCTGCAAAACGCCCACATTGTCGCATAACTTGACCCTGGAAGTAGGGGGGCTGATGCACGTCTCTTCCAGGGTGTTTTTCCAGTGGTCTGAGGAGAGGAAAAAACAGAATGGGTTTCCAAATCAGAACCTCACAGGGAAATCCTGTGGTACAAAGATTCTCTTTTTGTATTGCACCAGGCACAGGTCTTTATAAGGAACTCAATACCAATGAATCTCATCATAATAATAGATCCAGAGGTTAGCCGTGTTAGTCTGCAGTCGCAAAATAGTAGAGTCCAGTAGCTCCTTTATGACTAACCAACTTTATTGTAGCATAAGTTTTTGAGAACCACAGCTCCCTTCATCAGATGCATCTGACAAAGAGAGCTGTGGTTTTCGAAGGCTACAATAAAGTTGGTTAGTCTTAAAGGTGCTACTGGACTTTGTACTATTTTGCATCATCATAATACTTTGAAAGGAGTATTTTTAAAAAAAACAGTACCAGCTTTCCCATGTACAATATTCCAGCTGTTGTTTATACATTAGGCCCCACCCCAATACAGGAGCCCCTCCCACAGATGGGCAGGGCTTGAGGCTCAGTGAAGGGAGCCGCCCTCTGGGCGGGGCTCCTGTTCTCTTGGCACAAGAGAAGGCCTGATTGGACGGGAACCTGCTCAAGCGGACGAGGCTTTTCCTCCTAAATCTTGTGCCTTAATTATGGGGGAAAGGGGGGGGGGCTAAGCTATTTGTGTTTTTTCTTCCCTCTGAAATTTCTGCCTCTAATATGGGCGGGGGGGGGGGGGCGTTTTCACACCACTCGAGAACTCCCACATTGGCCACTCTGAGCACCTGAAAATAGATATTTAAAACATGGAATGGAGAAGTGATTGGGGAGAAACCTTGTTGGTCTCTTAAGGTGCCTCTGGACGGATATCTTGCTCTTCTCCACGGCTACCCATCTAAACTCTCCTGATTTGGTAGAGCCCTTCATCAACCTGACCCACTTGAATTTGTTACTATTCAACCAGCAGTTTGTTTTGGAATGAACTTTGCTGTGCCCAGAGCTTCTGTCAACATGTTTCGTTCGGACTGACATGCAGCACGGTTTGAACTCTGTTTTTTCTGCTACCTGAACCTTGCTCAAAACAAACTTACTAGACAAACGGGGCAGTCAAGGGGAAGCCTTGCCTGTCTGAGGATTTTTTCCCCCCCAGAGGGTGCCTTTGGATTGCCCTTTGGGTCATCTCGTCTCTATGATTGAAGACAGAGGTCCAGTCTGGGAGCAATTCTCAGTGTGTGTGAGTACTCCACACGCACACACCCCAGCCTGTCTCGAGCTCTATCTGGTTGCTGTAAGCACCAATTTGGGATTCTTGTTTTTCTGCCACAAACGGATATTTTGTTGTATGCACAGCTTGGTGCAGTGTTCCCTCCGTTAGCGTTGTCCAAATTGTAACCCCCTTCTCTACCTCCTTATGTGAATGGAGCTAGAAACACCCTGCCCCTGTTGCCTTGAGGGACTGAGGGAGCACTGGGCCTTTCCTAGAGTAGCCTTTCAAATTCTAGCACCCCAGAAAGATGCTGTAGTACCAGACAGGGCCTTCTGCTGATCAAAGGGGAAAGAACCCGGCCGATCAGAGAAACAAGGACCAACCGTTTCCCTCCCACACGCATGGAGGTGTGAGGATTTTTGTTTAGCTGTACACCTCAGACAGCTTGCTCATCTGCCTTCTGCCCCATGCAAAGCAAGACACACACACCCCGCCCCAACTCCTTCCACTTGTATGGAACACAAAGACAACACCTGTCTCTTCCTGGATCCGTGACTCAACACAAGAGAGTGCACTTGGGGAACAGGTGGGAGAAGGGCCCAATTGGTCCTCCGCCCATCTCTCCCCTTTGAAGATGTTCGCTGTGGCCATCTTGTCCAAGAATCCTGGAAAAGGTGGAGGCCATAGAGGCAAGGAAAGGATGGGGGCCTCCTTCGAGGAGTATCCCCCCCCCCCGGGGTCTTCGGCAGCATGCATAGAGGGAGGGACCCAAGTGCTGTCTTCGTTCTCGTCACCTGCTCCCCTCAGCCAGGAAAAGAAGGTGGCCTTTCCCCAATGACCAGCCTGTGGAGCTGGGAGTCTTAGCCTGGGGGCCTTTGGGAGCTGTGCTCAAGGATCCGAGATGGTCTTGTTTCCCACTTCTGCACAGGAGGGAGGGGGTCTTCCTTCGGGGCTGTGGGGCATTTCTGTAGAAAGGCAAATTGCAAAGCATTTGGAATGCAAACCTACTGTACACTGAACAGCAGAGCTGAACCGCTCCTTGGCATGTGCGGCTGGCAGCAAGGAATGTCGCCTATAGGAGATGCGGCTGCTCCCGTCACCCGCCCCTGCTGCAGACTGGTGCCTGCGAGCGATTACTCATCGATCCTTACAATGAAGTCATCCCCAGCGTAGGTTAAGCAAGGTAGGGTCGGACCTGCCCCCTCCCTTCGGGGCCTTTGCAAATGCGCCTGGGAAGGCGGAGTGGGAGGCAGCTGTCAAGAGATGCCGGGAAGCAGACGCTGATCCTAGACACCTCTCCCTGGCATGCCAGCCCCATGCCGGGACACTATAAATAAACAGCGCAAACAATTAGCACCCTTGGACTCACTGCAGGAGGCAGCAGCCAGAATTCAGGGTGACAGGATGGGGGAGCGAGGTCCTCCCCTCCCAGATTCAGTCTTCTCCCTCTCCCCTGCTCTTTTCAGACACGAGGACTGCAAAGACCCGTGTTCAAATCTGCACTCACTAGGGGACCTCCAGCCAGTCCTCCCCAACCCCAGAGAGTGCAGGACTGCATAAAACAGAGGAGAAGAGATCCTCACATGCCCTTCTGAGTTCCTTGGAGGAAGGGCAGGGTTTATATGTCAGCTCCAGGTTGGTCAATTCCTGGAGATTTTGAGGGAGGGTTTAGGAGGGGAGGGACCTCAGCAGTGTATAATTCCATAGAATCTACCCTCCAAATCAACTGTTTTCTCCGGGGGAACTGATCTCTATGGCCTGGAGATCAGTTGTAATTCTGGGAGATCTCCAGCTACCACCTGGAGGCTGGCAACCTTAACATGCAAGAATAACGGCAGTTCAATGATCCAAATCAAGGATAGCTTTGAGTTCAGATGTTGCCCGCGCTCATGCGCCAAGTAGCTGTTACATGCATGAAGAGGTTTTCTGAGGTGTTGGCTACATAGCATTATAGCTTCTCTTCCCAGGGCTCCTCAGAAAAGCAATAAATTCCCCTGTACTATCCAACCAGAAGCACTGAAAGGATAACAATAATAATTTCTGCTGTTTATGTAATATGCCCTGACCTGGATAGCCCAGGTGAGCCGGATCTTGTCAGATCTCAGAAGCTAAGCAGGGTTGGCCTTGGTTAGTAATGGGATGAGAGACCTCCAACGAAGACCCGGGTTGCAGAGGCAGGCAATGGCAAACCACCTCTCTTAGTCTCTTGCCATGAAAATCCCACCAGGGGTCGCCATAAATCAGCTATGACTTGAGGGCACTCTCCACCACCATGTAATATATTCCAGGGCCTAAAAGCATCATTTGTACATTCTCCCCGTCTTCTCAACAGCAGCCCTGAAAGGTAGGCTGTTTTCTCATCCTTGCATTAGGAGTAGGTATGAAAGAATACACAAAAGTTGCCAGGTGCTGAGTCAGACCTTTGGCACACCAAGATCAGGACTGTCTACTCTGACAGGAAGCAGCAGTTCAGAGTTTCAGAGGTCTTTCACATCGCAGCAGTTTGTAGGAGGCCTCCTAGGGAGGTCATGGCTGAAGTGAGTTTTCGGTGGTGGCACACAGCCTCAACCGCTATGAGCAGCCCTACACAAAAGCTTGAGTTTCAATTCTGTTTGGCAGAGCAGGGAGGGAACCCTAGCTCAGAGCAGGCCATACTGAATCCCATGGCCCAGCCGCCTGAGTCAGTGGTCCATAGCTTCATAGGTGACCAGAGATGATGGGCGTAGGAATGCGGCTGGCTGCAGCCTCACCAGAACTGTCCCACCACTCTTTCGTCGGGTCAGGAGCTGGCAAGCGCATGTGTGACTCCCTCTGCTGTTCTCCAAGGCCAAGAGAGATATTTTTGGCTTATCATCAGGCAACAGATATTTTAAAACATACCTCTGCTCAGCCACAGATTTTCTAGGGCACACTCCTGGCTCATACCTCTCAACATTTCACAGGTGAACAGAGGGGCAGGGCTTTATTTTTAACTGCTGTGTTTTAACAGTTTTGCATCCTAGCTGTAAGCCACCTCTGAGCAGGTCTCTGGGAAGGCAGCCTTTATATTTTATACAAAAATAATATATTAAAAACAACCCTGACCTGTTCCCATATCAAGAGCTACCCAGAGACCTTGGAAGAAGGGGCAGGATGGAAATGTAAAGAAGGAGCAGAATAATGAATCCCTTTTCCTCTGTTGCTGTTAGCTCTATCCCACTGGTGTATGCTCTATTCTGCACTGTTTTAAAAGCCAATGAAGTTAAAAGCATTCTAGGAAAAGATAATTGCCCTGCAAGGTTGCTATCAATACTGAAAAATATAACTGTGCACCTGCAGGGTACGCCATGGGGGTTCATGTTCATGCATGGCCATTTACTTACATGTGTGATAAAGACTGC
This sequence comes from Eublepharis macularius, assembly GCF_028583425.1. Taxonomy (NCBI): domain Eukaryota; kingdom Metazoa; phylum Chordata; class Lepidosauria; order Squamata; family Eublepharidae; genus Eublepharis; species Eublepharis macularius. The sequence goes on along the minus strand of NC_072804.1, from coordinate 56,108,257 downwards.
TCCGAATTCTGGAGAGGGCTGTTGAACCTGCAGAATGACACGTCTGGGAACATCTTAACAAGGCATTTCTCCTTCTGTGAAGGGGGGGAAATGGGGGAAATCTCCCTAGGGATCAGGCGGCAGAAGATAGAATCTCCTTGCTTAAGAGGGACAGCAAGACTTCCTCAGTCTTCCTTCTGCTGTAAACTGCGGCAATTATTCCAGAGCTGTAGTGGTTAAAATGTTAAACGAGACCAGAGTTCAATTCCCTGCTTGACAGAGAGTTTGACCTTTGGAAAATCACTTTCTTTCGGCCTAAGATTTTTTTCATCGCCCTCCTCAGCACACCAAGCCACAGTCTCTGTTTTCCCGTATCCTAAGGCGCTCCTCTCCGCTTTGACCAACTTGTTCCCTCTGGGCCTATGAGGCCTTCCCGAGCCTGGGGCTAAAGTACGGCTCTGAGAGCGCCTGAAGCGCCAGACATTCGGCTTCGTCCTCCTAGGCAACTCCCCGGCTCTGCGTTGCAGCCGCGTAGCAAGAGCTCCCCTTGCTGGAGACAGTAAGTAGTCAGCGGATTTATGAGTTTCAATTCAATTCTGCTCTGCCCAGTGACTATACCATAATAAACTACAACTCCCGGCATTCATCGCAGTCTTAACATGCCACCCACCTTATCGGATACTACAACTACCGACATGCCAAGGGGGCGACTCCACCGGACATCCTGGGGGAAGTGTCAGTAAAGTAGAAGGGGGTAGAAAGCGGTGGTCTCTGTTTTCAGCGTGGACCTAAAGATACTGTTGCCATGGTAAGCTCGGGAGAGGGTTTTGGAGGGGAGTGGTCCCCTCCCCACGAAGGGGCGATAAGTGTGTGTGTGGGGGGCTCCATGGGGGAAAAGAAATTAAGGGAGGGTCATTGGGGCCCTGGGATTTTGGGGAGGGGGCAATTTGGGGCTGCCAACCTCCCGGTGAGGTCTGGAGATTCCTGGGCATTGCAGCTGACCTCCAGGCCATGGAAATCAGTTGCCCTGAAAAAAAAATGGCTGCTTTGCAGGGTGGACTCTGTGGCATTATAGTTTAGTGGGGCCCCTTTCACCACCTTCCCCAGACTCCATCACCAAAATCTCTAGGAATTTCCCCAGGTGGGAGTTGGCAACCCTGGAGGAAGAGGGTCCCTGTAGAAGACCTTCAGTGGAAACTATATGAATAAGTAGGCAGTGCTTGTTAGTATTGGTATGAATTCATCATATTTATATATATTTGCTAGCAGTCCTTCATTCATTTAATTTTGTTGTTTAATACATCAAATAATAACACAGCTGATAGTATTTATATCTAATATTTGCAAGTTGTTAAGTGGTTAGGTTGCGAATCAGCACTCTGGTTCAAATCCCACTACTGCCATGAGCGCAGCATGTGACCTTGGGGAACTCTCAGCCCCAGCTCTCCAGCTATAATGAGGATAATAAAAACACTGACTTTATTCAGCATTCTGAGGGGGGATTCTCATCTGTCTAAAGAGCGATATATAAGTACAGTTTTTATTATTAATAAACAATAACACAGCTGTTAAGCATTTTCAATCTGCTTTGCGTGTTATCTCTATTGCTGTAAAGAAATGATTAATTATATGCCACAACTCAGCTTTTGAGGTGGCTTGCAGTTTGCTTGTTGGTCTTTGGTTTTACTACTGTTTTCCTATTTTATGCTACTTTATAATATAGTTACGATTGTTTTTTAGTATGGCATTTTGAACTTTACTATTATTGTAAGCCATCTGGAATATATTTAGGTGGATAGCCATGTTGGTCTGCAGTAGAACAGCAGGATTTGAGTCCAGTGACAGAGACCAACAAGAAGGGAGCTCTGACTCTCGAAAGCTGACACTCTGAAAATCTTGTTAGTCTCTAAGGTGCCACGGGACTCAAATCCTGCTCATCTTGAATAATGTTTCTTCAGGAGAAGGACAGGGTAAAATTGACTGAACGTTGCAGCTTTTAAAGACAATCCTTTGGGGGGGATGTTGCAAGATCTACTGCAGTAAAGTGGTCCTCAGTAAGGCTCATTAGATGGATTTTGTACAACTTTGCGGGGTGGGGTGGCCCTCCCACAAGTCAGATGTGACTGCATCTTCCGTCAGAGTTTTGGAATTCTTTTTGGCCACTTGATTCCTAGAATAATGTGCAAAATGTTTTTTTTGTTTTTTGCTCTGCTCTGGCCTGACCACTGAATTCTTTGGAAACATCTGTTCTGGGTTTTTCTTTTTCTGGCAGGGGAGTATGAATATCTATAGAGCTGTGGAATTTCTTCTGTAGTGAATTCTTGTGGGGAAAGATCTCTGACAACGGCAGCGTCAAGGCCATTTTGGCTTGGGGGAGAGGCAGTTGTGCAACTTGTGCTTCCCTTCTGGTTTTTCCATAGAAGTGTCCCATCTGTCACATGAGTCCAGCAGTTAAATCAGGGCAGTTATCTGCAGTCAAGTTTTATTTTTAATTCAGAGGGATCTAATTGTTTCACTTGCAATAGCCCAAGAAATGGTGTGACTTGCTTCCTTTCTGTCCAGGGCCTATATTTTAAGACTCTTTCTTGAGGCATCATTGCTTTTGGAAAGCAGGTGCCATCTGTAGTTCCAAAGAAGAAATCCCATTCTTCAAGTAGGGTGCACTGAGTGGAATGCCAGATTTGCTTGGCTGGCGCCTGTATCTCCAATATTAGACATCGGCTGATTCCGCACATGTTGGATAATGCACTTCCAATCTTCTTTATAGATCATTTGGAACGGATTTTTGTGTGCGCGGAACAAAAAAATCCACCTCAAACGATTGATAAAGTGCATTGAAAGTGTGCGGAATCAGCCATCCACTGAGGCCCATGGCTGTTTCATGGACCAACCAATCCAGGGCCCTTGCCATCCTCAAATTTAGTAGAGGGAGAGTGTCATGGGGATTGAGGGACTGTTTTTCCCAGAGTAGGGGCGAGTTTCCAATCCCAAAGAGGCCCTGGGGCAGCAAAAACCTAGAATTGGTTGTCTGGGCTGGAATCTTACGATCTGCCTGTTAAGGCTCATGGGTGCTGACATTTCAGAATGACTAAACTCTTTTCATTGTGTTGTGGCTCTTGGGATGGAGAAGGGTTATGCACCTGTTATTTGCAGGTAAAACTTTCTGAAATGGTCCAGGCCTTAAGATATTTGGAGGGGAGAAGGTGGCCTTGGATGTGTTCCCTTCTGCACATGAGGCATTTCTGCAGATTCTGAGTTCATCAGTGTATGTCTTGATTACCTTGGCAGTCTTCTACTTTGATGAACTACTCAGATAGCTGAAATCATAATGCTTGGAGAACCATTCTAAACATGCACCAAAAGTGGCACAGGCAATGCGATGATACCTCTGAGGAGGTGGTCTTGTGTGTGTTTTTCTTTGGACTGGCACATGAGGGCCTATGGACCTAGTTATGGCATAGAACTATGCTTGTGTGAGCTACTGGTTATTTTTTTCCCATGCTAGTTTGGCTCGTTCGAACTAGACATCAAAGTATAGGGCAAAGCTTCAAGTCTTACATGGGTTCTGCTTCCCCTAAAGTTCCTACCACTGGCATATTGCTTCTGTGTTCACAAGTAGTTCATGCAGCTGTATCCCCTGATTAATCGGGGGGCTCATCCACATAGAAGATTCTTGCAACTAATGATAGCTGCAGTGACTTTTGTTCATGTTTGTTGGAGAAGATAACGAGTTGTCAGCTGTTTTCTTTGCTGATTTTGCTGGGATGGGTCATTTCCTTATCTCATTAACACACACAGCAGAAAGATCAGGAAAGCCTGTCCCATCCTTCAGAGAAAACTAGAAGGGCATTTCTAATATATGCCTAGCCATTGAATACTGTACTGAGGGGAAGGAAGCAGTTAGGTTTGGAAAGGGAAACAAAGGGTGGTGGGAGCTATGTTTTCGTTTTTTATAGCTGCGTATTTTTCCTTATTCTAAACCGCCTGCACTGAAAAAGACTCATTTCTACAGCTGCAATTCTATGCATCCTTGCTTTGTGAACTATTGAAATTGGTGGAATTCTTTTCAGAGTAAACATGCATGAGATCCACTGCAAGGCAGTGATTCCCCCAAAGCAGGCTCTTGCATATGTGTGTTGTGTGGAATCAGTTATCAAAGAATTAAAAGCTCCTGCAAGCACAACACACACACGCACACCCATAGAGAAGGCTGCCTGTTCTATCTATCCAGAGGAGTCGGCCGTGTTAGTCTGTAGTCGCAAAATAGTAAAGAGTCCAGTAGCACCTTTAAGACTAACCAACTTTATTGTAGCATAAGCTTTCGAGAACCAAAGCTCTCTTCATCAGATGCATCGTCAGCTTTTGAGAACTACAGCTCTCTTTGTCAGATGCATCGTCAGCTTTCGAGAACTACAGCTCTCTTCGTCAGATGTATCATCAGCTTTTGAAAGCTGACAATAAATCTGACAAAGAGAGCTGTGGTTCTGAAAAGCTTATGCTACAATAAAGTTGGTTAGTCTTAAAGATGCTACTGGACTCTTTGCTCTTTTGTTCTGTCTATGCATGACTTGCTGCTCCAATCTGCTTGACTGTTTAGTCCTATGTAACTCATTAAATCAATCCCGATATAGGGGAAGTGCCATGATTCAGTGGTGGAGCATCTCTGTGACCCGCAGAAAGTCCCAGATTCCATCCCTGGCATCTCTAGTCAGAAGAATCATAAAATAAGGGATGTGAAAGACCTCTGTGGGAGACCTTGGAGAGCAGTTCCCAGTCTGAGTAAATGCTGACCCTGCTGGACCAAGGGTCTGATTCAAGCGTCTCTGAATGACTTCTGGACTTCTAATCAGAGCCAAGCGACAAGTGACGCCTGACACAGGTTGGACACTTGTCAGCTTCCCTCAAGTTTTGATGGGAAATGTAGGCACCCTAGTCTTGCAGCTTGGCTCTCCATTTAATTTAAGTTTACGGAGCGGCAGTCTATGGGAGGGAGAACATGCGGTCAGGAGGGGAGTGCAGGCGTCGGGCTCTCGCCGTGTGCCCCCCTTCCCCTCCTCTGGGTGTGTGTGGGGGATTTCTGTAAACTTCAATTAAATGGAGAGCCAAGCTGCAAGACCAGGACGCCTACACTTCCCATCAAAACTTGAGGGAAGCTGACAAGTGCCCAACCTGTGTCAGGCGTCACTTGTAGCTTGGCTCTCAGTGCTGCATGATCAGAGCGGTGAATGAGCAGCCTCCCCAGAGGACAGGTTACTTTCTCTCACATACTGACCATCCTTTGGCCGAAAGCGCTGAACCAGGTTTGTGTTGTAAAAGTGTACCTCAGTTATCGGTAGTTTGGAGAGGGTGCCGCTTTAGTCTCAGCCTTCTGCGATTCCTTTCTCTTTCAGATTCGCTTTATTCTGATCCAGAACCGGGCTGGCAAGACACGTCTGGCCAAGTGGTATATGCAGTTCGACGACGACGAGAAGCAGAAGCTTATTGAGGAGGTCCATGCGGTTGTGACTGTGCGGGATGCAAAACACACCAACTTTGTCGAGGTAACGCTTGCTGCCCCCCCGGCCCCTTTCCAGCCCGCTGGGGGCCTGCATCTGTCTCCTGGCTGCCTCAGGGCCCACCTTTCCCTTCTTTGGTTCTCCAGATTCTAGCTACAAATATTCTCAATATCTGGGTTTTAAGAGCTTTTTAAAAGCATGACTGGACAGTGTCTGATTCCTGAGACTTCCCCAGTAATTGCCCATGGCTTCAAGTTTTTCCTGCATTTTGTTTGCATAGTGGGGCAAACATGTATAATCCTGGCCCTCTTCCTGGGGAGCTCCTTGCAACCTTTGGACAGGTAGAAAGTCAGTTGGTGAATAGCTAGAATTTCTTTCCCCTGCCAAGAAAGTAGCCCCTGCCGTCTTGCATGACTTGAGCCTTCTGTCCAAGGCTTCGGTGCCTTGTAGTAGCCCCTACTGAGTACCTCTGTGTGGCGATGGCAACTTTCACCTCCTTTCTTTCAGTTCCGCAACTTCAAAATAATTTACAGACGCTACGCAGGGCTCTACTTCTGCATTTGTGTGGATGTGAATGACAACAATCTGGCCTACTTGGAAGCCATTCACAACTTTGTGGAGGTGGGTATCTATCATCTTCGACCGCGTGTGTGCGTGCGTGCGTCTGCATGTATACCCGCACACACACACACCCCACTGTGGGGAACTGCATGATCAAATGCTTCTGTACATTAGAGGGGGGGAAAAGAACAAGCACAAAATCTCCTCTCCCCAAGATGATTCCTGAGAGACGTGTCTCTGGTTCCATGTTCTTCCTTATCTGCTAGTTCTTCATGAGCAGGTAACTTTCCTTCCCTATGAAATCCTTCACCCATGTGAATTCCACCCCCACCCCTGTAGCCTGAATAGATAGTCCGGTTGTGGACAAGCTCATTGGCTGTGAATGAGAGAGCAACGTCCTGAGGTGGCAGGACGAACTGTGCCACTTCAGGCTCCAGGCGATAAACTCCAGCTTTAAAATTCCCTTGCACAAAAAACTCCCAGAAAACAGAAGACTAGCACAGCAAGGTTTGTGCTGGACAAAAATGTATGGACACATAGGCTAATGTCATCGTCCCCCACCCCCCCAGTTGTTGGCTCCATCGGCTCTTCAGAAAACTGAGTTGCAGTGGCTAGACGTCATGCAGAAAGGCATACGCACACCTCCATTTCTGCCCTGTTCCTTGCACACCATCTTTCTCTTTTGTCTAGGTTTTGAATGAATATTTCCACAACGTCTGTGAACTCGACCTGGTCTTCAACTTCTACAAGGTGGGTTTCTGTGCTTGATGCTTCCATCAAGTCAGAGTAAGGAAGGAACAAAACTCTGTTCCTACGACATGAGCTTTTAAGGCCAGACCGGCCATTAGGCAGCTACCTTAGGGCCGTGTTCTGCAGAGGGCAGCGCATTTGATTCAGCAGCCAATGGGAAAGGCTTCTCTTTCATCAGCATTGTCATCTTGTATCTGAAAGGAAGGTGAAAGTCAGGCCCTGGAAGGGCACAAGGAGGTGGAGGGGCATGGCATCCACACAGCAGTGGGAGCAGGGAGACAGCTGAGCTGTTGGGGCAGAAATTACTTGGCCCTTGGCCCGGATGCCCACCTGGGAGGGTGTATACCCCAGAGAGCTCAGCTAAGGAGGGACTCTGCTGAGGAAACCGAGGGATTGGCCTCACTGGGGTGCAGGATGCCCGGCAGTATATATGCAGCAGGGTTTCTAGACCAGGCTTGAGGCCAGCCTGGCCCATACTGTAACCAGCAGAACACGCTGAGCCGTGTCCATATTCTGCCAATACCCTACAGGGAGAATGCCATGTCCATCTTTTTTTCTTGGGACTCTCTAGCACCGGGGGTTGCCTCTGCCTTGCTTCTTGCTGGTTAGATAGAAAGACTCCCCTAGAAATGGGGCAGAGGAGTCCAAAAGGCCACGGCGCTTCTGTGGTCTTCCTTATGGTGCCGCTTGCTTAGAAGAAACTTTTTCTCGCTGCAGGTTTACACCGTGGTAGATGAGATGTTCTTGGCCGGCGAGATCCGGGAGACCAGCCAGACAAAGGTCTTGAAGCAGCTACTCATGTTACAGTCCCTAGAATGAGAGACAGAGAAAGGAATCGGCGAGGTCTTGCCACGAACCCTCCAGGCTCATCTCTCTTCACCCAGTCCCCTGAATCAGTGACTTGCACAAACCGAAGTTGGCCATTTACTCCATAGTTGGAGGTGGGGGGTAGGGGGGGGAAGCATCTCGAATCGGACACCAGTCCATGTTTCCAGGCTTGCTTTGCCTGTCTCCTCACAAGGAGAAAGGCAGAGGATGGGAAGTCGCCTGGGTGGGGTTGCCTCTTTTTCTCACAAGAGGGTGCAGATCAGAAGGGAAGGAAGTCCCGCTATCCCACTGCTGACACAATCTCAGCAACTCCCCTTCTGTACAACCAGTCCACGTCCCCTTCTCTATCCATTCCTGTTAACATGTTGCGCTGTGTCTGTTGTGGAAGAAGGACCATAACTGTATGTATGTTGTGAGTGATGGCGAGTGCTTTGTGCTGCCAGTGAAGTGATGTACTGAAATAAAGTGTCTGTTCATACTTTAAAAAAACAGCTGCCTCTCCGTTTTCTATGGAAGAGAGAGCATTTCCTGCACAGTAATTGTCTGTACTGCAGGGCTGACTTGTGTGATGCTTAGAACAGGTGCCAAATATTCTTAGTGGGACTAGGATAAAAGGCCACCCCAGGACAGAAAGATAAACACCACGCTAATAAAACTGAAGGCTGAGTGTGTAGGGCTGGGTCTTGAGCTGTCCTTGTGGGCATATTTCACAGTGAACAAGAGCAAGAGGACCCACAGTAATTGGCACTTGTCTGTGGCTAGAGGCTGTTCGAGCTCATTTGAACCCATGGAGAATGGTGCCTGGCCCTCAAGTGGGCTGAAAAGCTACATCTGTGCCAACAGGAGATGCTGGCAGGCCTCTTGGAGGGGGTAGAAATTGGTGGCCTTGATTTTACGTTCTCAAAGCAGCAGCCTTATTGCTAACCGGGGACTGAGCAAAAGGGGTCATGGGTCTGAAGGCTGGTGCACAGAAGTTGTCACCCTTCAGAGAAACTTATAAGCCTGGATGCCCACTCAAACTAATTTTGGTTAGACTTGGCCATCCTGAAAAATCAGCAGTGGCTGAACATAGCCTAACTCAAACAGGACACGGTATCCTATTCCAGGACACTAAAATACTTGACAACACTTCCAACTACTTTGTCAGATTGCACAGGGAAGCCATTGAAATTCATAAGCATAAGCACAATTTCAACAGGAAAGAAGAGACTTTAAGAATGAACAGAGCATGGTTTCCAGTCCTGTAAAACACCAGGCTAACAAAATACTCTACATCCCGCAACAGCCCTGCAGAGAAGATTACCATATCAAGCACCAATCCATATGCAAAAGAACCTCCTCAGGATACAGTGAAGCCTCCCTCCATTAGTATTCCACACCCTGGGAAACTCTTACAGGATGACTCAGCCTAAACCCACCTTCCTGAATAGACATAAATTACCTGCCAACATCTTCTCCACACTGTGACACTGAGAGATCTCTGTCTTTTGGTGCTACACCTCTGAAGATGCCAGCCACAGCTGCTGGCGAAACATCAGGAACTACAATGCCAAGACCATAGCTATACAACCCGGAAAAGCCACAACAACCATAACTTTGGTTGTTGCCTAGAATGGGGCGGGGGGGGGGGGATATCTCCTTCCTAGCCATCTAAGAGGAATTTCTTGCCAGCCTGTCTTAGCCATCCTTGGTACAGCCACTTTGAGAGACAGCTTGTGGCAGAGTTTTGTACATCCACATGGTTAGGACCAGCTCCTGCCAATTTCACGAACAGTGAACCTTTCACCTCACTAACTGTTTCTGCGTGCAAGTCAGGAGGAAATCCCTGTCATGCACCATGTGCTTAGCAGCTTTAGTTACACTTTTGCTAAGTTCCCATGCAGTTCTAGAACTCTTCAAGGTCAGTCTGACCCAAATTTACATCTTTTATTTCCAAGTCCTATCTAAACAGGAAGGTCACGGGGCCCTGCCAATTGGCCCTGATTGCTCCGCAAATGCCCTGTAAACAGCAGGCGTGTTTGCTTTTATTCCATCCACTTGATGCTGTACTGAATTGAGTCTAGAGTCAAGTCTGAGATCCTGCTGCCCTGAGCCATGGGTGGGACCGATGCCAGCTGACCTAAAGAGAAAAGTTCCATCTCAGCCGCTGCACAATTTTTGTCAGTGGCCACGAGGGGTCAGGCTTTTAGTGCTACAATCGATGCCTTAGGAATTTCCTGGGAAGAAAGAATCTCAGCAAGTTGGATTATGTATGATGCTCAACTCCAGAGACTTAGTTCAGAAAACAGGGATGTGCCAATATGCCCTTGGTTTTGCCTGTTTTAGCGGCTGCTCCTGATTTGATCTTCTCTGCCATTGGTGTAACAAAAAACAACTGTTTAACGAGGATAATTTGGTGCAAGGAAACAGGAAATGGTATGAAAACTACATGCAAACTGAACTCAGGAGATGTGGATGGGAAACGGAGGATTTTCAAGTCAAATTGACAGAGATGGAAAATCCAAAATGATCATTAGTTGTATTTACTTCCTGCTGCACCCCCACAGCTGCTGAAGTGGAGAGAAGCAGCTTGGATCAGTTGTGGCTTCGGGGCACATCTGCATCATGTCTGTTTAATATGTAATTTTAAATGTTTATATTTATATGCCTGTTGTGAGCTGCCCTGAGCCTGTGTGCGAGGAGGGCGGAATATAAATCTAACAAGAAATATAAACATGTCACCAAGGAATGAGCAAAATTATGTATGTACCTGGAACCCAGAGGTGATGAGGCAAATCTTGGCTTGCCCCTGCTTAGCTGTGTTTCTGATCAGAAGCAGAATGGTACAATGTTTCATCATCATTGGGCAACATAACATGCCGCCAACTGGCTTATTAAATGGTCACGTCCATGAGATAAGAAGCAATCATTTGGTCATACTTATAGGAAAAGTGAGAGAGAAAAGCAGCTTGCGGCTTCATTTGAGGCAGAGTTCAACGCCTATTTTAAATTCCTGGAGCAATGCTTCTGAGAATGTATAATAATATTCGATTTATAATACCGTCCTTCAGGACAACTTAATGCCCACTCAGAGGGGTTTACAAAGTATGTTGTTATCCCCACAGCAAACACCCTGTGAGGCGGGTGGGGCTGAGAGAGCTCCAGAGAGCTGTGACTAGTCCAAGGTCACCCAGCTGGCTTCAAGCGGAGGAGTGGGGAATCAAACCCGGCTCTCCAGATTAGAGTCCTGCCGCTCTTAACCACTACACCAAACTGGCTCTGTATGGTGTGCTCTGTGCCTCAGCACTGAGGAGCCACAACTGTGTACAAGTGATTGGGGAAGAAAAGGGCTCACAGACGAGCCCCGGCATTTCTTATTTTGGAAAATAAGTATTTGAGTTATATTAGACATAAGGGTCTTTTAAGAAAGGGGCCCTTGTAATAGCTGTTGCATTGCACTCTGCCCCCCCCCGCCCCGTTATTTCTTTCCAGGTCATTGCTGTGCAGAAATGACACCACTTTAACCATATCCTTCAGCCAGATGTTGGTTCTGTTGAGAGAGCATTCCACCTCTGATGGGGGACAAAAGCAAGCCCTTTATCAAGTAGACCAGATGCAGCTGGGGGGAATGCGATAGGTTCTGTTTTCTTTATCTTTCCTTGCCCCCCCCCCTTGGTCCTTAAGCCAAGCACTCTCACAGCAGCTGGTTTATTGCTTCTGTTAGCCTCCTCTCAACCCTGAAAGATTCGACAGGAGTGGAGCCTGGGATGCAACATTCGGTTTCATCTTTCTGTCCTGCCATTCAGCAGCCTGCCATTCAGACATCTCCATGCCAGGAATCCTTTCTCTGACAGACAGCTGTGAAAACTAAAGGAGCTGGGGGGAGCTAGAAAAGTGGCAGCTCTAGTACCAATAGAAAAGCCCCTGCCTCCAACAGCAGCGTGGACACCAGCTAGCTTGGTAGCTCCTAGTTCACTTGCCATTTTCGTTGACTTTGCTCCTGTGTCTTTAGCAGCATCCTGAAGCTTTATTTCCCCCTATGAAGGAATGGTTTTTTAAAAAAAAAATTGCTTAAATTCTTTTTATCTGGCTGCTATTAAAGACACAGGATAGCTACCCGCCCGCATGTCCTATAAACCTGCAAATATAATTTTTTCCCCTTCCATTAGTAGTCCTGCTTTGTTTTCCACTTAGGACAGGGAACAAACCAACCAAGCCGGGAAATGACTCCTCTCCCCCCCCCCACCTCCGCCGGCTCCTTCAGACCCAAAGGAAGAAGAAGGGCAAGATTTGGGTCCAGTAGCACCTTAGAGGCCAACTAGATTTCCAGGGTATGAGCTTTCGAGAGTCAAAGCTCCCTTCGTCAGATACAAGTGGAAAAAGGAAGACGAGTGAGCTTTACAGCCAGCTGGTTTGAACCAGATAAGCTGTTTGGAGGGCAGGAAGTGCCTGGCAGGCAGCAAACAGGCTTGCACGACGGCCTCTCCTGAAAGTATTGCTGCCATTCTGGCTACTGATGCAACTGAGACTGGGATTTCATAGCTGATCTGAAGACGGAAAGGAGGCACTTTTGCTCTTAAGACATTATGCTTTCCAGCGGCCGCTGAATCTCCCACTTCCTTGATTGGCTGATGCAACGTGCCTGTGAAATAACAGCAGCCAGCCACAGCTGTCAGAAGAGAAGAAGCTGGAGGGGCAAGCACAAAGCCTCGCTTGGCTGCAAGATCTCCCTATCTTATCTAGTGGCCCGGTCAGAAACGGGAGTATTGAGGGTCTTCGACTTCTAGAGGGGCTTGAGGCATTTGTAGCCGCTGCTAAGCACTTCCGAGAAAATTATTTCTACTGATTTCAGATCAGTTACTTAAGGGCAGGGCTTTTTTTCTGGGAAAAGAGGTGGTGGAACTCAGGACTGCACAATGACTTCACTTTGGGTCAGCTGGAACAAGGGGGGGAGTTTTTTAAAGTTTAAATTGCCCTCAATAAAAATGGTCACATGGCCATTGGCCCCGCCCCCTGATCTCCAGACAGAGGGGAGTTGGCAACTTAAACTCCCCTCTGGAGATCAGGGGGCGGGGCCATCGGCCATGTGACCATTTTCAAGAGGTGCTGGAACTCCATTCCCCCGCGTTCCCGCTGAAAAAAAGCCCTGCTTATGGGACATTGCAGGTGCTGCAGCCGCTTATTTAGCATGGGAAATCCTGATTTGGAGGCTCCTGTCCTTTATTGATTGTGGTCACTATTTTTTGCCTTTGGGGAAATGCCTTGCTCAATTCTGTTGCTTGTTAGAGTTGTGTGATACTGCAGGTTTCATTCCTTATCCGAAGTCTCTAGAAATTAAACCTCTATGCAGAGCCGTAGGGGTTGGAGGGTCAGATTAATATGTGGGAAACCCAGGTTCAGATTCCCCTTCCACCACAGGTGCTTCGCCGGGTGACTTTGAGCCGGTCACTCTCAGCCTAACCTACCTCACAGGATCATTGTGAGAATAAAATAGAGTCGTGGAGAATTGTGTAAGCCACTTGGGGGTCCTCGTTGAGTGGAAAGGTGGGGTGTAAATGAAATAGGTATACAGAAGGTGGACACATCTTGAGTATACACACACAAACAGGGATGAGGGTGAATTTCATAAGTTTGTTCAGTCCAAACTAGTGGTCTTCAACAAGGATTGCTAACTCTACCTCGGGATATTCCTGGAAATTTGGAGCAGAGCCTCGAGAGGGCGAAGTTTGGAGAATGGATGGATCTCAGCAAGGGTGTGATGCCACAGAGACTGCCCTCCAAAGTCCTGCCTGCTGGACTGCAGGTTTATACATGTACCAGAGTATTTTTGCTGCATTTTGTAAGGACCTGCTGGTGAAATGCACACAGAGAGAGCGGGGGTGCCACGTTTCCTGATTTTTCCATCCACAGCCCAGGACACCAATGCAAGGACACTCAGCAATGGAGAGAATTCTTCTTAACACAGGTGGGTTCAAAATCCACCTCCCCACAAAAGTTCTCCTTTGCGTTCTTTGTCTCATCCTCCCCACCTCAGCCAGGCCTTGTGCCCCTGCCAGTCAATCCTCTGTGCTTGCTATAATGGCAGAGTAAATTAATACCAACTACAGCAGCTGAAATAGCATCTTCAACAAAGAATAACAATGGGAGAGGGGAGGGGAAGGACACTGATCTTTGGTTGTGAGAATAGGGGTGTTTCATGACACGTCTCCCTAGTTTGCCCCATAATATGCAGGAGGCTTGGGGTTTTGTGAAACCTATATACATATAGGTTATTTCTAAAACATAGGAAAATAATGGCACCATTCAATCCATCAAAGAGGGCTTTAACCATGTGGCATATTTTATTTTACTTTTATCAAATGTATACCCACCCTCCCCACAAACGGAGAGGCAGCTGAGAGTTCAAAGGAACAAGATTCTGATCAATAGGAATTTTGCAATTATTCACAGAGGCATTCAAATGCTACTTATAACATTACCTATAAACCCAGCTTCTCTTGCAAAGCCTGCTGGTGGTTCCAGGTGGAGACAGGTTCACTGAACACCTTGTTCATCTCACCCAGAGTTAGTCCCTTTATCAGGAAGATAAATGTGCATGGAATGGAAAGCAAGGCCCTGTGGAGGGATAGGATCAAGGTTACAAAAAAACTTTTTCCACAGTTCAAATCTAAAAATCAACCTCGAAGACAAAGAGTCTGAGTCACGATGAAAACTAAACAACTGAGCAAACAGTGTTCAGTGCCAAAAGGCCTTTTTAATACCAGCATCATTTATGTAATCATGGTTTATCTGCAACGTATTTGATGTTTTCCCAAGAAAGTATGTGAAGAAAGGCTGTTTTCAAAGGAACGAGGCCAGACAAGCTGGGTAATTCCCTCTTTTCCTTGCTGCTTAGGTGAAATGATTGCTGGTGATGAAAAGCGCTTAGAAGAGGGACACGGTGTCCGTAATGCAACAGCTGAATGGACCTTGGAGAGAGGATTTGGAAAGTTGGGGGTTGACAGCGGATGGTAGCAGAGCTTACCTTTCTAGAGAAAGGGAGAGGATCACTTGGAATGTGCTTTCCTTCCTGCCACCAGCATGCATGTAATTTTGAATCGTAATACCAGCTGTGCTGAACCGAGCCACAATGCTGAACCGAGCCACACGTTAGGTGACATGACGAAACAAAATAGGTTTATCAGGCTGGTGATGGATTGCAAGTTCTACAGGCCTGCAGTAACACATACGCACGAACGCACAGGTCCCAGATCCAAGGAGGATGACGTTCTACATTTTGATTGGAGTGGGAGAGGAGGAGGAGAAGAGAATAGCAAAAACAGAAATATGGTTGGAGATAAGAGTAAGGGATTTGGATGACACCACATCTGCACTGCAAAACAGCTAAAATGGGGTTGAAAATCCACCTTTCTGCACTGTCAGAGATCAGACAACGCTGGTATAGACCTTTGGAACTGCACTTCTGTTTTTCACACGTATGAATAAGCTGCGGGAGAAGTTCCAAAAAGGGCTTTAACTGGTGCGTATAACTTTGGCCAGAGCCAACAATTTAATGGAACTGGCCATCGCAACTGTTTGCAATGTCTTCCCCTTAATCTTAAAATGGGTAGGTAGTGTACAGGCTACAGTTATTTGCTGTGCTGGTAAAAGCTAAATACATATAGTCAGAAGCAGGGCTTTTTTCTGGGAAAACAGATGGTAGAACTCAGTGGGTTGCCCTCGGAGAAAATGGTCACATGGCTGGTAGCCCCGCCCCCTGATCTCCAGACAGAGAGGAGTTTAGATTACCCTCTGCGCTTGGTGGCCACATGGCCACCAGCCATGTGACCATTTTCAAGAGGTTCTGGAACTCTGTTCCACCTCGTTCCTGCTGAAAAAAAGCCCTGGTCAGAAGTGCTCCCTGACTTGTTCCTTCAACGTGTTCAGAGAGACAATCTGGCTTTTGACAGAGACTTTAATATTCATAATTATAGTGACGCTCCATCCACAGCCCTCCAGACATTAATATGCTTTTGTGGATTTTTATAGCCACCTGCCTCCTCAGAAGTAGGGCAAGTCACATCTTAGCAACATTACAAGAGGAGGGTCCAATGTTTACTTCTCAAGTGATAAAGAAACTCCAGCTACCCACCTCCTGTTTTTCAGGAAGCAACTTGCAAGATGAAGCATTTGTGCTGCACCCTAGCATTAGTAACTTTTTATTATGAAAAAGTATATTTGAACTTTTGATTAAAGAGTACGATTGGGATTTAATTTGCTCTCTGTATCCTGTTGGTGCCAGAGCATCAGGAAAGTGTAAGGCCAGGAATGGGGCCACAGATGTGCACATGGGTTGCGGCAAAGAAGAGTTGTGTCCTAACAAGAAGGGAAAGTTATTGCTGCTATTGTGTAGCGGATGTGCATTTTTCTTTTAAAATTAGAAATAATTAAGAAAAATTCTTCTTGCTCTGTCTTGTGGAGAAAATTTCCTCGTCCCTGGAGCTAGGGCAAAGTTGGTAATTATGATTGTGTAATTATTGTGAGAACATGGGCAATTAGGCAAGTGTAGGCCCTTTCAGCTCTCTTGGCAATTACGCCTTGATGAAATGGTCTGGCAAGGCTCACTGCAGACGAAGGGGAAGATATCCCAGAGGAACCCCTTAGAACCCTATCACTCTATTCTCCCCCATTTGCTAACAATTTAGATCCTTCCTTTCAAAGCTTTGGGTCTCAATGCTTTTCAGGAAACAGGCGATGACCCTAGGTGGCTTAACGGCTGAAAATGTTAAGTAGTAAAACTGGAAGAGTTACATGGCACGGCCAGAGTTATAAAAGATTGATTATTTATTTTATCTAACATGGGTCAAACTAGTAAAGTCTGCAACCAGCTTTGAGGAGTGCTGGGGAAAGAACAAGAGGGAAGCAGAATGATGGATGAAGAGCAAGAGAAAGAAGCAGAGAGCTGACCAGATGAATGGCAACGGATAAGACAGAAAATTAAAAGTAGGCCATGGTTTAAAGCACGCTACGATTGCTATGATACTTATGCTGTTTCCTGCTTAGTCCAAATAGCAGATGAAGGAATTATGAGGTTGCTTGGAGCTTGCCTTGGGAGTTTAGGGTTGGAGGCGCAGCAACCTGCAGTTGTGTGTGTCCAGTGTTCAGTGGTCTCTTCAGGCATCAAAGCTGCCAACATCAGACCCTATGACTGGCAGGCCGTATGAAGCCTCTGTTGGTTCCATTGTTGCCCTTCGGGCTCTAGTAAAAGCCACAAACCCTGGGCTGGAAACAGTGTTGCCAACTCCAGCTTGGGAAATTCCTGGAGTTTCAGAGACGGTGTCTAGGGAGGGCAGAGTTTGAGGAGGGAGCTCAGCAGCAATGCGATTCCCTCTGAATCAGCCATTTCTGTAGGCTGGTTGTAATTTTGGGACAAGTCCAGTCCCCACCTTGAGGTTGCCAGTTCTAGCTGGAGAACATAACTGTTTCAAGATCAGAAGCAATCTCTTCCAGATTATTGTCAACGCAATGAGGACATTTCAAAAGCACGATGCTGGGGTCAGCTAGTTCTGGAGAGTATAAGGGGCCAAAGCTACGTGCACAAAATGTGTTTGCCTGGCATGGACTGCAGTTATTAATTAACGAGCAATTAACTTTCCTTGTCAATGCCAAATAAAAATGCTGACCTGTCAGTTCCCCTCCCTCAAAAAAGAGTCTCGCTAGAAAGAACATCATGCAATGGAATCCACCAATGTCAGTTTAGAGGGTGGAAGACTGCTGGAAATATAATACCCCCAAACAGGGTTTTTTTCTGGGAAAAGAGGTGGTGGAACTCAGTGGGCGGCCCGCGGAGAAAATGGTCACATGGCTGTTGGCCCCGCCCCCTGATCTCCAGACAGAGGGGAGTTGAGATTGCCCTCCGCACTACATGGCGCAGAGGGCAATCTCAACTCCACTCTGTCTGGAGATCAGGGGGCGGGGCCACCGGCCATGTGACCATTTTCAAGAGGTTCCGGAACTCCGTTCCCCCGCGTTCCCCCTGAAAAAAAGCCCTGCGTCCCAAACAACTGAGAAAGGAATGCCACAAACCAATGGCATCTTCTTAATGCTAGAAAATGGGGTTCTCTCTGCATGCGCAGAGAAGGAGAAATCCAGCAGGGAGCCCGAAAAATCTTTTTGTAAAGAGGGCCTTTAAACTCTGTTGAAGTAAAGTGAAGTGCTCTCTTGTTCCCTCCCACGGCAGCCATTGTCTCTTGGAAGGTGGAAACTGTTATGGCTTGGAGGGATCTTGAAAATGTCATAAAGACTTTTGTATTACGCTCTCAGTGGGCTCAGTTTGCAGTTTTCCTGGGAGCAGTAAAATGATGAATGACCCAAGAATTAAAATTCCAGTCATGTTCAAGCACATGATAACCACCTCTTTGCTGATGTGACTTTGGCTATGATTTCCAGGTGCTTTTCTTTCCACTCTCTTTCATTTTTGGACCTCCCCCACCATGTCCCTGTGATATTGTTTGTGTGTTTGTGCACAAGTGCAAAGATAATATCAAGATGGGTAGCCATATGTTATTCTGTCTGTAGCAATAGAAAAGAGTAAGAATCCAGTAGCACATATAGGACTAGAAACATTTGTGGTAGAGTATGAGCTTTTGTGAGTCACAGCTCACTTCTTCAGATACAAAGTACCTACTGGACTCTTGCTCTTTTCCAATGCAAAGATCTGTCCGTGATAATAGATTTCTGTGCAGATAGTTGCTCCAGCATCACTTCAAACACCAGGCTTTGGTGTGACTTTAATCACAAGCAGGCTCTGCCACTTGTTGATTTAAGCGGCAAGGGCCAAAATAGTTGCTTTGCTGGACCATGTAGTTTTGCACTCAGTCTCCATTGGTGGATGACTCTTTAAAGGCAGAGCACAATGAAGATTATTTCCAGGGCCTGGAACTCAGGAGCACTACCTCTGGCCATGGAGGTTCTACTTAGCAATTATCGCTGATAGCCGATAACATGCCTATCAACAATTCACTTGTTATGTTTTTTAAAAGAGCCATTTGAGGCAACAGTTGCCATCACATCTTGTGGCAATTATTTCCATATATTAATAATGTATTGTGTGAAGGATGCATTGTGATGTCTTCATGTGGTTCAGTTTTGTTTTGCTTTGGATCAGGTATAACCCCCTGATATTCCATGAAAACGCTCACACCACACTGCTCGTGTAGAGCCCTCAAAAGCCAGCTGTCCAGTCTAACCACCACTACTCCGCTGTCCGTCACAAGGCATCCTGTACTGTCTTCTTGCTTACATCGCATGTCAAAGAGAGCTCACCTGCAGGTGCTAGGCCGTTTCTTCTCTTGGCATCTGCTTCTCGTGGAGATGGGGGTCTCCATGGCAACATGCACTGAACCTCTTAGCTCATGTTTCTCTGCTTGGTTTTGCCTCTCCCTGTAGGGAGGCATTTGAGCTGCTTGTCAGTCACGTCTAAGGTAAAGACATTATTGCAATAGAAATGCCATTCCTTTGTCTTAACCTACAGAGGAATCACTATTCCTGCACCAAAATCAACACATCTGGAATTCAGATGGGGGGGGGGCTTTGTTTTTCCTTTTTTGGTTCCTTCCCCGAATTCTGTGAGTGAGCAGATAGCAGATGCAGTCAGTGCCTCTGCCAAGTCTCTGGTAATATGGGATGCTGCAACCGGCTAAAACATCTCTGCTGTTGGACAGTCCTTGGAAATCCACTTTCTGCCATCTAATGGGTTCCTGCTCCCTTAAATATCTGTTCTCCCTTATGCTTGGAAGAGCCCCCACCCCATCCCCCTATGGAATGCCACCTCTTACTTTCTTCAAAGCCTTCCTGCAAATTAAACTCAACCCCCCCCCTCCCTCTTTACAGGTCCCCCTTGAAGATCTTAGGTCTGTGTACTGGTTTAAAATTTTAGGTGGGTAGCCATGTTGGTCTAAAGTGAAAGAACAAGATCCAGGTCTAATAGCACCTTAAAGACCAACTTAGGGTTGCCAGCCTCCAGGTAGTGGCTGGAGATCTCCTGGAATTACAACTGGTCTCCAGGCCACAGAGATCAGTTCACCTGGAGAAAATGGCTACTTTTGGGGGTGAACGCTATGGAATTATGCCATGTCAAGGTCCTTTCCCTCCCCAAACCCCACTTTCTCCAGGTTTTACCCCCCCAGATCTCCAGGAATTTCCCAACTTGGAGCTGGCAACCCTAGACCAACTAGATTTCCAAGATATGAGCTTTCGAGAGTTAAAGGTTGAAACCCATATTGACACTCAAGGCAGATGCATGAATCACTTGTTTTTGTGCTAACAAAACTAAGCTAAGTCAGCTTAACAACAACAACAACAAAAGCATCAGGCTCACCCATTTTCACAGTCTTTCCATGCCAGGAGGTTACCAGCACCAGCACAGCTGTACCCATTCACATCAGGAGAGCATGGCATGTTAGTAAGGGGGTTCACTTCTTGGCTTGTCCAACTCCCACACAGAAATTCTGCACATGGACAAATCTGCCTTCCTGTGCATTTGGGGGCTCAATCATACTAGGGCAATTCACCCCGTCCTTACTGAGATTTAGCCTACGTATGTGTCACTGAACAAGTGTATATTTTTCTTCTCACCCTGCCTTGGTCTTCCCTTCCGTTAAAAATTAGCCTACAAGCTCCCCACATATACTGACCACTCTATATTAGTACTGGATCTTTCCTTGTGATACCAATGTACACCATAGGACAGAAAGCATCTCCAAAAACAATGAGAAGTTGAGAACCCTCATATTTTTTATTTCTTTGTTTCCCTTATGTTATTTATAGCCTATCTTTCTCACCGAGACTCAAAGATGATCAGACAGTGTAAGTCAAAGACAATCACCAGGATGGGACAAACAATAAATACAGCAATAAGATATGGATTGCAGAAATCCAAAAACAGAGCTGAAACAAAGCATAAAATCAGATTTGAGTCCAGTGGCACTCCAGAGACCAACAAGATTTTCAGGGTATATAAGCTTTCCAAAGCTCCCTTCTTCAGATATCTTGACTCTTGAAAGCAGAAAGCTTATATATCTTGTTGGTCTCTAAGGTGCTACTGGACTCAAATCCTGCTGTTCTATGGCCAACACGGCTTTCTACCTGAAGCACAAAAGCAGTTTCCTTGTTGTTTTTTTATCACCTTTGCCCACCCCACCACCTTCTCTTAACACCCTAAATTGCTCCTGCAAAATTCATACTTATGTATCTTTCAGATGGCAAGAACCATCGAAATTGGGGGTAGGGTGGTGTTTGAGTAGAGGTCAAATTAGAAAGTCATGCTAGGAGCAGGGCCTGGTAGAACAAGTCTCAAGCATATGGAGTATTTTACAGCACCTCGTGCTGAGTTCACAAAATTTCTCCTGCTCTTAAGGGCGAGGATAAGTGAGAGGTCTCGAATTACTGCTATATAAAGGAGGTAACTATATAGCCCAGAGAGGGGAAAGTTCCTAGCAGAAGATGGTTTGCTTTCAATAGCAGGATATAACCTGTGCAAAAAAAAAGGGTTGTAGGTAAATAAGGAATTAATGCCATAGGGCAGCATTTCAAAGGAAGCTGGAACATAACATTTCAATGCCTGAAGGGGGAAGAATCTAACTGTTACCACCCTGCCCCACCCATGATAATTAACCCTACTGTGCACTTGTGTAACTTCTGCTTTTTAGTGGAGCTTATGCAAGACAGATTCCTGCTGGATTGTGACCCAGAGCCAGAGGTCAGATCAGGTGCCTCTTAACTGAACTTTAAACTGCCCAAGGCATCCATCTCCCTTGCCTTGAGAATAATGATTAATGATGTGATTGACAATAGGAATATTAACAAAAGACTGCTTTTCTGCCGCAGGGAGCTTACAGTCTACATGTTGACAGACTATGGGGAAATAAAAGAGAATTATTATTATGGGGTTGTGGGTGTATAATATAATGACTAAAATAATGACCCCCCCCCCTGAAGTGGGGAGGGTTAATTGTATTAAGTTTATTAAAATATTTATTCCTTGCCTTTCCATGTGGTTCATAGCCAGTTTGGTGTAGTGGTTAAGAGTGCGGGACTCTAATCTGGAGAGCTGGGTTTGAGTCCCCCCTCCTCCGCTTGTAGCCAGCTGGGGGACCTTGGGCTAGTCACAGCTCTCTCAGAGCTCTCTCAGCCCCACCTACCTCACAGGGGGATTGTTGTGGGGATAATAATGACATACTTTGTAAACCGCTCTGAGTGGGCGTTAAATTATCCTGAAGGGTGGTATATAAATCAAATATTATTATTATTATTAAAGTGGTCTACCTGTTGAAAGGGCTGTCATGATAATGTACACACAAAGCACTTTGAATACAGAAAGTGACATAAAATAGTAAGTATTTGAAGTTTATGAAGAACAATGTGGGAAGGATGTGTACAAAGGCAACCATGCACACTTAGCATTTCCGTTTTGCAGGGTGGTTTCTTGCGTTGCTCTGGGGGCACGGGAGCCATCACCACGGCAGGATTTCTCTTCCCTGGACCACATGGGGGAAATCTGTGTTACGGGTCCTTCTCATGCAGATGTGAGGAATCTGGCTGGCTTAATGGTCCTGTTTTGGATAGTTCGAATAATAATATTCCTCTCAGCCTGGGATCATGATACTGGCCTCCTTCACAAAACCGTTGTGAGGATATTTCACTTACAACTATAATCCGCCTTGGGTCTTAGTGAGAAAGCCTTAATAATGATGATGATGATGAGTGAAGCAGGTGTGTAAATATGGAGTATGCTCCTTCTCCTCACCCTAACCCATCATAACGGAAAGCTCTTGCCCACTTCAGTGGCTTTAACTACACAGGTATTCTGGCCCGCCTAAACCTGAGGGGACATGTTTGTGCGCCAAAACTGAGGCAATTTCGCTCACCCCGCCCTGAAGGAAGGAGGGGGAGGAGAGAAACGCCCGTTTGGGCGGGAAAATCCACAAGGCGATGCAGCCCCGCCCTTTGGTACGCTCTCTTGGCGTCAAAGAACGGCTCCCTGCCTCTGATTGGCTTCCAGCCCACCCTTTTGTGACGTAATAGAAACAGCCCTTCCTCCCCCTCTTAAAAGTTTCCTCTAGACTGCTTATTGCGTCAGCTCCAGCCAATCCGTGGCCCATTTCTCCCCACCCCCTCACTTCCCGCCCTTCGTTGTTTGGGGTTTCCCCCAACCAATCCGCTCGCGAGCTGCTGCTTATAGGCCAGCCCGCATAGGTTCTCCCCGCCCCTAGATTTTGGAGTGCCCAAAAGAGGAGTTCCTCCGCAGCTGGCCGGCAGAGCGCGCGTGGCTGAACGGCGAGGGGGTGGGGGGGAAGGCACAAAAGCCGAGTGCGGACCTGAAGGGAGACCAGAGGCGGCCACGTGGAGCAGGAGGGCTTTTAAACGGCCGGAGCCGGCAAGCGGGCCGCAGCCCACGCGGGAAGGAGAAGCAGCTGCGCGACCCGGTCCTCTTGAGTAGGCGAGGACTCGGTTGACGTTGCAGGCTGCACAAAGGATCGCGCGACCGGCTTGAGTGCCCTTTCGGAGAGGAGGATCGATTTCTTGCTTCCCACGTGGCGCCGGAAAGGCGGCTTTAACTCCCCGGGTTGGGTCCTTTTTTCGGACATTGACCAAAGTTTTGCTCCGCTCTCTCGCCCGGCTGGTTATTTGTTTTCGCGCCTCCTTTAAAGAGAAAGTTCCGCGCGAACTGAAGCGAGCGCGGCTCGGCTCGGCGCAGAGAATCGCCCGCGCCCCTCGGACCATGGCTGCGGAGAAAGACGCGCCCAACGGGGACGTGGGCGCGGCGCACGGCCAGGCCGAGGCCGAGGCCGAGGCGCGCCCGGGCGCCTCCCGGCTGCGCGGCTGCCTGCGGGCCAACCTGCTGGTGCTGCTGACGGTGGCGGGCGTGGTGGCCGGCGTGGCGGTGGGGCTGGGGGCGCGGCAGGTGCCCGGCGGGCTGACCCCCACCCAGGTGCTCTACTTCTCCTTCCCCGGCGAGCTGCTGCTGCGCCTGCTGAAGATGATCATCCTGCCGCTGGTGGTGTGCAGCCTGGTGGCCGGCGCGGCCAGCCTGGACCCGGCCGCCCTGGGCCGGCTGGGCGGCTGGGCCATGCTCTTCTTCCTGGTGACCACCCTGCTGGCCTCCTCCATAGGCGTCGCCCTGGCCTTCATCGTCAAGCCCGGCGAAGGCGCCGCGCCCCCCACGCAAGTGGGGCAGGCCTCGGAGGTGCTCCCGTCCAAAGACGTGGCCGATTCCTTCCTGGACCTCATCAGGTGAGCAGGTGGCTCTCCCGGAGCTTCACACGCTCGGAGGCTCCCTTGGCAACCTCGCCGCAGATGGACGGGGAGGGGGGCTTCTGCCAAGCCATGCCCCCGGGTGTGTGGGTGTGTGTGGGAGCCAGGTTGTGCCCGTGTGAATGGACGTTTGCAGGTGAACTGCCCCCTGGAGAACTTCCCTGTCAGGCCAAGAGCCCCCTTCGCATATGGGAATTGTTCCCTTGGCGCTGCCTGAAATGCACTCCAGGCAGCCTCTGCCATGCCTGCCTCAGATTAAGATAGGGTGGGAATCAGAAACCCCCGTGGGCGATGCGTGTGTTGCGTGTCCTGTTGATAGCAAGAGCCTTACTTTAGAAAAAAAGGGGGGGGGTTAAAATGGCAGGTTACCATTCAGGCTTTAAGGTTCCTTAAAACTGGCATGGTTGTATTGATTATTATCAACTCTGTATCTTGCTCTTTTGGGTTAAAAAACCCCTCAAAGGCGGACTATACAATCCTGGATGAATCCGCTCCTGGTTTTGCTTTTAGGAAAAGTGGGCTGTGGTGGTCTGGTTAGAACCTCCGGAATGGGGAGGCATTTGAGGACACGCTTCATCTTCCCCTCCCCCTTGTTTTCCTTAGATCTGTTGATTCCCATCTGCCTTCTTCCCCCCCCCCCCATCATGTGCCTGTATTTGAGAGAGAATATAACCCCTGAGTAAGAGGATCGCGCTAAACTGTGAAATCAACTTGAATCCATTCCTCTCCTTCCCAGAGAAATAAACATGTATTTTTTTCATCTAGTCTAAATAAACCCTCCCTAAAAGGGCTGCTGGTTAGTTAGTTAATTTTCTTGCTGGCAGAACACTCCGTCCCAATAAGAGTAGGCACAGCATTGACCCACCTCTTCCCGAAATGACATCCTTGCTGACGAAGTAAGATGGGGAAGGGCGGGGAGGGGGGAAGAAGCCGTCTGGGACATTAGCCACTTGCATGTGGAAGAGGAAAGCCTGGAGCCTGCTGGGATGAGGCCCGGGTCCATTAGTGGAGTGGGAGCTTGTAGGGATGTGGGGAGCATCTCTGGAATTTGCAAACTTGTAGTAGTATGACTATGCTGGTGAGGGAGAGAGCGATGCAGAAGAACCACTGCTTTGTGTACGGTTCTAGAAAGGTGGGAAAGTTAAAACATTGCCTGGTTGGGGCGGCCCACAGGGGATCTTCACCTCCGAATCGGTCTGGGACAGTAGCCTTCTAGGTAGCCTGGGCAAAGACACAAACTGGTGGTAGCCATTTCTGCTTGCTTCTTCCCTGCACCTTTGAATGATGCTTCCAGGGCTGTTGCCGTGTTAGTAGCAGCAAAACAAGAGAGGGTTCCCTTTACAGACTTAGTCACTGGTCACAAGCTGGAAACTTGCAAGCATGTCGCCTAACATGTTATGAAAGCATCAGTCTGCTTTGATCTAGACCACATGCGATTGTTCCTGGTTGTTTTGTGTCCCCCTTGGAACCAGGTGCCTTGGTGCTCTTTGAGTTGCTGGCCCGAGCGGCAGGATTCCAAGAAGGGGAGGGAAAAGGAAGAGGTGTTGTGGGAGTCTCCCCCACTTCCTGTGCCTCAACCTGCGCTCTCAGTCTTGGATCTGCGGCCAGATTTTTTTTACATAGCTTGGAGCTGTGGGTGCAGTTGGCTTTGGTGCCATAGTGGTGCTGTGGGCGTTGCTTATTTTGGTGCCAGCTTGGAGTAATTTTCTCCCCACCCTATCTGGAGATCTTTAATTAGTGTTGGCTGCTTTGTTAATATTCCCAACAAGAATGGTGGATTGTGTTTTTGCATCTTCGGATTCAAAGACTGAGTAACTAATTTGTACAGGATACTATCTGTGTGCACGTTATGATCAGGGAGGTGAGAAGCCACACCTCCGTGCAGCTTGGGCCAGCTGTGTTCATTGCTCAGGTTTGGATAACTCTGGATCAGAAGATGTTTGTTTACCCCATTTATGCCTTACCTTTCTCCCCAGTTGGGACCTAAAGCAGCTTTCATCATTCTCCATTTTAGCCTCTCAACAACTCCCAAGAGTTAGGTTAGGCTGAAAGTGTGCGACTGGCCCAAGGTCACTCGGCAAGTTTCCTTGGCAGAGAGGGGAATCAAACCTGCGTCTCTCAGATCCTGGCCCCACCCTCTCCATCACATCCTGAGATCTCTACCAAGCTGGCTCCTTGGCTAGAACTCTGAGATGTATCCCCTATAAGAAGCAGAAATCATGTCAAACCAATCTAGAATTTGGGAAGGTTTTGAAGTTCGGCTTCAAAACTTTGATCTTAAAATGTAACATTCATGGGCCACTTTGCAAAAATTAAACTGATCTTCACAGGGCTGGGAAAATAAACAAGGATGGATACAGCCTTTCACTTCCTGTCATTTCTTCTTCTTCAAAAGGCACTCTAAGTGTAGGGGCATCCATCATTGGGAATGTTGTAAAAAAAAATTAAAACCTATTGAAAGGGCTTTTTTAAAAAAAGCAGCCAAGTTAGAATTTAGCCACCAACGCACTCTGGTTTCAGTTCTCTAGGCTCCTGAGCTGGAAGGGTTTCTTAATTCTGAGACAGGGACATCTTCTGTTCAATGCAGCTGACCGGCATTCCCGCCCCCCCCCTCAGCGTGACCCCTCCACCCCCTGCATAGTCTTTCTCCATGACCCACATGCTGCTCCTTCTTCAGAGATACTCTGAATTGTCTCTGCAAGCAGCCTGGATTTCGCCTTTGGTGTGACTCAAAAGTACGACTCTGTGTGCATGAGTGGAAGTTCCCCTTTATATCTTACATGCAACAAGGCTTTGGCTTCCTGGCCTTCCCTCTCAATGCATCTTTCCTCTCCTTCCTCCCTTCCTTTGCACAAACTTCCATGCCAACTCCTCAACAACCATTTTGTCATGTCTTCCTCAGGAAGTCTGGCTTGCCCATTACATGAGACCAGGGCAGGGCCTCTCTCTCTCTCTGCCTTTTTCCACCGTGCTGTGCTGAGTCAGAGGTGACCAGTGTCCCTGGCTCTTCCCCCCCTTGGAACTTCTCCAAGGGAAGAGACAAGGATGCTATTGGTGTGCATCCCCTTTGGTGGGGGGGGTCATGTGGCTTAACTTATGATGATGGTCACGATTTCTCCCTCTTTTTGCACTACATTCACATATTTACTCCTCTCTTCCAGTAAAGAGAACAGATGTTTTCTGAGATTTGCCAAATTTCTGTATTGGGCGTCACCTCTAGGTTAGGATGCTGCAGTTTTCACGTTTGTCTGTCACCTGGAAGTCACAAACCTTGTTAGCCTGTGAAGCATCTTTAATGTACTTTAAGCTTGGGTTTACACATGATCTACAGCAAGGACGAAAAAAAAGGGGGGGGAATCCCCACAAACTCAACCCAAACAAGCAGGGGAACAAAATAGAGGGGTTAAGTAACAATCTTGAGATGTTTTAGCAAGTTTTAGTATATATATGTAGCCTGCCATTCAGGCATTATGTTTTAAAATGGTTTTTAATCTACATTTTAATCTACATTTAATCTACATAGGTTGTTACTTTACACATGATCTAAACATGTTTTTTTAGTATATTGAACCCGTCTGACGGGGAGGGCGGTCTAGAAATGTGATAAAATAAATAAATATTGGCACTCCAAGAGAATCAAACCCTGTTCTGTATGCACCAGAGGTGGGAGATGTGGCTGGGATGGTGCTGAGCTCGGATCCCCCAGTGTGGGATCACACCCTGCCTCAGCTGTGCTCTTGCCCACCAGAGAAAGTACCCTTTCAGGTCAACCTCAGTCTGAGGGGCTTGAGCGGGAGGTAGGTGGTAGGATACTGAGATTAAAGATGGAGACAGTCTGGCTATCTGTTGCGAACTGCCAAAATCCAATGAATTGCTCTCTGTGTAGATGGAACGGGATTGACCTGGTTGCCTGACTGAAGGCCTCTGGTGGCCGGAAGCAAGAATCCTCTGGGTGCAAAAAGAGTGCTCAGGCAATAGTTTCTGGCAGGGCTTTTTTTCAGGGGGAACACGGGGGGGGGAACGGAGTTCTGGAACCTCTTGAAAATGGTCACATGGCTGGTGGCCCCGCCCCCTGATCTCCAGACAGAGGGGAGTTGAGATTGCTCTCGAGGGCAATCTCAACTCCCCTCTGCCTGGAGATCAGGGGGCGGGGCCACCAGCCATGTGACCATTTCCTCCGAGGGCAACCCACTGAGTTCCACCACCTCTTTTCCCAGAAAAAAAGCCCTGGTTTCTGGTGTTCCAGCTTTGCTTTTGGGAAACATTAGAACTTGGAAACAGTCCTCCTCACATGTCGAACTGCACAAATTCCTTGGAAGCCTTCCTCTGGTGGCTTGCATTAAGTCATAATTTCCCTTGTTGAAATGATTTTTTTTTTTAAAAAAAAACTGTGTTTAAAAATAATCATAGCAGGCACAGAGGCAATATGCGGCTTCTGGGGGTCGATTCTGTGTCTGCTACTTGAAGAAATCAAAAGACGTTGAACAAAAGACGTTAACTATGGCAGACACCTTTGACATGCAGCCTATGAACGCCAGCAACTGTGGCAATGCAGTATTTTCCTTGGATTTCATCTGCAGTGATGTTTGCCATTAAAAGATGCAGGGTGTCGGTGTGGAGAGTGAAGGAATAACGGGGGAGGCAGGTGCGTGGCCCTTGCGGGGAAGCCCAGCTGCCCCTCCCCAAATTCCCACTTCTTCATTTGTTCAGAAGGTTCTTGCCCTGTGAAGGTGGCAGCAAACCAACAAAAGGAACCCCCTGGCTATACAGACAACACAAGTACAACAACCAGGGTCACAAAAATTAATCATGCAAGGTTGATATAAATTTTTGTATTAAATCCAAAGTGCAACAGTGCAGAGGTGCAATATATCTCAAACAAGATTTAAAGTGCATATATATACAAGAAGAGGTAGTCTATCGGGTAGACAATAAATATATTTCTATATACAATGAATATTCTGGTGGTGGGAGAGTGTAGACAGATGGAAGGATGCACACAGGAAATGTCCATATGTCCAAGAGTGGAAAAAGGACGTGTCCAGAGACACCTAGCCGACGGGCTACAGCTTGCTATTTCCAATTCCCGTTTCGGTCTTTCTTCATCCTGGGCTAGACTCTATGGATGTCCACTGGCATCTCCCCTCACTCCACACACCATTGCAGTTCCAAGTACACCGATAGTTACCAACTGTGAAGGTGGCAGGCAGCCCCCCCCCCCCCAATGCCCTACAAGTCTGCCGACTGAACCTCTATCCCTGGTTCTCTTCGAGCGAAAAGAGGTCCCTGTCTTAGAGGGGCTTACAGTTTGATTCCCGACTAAGAGGGAGTAAGCAGAAGGAGGGAGCAAGGTGGAGCTGAGCTGCCCTTCAGAGTAAAGTCTGTCTTTCCAGGCAGGCTTCTCACAGCCTTGGCATCCCTCTTGAGTTTTTCTCCTACACCCAGAGTGTCAAATTTTCCTCATCTTTTGAGTCACATTGAACGTAGTGGAAGAACTGACATTGGTACGTCCCTTTAAACTGACCAAGAGCCGAGTGGGGAAGCTGGGAGGCGTGAGGCATCTGCAGGTTCTTTCATTTTCCTCCTTGTAAGGAGAGCTCCCAGACTAGGGGGGAAAGAGGAACCGGCAACCGTGCTTCTTGCATACGGCTGCTATTTCGATACTGTCTGGCTCTTTCAGTCTCAATCTGTCTTGAAAGGGGCGGAGCGAGGTAGGCGGCGTTCTCGGAGTCTGATGCAATGTGCTTGGAGTATTGAGTTTCCTTAGCCGGTGTAGCAACAACCTCTCTTCTGCAAAGACCTTTTTTCAAAAAAAGAAGTGGACCTCTGGAGCCTTTGTAAGAGTTCATTGGGGCTGAGAAAAAAGCTACTATGGCTACCTGGGGCTCGGTGCCTGTATCCTTATGTAGACTGAAGAACTCCTTTTTCAGCTTAATAATAATAAATAACAAGAACATTCAGTTTATATATCGCCCTTCAGAACAACTGAACACCTACTCAGAGCAGTCTGCAAAATATTATTATCCCCATAACAAAAATCACCCTGTGAGGTGGGTGGGGCTGAGAGAGCTGCAGAGAGCTGCGACTAGCCCAAGGTCACCCAGCTGGCTTTAAGCGGAGGGGTGGGGAATCCAACCCGGTTCTCCAGATTAGAGTCCTGCTGCTCTTAACCACTACACCAAGCTTGGAATGAAACTGTTGGTCAGCGATTCTGGATCTTCGTTGTATTAGGAATGAATGTTCCGGCACACCAAGTTGGTTGTTTCATTGCAGGCCTCTGGCTCTGCCAAATTAAGATTGTCTGCTGGACTCATCTGGCTGCATGTGTGTGTGTGCAGGAGGCTGCTTTGAGGATATCTGTGGCAGTTGCATTTCCTTGTTTAGGGAACGTGGATGCCACCTCTCCAGAATCCTGCCCAAGGCAACTTGCAAGTATGAAAACTATATCATAAAATCATTAAAAACAACATAAAACCCATCAGTATTTACAAGTGGCATAAAAATAGCTGAAAAGTCTGGGTTCTGTTCAGTTTATAATTTTAATTGCTGGATTGGTTTGCCTCTTCAGCATGTGACAGAAACCTTTTCTGCCTTCCCTTTTTCCTGTTGTTCCTGGGGGCCATCCGTAGCGCACACTGGGGGCCATGAGTGGTTTCTGGACTCAAGAGCCACTTGTGGTGGTAGTCAGACACCAGTTGCATTTTTATTTGGAAAAACCCATTTTCAGGCTTCTGTGAAAATTCTTTTGGTCTCCAAGGTGTGACTGGACTCAAAGCCTGCTGTTCTACTGCAGACCCACACAGCTACCTACTTGAAACTGTGGTGGAGATTGTTCATGGAACTGAGATCTGCAGACGCAGTAATGCATGTCTCGTAGCCATCAGAGAACCATATTAAGCCATAGAATTGCTGTTGGTGAAAATTCCAAGCCAAAATTGGAATTTAACACGGGGCATGAAGTTGTGCCTTGCCCAGGCAAAGAAAAGAAGTCCGGGAGGCCTAAGGAGAAAATGTTGGAATAATAGGCAACTTCAGTGATCATAACAAACTGAATGTAGATTTTTGCCTAGTCAGACAGCCAAAATTTCTTTTAACGAGTTTTATATAATAAAAAGACCATACATAAAAATAGTTACATAAGACCTAGCCAAACAAAATAAAATAAAAAAACCAACCAACCAACAAAAATAACAAAACACACACACTGAACAAAGCAAAAAACATAGAAAGAAAAAAACAAACTAAAAGAAGGCTTCTGATTTTCCCTGCAACAAATACTGGTATCATTTTCAAATGTTCTCTTACTCTATATTAAAGATAAAAACTCTTTTTCTAATGTCCAAATTCCTTAGTCCAGAAATCATGTAAAAAGTATTAGCAGTTTCCATTCATCAACAAATTTACTGTGTTCTTTCTTATTTATTTATTTATTTATTTATTCAATTTCTAATCAGTGGAGTGGTTTCTAATCAGTGGAGTGAGTTTTGCCATCATGGCAAGTGCCAACACTGTTCTCTGTATGATAAGATTGTACCCAGGGTTGCTGGCTCCAGGTTGGAGATGTGGTATGGGGGGTGCAGGCTGGGGAGGGCAAGATTTGCGGAGGGGAGGGACCTCAGCTGGCTATAATTCCACAGAAGTTCACCTTCCAACGCCATCACTTTCTCCAAGGGAACTGATCACAGAGGCCTGGAGATCTGCTGTGATTCTGGGATATCTCCAGCCACCACCTAGAGGTTGGCAACCTTAATTGTGCTACAGTTAGCTGGGCCATGGGGTAGTAAAAAGGGGATGACCCTTGGGATCCAGTTAGAGGAAAGAGTTTCCAAACTGCCTGGGAAGAGCAATGGTGTAGGGCACAAGGTATATGTGAGTAAAAGTACCGTCAACAGACAAGGTGTTTCTTGACGAGTGGGGCAACTGGCTAACATGAAGCTGAAAGGGAGAGGTCAAACGCTCAGATCCCTTCAAAAGAGATCGTGATTTATTTATTTTTATCACCCTAACAAATTCCGATATACAACTGGCCTTAGAAAAGGCCCAAACACGTCCAAGAGGCATATCTGTGTGGTTAAATAGCAGGGTCATTTTCTTGTGGCTCAAACCGGAGGGGCCGAGGTTACAGATTCCAGCAAAAGAAAATGCAAGTCAGTGCTAAGGTGAGGAACTGGCGGTGTGTGATTTCAGGGCCGAAGGGGGTTAACTGCTGGTGGCCAAACCAGTTTGTGGAATCGACGTGGCAGAAGGGCTGCCTGCCTGCGTCACTGTTGACAAAAGCGGCAGCTGGCTGTAGCTTTGCTGGGAGTCCCATGGTTTAGTTTGTGTCAAACAGCTGGTATCGCTGAAGTCTGTTTATTGTTTCAAGTGGGGCCGGGTGCCTCTTTGGATCCCCCCCCCTTCCATCTCAGTCTTGGGCTGTGAAATTCAAAGCAGCTTTGATGGCTTATTTCTCCCTGAGTGTTTATCTTGAACTTCTTCTGAGCGCTCTGATGATAAATGTGAGAGAAGGTAGGCCAGGAGAGACTGCAAGACAGAGAGAAAACACAAATGCGTCCTGGTCCAGAGTTCGATCTCTCTGCCGCTGCACTAGACTCTGTGTCCCAGGGAAAGGCGTCTGGGTCATGCGTCTTACCCCCAGATCGAGGCCCTCAGTTCTCTGGCTAGGTGTGGCTGAAGAACTGGAGTTGAATTTGTTCTGCAGGGCTGGGAAACTGCTTTTTATCTTAGAACTGAGCTCTTTCTTAGCCAGTATCTCCCCTTACACCACCCCGAGTGATGCTAGGAAAAATGTAAATATCTTTAGGTAACCTGGTGCTTGGGCCTTCTTCCCCAGCCTGCAGTTTGAATCCCTCCACAGCCCTGAGATCAGCTGGGGAAGTTTTCTGCCTCTTGATCTGACTTTCTTCCCGAGGAATGCCCCGGGCTGGAAGTAGCTTCTGGAAAAAGTATTGCTGTTGGCTCCTTGGACAGTAGTTCTTGCAGATTGCTGTCACACGCCTCCCTTATTTGAATGTGAGTGAGAAAGGGCAGGATTCTGAGTTGCTAAACACACAGAACCACAAAGAGAACACTGTTTGCAGCATAGACCACACAGGGAGGGGGGGGGTAGATGCTAAAGGTTTTTCTGTAATCAAGCGGGTTAGATTGACACATGAAGCCTGGGTCATGTTCTTGGATGCTCCTTATGGTGGGAGGGTTAGCCCAGCAGGGAGGGAGCTCCCAGCCCCTCCTTTTCCCTACTAGACTAGCTCTCTTCCAGCGTGGAAGTGGTTCTTTCCTGTTAAATGCGGGAGAGCATTTTTAAAACGATAACCTGCAATCCAAAGTAGCGTCATCTGCGTGACCTCCACCTGATACTGCTGTTTGTTTTGTCCTCTAGTGACGGGTTTGTAGGTATGGTTCTTTCCCTCTGATGATGAGCAATGGGCACATGTGCCCCAGGGGGAGCTCCTTCCATGTATTCTGGGGGCTGTGACTGTGTGGGGGCACATAAGAAGGTTCTCTTTAAAAACAGGGCTGCCCCTGGGGCATTCTGTGCTTTTAGGAGCTCCGCAGAAGGCAAGAAATTCCAGCTGAAGTCCTTTCTTCATTTATGGGGTGGGGGGAGGTTGTACCTGTGCAATTGCTGTTTGTTGGACTTTTTTCTTTTTACATACAAACAGCAGCACTCCTCCTGGTACGGCAGATCACCTGTCTTTAGGGTTGCCTGATCCCCTGACCCCTTGGGTGATAGGTCGGAGGCCCGGCACCTACCGTATGGCTTTCCCTGGTGTGTGTGTGTGTGTGTGTTCTGGGAAGTGATGTCATTGCGCGGGTCACATGCTGCCCTAGGAGCACTCCCCAGGGGCCCAAATCAGCCCATATTGGGCCACTGCAGAATCGGAATCTGGCCCAGGAGCGCGCCACACTGCCCAAGAGGCGCATTCCCCCCTCCTGGCCAGGTATGCCAGGGTGGGGGGTGGAGGAGAGTGGGAGCGGGGGATCCTTCTCCCTCAGCGGGGTTCTGGCATCCCTACATTTGATGTGATTCCTACCCACCCCTTGTGCTGGGTGGGAACTTGCCAGTGGCAGGGTGGCAGTCCAAACATGTGTTTCTGTTGCATGACAAAGCTCACTCTTTTAAGGTGGGGAGACATTATGAATGGTAGGTTGAGTCAGAAGGGGGATGTTTTTCCTGTTCACACATGCCTCCAAATCTGCTCCCGATGATTTGTGACAGATTGCGATAAATGTTGCAGCGTAGTTTATATAAAGAACTGGCTTTACATAGAGGTTAGGGAAATTCAGAGGAGGGGAGGTCTGTTGAGAGTCTAAATGAGCCCTCTGTGTATAGAAGGTGCTAGCCGGAAACATGTGGTGGGGAATTATTCCATCCATTCCTTGCCTCTATGCCTTGCATGGTGGGAAATGAGGTGCTAGCCTAGGTGGCCCCTGGCATGATCTATTGGTGTCGTTCTAACATTCTTGGTTTGGGAGGACGTGTCATCTCCGTGGTGCTTCACCTGGGATTTGGTTCATTCATACATGCAAGTTGTTGCTTGTGTACTGTCCAACAGCGACCAAGCTGGTGAAAATCTAGCATCAGAAGCATCTTTGGTACCCCAAGCTGGAAAACTTTGCTTGTTCCCTGGGGCAAACAACCCGATGTATGAGAATCTGTTGCTCGGATATGATCCGCCGAGTTCATACAAGGTGCGATCTGCTTGCTTAGAGAGCTTAGAGGCTGTGGTGGCCTTAAGTAGCTTTCAGATGCGGGAGACGGGTCTTTGCTTTCTCTCTGGAAGCGTTCTGAATCTTCCCTAAGGGTGGGATAATCCCCCCAGGGAGCCTGTGACACCACCCTTAACAAAAGCCCTGTGAAGGTGGCAGGCAGCCCCCCCCCATGCCCTACAGTCTCTGTTCAGGCTTGCTGGGGAGCAGGAATGCTTCTTTCAGCTCTCCACAGAAACCCAACCCTGCCCCTTTCGGAAACAGGTCTGCACTGGAATGGCTGTCGGGTTGCAGCTCTTCCATGTGAGGGGCAGCTCATGTTCCCCTCCCAGGGTGGTTTCAGGACAGCTGCTGCTGGTGCTTGGTTGGGGATGGATAGAAGGGGGGTGGGTGGCCTCCCCTTCATCTCTCGACCTGGATTCTCTGCCTCTCGATGACCCACAGTGAAAGTGCATCCGTTTTTTCTCTGCCATATCCCACCCACCCCCCCTCCGCCTGCAAGTCTCTTCCTAGGGGCCGTGCTGCCACTGAAGCAAGACCATGTGTTTGCCTGCCAACCTTATGCACCAATGGGCCTAGTGTGTATGCGTCAGTGCGCTCACGCTGGATTGTGATTCCAGCTTTCTTCGTGTGGCTGATTAACTCCATGGCTGTTTTCACACTGCTTGCCGGCCACGGAACATCACGCCGAGCTTCCGGAACAGCAGCATCTTCCTGGCACGATTTTGCGCGAGAACTCCTGTTCTCGCATGAAATTGCACCAGGAAGATGCTGCCGTTCCAGAAGCTCGGCGCGATGTTCCGTGGCCGGCAAGCAGTGTGAAAACGGCCTAAGTTTTCCATGGAGGTGGAAGATACTGAAATGGGTGCAGGCTAAGGCAGGGTGCCTTGGGAGGCGGGGGGGGGGCGGTCCTTGCAGTCATTTTGTGGTGTGAGTGTGTCCCATGAGGATGATGGCAGAGGTTGGGCTCTTGCAGAGAAAGATATTTGGGTGGCAAGGAGAAGGGACAGAGACTTGAGGAGCAGAGGCAGCCTGTTTGGAAACAAAAGGTTTTCTTTTCGTTTGTTTACCTCTCTGTTTTTTAGGAGATGTGAGTGGCAAGAACATCTTTTTTGGGTGCCGTATTTTGGGGTGGAAGCAAAGTATTTGGTGCCCATGCAAACCGGTCTGGCAGAGCTTTAGCAGTGATTGCCTCTTGAACGCACAGATAATACAGGGATTAGCACGTAATCTGGTTTGTGTTGCCCGGCCAATCCGCTAGCAAGCGTCCCCAGGTCTGCGGTGTTCTGAAAGGATTAGGCCAGAGAGAAAACCAGAGAAAGCAGGTGAGAATTAAGACTATGATACCTGACAGAGCAACACAGCGGGTTACTCCTGAGTACACCCCAGGTTATCAGGAGCTGTAAACTAAAGGGAGTGCTTTCTTAATTTGAGAACTGGCATGGAATAGTTGCGGTGTGGATGTTGCGAACACGGAAGCCCCTACGTCAAACAGTCCCCTGGGTGTGCTGAGTGGCTGCATTCAGAGCTTTGCAAGATGAGCCTAATCCTGGCCTGTTTTTGCAGGGTTTAAAGGGAGATTGGGCAACCTAACTGAGGGTAGGTCTCAGTAGCCTTGATAGCTGAGTGGACCCTCCACAGGGGCACTATACCTCTGAATGCCAGCGGACCCACAACCGAGAGGCTGCTAGCTTCGTGCCCTACATTTGGGCTTCTCAACAGTAGATAATGTCATGCTGCGTTTCTGCTCTCGTGTCGGAAGGCTCTTCTCTCAGGTGCTGCCAGCAACAGCTGGTCTTTTGGGGGAGTCGGAAGCAGCAGTAACAGTGCGCAGCTGGGGCTGTCCAGAATGGTGCAGTCTGGGCTTTGACTAAAAGGGACTGGTTAGCTGGGTGTTGTTGATAAAACAGGGCAACGGTGCCTTGACATCTCTCCTGACCTGGTTTCTCTGCCTTGTTCTCCATACAGGAACATTTTCCCTTCCAACCTGGTATCTGCTGCATTCCGATCGGTAAGTGGCTTGGCTCCCCCCGTCTCCTTCGAGAAACCATCCATTGTTCACGTGGAGGCTGGAACTGCCTCCAGTTGAGTCTGAGGCACCGACGTGGCTTCTGTCACATCTTAACGGGGGCCCTTTCCACACTCTCTGCCTTCCAAAAACAATTCCCGTCTCTTGCTATAATATCATTCCTTAATCACATTAATTTTTCCCTTCTCACTGTGTATTAACTGCTGTTGGTCCTCTTTTTCAGACCCAGCTAGATTTAGGACAAAAGCATTTTGGTTTACTTTTTTAAATCCTTGCTAATTTAAACACAAGCAAATCCGCCCCCCCCCCCAAAAGGGGAAAGGGATGAGAGGAAGGGAGAAAGCTGGGTTGCTTTCAGGGGAAGGGGCTTCTGCCTGTATATTCAAGGCAGGAAAAAATTGATTAATCATGCTTGTGCAAACGTGCCACCTCTGTGTGGGTAGGCAGTTTAGCTGAGCGGCAGGTGGAAATATATTTTTCTGACCCCTCCTTCCTTTTCCAGCTTCCCAAAAAGTGAACTGGTTGAAAAAAGCAGGGCTTTTTTTCAGCTGGAACGCGGTGGAACGGAGTTTCAGCACCTCTTGAAAATGGCCAGTGGCCCCACCCCCTGATCTCCAGACAGAGGGGAGTTTAGATTGCACTCCGCGTTCTCTGCGGAGCCACTGACCATGTGACCATTTTCACCAAGGGTGATTTAAACTTTAACCACCACCACCCCCGGTCCAGCTGACCCAAAGTGATGTCATTGTGCAGTCCTGGGAACGTGCACACAGTTTGCACATGCACGTGTGGTACCAGGGGCACCACCTCCTGCCAGGAGTTGCCCCCTGTGCTGGCAACCCACTGGGTTCCACCACCTCTTTTCCCAGAAAAAAAGCCCTGGAAAAAAGCATTCGTGTGGCTTTGGGTCTCCGGATGCTTCCAGCTCAGATGGATAGGAAAGGTGCAAAGCTAGGTTGTCTGAGATGGAGCTGACCCCCCCCCCCCCGTCCCCAAATTCTGCTTCTCCCGGCAGTATGCGACTACTTACGAGACGATCAAAAAGAACATAACAGGCGAAGAAGGCGTCATCTCTGAAAACGTCACCATGCAGAAGGTGAGAAAAAAAGATGGGACGTGCTTTGGTAAAGAATGAGTACGTTGGGGTGCATGCGTTGAAAAGTGAAGAATATTGACATTTCAGTTATTCCTCGCCATCGTGGAGCTGGCAGCCGGGGGAACAGATAAGGGCTGAATATCGTGTGCTGAATGGGTTAATTGATTTAGAGAGCCAGTGTAGTGTAGAGGTTAGAGTGTCAGGCTAGGATCTGAGACGCCCAAACCCCTGCTTTGCCTTGGAAACCTCACTGGATGACCTCAAGCCAGTACCTCACAGGGCTGTTATGAGGATAAAATGGAGAGGAGACCTTTGTAAGCCACTTTGGGTCTCCACTGCGGAGAAAAGTGGGTTATAAGTGAAGCAAATAAATAGTATCCTGATTTTTTTTGTTTTGCCTCTACTTACTTGCATGCCACATTCATCAGTGAACTCGGGTTTCCTTTTGTTGTGCTTGAGGTGCCCTGTAAGATGCACACAGCCCACTTGACCGAGCCATCCAGGTTGTTATAACGCAGGAAGAGATTTCCTCCTTGGAGCAACTCCATGATCTCTCTCCTTCTGTTTGTGGTCTTGGAGGAATATCAAGGGAGAGGGGCAGCAGTGGTAACGGCAGCCAAGGGTAGCCGTGTGGTGCTTTTCTCTGGATGGGGCCAGACTTGGAGGAAATGGTAGGATAGTTGTGGTGGTGGAAGCGGCCTAGGCAGGCGACTTGTTCTTTCACTGTAAGAACTTTTGACTTGATTGCTTGGGAGGACAGCTGCTGCTGCTCCTCCGTGAGCAGTGAAATGCTTCTTGGCTACCGTCTCAGAGATCTGGGCTGCTGCAAGGGGTTTCCGCTTCCCAAAGCGAACGGAGGATTTCCCAGTCCTGTGGCTGTTCAAGAGAGCCTCTCCACAGCCTGTCCCTGCCAGCTGACCTCTCCCTCCCCACTTCCGCAGGTCCTTAAAGGTGGAGAGGTCGAAGGGATGAACATTCTGGGCCTTGTGGTCTTTGCCATCGTCTTTGGGATTGCCCTGCGGAAGCTCGGGGCAGAAGGGGAGATCCTGGTCAAGTTTTTCAATTCCTTCAATGAGGCCACTATGGTGCTGGTCTCCTGGATCATGTGGTAAGATAGATCACACCTGTCCAGGGAGGGTCCTGTGGGAGGCTCAGTGGTGGACAGCGAGCGCGGCCAGGGAGGGGCCGATGGAGGGGCGCTCTGGTTTCACGGGAAGGTCAAGTACAACGAAGCAGGTCTCACTTCGGCTTTGAAAGGTGCTACTTGACAAAATGATGTGTCTGATTTCCAAATCAGAGCATGTTTGTATGATTTTTAATTTTTTTTAAAAAAAATGCTCTATGTTGCTAACTGTTGCAAGGGGTAACTATTGTCAGGGCTTGCCGTCGCTGCCGCTGGGCGTGGCACTGGGCGGTCTGCTCCTGACATCACAGGGGGGCCAGGGACTCTGCAGGACCCTGCTCTGTGGAAGGAGGGGCGGTATACCTCACCCAGACTCCCTCTCAGTCCACTCGCTGGCCTGCTCAACCTGGCCTGCTTACCCTCTGCGTCCTCCTTCATCTCCTCCTTCCAGAACTCTCCTCCAAGCCTCCACCCTTGCATCCTACTGCTCTCACTCCACATCATCACTCCTCACTCACACCCACCACCTCAGAGCTCTTTCTAGCCACCTTATATAGGGCTTCCTTTCCCCGCCCCGCCCTCCTTCTAGGCTTGTGCCCTCTCCTGACTTGGCCCAGCTGTGCCTTCCCTCAGGTGTTTCCCTCCTACCACTAATCCCTTCTTGGCTTCCTTGCCTTGCTGGCAGGGTGGGGTTGAATGCGAGCCATCCCCAGCTGAGGTCTCCTTGGCCTTGCTCACGAGGAGCTGCCCCAGCCGGCTTCTGTGCTGCTGAGCCTGCCTGGCCTTGCTCGCGAGGAGCTGCCCTGGCCAGCTTCTGTGCTGCCTGTTCATTGATGCCGGGAGGGGCTACCCATCTCCTCCCCCAGAATGCCTGTGGCAGCTCCACCTGGAGGGGCTTGGCTCCTAGCACCTCCTGAGCCAGGCTGCTGTCCTCTAGCCAGGGTGTGGCTCTGGGCTGTAGTGGCTGCTTCTCCTCCTTGGAAGGTAAGGGCTCTGTTTGGGCTGTTGCTGTGTCCCTATTCCCCTTGCCTTGGCCCTTTTCCTCTAGCCTGCTCAGCCCCCTCTCTTCCCCATGGTGGGTGGGACTAGCTGCCTTCTCCCTGCTCCCTCCAGCCTTCTGAGGCTTTGGCCTTTCGCCCCTTCCCCCTGGAGTAGGCAGGTTCTGGCTCTGTTGGCCAGACAGAGCGGTTGAACTGCTGTCTCCTGGCTGCCCCCTGCCGCTGTCTGCCAGCAAGTCCGGGGGCTGGGCTGCTGACCCCGGACAACTATACTGAGCACAGAAGTGCCTCCA
Source organism: Eublepharis macularius (assembly GCF_028583425.1). NCBI lineage: Eukaryota > Metazoa > Chordata > Lepidosauria > Squamata > Eublepharidae > Eublepharis > Eublepharis macularius. The sequence goes on along the minus strand of NC_072804.1, from coordinate 56,068,123 downwards.
GCTTCCAAATTCTCACTGGGCATTCTCTGTGTGTTTTCTGACAGGAGGGCTAGAAACTTGGGGGTGGGGCGGTGTTGGGTCTTTACGGATCACCGAGATGCTTCTGGGAAGCAGAAGGCTGTGCCCAGTCAAGCGATGTGCACCCGCTTTGTGCTGTCTTGTGCGCACACAAACCATTTGAGTGACACGCTGCTTTCCAAGGGGGCCTTCAGCTCTCCCCCCCCGCCCCCCCAACTACACAGGCCTGCGTATTCTACCTTCTTGGTTCTCTCTTTCTAGGTATGCTCCCCTGGGTATCATGTTCTTGGTCGCTGGCAAGATAGTGGAAATGAAGGACGTTGTGGCCCTCTTCACCAGCCTGGGCAAGTACATCTGCTGCTGCTTCGTGGGACACGCCATCCACGGTCTCATCGTCCTGCCAGCCATCTACTTTGTCTTCACTCGCAAGAACCCCTACCGGTTCCTTTGGGGCATCTTCACGGCCCTGGCCACTGCCTTCGGCACTTCCTCCAGGTATCGAGAGGCGGGCTCTGACGGTGGCGGTCCGGGGGAGGGCTAGGCAGGGGGAGCCCCTCTGGCTTTAGAGAGGCAGGTGGCCAGAAAAGGAAAAAAAAATTCTGTTTGGAGTGGGCTCTGACATGGTGTGATAGGCTCAAGTTCTGTCACGTCACCCCTCGCCCCCATCGTCATGCCTCGTGCAGCCACCACCCCAGTTTGTGTAATGATTATCCCAAATGCTAGGAACTGACCCACTGATGCGTGGTGATTCACATGTTGGCTCTGGACTAGATAGTCCAGGTTCCATTTGTTGGGTCCTGGGGCTCTCTCTTGGCTTAACTTCTCCTGCCCCTGGGTCATAGTGAAGATACAGAGGAAGGGCATCTGTGCTGCTTTTTCAAAGAAGAGATTGAAAATATAACTTGCAGCGGAATGGGCCACTTCTGGCACCCCCCCTAGGTGTGCCTCTGCTTGGTGTTTCACATCCCATTACTTTCACCTTGCCTCTGGCCTTTTCCCCCCTGTGCTTCTATTTTGGGTTAGAACTCTTGGCCTTGTCCACTTCCCCCCAATTCTGTCTCAGATACAACTTCCTAAAGCATGCATTTGATTTTTCTCCAAGCTGAACTGACCTTTCACTTCCCTTTTGAGGGCACCTGTTTGTTAAGATTCTATTGCTTCCAGCTCAGGGTGATGTTCTGTAGCATCACAACAGCAGCCAGTGTTGGTTGATGGGGGGCAATTTTTAATGGTGTGCAAGTGTAAGAGAATGCTACACAAATATTCCTGACTCAGAGCTAGATCTTACCTAATTTAAAAATTGAATTTGAAATGCCTTGGCCAAAGGCTTTGTATGATACTGCATTCCACAGACGCACACACTCCAAATGTGTTGGAGCAGAGGGTGTTTGTACCTGCGTGACGATGGGGGAGCCCTTGGCCCCTGTTCCTTGACCTTGCTCCTTCTCCACTACAGCTCTGCCACACTGCCTCTGATGATCAAATGCGTCGAGGAGAACAATGGTGTCTCCAAGCACATCAGCCGCTTTATCCTGCCCATCGGAGCAACGGTCAACATGGACGGGGCAGCCCTCTTCCAGTGCGTGGCCGCCGTCTTCATCGCCCAGCTGAACAACATGCCCCTCAACTTCATCCAGGTCATCACCATTCTGTGAGTCCTCGTGGAAAGCCCCATGTCCTCTCCCGGGAGGGGCTGTCGTTGAGCTGGGGAGCTTTGGGATGTGGGAGACCCTGGAACAACCTCCAGCTTAAAGATCTCTGGCAGCCCCTGGTGGTGTGGAAAGGAGGGCCCTTCAGTCCCTGGGATCCTGGAGAGCTGCCAGGGTAACAAAATCTCCAGGTTTTAAAAAAAAATGTTCGGAAGCTGGGCAGGCAGAGACTTTTGCCCACGGTCTTGGAGACCTGCTTCCTGGAGGAGGTGATACTGAGCAAAATGGACCAATGGCATTCGCGGCTTCAGCGGCCATGTTAACAGAGGCCAAAGGTCCGTCTAGGCCAGGGGTGGCCAAACTTGCTTAATGTACGAGCCGCATAGAATAAATGTCAGATGTCTGAGAGCCGCAAGACAGGATGCATTGAGGTGACTTCAGATGAGGAGGGGAGTTGGGGGGGGGGGTCCTGAAAGTGGCATCAACAAAAAGGATGGAGCTTGGGAAGAGCCATCACCTGACCTTTGACTTGCAAGTGACATCACAAAAGTGACGACATATCCTTGCTAGGTTTCACCCCCAAAGTCCCCAGATATTTTCTGAGTCAGACTTGGCAACCCTGACATTTTTACTGAAAATATGAAAGACGTGGAATGAAAGAAGGAAGAAAAAGAGAAGGAAAGACCTGGAAAGGGAGGGAGGGAGGGAAATAAACTAGACTAAAATAAAATGTGTGGCCGTGGCGATAATCAGAGACCTCCAGGGGCCGCACAATATGCCCCATGTGGCTCCCGAGCCGCAGTTTGGCCACCCCTGGTCTAGGCCATCATTGACCAGCCCCTCAGCTGTGCCCGTTAGCCCACCAGGGGCTGGAGTGCTGGCCTGGGTCCCGCCTATTCCTGCAAGGCTCCGCTCCGCTTGGGGAGTCACGAGTGGTGAAGGCATTCCCCGGAGGGGTCAGCTGTGCTGCTTTTGAGAGACTTGGTTGCCTTCTCCCAGTTTATTCTCCTGAAGCCATTCCTCGGTCCTTCCCTTGCATCCTGTGCTGATAGTGGGCACAAGAGAATGTGCGCTCCTGTGTGCCTTCTTTGCTAACGCTTGAGCAGGATCTAATTCTCGTTGGAAGAAAATGGAATCACGAGGTTGCCGCAGAATCGAAGGGAGAATTCGTGTCACTTTGGGCCACGTGGGGTAGCAGGCAGGAGAACTACAAAACGTTTCCCTAACAATGGACCTCCAGAGAATACTCACAAGGGAGGTTGTGCTAGCCCAGCCGGATGGGAACAAGAGCCTGGCTCAGCAAGAGCTTGGTTTTCTTAAAGGCTAGGAACTTGTCTCGTTTTGAACAAAAACTGAGATTTATTCTGGAATGTGGATTCTGCACTTAGCAGTGAATGCTGCAAGGGATCCATTCAGCCTTGTGTAAGAAGTATAAAGGACACATGCTTTTTTCTCAGAAAACTTCCTAAAGGATCCAGGAGCTACTGTTAACTCCTGAAACCGTCTCCTCTGCTGGAGCACGCTTCTAGTCCTCAAGGCTGTAGCGGTGTGGTCCTAAGGCTGAAATGTTTGGGGGCTGGTGCCTGGAGTCCCAGTGGCTACTTGACTCTCTCTTGTGGCCTGTAGTCAGATTCTCTGCCTCGACATTCCTTCTGCCTCACTCTTTCTCCTTCCCCTATCAAAATGCCACATCTTACAAAAACTCAAAATATTTGGCTAGGGGCAAAGCTGTGGTTAGCAGCTAGACTGGCCAGCAGACTGATGCAACCCCCCCCCCTCTTTCTTTGCCCCCTGGATTTGGTATACATTGAATGTGCGATTGGGAACAAAACACAGTCCAAGAGGACTGTTTCGTCTGGCCTCGAGGTGCTTAATTATCTGCCGGGAAGAGAGATCCTTCACTGAGACACTGAGCTGTATCAGGATGGCATGTTTGGTCAGAAGGAACACTGTCGGAGGGTGGGATGGAGAAGGCGCTCTTGCTGACCCTGGGGATGTCTTAGGATTAATGCAAAACAGCTAGGGAGTTGACTTATTGCAGCTGTGTGTCTGTCCATGTTTGCTCATTGGTCTTGGGTTTAAAGGGCAGGCTCCTCTTCCAGCATTCCACCAAACCAGGGTCCAGCCCAGCTGATCTCGGACAACAGCAGTCTTGCGTGACGCGGACGTTGGCCTTGGACTCTTCTGTTCTCTGGCTCTGCTGATTCAAACAGCTGCTTAGGGCTGTGATGCTTTTAGGAGTGCGGCAGAGCATTGTGAGAGTTGCACTACATCATCTTTTGTGCAATTGGTGCAAGGAGGCACATCACCCTTGGAGTGTGTGGCAGATGAGGAACGCATCTGTGTAGACCATTGGCCCATCAAGCTCAATACTCTCTGGCAATGGAACCGTGGCTCTTCCTAGCATCTTAGGAAGACCCCATTTTGGCGAGGGGCAGCAAGAGGGAGGAGGGGTGCTGATCAAAGGGGAGGGAAACCTAAAACACACAAACTAATATATTTATTTTGTTTATGCCTCACCTTTCTCCCCAGTGTGGGGTCCAAGATGGCTTACATAATTTCCCTCTCCTCAATTTTTATCCCCACAACAACCCTGTAAGGTAGGTTAGGATGAGAGTGACTGGCCCAAGGTCACCCCATGAGCTTCCATGCAGAGTGGGGATTCGAACCTGGGCCTCCCAGATCCTAGTCCAACACTCTGTAATACCACACCGACTCTCTTTAGGTCTTGGCAATATGTTATGGAAAATTATAGCAAGACCCTGGCATTCCCACCCAGCTGGGGAGGTTGGGGGACAAAATTTCAGGGGCCCGTGGAGCTAGGCAAGTCGTATCATCTGTTGTATGATTAGGTTGTGTCTGGGGGTTGGGGGGGCAAAGGGAACCTTTGGGGACTTGGGGACCATCCCAGAGTAAAGCAGATGGCAGAGGGACGGCGTGCCATTGTGGCACCCAAGAGGAGCCTGGGACAACCGTGGCTCAGTGATTCAGCCTCGTGTTGGCGGTGGCTTTATGGGGAGATGGTTATGCAGCAGTGCTCTCGTGACTGGCGTGTGACCTCCGGCTCTGTCATCCCGGGGTGTGGTCCCTGGGTGGCAGGAGAGTGCAGGAAGCCAGTTTTCCTGTGGGGTGAGGTGGGGCTGGCTGCCTTCTGCCTTGGTCCCTAATTGCACTCAGAGTGGAGGGAAGGGCTTCCTGCCAAGCCTGGCCTCTGCTTTGGTAGGCTTGGTTTTTGGCCCTGCCTGGAGGAGAGGGAAGCGGAAGGGCCCTGCGCATGCGGACATGGACAAGTACTCTGACTAATGTGGTTGAGTCTCCCATCTCCCCTTCCTTCCACGATGGCTCCTAAACGTTACTCGCCCTCCCCAATGGCTTATGCCACTCAGTGTTTAAATCGCTGTTATCCAGCTCCGGTGGCACTGAGAGCTTGATACCCTGTCGTTTTCTTCAGCCAAGTACAGCGCATGCAACCTGGCCCCTACCACCTTCACAGGGCAGAAAGGGTATTGATCGGCAGCTGTCTCTCTTAACCCACCTGCTTCTGAATTTGCAGGGTCACGGCAACAGCGTCCAGCGTTGGGGCAGCCGGGATTCCTGCAGGCGGCATTCTCACCCTCGCCATCATCTTGGAGGCTGTTGGGTTGCCCACCAACGACATCTCTCTCATTCTGGCAGTTGACTGGCTCGTGTGAGTACTGGGGGTGACAGAAGGGCAATACTGGAGGGAAGAACTTGCCGTGGGCCTCAGTTATAGGTCACTCCCTTTTCCCAAGTTGGGGCGGGCCAGATAGCCCACTGCCCCCAAAGGCAGGGATAATTTTCTGCTGCCGTTCTTCAGGGGTTCTCCTTTGTTAACTCAAAATTTGCAGAAAGCACGCCTTTAAATAACTTGTGCAAGCAAGCCAAGTCAGGGGCTGCTGCAAGGCCTTTCCAGGGTGGCTGCTTGGAAAAGCCGGCAACTGGGGTGGGGAAGGGCGTCTTTTTTTCTTGTCATGACCTCCTCAAAACCCAGCTGTGGATTCCTCCAAGCAAAGTATGAACCCCAATCCATGTCTTGACTATCAGTGAGAGAGATCAAGATGGGCAGCTGTGTTAGTCTGTCTGTAGCAGTGGAAAAGAGCAAGAGTCCAGTAGCGCCTCTAAGACTCACAAAATTAGTAGTAGAGGGTATGAGCTTTCGTGAGCCACGGCACACTTCTTCAGATACCTGAAGAAGTGAGCTGTGGCTCACGAAAACTCATACCCTGCCACTAATTTTGTGAGTCTTAGAGGCGCTACTGGACTCTTGCTCTTGACCATCAGTTCTGGAGGTCTCTGAAAAAACACCTGTTGCTTGCATTCACGGGTGGGGAGTGTGTGGGGCTGTTTCCTGCCCCAGTCCTGTGAGTTGGGAAGTGAAGCTTCTCCTCCTCCTCCAAGTCTCAGTGCTGCCCTAAGCATGCCTGATAATTGGAGGGCTGTTGTATACGTGACAAAGCAGGTATATCCGATGAACAGGCTGGTCTGGTGTAGCTGGACAGCCCAGGTGCCTGTTGTTGACTGGAGTGTTTCCCTGGGGCATGGGAGGGGGGAGAGGTCGGGCCGCCTTGGATTCCACTTAGAGGGAGCTGCGTGGGAGGAGCCCTGGTGGGCAGACCACAGGTCGATCTAGTCCAGCATCCTGTTTCCAAGAACTCAGAAGTGGGGCAAAAAGGCTCTGGCCCCCCCAGGTGATCTCGTGTGTCCTGAGATGATCTGCCTCTGAATGGGGGGGGGGATGCCACTGATACTGTCCGCACTACCTCCCACCCGGTACTCACGGACCCTTCCTCTCACTTCAGGGATCGCACCTGCACTGTCCTTAACGTGGAGGGGGATGCCTTCGGCGCGGGTCTCCTGCAAGCGTACACAGACAGGACGATGGGCAGGGTGGAGGCAGAAGAGCTGGTGGAGATCAAGACGGACGCGGAAGACGGCAGCAAGCGGGCGGATGCCCAGGAGGGCTCTCCGCTGATCAAGAGAGGAGGCGTGCCTGCCTCTTTAGTACGCGTCAACTCTTGCGAGAAGGAATCCGTGATGTAACTGGGGGGATGAAGCCTGGACGACATGGAGACTTTTTTTTAAAAAAAAGTTTTAAAGTTCGAATGTTAAGGACCGCGTTCAAATCTGCCCTATCCTTTGAGACTTGAACTTGCCACAAGGCGGGGCAGCAGGTGATGGGGACTCTTTGTGCTGCCTCCTTATGTCCAACTGCTCAGGCTTCACACAGCGTAAAACTCGGAAGGGTTACGGGTGCGAGGGCTCAGTCCTGCCAGGGAACTGTCTGTCCTGGAAGCTTTTGCCCCTCAGTAGATAGCAGGGGTGGAAACTGCAGTGGCCGCAGCTGCTTCCTGGTGAGAGAAAAGACATTCTGCACATCCTCAGAGGCTCTCTGCTTTACACGTTCCAGACTGATTTCCCCCCAGCATTTAACTCTTGAATCCACAAGATGAAAAATGGCAGCTGGGTCCAGGGAGGCCTCCCTCCGAATCACTCCTTTCTCCTGTTGGTGACCTCCAGCTGTCTTGCTGCTCTTAAATTTTATTTTAAATATATTTTTGGACCAAACAAGCAAAAAAGAACATCTCAAAAGTCTTTCCTGTGTCTCTGTGTTGTCTCTTTTCCACCCCTCTTCAGTCCTTGCAATTTGTTAGGGGGGAGGGCTTCCTCCGGGGAACGTCTTGTAAACAGATTTCCTTCTAGAAGATCTCCCCCCTGCCGCCAAGAACTCAGTTTGCACTTTGACTGGCGATGGCCGCTCACTTTCTCTACCGTAGTTGGGATCGATTAGTAAATGCGGAGTACCAGCATTGCTTGATTCTGTTACTGCTGGCGTAGCTGACAGATGTCTGTCTTCAAAACCCTCTCTTATCCCACCTGCCCCCTGTGTACTGTGGGTAAACATTTGTTCCCACGTTCCAGAGTCCCGTCCCATTAACTGAGATGTAAATTGATTCATTGCTGATACTGAAAGAGGCCAAAGCTTTATTTTGTCCAGAGAATCACAGGGGACTCTTAAGTGGCATGCTCTGTTGCCCTATAGCGGTGGTATGCTATTATTGTGTGGTCTATGACTGTAATAAAGATATCTGATCTATAGCTTCCTGCCAGGTGTTCTGGCCTTGAGTGGAACAAGTGGAGACAAGCAACCTACCCAATGTCAGTCTGGGTCAATCGCATGCCTTGCAGGAGGGGGGTGGCAACTAGAGACTTCTGGACCAAATTTGCTCTCCACCGTAGCAGTGCGGCTGGAAGCCAGCAATTAGGGCTAGGGTTCACCCCAAACCGCCGCTGCAGGCAGTCTATGGGGGATGGCAGTTAAAGCCCAGATTTTCCCCTCCTTCGCACTAGCCCTTAAGTTCTATGTTGGGCACGGCTTAGTTTTGGGGGCCCTTGGAGAACTGAGCCATTTGTGAATTGAGCTGTTTGTAGGTCTCCACACCCACCCAGAATATTATCGATGGAAAGAGTAGCAATTCCTCACTTTTAAAAGGATATGGCACAGCAGGTCTGGTTATTTTTTTGCTAGAAATTACATTCGATTTTTCAGCCCAAGTGCAGAGCCCTGGTCCCGTAGGGCTCTTCAGCCATCCTGCTGTTTTTATCATTTGGGGGTGGGTGGGGACTGCTGCTTGGAGGGACGCTGCTCCAACCAAACTAGTAAACAGTTTGAGGGCCAGAGGAAGAACTGCAGGCCATCTGTCCCCGCCCCCTGTGGCTTGCCTATCTCAGGGCTAGTTTGTATAGCGTAGCTGGATGCATTCTGCTTAGCCTTACCCGGCAACTAGGCAGGCTTTTAATGTCAAAATACAGGCATTGGCTGGCTGTGGGCAAACGCCAACTTGCAGAGGGGGGAGATTGGATTTCAGTGGAAAATCTGATCCTGAATACATGACGTTTTACATCTGAGTATGGTGGTTTATTTTGGAAAACGGAGAAGGTGGTTTGGAGAAGAGATCTATTGCAACACGAGAAGCGGTTTCTTTTTGAAACTTTGCTGCCGATGGAGCCTGAAACAGTAGCCTCCCTTCCTTGCTTTTCCTTCTAAAGTTTAGAAGCGGTTCAGTAAAGACAGTTGTTAATAAACAAGTTGGTCTTTGCCTCCTCTTGCCCTCCCCCCAGTCATTACCTTGGTCCTGTTTTCTTCCTCGGACCTTGAGATGGCCACGAAGGGGGAAACTACCCTCTGCACACAATTTTCCAAGGGTGCGTTTTCAAGAGTCAGAACTCCCTTTGACCTTCGAAAGCTCATACCCTGGAAATCTAGTTGGTCTTTAAAGTGCTTAGGATCCTACTCTTCAACTGCAGACTAACAAGGCTACACACACACACACACACACACTCAGGCAACTCTGCACACACAAGCTTAGTTTCTTAGTAAGGAAGGCTTTAAGAAAGATACCAGTATAACGGTGAGATCTAGAAACTTGCCATTTTTTTCCTTTTTAGAAATATGTAGTTCCCGCATCTATCCCTCAAGCACAGCATATGTATAGCTTTGGTTGTCGTGTGCACACAAGAGGCATGTTCTGGCTGGCCAGTAAGTGGAGCACCCCACCCTTTTGCCTGAGAACAGCTCAAATGCTCTCTCCGAGCGCTGAGACTATTGGCATAAAACGGGACATATGAATACATACGGATATATCTGTTTTAGCACTCTGAAAAAGGCTGGAGCCGCAGGTTCCCCTGGCAACCATCGCCAAGGTAACCTCATGACGTCTGGCAGGAGCAGAGCTTCAGGTGAGGGTCGAAGAGGCTGCAACAGTAATTGGGGTGGTTGGGGGTGGCAGGATTTCATCTTTTGGCCGAGCAAGCCTTGAGAGCAAGGCTGTGTTTGAATTACAGGCAGAGGAAGCGGGGGGAGCCTGCCTGCTTTGAGCACAGTTGTGCACACCCAGGGCAGAATGGAGCATTGGAGGCAGAGCTGGCCTTCCAGAGAACCCTGGCCTTCATTTTTTGAAAGAAAAGGTTCTTGCTCATACAGCTGTGATAGTATGCTTGAAAATGTGAGTGATGGCGGCAGAAATCTCAAGCCAAAGAGGGGACGTATTGTCGGAGGCTTTCACGGCCGGAGAACGATGGTTGTTGTGGGTTTTCCGGGCTGTATTGCCGTGGTCTTGGCATTGTAGTTCCTGACGTTTCGCCAGCAGCTGTGGCTGGCCTCTTCAGAGGTGTAGCACCAAAAGACAGAGATCTCTCAGTGTCACAGTGTGGACAGTGATGCCTCCCTCTATTAGCATTCCACACCCTGGGAAACTCTTACAGGATGACTCAGCCCAAACCCACCTTCCTGAGTAGATATAAATGACCTGCCAACATCTTTCCCACACTGTGACACTGAGAGATCTCTGTCTTTTGGTGCTACACCTCTGAAGATGCCAGCCACAGCTGCTGGCGAAACGTCAGGAACTACAATGCCAAGACCACGGCTATACAGCCCGGAAAACCCACAACAACCAAAGAGGGGGCGTTTAATAAAGTTTAAGGGTAAGGGTTGTGGATGAGTCTTTCAGGGGCTCTGCAGTTGGCAAAACGAGTGGAATTCATAGGCAGTTACAAAGGCTTGCAAGATAGTTTCAGGCGGGCGGCCGTGTTGCTCTTCGACAGCAGACCAAGAGCCGGGTCCGATAGTACCTTAAAGGTGAACAAAATTCCCAAGTTATGGATGGGGAGCTCTGGATTTGGGTTGTGTTAAGGCAGGATGTGACACTCCCGTGCTGACTTCTAGCCTCCTGTTTATCTTTCTCGTGGCTGCCCATTATCTCAATGCAATTGCAGCAGACCCTCAAACGAGCACTTTAAACGCACAAAAATGTGGGTCCGTGCTAGCAGCTGCTGCCACGTGCAGGCAATTTTTCAAGGGAATTATTTCATGAATGCTGAATCTCAGACAATTCTTTGGGTCAGAAGGTGCAGGCACAAGACAGTATGTGAGAGGCGGGTTTAGTGAGCCCAGTTCTCTTTCCCCTCACCCAGAGACATACTTAAAATAGATGCTGTCCCTTAGAATGGCACATTTTACATAAAAGGGTATGGTAACCCACTCCAAAATACTGCCCTCTAAGCATCTTGTGTGCAAATTGGGGTGTGGGCGAGCTACTTAGGTGGCATTTACGACATCATCCACTCCCACATGGCTGATGTCGAAGAAAAATAGGTCAATCTCAACTCCCCTCTGTCTGGAGATCAGGGGGCGGGGCCACCAGCCATGTGACCATTTTCAAGAGGTGCTGGCACTCCGTTCCACCGCGTTCCCCCTGAAAAAAAGCCCTGCACCTCTGGCTTCACTGAGTGGGGCTGCCTGTGTCCAATGCTGGTTTTTACAATGAAGTAGGACTGGGCTGGGAAGGGCAGTGAGACCCAAGCATGGATCCTGCACAGGTAGAGGTGGTGGTCACGGCAGTCGCCTGCTTTGGGGGTGAGACTGTGCATGTATGGCTGCGGAGCACAATGTCTACATTTTGCTTCTGGGGCACTGGAGGCTCCAGGCTGGGCTTTGGGGTCTGGTGCCCCAGCACCAGTCTTGGGCAAGGGAAAAGACAACAGGGACACAGCGATACAAATCCAAGCAACTTCCTGTGTCAGAGGTGCGATAAGGATGCTAAATACTGTTCGGGCTGACTTCCGCAGGTCCTGTTGCTATGGAAGGTCTCTTTGGGGCAGTTGACACACTGGGGTTGTGGCTGAGTTCATTGAGATGAGGATTAGGGCACATATGTATGCCCTACTGCATTGATACTGAAATAGTTGCATTGGGGAAAATCCGATCCCCGCTTTGGCACAGATGAAGAGCCAAGGACGGGCAGCCTCCGTGTCTGTGTGTGCGTGTGTCTTTCTCTAATCTCTTCTGTTGTGCTTCCTCTGCAGAACGTGGTTGCACGATCTCCTGCTTCACTGTACCCTGGGATACAGCCTTATACGTTCTATTGCACTTTTATCACAGCTATCCCTCCACATAGCCCCAAGGGGTATATGTAGCTCTCTATTTCCCCCTCCCCTCCATTGTATCCTGTCAACAAGCCTGTGAGATAGATTAGGTGAGAGAGAATGAGCGGCCTAAAAATCACACAGTTGGTTTCATGGCCATGTAGGGCCCGTCCTCACCTCTAAGCACTCCATGGACCCATTGTACAGGCTAGAATGACTGAGGGGGGAGTCGCCTGCCCCAGGCCATGCTTGCTTCCAAGGCGGAATTATGTCTCAACACTCTCTCTTTGAGGCATCTCCCAGGAGTCTCTTTCTCTGCCACAGCAGTTCTCAGCCTTGGTCCTTCCGCATTACATCCAGTCCATCGTACTCTTTCCAGGACTCAGGCCTGGAAATAGCAAGGCAAGCTCAACAGAGCAGTCAGAAACACGGCCTTTTATCTGCTCTGAGGTTTGGACAAGGCAAACTGAACCCAAAAGAAACCAACACCATTCATAAGCTGCTGAAGCTGGGGCCATTCAGTGGTGTGGGCTGAGCACTTGGATGGTCGCCAGTCTGTCATCTAAACAAAGAAAAGGCAAGGTACAAGACAGGCCTTGGGGGAACAGGATCTTTTATACACTATTTCTTGCCCAAGCTTGCTTTTTGTCCCGCTTGGGCCTGACAGAGCTGAAGAATCTGGTATGCAGCTAGGGTTGGGTTGGCAATGAAGGGGCAGCCAGGTGTGCCAAGCGAACTTCAATCCTTGTCTGTAGTCTCTCATGGAGGCATAAGGGGGAAGGTTTGAGCCTCTGTGGCACACAGCAGGCCCCCTGCACACATGCAAGCAATGGCCTGGTCTGATAATTGGGCAGTTTTTGCCTTCAGTCCTAAGGGATGGGCCGTCGCTTGGTAGTTTTGCACGTGGAATTGACAATAACAGGATTTCTTCTGGAATAATCCCACAGCTCTCCACCCTGGCTCTGCTGTGAGGAAGAGCGGCCAGGTGTGTAAAAGATTCTCAGTTCAGTCCCTGACAGATTCAGGTAAAATAATCTGTGCTGCTCCGGTAATAAAAAGCCGTCTAGTGATGCCTGGAAAAGCCACTGTCCAGCAAATCAAATAAGGATGGGTGGTGTGGATTCTACCGACACCTCCTTGTTTTCTCTGTCTATCCAGCCGCATTTCTCAGAATGCAGGGAACAGAGTGATAAACGCCTTTTCGAAGTTGCTCTTTAGTTTTCTGGAGCAGGAAACTATCATAGATTTGTATCACAAATCTAAAAAAATAAAAACACAGTGACACGAGACTGCATGACGGGCAGACATTTGATTTGATTCTACTTGTTGGCTTACAGTGCTCAGTACTGCACAATCCCATGGGGATTCTGACTGTAATAAAAAGGATGCAAAACCAGTCCCCCGAGGCTGATTGCATTTAAATGCCGCCCTGCCCGCTGCATGTTGACTAGGAGGGGCTTGGTGCAGCAAATTCCTCATCTGGTTTTCGTTTTTCCCCAATGGCACTGGCATTTCCAAATAATGTCAAATCCTGCAACATGGATATAGATTCAGGTGCGTAGCTGAGTTGGTCCGCAGCAGGAGAGCAAGCTTCGAGTCCAGTAGCACCTTAGAGACCAACTAGATTTCCAGGGTATGAACTTTCCCCCCTTCAAGCTGCAGGATTCTACCTCTTTGTGCAGCATATCACGCCATCCAGGCCCACTGCAGCACCCTCTCAAAATGATGGTAGAATTTAGTATTTCTCAGGCATCCCAAGAAATGTCACGATTGTAAAGCTGAAAAAGCAGTCTAGAGTCTTGTATGGATGGCTGAAGGCAACTGGTGCTGCCCTCTTCTGCCCAGAACCTGACAGTACATGGTGAAGAACTGGCCCACAAGCAAGGAACGGAAAGGTTTCATTCTGCTTCTTCTTGCTACCTTAAACTCTGACATTTATCCAAGGGCCTCTTCTCCGCTCACCAGAAACCTCCTGTATTATTACACTTCGCATTGGAGCTGGACCACAGTCTGTCTTTCCAAGCCAAACTCCATTTTTCACATCTACTGCAGGGGAAAAAAGCTTGCTTCCTATCCATGTCCATCTGTTTCCTGCAAAAGAGGTGTTTTCCTTTTCTGCTAGCTTGTTGCTTTTTTGAGAACTGCTTCCTTCCATCCTCCCTGTGTACTGAACCAGAAGGGTGGTAAGCCAGAGAGAAAGAATCTTATGCTGCACCTCTTTCTCTGTGATGATGGGCAGCTGAAAGAAGGAATCGTTCCCTCTAGACAAGGCCAGGGGGTTATTAGCCTTTGGGGTAACAAGCTAACGTGCTTCTGATAAGCATGTCTCTCCCCACCCCCATCCACAGTGGGTAGGCCTGTTGAGCAACCAGATATTTCCCCAGAAGTTTGCTACACAGCACTTGGTCTAAGCCTGTGTGGCTTTCTCTTATGGGGCTATTCAGAATCTAGAAAGCAAAAGGAAGCTTTAGGACCCAGGGGAATGCTTTTAGCCAGTGCTGGATTCCTCCTTTGTTGCAATGTACCAAGAAGGCCAAAGATTCCTGTGCCTCTCTTCCTTTTTTGACCTCTGGACAAGATGTGGATCCTGCCCTGAATGTTTTTTTTTTTTAAGTCCTGGCTTCCCATATGGATTCAATTGTTTTTAGTCTCCTCCTATCACTCTGTCCTCTGTACTGCTAAATGTAAGAAATCTCACCTTCAAAGAGGATCTCGCCAAGTCTAGTAGCTGCAGCCAGACTTCCTTTCTAGAGCAACAGGGTGAATCTTTGAGAGGAGCAAACAGTTTTGGACCAAACTGTTGCAGAAAGTAAAGCAAGCCCCTACACTTTGCACAGAGATTGACAGATGTTGCTTCTTGCCTGCAACTGCTTGCGTATGCTCCGTATCCACAAGGAGATGCTCTGAACTGCTGGTCACAATGGCCCATGGAGAAGATATGTTCAGGACTCTGGAGGATTCCATCACCCACAGTACTATTAGTTAGTTAGTTGGCATACGCACTGCTGGGGCACTGTTGATGATGGGCATTCACCCCTGGGTTCTGAGCCTTTGTGGGTGCTAGTCTCTCCCCACACCACATTCACCCACTTTACACTTCACTGACATACTTTGGCTATGAAGACACACACACACACACACACCCAAGTCTCATCAACGTCTGCTCTGAAGCAGTTTAATATTGTTCCTCACATGCAATAGCACATATGCCAGAACTTCCAGATTATTGGGAGAATCTGTTTTGAGCCAAAATCAGTTTCATGCAGATATTCACTGGGTGATCATGGCGAGAAAGTTTTCAACCATGTGCTGGAACTGAGAGAATAAACTGTCAATTTCCTGGAAGGATGCGTGCATATCATGTTAAAAAGCAAGAATTCCACATGGAGATGATAGGCCCTATATTAATTTTAAAGCTGGCCTACCGTGCAGATTTCCTTGTAGAGGTCAAGCAGCTGAATCTCTCACATCAAGGAAAGACAGTATATATTCTCATCTGAAGAAGGGAGCGCTGACCCTCGAAAGCTTACACTCCAAAAATCATAGAATCATAGAGTTGGAAGGGGCCATACAGACCATCTAGTCCAACCCCCTGCCCAGTGCAGGATCAGCCTAAAGCATCTCTGACAAATATTCATCCAGCCTCTTCTTGAAAACTGCCAGTGAGGGGGAGCTCACCACCTCCCTAGGCAGCTGATTCTACTTCTGAACTACCCTGACTGTGAAAAAGTTCTTCCTAATATCCAGCTGGTACCTTTGTGCATGTAATTTAAGCCCACTGTTTCGGGTCCTACCCTCTGCTGCCAACTGGAACAGCTCCCTGCCCTCCTCCAAATGACAGCCTTTCATATACTTAAAGAGAGCAATCGTGTCCCCCCTCAATATCCTCTTCTCCAAACTAAACATTCCCAAGGCCCTCAGTCTTTCCTCGTAGGGTTCAGTCTCCAGACCCCTGATCATCCTCGGTACTCTCCTCTGCACCCTCTCAATTTTGTCCACATCCTTTTTGAAGTGAGGCCTCCAGAACTGCACACAGTACTCCAGGTGTGGCCTGACCAAGGCAGTATAGAGAGGGGCTATGACCTCCTGCGATTTCGACGCTATGGCCCCTTTGATACAACCCAGGATTGAATTGGCCTTTTTTGCCACCGCATCACACTAACTGCTCCTATTTAGTTTACAGTCCACTCTTACCCCAAGATCTCTCTCACATATACTACTGCCCAGAAGTGTATCCCCCATCCAGTATTTGCGCTTCCCATTTTTGTGGCCCAGATGTCATACTGTGCACTTGTCTTCGTTGAATTGCATCCTATTCACAGCTGCCCACTTCTCCAGAGTATTCAGGTCTTGTTGAATTTTAAATCTTGTTGGCTTCTAAGATGCCACGGGATGGAAATTCTGCTATCCTCCCACTGTCTCAAAGTTGCCAGCTTCCTTTACAAGCTCCAGCTTTACTTACATCAAATTCAAATTAATGGCGTCCCTGTTCTCTGAACTGCCGACGACCTAATAGAAGTGTTCATTTACTGATGATCTCGTTCAGCATATAGTTTCTACGATACATTTTATCCACGGATATTCCTCTGGTCCGGAACACCATTAGAGGAATACATAGATTGTGAGACCTTTGTTGGCAGAAAAAACAAGGGATCAATAATGAGGCATCACAACAGAAGCAGAGTTCTTTGGGTCTGCTCTGTAGGAAGGTGTTCGGGGTTCTGACCTGGATTTCACCTTTGAGACAAAAGCTGGCAGTGAATAATCAGCTCTCTCTGGCCGAGTTCTTCCACAATGTGTTGCTTTGAGGTTGACTTTTCTATGATGGCCCTTTTTAAAATCGTGTCAAAGGATAAACTGAATCCTGCTCATAACTTGCAATGTGCTGAAATTGTGACAGAACCTCACATCTCCGGAATCAATTTCCGCTCTTGCACTCATCATCTCATCCGCTTTCTCACGTGCTGGATCATAAGCATCATTCAACTTTGCTTATGCTTATTTATTTTTTTAAAGTAGTAGATTGGCCGAATTATAAAAGTAAGTGTTGTATTTTCCTGATTTTTTTCCCTTTTTAAAATTGGCCATTTATGAAGAGGAAAGCGCTCCAGAGGTTAAAGGGCCAAAGCGATTAAGAACCACAGGTTCCAGAACTATGGGCCAGGAGTGGAGGCTTAACTTTTGGTGGGATACCAGATGAGATGGCCTCCATCTAAGAGCATTTCCCCATAAGCTGTAAGCCTAGTTTTGTATTTCCTGCATGCAAAACCTATGTTATTGGCGCTGTTCTCCATCAGTGCAAGACTTGGGATGATGCAAGTGGCTCTTTGGGTGGGGGCCATGCCGCCATTAATCAAACCGGCCATCTTCGTGGGTAGATGTCAAGGGACCCCTTATGAACTCAGAAAATGCCCCTGTGGCCTGGGTGTCATTGAATCTGTCTCTCATGTTCTACTAAACTATTTTACTCTAAGATCCGAGACAAATTTTTGAACCCCCTTCTTTATTCATGGTGCGGCCTTTCTGATAATGTCAAGGCCCAGCGACTATTATCTGGTCACAACCTTTCTATAACCTCCAACGTTGCTTGTTACCTTCAATCCGCAATTTGTATCAGGGAAGCTATCAACTAACTTATTGCTCTGGCTGGTCCCATGATAGCTCTGTTTCATTTTTCTCTTTTTTTGTTTAATGCCTTTTCCCTCCAGTTTTAATGTATCTCCTTTTGTGTTTAACATGCCAATAAAGGTTGTGTGTGTGATTCCCCACTCCTTCACTTGAAGCCAGCTGGGTGACCTTGGACCAGTCACAGCTCTCTCAGAGCTCTCTCAACCCCACCCACCTCACAGGGTGTTTGTTGTTGTGGGGATAATAATGACATACTTTGTAAACCGCTCTGAGCGGGCATTAAGTTGTCCTGAAGGGCGGTATATAAATTGAATGTTGTTGTTATTATTACTACTGCTGCTATTATTAATACAATGTATCTGTGGGATCCATCCCTAAGATGGATAGCTGACAAAATTACTATCTGCCACACATTAATGCAATTCATGTGTCCCTGCACAGAGTGCGCAAGAGACTGAATGGGACTCCTAGTGCTGTGTGAAAACATTGTAAGATGCTCCCGTCTCAGCACAGCCTGCTTTCTCAAGGCCCCTGTCTGGCTCAGGGTCCAGCATCCGCTAAGCCAGTTCCCCTCAAGTGACCCAGGAGATGCTGGGCACCGACCCAAGAGGCACACCTGAGCCACAGCAAGATTCTTCTTTTATTTCAACCGTGTGTTGTTTTTGTTTCTAGAAACATAAAACCTCTCCTTGTGAGAATTATACAACTGAGTCTACGTGCTCCATTAGCTGCTGTAAGGCAATAGCTGGCGATGAGGTGAACTGAGGTGACCTGTTCAGCAATTTCTCAAAACCAGTAGAAAAGGGGAAAGAAGGAAGGCTGAGTTTCTGGAGAAGCGAAGTGCCTTTGTTCCTGCACCCGTGTGTGAATTCTGCCCCAAAGCTGTGTGGCCCTAGCTAGCCCTGCCATGGCTCCAAACGTGGTATGGTGGATTGAGGGCCAGTGAGAGCTGCCTGTGAGAGGTAGGACACCGAGGTGCAAGAATTGCCTATATGGCCCCATACAGAGCTGATGTACAGATGCTCCAGACACACAAGGAGGCTTAAGAATGCAGCAGGGTCAAAGAAAACACTGGGCTTTGGACAACTAAGCATCCTGGCATTTAACCAGGCACCCTGAGAGAGTTAATTTTTCACTTTGGCTTTTAGTGCCATTCATTGACTCTTTTCTTCTGAGGAAAAAAGAATGCAACAAAGTTTGCCAATGTAAATGTTAGTGGCTCACGGGTTAGCTTTTTTATTATTTTAATTGTTTTAAAACACACTCGTTTTGGACAGGGCATCATAAAATACCTTCCATACTATATCCATGTGATAGCCCAGTGTTTATGGGCTAACAGGTTCCAGTGAGGTGAAGAAGGTTCGGCGGAATGAACTTAAATCCTTCTGCCCTTTGCCCAGGCAAAAATCTGGATCGTCACAGGCAGCAGAATAAAACTGCAGAGCGGGCAGCGCCACCCAGATGGCAGGTGGAACATGTGCATGAAATGTGTGTCACGTTTTAAAATCGAAAAGAGTCCAGTAGCACCTTTAAGACTAACCAACTTTACTGTCGCATAAGCTTTTGAGAATCACAGTTCTCTTCGTCTGACGCATCTGACGAAGAAAACTGTGATTCTCGAAAGCTTATGCTAAAGTTGGTTAGTCTTAAAGGTGCTACTGGACTGTGGTTGTTGTGGATTTTCCGGGCTGTATAGCCGTGGTCTTGGCATTGTAGTTCCTGACGTTTCGCCAGCAGCTGTGGCTGGCATCTTCAGAGGTGTAGCACCAAAAGCCTTCGACAATATAGTGCTAATGGACTCTTCAATTTTGCTACTACAGACTAACACGGCTAACTCCTCTGGATCTATGATGTTTTTAAACATAGCCCTTTGTGTGAGCAGAAAACGATATGAGTAGGGAAAAGTAGGTGGGCTACTTTCCCACCCCCACATATAGCTTGAAATGCTGCTCAGTCATCTCGTGTCAATGGCCTCAGTGAGAGGGGGAAGCAGCCCAGGGACAGGACCTTCTGGGGACCCAAGTCTTTGCCTCTTGTCAGCTCTTCCGGTCATCCAGGTGCACCTCAACAGGCAGTGAACGATGCTTGCTGCCTTGCTTCAAAGGATGTGCCTCAAAGAGTTGTAGGAGCAACATTCATCAAAAGAGAGCTCTTTACTCTCTTTGAGCTAAGCCCCTGAGCTCCCCAGCAGTGACTTCTGCCTGCCTTTTCTCTCTTGGAGCTGCCGTATCTCCAAGCAAGGCCAGTCCCATTTTCTGACTTTCGTAGAACCAGCTTCCCTCTCCTGCACAAGCTGCCGTCTGTCCAAACTCCTTATCAAGATCCTTCTTCCTTGATAGCCTTGTGAGTCTGTGTATGCAGGGCTTTTTTTCAGCGGGAACGCGGTGGGACGGAGTTCCGGCACCTCTTGAAAATGGTCACATGGCCGGTGGCCCCGCCCCCTGATCTCCAGGCAGAGGGGAGTTGAGATTGCCCTACGCGCCGCGGGAGCGGCAAGTAGGGCAATCTCAACTCCCCTCTGTCTGGAGATCAGGGGGCGGGGCCACCAGCCATGTGACCTTTTTCTCTGAGAGCGATTTAAACTTTTAAAAACTCCCCCTTTGTTCCAGCTGACCCAAAGTGATGTCATTGTACAGTCCTGGGAGCGTGTGTGCACTTTGCGCACACGCATGTGGTACCAGGGGCACTACCTCCCGCCAAGAGTTGCCCCCTGTGCTGGCAGCCCACTGAATTCCACCACCTCTTTTACCAGAAAAAAAGCCCTGTGTGTATGTGTGTGCACGCACTAAATCCTAAAGGAGAGGGGCACAAAATAACTGAGGAATGCGTCTTACAGTCCTGCGGCTGTTTTTCTTTGCTTTGCTGTGTGACTCTTTCTAAAACAATCTGCTGTCGCCATCAAATGTTTTCCACGGCCGCCACAGCAAACCCTCATACATTAAACTGCAGCTTGTTGCAACAACCATCCTTCCTAATTTTACCCTTTCAAATGTGTCTGTCGTGTGCAGAGGCAGTTCACCTTTGGGAGAAAATAACAGGGGAGGGCGGTGTTATCTTCAGGCCCTTCTTGAGAGCTTCCTGGAGGCATCTTTGGAAACAGGACACCAGACTATGTGAACTTTTGGCCTGATCCAACAAGGCAAATGACTTTGTGTACATTCAGTGCTCTGACCTTGAAATAATTCAGTGTTGCAAATATCTCACTCCATACAGAAGTTTTGCTGTTGGCAACCGGCAGGTATAAACACCTGACTACACCACGGTTTACATGTGATTAGTGTTCAAGAAAGAGGAAATATTAGCTCCGAGATCCTCAAAAGCCTCTCCTCTTAAGACCCAGACAACCAAAATATCCCATTCAGTTTTCCTTATCCATTTTCTTCAATGCTGGATTTGGATATTCAGGGTTTTCGATTACCCCTTCTCCAAACTTCAGTTCCAGGAAGCCTCGGTAATCGTTGGGCACTAGAGCAGGGAAGCCAGCAAACTGGATGGGGACGAGAGGCTTCAAGAAGTGTTCGGGGAACTCAATATCCTGGCGGTGGTCCATCCAAGTATCCTTGGTCATCAAACCGTTCTTGGGATAGAAGGGCCACAGGTCAACGTGCAAGTGATTGTGTTCGCTGTACTGCACTCGGTAGAAGTCCCCCTCAATGGCTTTCTCCCAGACAAAGCCCTTCTCGTCAACAATGGAGCCAGACTCGGCATTCCTGAGCAGCTCGCAGTTGGGGATGTCTTCCAAGTAGATGCCTAGATCGATATCATAATCCCACGGGATAATGTCATGGTAACGGGCTGCCCCAAGGAGCGTCCCCCCTTCCAGCCAGTATCGCACCCCTGATGTCTCCAAGATGTTGATGACATATTTGGCGGTTTCCCTCAATGCTTTGAGGCAGCAAGGCGGGGTCCAGCGGTTTTGGTAGAGGTATTCCGGGGTGTCGTCATGGATGGTTCCGAAACACCGCGGCGTCTCCTTGCTGCACCCAAACCACTGCTCCTTTCCATCCTCCAGGATTACCCGCTTGATTCCAAAATCTCGGAAGAGCTGCAGCCGGTTGGATCTGGCAAGGTTGTCGGCCTTCCACTGGTTGTGGGAGGAGGTGAGCAGAGGCTGATGGACCACTGAGAAAGAGATGTCAAGGATGCGGACGGCCCACCCTCGCAGGGAGGTCTGGATGAAGATGGAAGTCAGCAAAGGCTTGGCCAAGGGCATGGAGAGGTTGAAGAGGTCCTTGGTGCGGAAAAGGAGAACAGCCTTCCCCTTCAAGGCTGTGCACAGCTTGGAGGAAGGAGGCGCCGCTATGTACTCGGCAGTCCATTTTTTAAGGCTGACCTGGAGGTTCAGGCACTGGAGGGGAGCCATTGAGTGTACGGGAGCGGCAACCATCGCAACCTTGCTTGGGCTGGCCTTGAACTCTTCCAGCATCCGCTCCAGCTGGGATGTTGCATCTGCCTTCACCCCGTCGGGCACCAGGGCGACATGCTCTGTTCTCACATACGTCTCGGGCCTAAATACATGGGCAGGCTGGTCGGCAGCTGGCTTGAGAAGGATCACCTGAACATTGGGGGCGGGAGGAAGCATCATGGGAGGGTACGGCAAGTGGTCTGCCGCCACCACAACGGGCAGCTCTGGTTCCTGCTTCGTGAAAGACCGCACCACATCGGGAACGTAGTTTTCAAAGTCTTCAAACTCCCTAATGAGAATGGTCACCCCAGGCCTCAGGGGACTAACCGGTTGACGGGAGCTAGGCTGTGCGTGGTCCCTGTGGCGGTGCAGCACGTGCTGCTGTAACCTTGAGATGTAATAAAGAACTAGCAGGTTAAATGCTATGGCAACTGCGAGCACAGCTTGGCAGAAAGTGATACGCATCTTGTGAAGGCCAGGAGGATGCTGTGAGGTGCTGGATTCTGGACCGTGTAGGGTCCTGCCACTCCAAATTCATCCATCCAAATCTAGTCCACCTGGTTAGTCACGGAGAAGAAACAGTTGAAAGAAATAGGTGATGATGCTCATAACTGCAATATACCCAAATGGCTATCTAAATCACAGAACAGGAAGGCACCAAAGAGGTTCTAAGACAAATCCCCCTGACTAAAGGCTGTTCTCCCACCAGCCCGTAGACAGGTTGCCTTATGCCAATATCCCAAGCTTCTGATAGTCTAGGTACTCTTTTCTTGAATTAAAATTAAAAGGCATATAGTGGTGTCCAAAGTCTTTGGCTATCAGAGTATATACTTACCTGGCCTTGGAGAATCCCACTTCCCGTGTCTCAGCACGAGTCACTGATCTGAGGGTTGCCTTTTGATTGAGAGAAAGAGAGACTGTTCTGTTTGGGCAGGGACACAACGGGTAACACTCCAGTGAAGTCCTACATTATTTAAAGAAACGTAATTAGTAATAATAGATGATTCTACTGACTGCACCAGGATTATCAATGATACAATCTCGTGTAATGCAGATAACTACCCAAGTGGAGGCTGAGTGGAAGGATACGAGGCCTGAGCAGCGAATCATGCAGGGATCCAGTCAGCAGCCTCATCTGAGGGGGTCCATCGTCTTTGAACTCTTTGATGCCATTTCACAGGGGCATTCCCCTTGCAGTGGAAAAGAGCAAGAGTCCCGTAGCACCTATAAGACTAACATTTTGTGGTAGAGCGTGAGCTTTTGTGAGTCACAGCTCGCTTCTTCCCCTTGCGGTTCTCTAGCAGGTCCAGCATAGTTGGGGAATGGCTGATCTAAAGGGCTCAATGAATGAGGCTTCTTACAGAAAGGAACCCGCCAGGTAACTAGAAAAGACAAGACCCCAAATCGAAGCGTGAGAAGATCCTTCACTGAACAAGACGCACCTTCTTGTTTATTGCATTTGCCTTTCCTGAAGCAGGATGGGAACTGGCTTTTTTTTAAAGCGCATTGGCGAGTTGGGGAGAGAGAGAGAGAGAACAGAATTCCACACGTGGGTTATCAATTTTCTGGCCCAAGGTCTCTCTCGGGCTTCTTTAGCTCCCTCCTGCCCACCATGCCTAGCTTAGGTTCCTGCTGAGCTTTAACTAGCAGCAGGGAAGCCAAACAAAAGGGTAGCACTAATGAAGGCAACCCCTCAACATATGTTTTTTTTTAATTTCGTAAATAACCACCCATCTTCCTGGTGTGGCAGATGGGCGGGCGGGGGCTGCTGTGTTTAATCTTGTTTAGATCAGGGTGGTTCATTTCCCCAGAGGGATTGTGGCTTCTGTTTTAAAGGGAACAATAATCTCTCTGCAACCCCCTTCCCCGCCCCTGCTCATCCTCCCTTGAAGGAATAAAGGCTCCCTTGCGCTTGGTGAGATGGCAGAAAACACAGCTCTCTTTGTTCCCCTGTTCCCAACAGCCAAGTTCATCAGCGGGCTCCCTCTCCACAAAAGCCACTTCCCAGCATTCTGTCACGCTGAGTCCAAGAACTGGCCGCACAGACGGCAGGGCTGGGCTATGCAGAGAGACCCTGGCTTGATTCTGAATAGCTGTGGCTACCAGGCACAGAGAGAAGGCTTGGGCCCTGCTCCAGTGCTGCCTTCTGCAAGAGGTGTGAATTGGCACCAGTCATCTCCTATGGTGAAAAGTAGAACACCAGGGGGCAACATTGGGGTGTGAGCAAAATTTTCCCACTCCTGGCAGGGCGGGACTGAGTCTCTCTCTACACAAGACATCTGACACGTGTTTTTCACAAGCCAGGAGATGCAATGTTAGCTAGGAAGCATAGTCTTGAAAGACAGAGCCGGCGGAGATCGCTCCGGAGGGGACGAATTCTCTCACAGCCCTCCACTACATCTGGTGTCTCCCCTTCTGGAGCCTTTGCCCTGCTGAGGCTTTTAATCAATGAGGGTGGCACGGTAAGAGCTCCAGAAAGGGAGACAGTCTGGCATGCCGGAGGCAGCGGAGGGCTGTGAGAGAATCCGTCCCCTGTGGAGGATCTCCGCCAGCTCTGTCTTTCAAAACTTCCCGGCTAACATTGCGTCTCCCGATACTTGATGAACACGCACCCGTGCCTCATGCAGAGAGACTCGGAGTAACAGTTTGCTGCCCACAGCACACCTGGGGGAGGAGGGTAATCTTAGCGGGCATTTCCATGTCCTGATAACATCCAAGCTAGATTACTATCATGCATTATGCAGGGGGCTGCCCATGAAAACTGTTTGAAGCATCAGCTGGCTTAGAAAGCCTGGTTATTAACTGGAATGCCAGTTTCAAAGACAGCAGGCAAGTCTTATTAAGCCACCTTATACCAAGGCAGACCACTGGTTTACCAAGGTAATACTGCATTCTCTTAACTGGTAGCAGCTCCTCAGGTCTTTCACATCGCCGACTATCTGATCATTAAATAAGAAATACTGGAGATTAAACGTAGGATCTTCTGCATGCCTAGCAGATTCTCCCCGCCCCCCCCCCCCCGCCCCTGAGACCGAGGAAGGTTCCTTATGCATTCCTGATAGCAGTGAGTTCCAGGCCCTAGTGCCCTGTTATCTCCCCCTACCATTTTGGGATCCGAAGAGACAGAAATTGAATAAGTTCACCGATAACACTGGAACTCACTCAGTTCCCCCTCTCAATGCTCCAGCCGCCCTAAGCAACACTCACCTTGCTGGCTTTTGCTTGCAGTCACAGCCATACCTGTCGAGGAGAGGCAGATCGGAATTCTCTACAGTCGTCCACAGATGCCACGTTCAACCAGCTAAGAAACAAATTGAAGATGCAATAAAGAGAGGGGCAAGAACTGTTACCCGCCCCTTCTCTAAGACTCTTTTGCTACCATCCTGGCCAAACAACACCCTAGTCTGTGTCTGTCTTCCGAGGAAATCCCGTACCCAATTACATGATGAGATAGGCCAGCCTGCCCTTGACTTGCCACCCAGAGGTCGCTCCCTGCAGTGGCACCGTGAGGTAAGAAGGCAGCTGGAAATGGGCTGCCTGAAGTCAACACCAACCTAAAGCAGAAAGGCAACAGCCTGCGGGGGCTGGCTGGAGAGTCTCAGAAAGACTGATGTGACCCACGGACCAGAGCCTATCGAGGAAGAGGGCCTGCAGTGACTCGAGTTTTCTTTATCCTCGCCTCCCTGGGCTCAAGAAAAGATGGCGCCGAACCACTGGGCTGGATCATCAGACAATGAGTTTGTGAGGTTTACCTCAATTAGATCTATGTCACTTGTGGTTTACCACTAATTTGTTAACATCTAGCGGGGGCCTATATGTCCAAGCCTCTAAGTGGTTATATCTGTTCCAAGGCGCGGTGGAGAGCGTATCCCTGATGGTCTTTTCATAGCACCGTGTCTATAATCAATTTACCGGGGGTGGGGAGGGAAGGGACCACGGCTCAGTGGTAGAGCCTCTGCTTGGCATGCAGGTCGTCCCAGGTTCAATGCCCAGCACCTCCAGTTAAAGGGAGCAGGTTGCAAGTGATGTGGAAAGACGCCGCCTTGAGACCCTGAAGAGCCTGCTGCTTGTCTGAGCAAACAATACTGGCTTTGGTTGTTGTGGGTTTTCCGGGCTGTATTGCCGTGGTCTTGGCATTGTAGTTCCTGACGTTTCGCCAGCAGCTGTGGCTGGCATCTTCAGAGGTGTAGCACCGAAAGACAGAGATCTCTCAGTGTCACAGTGTGGAAAAGATGTTGGCAGGTCATTTGTATCTACTCAGGAGGGGTGGGGTTGAGCTGAGTCATCCTGTAAGAGTTTCCCAGGGTGTGGAATGCTAATGGCGGGAGGCTTCCCTGTATCCTGAGGAGGTTCTTTTGCATATGGATTGGGGCTTGATGTGCTAATCTTCTCTGCAGGGCTATTGTCAGGTATAGAGTGTTTTGTTAGCCTGGTGTTTTTCAGAACTGGCAACCACGCTCGGTTCATTCTTAAGGTTTCTTCTTTCCTGTTGAAGTTTTGCTTATGCTTGTGAATTTCAATGGCTTCCCTGTGCAGTCTGACAAAGTAGTTGGAAGTGTTGTCCAGTATTTTGGTGTCCTGGAATAAGATACTGTGCCCTGTTTGAGTTAGGCTATGTTCAGCCACTGCTGATTTTTCAGGTTGTCCAAGTCTGCAGTGTCTTTCATGTTCTTTTATTCTTGTCTGGATGCTACGCTTTGTGGTCCCGATGTAAACTTGTCCACAGCTGCAGGGTATACGGTATACTCCTGCAGAGGTGAGGGGGTCTCTACTGTCTTTTGCTGATCGTAGCATCTGTTGTATTTTTCGGGTGGGTCTGAATACTGCTTGAAGGTTATGCTTTTTCATAAGCTTTCCCATCTGATCAGTAATTCCTTTGATATATGGCAAAAACACTTTTCCTGTGGGAGACTGTTTTTCTTTGGTTGTTTGCTTCATCCTGGGTTTGATTGCTCTACTGGCTTTGATGGACCAAGGGTCTGGTTCAACAGAAGGCAGCTCATCATGTGTTCATGTGGTCCTGGACGTTTTAGGACTGGCATTCAGGTGGGTGACCCAACCTGCACGGCGCAAATGTGGTGGATTCATGTATAGAGAAGCGTTTAATGGTGGGCGGGAAGCAAATGTCACGCGGCTACCTGTAGAATTTCCACAAGTCCAGTATGGCTCCCCCTGAATTGGATCTTCCCTCCCTCTACGGCTGCCATCCAGCATCTGAGAATTATTGTACACCACAGGCCAGCATCTTTCTTTTGGGAGAACCTGCTGGAACATTAACCCTTCTGGAATGAACTCCTCTAAAGGAATGAGTGCAGGTGTTACCAACAGCAGCTCGCCAATGGTCATACTGTAAAGGTTCTTCCTGTATATTCTGGCAGTACATATAATGCCACCAAAGAAAAGAGCCCAGCCAGTTTGGAGTCCTGTAGTTTAAAGAATATTAAAGAGGCTCCCATATTTATCAAAAGACTAGCTGTAAATGTTCACCGCTGTTGGATACAGCATTTAAAAGAAGAGGAAGCTGGGGCTCAAGTGTCCCTTAAAAACAAAATCACCTTCTGCCCTGAACTCCCACTTCCTTAAGGAATGAGAGACCTGTTTCTAAGGCGAGGAGGCAGCCTTCTACAAAGTCAGTTGGGTATAATCTAGTTGGAAGTGGTTATCTAGAACCTCCAACAAGAGAATCTCCCGTCAGCAGAGATTCTTGAACTTGGGACCTTTTACGTGCAAAGCAGACACACTGTCATTGAGCCATTGGTATCTTCCCTTGGCAATAACATAAGAAGCAGGTCTCTGGAGATGTTGCATATCAGTTTCCTAAGTGAGAATGCCTTATACCAAGTCAGGTCATTGGTCCATCTAACCGCGAAGTATCTGGCTGAGACTCTCCACTGTTGCTGGAAAAAAAAGGGTCTTTCCCAACACCTCCCACATTTTTAGGAACTGTGCACTCACAGCCCCTCTAATTTGGGGGTGGGATGGGATATCAAGCTATGAACCTGCCTGCGACTGCCTTTGATCACAGTATTGGCTCGTCTGAACAGGGGCACAAGCAGGGAAAAGTCTTTCTTCACAGAAGTTCCTTTAACTGTAGATGCTGCAGAGGACCACACATACAAAGCCCTGCAAGAAAGAGGTACTTAACCTCATGGCCCTGGCCCTTGTGCGCATGGTCAGGTGCACTCTCTTTGTTATAACATCTTCACGCATCCCAGGACTCACCCTATATGAAAAAGGTGCCAGAACAAAAGTGTGGCTCAAGTTAAGCTCTGACAACCATTCCCTCCACTATTTGGGGCTGAGTTCCATCCCTCTGAGACCCTCCCCTCCTATTAGTTTCCAGGGCCCAACCAGAATACCTGTACAGTTGTCTATCTGTGGCTGCACCCCACCTCACATCACTACAGTAATCATGTGTATTATTGTCCGTGCAGGAAAATCCAAAGCACCTTAAAGACCAACTAGATTTCCAAAGTATATAAGCTTTTGTAAGTCAACACTCCCTTCCTCAGGTATCTGAAGAAGGGAGCTTTGATTCTCAAAAGCTTATACACGAATATAGTTTCAAGTGGGTAGCCATATGTTGGGTTGTAGTAGAAGAGCAAGATTGAGGTTCAGTAGCACCTTAGACATCACTCTCCCCCCCCACCCTGGTCTGCTTGAACATCAAGCAGCTTGCCACCTGCCTCCATGGGTTTCTTGAGACTGCAATAAGAATACCATGATGTTTTTACTGAAGTGTTTAAATTATGCTGCCTGTTTTATATTTTTTCTGTGATCTGCTCTGAGCCTGGTTTTCGGGGAAAGTGGAATACAAATGTAATAAAATAAATTTCCAGGGTATGAGTTTTTGAGAGTCTGACAACTCTCATACCTTGGTGGTCTCTAAGGTGCTACTGGACCCAAATCTTACTCTTTGGCTGCAGAACAATATGGCTATCCACCTAAAACTGAGATTTTAGTGTACAAGCTTCGAAGAGTCAAAGCTCCCTTTAGATACTGGAAGAAGGGAGCTTTGACCCACAAAAGCTCACATCCTGAAGATCTTGTTGGTCTCTAAGGTGCCACTGGACTCAAATCCTGCTGTCCAGACGCCTTTTCACTTTGGAGTCTCTGTCAGACTATAAGTAACATAAACAATAAATAAATAATTTTTAAAAAATTCCGTTAGGAAGGGAGGGAGCTCATAACTTTGGCAACTCTTGCTCCTTTTGAACCCCTGGCAAACTCACTAAAGCTCTCCCTGTTAGGGAAGAGATGGGAGAGGGGTTTGTGGGGGGAGGGGGAACCATCCATTGCAAGGAGCTACTGGACACCAATCTTCCACGGTAAACCCATCTCTCCTGGAGGTTTAAGGTTGCCAGCGCCAGGATGGGAAATTCCTGGAGATTTGGGGGGTGAAGCCTGGAGGCAGCAGAGGTTAAGAAAGGGAGAGACCTCAGCAGGGATAATGCCGTGGCCCACTGTTTTCTCCAGAGTAACTAATTTCTGCACTCTGGAGATCAGTTGTAATTCTGAGAGATGTTCAGGTTGGCAGCCCTAAGGACTAAAGACAGCCGTAGCACCTTTAAGACTAAACAGCTTCATTGTAGCATAAGCTTTTGAGAACCACAGCTCTCTTCGTCAGATGCATCGTCAGCTTTCGAGACCCACAGCTCTCTTCGTCAGATGCACGGTCAGCTTTCGAGAACCACAGCTCTCTTCGTCAGATGCCTCTGACGAGCCATCTGACGAAGAGAGCTGTGGTTCTCGAAAGCTTATGCTACAATAAAGTTGGTTAGTCTTAAAGGTGCTACGGCTCTCTTTGCTATTTTACAAGTAACCCGGCTAACTCCTCTAGAGCTCTGACCCTAAGGAGGGCGCTGAGGAGGCCGCCCGCTAGGCCCCGTTGCCATGGAGACCGCCCTCGCCCCGCATTCCCACCGACGGAGGGAGGAAGGAAGGAGCCGCGCGGCCCCGTCGCCATGACAACCCCTCCCCGCCCCTCCTGCCCGGAGCGCGCCGGGCCCTCACCTCCCGTCGCCATGGCAACCCCGCCTCCTCCCCCGGCGGCCGGGCCCGGCTGGCGGCGGTAGCGGCGGCGGCGGACTAGGCCGCGTTTCCTGGCCGGCTCCGTATTTGGCAGGAAGTTCCCCCGCCGCCCTTCCTCCGCCTCCGCCCGCAGGCCGGGGCCGCCTCCCGCCGTCGCCTCCCCGCCCCAGCGCGGCGGGCTCAGTATGTGGCAGCAGCCGCCGCCGCCGCCTCCGCCGCTGTCGGGACCCATGATGGAGGCCGAGCGGGTGGCGGCGGCGCGGGCCGGGCAGGCCTCGGCCTCGGGGCAGGGCTTGGGCGCAGGGGACCAGCCGCCGCAGCCGCCGCCGCTGCCGCCCCAGCAGGCCGGCCCGGGCCGCGGGGAGCTCAGCCTGCCCGGCATCCTCCACTTCATCCAGCACGAGTGGGCGCGCTTCGAGGCCGAGAAGAGCCGCTGGGAGGCCGAGAGGGCCGAGCTCCAGGTGCGCCCCGGCGGCGGGCGGGCGGGCGAGGGGCGAATTACCGGCGGGTCCCCCCCGGGGGTGCCTCTCCGCTTCCTCCTCCTCCGGCCGTCGCCATCTTGGTGGGGAATGGAGGTCGACGGGACTGGGGGGGGGGGAGTGGAGAGAGACCCACCACCCAGTTCTCAGCACCCCGGATGGAGACTTGGGCGGGCCGGGAGAGGGAGGGCCGGGAGGGCGCGGGGCCCCCTTGGTCCTTTCTCACATGCTTGACTTTGAGGTCGGGAAGGAATTCTCCTTTTTGCCACATTGGCCCGGATCCTGGGGGTGTTTTGCCTTCCTCTGGGCGTAGAGCAGGGGTCGCTGGGGCGTGTGAGAGTGTGAGGCGGGCAGGTAGCTGTGAATGTCCTGCATTGTGCAAGGGGCTGGACTAGATGATCCTTGGGGCACCTTCCATCTCTGTGTTTCTATGGGTACCCCCCACCCCTCTCCAGAACAGGGCTTCATCCCACGGCTGGACAGGCCCCATTTATATGGGGTTGTGTGGAGAGTGCCCTCAAGCCATAGCTGACTTATGGCAACCCCTGGTGGGGTTTTCATGGCAGGAGACTAACAGAGCTGCTTTGCCCTTGCCTGTTTCTGCAATCCTGGCCTTCTTTTGAGGTCTCCCATCCAGTTACTAACCAAGGCCCACCCTGCTTAGCCTCCGAGATCTGACAAGATCAGGCTCACCTGGGCTAGCTAGGTCAGGGCATATATGGGGTTAGGGCTCCCTATATGGGCTATGGCTAGGGTTGCCAATGTCCAGGTGGGGCCTGGAGAGCTCCCAGAATTACAGCTGATTTCCAGGCAGCAGGGATCAGTTCACCTGGAGGAAGTCGTTGCTTTGGTGGGGGGGACTAGATGACATTATACTCTGCAGAGTTCCCTCCCTTCCCCAGACCCTGACATCTCTGATGCACCCCCAAAATCTACAAGAATTTCCCAACCTGGAGCTCACAACCCATACTTCTCCTCAAATAAGGGCTGTTGTATTTATAAGCAGTAGGGGTGGGGTGTGGAGGAGGGCTCTTCTCATTTCATCTCACACAAAGGTTAAATGCACAGTGTCCTCTGTTGTCTCTCTTTTTTTCTTCCAAATAAAAATGGGTACCATTGGGAGGTGGCCTGACTGTTCAGTCTGTCTTTTTTGTCTCTCCCCACTTCGTCCCAGGAACTTAGACAGGTATGCTTCACCTCTTTTTTGTCCCATTCTCCCAACAACCCTATGAGGTAGGCCAGTCTGAGAGAAAGAAATTGGCTTGAGGCGACCCCAGTGAGCCAGGTGGCAGGGTGGAGGTCTGAGTTTGGGTTTCCCCCAGTCTAATTTGACACTCTTACACTCTGTGGTGCAGGATTATTGGGAGGGGGGGGGGCAAGCCACAGTCTTTCCCATACCCATTTCACAGGCAAAAATGGGGACATGGTCATAAAATCCCTATTCTAATTCCCTGGCTCACCCTCTGCTGCAGCAATTATCTGTTGCTTTGGGATGCTATTTTGAGGTAGAATTGTTTTGAAAAATCTTGCTTGGCTTCCAAAGAGCTCAGGGCAGTGTATATGATTTTTTTCCTGTTTTATCTGCACACAACTCTGTAAGGTAGATACAAAAGTGACTGGCCCAAGATCATACAGCCAGCTTTCCTGTCCGGGTTCATATTCCCTTTTGGGGCCTGTCATTTTTCTTAGCTTGAGTTACTTGCTGGGCTGCTTTGAGGATAAAACAAGGAAGAACCTGTGTATGACTCCGAGAACCTTGGAAGAAGGGTGGGATAAAAATGTATAGATAAATACCTAGATAGTACTCCACCCCAGCAATCATTTATTAGGCAGAGAAAGAGCCAGACACGCAGGGCGAGGACTCATAGCAGGGCCAGGTTGCAGGCAAAGTTGTGTAACTGTTGAATAAGATGTTACTTCTATTCTAAGCAGCCACTTTCCCACAGTCCTCTACATCGCTCTGCAAAACCACCAGCCTTTCATTCACTTCTCAGGAAGGATTTCTGAAATAAAAGTCGTGTGCCCTACAAAAGATGGCCAGTCACGTTGTCCCCCACCCGTTGATGCATAGGTCCTTCCAAAGTGTTGAACTTGCTATGGAGAACACTCGTTGTTTGGGAGAGAATGCAGCTGAAGTTCTATGTTGTGAATCCCATTCTGTGGAGGGGTGTGTGGAGATGGTGGACCCTGGCTTTAGCTCTTCCCCCATCCCCAGTGGGAGCATCTGCCCATGGTGATGCCATCCCTCCTAAGAGCAGAATTTTCTGTGTGTTCAGAGATGAGGCTCTGCTACCTTCGGTTGGGGGCTGGGAGATTGGGTGCCCCAATCCCCTCTCTCTCGTGCTATGAAAGCAGTGGAAGCTTGAGGTTGTGCCCCTCGGCTTTCCAAATGTTGCAGGGCTTGGCTAGCCTCAGTCTCAGCACATCTTGGCCAGCATGGAGGCTGCTGCTGCCTCCCTCACAGGACCTCGGAGTCCTATGATTTTGTTAAGGATGCTCCAGGGTCTGTTTACTGTAACTATCCTAAGATTTGACTGGTATTCTCTTGGGGACTGTACATGTAAATTACACTTTGGGCTATGAACCTCCCACCTTAACCGAAGGTCGATCATCAGTACCTTCTATCTCTTTTCCTTCCTCTACCCAGGCCAGGTAGAGTATCCTTATGCAAGTGGGATATGACTACCTCTCAGCTTATAGAAGGGGCTTTCTCTGGGTACAGAAAAGGATATATCTCCAAAACCAGCTCTCTTTTGAGAAAGCTTACAAGATCCCCTCCCCCCCGCATTGCTTGTGTTTTGTATTATCTTTGTAGGATATAGATAACTTCCTGACCTCCAGACAATAGGGGTTAGAGATCAGATTTTTTTTCCATGAATGCACATATGCTTGGAGCTTGTGAAGGGGGGATATGAGAGAGAGAGAGAGAGAGAGAGAGAGAGAGAGAGAGAGAGAGAGTGTCTCTCATAGGTGAGGGGAGATGCTCCCCCCCTCTATCCAAGGCCACTTTGGTGGATGACTTAGACTTTCTTTTGGGTTGTCCCTAGAGAATGAGAGAGCATGCATTTCATTAAAACCTTTTTTTCTGAATAAGTGTATCTAAGGCATTAATTGCTTCAGATCAGGAACTATTTGCCAGATACTTAGACAGGAGATGGGTAAGGGGGAACTGATGACCCACCTCCATCCAACTAGAGCCTGTGGGACATCATGTGCTTGAAGCCTCGGTGCCTGAGGTGGTGCCTTGGGATCTTTTCAGAGCGGATGAAAGTGTCCTTGAAGCACCTCCAGTACTGAATGGAGAGGATGGCTGATCCTTTCCTTTGGGCAGGAGCAAGAAGGGGGGAGGTGACTGGGCCCATACATGCAGGGGGGCCTGGGGGGTATAGATGTACTTCTGGACTATTACCGCCCCCTTCCCCAGCGTGTCTCTGCATAACTGACAGCCCGTAGGCATGTGGGGGAAACAGCATTTCTGCCTTCCATGGAGATGAGAAGTGAGTGGGTGGATTTTGCTGCCACCTGTCCTGTAGCAAATGGGGACAAATGTGGGGGGGGGGGAGGTGTGCCTGGGAGCAGGTGGGGTGGAGACAGCGCCAGGTGCTGGGAAGCAGCTGTCCCCTTGTAGCATTCCATGATGGAGATGGTGCAACATGTGTTTCTGCGTGCAGAAGAAAGATGGTGGGGGCAGGAGAACAGGGGTAGGAAACGTGACCTCTCTTCTGAGAGAGCTGATAGTGGGTTAAAAGAGGAATTCCTGCTTGTGCGGTATGTATGTATTCATCCCACTTTCACTTGTGGTGAGCCAGTTCCTGTGTTGTTTCGAAATCCTGCTTGACCAGGGTCATCTAGTAGGATTGATGGGTGGTTGTTCTCTTGTGTATAGCGTAAGCTTTAGGAAAACTTGCTCACCAGATGTCTTGATGGCCATGGATAGATGTAGATGAATGGATTTAAAATGGATTAAATGAGTCTGAGGAGGAGGGCTCTAGGTTGCCAGCTGTGGTTACCTAAAACTAGAACTTCCGCATATGGAGACAGTATATCATTTATTTCTCGATCAGTCACAGTGGCTGTTGCTATCAGGAGCTTCCCCAGGGAATCCTTGTCGCAGGTCCTGACACAATGTCTGAAATTATTCTAAGAAAAATCCATTAAGATGTTAAAGAAATAATGTTTTATGCTGTAAATACTTCCTTCCTCCCTGTTTCCGTTTCCTGCCACTGGGGGCCCTTGGCCCATGGCAATCTTAACTGCCTCCAGGTAAGAACGGCTGGAAGCAGGACATGGCGTTTAAGGGGATGGGAAGTGGTCTTTACTTCCCATGGTTTACACAAATTTGTCTTGTCCCACTCTTGTCTGTAGTCAAGCAGATTTTTGAAACAATGCAAAAAAAACCCCTTACTCCAGAAAAAAGTGGGACGTGTGAAACATACCACAAGAAGCAATCAAAGCCACTGTGGGACTGCAAAGTCAAAAAGCATCATAGAGATGGAGAGTTTAAAAATCTCACTTTGAAGCCCCCCCCCCCCGTCTGAAATAGTATACATTTTGTAGCATTGTCTGTGCAGAGATAAGGAGGAAAAACATGAATGGGGGGGCGTAATATTGGAGGCGTGGCTTTAAGTGGGTGAGACGGCCAATCAGACATGGCTGCCGGGGACTTCACAGCTAATAGGGGGTTGTATCTGGGCCAGGATCCCTGTGTCTGCGTTATAGGAAACAAACTCCTGGGAAGTTCAGCCACATATTTGCCTATAGTTCTTCTTAGTGCACAGTCTGTTTGTTTTTTTTAAGCACTTTGGTAAATATTAACTCATGAAGCCTCCTGGCTTGAGCCATGTGAAAAGCTGGCAAGGTTCCCCTGCAGCGTCAAGTGTGCATGTGTGGCAAAACTGGCAGCAAGCAAGTCCTCACAACAGTCAAAATGCCACCCACTTAACTAGCTTCTTTTCTGGACAATCCAGGGTCTGTTGGAACAACATAACTTTCTCCTCCTTTGGGAAGAGAGCATCACGTGCAGCTCTGTTGATGTAGCTACAGCACATTTTCCACTCTGGTGTTTTACAGTTGTATCTTAGGGAAACTCAGCAGCAGTGGCCAAAGCCTCTGTCTGTATCATTGAACTTGAGGCCTGTTACAAAAGAACAGGGAACTCCTGATTTTTGGCCATATCTGCTCAAGTCTCTCTAGGTATGGCATGGATATGACTTAACGAGTTCAGTAAGAAAGCTGCTGCCAGAGGCCTGCTTTGTCGAGTGTGTGTTTAATTTTGAATCACTGCATACAGTTCATTCTCATGTGTCTTCCCTTCTTCCTGCCATTGGTACACAGCCCCCCCTCTATACCTTCCCAGCGAGGGTTGTTCTTACCTTCTGCCTCGTAGCCTCCCAGTCCACAGTTGCTGTGCCTCCATGCTGATCCATTTTCTGTGCCTCTTTGTAGAGTGCCATTCTGTACATAGGCACTATGAAAGTCTCTTCTCCCAGCCAAGCTCCCTTTCCACTTCCTTTGCATCTTTAGCTTTGTGACAGTGAACAGTTCTGTGGACAACATCTTAGCAGCGAAACCAGATGAGAAATGGGCACACCCAGGCTGAGAAGAGCCAATTTTTATTTTCTGATATGTGGCTGAAAGTGTTTATGTGGACATAACTGAAACAGGTTCCAGCTTCTAAAATCTGATCTTTGTTTTCCACCATATTTTGGCTTGCTGTGCAGCTGGGAGCCCAGGTGTGTGTGTTGTAGTAATGCCATGTCCCTAACCTTTGGCTATTGTCCCCTTCAGGCACAGGTAGCATTTCTCCAGGGTGAAAGGAAGGGCCAGGAAAACCTCAAGACGGATCTTGTACGGAGGATAAAAATGCTGGAATATGCTTTGAAGCAGGAAAGGTGAGTGATGTTTCCTACCTCTGGGTGTGCGGTGTCTGTGTCTTGGGATCAGGTGTGTCCTAGACTTCATCTTCAGAAGCAGGAGTACTCAAGAGGTTTGATGCCTTCATGGCTGTCCCTGGATCGTTAGGACTTGGAGCGAAGTTCTTCATTCGGAAAGGGGATGGAGTTGGGGGTATGGTACAGAGGCACTAGGCGCTCCCTCTCATTCCAGAGTGTAGTCATGATCTTTCGGGTCCCCTGCCGTAAAAGTGTTGAAGGTTGACTGCTGCATTTATTTCTGACAACAGTCGGTAAGATTTCCTCGCTCATTCCAGGTCGAAGTATCACAAGCTGAAATTCGGGACTGATCTGAACCAAGGGGAAAAGAAACCAGACATGCCGGAACCAGGTATTGGGCTTGTGATGGGCCAGCCTCCTGTCAAAATTGGAGGAGAAGCCCCCAGAGTTCTTGTGGATCAACCGGGACGGCAAGCCGCATCTTTTTGCAACAAGAGATGTCCTGCTGTTGTGGCTGTGTGTGAAAGCATTGGGACCCATTTGACAGTTAAGAGCAGAGAACTACTGAAGAGGGGTAGAAAGGATAGGAACATTTGGGCTTAAGGCAAGGGAAGGAGTTAATCGGTCAGTGGTACAGAACTTCCTTTGCTTCATGTAGAGAAGGTCCCACGTTGATCTGTCATCTGTAATGAAAAAGGGATTTGGATGCCAGGGCTCGGAAGGAAATTCTGCCTGACAAAGCAGATGATACAGGCCTAGGCGGATCAGAGGTCTGACCCTCTCTTAGATAGCTTCATATATACTGTGGCAAATGTAGCCACTGGAAGTCCTACTAGAGATGTTCTAGGTCTTCCATTGTTTTGCAAAAGTGGGACTTGCTTCTCCCGAGGTTCACAAGCTTCCCTCGGCAACTCACAGGGCCACTAGCAAGTCTTTTCTTTGTTTTGCCCCTAGTCTCCAATGGTCCAGCAGAGCCATTGTCTTTGGAAAGCAACCAGTTCATGTGGAAGGAAGGGCGCCAGCTCCTCCGCCAGTGAGTATCGAGAATCCCAGGGCTGAGATCCGGTGGGTGAGCGACATGGGGAAAGCGCATGCAGTCCACAATTGATGACTGGTTGCTCTCGAGGTGGATTCAGCCCCGTGTCTGCTAGTTGCTGACCCACGCATTAAACTGTCTTGTGCCTGATCTCCCTAGGTACCTGGAGGAAGTGGGCTACACGGACACCATCCTGGACATGCGCTCCAAACGAGTCCGCTCCCTGCTGGGCCGCTGCTCCATGGAACTGAATGGTGCTGCTGAACCTGGTGGCTTGGGGACTAGCCCTGCCTCGGGTCCCGCCGGACTGAATGGTGGTGAATCCCTCCTTGTTAAGCAGATAGAGGAGCAGATCAAAAGGTGAGTGGTGTCAGGTAGGAGGAGGAAGAACAGTGTTCCCCATGCCCTTAATCTTGCTATCTGGGGAAGGACTGGCTCTTCTGCCCGGCCAGGCTGCTGCCTGCACTCTCCGGCAGACATCGGGCTTTCTGGCCCAGGCTCTGGGGCAGAGAGGAGAGCGCCGTTCCAGTGCCGTCCTTGTTGGTGGTGCTCGTGTTGCGTTGGGCGAGTTGCTGCTTTACTTGCCCATGCCAGGCCTGCAGTGCATTTTCCATAGAGTGACAGGGAGAAAGCAGCACCGCTCTGCATTCATCACGTATCACGGCCAGGAGCAGTTTTCCATTTTGCGTGAGGTTGGCAGGTTGTGTATCATCTTTGTACCTCTGTGGTTTCTGGCTAGTACTAGAGTGAGCGATACAGGGGAGAAGGGTTGTGTCTTTGATCGAGCAAGCCTTTGTGACTTTGTGCTGGACGCTATGTGGAGGGGCTCAGTGGGAGAGCATTTGCTTGGCATACAAAAGGTCCCACGTTCAATCCCCATTGCCTCCAGTTAAAAAGGATCAAGAACTAGGTGACGTGGAAGTCCTCTGCCTGGAGAGCTGCCGCCGCCAGTCTGAGTAGACAGTATTAACCTTGATGGACGAAGGATAAGGCATCTTTCATTTGTGAGCTCCATAAGAGCACGACATCTGTCACTGGGAATCTCTAGCCACAGGAATAGGCACGCTGAATCAGATCCACCTCCCCTTGTGGATTTATTTTCAAGCCCTCTAGCGTTAAATTCATGTCCCATAATTTGTGTTTAATCTCTGTTTAGTGAGAGTGCTTTCCCTCCCTCTTCCCTCATGAGAGTGCCATGTGCCCCACATTGGGGCTCCTTAGGGTCGACTGATCTTAATTTTCTGTTGGCAGGAATGCCGGGAAGGAAGCAAAAGACCGGCTCAGCAACACAGTGATGGAAAAGATCCCCTTCTTGCAAGGCTGCGAAGAAGAAGACAGTGATGAAGAGGAGGATATGGAAAGCATGCCCCTTGAGACGCAGCGGCAGCACAAGAAGCAGCGAGTCAAGGTGCCCCTCTCTTCCTGCCCCTCCTTGCAAGGAGCTGCGAGCTGGGAGAGCCGAGTCTGGTTACATGACAGAGGGAGTCTAGAGGCAGAGGTTGGGGCCACTGAGAGAGGTTCGGTTTCCTGAAGGGGATCTGTACCTAGTGGTTTAAAGCAGTGAGCATGGAGTCTGTCTCTCAATTCAGGCATTACAAACAAACCAGAGTTTGCTCACGACTGAGTTAATTGTCCAGCTTGTCCACTCCTCTCTTCAGTCTTGCAGTACCACACAAGGGGAGGAAGGGTAAAGCCCAGTCCGTTATGGCATCTGGATGTGGGCAGCTTGAAGTCTGCATGTTAAGGCATCTGCATTTGGACATCACCATTAACAGGGTTTAGGCTTTCATCTTATTTTGGGAATTTTTGTAGCACCTCCAGAGGCCTGCTTGAAATTGCTTACAAATAGAAACAGTATCATAAAATCATCATCAACTATCAACATACGAAAAAAATTCAAAAACGGTATTAAAATCTGTAAAGTAGACTTAAAGCAGTCCATAAAACAGCTTTTAAAAAACCCTTCAATAAAAGCCTGGGTAAGTAGAAGCACTGCGTAAGGCCAGGTTTGGGCCTGCGATGAACAAACTCTAGTTTGTTTGGGAGATCTGACTTCTGATCTGAACTCTGGCAAGAGTGTAGTGGGTTAGAACTCCTGGTTCTCTTCCTTTCGTGGTTCTTTTTTGGACGCGCAGGATTTTGGGTAGCCACCTACCACCTGCAGGTCTGACTGACCAATCATTCTACTAAGCCCATGTCTTCTGGCTCAAGATTGGTTTCGCCCTTCTGAATGCAGGAATGATGTTCAGCCAGGCTCTACCATTCTCCTTTTTTCCAGCTCACCAACAAGCCCCTAATGCCAGAAGTAGAGGACGAAGATGATGATGAGGACTCCGAGGATGCACTGAGCGAGTTTGACTTCCTGGGCTCTGGGGAGAACAGCGAGGGGGCTGGGGGTACGCGGCATGCTGGAGATGGAAAAGAGCTTGGTAATGACAGAGCCGGGATTGGCTCTAACTCTTGTCTTCCCTTGTCTCAGAAACGTTCCCCTTGCCCTGTGTGGGGGTTTCTCTCGCTCATGCCCCAGGCAACTGAGAGTGGTGGGAGGGGAATGCCAGAACGCTGTCATGTAAGCTTCCAGGGTTTATTGGACGTGTCACTTCTCCGCAGGAGGTTATGACTTTAGTCGTATGTCAGAGCTCTCTTTCGTGAGCCTAATCTATTTTGCAGATTTGCAGCTGGCAAGATCTGATCTAACTTTTCCCCCTGCACCTCCTCCCCAAATCACTGCCTCTTCTCTGCAGAAACCCGCCGGGTAAAGCTGCAAGGTATGCTTGCCGATCTCAGAGATGTTGATGGGCTTCCTCCTAAGCCATCTATGCCATCGGCCATCTCCAGCCAGCCCAGGTCTCATGAAGGTGACGGCTTGCTTAACCTTTTTCACTTTGTGCCTTTCGGTTCCCGTTCCATGTTCCTGCAAACCCTTTGGCGAGCATTGTTGCTCCACTCCTGAACAGTTTTCTCCACTTCCTATTACAGGGTCACTGGGCTTCTCCTCAGACGTGTTTATCATGGACACCATTGGCGGAGGAGAAGTCAGCTTGGGTGACCTTGCTGACTTGACCGTCACCAATGACAACGAGCTAAGCTGTGATGTGAGTAGTTGTGGAGACGGGGCTTTCCGAGAGCTGTCTGTCTCTGCTTTTCCCACTTCCCTCCACCTGCTCATTCAGTTGCAGTGGTGGTGAACAGTGAAGGGTGGAGAAAATTCATGAGTGACAGGGCACCTGAACACCATCCTGATTTCCCCACCCGCAGCTCTCTGACAGCAAAGACTCCTTCAAAAAGACCTGGAACCCCAAATTCACTCTCCGAAGTCACTACGATGGCATCCGGGCCCTGGTTTTCCACCATGTGGAATCTGCACTCGTCACGGCCTCGGAAGATGGCACGCTGAAGCTATGGAACCTCCAGAAGACGGTTGCCGCAAAGAAGTGAGTGCTGAGCATCTCCTGTCTTTAGACGAGGCACGGCAGACAGTCCTGGCTGGAGCGGCTAGCCTGAAAATAGCCCAGATGACTCTTGTAGAACTATACATCCCAGTGTGAGTGTGTGGGTGCTGGGTGAGATAGACTGGTTCAGATTTATAGTGCGGGCTGTGCCCATCAGAGGTAGGACAAAGGCTGGCTTGGTGGCAGGACACATTGCTTGCATGCCGAAAGTCCCAGGGTTGATTCCTGGCATCACCAGTTAGAAAACGTATGCATAGCACGGAGAAAGTCTTCTTCTCCCTCTCCTGTAACACTAGAACTCAGGCCACATAAAATGGATGCGCAGTGGCCTCAAGACAAGAATCTCTTCACATGACTTCTACATAACTTGTGGGCTTCACTGCCGCAAAATGTGGCGACGGCCTCTAGCTTTAAGAAGAAAAGATCAAGCCATCTAAAGAAGTCCATGGATCAAGCAATGGCTATGCTCCGAGGTGGTGTGTCTCTTGAGTATCAGGAGTGCTAAACCACGGGGAGTGACGGCCTTCATGTCGTAGGCTTCCTGAAGTCCCGTACAACAGGGGGGGGGATTGCATGTATAATGAAAGACTGGGTATGCAGATCACATAAAAAGAAAGGCTGCCCATCCAGTTTTTTAATTCCCTTTTTTCTCTGCTGTTACAGGAACGCAGCGTTGGACGTGGAACCAGTCTATGCGTTCAGGGCACACAGGTGTGTGTATAGGAAACTAGTGAGATCAGATAGCATTAATTCCTCACTGATCCCAGCCCAAATGAGCTTAGATGAGCCGCAGAATCTCCGCCATTAACAAGAGCGTAGCAGATTGGTCCCCTGGGACATGAGACTACTAGAAACGTATTTGTCCATGAGCAGTTAACTTCCTGTAGCTCAGCTCTCCAAGTCTGTATGTTGGGCGAACCTTTTGAAGTTGATTTCATCTGCCAAGAAAGCCCTGCGTATTTATACGGGATTGTGGGACATATTCTGAAGTGTGCTGTGAATTGATTTGGGGAGTGTGCCGTGCCTGTTGGGTCTCCTCGCTGCTTCGCTTGAACGGAGTGCATGGCCTGCACCGGATGCTCTCCTGCAGCTGGGGTAGTCGGCTGTGGTTGGCCTGTGGTTGGCTTCCAGGGGAGCTTGCTGGCCGTTACTGGCCTTGCCAAGGAAGCTCTCGTAAACATCTGGAGAGCTCTGAGGTTCCCTGGGACCTGGAGCTGGGAAGTCTTCCTGTTGAGCGCAGGAGTAAATACTTTAGTAAATACCTTTCCTTCGCTTGTTGCTGCTCCCTGTTAGGGGCCCTGTGCTGGCAGTCACCATGGGCTGCAACAGTGAATACTGCTACAGCGGAGGAACAGACACGAGGATCCGTTGCTGGAAGATCCCAGATCTCAACATGGACCCATATGACGGTTATGGTAGGGAAGGCAGCTGTGCATCGAAGGCAGCCACAACTCACCTTTCCTGTTTATATTCTCTCTAATCTCGTAGGCGTTGTGGAGAACTGACAGCCACGTTATTTGGGGTGCAGAGGGGATGCCTGAGTGTGTGTAGGGGGGGGGGGCAGGTGTCCGTGATACTCAGTATTCTGAAGGCTGCAGTCTTCGTCAACATGGCTTACTTGGAAGGAAGGGGCTTGATGGGCGGTAACTTGCTGCCGTCCGGTGGCTTGGAATGAATGTGGCTACTGAGGCACTGGTCAGGGCAGTGATGGCTGCTCCTGCTATGCTCGCTTCCCATATTTCACCCACAGCAGCTGACGTGTTTAGTGTCTCACAGAACCTTGCTGCTCGTGGCTGCTTCTCAGGGAGACGGACCCTCCTCTTGGGGGGCCAAGTGTTTGCTCTCGTGGGTCGTGGACTTCTGCACCTTGGGCTTCTCTGTGAAAGGAAGAGAGAGAGGCTGTAAATTTTAAAAAGGAAGAAGAAACTAGAGGCTCTAGGCGGTGGTAGGGTTGCCAGCTCTTGAGTGGGGAAATTCTTGGAGGTTTTGGGACAGAGACTGGTGAGAGGGGAGTTTGGGTTGGGGAGGGATCTCAGCGGGAATGTGTGCCCACTGAAGGTGCCGTTTTTCCCCCCAGGGGAACTGATCTCTGTAGCCTGGAGATCAGGTGCAATTCCAAGAGGTCTCCAGCCCCCACCTGGAGGTTGGCAACCCCTAGGCGACACTGAAGCAGCCAGATTCCACTATCATTACATAAAGCTTCTATGGTTGCTGCTGGTGCTAAATTTGTGTGTACGTTTGGCTTTTGTTTCTGGTGTAGATCCAACTGTGCTTAGCAATGTGCTGGATGGTCACACGGATGCCGTCTGGGGCCTCGCATTCAGCCCGTCCAAGAACCGCCTGGCTTCCTGCTCAGCTGACGGCACAGTTAGGATCTGGGACCCGAGCAGTAACTCCTCTTGCCTCAGCACCTACAGCGCAGGAAGTGGTGAGTTGTGCTATAGAAGGCCCCCCCACCACTCACCACCCCCGTGTGGCCCAGCATCTTGGGGCTTTCTTCTTGCATGCCGGCTCCTGCTCAGGTTCTGTTCCCTTCCTTGGAAATGGGTAGAAGGATAACAATAGCTGATTAAGAACTTGTCATCAGGCTGGAGAACAAAGAACAACAAAAAAAGGGGGGGGGGGGGTTAGTGCCACCTTTATTGCATGAGCAGGTGCAGTCCTGTGTAGAGTCCAGTCTTCGCCCATTGATTTCAGTGGGCTTAGCCTGGTGTGATCCTGGACAGTCTTGCGCTGTTGGTTTGCAACAACTATATTCCTCCTTAAGACCTTACGGGTATGAGCTTTTCCATCATACCTTGAAACCCCCTCCCCTGTGTGACCCAAACATCTGGCCTGATGAAGAGTTCTGTGGAACTCCAAAGCTTGTTTCTGTGACATTTTGGTTGGTTTTACTAAGAAGCTCTTACCTGGTGGTTGCTCTTAGTATAAACAGTAGAGGGAGTCCTTGCCATCTTAATCGGCAACTTCTCTAAGGCAGCCTGTAGGCAATAGCTTTGTTTCACAGAGCATTGTTGTTGTTATCTCTCCCCCCCCCCCCCCCCCACATTCTCTGGTTAAATCAGCTTTGCGGGTTTTCCTAAGCAGAACTGGGAAGGTATGGCGTGGGAAACCAAACCTGGCACTTAGCATATCAGCCTGCTCAGATTTATGCAGTTTTGGTACGACTTGTCCAGGCCAGAGGTGGTGGTTCTCCCCTCCTTCAGGGGCAACAATGCTAACACAAAAATAACACAAAATAACTTGAAAACATTGTGCAATTTTTTTTTTTAAAGATGAGGGGAGGAGAAAAAAGATTTTTTTTAGGTCTTGGTCTTAAGACCTGGTCACGGTAGCCATTGGTGTCAGTGCTGTGCCAGCTTGCCTTTCTGAATGGCCGTGGGGCGTCAGACTGTAGCGCTTGCGTCCTGGGAAAAGGAACTAAACGCTGCCCAAAGTCACTCAGAAATCCAGGTGAGAAGTACCACTCTCTTGGGAGGCTGGGAGCAGGAGGAGCCCCTGTGGTGGTCTTTCTGTTAACAAAATAGTAAAAAGTCCAGTAGCACCTTTAAGACTAACCAACTTTATTGAGGCATAAGCTTTCGAGAACCACAGCTCTCTTCGTCAGATGCACAGATGCATCTGACGAAGAGAGCTGTGTTTCTCGATAGCTTATGCCTCAATAAAGTTGGT
Organism: Eublepharis macularius; assembly: GCF_028583425.1. Classification (NCBI taxonomy): domain Eukaryota; kingdom Metazoa; phylum Chordata; class Lepidosauria; order Squamata; family Eublepharidae; genus Eublepharis; species Eublepharis macularius. The sequence continues at coordinate 56,023,917 of NC_072804.1, read as the reverse complement.
TAGTCTTAAAGGTGCTACTGGACTTTGCTACTACAGACTAACATGGCTAACTCCTCTGTTTCTGTTAACAACGAGCAAAACTTACACTGATGCTCAAGGATGTATAGTCACTTCAAGTGAAACTGGGTACTTGCACTTTTTGGGTAAGCAGTTGTTTTTCTGGGGTGCACTCCCATCTTGTTGAACAATCTTCCCCTCCCCTCTCTCTGCTGAAATTAAGTATCCAGGAATATTGCACAATGTGTTGTGTCAATTTGATTGGTCCTAGTAAAAAGGTATTCCCTGGATTTTACTTTGGGTTTTGTGGGGGCCAGCACAGCTGGTTACAACTTTTCACTCTTGGATAGTGCCTGTGGTAAATAACGCACTCTGTCTCCCTGCCCAGAGCTTATTTGGAACTGTTTAGGTTTTTATGTAATGAAAGATACCAACTCACGTTATTTGTTCATTTAGCCTTCTAAAAAGGGGACACCTCCCCTCCTCCCGCCTGAGGAGGGGGACAGCACGAGGTTCTGTCTTCTGTTCTGCAGTGCGTTGCCATGGAAAAATGCTTTATTTATTTGCCCGGATGACTCGAGTGAGTGAGCCAAGCCACTCACCAATAAATGCAATGAGGCAGTCGCCATGGAAAAATGCTTTATTTATTTGCCCGGATGACTCGAGTGAGTGAGCCAAGCCACACACCAATAAATGCAATGAGGCAGTCGCCACTTGAATTATGCCTGTATTATTTTTTCCCATTTATAGTCCACCTTTCTCACTGGGACCCAAGGTGGATTAAAAGTATGGAAAAAACCCCACTTTTCAGCCAGTATTATAGAAGATAACAATATTTGAATCTAACAGCAAGGATTCTGTAAGACAAAAAATGCAGTTGGGCTGGGATTTCATGGGGGTGTGACTTGACCCAGGTCTGGGGCCTCTTTCTGTCTTTGATCTTTTCCTGTCGTGGTGCTGCAGTGTAGCAGAGGTACCATATTTGGGAGATGGAGCGTAGGTGTAGGCAGGGCTTTTTTTCTGGGAAAAGAGGTGGTAGAACTCGGGACTGCACAATGACGTCACTTTGGGTCAGCTGGAACAAGGGGGGAGTTTTTAAAATTTTAAATTGCCCTTGGCGAAAATGGTCACATGGCCGGTGGCCCCGCCCCCTGATCTCCAGACAGAGGGGAGTTTTGATTGCCCTCCACATGCGGAGGGCAATCTCAACTCCCCTCTGTCCTGAGATCAGGGGGCGGGGCCACTGGCCATGTGACCATTTTCAAGAGGTGCCGGAACTCTTTTCCACCGTGTTCCTGCTGAAAAAACGTCCTGGGTGTAGGTAAATTCTCCAGATAAAAATTGAAACATTTTTTTTAGCATCACGAGTGCTTGGAGAGAACTTTAGGAGAAAGTTATCTTGTTTATCTGTTTACTTCATTTATACCCCACATTTCTCCCTCTTGGGGACCCAAAGTGGCTTACAGCATTCTCTCCTCGATTTTATCCCCACAACAACCCGGTGAGGTAGTTGAGTGTGTGACTGGCCAAAGGTCACCCAAGCAAACTTTCATGGCAGAGAGGGGATTTGAACCTGGGTCTCCCATATCCTCGACTGACACTTGACATGCTACACTACACTGGCTCTCCTAAAGTACAACTGACTGCCAGAGTGAGAGTGGCACCCTTTGGGTGCTGGAAAGCCACCAGGGCCTGTGTCCAGATGATTTGTCTTCATCACCTTCTGCAGAGAATGGAATCCCAACGTCCATCACATTCTCCAGCACTGACCCCGTGCATGCGGTCGCTGCCTTCCAGACGGGCGATGCCATCCTCTACGACGTGGAGGCCACGTGCCCTGTCCTGACACTGGAATCTAGACCAGCCAGTGGTGAGTCAGGGCTGGGAGCAGCTGAGCACAAGTGGGTGGCAGCAGCAGCTCAGGACTGGGTTCTCTTCTCCTGCTAGCAAAGCGGCTAACACAAAATCAGAATAAATTAGAATAAGAAGGGTAAATTTGGAAGCATTAATGGAGGTAGAGTTGGGCTTGAGATTTCGGTAATAATTGGAAGAATAAAAGCCCTTCATGGACTGGGACCTGCATACCTACAGGACCACCTCTCCCGTTATGTCCCCCGCAGGGCCTTGCGCTCTGTGGATAAGCAGCTTCTGGTGGTCCCTGGCTCGAGGGACACTTGGCTTGCTTCGACTAGGGCCAGGGCCTTTTCTGCCCTGGCTTCGGCTTGGTGGAACGCTCTCCCATAGGCAATCCGGGCCCTGCAGGACCTTTTACAGTTCCTCAGGGCCTGCAAGATGGAGATGTTCTGCCAGGCCTTTGATTAAGAGCCAGCATTTTATTTCCCTCTTCTGACCGCCATCTCCTGGTTTTGCAGCCACCCTGGATTTATATCATGGTGGTGCCCGTGGTTTATAGTGACCTTGCAGTAGCCTGATTTGCTTAGAGGCGCCTGGATTTTTTCATGTTATCTAGTTATGTTGTTACGATGCTTTTATTGTATGTTTTAATTGCATATCTTTGTGGGAAGCTGCCCTGAGCCCGTTGGTGGGAAGGGCAGGGTATAAGTGGAATTAAATAAATAAATAAATAAATAAAAACGGAGAGATCCACATTCTCTTGAAAACATCCCCGTAGAGCAGCTTCCTTCTAGCATCTGAGAGGCAGCTTCCCAGGGAGAAGTCCCCTGCTGCCCACCCTCCCTGCCTTTTATCAGAAGGCTGAGCAGACTTCCAACTCATGAGCTTACTGGGACTTGGGCTGAGACGCCTCTCCTCCTCCTTCCCCCAAACAGGAACCAGTCAAATCAACCAAGTCGTGAGCCACCCAACCCAGCCAGTCACTATCACGGCCCACGAGGACAGAGGGATCCGCTTCCTGGACAACCGGACAGGTGAGACCGTTGCTCAGAGCAACTGAATTGGTGGGGTGATGCAGTTGTGTGACCTTGCGGTTATTCTTGTGAGCAGGGGAGTGGACGAGCGGCACCCCCTTGGCCTCCTTCACAAGAACAAAAAGAGAGCCGCCTACACTGTACGACAATTATCTTACTCCTTTGCCTGCAGCTGTGTGGGTAAACTTACTTATTTTTTTATACAGTGTCTTCTGGATGACAACAGCGGCTCCCCCTCCCTCCAGTTGTGCTTCTCCCAAAATAACTCTTGCAGGGGAGTTACGTAGTGTGTTGAACTGTTGCAACTACTCTAAAAACACATATTTACAGTTTTCTCCTCTCCCTGTTTAGGGAAAGCTGTACACTCTATGGTGGCTCACCTAGACGCCGTCACCTGTCTTGCTGCGGATCCCAATGGAGTCTTCCTTATGTCAGGGAGTAAGTTCTTTTCTGGTGCACTGGGAATTTTTTAAAAGTCAGCAAGTGACAGGTCCTGGGCTGAATCCATGCCCTCATGGTACCATATGGACCCAAAGTTGCATGGTCCAGATGCAAAGGAAGGTGCATGCGTGTGTGTGTGTGTGTGTGTGTCTAGTCTCTGTGTACTTGCCGTGCAGCCTTGGAAATCCACACACACCCCTTCATTGCCAATGGCCCTAGTATTGATGCTTCTCTCAGCCCTCAAGCAGGCTGTGTCCTCATGGTAATACATCTGCAGGAGTGACCTAATGAGATCTCATATAGCTGTTGAGTAGTGAGTACAGCCACCCCCCACCAACTAATTCCATGGCCCCCTCTTCCTTACCCAGGCCACGACTGCTCACTTCGACTGTGGAACCTAGACAACAAGACGTGCATGCAGGAAATCACGGCCCACCGCAAGAAACATGAGGAGGCCATCCACGACGTGGCCTTCCACCCCAGCAAGGCCCTCATCGCCAGCGCTGGGGCTGACGCCCTCGCCAAGGTCTTCATATGAAAAGGGCTGCAGCCGGCAGGTGAGCCGTGTGCCCACAGGGGCAGGTGGCTTTCCGGGAGCCTCGGGTGTCCTTCACGGCCAGTCTCTTCTCCCCATAGGTGTGTTGCAGGATGCCTCTCTGGTTTTCTCTGACCCAGCCAGTGGTGCTAACGACTCGCCTCTCCGCCCTGGGCACCTTGTGTCATCTCCACCTGAGCTCAGGACTGACCCCTGCTGGACGGCGGTGGCTGGAACGGGAAGCCAGCACCTCCTTGACCTCGGGTTCACCTTTTGAAGCCAGCACTGAAATATTTTCCGCTCATTTCAAGGTTGCCTGGTTTTTATTTTCCCAGCTCGGGGAGCGGAAAATCCTCCCGGACTGTTGCAGAGAGGGAGGAAGCCCTGGGTGGTCCGAGGAGGGCCCCTGGCAGTTCTCTGAGCACTGGGCTTCGTTTTACTGCCTCGGGCAAAGATGTTTGAAATCTTCGGGTTCCCCTGTGGCCACGTTGGGCCGGTGACTGTTTTCTATTTTTCAAATACCTGATTTGCAGCTGCTTTTTGCGGAGGGGGCACTGAATAGCCTGGGGGGGGGGAACGAGAACGCAGCAGGCCTGAGGGCAGAAGCACCCCTGGCTGGAGCACGCCCCCAGTCCGCCTGCGCTCTGAAACGGTGTGCCTCCTGGCGGGACCCCCGCACCCGAGCAAAGGAGGGACGAGATGTGAACAGAGAACAGCCCCCCCCACCGTATTCGCCCCCCGCCCCCCCCCGCCCCCCCCAGTGACAGTCAGCTTTAGCCAGCAGGAGCTTCGAGCCAGTGGCGGCTAATTGGATTTCTTGGGATGATGGGAGGGGGGGAAATCCTGTGCCACTTTGGGGGCCATAGGGCTACCAGATCTCTTCCCCGCTTTCCTCTACTGCTGTTTTCACGTCTTCTGCCTCATCACTACAAACGCACCCCCTTGAGGGTTCTCTCCCCTGCCAATACTCGCCGTGTACATGAGCAGCAGACAAGGGGAGGCGTGTGTGGAAGTGTCTCCCCCTCTGCCCACTTCCAACCATCTTCTGCGAGAGGGGAATGCCTGCTCTTTCATCTGTTCCTCTTCCACCCTTATTCCTTAAAGAGAATACAGGTGAGGGGGCGGGGAGGGAGAAGCAGAGAGAGGGCATCACGGTGGGTAAATGGGCAGGAGGCAGCATGAGTCAGTGAGCTGGTAACCAGTCACAAGCCAGGTTTGAGCCCATCAGCCCGCAGTTGCTGGTGGCTGTGGGAAGTGAGAAGGAAAACGTTGGGAAGTGTGGGTGGGAAGTGGGGTGGGAACCGGAGCCATCAGACAGAACTAGTTCTTGGTGGACATGGGGTGCAGGGTGGTGTTCACACACAGGGACTGTCTTGGCTAGCCTTTTCTGGGGCGAGGCACTTCTAGGGGGGAGGGCGTCAGGAGTGCTGCCCCCATTTCTACTTACAGGAGTGTTGTGCCCAGAAGGGAGATGTAATGGCACCAGAGTTCTGTTTTCTCAGATGATTGGCGGGCGGGAGGGGGGATGCCTGAGCTCCAGCTCAGGCAGTAGGGAAATCCAGTGGGGAAGTGGCCGGCTTCCTCCCCTCTCAAGCCATTGGTCACAAGTCCTCTCTGACTCCAGGTCTCCCTCTGGCTAGCTCCTCTCAGCAATAAACCTGTCTCCCCTCCCCATACCTCGATTCCTGAATTGCTGCTGCAGATCTCCTCCTTGTGCCCTGTAGTTAACTCTCCCGTAGCCAGAGGCAGAGGAGGGATCAGGTCTGGCCCAGGTGGGGAGGCGGGGTTGTGTTGACAGGAAGGCTGCACTGCCTGGTTGAAAGCTTTAAAGCTGGCTTTGCATCCAGGCGGCAGGATGGAGGGCGAGAATTAGCACAGTGGCCTTGGAGACTGGCCTTGCCAGCGAGGCGGCTGCTCTTTAATTCTTCTTTCTACCTGTGGTGCAACTTTATTCCTGCCGTTGGTAGGCCTCGTTAGACACAAACAACTGAACGATGCTTGTGAAATTTGGGAGCGTATCACAGTGTGGGTTTGGTGGACATGCTGCTGTCTTGAAGTTAGCATCCCCACTCTTGGGAAAGGTCTTTTGCTCATCCTAAATAGCAGGGTGGGAATGTTGTCGAGGGACCAGGGCCAGGGCTGTAGGGGCTCTGTTCTCATCAAGCCCTCGTCTTGGCCCAGCAGCAGCCGCCGCCGCCTGCCCTTCTGCTGGTTTGCATAACCCTTGCAGGTTGGAGAGAGGGAGGAGGCTTGTAGGCGAGTGCTCTGAGTGCAGCTGGCCTTCCTCTTCCCTCTCCTGCCCCAGTGACGCCAAACTCCTTAAGCTTCTGCCTTCCTCCAGCAGCCAGGGGACTCCCCAGGGCAGTTCCAGCAGTCTCTGTAAGAGAAGGGGTGGGTGGGACCAGAGGGGGAGCCCCCACGTCCTTGCGTACCACCCTCACAACAAGCTGAGCAGTTAAGGGGCAAATTGAGGAGAGAGTTCGCAAAGACGGCTGCTTCTCTATCCCTTGCCCGGTGGGGTTTTGTTTTTAAATAACTCAGCTTGGATCCTGTCTTCTCTTGGGTAGCACCTTTTTTTCCTTCTCTCTCTCTCTCTTTTTGCATTGCTACCTGAGGCAAAAGACCCTTTCTCTTTTTTGTACATTTTGTATAGTAGGTAAAATTGGATTTTGCAAAACATCCCCTCTTGCCAGACACCCAAAGGGCTGTTGCTGAAGTAATCACAATCACGTTATCACTGTGTGATAGTTTCTATGAGCCATGATCTTTTTTCTTTTTTTAACAGGGCTGAGCAGAGCTAAAAAGCATGAGTGGGGGGGCGGGGGGCAAAGCAGCGGGGAGAGAGAGAGAGACCTGCTCCTCTCCTTTCTGGATCTTGGGAGCACACCAGTTAGGACTTCTCTCTTTCCCTCCCTCTTTCCCCCACTCCTGAATCTTAGGGCTCAAAGACCACCAGCCACTAGCCACTTCTGAAACTTCAGCCTACTTCCCCCGCACCTCTTTCCCATGTCCCCATCTGTATTTGTGTGCTGTATTTATCCTGACTTAAGAGCACTCTCGCCTTTAGAGAAAAATGCCGGTTAGCTTTTTATTGTATATTTATTTGAGCTACCTTCCCCCCCTTATCTTTTTCCCCCCCTGTTTAATCACAAGACTGAATTGTATGTTGAATGGGAAGGGGGGAACTGTCTCATAATAATTATAATTAAAAATCCTTTGGAATAAGAGTTGGATTTTGGCAGAGTTGACCTGTCCTAAGCAGTGGGCTGGAGCAAAAGGGAATGGAAGCTGTTCTCAGTACAGGTAGTCTTCGCAAGAGGCGTCCAGTGGCAAGTTTGGTGGTAGTGAAGGGGCAGCAGAGACAAAGGCAGCTTTGCCCCCCCCCCCCGCACTTGTTGGTGAAATTGATGCGTCATGGCTGGTGACTACTGGGCATAAGGTTTGGTGGCCAGTGGGTCTGTGGCTCGTTCATTGTAACAATGGAGAACGTGGCCTTGTGGATTTCTAGTTGTTCTTGGGATGTTCTCAAGGATCACAGGATTTAAGATCCCAGGGCATTTGCCCTCTGCCTGGAAGAGAAAGCCACCAGCTTAATTATAGAGGAGGACTGGTTGGAAGGACGCTCTGCACAGATTCAGAGGTACTTTTCTTCGATTCATCTCTTTTTTTTTAAAGGGGGGGAGGGCAGAGCCTGGGAGGTGTTACAAAACCAAGTGTCTGTTAAAGGCCTTTTGTTTGTGATCCACAATCTACAGGAAAGTGTTCTTGCCCGTGCCTCCTGTTTAAGGGATCGCGATGTCCAGGTGCCTGGTTTTCCCCCCATCTCTACTGCCACAGTCTTTGGGGCTGGCTCTTTTCCAAGGAACAGGAACTGAGAACGCGCAGCCCTCCCCAAGGTCAACCGCACAGGTGGTGGGTGGTGCAGGACTCCTGCTGTCCCCAGAGTACTGAACAGAGATTACGCACTAAAGCATGCAAATAGAGGAAAGAGGCAGGGCCCTATGGAGGACAGACCGTCGATCAGGAAAGTCGATCGGGAAAGCCCTCCACTGCCCCAGCGTTGGGGGCTTGCCCAGGGGATCTTCGACTGTTTTCACCCTCTCCCCCCAAGCGACTGAGCTGCTCAACATTGCTCCTTGTTGGGTTACAGGGAGGGATAAACATAGACCTTTTCTTCTTTGCGGGGGGAGTCCAAGAAGTGTGCAAAGATACCGACTCTCGTCCATGGCTGGGCTGGTGTTGCCGCCTTTCCCAATAAGCCTTGGTCAGGGGAAGGATGAACTGAAGGGTCTTGGGGGGAGGCAGTTTGGGAAGCTTCCTTCCAGCAAGGCCAGCGTCCTCCTCACCCTCTCGTCAGCTGCTTCCAGCATTCTATACCTCCCCCAGCATGCTCAGTCCTCCAGTTGTTTTGGGTTCCCCCTCCTTTGGGGTTATAAACTTAGGTTCTTCTGCTTATTTCAGGGGGGTAGCCCCCCCCCCAGTACATTAAAAACCTCACCTGCCTGTGGCCTAGATTTGCCAGTTCTGTACATGGATACAAGGCAGGGTACGAGCGCCGCCCTCCTGTTCTTAATGGTTCCTGTGCATCAAGGCTGTGTGTCACTTTTCCATAGCTTCCTGCCTCTGCTGTCCTTTTCCTCCTCTGGCCTTTCTTCTAAAAGCCAGCCCTACAGGGAGAAGCTGAATGAAGGCTGTGCTCCCCCCCCCTTTGAAGTTCTCGGTGGAGTGGGGGAGGCTGCTGGGGAAGCACCTGCCGGCCTGGCCTCAAACAAGGTGGTTCTTGTGGAGAGAGACAACAGGGCTTTCAGCCCATGTGCCACGTGACGTGGAGAATGTGGCCCAGCCCTACTCCCAGAGGCCCACTGCACAGCCTGTTGTCACAACCTCCTGTCCAAGATTCAGGGCGGAAAACCACCACTGAAGCCCTGGAGGAGGGCTTGCTTCGCCCATGCAGAAGCTTCCTATTCCCAATCAATACTCGGAGGCAGCAGCAAGGCTTTTAAAAGTCAAGGCAAGCGTGGATAACTCGGCATCACGTTCTCCTTCGAGGCCAGGTGGCTCCAGTGCTGCCACGTAACTGTGGATCACGGCAGTAAGTTTCTAGCCCTAAGGGACAGGAACAAGGGTCTTTCATACTTTCTTCCTTTTCTACAGTGAGAGGAAACTGAATTAGGTGCCCGAGAGCAGGTGCATCTGCCCTTTAATTTGTCCAGGTGCAAATCTGAGCGTGTACATGGAGGGAATGCCCAGCCCTGCTTGGGCCTGTTTGTGGGCACGAACTTTCCATTGTCCCTTGTCCCATCCCAGCCTGTTTCCTCTAGGCACTGACTAGAGAGGAGGCCAGTAAAAGCCGCCTTTCCCCCCTCCATCTCTCCAAGTAGCTTCACGTTCCTGCATAGCTAATTTCTCCAAACACACATTATGCCCCTAATTTTGGCCTGTGCAAAGTTCGCATGCGCCTTGCCACTCTTCCTTCAGCAGACGCCACTAGCGGTGGCTGGGCTTCTCAGGGAATGAAGGGAGGCGGAGGCAGCCTGAAGTGGGGAAGCTGAAAGTGTGATGTCCGACCAGGCTGTTGAGATGGGGTCCCTTCCGTTTTATTGGCCTAGCCAGCAACTAGTTTTGAATTAAAGTGAGCCTGAATGGCGAAAGGCAGTGGTTTTGCCTGCTACCGCACAGCCTCTTGGTCCATCTCTCAAACCCCTGCTTTCCAATGTAATAAAATACTGTCAGGAAGAGGCCTTGGCACATTGTGCTGTGTTGGGCTCACTCCTGAGGAAGACTTTTCTTGTTTGTGTCGACTTAAGGGCCCTTTGCCTATGTGTGGGGTCATATTTGCGCAGAAGTAAAGGGCTTGATGGTTGTTGGGGGTTTTCCGGGCTGTATTGCCGTGGTCTTGGCATTGTAGTTCCTGACGTTTCGCCAGCAGCTGTGGCTGGCATCTTCAGAGGTGTAGCACCAAAAGACAGAGATCTCTCAGTGTCACAGTGTGGAAAAGATGTAGGTCATTTGTATCTACTCAGGAGGGGTGGGGTTGAGCTGAGTCATTCTGTAAGAGTTTCCCAGGGTGTGGAATGCTAATGGCGGGAGGCTTCACTGTATCCTGAGGCGGTTCTTTTGCATATGGATTGGTGCTTGATGTGCTAATCTTCTCTGCAGGGCTATTGTCGGGTGTGGAGTGTTTTGTTGGCCTGGTGTTTTTCAGAACTGGAGCCCATGCTCTGTTCATTCTTAAGGTTTCTTCTTTCCTGTTGAAGTTTTGCTTATGCTTGTGAATTTCAATGGCTTCCCTGTGCAGTCTGACAAAGTAGTTGGAAGTGTTGTCCAGTATTTTGGTGTCCTGGAATAAGATACTGTGCCCTGTTTGAGTTAGGCTATGTTCAGCCACTGCTGATTTTTCAGGCTGTCCAAGTCTGCAGTGTCTTTCATGTTCTTTTATTCTTGTCTGGATGCTACGCTTTGTGGTCCCGATGTAAACTTGTCCACAGCTGCAGGGTATACGGTATACTCCTGCAGAGGTGAGGGGGTCTCTGCTGTCTTTTGCTGATCGTAGCATCTGTTGTATTTTTCGGGTGGGTCTGAATACTGCTTGAAGGTTATGCTTTTTCATAAGCTTTCCCATCTGATCAGTAATTCCTTTGATATATGGCAAAAACACTTTTCCTGTGGGAGACTGCTTTTCTTTGGTTGTTTGATTCATCCTGGGTTTGATTGCTCTTCGGATTTCATTTCTGGAGTAGCCATTTGCCTGAAGTGCGTGGTTTAGATGATTAATTTCCTCATTGAGAAAGCGCGGCTCACATATCCGTCTTGCACGATCCACTAATGTTTTCATTATGCCTCTTTTCTGTCGGGGGTGGTGATTGGAGTTTTTGTGTGAGTACCGATCAGTGTGAGTTAGGTCACAAGGTGAGTTGGTTTCCTGTAGACCTTGTGACCTAACTCACACTGATCGGTACTCACACAAAAACTCCAATCACCACCCCCGACAGAAAAGAGGCATAATGAAAACATTAGTGGATCGTGCAAGACGGATATGTGAGCCGCGCTTTCTCAATGAGGAAATTAATCATCTAAACCACGCACTTCAGGCAAATGGCTACTCCAGAAATGAAATCCGAAGAGCAATCAAACCCAGGATGAATCAAACAACCAAAGAAAAGCAGTCTCCCACAGGAAAAGTGTTTTTGCCATATATCAAAGGAATTACTGATCAGATGGGAAAGCTTATGAAAAAGCATAACCTTCAAGCAGTATTCAGACCCACCCGAAAAATACAACAGATGCTACGATCAGCAAAAGACAGCAGAGACCCCCTCACCTCTGCAGGAGTATACCGTATACCCTGCAGCTGTGGACAAGTTTACATCGGGACCACAAAGCGTAGCATCCAGACAAGAATAAAAGAACATGAAAGACACTGCAGACTTGGACAGCCTGAAAAATCAGCAGTGGCTGAACATAGCCTAACTCAAACAGGGCACAGTATCTTATTCCAGGACACCAAAATACTGGACAACACTTCCAACTACTTTGTCAGACTGCACAGGGAAGCCATTGAAATTCACAAGCATAAGCAAAACTTCAACAGGAAAGAAGAAACCTTAAGAATGAACAGAGCATGGGCTCCAGTTCTGAAAAACACCAGGCCAACAAAACACTCCACACCCGACAATAGCCCTGCAGAGAAGATTAGCACATCAAGCACCAATCCATATGCAAAAGAACCGCCTCAGGATACAGTGAAGCCTCCCGCCATTAGCATTCCACACCCTGGGAAACTCTTACAGAATGACTCAGCTCAACCCCACCCCTCCTGAGTAGATACAAATGACCTACATCTTTTCCACACTGTGACACTGAGAGATCTCTGTCTTTTGGTGCTACACCTCTGAAGACGCCAGCCACAGCTGCTGGCGAAACGTCAGGAACTACAATGCCAAGACCACGGCAATACAGCCCGGAAAACCCACAACAACCATCGTTCTCCGGCCGTGAAAGCCTTCGACAATACATAAAGGGCTTGAGTCTCCCAACGTGTCTTGGGGGGTGGTTCTTAGGTTGTGGCTGAGGACGTCCCCATGGCCGGGGCCTGCCAGCTGCCTCTCCCTTGCTGCCAGAGGCAGCTTCAGTTCTTTTAACTAATTGTGATCACCTGGGCTTTTTTTTCTGGGAAAAGAGGTGGTGGAACTCAGTGGGTTGCCCTCGGAGAAAATGGTCACATGGCTGGTGGCCCCGCCCCCTGATCTCCAGACAGAGGGGAGATCAGGGGGCGGGGCCACCAGCCATGTGACCATTTTCAAGGGGTTCCAGAACTCCGTTCCCCCGCGTTCCCGCTGAAAAAAAGCCCTGGCGATCACCTTGTTTCGTTGTGTGTAGGCTGCTTGATGCAAAAAGGGCATCACACAGCGAGGCTGCCCCAGGAGCCCCCTAGACGCAACCTACTGGAGCCAAGGTGGCACCAAGGGTGTTTTGCACAGGCAGGGCGATCAATGAAATGTTGTCAGACCTGCCGGGCCTTCTTTGAAGAGAAAAGCTGGGTGGGGCAGGCGTGGAGTAAGGGCCAACCAGGGTGAGAAATAAGCCAGGCAACATAGAAGAGGGAGTCTGGAGAAAAGTAAAATAGTAAAGAGTCGAACAGCACTTTTAAAACTAACCAACCAACAATACATCTAACCAACTTTATTGTAGCATAAGCTTTTGAGAACCACAGCTCTCTTCTTCAGATCTGACAAAGAGAGCTGTGGTTCTCGAAAGCTTATGCTACAATAAAGTTGGTTTGTGAAATAAGTGAAAGGTTCATTGTATTCCGCCATCGGCCATTACAAGTCACAAACAAAAACAGAAACACAAGCTTGAAAAAGTTGGTTAATCTTAAAGGTGCAACGGGACTCTACTACTTTGCAACTACAGACTAACATCGCTAATTCCTCTGGAGGAGAGTAGTTGTTCCTCGGTTTTCCGTGGCCAAAATGCTTTCAACACCCACCCCGGCGGTCTTTTTCTCCAAAGGAGACACAGCGACGCCCCCGGGCACGACGACCGCCTGGCTCTGCCTCTCCGGAGCATCTTCTGCCCCGACAGGATGTTTCTCGGAGCGAGGCGAGCAACAGGAAGCCCGGAGCCAGGGCGGCGGGGAGAGGCGGCGCTCCTCCTCCGCCGGCCACCGGCGAGACTCTTGCCTGACCCCGCCTGCGGGCGCCGGAGGGGGCAGGCCCGCCCAAAGCGCCGCGCCCAAAGTCTGCGCTCCAGGGACGCGCCCCGGGGAAACGCCCCGAGCCGAAGGGCCCGCGGGAGGGCGGACAGGCAGCGGGAGAGAGTCCCTGGCCCCGGGCAAGCCGGCCCCTGCCTGGCTTCTTTGCAACGCTGGAGGGAGGGCCCGAGGGAGTCACGACCCGCCGTGCAATCCCATGGTGAGTTACTCCAGCCGAAACGCATTGGAGTCAATGGCCCGACTGGAGTCACTGTCCAAAGGGTCGCGTTTGTGCGTTTGCCCCTCACCTCTGTGGTCAGCTAGACGCAGGGCAGGAGACCCGAAATAAAATTCGGCCCGGTTTCCGAACCCGAATCCGACTTCGTAGCATAAGCTTTCGAAAACCACAGCTCTCTTCGTCAGAGGCATCGGTTTCGGAACTTTCCCGACTTTTAGAATGTTTAACACTAAAAAAGTAGAGAGTCCAATAGCACCTTTAAGACTAACCAACTTTATTATAGCATAAGCTTTCGAGACCCACGGCTCTCTTCGTCAGAGGCATCTGACGAAAGCTTATGCTACGATGAAGTTGGTTAGTCTTAAGGTGCTACTGGACTCTTTACTATTTTGCAACTACAGACTAGCACGGCTCACTCCTCTGGATCTAGAACACTTTTTTTAAAAAAACCCTCTCCAGTAACTTTCTCTCTCAACGTAATTACTTGGGAATAAGCCCGTTGGACGCAGCGGAACTTCGAGTTACATCACAGGAGTCCCGGGGCACCTAAAGGCCGGCCGAACTTGACTCCAGCTTCAGCTTTTGTGGTCTGGATCTCCTTTAGTCGGAGGCACCGGCAGGCGCAAGGTTTTGTGCGTCTCGGGTGCCACAAAAGCTCCGTTTTGCTGCCCTCTGGCACTGTGACCTTCGCATACACACGCACGGACTCTTACGAGGGTGAGAAAGTCAGCACGCTCGTGTCCGCTTTTACCGTTACGTCTTCCAAATCCAACCGCCGCCTTAGTAAGAGCAGCAGACCCTGCGTCTTTGATTCTTTTATCTGCACGGGCCCCCCTCCCCGCCCGCTTTCTGCCAGGCCCGGTCCAGCAATTCGTAGCAAAATAAGAACATCTCCCCAAATGCTGCGGAGCCGGGAAGCAGAGCCCAAGCGGAAAAAAAGCAAGCTGCAGCAAGACAAGAAAACCGTTTTCGCCTCTCCTCTCAGGAAGTCAACGCTAGAGGGTTCCTCCGTTCCCAGGGAATTCTGCACAATGAAAAGCGCGGGGGGAATCGGCCCCTCCTCCCAGGCGAGGCATTGGGGTACAAGGGCTACTGTGTGGGCTTAGGCAGGGGGAAGCCGAGTTCAACCCCCACCCCTTCTGCCCTGGGCTCAAACACTCCCGGTCCACCTCGCAGGGCCGTTGTGATAGTCCAATGGAGAAAGGGGAGAACTTTAGGTAAGGCAGCCTCAAAAGGCAGAACTGGCATTGCTGTGCCAAAGCGAGGGGGTTGGCACAGGCGCCCCCCCCCCGTCCAAATGCCTTCTAGCGGGGACAGGCCGGTTTCCTCCTCGCCTGGTTTCTTCCCAGTCCACAGAAGCGTTTTGCTTTTTCCAAGAATATCTCCGCGAGCGGGGTGGGAGGAATCTCGGAGTACAGAGCGATCCTAAATCTGCGCTCTCGCTGGCGGAGACGCGCACCTTCGCAAGCTTCCTCGCCTCCGGCAGGCGCAGCAGCAGCACGGGAGAAACAAGCCGCTGCCACCCCCCCTCCCTCCCCGTGTTAGGTGCCGCATTTACACCAAGAGGGCGCCCCCCCCCCATGTTACTGGACATGATTGTAACTTGCAGTGTGAAAGTAAAGCCACCTCCTGGCTTTTTGATGGCATATTTGGGGCAGGGGGGAATACTACGCTTGTGCTCGAGTACACGCGGGAGCTGCAGCTTCCCCTTTGCCGCGATTTGGCCGCGGAGGTTGCGAAGAAAACGAACTCCGCCCGGACTCGGAGCGGACCGCGCCCGGAGCTGCCAATAGGCGGCGCTCTCGCTCAGGTGCTGGCAGAGGAGGCGGGCAGGACGGGGGCATCTTTTTCTTGGGGTCTGCCAACAGGGGGGAGCGGTTCTTCGCCTCCGGAGCCTCGCAGCTCGACGGTGGCGCGCATGCTTTGCATGTAGAAGTTCCCCGGTCCAAATCCGGCCCTGAGAGGGGCTTCGCCGAACCGCGGTTGGGAAAGACCGTTTCTTGGCCCCTGGACAGCCAGCCGCCTGCTATCCCGAGAGGCCGGCTCTGCACGCAGAAGGGCCCCGGCTCAGTCCCTGCGGTGGCAGGTGCTGGGGAAAGCCCTGCTTTGTGGGCGCTCCGGAGAGCCGCCGGGCCGCTTACAAGCCGTCCGCGCCGGAAGGCAGTTGCAGACGAGTACGTGTGAACGGCCCGCTGTGCAGCGCCGGGCAGCGTTTTCGCAACGCCCGCCGGCTCTCGAGCTTGCGCACGGGAACCCAGCCGGAGAGGCTTGGTGGCGCCCGCGGGCTTCAGCCCCCCGCGAAGGAGACGATCGCCCAGGCTGTGCGCCCTGCAGACCGCGCCGGGGGCTCAGCGCGAGAAAGCCCCCGAGCATGTGCAGAGTGCATTTCGCTTCCCTGGGGTTGGGGTGGCCGGCCTTGCCCCGTTCCCAGCTCCGCCGGGGAAGCGCGCTTTGCACGCGCCCGGCCCCCAAGACGACAGCACCGCCGCCCCGGCGGGACAGGCCCCCTCCTGCGCGGCGGTTCCGGATCCACTCCGGAGCGGCGGGGCGGGGCGGCGTGACTTCACCGCCGGCGCTCCCCATTGGCCCGGCGGCGCGTCGCTCAGCGCACTTCCTTCTCGGCGGGGGGAAAAGTTTCTCGGGGCGAGTCGGGACTCGGGCGCGCAGCCGTCGGGGCGCTCCAGGGAGAGGCGCCGGGCCCCGAAGCAGCGCCGCCCCGGCACCGCGCCATGGCCTCCCCGGGCGCCGCCGCCGCCGCCCCGCCGCGCCCCCTGTCCCCCGAGGCGGCCCCGGCGCCGGGCGCCCCGGCCGGCCCGCCTTGCCACGGCGTCTCGTTCCAGCTGCAGATCGGCCTGACGCGCGAGTTCGTCCTGCTGCCCGCCGCCTCCGACCTGGCGCACGTCAAGCAACTGGCCTGCTCCATCGTGGACCAGAAGGTGGGCGCGCGCTCGCTCGCGGGGACGCCCCTGGGCCGGCCGGGCCGGGCGCGCCACCCGCGGACTCGCCCCGGGCTAGGCAGTGCGCGCCGGGTGTTGCCGGCCGGGCCGGGCCGGGCCGGGCCGCGTCGTCCAGCGCGGGAGGCTCGCCGGGAGGGGAGGCGCCTTCCCCCCAGAGCCGCGCCGTCGTGTGCGCCGCGAACCGAAACCGCGCCCCGCCTCGCCTGCCGCCCGCGCTCGCCTGCCTTTCCGCCGGGCTCCTTCCTGCCGCCCCGCCTCTCCCCGCGCCGGGGCCGGGTTGCACTGCAGTCTCCTCGGGGCGCCGGGCGGCGGCCGCGGTGGCTCCGTGTGCGCGCCGCGGTCTGTTGGCTCTGGACGGCGTTCGGCGCTCTGGCGTGTTGCAGAACTCCGTAACGACAAGCCCTTCGCACTGCCGGAGAGCTCGGTCCGGGCCCAGTGGCCACCGAATGACCAAGTCCCGTGGGCTCTGGAGAGTTGAAGCTCCATTCCCTGGAGATGTCGTTGGTCGTGAAGATGCTGCTGGACTCGGGTCTTGGGCTTAACCTGCAGACCAACACGCCTGAAACTAAGATCTTTAGCGTATAAGCTTTTGAGAGTCAAAACTCCTTTTTTCAGGGACCTGAAGAAGGGAGCTTTGACTCTCAAAACTTGGAAATCTAGTTGGTCTCTAAGCTGCTACTGGACCCAAATCTTGCTCTTTGACTGCAGACCAACAGGGCTACCCACTTGAAACCATTAGCATTAAGTGACTTTAGATATGTGTCCAGTGATTAATAAATGCAGCTATGTGTGGCCGGGATTTGATTGTGTGTGGTTTGTATGGCACCTCATGTGTGTGGTTTGTGTGTGCACTGGGGGGTTCAATGCACAATGATCTCCGGGTGTGGACTGGGCCTGCCCAGCCCTTCGTCAGATATGGGGGTGGGCGGATCAGGTATTTCGCTGTGGTTTCATTTGTGCACAACTGTATGGTTTCTGCGTTGAGGCTTTGTGCGTGCATTGAGTTGCTCAGTCACTGCAGGTGTACTTCAGCTTCATGTATATATTTGTGTGTGTGTGTGTGTAGAGATGCTGTTTTAACATGTGTCATTTTTTTGTGGTGCTTCTTGTATCTTGAAATTGGCTTCCACTGGATGCAGAGGATGAGGCATATATATATAGGGCTTGCTGGCCTGTCTTCATATCTGAAGAAGTGAGCTGTGACTCACGAAAGCTCATACCCTACCACAAATGTTGTTAGTCCTATAGGTACTACTGGACTCCTGCTCTTTTCTTGCTTCAGACAGACTAGCGTGGCTACCTCCCTTGAAGAAAGTGGGCTGTGTTGTGTGTGAGTTGTATGCTATAAGGTTGCCAACTGACCTGCAAAAGACCATTTGGTCTGCTCCTGTGTCCTTTACAACTTTCTTGGTGGAAATTGGTAGTGGAAATTTCCTGTGGCAGGGAGCTGAATGGTTATTGCTTGCAAAAGCCCTGCAGATCGCACTGCCCAGAAGGGATCGAGTTGGCCTCTCTAGAGAATCAGGTTTAGATCCCTGCATTGTCCTCACCCTCATACCAATTCTTCTTGTTTGGCCTAATTCACTTTACAGGATTATTAGGATGAGAGAGAGAGGTGATGGAGGAGCAACTAGATGCAAATATCACTTAAATAAAAAAGCAGTAACGGGTCAAGGAAGGGTTAATGAATTTGGATTTTAGGCTCCGGGTTCCTAAAGTCTACTATGGAGCAGCTGGGAGACAGGGCATTATGGAGGCGGAGGAGATAGAGTGGGGAGTAGAGGCAGCAGATTTGGGGCAAGGAGGGGTTAACCATTTGGGGGGGGGTCTTTCCCCTCCCCGGTGCAGCGGGCTCTTCTTGGCTTCTCACTTGTCCACCTGTCCTTCGAAAACTCCACCTTCCCAGCCTCCCTAGTGGATATTCCCTAATGCCTTCCATCAGGCATCAGCGGCAAGGGCCCAGGGTCCCTGAGCGGCCCAGGCGAGTGGTTCCGGGGCGGCTGGTGGTGCTCTGCACAGGTTCAGGCGCTGAGCCCCAGCAAACATCAGTGGTAGTAGTAAGACCAAAAAGAGTCCAGTAGCACCTTTAAGACTAACCAATTTTATTTTAGCATAAGCTTTCGAGAATCAAGTTCTCTGTATCAGGCATCTGACGAAGAGAACTTGATTCTCGAAAGCTTATGCTAAAATAAAATTGGTTAGTCTTAAAGGTGCTACTGGACTCTTTTTGATTTTGCTACCACAGACTAACACGGCTAACTTCTCTGCAGTAATAAGACCTTGAGCGACGGTGCCTTTTGAAAGCTTTCATTTACTTTGGCACAGTAATTCTCCCAGCCTTTCTATAAGGTATGCCAGAGTTGCTCTCTCTCTTCCTGCGTGTGTGGGGTGAAGTTTGTTTGAGCCAGTGATTAACTGGGGCTAAGTCCTGTAGTGAGTTTATGGCTGAGACCGGGTCACTTTACCCTGTCTGGCCCCCTTCCCTTGCCCGCCGCATTGTCTCCGGTCCAGGCTCCTCTTTCTGTGTACATAACGTTTCTGTTTTGGCAGAGGAGCGGAAATCGCAGCCAAGCTCCCTGCAGCCGCTCTTTGCTGGACAGGAAAGCGAAGAGTTGCTGCTTTCCAAGAGGCTGAACACGAATCGAATCTCTGGGATGCTTCCAGGATGGAAGCCGCCTTGGTCGCATCCTTTGCTGCTGGCAGAGGGAGAAACTTGGCATAAAAAACTGTTCGCTTAAAAAGCCAATCTAAGATGAAAAAGCTTTCGTCCCCAAGAAACATGTGCAAGAGAACTGCCCCTTCTGACCTCCTTTGGAAGGGAATCCCAACAGGTTGGAGCAGCTGCCCAGAGAACGCCTAGCTTAACGCGTTTTGATTTAACTTTACCGAAACAGAGAGGCGTAAGAAAGAGCTTGGTGGGCCGACCTTAGTAGGGGAGGGAGGTGGTCCTTCAGGGACAGGGGCTTGTCTGGAAGTCCTGAAGCCCAGGTCACAGTAACGTAGCCCGATCTGTCGCTTTCAAGCATATCTTTGCAGCCACAAGCATTAGAATTTTTTTATTTTTATTGTTTATTAAATCTTGCTTTTCTCTCTTTCTGGATAGTTTCAGGCGGGCAGCCGTGTTGCAGTAAGGCAGCAGGATTTGAGTCCAGTAGCACCTTAGAGCCCAAGAAGATTTTCAGGGTGTGAGCTTTCGAGAGTCAGAGCTCCCTTCTTCTCTTTGTGGAGTAGAGGCTTAAAAAAAAATTGCGCAGCAAAAGTAAACTTTTGTCAGTACTTCTTTGGAAGAGACAGCGAGATGAAGATGCTGCTCTGCCAGACTGCTGGTCCCTCTGGCCCGCTGTGGTCTGCTCTGATAGGCCGTATCTCTCTGAGAGTTGGAGAAAAGCCGAAAGTCTTTTCCGACACCTGCCACCCTGTGGTGGCCGCCTGCTGCCCTGGCTCGGACCTGAGACCTTCTGGGAGCAAAGCATACGCTGTGTCCCTGAGCAATTGTCCCTCACCGTGTCACTGGAAGTCTTGCTCGGTGGCAGGGAAGATCACGGATCACTCTGCTCGGTGGCAGGGAAGATCACGGTTATACGCAGAATAGCAGCATGGGACCTCTAGGCTGAGAAACGATATGTCTCTGCTAAGGATGAACAGAGATGGCCATAGTCCTTGTCCCCTGGCTGAGAGATTTCCAGGCATGTCTGTCTGGCAGCAGGTTGCTCAATGAGACTCACCCTTTTGGTTTGCCTCCGGCAAGGCAATCTTTATGTTCTGCACCCGCACTCCGTGTCATCTCCCCTCTGGGATGAATGTTACCGCCCTTTAGTTGAATGATAGATTCCAAGTTCCCCGGAGGCCAGTGAGCTGTGTCCCCCGCCCTTTATTATGCCCCTGCGTAAGAAGGCGTGTTCGCTGATGAATGCTTAAATGTTTGTCTGCTACTTCTTGAATTCTGCTTTTATATTAGAGAGGATTCAAAATGAGGCGTATTTGTTTGCCAAAAACATTTGGCAAACTCCGTTTGCATTCTCAGGGTGCCGTGCAGTTCTGGAAAACAAAAGAACAATAAAACCAAAACCTGAAAGTGGTTAATGTACCGTCAGTAAATAATAAAAACGTTAGGGTGTTAGTGATGGAGTTAAAACTACATGTAGTGTGTGTGTGGGGGGGGGGATGATGTGCTCCCCACATACACTCCTAGTACTAGATCCAGAGGAGTTAGCCATGTTAGTCTGTAGTAGCAAAATCAAAAAGAGTCCAGTAGCACCTTTAAGACTAACCAGTTTTATTGTAGCATAAGCTTTCGAGAATCACAGTTCTCTTCGTCAGATGCATGGAGGGCAAAAAGAGAAACTGGTCAGATATAGAGGAGGAGAGGGGGGGCGGGGTAGATGCAAACAGCTCCTTCTGATATGCAGATGCAAACAGCTCCTTCTGATGTGGAGATCAGTTTGCTTCTGTAAAGGTTCAGAGGACTTAGCCGTGTTAGTCTGTAGTAGCAAAATCAAAAAGAGTCCAGCAGCACCTCCAAGACCAACCAATTCCACTGCAGCACAAGCCTTCGAGAACTCCTAGTACTGCAGCTGCTGTTGAGGGTTCTCCGTTTTCGTGCCTGGAGCCCCGGCAGTGCTGGGAACGGCTTCTCTTGCCAAGCCGCCTTGTTTGGCCTGCTCTGTCTTTGAATAGAGGGCTGTTCCCCCGGAGCGTGAGTCACCGGCAGCTCCCTCTCCTGGGCACAGCCTGGCCTAGCTTAGCCTCCCCAAGTTTATTGCCTGCTATTATGATGCTGTTTCCTGCCCGTCAGGAACACTTTAGGCAGCTAGTAGGTGGAGAAGAGAAAGCAGTTAACTCCTGCCTCGCAGACCGCAGGTACCAGGGCTCATTAATTTCAGCCCACTTATGTACCTTCCTCATTAACCCCTGTGGCAAAGATGGAGCCTCCATGTGCAAAGGCAGTGTACCTCTCTGGACATCAGCTGCTAGGGGGAAGGTTGTTGCATTCATGCTTTGCTTGTGACTCCCTGGCAGCATCAGGCCGGTCATTGTGGAAAGCGGGATGCTGAGAGAGAAAGGCGCATCTTGGCCTGATCACGCAAGGCCTTTCTGATATTTTTGATACCTTAGCACAGGAACGGAAATGCACTGGGCAGATAGATGGCGATATCCAGACTTTTGATACCTGGGCCACAGTCTTGTTCAGGGCTAAGGCTGGTGGCGTAATTCCTTCTGGTGCTCTAAAATCACGTGCTTTCTAGCGTTGCTGCATTTACAGTGCGGTCCTATGCAGAGTTACTACCATTTAATCTCACTGATTTTGCTGGGCTAAGAGAGAAGCCACACTGCATAGGATTGCACCATCGATCGATTAATCTGGTAGATTAATTGATGGAAAACAGTTACAGGACCATAGAGGGAGAATGGACTGGGACCCGGTTCTGCCATGGCACTCACGGGATGACTGTGGGCCATTCCTTCTTTTTCAACCTGGTCTACCTTATAGGACTGTTGGGATGGTAAAATGGGAGGGGGGACCTATGCATGCTGTGATAAACTCTTTGGAAGTTGGGTGGGATAAAAATGTGCCGATAGAAAGCTCCTAAGTGACCACTTTTTAAAAAAAATGTTGAATACAAGTACACGTAGAAACTGCAGACGGCAAACATAATTTTGGAAGCAGCTTTCACTCCTGTGTGGGAGAGATGGGGGAATGGTTCTTAAGTTAGTTCTAAGAACTAGCTATACTTTTGCTCCATATGCAAATATGCAATGCGATTGAATCCTATAGTTATTTGACTAAATAGGATTGTTTTTAACTGGCGGCTTCCTTCACCACCGGCTTCTGAGACAGTAGGAAGATGAGCAAGATTCGGGTCCAGTAGTACCTTAAAACCAACTGGATTTCCAGGATACGAGTTTTCAAGTGTCAGAGCTCCTTTGTTTCTCCTTTCAACTGGACAGTTTTGTTAACCTTGCCAGCCGGCCTTCTCCACTTAACAGTTCGGGAAAGGATCTGTCAATAATGGTGCTCCCGGGAATCCCCCGTACCTGTCAGCTGTAGCCCAAGCAGCACTGGGGAATCCCCCTGTGTCCTTGCTTCCTTCCTCAGAATGCTATCGCTGCCCATCTATGGCAGGTAGAGGCGGAGTCAGTACTCCGCAGGGCCTCCCCAATGTCGCTGGACCGAGTAGTGGCTGTATCTCAAGCGGATGCCTTAACTGGGGCATGGGGGAAGGTACGTGTTGGGTCTTTTCAGTGCACCAGTGCTCGCTGATTGGCCATCGGAGGGCTAATGGGTTCCCAGGGAGCCTGGATGCTTCATAGGATTGAATTGCGTGACTCCTGGGCTGCGATGTGTTTCTGACGCTAGCATGAACAGGCATGTGGATTTTCATTGTGGATCTTTTAACTCTTTGGGGTGCATCTCTGCTACAAACTCTAGCCGTTATACAGTCGTGGCCTTCCCCCAAAGGACTTTGGGAGTTGAGGTCTAATAGTGGTGAGAATTCTCTGCCCCATGGAGCTTACAGACTGCATTTCAACACTGAGGAAGGGCACAGGAGAGACAAGCCATGAATTGTCTAGTAGTGCTGAGGACTCTAGAATTCCTCTCCAAAAATGAGTTACTTTTAACAAAACTGCCCTACAAAACAATTACTAATTTTGAAGTATAACATCATCAACATTAAGGTAAAAGATATGACTTCAAAGGCTGTTGTTTTCCTATACTTGTTATATTAAAACTGGCTTTAATAAACACACTCTTTGCAGTATAATGTACAAGGTTACACTATGTCCTACTATTGTAATTTTCATTTATGTAAATTTGAATAAGATTGTTATTTGTAAAAGATTTAAAAATACAATTTAAAAAAATGTAGTGCTGAGGACCTGGACAGCAGAGTTTCAATGGGACTTCTGGGAGGGGTAGGTTTTGAGGAGGGGGCTAGAGGCTGCCCAGGGCCGTGAGTCAGACATTGGTCCCTAGGTCTGCAATCCTGTGGCTGTTTCCTTGGAAGCAACCCTGTTGAATAAAGCATGCCTCACTTTTGAATAAATGCGCGTAGGACTGCATTGTCCGAATTCCTGAATTGTCCCCAAATCCGCCTGTTCCAGCATCCTGTTGCCAGCGGCAGCCAGTCAGACATTTCTGGGAAGCTTACAAGCGGGCGTGGTGGCCACATCTGCATTTGTTTTCCTAGCATTTGATATTCAGCGGGCAGATGGTCTCTCCACATGGAGGGTCTGCATCTAGTTTCCTTGAGCCCTTGTTATTGACACATGAGCAAAATACTCTTCTTGAGGAATTTTACAAGTTTCCAGAGTTAAGAAACGGCATTGTTCTGGCACATGTTATATACTTGAGGCAGTGGGGAGAAATAAAGAGTCGTCTCCTTTTAGCACTCAGTGAATATAAAGGTCTCCTTGGCAGCAGGAAGGAAGGAAGGGAGAGGTCGGAGGTCAACTGGAACCAGTGAACGTCTCCGACAGAAGACCTTTTGAGTTAAAAATAACACCCTGTATTTGCATAGCGGCTGCTTGGAACCAGAAAGCTCGAAAGGGTGAATTGTGTAAAGTTTCATGCAAAGAAAGAAAGAAAGAAACTCTCTTAGAACGCAGGTGTTCATCTGCTGTTGTGTTGCGTGCTTTGGTTGCCGTTAGTGCACGCTCTCCATCTCTGAGGTTAAAAGTTGTGCACCTGCCTGCCAACCTGTGTGCAGAAGTATTTCTTTGTGCTTATTAGAAGCATTCACACATGACAGAAGTTGGTGGTTTCTTAGCGGTTTCATCCTACCGAACGGCAAAGGCTTTGAACCTGGGTTTCAGCTGAGCAAACTCAGCTTGCTTGCCTTGGTGTGAAGTTGACACAGGTGGATCATTTGTAGCCTACCAGAGAGTTACAACAAACCAGCTACCTTCTAGTTTCCAAGTTTTCTTTCCTGGATGCTAGAAGCTGATCTGCTTGCTACAGCTGACGGAGCTACTGGCCGTCTGCTGGTCTGGCACGTTGTGCCCAAGCAGGCTTTAATTGTGGAGTTTCTCCACCCACCCCTCGTAACCTTTCAGGATGTGAGTGGTTTGAGCTTCCCCAAACATGGTGGATACCTGTCCTTTTCTTTGCAGTAAGCACTATGACTCTGTTCTTCAAAGCTAACCTGTTACCTGCTAACATTCTTCAAGCTACATTGGAGTTAATTGAACAATGCAAAAGTGCATTGAAGTGCATGGCAGGGGCTTAGTTTCTTTAACTGTCCGGAGATGGAGCTAGTCGTTTGTCTCTGTGGCAAGGAATATTTTAAGTAAAATATGAGAAACCAGGGGGGAAGTTGCTAAATGAGTAGAGGAAAAGGGTGAACTCTTTAGATAAACAGCAGCTGCCATGTGCTAAGTCCGTTAAGAGACCAGGGAACTGATGCTGCACATTGGGTGGCTGAAATGTTCTTGTCGCTGCCAAAATGGTGGCACTGCAGTGTGTGGGATGGTATTGGCCTACTTTACAGTGCTGATGGACGGATTGCAAGATGCCTGCCTTGGAGCACTTTGCATGCTGGAAGAGCTGCCTGAATGCTGAATGGTGTGTATTGTGGACTCTGACTGGCAGCAAGATCCCCAGACTCTAAACTGCCTCCCAGCGTCTCTTGGGATTGAGATGAAAATGGGACCTCGAACCGTTTGCCCACCCGACGTGTGCTGTGCGGTGGCCCCGTGGGCTGATCCCACCAGCCTTGGGATGTCCTGTTGACGGGCTCTTCCCCTCTCCGTCTTTTTCTCCAGTTTCCAGAGTGTGGCTTCTACGGCCTCTACGACAAGATCTTGCTCTTCAGACACGACCCGTCGTCTGCCAACATCCTGCAGTTGGTGCGAGCTGCCAGCGACATCCAAGAGGGGGACCTTGTGGAAGTGGTGCTCTCGGGCAAGTCAGCTTCGAAGTGGTGGGAGGGGGGATCGGTCCCAGGCCTTGGGAGGCTCTCTCTTTCGGCCCCGGGTTTCTCACTGACGGCGTTTGGCCTTCTTGAGAACCCACAGGCTGGTAGGGAAGCTCCCAGTTGAAGCCGGAGCTTCTGCTGAGGCCCCGGATGAGGAAGCAAAGCAAAGCAGTGACTCGTGGGACGAAGCGATGACCCCGGATGGGTTAGGGGAGTCGGCAGGAATAGCAGGCGCCATGGGGCACAGTAAGGGCCAAACTAGGGAACGAAGGGGGCTTTCAGCTGGCCATTGGGAGATCAGAAGCGGGAGACTGGGAGGCGTTTTAGGGCAGGCAGTTCGGCCGCTTCGTAAACCAGTTCGGCTGAGGATTTGGTATGAGACAGTCGTTGCCAACTTCTGTTCAATGCACGTCCCCTCTGTGGGCTCATGGGAGTTGGAGATAATCCACACTTCAGAATGATAGTGCCTGCGCTAGGGACATGTGAAACAGCAGTAGAGAAGGGAGCCTCTGAGCAAGTGCAGAATGCTTTCTGTCCTATCACCTTCCATCTTCTCGGCAGGCAGCTCCGGTGAGATCAGATAGGGCTGGCGGTTGGCAATCTGGGTACTCGCTTAGCTTAGCCGCTGTGCAGGGATTTGTAGCTGTGTCCGACAGAGCAGAGGGAGAGTTTCTGCGGCTCATTCTTGTCTCCCTTTCCACAGCCTCTGCCACTTTTGAGGACTTCCAGATCCGCCCTCACGCCCTCAACGTGCATTCATACCGGGCCCCGGCCTTCTGCGATCATTGCGGGGAGATGCTGTTCGGCTTGGTTCGCCAGGGCCTGAAGTGTGATGGTAAGAGCCGGGGCTTTCCCATGGTTTAAAGACAAGTCAGGCAATCAGTCGCTTGAGTTTTTCACATTGCACATCGGGTGGTATGCACCGAGAAGAGGCATTCCCTCCAGAAAGAAAGGGAGAAGACCTCTTCTAAGGATATGCCAGGGAAGGAGAAGAAACTGGGCATTACGTGGTCCTGTATGAGGGCTGAGACAGGGTGGTGGAGGCTCTCCCCCATCCGCCTCATTTTAGAGCCTGCTTTGAGCGTCTGAGATTTCAGTGCATGTTGCTCACACATTTTCCAGCATCTCTGTGCAGCCCAAAGGGCTGGGAACTTGTTCCTTTACTTTTGAGAGTGAGCTGAGACACTTGGAAAGCTAAACTCTGCGTTCCATGAGAAATCTTTTCTGCCCTCCTGAAGAGTGGCCGTAGATACAACCTCGCTTTGACTTCCGAGGTTTCTTTCGAGTCTTTATTCTCCGCTGCTGCTACGGCTTTGTAGAGTTTTGCTTGCTGAATTTTAAGCCCTTTGGTCAGTAAGTCTTTTATGCTATTGGTTTGATGGCAAAATAGGGCCCAGATGTCATAAACATATTTTAGTAGGGTATCTTTTTTTGTAAATCTGATTTGTCCGTTCACATCTTTAGGATTAAGGTTAAGGAAGAGAACCTACATTTCAAATAGTAAAGAGTCCAGTATCACCTTTAAGACTAAACAACTTCATTGTAGCATAAGCTTTCGAGAATCACAGTTCTCTTTGTCAGAGGCATCTGGCGAAAGCTTATGCTACAATGAAGTTGGTTAGTCTTAAAGGTGATACTGGACTGTTTACTATTTTGCAACTACAGACTTAACACAGCTGACTCCTCTGGATACATTTCAAATGAAATACTTGTGGCTGATAAGTTCCCATCGCTATCTGAAACCTTGTTCTCAAGAATGGCAGGTGAGAGAACAAAACTGAGAAATCCCTGCACTTAGAAAGCTAACACTTCAGGAAGACGGTGAGGCTATGCTAGGCCCCTTCTGCTCACCGCCCTGCCATTTTTTACTCTTTTGTGAAAGCAGCATCTTGCTTTTTGACCTTCAAAACCATGTTGACTTTTTAAAAAAACAGCATACCTTCACTCTGTATTTGCCCCAAGGCCTGGCAGAAGATTAACCGGGTGCCTTTTAAGTCATTCGCATGCCTGATGCTTAATTGAATGCTGATGGAATTGGTATTCCTAATGGATGCGGTGCTTTTTGTTTGTGTTCCATGATAAAGTAATCCAAGAGGCTGCGTTTGTCAAAGAAAAAAAAAGGGGTTTAAAAAAATAGACATGGAAAGTAAGGTGTAGCTGAGCCCGTGGAAATCTCTAAGAGGAAGTGTGCAGGCAGCATTCTACCCGGCAACTCCGAAAGTTCTGGCCAGAAGCTTCAATGTCTACCTTTGGCTGGTTTTGTCTCCCAGGGTGCGGCCTGAACTACCACAAGCGCTGTGCCTTCAACATCCCCAACAACTGCAGTGGCGCTCGCAAGAGGCGCCTGTCTTCCACCTCGCTGGTCAACTCCCAGTCCCTGCGCCTCACTACCACGGACTCACTGTCTTGTGCCTCTGATGACCTGGTGAGTACCCACTCCTCCTGCCGGGGCTGGAAAAGTTTCGGCCTTGTCAGTGCTCCAGTTAAGTTCAGCAGGGACTAGAAACTTATCATGTAAGTTGGGTAGCTCGTGCCAGTTGTCAAAGCAACCCAAACCAGGCCCTTTCACTGACCTTACAAATCCTTGGGGGTGGATTTTGGAAGAGAGGGCTTTGTAGTTAACCAAAAGAGAGACGACGGTCCCTCCCTTTAGCGAAAAAGAACAGCTTGAAGATTGAGGCTGGAATGCTGCAAGCAGTTATGTCAGTTCAAGAGGGAGATGAGGAAATCGGCCCGTCCTGCCTCCTAAAAGCTAGCAGTGTCCCTAAAGGGGAGATATGGCACGGAGAGATTATTTGTGTGCCCCCCCCCCAGGGCCTCACAGGTTCCCAACTCGTAACTAATAATTCAGAGAAATAACATTTTTCACTCCTGCGGGACAATTTCGTACAGAACTCTGAAAAGAAGGGAGATGAATCAACATTTTTAGGGAACGGAAGAGCAGGAGGGGGTAAAAAGTTGGCTTCTGCCCCCCCTCCTGCTACTGTGGGATTCCCATGTAGAAAGCCACATGAATGCCGCATGTACTTGGTTGCATGGGAGAAAGGCATGCATGTTTTTATTTTGCCACTGGTACCATGCCAGGAACTTGCCGCATGTAACTTCTTTCCTGGAAATAGCTTCTGTGTGAAGCCGCCTGAAATTCACATCCTCCCAAAGCAAATATTTAATTCTCAGATACAGTTGGGGGTTTGACTTGAGGCTTCAGTTTTTTCAGGGTTCAGTTGTGGGTGGATTAGGGTTGCCAGCTCCAAGTTGTGAAATTCCTGGAGATCTAGGGGGTGAAACCTGGAGAAAGTGGGGTTTGGAGAGGGAAAGATCCTTGGCATGGCATAATTCCATAGAATCCACCCCCCAAAGTGGCCATTTTCTCCAGGTGAACTGATCTCTGTGGCCTGGAGACCAGTTGTAATTCCGGGAAATCTCCAGCCGCTACCTGGAGGCTGGCAACCCTAGGGTGGATAGGACTTCCGGGCATGAATCTGCCTAAGCTGGCTGGAATTTCCATTGATCTAAACTGCAGAGTAAAATTGGAGACTGGCAACTGCATGCACCTCCCCAAATGTTCGGTGTTTGCTTGTAGCTGACCCTTCCTTGATTTTCCTTCCCAGAACCGGAGCACAACCGAGCTCATCCCTCGCCGGCTGACTTCTTGCACGTACACCGGTCGCCCCATTGAGTTAGACAAGCTCTTCTTGACGAAGGTCAAAGTACCCCACACCTTCCTGATCCACTCGTACACTCGCCCCACCGTCTGTCAGTACTGCAAGAAACTACTCAAGGGTCTTTTCCGCCAAGGACTCCAATGCAAAGGTGAAGGGGGTGGGGTGCTGGTGAGGGGGAAGGAGGAAAGAGACGGAATTTGCTGTTGTGAGTCCTGAAGAACTTCTTGGCTTGTGTTCCTGTGGAGTGTGTTGAAGCCAGTGGAACTCATGTCAGCAGATCTCTGAGACTCTTCTTGCAGGCCCCCAAAGTATTCAAGGATATGTACACTGTGTGGGATAAATTGTGCCAATTAAAGCCAAAGGCTTATAGCTTTGCTTTGTGGAGTTCAGAATCAAGACGTGTGCTTTAAAAAAAAGAATTTGGTGACTTGGCAAGGCTTGGAATGGTGGAAGAGAAAGAATAAGGAGATTGAAGGAGGGTGGGTTTAAGGCGGACCGCCGAGTGCCCCTAATGCGCTTAACCCGGCGGCTTGTGGAAACAGCTCCCAGAAAGAGCTACTGCCATTGAGTATCAATGCTGTGTTAGGATTTGGGAATGGTGGGAAGGAAGCCTCATGAGTTCCATGTCTGCCGTGAGTGAGAAATGCCCATGACTCTGTTTTGCTCTGTACATTTTGCTAGGAACTGATGTATTTGGGATGCCTGTGTGGGGAGCACAATTTATGGGGAAACACGGGAAATTCTCCACCTGGTGGCAGCTTTATGTATTGCAGGCAGTTACAGCACAGGGACAATACGCCCGTTCGAGAGCAAGCGGGCAGGAATGGGCAGTGGGCTTCCACGAGGCATTGCTGTGCGCCCAGTTTTGGGGTTGTTCTTTTTACTCTGCTGTTCTTTTTACTCCGGTTCCTTTTCAGATTGCAAATTCAACTGCCACAAGCGTTGCGCCACTCGGGTGCCTAACGATTGCCTTGGGGAGACACTGTTTAACGGCAGCGGTGAGTGGCTGCATTTCTTGCTGAAAGGAGGGGTAGGACAGCTAAATGACCCTAGGTTCCCTACTCCAGCAAACTTTAAAAGGATAGCAGTACCTGTTTATTGTAGAGATTTGGGCGGCCCTCGGGTTTGACGGTCATGGGCCTTAGAGTAATGGTGGCATATGGTCAACGGGGGTGGTGTTGATCGAGGGCCGCTCCCCACTAACTGAGGAGCCACAACTGACGATGCACTTTCCATCCTCATTCCCCCAGCATTTTGACACCTAGGACAATGCGCTGTACATGCCCAATAAGTAGACAAGACCAAGAGTCCAGTAGCACCTATAAGACTGACACAATTTGTGGCATGGTATGAGCTGTTGTGAGCCACAGGCCACAGGCTCAAGAAAGCTCACACCCTATCTCAAATTTTGTTAGTCTTATAGGTGCTACTGGACTCTTGGTCTTTTCTACTGCTACAGACAGACAAACACGGCTAACCATCTTGATCTATGCCCAATAAGGTTTTCTGAATTCTTGTAAGGTGTGAGGATTCGGGAAGTTCTGTTGAGAGCCAGTTTGGTGTAGTGGTTAAGAGTGGCAGGACTCTAATCTGGAGAACCAGGTTTGATTCCCCACTCCTCTGCTTGAAGCCGGCTGGATGACCTTGGGTTGGTCACAGCTCTTTCAGAGGTCTCTCAGCTCCACCCACCTCATAGGGTGATTGTTGTGAGCAGGGCTCATTTCGAGGGAGAATGCGCAGGAATGCAGTTCTGGCAGTTCCCCAAAGAGGTCCCGTGACAGGTGGCCCCGCCCACCTGACGCATCCATTTTGGGCCCGTTTCAGCCTGGATTGGGGCCAAAACAGCCCGGATCCGGCCTCTGACAGGTGGTGGATCAGTCTCCCGCTCAGCAGCGGCCCGATCCTGTCCATTTTGGGCCCTTTTCAGCCATTTTCAGCCCCTTTTTGCCATTTTGGGCCCAATTTCAGCCCTGAATGGCCAGGATTGGGTTCAAAACAGCCAAGATAGGTGATGTCAGGGGGTGTGGCATATGCAAATCAGTTATGCTAATGACATACTTCTGGTGCTGGCAAGGGGCGTGGCATATGCAAATGAGTTATGCTAATAAGTTCCTCCAGTTCTTTTTCTACAAAATGATCCCTGGTCGTGAGGATAATAATAACGCACTTTGTAAACTGCTGTGAGTGGGCATTAAGTTGTCCTGATGGGCGGTATATAAATAAAATAATATTATTATTGGGCATGTGTGGCTTGCCATTGTAGGCTTCAAAATGCCCGGGCATAGTGGCTCTTTTGGCTCCTTGGTGGGAGGTGAGGGGTGAGGCAGTAGCAGAGTCGGCGGAGGACGCACCCCTTCCACACCTGCTCCCCAAACCCCCGCTCTTGCCTGGTTGTAGGGGTGGGCCTGGCCTATGCCATACAGTGACTGGTTGGTTGTGTGTGTTAACCACAACTGTGCTTCCCCAGATGTGTCAATGGAAGATGTCAGCGATCTCAGCGAGGCCGAGAAGAACTCCCTCATGGACGAATCGGATGACTCTGGGATCGTTCCTGGATCTCACTCGGAGAATGAGTTCCGGGTCGATGAAGACCCCGACGACATCAGCAAATCACAAAGGTAAGGAGGGGCATCCCTTGAAGAGACCCTGAATTAATTTTGCCCCTCCCTCCTTTCCTTAGAAATTTAATGTCTTCAGAAATGTGGGGAGTGATAAATTTCTTGGGGTAAGAAGGGTGGAATATTCGGTTGGTACCATCAGTGACCTGGTAGCCCAGGCTGGCCCAGTCTTCTCAGGTCTTGGAAGCTAAGAAAGGTCAGCCCTGGTTAGTATTTGGGTGGAAGACCACCAAGGAATCCCAGGGCCTGTACACAGAGGCAGGCGGTGGCAAACCAGCTCTGTTCGTCTCTTGCCTTGAAAACCCTATGGAGTCACCGTAAGTCAGCTGTGACTTGATTGTTTAAAAAACACACACGCAGAGGGTAAGAATGGTGGAATATTTGTTTTGTATGATCAGTACTGGTATTTCCCCCAAAAGCTAAAGCCAGCATATGGTCTAATCCTAACACTATAGTGGAAGTATAAAGTAAACGCAGAGTTTGTACTGAATAACCTGGAAAATGTAATATTGTCTGGGCTTCAAAGATTTATTCAGTCTAATGAGACTGAAGAGTTCATCCCCAACACTCCCGTTTAGCCTCCGTGTGTTTTGATGCCTTTTTATGCGTCCTCCAAAGCTTCCCTGAATATCCACTACTCTCCAACACAATGGTAGCCCCTGTTTCTGAGGTTTCTGCTTCTGGCCAAACTGGCCTTTCGTTTCCTTTTCAAAAGTTGCAGCGTTTGCTTAACATTCCCTTGCTTTGAGGTTTACAAGAACATGCATTAAAGGTGTCTCAAACATGGCATTTGACCCCAGCTAGGATTCCCCACTTAACGAAAAGAGGGAATAAAAATTGCTGGAGAGGTTGCAGTGAATTAGGCACGTTTTTACAAATGTGGCGGTCCTATTCAGTTATAGCAAATTTTTGGAAATTAATATTTACAGAGATTGTTGAAATAACCCAGGAACAAATAAAACCTACTGTTGAATTAGCTCTGCTCAATTTATTTGCCAATGAAAACTCCCAATGTAAACAAAAGACACTGATTAATATTCTTTTAGTCGCAGCTAGGCGACTGCTTGCTCAGTGTTGGAAAAATGCTAAAGACATTTCCTTGGATAGGCGGCGTGCTAAATTAAGAACTATAGCGGCACTTGAAAAATTAACAAACAAGATTAGATTAATTCGGGGTGGGGGGGAGGAGAAAGATGATTTCAAGATGATTTGGAATAGCTTCATTGTTTGTTTAATAGAATTTCCAGAATATAGCTCTTTTAAATATATTTTCTAATTTGAACATTAAAAACATTTTCTTATTTGAACATTTGACTAAGGTATTGAATAATTATATTAGAGGACTTCATTCTGAAACAGATTTAATAATTTTATGTTGATTTATAGCCAATTGGATGGAAGCTTTCCCTTTCCGCCCGCATTGTTTTTTCCTTTTATTTTTCTACTTGGTAATAGTTATATAATATGAAGGCACTAACTGTTGTTTGGATAAGAAGTTATCAGATGATTGCGTATTGTTTTATTTTCTTGTGTGGTATTCGTCGTTGTGTGTATAATATAAAACAATAAAAATTATTTTTTAAAAATTCCCTTGCTGTGACAACTTTGTCCGTTAGCAGTGAGAGCAGCCAGGCAGCGGGGCAACGGAAGCAAAGGTGTCCCATGAACTGGGTTTGTTGCATCCCACTGCCTTGCGAAGAATAACTTCCCGGGGGCTGTTTTGCCTCTGGGACGACGTACTAGGTTTCTCCTTCCCCTCCCCTCCCCTCCCCAATCCTTGCTTTAAAGGTGAACGTTTGCCCCCTCCAGTAGTTCTCTGCCTTGTGAGAAACCTCTTTAAATATGGGAATAGTGTATCCTTGTGCTCACAGAAATAGTGGCTAGGAGTCTTTCTACACAATGCTTTTGACACGTGTTCTTCACATGTAAGAAGATGCAGCAAATGCCTCACCCTCTTTCAGCTGGGAAGCCTAGTTTTAAATGACAGAGCCGGCAGAGATCACTCTGGAGGGGACGAATTCTCTCATAACTTTCCGCTGCCTTTGGCGTCTCCCCTTCTGGAGCTTTTGCCCTACCAAGGCTTGATTAATTCAAAGTTTTAGACAGCAAGGGCAGCAGAGTAAAAGCTTCAGAAGGGGAGATAGTCTGGCATAGCAGAGGCAGCTAAGGGGTGTGAGAGAATCCATCCCCTCCAGAGCGATCTCCGCCGGCTCTGTCTTTCAAAACTACGCTTCCCAGCTAACATTGTGTCTCCCGATACTTGACAGACACACTCCCTGGCGTCTCGTGTAGAGAGACACTTAGCTGAGACGTCACACAAAACCGTGGTCTGTTGTCACTGTGGTTGTGCATGAAGCCAAAATGCTGCTCACCACCGATGGTTACTTGAAACCTGATTTTCCTTGACGGGCTGCTTTTACTGCCTTTGCTCTTTCTCTGGCAGAGTGATGGGTGCTGTCCAGGTTTGTACTGTAGTCAGGGCAGCTCTGGAAAGCAAGCCAGGACAACTGCGTGTAAACACCTTGCAAAACCACAGCTAAGAGCAGGGCTTTTTTTCAGCGGGAACGCGGTGGAACGGAGTTCCGGCACCTCTTGAAAATGGTCACATGGCCGGTGGCCCCGCCCCCTGATCTCCAGACACAGGGGAGTTTAGATTGCCCTCCGCGCCACTGGAGCAGCGCGGGGGGCAATCTACACTCCCCACTGACTGGAGATCAGGAGGCGGGGCCACCAGCCATGTGACCATTTTCGCCGAGGGCGATTTAAACTTTTAAAAACTCCCCCCTTGTTCCAGCTGACCCAAAGTGATGTCATTGTGCGGTCCTGAGTTCCACCACCTCTTTTCCCAGAAAAAAAGCCCTGGCTAAGAGTTACTAAGGTTACTAGCCCAACTTCACGCCACAGTTTTGTGCACTATTGGAACGGAGTCGCGGTGCCTTGTAGCCCAGCAAAGTCTAAACATTTCATTCCCTCTCCAGTTCCGTGGGGTACATCCCCTTGATGCGAGTGGTACAGTCGGTCCGGCAGACAACCCGCAAATCGAGCACGGC
The DNA here is from genome assembly GCF_028583425.1 of Eublepharis macularius. NCBI lineage: Eukaryota > Metazoa > Chordata > Lepidosauria > Squamata > Eublepharidae > Eublepharis > Eublepharis macularius. The sequence goes on along the minus strand of NC_072804.1, from coordinate 55,989,420 downwards.
TCTGAAGGAGGGCTGGGTGGTTCATTTCAGCAACAAGGACACCCTGGTAAGGGGGGGACGGCTCAAGCACGGGGGTCCGTGGTCAGCTGGATCGGAAGAAGAGGTGCCATGCTTTGCATACAGAGATAAAGGACGATGCAGTATCTTTAGCCTCTTTGCTGTGGCTGCTACCTCCCTCTCCTTTGTGGTCTTCCCATTATCAGATTTTTAGTTGTGGAAGCTCCTTGCAGGCAGAGAACTGTTTGCATGTTGCTGAACTCTTTACACGGTGACAGAACTGCAGGGATGGTATCAATGATGCTCTTTAGGTCCTTATCTCTGGCCTGCAACACGTGGTGCGGGGTGGAGGGAAATAATTCTACAACAGGCTGGGGCATGTGCGAAGCCTGATGTCTGGTCAGGGGCCGGTTGGGTGATTCTCTTACCTCCTTTCGATTCTGTGTTGTCCTTGTGACCTTTTAAAACTCTCTCTTTCCTCCCCCAGCGGAAACGCCATTACTGGAGACTGGATAGCAAATGCCTCACCCTCTTTCAGAACAACACCAGCAGCCGCTACTACAAGGTAAGGATCCCTTCCTCTTCAATGTCTCCAGGAGGGGGAAAGCCCCGGGGGCGTGGCTGACTTGGTCTTCTTGGCCTAGCAATCCCGTCTCTTTCCCTTAACCTGCACAATATATTTTCCTCTCTCTATAAACTGGTGGCAAATGCCCCTCGCTCTGAGCTGAATATTCTAATACTTTTGGCAGCTGTGTGTGTGGTGTGTGTGTGTGTTACAAAAACCTCCCCCTGACTACTAGAAGAGTCAGATGCCATCTCCTCTGGCCCCTGAGATTTCATTAGGCTCTGTCTGTATTTTTTTCTTGAACCTTTCTTTCCAGTCTTAGGGGCTAGGAGTTTCTCTCTTTAAAACAAAGAGTAAAGAGTCCACGAGCGCCTTTAAGACCAACCAACTTTATTGTAGCATAAGCTTTTGAGAACCACAGCTCTCTTTGTCAGATGCAACCGTTGCATCTGACGAAGAGAGCTGTGGTTCTCGAAAGCTTATGCTACAATAAAGTTGCATCTGACGAAGAGAGCTGTGGTTCTTGAAAGCTTATGCTAAAATAAAGTTGGTTGGTCTTAAAGGTGCTCCTGGACTCTTTACTATTTTGCAACTACAGACTAACCTGGCTAACTCCTCTGGATCTGGAACAAAGAGGAGACTCTTCCTTTTGTGTCTACTTCTGTGCAGCTGTGTGTGCACCAGAGGTGCACAAAATGCTTACCAGCCTCGCTTTGAGAAGAATGTCTCAGGAAGCTAATTTTTTCTTCTGTCTCCTTCTCCCCTCTCCTTAGGAGATCCCCTTGTCAGAGATCTTGGCGGTGGAGCCAGCCCAGGACTTCTCCCTGGTGCCAGCAGGAGCAAACCCTCACTGCTTTGAAATCATAACGGCCAAAGCCACTTACTACGTCGGAGAAAACGGCGGCCCCAGCAACGGCAGCAGCCACCAGCATGGCGGAGACAGCCAGGAACATGCGAAGGCTTGGGAAAACGCCATCCGCCAGGCCCTCATGCCTGTTATCCTCCAGGGTGCTCCCAGTGCCCAAGGGCAGGCACCCCACAGTGAGTGTCCAAGAGAGAAACCCCCCCCCCCCCCCGCACGCCCATTAAGTTGCTCCCTGTATTTAAATTGAGGCATCCCTCTTGAGCATGCTCTTAGCACAGCACTGGCCCCTAGTGGTCTCTTTGTGTATTACCACTTTGTGGCTTAATCTCGGAAACACGAAATTTGGGGGTCTTTCCTTGTTCCCTACAAGAATTTGGGGGTCTGTCTTGCCAGGAAGGTGTGTAGGAGGGTTGCTATAAACAGGCCGACTCCTGACTGTATGTATTTATTCATTTAGTGAATGTGTACCCTACACTTTCCAATACAGATAATGCTCTGCAGCTTATCAAATAATAAAACAAAACACAGAGATAAGAAATGCTTTTGTTTGTTTTAATAATTATTCAAGAAAGCGTTAAAAAGGAAGCGGTAATTTGCTGACAGTGCCCTGAAACACAATCGCAAAGCAGTAAGAATCAATTAAAAACTAGTTTAAAAACAAACAAACAAACCTCTCAGTTGTTAAATCCGTTAATAAAATCCACAGTGAAGTAACTAAGAACAGTAAGATTTATGCCTCTCCCTTCCTCAGGGCAAGCATCGCTGCGAATCTCAGTTTCCAACAGTCAGATCCAGGAGAACGTGGTAAGAGTCCTCCCGGTCTTCCCTCCGTGTGTCCCCCCCACCCCTGCCCCTGATTTCTCCTGTCAGTTCCTGACCTTGTCCCGTTTCTCACTGCCTGCAGCCTGCTCTCATGGGTTATCCCTGAAAAAATAACTTTTTCCTTCCATGGCTTGTACATTTACAGGATATTGCCACTGTATACCAGATCTTCCCCGATGAGGTCTTGGGCTCTGGGCAGTTTGGCGTTGTTTATGGAGGTAAGCGCAAGGACAGGCTCGACTGTATCCGGTGCAACTCGTGCAGAGGTTTGAAGAACCGTCTCTTCCCATATAGTATAGCCCTGACTGGCACCGGGGTTGAACGAACGACTGGCTCTCTCTCTTTTGCCTACCCGTGTCATGGCATCTGAGAGCTATGATGCCGCTAACCATGGACTCCACTTTGTGAAAAAACAGTGCGGGTGTCTGATCAGTCTTTACGTTTTTCTCCTGTCCCAGCTGTTCATCCTCTAGGGAATCCCCCCTCCTCCCCTCCCCACCCTCTTGGCAGTAAAATCATAAATGCTGAAATACCATCAATAAATAAAACAACAAAATTTTTATTTTATTTAAGCGGTAATAAAGGGAATGGAAAACTGTCGGAAGTCAACGGAAAAGGGTGGGGAAGGGTGGGGGGGGTATTACAATATGATGGAAAGTTAACTGTGTATGTTTTTATATTTGTATAATAACCCATCCAATAAAAATTTATAAAAATAAATAAATAAAACAATAAAATAAGGGGGAAAGCCTACAGTTTCAATAAACGCCACCAGCTTTTAAAAATAGATAACTTCGAACCAAAGCTACGGTAGTGTAATTATAAAGGGTCATAGATCCACAGGAGTTAGCTGTGTTAGTCTGTAGTAGCAAAATAGTAAAGAGTCCAGTAGCACCTTTAAGACCAACCAACTTTATTGTAGCATAAGCTTTCGAGAACCACAGCTCTCTTTGTCAGATGCATCATTAGTAGCACCACTAACCAACTTTATTGTAGCATAAGCTTTCGAGAACCACAGCTCTCTTTGTCAGATGCATCATTAGTAGCACCACTAACCAACTTTATTGTAGCATAAGCTTTCGAGAGCCACAGCTCTCTTCGTCAGATGCTTGCGTGGTTTTCTTACTTTGCATGTTGGGTTGTGTGTGTTTCCTTCTCCCAGAGGCTTTCTCTGGGTTGGGAGAAGTATGGGGGTTGACATAAGAGGTCCGGGCCTTTGATGGGGCACCAGCTTCTTCCTAAGAGGCAGTTTCCCTTGTGATACCCCCCTCCCCTTGCAGGGAAACACCGAAAGACGGGACGGGACGTGGCGGTGAAAGTGATCGACAAGCTCCGTTTCCCTACCAAACAGGAAAGCCAACTGCGCAACGAAGTGGCCATCTTGCAGGTGAGTGGAGTTGGGCAGTCGGCCACCTTTCCTGACGAGTAAATCCTTTCCTGGGCGTAGTGGATTTCTCAAGCCCCGCACTGTGGCGTGTGTGCAAGTCGTAGTGTTCAGCTCATGTTGGAAAAAATGCCAGCTCTGACAGACTGCTGTGTCCAGGGGCAGATCAGGAAGCGAAGCCGGCTCCACAGGAAGCTGAGCCATGCCGCCACCTGCGGTGCTAGTAGATCTTCCAGGGATCTTTCGACTCACACCCAGGCTGTGGTGGTGATCATAAGTATCGGCTTAGGCTCCTGTAAGATATGGAGGCAGCGGTAGCCACGTGCTGCGCCATGCTTACACCGTCTGGCCATTTTGGGTGCACTTTAGATGTACGATGCTCATGAGTTGTAGCACCCTGGCCCTTCTTTCTGACCAGCCTGATTTTGGGGAGGGGGGAATTCCCTGATATACACATCTTTACTCTTCCTTCCATTTTTTCCCCCCGATGCTTCTGTAGCACTGTTGGATGCACCAGCCACACTGGGATTAACAGAAGGGGGCCATGCATTCAGAAAACCATTCGTAGTGCATTGATGATATTTTGCAGAGGGGAAGGTGACTTAAAGGCCCCCCCCTGCCCCAGGCTCTGAGCCTCTCCCTTTCTGCCTTTCTGCAGAGTTTGAGACATGCCGGGATTGTGAACCTCGAATGCATGTTTGAGACGCCGGAGAAAGTATTTGTCGTGATGGAGAAGCTCCACGGGGACATGCTGGAAATGATCCTGTCTTCGGAGAAGGGGCGGCTCCCGGAAAGGCTCACCAAATTTCTTATCACACAGGTTAAAAAAAAAAACCCAATCCCCGTCCCTTCCAGAGGGCTGTCGAGGTAGTGATTCAGCTAATGGCCACTGGGTGGCGTTGGAGTCTTGCTGGTGAATAGTCTCTTCCGCGAATTGCAGCATAGAGCTAACGTGGAAATGTGGTTAAAGTGCAAGGTTAGGGCCTGGGACAACTGGGTTCGAATCCCTGTTTCTGCCATGGAAGGCTCCCTGGATGACTCTGGGCCTGTCACAACCTCTCAGCCTACTCTACCTCACAAGGCAGTCGTTGAGCACCTTGTCCAGTAGCACCTTTAGGACCCACTAAATTTCCAGGGTTATGAGCTTTTGGGAGTCAGAGCTCACTTCATCAGATACCAGGTGTGGGAAAAGGAATGAAAGATGAGAACGATTTAAAAAGTTGCCTTGGGTCCCAGTCAAAAAGAAAAGTATACAATAGCTCAAGCACAGGTTCGCTCCGGTCTCCTTAAGGAAGGCAGTTATTAAAGAGATCCTTTCCCAATCTCCTCTTCTCCCTCTGCGCTCAGTAGGAGGAAAACGCGCACCCCTTCCCAATAAATGGGGCCAGCCCAAGAGGTTTTGAGGAGTCTATCCGACTGCTCCAGACGGAGTCGGTTGCTCCTCGGCAGTGCGAGGTCTTTCCTGGTACCTGCTGCCTTTAGAGGGAATTTGCTGGGGTGGAAGCTTGGAGCTGAGAATGTGCTCTGCCAGTGAGACGTGGCTTCTCTGCAAGTGGCATCTCTGCGTGGATCGAGAGCACCTCTTGTCACTGTTACCTTAATGCATGTTGAGGTTTGCTTTACGAGGGTCAGTTACAAGACGCTCGCTAAGGCAGAAGTGCTGTGAACCGATTGGCCGCCTGCTCCTTCCCTCCTAGGGTTGCCAGGTCCAGGTTGGGGAATTCCTGGAGATTTGGAGGGGTGCGCGGCCTGGAGAGGACAGGGTTTGGAGAGGGGAGGGTCCTCAGAATGGTATAAATGCCATATGGCCCACCCTCCAAAGCAGCTGTTTTCTCCAGGGGAACTGATCTCTGTTGCCTGGAGATCAGTTGTAATTCAGGGAGATCTCCAGCCACCACCTGGAGGCTGGCAACCTTGTTCCCACCCTTGCACTTAGTCTTTTCTCCCCTCTCAGATCCTAGTGGCGCTCCGGCACCTGCATTTCAAGAACATCGTACACTGCGACCTCAAGCCAGAAAATGTCCTCTTGGCCTCAGCCGAGCCGTTTCCCCAGGTAGGTCTGTTCTGGAGCTCCTCCTGTGTTTTGCACGTGACAGGAAAAGATCTGGTGCTACAACCATCCCAAATCGCAGTCGGACCTTGCTGGCCTCGCCTGGCTTTCCTATCAGAACCAATAAAAATGGCCAGCAGGGACGACTTGGTTTCTTTCCAGGATGGGAAGTGGTAGCCGAGTCCAGCCTCTCCTCCTACAAAAAAATTAATTTGCTACCAGTGCACTAAGCGCTGTATAAATTTCAGTGGAGTGGTCATGTTAGTCAGTTGCTGCCAGAAGCTAGTGGCACCTTACAAGACTAACCGCTTAATTGTGCCGGAAGCTTTGTCAAGATGCACAACGTGAATTGTCATATATGTGTGTCTGTGTGTGTTTGTGTGTATGACAAAGATGGAAGCCACACATTGGCCATTTCTGCCCCTCATTGTCTTTTCATTATTCATATTTTCTCCCTGGTCTACAGGATGAGAGTCCAGTGGCAACTTGGAGATCAACAAGTTTTTTAGAGTGTAAGCTTTTGAGAGTCACAGCGCCCTTCTTCAGACATGAGATACGAGGGAGCTCTGGCTCTTGAAGCTTACACTCTAAAAATCTTACTGGTCTCAGAGGTGCCGCTGGAGTCCAGTCCTGCTGTTCCATTACCCGCCTAAAACTTTGCCTTGTCCGTCTGCTGATAAGAGAAATTTATTCATGCATCTGGCAGAATGGGCTCTAGCCCTCGAAAGCTTATGTACCACTAGATCCCACTTGGGGGGAGGAGCAGAATATAAATTATATAAAATAAAATAAATAAGTGTTGTGCAGAACATAGGAGTGATGCAGTCCCTATGCTTGATAAGATTTTTTTTTTTTGCTGTAAAACTGAGGAAGAAATATTGAGACCAACAGGGGTTAGGGAAACAGCTTGGAAAGAGACAAACAGCTGCCAAGGTCTCCTCTCTCAAGTCATTTAGCAAAAACTTCTCTCCAGCTTCTGTCTAGTCTTTGGGATTAGAAACATGCTGTCTTTAAAGACCGGAAGCAAGAATTCTCAGGATTGTCTCGGCTGGCTATGTTTTGAACTCCACGGTGCTCGACAATCCATTAAATGTTAGGGCTCCCTGCTTTTGCCCCCCAGGTGAAGCTGTGTGACTTCGGCTTTGCCCGCATCATTGGCGAGAAGTCATTCCGGCGTTCTGTAGTGGGCACCCCAGCCTACCTGGCACCGGAAGTTCTGCTCAACCAGGGCTACAACCGCTCTCTGGACATGTGGTCGGTGGGCGTCATCATGTACGTCAGTTTGAGTGGCACTTTCCCTTTCAATGAAGATGAAGATATCAGTGACCAGATCCAGAACGCTGCCTTCATGTACCCACCGAACCCCTGGCGCCAGATCTCAGTCGGAGGTACCTGCTAATGGAAATTTACTTGTAGCTTGGAAAGGAGGAGACAGATTTTGTAGGCTGTTTAAACCCAGTTTTAAGCTGGGTCTAAACAGTTCTAGTGACAGTTTTAGGCTGTTTATATGCAGGAGGGGGGGAAACACATTTAACTTGATTTTAACCCATGCCATCCCAATGTCCTGGGGTGCATGAGATTTTAACATTTTCCAAGTCCTAACCAGCTCTTTGGATGTTACCATAATGGGTTCTGATGACCCTCCCAGATTTGACATACCCAGATTTTTGAAGTGTTTTTTGGAATATATAGCACTTGAAACAGATAGTATAAAAGAAGGCAAAATTAAAATCTGACAATGAAACTGTCATGATAAAACCAGCAGCATGAGAGATGTAGTTGAGGAAAGTAGTATGAGATGTAGTTTGGAAAACAAACTCTTTATTGACTCCCAGATGCCCTCTGAAATAAAAAAAAAGGATTTGGTTTCCCTGGGAAACTCCTGTGAAAGTGCAGCAAAATAAATTGCAACCTAAGCCTTCTCCAGTCTGATGGGAGTTTATTACTTTGCTTTCCAATGTTCGCCCGCCTTTCTTGGTTAATGGACAGGGCATTCTGTTACCCAGGTGTGCTTTTGATTCCTGCACGAAGATTTCAGGGCACACACAGCAGACCTTTTGAAATTCACATGACGAATTCCCTTCGCCTCTCGGGTTTAATGATTCTCCCTCCCCTTATGCTTTCCCTTCCTCTTAGCCATTGACCTGATCAACAACCTCCTGCAGGTGAAGATGAGGAAACGCTACAGTGTGGATAAATCTCTCAGCCACTCTTGGCTACAGGTATTGGGGTGGGGTAGGGGGGTAGAGCAAGTTTGGAGTCATTTCCTGTGCCAGGCACAGTATCTAAAGAAGTGAGCTGTGGCTCACGAAATCTCCTACCCTAGCGCTAATTTTGTTAGTCTTATAGGTTCTACTGGACTCTTGCTCTTTTCCGCTGCTACGGACAGACTAACACGGCTACCCACCTAGAGTTAACACAGAGTACAAAGCTTGTCAGCCCCCACCCCCTACCACAGTCGCTTGACTCTACAGCTCTGGGTCTGCTGATAGCTCATAAGGTTTTTTTGTAAACGTAGTTAGCCAGGCTAGAAGTATTGCAGAATTACATTTGGCTGTGCGTGGCGCGTACAGAATGCCACCTCTCTGGGCGTTTATGGAGAGACGTGACATTGAAGCTCTCTTCCAGCAGGGGGCAGCAATGCGACACCAAACCAATGGGGAGGGGTCACCTACGCAGGATAGATGAAAAGAGCCCTACAATGCTTTGGTTTCTGCCTCATAACTCATCAAGGGAACTCTGGGATTTGTAGTTCCTTGAAGGGTGCAGGTTAGCAGCAATTTGTAGAATGCTGAAATGTGTGCACCATATACAGCACTTACTCTGAACCAAAGGAATAGACTCCCCACCCTTGTCTCAGATAATATGCCAGGCCAGGGTTTTGGGAGGCCTCCAGCAGATGGACGATTTTATTCCTGCCAAACTTTTGTAAATTAGAACCTGCTTCGTTGGATAGATGTCATGAGACCTAACTAGGCCGACATATTTATATATAAGGTTATGAAGTGGGGAGGGGGGGGGGTAAACAGCAGGGTCCAAACAGCTGTGAAAAGCAGGAAATCTGGAATAAGATGCAAGTCTGTAAAATGTGCCTGTTCCCAAGCTGTCTGTTCTCTCCCCACCCCACCCCATTTTGTCTGTCTCCCCTTCTCCAGGACTACCAAACATGGCTGGACCTCCGTGAATTAGAGAGCAGAATGGCCGAGCGCTACATCACCCATGAGAGCGACGATGCCCGATGGGAACAGTTTGCCACGGAGCACGGCCTGCCATACCCCGACCATCTGCGTGTTCGCCGGTTGGACGAAGAAGAGGAGGAAGAACAGCAGCAGGAGGTTGAGATGAAGGGCTTAGCAGAGCGGGTCAGTGTGCTGTGAAGAGCCGCCGGATGCTCAAACGAAGGACTCGCAGGGGGACGGACTGTTGTCCAGCTGGAATGTCAGCCATCCTCACAGATCTTGTTCTTTCCAAAGAGGGGAGCGCCCCTCACTTTGCAGGCAGTGGGCCGGCGGGGAAGACTTCTGGCCAAGCACCTTTCCACCAGTCCATTTCTCCAGTAATGAACCTGTTCCTCAAGGAAAACGGCAGCAAGAAATTCTCCTTTGGGAAGGACATCACCTCGTGGTCAGAGATTTGGAGAACCACAGAGCCCTTTGGTGTGTTTGGGGACTGGTTGATGGAGATAAGCCAGGGGCACTTTGGGAGGAAAGGGACTGGCTGGCCTCAGCCCAGCCGGAAGGCCGAGGGGTCTCCTTTTGCGTTGGGCTCCCTCAAAGGGGGATCTTTAAGGAGGGAGGTTGCAGGGTCTGTTGTCCACCAGCTTTGCAGAGAAGGACAAGAGGGTTTGCATCACTTTAGGCCAAGGAGGTTGATGTAAAGACCGGGTGGGTGGTGGACCGAGTATTCTCTGTTTCCTGGTGTCACAGGAACTCCCAAAAGAGCTAGAATCAAGAAAGCCTCATATTTTTAACCCTTGTCCGCACCACAGATTGGGGGCTACCAACGTCCCACCAGACCCTCCTCAAATTCAAAGGAACACACACAAGGTGCTTATTCAGAATAGGTGAACTGGACCCTTGAAACGTTTAAACTCGAGTCTCTCCCCCACTCTACCCACACTTCTAATTTTGCAGTCGTGCCTTTGATACAAACCAGGATTCTCTTTTTGCCGCACACTCGTCCACAGCCCCTCTCCAGTGTGTGCCTCGTCTCCTTCCAAAATATCCGTTGAAAAAGTTCCTTTCTGGAGCAGCCCAGGACTCGAGAAGCCAATTCTTTGGGCTCGAAACAAAGCCCTCTTTTTTTTTTCCCCTTCCAGGAGCAGGGGGAGTGTTGAGTTGCGGGATTTGGGGCAGGCAGCTTGGCCTGTAAAAACTATTGATCTGCAGCAGCCAGGGTCTTTTAACGGAGAGGGAGAGGGGGAACAGGAAAAGGTTGGGGAGGGGGAGAATGCATTTGGCTGCTGGAAACGCTTGCTGTCTGCCCTTCCGAACCCACAGCGGTCTGGACGAGACTCAAGGGAATCTTGGAGTGGTGTTTGAAAGTCCGATCAGGTTTAACGGTTTGGAGGGGGAAACCATTTGAGGAACATTGAGCATCTGTTTTCAAAGTTTCAACCGTCGGAGGACCCTTTCCATGCTGACTTGTCCGCCAAAAGACTCCTGCGGCGTTGCCACCCAAGCCAGGGCTTGATGGAGGGTTCTGGGGCTGGTCCTAAGTGCATAGGATGCTGTCAGTGTGTGCAGCTGGATACCTCTGGTCTGTGAAATGTCAGGGTGTGTCCTCTCACGTTGTAGGCAAGTTCCTTCTTTTCCGATATTATGGGGCAGGAACCGTGCACGTTTCTGCTCCCACCCTGTGCTGCCTGTTTTACCCAGAGCTCGTGGACAGACCCTGTCCTTTGCCTCCCCCTTCCCTCATCCCATGTCTCTTATGAGGACGAGCCCCGTGCCGCAGGCTTGGTTCATCCAGATTCTTGTACAGTTGGAAACTGCAGTTGGTTCATGAGATGGTTGCTGTTGGCTGGACCTGGAAGGATTTGTGACCTGGCAGCTGTAACGGCTGAGAGATTTCTCTCCCCCTCCCCCCCATTGGTCAGACAGCTGCAGCCAGGGTGTTGCATGGGGCCAGAAATGTCTGTCTCTTTTTTTAAAAAAAAAATTAGAAATCTCATGTTGTAAATAAAATGCATATATATGCTTTAAGCCGGATTCAGGGTGTTTCTTGAATTGCATTTGGGTGTGTCTCCTCTGTGTCCATCCATCAACAGTCTGAGAAGTAGGTGAAGGGGTAAGATCCTAGAAGCCTTAAGCTATTGGTAATCCTAAACTTTGTGCATGGAAAGAAACGTACAAAAGGGTACCGGTTGACTCCGCTTGTCTGCTCACGGGATTTTGTTCTTTTCTCTTTCAGCTACCAGAACTTTTTAGTCACAGCAGTTTTTTTCACAGGCCGGTTCAGGAGTTCTGAGCCTCAGGACCTAGTTTCAGTGTCCATGTTACTCCCTGGAATATCATTCCACTCATTGTGTGTCTCAGAGCCAAGCTACAAGAGACGAATTACTCAAGGAGGAGCACATGAAGGGAGTCACAATGTTAGCCGGGGAGCTGAGTTTTAAGAGAGATCAGAACACTTTGTCAATTTCTCCTCTCTACAGAGCCAGGGAAGATCTCTCCTGAGAGGGTGTGTTAATTTCCTCTTTGCCTCCAAAGGCTCTATCAATTTCACCTCCCCTTCAAGGCTGGGAAGAGGAAATTAACAAGCCCTCTGAGCAGCCATCTTCCCAGGCTCTGTAGAGAGGGGAAATTGACAAAGCCTACTGATCTCTTTCAAAACTCAGCTGCTCAGAGGGTTTGTTAATTTCCTCTTCCCAGCCTAGAAGGGGAGGTGAAATTGACAGAGCCTTCTGGAGGCAAAGAGGAAATTAACACACCCTCTGAGCAGCCATCTTCCCTGGCTCTGTAGAGAGGGGAAATGGACAAAGCCTTCCGATCTCTCTTAAAACTCAGCTTCCCGGCTAACATTGCGACTCCCTTCACGTGCTCCTCCTCGTGTAATTCGTCTCTTGTCGCTTGGCTCTCAGTCCAGTCTCCTGTGTTTGTGGCAGGTTGCCAGTGAATGCCTGCTCTGTGGTTTGATATCCTCTGTTGTGCCCTGGGGCAATACTGACCGTTGGCTCTCTGCCTGCTTGTCCTTCGAAAGTTTTCAGAACCAGTTGCACCAATATAGTGACAAGAAAGCCGAGAGGTGGCTTGGTGCTCAACGAGCTCGTGCACCTGTGGCTGGAAATCCACCTGCTCTGCCCTGCCGCTGCTGCAGGGAATCCAGTGGCCCTTGTGATGGGTGGGTCCCTTTGGGTTGAGTAATCTGCATGCCATCCGTTGCCCCTCTAGCCCTGAGAAATGCCCTGCTGCCCGATAGGCGATGGGTGCACATGACTCTTCGGAAAACAACCCCGAAGTGGAAGGGGTAGAGGTCTGGTCCAGGGGTACATGACTGCCAGCCCTTCACATCTGATGAGGAAAAGAAGGAGAGACTCCCTTGGCATTGTTGTCCTTTGAGCAAACGGCAGGAAGATGTTCTGTGCCCGTGGTGCCAGTTCTGCTCCGGGGTAGGGGGGATAGGCTTAGCCCTCAAATGGTCTGATTTTGCCATGCTAAGTACTGTGGGGAGGGCTGTCTCCACATTTGGCTTTCTGCTATGCTAATGAGGGGTCTCTAAATTTTTTTTAAAACCCTGAATTACCATTTTTGGTAAAGCCATGTGGCCTCTTAGGCTTCAGCGTGTCTTAATCAAGCGTGTGCATGTGCTCTCTAAACAGTAAAAAGTCCATAGCACCTTTAAGACTAACCAACTTTATTGTAGCATAAGCTTTTGAGAACCACAGCTCTCTTTGTCAGATGCAACCATCAGGTTGCATCTGATGACGAGAGCTGTGGTTCTCAAAAGCTTACGCTACAATGAAGTTGCATCTGATGAAGAGAGCGGTGGTTCTTGAGAGCTTATGCTACAATGAAGTTGCATTTGACAAAGAGAGCTGTGGTTCTCGAAAGCTTATGCTACAATAAAGTTGGTTAGTCTTAAAGGTGCTACTGGACTCTACTATTTTGAGACTAGACTAAGACAGCTAACTCCTCTGGATCTCTCTAAACAAAAAACTGTCTGTTGGAACTTCTAATTGCAGACGTTTTATTTTGTCAACTAAGTCTGGTGTCCTCTGTCAGCTTAGTTAACTTTAAAGAGCAGTTGTTGATCGATAAACAGCCCTAGGAGAGTCCAAGTGGTCATCTTGCCCCCTGTACTATTTCCAACAATGGGCTGCCAGGTGTGTCCAGAAGATCGCAACAAGCAGGGCCTGTCAGAATAGCTGACCCCCTGAGGTATACTGCTTTGGAACACAGAGGTGCGATTTAGCCATCGTGGCTCTTGGCTGTAAAGCATTCTCCCCGTCCTATGAGTCTACCCTCTCCGCCAAACAAAGGGATCAGGTCTTACCTAGCTTTCTGCTTGCTGATTTCAGTTAACATGGATTTTGCAGGGGTGGGGAGCAGTATGTTTGCACGTTGCTTTCCACCTGGGATGGCTTAACTCCCCCGCCCACATTCGGGGCAATATTTGATCATGTGGCTCCTACATTCCTCCCTGGGAGGACGGAGACATGTATGCCGGCTAGAGTCTCTGAAGCAGTGGGGAATGAAAAAAGTTATCAATCCAGCTTCCTGGTTTTTGCTGTATATATGTGTGCACTGCCAACTGACCTTAATTTCTGAGATTTGACCAGATTGGGCTACACCAAGCCATACCACCCCCTAAATACCTTCCGTAAACATGCCTTTGCAATCGCATGTTTATCTTGCCCACCTTTCAAAGAGTTAGGCATGCATAGTTCTCCCCCATTTCATCTTCATAACATCCCTGTGAGGTGGGCTAGGTTGAGAGAGAGCTGTTGCTGAGCAGAGATTGAACCCCCGTCTCCCCAGTCGCAGGCCAGCACTCTGACCACTATACTACACTGCCTCTCAAATCCCTTTATTTGAAACATGTTGATTCTTCAACCAGCAATCCTGATGTTGCTGAATTTATTATAAAAGTTTTTTTTAAAGTCTCCCATCAAATGCTTTCAGTCAAGACTAATTTTTATCCCATCATCTGAAAAATAAGAGAAAATTGCTCAACGGCCTCTGGCTTCCAAGCCAAGGCTTTTAAACATCTGTAGTTCCAAGCACCTTCTTGACAAAGACCTTTATAATTTCTTAGGTCAGGGCAACTGCATTTGGCGTTTGCACAGGACCGGAAGGTGGAAAAGACGCCCTTGGGACTTCTGCTATGGAAAAAACTCAATCCATTAAATTAAGTGCTATCAAAGGCAGGCTAGACCCAGAGCGGTCCACATGAAATGATGTCCCTTGGGCGATATTATTATGGCTGGTTCACATGCTTTGCGAAATCTCCATATTTTGGACACTTTAACAGCCAACTGTGTTCACTGCCTACTTTCTTATGTAACCTTTATCTCATTACTCTTCTCTCGGAGAGATGCAACCTTTTGTGTTTTTTAGCTTTTTTTTTTTTGCATTTTTGTAACGTGTGCATTTTTCCAGCTTGTATATATTTAAAAACACAAAGTTTTACTGGAAAATCACCAGGTATTTTTTTCAGTTAGATCTTGAAAGTATTTGAGAGTGGTCATAGATCCAGAGGAGTTAGCCGTGTTAGTCTGTAGTTGCAAAATAGTAAAGAGTCCAGTAGCACCTTTAAGACTAACTAACTTTATTGTAGCATAAGCTTTCGAGAACCACAGCTCTCTTCGTCAGATGCTATCTGACAAAAGCTCATCCCCTACCACCAATTTTGTTAGTCTTAGAGGTGCTACTGGACTCTTGCTCTTATCTACTGCTACAGACAGACAAACACGGCTACCCATCTTGAGAATTAGATAAATTAGATAATCATCTTTGAGGAGATACAAACAGTAACGGTGGCTCTAGTAGTTATCATGACATTCTTGGAATTCGCCTTTTCAAGGCTGAGAGTGGAAGAAACACATGTAGCTTCGTGCGTGTGTTAAAAAAACTAGCTGACTGCAACTCTTTAATAACTTTCAAACTGCAACAGCTCAATGTAGCAGTATAAATAGAGATCGGAAAGTGTGTGAGATTTATGGGTAGAAATTGAACGATCTGGTTTAATGAAATAGTGTGCCAATAGGGTATTTCCAAAATTTCCCTAACAAGTCACATACGGTTTTCCTCCTCGGCCTCAGAATCAGCCATGCTCAGAAGGAGGCCCAGTTGTTTCAGGACGGGCCGACGGCTCAGAGGAAGAACATCAGCTTGGCACACAGAAGGTCCCAGGCTCAACCCCCATGACGAGGCCTGGGCAGTGGGTGATGTGAAAGAGCTCTCTCTGAGGACCCCGGAGAGCGGCTGCCAACCTGAGTAGGCAATACCGACCTTAACGGACCAAGGTTCTGAGTCAATCTACAAGGCAGCTTCATGCCCTGTTAAAGATGAAAAATCGTGAAATGCTCTGCGTTAAACAAAATAGTAAAGAGTCCAGTAGCACCTTTAAGACTAACCAACCTTGTAGCATAAGCTTTTGAGAACCACAGCTCTCTTCATCAAATGCATCTGACGAAGAGAGCTGTGGTTCTCGAAAGCTTATGCTACAATAAAGTTGGTTAGTCTTAAAGGTGCTACTGGACTCTACTATTTTGCTACTACAGACGAACATGTCTAACTCCTCTGGATCTATGCGTTAAACAAATGTCACACCTGTGTGTCCCCGTTTTTGGTTCACAAAGCCGACTGTTGGCAGCACCCCTGGGCCTGCTTACTTGGGAGCGAAACTCCATAGCACTTAATGGGACTCACTTCAGAGCACGTATGTATAGGACTAGGCTATTGGTTTCACGGGCACCTATCCTGTAACGGTGCTCTGCTGCTTCTGCTGGTTTGAGGGCAGACTTCCATTTCAGCCTGTGGTTTCTGGCCAAGGGTCGTGATCTGTCTGAGCTTTGCTCATCTCACTCCTGCAGGGGAGTCCGCTGAAGGGAGCACGGGGCTGTTCATTGGAAGGGTCTGCGGGCTTCCAGCTCCAACAGCTGGCTCGACTACAAACCTCTCCAGCTCAGTGTAGCCAGGTATGAGGGAAGAGTGACCCCAGGTACCCTGGCTTGTTTGCCAGCATCTTCCTTGCTCCTTCGCATTGGGCCCTTTCTGGAGTGTGCCTGAACTTGCTGCGGTGCTTGGCATGGGAAGGGCGAGCAAGAGAGAAAGCATCTAACCCAACCATTGTTAGAATTAATAATTAGCAGAGTTCAGGCAAAAGGAGGGTGCTGGGCCCAGCACCGGTTCTCCCTGGGCCACTCTTCAACCTGCTCTTAGACCTGGGACATTGCAAGATTTTCTGTAGCATTGGCAGCGTGGGCATCAATGCTGTGAAGGCCGGCTAGAGGAAGCAGAATTATGCGAAATAGATGCAAATGGCTATAATTTGCATAATGATGTGGTTGGCAGAACGTCCTGCTGCTAAAAGATCTGAGTACACAGTGGGGGAGAATGTGCAATCGTGCAAGGGAATGTGAGCCAGGGAGCAGGAGGGGGCCGCCAAGGAATCCGGGTATTATGACAGTGAAGGGCAGTGGAGGAAGAGGCCGTGAAAGGCTTCACAGCTATAAAAAAGAGTTTGCGTTGGACCCAGCAGGGCTGAGAATCACACTGTAGGGACCAGAGGAAGGGTGTGTTGTGTCTGGGTGAAGAGTCCAGTAGCACCTTTAAGACTAACCAACTTTATTGTAGCATAAGCTTTCGAGAACTACAGCTCTCTTCGTCAGATGCATTGCCAGCTTTCGAGAACCACAGCTCTCTTCGTCAGATCTGACAAAGAGAGCTGTGGTTCTCGAAAGCTGGCGATGCATCTGACAAAGAGAGCTGTGGTTCTCAAAAGCTGGCAATGCACCTGACAAAGAGAGCTGTGGTTCTCGAAAGTTTATGCCTCAATAAAGCTGGTTTCTCTTAAAGGTGCTACAGGACACTTTACTATTTTGCAACTACAGGCTAACACAGCTAACTCCACTGAGTGAAAAGAGCATCCAATGACTTGGGCGAGCAGATGATTGGTGGGAGATGGGGCACAGGAGGGCCAGAGGGGCTGGAGCTAGTGTGTGATTGGAGTACTGGGCTCAAACTGGAGATGATCTGAGTTCAAATCCTCATTGAGCCCAGAGGCTGACTGGGTCTCAAGCTGGGCGACCTCACTGGGTTGTTGTGATCATAAAATGGAGGTGGGGGAGGTCTATGCCATCAGAAGCTCCCTTTTTAGGAGGGGGGGATGGAACACAATAAATAGGGGATGGTGTTAAGCGAAGATTTTTGACAGGGCCTAATTCTGAAGTGAAGCGAGCTCCCTTCTTCATCACATGCCCCGTTCCTGGATTAAAAACAGCCGCGTTTCCTGTTGGAATGAGTTTCAGTTCTGTTTGGGGAGCAGGGGCCTTCTCTGCTCCCACCACCGTTCTATGAAGCATCTGTTCCAGAACCAGGGCTGCTGCAACCCAGGTGTCAAATAAACGAGCCAGCCCTGGGAGTCGGTTGCAGCCTGCAGCGGTCTGCAAGAACACCACCCTAGACTTTCAATGAGGCTACTCTTGAGTAGAGCGAGCTGCTGTGGCTTCTATCCAGGCTGTGGCTATAGCAACGATAGAACACAGACAGAAACACTTGCGTATCTTTTTTTTTTTTTAAAAAGGCATTGCACAGAGCAGTGTGCACGTGTTAAAGAATCTAAGCTGCTGTATCAGAGTAGTTTTAAAAAAAGATGATTGCACAATGTATGCATGCATGAATGCACCACCTTATTTTCTAAAAGGTGGTAGGCCACAGAGTTCCTGGAGATGGCACCCGCACTAATCCATGCTATGGGGCTGCAATTACTTAGGGGGTGAGATAAATCCACTCTGCAGTTGTTCAGAGGCACCCGCCAGGGATGTGTTAAAATTCATCACGAGCTATTTATTTGTGGCTCAGAAACAATTCCTCTCCATTCTTCGGCTGAAGTGTTTCAGTTCGAGGATGCTGATGGCCGGTCCCACAGACGCTCCTCTAAAATCCTTGTGCAGTGCCACCGTCCAGGTGGTAGAGATGGGTAACTTATGTGTGCCAGCCTGTTCCTCGTGGCATAACACATAAATATGTATGAGAAGGACTAGCAGTGCAGAGAGCGAGAGATGGACACAGCTATAACTTGCACACTCTAAAAATGTGCGTGATTAATTGGTTCTCTTGCACATTCCTGCCAACTCCCCGCCGTTTCTAAGCCTGCCAGCCAGCTAAAGACTTTTTAATTGATTTGCTTTTCAAAGATGTAAATGTATTTAAAAGCAAATAGCATTGCAAAACTTGAATAGCTGCCTTTACAATGTAGTTTTTTTTTTTGTAAGAGCTTAGAGGTTAGTTTTTCTGAAATCTAACTGTGATAAGGTAGGAGTCTGTCCTAACATTCCTGACCCGTTTTAATGTGTATCAGATAATAACAACAATATCATCAACAACAATTGCACTTATATACCGCTCTTCTAGACAGATTAGTGCCTCACTCAAAGCGGTCAACAAGTTAGTGTTATTTTTATCCCCACAATACAGCTGGGGATCTGGGCTGGGAGAAGAGGCTGACCCAAGGCCACCTGCTGTGGGAGTCGAACTGGCCGAGTGCTGATTCACAACCCAACCACTTAACCACTCTGCTACAGCAGCTTCCCTGTAATAATAACTGCACTTGTATCCTGCTCTTCTAGACAGATCAGCGCCCCACTCAGAGCGGGGAACTTATTCTTATCTCCACAATGCACCTTGGTAGCTGGGCTGAGAGGAGTGGCTGACCCAAGGCCACCTACTGAGCTCATGGCAGGAGAGGGATTCGAACCAGTAGACTGGTGATTTGCAGCTGAACCACAGATTTGCTTGCACACACATGCAAGGGTGGGATCCAACCCATGTTAAAAGTCCCATTGATTTCCATGGGGGCTTTGGCTTCTCCCACTGCTGTCTCAATGAGATTGAAGACAGGCCAGATGGTGCCGATGTGAGAGTACCGTTAACCACATATTGCTGGGGGAGGGAGAGAGAGACTAACTGAAGAGGGAGAATGGGAAGCCACAGACAAGGAGATTGCATTTTTCCATCCCCTTGCAAAAAAAAGAACTCTTCTCCAGTTGCCAGTTGTCCAGGCCATGGCCAGTTGAGGCAATATTGCGCTTCCTCTCAGCCTGCTACTCTGGAGCCAGAGATGCGGCTTGGAACTGTCAAGCAACTGCCTGGATCTAGGATGCGCAATGCTGACCTACAGGAGTGATTCGAAGCTTTGTGGAGCTCCAGCTTCATTGTGTGGTCCTTGGCTGTGGGATCAGTTATGGCCCTGGGCCGGTGGAAGACCTCGATCTACACCTGCCAGGCTTCAGGTGGGGACTTGAGATGCTCTGGAATTACAACCAGTCTCCATACACTAGAAATGACTTCCCCTGGAGAACATGGCAACTTGGGAGGGTTGACAGAAGGCAGGGCTTTTTCTGGGAAAAGAGGTGGTGGAATTCAGGACCGCACAATGATGTCACTTTGGTTCAGCTGGAACAAGGGGGGAGTTTTTAAAGTTTAAATCACCCTTGGCGAAAATGGTCACATGGCCGGTGGCCCCGCCCCCTGATCTCCAGACAGAAGGGAGTTTAGATTGCCCTCCGCGCAGTGACCATGTGACCATTTTCAAGAGGTGCTGGAACTCTATTCCACCACATTCCTGCTGAAAAAAAGCCCTGACTGTAGGGCATTACACCCTGCTGAGCTCCATCCCCCGAACTTTGCCCTCTGCAGGCTCCAGCTCCAAATCGCGAGGAATTTCCCCACCTAGCGGTGGCAACCCTAAGTGGGGGACCAGCCAAGGGATTCTCACACCACACTGGCTTTCATGAAGGCCAGGGCTAGGCCTCAGTGACAGAGCATCTGTTTGGCATTCCGAGGGTCACAGTGCCCGGCACCTCTGGTCAAAAGGACCAGGTAATGAGACAGGTAGCCTAGATCTTGATTCAGTCCAGCTGCATATAATCCATCAGTCTCTCTTTCCAATCTCCTTTTGAAATTCCTCTGCAGAATAAGGGCTGCTTTTAGGTCAGCAACTGAACGTCCTGGAAGTTGAAAATGTTCCCCCACAGCACTGCAATCAGCAACCGCGGCAGCCTGTTTCAAGAAAGAAAAGCTTCCTTGAAGTGGCCCTTTCCAGCATGGCAAGTCCTGCCCCTCCACCCCCTTCGCCCATTCATGGGGGCTAAATTTTCATCCATCATTCAAGCTTCAGTCATCAGGCCAGTGCATGCAGCAGCTCTAAAATCCAGAGGAGTTCGACGTGTTAGTCTGTAGTTGCAAAATGGTAAAGAGGCCAGTAGCACCTTTAACCAACTTTATTGCAACATCAGCTTTTGAGAACCACAGCTCTCTTCGTCAGATGCATTGTCAGCTTTCGAGAACCACAGCTCTCTCCATCAGATGCATCGTCAGCTTTTGAGAACCACAGCTCTCTTCATCAGATGCATCACCAGCTTTCGAGAACCACAGCTCTCTTTGTCAGATGCAACTTTATTTTAGCATAAGCTTTCGAAAACCACAGCTCTCTTCATCAGCTGCATCTTCAGCTTTCAAGAACCACAGATCTCTTCATCAGATGCATCGTCAGCTTTTGAGAACCACAGCTCTCTTCGTCAGATGCATCGTCAGCTTTCAAGAACCACAGCTCTCTTCGTCAGATGCATCGTCAGCTTTTGAGAACCACAGCTCTCCTTATCAGATGCAACTTTATTGTAGCATAAGCTTTCGAGAACCACAACTCTCTTCATCAGATGCATCTGCATCTGACGAAGAGAGCTGTAGTTCTCGGAAGCTTATGCTACAATAAAGTTGGTTAGTCTTAAAGTTGCTACTGGACTCTTTACTGTTTAGCAGCTCTAAGGATTTCTCAGCAGGCCGTGCCCCATCCACACAGCTGTGCCGAAGAAGATGGCAAACTTGGGCGTATTCTTTTTCTCCCCAGAACCATTGCGGGCCCCGCTGTTGTGCTCCTGCCACAGCCAGTTCTGCTGTTTCTCTCTTCTGTCCTCCCTGCTTCTTGCCTCCTCACCCCCCCCATTGTCATGGCTACCATCTTCTCCATCACCATGGCTACCACCCTCGCACTATTATTATCACCACCGTTTATAAACTATTGTTGCCACCCTTCCTCGTCCCTGTCATTTCTGCCAGCCCCTTTCTCACGGCCGTTTGGACCATCACCGTGACCTGTGTATTTTTAGCACAAGCGATTTCACCGCTGTCAGACTCGGAATATAATTCCCCCTGTTTGTAATAACAGTGGATGAACCCCGCCCCCCCTCCACACACACATACATACAAGTCCCAAATATGCCAACTTCATTTTCTGGGGGTGAGCCAGGCTCTCCGAAATTACAATGGTTTGTCTCTGCCCTAGAGTAGCCCTTTCTCTCATTGGACTGGGAAGGTGTGGCTTAACGAGGGTTGCCAGCCTCCAGGGGATGGCTGGAGATCTCCACGAATTACAACTGATCTCCAGGCCACAGAGATCAGTTCCCGTGGAGGAAATGGCTGCTTTGGAAGGTGGACACTATGGCATTACCCCTTGCTGAAGTCCCTCCCCTCCCCAAACCCCACCCTCTCCAGGCTCCGCCCCCCCCCCCCCCAATCTCCAGGAATTTCCCAACCTGGAACTGGCAACTCTACTGCCCCATCATGCAAGCACTGTAGGGTGTGTTTTATTCCAAGGGTTTAGCAAATGAGACATGGTTTAGGTTGATTCCTTCCATAGTTTCAGGATAAGGTCCACTATATCCACAGGAGCTTCGCTTTGGCCTGAAAAACCATCTCTTCAGGTGTAGCAAAATTAAATCAAGATGCATCTGGCTATTTCTCCGAATCAGATTCCTAGCAAAAGTTGACGTGGATTCTTTCACCCAGCGCAAGAATACCCCTCCCCCAAATTTTATCTTCCCCTGAGCAGAGTTACCGCTTGTCAAGATCTTATGTCTGGTTTACTATCAGCTCCACTGAGCCTGGATTAGGAAAATGGGATGGTGTATAATTTTATCTGAGCGGCAGCCTTTTTCTTATTAGTTGAGCAATTGCTGGCCATCAAAGCTGGTTCCATCAGAATCCCATTTTCGGACACAGATAGAAATTTTTATGGAATGTTATTTTGGAATACCAGGTTAGCACAAAGTCTGACCCACTTGTCCTCTGTTGGCTGTGGGTTTCCTTAATATTACTGCTTGAGAACATAAAATATAAAACCCTTTCTTATTTATGCCCTAACTGTGATCACATTTTTATTGTAACCCTTTCAAAATGGATTGGAGCTCATTTTTGTGTGCGCAGCTTCTATTTAGTAGTAGCTGGAACAGAATTCAGCCTGCTGTGAGAGCTTTGCAAATTAGTTATGTCTTATGTTTCCGTAGGGCCCGAGACTGGATAGAAGGCCAGCCATAGGCCTGCAGAAATCTTCCTACAGAGCAGCAACGTGCTTTTTAATAGCATCATTATCCGGAGATGGATGTGATTATTCCTTTTTTTGCGCTTTCATTGTAATGTAACTGTGTATATTTTGATGCTACATTTTGGTCTATTTTTGGGAGACAGTGATATATAGACAGTCCCAGGAACGAGTTCCCACCTCACAGCAAGTGACACCCCCCCCTTCCCAATCTTCAGCAACGATGTTGACACAGCACATCAGAACTTGATTTCTGCTATGAGAGATGCTCCCATGTGCAGGGACTTTACTGACCCTTGAGATGTTTAACATTTGAGAAGAGAAACTCAAGAATAAGATGGAAAGCTCCAGTGCCCACTGACGATAATTTGCTCACTTCTGCTGTAAATGCCCCAGACTCCCAGCCACTGATCACGTTGATTTTCACTGTGTAGTCTCTGGGTGTGCAAGGTGGACTATAAATAACAACAAGAACAAAGAGTACATGCTCTAGCCTATGGAAGCTCCACAGCTGATGGAGTCAGTCCACAGATTGACTCCCCAGGGATATTGAGTCTAGGCAGCCATGTTTTTTTCTTCCAGCAAAAAAAAAAAAAGGTGGGGGAATATGTGGCTCCACAAATACTTCTTTGGTGCAAAATAGTAAAGAGTCGAGTAGCACCTTTACGACTGATCAACTTTATTGTAGCATAAGCTTGCATCTGACAAAAAGAGGTATGGTCCTCAAAAACTTATGCTACAATAAAGTTGGTTAGTTTTAAAGGTGCTACTAACCAACTTAAAGGTCTTAAAGGTGATACTAACCAAAGGTGCTACTAACCAACTTTATTATGGCATAAGTTTTCAAGAACCACAGCTCTCTTCGTCAGATGCATCGTCAGCCTTTGAGAACCACAGCTCTCTTCGTCAGATGCATCTGCCGAAGAGAGCTGTGGTTCTCGAAAGCTTATGCCACAATAAAGTTGGTTAGTCTTAGTGGACTCTTTACTCTTTTGCATCTACAGACTAACACGGCTAACTCCTCTGCTTCTTTGGTACAGAAGTTTTTCTGCTCCAGGCCTTGCTCCTTTGCATTTATTGACTTAGAATTAGAGCACAGCTGTCCACCCTCATGGATGCAGCAGAATCTAGTCTACTTCATTGGATGGGGCAAATAATAAATCAATTAGCCTTTGCCAACTCTCAATAGCCTTTTTAAAAAAAAGTGTGTTTCCTTGTGACAGGGAGGGGGTAAGGGAACAGTCCAGATTCTACTGTGTTTGTAGCTGGAGCCTGGTCTTCGGCAGGTTAGAATTCTTCTTCTTTAAGTGTAGGGCTTCTTGTTTTATAATTTACTGGAAAGCAACCCTCTATTTTGGGCGGGCTCCTCTATTGTACAAATGGGTGGAGTTTCTAGGTGCCTGGAGTAGGGGCAAGAACATTACATTTATACCCTCCCTCGCTGGATTCTTGTGAATGCTATGTCTTTGTAAACTTGTGTTTAATTAACCTTATGGCATTGTTTATGGAAATATCCTTGATATTGACTGTAGTAATCTCACACAGGGTAATCCCCCTTGAGTCTCAGTGAGGAAGGTGGACTATAAATGACATAAATAAAATAAAATAAATGAAAACATTTAACAGTTCATGATCCTGTGGCTGGGTCTGGAGGAGATACTATTGAACCAGACCTTTTGATTATCATGTGAAGACATTGCGGTCACTCTAGTGGCCAGGAAGCCACGAAGTTAGCATGAGATGGGAGGAAAGGAAATCGGTTTCGGGTTTTTATTTATCAATGAGATGAGTGGTGGGTGATTGACAGCAGAGGCACACTGCAAGCAGGAGTCTGTGTTGGGTGTGCCTATGCAAAGGTACAAATCAAAATGAACTCAGAAGCCATCGTCTGAGAAGAAGCATGCGGAGCTGAGTCCCCCATAGGTTCCAGGGAAAGGTGCTTGTATATGATATTTGATTGTTATTTATTCTGTATTGCTTGGCCTGGTTGTAACCCGTCCTGAGCCCGCTTGGGGAGGGCGGACTAAATATCTAATATAATAAATAAATACATAACTAGGCGGAATGACTTCAATGGCTTTAAATGATACATTCTGGAAAAATGAATCAAGGGTGTGGCCATTCAAGTAAATACGGACGCGGGAGCCAATGGTGTGTTTGCAGGGCGGGGCTATGCAGATACAGTGGTTTTGGCAAACCAATAGCTTGAATCAGTAGCGCGGCCACGCAAATCCAGGAGAGCACAGTGGCTAAAGTGTCTGGAGGCGTAGCTATGCAGATATTTTCCTTCACGGGCCAATGGATTGGGCCAAGGGCGTGGCCAAACCCGAGAAACCAGGGCAGGCGAGCCAATGGCTTACGATCATGCAAATAGAGCAACAGAAAGGCCAATGGGATTCAACCCGAGCGTGTAAAAGAATACCAACCGGCCGAACTAAGGGGGCGTGACTTTTTAAAACCAAGCGGAATCTGGTGGGCCAATGCCGTTTCTGCAAAAGATATTATGCAAAAGACAGCGAAGGCGAGGGGCCAATGGTTTCAATGGAGGGCGCGGCCATGCAAACGAGGACAGCGCCGAGGGGCCAATGGTCGGCGCGAACGGCGGCGGTGATGCAAATCGGCCCCGGCAGGGTAGCCAATGAGCGCGATTATGCAGATGAGGCGGTGACAGCGCCGGAGCCGCAGCCGCCCGAGCGCGCCGGGGCTGCTTCGCGCTGCGCTTTCGGGAGTCGGGCTGGGAGCCGCCGGTCCGCGGGGCGAAGATGATCCGGGCGTTCTCCTTCCCCGTCAGCCCGGAGCGGAGCCGGCTGCGCGGCTGGCTGGAAGGCACCCTGGCCGGCTTGTGCGAGCTGCATCTGCTGCGGGAGCGCCAGGAGCGCCGAGTGCGGCAGGCGCTGCGCATCGCCGCCGATCCCGCGGCCAAGCAGGGCGATGGCGAGCTCGGAGGCGGCGGGGAGCCGGCGCCGGAGGACCAGCTGGTGAGTGCGCGCCGCGGGCCCCCTTGCAGGGACCCCGCGCCGGGGGAACTGCCCCGCCGAGTGCTGGGATCGGGGGCGGGGAAGGCCAGGCAGAGAGGAGCCCCCGAGAGGGCCACGCTTTCCCGGGAGCAAGCGGCCCCGCTCTTCCCCAGCCAAGCGCGCCTTTGCCGGAGAGGGACCCGCCTGCCTTTCCCTCGCCCCTTGCCAAGCTGCCCGAACTGTAGCGGGGCAGGGGGAGAGGAGCAAGTCTGTGCCCCGGGCGAGGGGTTTTTCCTCTCCCGCAGCTGGGGAAAAGGGGAGAGCTTTTCTGCAGTGCTCTGAATGGGTGGGGGGCTCGCAAAAAGGGAGGAGGGTCGTGCATGGGCGCGCCCCCCTTTGCACCGCGCAGAGGAGTCTCCTCCTTGGGGTCTCGGCCCGGGAATCCGGGTCCCGGTGGGCGAGGAATCGGGCACCTTTGGGTCAGCCCAACGGGGATGGGTGTCGGAGCAGCGGGGACGGATTCCTCAGCCCGGTGGCTGGTGGGCTGCCGCCGGGAGGTTGCAAGAAGTTGTGGGGTCCCTGGGAGAGGTCCTGGCTAAGACGCCTGGGTTCTCTTCCCCAGATGGATAGAGGGGTCTTGGCTAGGACGCCTGGGTTCTCTTCCTCAGATCTATGGAGGGGTTCTGGCTAGGACGCCTGGGTTCTCTTCCCCAGATCTATGGAGGGGTTCTGGCTAGGACGCCTGGGTTCTCTTCCCCAGATCTATGGAGGGGTTCTGGCTAGGACGCCTGGGTTCTCTTCCTCAGATCTATGGAGGGGTTCTGGCTAGGACGCCTGGGTTCTCTTCCTCAGATCTATGGAGGGGTTCTGGCTAGGACGCCTGGGTTCTCTTCCTCAGATCTATGGAGGGGTTCTGGCTAGGACGCCTGGGTTCTCTTCCTCAGATCTATGGAGGGGTTCTGGCTAGGACGCCTGGGTTCTCTTCCTCAGATCTATGGAGGGGTTCTGGCTAGGACGCCTGGGTTCTCTTCCCCAGATCTATGGAGGGGTTCTGGCTAGGACGCCTGGATTCTCTTCCTCAGATCTATGGAGGGGTTCTGGCTAGGACGCCTGGATTCTCTTCCTCAGATCTATGGAGGGGTTCTTCCTCAGATCTATGGGGGGGGGGGTTCTGGCTAGGACGCCTGGGTTCTCTTCCTCAGATCTATGGAGGGGTTCTGGCTAGGACACCTGGGTTCTCTTCCTCAGATCTATGGAGGGGTTCTTCCTCAGATCTATGGGGGGGGGGTTCTGGCTAGGACGCCTGGGTTCTCTTCCTCAGATCTATGGAGGGGTTCTGGCTAGGACACCTGGGTTCTCTTCCTCAGATCTATGGAGGGCCTTTGGGCCATACTTTGGTAGGCTGGACAAAAAGAGGACAGCATCTGGATTCTCCGATGTAGCCACTGCTCAAAAAGGGACAGAGTTTCTTACTTCAGGGGGGCCTGCTCTCTGCTCTCGTTATTATTATTCGTTCATTCCAGGGGGGTAGTTGTGTTCGTTGCTGGCAGCCCAATAAAACTTGAGCCCAGTGGTGCCTTGAAGACTAACATTTATTTCAGTGTTCCTCTCCCCATGCACGTGCCTCTGAATCCTGTTTTTATTTTGCTTTTTAAGAAAAGGAAAACAGGTACTGATGTTTTTCCTAGGGGTGAGTATGGTAGTGATGTAACTTGGGGAACTCTCTGCCACAGGACTAGAAATGGGTCACATAGTCTGAAAAGCTCCAATCATTCACATTTTTGTTTCTGACATGTCTTGATTGCTTGTTCTTATATCTGACAAAGGGAGCTTCATCAGAAAGCTTATAGCTTGGTAGTAAAGAGTCCAGTAGCACCTTTAAGACTAACCAACTTTATTGTAGCTTAAG
The DNA here is from genome assembly GCF_028583425.1 of Eublepharis macularius. Lineage (NCBI taxonomy): Eukaryota > Metazoa > Chordata > Lepidosauria > Squamata > Eublepharidae > Eublepharis > Eublepharis macularius. Next base: position 55,962,329 of record NC_072804.1, on the reverse strand, counting down.
CTTTCGAGAACCACAGCTCTCGCATCTGATGAAGACAGCAGTGGTTCTCGAAAGCTTATGCTACAATAAACTTGGTTAGTCTTAAAGGTGCTAAGCACTTGAAATTTCAGGTTTGGTGGATGGGTGTCATTGTGCTATTAAAGGCTTGCAGCCAACAGCTATTAGCTCTCACTGATTAATAGAGCCTCCATGTTCATGAGCAATCTCTCTCTAACTGCCTGATAATAAGGCAGGGCCCGGCCATCTGTTTCATGCTGGCCTCAGTTGGGAAACAGCTGCACTAGGCAGGTATTGATCTGACCCAGCACTTCTTACGTCCTGCTGCCTTTGAAAATCTTTTTACATTTCTGATGTACAGATTGAGAAGGAATAAGGGGAAAGGAACAGCTGACATAGGGCAAGACAGTTTCTAGCTGGGCTTGGAATCCCTCAACTTCTTGGTGCATCAGGCTGCTATTCTGAGCGAAGTAGTTTTAGGGGGGGACTGCTAAATCTCTTCTCTCCCGATAGTCTGAATTTTTGGTACATTTTCGGTACAGGCATGTGTATAAACTTTTATATCCTGTCTTCCTGAAGAATCCTGGAAATTGCAGTTTGTTGAGTGGTTAGAGAGACAGAACTATGATTCCTGGGGCTCCTTTAAACTGGATTAAATCTGTAATGTAGGTGCTCCCAATACATTTTGGGAACCAGTACTCTAACCAGAACCTCTTTCCCCATGTCTTTTTCCAGACCTTTTGTTCTGGCCACTGACTGTTCAGTGGGACCAGAGGCAGGGACTTTTCAGTGGTGGCCCCTCACCATTGGAAGACTTCCCCTTCGAGGCTCAGCTACCATCAGTTTTGTAGTCCTTTAGTTACCAGACCAAAACAATATTTTTTTAGACTCAGACTTTTAGTTGAAATACTCTGTCTTATTAAGCTGTTTTATGGATATATCATTTTAGGCTGCTGAATGTTTATTTATTTATTTATTTGATTTATACCCCACCCTCCCCACAGATGGGCTCAGGGCGGCTAACAACATTAACAAATACATTACATGTTTTACTGCTTGTTTTTATGCCCCAGACTTTTTTTTTGATGAATTGTTTTTTATTGATAAGGTGTATGGTGTTTTTTATGATTTTTACTTTTTACTTGACGAGCAGGTCTCTGGAGAGGTGACACATCCATTTTATCAATAAAAGCCTGGCCACCTTACTTTATCCATAGCGGTGGGAAAGGCTTGTGTTTATGCACATCTGCTTCTAATTTGTCAACAAGTATTTTGTGGTGGCAGATCTGTGTGGGATCCCTATAGCCGTGTTTGTGTGGCTAGAGTTGGATTGGCCGGGGCCGTTCCTACAGCCGGACTTAGCTCAACATGCCAGAGACAATGCAGAATCACAGGCTTTGGTGCTGGTTCTTTTGCACTGTGTGGAAGGCTGTCGGATCTGTCGCTCTTCTTGTGTGTCAGAACTAGACACTTAAAAGGCAAATGACAACACCAACCTTGCTGGCGCCATTCCCAGTTTTCATTTTTCTGGAGAGACATGGAGAGCTGCCTGATAGACAGACCTTCTGCTCTGATCGCTGGTTCCTTAGTGGGGCTTGTTCTGTAGCTGAATCCCAGTTGTCTTTTGATGCTGGCTGTGATTAAAAATGCTTATCTTGGTCAGAGATATGGGCAGAGAATGACCTCTAAAAAGCGTAGGTCACAAAAATGTATAAAACCCTGGATGGTCTGGGTAGGCTAGAAAAAAAGTCTTTTTCTTGATGCTAAAACTTTTCACACAATGCGTAATTATGGAATTCACTGTCATGGGATGTTGGCACAGAAATAATCAGGAGTCATGTGGGCTCTTAAAGACTACGCTTTTATTCCAGAGTGTGTTTCTGTGCACTACAGAGCGCCTCCTTGGTGAGATGCATGCCGAGGGTCCTCACTAGAAAGGCATTTATAGATGAGGTTTGGGTTAGATAGTGTTAAAAAAGGATTAGAGACTTCTCGTGATGGAACTTCCACGTTCAGGGGCAGTGTATCTTGGAATGCCCAATGCCAGGGCAGGCAGTTGCCGTTGTATCTTGCCTGTATTATTTCTCCGATATTGGTCACTGTTGGAAACATGATGCTGTACTTGATGGATCTTTCGTCTGTTCTGGCAAAACTCCTCTTAGGGAGGCGGCTACATTACAGCTGTTGTGAACAGCAGAGAAAGTCATGGAGGACAAGGCGAAAGATTGGTGGGCATTTGAACAGGTGAGGTCATTTGGCATGACCTGGGAGCTACCTTGTGGAGAGCAAAACTTTAAGCCTTTACAAAACCCAGGGCTTTTTTTCAGCCAGAATGCGGTGGAACGGAGTTCCGTCACCTCTTGAAAATGGTCACATGCGTGGAGGGCGATCTAAACTCGGCACGGAGGGCGATCTAAACTCCCCTCTGTCTAGACATCAGGGGGTGGGGCCACCAGCCATGTGACCATTTTCGCTGAGGGAAGTTTAAATTTTAAAAAACTCCTCCCCTTGTTCCAGTTGACTCAAAGTGATATCATTACGCAGTCCTGGAAGCGTGCATGCACTTTGTACATGCACATGTGGTACCAGGGGCACCACCTCCCACCAGGAGTTGGCAACACCCTGAGCTCCACCACCTCTTTTTCCAGAAAAAAAGCCCTGACAAAACCTGTCCCACCAGGTGCAAAAATGCGCACTGAGAGATGTCCATTCTGCATACACTCAGAAGCCGTCTACTCCGGTCAACCTAAGGGAGGCAAGAAACAAAAGTCCACCCGTTTTTTATTGAAGTTTTCTTCTGGGATGTTTGGAAAGAGCTGATACAAACAGTTCAAGTAGTACACTATAACGACTTGGGTCCTCCTGGGCATTAAGAATTGGCCAGAGTGCCCTTTTCTAAGGTAATGCCCTTCCTTGCTCGATGCAACAGATTGTGGGGGAGTTGCTCCTTTTTTGCCTTCTTGACATGGGGATGAAGGGAGAGTAGCCACCGACGGATTGTTGCTCCTTGTGTGAAAATGGTGCTTTAACCGGACCAGTGTTTTTGGACGGGGCAAGACAAAATGTCCTAACAGACGTGCTGATCGTTCATCTATGGTCAATAAACACCACCAAATAGGGTTGCCAGCTCTTTCCAGGCACACATCTGAGAAGAGGACGACCCCACCAAAGGTTCAAGACAGGCTCAGCCCACTCACCTTGGGGTGAGGGAAGTGGGGTCAAGGGGTGGAGCCTATGTGCCGCAGGACAGGAATCACTTATTCACTTATGGGCCGGCGAATAGTGAAGGTGGGAAGATTTGTATCATCGGGCTTTTTGGAATATCTTTATTTGCAGTTCCTCATTCTATATTCTCTAATGCAAGCGCATATACTGATGATACTTGAAAATGCTGCGCGCCCCAGAATAAGCTTTGGAACAGTACAGATCATGCGTTCCTCGACCTCTGGAGAGTCTTTTTGAGGGAAGGGGCCAGAGGCGAGAGAATGGCCCAGATACGGATCTGTCGCTGTCAAAGGGGGGAATCCCTTAGGTCTAATTGCTGCAGCCCCCTCCATGATTAAGAAATGCTTACTTCTGAGGGTAGCGGCCCATATTTTGTGGCCCGCTGATGAAACGGCTGCTCGTCTGTGGTTAAGCATGAAATATTCATGCCGAGAAAGAACTGTGTTTTATTTATTTATTTTAAATCAAGATTTTTCCAAGTTAAAAATAAAGCCAATGGCAATCGTATAGCCCACAGAGTCTAGAATTTTGCGTTCAGAGTGTGAGATAGGGTTGCCAGCTCCAAGTTGGGAAATTACTGGAGATCTGGGGGTGAAACCTGGAGAAAGTGGGGTTTGGGGAGGGAAAGGACCTTGGCATGGCATAATTCCATAGTGTCTGCCCCCCAAAGTAGCCATTTTCTCCAGGGGAACTGATCTCTGGCCTGGAGACCAGTTGTAATTCCAGGAGATCTCCAGCCACTACCTGGAGGCTGGCAAACCTAGTGTGAGAGGAATAAACTGGGCTAGTTTGGCAAGACTTTCTTAATTCTGACTGCGGTTCCCCCCCCCCTTAGAGGGGTGTGTGTGTGTGTGTGTGTGTGTGTGTGTAAAGAGAAGGAAGGAAGGTGGTAAAGAAGGAAGAGTGGCTCTGTTTTGTAAAAGGAGAGAGATGGGGGACCCAGTATGCTTAGAAGCTCATTTATTTCCCCAGTCTCCTGGAAGCCACCATATAATTGGCAACTGCTTCTGAACATGTGCAGAGAACACTGCTTTCCCCATGATTTCTGGTCCCTCTAACAGATGTTGGATTGAGGAGTTAGCAGACTGGAATATTTGTGGACGAACGGCCGCCACAAATCTCTCAGTCTCTTCCTGCTTCCAATAAAGCTTACCCAGGTATTTTACTGATTTTAATAAAAGATTTTGCTTCATTTCTCTCTTTCTCTACAAAAAAAAAATCACCCTATCTGATTTAATTAAACTCACTGGCACATTTATGAAACTGCTGTCAAAAATCCCAGCAAGCGTGTTTTGGCGAGGGGATTAGCGGAGCGGAGCAAGCAAGAGTCAGCCAATGAAGGTTTCTGCTTTGCATATTAATATGCTGTGTATGTGCGCGTGCATATAGTACCTCTCACACACAATTTCTAAAGGGGGAGGGGGCTTGAAGTTTTTGCATGCGCCTTGTTTGATCGATGATAGCGCACCAGAGTCAACGATTTCCCTGTATCTGGTAACAAAAGTGCTAAGAAGGGCAGATTCTATAATAGTTCCTAAAATACTGAGTTTTTTGGGAGGGCTGCTTCAGAGTCTCCTTGAACTTGTTCAAGAGGTGTGAGGTCATAGCCTCTTGCCAAAATCAGAGGCTCTTAACTTTCTTCTATCTGTGATCCTGGGGTAAGCAATTGTTTACAAGGTTGTATCCACCAGTGGTGGAAATCGCAAGTTCTCTGAAGACACATAGGCCATTTCCGAACACGTTGAATAATGCACTTTCAATGCACTTTAGCAATCCTTTGGAACTGGATTTTTTGTTCCACACATGGAAAAGCAGTTCCAAATGTTCACTAAAGAGTATTGAAAGTGGATTATCCAACGTGTGTGGAAGCAGCCATAGTGACCTGTGAACAACCTTTCAGTGGAGTTATGTGTCTGCATGTTACAGGGAAGACCAAAAAAAAAAAAATCAGTCCCACAGCAGGGCTTTTTTCCAGCTGGAACGTGGTGGGACGGAGTTCTGGAACCTCTTGAAAATGGTCACATGGCCGGTGGCCCCGCCCCCTGATCTCCAGACAGAGGGGAGTTTAGATTGCCCTCCGCGCCACTGGCACGGAGGGCAATCTAAACTCCCCTCTGTCTGGAGATCAGGGGGTGGAGCCACCAGCCATGTGACCATTTTCGCCAAGGGTGATTTAAACGTTAAAAAACTCCCCCCTTGTTCCAGCTGACCCAAAGTGACGTCACTGTGCAGTCCTGGGAGCGTGCGCGCACTTTGCGTGCGTGCATGTGATACCAGGGGCACCACCTCCCACCAGGACCACCCTTGGTCCCTTTCCCCCCTTTACTCCCGGCTTCCACCCTTCTTTCCATAAGGCCTATCTCCAAGCCCAATGACTTTTCTCATTTTAGCCATCTTTGCTCCTAGGCCTCAACTCTTTGTATCTCCCTCTCCATCCCGATAACAACATGCACCCACCCAATCCTTTCCTTTCATACTTCTTGCAGAAGTTGCATTGTTTGTGAACATTCCATCACTTACCTATTCTCCTTGAGCACGTCGACTTAATTCATGAAGGCTGAAGAAGCTTCGCCAGTGGAGATGTGTCTGTGGGCTGACAGGTGACAGGCAGCCGATTGCACATGATTTGTGTATAAATATCTTGGTAGCTGCATCACCAGACGGGACTAGGAATCCTTTGTCTGCACACAATGTCTTCTCTGTCCAGTGGACAGTGTTCAATACAAGCAAAGTCTCCACTGTTCCTCATTTCTAAAAAGCTGCCCGCTTCTTGTCTCTAATAGGATGCACTTGGCTACTTCTGGTGCAGGACTGCCTCCCTCCTCCTCCTGCAGTGGCCTTGTTGGTGTCTTCGGAGCATTCACAGGGGAAATCCAAGAGTCTATGAGGGGTCAGGCAGAGCAGAGCCGGTGGCTACTAACAGGGCTGTTAAGAGCCAGCATGGGCCCCACACTGTTAGGCCACTGAGCCCCCCGGATCACATGAAAACGGCTTTCTCAGCTGCATCGGCCTCCAGAGTGACCAGGGACCTTGGAACTGAGCCTCCTACTTCTTAGTAGCCTTGCCAACTAGACTGGACTTTGTAGCCAAGGTGTTTCCGCCCAAGTTGGGAAATTCCTGGAGATTTTGGGGGTGGAGCCTAGAGAGGGTGTGGTTTGGGGAGGGGAGGGGCCTCAGCGGGAGTATAATGCCGTAGAGTTTACCCTACAGAGCAGCCATTTTCTCCAGGGGAACTGGTCTCTGTTGCCTGGAGATCAGTTGTAATTCCAGGAGATCTCCAGCTACCACCTGGAGGCTGGCAACCCTATTCCAAGAGGAAGAGTTGGATTTCTTGGCTTGCGTTTCTTGCCAGTTCTGAAGAACTGTCTCCTCCCATGCAATCCAGTTTACTGGTTGGATTGCCTGCGTCTCAAGCCCTGCTCTCTGTGCCTTCGCAGGTGAGGCAGGTGGCGACTGGAGACAGGGCATTTTCTGTGATGGCACCTTGCTTTCGGAATGCCCTCCCCCTTGACGCTCGCCTGGCATCTGTTTTATTTTCTTTTAGGTGCCAGGACAAAACGCAGCTTTTTACCCAGGCTTTTGATTAGAGGTTTTATTGCAGCAGCTTCTTAATAGCCTGCTTTCATTTCATAGATAGTTTGGCGTAGTGGTTAAGAGCGCGGGACTCTAATCTGGAGAGCTGGGTTTGATTTCCCCACTCCTCCACTTGAAGCCAGCTGGGGGACCTTGGGTCAGTCACAGCTCTCTCAGAGCTCTCTCAGTCTCACCCACCTCACAGGGTGTTTTGTTGCGGGGATAATAATAACGTACTTTGTAAACCGCTCTGAGTGGGCATTAAGTTGTCTGGAAGGGCAGTATATAAATCGAACGTTATTGTTATTATTATAGACAGCTTTTATGCTGTTTAAGTCATTGGCTGGTTTTATTTATTTATTTATTTACGTCATTTATAGTTCTCTTTTCTCCCTGAGACTCAAGGTGGATTACACAGTGGGGGTCAATACAGTCAATATCAAAGATATTTCAACAAATATGTAAGGGGGTATAGACATGAAAATTTGCAGAGATTGAAAAACCGCCCAAAATCCGAATCAGAGCTGAAGAAATGTTGAAACAGAACATAAGCAATTCCATGACTGACATTTTAAACAACAGAGTTGCAAGCTGCCTCGACCGCGACCGAAGAGGTGGCCTAGAAATATCCCAAATACTTGCAGCCCCTTCTTACATGCCCAGGGAAATGCCAATTGTCACCTTGGGGCCAGGAAGCAATTTTCCCCAGGCCAGTTGGGCTAGGGATCCTGACAGTGTTTTGCCATCTTCTGGGCATGGAGCAGGGGTCCCTGGAGGTGTAGGGGGGAAGGGGAGGTAGTTGTGAATTTCCTGCATTGTGTAGGGGGTTGGACTAGATGACCCTGGAGGTCCCTTCCAACCCTATGATTCTATGAAATAAATATAGAAAAAGTCAAGCGGTGTTTGGATGCCAGCCCTGTCTCCTGAGAAGTCCTACCAGTCCTGCTCCCCAATCGCTCACTGAAACAGGATGGATATTTTGAGAAGCGGAGTGGTTTATCTTAGCAGACTTCCTTATTTAATGTGTTCTTATTGTAGACTTATTGATTGCAGGCAGAATGCGAATGGGAGGGAAATGTGATTCTAAATATCAGGGGATTGCTGTGTTTTGATTTCTGATGTTGTAAACCATGCTGAGTCTGTATTGAGCGGAAGAAACTGGGTTCCTAGTGCCATAAAGCGAGCACTAGATTTATGCCACCTCTCCAATAATGTGTTTGAATTCAGTATCTCCCCGAATGCTAACTACAAAAATTGCATTGAAAAGTGGCAGACCAGCAGTACAAAACATCAATAAAACAGACCTTGCTGGACAGCACAACAATGTTGAAAACAAGTTAATGTTTTGCCAAGCCCCTATCTCATAATCCTAATAATGCTTATCTCTGAAAAATCCCATTGCAATTAGAAAACATTTCAGTAAGTCTTCCCAGTTGACACACAATAACCACATAACAGATCTAAAAGTAAGACCCTAAAATATTTCAGAGGGCCAGCATAGACCAATTGTTCTCACAATGTCTCCTAAGGTCATAAATCCAGTGAACAATTCAAGGCTCAAAGCATTAGTTAACGTGGAGTCTCTCTGTCGCATCTCTGCCTGATTAAGCGCCTAGCCGCCTTATCATCCTGTGCTGGGGAATGGGTAATTTCACCACGTCTCTGTGATAGGGTCATTCAATCTTCCCTGACGCAGAGAGGCCACAGAATGAACCACCCAGAAAAAGAGGCTGCCTGTTGTATCTCTGCATGCACAATTGTTCTGCGCTCACTTTCCTGCAATCAGGAGGCCTGCTCAGGGCACAAAAGGTGGGCTCTTGCCCACTATACAAATAAAAACTGTTCCGCTGTTAAAGAGTTTTGTGAAATGATGAAAACAAAATTGAGCCGGTCCACCGGGAGTTGTATCCTGCATGCTTTCATTAAACCCTTTCTATTGTGAGTGTGCACATGTGCAAAAATGCACATATACGCCCTCTTGCCTTCTCTCTGCCTCCACTATAGAATCAGGGTGTAATATCAGCTTGGACTTGCTTATTTGGAATGTCAAGGCTCAGATCCAGAATATGCGAAGTAACAGCAGAGAGCCACTGAGCATGCACTAAGTACATTTTGTTCTCCAGCAACTGAACTGCATACCCTGTGCAGTTTTGACTTCCAGGGAGCCATTCGGAAGACTTCTCCCCTGGCTCCTTGAACGATTGCCTGGAATTGCTGTTTTCTGACAGGGAAGACCCGACTTTTAATGCAAGGTGGGTGCTGGAGTCTTGCTTTGGAGCAGAAATTGCGTTCAGTGTGTGCTCATGAGCCTTGGTGTCATCTTTCCTTGTTGCATATTCCAAGGCTGAACCCCAGCTTTAAAAACATTTTCAAAGGCTGAGTTCTCACTCAAAGGACATGAGTGCTTGCCAAATAGCAGAGACGTGCTCTCCCCCCCCCCATTTAAAAAAGAAGACACCCTGTTATCCTAACTCCTGGAATGGTTCCCTTTCCAAGAGAATCAGAGAAGCCCTCCCCGCTTGCAGTTGTGCAAAAGTCACTGCACCCATCATGCTTCCTGATGAGTAGTACCAGTACAGAGAGAGTCAATAGCCAAAGAATATATCGTGACGTACTAACTAAACAGTAATCAATTTTCAAATATAAATGTCTTATTATTTGTAATAAATATTTTCTTGTTCACACGGACTGCCTTCAATATATATCATTACACACAAATGCTCCTAGCATTTCTTGACGTCTGCATTATCAGTACATGAATGGCTGTCTTCTAGAACTTGAAATTGACGTCAGCTCTTCAACCATCTTTGATAAAGAACAGGAACGGGATTAAGAAAGTGAACCGGTCCACCCGCCAGATGGTCCTTCCATCTACACCCTTTGTGCTGTACTTGGCATTTCTCCTATGAACTTTATCTTTTGAATTGTTGCTGAATATGCCTTATCTTGCCTTATTAGCACTTTATGATTGTTCATAGGACTTTATGGCTGGTTCCGCACACGTTGGATAATGCACTTCCAATCCTCTTTAGAGATCATTTGGAACTGAATTTTTCATGTGTGAAACAAAAAATCCACTTCCAAACAATAGCTAAAGTGCATTGAAAGTGCATTATCCAATGTGTGCGGAATCAGCCAGAGTTTACGTATGCACTAGCACTTTTTGTACAGCCATTGTGGGCGGGAAATTGCTTGTATATATATATATATATATATATATATATATATATATATATATATATATATATATATTGTATATATCATTGCTTGTAATGATATATATTGAAGGCAGTCCGTGTGTACAAGAAAATATTTATTACAAATAATAAGACATTTATATTGGAAAATTGATTATCGTTTAGTTAGTACATCACGATATATTCTTTGGCTCCTGATTAGTAGTGGCAACTCGTGCAGACACACAGCAAGAAGCCTCTAAGGGAGGGTAACTCTTCTATCTCTGCACTGGAAGTGTTCAAAATGCTCTCACCCCATGCAGAGAGGCAGCAGGCCCACCCCCCATTGGAAGGCCAAAGCAGTGAGTCATGCAAAGACCATTGGCAGCCTTCCTCTACAGCTGAAGACACTGAACTCCTAAACAGCCTCCTCATGGTGCAAGTTTTGGGAACTACTGATAACCACTAAACACCACTCCTCTTCTCATAGATGGCAGAAAGAGAGAGAGAGAGAGTCCTAAGGCTTTGTTTGCTTTACAATTCAGGCCACCATTCCAGCATTCCCTTGCTGAGTCAAAATCCTTGGTCCCCGCAGTCGGAGCTGAGTCATCTCGCTCTGCCGCTGATGTCTGGTGGACTTCTTGTCTGCGGGTGTGTTTGCCTGCTAGATCTTTGCTTGCTCTTCCGGGCTCTGATGTCACCACCTTGTCATTCCACAGCCCCACAGGCTCTCTGCAAGATTGTGGGGGCATGTGAGTGTGCCGCTTGACTTTGACAGAAGCTGCCAAAACATGAATACGTTACTTGGGCATTTAAATTTCCTCTGCTGAAATTTTGATTTGCGGGCTCCTTTGGGGTGGCAGTTTCAAGGGCTGATGGCGTTATAAAAAGCTCCTTTAAAAGGAGAGAGAGAGAGAGGCATAGAAACTTGGGGCAAGCCTTGCTCTGCCACAGTTTCCATGTATCCCCTTCGATGATGGTCTGGTGGCTGTGTGAATGATCTGCGATCCAGGATACCTGTTTGAATTTCATCATAGCTGCAAACTCACAAGGTGGTCTTAGGCAAGACTCTCCCTTAGTATCTGTCCCCCCCACCCCCCATCTTCAACATTAGGATTTGAGTCCAGTGGTACCTTAGAGACCAACAAGATTTTCAGATCAAGACGGGTAGTCTGTAGCAGTAGAAAAGAGCAAGAGTCCAGTAGCACCTATATGACTAACAAAATCTGTGGTAGGGTTTGAGCTTTCGTGAGCCACAGCTCGCTCACAAAAATGCACTTTACCTCAAATTTTGTTAATCTTAAGCTTTTGAGCATCCTTTCTTCTTCTTCTCCCTGTCTGAAAGCTTACAATCTGAACAATGTATTGGTCTCTAAGATGCTACTGGACTCAAATCCTACTGTTCTACTGCAGACCAACACAGCTACCCACCTAAAACCACCCATCACTGGCCTTCCTTGCAAGTCTGTTGTTAGAATTACAGCAATGATACCTTTAATCAGGGCTTTTTTTCAGCCAGAACACGGTGGGACGGAGTTCCGGCACCTCTTGAAAATGGTCACATGGTCGGTGGCCCCGCCCCCTGATCTTCAGGCAGAGGAGAGTTGAGATTGCCCTTCCCTCTGTCTGGAGATCAGGCAGCCATGTGACCACTTTCGCCGAGGGTGATTTAAACTTTAAAAAACTCCCCCCTTGTCCCAGCTGACCCAAAGTGACGTCGTTGTGCGGTCCTGAGTTCCACCACCTCTTTCCCCAGAAAAAAAGCCCTGCATTTAACAAATGCTGTACAGATGTTGTTTATCCTTCTGAGTTCTTGAAAGACCAGCTGAGTCAGAGGGGAAAGAGAAGCGAAGGTTGAGTAAATACAATAAAACCGGAGAAACTTCTCTGTCTGGAGGAGGAAATGGGATCAATGTGGAAACGTGGAGCTTGGTGAGTGATGCAGGCTAGGGGAGGGGTAATGGCAGGTATTGTGAAGATGCGTCCGGGAGCAGACAAAGCGGTGGGATAGAGTTGAGCAATTTGGAGGGGGGGAGGGAGTTAATTAGGGTAAAGATAATTAGGGTAAAGGCAGGCCGCATTCCAAAGGGTCAAAAAGCAGTTATTGCTGCTAGATTTCAGAAGCCCAAATCAGCGCGTAAGAAGGGTCTGTTCCCTTGTCTATAATGGTCTCGAACCTCCAGATACTTTACCTGCATATTTAAAGTCCACGACGATACCTCGATACCAAGATATGTTCTTGGCTGCTAGATTGACTGCTGTATTAATTCCAGAAATGAAAGGCCGCTTTTTGAGAACTCCCTTTTCAGAACGTAGGCGTTTGTGCAATACAGGGAAGATAGGCACTTTGGCTCATCTAGTTATTGAATGTCCAAATTTCAGTGAGGAGAGACAAAGATGGATTACTCCAATACTTGGGAAGAATGAGCTCACCCAAGTCTCTCTTTTCTTTTACAAGATAAGGGCCCATACATTACCAGGCCACGGGCATCCTACCCTTTAGTAATCCAGTCTAAAATTTTGTGATTGGAATGAGATTCTTTTATTATTATTATTGGTAATAGTAGCGGTAGTATTTTGGGTTTTCTCTGTCAGTGTGGGATCAGGCTCAAGACTATGGCCGAAAGAGCGGTACTGGAAAAGGAAAGAAAGGGTAAAGGCAGGAAAGGGTTAACTTGGATTGCGGACTTGGGAATAAAGTCTCAGAAAACTAAGCAAGGTTTCAGGGAGGCTGGTAGCAGCCCTAAGGGCCTGAGGCCTTGCTTGGCCGTTCCTGTCACACTTGATTGTAACATCCTTGGGGCAGGGACCCAAGGACCCCTCACGTGCGTACTGAGATGGCACAACAGAAACCCCGCCTGCTAACAACCTCAGAGTGATGGAGAGGGGGAGGGGTCAATTCAGTGGACTTAAGACTGGAGTAACGTTGCTTAGGATTGCACTGAAAGATCACGTAATGTGGGTTATTACTCCCTGGTCTCCCATTAACCTCTCTGTTGAAGACCCAGTCAAGGAGCGGGGATTCTGATCCATATTCTCTGATCTGTGAATGTAGAGCCTGGTGTGGGTGAACTCTTTTGCCAAGGCAGAATGCAGGTATGATCTTGAGCATGGGTGATACTAATCAGGTTAGAGGCTGCAGGTAATATTTTTTATTAGGCCCAGCCAAAATATCAGAAAGAACTGTGCAGGTTGAGTTCTGCAGAACTCGTTAGGCTGGAGGTTAATAATAATAATAATAATTATTATTATTATTTATATTATTATTATATTCCGCCCTTCAGGACAACTTAATGCCCACGTAGAGTGGTTTACAAATTGTGTCATTATTATCCTCATGACAATCACTCTGTGAGGTGGGTGGGGCTGAGAGAGCTCTGAGAGAGCTGTGGCTGACCCAAGGTCACCCAGCTGGCTTCAAGCGGAGGAGTAGGGAATCAAACCTGGCTGTCCAGATTAGAGTCCTGCCGCTCTTAACCAGTACACCAAATTGGCTCTGAATGAGGAATTATGCCTAATTTTAGATGAACTAATCAGGAGAAAAGTGTTTGTGATACAACACACACTTGCAATACCTTTTGGTGCTCTTACTCAGAGTGAATAAAAGAAGTTCAGATTTCTGTAATCCGGCAGAATTTACATTTCTTATTGTCCTATTGATTGCATCAATTTACAATTTACACTGTGTCATCTGCCTTGAGTCTAAGTGTGAAAGGCAGACTATAAATAACATAAATTAATAAAAATAAATGTTTTCTTCCTGTTCCCGCCCTTTAATTCATATTATTGTATATTGAGATTAACAGCTCTTTATTATGATAAACATCTTCACTGAAAACTGGAAGCAGACAGACTGAAGCCTCAAGCTCAACAGTAACCAATTTATACTTGTAGAAACCACACCCAATCGTACAACAACCAATACAATGTAAGCACTAAGCAGCTAGAACCCTTAGTTTGCACAAACTATACACAAGTATCTATTTTTCAGCACAGCGATTGGCTACAACAGTTCTGATTGGCCGTGCCAGCACCCAAACACCAATAGCTTTGTAGGCCTCAGGAGCCTTTGTTCTCCTCAAGCAATACATAACAGATAACTTGCCCTGAAATTACACTATTGTTTTGTGACTATATGAGGTTAAAGGTAAAAGGTAAAGGTGCAAGCACCGAGTCATTACTGACCCATGGGGGGGACAGGGATGTTGCATCACGACGTTTTAATAATAATATGAGGTTGTTCTGGATTAATTAATCTGAGAGTAGAATTCTGTGTGTCACTGAATACTGAAGGGTGGGTGGAAGATGAAGCCCTCTTGTTTGCTTACCTAAAACTGCTACAATTGTTCTTGACTTTTGCAAATGTAGAGAGAGGGTCCCAGTTGTAGAGCAATAGGAGGCCTCCTTTGCAAAATTCAAAGGTACCCAAAATAGAAGAGCGATAATTGCACTGGTCCAACTCATCTTCCTTCCCCCTGCTAAATCAAGATATGGGAGTATTTTTCTTGTGACCAACACCAAACAGTGCGATTAATTTTTTTTTTAAGAGAAAACACACACACACACCCAGCAACACCTTTTTTTGCTTTTACTTAGCAAAATGAGATCGAGTGGATTGCTAATGGATGGTCCGATTTCTCTCCGCCCTCTGTCTGCATTGTTATTTTGGATTTATAGCTAGAGGTGTGTGTTTTGTTCTGTAAAGCTTCCCTGATAGGAAGAGCAGAAGGAGGGAATTGGGTTAGGCAGAGGTGGGAGGCCCAAAAGACCCCCTCATAAAAAGCTCTAAATTCTCCTAACACTTCCTCTCCCCTGCAATTGATCTCTCCCTATTATTTCTCTTCACAAAATATTTCAAGGAAAGAACCAGTTTGTTCCTGAATGTTTGGGGGACACGTGAACAGCAGCCAGCCAATTTAGCAAAACTCCGAAGAAGTAAACCCTGACTTTCAGCTGGAGTTCTCAGCCTCCACCTCAAGTGGGAATCATTTTATCACCTCTAGCGTTGATGCTGGAAGCCAGAGTTTGCTCTTGGTTGTATACATAGTGATACTTAATGAGAACTAGTTACCTCCTCTTAACACACATCACTCCTTGGCCCTCTCGCATTCAGCACAGTTAAAGGATGGGTTTCCTTCCACCTGCCAATGTGCTTTCTGAGAAGGGAGGGCATTGAGTTCAAGTTCGCTTTTAGTGAAATTATGGAAGCCTAGAATTAGCCCCCCTCCACAACATATATTTGTGTGTGGAATTCTGGAAATTCAGTGTATGTAAAACGCTCTAGTGTTGGTGGCAAGAACTGGAATTTCACTCAAAAGCACACTCCCGTAGCTCAAATATTACT
The DNA here is from genome assembly GCF_028583425.1 of Eublepharis macularius. NCBI lineage: Eukaryota > Metazoa > Chordata > Lepidosauria > Squamata > Eublepharidae > Eublepharis > Eublepharis macularius. Next base: position 55,947,014 of record NC_072804.1, on the reverse strand, counting down.
TTTCTCAATCCTTAAAAACCTTGACAAATAAATTCATTTTATTTCTAGTGAAACTTGCTGACCAGTTCATCAAGAATGGACACAAATTTGGAATGTGGAAATGTCTCAGCTTTTAAACTCTGGCTTTGCAACTGGCTTCAAAGTCCAGAGGTCAAATGTTGCCAGCTCTTCAGTCCAATCCTATGCAAGTTTGCTCAAAAGTAAATCCCAGCAAGTTCAGTAGGGCTTACTCCTATATAAATAAACCCCCAAAGGAGCCCTGTGGCACCTTAAGGCTGTCTATTGTTGTGTAACTAGAACCCATCAGTTGCTTGGCTTGGGTCCACCATTACCATCAGAGAATGCAAGGAGGATAAAAAGCATATCGAAGTCTGGGGGGAAAAAATCTTGGATTTCTCTTGGCTGTTGAGCAGAAGTCTGTTGTGATTCTGTGGAAGCGAAGTGGTCTTTGCAACACGTTTAGTTGTTCTAAGAAGGCCACTATCAATCCACAATGTTGTGTACTTCTCTACAAAATTGGCTCCATCAGACTCTTAGTCTTCTGGCCTTTCTTCGAAGGGCCACACCTGCTCTATACCAGGGCACCTTTAAAAGGTATTGTTTGCATAATTTAAGCTGAAAAATAACATCCTATTCACATCATATAGAAGAGATTATAATAGTCGGGGGGGGGGGGAGAATTGGAAATGGATTCTCTGTCTCCATCTGAAAAGGCACCAAAGGGTGTTCTGTTCTTTTGTTCCTTGGAGGGCACTTCCCTGACATGAGCCGGATGGGGGTTCACTGTTTAGGTTCTCAGCTTGGGGGAGGGATCAGCTGCATAGATAGATATTTGAGTGACAGCAGCATTTTGCTGAGCCACCAGCACCCCCCTTCCAGAAAGAGATGACGCAGCCGCAATCACCCATGCACGGGTCATATATGTAGGCTTGATTACTACAGTGCATTGACATGGGGCTGCCCTTGGTAAGAGGTGGGAGTCTCAGACTGGTGCAGAATGCGGCACCAGCCAAACTGCAGTATACAGAAGAACTGGAGAAGAGGCAAGTAATGTTTATATCTATTCTGGGTGGAGGTTTAATTTTTATTTATTTATTTATTTTCTTTGGATTTCTATTCCACCCTCCCCACGAAGGACTCAGGGCAGATTACAACATTTTCAAAACACATTAAAATTAATTTATACAATTAAAACCATAAATTGATTTTTTAAAAACTTCACACACACAAATATACATTCAGATAGTGGCAATCAATAGCAGCAGACACAGCTCGAAAATATAAGGTGGTCGACAACCCTAGTAGGGAGGGATTCAGATTTGATTCTTCATTTTGTCGCCTGGTGGAGGGCAAACCCGACCTCAGCCATACGCCTGGCGGAACATCTCTGTCTTACAGGCCCGGTGAAATGCTAACACATCCTGCCAGGCCCTGGTCCCATTGGACAGAGAGTTCCACTAGGCTGGAGCCAGGACCGAGAATGCCCCGGCTCTGACTGAGGTCAGGCGGGCCTCCTTGGGGCCAGGGATCACCAATAGATGTTTCTCTCCCGATCAGAGCGTCCTCTGGGGCACGTATGGGGAGAGGCAGTCTTGCAGATATGCTGGTCCCAGTCCGCATAGGTCAATACCAAAAGGGTATTGTAAGTCAATACCAAATTGTAGGTCAATTGTAGGTCCATACCAAAAGGGAGGCCCTCCTTCTGTTTTCACTTTTTTGCCTCTCCCTCCCTCATGCACACTGCAGTCCTCAGCCGGTGATGTCTTCTTTGGTGGGCCCCCCCATCAGCCAGAGATGGAGGTCTCGCACTGGGGTCTGCCGAAGATGATAGTGGCATTTTCAAGCAACTTGCTTTTGTGCATGTGTGTTTTCTGGCACATCCAGATTAATTTAGTTCAGGGAGCCAAATAAATTTCCATGTCACGCCAGCTCTCCAGACCTGATCTCCGAGCTCCAGGTAGGGAAAGGGCTGGAAAAGGAACAAAAGAATCTCTTTCTTTTTCTAATTATACACACGCATACACGAGGATAAGACAGCAAGCTCTGCAGAAGAAGCTGGAGCAGGGGAGACGGCTTCTAAAAATAGCCGGGGCAAAAAACCCAGTCTCTGGTATAAGGCCCCAATTGCCAACTGAGGTATTATCTGCCCCTGGACGTTATTTTGGGGGGATGTTTATGGCTCTCTGCAAGGTTTTCATTAGGGAGCTTTTCTCTGGGATTCTTCAGTGCTGTAGAGCATGAAGTGTTTAGACTCCAAAATATTTTACAAGGGAAAAATTTTAGCTCAGCCTCAGGAGTGCCTTCCTTCTCCTGTACCCATATTGGGATGCAATGAATTCCATATTTACATAGTGCATTTTTAAAAAATGCTAGGCATTTATGGGGCCAGCGAGTTGAACACGTATCTTCCAGTTTTTTTGGTTTATCTGACACCCTAACCTGGCTTGTCTTTTTAAAATTTAGCCTTGATTTTTGCCTCTTTCTGTTTGGAGAAACAAGCTTCTTTACAATACACAAACCTGTGCATAATGCACTGGTGTCCCCCCCCCCCTATAGCTGCATAACATATCCATCTACTTGACAGGAAATGGTGGAGAACACAGGATTAAATCAGAAAATTATTTTGCATAATTTCCCTGTTGTGCAGTTTCCCAGCTGTAAGATGAAATGCCTCAGAAATATTGGGAATGGGTCTTAGCAACGCATCCTTCTGATTCCATTCCCTTTCTCATCTTTCTGGCCTTTGTCAGTTGGCTTCCTTTGCAGGATGGAGTGCTAGAGACCTGTACCATCGATCCACTGTGTGCTAACTCAGAACGGAGTCTTACAGATTTCAACAGGCCTTATTTCCAGATAAATGTGCCTTGTGGAAGGAAGGATCCAGAGGAGTTAGCCGTGTAAGTCTGTAGTTGCAAAATAGTAAAAAGTCCAGTAGCACCTTTAAGACTAACCAATCTGACGAGGCATCTGACGAAGAGAGCTGTGGTTCTCGAAAGCTTATGCCTCAATAAAGTTGGTTAGTCTTAAAGGGGCTACTGGACTTTTTACTATTTTGGAAGGAAGTTTCAGGTGGGTAGCCATGTTGATTTGCAGTAGAAGAGGAAGATGCAAGTTCCAACACCTCAAAGACCAACAAGATTTCCAGGGTCCTTGATCCTTGAAAACCTATTCCCTGGAACAGGTCTTTTTTTCTGGGAAAAGTGGTGGTGGAACTCAGTGGGTTGCCCTTGAAGAAAATGGTCACATGGCTGGTGGCCCCGCCCCCTGATCTCCAGACAGAGGGGAGTTGAGATTGCCCTCTGTGCCGCAGAGCGTCAGAGCGGCGCGGAGGGCAATCTCAACTCCCCTCTGTCTGGAGATCAGGGGGCGGGGCCACCAGCCATGTGACCATTTTCAAGAGGTTCGGGAACTCCGTTCCACCACGTTCCAGCTGAAAAAAAGCCCTGCCCTGGAAATCTTGTTGGTTTTTAAGTTGCTACTGTACTCGAATCTTGCTCTTATGGAGGAAAGAAAACTATTTTTAAATCCTACAGGCTGAGAAGGAAAAAATAAGAGATGTGGGAATCCAACATGCTCTTGGTATGCTAGGCTGCTTCTACTCTGCCTGCATTTAACCAAATACATATTCACTCGCCTTGACAGATCTTGGCCGATTCCAGACGACTAACCTGAAGGCACTGCATGCCGCCATGTTCCGGATCTCGACGGGTATTGCGTTTTCTCGCGCGAGTTTAGCGCGACATCGCGCCAAACTCGCGCGAGGAAACACGATATTTCGTGTTTTCCCCGTCGTGATCTGGAACATGGCGGCATGCAGCGCCTTCAGGTTAGTCGTCTGGAATCGGCCCTGGTCTCGGCTTTTGATTCTGATCGAGTGGCCAGTGTTTTTGTTCAGCCCCTGATCCTGTGTTTTTAATAGCTACAAAACAGGTAGGAATTTAGCTGGTGAATCTTTTCCCTGGGATGGTAGGAAAGCATCCCATAATTTGGGCTAAGACTGTAGGATGTGATAAGGACAGTGCCTAGTTTTAGATTCATTGCGGGAACTCTGGTTTCTCTCTGTTCTTAAATGTAGATTGTATGAAAAGTGTACAGTTTAGATACCGTTGCCAATTTTGGATTAGACAATTCCTGGAGATTTGGGGGTGGAGCCCAGGGACAGTGGGGTTTGGAGGGAGGGGGGGATGTCTGCAGGATGTAATGTGATAGAACCCACCCTCCAAAGCAGCCATTTTCTGCAGGGGAACTGATTTTCGCAGCCTGCGATCGGTTTTCATTCCTAGCGATCTTCAGGCCTCACCTAGAAACTGGCAACCTTAAAAGTGGACCAGAACTGGAGGGGTAAGGCTGGTTGGATTTACACGGATCTTGATTTTAATTCAGTGATCGTTGTGAAATCCCCCCTCCCCAAAAGTGGGGTTGGGAAAACGAGCCTGCATGAGGGTATAGGAAAACAGAACACACATGAAATCTTTGTGCCGTTCGTTGTATCCTTTTTTGAGCACAGGAAAACAGACACAACTGTTCAAGCACCGTTTTCCTCCAGAGGAACACAGATTTTCCAGGCCCCTTCCCCCTCCTTCTTGGCATTGAGTTGGGGGGCCGTCGGCTCCTGCAGCCTGGATGCGAATGGACTCTTTCATTAGCACAAGCACGGAAGCGAAACCAGTGCATTTGTGGTGATTGTGTGTTGCTAAAGCTCCCTTGCTGCCGGTGCTCAGTGCTTCCTGTGGGTGGAGGCACTGGTGCAAAAATTTAATGTCCTGGAGGAAACAAATCTCTCCTTTCATGGAAAAACAAAAACCACAAACCAACCATAAGTATTCATCCCTTCTAATGGCAGGGAATCGTTTGGGAAGATATGGTAAGTGTCTGGTAGGCTTGCTGCCCACTTTTGATTTTGAAGAGGATGGTCACCGGGGGCTGGGGGGTTGGAACAATCTAGTAGAGCCAGGCAGACTCTGATACGATCAGGTTATGCGTGACGCCTGTTCGGATAGTCCGTATTTGCTCCAGGGCTGAAAGGAAAAACCAGTTATCTGCACTAGTAGCAGAAGTGTGTTATGCACAGCACGGACTGGTTGGTGCCTGTATCATCTCAAAACTCAGTCTCAAAGCAGTTTTGCAGATCTGTATACCTTGCTTTTTTAAAAAAGAGATGATTAATGAAGAAATACTCCTCTGTCATTTAGGCGAGATCTTTTGGAGCCCCCCAATAGGGTAACGCCTATGCCTTATCTCCTCAACCTACTAAATCAAGAGTACAGACGAATTTTTACACAAATGCATCTGGATGTTTTTCCCTCGGCTGTCCTCGAAGGGAAGTTTTAAAAAATCCCTTATGAAGAAAGGATTTGTCCCTGCTGTGAGGAAGGGATAGAATCATTAGAACACATTATATTTGATTGCAAGGTGTATAGCAATCTTCGCAAATCTCTTCCTCTTTTTTCAACTTTGCCCCTTACCCGTAGCCAAAGGATATGCATTCTGAGGGGTTTCTTTTCAGATAGACACCCTAAGATCACGCACCAGGTAACCAAATTTGGCTGGATTGCTTCAAGGATCAGGAAATCCTTAGTGTCTAAGTGAATGATTTTATTGTATCACCAAGAATTTTAAAGTTTATACTATTGTACCCATGTACTGCGAATGATTTTATTGATGTTTTATTCCCTTCTGCGGTACCTTCTATTGGTATCTTTTTTAATTGCTGGTCATTGACCGTGAAAAATAAACTATCTATCTATCATCTGTCATTTAAAACAAATTAAATTTTGAAAGATCTTGCTAAAATACAGGGGAAAGGGCAAGAAAGGCAACTAATCCTGTGTTGAATTCCCTAGTATATACTCTTTTTTACACTCAAGCAGGAGAAAGCCAAGCTCCCCTGTAGGAGGTTTTAGCAAAGCAAAACTCGCGCTAGAAAATGTGATTTTTCGCGTTTTTGCCAGCATGTTCCGCAACGTCCCCGCTTCAGGTAAGCCGTGCGGAATCGGCCCTGTTGAGGGATATACAGCATTTTGTAATAGAGAATCTAGACAATGCCTCCTAGCAAAGGAAGCGACTGCGAAGCTTTGCTAATCCTGAGCAGAAGGCCTCTCACATCTAAGGTCTTGCAAGGCAGGCACAAAGTGTGCTGAGATTCTGTGCTACTCTGGTAATGTTTGGATCATGCACGGTATCCCAGACGAGCTTAGATATGGTCACGAACCACAAAAAAACCAAACCATGTGGTTCATGGTTCATGGCATTTTCATGAACCAGGAACCCCCACGAACTGGGGCAAGTTCACGAACTGGTTCGTGGGATTTAAATGCCCCTTTCCGACCACTTAGCAGTGGCAGGGAAAATGGAATTTGATAGTTTAAAGAGCCCTTTCCTGCCGCTTGCAAGCGGCAGGGCCCTTTCAGCAGCCCAAAGCCGGGGCTGGGGTTTGTGGGCTTCCCCCCCTGCCACCTGCCAACTGATAGTTTAAAGGGCCCTGCTGCTTGCAAGGTGCAGGAAAAGTTGAAATGGCCATTTCCCTGCCGCTTTGCAGTGGCACCGAAAGGGGGATTGCCCTTTAAAACGAACCAAACAAACCAGTAGACCAGATCGTGGAAATTAGCTTCCACAAGCCACTGGTTCGCGAACCACGAACCAGGCTGGTTCGTGGGGTTTTTTGGTTCATATTCAGGTTTGTGCCGATCTCTACTGGATCTGCCGTGGTTCTCTCACGTGATTCAAACATGCAAAGGCTGACTCTCGAAAGCTCATACCCTAGAAAGCTAGTTGGTCTTTAAGAAGCTTCTGGACCCAAATCTTGCACTGTGAGAAAGTAATTGCATACCACAAAGATGATATTTGAATGGAACCCGAGCCTCCACCCCTGGTTTATTGCTTCTTACTGAATGAATACGTGCTCTGGGTCCAAAAACTCCCATCAAATATCAGCCTGTGCTTCCAAAGGAGAATAAAGTCACAGCAGCACAAATAGGATTTTATTTTATTTTATTAAATTCTCTGGCTTTGAAGTTATCTCATTTGTTCCCTTGAGAAATGCTTGCCTGATTATCGTAGCTGCAGCTGGAATCATCTCAGGTGAAAAGTAGGTTAGATTTAAATTTCACAGGGCAGGGGGAAGAGAAGGGGCTGAGGTCTCTGGCGCTTATTTCCCCCAAACCTTTTCAATGCATTCAACACATCCAGAATTTCTGCTCAGTTTAAATTAGGCAAATAGATATCAGCTCATTTCCTAATTCATCCTAATTTCAATATCTAAGGGGGAGGGGGCTTGTTCTTCATTCTAGACTTCCAGTATATTTTTGGAACAGGGCAAAGCTATGAGGGAGAGAGAAAGTGGAAGGAATATAGAGAAAATTGTGTATTTGGTCATTGGGCCCCTGGAGAGCAGCAGGGAATTAGATGTGGTGCCAGGAAACTGCCCTTGTGGTTTCCGTTAGTTATGGCTGTAGCCCCTTTCCACGTTCAAAATAATATGTGAAAATTCCTTCGATCCCAGCATCCTATTTCCAACAGTGTCTAGCCAGAAGCCCTCCCCTCCTGTTAAGGGTAGGCTGGGGGTTCCATCGAGCTGTCTTGCCCAATATCCATTGATTGACAGATTTCCATTAATGCGTCCAATCATTTTTTAAAAAACTAAAGCTTATCTGTGCTAATGCTCTTCCGCACATCCAGTGGCAATGAGTTCCGTAAGCCCAGCTTTGTGCTTTGCATGAAGAAGCTCATTTGTTGTCCCTGAAGCTACTGATGCATCAAGCAGCATTGGGTGAGAAAAGGAGAGAGTTTCTCTCAAATTTAATAAACCACAACCGCTGCATAGTATTGCAAGGGATCCCTTGCCATTGACCTTTAGAGTATGTAGTACAGCTTCTTGACAGCATCAAAATGCCTTCGCACAAGCCCTGGCCGTGCACAGATGCATTCGTGGTGTGTTGTGGTCTCTGGTCAGCTGCAACTGTTTCTGCCCAACTCAGGGTGGAGCAGTCAGCCCTACTCAGGTGGCTGGATTTGAACTCGGAGTTTGCAGTTGCTGATACCAGGAGAGATTGACAAGGGGAGGAGACCGAGGGTTGGGTGGCCCTGTCTTGGTGAAGAGGATTTTCTCTTTTGCTTTTTGAGGGTCTATGAATAGCAAAATGTCTGAAAATCTACAAAGGCAAAGATACAATGGTGCCCTTTCCGAGACTAAAACAGAGTATAACCTCTGGGTGCATCCAGGCCAGTGAACGTCTTTGAAAAATCTGCCTTCTCATCAGATCTTTGGTCTGTCTAGCTCAGGAATGTCTCCTCTGTCTGTCTGACTGTAGCTCTCCAGGGTCTCAGGCAAAGGGGGAGTTTTCCTGTAGCTCCTGGGAGCTGAGAGCCAAGCTACAAGTGACGCCTGACACAGGTTGGACACTTGTCAGCTTCCCTCAAGTTTTGATGGGAAATGTAGGCGTCCTGGTCTTGCAGCTGTAATGGAGAGCCAAGCTGTAAAACCATTTCCCATCAAAACTTGAGGGAAGCTGACAAGTGTCCAACCTGTGTAAGGTGTCACTTGTAGCTTGGCTCTAAGTCCTTTAACTGGAAAGGCCAAAGACTGAGCTGGGACCTTCTGTGTGCAAAGCCAAATCTTATGACTGAGTTGCAATCCTTCATCTTTGCATGCTCAGAACCAATAAAATTTTGTGCCAAAGTAACTCAAATTTGGTGATATGGTTAGATATTAGTAAATGTATAATTTATGCATAATTTTTTCCCATTTACAATTTTATTTTATTTTTTTCTAAAGGGGAAAAAAGATTTTTTATATAATACAAAGAATCAAACAGACCAACCAACTCATTTGCTAGAACAACTAACAATTTCAACATTACACTTTAAGAGATAAATAGATATATAGACTAGACAAACATGATAAACAACTTAATATAACCGGACAATACTTGAAGTTGATAACATTTATTAGATAGTGACTTCAAAAAGATATTAATGCTTTAAATTAATCCACATTTAGACGTTGGGTTCGTTGATTCATTGTCAGTAAGAAATTCAAGGACGGGTAGCCATTGGCTGAAAAAGTGCTCATTATGTTTAGACGTTTCAAGTTGCTTGCTTTTCCAAAATGAAATACTCCCATAGTCGACTTTGCCATATCGTAATTGATGGTGGGTGGTTTGATTTCCAGTTAGAGGCTATAACAGATTTGGCTATGGAAAGTAGTATCATAATAAGATTTTTTCCTAATCTTTGGAATTGTTGGGCATGCACAACACTGAATACCCACTGTGCCACCCCCAACCACTGGAAAATGGTACCCAGGTACCACACTTCTTCTCTTAGCTCTGAAGATCTCGTCAATCATTGCCCATTCACTTTATTTTTTTTGTCTCCATAAGGACTAGAAACATGTCCCTTCTTTTTAATGAAAGCTAGCTGAAAACGCTGGCTGAAAGTCTCAAACATTTTGGCATGTTGTGTAATACTGTATCCTTACTGCCTTGTTGCTATTTTTTAAACATATTTAGAACAAGGTGAGAAATTAGGGGTGATTCTGCCCACCCAGCCCCAAGATATGAAAGCAGGGAGGGATCACACCATATTATCTCCTAACATCTATGGATGGGATGCGATTTTTTAAAAAGCCTTGCCATAACCTCAGCCAGCAATTGGCTCCGTAAACCTCATTTGCATGGATTTAAATGTTTGTGGGTATTGGCGCTTCTTAGCGGCCAGATAGCTTTGGGTTTAAAGGGATTCCAAAAGGGATTAGAAATTTATAGGCATAAGAACAGCGGCCTCAGCTCAGCAAGACAGGATGGGGAAAAAAGAAATTTACATGGATAGAAATCCATTTGTTATGGAGGGGAAAGAGGAGACTTTAAAAGAGCTTCCTTTGACGGCCACATTTGGGCAGGCTGGAAGCGAAGTTGCTGTTATCTGCTGGAGATGATAGGCGGCTGGAATTGGGGGCAGGCATGAATTAACAGGGGTCCCAAGGGTCCATCTGGTCACAGAGATTTGGTCTACTATCTGTGATCTTTGCAAAAAAAACCCAAAAAATTTTCTGATCTTTCCTCTCCCAAATAGCGCTTGGGGTCCCTAGCTGGAAGAAGGACAGCTGCTTCCCCAGTGCTTAAGCTGTATTTAGACTTGCTGCATAGCCTATCCCTAGATGCTATTTATTTTTTGAATGGCAGGCCTGAGCCCCAGGATGTGTAGTAAAAAATGGCAGGGAGACACACACCCGCTCTGAGCACGCTGAGAAGAAGGGCCTTTGGTGATTGCCTTTCCACTGCCTTTGGTCCGTCTGATCAGACCAATTAACATAAAAGCAAAGACGGTGCCTGAGAGATCCCGACATCTGAGCAGCAATTAAGACAATCAATAACAATTTTAAAAAATCAGCACTCCGCGTCAGAACCCTGATGGTGAAGAGTAACCCTGCCGGGCTGTCCAATCTGTCAACATTAAAATGAAACCAGTACATGGAACAACCGGTCTGTTATTGGTTCAGCTTCAAAACCTATAAGTAGTAATGCGACTCAAGTGACTATCAGATGCCTGGTTTATTGCATATCGAGATTAACAGCTCTTTATTATAATAAACATCTTTACTGGAGACTGGAAGCAGACAGGCTCAAGACTCAAGAGTGATTCCGCACATGTCGGATAATGCACTTCCAATCCTCTTTATAGATCGTTTGTGTGCGGAACAAAAAATCCACCTCAAACGATTGATAAAGTGCATTGAAAGTGCGTTATACGACGTGTGCGGAATCAGCCTCAGGCTCAACAGTAAGCCAGGCTGTTCTCCCTTTGTGCAAGCACCTGGAAAGGTTAAGGCTGCTTCCACACACGTTGGATAATCCACTTTCAATACTCTTTAGTGAACATTTGAAACTGATTTTCCATGTGTGGAACAAAAAATCCACTTCTAAAGGATTGTGGAAGTGCATTGAAAGTGCATTATTCAACATGTGTGGAAATGGCCTTAGTCTGGAGGCAGCAAAGAGAGAGTTGTTTGGGGCATCTTTGCTCTTGCCGCAGTCCTTCTCCAAGTCTTGGAGTGTGTCTTATTCCCTGGCACCTTCAGGCGGTCCCGGTCAGAGACAATATCCAGGGCTTAAATTATTCATTGGCTATCCATCCCTGCTCAAAGAATTCCCAGCGGAGAAGGGGCTGGGCATTGCTCTGACTGGGACAAGCGAAGTGATAAATGACCTTCCCCACACGCTTGCAATACCATTATCAGCATGCGTAATGTAGTCCGGGTTTTGGAGACGGGCAGAGGAACCCTGCTCTCCTCCTGGGTTGCAGAAGATGCCATATAAAGATACCCAAGAGAGGTTTTCCTTCCTGCCTCTGCCTTCTCCACTTCTTGCTTTAGTTTCCCCTTTGCTGCACCTTTGTGTGTTTTCACTTCTGCTGTGGAGTTTCTTGTCCCAATGCAATGATGTATGGCCAGGGGAGCAGAGATACTGCAAGGATTGCGGCTGGAGCGGAGTGCCTAGTGGAAAGTAAAGTGACTCTGAGGTGTGGGGAAACTAGCCCAGCGCCTCCCAAAGGTTGCATGCAGTCCTGTGAGATTGGCTGAGCCTAAGTGTCTAACCTGAAATGACCCTGTAAAATGTCATGGCTGAATGGGGATTCGAACCCATGTCATCTCAGACTTTGTCTAATCACTATACCACACTAGCTTTCTCTGGCACGTTAAGCAGGGACACCCGAGTCACTAGATGATCAGCTTGAATTAGTTTGTGAGATTTAGCCCCCCTCTCCTTTGCCCCTTTCCTCAAGCCCGCTCCTCTTTTACCCTATGGCTTCCCAGTTTGTGATCCATTCAGAATAATCCCTTCAGCCTCTCCAATCCCTTAGATTCTGGGATCTTTTTCCAGCCCAGAAAGCTACCTCCACTTCGTCTCTTTCTGGAGTGAAATCTCACCTGACCAATTTCTTCCACCTTCTGTGGGGGCAAAGTGAAGGCCCCTCCCTTCTTGTTCACCCTGGCTAATTCATTTAAATGCATGCCGCTTTAGAAGTGGAGGTTGTGTGCCCTTTCCATGACCCTTTCAAATTACACCCAAGCTAATTTGCACCACATTCAAACGGCAGGCTCTAATCATGCAAATCAGCGTGGCAGAGTTAATTTTTCTAATTTCTGTCATGCGGTGTCAAGGACCCCTCCACAACAACTTCTTTTCCTGGTTTCTTGGCCAGTGTATTCAGTTGCTACAATGTCTTCCCATACAGGGGGGCACTTGTGAGAGTTGATAACCCAAATTTAGGTTGCCAGCTCCAGCGTGGAAAGTTCCTGGAGATTTGGGGGGTGGAGCTTGGAGAGGGCGGGGTTTGAGGAGAGGCAGGAGCTTAAGAGGGTATAATGCGATAAAGTTCATCCTCCAAAGCAGCCATTTTCTCCAGGGTCAAAGATCCAGAGGAGTTAGCCGTGTAGTTGCGAAAGATGCACCTGACGAAGAGAGCTGTGGTTCTTGAAAGCTTATGCTACAATAAAGTTGGTTAGTCTTAAAGGTGCTACTGGACTCTTTACTGTTTTCTCCAGGGGAACTGTTCTCTGTAGCTTGAAGACTAGTTGCAATGCCAGGAGATCTCCAGCCCCCACTTAGAGCTTGGCAACTCTACGATTCTCATTCATCAACATAACCAGCTCTAGTCTTCCAGAGTACCCGTCACAAACTCCCCCACCCTTTCCTTTGGCGGGTGAGACTTTTGCCCTTTGTTTCCAGACAGGAGTTTGAGCGACGGTCCCAAATGAGGCCCTTTTGTCCCTTGCGCACCCGTCTGTCTGGAGGTCAAATGTCGCCCCACAGCCGCCATTTCCTTCTCCTCCCATCCTATGTCCCTAACACGCTGCCCGCCTGGTTGGCAGGGTTCACTCTTTGCCACAGTAAAGGAAGGGGAAACTCTCCGGGAGGTAAGGAATTGCCTTATACGGAGTCAGAAAAGGGGTCATTTGACCCAGGCTTGTCTACTGTGATTGGAGAAGTTCTCCAGAGTTTCAGGCCCGCTGGAAGGCCCAAGCGACGCGGGCTGGGGAGTGAATTTATAAATTTACTGAATAGGGCAAAAGACGCACCACGAGGACCTTCACAACCAAGCATTCTTCCTGTTCAGTGTATGACCATGAGTCTCTCTACATCTGACACACGAAGAACATGTGCCAGGAGATGCAATGTTAGCTGGGAAGGGTAGTTTAAAAAGACAGAGCTGGTGGTAGGGCAATAACAACAACAACATTAGATTTTATATACCGCCCTTCAGGACAACTTAGCACCCTCTCAGAGCAGTTTACAAAGTATGTTATTATAGTTCCCTCAACAATCACCCTGTGAGGTGGGCGGGGCTGAGAGAGCTCTGGAGAGCCGTGACTAGCCTAGGGTCACCCAGCTGGCTTCAAGTGGAGGAGTGGGGAACCAAACCCAGCTCTCCAGATTAGAGTCCCAGTGCTCTTAACCACTACACCAAACTGGCAAAGGCTTTGCTATACACTGAAGCTGTGTGAAGGGGCTGTGAAATGCAAGAAGGGAAACTTCAGCTCATTACAACTTCTCCAGTTCCAAGCCTGGCTCTGGAAGGCAGCTCCATCCCATTTCTGTTCCTCGCTGCCCTCGGGTTGCCACCCCACACAGTTATTTACTGGAGAGGTAAAATTGACCGAGCCTCAGGGAAGCGAAGATGAAATTAACAAACCCTCTGAGGAGCGCTCTCTGCCGGCTCTACCTTTTAAAACTATGCTTCCCAGCTAACACTGTGTCTCCCTACACTTGATGAACACACACCAAGGCGTCTCGTGTAGAGACACTCCATGAAAGAAGAACATGCATTTGAGTCACAGCTGACTCATGTCAGAGATGAGCAGAGGGGGTTTGCCATTGCCTTCTTCCATGTAGCGATGGTCTCCCGTTCATGTACTGATTACAGCCACCCTGTTACGCTTCCAAGCACTGAAGAGCTGTGGCCAAACTGGGCAAATCAGGCTGCAGTGACCATGAAAACACATGCATAGTTTGGGACTATTTTGCTATTGTTCTGTGCTATGAAAACGACTATGATCTTGCATTATCTTTTTTTTTTTTTTAGTTATTCATTTCTGGTTTCTGTAGAACCTGGATTCTGCATTCACTGCTCCGCTTTACCGCACAACTGCAAATCTGCAGAGGTCCTGGTCAAAGGGAAGAGGGGCTTTGGTGCAGGGAGAGATTCCTTCCAATGAAGCAGGAGACAGAAATTCTTGATCCTTAAGGAGGAAACAATTTCTTTTTCTACTTTTCAGGATGCCCTGCCTGGCTTGATGTGGGAGCTGGAACAGCAGCTGGGACTGCTGCGACTTTACCCTGAGAAGATGGGCGGGGAAGCAACAGAGACGGACAGCTGGCCCAGCTCAGGTAGGGGCGGGAGCCAAAGGTCGCAGCAAGAATGTCTCTCTCCTGGGTTCCAGGAAGTATCTTGCTTCTGAGAGCCTCGCTACAAGTGACATCTTACACGCGAACGGCACTTGATCATTTTTCGCAAGTCTTTCTGGGTACTGAAGTCCCTCTCCCCCACCCCTTTTCTTTCTGTTCCTTCCCCTCTCTGTTAGAATGCCTGCCTGAAGAGACGGAGAAAGCCTACGGCAACAGCAGCTTTTGCAAATTGTCTTGCCAGGGGGTGGGGGGTGCTCTGGAGAAAGCTGACATGTCGGTGAAGTCCTAGTGTCCTTTCAGTGATCTTTGGGGGCGGGCAGCTGCAGCTTTGCTAATCGTCTTGCTGGGGGGGAGATGCTCTGGAGAAAGCTGAGAAAGTTGCAGCTGCCCACCCCCAAAGATCATTGAGAGCAGGCTTGTGACTGGAGGAGTGATTTGCAGAAGCAGGCTTTCTCCGTCTCTTCAGGCAGGCATTCTAACAGAGAGGGGAAGGAACAGAAAGAAAAGGGGTGGGGGTGAGGGACTTCAATTCCCAGAAAGACTTGCGAAAATGATCAAGTGCCGTTCACGTGTAAGATGTCACTTGTAGCGAGGCTCTCACTCTGCAGGCCAGGGGCCGTATAAATGTCCTGACCCTGCTTTTGAGTGACCAGTTGGGAACTGGCCCCTTTGCTTGGCTGGCAAGTAACAGGTAGAAATAACTTCTTTAACAAAAAATCACGGATCTCACTTCTCCCCCAGGTTTTTATGAGGGCCCCCTATCGGCTGGCACCTCCGATTCTCCAGCGTCTGGGCTTGGCGATTCCTCTTCCAGTTTCCCGTCGGCTTCGGGTTCCTACTCCCGGATTGGTTATGCCAGTGAGCGCCCCAAATCTGTGGGTGAGTCAGTGAGGGCAGTGTTTGACTGAGGGGCGTGTGTGTTCCTACTCCCTGGCAGGAATGTATGCATAATTCCTGTAGCCCTTCAGTTTGGGGAGATACGGTGGTCTCCCTGAGGGATGTTCTCCCCAGTGATGCTGGGAGAAGGGGTAGATTTGCTCGGCTTCCGGAAAAGAAGCTGCTGCTGTGACCTGAAAACCCTTTGGTGGAATCCTCCATGCTGCCATACAGTTTCCAAGACAGAGAGGCGTGTTTCATCAGGAGGTGGGCATGGCTGCCGTTAAGAGAAATAATGGGGGTTTAGTGTGTGTGCAGGGAAGGAAGACCCTTCTTTAGGGTGGGCACCCAAGAAAAAAGTAGGGTGGGTGGGAAAAAGCTGTGGGATACTGGGCCTTTTGAGACTGCAGCAGTGGAAAATAAGGTTATTCCGAGCCTGCAAAAGACATCTCAGTCAATTTATCATCTGAGTTTCAATAGATTAAATCTGCACATATTTGCATAGGAACAAAAGCAAGAATAGCAAAAGGAAGCAAAGCATGCCTTCTGTGTTTTTGATGAGGCATGCACTAAGAGCGGCCTTCTGTCTCAAAGAGGAATTCCCTCTTGGGCATGAAGGAAGGGGGATTCTTCCTTTCCAGTGGCCTATGCAACCTACCTATGTTTTTGGGTGTGTGCAAGTATTAAAGAGAATTTTAAAAGATGCCTGCTAATTAAGTGATCAATTAAACACTGCAGCAGTCCCTCCAATACCACTTGAAAGGCACCCCTTACCTCTGTTGGAACCTTGAACGCTGCCAGACCGTGATAATGTTCCCAGGTCCCCAGCAAAAGTCTCAGCCAGTGTCCCTCTGTCTCTCTCTTTCCCCACCCCCTTGCAGGTGACGTGGCGAATAGCAGCAAAGACGGGGCCAGCCGTAGCAAGGTGCCTCGCTCATTCTCTGCCCCCTACTCCAGTTCCCAGGACCATACCACGGAGCCGTTGTCAACTCGCTACCCGCCAGACCCGTTCCTGTACCCCAGCCCTCTCCACGCCGTAGCCCTGCAGAACCCTTTAATCCGGAGCCGTTTGTACAAGGACCCTGCCTTCTCTTCAGCTGCCTCCCAGGCGTTGGGTTACCCAACTGATCAAGAGGGAAGCCTGGACGCCTACGGCAATGAGTTCCAGTTCTTTTCAGAGGCTGCCTCGCACTGCCATAAGGTGGAAAGTTACATCTCGCGCCTCATCCGTCGCCGCAGCCAGCTGGTGCGAGGCAGCAAACCCCGGACTAGCCTCGGCTCAGAACCTCCTGCCCCCGCCAAGAGCAACGTGGTCAGGCAGAACAGCTTCTGCAAGAGGCCCGCTGAGTTGCTTCCCCCTCCGGCAGAACGCAAGCACCCTCCGGCCATGGAAAGAGGCAGCAGCACCCCTTCGCCCTGCAGCCATGAGGGCGGAGCCGCGGCATCCACACGCATCTGGTCCTCGTGGGATGCGGCTGCGGAGAGGACTTTGGCTGCCAAGGCAGCGGCAGAGGACTACAGTCCACCCCATTCCAGCCTCAAGAAACCCCCCAAGCTGCACGCCCTCGCCCACGCGAGGCCTACTTCTGTGGATCAATACGAGGCTGCTTACCCGCCATCCCCTCTGCCGGATGGAGAGGACGGAGTCTCCCGGCGGAACGGCCCCGACCCCGTCTCTTATGAGTCTGAGGATGGGGCCTGCTTAATGGTGAAAGCTCAGTATATCCCTGCCCAACAGTCAACAAGGGCCCAACAAGCTCACCGTGCCGGCAAAAAGAAACCCCCGCCGCTCACCAAGGGCCGCTCGATGGAGCTCTCACCAGAAAGGGCCCCTCCGATCACAAGGGAGCGCCCCCGAGTGTCGGCACCCCCCAAGAAATGCCGCTTTACTGAAGAAGGGGGTGAGGCGGTGGGCAGGAAGGGGGCAGGAAGAAAAAGCTCTCCCCGGTCTAGGAAGGCTGCCCGCTCGCAGTCCGAAAACAGTCTCCTCAATAAACCAGGAGTCAAATATGGGACAGCTGAGCGGGAGGAAACGGCTCTAAAACCGGCCCGGCAACGGAGGCCCCATGGCCACACGGCTGGTGGCTATCGCAAATGGCGCTCAACGGCTGAAATCTGTCAAGAGGAGCCGTCTACGGGAGGTGCCGTTGAGCCGCGCCGGATACAGCAGGGGATAGGTACAGTTGGGTACGGTTATGCTGGTAGTGACTCCGAATGTTCGGGCGAGCAGGCCCGCCAAGCTCCCATGTGCCGCCTGGAGGAGGGTCTGGCCTACGCGGACAGTGAATCAAGCCTGAGCGAATCGCCTCCTCCCTACAGTAGCGGGGCCTCCAGTGACACAGACGAGAGTGGCGGTCTCGTGTGGCCACAGCAGCTCTCTCCACAGCTCGTGTCTGCCTCTGGGCCCGGGAAGGTGGCTGGCGGGCAGCCCAAGGTCTTCGTCAAGATCAAGGCCTCCCATGCCCTGAAGAAGAAGATCATGCGGTTCCGCTCCGGCTCCCTTAAAGTTATGACAACAGTGTGAGGGGCATCAGTCTCCCGCAACCTCTGCAGTTTCCCCCTGCTCCTCCCTTTGGCTTGAAGACCCCTTTGGAACCTGGCAGGTCCCCTTCTCAGCCACATACCCTACATCTCCATTCAGCTTGGCTCCCGTCCAGGACTGATCTCCACTTCTGCCCCGAGAAGAGGGTAACAAAAAAGATCTGGAGATGGCCAGCTCAGCATCCCAACCCCTTTCCCCAGATGCTGCATGCCCAAGGCTGAGGCAGGAATCTCTCTCATTCTTTCTCTCCCTCTCCTCCTTTCTAATCCAGTCCATTTTTTTTCAAAAAAAAAAAAGGAAAGGTATTTATTATGGTTTTGTACTGCTAACTGCTCAGGAGCCCAAGTTTGGCACAAAATTATGGAATCGGAACCCACACTGCTAGTCTTGTATTTCTAGGCCAATGTTTCCTCTCTTTCCTTCTCTCTTTGTAAATAAAATCCAGTGCTTTTTGTGTGTCTGTGTGGAAATGTACCTTTGCCTCCTTGACCAGCCGCTAAGGAAGGTGATGGGCTCAGGCCCCTCGTCCGCCCCACAAAGCCAGGACCACCAGTTGTGCTTCCAACTTCTTGTGGTCTCAGATTTGAACCCAGAGGCCAGCTATGCTGACTCTTCGTTGCGCTTTCAGGAAACGTCTCTTCCTTGCACGTTTTACATTCTTAGTGCAGCAAATGCTGGCCAAATCCCCGTGCGACGAAGCATGGAAAAAATGACCCAGGAACAAAGCTCAGAACTTGGAGGAGCTTAACTTCCTTGAGACTTTTGGTGGATCTGTATTTCACCTTGACTCACCTGGTGAGCTAGGCTAGAGACGGGCGATAGTGGTGTTATTGGCAATATGAAAGAGAACTCAGATGGTTGCCTGGGTTGTGAGTGCTTCCCTCCGTCTTTGCAAGAAAGTTTTGTAGGGTTTTGTACAGTTCTTAAAACCTGCAAAAACTGTTTGTCTGGAACCAGTGGAATGGGGGACAGGGGACAGCATGTCTCAAACCACATTCAGGTCTCTTAAAAACCGTGGTCTGTTTGCTGTTCCTGTATGCACGATTTTCATTGTTGTTCTGAGTTTTGGGGGAGATGGGTGCAGTGCAGGGTTTTTTTCCAGCTGGAACGCGGGGGAACGGAGTTCCGGAACCGCGTGAAAATGGTCACATGGCTGGTGGCCCCGCCCCCTGATCTCCAGACAGAGGGGAGTTGAGATTGCCCACTGCGCCGCTCCAGCGGCGCGGAGGGCAATCTCAACTCCCCTCTGTCTGGAGATCAGGGGGCGGGGCCACCAGCCATGTGACCATTTTCTCCACAAGCAACCCACTGAGTTCCACCACCTCTTTCCCCAGGAAAAAAGCCCTGGTGCAGTGTGTGTGTGAATGTGGCTGGCAAACAACTGGGGTGTAGTAGGTTAGGAAAAGAGATGAAGAGCATCTTTGTTTCCTCTAGGAAAAATAGGGTTTTAGGACTCTAAAAGCTGCCTACCCTGGTAGGTTGGAACAAAAGTTGCAAGTGTAAAAAAGACATGATTCTGAGCAACACCCCCCCCCCCACAGTACTGATTTCAGCAATTCCATCTTCACCCTTTCCCCAGCAGGCAGCTCAAGGGGATAAATTCTGGTCTGTGTGCCTCTCCCTCTCTGGTGTGCCGCCGCCGGTCTCTTTCCTCTGAGCTCCAAGCTGCCTGCCCAGTACAGAGCTCCTTATGAAAACCAGATGCTTAGTGCGCCGCCAGGAAAGTGGCTGTGCTTTCCAAATTCCATCCCCAGGAACGCACGGCACTTCTCCCATCCCCCCCCCCTCCCGCCGCCCCCAGTACAGGAAAGCCTAGCTGGGAGGCCTCTGCCTGCCCCTTCCCCCTCCCCCTATCCTGGCTCAGCTAAATTATTGCAAACGAGAGCGCAAAGATGCACGCTCATTCTTGTTTCTGTCCAGCATGCAGGAACCCAAAGCGTGGAAGGGCTGGTGGACTCTTTCTCCAAAGCCAAGTGCTGCATCTGGATGCTGCTCCTCCTTCTTTCCTAAAAGGAACCCAGGGGTCTTTGCCTGTGATCTGGGTCCTCTTTGAGGCTGGAGAAAGCTGCTACTCCTCAGGAAAGTGGTTGGACAACAACTCTGATTCCAGGCATGTAGGCTCTCTGCTGTCATCCCCGGTCTCTGAAACAAGCACAAAACCTGCCAGACCTGTTTACTGGAAGCAAAAGTGAGCCTACACAGCAGGAGCAGCTGTCCTCCTTTCAAGCAAACTGCAGTGCTTTGTTGTTTGGTTCCCCTCTGACTTCTGCCTTGTCTTTGTGCCCTTCCTTATTGCATTTGGGTCTGTCTCCGGTCTCTTCTGAGGTCCCAAACTCTTAAGCCCTGGTTCTGAAATGCAATTTATTCCTATAACACATGCCTGTAATTTCATCTGTCCCCCAGGCCCCCAAATCTTGTTGGCTGAGAAATGGATCTGCTGTAGATAGACTACAAGTTATCTGCAGTGGCTCCGTTGTGAGTTTGCAGACCCTGAGGAGCTGGTCTTCCCTCCGTGCCAGTCCCCATAAAGAACAAATTTGTCTTCTATTCATGCACCATTAGTCCACCACCACCCCAAAATTCAAGCCGCTGTATCTCTCTCCTCTTACTCCATTGTGCTTGGCATGCATGGAAGAGTTTGAGGAGGCCCATCTGAGAAAAAGATACAATCCTGCTCCCCAAACCAATTACAGAGTAGCCTTGGGGAAGGAATACTCTTTTATACTTGAAAATGTTTATTTTTAAGAGTATGAGAGATGAAAAAAGTCATCTGACACTAGGTGAGCAGAGCACCCCAACCCACATTTCGGTATGATTGCTCTGGGCCTTGCCTCCAAATTGGGGTTCTGTACCTATGGAAGCCGGGTTCAGATAGCCAGCTCAGGGTTGACTCAGCCTTCCATCCTTCCAAGGTCAGTAAAATGAGTACCCAGGTTCCTGGGGGTAAAGTGTAGATGACTGGGGAAGGCAATGGCAAACCACCCTGTAACAAAAAGTCTGCCAAGAAAACGTCGTGATGCGACGTCCCCCCATGGGTCAGTAATGACTCGGTGCTTGCACTTTTACCGTTTTTTATACATACAGAGGCACACCAGGCTGCCCCTCTGAGGATCTCTATTGATCTCCGAACTGGGAAGCAGTGGATTGGTCCAGTCACAGCCAATGCAGAATTGTCCTCCCCTGCCAGAGACAAATAGGATGAAGCTGAGGCTAGAACAGTAAATCATACAGAGACAAATAGGCATCCTCCAGTTTGGGTTTTCACAGGGGGCTTCCATGGTTCACCTGAAGTCAGGGCTTTTTTTCTGGGAAAAGAGGTGTTGGAACTCAGTGGTGGAGCTCAGGACGGCACAATGACATCACTTTGGGTCAGTGGAACAAGGGGGGAGTTTTTTAAAGTTTAAATCGCCCTCGGTGAAAATGGTCACATAGCCGGTGGTCCCGCCCCCTTATCTCCAGACAGAAGGGACTTTAGATTGCCCTCTGCGCCACATGGCCACATGGCGCAGAGGGCAATCTAAACTCCCCTCTATCTGGAGATCAGGGGGCGGGGCCACCGGCCATGTGACCATTTCCAAGAGGTGCCGGAACTCTGTTCCACTGCGTTCCTGCTGAAAAAAAGCCCTGCATTGATGCATTTCTCTATGTCTACTGTTTAGGAATTACAGCTCTACGTACAGAGGAGGGAGTTGGGGGTAGGTGGGTTTCTTTCATGGACCGCATGTCTAATTTGTACCATCTGAAAATCGTGCCAGGTTATTGCAAACGGAAACCTGAGCACAGGGAAGTGAGGGGAAAGTATTTTGAGACTCTCTGTGCTGGGTTGTGGCTCATTTTTAATTTTTTCCCCCACATGGCATGCGCACAGGGCCTCTTCCTAATGCTTTCCAGATGGGAGACAGCACACCCCCTCTTTTTTTTTTTTTTTTTTGCTTTACAACTTCTGTTTCTCCTGAACAAACAGTTGACACATTCTGAAGATTGGGGCTTGGAAGGGGGCAGGGGGGGGCCTGCATGGGCTGGTAAGCCCACACCTCACCCCCTGGCCACACACTCAAATCCAAATTCCTGAACCAGCCGTGGCCCTCGAAGCATAAACACAGGTTGACTTTGTGACTGAGCTGGTTTACAACAGGGAATATAAAGGCTTCCCATGTGTGTGTGTGTGTGTGGGGTGGGGGGAATGCAATCCCCACCAGCCATTGGCTCATTTCAGTGTAGCTCATTAGAGCAATATATTTCCCTTTACAACTTTTCCCACCCTGCAGAAGACCCCGGGTCTTCCTTTGTTGCGCAACTCAATCCTGCCTTGAGTGGCAGCGTAGAACTTACCTCCGGCCCTTGTACATTTGTATATAAATATTATGATTTACTGCCGAAGTTCAGAACTGAATTCAAACCTACTTCCCCATGGCAAGATTATACATTTCCCATGCTGTGTTTTTACCAGTAAAAAATTATCAGTGCAGGTTATATTGGCCAATAGCTGTGACGTCTTTCAGAATACTGACAAATGGTGGCAAATCGTCACTTCTTTAGTCTGTTTCTATATTTATCACCATTTAGGATTTTTGCATCGTGCCAAATAATCTTAGGTCGCCATTGTGTGCTTGTGAGCCTGTATTTGTGTGTGTAAGTTTTAGGTGTGTGGGGAGTACCCTTTCACAGTAGAATGCGGCTGGACTCACTGATCTGAGTCACCTACAATTGTTTCAGGTGCATCTACTCCTGTCTTCCTTTGGCAGCACCAGCTGATCATGTCTGTGTGGGGTGATCTCTGGGGCTGATATGTCTGTTGTTTAATTTCCAAAATGTTGAGGCAAAAGAGCTTCAGACAGCTAGAAATCTTCATTCTCTGACTAAACTTCTCTCCTCTTAATCCCAGAAGCGTGAGGTAGCTGCCTATGGCTACTTCATGGAATCCAAAATGCACTTTCCACATGCCTAAAGGCAACTTATTTCTTCACAGGCTTTAGGGCTGATTTCTTTTTAAAGTCCTGGTGCTAGGCCCAGAGGAATCTCACCTTGAATTAAACCATTTTGCTGCTCGGCTGCATCTTCCTTTCCATAACTGGGTGCGTAGATAGCCTAAAGGCCAGGTGGGTGGCATCTCTGCCAAGGAGAGGTGCCAACTCGGCTGGCACGACTTCTGTGCCTTTAACACCTGGGCAAAAGGCAACATAAATCAATTGGTGAGTCTTTTCTTATCACACTTCCAGCTGAGGAAGTGTGAATTCCTACCTGGCAAGCAGCTGTCAACAGCACAGGAGTTTTGCCAAGGGACGCAAGATGGCAACCTTACTGCTGTGCAGGCAGAGATATGAAATCAGCTGCATTAGGTCTGTGGGCCAAGCCAAACATGACGCCAGACACGTATTCTTTAGCATGTTGGGGATGCAATTTTACCTGGGAACTGTAGTTTTCAAAGACAGAACTATGCGGGCTCACTGGGGAAAAGGAACGTCGCAATTGTTTTCTTGCAATCTCAACAGAGCGAGGAACTACCAGCTCTTCCCTTTCCCTGCTTCTTCATGCCAGGGACAGGGTCTTGTACTGGTGTGTGCATGCGTACTGTCAATCTTTCCCACACAGAACTAACACCAGGACTGGGGAGGGAAATAGAGTTTGTGAAATTGTACTGAAGGAAAGGTTTAGAGCTTCTCTAACACCAGCAACTCCACATGATTGCTTTAAAGTTTTTTTTTTTTAACGAAGAAGATCTTTCAGATCCCCTGCATTATTGTCCTGTTTGAGCTCCAAGCAAATTATCAGTATTGTCTAGGGAGGATCGAAGGGGTGGGGTTGATGGGGCGGGCACAGCCGAGCCTGATTACTGCACCACCCCAGGGCCAAGCTAGCAGTGAGGAATGACACTTGAATGGCAAGTGAGCAGACTCACGTGGATTCCTCCCTGTTCACTTGCTCTCCACTTGCACTCCACTTGATCACGTGCAAGTGGAGCGCAAGTGAACAGGGAGGAATACACGTGAGTCTGTTCACTTGCCATTCAAGTGTCATTCCTCACTGCTAGCTTGGCCCCCAGTCCCGCAAAGACAGATACTCAAGGAAAAACTGGCCCCTTAATTTACCCAGAAAGTTCCTTGCCAGGAGCAGGGTGGAGCAAGTGCAATTCTACACATACCTGCGACCCGGGCCAGAGTTTAGCAGAGCCCCTCCTTGGCCCAGCTTCCTTCGGGGCTGTTTTACCATTTGCAATCTGCCATGGCACAGAAGAGCGGAAGGGAAGGCTGCTTGTGGCAACAGATGAATGTGTGTGTTTTTGTGTGTATGGGGGGCAGGGCTTGATTGCCAGTTGCCACCGGTGAGATATTTTTAGCCAGCTTTGTGGGGGTGAGCCACGTGCTCCTGCCGTTTCCCATCTCCCCAGCTAGGCATGACGGGTGGGTGGTGTATAATGGCAGAAAGGAGAGCCAGGATACGTACGTATGTACGCACGTGTGGGAGGGGGTTGCTTTAATTTCTAAAATGAGAAAAGCTGGGACTCAAACTTCTTTGGAAGCCTCGCTAGTGGAAGGGGCAAGCACTAGTTATCCAACGGTGAAGGGGGCACGTGCTCAGCGTACTGCTTATGACGGATTTGTATATTCCAGGATAGGAATTGGAAAGGCAGATATCTTTGTGCTCCCTAGGAAAGAGTCCTGGCTTTGAGGAATGCAGGAATCCAGTCCTGAGCCAGGGGCACAGGAAGAAACACTGCTGGAACAAGTCCCCACACAGGTCAGGAAGGGCCTTTAACTTACTGAGGACGTTCCTGACGGGCAGGTGTTCTGTTTGGCTGCTGGTGGCCAGAAGCAAGCCAAACCGATCCCCTGGGGTGCTGGAAGAGCTGAAGGGGGCTGGCTTAGGTTGCGAGCCTCCAAGTGGGGCCTGGATTTCTCCTAGAATTACAATTGGTTTCCAGACTACACAGATCAGTCCCCCTGGAGAAAATAGTAAAGCACCTTTAAGACTAACCAACTTTATCGTAGCGTAAGCTTTTGAGAACCACAGCTCTCTTCGTCAGATGCATTGTCAGAAGAGATGATGAGAGCTGTGGTTCTCCAAAGCTGGCAATGCCTCTGACGAAGAGAGCTGTGGTTCTCGAAAGCTTACGCTACAACAAAGTTGGTTAATCTTAAAGGTGCTACTGGACTCTTTACTATTTTGCAACTACAGACTAACATGGCTAAGTTCTCTGGATCTATGACCCTGGAGAAAATGGCAGCTTTGGAGGGTTGAGTCTGTGGCATTATACCCTGCCATCGTCCCTCATCTCCCCAAACCCCACCTTCCCCAGGCTCCACCCCCAAATCTCCAGGAATTTCCCAACCCAGAGTTGGTAACCCTCGGCTGATTGGCTCAGGATAATGATTGTCCCAAACAAAGGAACCTACTGCTAGTCCCAGAAGGGCCACTTGAGTTGATTTTGTTCCCCTAAACTGTAACCATCTGGCCATGAAAGATTTTTGGGATTGTCACCCACCCACGTGGTGTATCTGTTGTGAGACTCTGGAGGCGTGCCCTGCCAAAGTGTGTTGGAGGAACGGGCGAATTTGGTCTGGTTTCGTTTTTGTCCCAGCCCAGGGCCATTTTCACACTGCTTACCTTCCCTCGGAATGACCCGGAACATCGCGCAAATCTCACACGAGAAAACACAATCTTCCGCGTTTTTTGCGTGATCTTCTGGGTTGTTCCGAGGGAAGGTAAGCAGTGTGAAAACGGCGCTCTGGTCAGTCACACTAGCGGGCCAGATGAACCAGCGGCTTAACTCGGTATTCTTACATTCAAAAGCACAGCATGAAAATAACGTTACTAAGCAAGAGCTGAGCTGCATAACTGACAACAAATGATGGCCCTATTAGCCAGCCTCCAAACACAGCCCAGCGGATGAGCCCTCACCCAATGTCCCCTCACACGTCTCCCAAAGAGCAGGCCCATGCAACTTGTTACCTACCAAGACTGCCACTAGCCCGTTTGATGTTTTTAACAACCGCTGCTTGCTTTCTGAATTTAAAACGTGAGGTTTTCTGAGCCCTGGATGGGCGACCAAT
Organism: Eublepharis macularius; assembly: GCF_028583425.1. Taxonomy (NCBI): domain Eukaryota; kingdom Metazoa; phylum Chordata; class Lepidosauria; order Squamata; family Eublepharidae; genus Eublepharis; species Eublepharis macularius. Next base: position 55,921,140 of record NC_072804.1, on the reverse strand, counting down.
CTTGGTGGGTCAGTTCTGTTTCAGTGGGTCCAAAGTGGTGCACGGAAGGACTGTGAGTCCCAGAAATGTCAGCTGGAAGGGGTCCCCACCCACCCCTGCATTGCGCTGGATGGGACTAACCAGGGCTTTTTTTCTGGGAAAAGAGGTGGTGGAACTCAGTGGGTTGCCCTCAGAGAAAATGGCCACCAGCCATGTGACCATTTTCAAGAGGTGCCGGAACTCCGTTCCCCCGCGTTCCCCCTGAAAAAAAGCCCTGGGACTAACCATTAAGGTACTCGTCCTCTTTACCCACTACTTGGAGACAGGGATGCTTTTCAGTTTTGTCGCCGTGGCAACAGCACCCACCAGTTCCAATACCGGAAGCGTGAGCAAAGAGGGGAGACAGACATTTTGAATTGCCAAAGAGTCCGTTAACTGTGAGCTGGCTAATGAAGATGGGAGGAGGGGGGTGTCAGAGAAGGAGAGATGGGGAGGGTTGGTGAGAACAGTGACAAAACTGAAGATATTTGAGATATCCAGAGCTGGTTGGGCATACTTACAAGCTACTCTGAAAGCTAGGACGTCCCCAGTTCAAATCCTTTCTCTGCCCCAAAGTCACTGGGTTGCTGTAGGAAAGGCACAAATTGTCTTAGTTTCGGCACCCCTCCCTGCCTTTAATATCAGGATAATAAAACTAGCATAGTCGATGCAGTTGTAAGAAATACTGAGGCAGCATAAATGCTAAAACACCACATGCATGCTGGATATTGCTGGTTGAAGGCACTGCTGTGAAATCCTGCCAAGGTGCAAACGATGCTACAACCAGGGTTGAATTGCAAGCTGACTCTTGAGTCAAGCGGGGAGGGGGGCTCCTTAGAGACAGGACAGTTCCACAGCCAACAGGGAGCAAGGCAGATACGCTATGATATGGGTCCTTGACTGTAATTTCCAGCTGTCTGGTGTTAGTTGTGTTAAGGCCAGGGCTTTTTTTCAGCAGGAACGTGGTGGAAAGGAGTTCCGGAACCTTTTGAAAACGGTCACGTGGCCGGTGTCCCCGTCCCCTGATCTCCAGACAGAGGGGAGTTTAGATTGCCCTCCACACTGCAGTGTGGAGGGTAATCTAAACTCCCCTCTGTCTGGAGATCAGGGGGTGGGGCCACCGGCCATGTGACTGTTTTCTCTGAGGGCAACCCACTGAGTTCCACCACCTCTTTTCCCAGAAAAAAAGCCCTGGTTAAGGCAAATCCAGTGCAAATTGATCGACTGAATGCTCCCTTGTGAGGGAGGAGGGATTTTGGCTTTAACTATATTTCTGTTTGTTCTTTTTAAAAAATTGAGACTTCGTACATAAAATTGGAAAATATTTCACAAGGGTGCCCGCGGTGACAGTTCTCTGCATTCTGGTTGCTATGTTCGTCATACCAATGTTCCACCCCTAACAGGCAGTTCAGAACACACTTATCCGTTGCTTGCTGCATTTTCAAGAAGATATAATAGGAGTGTGTGTGTGTGTGTGTGCAAGTGCGCAAGCGCATGTGTATGCTCTGCAGTCCTGCGGAGTGACAAAGAGCATAGCCTTCAAAGACAGAAAGAAACCTTTTTACAAAGGAAGAGTCTTGTTTCTCCAAAACCCCACTTCACACGTAAAGCCCCCTTTTCTGTTATTTCGAAACCAGTTCCTGGGTCCCTGTGGTGCATACAGTAGGCTGGCCACCTTTAGTTTTCATAAGTTCTTGTGCCTCTGAGCACATGCAGAACGTGCTTCTCCTAAGTGAAATATAACTGTGGATTAATGAACCCCTCTCTGACTCACTTTATACATGTGGAGATTGCCTTTTCCCACTAGAGATTTTTTTTAAAAAATCAAGGTGAGAATAATTCTTTTGACCACCTGTAGAGTGTTTGAAAAAGCAGAGTTTGCGGTGCACCCATGTGCATATGGAACTTGGAACTGCAAATAGGGAACTGGGGACCAACTTCAGCTTCGTCCATGTTTCCCCGTGTGCTGTGCGTTCTCATTTCTCTCTTCCCCATTTGTTTTGCTTCAGTCTACCACTGCTGGACCTAAACAGCCTCTTCTCTAGCCTGGCCTAGAAGTCCCTGGAGTTCGTTTCCAAGCCTTTGACTGTTTAAAGAGCCAGTTGTATGCCCCCCCCCAAAACACCCCATTTCTGGTCTCTCTCCTGTCCCTTTTTCCTTCTTTAGCATTGCAGTTCCTTCTTTGCCGTCCTTCAAACTCTCCTGCCTCCCCCACCCCCACCACGGCCCCGCATTTGCAGTTCTTCTGGTGTCTGGAATAACTCTGATCTGTTCCAGACGCTGGCCTGAGATTTTTCTGGGGTTAATTTTAGCCCCTCGGCCCCCTTATCACAGCTGAGATGAGGAAACTGGAGTCAGGGGCCGAGCGCCTTGGAATATGTGCAAGCACACACACACACACTTGCATGACATCAGGTCAAAGGAACTAGGATTCCATGTGGATTTGATCAGATGCCACATCACACCGAGCCGCTCCCCTGACACAGGGGCAGCGCCGCATGCGACAGTCGCAGCCAATGTTTCTAAAATGGAATCACTTCGGTCCAGGATAGGGGGCTCTCTGACATGCAGTAAGAAGCCTTTGGAGAACGCTGGAGACCCTGGTGATATCTCTGCAACAGCCCCCTCCCCAGGCTATATTTTTAAATAAACATACAACCAGGGAAGGAATTGTGAAAGCACAGATGAAAGCTAGTTCGAGCCCTCGGCTGACTTCAGAATCAGTCCACATGGTTGGTCCAGTACACCAGACTGCTAGAAACCCTGAGGGACGGACGCCCTTCTAGGTGAGGGCAATCACACCTCTTCCAAGTAACAATGCTTCTTTGGCCCTGGAGAGCAGATGCACAACGGGAAGGGAATCCACAATCCCACCCCACCCCAAAAAGCTATCGAAACTCTCTGACAGCCTAACAATTAAATGGGTCAGAAACTGGCAGAAAGAGAACAATGGGTGTGACCTGACCTCCCTTTTAATCCTTTATCTGCAGACAGGAATCTCCACTTGCGGACAGGAGTCTTGCAGAGATGAATGTAGCAGGTAACGACAGTTAATATCAAAGGCTTGCCTTTTGCAGGGACACAATACCCTCCCCACACCAAAAAATCCCAGCACACACACCCTATTATGACTGACATAGCTCACCTGGCTGTTTAGGTTTTTAAACTATATGAAGGCTCATACAGTTGTCTGGACACTATCCCACGACAGTATTCTGTTGTATGTCACACTGCATCATGGATTTTGTAGTCTTAAGGGATGCATAAAATACATTCTAGGTATAAGTAGTTTGGGGGATATGAAAATTCTTCATTGTTCTTGTGTGTGCCTGATTCATTCCAGGATACAGCTGATTTTGTTGGAGTTAGTAAGACAGCAATTGATTTTTTTTTCACAAAACAGAAAATATCAAAATGACGTTGATCTGCAAAAAGCAGATATAAAAACATTCATCTTGCTTGTTTATGGTCTTCTTTCCAAAGAGAGCAGAGCAGCATGCATGCATGGGGTTTATCCTATTTAATCTTCATTATAACCCTGTGAGGTGGGTTATGCGGAGACAAAAAGCAGATGGATGGCTGGGTCACCTTGTGTACACCTCCTACTTGGACAAGGATTTGAATCCAGGCTTCTGCCAGCCGTATCCTAAGAGCTATTCATGAGAGCATAATGGTTTACTAGAAGTGCTATCCTAAGCAGAATAGTAAAGAGTCCAGTAGCACCTTTAAGACTAACCAACTTTACTGTAGCATAAGCTTTCAAGAATCACAGTTCAGATACATCTGACGAAGAGAACTGTGATTCTCGAAAGCTTATGCTATAAAGTTGGTTAGTCTTAAAGGTGCTACTGGACTCTTTTCCACTCTTTCTCAGTGCATAGGATACTTGTTAAAGTGAGAAAAATCCTTTCCTGGTTCAGTTTGAGCTTAGAGCAGACTTGATGAAAGTATGGCAAATTTTGAGAAATTCTGTAGAAATTTTTGATTTCTCAAAAGTGTGCTATTTGCCTCGCGTTTGTAAGTGGAGGGTCACATTTCAGCAGCAAGTCTAACCTGACCATACCTTCTCTTTTGTTGCAAGACAGAAGGGCAAAAGAGGACCCAACCCTTTTGGCTCGGATTTCTGTTTGCCTCTTTTCCGATGCGCCCACTCGGTTGGGCGGTTTTCTTGCTTAGAGTGGCCCTGTGTGGACTTGAGTGGCATTACACACGGAATGCAAGCAGAGAACCAGAGACATTTGATTACTATTATTGTTATGAATAACTGACACCGCACTTTTAAAGGCACTTTTATATCGTAGCTTCATCCTGTCTCCCCTTGACAACCCTGTGAGGTAGGCTGTCAAGTATTCCACTTTTCAGGTGGGACAATGAAACAGAAGGGGGTGCCTTTGCCTAGGAGGAGAATGCTTTTAGTACAGTTTTATTCTATCACTTGGGTTAATAATATATATGAGCATAGCCGGGGCTTTTTTTCTGGGAAAAGAGGTGGTGGAACTCAGTGGTGGAACTCAGGACTGCACAATGACGTCACTTTGGGTCAGCTGGAACAAGGGGGGAGTTTTTTAAAGTTTAAATTGCCCTTGGCGAAAATGGTCACATGGCCGGTGGCCCCGCCCCCTGATCTTCAGACAGAGGGGAGTTGAGATCGCCCTCTGCGCCAGGTGGCGCGGAGGGCAATCTAAACTCCCCTCTGTCTGGAGATCAGGGGGCGGGGCCACCGGCCATGTGACCATTTTCAAGAGGTGCCGGAACTCCCTTCCACCATGTTCCCGCTGAAAAAAAGCTCTGAGCATAGCCAGCGCTGCACTGGACTAAGATCAAACCTTCCTGAGCCCTGAAGCTTGCGGGACGGCCTTGGGCCAGTCCTTCTGTGTATGCTTTGTGCACCTCACAAGGTTGTTGTGAAGACAGCCTTTCAAGTGTTCCAGGTGCTTTACTGGTCTTGTTGTAAAGCCTACAACTCCTGCCGCACCACAGAAGGGCTTTCAACAAAATTGGTTTAGGTGGGTAGCCATGTTGGTCTACCGTAGATCGACAAGATTTGAGTCCAATGACACCTTAAGAGACCAACCAGATTTTCAGGGTGTGAGCTTTCGAGAGTTACAGCTCCCTTCTTCAGACACCTAAAAGAGCAAAACTGGTCATTCCTATAGGGGTACGATATATCTGGTTCAAATTTTGAAGGAGTCCGTTCACACATGCAATTCATTAACTGGGGGTGGGGAGGTGGGTTTGCAAATATCCAGGGATGATCATGTATGTGTGAACCAGAGTTGGGTCAGGAGTTGGCAGATGGGGTTGCCAACCTCCAGGTGGTGCCTGGAGATTGCTTGGAATTACAACTGATCTCCAGTGATCAGTTCCCCTGGAGGAAATGGCAGCTGTGGAGGGGTCTGTTAGGGAGTTGCCCCTTTGTCTCTGAGTGTGAATTCGCCCAGCCTGACACAGTTTATGCTGCTAGAGACACACAAAGTAAAAGGTGTTTTTATTCTAGGAAATTCAAGAGGATTAACACACACACACACACACACACAAACTGGTGTTACCCGGTCAAGCTTTGCAAGCATCTACATAAAATAACAAATCCTTACTAAAAACTGAGTAGGGCTGAGAAGAGACACTTGAATGAGCTAACTAATAGTCCCCCAGCTGGGCCTGCCCAACAGAGCCCAAGGCAGGGTTAGCTGGTCTTGCAGGGTCCAAATCAAAATAATAGTCCAGCAGCGTCCATAGGAGGAAGAGCCACCTCCGTGGCTGGAAGCAGTCACACCTGAAGGCAAATCCAGCCAATCAAGGCAATACACCACTTAACAATTACTACCCTGAGAAACTTGTGAGAGGAGATAAGACGTGCTAACACACAAGTTCTGCCAAATTCACACAGGCGCAGGCAGTTTGCCTGCTGAAACCCCTCTCAGGCCTGTAGAGCTGACTCTACTCACAAGACAGCTCTTAAAGCTGACTCATGACAATATATTTTGGCCATTTCCACACGTCTTACCTTCTGCCAGAACATCGCGGAAGACAGCATCTTCCCGCGCGAATTTGCACCTGGAAGACACGATTTCGTGCAAAAATCCCGGATGGCAGCGTCTTCCTGGCGTGATTTCGCACGTGAAGACGCTGTCTTCCGCGATGTTCCGGCAGAAGGTAAGATGTGTGGAAACGGCCTTTCTCCGGCTTAAGTTCCTTTCCTGACAGGGTCTCTATGGCATTACACCCCACTGAGGTCCCTCCCTTTCCCAAACTCCACCCTCCTTCGGCTCCACCCTCAAAGCTCCATGAATTTCCCAAATGGGAGTTGGCAAGCTGTACAGTGCCCAGAAGGATTCTGAGTGAATGGGGAACAGGGCATTACGACTGCAGGCACCAAAGGGGTTCTGGGACACCCTTGCTTTGGGAACGGACCCCTGAAATCTGAAAGCCAAGCCAATTGGTATGAAAGTCTTTGGCCTCCCTTCCCTCAAAGTGCCTGCTAGGAAGCTGGGTCTCTGCGGGGGGGGGGGGGGGTGATGGGAGGTGGCTTCTTTCTTCTTTCCCTGCCAGTGGCTGCTGGTGCCCCAGGTGGCCAGCAGCTGCTCATCCGGAGACAAGAAGAGACCACAGTTAACACCGAGGCAGACGCCAGCAACAGGTAAGTGCCATTCTTCTCCACTCGTTCTTGCCATCCCGTTGAGCCCTGGGCTGTCCCAGTTTAGGAGGACTAGGGAAGGTGATCCACTCTGGATAGGGTAGCAAGAGGGTTGTCAGTTGTGGCTGTGAGTTGAATTTCATATCATCAGATTATTTGAAGACCATAAGGATTACCTTGCCAGAACAGACCCATCTCCCCCATGCTTCCTTTTTCCTGCAGGGGCCAGCCAGTTTGGGAAGTTTGCAAACTGGTTATGAAGGTCTTTGCCAGTTGTTATCTCATGCACCTGGTGTTATGAGGTAGATTGCCTCAAATGGGGGAGGTTCCATCTAGCCATTGCTAGACCTCGTTGAAAAGCTTGATATGGTTTCACCTGGAGAATTTCCATGTGTGTGTGTGTGTGTGTGTGTAAGAAACAGGAGGACAGGTCGACAACTGCTTTAATTTGACAGATATTAGTCACTGTTATTCTCTCCTTAGTAATTGCCCATCAGGAGGGAAGGTGGCATAGTATAGCGTGGATCTCATCAGATCTTGGAACCTGCAGGGCCAGCACTTGCCTGGGACCACTGAGGAAGACTCTGCAGAGGAAGGCACTGGCAAACCACCTCTGCGTCTCACTTGCCCTGAAAACCCCTCGTTGGAGTCGCCATAAGTCAGTTTGGACTTGATGGCACATACATAATCTAATCATCCATTCCTTTTAAATTCTGAAATATGGCTAAGGTCTTCATCTTTTACTGAAGGTCACTCTTAGGCTCATTTCACAGATAAGGAACCAAGATGGTGACTTGGCTGAGGTTTAAGGTTACTACAGATGCCCTACTTGAAAACTCTTTGATTTTGGGTATATATTGAATTGGCACCTCAGTGCTGCTGAAGGCTCAGTCAGACTGACAAAATATTCACCACTCAGCCGTGAGCTTCACCGAGTTGGGACAGCCATTCACTTTCAGCCGAACCTATCACAAGATCCAGAGGAGTGAGCCGTGTTAGCCTGTAGTTACAAAATAGTAAAGAGCCCAGTAGTACCTTTAAGACTAACCAACTTTATTATAGCATAAGCTTTCGAGAATCACAGCTCTCTTCATCAGATGACTCTTTACTACCTTACAAGGTAGTAAAGAGTCCAGTAGCACCTTTAAGGCTAACCGTTTGATGAAAGCTTATGGTACAATGCCTTACAAGGTTTCTGTGTAATGAAAACCTGGAGAGGGGAAAGCCGGCCCGTTTTCCTTGGAGAAAAGGTGGGATAAAAAGGTGATAGTCTTAATTAGGAAGCTGATCTTACCAGCTCGTTAAATGTGTGTCTTGGGAATGAGCTATTATGGGGCTACCTGCTCCACCCCCTGCAAAAAGCAATCACAGTAACTAACTGCTCTCATTTGCTATTTACCAAGTTAGAGCTGAGATCAGGGTCCCTTCGCCCCTTAGCAGCAGCTGGCAGTGCAGCGAACGCCGTGGGCACAGCTGGGAAGGGCTGGTACTTTGGAGATCTGGTGCCTCCATTGGGAGAAGTGGGGGCAGGGGCAACAAATTATCAGTGGGAAAACTCTGCAAAGCTTCTTTTGCCAGTGTGAGCTGGTGTGGTGTGATGGGTAGAGAGCATCAAACGGTGGGCAAGACCCGAGTTCAAATGCCAGCTCAGCCAGGAAGCTCAATGGGGAAGCCAATTGTACCTTCTCTCAGCTCAATTGACCTTGCAGCATAGTAGCGAGGAAGAACGGGGGAGAATCATGCATACTACCTTGATGTGTAGATACTCATTCAAAAATGCTTTCTGCGTGTGCTCAGAGGCCCTCAGTTATGACTTCATGTTCCATAGTGGGCCATAGGCTTTGACAACTGTTTTTTTAGCCAAGTGATGGTGGAATCTGCTATAAGGGGAGTCTGCTCTTCAGGTATGCCCTATCGTGGCTAAATGTTCCAGTCCCTGGGCTGGATTCCTTCAACTTTTCCACCATCAAGTGAGGAGGAGCTATTCTGAGAACTGTAGGACCTCTGTGGACAAAAGCTACTTGGGACAGTGTCTCCCCCAAGGAGAACTCGGCAAGATCCAGTGCACAAGCTGGTGGAATCAAACCTCTTGATGTCAGAGACATCCTTGCAAAATGGCCAAAATAATCAGAGCGCATCCTCGAACCCACATCCTCAAACCTTGAAGGCTTTGAGCCTTCAGTTCGAGTTACTCAAATAGTAAAGAGTCCAGTAGCACCTTTAAGACTAACCAACTTTATTGTAGCATAAGCTTTTGAGAACCACAGCTCTCTTTGTCAGATGCTACTGGACTCTCTTCTGACAAAGAGAGCTGTAGTTCTTGAAAGCTTATGCTACAATAAAGTTGGTTAGTCTTAAAGGTGCTAATGGACTCTTTACTATTTTGCAACTACAAACTAACACGGCTAACTCCTCTGGATCAGTTACTCAAATAGGCATTCTGTATAGGCTCAGAGGCACAGTCAACCTTTTATGCTTCAGGAGCTCAAGCTCTGACTCTTGGTATTCAAAGCAAGTCCTGATTTTTTGGGGGGGGGTTAATGTCCTTTTAGGCTGCTCCTCCTGCATCTCCCCTCCACTTTATACCCATAATGGGACCCCCTGCCAATGCACAGGCGTCTGTCCTCAGAGGGTGCAGTAACCTTTCCTTCTCCCTTGCAGAGAGGCTGCACAATTAGCGGACAGCTTTGAACATGGTTGATGAGGGCCGGGAGTGCTTGATGGCGGAAGGAGAGGGGGGCTAATTAGCTGTGTTTGCCCCCCCCAACTCTCTTTCTCCTCCTGCTGTGTAGCTAATTCCTCTTCCTCTTGGATCAAGGCGTAGCTTAGGAGAATCCAGCTGTGCCTGGGTCACACTCCAGCTGTTCGGATCCTCTTCATCTTGCCAAAGCCTCCCTTTAAACCGCTTAATCTGGACAGGTGGGTCTAGCTGTTTCGAGCAGGACTGGGGGAGAGGCTGGCTGAAGGCAGTATAAAGAACGGCATTATAAAACTAGGATGGAATGAACTGATTTTAAAGAGACCTTTGGATGGAAGTTATGGGGGGGGGCGGGTTCTGATGTAGATGGAAAAGCGGGAATTGTGCTTCTAGCACCTTCCTGATGGGTGAGTGGCAAATAACAATTAGTTGAGTGACCAGATATTGATTCTGTTAACTGGAGACCTCTGCATCTCTTCTCCTTTGTATCCAAGAAAAAGGTGGGACCAGGTTTGAGAAAACATGGCCAACACAGCTGAGGAATGCGAGCTTTGGGTTCTGTAGTACCTTAAAGACCAATCCGAATCATAGGGTGGGAAGGGACCTCTAGGGTCATCTAGTCCAACCCCCCGCACAATGTAGGAAATTCACAACTACCTTCCCCCTCACACACACCTCCAGTGACTCTTGCTCCATGCCTAGAAGACGGCAAAACACCATCAAGATCCCTGGCCTGAAGGAGGAAAATTGCTTCCTGACCCCAAAGTGGCGATCGGTATTACCCTGAGCCATGAGAACTAAGCCCTGATGTAACCCTTCCTGCCCTCCCCCTCATGATCTGCCCAGGTTCACAGAGTCAGCATTGCTGTCAGGTGGCCATTTAGCCTCTGCTTAAAAACCTCCAAAGAGGGAGAGCCCACCACCTCCCGAGGAAGCCCGTTCCACTGAGGGACCGCTCTAACTGTCAGGAAGTTCTTCCTAATGTTTATCCCAAAACTCTTTTGATTTAATTTCAAAAGAATCTTGCTCTTCGACTGCAGACCAACAAGCCTACCCACCCGAAACAGCTGAGAAATGTTGCTACGTAGCTCAGCAGAGCTTAATTTAATAATACATAGCATTTCTCATAGCCACCACATATATCATCTCAGCAATCCTTACAATACCCCTATAAGGTTGGCCAGTATTCTGAACCCCACATTTTGGAGGGGAGGATAGCTGATGAAATCACATCTTGCTAATGGCCACCGAGTGAGTTCATGCAAGAGGTGAGGTTTGAACTGAGGACGTCCAAGCTCACACACTTACTGACCCTTACACAAAAGGGGTGTGTATATGCTGGGGATTAATGCTACCACAAAACCCAAACTTCTTAGTAGACCCTCCATGCTTAGTGTCAGGATCTGAACACAAGATACCAGGCATAAATAATGGCAAGAGCTGTTGCCTTCCAGTAACGGGGGTTATTGGCCTGGGAAAGGGCTGTGGCCCAGTGGAACAGCATACACCAAGCATGTAGAAGGCTGCAGGGTCAGACCCCAGCATCTCCACCTAAAGGAAGGCTGGGAGTAGGGAGAACCCAAAGAGACAGAGGAGTCCTGCAAGACCAGACAGACCAGTGGTCCGACTAAGCAAAAGGGAGCTTCCTATTTCAATTCCAGGGGAAGAAGCATGCTTTGCAGGACAGCTCTTGCTTGGAATACCGAAAGCCCGGGGTTCAGTCCTCCAGCTGAAGTGTTTTTTAAAAAAATTTTATTTTAAAACATGACAAATACAAGGCTGCTATAAAATACAATATTGTGAATCAGCTTACATTAACACTAGTATAGTCTACAGGAGAAGAGATAATGTAACGAGATTATAATATCTAACAGCAGATGAAACATCAGTGATTCTAGTGCAACAGATTCTTTTAGTTTAAAGATACAAAGGAAAGGTGCCTGGGAGGATGAAAATCATTGCATGTTAAGTATTAAAAAACCAGGAACCATTTAGAGAAGAAAACTGTTTCTTTTGGGTAGTGTTGTGATTGATACATGTCGTCATAGATACTCTCTTGAATATAATGATCCCATACTTTCAGCATCCAGTTTTCAATTGTGGGGATTTTGGGGGGATTTCCAATTGGAAACTATTAATGATTTAGCTGCAGCTGAAGCATTTTGGGAGGCAGACTGGGAAATGCCTTGCTATCAGAGCAGACGATCCCAAGATAAACGGACTTGATATAAAAGAGCTTCGTATGTTTGTGAACTTCCAGGAGTCAGCTGGCCGGCCACGACTGGAAAAGGAACACTTGGGCTGGATAAAAGATTATGCTCCAAATATCTCTGTGTGTATGTTGCAGGGGTGGTTGTGGTTTGTTATTGCACAACTTAGTAACTGTTTTTGTGATCAAAGACGCTGTTACTGAGCATCTGTATTTTGGCAGTGGAGCTCGAGCCAAGGGTTAGTTGTTTCCATTGAACTAATTCTCCGTCTCTTGCTTTCTGGGTCCGCTGTCAGCAGGTTGGGCCTCTAGGCTGGTAAGGAATAATGTCTAACAACATGGCCAAAATTGCAGAGGCCCGCAAGACGGTGGAGCAGCTTAAACTGGAAGTGAACATTGACCGTATGAAGGTGAGATTCCCAAGCAACTTCTCTCCCCCCCCCCGCACCAATCCTGCACACACGTGCTGGCTTTTTTCTGTTACCAGGAAGCAATGATTACACAGCTTCCAAGGGCAGCCCAGGGCACTGTGCTTTGCAGTAGTCAAACCCAAAGCATCCAAAAGCGTGCCATCCTCCCCTCCCCAAATCTCTGACTTCGGGATCCTCTCTCCCTGGTAGGTGTCCAAGGCAGCAGCTGACCTACTGGCTTACTGTGAAGCCCATGCCAAGGAAGATCCACTGGTGACCCCGGTGCCCTCTGCGGAGAACCCTTTCCGTGAGAAACGTCTCTTTTGCATAGTGCTGTGAACCTGGGGATACAAGATCCGGGCCAAGATGAAGAGGGAAGGAAGGCAGGGGATTCCATTTTTATCTTCACTTGATAAGTTTGCAACTTGAACAGCTGGAGGAGAAATTTTGGGATGGGATGTTCTTTTGCAGGAAGAATCATTTCTACTCTCTAGGCTTGCCAACCTCCCGGTGGGGCCTGGAGATTCAGAATTACAATTGATCTGTAGACTACAGAGATTAGTTTCCCTGGAAGAAGTAGCTGCTCTGGAGGGTGGGCTCTGTGGCATTATACCCCCATTAAAAGCCTCCCCAAATCTCCAGGCATTTCCCAACTCGAGTTGGCAAGCCTTGTTCTCTCCTATGGGCTAATACCAATTTAAGGGTGGGCACAGGAAAACAGTGTGTGTGTGTGGGGGGGAAGTGTTAAAAGCCCCCAACAGATCCTCTGCTGTTGCTTTAAATGCAAACAAAGGAACAAACATGAGATCTGATCACAAATCGGCCGTGGGTAATCTGGTGTGTAATTTTGCCCCACAGATTTATTCTCCATTGAAAACACTTGCAAAATTTTAACTGTCAGGATGTTGCATGGCCCCTGTCTCGTTTGCACCCCTGCTCCCTCATTTGGCCCTAATTAATTACCTTCCCGGCTGGAGGGATGAGTGGAGGAGGTAACTTCCCGAAGTTTAACATTCTCTGCATTGCTGTCACAATAAATGCTAAGTGACTTTTCTTTCTGAAGTCCTGTTCTGTTTTCTTAGCTCTCCCCAGTTCTTCTCATCCTGTAGCCTATGGGACAGTCTACAACAGACAGTTATTCTTTCTCGGGGGTGGAAGAGGTTGTTCTAGTTTGGGTTTCTCTGGGACAGCAGATGGCCCCATAGCAGCATTGCCACTAGCTGTCTGTTACTGGAAAGATACGGATGAATCGCAGAGCTGAAGCTATCGCAGACACAATTTATGAACTGGGAAAGGGCTGTGGCTCGTTGGATATTCCCAAAGGCTCACCCTGCCCAGTTATCACCCCACAGCAGTTTCATGGCTGATTTGTTTTTTGGATTTTCCCCAGATTTCATTTCCCAGATAAGATATTTGCAAGAGGCTCATAAAAACTCAGCTGGCCAGAAGCTGCAGCCTCCCTTGGGTGCAGAGCCGGAAGGAAGACTGAGGCTTGGATTTACGGCTTCTGCATTGTTTATTTATTTGTTTGTATATTTTATTCGGCTTATATCTTGCCCTTTCTGCAAGCGGGCTCAGGGCGGCGTCCAACAAGAATATACAATTAAAACATACAATAAAACCGCATAATCATATAAATCAGATAACATGAAAAGAATCCAGGTGTCGCAAAACAATTAGCATACTGTAAAAAAAGCACCATAAGCCACGGGCACAGCCATGGCGTACATCCAGGTGGCTGCAGTGAGAAGGCAGGGCGGTCAGAAAGAGGGACAATGTGCTGGCTTCTAATCAAAGGTCCAGTGGAAGATCTCCGTCTTGCAGGCCCTGCAGAACAGTGAAAGGTTGGGTATAATGTCAGGGCCCAAATCTCCATTGGGAGAGCGTTCCACCAGGCTGGGGCCAAGGCAGAGAAAGCTCTAGCCCTAGTCGAAGCCAGCCAGATGTCCTTTGGGCTGGGACATTAGCCAATTGCATTGCGGCCATTTTCACACTGCTTACTGGCCATGGAATATCATGCCGAGCTCCCGGAACAACAGCATCTTCCTGGTGCGATTTTACCGTTATTGCGCGTAATTGCGCCAGGAAGGCGCTGTCGTTCCAGGAGCTTGGGATGATGTTCCGTGGCCGGTAAGCAGTGTGAAAACGGCCTGCTATTGTCCTCACATCTTTTGTCCAGACCTGATTTGTGGTTTTTTTTATTTTATACATTCTCTATAAACAAAATGAAACTGGAGTTCTAAGTTGTCCAGTATCTGCACAGAACACTATTGATGTTTCTCAGGGCTATGGCTACCTGTTTCTTTCTTTTTGCTTCTACCTTACATCATTGCTATTCTCTCCCTGATCAGCTACAATAGGGGTCCCCAACCTTATTCAACCTGTGAGTACTTTTTAAATGTGGAAATTGGGTCGCAGCTACCAATACAAAATGGCCACCGAGTAGGGTCAACCACAAAATGGCCACCAAGAGAACTGCGGTCAATCACAAAATGTTGGGAGGTTCCAAGCTGTTATCAAATGCAGACAGAAAGTCATGGCCTCTTCTGAAGCATCTCCTGTTCCACTATCGAGAACTAAGGTTACCAACCCTCCAAGGTGGTCTTGGAGTTCTCCAGGGATTACCACTGATCTCCAGACTATAGAGATCAATTCCCCTGGAGGAAATGGCAGCTTTGAAGGATGGACTCTATGGCATTATACCCTACAGAGGTCCCTCCCTGTAGTGTTGCTAGCTCCAGGTTGGGAAATTCCTGGATATTTGGGGGGTGGAGCCTGGGGAGGGCTGGGTTTGGAGAGGGGAGGGACCTCAACTGGGGTATAACGTCATAGAATCCACACTCCAAAAGCAGCCATTTTCTCCAGGGGAACTGATCTCCGTAGATTGGAGATCAGTTGTAATTATTTCCCAAGCCACAGCTGGCAACTTTAGACAGAGGAAAGCCAGGAGTGGTTTTCTGCTTTGGGGAAGAAGAAAGGGAGTGCCAGGAAGCACATCACTGGTCATCATGTTGGGGAATTTCACTGTCACAACAAATCTAACTTAAATTCGTTCAGCAATTTTCTTATCTGAACAGAGCTTTATTAGGGGAAGGCATAACAGAGCAGAAACAGGACAATATTTTTTTTAAAGAATGACAGTAGAAGGCTGCCCTCCCAGATCTTTGCTGACCCCTTCCCAACCCCAAGGAGGTGCAACTCCAAGACTCAATTCTTTTGTCTACCACAAAGGCCAATTAACTCTCTGCTCCTTCAATTAGACCCTGGACCATGCCACAAAATTGAGTTAATGACTGCTAATTGGTCATTTGTTTTGATCTTCAGGCCTGCAGCTGCATTGCTGGCTCCATCTAGGCCTTGAGGTTTCCTTCCAACGCTTCCGGTCTTCAGCAAAAGAGCATGTGCCGTCCAGTTGCTTTTTACTTTAGGGACCCCGCAACACTGGGAAAGGCAAAGTGTGACATCACTTCCTGTTTTCCTGCCACCCCCCCCCCCTGTACACCGTACTCCTGAAACAGAAGCCCTACCACACTTCTTGGCACTAGCTTTTAAAAAAAAACTTCATTAAGGCCAAAACTGAACGTACAGATTCACTCTTGGTGTAGGATTACCAGTGGTTAACTGGTTTTGAAGTCAGAACAGTCAATTCAGTGCTGTCTCCTCTATCGCTTTTCAGGGATTCTCAAGGAGAAAAAATGCTTTGCTGATTACTGCTACCAGAGGGTTTAAAAAAAAATAGGTTAAATTTTGGACCTAAAGGTGTGTAAAAGTTTTACTCTGAATAAGGCAGCTGTCATTTTTATAAAGTTCCTGAAGCTTTTCCCCATGCCAAAGTTCAGACTTCCATCATGTGACAGACAGGGTGCACCCTACCCAAAGAAAACAAAATTTGCACCTGCTAATTGACATTCATAGATGTAAATTGACACATCATCACTATAATTTAGAAATACAGCTCACGGTAGCACCAACTTGGTCACGGGCGGCAGGCAGAGTTCCGCTGCTTGAGTGACAGCTGTCAGTCACCCAAATGTTTACCCAAAGCTTCTTCAGCAAAGAAACAAAGGCAACCGAACTCTTCATCCTCTTCTATTGGACAGAAACAGAACACAGATATTTCGGGCCTCAATAAAAGGACACCTGGTGCAAAAGCACACACGTGCGTGCACCCCAGGGTGTATTTTGGGTTGGGAGGGAGAAGTAGGGTTACCAGCCTCCAGGTAGTGGCTGGAGATCTCCCAGAATTACAACTGGTCTCCAGGCCACAGAGATCAGTTCACCTGGAGAAAATGGCGACTTTTGGGAGTGGACTCTATGGAATTATGCCATGCCAAGGTCCTGTCCCTCCCCAAACCCCCCTTTCTCCAGGTTTCACCTCCTGGATCTCCAGGAATTTCCCAACTTGGAGCTGGCAACCCTAGGGAGAAGGCCAAAGACCTTCCCTCCCCCTGCACTGTGGTTCTAATCTGAATCGGGGAGTCCTCACAGCTGCTATCAGTCTACAAGGCCATGTGGCAATCACGTTTACACAGAGCATGTTGCCTTCTGAGGTGGCCTTGCCTCCCCCTTCCCTCTATCCAGGGCTTTTTTTCAGGGGGAACGCAGGGGAATGGAGTTCCGGAACCTCTTGAAAATGGTCACATGGCCGGTGGCCCCGCCCCCTGATCTCCAGACAGAGGGGAGTTGAGATTGCCCTCCTTCTCAACTCCCCTCTGTCTGGAGATCAGGGGGCGGGGCCACCAGCCATGTGACCATTTTCTCCAAGGGCAACCCACTGAGTTCCACCACCTCTTTTCCCAGAAAAAAAGCCCTGCCTCTATCCATAGGGTTGCCAGCTCCAGGATGGGAAATTCCTGGAGATTTGGGGGGGGGGGTAGAGCCTGGAGAGGCATAATGCCATACACTCCACCCTCCAAAACAGCCATTTTCTCCAGGAGAACTGATGTCTGTGGCCTGGAGATAAATTGTAATTCCAGGAGGTCACCAGCCACCACTTGGAGCTTGGTAACCCAATCTATCCATTAAATATCATTACCCTCCTGCAGTTGAGAGAAGAATCCTGCCACGATCTCCCATGATTGCCTGGCTGATCCATAGCATATTTTCTTGGTAAAAATGGTCCCTAAATAAGTCTCTAAAAAGGGATGAATTTAGGAGAAAATTGTATTTTCTCTGCCTGTTCTGTCATTAAACCATCCGACTCTTCTTTGAACAAAAGAGAATGGGGAATGCCCCAGAATTAGCAGGAAGGAGTCTTGGGAATCGATGTAAATATAAATATTTCATTATTCAGTTTGCTCTCCATTGGGCCCTGACCTTTGGAACTCCAGGCTACTGCGGCAGTGAGTTCATCACAACTGTGTCTACAGAAAAGGGAAGAAAACAGTTGGCAAGCGGCAAGAAATGGCTCACAAAGGCCTGTGAGGAGCTGGGAAAGAATTTGCATGAATCACAAAAGACAAATGGAAGCTATTACCAGCAGAAAAGTTCTCTCGCAGGGAATCAAACTGGTGAATATTTCCTCAGCAAAGGAAGGCGGCACACTGTAGGCAGCGAGATGCTTCATTCTCATCCACAAATGAAACTGCCTTGCTATCAAACCCTCACTCTCTCACACACACACTTATATTTAAGCAACCCGGCATTCCAGAAAAGCTTCACTGGCAGAATTTCTGCCTGTCACATAAGGGGGTTACAATCAACGAATGGCTGCTTCCTTAGAAATTGGCAAGAATGTTGGGACTAACCCACGGGAAGCTTAAGGGGGTTAGGCAGATTCATAGAGAAAAGGTCTATCAGCAGCTACCAGCCATGGTGCCTGGAGGGAACCTCCATTATTAGGGGCAGTCAACCTCTGAATCCCAGTGCAGACAACATCAGGGGACGGCCTCTATGACCGGTGTGTTGGCCCTCCAGGTTGGCCACTGTATGAAACAAGATGCTAACAACAACAACATTCCATTTATAGATCCAGAGGAGTTAGCCGTGTTAGTCTGTAGTATCAAAATTCTATTCAATTTATATATCACAACTTAATGCCCACTCAGAATGGTTTACAAAGTATGTTATTTTTATCCCAACAATCACCCTGTGAGGTGTGTGGGGCTGAGAGAACTCTGAGAAGCTGTGACTGACCCAAAGTCATCCAGACGGCTTCAAGTGGAGGAGGGGGGAATCAGACCTGCCTCTCCAGATTAGAGTCCTGCCGCTCTTAACCACTACACGAAACTGGCTCTCTGCTGGAGGCGATGGACCACAGGTCTGATCTGGCAAGACCCCTCGTTTGTTCTCATGAAAAATCTTTGCGGGCAGGAATATCCAGAACGGCAGAACCAGGCAAAGAATACTCCGGCTAGCAATGGGCTCTCAAGCGAGGAAAGGCCTTTCCTAATGCCCTGACCCTTTAACTGGAGACGCTGAGGATGGACTTCCTTGGACTTCCCGGAAGCCAGCCGGGTGCTTTCCCACCACATCATTAGTCTAGGCCAAGTCAAAGCATCGGCCCTTCTAGTGCAGTGTTGTCTGCTCTGGCAGGCAGCAGCTCTCTGGGTGCTCAGGCAGGGAAGGGCCTCCTTCCCGCCTGCCCTTTCCATCCTCTAATTGTCGAAACCAGAGATTGAAACCGAGACCCTCTGTAAGCCAAGCAGACACACTCCCACTGGACCACGGTCTCTCCCCTCAGTGCAATTAACTCTCTTTCCTTCAGTCCAATTAATTCTCCCCTAATGTAGTTTTATTTTAGCTTCCTTGCAGGGGTCGGGGGAGAAGGGACTTCTCTTGAAACAAACAGCCCACGATCCTGTCTGAAGCCTGCATCTTAAATGTGGAAACAGGGATTTAGGCATTAAGGGTTTTGAAGGATGACTTGCTTTCCAGTAGCAATGGCTTTTGGTTATAGCAATAAAAATTGTTGTCTGCAGTTCTGGCCTTTCATGCCATCGTTAAAGGCACAGTGCCCAGAAAAAAAGTGGTAAGCTTGGAGTTGGTTTGTCCCCCAAACAGGCAGTGGAGTCGTTACGGGTCTTTCTAATACTCCAGGCTTTGGTTTGCTTAAGTGGTAGAAGTAGGATTGTAACAGGGAGAACAGGGTAAGCCATTCCTCTCAGCCCCAGCTCCCCAGCTGTATTGTGGGGCTCAGGGATCATTTCGAGAGGGAACGTGCAGGAACGCAGTTCCGGCAGTTCCCCAAAGAGGTCACATGTCAGGTGGCCCCGCCCACCTGACTCTTGGCCATTTTGGGCCTGTTTCGGCCTGGATTGGGCCTCTGACAGGTAGTGGTGGATCACTCTCCTGTTCAGCAGCAGCCCGATCCTGACCATTTTGGGCCCCTTTTTGGCCGTTTTCAGCCCCTTTTTGCCATTTTGGGCCCAATTTTGGCCCGAATGGCCAGGATTGGGTCCAAAACAGCCAGGATAGGTGATGTCAGGGGGTGTGGCATATGCAAATCAGTTACGCTAATGACACATTTCCGGTGATATCAAGGGGTGTGGCATATGCTAATGAGTAATGCTAATGAGTTCCTCCAGCTCTTTTTCTACAAAATGACCCCTGGTGGGGATAATAATAACACTAACTTGTTTACCGCTCTGGATGGGGCACTAATCTGTCTTGAAGAGCCGTATATAAGAGCAGTTGTTGTTGTTGTTGTTGTTAAAAAGGAAGCAAAAGTCCTGCTTTGTTGCTCTGTCTGCACTTGTTCAAAACAGTAAGAATGATCAAAGAGGATCCAGAAATGGACTGAGGTCACCAAATGAATGGTACCCATTCTGCCATTTGGGCCCGAGCTTATGACTGTCTCATGTACTCCAGATGTTCCTGTTAAAAGTTGTTGTAACCTGCTCTGAGCCTGCGTGCAAGGAGGGTGGGCTATCAATCAAATAAATGAAATTAAAAAATTTTTCCTGGTGCCACCTCTAAAACTCAGCATTTGTGAGTCTGGTGTGGTAGCCGTGCTGGTCTTTTATGACATTTTATGCCCTAACAGAATTACTGGAAGGCTAAAATGATGCTTCAATAAATCAGTCCTTAAGTTACCACAAGATTTATTTTTTTCTTCCTTTTTCCTTTTGTGATGTTGATGGGTAAAAGGAGGATGTCCAGGTTGTCATTCCACTGAGAAGCCTTTTGGGATTAAAAAGACGATGATTGTTCATTGGAACCGGTAATTATGAGCTGTCTCCTTCTGGCCCACTAAACAGAATTTAATCTTTTAAAGTTTAAACTGAAATCTTCTTCTTCCTTTCCTTTTAAACGGTCCAGCCTGAGTCACTCGCTGCTCAGATAGTCTCTGCAATCGCAGATCTTTCCTTTGTCTGGGTTATTAAATTCACTGTTTGAAACTGTTGCAGCCATTCCATTTATTTACTTATGGCTGATTGTGCTGGGAAGCAATCGTAGCTATTCCCTTTCTTATGCAGTATATCCAGGATCTAAAGTGTAGAAGAAGCAGCCATATTCTGTAGGCCCCAGGGCTTTTTTCCACCTGGACCGTGGTGGAATGGAGTTCTGGCACCTCTTGAAAATGGTCACATGGCCGGTGGCCCCACCCCCTGATCTCCAGACAGAGGGGAGTTTAGATTGCCCTCCGCATCTAAACTCTCTTCTGTCTGGAGATCAGGGGCAGGGACACCAGCCATGTGACCTTTTCACCGAGGGCAATTTAAACTTTAAAAAACTCCCCCCTTGTTCCACTGACCCAGAGTGACGTCATTGTGCGGTCCTGGGAGTGTGCACGCACTTTGCGCATGCACATGTGGTACCAGGGGCAGTACCTCCCACCAAGAGTTGTCCCCTGTGCCAGCAACCCACTGAGTTCCACCACCTCTTTTCCCAGAAAAAAAGCCCTGGTAGGCCCTCATCCTCCCCCTCAAAAAGCAATAAGGCAAACAGAAGGCCAATGCCACCCCAGCCTTCCAAATCAACCTCGTGGCCAAGAGCAAGGGTGGGGTATTCTGTCTCACATGCTGGGAGGAACAATGCAGAAATAGCTTTCCAATGATCTCTCACTGCATTGTTCAGCTTGCCCTGAACAATGACGTCTCCTGCCACAAATGCTCTTGGACAAGAGGAAGACATGAATTCAGGAGAGCTAGACTGGAAGGAGATGGTCTAATCCCTGGAGTATGTCAGAAGGATGTCCAGCTCCTGTGAACGATGAGTAACGGTCTCTTTTTTAAATGTCAGGTGAACAATCGTAGACCATTTCAGAGCTTTTTAGGAAGCAAAATGGCTCAAGGAAAAGCAAATATTCTTCTGCGTTTGTTTGGAAAAAATCAGCAGGAGATACTCTTTTCTGAACTGCTTTGTGCCTCAGATACTATTTTTGTACAAAAATCAGTACACTCGGGCCTGGTTCAGACACCACACAGAACCCCGTCCTTGTAATAATTGTCTCCCCCCACCCCCAATTTTTTAAATGCCACCTGTGTTCCAATGGTTACCCGTATGGTATTATTAATGAACTGAACTATATTGTATCTGACGAACTGAGCTTTGACCCGTAAAAATCTTGTTGCTCTTTGAGGCGCTATTGGACTTGAGTTTTGGAAAATTGGCATGCATCTATAAATTATAATGCAGGGGTCCCCAACATTTTTGGAATTTTGAGAAAAGGTGATGAGTGCCACCTCAAAATGGAGGCAAAGCCAAACACGATACCTCCCTTCTTGCTTTGCAAAATAATTGCAGAAGTGGGATAAAAAGAAACAAAGGGAAGAGAGTAGGGGTAGAAAGAAAGCCTGATGGGTAAATGGGAATTACAATCCCAGATGTTTACCAGGCCTCCAGTGGCTGCAGTGGCTGTTTCACCCTTTCCTTTGCATGGTGACCGTCTTCCCTGGGTGCCAGGGGCGGCACTGGCAAGAACCGTCACACCCACGGGTGCTGCATTGAGGAACCCTGTTCCAATGAATCCAACGGCTCTGATTTTGGACTGATTGTTTGAGATGTGTTTGGGACACACATGAAGCTGGAAAGCAGGGAATTTATCAAAGGCCCAGAACAATTGCTGCAAATCACTCGGAACACGCAGCGCGCACTCTCCTTTTGCTGTTCACTGGCCATCTGCTGCCTTCCTCCCATTTCCAAAGAACATCCCACCACCCCCAGTACAAGCAACCAGCCAATCTCCTGAAGCTTATCTAACGAAACAAGATGGATTTCATCAGGCGTATGTTTCTTCTGAACTTTTCTGATGAACCCCTTTGGCACGGAGCCATTTGTTCTGCTGGGAAGACTGCTGAGAGCTAGGCCAAGCTAGAGGAAGGCTTTTTCTTTCTGCATGGTGGAAGTGTGTAATGAAGACGTTCCCCGTTGAATGTGGCTTATTGGGCAATCAACAGAGAATTGGGAGGGGTGTGCCAAGAAGAGCTGGCTCACAAAAACACCTTCTCCAGGGGTTTCTTTCCTTCACCCACCAGGCCAGAAACTGAATTTAGCTCCAGTACCTGTTGCCAGGTGGTCCGAATTTGACTGATGCCCATGGCTTTGGCATTTATAATACTGCCAACGATTATTTTAACTGTGCTTATATAACAACTGTGCTTATACTCTGGATTATTGCCCCATAGAGCAGATAACATAGTTATTAATAACATATTATTAATAATAACATAGTTTGTAAACTGCTCTGAGTGGCGTTAAGTTGTCCTGAAGGGCAATATATAAATCAAATGTTGTTGTTGTTATCCCCCCAATACTGCTGAGGAGGTGGGCTGGGAGGAAGGGCTTAGCCAAGGCCACCTGCTCAGTTCATGGCAGGAGTGGGAGTCGAACCAGCAGAGTGCTGATGCGCAGCCCAGCCACTTAACCCGACAGAGAGGTGCTGAAGATGCTCCTCTGCAACAAACAAGGACTGAAAGAGGTCAGTGGCTGAAGAGGGTCTGTATTCCTTTGGAGGAGAGGATTTGCTGAGTCTCTGTGGAAGGCAGAGGACTCTCCTTTTCCCTTTTCATTCGACATCATAGTATTGGAACTTCTTATGGGAGCTAGGCCGGAAGGTAAAATTCTTTCTCTACGAACTGTTTATCAAATTGCTACACATCTACTAAGCATTTTGTTTTCCCCTGGGATTTTAATTTCTAAAAAATTCACACACACCCAAAATTTGGACCCCAACTGGGCATTATGATCTTGTATGGCGAGACAGTGATCAGGGAGTGGAGCTGGATGAATGTCTGCCTATATGTGACAATCAAATGCATAGGTGTCCTGCTTAAAAAGGAAAAAAAAAAGAGTTGGGTGTGTAGAAGCCTTTTCTCAACGTGTTCTTTTGTGGATGGCTCCCACTCAGATGTGGATGGAACACCCTGTACAGGCTTTGGAGTTTACCTGTCCCCTTCTAGTTTACTTGGCTAAATGCAACAACTCACAGGCAGTCAGGCTCTGAAGATCAGGGATAGGAGGAGACATGCTGTCGGCAGCTGAAGATTTTATTGAACGCTGCCATTTTGTGTGGGCTTGCATTACTCTGGAAGGCCTGAAGTTTTGTAGGTTTGGCTGCCCTTTCAGAATGACATCTCTGTGTCTATTGACTCTGTTCCAATTTCCAAATCTGAGAGTGTGCAAAGAGCTTTGCTGTGTGTGACAGTTGCACCGACAATCTTTCAACAAAAAGGGATGTGTTCCCAACTTTTTGCGGACCAGCCAGTTGATTTTATTCCAATTCCAGCAATCAAAGGTGGCCAAGCAAACTAATTTTCTGTTTGGGAACTGGCATAGAATCAGGATATCGTACAATTGTAATAGTCCTTAAGGCTTCCTGGATGGGGCGCAGATGGATCTCGCTGTACATATCCGCCAAAGACATTGCCTAATCGCATTCCACATGCTGAACTGGCCCAGCGTCTCCAAGTAACTGAGGAAATGCTTTTCCATTTGGAGCCAGGTAACCCTTTGGTTTGTCCCTCAAAACTCTGTGCAGATAACTGATTTTTACCCGTCATGATTTACCAGAAAGTGGCCATGGCGATTCAGAAGAAACATGACAACACATCTCCACCCTTGATGTCTGGCTCGCCAGCATTATACTAATGCTGCTGTTTCACATGGGCTCAAAATAATCCAGCAACTTTGCAAAATGGATTTGAGTCCAGTGGCATCTTAAGAGACCAGAAAGATTTTCAGGGTAAAATAGTAAAGAGTCCAGTAGCACCTTTAAGACTAACCAACTTTACTGTAGCATAAGCTTTCGAGAACTCCAGTTCTCTTCGTCAGAGAACTGGGGTTCTCGAAAGCTTATGCCACTGGTTAGTCTTAAAGGTGCTACTGGATTCTACTATTTTGCTACTACAGACTAACATGGCTAACTCCTCTGGATCTATTTTCAGGGTATAAACTTTTAAGAGTTAAAAGTCCCTTCTTCAGACACAAGTAGGAATGGAGATCCCCGAGTCTTTATATCCCAGCCAAAGGCTCAGAGAATGCCAGGATTTGAGTCCAGTATTTGACCAGTTTGTATCATGCATCTGACGAAGAGAACTTGATTCTCGAAAGCTTATGCTACAATAAAATTGGTTAGTCTTAAAGGTGCTACTGGACTCTTTTTGATTTTGAGTCCAGTGGCACCTTGGAGACCAGCAAGATTTTCGGACTGTAAGCTTTCAAGAGTCAGAGCTCTCTTCTTGAGATACAAGTAGGAATGGAGAACCCTGAACCTTTATATCCCAGCCAAAAGGTGGGAGGGGTGTTCCAAGGAAGAGCGTCAGGATGCAAAGGGACAATGCAGCTTGATTAAAGCAGAAATTAGCCTCTGTAACAAGACAGCCTTGGGGGTCCCACTGTTCTGAACTAACAAATGAACTCAATTTCAGCCATCTTACGTCGTCATCTCCCCTCGAAGTTTCTCTTTGAGGACAGCCACTTTTAGGTCAGCAATGCAACGTCCTTGGCAGGTGCCATGGTGTCCACGGGCGCCACGATGGGGACCTCTTCTATACAAAATACGGACAAAAGGCTGTAATAGGAGGTATGGAAATGCTCCCCCCCCACCCCCCCGCCTTTAACACCCCAGCTAGATAAAGAGTTCTGGAGAACTTGAAAACTTGCACTGTTTTATGTAATTTTGGTTTGTCCTAATAAAATGCACTGCATTGTATCTACAAGGGACACCATATCCATTGCCCTCCAACATTCTGCCCGGAATAGTGGAAGTGCTGGCGGAATGCATCTCCCCCCACCATCTTGGGGACTCCCTTCTGAATCAAAATTCAACCAGGAATCTCCTATTTTGATAAGGAAAATGTTTCCAGTGTCTTGACCCGCTTGCTCTAGCCCAAGATTTCCACCTTCCCTTACTCTGATGTGAAATATATTAAGAACTGCACACAAATTTGACCAGTCTGTCACTGATGGTTCTGGGGCTCTGGGGGGGGGGGGGGAGTCATTTGTGGCTTCCTAAGGGGAACCAATCATTCTGATGATGCATCTGATGAAGAGAGCTGTGGCTCTTGAAAGCTTATGCTACAATAAAGTTGGTTAGTCTTAAAGGTGCTACTGGACGCTTTACTATTTTGGAGATTTGGGGACAGTGTCTGGAGAGGGTAGAGTTTGGGCTCAACAGGGATATTGGGGTGCTTCCCAAGCTGCCATTTCCTCCAGGGGACAGCTGCAATTCTGGGAGAACTCCAGGCCCCAGCTTAGGGTTGCCAACCTCCAGGTGGTAGCTGGAGATCTCTTGGAATTACAACTGATCTCCAGGCCACCGAGAGCAGTTCCCCTGGAGAAAATGGCTGCTTTGGAGGGTGGACTGTATGGCATTACTTCTCACTGAATTGCCATGGTCACATGGGCAGAGAAGGCCACACTGAGGAATGCTAAATGGAGGATAAAATGGGAGGCAGGACCTGAGCAATCAGGTGAAGTAAGCTTCTAAGCAAAGGAACAGCTGGGCCCACATTGTTCTCAAAGACAAACTGAGCCCTTCAGATGCTACCGTGTTCTGTTCCCCAATAAAATATATAATAATAGTAACAACAACAATATGCTTACATACTGCTCTTCTAGACAGATCAGCGCCCCACTTAGAGCAGTGAACAAAGTCAGTGTTGTTATTATCCCCACGATACAGCTGGGAGCTGGGCTGAGAAGAGGGTCTGAGTCAATGCTGCCTGCAGAGCTCATGGCGGTTGTGAGAGTCGCACCAGCAGAGTGCTGATTCACAACCCAACCACTTAACTATTATGCTTCAGCAGAAATGGGGCAAAGTGGTGTAGG
This sequence comes from Eublepharis macularius, assembly GCF_028583425.1. Taxonomy (NCBI): domain Eukaryota; kingdom Metazoa; phylum Chordata; class Lepidosauria; order Squamata; family Eublepharidae; genus Eublepharis; species Eublepharis macularius. Next base: position 55,894,960 of record NC_072804.1, on the reverse strand, counting down.
TGTGTGTATGCTGTAATAATAATAACATCAACAGTATGCTTATATGCCGCCTTTCTGGACACATTAGTGCCCCTCACAGAGTGGTGAACAAATTTAGTGTTGTTATCCCCACCCCCATACAGCTGGTGAGCTGGGCTGAGTGGAGGGGCTGACCCAAGGCTGAGCTCATGGCAGTAGAGGGAGTCGAACAAGCAGAGTGCTGATTTGGAGCCAGCCACTTAACCACGATGCTCCAGCAACTCTAAAGTTGTGTTTCCGAGTTATTGTTATTAGCAATGTCTTTGTGATCCCAGAGGGATTTTTGCAGTTCTGAACCTTATGGTCTGCTGGGTGGTTACTGAAAGCTTTTGCTTTACTGAACATTTTAGATTTCTTTTTCCTCCCCAGAGGATGCATCTGCCTCTTTAGAAACTGAACCTCACTCACAGACACCCCAGGGAGTCTGTCATGAAGATGTTTCCCCCTCTCCCTCCCTCCTTTTCCGTGTTCTTCCCCCTGATCATTTCTAGTCATCGTTAAGGGATTCTTCCATTATGTTGCTTGCACTGATTATGACAACTGAATCATTCTGATGATGAGCAAACTGTGCTAAGCATTCCGTGTGCCTGCAAATGGCCTTCTTGCAAATTGAGTTCTTTCTTGCAGAGGGCCACAAATGACTGAGCCGGGGTAGTGACTTTTTGTGCTGTTTGAGACTCTTGCAGCTCAAGTCCCCGCATCCCCCTGTCCTGAGTCCTGTTTTCTGCTGCAGGCAGAGAGGCAGACACTGAGGAAAGTGCTTCAAGTTATCTTCACAACAACCCTGTAAGGTAAGATAGGCGGGGAGAGAACAACTGGCCCAAGGGCATCCAGTGAGCTTCACGGCGGAGTGAAGTTTCTCCAGTCTTAGTGGAACACCCTAACCAGTAAAGATACTTTCTCTCTCTCTTAATCCCTCAGACAAAAAAATGGACTTATCCACAGCATGGGGAGGGAAGGAAGGCTCAAACTGTTCTTCTAGTGACTGCTGCCTTGGACTTCTCCTGATGCCATAATTGGCCCCTTGGGGCCTTCGTTTGAAATCTGAAAAGTCACAGTCACTTATGTAGCTTGAGCCAAATCGGCTCCCTTCCCAAAAGCGCTCTGGGCTCTTCTGTGATGTTCTTCTTGGCTTGATTTCCCACGATTCCAAAGATATCTCAAGTCACTCGTAACTGCCTGATTCCTCTCAAGTCCTCCCTCGAACGGTGGCTTGGCTTCCCTCTTTCTGTGGCTTGGATTTCCTGGACACATGTGCTTCATCTCCCAACATTCCCAGTTATCCCATGACTTTTGCAACAGTGAATCAGCCCTTCAAGGCAGTTATGTGAGTGTTCCAACCTGGTCCCGTTTGAAGGAAATTTCCCAAATGTTGTCACATCAAATCTTCTACGTCAGATTCCTTAAGTCAAGATGAAAAACTATTTGCGTTTCCTCTGAGTGGGTGCCCCAAGAGTCTTGGCTGTTTTTAATATGCAACCACTTTATAATTAGGTTGGCATGCAACAGAAGTTGTTCTGAGTTAGCTTTTTTTCTGTGCTGGAAAAAAATTACTGTTAAACATGAGGTTTACCATAAATGTATAATAATTCTGTTGGATCTGGCGTATTGATGGTTCCTTCATTTGTAATTCTCATATTTGTAAAACCTTTTGCAAAAGAGGCAAGCAATCTTCTAGAAATTTGACTGCTGACGCCTTTTAACAATGGGCTCAGAGCCTACTGCTATGCCAAGCTCTTTTAATAGTGATCAACCTCAAACGATTGTTGTGAGGGGACACAAAATAAGCACTATGGATACTAGTACAAAAGATGACTCTTCTACATAGTCTTTGGTCACGGGTATAGGCTACTTGTGGTTACTTGGTAGTGTGACAGATGCATTCTGCACATAATAAAACAACATGACAAACTACAAAAGAGAATCTTAAGACATTCAGATGAGAATGGGCTGCCTGACCAGAAAACAGTCCTTGCCTACATGTGTGCCTTTGACAGAAAGCATCAACAGGAGAACTTCAGATACACACAGTAACACTGCTAATATCTGCACAGCAAACTGCTTGCAAAGACATTCCTACAGCGGCCAATTGAAAAGTAAGTCTCTCTAGAAACAAACAGCCATTTTTCTCCCAGACTAGGCAGGACTAAAGTTGCCAACGTTTTCTTTTATTGGGGACAGCAAGGGGTGCTGGAGGTAAACTGAAAAACAAATCTCGTGACTTTGGAGTGTGGCATTAGTTTAATGAGCCTTGGACAAAGCGGTTTCTGGCTGGTCATGCTTTGGCCAAAATGCGCCGCTTGTTAAGTCTTTAAATTGCCTTGATATTCTCTGATAGTTGCTGAGGATAATACAGCTGCTTCTTGCCATCTGAATGCCCAAGGTGGGGTAGTTATATAGATTAATCCTTCGGTCAGCCAGAAGAGGCTGCTAAATGATACAATCCAAAGGGCATTCTCAAAGAAAGGATGGAAGTTGCGAGGTGCAGTCCTTCATTCAGCTAGGAGAGGACATTAGAGGGCACAACGGCTCCAGATTGCTGGGCGGAAAAAAAAAACCAAGGCAATGGGCTGTTATTTCACGAGGATGCGAAGAGACTCAGCAGGGCCATGCAGGGAGGTCAATACTGTGTGTTTGGATCAGGAGCCATGGAGAACTGTCTAAGCATTGCAAGGGAGAAGGACTGCAGGCCCTCCAGTCATCCTGTGAGTGACGGCTCGACGTCCCGTAAAGCTCCCATCAGGTTTCCTAATATGTAAAGGGAGACCATCGGGACGATTGCAAAGGGGAAGGCGTATGAGATGAACTTCACAGTCTAGGTAGCTAGCAGGCTTTGCCAAGCATTCTTTTGGCAAGGGACGGGCAATCCATCATAAAATGGCTGTGCCAGGAAGAGGAGGGCTGGAGAATGGCCCAGCAAGACCCCGAGAACCCAAATGCTGCCTTCTCTCCCACAACCAACGAAGGGCCTTTTTTCCCCCTCTGGGCCACGAGGATCAGCATTCAGGCAGTGCCCATGTCTACACTAAAAACTTTCCACATTCTGCACGAAGCAGATTCTGAGAGTGTCAAGTGTCAGGTTCTTTATTTTCTGCAAATGGGCCTGACATTCTTAACCTCAGGGGAAGGACAAAGGCCTCTGGACCAGAACCAAAACTCCACTAGAGGTTTCCATACTCAGCCCTTTCAGTTACTGGATGCGCAGGGACGGGCCAAGCCTAACCTTCCTCATAGGTTTGTTGTAAGGAGAGGAGAATGATATAAGCTGCTTTGGGCCCCCATTGGGGATAATAGTGAGATAAAAATGAGGAAAATAAATAAATCTACAGGACCGTCTCTCCCCATGTATTCCCCGGAGGACACTCCGATCAGGGGACAAACAGCTGTTGGTGGTCTCTGGCCCCAAGGAGTCCTGCCTAGCCTCGACTAGAGCCAGGGCCTTTTCGGTCCTGGCTCCCACCCGGTGGAATGCTCTGTCTGCTGAGATCAGGGCCCGGCAGGACTTACTATCCTTCTGCCGAGCCTGCAAGACAGAGTTGTTCCACCAGGCATACGGCTGAGGCTGGGCCTCTGCCGGCCTGAAAAAAAAGGGGTGTATAAAATCTTAACCCTCCCAGTGAAGGCTGTCCACCATCCTGTTTTAAATGTGTATGGATTTTATAGTATTTTAATATGCTGTTTTTTATTGTATTTTGCATTTTAGTATGTTGTTATCCGCCCTGAACCTGCTCGTGGGGAGGGTGGAATAGAAATAAATAAATAAATAAATGCTGGTTTCCCCGGCTGCCTGGGCAGATCAGGCCGTTACAGCAGCCAAGCTCTGCCACGTGGGCACGGCAGGGCAGCTGCCCAGCAGGAATTTCTCCATTAAGTTCAGAGAGCCGATCTGCTCCTGCTGGCTACTTATCCTAGTACTGGGGGGGCGGGGGCGTACCCATGAAATTTCTAACGTCCCCCAATACCTCCTCTTTGGCCACTGGAAGTCTGACAGTGTCCCCTCCCCCCCATCAGCTTTTGAATCTGTGCATGGTCAGAGAACACTTTGCCTTCACTGAACAGATCCAGCCTAAGCCCCTTGCTGAGGAATAGCTAGCCTGCCTCATAGGGTCAATGTTGCAAATGAGTTATGGGAAGCAGCCGGCATGAAAAGGGTTGCTAAAGTAATAATGGGTTGCCCCCTGGGTAGGTCTGAGAGAGAGAGAGGGAGGGAGGGAGGGAGGGAGGGAGGGAGAGATTAGCTACTGCTGAATAATGAATGTTCTTTTCACATCCCAGTTGAAATTAAATGATCGGCTGGAAGCTAAATGCCTTGAAAGGGCAAGCCAATTAAACCTCCTCCAGCTCAAAGGGCTGGAAAGAGGTCCATCTTGACTGGGTTGGAAAGAGGGATCCAACCATGGGATCAGATTTCAAGTTTGTCCATTTGACCACTGAAAAAATTAAGCCAGGGAGGGTAGGTCCCTGCTAGACAAAAAGCCACATGGGCTAGGGATTGCTGCGAGGAGGAGAAGCAACAGAGACTGAGAAGAACTGATGGGAGGCAAACCAGTATGTCTGACTTTTGGGGATGCCTTGATAAATGTTGTAGGTGGGTAGCCACCTTGCTCTGCAGCTACAGTCGAAGAGCAACGGCCTAGTCCAATAGCACTCTAAAGGCCAATTAGATTTCCAAGGTATGAGTTTTCGATAGTCGATGCTCACTTCGTCAGATATGAGGAGGGGAAAAAGGAAGGAGTCTTTATAATCCAGGCAGAGGGTGAGTGGGGTTTTGGGAATTAGAGTTATTTATTATATTGTATTATATAATATAGAGTATTATAGCTAGCTTTCTATTTACTATACCCTCCCACCCTTTGCTTGGATTGTAAAGACTCCTTCCATTTTCCACTCCTTGCATCTGACGAAGGGAGCATTGACTCTCGAAATCTCATTATCTTGGAAATCTAGTTGGTCTTTAGGGTGCTATTGGACCCGGATCTTGCTCTCGATAAATGTTGCCAGTGGGACTTGCTAGGTTTGTCCTTCTTCAAGATTCACATCCCTCTTCAGGGTATCCAGCAGTTATACTTCTCAGTCAGGTGTTTGTGCGCAAGTGTGCCTCCTCTTCAGTGCACGAGCATGAATAATAAACTGTGAATACACACGGTGGCTATGTGACCGCAGCCTGAACGGTGTGTGCATACGGGCAAGCAGCTATGCTTTTCTGATAAGCATTTGACCAAATGCACGAACACTATCTTGACATTTCAAATCGGTGGAGGACTGGTGATGGCAGGGGAAAGGCACACAGCAGGTGACAGTGCACAAGGTGTGTGTGTGTGGGGGGGGTGAGGTACCTACCGGTGGCCTTTGATGTGAGGATGTTATGTGCCCATCCCTGAAAAATGTCTGGGATTCTGCCAAGAGCGGGGCGTTTGCCCTCCTGCCTCCTGCCGGCCTTTTTTCCGTTCCCCCCTTTTGCTTAACATTCCAACGCAGGCTTGCTCTGTGACTCTTCACTTGATCCCTGATATTTATCCTGGTGAGATTGCCTCCGTTACATTTCTTCCTGTTCTTAAAAAGCGTTTGAGTTGGAACTCTTTTATCAGGCTGGGTATTTCACAAGTCCCCCTCTGCAACTCCTCACCATATATTTAACTTAGAGAATTCTCTCCCGCAAGATTTAAGAGATGGCCACTAGATTCAAAAGAGGCTGAGACAAATTTATGGAGGAAAGATCAACCCACATCTATTCGCTACAAGGGCTAAATGGAACCTCCACGTTCAGAGGCAGTATATCTCTAGACCCCTGTTGCAGGGGGACCTTTTGGTCTCTGTGGCCCTGCTTGCTTCTGGAGGCATGTCGCTGGCCATTGTGGGAAAGAGGATGCTGGACTGAATAGATCTTTGGTCTGATCCAACAGGGCTGCTCTTATGTTCGCATACGAACTTTTCAGGGAAGGGGGGAACGGTGCCGAGCACAGCCTTCCAAAGCCTGCCTTTCAACCAAATCAGCAAGTATATGCATTTCTACCCCAGTTTCTTTCCAGGCACTCAGCTGGTTTTCATTGAGCAATCCAACTGGTTTAATGCTCACGGCTGAGCCAAAAGGAACTGTAGCAAAGAGGCCTGTCAAACATCATTTGTTTGCTTGTGCGCCTTGGACAGCAGCTGGGGCTGTGGGCATTCGGAGGAGAAGGTTCTTCTCTTCTAGTTACCAGAAGCTGCATCGGCTGGTTCCTGCAGCTGCTACAAAAGACATAAGGGTTGGATGGATCAGCCGTTAACCCCTGCTTAGAACCGCTATTCTGCGCAGGAATTAGGAGTAAGAGTGAACTTTCTTTGCTGCCACAAAGCTGCAGATACCAAGAATTCCACCTGCCAGATGAGATCATTCCCGTGCAATGTCCACCTGGGTTGAGATGAGCAAGCACCAGAGACAGGGCCTTTTGGGTTGTGGTGCCAAAGCTTTGTTTGCCTGGCACCGTACTGATGGATCTTCAGGCCCTAACAAAAGGCATTTCGAGCCTCTCAAGTGCCTGAGGATTCTTCTGTGGCTTCATGTGACGGTTTTAACTGAGCTTGCCGGTTTCCTGGCTAAGGACAGCCTGATTTTCTGAGCTTGAAGGGTTTTGTACCTCTTGGCTGCTGCTGCTGCTTTGGGGCTTCTGTTTTAAAGGCTGGGCCTCATTTACTGTTTATTGGCTTTAATGTTCTTCATTCACCTTTGGGTTTTTCATTACCCTTTTAAAACAACTATTGCTGCAAGCCAGCCCAGAAATGTTTTGCTGATGGAGTGGACTTTAAATATTTTAAATGGATAAATAAGTGAGGTCCATCAGAGGAAACCGCTGGAGCCACAGTGACCCCGGAGTGGTGCTGCCGCTACATGTTACCCAAACTCTCCAGCAGGTGGACCCAAAGTCTTTCCCCTCCACCTTTAATGCAAGCAGCTCTTCTGTTTGCACTGCAGGTGAAAAACAGCAACCTGAAGGAACGCATGGCAGAAAAAGAACCTGATTATTGAACTGGAATGAGGGGAAATGGCTGATACCTTCTGAAGAGTCGTGTGCTGTAAACCACAAGGGTCTGGGGTGTATGGATATGCTTTTAGCCCTTGAAAAAGTGGAATTTATGGAACAGGTTGAGTGAGTTGGCTTCCCTGTTGGGCTTGTTCAGGGGCCGGACCCCCGTGATGCAGTATCCAACCTGTAAAACAACACAGAGAAAGAACATTAGTAATCTATTTATTCACTGAAACTTCTGTACTTTCCAGACCTCCACAGGAGGGTGTTTATCACCTTAAGACCCCACCCAGGCAGCTGTTCAAAAGAGAGAGAAAATCCTGTTCATTACTGTATTGTACTGTAAAATAGTAGAGTCCAGTAGCACCTTTAAGACTAACCAACTTTATTGTACCATGAGCTTTTGAGAACCACAGCTCTCTTCATCAGATGCATTGTCAGCTTTCGAGAACTACAGCTCTCTTCGTCAGATGCATTCACATATTGCACTGGTCACTTTATAATCATATACGGTTAACACTGTGATTCATTGTATTTTCCTCCAGTTCAGGGAGGCTCCTGTTTGCAGTCACACGTTGCCTTGTAAACTTCACAACAGTGCTCTCTTCATCTGACAATGCATCTGACGAAGAGAGCTGTGGCTCTCAAAAGCTGACGATGCATCTGATGAAGAGAGCTGTGGTTCTCGAAAGTTGATGATGCATCTGACAAAGAGAGCTGTGGCTCTGGAAATCTTATGCTACAAATAAGTTGGCTAGTCTCAAAGGTGCTACTGGACTCTTTACTATTTTGCCACTACAGACTAACATGGCTAACTCCTCTGGAGCTATAGATTAGGATTATCATCCCCACAGGATAGAAAGTGGGGGGGGGATGACTGAGAGGCAGCAGCTTCCCTAATGCCACCTAATGAATTTGCAGCTATGAGCTGAACCTGGGACCTGCAGAAACATGGTCTGTTCTCATAACCACTTTGCCACCACCAGCTCATAGGATCTGTGTTGTCACCGTCTCTCCCCAGATTTCCAGTTCCTCCTTTCCAGACTTGGGAGAAGAAACAACCCCCCCCCCCAATCCAAAAAAAGCTTCCACGTTGTTTGCAGCTTTCACCCCATGCAAGTATGGCTGCCTCCTTCTCTAGCCACCCTTGCTCTTATGCTTTGAGTGGAATTCCAATGAGCAGAAATGAACTGGGTGAAGCTTTTACCCACCCTGTGCCAGGAAAAAGCTTCCGTTGCTACCTTTCTGGGAGTCCAGCAACATAATACAGGGGGCCAAGCCAATCAGAAAAGTTTCATGCAATGTTTCGTTCCCATACAGAGTAGGTCTGAGGCTTGTTATGGCCGGGGATGCTGTCTGCAGAATAGACGGGCCTGATCCTGGCCCCTATCTCCAGTTCCAAACGCAGGAGGGCTGCTTGCAGTTAAATGTGGCGAGTAACTATAACATTGTACCGCATGTTCCGCAGTGCGAGTGAACGCAGCTATAGACCTGAAGTGCAGGAGGGCCTGTGGGAGCCGGGAGCCATGTCTGTGCAGAAGGAGCCAGTCAAGCTGGCTGAGCCTGGCTTCCCTCCCGCTCCCCGTCATAGGAAGGAGAGAGTGTGAGAGCGTGGGAGTGAAAGCGGGCGGGCACTTTGCCACCCATTGGCCTGACAAAACCCCTCCCTGTTCCCGCCTTTCTGCTAAGTCTGAAAGCTGCTCTGTCCAGCTCATGACAGCTCAGAGAATCACCCACGCAAAGAAGAAAGCAGACACACACACAGATACATACCCGCACACTTCCCTCTTGAAAAAGGTCCGACACCTGGAGAGGAAGGAACACAGCACTGCCACGCCCTTGGAAGTCTGCACCTTCAGCTGAACAGCACCCCAGAGGGAAGTTGAACAACCTGCCGCTTACTCTTTTGTCTCTCTGACTTTACGGTTGCCTGAGAGGTGGGATTAGGATTCGGGAGTCCTGGCATTCTTTGTCCACCTCCCCGCAAGAGGAGACGACTCCCGCCCAACCTCGCCCGGGAGGGTTGTCTGCCACCCCCGCCCCAACTCCGAGCCACTTGATCTCAGTCTTTCGCACAGCCGTGGTTCCTGACTGGCTGCCCAGCCTTCTTGTAGCTGTTAGGAACAGGTCACCAACCTTCCCTGAGGAACCTGGGCCCAGGCCTCCTTACCACTCCTCGCTGAAACCCCTGGACCCTTCCTCACTGTTGCCCCCTGAATCCTGGCCGCCCTCCCTGTTCTTGTCCCCCCGAAGAACTCCGGCGTTCTGTTTGTTCCGGTACAAATGACTCCTCCCACCACGCTGACCCACAGGGGGTCCTCAGACTCCGGACCCCCAGACTCAAACTGCAGCGACATCACCTTCTTGCGGGAAGATGGAGACCCGGTGGTGAGCTCGCTGATGTTCACAGCGGGCGTGGTGGGCAACATGGTGGCCCTGGCCATCCTGGGGGTCCACCGGAAAGAGCTGCGCACCAAGACCTCCTCGTTCTGCATCCTGGTGACGGGGCTGGCCATCACGGACCTCTTGGGCACCTGCATCCTTAGCCCCGTGGTCTTCGTGGCCTACTCACGCAACGCCACCTTGCTGGGCATGGTGGGCGGCAGGCGCTGGCTGTGCGACCTCTTCGCCTTCGCCATGATGTACTTCAGCCTGGCCGCCATGATGGTCCTTTGTGCCATGGCGGTGGAGCGGTGCCTGGCCATCAGCTACCCCTACTTCTACTCGCAGCACAACATCCGCCGGTGGACCAAGTTCTCCCTGCTCTTCATCTACGCCTTCGGCACCTTCTTCTGCGCCTTGCCGTTCTTGAACGTTGGGAAATACAAGCAGTACTGCCCGGGGACTTGGTGCTTCGTCCACATGGATAAGCGTCACGACGCAGCCTTTTCTCTGTCCTACGCCACCTTCACGGCCCTCCTCATCCTCGCCATCTTCCTTTGCAATGCCTTCGTCAGCATCAGCTTGTGCCAGATGTACCTCAAGCAGAAGGCCCGCCGGCGCGGCTCCATCAACGTGGCCCAGCGCCGGCGCAAGAGCTGGTTCAGCCGAGGGGAGGAAGAGGTGGACCACCTGATCTTGTTAGCGCTCATGACCGTCATCTTCGTCATCTGCTCCTTGCCTCTCACGGTAAGTCACTGGCCACTTGCGGCTGCAGCAGCGCCTTCCTCTCTAGGCAGGGCTGCAATCTGTCCAGACAGGCACCCTCCACAGTCGATGTGCAGAGAGGAGGATGCCTTTTATTAACTGATTAAAATATGTGCACCCTGGCTTTCCTCTTGGCTCAGCATCATGGCTGCTGTCTGCTCTCTAGACAGACTGGCAAAGAAGGTTCATTCCCCCGAACAGAAGTTAGCGCTTCGCGGTGCTTGTAGTCATAGTAGCTAAAGGGGGGGGGGGGGAGTGGTTAGAGCATTGGACTAGGATCTGGCACTTGTGGGTTCCTATCCCCCCATAGCCATGAAGCACATTGGGTGTCCTTGAACTAGTCTGTCTCTTTCAGCTTTATCTGCCTAACAGGGCTGTTGTGAGGATAAACTGGATGAGAGGGAACCCTGAGATCCTCCGAGAATGTGGGAGATTTAAAAAAGAAACACAACGGGAATATTTTAACCAGAAATTCTCATCCTTTTGCATGGAAACTTGTCACATCCCAGATTAAAAGCCAGGTTTAAGACAGGGGGGCTGAAACTGTACCCGAGGGTGGTGATTCACCCAAGGGTCCCACCGTGGCTACAGGCACATGACCCACATGTGGCACATGGGCTGGATTTGATGTATGTCTCTGGCGGAGCCACAGTGGATGTTTCAGCTGAAAGGTTTAGTGGCAAACTGTGAGATCAGTAGGTCAGCCCACATCTCAGAAGACGAAATTCAGCGGAACACCAAGTGGCACAGGACTGTGGCTTAAACAGTTCTGGCTTGTGGCGTGGTGGCCACGTCACTCTTTTACCATGAATACATCCTGGAACTCAAAGGGTGTCATGCAGGAGGCACTGCTAGGAACGGCTTGTGTGGGCCAGCTCTCTGCTGCGTTCCTGGGCTGAGATGAACTTTGGGGGTGCTGCCCCCAGTGACACAAAGGGCGCTTCATTCCATGCCCTGCTACTGCATAAGACTGACAGCTGAGAGCTTTTGCTCGCTGCAGTTTCAAAGGGGGCCCCGAAGTTCCGTGGAGCCTTCCGTCAAGGCTCAGCTGAGCATCTGGGGCTGCTGCCGCCTCTACGCCCCAGCTGAGAATCCTGGGGAACGGTGGCCGGACTGCTCGTTGCTTGACTTCACAAAGAAACAGTTAGATGCATTTGTAGAGAAGGGGTCTATCCCAGGACACTGGCCATGGTGGTGTGGTGGTGAAGAGCGCGGGACTCTAATCTGGAGAGCCGGGTTTGGTTCCCCACTCCTCCACTTGAAGCCAGCCGGGTGACCTTGGGTCAGTCACAGCTTCTAGCTCTCTCAGCCCCACCCACCTCACAGGGAGTTTTGTAATAATAACATACTTTGTAAACCGCTCTGAGTGGGTGTTAAGTTGTCCTGAAGGGCGGTATATAAATTGAATGTTGTTGTTATTGTTATTATAAATAGAACTTCCTGCCTCAGAAGCTGGGGACAATCAGCGGGGGGGGGGGGGGGTTCTCCTTGGTGAGTAGCCAGAGGTATCTGTGGGAGCGAGAGAGAGCAGGTCAGTTCTGCTCAAGCTCTTCCCTCACTTCCCCCTTTAGGTAGTCACAGGCGGTTAGCATTATTGGTCTGTAGCGGAAGAGCAAAATTCAGGCCCTTAAGGACCAACTACATTCCCAGGGTGTGAGCTTTCGAGGGGCAAAGCTCCCTTCAAAGCTTCCTGGAAATCGAGTTGGTCTTTAAGGTGCCACTGGACCTGAATCTCGCTCTTCCCCCTTTAGGGAGACCACGGCTGTGACATACGGCAGCGTCTTTATTGTACTTGCCATGCCTGGTCCTGAGGACACCCCGTTTTAGGGTGCCTTGATAGTTTTGGGGGTGACAAGATTCTGACTGCCTCGAGAAGCCTCAGAACGGGTCAAGTGGCTGCCTGAAGAAGGGGGTGGGCAGGGCTGTTTCACCATCTCAGGAAACCTCCCATCTGAACTGGACAGCTGCGAGGGGCAGAAGACACAGGCCAGTGCCAGGAGAGGGAATGTCCAACCGATGCGAAGGAAACAAGGTTTTGACTCTTGAGCCAAGGCATAGATCCCCCTTTTCCATTTCATATCCCCTTTATTTCTTACGCGCATCCCATTTCTCTGCCTGCTGTTCCCTTTGCCTCTCCATTTCCTTTTATTTTTGCCAAACTAGATACCAGAAGTCTGTTCCAGGTTATTGGCTCATGATGCCTAAGTAGCTCTTCCAGATCCTGAAGCTAAAGACAATCCGCAGAAATATTTTAAATAAATGAGAAAAGGAAGAGATGCCCTCATAAAACATAGGTGGGGGTTGCCAACTGACCACCAAACACTGGACTGGCCGGCCCCTCTGCCTTTCAGAGCAGCTTGAAAACAGGAGACGAACCCTTTCTCTGCACAGAGATGACCCTTATCGCTTGCTTGCAGGTCGTGCTGTTATTATAGGCAGAGGAGCAGAGTGCAGGTTTAAAAGATGGCAACCTGAAAGACACACCAATATTAATACATGCCAAATTACAATCTACTCCAAATTCATCCGTGAATTAATCATTTGAACAGTTTGAACCAAAAGCTCTCCAGATCATTTTTTTAAAAAAAATATTGTCTCCAACAGGCCATCCCTTCCACAACGTTCTTTCCACCTTTTCTCTCCTTTGCCTCAATCCAAGTCCTCAGTCTTTCTGGTCTTCTCCAGAATTGCCCTGCACCAGAAGAGGGGGGCGGGGGGGTCTCCTGGTTTCCCGCTTCTCAAAATATTAGCAGGGAGAAGGCCAGACACAGACATGTGAATCAGTCCTTTGGAAGGCCCAGCCCTTGTTCCTAAAAACGAGCCGGAGCGGGCTGGGAAGGCGGAGGGATGGCGTGACTCTTCACGTTCCCTGGCGGCCAGGCGGCCACAGCAACGTGCTCTTAGAAGGGTTCTTTCATCACTGCTGTTCCCTGTAGAGTGGTCCACTAAAGGGTTGCCAACAGACCACGGGCTGGTGCTTTATTCTGTTCTGTCCTGGCCCACAAGAAACAGCGTCTTGTAGTTTTTTCATGGAATAGATATATTTCATCCATCTGTTATGGTTGTATCCCTCTTTTCAGACAAAGCTAACAATTAAAATGCTGGTGGCTGGAGATCTGCATAAATGAAAGGCAAGCACGGGCTTAGGGGCTGCCAACTCTGGGTTGAGATATTTCTGGAAATTTGGGGGTGGAGCTGGGAAAGGGAAAGGAACTCGGCTGGGGAATAATGCTATATAGTGCCCTCCAAAGCAGCCCTTTCTCCAGAGGAACTGATCTCTGTAGTCTATAAATCAGTTGTAATTCTGGGAGATCTCCAGGCCTATAAGACCCACCGTGCACACGTATCTCACCAGCTTTTAGAGAGGCGGGGCGCTCTGGCACCACTAACAAGGCTGGTGAACTATTAGGGAGAGAGGAAGCAGAAGTACAGCTGGCAAAGAGGAGTTCAACGCATCAACCCAGAGAATGCCAAAGTCCCTTGTGCCCCAGAATCTCTGGGTGGCACTCTTGGTGGGCTGAGAGGACGACAGCCTCCAATCGGATTTTGGCCAAGTGTTGGCCAAAACAGCGGCACCCGTTTGTGGTCAGTGTTCCCCTCCATTAGTCTGGACCTCAGCAAGTTCCCAACCTCACCATCCTACGCTATAGTTGTCCCAAACAGACAGTACAAATTAAGCGTGTGCCCCCCGACTCCCCCCGAATACTGGGAATTGTAGTCTTGTGAAGTAGCCAAGAGCTGAATGCTACAAAAACAGTTCTCGGGAAAAGAACCTTTCCGACTAAGTCACGATTCCCAGGGGTGCTTGAGCTAAATAAGGGTTGATGCCCATCTCCTTGGCAGGCAGCACAGAAATGGAGCTGGCGGAGCTTCTCCTAGCAGGGAACTGAAGAGCAGGAATTAAGATTTGCCAGCTTCTTTTCTGTGTAGGAGACTGGCACGAGAGCTGGGCCAGTGGGGGAAAAAAGTCAAAGCGGTGGTCCCAAGGGTATAGAACCAGCCCTCGATACAGGGGTGGACTGGAACATTAAGCCAGCAATTATTGCCAAACTCCCCCTGACGAAGCTGATTAGAGATTCCTTTCCTCTGCACCAATTTTCTCTTCATCTTTGTTTAACCCCCAGATGGGGCCTGGAGATCCCTCAGAATTATAACTGATCTTCAGACTTCACAGTTCAGTGGTACGGTAATTCTGGAGGGAATGGCAGCTTTGGAGGGTAGACACTCTGGCATCACTTGCCTGCAGATCTCCCTCGCTTCCCCAGACTCTGCCCTCCAGAAGCACTGCCTCAAACCTGCAGGAATTTCCCAAGCTAGAGTTGGCAGCCCTATGCTGAGCAAGGGGTTGTGTAGCTCAGCTTGTTCCCAGATAGCAGCCCATACCATGACCTTGCCCAGCACGTCAAAGGACCAGTCCATCACATGGACAGATGTTAGCAACTGCCAGGCCCAAGTGAATGAAAAGCAGGGCCAACGGGTGATACAGTGGGGGATATTTTTCTGTTGGGTTGGATAATATTTGCTTTCCCTGTCTTACAAACGCTCTTTGTCTGGTGGGGGAAAAGGAGAATGCTGGCTCACATCCTGGAAGAGGTTCACGTGTCTGGTTTTTGTAATATTGCCACCTTCAGTTTTCTTTTAGCAGGCTGTGTTCCTGCACCTGATAGGTGATAACGTTCAAGGCAACTCTTTCCCCACCCTGTATGACTGTGCCAGGAAAGAAACTTTCTCCCACAACCTTTTGGCGTGCCTGGCATCAGTCAGAGGTGTGGGAATAGAGACCTGGAGATACTGGGTTTAATGCCGCGGCCGCTGTAGACTCCTGCTGCTGTTTTTCAGTGCTGCAGGTAGCCAGCTTTTTAATGGACAGAAGGTAATGATGCTCACTGCCCCCATGCCTACAACAATACGGAAAAGAGTGCCTTGCCTCTGGGGTCTGCCCTCATCTTCAGAGGGCCATTGGCCAGGCGCCCCTCCCCGTCTCAGCGGAAAAGCAACAGCATAGAAAAGAGCTTGCTTCCCTTTCCCCCCCCCCAAAAAAAACTTTACTTCAAGGGCCAGTTGCCAGAAGGCGGGCACTATGGCTTCTGCCAGCAGCCCAGAGGGCACACATAGTCCTGGCAAAAACTGCCTGGTCCCAGCTGGGTGTAAATGTTGCCCATTAGCCACGGCTCCTCCACTCGTCCTCATTTTTTAGGGTTTTTTAAATTATTGATCCTCATTGAAGGGATCTCGCTCCCTGTCTTCCCAGCCCTGACCAGGCTCCATTCCAATTCTCCAAAAATTTCCCAACCGGGGGTGGCAATCCTACTTATCAGCCATAGACAGGCTTGAATTTGCCTCACCGGAAGAGGCTGTCTGACTCTCAACTCCACTTGGCTGAACTGATCACATTTTTTATAGCCAGCGCAGGGGTGGGCAGGGTGCCAGGTTAGCAGAGGTGTTCCGGATTCCATCTCCCCGGGAGGGAGCACGGGAGATCGTGACGATAGCAGGGTTTTCTCCCACAGCCTCACCCAGGAAGCAAGTGACCCAATACAACCGTATTCGTTTCTCAGGGAAAGGCTAGAGTTCAGTGGCAGAGCACGTTTTTGGCATGCTGACTGCCCCAGGGTCAGCTGCTGGCACCTCCCGTTTAAAAAATTAAAGCCCTAATCTATGCAGGAGAGGGGATGCCAGCCAGCCTGAACAATGCCAGCAAGGTTGGACAGTTGGATTTCTTCCCCGACCTTCGCCTGAATGCTGTGCAGGTGGCCTGGCGAGGTTCAGACACCTCCTTGCTGAGATTGCCATTTTTTTTGGTGGCTGCTGAGCCCTGGACAGCGATAGAGACATTCCTCAATTAAAGGGGGGAAGCTTAATTCACATCACCGTAATTTCCATGCCAGGAAAAGCAAAACATGGCAAGCTGTTTTGGGAGGCACAGGAGAGCAGGGGCCAGACAGAAGGCTGGCATCTCTACCCCGGCACTGAGTTCAGAGGGTTGTAGGGCAGATGTGCAGGACTTCCAGGTCAGCCAAGCCCACACGGAAGGCAGCATTCCCTGTAGACTCCTTTCCGACTGCACTGAAGTGGCGACTTGGGGCTCTTCAGTATACTGGGGTTGGCAGAGGCAGCTTTCTGGGGCAAGAGTGTGTGTGTGTGTGTCTGTGTACATTTGCACAGACGTTGCTGTGGCTCAGCTAGACAGCAAGCCTGCCTTTTCATGCTTGCAAGACAGGAGAGCAGGGAGTTGGGGTTGCATTCCTAGTGGCACCTTGGCTGACTGAGGAGGGGCCCAGATCCAAACCCTCGCCAAAGAGGGAGGCGCGTGCTTGCTGCTTTCAAGGGCGGATCCTGTTAGCTTTTCCACAGGGCATTTGGCAGGGGTTATGTAAATAAAAATTACTATATAAGGCTGGGGAAACAGGTGATTGATCGAGCCAGCCTTGAGTGTCAACCAGATGTTTCTGCTGACTGACACGAAACTCCGGTCCCTGATCTCTGTCTTTGCAAGGGCTAAATGAAACCCATTTTCAACCCGAACGTAAAAACTGCCTTGACAACTGAGACAGGCAGTTGTCAAGGCAGACAGCAGCAGCCTCTGACTGCAGCCAGTTGGGAGGGGTGGGGAGAGGCCTCAACTTCCATATTTTGAAAAACCGAAACTGTGTGCTCATGAGCAGCCATAGTGGTATCTGGGGAGTTTCCCTGACAACAGTATCTCTGACCATGTGAAGAGTTCTTAAGTGTGAGTCATCTCTCTCTCTCTCTTTCCCTCCTGCTTTTCTCTTGCTCTGGTGACACACAAGGCCCACAAGCAGAGGCAAAAGCCTTATACTCACCGAGTGACATGTGACGAAATGCACAAGGGGAAAGAATGAATCGCCTTTGGATCGGGCTGCCAACTCGTTGCAGGAAACGCCATACGCCCTGGGACGTGGCACAAAAAAGAGCAGATGCCACGAGTGTCTCTGTGTGTGCGCGCATGTGTGCGCCAAAACGAAGGAAGTGGGAAGGAGCACAGGGGCAGCACAACACAGGCTCAGTGGATGCTCAGATCAGAATCCGCCTGTCTCCGTTTACGCCGGAGTTCTGCTGCAATAACCTGGGTCTCCAGGGTTCCTCAGTTTCCCATCTGTAAGTAGGAATCACACCACAGCCATGCAAAGTGGCATGAAAGCAGGATCAAGAGGTGATCCGGGTCTCCACTGGAGTAAGAACAACTGACTCAGGGCCACGCCTGCTTTCAAAGCTCTGGCATCTTAATTGTGAAATTCTGCACTCTAAACTCTCCACCCTGACTGATAACAAGTTTCTAGTTCTCATGACTGGAGAAATAAACGTAAATCCATTGTGGCAATGCCTGTAGAGAATCTCAGGTGTCAGAGGGCTGTGTAGGCTGACATTTTCATCTGGTTCATGTAAAGAGGCTGCCAGTGCTGTTCATCATGCCCCCACCCCCAGGCAGGCAGAAGTAAAAAATAAATAAATAACCGAGTTGCTGAATTATTTTGGTGCAATGATGGGGGTGGGGTGGGGCATGCAGAGTATTTGCTGGACTGAGACATTACCTAGGAGACTGGATAAAGTGAGCCTGGGAAAACCCCAGGCAACTGGTTTCCCAAGCTGCAAGGCCTTTGATGCAACTTTCTAGACATGTTAAATACATTCTGACTTCTGTATTAGGCTAGCTTTTAAAAATGTGATTCTACTGGATTGTAAGAGTTTAAAATGGTTCCCCACCCACCCCCAGCTCTGCAATTCTCTGTTCCTTGATCTGAATATGGGATTTTCTCCAGAATCCCTCTTCTGCAGGACGGGGGGGGGGGGGGGGCGGGAAGCAACAGTAAAGAGGAGAGAGACTTTGAGCATATGCAGAGTGCTTTCCCCACAGGGTTGGCTGCCACAGCAGATGCACACACCTTCTGGAATCCACAAGGAAGCTTTCCGAGGGAGTCGAGTGCGAGACTCTCAAGCAGGGCTGAATTCTCCAGTCCCTCCCTTAAGGCAGTGGGGCGGTCCCCCGGAGGCACCCCACGCCAGGCAAACTGCAGAGTTCAAACCACCAACTGTAGGGCAGCAGCCCCAAGCAGTGTTTTCGAGGGCATGTTTTGCATTGCCCTGGCAACAGATGAGGGGGGAGATAAACAAAAGGCAATATTGAAACAGGTGAAACAGAGTGTGGAAAACCTCTCTGGGCGTGGAGGGTTGTGAAGTACCAAGACGATAAGGAAAGCGGATCAGGAACGCTGGAAGAGGCGGGCAGAGGGATCCTGCTTCTGATACCAGGGCGGTGGCGGCTTGCCAGAGGCTGCGGGAAAGCGGCTTAGGAACGGGGGTGGCGTGGGAGTGGGAACCTTCTCGTGAGCTGGGCTGAATTCTAGCAGGGTCTGACCCCCAAATCCTGTTTTTGACACCATCTTTCAGCAAGCCAAGGAATGGTCATCAAGAGACTACCTCAGAGCATGTGAAGAGTGCATATCCTCTTGCCCCTGGGCAGCCACAACCGGTTCCTCCCCATCCCTCTCCCAGCCACAACCATGAGCCCGAGAGGCTGAATTGCCATGCCATCATATTGCACCCGTGTGTTTGTATCATCTCATTTGAGGGTCTGCGTGGAGGCAGTTTCAGGAAGTGTGTGGGGAAGGGATTGAACAGGAAAGAAGTTTTGATGGGGGGAGACAGCAAGATTGATAGGGAGGGCTGCCAAGGGGCCTCCTTCTCCTGGAGGCTTAATGTATGGAAATGGACACCTGCAGCTTTTCATGGCATGGTGGAAAATATCCCTATAAAGGAACAGGGCCAGACCTGGCTATCCCAGGTGAGGGTGACCTCAACTGATCTCAGAAGCTAAGCAGGGTCAGACTTCATTAGTAATTGGATGGGAGACTCCAACAAAGACCAGGGTTGCAGAGGCAGGCAATGGCAAACCTCCTCTGTTAGCTTCTTGCCATGAAAACCCCACCAGGGGTCGCCATGAGTCAGTTATGGCTTGAAGGCACTCTCCACCACCAAGGGACAGGGCAGTTTGCGCCAGGCCAGCTGGCAACTCTATTAGGAAAGCTCAACAATAGGGCTGGTCAAACTTCAAGGCCGAATTGCAAAAAGGTGATCTTAAGAGCATTTTGGGGCCTGCTTGTGTAGAGTAGCGAGAGGTGTTTTGTGTGGTCTGAAAGATAGATGGGAGGAAACTGCCCTCTCTGCCTCCCTCAGCTGTGGCTGAAAACAGGGCAAAGAGTTAGTGTCAAACATTACTTGGAATCAGATTCATTTCCTGGCTTCTTCACATGAAGTTTTAAATATTTTTGCGCACACAAAAGAAACCATAGGGGAAGACAGAATAAGCAAGCCTTCAATGATGAAAGAGGAGGAAAGGAAGAGGTTTGTGCCCAATCAGCTTTAATTTTTTTTTTAATGCTGCTATAGCAGAAGAGGAAGGGAAGGACAGCCACCAAATTGAGGAACATTCATCTAAACCAAATGAAGAGCCACCCCAGCCAGAATAGCAAACTAGCCTCCTGCTTGGGGTGTTAACGGTAGCACTTTCTGAGAACTCTGCACACATTACCTTTGCAATCTTTACCATAACCCTGCAAAGCAGGCACAATGCAGTGGGGCGGGGCGGGGGGGGGGGCGTTAAGGCCACCTAGCAAGTCAACAGCAAGGGTAAGCTTTGAATGAAGGGCTTTCAAAGTCACTGCTCAGCAGGGGCGGTTCTCCAGCAAAGCCAACTGAGCAACTCTGTGAGAAGGAAAATCAAAAAGAGTCCAGTGGCACCTTTAAGACGAACCAATTTTATTGTAGCATAAGCTTTCGAGAATCAAGTTCTCTTCGTCAGATGCATGGTCCAGTTTCTGTACCATGCATCTGACGAAGAGAACTGTGGTTCTCGAAAGCTTATGCTACAATAAAACTGGTTCGTCTTAAAGGTGCCACTAGACTCTTTTTGATTTTGCTACTACAGACTAACACGGCTAACTCCTCTGGATCTGTGAGAAGGGTGCTGATGAGAGGCAAAGGCTTGGCCGGATCCCAGCCACCAGTGGCACCAGATGTGACCGGAGGAGGCCCTTCCCAGGCCTGAGCTGCTGCCGTCCTGGGCCCAGCCGCAATGGCCCATGCCCAGGAGGTGACGGGTGTGCATTGCTTGGAGTGACAAAATACCTTGAGTGCCCTGTTCAGTTGCTTAGCTGCCACACTAGAGGAGGCCCAGCTTGTGGGGCATGATCAGGGGCCTTCCAATCTCTACTGACCACCTGCATCCCAGTCGCAGGTGCAAATGGGAAGATGCAAAGACGTGAGAGCCGTTAAGAACGAAAATGGCACACTTCAGCCTGTCTTGGCCATGCCACGTGCAGCATCGAACCAAGACCTGAATGTTCATGGGGTGTGTGGGGGGGGGGAGTGCCCTCAAGTCATAGCTGACTTATGGTGACCCCTGGTGGGGATTTCATGGCAGGCGACTAACAGCCTTGGTCTGCCATTGCCTGCCTCTGCAACCCTGGTCTTTGTTGGAGGTCTCCCGTCCAATTACTAACCAAGGCTGACCCTGCTTAGCTTCTGAGATCTGATAAGATCAGGCTCGCCTGGGCCGTTTAGGTCAGGGTTGCCCATTTGGTACTTCTAGGATTTTAATAACTCCTCCCCCCCCCTCGCCCCGGCTGTTGTTTTGAACAATGCTTAGCCTTTTGGTTGTTTTCGTGGGGTTGCTTTTTTCATTCAACTGTGTCCATAAGCCACCACCAATACATTGGGTTGGACCCCTTGTGGATCCGTTTTGCTAAGAAGGCACAAGGAGATGTCAGCAGAAGGTACTATGTCACCCAATGAGTGGTTGTCTTGTGAAACTCACTGCTACCAGGTGTGGCAATGGCCTCTAGTTCAGATGAATTTAAAAGAACTGGGCAAATTTATGGAGGACAGATCTATTAGCCATGAGTGCCATACAGGGCCTTTGGTTCAGAACTGATCGTCAGATGCTAGGGGGCAGTTGGTGGTGTGTGGCGGGGGGGGGGGGGGGCTGTCGCCAGTGGGCCTTGCTTGTGGGCTTTCCTGTGTCCAGCCAATGTCACAAACTAGGCCACTGGTCTGAGCCATTCTTACTTTCTTAGCGAGACCCATCTGCAGGTTCCATCCCTTGGAGAAAATCCGCCTTTCTGTGTTTGCTCTTCTGTTAAAATAATCTCCAAAGCAGTTGCAGATTGAAAACAACATTAAGCCAGGGCACAGGGGAAAAAGCGGAGACCCCAAAGCAACCACCGAAATGCTTCTTCCACGTGGGTGGGGGGAATGTCTCTGTACGTCAATCACTCTGGAGGGATATGAGAGGGAGAGAGATGGAAGGCAGGCCTTTGGCTGGTTAAGGTGGCGAAGGGGACGCTAGAGTGGGGTGTTTTGTCTGGTCTGGCAAATGAGAGGTGCGCCTCTGAAACATCCTTCCTTTCCCCACATGACCATCTTGGTTCTGGGGCAATAAGTCAGTGGCAATGTAGTGGAGGAAGTTTCTAAGCAGCACCTCTCAAGGACAGCCCCTATCCATGCACCCTGTGCTATGTGCACATCACAGGTGCATTCGTAGACACATCCGTTGGGCACCTGAGCCATGAGCCAGCATTGTCTGAAGAGAGGCATCATGTTGCATAACCATTCTTACTTCCGAAGCTGAGTGTTTCTTCAGAACTTCTTGCCGCTCAGGCTAAATGCTGGGGGTAGGGGCTAACCTCTCTTTCAAACCCTTATGATAACGACTCTGATAGAGGTGTGGAATTCTTGTTAGCAGGCGGATCTCCTGACATCACTGAACAGGTGGCAGAATTCCTGGCAAATGTGCTGAGGCTGAGAGAAAAGGAAAAATTGGCAAAGGGGATAGGGAGAGGGAGGGGGGGAGCAAGAGGGAGAAGCTTGACGGTGATACCTGTGTTTTTTTGTTGGGTTCCTGGGGAGGAAGGTTTATTGTTGCTCTTTGTTTTTTTTTAATTTTTATTGGTGAGTTTAAATTTTTAAATTTAATACATACATTCCCTTCATATCTAATTAATTCTGTTCCCCACCCTTTTCCTCCCCCCTCCCTACTGACTTCCAACAGCTTTCCAACCCTTACCCCCTTTTATTGCTTAATACTATTTCACTTATGTTTTTCTTCAACACATAGATCATAATATCTCTTACTCTAAGCATATTCTAATTCTTTTATACAAATACTCTGTCAACTATACTATCAATATAGTATTTGCTGTATACTATACCATACAGCTCTTCGTTTTTATTCGTCGTTAGGGTTACAACCACCTGTAATTTATTCTGCCCTTATTTTGACAAATTATACTGTACTGCTATTGCCATTGCTTTCTCGATGCTTTTATTATGCCAGTAAAGGTTACTGGAACTGGAGCTGGGTAGGGGCTATGATGCTGGAGCATGTGTGTGTGCTCCAGCACCTTTCTTTTGTGGAGTTAAGCATTGGGCAAGTGCCAGTGGGATCGGTCCCTCTTCGCTATCACCAGTTTGGTTTTCAGGGGCCTCTACGTGCCAGCTGGTATTTTTATGCCCTATGTGCTTTTTATCCACGCTTTCCCTCTTTCGCCATCCACTCCACTGTTGCTTGCATTTCTATGATTCACATTTCCTTAAAAGAACCAAAAAATGAGGCAAAGATGAGGAAGCTAAAGGTTACCAGATAGATGAGCTAGGGCTTAATTTTTTTTTTTAAAAAAAACATCATATTATTACTGCTCTTGAAACATGCTGGACAGTCATGTTTTCAAAGCTGGACCTAATTCCATGTGTAGGTATGTTGGTTGCGGTAGTCAATGGTGAGGGGAAAACTCTCTTTGCATGTTCAAAGGTACTTTATTACTTCTCAGGTTCCAGTGGTTAGTTGACCCAACTGGTCAGTTTGAAAAAGTAGGCCACAGTTAGACAACACTTTAAAAAGATACGTGCATGCAAATGCTCGTAAATCTATGGGGATGTAAGTGCCGTCTTAGAAGAAGCATCCTCCTTCTCTTAAAAAAGATGGAAGGCCTCTTCCCTGATGGCATTGGCTGTGACACGGGTGGACGTCCTCATAGGACAAGTATTCTCTTCCTTTCACACAGACAGGCAGGCAGGAGTGCCTCTTCTAAGATGACTCCTGCTGTGGTATGTTCATGAATCATCTATAAAAGCGCATCTTCTTCTTCAGTAGTACTGTTCCATCTGCATGCATATTCAGTCAATCAATGGGTCAATTAACTGACCCATTAACTGACTGATAAGCAAAGAGATATATTAGTAATCAGTAAAGATGCCTTTGAACATGTGACAACCCTTTTCCAGGGGTTCAGCACCAAGTTGACGCAATAAAAAGGATGCCTGGAAACTTCTGAGGATGACGACAGCTGGGAATGATTCACCTAAAGAAAACAGGCAACAGAGGGTAATCTTCATTTGCAAATATTTAAAAGGATGTCCAAAGGAGAGGGAGTGTCACGCAGGGCAGGATGTCATGGATTAGGTTTAAACTTCAGCAAGGTAAATTGAGTCTAAACATTGAGAAGATCCTCCTAATTCTAAAAAAGTACAACTGCACGTAAACAAGTATCAGTTTTGTACCCACTGGTTAGTTGCACGCCTGACCTTTTAACCGGAGATGCTGAGGACTGAATCGGGGATAAATAACGTAAATAAATAAAAATGCATGCAAAGCAGATGCTCTAGCCCTGAGCCACAATCCTACCTTTTAAAAGAAGCCAACAACTTTTGTGACAGGTTCTGCTTTCAAAGCAATCCTTTTCTAGTTCCTTCAATGTAAAGAAGTTACCAACAGAGCTGGCACAAGCAAGAGGAAGAAACAACCCAACCCCAACTGCAGACCTACTCTTTAATTGTTTATTGTTTCCCGTCTCCTTGACGAAGGCCAGAATTTCTCCTTGGACACCTGCACAACTCAAAAGATGTAATCGAATGAATCTGCCTCTTTTGCACGTCTCACTAAATGCCGGTTTCTGGACCTTCTCTCGACAGCAACGCCGAGGCTCCTGTTTTCCAAGGCTGGAGCCATTGACCTCAAATGCGTGCCGAGAAATTATTATTTTGTCAGTAATTACCGTGCAATCTCATTAGCCTTCAAGTAATAAATCCACAGCAGGATGATTTCTAGTATGATTACGCCCATGGAACGTTTTCGGAGTTTCTTGAGGCTTTCTCAAGGCCTCCTGAGTATCTCAGTTCAGCTGTTCATATTATGCCCAGGAAGATCGGAAAAGAGGTGAACATTTTTTTTGGGGTGGTGGTGGTGGAGGTAACCACATTTTGGTCACCTCCACCATCTGTCCCCTACCCACCCCCTACAAACAGAGAGGAGCATAGGAACAGAAAGTCACATCCAGACTCATCTTTCTCACCGCTCCATATGGTTTCTGTTCCCTTGGAAGGACCAAACTTCCCCACTTGGTTCAAGCTCATTTGGGGCTGCCAGTTGACCCTGCCTGCACTTGGGTCTTTGTTGGTAGCTCGACCCGTACAAAAGACAGATGCAGCTTGCCTAGCCTGGAGAAGAACCAACTGATTAAAGTTGGGGTTTCTTTTTTTAGCAAAATGGACAGAGAAATTCTGGGAACCTTAAAGCCCTTAGTGGCCTTTATCTCTGCCAAAACAGTCTTCCTCTTGCTGCAAGGGACTGACACAGCTACTGCACTGGAAGGAATTTTAACTGATTCTCCTCTAAATCTGACCCATTAATCCACTACATTTAAATCAATTTGTGTATCAATCCTATCTCCAAAGACGACAGTTTTAGTTAGGTAGCCATCTGCAATAGAACAGCAGGATAAAGACCAAGGTTTTCAGTGTATAAGCTTTCGACAGTCAGAGCTCCCTTCTTTAGATATCTCCAAAGAAGAGCACTTTTGAGATAGAGAAGGTCGATCACTTGCAATTTATTTTGCATTCTTGTTACAAGGAAAGACTGTGGATAATAGTTTTCTTTTCCACTGCAGACACGGGTGCTCTTAATGCACTGCACCACTGATTCATATTTGCCCTCACCAGTTTGCTAATTTAATAATTTATATTCCACTCCCCACCGCTGCCCCGATGGGGACCCAAAGTGGCTTACATCATTCTTCTGTCCTCTGTTTTATCCTCACAACAAGCCTGCGGGGTAGGTTAGGCTAAGAGAGTGTGACTAGCCCAAGGTCACCCAGTAAGGTTCTGTGGCAGAGTGGGGAATTCGAACCTGGGTCTCCCAAACTGAATTCTGACACTCTAACCACTACACCAGTTGATCACCTAGCTCTACAGGCTGCCTAATTAGACCAATTAAAGTTTGATGCTCGACTATGTTCCTTGATTGCAAGCCCTCATGCTCTCCTGGCACCGAGTCAGAAAGGTGAAGTTTGGAGTCTGCCAACAGGAGGGTCTGCCAACAGGAGGGGCACACCTGCAATGCCAGTGCAAGAACCGTAGCAGCAAACACTTGCGGCGCATCTGAGCAGATGAGGAAGTCTTACTGCATTTCGGCTGGCTGGAAAAGGAAGAAACTTTTGAGTTTCGTTCACACATCCCTCTCGGCACAATTGCACAAGGCTGACTCAGGAGTTGACAAGCTTTGATTGAAAAACACAGCCCCCACACTTGGGTTGGCAGTCAGACGAGGAAGTCAGAAGGCAGCCAGGCCAATCCAAGGGCCTGAGGGAAGGAGAAAGGCGACAGGACGGAAAGCTTTCTCGGCCCCGGCTCCCGCCTGGTGGAACTCTCTCCTGTTTAGAGTTACCAGCTCCAAGTTGGAAAATTCCTGGAGATTTTGGGGATGGAGCCTGGAGAAAGCAGGGTATGGGAAGGGGAAGAACCTCAGGAAAATATGCCATTGAGTCCACCCTCCAAAACTGCCATTTTCTCCAGGCAAACTGACCTCTCTGGCCTGGAGATCAGTTGTAATTCCAGGAGATCTCAGGCTACCACCTGGAGTCTGGCAACCCTACTCCTGTTGGAGATTCAGGCCCTGCGGGATCTATTACAGTTCCCCAGGGACGGCAAGACAGAGATGTTCCACCGAGCCAATGGTTGAGACCTGATAGTGCCCCCCTCTGGCTGTTAGTGCCCCCACCGCACTGCCTGAGACTGATAATTTTCATCTTCTACGGTCTGCACTTCATGAGTTTAACATAGCTTTTGAAATATTTATTGACACCTATTTATGTACACTTGTATATATTGACTGGTTTTATCTCTTTTGATACTAACTAAATCTATATTTAAATGCTTGTTGTGAGCTGCCCTGAGCCTGCGTGCCGGGATGGCAGGATATAAATCTAATAATAAACATAAACACAAGCAGCTGATCTGGGGCATCACCTGAGAGGTGACAGGCTCATGGTGGGGAGCCAGGCATCATTCAGAGATGCAACATCACTACTAAAAATACGCACAATTAACGTTCATAACGTGCGCTGCCCATCACAGCTGGCTCCAACTCCCATTTTTGTGGCACTTTTAAGGCGGGGGGTGTCCTCCTACTGGGATTTCCACATTCAAACTGGAAACGAAGGGCTTGTGTTACCCTGGTAATTCCTTTTCCCTGCACATTCTCACACCTCGCATCCAGACCTTGTTTTGTATCTCTTGTAGCCTCCCAAAGAACTATGCATTCTTTTTTCTTTATTCATAATGCAGCCCAACGCTTTCTTGCTTAAACAGTTACCCTAACTACCAACTATATCAAAATGAAAAACACAAAATCTGGGACATGATAGTAATGGTTAAAATATCAAACCAAATAGTGTTAAATGACAATCCAAGCTTTCAAACCAACTTCTTAGAAAAATGGTTTCCTTATTTTGACTACATCTCAAAATTACGCATCATCAGAGATTTCCATACCGGAAAGGTACATGGATTTTGTATTCTATTAACATCTGTAATACATCTATCCCTGGAAACAGGAGTATTTTTTAACAATTATTAAATAATGTTTTAGTTGAAATGTTGAATGTTTAATTATGTTGTTGTATAAAAAATTAAGTTTTTTTTAAAAATAAAAAGTTAAAAAAACAAACAAACCACCCTACACCTCTGGACTTGAATGGCGCTTCAGACCCAGGAGTGGTTACTGAACGGAGTACGGCTATACAGACTGGATCAGTCGAATACACAACAGAGCCTGGCAGCGCAGTGATCCAGGCAGGGGCTGTAATGCTTTCACTGACCCCTGTGGCAACAGCCATGGATCTGCCTCGTATGCCACTGTGGCCCTGCTTCTTACTTTGCTGGACCAGGGCTCTTTGCGGTCTACGATACTGTGTTGTGTTTTTGTTTACTGTGTGCGGCCCCCAAGAAGAAAGATGCTTGAAAGACTTTTGAAGGAAAACTCAACTGGTGCCCTGGTACAATGGCACCGTGATCCAACTGGCCAAACTCATTCACCACTTGGCTGTGCTGCAGGCATTTCCTTTCCAGGCACGCCAAGGGGGATTTACTTATTTACAAATAATGCTTTCTGCTCTCATCACCAAGGGACACCAAGGTGACTAACAGAGGCCGTTTTCACACTGTTTACTGGCCACGGAACATTGTGCCAAGCTCTCGGAACAACAGCGTCTTCCATTTTGTGCGAGAACTACCATTCTCACGCGAAATCGCGCCAGGAAGCTGCTGCCATTCTGGGAGCTTGGCACGATGTTCCGTGGCTGGTAAGCAGTGTGAAAACGGCAGCATACCTAATAGAAGCACAAAAACCAAAGCAAAACTACATCCTTCAAACCAATGCTAACGTACACATACAAAAACATAAAAACAACAGTTAAAAGACAGTGCCAGAAGCGGGGGATCACTGAGGGGGGTCACCAGATGAAACAAAAAGGTTTTTCACTTGCTGGCAGAAGATGGCAACAGAAGGGGACAGGCGAGTCTCTCTGGGGGGAGTGTTCCGGCATTTCAGTGCCGCGGCTGAGGAAGGTTCTGCCTAACCTCAAAAGCAGAGCCTTGGAAGATGACCGTTGGGGCTGGACAGGTTCATAAGGGAATAGGTGAATTGGGCTGTGAGTTGGGAAAAGCTCTTCACCTTCCCTCTTTTCTCTTTCTTTTCCCACACAGATCCGAGCCTACATTGGTGGCATCTCCCCAGACGGTGACGAGAAGCAAGACATGCTCGCCTTCCGCCTCAGCGCCCTCAACCCTATTGTGGACCCCTGGCTATTCATCATTTTCCGTAACTCTGTCTTCCGAAGCATCCGAGACTTCTTCTGCTGCCGGCTGGGCTGGCTGTCTTTGCCCCGGACACGGAAGGCTTCGGACAAGGTTGGAATGCAAGACGGCCCCTCTTTCCAAGGCAACTGTGTCTGCTGAGAGCAGAAGTCTCCCTCAGTCACCAGGACGGTTTGGGCTGGGTTCCCTGCTCCGGAGTAGGGACCATGGATGAAGATGAGGAGGAGAAACGACATCCCTCCCTTGCACCATCTCAAGAAGACTGCCGAATTTGTTGGGCTGCTCCAACTTCTAAGGCACAGATCAGATCGGCTTGTGGTTGTAAGAGGTGGGAAGTCAATGAGAGCTCTTTGGCCACAAGGGGTCCTGGGGGCTTCTCCAGCAGGGAGGCCCTCTGCGGGAATGCACAGCTTGGTTTTTCATCTTCAGCCCCCCCTAAAGGGATGCTAGGAAAGGAGATGAGAAGCCAAGATTCAAAGGGCCCTCCGATTCCCCTGCAAAGGGGAGGGAGGGAAAGGGTGTGAATGCACGGGGATTAAGGTGCATTGGCTGCTGTGATTGGGACGGCCTGGCCCACCTGCATCTCAAACAGCCCCCACACCTGGTGCTATTGAGTGCATCCAGGTACCAAAAGGGGGAGCAGTTACAAAGGGTGTGTGACTCTTCCACTCTTTGGTGCCAATTGCTTTCAAAACACAGGATGTGAGTGATTTTTGAAGTGTTACTGTGAATCACTGAAATTGTAAAAATAAAGGACGAGTTTGGGGAGGGATGAGTCTGGACTCCCCCCACCCCCACTCCAAATATATGGATCCTCCTAGCCAAGGGTGTGTGTATTTTGCACCTTTCCTGACATTGTGCACTGCTGTGGCAAAACTGATGCAAGGAGCCAGCATGATGGAGCAGTTGACATGTCAGGATAGGACCAAGGAGATGTGGGTTCCAAACGCCACTCTGCCATGAAGTTCAATGCATAACCCTGAGCAAGTCACATCTTGGTTGAGCCTACCTTTTAGGGTTGTTGTGAGGATGACAGAGAGGAGATCCATATGCTCTGCTCTTTGGTGGAATTGGTGGGACAAAAATATGGCACAAGTATCCTGGAGATCTTAGGAGATAGTATGAAAGTGGACCAAAAGAGGTACATGTGTACACACACACGCACGCGCACGCACACACACACACACGCACACACCTCTTTTGTCTCATCACCTCTAGTCAAGCTCGGCAGGTTTTCAAAACAGGATAAAACCCCACCAATCTTATTTAGCCGGAGACAACACTAGAATGGGTGTGTCACAACCAAATGTTCCTCTGTAAAAACCCCACTTTAGTTATCTGAGGAAACTACTGCCTGACTCCAGCCTTAACTTCCATGCAAGAAAGGCTTCTTGTCCTTGTATGCATGCAGGTAAGCTTGAAAATGACCGGAACACGAGAAGGGAGAGGGTTTGAGGAAGACTGTCAAGCGGTGGGGCCCCAGAGCTCTTCTTCTGCCTGGATGCTGCTCCTAAACTCCCTTGTAAACCAACAGGAATCCATGTTACTTCATCTCCCCCCCCCATCCAAGCACCTGCAGCTCATGGCCTGCCCCCTCCCCTGCCCCAATATCCAAGCACCAGAAGCCCCGGAAGGTTGAAAACCCAGAATAAATATTTCCTTTGCTAACTGTACGCTTCTCCTGATTTCTCCGTCCCCCAGACCCCTCCCTCTGCCAAGGAATAATCCCCTGCTGTCTAAATATTTGGAGCTGCAGTTCCCAGCTGAAGGATCGGAACCCCTCCACTGCATGTTCTTCCCTTCCCACACACAGCTGCCACGGGAAAAGTGGGTGCTTTGGGACACTCATATTGCCTGGGAGGGAGGAAGCACAGCCAGCAACTCACACGCAGCTCAAATCTGCAGGGAGGCGAGTTCTCAAAGCCTCCGTTTTGCAAACTTTAAAGGTGAGCCTGAAGGGCTGGAACAAGGCTTAAATTCATAAACGCGATGCTGAATTGGCCAGGTTTCTCCATTATTAGGCACTCCCAAAGAATGCAGCACAAGAGATAAATTCAATCATCAAAGCTCCTAGGAACCTGAAGCTCATATCAGGAGGAGGCTAGCTACTGCATCTCTGCCTGAGTTGCTATTCTGGGCTTTCATCCTTCCAGCCAGGAACAGCAACTCACACAAGGGGCCAGGCTCCTCTGATGAGGGGTGTTCATTCTTTTTTTACCTCTAAACAGCAAACATTGAGAACTGGGTGCTTCCGTTTTTTCAAATTGAAAATAAAGGTGTGGCCTAAGTTAATTGTCAACACTGACAGAAAGACTCAAGATGAAGCAGAGGCAGCGGCTGCTTCAGATAATCCAGGCCACGTGTCTGAGCCGGAAATCTAGCACATGTTCAGTGCATTGCTTCCAATTCTCTTCTGCATTTGTGGGGCGGAGTCCAAAGGGAGACAATTTGTATCCTGTGTTGACTAAGCAAAACAATACCTATCAAGTATTTTGCAAATGAAATCCACATCACGCTCCAAAGGTGATTCGAATCTGGCGCTCAAAGCAAATGATGTTAATTTAAAAAAATAAAATAAAGCAGGATTCATTGTTTTGCATAAAATGACTTGATTTGCACACTTTATTTGCAATCTGATACATGGGGCCAGTGGGCACTCCCAGCATAGCCTGGGGCCCTGACTGAGCCAAACCTTAACTCTTTGGATGCTTCTAATGGCAGTTGCTGGATAACAGAGGTGTTCAGGCCCCAACAAGGCCCTAGAGGTTGCTTAGCAACAGCACTCTCTCTCTGCTGGGGCATCTGGGGAGGGTAACACACAGGCCACCTTGCAGTGTGTGTCCCTTTGATGGTAATAAGAAACAGGCGGCACTGAAGGAGACACAGGTGTGAGTGGCCAGTTGTGCTTTAAGAGTAAAAAACACTGCACCCTCTCTCCACTCCAAAGAGGTGCACCATCTTTTTATAGTTTCCGGTGGGTAGCCATGTTGGTCTGAAGTAGAAGAGCGAGATCCCAGTCCAGTAGCGCCTTAGAGACCAACTGGATTTCCAGGGTCGGAGCTTTCGAGAGTCAGAGCCTAAAGGAGCTCTAACTCAAAAGGTCCTATCCTGGAAATCTAGCTGGTCTTTAAGGTGCTACTGGACCTAAATCTCATTTTTATAGCTTTTATAAAAGCTCATTTTATAGCTTTTAAAAATATTAAAACTTTACACATGCTCTGAAGTAGCCTGTGCGCCAGTCCCTTTTCAAAATGTAAGCGCTCAGAAAAACAAGGAAACGCTACCCTGCCTGCGCTCAAAGGCCCGAGACGGGAACCGCTCAGCCTCAGCACTTGGTGAGCTCTTGCGTTCCCAAGCGATTCTGGAGCCATGCTACAACTCTGTTCCCTTCTTTGGAGGGATGCCTCCTCTGCAGACTCACTGCAACTCAAAGGGGAGACCACAAGCATTCCCTGCCACCTGCAGGAACGTGGGGGTCAAATATTGAGACGTTCTAAGGAAGTGCAATTTTGCCTGCTTGCAGTAACTTGGGACTCAGGTCATAGCTGCCGGAAATGGGCTCAGAGGGTGGGGAACTGTAGCAATCGCTCAAGAGGCCGTATCAGCACTGACTAATTTTTGCGCACTTTGCCCTAGGAAACAGTCAATTGTCCTCTTTTTCCCTGGTTCTAGTTCTCACTGCGAAGAAAAACATAATTTGAGAAGCCTCAAGGAAATTAGAGGTGGGACTGCTTGAAAAAGGGAAAACACATTCGTGGGCAGGACAAGTATTGTGGCTAATCATTGCTGAGCAGCTGGAACCTCCATGTCCAGATGCAATCTACCTCCCCATACAGGTGCTGGAGACAAATGATAAAGGAGGGGCTGCTTCTTTCCTGCCCTGCCCTTCATAGACTTCCTGGAGGCAGCCGGCTGAGCACTGGTGAATGCTGCGTTTGATCATTTGGGTTGCAAGAACTCTTGCACTGTTTTAATGTGGGTTTTTGCTCCCGTGCTAGGTAGCTTGAGAGGCTGTATGGATGCCCTCGCACAGCCTCAGCTAACACCAACATTGCACCTTGCAATGTAACACACTCCAGCTTCTCCTCAATTTGTAAGTGTGATGTAATTTGTAAGGACACCTTCCAAAATGGAAAGAAAACCCGAAGCAACATTTAATAATCTTGAAAGGTGCATGGAAATGCAATGTTTCAAGAAAGCCAGGCTTAAAATAAATGTGATCTCAATTGGCATGATTCTGTATGCTGAATTCCAGTAGGAGCATGGGGGGGGGGGGGGGGTTGCAGAATGCCAGGAGGCTCCCCCCCCCCCGTCATTACATCATGCTTCCAGATAACGCTAGACTTTCACAACGACTAAGACAAAAGTTGGAGCGCCTGGAAATTGTGATCACTTTGTTCTTTAATAAACAGCAAAAGCCGCAAGCCAGCTACACGGGCAAGGAAATGACATTGCAATGCTACAGTTCAGCCTTTGATGGCAAGTCAGACAGAGTGGGGAAGAGTTTGCATCTTGCTCGCCAACCCCTCCCCCACATCCTGTTTACTTCTTCGCAGCTCTGCGCAGGCTTTTTGCTTATGGATTAGCATTAATACATGGAACTACAAAGGACACGAGTGGCTCCGACCGATAAGGCGTAGCAATCCCACAGGCCTGTGCGGCCATAAAGCTGTTTCAGTTGCCAGTAGAAAAGCATTACCTTCATGGGCAAGAATCCATTAAGGGAGCCAGAACATGCCTGTAACTGTTGGTCACCAAATGAAGTCGGATGGCATTTGGGTGGGGACAGAGAAAAAAGCATTATTTCTGCATGTATAAGTAACAAATGTGGTTTAAAGGTAGGTAAAGGTGCAAGCACTGAGTCATTACTGACCCATGGGGGACGTCGCATCACAACGTTTTCATGGCAGATTTTTTGTTACAGGGTGGTTTGCCATTGCCTTCCCCAGTCATCTACACTTTGCCCCCAGGAAACTGGCTAGTCATTTTACCGACCTCGGAAGGATGGAAGGCTGAGTCACCCTTGAGCCGGCTACCTGAACTCAGGTCGTGAGCAGAGCTTTGGGCTGCAGTACTGCAGCTTTCCACTCTGCACCACGGGGCTCCTCTAACATATGTCTGTGGTTTACTGTCTGAAAAGACGGCTCCCCTGCCCAAGTGGTTTTTTAAAATTGCGCCTGGCCTAAGGCATGAACCTGTTAGCATGGGCAAGAGTGGAAGGGTTCTGGGCCCTCGGCTCAGAGCCTGTAGCCCTGAGGGAGCCGTCCTGGTGGATTGAGTCCCAGCCCAGGAATACCGGACATTTGGGGGCTCATGATTTTGTCAGTCTAAATTGCATTTTAGTGTTTCTTTGTAAACTGTTTTGGCTTCTCAGTGGGGAGACGAGAGAGAGAGAAATAACATGAAATAAATGCAATAAAACCACAGATTAGCTGCTTCAGTTTGCAGGCCCCTCCATGGATTTGGACAGGTCAAGAGAATCCACGCAGAACTTGGTGCAGGGAGCCAGGGGCCAGAGTGGCTGGGGGGGGGGGCTGCTGCTGGCCAGGCGTGAGTCAACCCAGGCACAGGAATATTGGCTGGCCCTGCGGCAAGCAAGCTGCCCCCACAGCTTTGCCAGAAACACTGGGGCACGGCTCAGGTTTGGCACTCCAGTTTGCACCCAGCACAGAGCCCGGCTGCAGGGTGCCTTATTCTGGAAGGCATTGCTAAGCCAAGCGGGCCTGCTTGAGCCCAGGCACCTGGCACAGTGGAAAAAATGTGCCCCCCAAACAAGGCATCAACCTGGCTGCCTTTGTATAAATAAATGAGAGGTCTGTCTCTGCATCTCATCAATTTCAAGGAGGAACGTCGATGCCTCCAGAAACCGTCCCACTTTCCTTTGTTTTCAATCGTTTGCTTTCCTTTCTCGCCCTTAAATGCCAGCAAGGCTGCATGGTGTCGGGGGGGGGCAGTGTCTGTTCACCATCCCTCAAATGCAAACACAGAGGGCTGCACTTGCAGGAGAACAGCCCCACACAATCCTGCAAAAGGAGGAAAGTATTCTTTTAAAGATTTCATTGCTTTTAAAAAAAACAAACCTGAGATGCTAGCTCTGGAGCAGTTTTTTTTATTTCAGGCAGAGATCACTCTTCTGCTGTGTTTTGAAGGAGAGCATTTGCACCACCAATCTAGCAGAGAACAGGCACACCGAACCCTTCCTTCAAATGGCAAATAAGTGGAAAGCACTTTTTCACCCGAGGGGCGCTTCTCAGTCATTCTATTTTTATTTCTTTGCCAAAGTCTGGTTTGAGAGCCCCATAGGGCCAGGAAAATGCCTCGTGCAGAACTGCAACAGGCACCCTCCACAGGATGAGTGACTGAATAAGCCAATCACACCATTGCTATGACAGAGCATCCCATCCCAGCAGAGGCTTCTTAAGAGAAGACAAGGGGAGAGCTGTGACTCATCCAGAGACAAAGCATACATCCTCACCAGTGAATGGGTACTTTTAACCTGAGACACATCACCATACGCTGCAGTGTAACCCCGTCAGTCGGTCAGTCGCTCTCCCTCTCTCTCTCTCTCTCTCTCTCACACACACACACACACACACACGAGCACTGTATAAATTTATTCACCTGTATCCTGCAGAAGCATTTGGGGAACATTTTCGACCACAAACTCCCTGATGTCCAAGCCGGCTTTCGCAGAGGCAGAGGAACCAGGGATCATATCGCCAACCTCAGGTGGATTATGGAGAAATCAAAAGAATATCACAAAGACCTCTATATTTGCTTTATCGACTATGCCAAAGCCTTCGATTGTGTCGATCATAGCAAGCTCTGGCTTGCATTGAAGCAGATTGGAGTACCAGCCCATATAATCAGACTGATCAGATCACTGTACACTGACCAAGAAGCGACAGTACGAACGAGATATGGAGACACAGATTGGTTTAAGATCAGAAAAGGCACCAGACAAGGCTGTGTTCTCTCCCCATTCCTCTTCAACTTATACGCAGAAGTCATCATGAGGAAGCTCAACCTGGATGAGATGAACATTGGGGTGAAGGTCGGTGGCAGAACAATCAGCAACCTGCGATATGCAGGTGACATTACACTGCTAGCAGAGAAGGCTAAAGATCTGAAGACTCTGATCATGAAACTCAAGACAACAAGTGAAGTAATGGGGCTTCAGCTGAACATCAAAAAAACAAAGATCATGACCAACACTAACAAACGAGTCCATATCAAGATAAACAATAATGAGATCGACGGGGTTGACACCTTTGTCTTCCTAGGTTCACAAATCAATAACAGGGGTGACTGGACACCTGAAGTAAAGCAGCGAATCACACTTGCACGCTCAGCAATGGTCAGCATGGATTCAATCTGGAAATGCAAAGATGACACAATAAGCACCAAGCGCCGACTGGTCACAGCCATTGTGTTTCCTATAACAACCTACAAATGTGAGACATGGACCTTAACAAAAATGGACAGGAGAAAAATTGACTCATTCGAACTGTGGTGTTGGAGACGACTCCCGAGGATCCCTTGGACAGCAAAAGTAACACACCAAGCTGTCTTGGAACGCATAAAACCTGACATGTCTCTGGAGGGGGAGATTACAAAGCAGAAGCTCAGCTATTTCGGGCATGTAATGCGGGCCAACTCACTAGAAACATCAATGATGCTAGGAATGGTGAGTGGAATGAGGAAGAAAGGAAGACCAAAAACCCACTGGCTGGATACCATCATGAAAGACACTGGACTGAACATGAAGGAATTGAAAGAAGCAGTTAGAGACAGAAAGGCCTGGAGGGATATGATCTACAGAGTAGCCAAGTATCGGACACGATTAAATGGCTAGCATTGGATTGATATCCTGCAATCACTTAGACAGTTGTGGAATAAAGAATAAAGCCTTTGAACACAGTGCCAAAGCTGGCAGAAGGGAACAAGCATCTCCCAGTGCATGAAGAGGTTCCCAGGCCACCACCAGCTCAATCTTAGCCACGGGTGGTAACGCCTAACAGGGCTTTTTTTCTGGGAAAAGAGGTGGTAGAACTCAGTGGGTTGCCCTTGGAGAAAACGGTCACATGGCTGGTGGCCCTGCCCCTGATCTCCAGACAGAGGGGAGTTTCGATTCCCCTCCGTGCCGCTCGGCGGGGCCACCAGCCATGCGACCATTTTCAAGGTTCCGGAACTCCATTCCAGCTGAAAAAAAGCCCTGCCTTTTAAAGTCCTAAATGGCTTGAGGCCGAGACATCCAAAACAGCCGTTCCCCCCGCCCCCCATCATAGCCAGCCCTTGTTACTAACATCTTCCCTGGGAGCCCTGTTGTGTAGGTCTCCACTTCCCAAGGCCGCATCAGAAGCTACCAGAGATGGCACCGGTGCACTGGTGGCTACTCGCTCCTAGCATCCCTGCCCCGCAGAGTTCTGCATTATTGGTGCCAAGGATGCTGACCTTCAAGCATCAGGTGAGAAAATCAGGCTTCAGCTATTAATTCATTTGTGAGCTTTATCAGCTATTTTTAAGTTTTTTAAAGTTTTTTTTTAAAGTTGGTTGCAAGCAATCTTGAGAAATGAGAAAGCAGAACAGGATAGAAATTTTAAACAAAACAAGCAGAGTCAAGTTAGAATGCCACTGAAACAGTGAGGCTTGACTAGGCCTCCAGTGGCAAGGAGTTCCAAAGGCTAAAATAGTTCCATACATGCTATTTCCTTGATTGCCATTCAGACTGCTGTGGGAAACACAGCAGGAAGCTATGAGCACAAAGACAGGTTTACACCCAGAACTCTCTTCAAAAGGCACCTGGTCATCTCGGTGCAGTGTTTACTGTCTAGCCAGTCCTCCTTCCACCTGGTCCGAACATGGCTTAGGAGAGCATTTTGATAAAGGCAATGGGATCGTAGTAAAGAGGAATGGTTCACATGGGGCCTTTTATAAACGGAATGGATTTGTAGTTGATTGCACTGGGCAATCAATGTGTATTTTGTAATCTTCCTTGAGTCTCAGTGAGAAAGGCGGGCTTATAACTATCAGTAATAACTTCACCCAGATTCACAAACTGAAAATAGATCCCAAAATTAAGCCCGTGACCTGTCAAAAACAGGAATTCAGTCTGGAATTGCTGCTAGCCAAAGGCCATACTAACTGGCCACCAGCTATATACCTTGCAAGAGCCTGGATATAGCTGCATTCTTAACTTTGATCAGCCTCTGCCCAGCCCAGTGGTAGAAGGAGGGGGGGAGACTGTCATCAAGATAAATCAAAGACAACCTGCAGAAATGAGCTACTTAAAGTTAACATGGGGCCAAACCCCGGCTTCTGCAAAGGGATGCACCCAGTTTATGAGGGTTTGGGGGTGCAGGCGCTCCAAAGACAAGAGGTTAGGTTTGCCACTTCCTGGAGCAGCACCCAGGTCTACAAAAATATCAACAGGGTTGTTGCATGCTGCAGAGAGAGAAGTGGTGGCCTTGCCATCATGTCTGGATTCTCTTTTTGCATACAACTTTTCCAGCTGTCGATTTGTTTCTTTTACCCTCTTAAAGAGGAACAAGAGGCAGACCACACCACCAGAGCACAGGGTGCTGCAGCTTTTACAGTTGAATGGATGCTCCAGTGCTTAGTAGACCCACCCTAGCCCTCAAGGAAATGATGCACGCATATCCAATATCTGCAAGACAGCCTTCAGCTTCCCTTCTATGCAGAGCGTTACCATTCATCCTGTGCTAGATGCTGAACAGAACACTTTCTGTCTCTACCAAGCACCCTTAGCTAGAAAAAGTGACCAAGGGTGACAATTATCAAGACTTGCTAGGTGACAGAGCAGGTAAGACTGCACATTTATCCAAAGCAAACTATTTTAAGAGCAACCAAAATCCACACGCTGGCATGCAAACTTTCAAGCTCTCCAGAACTCTTCATCCGGTTGTATGCCAAGATTTCAGGCCTATTTGCCTGCATGTTGAGTAAAGAAAATGGCACTTAGTCAAGCTGCTTTCAGGAGGCATCTTTGGCTTTCTAGGAAGAACAACTGAAAAATATAAAGTAGCTTCTCCTAAGCGAATGGGAGCTCCTTCTCTGGAAGGTGTGAATCCAAATCCTTTCCCTTGGTGTCTTGCTCCCTCTGCAGTTCTCAGGAGGGCAGTGCAGCTCCTCCTAGATTCTGTTCACTTTTCACTTTCCTGTTCCCATTGCTGCAGGCAAAGATGACAACTGCCCGGGAGGCAGTTTCTTCCATAGCCCGGCTACCTGACTACAGGGGCATAAATCTGGGCTGGCAGCTTTGGCCCCCAGGTAGAAGACATTTCAGAAGGGGGGTTGGAAGCACAAGCCTGAACTGCTGGAACTATTGTCTGGCTTCTAATACAGGAATACAAGAGGGAGTTAAACGTTTTTAGAAGTTTAAACTTCTGTTCAGAACGCTGTCAGCTCCCCCCCGCCTCAATTCTCCTCACTACAGCCGGCCTCATGAGACTTTTGACCATTATGAGTCCTACAATTCCTAGCATGTTCTTTTTGGCGTTGTAGGGGGGCTCCACCTCCATTTTGCCTACAGAAAAGCAAGTTCAAACACAAATTTGTCTCCAGGCATCAAGGTTGTCCAAGGTCACAACCAAGAAATCCACTGACTGTGAAAGCAGCATTTCTCAAACTGTGCTGTGAGAGAACTGCTAGGGTCCCACAAAAAGGCTGCCCGCTACATCATCTTTCCATTAGAAGGCACTCCCAGAACAGTGACTCATGCAGAAGCCCATCAGGCAGCCTCCTCAAAAGCCATTCTTCCTCTTACACCACAACCCTTTGTGAGTGCTGGAGAGCATCCCTGACATTAATGCAGAAGCCAGAAATTTGGGAACATACTTCCACCAACCCAACTACCTGGCTGCAGCTTTGCCCACCATTTCTTTGCAGCTCACTTGGAACTCAACAGTAGTGGGGGCAGAGGGAACACTGGATGAAATGTGCTGAAGTTGCTTCCTCTGCCATTTTGGCAATCTGAAGGTTGCAACCTACGTTGGAGTCTCATGCTCCAAGTGCATGGTGCATTTCAAAAAATAACAGCCACTTTGCATTCTGAAAATTAGCATAATCTCTTAAGAAAGGTGAACAGTAAAAGGTCTGCAGGCCAGTTCTCTCACTCCTTCAACAGTATGCTGTCCCAGTCAAAATAACTGAGATCAACCTTGCTCTAGGAGTAGAGACTGGCACAGCAGGCCCCTTTGGGCCTACTGGATTTAAGGCAGCCCTCCACCAAGGTTGCTGCTCCTGTCAGTCCTCTCAAAACATCTTCAAAATTAAACACTGGCAGCTGGCCCGTGAAGCAGAAAAACCTAGGAGGCAAGATATGGCCTTGGAGCAGTCCATTACTGATCTCTGCAGACCCAGAACACTGGAATCAAAATACTGGAAGCTGTCCTAAGAAAGGGAATACTGCATTTGTTTTCCCTTTGGCAGCTTGCAAGACTACATGCATTGCAAACCTGTAAGGTGGTGTGGAGTCTACAGCAGCTTCAGAATACAAAGTTGGATCCCACAGTTCCCCTGTGCTAGTAGTAGCTTTCATCTGGTGCAAAGAGCCCCCCTCCCCCCACAAAAAAAAAGGTTTGCCGGCCGAGAGCCAGTGTGAAGGAGTGTGAACACCTAGGTGTGAATCCCCACTGTGCCACGGAAACGTGTCGAGTTGGGCCAGTCATCCTCAGTCTAATGGGGCCATGAGGATAAAAGGGAGAACAGACTGATGATGTAAGCCGCTCTGGATCCCCATGGGGGAAGAAAAGCAGGATTCAAATATCCAAATAAACAGCTCTGCAGGATTCAACAGGGAGCATGCTGGCAACTCCAATACATGAGGGCCCAAACCCTTCTTAACCTTAAGTGGCATTTCCGTGAGCTCTTTTCCAAGGAGAGGACAACTATTCACTACAGAAGACTGTTGACTGTAAAGGAAGAACCAGGATGTGTGCTTCTGGAAAAGATGGCCCCTGGAGGACCAGCAGCCACGTGACCATTTAAATGTGGCCAGGATACACCGGCACCCTTTTTGAACAACTGCTGCTCATGCCAAGCCTGACTGGGTGGTGTCACTCAGTCCCCTCACCCTTGGTCCCCCCCCCTTCTCTCTCTCTCTCTCTCACACACACACACACACACGCACGCACGCACGCACACGCAGAGAGAGGGAGAGAGGGAGATTCAAAGGGGATTACGCACATCAGCTAAAATAGCAGAAAACCTTGGAGGGAGAGCCGCTCCATGTTAGTTTCCCAAAGGAAGTGCTCTGTCCAGGGGCAGATAGAGTAGAGGAGATACACATCTAAGGTGTAACAAGGAAGCAAGTCAGGAATCCTAGTAAAGGGAAAGCTGAGTTCAAAGTCACAACAGCCATTTCAGGTAGTCACTGCATTTTATTGGAAAACATTGATATAATTTTATTTTCACAGCTTGAACTGAACACAACACCACCTGCTTTCAAAGACACCCTCGTTCCAACCTGCCCCCACGCCCCTCTCCAAGCTCTTGGGCAAAGACCACTCCACCTCTGCTCACGCAAGGGGTGCAGAAGACCGGAAATAAAGGAGGCGTGGTCAAATCCATCCATGGACTGCGCGCAAAGCACTCTTCATTCACCCGGTTTCAGGGAAATTCCGCTGCTGGTTTCAGTTTCCCCTCCCAAACTTTTTGTTGTTGTTATTGATTAAAAAATAAATGTGAAAAAAGAGAAGCCAATTTGCGGCTCATGCCGTCTGCCGCAAGGAAAGGGAGGGGGGTGCGCAGGCGAAGGAAAGCAACATCAAGAGCACAGACATTCAAAGCCAAGCTGCAGCG
This sequence comes from Eublepharis macularius, assembly GCF_028583425.1. Lineage (NCBI taxonomy): Eukaryota > Metazoa > Chordata > Lepidosauria > Squamata > Eublepharidae > Eublepharis > Eublepharis macularius. The sequence goes on along the minus strand of NC_072804.1, from coordinate 55,853,804 downwards.
GGACGAGCATTAATCAAGAGCCACTACAAAAAAAGCATCACACGAAGGGGGCTGGGGGGGGAGGAGTCCTGGCGCAGATTGCATTCACTCAGCAGTGGCTTCACTGTTTTATTGCGGCTCCATCCCCACACTTTACCCCCTTCCCCCCTCCCCCAGCTGCCAATCAAAGCATCCGCGGGCAACCCAAACAGGCCTGCAGAATTAGGTATTTACATAGCAGCTCCGATGTCTGGACAAAAACGCTTAGGAAACTGGAAGGACATTTACAATTTATACAGGGTTAAAGAGCAGAGACAAAAGTTGAAGTTGCGGGTGGTTTGTTGGTGGGGGGGGCACTTTTATTTTATTTGAAGAGCCAATTGTCAACCTCCCCCCCCCCTCAGCCTCTTCCCCCATCATGCTGATGGAGCTCTCTGGAATCCACTTTCAGCTACACGTTCCAAGTGTTTTGGATGGCTCCCCCCCTCCCAATTAAACTAAGGACCCCCCCCCCAGTTTCTTCCTTATACCCCTGGTGTTCTTTGGGGCAAGACCTTTGGTGGAGACCGCCAGGTCAACGCGCACAACCACAGTGCCAGACACATGCAACACGATTAAGAAGGGTTTGAGCTCTCTCCACCCCATCGTGTGGATTCTTGAAAGAAAGAAAGAATCGGCGCCCTAGAAGGGCCAGCACAGACCGCAGAACAGAAGACCCGATGGAAACAAAGACATCCACAAGGCTGGGGGTTCTCTGGGGTTTTAGGGGCTGCACTGGGAGGAAGAGGAGGAGGAAGGGAAAAGAGGAAGGAAGAGCAAGAAGAGGAAGAGGGGAGTGCTATCATGCAGCTTGGAAGATTTCTTTTTTTAATTGCTTGGTCAGATTTATTCCACAGCCGATTGTTTGCTTAGAGAACCAGGTTACTTAAGTAGAGAGAGTGTGTTGGAGAAAAAAGTATCGAAGGAGAATGGGCACTGCCAGCCGCCCGCTCTGCAGGCTTCACTTTGCGGTCATCATCTGCACAAATTCTGCAAGAGACACAGGCCAAGGAAGGGAAGTGAGTCAGGAAGCTCCACCCAGATGCCCACCCAATCACATAGTAAGGACACACTGGAGGTCATCAGTTCCCACCCCCAACCCCTCACCATTCATCCAAGTGATGCCCAAAGTCACTTCAGTTTAATACTAATTTGCCCTCCTCTCAGACAGAGTTCTAACAAGGAACGAGTAAGGAACACGGTCTCTTCTTGGAAGACTGCTCATTCATGTGAAGCCCACTCAGCTCCCACCCAGCTCCTACCCAAGAACTAGCAGATAGGGGAAACCCCCCACCGCCCTGAAGGAGCTGGGTCTCTGCAGGGGAGTGCACTCCACTACAAACACTGTAGGCACCTGTTGGTCCATGACAACAAATCCCAACACCTTAGCAGGGCAACACCTTCTCTTAAGACCAAGAAAATGCCAGATATTATACAACAAGCTTTACACATTCTTCAAAACCCTTGGTAAGGCAGATCCGGCCACAGCTGAGATATGTCCCCATAACAACCCACTGGACTACTGCAACATGCTCTATGTGGGGCTGATTTTGAAGGCAGTCTGAAAACTTCAATTGTTCAGAATGTTACTTCCAAAATGTTAATGGGAGACTAGAGCAAGTACATCACACCAGCTTTGGGCCAGCCACACGGGCTCCTAGAACTATCTCCATCTGTCCATATCCTCCCACACTGCAAAACTGTCTAAGGAGATACTGTTGTGGGATACCACACTGTCAGAAGTACACACCATGGAGAACCAAAGGCCTTCTCAGCAACAATTCTTGAACGTTGGAACTCTTTCCCCCAAGAGGGACAGCTGGCCTCCTCATTACAGGCCTTCAAGAATCATTTAAAGACTTAAAAAGAAAAACTTCAGAAGGCCCTATGAGCAAAATCATCCCTGCATTTAAATGTCTTGATCTTACAGCTTTAAACTGTATTGATATCTATGATTTTAACTTGCTTTTAGTTATTAAGATGGACTGGTATTTGATTCTGTCTTTGTTTATATTCTCACATGGATTGTCCCATCGTGAAGCACTGTGGGCACCTGAAGGGCAAAGGGAGCAAATCTCCCTAAAGATGTCTATCAGGTTTTTGAGTGGCTAGCGCTATACTTCAGCTCCATTTAGAAATTCTCCAGGAGGACTCTATTTACATTCTTTTCATTGACAGCCACTGTAGGCTTAGTATTATTGCTAAGTGGCTTATCAACATTCTTCAAGTAAGGCTGTAAGTGAAGCAAAAAGGGGGAGAGGGCAAAGGAAAGGTGATAGGCATGCTAGGACAGCCACTCTGCCAATTAAGTCCCGAGCCAAGAATACCCTTGAGAACACCACAACTGCAAATCACTTGGGTCGACTCTGCCAGTAAGCACTGAAACTTGGCCTGCCTTTTCAAAACCACCCCATTTAAAGACAACATCCAACAGGCTTGAAAGATATCAGAGAAAAGGCCCACTTCTGCCCCTCAATAAAGGAAATAGAAGGGTGTTATCAGGGTTTGGCTTTACTGAACATATCCAAGGCAGGGCAGCAGAGATGGCAAAAGAATGTAGACAGCTGCACAGATCCACAGCAAAATCCAACCAGGAGAATACATCATTGTACAAGCTTTCAAGTTCCAAGAACCCTTCCTCAGCCTAGATCAAAAGCAAGGGGAACTTTTCAGGCCATTATCTTAATGCCTGTCTTCACCCTGGACAGAATGCTCAACTGGCTCTGACAGCCACCAAGGAATTGTGTAACAAGTTGGAAGAAACAGGAAAAATCAGACACCCATAGGTGCAACCTGATACTAGCCAACCCCTGAACTGACCAAAGTTTCTTTTTTAAAATGTTAATATCCTGCCTGATACAGAGTTCTAGAAAACTCAAAAGCTTGCAAGCTGTGCTGTTTTAATTGGTTAATGCCATACAGTCTCAGCTTCAGCTTTGCTTGCTGACTCATGAGGGTATTTCCACATTAGCCAAGGGTGAAATTTGGTGCACCAGCAGCCCACGGCATCTCCTGCCTACAAAGCACGAGACTCAAAAGTCGCTCTCAAAATGCTGACAGCACTCGCTTGACGGTGAGAAACCTGAGGCTTGGTCCACGTGTGGTCCAAGCAGCACTACAGAGGGCCCAAGAGTTCTTTGGCCACGCTTTCTCTTCCGCGAGGCCTCAGGACTTTAGACCCAGTTGCAGTGTTGCACACAGAAGACAGACAACTTCCCCAGCTGCCATGCCCCACCCCCCAGCTCCTCACCTTCATAGTTGACCTGCCCATCCCCATCAATGTCTGCCTCCCGTATCATTTCATCCACCTCCTCATCCGTCAGCTTCTCCCCTAGGTTTGTCATCACGTGACGCAACTCGGCTGCACTGATATAGCCATTCCCGTCCTGAAAGCAGAAAGGGCTGTTTAAGGCAGTGATCTGTAGCGTGGCCACTGACATTTTTCATGGTACCTGTGTACTTCTTCTCCAAAGCAAAGAGCCATCTTGACATCCATCCACTTCACTGCAGGCACCAAGGGGGCATCACCTCTAGGAAGCCATCTCCATTACAGAAGGTGGCTTGGCTTGGAACCTCCTAATGCTCTCTGGCTGGTCCCACCCACCCCACAGGTGCCAGTTTGTCCACTGTGTGTTCTCACCACAGGCTGACAGCGGTGGGGGGACCAGAAAGCAACTCCAGGTCTGCTCCTTTCAAGGGAGTTCCCTTCTCAACTCTGTGTGCCCTTGAAAGGATGTCTGAAACAGCAAATGGCCTCCACATCCTCACCTTATCGAACACCCTGAAAGCCTCCCGGATTTCCTCCTCACTGTCTGTGTCCTTCATCTTCCTTGCCATCATGGTCAAAAACTCTGGGAAGTCAATGGTGCCATTCCCTGAAAAGAGTAATCAGCATCCATGAGACAGAGCTAGTAGATGGTCTACCTGGGCTGGAGATTCCACAATGGTCAGCCCTGGGGACAAAGCAAGTCTTAGCCCATTTGAAGGAGATTTAATCTTCATGATCTTATTGGCTGATGAAGACCCTGAGACTTGTCATGTCAACAGGAAGAGAACCGGAAGGATGATTTGAGCATGGATGCCCTACTTAAGCCTCCACTCATCTTAGATGACCTCCAATTAACATGCTACTACAGTTTAAGCTAGACTGGGTGCGCACCACCTTGAATGACCAAATCAGGCCGGGAACACCTCAGAAGTCAAGTGCAGATATGCCGTATTTTGCACGACCCTAGGAGACTGGGCGAGGAACTCACAGCTCCCAGGACACTCCTGACTCTTGCTTTCCAGCATTCAGTTGAACCCCAACCTCGTCTATCATTCCCATCATGTTCATTAACCCGGTTGCATCAAATGTGCTAGTATTGCATTCCCTTCCTCCTCCTAAGGAAAAGGCTGTGCAGGAAAGGGGTCTTGGCACGACCATTCTCTCCTGCTGATCTGCTCCTCAAATGACACAAATCAAATTCAAATGAATTCACTTGTATCAAACTTTTGTTTAAATCCATGCACTGGCTGTGTTGATCCCACATCTGGCTCTCTGTGGTGTCAAACTGGAGAGTTCCCCCCAAGTACAGCCACTCACCATCAGCGTCCACCTCATTGATCATGTCTTGCAGTTCAGCCTCAGTCGGGTTCTGCCCCAGAGATCTCATCACAGTGCCAAGCTCCTTAGTAGTGATGGTCCCGTCCCCATCCTTGTCGAAGAGGGAGAAGGCCTCCTTGAATTCTGGAGGGAAGCCGGGAGTGAGGGGAGGGAGTCGGGAGTCCAGGTAAGGACCAGATACCTGCCACCAACTATAACTGACATTTATACAGATTTCTAGCCCATTCTGAAGTTTTAGGAGAGAGGAAAACTAACAATTCTATTTGCTCTTGAATACTACTTCACTCAGTGAGGCTTAAAAGTTCCCTGAAATAGAAAAAATTAAACTTCACAATGCTTTAAATTTTGATGCTGGCACCTTCAGCAGGTCGACATTTTCTCACCCCAATTGTCTGAGTGCCTAGGGATGGGCTTCTGCAGCTCTGTCCACCCACGTCTATGCCAGCAGCTGGGGAAACAACCTATTTTGTAAAAATAAGATAAAGGCTACCAAGCAAGCCCTTTCTTACTCTCGCTCTGGGGAAATCAGTAGCTGCCTCCTTCCCTTCTCTATACATGCTTTAGCAGCGACCTCACTGAGAACCAAGAGCAACCTCCAGGAGAAGACCAGCTACCCACCCTCTGTCAAAAATGTGGGGACTTACCTGCAATTTGCTCTTCAGTAAGCTGGTCAGCCTAAAAGAGAAAAGCAGAGTCAGCATCACTCCCTGGATCAGACTTCAAGATCTTTCACTAAGCCCTGCGAGTTACACCAGCTCTCAGGAAGAAACATCCCATGCTATTCTCTGAATCTCCTTTAAGCCTCACCAACTTGAAACGGGGGCTGGCCAACAGACATGCCTGCAGATCTCCCAGGGGCTTGCTAGCCTCCTGTGCTTGGTTCCCACAATGGCAAAAGCAGACAGACTGCTGGGATGCATTTTCAGAGGTGGGTCACAGGCTATGCAAGCCAAAGTTCTTCATCTGCAAAGACCTGGCTTTAGACCCTGCTACATTCTATAGGCCAGTCACACCCTCTCAGACTAACCTCCCCTCATGCAACTGGTTGTGATGATAAAATGTCCGAAAGAAGACCAATGCCAGTCACCTTTGAGTCTCAACTGGGGAGAGACAGGGTAGAGATGATGTAAATAAAGTATTCTCAAGAGCAGGAAGAGCTTTCAGAACACCACTTCCTCTGTCTCAGGTATGGTCGAAAGAGAGGAGGATATCACTCCAGGTGCTCACAAAGAGCTTCAAGCTACACGCACTCATCAATCCATCCTCAGAATAAGAAGTCAGAATGGAACTACTGCTGCACAGCCTGCCTGCACCATCTGGTCAAGCCACCCGCAAACACATGTCTAACTCCCACTGGATCTCATCATTCCACAGGTGAAGGGCTGTTAAAGGGGCAGGAGTTCCACCCTCATGTTAAATGATCTTATTTGGCACGATGACGCAAAATAAAATGGGCATTTAACACTCCAGGCAAAACCACTCAGCTTTGCTCCTGCTTTTACAAGATGTGCACAAAGAGCCTTGGAACAGCACGATCACCATCAACTTGGGAGCCAAAGCAGAGCCTGTGCATACGTAGGGGGGATCCAGCTACACAACACAGGGACTGTAAAAAGCCCGGGGTCACTACCCAACATGAAATGGGGGAAATCTCCTCCCAGTCTAAAATACAAACCCATCAATCACATCACTCCAAAGAATCCCCATCCTTCAGTTATAAGGTATCTAAGCCTCATACATAATTATGGTTTCATGATGTCCCAGAAGAAGGGTGAAGATGAGGAAAATCCAAGATCAAGGCCTACCAGTCACATTTCTGAATTCCTTAGGAATGTCCTCAAACTGTGTCATGTGACGCTTACAGCAATACTCCCTTCTCCTCCTTAAATGCAGAAAAGAGGCAAAACCATACTGCTGACTCATTTCGACTGGGATGCCACAGTCTTCAGAGGAATCTGACCCCAACCACAGTCTTCCTCCCTTGTACTCCATCCTGCCAAACCTGAGAGATTCTAGGGGCCATGACCTGTCACCTTGTCCTGTGCAAAGCGCCATGCATGGCAGTGATGTGCTCCAAATTTAGCAAGGTTTCAGAACCCAGTAATTCCAATGCAGTTTCCTGGATTCAATGTTTAATTCTAACGCAGAAGAGACACACTGTGGTGTAATGGTTAGTATGTGAGACCCAGGCTCAAACCCTCACACTTTATTTGTGAAAACTTACTGGGTGACCCCGAACCAGCCACTAACTCTCAATGATAAAATGCATTATAAAGATGAAAGCCCATTCCTTATCCAGCTGCGATACCGCCTGAAGGGACTTCTGGGCATCCCATGAGGGACAGCAGCAGATCTGCTGCATCCTCCCTTGCCTGGCCCCACTGGGGTTGCCTGCACCATTTCTTCATGTTTGTACACTGACCAGGAGTGTGAAATGCAGCCAGCACCCATTACAGTGTGCTTGTTTTAACATTCCACTTCAGTGCTCTTGAAGAGAAAACTTGCCACACAGGGATGGCTTGGCCTCCAGCCGCCAGCCTCCCCTGCAGTCCTGGCTATTCAACACTGCAGCACAGCAAGAGCCAGAGCAGAAGGCATTCAGCACACCCGATACTATTGAAGAGCTGCTCCTTGGGAAATGCAGACAGCCCTGGGGACTGCCAAGGCTGCAGCACTTAGAATGGTGCAACCTTGAGAGGAGGGAGGGAAAGAAGCCCCTTCCCTGAGAAGAAAAGCAAATGCATTTATACAAATTCCTCCTCCCACATTCTAGAAATATCCATTTTTGGCTCCAGCCAAAGGGACTTCTACAGGTAAATGTGTGCTGGGGGAGAAGTGAGCTCAGCAGAGCAGATTGCAGGGGAGACATTAGCCCTTTCGCTGTCAGCAAAAAAAGCCAGGATGATCAAGCAGTTGGGGCCAGTTATTTCACTGCACCATAAAAGGGTCACACCAATGAAGTGAGGAGAGCCAGTGTTCAAGATGGACCAGCTATTCCCAAACTGCCTCATCTATCTTTTCAGCTTGGGGTGGGGGAGTCTCGCATGTACCACCTGAGGCAATGGTGGGGGGGGGGGGGAGAGAGGCAGCAGAGAAATAACCGAATTTTCATCTTGGCTAAAAGCTCTCTTTAGAGTAAGGGCTTTAATTCTGACTGAGCATGGCTGATGTCATCCAGAGCAGGGTCCGCTAGATGGGAGGGGGGGAAAGCAACAAGAATGGACTGTCCGATGTAATGCACTGCAAGCTGGCATGAAGCAGACATCTATTTTAATAGGCAGCCCAGGTAGCCCCCACCCCACCCCAGCTTCACTTTTACTTTTACAAGATCCACACTTTCCCACACTCAACAGCTGGGAAAGCGAGAGATGGCTGCCCTTTAGGACCTTTCTAAATGGCTTGAGAGAAAGATGTTCTGAGAAGTAGGTTAGCGTGGCGACAGCAGCTAGCCAGCAAATATTAATCCATGGGCTTGGATTATCTACCAAAAACTGACAAAGGAAAATGCAGATCCAAACAGGAAACATTCCCTCTCATTTTGAAATGGGCAGAGTGAGGCCTGAGCACTGGAAGGAAGGAATCAGCATGTCATTCATGAGCTGGAAACTGCAGCTGAGGCTAGGATCCAGGGGCTCCAAACAGGTGACAATTATTCTTCATCCCACAGTTCTCCCTTCCCAGCCTGAGACCAGGCACCCAGCCTAGTGCTCCAATCCAAACTTTGGAAGAGGGTGGGGAGAACCATCCATGAAACGCTGGAATTACCAAACCAAAAATGCATCCACCGGGCCTTCTTGCCTCTCCAGAAGTCAGCCAGTTTTGAGTCACACTTCCAAGCTGCTCCACATATCTTCCATAACCTCACAGAAACACAGAGCTGGAAGGGACCCCAAGGACCATCTATTCCAACCCCCTCCACAACGCACGGACTTCACAGCTACCGCCCCACGCAAATCCCAAAGGGACCAGCGTTACCTTTCCTAAGGCTCATGACGCTACAACCGCCTCTTACAACCACCCCGCCGTGTGGCCCCACTTTCCAATTCTTCGCAGCTGAAGGCGTCCCCGTTGCAACTTCCAAGGAGGCGGTGCCGGCTGCAGAACTGGCCGAAGGAACCGCCAGCGGCTCTGGCCGCCGCCACGTTTCCCCCAGGGTCCCACGACAGAAGGCCCGGCAATCGCTTCTCAAGCCAAGCAACGACCGAACACCTCCGTCGCCACCCCACGAACGGGCACCCGGAGAGACGTGGCGCCAGCATCCCACCGTGAGGCCTGGCAATTCGCGGGGCTGCGGCGCTTCGTGGCCAAGCAGGGGCCGAACTCATCCCTCACCTGAAGGGGCGGCGGCTGCGAGGGCGGGGGGGGGGGGGAGCGGACGGCACCCCCCACGAACAGGCACCAGCCGGGCGCGGCTCCCCCGCCTTCCCCAAGCCTGACCCCCTCCCAGCCCAAGCTGCCTCCTCTCGGGGGTCTCTCCCACGCCCCCACCCCACCGCCGAGCCAGGCCTCCCCCCGGCCCGGGCATGCGAGCCAGCCGCCCCCACGCAGCCCAGGCCCGGGCCGCCCCCGGCTCTCCCCCCGCCGCCTGCAGCGCTCGAGGCGGACGGGGGGGGGCACGTGCAGGCCGCCGCCCCCAGGGCCTGCCTGCCTTTCCCGCCCCCTCGCAGCACCGCCCACGTGACAGCACCTCGATAACCCCCCCCCCCCTGGAAGCGGCCTCCCCACTCAGGTAGCGTCTCTTCAGGCGCTGCCACGACCCCCCCCCCCCACACACACACAGCGGCCGAGCGCCGCCGCCACCCCCCCTCGCCCCTCGCAGCCCCCGGGCCGCCCCCTCACCATGGCGAGCGACAAGCAGCGGCTGAAGCGTCCGGAGGCTTCGAGGAGCGACGACGGCGGCGTCGGGAGAGGAGGCAGAAGCCACAGCCGGAACCCACTTAACCGCCTCTCAGCCGCACTCCGCGCGCGCAGGATCCCTCCGCCAACTGCCGCCCCTGGCCACGCCCCCTTCGCCGCGCGGGGCGGGGAGGAGGCAGGGAGAGAGCGCCGCCCGCCCGTTCTCCGCCGAGCTCTCTCTCCCCCGGCCAGGCTCCGCCCCTCGCCGCTCCTTCGGACGGAGATTGGGGACTCCTTTTTTTTGCGGAAGGGCACTACAACTGTGAGAGAATTCTTGTGTCGCGCACCGCCATTGGCTAAGAAGCGCGGCGCAGGATAAGAGTCCGGCGACGATTGGTCGCCTCTCACCTGCAATGCGTCAAAATTGGAGCGGGCCATATTGAGGAGGGGAAGGGGGAGGGCGAATAGAGGAGGGAGGTACCAAGTGGAGGGAAGGGACTCCTGGAGGAAGCGATGGTTGGATGGGTTTTTTGTTAAAGGAAAGAGGCGAAGGCGTCCACCTTCCCTTAAAATGGTACAGTCCAGCCTTCCCCCCCCCAGCACGAATAGATCAAGCTAGAAAAGGGGAGGGGACTACAGTACTACCTTGCAGCCGGAAGCCCCGCCCCTTTCTCACAGCTACGCGCCCTTTACAATCGAATGGGCCACGCCCACGGAACTGTGGCCACGCCCTCTCCACGGTGACCCTGCCCCCTCTACCTCCCTGCCTCTCCTTTGTTGATGGTATTTTTTCCGCTGAAGTAGTTTCCGCGGTATTTTTTAATTCTTATTTTTTTTCTTTTCCCTCCATAACAGCTGCATGCCAAAAATAAATGCAACAAGGCAGCCCTGATAGGTGGGGGCTTCATTAGTTGAATAACTGCCTGCCATGCATCTCTTAAAGGTAGGCTTCTACCAGTGGCAAAAGTGGCAGCAGGCCAGAAACCTTAATATTTTCCATATCCAAACTATGTCACAGTTATCTGTACAACATCCCTGCCAGGCAGGCCACTATAGCACAGATAATGAGCTTACGGCGATATGGAGGCTTTCTAGGGGCAGTGGATTGAGTTAGAATAGTTATAGATCTACTTAACTCCCAAACAGCCCATGTTGGGTTACAAAATAAACCCAATGGGGAGGAATCAATGAAAACAAACTATCCCGAGAGTCAATAAAACACGCACACAGGGCTGCCAACCTTCAAGTGAGGCCTGGAGATCTCCCAGAATTACAATTTATCTCCAGACAAGATAATTTCTCCTGGAGAAAAATGGAGGATAGAATCTATGGCATTATGCCCTACTGTGGTCCCTCTTCTCCCTAAACTCCATCCTCTGCAAGCTCCACCCACAAATCTCCAGGAATTTCCCAGTCTCAGACGGCAATCCTACATACACAACCCCAGTACATTCATCTTCCCCAAAGTCCCATGGCTATGGAGTCCAAAAGTCTTCAACCGCAAGGGACTCTGAAAACCCTCTTTTAAAAGTTCACACTTACAAACCTTGTGGAATTGCCGTGAAGCTGAGCACTTCCTAAGACCCTCTGGCCCACTCTTGCAAAAGACCAGGCGGCTGCAGAGAAGGCCCGTGGAACATGCAGCAGTGGATTGGACCCTTGAGGAGGTGGGACAGCCCATAAATAGAGCTGGGCTGAAAGAGGTCCTCTTCCCCTGCCACCCCCTCACCTTGGGGGAAAAAACTGCGTTTTTCCAGGCAGCCACCTGCCTTTCTGATGCTGCCCCTGCTGATTGCGCTCTGTGCACATGCGCACACGCACATCTGGCCTGGGGCCCATCAGGTATTCTGATCACCCAGCTCCGAGATTAACGATTTAATAAGTGGCTCCAGGCCACGGCTCCTGTAATGGAGACCTCTACTTGGGCAGACCTCTTCTGCCTTTCATGGGCTGTAATGGACTTGGAGTGTTCTTTAACAGGAGGATAAGGTTTCCTAGTTGTCTCCCAGTGGCGCGGAGGCCGCAAGCTGGAAGACAAATCGCGAACTCTGGCTTTCTGCCATTGCTGCCTTGAAAACCAAAAGTGACCTTTGCAGGTTTACACGCCTGCTTGGAAGGCAACACGGCCCCGGTTCTTGCAGCGGCTTCAGCCGCAGCTGTGGTCTGGTCATAGACCACGTAAGGTGCCACTGTCAGTTAGGAACTTGAGAAGTTTCACTGCAACGTTTAGGAACGTGATTGAGGCAGAACGGGAGCATGGATGATCAGTGAGGACAGTATGGGAGCGCTACCATGTGTACCAGAGGGGAAAAGTCTGGCTCCTTTCTTCTGAGGATGTGGAGACAGGCTGCCATCGTTCAGAAAAAAGACACAAATTGCAGCTAAGGACTGCAAGGCCAAACCTAGCCCCTTCAAGAGCATCAATTCCTCCACCCCAAGATGGTTTGATGTGGCAGAAACAAAGGCTGTGGCAAAAGGACTTTTTGACGGTGCACAGTGGGAGACGTAGCATACCCTGAGTCAATACCTCACCCTCCAGTCTTCTATAAGGTTAACAGTGCAGGTTGAAATTCTATTTATTATGTACTTCTGGGATCTTAGGCCAGGCTTCCTCCAATTAATTTTGCACAAGGTCTCTTGCTCCAAGCATCTAGAAAATGATTGCCAAAGCCAGCCATCATCAGCGTCCTTGGGTTCTGGAAACATGTTCTTTCAAAACAGAGAATCTTAAAGGTTAATTTTCAGTTTAAACCAGAGTTCTATTTGTTGGAGTTATGGACAATAAATTGGAAAAAGAGCATGGTATTTTAATTTTAGATATGGTAACAGCGGCACGGCTCTTATATGCTCAAAAATGGAAGTGCAAGGAGCTACCTGTATTGGAAGATTGGACTGGAAAGATGATGGACTTAGCTGAGATAGCCAAACTTACAGCATTAATTAGAGATAAAACACTCTCTATATTCATGGCAAATTGGAAACCCATTATGTGCGAGAGACAAAGAAAAATGAATTAATGATTTGTGGCTTTGATTTTTAAGAATAAGGCTCTGAGATATCAAGAAGAGACACAGAAAAAAAGGTATTAATGAGACCACAAGCTGATAGATAATAAAGAGGGAAGTGTTCCTTACTGTTTTTACTTTGTAGATGGATTAGTAGGCCATTCTTGGCCCTTTGTAGTTGTCTTCTTGTTATGTTTCGCTTTCTTTGTCTTGTCCTGTCTTTTAACTTTTCTATAATAAAAATTAAAAATAAAATTTAAAAAAATCCCACAGTGAAAGCTGAAGTCGGAAGGGCGCAAAAGCCATCCGTTTCTGCACTCCACGTTCTGAAGTGGAAGCAACGCCATTCCCAGCCCACTGAGGATTTCTTCACCTGCCTCTCCCACGCCCTTCCATAGCCACTGGGCTTGACAGCTGGTGCGGTGGGCAAAGCGTGATTGTTTGCAAACAACGTGCTTTGCCCGTACAGGTTGCCAGCAGAGATGCCGCCTCCGCCCCGAACCCCTGCCATGTTCTCAGAAGCCAAGAGCCATGGGCAAGATTGGGCAGGCCGCAGCCTGCTCCCAATCGCTACCATCTGAACAAGAGAGCCGCTCTGCCTTTTGGCTGGTCACCAGTTCATCCTCCAGCTATCTCAGGGAAGGGGGAAGAGGGAAGCAGAACAGGTCAGGGGTGAGGAACGGGTGCCAAGGGAGCTGATCCCAGAACCACAAAAACCGGCGTCCACAACCACCGTCCCCTGAAGGGGTTTCGCTCGCTGTCTTCCTGGGAAAATTAAAGATGATTCCATCGGCCTGGATTCGTCAGAGGCTGGGGATGTGGGGACTGTCACTCTCAACCGCTCTGTAGGGAGGGTGTGTCCCAACCGAGCCTGCCATATTGAGGATTCTGGTTCGCACGCACTCAACTCCTAGGTATGCACAGAGATCGCTCTTAACAATGGGTCGCACAAGAGTTAAGGATGCTGCTGGAACTGTGCCTGACATTCTCCCTCTCCACGTACACCCCTCGCCCATTTCAGTGGCATGCACAAGAGAGATCACCTGCTTAAGCCGTCATACGACCAACTTGTATGGATAGCAGCTGGGTGAGAAAGCTCATTTGCAAACCCAAAGAGAGGGCACAATTAGACATGCTTAGCAGACGCACTTCCAGTGTCTGACCTGATGGTTTCCCCTTCCAGACAAGGTCAGGAGGCTAGATATAAACCCTAAACAGAGGGGCTGTGCTATAAAATACTCCTAGGAGAGGGAGAGGCCTGTGATATTTTTCTCCATGTGTTACCCTGGAAAGTGTTATGCAGATTGATATATTTGCTACCCAATAATGATCTCACAGTGTGGGTGGGTAGTGGGCACAACAGTTTGAGGGGTCAAAACATTCCCAAAGGGAAGCACTCTTAAGGACGCAAGGGCTGCACAGCCAGCAAGGTGCCAGGAATCTCCAACCAAAGACCCAATGGTGGAATCCTGGGCGTGGTGCCCTCTTGTTTGTTGGCGCCTAATCTTCGTCTGCTCTTCAGCACCACCACGGTGAGTGTCCAGAGGTGGTACTGCAGCTACTGGATCAACAGAGGTCATGTGACAGAAGAGGCCAATAAGGTTCTACCTGGCCTCTGGCCACGTTTTGAACAATGTCTAATTTTGGCTCAAACTGAACTACCCTCTGATGGTTCCTGCCAGCATCAAATGACGCATCACAGTCACAACTGAGGCAAACAAAATATTTACTCGTGGTTCATCAACCGCACCCTGATACAAAAGATTAGTAATAATCAAAAGGTATCCAGAAATCAAACGCTATGAAGAAAACTTTACAGTATATTACAATTTAAATACATTCCATTTGGTATCCTTGCCCTTTGCTTATCCTTCCCCACTCTTCCAAAACTGTTCTCAGATCCAATTAAGATTTGTGGAATAAATTTCCTTTGGAGTGATTTGTGAACAATCAAGAGCGCCGGGTATAAGATTAAGCCTGGAGTCAGAATTGACAATGGGCAGGCAGCCCGTTTGCGAAAACAGTCTGCCCCCCGTAAGAGGTCCAGTTTGTCCTCTGTTCGCCCACCCAGAATTAGAGAACGGCTTGGACAAAGGACCATTTGCAGCAGTGGGAGTTGCCAGTAGGCCTCTTTGGAGCAAGGAAACCGAAGGTCCTGCCTCTCCAAGTCGCCTTTTTCAAGCACCTTTTCCCCACGTCTCCTTTGAAACCGAACCGATGGTGGGGACAGGACCAGAGAGAATTGCAGAGTCGCTCTGATACATATTCAGGTGGCGAGGGAAGTTGATACACTTCACACCTGTTGCGGCAAGTGGTCCGAAACGGGGCCAAGCGAGGGCAGAGGGCGTACTGCCTTTCCCCTCTTGCAGTCACCCCTGGCGGTCCTGGATTGCCCATTCGGCAACAGAAACGCAGTCCGCTATTCCAAACACCCACAATCTGGAACATCGAAGCATCCCCGAGAAACGACTGGGCCTCCCTTCCCACCTTTGCACCTTTTTTCATTTCCCACACTTGCCCGTTAGCTGCTTCCTGCGCAGCTGGTGTGTTATCTGGGCGTGGCTTTCTGCTGCCGGGACAGCCCCCTTTTGCACAAAAGGGGCCGTTCGGATTCAAGAGCCAGCAGACCACCACAGTGGCTTGGGGGGTCAGGCCAAGCTTGAGAAGCCCCGTCCGAGTGTCACACAGACACTGTTCTTGCCCATTTAGTTTTATTCATTTTATGCTCTCAAGGATAGCCGTTGGAAAACGATTTGACCGTTGGCTGACAAGGGGCAAAGGCAGCCCCCTCTGCCCCCTCTATTGTCAATCTCCACTGCTAGAGATGCTGCTATTCTGCATCCCACCTTTGCCTTTAGGGTTGGCAATGAGCAGACAGCTCCGTTCCAGGAGTTGGCTTTGGCAGACCCAAATGAATGAAAGAGGCCTAACGGTGACGGTTAGTGATGGCACTTTTAAAATGGAACTTCCATGTCCAGAGGCACGATACCTCCAATTGCTAGATGCTGGGGAAGAAGATTGGGGGACAGCCCCAATTGATATTACCCTTCATGTGAGCTTTTGTGGGTGATCAGCCTGTCCTCTCTTGGAGACAGAGAAGCGGCCCAGATGGCTGCAACACAATTGTTGCCTTATTTGGCACACTGCGAGGCGTTCACTGCCTCTCTCCACAATACCTCCCTCCCTACTGCCGTGCAACATATTTGGGATTCAACATTCAATATTCTCCCCTTCTTTTTCTGGAAGCTGAAACCCATCTCTGGTCCTCCAGCCACTCAGTCCTGAGAAGGAAGTGGGGAAGGGGGGTTCAGTTCTTCCCAGCTTCCACAGTGCTTTACCAATCCACATTCAGAAGTCAGAAAGGGGCTCCCCACGCCCACAGAAACCATTTCCTCAATTGTCCATCAGAGATCACTCAACAACCTGGCCTGTTGAACTTCGGCCTGGCCATGCATGACACTCCACAGATCCGGGTCAGCGCTACCCTAAGGGGGCAATTTCAGAAGCTAGCCATCCCCTTTGGATCAGAACCACAATCGATAACTCTGCAGACATTGAGAGAGAGACCTTGTTATAAAAGGCTTGACAGGCCAGTAAGGTGCATTGGGGGGGCTCAGCCCTTACATCGCTGGGGCACGCTGCGCTCCAAAGGCCCCAATCCCAGTGCTGAAGGAGAAGCTTCCCATGCCCCCTTTTCAGACGCTCTACCGTCCTCCTCGCTGGGTCAGAGCAATGGCTGTGGCAAGTCTGGGGGGACGTTCAGCCGGTTCAGTTTGGCCCTCTCCTCATTGGAGAGGTCTGTCTTTGGGACGCCGCAAGAGGGACGTACGGCTGGGGGCAGCCCTGCTTTGGCCACCGTCCCAGGCTCCCTCGGCCCCATCTCGGCATCGCCGTGGGTGATGTTGCGGATGAGATGAACGGCGTCAGGCTGCAGACTGTTGTTGGCGGCAGGATCCTGTGGCACCGCAGGGGCCTGTCGGGATTTGCGGTGGATCCACAGCGTGAGGAGTGCTGAGACGGGAATCACCAAGACGAGGAGCAGAGCCAATGGCAACACGGTATACAAGAGGATCATGTTCGTGCCCCCTGGAAGAGAGATGTGCGAGCATGAAAGACCACAGACCAATCCCTCTGCCCCCGAAATGCTTCACGGCCAGACTACGGCACGCTGTAGAAGCTGCCACGTCCTCTCCTTCACCCTTCTCCTCTCAGCTGATCCCCCTCCTCCTGCCAACACCCCATCCCTCTGGGCTAGAAGCCCCACCTAGGTAGCTTTTCCCTCCAATCACTCAACATGTATTAACTTCTGAAAACGGAATCGTAACAACAAAGAAGAATCAATTCATGAAACAGCTAGGGTGGCATTTGCGTTTTCCTGCTCAGATAATGGAAGGAAGAGCCCACACTTCTTACAAAAACCAGGGCTGTTTCTTCAGGGGAAATGCCCGGGAATGGAGTTACGGCAACTCTTTATTGAGTTTCAGCAGCACCTCTTGAGCATCATTTGGACATCACGAGTTATGGCACCTCTTTCTTTAGGCAAAAAAAAGCACCGACAAAACCCCAAAGCAATACTTCACAGAGAACTTCAGACCTTGGTGTGAGATGTGGCGAGGTGCTCTGAGCCCATTTGTGGGGAGGGCGGGGCATAAATCAAATCAAATCAACCAATGAATAAATAAGTCCATCTTCTGGTTCTATTTAGGACAGCGGAATGCGCTCTGTAGTTCACAGTGAGCCACATTCTCAATTACCTTCAACTACAAGAGGCGCATTTAATTCTATCCCTGGCAGAATTCTGCATCTCAAGGCAGCATGCAGCTCGCCCATTCCTCTGGCAGTGCCTGTTTCAAGATGGGAACCAGCCACCGACCACAAGCCCCATTGGACAAGGGCCTGGTCCACTTTCCTGAAACATGAGGCAGGTGCTACACTGGAGACCAGTGGCGAAAAGAACCACGTGTGGCTCCTGAGCCACTGAGAAAGTTTCAGTGGTGTTTGAGCACCTGGATTAAGGGGGCTTTAAGAGTTTCATCACTTATCTGAGCACTGGGCTTTCCAGTGCTACAGAGCTCTGACCTATGGATACCGGGAGACAGCTCATTTCCTAACTACCACATACAAAGAGAAGGGAGCACAAGGCATCTGAAAGAATTTAATGCTTCCGGGGCTATCGGCGTGGCTGCTGTTGGGCACAGCAGCCATCAGGTTTCAGCAGATGAGAGCCATAAATGAAAATCAGGGCTGTCAGGAGCACAGTGAGATTCAATTCAGAGCCAGGAACACAAGAGAAGCTATTCCAAGGAACCTGTTGCAACAGCAGCCTCAGACACGGCCTCCCGACTGAGTTACCTTAGGCCCAACACAGGCTCCATCCAACTGATGGTACCCACCTGGACACACCCCTTCCGGGCAAGGGTCCTGAAATTTCTGGCACGTGGCGCCCTCTGGGCAGGTACAGATATAGCTGCCTTTTCCACCCAGGCAGGAAGCACCTTCAGGGCAAGGGTTTGGGGAGCAGAAATCCACAGAGACCTGCTAAATCAAAAAGGAGAGACACAGATGGACGTCAGGTGGGGCAGAAATATTGCCGGTTGCCAGAAGATGTTCACCAGACGTCATCATAAGCAGAAAGGACAGATTGCGTAACGCAGGAAGTTTTTGGTCCTCGGCTCTCCTCTGTTCCCTAAAGGCAGGGCTGTGCGCACATTAAAAATACCCTTCAGCTTGTAAAACGTTGCGCAAGACAAGCACCTTTGCATGCATAAGCGCAATTTGCTCGGTTTCAGCTGGGAAGGGGCAAAGGCCTGGCACTGAAGACCCACCCAGTGTCTGCAGGCGACTGAACCCAATCACACACACAGCTGCCAAGATTTTAGCATCACCAGTACTTTCAACCTCTTGAGGACCAGAAACTTGCATGCAAGAATAAGCACACAACGGGACAGAAAATGGTGAAATATACACACAGCATTGCCTAGCATTCCCTTGGACTTGTCGGGAATTCAGGAGGTGCTTTGATCTAGCTACCCTTCAGAATAGATGATTCATGACCAAGGGGATAGTTACCTCACAGCGGTCGCCACTGTGGCCTGGAGAGCAAGTGCATTGGAAGGTCATGTTTCCCTTCTCCTGGCATTGTCCTCCATGCAAGCAGGGGGCGCTGGCACAGGCGCCCAGCTCTGTCTCGCACTCCACACCTGTGTACCCTGCCAGGCAAGAGCAACTGTGCCTGCCATTTTTCACCTGTTGGGGAAGAGAGAGATGAGAACAGAGATTGCGCAGAGTTAAAAATGGGAGGATATTTTGGAAGGAAGGGCTTCAGTGGGCAAAGGGACTGGCAAAGACGCAGCTCAGTATACCGGTGTAGTGTACAGACAGGATCCCGAGGCTGCCACAAAGTCAACAAGGCCTGGCAGCACCCTGAAAATCTGGGTTGGCACCAAGCCTGTGATAACAATCTCAGATTCCCGATTCTGTAGACAAGCCAATGCACAAATCTACCTGGCAAGTGCCTCCATTCTGGCATCCTCTCTGGCACGTGTGGTCTCCTATCGAGGAGGGAGGAGGAGAAAAGAAAGCAGGAGAGTTACCCTCAGAGTCTTAAAGTGGGTGGTATCACTAATCGTAGTAACTGTGTTGTGAAGGGCAGCAAGTTACTGAACTGCTTGAAGAAGAGCTCTGCGCAACTCTAAAGCTTGCAAAATTTTAGAGACACGATGAGTAGCTTTATGCCAAGTCTGAACACGGGACTGTTCTAAGCCAGCACTGACTATTCTGACTGGAAGAAGAGCTCCCCAGTCCCACTGAGTGCGACCCTTAACTTCTGTGCCACTATGCTGATATTTATAATTTATAATTGTATTTTAATTGTGTAAATGAGATGTTTTTAGAATCGTTAATTATAATAATTGTTTTATATATTTTAACCTTTATGCATCTTGTAATCCGCCCTGAGCCTGCTGGAAATGTGGGGAGGGCGGAATAAAAATCGAAAATAAATAAATAAATAAATAAATAAATAAATAAATAAATAAATAAATAAATACATACAGAAGTCACTGATTAAACTGTGGAGTTTCAGTGACCAAAGCCTTCACCTATCTGTGTCAACTTCAGATTTACCCCCCAACCATTGAATGCATACCACAACCCAAACAGGGTCCACCCTCTTACTGATTTTGCAGTTTGGTCCGCTCCAGCCTTCCAGGCAATCACAGAAATAGCCCCCGATGAGGTTTTTACACCCCCGGGCATGAAGGCAGGGCCTCGCCTGGCATTCGTTCACATCTGAAAATCAGAAGAGAAGCAGCAACTGGTCAGATCAGGTCAAAGGTGCGGTCCAACGCTTGTAGGCAGCGTGCAAGAAAAGACCCTTCAATCCTATCCCCGTGACTTGGTGCTTTGAGATAAACTGCCTCTGAATATAGAGATTCCATTTTACCTACCTGAGTGGACAGGCAGTGTGAGCTAGTGGTCAGAGTGTCCGACCCGGCTCTGGGAGAATGGGGTGCAAAGCCTTATTCTGTCATGAAACTCACTGGGAGACCTTTGGCCAGGCCTGTCTCACACACACTTCACCCAACCGCTTCACAGGGTTATTGTGACGATAAAATTGAAAGGGATCGCTCTGTGCACCCACCCAGAGCTCCTTGGACAAAGGGCAGAACAGACATGTAACCAATCAATAATCTCAGCAAATCCCCCGTTTACCTATTATCTGCAATTTCCTGTTTCTAAAACCACCTCCAACAGTGGCTGTTGCCACATCTCGAGGCAATGGAGAATTCCATCCGGCAGTCACTGGTGTACTCAAGAGAGAACACAGAATCTGAATTTTGCCAGAAACCCCACGCAGACTCTAGCCAGCTTGGGAAAGCCTAGAAAATCTAATCATTATAGTCACTCAGAAAATCCTTACCCAACACCAAACACAAACATAGCTACGGGGATCTAAAAAGTGTTTTGCCTACAAGCTTCCCTTCCGAGCACTGGTGGATCTGGAGGTAATAGAATGAGCAAAAACATTCTAGCAGCTGCGTCATCCTGAAAATGCTAGGAAACAGGACGGAGAGAGCATGAGAGTAAGAAACTGGAGGGAAAATCAGACCCGGGGACTGGAGGGTGTCCCAGGCCACAAAACGGCATGCACAAAAGGCAGATGTCTCACCGATCTGGCAAGTCTTCCCTGTCCACTGGGGCGGGCAGTGGCACCTGAAGTCTCCTGAAATACTCTGGCAAATCCCACCATGACTGCAGGGCTCCGAAAGACAGCCGGTTACCTCTAGGGGGCAGCAGAAGATGGGTTGTGCTTAGAACTTGGTTCAGCAATGGGGAGAGGGGTTTTTAAAAAGAGTATTTTCAAGAGATTTGCGTGGCTGATACTTCTGACATCAATGTCAACCACTTTCCTCCCTGGTGTGTCTTTTAGAGTCTCCCCCCCCCCCCGAAAGAGTTTGAGAATTTCCAAAGACCCCCCCCCCCCCGTTTCAGCACACTTTCTGTATCACCTGGGCCGATTCCGATGGGGAAAACGCGAAACATTGCGTTTTTTTACACGAGTTTAGCGCGACGTCGCGCCAAACTCGCGTGAGAAAACGCGATATTTCGCGTTTTCCCCGTCGCGATCCGGAACATGGCGGCGTGCAGCGCCTTCCGGTTAGTCGTCTGGAATTGGCCCTGTGCCACCCTTTGAAAGCCAACAAAACTCAACAAGATTTGAAACTCAAGTCCTGATACCTGAAACCTTGGCATTTAAGCCTGCCCCACCCCATTTTTGGATGGAACTTAAACGTTTCAGTGTTTGAATCTGGATTGGAGCCTTTTCTAACCATCCTTCCTCTGAACACGCTTTGAAACCCTAGAGGAAAACTCATCCTACTGTTTAAATGTCACAATTTCAAATTCTGCCAACTGGATTGCTTGTGCACCCCCCTTCCCCGGTAGCCTCACACAATATTCCCCTTCCCCCATACCTGTCCATGTTGGAACACCTTTAATTCATTTCCCAAACCAATCAGAGTGCTAACATCCCCATGTCTTCCCCCAGGCTTGGAGCATATACAAAATTTAAGTTTTTCGCAAGGTATGATGTTTTATATTTGTAACATGGAAAGCAAATGGAAAACTCTCTCATTTGCGGAAGATGCCTGAAGTGCAGCCAGTTCTCAGGTCAAGTATTTCAGGCTGAGGTCTTAGTCCGCTTGGGAAGGCTCCATGTCTGACGGCAACTCTTTCCATTTCGAGCGCCTCTGGAGTCTAACACGGAGCCTTCCCAGACCAGGTCAAGTCCCAGATGTGGCCATTCTGCTGCTTTTAACAGCCCTCGAGTGCTTAACAATCTTTCGGGAGCAGAACCCCGCTAGCTGAAGCTGCTGTCCTTCATGCTAATGCCCTGCACTGTTACACCACTGGAGGGCCGGATGAAAACCTTCCCCGAGTCCAATAGCACCTTAGAGATCAACTAGATTTCCAGGATATGAGCTTTTGAGAGTCAAAGTTCCCTTCCTCAGATACTCTCAAAAGCTCATACTTTGGAAATTGAGTTGATCTTTCAGGTGCTACTGGACCCCAAATCTTGCACTTCTACGGCAGACCAACTCGGCTACACACCTGGAACTAACCTCCCCAAGTTCTAATTCCGCCACTTCTGCTTCCAAAATAACACAATTGTGGGGAAGCCTCCAAAGAGCAGGAGAACCACACACATTTCCCCCTTTCTCCCCCCCCCGCCCCCCCATCCGGAGCACTCTCGAGCTGGAAACCTCTTACCATCCTGACATGTCTCTCCGCTCCATCCTGGGGGACAGACACAGTGGAAGCCAGATGGACTTTGGAGGCATGTCCCACCGTTTGAACATAGCTCTGAAGGGCAGATGAATTCAGCTACAGGTAGCGGAAGGAGAGCTGGAGCCAGGCGATACCAAAACGAAAGGATGTGTGTGTTAGCCTTGCAAAAAGTTGTCCACAGAAGTCAGAGGCCCCAAAAGATGCTCGCTAACCTGTTGGCCCCAAAGAGCTTTGTTTGGCCATCTGCAGGGGACTTAATATTCAGGGGCAAACAACTAGGTGGGTGGTTCTTTCCAAATCTGTTTTTAGATGACTCTAAGAACATCACTCAGTCTCTTTTTAATTACGAAACCTGCCTCTTCTTCCCAAGTTGAGAAAAGCAGCCAGGTTATACCACCCAGTTCCCCCCCCTCCAAATACTCCACCCCTCTTCCTGACCAGAGCTGGAAAGAGAACCCGGGCGGCCTGCCTTCGTCCGCACCTCATTCTCCCCATGACCCACTTCCCCTCCTACAGCAGGGCCTGGACTCTTTCTGCCTCCTCTCCCAACAGAGCAACGCCTCATTTCCAGTCACCCACATCGCACAGCTGAGAAAACAGTTTGGCAGAGCGGAGGAAAGAGAGAGGCTTCTCTTTCAAAGGACGAAAGTTCACAGATACACTGGAGATGGAAAGGGGGTGGTGGTGGTGGGGTGGAATCTGGGCAGCTTCTGGTTTCCAAACCCAAGATTCACTCCTGTAAAATGCAACTGGTCTCTTCAGTAGCCGAGGCGGCTCCAATGCACAAGCAGAGCAAACCCCTTGCGGCCATTATTTTCAGGGTTCCCATGGAAATATTCTGGAAACTCTTCCCATTTTATTCTTTCTTCCTTTGTGCCCTGCTCTTCTGCAAAAAGGTGGCTTATGAGGTAGGATGGGGGGGGCGTTGCCTTATTTACTTACTTCCTCCTTTTTTGGAGGCTTTTAAGCAGAGGCTTAGATGGCCACCTGACAGCAATGCTGATTGTGTGAACCTGGGCAGATCATGAGAGAGAGGGCAGGAAGGGTTACATCAGGGCTTAGTTCTCGAGGCCCCTTCTTACATGCCCAGGGTAAGGCCAAGCGCCACCTTGGGGACAGGTAGCAATTTTCCCCAGACCAGTTTGGCTAGGGATCCTGACAGAGTTTTGCCATCTTCTGGGCATGGAGTAAGGGTCATCGTGGGTGGGTGGGGGGAGGTATTTGGGAATTTCCTGCATTTTGCAGGGGGTTGGACTAGATGACCCTAGAGTTCCCTTCCAACCCTGTGATTTTATGATTCTATGATTTATCCTCAAAAACCACTCTGCATGGAAGGCTGGGCTGAGAGCTGGTAGCCAGTTAAGTTCACTGAGTGCAGTTCACAACCAAGCCAGAAATTAAGCCCCGGTTTCTGTGGTCTAACGCTGGCATTCAATCCACTACGCTCTTGGAAATCTGCCACCTGCCACCTTCTGCAACAGCAGGTGGTATTCCCGGTGAGAGAGGGACACGACTTACTTTATGCAGCATACCGGGACAGAACAGTCCTCTCTCCGGCCAGCGCCCTTTGCTTACCGTTCTCGCAGTTCCGGCCATGGAACCCCTCTGGACAGAGACATTCGTATTCATCTGGCTCCTTGTTGGCGCACGTGCCCCCGTTTTTGCACGGCCGGTGGGAACCACAATAATTCAGATCTGGGAGAGAAAGCACAATGTTTCCTCCGCTCTCGGCAGCCCCCATGGCCAACAAATCAGGGGGGTTCATGTTTTTTGGGAGGCAGCAGCCAGGGAAACTCTAGATCAGCCAGTTCCCCCAGGCTGCAAAGCTGCGTTCTTTTGAGCATGCTCCACGCAGGGAACTCACTTTTGTCGCACAAGAGGCCCCCCCAGTTGGTTTCACAATCGCATTTCCAGGGTTCGGTGCAGCTCCCATGGACACAGCCCGGGAAGAGGATGCATTCATCACAGAGAGGGCCTGTCCACCCGTAATGGCACCTGGGACGGGGAGGAAGAGCTCAGTGCTGATGCAGCAGAAAGGTTAGGAGCAGGAGCTATGAGCCCCCAACGCCAATGCCCCCTCATTCTAATTAGAGATAATGTAAGAATTAGGAATATTGATCAACGTAAAGTGTTAGGGGCTGTACATCAAGCTCACAGTCTAATACAGCAGTTAAGAAACTGTGTTGGAAGAAACTAACTAAATAATTTAAGGCTCCAGCGAGCTCACATAACCCTTGCATAGAGGTGGCTGCCTGTTATGTCTCTGCATGATTCCCTGGTTGGGTCTTGCCTCCATTCTATCAGCCTCCACTAGGGTTGGGCCATTCTGGGCAAGACAGAAATGACTGAGAGAACCAATCCAAATCTGCAGGATAATTACTCGCCTTCCGGAGGAGGCTGCCTGCTGCATCTCTGCATGTATCACTTTTCCAGTCAGACAGCAGATTAGTGATCCATGCAGAACAACATGGAGGTTAATTTTCTGGAGAGTTAAGGTGCATAATTCTTTTTTCTCCTACAACCTCTTTGGGGAGTGGCCTGAGTTTTAATTCCAGACCCTGATCAGATGCCCACAGCTAGGAATGCAAGCCTGACCTACCAGTGCCTCTGAACGGGCCACAGGACATGGGGGCTCCTTTCTCCTCCAGGCCTATTTCGCATCGCTGGGATTTCTGAGTCCCAACCCTATCCAGGTCTCTGACCCTTGCCAGGCTATCCTCCAACCACACCTGGGCAGCCTCATAACCCCATTTCCTCACTCGCCCTCTGTACTGGCCCAGGGATCTGGCAGTGACTTCATTGCCCTGGCTGGCAGCCGAACCCTCCCCTCAACTCCCAGCTGGGCTGGGCTCATCCTTTACTGCAGCTGAGAAAAGCTGATGGGCTGCCACTTGTCAGGATCTGCCCCAAGAGTGGTTTCTCTGCGGGGGGGAAAACAAGAAAGCAAGAAATAATGCAATTTCAGTAATCTAGTAGTGTGTCTGCGCGTGCGCACTCACACGGGTTCTGGACTCCTTTCCCCCTTTACACAGAGACCACTGTAGATGCAATATACCTTGGGAACATCAAAGGAGGAACGTTACAGCCTTCAAGTAACGCAGTGACCTTTCCTGCAATCCACATACTAGTAGCCACCGGCTAACAATGCTCATTAAAAAAAAAAAAACATCTTCTGGCCACAACCATCAAGCATAGCGGTGACCTTTCCCCTAACCTTTGGCTGAGCTGAATAGCTACAGATGCTTCCTCAGAAGGCACTGGAGGGGAAGGCAAGACCGAAACAGTTTGGCGTTTTTGAACAGAGCATGCCACGGAGCCAGCAAATTCCGAAGCTGGCTGCTCCATGAGGGTGCTGTAAATCTGGCGCTACTGTGAAAAGTAGCATCGTCTGTCTGGTTGCTCTCCTGTTTCCCTTGCTCAATACGCGCATAGGGGGAAAAGCAGATTACACGACACGAATACCAAAAAAGAATCTCCAAAAAAGAAAGGAGGGCCAGCTTCAAAAACTCAGGGATTTTTTTTTTGCCACCTTCTGGGCATGGAGCATGTGGGGAAGGGGAGGTAGTTGTGAATTGCCTGCATTGTGCAGGGGGGGTTGGGCTAGATGACCTTGGAGGTCCCTTCCAACCCTATGATTATTCTAAATGAGGAGAAGGGCAAATACTCAATTGCAACCTGTGCCTGACCTACAATCTTTCCCGCTCCCTTACCTGCTGTGTACCATCACTTTCGCGGCACTGTCTGCCCTCTCAGATTCTATCCTTGCTAGACATATTTATGCTGCCCTCTTTATCGCAATGCATTTGCTTAAATCCATTTCCTGCTTCTGATTTGAAGACCTTTTGTGTTCCGTCCTGTTTTTACTCAGCTGATGCTGATGTGCTGGTTTTTAGGATGTCGTGATTGGGCATTGCCTATTTTCATAGCTTTTGTTTTGTTCAGTCTCCGCAGCCAAAAGAGCGGGCTTGGCCGGGCGCAAGAGGCCGAGAGGACAAAGATAAACAAACAGCAGTTCCCAGTTTGGTTATACAGCTGTGACGAACAACGAAAACGCGGCTGCTACTGCCTCTTTATCGCTCCCGTATACAGAGGACAAGCCGAGCGAGATGCCGCATGATGCACAGGCATGATGTGGACTCTGCCAGAGAGCTTGCAAGCCCACCTTATCCACAGCTATGGGGTCCCTCCCTGCCACACCCAGCCCCTCTTACCTGCATTCGTTGGGCTCCTCGCAAAACCCATGCGTTTCGTGACACCCTTGGCTGCAAATAGCTACAAGAAACCGTCAAGAAGAGTCCACGTGAGTCCATTACCTTTGGATCAGTGAAGGGGGCTCAGAAGTCGCGCTTCCCTAACGGGCTCTTCCTTCCCCTTCTCTGCCACTGCTCTGTTGCCAGTTCCAAAGGGAGTCAGAAAAGAGGCAGGAGTATAAAGAGAGGAGCCCTGGATTCTATTTCGAGCACCCAGGTGGAGGTTACGTGCATGAGAGCAGAGCATTCGGGGCAGCGCCAACTCCAGCTTGCAGGGGCTCTTGCCAAGATGCCATCAAGAGGGTCTGCCCCCTCCCAACTCCAGCAGCACCCTTCTCCACCCCACCCAGAGCAAATGGGTGTAGTAAGAGGAGCCACCTCCCAGGAGGCCACCCTAAAAGAGATGAAGCAGGTGAGCAGAGGGCTGCAAGTATTCACCTGGGTGCGCAGGCAACAAGAGAAATCGGGCTGCAGCCACTGGTGGGAGGCAGCATGGTGCAGCTGAGGCTGTGGAGTGAATGGCAGGGCTCCTGGGTTTTGTTCCCCTCCCCCAGAGCAGCCCCTCCTTCCTCAACCCGTGCCATCCAGATACCCCAGGACATACCCTGTGTGCACTTGTCTCCCGTCCAGCCGTCCAGGCAGACTTTGCTGCCGGCGGAGTCGCAGCTGTGATGCCCAAAGAAATCGTCACGGGGCCGGCACAGGAGGTTGCAAGCCGGCCCATAGTAGTGGTCCCGGCAGCGCACTCGCACGCGGTACTCCAGCAAGGTGCTGTGGCCGTGGTGCTTCAAGTCTTCCCAGCCCTCCCCAGGATTCAACATGCCCGAACGAGTCACCCTCTCCATCAACTGCCCGGCTCCTGCAAATGGAGAGTGCAAAGGCAGGCAACGGTTATGCACAACGTCAGCCGGCAGGGTTCTAACTAGAGAGGCGCAGGGGCTGAAGCCAACTTCAATGCCGCGTGCTCGGACCAGCCTTGCAAAGAAGCCGATGCGAGGGACTAGACAAGTTGGTGGGCCGGGCATAAGACAGCAGTTATGTATCAGCAACCAAAGCTTTCCACTCTGCTCCCGTAGAAGCATGGGCAAAAGGACAAGACACTCTGCACATGCTTATAAGCTCTCTTTCTTACTCCAGTTTTATAGCCCTAGTCCTTAGCTAGGTCTGTCAGAAGGCCACTTTGGGAAAGCAGAGGGGCCGCAGCCCACAGGCAGCTCGGTGGCTTTCCCTACCGAAGGTTCCAGCCTCAATCTCCCAGATGTGGGGGAAGGCCTTTCTCTCTCTGGGAGCAGACAGAGCTGAAGTGGGGCAGGCCAGGGGGAGGCAGATAGCGCAAGGCAGCTTTCTATATTCATGACTGTAGAGATAGGAACCCAAGAATATTTGCAGGAGCTCCAAATGCAACCCCTGCCCCACAAAAAGACATTTTTCTTAACTCTCAAGCACGAGATGGAAAAACCACAAACCAGGCATGGGGGGGACTGGAATTGCCCTTGAGAAAACATCCTCCCCCCCTCCCCTCACTCTTCCACAAACCTCTCTCTCTCTCTCTCTCTCTCTCTCTCTCTCTCTCTCTCTCTCTCTCTCTCTCTCTCACACACACACACACACACACACACCCAACCCGAGGTCCAGGCCTGAGCACCTGCAAGAATTCCCCAGCTTGAAGAGATGCAACCACCATAAGCAATAGACGAAAGGCGTAGAAACAGCAAAGTTAACCAAGACTCTGTCAGAGCATACTAGCAAATGCATGGTCAATATCGAATCCAGCGCCAGTCCTAAACTAGACACACCCCGGGATAATCTTCTCCCCTTTCAGAGGCAGTGCATGATTATATTGAGCATGATGAGGTGAGCATGAAGCCCTATGCCCACCCCCCGGATACGATTAAAGTTAGGAATTAGGCCTTTAGCAGGGCAGACTCTGGCAACACTAGAGTATCGAATCAGATTCAAGGTTTTGGTACTAAATTATGAAGCCCTATGTGGACTGGGACCAGCGTATCTGCAGGACCGGCTTTCCCCATATGTGCCCCAGAGGATGCTCTGATCAGGTGATAAACAACCAGGGCTTTTTTTCAGCTGGAACGTGGTGGAACGGAGTTCCGGAACCTCTTGAAAATGGACACATGGCTGGTGGCCATGCCCCCTGGAGCTCAGGGGGCGGGGCCACCAGCCATGTGATTATTTCACCGAGGGCGATTTAAACTTTTAAAAACTCTCCCCTTGTTCCAGCTGACCCAAAGTGACATCATTGTGCGGTCCTGGGAGCGTGTGCGCACTTTGCACGTGCGCATGTGGTACCAGCGGCAACACCTCCCGCCAAGAGTTGCCCCCTGTGCTGGCAACCCACTGAGTTCCACCACCTCTTTTCCCAGAAAAAAAGCCCTGTGAACAACTATTGGTGATCTCTGGTCCCAGGGAGGCCCACCTGGCACTAACCAGAATCAAGGCCTTTTCGGTCCTGGCTCCAACCTGGTGGAACACTCTGTCTAATGAGACCAGGGCCCGGCAGGACCTACTTTCCTTCCACCAGGCCTTAAAACAGAGATGTTCCGCCAAGCGTATGGTTGAGGCTGAGCCGGGCCTCCACCAGCCGAACAGAGATCGGGTCCCTCCCTACTAGAGGCGTCCACCATCTAGTTTTCAAAGTGATGGTTGGGTGGCAGAATGACAGCCTCTTGCTGCTATCTTGCATCTTTTTAAATATTTGTATTACACTGTTTTTATTATTCCTGTTTTAAATGGTTAAAATGTAAGTTTTATTGTAGTGTTTTTTTATTGAACGTAATCCGCCCTGAGCCTGCTGAAAAGCGGGGAGGGCAGAATAAAAATCGAAATAAATAATAAATAAATAAGCACAGGCTGCAGGGAAATAAATGGTTCTTGCAAACTTGCAAACCTATTGCAATGGAAGATGGGCAGAGATTGTTCTCTGGGCCAGTCCATGCCAATGGTGTGAGTGGACAGGGCTGGAAAACCTCACTGCCCCCCAGGTTTTCATAGATGTCTCGAAATGTGAAGACCCTAGAAAGTCCCTCAGATTTAAAGGAGAAAGGAAAACTGTCTCTTCATTGCAACATTAACTGTTGCATTAAATGCACTGAAATCTCCTCTGAGACCTCCCAGGACAGGAATGGTGTCCCCCCCTCATCCTGTTCCCCCAAAGTGGACCCTTGGAGAAAGCACGGCATCTCTCTAACCCCCTTCTTTGGGGTGGGAATCCATTACACAAGCTTCTCCATAATGCCTTGCTCATGCGCTCAGCCCCATATCTATGAACCTGACCTTTCATCTCAGGCGCATTGCTGCCATTCAAGGTTTGTCCTCTAACGGGGTACCTTTTCGGAGAAGACACGAAACCCTATACAAGTTCCCATCAAAACAAAAGTCACTTGCAGCAAGAGAAAGAGAGGAAGGAACACACAGAGGGCGAAGAAGAAGAAAGGCCTGAGCCAGTGGGAGTTGAAAGAAATGAAGAAGCGATGGAAGAATGTGTTCTTTGCAGGGCCTGGCACGTCATGAAGCTTTTCTGGGAGCCCGGTTTGACACCCTGTTGTACGGGAATAAGCACTGACTCGTCCAACGGAAGTCCATGCGCTAGCTGGCTTGGTAGCAAACAGCATTCCTCCACACCCCTCCATTGCTCCTGGATTGGCAACCGGATTTGGCCCAAGGGCTTCCATCACCTGACCTCACCGAACATGTTCCAGAAGTACACAACGCTCACTTTGCCCAAGCCTGGGGTTTTTCCATGGCTCCGGCAGAGGATAGATCCTTACCTTGGCTGGTGATGTCAGAGATGTTGGCCGCGTCCCAGGCTTCCAGAACCAGTGAGTAGGAGCGCTAGGAGAAAGGAGGCAGAAGGTGAGAGAGAAGACCGTTTTCAGGCCAGAACGGGCAGCAAGCCCCAGAGGCTGAGGACAAAGACGCAGCAGTGAAGGGAACAGGCTCCTGTCAAGCTTCGAATCCAGTAGCACCTTAAAGACCAACTAGATCTCCAGCGTATGAGCTTTCGAGAGTCAAAGCTCTCGCTCATACGCTAGAAATCTAGTTGATCTTTAAGGTGCTACTGAACCCGAATCTTGCCCTTCTACTACAGACCAACACAGTCACCCAGCTGAAAAGCTCTGGTCAGCAGATGGGCTGGGGAACTGGGGTGAGAAGCTGAGCTGCTCAGATTGGGGAGGGGGGAGACACAATCGCATCCCATTTACAGAGGGAAACCGAGGCACGTGAAGTGGAAGGCAGGATTCGGGAGCAGAGGACTGCCCCTCCCCCAGTGCCCTCATTCACAACAATACAGAGATTCTTGCAGGAACAAAAGTAAAGCGTTTCACTCCATTTAAAAAGAAAATACAGCACAATATAAATCTTTTTAAAACCAGTCAATTCTTAACAGTTATTTAAATAACCCAGTGGCAGCTCCAACCGCAGTTAAAACTCCTGTCGACAACCCCTGTAACCATTGCCCCACAAAAAAACTGTCGGTAAAAAATCTTAGAGAATAGAAATATTTCAGCCCAGCTCCTGAAAACTGGCAAGGCTTGGTGCCAGGCAAGTATCTAGCGAGCAGGGGGCCGGTGCAGAAGTGCCTTTCCCCCTTATGGCCGCTGCATCGTATTGCAGAAGGTGTGGGGCACAAAGAGACCGGCCTGCCCGGAAGATCTTCATGGCTACTTTGAATCGCTGCAACAAAACCAACTTTATTGAGGCATAAGCTTTTGAGAACCACAGCTCTCTTCGTCAGATGCATCGTCAGAAGAGAGCTGTGGTTCTCGAAAGCTTATGCCTCAATAAAGCTGGTTGGTCTTTAAGGTGCTACTGAACTTTTTACTATTCTGCAACTACAGACTAACATGGCTAGCTCCTCCGGATCTGCAACGAAACCATTACTCTTAAGTATGACCCAACAACAAGCCAGGAGAGCTGGGATTCATCCACAACTTTCCGGGCTTCCAGATGCCACTTCCCCCCCAGAGGCTGGGAAGAGTACCTAGCAATTCTCACAAATTCCTGCTTCCCACACAAAGATCCGACTTTGGCAGTAGAGAAACAAAGGAAAGCCAGAGGCAACCTCGCCCCACGCTTCCCCCCCCCCACCTCTCCCTGGAAGACCAGCTTGTAGAGAAATCCTGCAGACGCCTCTACCCTTTGCTTGTTTACAGAAAAGTTCATATCTGAACTGGATCGGACCTACAGGGGTGGCGTTCACCATGGGTTCCAATGAGCAAGAGAAGCCGATCTGAAAGCCAGCCTGAACCTCCAAATGCAAACCTATCTTGGGGATCCCTTCCCCACTTTGGAGAATCCTATACATGCAAACGGCCCCAAGGAAATCGGCTACTCCAAAGTGTTGGCTTAAGAATAACCGCTCTGGGCGACGAGCAAAAGTAGTATAGAAATGCAGCAAAGAAAGAAAACACATCAGTCTTTCGTCTTTCCAGGGGCTCTTACTGAGGGTTTGATGGAATGTGGCTGGTTTTTAAGGCGTCACCTCCCTTTCTGCTCATAATGATTTTACTGCTGTTCCCTTTGATTTTAGGCTGCTGGTTTTTAGTGTGGTTTCCACTGAATGCTCAGAATACTAATTTAACCTTCAGAGCCCTAACTAGCATAAGCCCAAAACATTTGCGCTGCTTTTGCCCGTATGGGCTGCCCAACCATCCAGATCGAGGGGCGGGGTGTTTCTGCAAAAACCGGCCCTGCAGCGGGGCCTTCTCTGCAACTGCCCCCACATCGTGCAATTCCCTCCACCCAGAAGGGAGCTATCCTATCAGCTCTCCTCTTTTGACTGCCTTGATTTGACCCATGTTTTATGATGGATTGGGTTGCAGATTTTTTTTTACTGTTTGTTGTTTATACCTTTGGACAGTAAATCACATCAGATGCCCTCAGGGGAGCAAGAAAGCTATCTAGAAGTCAAAGTTGTTTTCACAACTGTTGTCAGCTACCTTGGAGATGTTTTGAGTGTGTGGCATTCAACTAATTTAGAATAAACGCATAACCATCGTAACTAAGAGCCAAATGATTCCCAGGAAGCCCGTGGTTCAAATTCTTCCTCTGTACTCCATGTATGCCTTGAGAACATCATTCTCTCCCACAACCTCAGTTCTACCACCTGTGAAATGGGACAAACAGTTACCTGCCTCACAGGAGAATTTGGAAAGCACACACACACACATTTAATAAAACACTTTGCAAATTAACACGGTGCTCTATGAATGACACACAAAAGAGGTAAAATAGTCGAGACTTTACAAAGCAAAACAACATTTTCTGTATGGCCAATTGTACTGCAATATAAACCCAAAGCCTGAAAGCTCTCCCACACCAACAAAATCAGTTCAGGAAATTATTGTTTCAGCAGCTCTGCCAGTCCCTTGTGTAGCGTCGATGCAAGTCAACCAACCAGGGAGGGCCAGCTTGTGTATCGAGGAGGACATTTTATTCTCCCCAGATGCTGGTTGAGGAGTCTGAATAGCCCAACCCTTTCCAAGATGGCCAGGTTGGCACCCCCAATCAGGTTCCACCCATCAGGTACCATGACTTGATTTAAAGCTTGGCAGGACCCACCCAGTGTTTAATAATATAAATATATCACGTGCATTTTAATTCTTGCCACAAACCGCCTGTGCTTGAGCCTAACAGGACTTGCAGAAATTCTCGCACATTTCAAACACAGAAAGAGGATTTCCCTACTTCCAAATTACCGGCCCAATCCCTGAAACGGCAGACCAGACTCCAAACCATGTAGCGGGCTCTGCTGACGTTTAAATTGGAGGGAGGGAGGGGTTCAGTTGTGGAAACAACTCACAGGAAGTGCACAAAGGGTAAAACCTCCTTTCCCACAGTTGTGGCCGTGACGGAGGCGCCCCCCTCGCCGCGCCGAGTTTCTTATTGGAGCCAAATTACACGTCTGACATCTGGGTTGCGAAATTCAATCAACACGGGCAGGTCAGCCCTCAAACAGAGAGAACTGCTTCTCAGAATCAGAGCCAGATCTGCCCCGGAGCAGCGACAGAGGAGCAACATTTTCCTGCTTCTCTCTTGTACGGCAGGCCGAGGGCTGGCCCCAGGAACCGGCCTCGTTAATGGGCAGGTGTTGAACATGCCCCTGGAGCGGGGAGAAAGGACAGACAGCGTGATGGAGTGGGACTGATGTGAGAGAGCCAGGATGGGTCAGTCGCTCTTTTGGAGCCCAGCATACCTTGCAGGGTTGTTGTGAGAATAAAACAGCACAGCCCTGAAAACCTTGCTGGAACGGAGAGACAGAACGTAGGAGAGAAAGAGAATGGGTGGAGGGCTCCCTTGCAACACGCTATGTTTCCTGGAAGACCCCTACCCCTGTGTGCTTCTCATTTGAGAAGGGTAACCGCTTGCGTGCATGTGTGCGCAATGCGGGGACTCGGATCTGGAATACATAAGCATGGGAAGAGTATGGGAACCACAGCACTAACTGGCTACTGGTTTGAGAGGGGTACCTGAAAAGTTCACTCCCGGAGGCAGTGGGAGAAGGGTGCGCGGAGGTGATCAGTACGCATTCCCGCCCCCCCCCCCGCCCTGCTACAAAAGATTAAGATGTTCCCTGCCTCCGCGATGTGGGGAGGAAAGAGCAGCAATCTGCAGAGAGGAAAGTGACTGTGCCTCAATTAAGGAGAGAGACCTTTAATTAAGTGATTTATCTGCCGATCTCACTTCTGGCTTGCCCCACCCCCCTGGAGGGATGGGCTGAGTTAACACAGAGAGCTGGGGGGAGGAGGGAACAAGAAGAGTGGCAGCCCAGCCCTGCCCTCCTTGCGCTGGAAATCCCCAGAGAGAGACGGGCGCATCATGTACGGGCCCTAGACATGCTCACTTTTCCACTGCTCACAGGATCAGCTTCACAAACCAAGGAAATTTCCAGGCCCCCTCCCCCGCAACATATACAGCCCTTGAGATCGCAGAGGGAGGAGAGGCAGCTATGCAGGGGGACGTGGCACTCTTCACATGCACTGCGGCACACAGGATGTTGCCAAGCCCCATATTTGACAGGGCTCATCCATACAACCAACTCCTTGATACCAGCTGGCTTCTCCAGCCCCAAGAATCCTGTGAGTTTTAGTCTGGGCAAGATGTCTTGTTTCTCTTACACAGGGCTTTTTTTCTGGCAGGGCCGGATCTACGGTTGCCAGCGCCCAGGGCAACCATAGTCAGGCTGTACGCGTGTGCGCTCCTGGCGCTGTGTGATGATGTCACTCCCATGACATCATCATGCTGGGGCATCCCCCCGCCCACACAGCAAGCCGGCTGTCCCAGCGTGCCACGGAGCTGGCGGCAGCGCAAGTGGCTCGGAGGCTGCCCGTGCCATTCACCTGCCCCGCAGGACAAGGGGCAGCTGGCTTGCCGCGCGCCCCTTGTCCTGGGGAAAGGCGAACAGCGCGGGCGGCCTCCCAGCCACCTGCGCTGCCTTTTGCCTTTCCCGCAAGCCAGCCGCCCCTTGTCCTGCGGGAAAGGCAAAAGGCAGCGCAGGTGGCTGGGAGGCCGCCCGCGCTGTTCGCCTTTCTCCAGGCGCGCTCCCGGGGCTGGCAGCGCGCTCTTGGGGCTGGCAACTGCGCCTGGCACCCCCTCTTTGGCAGCACCGGGGGCAGACTACCCCCCCCCCCCGTCGATCCAGCCCTGTTTTCTGGGAAAAGAGGTGGTGGAACTCAGGACCGCACAATGACATCACTTTGGGTCTGCTGGAACAAGGGGGGAGTTTTTTAAAGTTTAAATAGTCCTAGGCAAAAATGGTCACATGGCAACCTAAACTCACCTCTGTCTGGAGATCACGGGGGCCACCAGCCATGTGACCACTTTCAAGAGGTGCCGGGACTCCGTTCCTCCGCGTTCCAGCTGAAAAAAAGCCCTTTTCTTACAGCTTTACCCAGGGGAATGAACTTGCTATCAAACCAGTTGGAGTCTATGGAGTAAGCATGCCTGTGCAGCCAGCATGGAGCTTTCCTAGGTTGGACATTCCCAAAACAACGTCTTCCAAGATGACACAGAAGAAACTAGGGACAGCCTCCTCACGCCCCTCTTCATACCACAAGTGACTTCCCCAAGGTTTGCCCCAGTTACAAATTCCTGAACGCTCTGCTCCATGGGCTGCATTCGGCATGCTTTCCATCTGCCGCAGGCTCCCTTGCAAGCTGAGAGAGACACTCAGAAATTGCAGCTGTCCTACAGCCACCCAATGCTTCAAAATGAGCCTTGCCAGCACATGAAACGGTTGCCCATGTGCGACCTGGTGAGTTAACGTGCATGCATGAGTTAATGTGCATGCATGAGTTAACGTGCATGCATGAGTTAATGTGCATGCATTCTGTCTCATGTGTATGAGATGGAGGAAGGATCTAGCATTCTCCACTCAGATATGAAACTCCCAGAGAATCTGGAGAGGGAGAGGAGCCCTGAAGAGAAACAAAATTATAACAAGGCATCCCCAAAGGCAAAACTCTGAACAAAACAAAGGCAGTGACTTACTGGGGCGGGGACCAGAAGATAAGGACCTTCCTCAGCCAGTAGCAGCAGCGGCACCCTAAGCAATGGTATGCCTCTGCTCGTCCCCAACTGGAGGGGAAAAGGTGAGTCCAGGCAAACAAGGACAGCACTGCCCACCACACGCCCGACAACGAAGCCCACTGCAAGCCACGACGGCCGGCTGCAACAGGCCTTCCTCCCTGGGTGTGCTCCAGGGGCAGAGAAACGGATAGCAGTACCATGCCAGCTACCAGTTCCAAAGCGGGCAAAATCCAGGCAGGTTTATTGCAAACCTCAGCAGACAAGAATCAGGGCCTGTCTGAAGAGATCTGATGTCTGGGCGTGTCTGTTCGAACCAAATCACCCCCCGGCTGGGAAGCTCTACAGCTGATCGTGCCTACAGGACTGGGAAGCGAGAGTGAATTCTGCCAGCCCAGCAAACAGAAAGTACCGGCTATACTACACAGGCGATGCACTTCATCTGTTAAGCAGAGGCAGGGGAGATTGTGGCCCGCAGCAGAGGGGCTATGAAAGGACCAAGACCGCCCCCGTGTACCACCCCCTGCGGAAACTGGGGAATTAATTCAAGTCAGGAGGCGCTGGATGAAAAACCCAGGACCCAATCCCGAGAGCAGAACTCTACAGCAAAAGTCATTGAACTTAAAGAAGAGTGCTTCTGAGCACATGCAAAGTGCCCACCCTTAATATGGCGTGCCAGAGTTTTGGTATTCCTTTCGTCTGGAAATTAAGCACACACGTATAAAAAGGGGGAGAGAGGTTTAAACGGGACGCGTCAATTAGAGCTACTGAGGGACAGAGCCAACCCATATTCCGCCCCTTGCAAAAACCTGAAAGGGCAAAAAGTGGGGAGAGAGAAAAGATGGAAGGATTTTGCTCCCCCCCCCCGCCCCCAGCAGCTGCAAGAACAAGAGTGGCTAGACGCGTTGCCTGGAAGAGTTCCTTCGTGGTGCTGTCATCGTGTACGAGGGCCAGGCGCAAGTCTCTCCTTCGCGCAACACTGGAAGGAGTAAGAGGCTTACGCTCGGGACCTGAAAACCAGCTCGCTGCTTTCCACCTCCTGCAAATGTGAAGGTGGGGGGGGGAGGCAAAGAGGGGTTCTCTCCTGCAGTTCCCCATCTGAGACCCTGCCATCACACATCCAATTAATTAGAATCAGAGAAGCACACACAAACAGACGCCCGCCTCTGTCTCTCTGGCCCGGGAGGGAGGGGTGCCTGGATCCAAGGGACAGAGATCAATAAATCATTAAACAGTCGGTTAGTGCAGGAGCCCAGTTTATAGACAGGGCAAGATTTCACAGCTGCCTCAGCTCCCCTGGGGGGAAGAGACCGTAAGCAAAGTCCAGCTGGTTCCCACCTCATTCCGCCCCCCCCACACAAGAGCACCTGGGGCTCTCTCAGGAGAGAAATGCCCTCTCCGATTTCAGACGACTGCCTCCCTCGCAGTGCCGTCACCACCCCCAAGAGTAGGTCAGCGGCTTTGGAGAGAAAACGGATTTTAATCTGTGGCAGAATGATGCAAACTTTCAGGTTTCCCTGAAAGCTTCCTCAGGCATTACGCAGCATCAGAAAACATCTTGCAAAGCGTGGAAGCTTGCATAAAGCCGTTGATTCAAGCCTAAAACTTATATCGAGTTGGACAACTGATGCCTCTTGCTCTACATTGTCTATTCTCTGACGAAGAGAACTGTGATTCTCGAAAGCTTATGCGACAGTAAAGTTGGTTAGTCTTAAAGGTGCTACTGGACTCTTTTCGATTGTCTGTTCTGACTCGCAGAGGATTTCTAAGGTCTCAGAAAGAGAAACCACTTCTTCAGCACTAGGACGCCAAGATCCTTTTAATGAGAACCCCAAGGCCTGCTGTGACTGTGTATCCCGGAACAGAGTAGGAGGTCAGACTAGACAACCTCCTTCTGCACTCAAGTGAAGCGCTTTGCCGGTAAACTGTGGCCCCTCCCTGTGCCTCTGGGCATGTGCAGGGTGCCCAAGTCAGAGAGTGCAATTCCCTGGCTAGAAATTTCCTGACCCTGCTGCCCACCCCCCACTCGCCAAGGCGAGAACCCAGTGGGCCTTACCGGCCAGGCAAAATCAAAACGAATCACCATCTCGTTGGCAGAGTCCAAGCCTTTCCTGTGACTGGTTGAGAAGTCATTGCCGCCGAGAACCGGTGTCGTGGCAGTGCCAAGCACACAGGGTCCTCCAGGGAGTGCCCGCAGTTGATATTCCTTGAGGCAGACCCGGAAGAAGGTCCGGCATTGGTCCGTCACAGGGCATGGCGGCTCCAGGCCTCCCCGGCAGCACCGACCGTCCGCCAGCAACCCTTTCTCGTTGCGGACCAAACGGATCTGAAGCTCAAAGGTGCCCGCTGCTTCCAAGCCCTGGAGAGAGACAGAAGTCAGAGGGGAGAGCATGGCACAGAGCCTGAGAAATGCTCCCTGAAAGCCCAGCCAGGCTCTGCCTCTCCCCAGGAGGACAGTATGAAATTCCCCTGCTGGATCGGGCCCAGCACAGCCGGCTCTCCATCCAAGCCACCCAAGAGGCTGCTCCGGGCAGCAGAAGCATTCCCGGCTGGTCCCGCGTCATAGAGATGCAGAAGGAGGTCATGGGAGTCCCTGCCTCGGGGCAACCAAATATCCGGAACCAGCCCTGCCCCACCCACTCACTCCAATATCTTCTGTCGGTCACTGGAAGCACACACGCTCACAAATGTACATATTTGAAGATTGTTTCAGGTGGGCAGCCGTGTTGGTCTGCAGCCAAAGAGCAAGATCCGAGTCCGATAGCTCCTAAAAGGCCAACTAGATTCCCAAGGCACGAGCTTTCAAGGGTCAAAGTGTTATCTGACAAAGGGAGCTTTGACTCTCTGTAGCTCATACCTTGGGAATCTCATTGGTCTTTTAGATGCTATTGGACCCAGCAGACATTTATTTGAAGCTTCTACTTTTTTTCACGTTGATCTTTCTGAATTCGAACCTGGGACCGTACACAACAGAAGTTAAAATCATGTCCTATGCCTGGCTATTGACTAATCCGAATGAACTTTGGCCCAGAATCTGCGCTGCATAGTAGGGCTCAAATAACATCTATGCATGTCGAGTTCCTCAAGAGGGCCTCTGACCTTGCGCAGAGTGCATGTGCCAATCAGAGTAACCAATGTACACCTGACAAGAGAGGGAAGGGCTCTGAAGTCAGAAGGTGCTGACTTGAGCCTACACACACAGTCACACACACACACATTTCTGTGTTGTGTTTTTGTGTCTCTGAACATCCTTCGCCAGTGCAGGGCTCCAGCACAAACCATGCAAGTTTCATGTCTTGCAGCTGGCACGTCTTGCAGTTGCAGTTTCCAGAGCCCCCAAACCCTTGGGGGCAAAAAGGGAGTGCAAGACAAATAGATGCACAGCACAGGCGTGGAGGAGTGGATTTTCCTCACCTCCCCCCCCCCCCATTTTGGGAAGCGGGCTTGGCTACCCCCACCCCACCCCAGGAAATCCACCTTCCCCAAGGGATCCAGGGCGTTCCTGGGATGATCTAATGCAGGGTTTCACCTCTGCTCCGCTGTTCGCCTGGCGCTTGCCAGTTCTCAGGGAGTTCTGGCCGCTTTCCCTCTGGCCAGATGTGAGGCTTCCCGGGGCATCCCTGCCAAGTCTCCGGTCCGAAGAGGGTCCCGGCCCCCCTCCCTGGCAGGGCCGCCCCCCTCCCGCCTCTGCAATCCCCACGCGGCGGGGGGGGGGGGCGACGCTTTGCAGGGAGGCTCCAAAGACGCCCCCCCCAGCCAGTCCCCTTCGCTCCGTGCCCCAAAGCGGGAAGCGCCGGGCAAGGGACAACAAAGGCCGGGCACGGGCACTGGGGGCAATTCTGGGCAGCCCCCCGCCCGCCCTGCCCCGGGGCCCAAGCTACCGGGAAGCCCTGCTGCGCCTCGGCGGCTCCGCTGCCACCTCCCTCCCGGGGCAGAAGGCGGATCGGGGCCCCCCGCAGCCCCTCGTGCTCTCTCCCGGGGCTCCCCAGTCCCCTCCCGAGCGGGGCTGCTGCTCGCCCGCTGCCCTGAGGAGACCCAGCCCTCGGCCGAGGCCCCCGGCCGGCCGGGAAGGCGCCTCCGCCACGGGCGCGCGGAGCTGCAGCTGCCGCCGGGGAGCCGCCGGGGAGCGCCCCGCAGCCTGCGCCGGCCCCGCCGGCCCGCCCCGCCAAGCCCGGGCCCCCGATCCCGCCCGCCCGCAGCGCGCAGCCCCCGATCCCGCCCGGGAAGCCGCCCGGCCCGGCCGGGGAGCAGCGGGCAGCGGGACTCACCTGGGGCCGCGCCAGGAGCAGCAGCAGCAGCGGCGGCGGCAGCAGGAGGCCGAGGGCGCCCCCCGAGCCCGGCCTCATTGTCTCGCCCGCCCGCCGGCCGGCCGGCCACCTGCCCAGCCCGGCCCCGCGCGCCTCCTCCGGCCTGGCGGCGCCTCCCGAGCGCGGCGCCCGCAGCCCCTCGCCTGGCCCGGCCGGCCTCGCCTCCTGCGCGCCGGGGGAGTGGCCAGCCCCAGCCCGCGCCCCGCCACCTGGCCCCGCGAATGAGCCGGCGAGGCGGCCGCGGCCCTCCGGGGCTGGGCGGGCGGAGGCGGCGCGCTCGGCAGAGGCCGCCCAGTGGCCGCGCGTTCCGCCGGCTGCCCGCCACGCCGCCCCCCTGCGCCAGGGCGCGCCCCTCCTGTTCCTTGCGCAGGTGCCGGGCGCGGCGTTTGGGCTCCAAACGAGGAGTGCTGCCTTCACGTCCAAGAGCTCTGTGCGACCCGAAAACTCGCGCCGCTTTTCCAGGCTTAGCCATAAGCGGTCGAACCAGAGCGATGGGGAACTGCAGCGAAAATAGTGTGCCATGCATAGTTTTAGGTGGGTGGGCTGCAGTAGAACAGCGGGGTCTGAGTCCAGGGGCACCTTCGAGACCAGCAAGATTTTCTGCGTGTGAGCTTTCGACAGTCATGGCTCACTTCTTCAGACTGGAGGAGTCTTGTGATACCTGAAAGACTGACACTTCTACAGAAGCTGGAGCATGGGGGAGAGGAGAGACAGCATGGTGTAGTGGTCGGAGACGGACGGACTAGAATCTGGGACACCCGGGTTCGAATCCCTGCTCTGCCATGGAAGCTGAGTGTCCTGACGCCAGTCACAGGCTCTCAGCCTAACCTACCTCACAGGGCTGTTGTGAGGATAAATGTAAGGGAGGAGAATGGTGTAAACCACTTTGGGAGAAAAAAGTGGGGTATAAATGAAGTTTTGAAAAATCTCTGCGTTTCAGCTGCATGTAAAGAAGGTAACTTGACTGAGCCCTTGCTCAAGCAGGCTGCCGTCCCCAAAAGCTAGGACAAAATGCACTTCACGGTACCCCGAGAGCTCTCTTTATTGCGGCCTCAACGGAAGGCGCCCCCTTCTCTGTCTCTCCCACCGCAGCTCTTTTACTGGGCTTATAACAGCGTGTGAACGCTCTGCCATCATTACGGGGCGGATTTCTCACGCGTGCAGGTGGAGACAGGGCGCAGGCTCCCTCTGCTGGCCACCGACGGTAAGGCCGGCACCTTTCCCAACAGCCGGTTGTACCTTTGCGAAGCTCAAGCCCCATCTGTGACTCTGGGGAGGTGACAAGGCCCTTGGCTGTTCCGCCGCAGCAAGCGGGACTATGACCTAGAAGCCACTCCTATGAATTCAGCGTGACCTGCACAGCACTTATCTGTTCGTATGATGGTGGGGGAGCTTACCTGTTGGATGTCTCCTGCATTGTAACTTGGCTGTACCGACTATATTGCTTTATTCATCTGTTGGTCGCTTTTTTGTTTGACAATTACTGTTCATATGACTTCATATATTGTGGTTGATACATTTTGACTTTGTGGAGTAGTCTTGCTTTATACGCATAGGAATATATTTTCATTGGTCTTTTGTGTTATTGTTATTTGGTATTTTTACTCTTGTGTTTGTTTCCCCAGATCTTCAGGTAGGGGCCTTTCATTTCACCTAACACTTGATCCTTTAACTGGGATTGAGTCCTTCTGCATGCTATCCAAATTTCTTGCAACTGAGCGGCAGCCCCTCACTGTAGGGATGGGCAAAGTTTTCAGCTAGGGCACTGAAAAACAGGAAGAGCCAGCATCTAACGTGGAGCCCTCCAAGGCAGGCCCACAGTCAGTTATGGGCCTGTGCCCCTCTCAGCTGCTCTTCATGCCCCACAAGCTTGTTTAACATTTTTTCCTAGGCCATGCTATCTCCAGCAGGTTGATACTCCCACCAGACTGATAAACCACTTGAGAACTGAAAGAAAAACCCCTGCAGTGCAGAGAATGGGCCACTCCGGGCATTTTCATCAGGACAAAAAGGATTATTCCAGGTGGAGTATGAAGTTGAAATGCGTTCCGTCCTTCAATGCACATATACAGTTTCGTAGATCCAGAGGAGTTAGCCATGTTAGGCTGTAGTTGCAAAATAGTAAAGAGTCCAATAGCACCTTTAAGACTAACCAACTTTATCGTAGCATAAGCTTTCGAGAACCACAGTTCTGCAGCTGACAAAGAGAGCTGTGGTTCTCGAAAGCTTATGCTATGATAAAGTTGGTTAAGCTTAAAGGTGCTACTGGACTCTTTACTATATACAATTTCATGCATCTTAAAACAAACATTTCCAAATTGTCTTAAGTGGGCTGTCACAAGCCAGGCCCTTGGTCATGTGTGGTCCTTCTCCCCCTGATTTTCTCCCCCAAGGATTCTTTCTGCTTTTAAATTGGTCTACAATGCAAATGTAAACCTAGTAATACTTTGTGTGCATCATTCTCCTTTTATTCCTGACGGTATGTGTCGCTCTCCTTTTATTCCTGACCGTTCACAGGAGGCAGCCACTGGAGGTCAAAGGTGCTCAACAGTTTTGGGTGTGAATGCCTTTTTTTGTAATGACATGTTTCTGTTTTCTAGTTCACATGAGGGAAGTGCTTGCCGGGGCTCACATGAGAATATCTCACAGAGAGAAAGTGAATTGGTGCCTATCTTTCCAACCTTCTCATGCATTAAATATATTAAAAACTAGATGCTGGAGTTCAATTCTCAGTCTGCCATCCTGAGAACCAAGCATTTTCTTGAGGAAGAAATATTTAGGGCAGTTCTCGAAATCTTATGCTACAATAAAGTGGTTAGTCTTAAAGGTGCTACTGGACTCTTTGCTACGTTTCAGTGTGTGATGCTGCTTGGGGTCAGGTTAAGTAACCAAACATTTGCAGACCCTGTCAAGCCAGAAATCTGGAATGGATGGAGAGAGGCCACCAAATTACCCTTTTAATCTCACACCTATGAGCATGTACGGAGTGCCTTTCTCTCATGAGGAAAAAAAGAAGCAAAGAGCAAACTGCGCAGCAGGACACAGCCATTTAAGCAATCGGCAGTAAAAGCAGAATTCCCCCCATGCTCTGAGAAGGCTACCAACTTGTACTGTGGAGCACTTTTAAAAGAAGAACCATCTTAGGGAATGCAGGAAAAGACAATGCCACATGCACAAACTTATGCCCCCCCCTGCCCCCGCCTTGGGTCTGCATCCTTCTGGGAGGTGGGTCAGGACTGCAGGAGGAAATGGCCGTCTATTGGAGCCGAGCTTATTTGGAGGGAGGGAGGGATGCGTTGCCCCCACTTAAGGCATAAACAGAGGCGACCCCACTGACACCTCTACTCCGGCCTCACCAGGCCCACACAAAGCCTCCTTTGTCTCCTCAGAGAAAGGGGTGGGCAAAAG
Organism: Eublepharis macularius; assembly: GCF_028583425.1. Lineage (NCBI taxonomy): Eukaryota > Metazoa > Chordata > Lepidosauria > Squamata > Eublepharidae > Eublepharis > Eublepharis macularius. The sequence goes on along the minus strand of NC_072804.1, from coordinate 55,810,042 downwards.
TAAATAGACTTTGTGGCTGGGAAAAGGGAAGCCTCCCCCCAGATTGAACAAAAGGGCCGGGGCCTCTCTCAGGTCTCCTGCCTCCCCCACAATTAATTCACAGCTCACCCGCAGGCAGCACGGAAGGGCAGCTGAAAGGTTGCCTGGAAGCACAACCCGCTAGGCAGAAAACGCTCAGAGGCCAGAGGGGAAGGGCCCCTGGCGGCTCCCTACTGGTCAGGGAAGGGTACTTTGCACATGCTCAGAGTCACTCATAACATTAAAAAGGGCTGAGCTGTCTGTGCGCAAGAGAGACGTGGCCAACAGGGATAAAACCCACCCATGCATTCTTTCCTACATCCAAAAATCGGATATGCAAAATGCCTTTTTAGAAAAGGTTGAGGAGCGGCCTTGGCGAGCCAAAGTTTACATGGGGGGGGTTGGGGGGGAGGCGAGGCTGGCTGGAAAAAAACAGTTGGGAAGAGAATGCAGCTGGTAAAGGAGGCAGGAGGCTGCCTCCTTGGCAAAGGTACTGCAAACACCCACAGGGAAGCCTGCGTGTGCAAACCCAGCCTACCCTTTTCCTGTGCTCTTAAGGTAAGCTTGGCCCTCCGATGCCATCAGACAAAGGCTCCTGTTCAGCTTGGGGGAGCTTGCCTGCCTGATAGCTGCAGATCCTGCTGTAATTAAGAGACGCAGAGGCTAGGCATAAAAAAGCTTGCAACTCTTGCTATTTCTCCCCTCTTCTTTTTGCCTTATGCGGCCCTCTCCCCAGTTTTTGTTGTCTGTCAGGCTGGTGGAGGAAGAAGCAGCTGAATTACGTTGAGGTGCTGAAAATTCCCCAACTCTTCCCTCCATTCCCAAGACCTTTTGGAGGAAAGGAAGAAAAACGTCCCCTGTCCTCCTACACCCGATGAATTGACAACAGAAATAAAGAAGAGGGACATAAAAATCGGCCTCCTGTGTCCGTGAAGCGTGAAGACGTAACAGGCTGGAAGGCAGACTACGGTCCAGGCCGCGGGTCTTTCAATAGTTACTTTATTTTAACATCTTTTAATTACAGACAGTAAAATAGCTCAGTAATGGGGGAGGGTGAACAGGAAGGGAATCCTGGATGTATAAAAAACCTCCATGGTCAGCAGTGGGGAAACATCCAAAGTGCTGGGGGGGGGCAGGAATCTGCTGGTTTTTCTTTTCTGGCTAAAGAGAAGAAATATCATTTCGGTTTGGAAAAGCTGAAATGAATATTCCTTGCCAGAGCAGGAGTGAGAACAGGCGGTCCGAAGGTTTGGGGAGGGCACAAAGAGAAGTAAGGGGGGGGGCCTTTAAAAGCTGCAACAGTTGTACTGCCTGGTTCTGCAGCCCCTCAAAACTGGGGGACCCCTCCCCCCCCTCAATTTCTGCTGTAAGAGGGCTGGGGGAGGATCTAGAAAGTCATTCTCTCCCTATCAAGAGCAGTATGGTTTGAAGACCACGGCATACGATCCTCCCCACAAGACACTCACAGAAGCAAATCCTGCACCCAAATTGTTGCCCTCCCAAGACAGCTTGCAGAAATAGTTTTTTCTTCCCAGAGCACCTCAAATTCTGAATTCTGCAGCAAAGATCCCTCAAAGCACTCCCCCCCCCCCACACACACTCTTCCAGGCTGGAATGATGAGGTCCTAAAAGCCAAAGAACGGCCCTGTGTTTTTCCTCACTCCACCACCTGAGCACCCGCCCCCCCATGCACGCTCTCCAGTGGAAGAAGAGCTTGGATCTATCCACTATTACAAGTTGACCAACTGCTGGTGAAAGAAAGAGCTGTTGGCCAGGAATGAGTAAAAGCAAGCCCATGGACTAATTGCCTCCTGTTCACCCAGACTTCCCCTGCACAGATGGGGTGTGGTGGGGTGGGGGGGAGGAGAGATTCGTAGCCATGTTTCCCACAGCTTCCCTGACCCACCCCAGGACAGATTACCATACCAGCCTGGAACTTTCAGGCTTGGTCACCTAAGGGGGGGTGGGGTGGACAGTAAACATGTATCAGAGGGGAAAGAGCCGGCAGGCCACCTAAGTTGAAGTCCAGAGGCCCAAGAGTCTTCCCTTCCTTGCTGCCAACAGACCCTACCCCCCACAAAGCTTTGCTGCACATGAGCAAAGCTCCTTGGGGGAAAAGACGTGGGCTTCCCTTGACACGAGCTGCCCACTGGGGCCTGCCCCCCCCCGCCAACCTTCTTTCTCTGCCAGTACAACCCCCTTTGTTTGCTGTGACAAAGGGGCACAGAGTATTTGGGACACAGGTGTGTGGAGCTTTGGCACCCCAAACACCACCACACTTTGCAGCACCCAGAAAATGGCATCCGGGAGGGAACGGAGGCAAGAGGCATCACGTCAGCTGACAGAAGCCCCTTCCCTTCGCCCTCCCTTCCCCCTAGACTGCACACGCGGGAGGGAGAGTCTAACCAAATTGGAAGGAGACTGAGGAAGAAAGAAGGGGGGAGCGGGGGGGGGGGAGTCTGAGAACACAGGGAATAAATACAATCTTCCAATATATTAAAAAAAATCAGTCATTTCTAACACTCTGGCTGCCTTTCTTCTCATCTGTGCGATGTCAGCACGTAAAAGAGAGGGTCAGGGATGCGTTACTTATGCAATCCTTAGCAAACCCTCCCCCCTAGAAGATGCTCGGGCTTATCCTCCCCCTCCCTTCCCGCAAGTCCCCTGCCAAAAACAACCCCTGCTTTATAGTGAAGGCTGATGTTGGAAGAAATCATTAAAAAAACCCCCAAAAAATAAAACCAAAAAAGTCGTTTGCCTAGCAGGTCGGTCTCCAGGCAGGAAGGAGAAGATGTGGGGAGAGGGGGAGGGGGTCCCAGTCGGGCGGTCCGTGCTGAAGGGAGGCGAAGGGCAGCTTACATCATCCCCAACTGTAGCAGCGAATTGGCATACATCATTGGCTTGACATTTGGATGAGGCTGTGAAAGAAGGAGACACCTGGTCCATAAAGGCACCTGATCTTCAATGACCACCTTGCCCAGGTGGGAAGGCAGTAGCAGAGAGAGGGGAAGCTGCAGCAATGCAGGGTGGGGGGGGCACTCAGGGGACCACTCATGCCCGTGGGGATAACCAACTCACCACTGCTGTGAACTGGTGAAATTCTGGCCGCAAGTCTGAGCCTTTCAAGTGGATGTAGGAACCTTTATTGCCCATCTGATCGCTGGAAAGAGAATTCCAAAGAGGAAGGAAAGAGGTGGTTAGAGCGTTTCTCAAGCACGGAGGAGGAGCAGGGAGGCAAACCACAAGAAGGGGTCTTGGGACGAACGGCATAAATAGGGTTGCTGAGTTCGCAAACTGATCTCCACTTTTTAGGACTCGCTCTCAGAGTAACCCCTGCTATCTTTCTGCCTCCTCCTCCAACATTACGGATGTGAGATTCTCATCTTTTGACACTGAACCTATTTAGAGTTTTCAAGTTTGCCACTGGGCCACCCAACGCCTGTTCTCCCACTTCACTGTGCCCTCCCTCCTGGTCTCGTGGTCGATCCACGGGTGAGAGGTCACAGCCCCCCCCGCTTTTGAAATAAATGTTGGTGTGAGAATCCCATGCATTCCTTACAGTGTGTCAAAGCCGTCGTTTTCAAGAATGGGAAGGCCGTTTACACCAACAACAGTCTCTGACTAGCAGCTGCCAGACACAAACAAGAATTCTGTGAGATTCTGGAGGGAGGAGACATCTTTCAGACGAGGCCCCGTAGAAGGCAGAAAACCTGCACCTGGCCTGTACCCCTCCAAAGTACACAAACGAAGGCCTACGTTCCCTGCACGGAGAGAACTAGCACGTTAGGCTGGAGGTCTAAGCCTCACCTTTTCCTTCGATAGGATAGTTTTCCACATGAAAGGAATTTGTACGTGTGTGCACAGAGGAGAGTTTGTTCACAAGTGGAACTATACCTAGACTCCAAGTAGACACTGCCAGGGAAAGAGCCCCCTTAGCGTGGCCACGTCCGCCCAGGAATGACCAGAAACTAAAAAGAGACACCAACCGCCATCTCCAACCGTACTGGTCAGCCCTCTTGGATGAAACAGGCCTTTTCCAAAGCAGAGCTCCAGGCCCTCCTTCCCTGGTCAGCTCTCAACACCCAGGCGGGACACAACCTTGCAGAGCACATGCGCTCACCAGTAGTTGGGGGCTGAGAAGACGGTGATGCACTTGCCGTCGTGGGCCACCTCATACCCCTCCGGTTTGACCTCGTGGCTGCGGATGATGTAGTCTAACTGGTTACGCTCCAGGAAGCTTTTGGTGACATCCGGCCCGAACTGGCAGCTCACGCCACGCTTGCTGACAGACCGGCCGTTCTGGATGAGGAAAAGGAGGAGCACAACTTCTTGTCAAAGACTGTCTGTGTTATCAGCATTTGGGACAGGAATCGGCTTGCCTTGTCCTTGTATACGACAGCCTTGACTCCGGCGGCATTTTCAGCGCCAGCATCCCTCTCTTGAAGGACTATTGGGTGGGAAAGCGGGAAGAGACACGGGACTTCCGGGCTGAACGTAAGAAGCAACCTCGCGGGTTCCTGCCTGCATCTCCCCCTAAAAAAACTCCCAAGGATACGAGCACACTGGCACCCGAGTTTGTATTTTGGCGATCCACATCAGGATGTGGTCAAGCTAATCTGCAAGAGTCAACTGGGAACTATTTTCCCATGTAAGTGATTTCTTATTGAGTGTCTGTTCTGATGACAACGCAGTATGGCCGAGATTACACAGGTGGGTTGGGAGTGGACGTTTCCTCCAGGGACAGTCAGATTTTTACGGTCAAGAGGTGAGCTACAGCAGTCTTAGAATTAAAAAAAAATCTGTCTTAGGAAAGTATATGTGCCAAAGGAGGGAAGGAAGGAAGTAAGGAAGGGAGTGCCCAGAATACAACTAACACCAAGCAGCTGACCCAAAACTTTTTTAGCAGGCAGGACACTGCAACAAGACGCACCTGGGGCTGAGGATCCGACCAGAGTAAGTCGCACATCGGCCCTGCCAATGGAAGGAGAAATGTTATCTGAAAAGGGGAAGGGGGCTGGTGCTGTGTACACCCCCTGCCCCTCCCCTTAATATTGGCATCCTGCTTTCAAGAGGCTTAAATGTTCAGCGTTAACATCCAGGCCTCCTGCCCACACCAGCGTGCGCTTTTTTCTACAGGCTCCGTTCCTCCGTCTTCGACACACAGATATTTAACATACAAAACTGGGACAAGATTCCCCAGTCACCTCGCTGTGCTCCCGGTACAGCAGCACAGCCCTACTGGGAACACACCCTGCCAACCCGCACCCAGCCAGCAGCTCTGGAAGCCCCCCCCCCCACCTCCCATACACACACCTGAATCTGGAGGCTGCCGATTCCTTTCAATCTTCCTGATATCATCTAGCGTCACCCCGTCTTCGCTGAAGAGCCCTCCGTGCATTATCTGTTGGGAAGGGAAAGAGCACAGGAGAGGGTCACCCAGGGCAAAACCCCCACGTGTGCGTATGTCCGCAGCTAGCTCACTCGTTCCCGTCCTCCCCAAATGCCACGCCCTTACCAATATTTTGCCGTTGATGCACTGGGCTAGAGGAAGCCACTCAAACACCTCGCTGAACAGCTCGAACATCTGGGCTGTATATTTGGCTTTGACTTCCCCCTCGAACCCGTAGATCTGATTCATATTGTCTGTTTCATGGTTCCCTGGAGGGCAGGAAGGAAGACACGGGCAGGAGAAACATTTTCAGGGGTGCCACTGAACACATGCCCATGTCCCTTGCAAAAGCACAGAGGAGCCCCACGTTTCTAGGCTGTGTGACGCAGCTGCCTTGGGGGGACATGTCCCTGAACTGTGCCAGCACTTGGCTCCCAAGCAGTAAGAGGAAAACATGCCAAAACGTGCTCCACATTGAGCCCGACCGTGAGCACAGCGGTGCTCAAACTTCTTTAAAGGGGGCAGCTTCTAAAGCTATTCTGCTCTGCAGGACCCACTCGCAAAGTAAACCCACGCGACTGCCTTCCTTCCCAACGTAAAATGCAGGAATCTCATCATTGGTTGACGAGAACCAGTCTCTCTTTTCTTTCGCCCGTTTAGCACTGAGAAATACAGAGCTCGACAGAGCATGCCTCAGCCATTTGGCCGCTGATGCGGCAGGAAAGCCACGTACAAGGTATTGGTTATTGCTCAGTTCAAGGTATTGGTACAAAGCTCTTCACGGCCTTGGTCCAGCATACCTATGGGACCGCCTCCCTCCCTATGTTCCTCCACGGCAGCTTTGCTCATCCTAACAGGGTCTCCTGCAGGTGCTACCCTGCACATGGGCGAAATCAACAGCAGCCCGTACATGGGCTTTCTCTGTGGTGGCCCCTACCTGATGGAACGGCCTGCCTGAGGAGGTCAGCAGAGCCGCTACTCTCCTAGCTTCCCACAAACAATGCAAAACAAGAATTATTCAAAAAGGCTTTTGCATTGTAGGGAGGGGGGGGGGTCTCAGATACTTCACTAATGAGTTAGGGACCATAGACTTCACCACTATGTTGCCTTACGTACTATCTGTTGCTTTAAATATGTGTTCCTATGAGCTACCTGTGCTTCACGTGGTCTAGTGTCAGTCCTAGAATTGTTTATGTTCTGTTTCAGCATGTTTTCAACTCTGTATGGGATTCCTGCTAACGCTGTGTCTTTGTAAACGTGTATTTATTTGCCCTATGGCATTGTCCTTGATACTGACTCCTTGAAACGTCCTTGATACTGACTCTACTAACCTCACACTGTGTAATCCACCTTGAGTCTCAGTGAGGAAGGCGGACTATAAATAACATCAATAAATAAAATAAAAGTTTGCCATCTACCCTCCCCACGCCTTGCTTCCTTTCCTTTCCTGGCCTGCCTCCTTCCTCCTCCCCACTCCTTGCTTTGAAGCCCACCTGGGAAGGGAATTGTGGGGGGAATGCTTAAGGACTATTGCAACAGTTCACTGATCCCGAGATCCTTCAGGCTGTTCAGGGAAGGGGGCACTTACCACGCAGTAGGTGGAAATGGTCCGGATATAGCAGCTTAAAACCAAAGAGCGTTAATATTACTTCCACGGAGAAGGAGCCACGGTCCACAAAGTCCCCGTTAAATATCTGCAGAAGGGATGTCTGGGCTCAGGAAAAAAGAGGCAGGCTGGACTGCTGCTATTCGGCATGACCGGAGAGAGTCCCCACCCCCTGTAATAACCTGAAATTTCAGTTGTTTTTAAAAAGGAAAGATTGTATGTATCGAGGTGCTGTTCCTCGGGGTCGTGGCCTGTCAAGTTAACACCAGGGCTCAGCCAACCATGAGGTTCTGAGTGCAACTTCGGACCACCAGGAATGGAATTTCTTCATCTTGCCCACTTCACTCAGACAAACAAGAGCCAACCGCTGCCCACACGGGAGACCCCCAGTTCCTTGCCTCTGGCCTCAGCTAGCCGGCCTCCTGGGCCCGAGCTTCAAGGCAAAGGGAGCAAATGATGTACCTTGGGAGCGGATCCATCAATACATCAGCCACAGCTGCTCTTTCTGTCCCAGGGCCACCTCCTTTTCCCCTTAAAAGGGGCTTATCGGAATTCCCCTTCCATCCAAGAGACAGAGCAACAGAGGCCACAGCACCCTAAAATGATGCGCTGAGAAAGGATACGTATGGATTTGTGTCCGACGGCAGCCCGTTCAACTCAAATATGTTCAGGAGATCGTAGTACTGGCCGTGAGTGTCTCCGCATACAGTTACTTTCTCTGTCTGGAACGAAGAAGGAGCAGAAGAGAGACAGATGGCAGAAAGAGACTGAGGAAGGGGAAGGCAAAACGCTATGCCACTGACACTTAATACTCCCCCCAGAAACGCAGGGAAAGGGGCCGGACAACAGGCGAAGGCTCAGAATCACCCAGAAAGCTGCACATCTGGGATACTGGAGAGGGGGCAAGAGGACAGAAGCAACTTTAACAGCTGCCACTTTAACAGTTGTGGCAGTTCCCCCAGGGAACGGTTTCTTCCGAGAGGGTGCTAAAAAGGGGCCAAAGTAACAGCTCCAAGACAGAGCACCAGCTTTGCATGCAGAACGTCTTGGTATCACCACGCAGCATCTCCAGTTAAAGGCACCTGGAAAGACCTCTCTCTGGAAGAGACTCTGGAGGGCTGCGGCCAGTCAGAGAAGACAACGCAGAGCTGTGAGTCTGGCTGGCTGGCGGGATAAAGTCTGCATTATACATTCACGTGCATGCAGAGAGGGAGCCTTCCCTTGCTCATAAAATTTGCATCCTGAGTGTTGCTGAGAAACCATGACGGTTAAAAGATACACTGAACAGGCAAGCTCGTGCTGCTGACACGGCTCATGGAAAAAGCAGTGGGTCACCATAAAGTATGCGCTTTTGTGGGGGGAGGGGGGCACCACTTGGCACCAGACAGAAGAGAAAGAACAGGAAGACCTGAAGTTTGCCATTTTCACACCTTAGGAAGACTTCGGTTCTATGGTGCAGGCAAACACCTTTAAAACACAAGCCACGTTCGGGGAGAGATGGGAAGGGAGTGCCCCACCTGCCTCATCCCCAAACTCAAAGGCTGAGCACAAAGAGAGAAGTGTACCTCTTTTAATGTAGTTTCTACTAAGGTAGGGAGTTTCGATAGCACCTCTTTCACCTGCACCAAGATCTGCGAGAAATTAGAGTGGGGGGGGGGAATTAAACACAGAAAACCAGCAGAAATTCTAGCAGTTGGATCAACTTAAGATTCTCGAAGGCATTTACAAGCCTCTATTTCAGTAACGTTTTAAAAGAAAAATTTATAGTATTCGTGATCTCAGATCATAAGAAAGAAAAGAAGTCCCAAAAGACAGACAGACAGGTTCGAATTGTGCTTTATAGCTTAGAAACCATGGAGGTCCCAAGGTGCAGGTCCCCAGGGGCAGGAAACCTCCAGAGATCCTTCTCTGCTCCCATGGCTCTCGGCCCTGACCGCGCTGCTGGGATATGCAATCTCCATCAGATGCAACTTTAATTACAGATCAGACGCAACATTAGCTGCCTTTTGCTTAAATTATTTAAGACAGCTCCAAAGGCCTCGGCCAATTTTAGATCACAGCCCGGGAGTCGATTTGTGTCCTTAGCCCTGTCTGCAGCGCAGGTGAGACAGGCAGGCTAAGGCGGCACTGATTCTGCGTCGACTCCTTGCCCCACTCTACTGCTGTAGCTCTGAGGGCCGTTCGCAGGGCTTGGGGAGGGTTACCTGATAGGCACATTTCCTATGCAGCTTCTTCTGGTCCTTGTACCACTGCATCAACTCCTTCATGAATGCAAGCGTCACCTTCCCGTCCTCCAGCTTCGGGCCGCTGTACTCGTCTTCAATGGCTGCAAAGAGCAGGAAGAGGAAGAGGAGGTTTAACATTAGGCAAGGGTGGATTGAGGCCCAGGAGCACGCCAAGTTCATCGGCTCCCGTGGCAGTGCCAGGACCGATGAGGCTCGGCTCAGCTCTCTTTTGCAAAGCACCACCAAGAGCTTCCCCAGAAAGTTAAATGGCCAATCTACCCTCAGTGGTGGGCGGGCTCAACAAGCAGCATACATCTGACAGAGGCGAAGCCAGCCTCCGTTCTAAGGTCCCACCATTTGACAGGCAAACAGCTGCCCAGGTAATGACCAAAGAGGGAGAGTTACGGCCAAACACCGTAGTGACAAAAAAGAAAAACACCACCGTAACAATCTAACTGCTTGCACTCTTTACTCTCGGTTCCACTTTTTAAACAAACCAATAGAATATATAGCCACTTGTCAAATGCCTCTTCATATGCAAGTTGGGTAACAACACTCTTCCAGATACGCAGTCATAAGAGGATCACCCGTATTATAATCCTTAAGTAGATACAATTCTATTAATTTATTTTTGGAATGATGAATTTCTCCTATATGAAAAATAAATTACTGGACTCTTGCAAGTGGATAACTTGAATTGCTGCTATATGCCAATAAAGGCTAACTTGAACTCGAATTACTGGACTGATTAAAAGAATTATATTCTATTGGTTTGTTTAAAAAGTGGAGCCGAGAGAAAAGATTGCAAGCAGTTTGACTGTTACGGCGGTTTTTCTTTTTTTCACTAGACAGGTGATGACCACAGCAGGAAGGAAGGTGGTCCCTCGCCAGTCCCGGCCTTTGCATTTCCGAGGAGAGTTGAGCACATTAATGCCCTCTTTCCATTGACTTCAGGAGAGGATGAGACCGAGGTCGGATTACATCCAAAAAGTATGCTCTTAAATATCCTACCAATTAATGTGAGAAAAGAACAGGGAGATCTTTTCCATTTACATGGTGACGGCAGCAAGGGTATTATAAGCAGCAAAATGGAAAACAGATTATCTGTCCTGATGTGTTAGAGTGGAGAGATAAGATTTATGAATACGCATCAATGGCTAAACTGACTACCTATCTACGTAACAGACCGATGGCTGGATTTTGGGGGAAATGGAAGGACTTCTTTGATTACTTAGGCAGAAATTAACTGATATAGAAGTTTGCATAACTAAAACTAACCAAGAAGAGGGAAGGAGAATTATGATGCATCTGGGTTAGGTATGATAAACTTAGAATGTTTTTGTTTACTAGGTCAATGTAAGTTTCAATGTACCATTTGTTTAACTCTCAAAACTATTCTACATATATTGTTTATATAGGAGTGTATAAGTCTCAACAATTTCCAATCTAGTACCTATATAATCTTTTATTACGCACTTATTTTCATATTTCTTTTTTAAATGAAATCTTTTTAAAAAGAGAGACCGAGGCTCAAGCCCTTCCTCCTCAAATAAATGAGCCTCGCCCTTCTACTCCAATACAAAGAAGGAAAAGGAATCTTCCCTGCAGTGATCTACTGAACTTTCCAAGCGCCTTTGAGAAGTACGATCCAAATCAACTCACCCACATCAAAAGGGCCTCGTCGTTAATTTATCTGAACTGAGAACACGCCCTGTGACAACACAATGGTTGCAAGTTTTGGGGCAGGCACCGCATCAAACAAGCAGGCTTTTAGGGGAGTTTGTCTCCTATTACCAAACCCCGATAACTCCCACGGCATCCCAGAACAGAAGTCTACTAAAATAGAATGGACAAATCTTTTCTTGGGGGAGACAGCACATATTATTATTGTATTATTTATCATTATTAATTTATTTATAGCCTGGCCTTTCTCACTGAGACTCAAGGTGCAAGGGAAATACAATATAATCAACAGCTCAGACGTTCACTGAGCAAACTACAGACGTGAAAGAGAGGCAACAGGGAACGGTAGCAGAAAATCTGAAACAAATATAAAGCTGAGGATAGAGATGAAATCTTTCTGAAACAAAGCATAACTCGTTAACACGGCATGTTTAGCAACGTGGAACCTCCCTAGTAGGAGCATATCTACATCAGCAGACATTACCCAATGGCATAGCCTACAATCCTGTATTAACTACAGGACCGGACTGTTCTTACAAAGAGTTTGGGAGCCCTGCCAGGACACTGTTCCCATCACTGCAGAGCTCGCAGCTGCCTTCTGTTAATTTGAACCGCCGGCCTGGAGGCACAGCCATTCCCTCCCCTGCCTCCTCTCTGCTGCTTTATTTGAGCATGTCGTGGCTGCAGTGAGGCAAAGGGGAGCTGTTTGCAGAAATTTTAAATACAGAATTCATGGCTTCCCTGGGCCGCAGGTTGCAAATGTCTAGCTGCTCAGCCAGGACACTGGGATTAAAGGCCTTGCCCGTTCCAGCAGCTGGCCCCATTGTTAACACCGGTCTATTTATTTTTACTGATGAAGCCTCTCCACGCCAGGATCTATTTATGATCTGAGATCCTGATCTATTTTTGGCCACGGCAGGAAACCTTGGTGCAGCCGCTTGCGCGTAACGGCACGAGTCACAGGGCCAAGGGTGGCGGGGCTCCCTGGCAAGGGAAGGATGCTGCGCTGGGCCGCAGGTGCCACCCGAACAAGGCCTCCCAGCCCATGCCGGGGGCAGCCCCAAGTGACGCAAGGCCGCCTGAGCTTGAAGCAGCCACCTTAACCCAGGGAGGTTCATGTCCCACAGAAGCAGGAGGCCTCTCCTCCTTGGCTTTGTCGCTTCATTTACAGCTCCCCGAGTGCCCCTTGTTTCTGGGCATTTTTCCTATTCCCTATTTTTTAAAAATGATTTACTAAACTCACACCAGACCCTTAACAAGGGGCTTGCAGCCCAGGTCTGATCAGAGCCACACCTGAGCTTCAGCAACACTCTGACATCAAGTGCACCCAAACCACTCCATGCAACCCCCCTCCCCTTTGTTTTTGATTCAGAGGGCTCAAATCTCATGTTCCAGAGCCAGAGGGGGGGGGTCCCCCAGAAGCTTAACAGGGGTTCCTCAATGCAACAATCTGCAACATCAGGGAAATATTCCGGAAAGGTGTCTTGCGCACTCCAGCTTAAACTCCCAAGCACCAATAGCAGTCAAGGGAGCATGGAATATGTTCTGTAGCACATGCTCAGTTTCTGCAGGTGGCACTGAGGCCCAGTGCCCTGTGAGCTTGAATTCGTGCCCTAGAATAAGCCCCGGGATCCTCTGCAGCAGGGAGGAGTTCCACAGAGGGCAATTCCTTTCGCAGACAAGCCAGCATGGAAAGGCTTCCCTGAAACAGAGGATGTTTTGATGCACTATTCTGAAGTGCATGCGCTACAAGAGTGCCAATCTGAGCCAATCGAGAATCTCACACAAAGCTGAATTTGCAGCTCCTGTCACAGTCTCAGGCACAGGCCCTGCCCCCACCCCCAGCACAGGCACAGGCCCTGCCCCCCCCCACCCCTGGCACATTCCCTGCCCCCACCTCACCCCTGGCCCAGGCCCTGCCCCCACTCACTCATGCTTTCTATGTCCAAGGAGTCGACCACAGACCGCTTGTGCTCCTCACTGGCAATGGCCCGCTCAAATGCCTTCTGCTTCACAATCTTGTTGCACTCCTGGTATTTCATCTTGGCATCCTTATCGTTAGGCTTCACCTTGACAACCTGGGCAGAGGGGGAAAGGGAAGCACGGCCCTTGAGAAGTCGCACTCTGTAGCCCAGTAGCACCTTTAAGACTAACCAGCTTTATCATAGCATAAGCTTTCGAGAGCCGCAGCTCTCTTCGTCAGATGCATCGTCAGCTTTCGAGAACCACAGACGCATCTGACGAAGAGAGCTGCGGCTCTCTAATGCTGTCGATGCATCTGACGAAGAGAGCTGTGGCTCTCAATAGCTTATGCTATAATAAAGTTGGTTAGTCCTAAAGGTGCTACTGGACTCTTACTATGTTGCAACTACATACTAACATGGCTAACGCCTCTGGATCTATGACTCTGCAGCCCGTTGCTCTGATTTTTTTTTTTAAGGCGGGGAGTAAATAAACAAAAAAAACCCTCCTTTCTTGCAAAACAACATGTTCTATCCTCTAGCTTGGTGCTCTTTTCATCTCTCTCTGACTGCAACCAGTGCTCTACAAACATCACCAATGACAATTTCCCCACAATTCCCAGCCCATGTATTGCTCTTCTGAATTAAGGGGTCCTTCCGCAATTTCATTGTGGTTTTGAGAGTGCAAGAAAAAGCAAAAGTCCCTTGAACTGCTCCGAAGAGCCTCCTGCTGTTTGCCTCCTAAAAAGCCCAGTGCAAAGGAAAAAAACGCCCCGCACTTGGCACAAAAATCCGTTATACAAACAAGAGGGAGTGGCATGCACAGCAGCTACAGTTAATGGCGGGGGGGGGGGGGGCGTTATGCGAAGCCTAACGCATACACTTCTCCAAGGAGAGATCTAAAGGTGAATTTCTTCTTTGCTATTTAACGAAGCACCTGGGGACAGCCCCCTCCCAACAAAAACCCCTCTCTGCTGCCCTTCCCCACTTGCCGTCTCATAGTCCCGCAAGGCTGCCTTGAACTTCCCCAGAGCCATGTTGCTGGTGGCCCGTCTGTAATAGCCTTTGATGTACTTCTTGTCCAACTCGATGGCCTTGGTGGCATCGGCCAAGGCGTAGCCGTAGCATTCCGTCCGCAGATAGGCCAGGCTCCGGTTGCCATAATAGATGGCGTTGGTGGGATTGAGTTCGATAGCCTGGGTGTAATACTTCACTGCGTTCTCATAGTCCTTTCCTAGGGGTGGGAGGGAAGAGAAGGGCTTTTATTAAGGAGCGAAAGCAGCGAATCAACACATGAAAATAGCCCACAGTTGTAATTAAACAGAAGCTGTGTTCACACAAGATAAGCAGGGCTCTTTTTCAGCTGGAATGCAGCGGAACGGAGTTCCGGCACCTCTTGAAAATGGTCACATGGCCAGTGGCCCCGCCCCCTGATCTCCAGACAGAAGGGTGTTTAGATTGCCCTCCGCGCCACCTGGCGCGGAGGGCAATCTAAACTCCTCTCTGTCTGGAGATCAGGGGGCGGGGCCACTGGCCATGTGACCATTTTCGCTGAGGGCAATTTAAACTTTTAAAAAACTCCCCCCTTGTTCCAGCTGGCCCAAAGTGACGTCATTGTGCGGTCCTTCTAAGTTCCACCACCTCTTTTCCTAGAAAAAAAGCCCTGAAGATAATCATCGCAAGGTCCTCCAACAGAAGGTGTTCTAATGCTTACCCAGAGAAGTTCCTCCCCTAAGGTCCCTGGCAGGGCCTCTGGCAATCGCCTCTGCCTCCAGTTCAGATGAATCAGCCTTGCTCTGAGGCCATGTCAGTCTTCCAAAACTACTTTTAAAGCGGTTTTCGAGGTCCACCAGACCAGGAAAAAAATTAGCTGCGTCCTCCTGCCAGGCAGCCACAAAACAGCAGCTCTTTCCCGTACTTTTAATGGCCGCTTATGCATGAAGTGGGAATTCTGATTCACCCAGGGAATTTAAACAAGGACCCCTGGCAGCAAATCGAGAGCAATTAGCAGAAAGTACAAGTTGTGAGTTTACATACGTAGCATCAGTGAGGGACAGAAGCTAAGAGCGCATGAAGGGGCTGCTCGACGGAAACGACTGTTTATGCGAGCATGACGCAAATCACCTCAGATCATATACAGAAGTGGAAACAGATGCAGCTTCTCAGGAACAGAAAAATGCACTTTTTGTATATGCAAGATTCCTCTCCTCACCCCATAATGAGTCCATAAGATCAAGGATTAAGTGCAATCTTCTAAGAGGCTGTAAACCCTCCTGAGTCAGGGCCACAAGCCAACATTGCCAGGCATTACAGGACAGAAGCGCTCTGGGAGCTGACAGCAGCGCTTCCAAAGGCAGCAGAGAGTCCGAGGCCTGAACTCTTTAATTATAGACTTCGTTGTAACATGGCCTGAGGGCACGACTAAAAGGTAAGCCTGGTAATTGCACAAAGGCCTCCCAGAGCCACCTGAAAACACTCGCTTTCAAGGGTGATGCTGGAGAAGATTTTGAAGGCCATCTTTCAGCTACCTGGCCCGGGTAGGTAAGCCAATGAGTCATATGTCCCAAGGACCAGAGCTGCCCGGGGCCTACTTGGAAGGAACCCGTAACACAGAAAAAGGCGGCAAAGCAACAAAACTTCACTTATCAGGCATTGCTCAAGAACACAGGCCGCTGCCTTATCCAGAGACAGGCCATTGATCTATCAAGATCAGCATAGTATATACTCTGCCTGCCAGCAATTCTTCAGACAGAGGAAGATCTTTCTCATCACCTGTTACCTGGTCCTTTTTTAAGTGGAGGCACCAAGGACTGAACACGGGACCCTTGAAACATAGATTCCCTGACACTAAGTCAGAGTCTCTTCTTCAAGGCAGCTGGCATTTCCTGGACTTCTTAGAAGGGGTATACAAATGATCTGCGTACAATTGTTTCCAATTTTATTTAGCCCTCTTAAGAAAGCAACTGAAAAGGAACTCTGTGAAATCAGCCACTAAGACTCCAGGCACCAAGAAATTGCAGCAGATTTGACACATAATAAGTTCTGGAAGCCTGCCGCTTGCAGCGACAGGGACAGACAGCCTGCATAGTATACCACACCTAGAGTGTTGGACATGTACCAAAGATACCCAGGTTCAAATCCTCACTCTGCCAGGGAACGGAGTGGCCAACTACTCTCTCGCAAGGGAGAGGATAAAATGGGAGGCAAAAACTGACAGCACAATCCTAAACTGTTTTACACCCTCCTAAGTCTATTGAAACCAATGGGCTTAGAAGAGAGTAACTCTGCTTAGGACTGCGCTGCAAGTTTCCAAAGTTCATTAAAGAAAGAGCAGGATGAAAAAGTATAGCTAGGCAGGTTATAGTCACACCACCGCCAGGCATTACAATCCGTTTGAATAACACACCAGCAAACAGTCAGCACTCTCCACTTCCCCAGAATTTTGTGCGGATGACACAGAGCTAGCTGCAGGCTGAATGGACACGTGTCCCAAGGTGGGAGTCTAGCTGAGCGCACTGAACAAGTCAAGGAAGCACCTGCGGGGCCCTAAAGCAACAGCTGACCTCCAGCTCATTCAGAGTTTCCCACCCAGCCAAGCCCCTGAGCATCACTTATACCAAGCAGTCAGAATCATGGATCTTATACCATAGATCTTCAGCCAACATGGGGCAAAGGCGCTGTGGTGGGTCACAACACAGAGCCCCAAAGGGTCAGGAGGCCGGGCCCTCTAGAGTAGCTTCTTGGAGGGACCTGCTATTAGCACACATGGTCAGAGAGCATGCCCCCAGCTGCTCCTTGCCTGCATACCGGCAAAGGCTCCAACTTCTGGCTTGGTGCTCACTAAAGTACCTTGACTTGCACCTCCAGGCCCTCCTGGTTTGTTGGAGGGCACGGGTCCTCTTCCTGTCCTCGAGATATCACATACTTGCAGGTGAGAGGGCCCCAAGCTGCTGACCCCCCAGCGTTAAAGGTGGGCCTGAAAAGCCTTTAGAGGGCCCTGCCTGCCTTAGAACCCCCACCCCCAGAGAAAGGTGTGCATGCTCTTCCCAGGTAACCTTTCCCAGGGCGCTGCAATCAGGAGGCTACGCCTTCCTAGCAAGCCCCCTTTGCCCATTGGCTGCATTCTTCCCACCAATAAGACACTTCCTCACTGGCTCTTCCACTGGGGTCTCTCCTCTCCCCAATTCTACACTTCTTCATCAGCAACTGAAGCCCTCTCTTCAAGCAGGACCCCTCCTCCTCAGGTTGCCAACCTCCAGGTGGTGGCTGGAGACCTCCCAGAAATGCAACTGATCTCCCGGCCACAGAGAACAGTTCCCCTGGAGAAAATGGATGACTGGGAGGGTGGATTGTATGGCATCATACCCCACTGAGGTCCTTCTCCCGTCCAAACTCTCCCCAGGGAGTACCCCCCCTAAATCTCCAGGAATTTCCTAACCTGGAGCTGGCAACCTCCCCCTTCCTCCTCCACCCCTTTGGGGCCCAGAAGACCAACTTTCTCCCCCCCCCCCTCCTTGCCCCAACACAGAAGCCCCTCCCTCAAGAAGCCCCTTCTTCCTCCCCATTGGCTGCCTCCGGGGGCGCCCCCTCCTCATTGGCCCCTCCCGGGGAAGCCCCTCCTCCTCGCTTGGCCCCGCCCCTCCCGCCTCTGCCTCAGGTTCTACCTTTGAAGAAGTCGTTCGCCTGCGTCTTGAGAGCCTCGGCGCGGTCCAGCGACCCCGACTCGCCCTCCTGCGGCGGCCGCCCGGGGCTTCCGCTGCTCTCCGCCCGCTCTCCCTCCGCCATTGCCGCCGGGCCGTAAAGCGAGCTGCCCTGACGAGCAGCGAAGGGGGGACCGCAAAGGAAAGGGGGGATCCAGGAGCCGTCGAGCGCGGACGTCGCAAAGGCCACCTAGCGGGAAAAAGCGGGGGGGCGGAGTCAGTGGAGGAGGAGGGTTAAAAAAGGGCTCGCGCCGCTGCGCATGTGCAGTAGAGACGCCGAGTGGCATCTTGGTGGTTCCCCTACGCAAGTGGGGGAGGCGGGGCCAAAAGAGAGGCTCCGGCCAATCAGCGGAGAAGGGGATTCCTCTTGGGAGGCAAAATCAAAAAGAGTCCAGTAGCACCTTTAAGACTAACCAATTATAAAATTGGTTAGTCTTAAAGGTGCTACTGGACTCTTTTTGATTTTGCTACTACAGACTAACACGGCTAACTCCTCAGGATCTATGCTCTTGGGAGGCGGAGAGGAGCGGCCCTCGAGGGGGCGAAACCTTCACTGTGGACTTTGTGCGATTGGCCAAAACGGGCTCGAGGAAATGCGATTGGCTGCTTTAGGATGTGCCGGCGCGCGGAGAGAGGGTGAAATCTGATTGGTCCTGCGCCGGGCAGGGAGGTGATTGGTCCAGGCTTATTCGCGGGTTGTGGCGTAGCAGCTGTGGTGGCGGGATCCTCTGCGGTGCTCATTTGCATAGAATGCAATTAAAGATCGTGGTCGCCTGGCAACGTGCATGGATGCGTGCATTTCTGGATACTCTTTTTGTAATATTACATCCATTAATAATTATATATTCTCTCCTTTAGGATACTCAGTTCTTAATAAAACAATAGTAAATTAATATGCACCATCTTTAATCCTTTCTGTGTTACTGTATATGATATACTGACAATGATTATTTGTGTTATTTATAGTCTGCTTTTGTGTTATTTATAGTCTGCTTTGTGATGATTTGTGTTATTTATAGTCTGCTTTTCTTACTGAGACTCAAGGCAGATTGCAGCTGGTGAGTCAGTACAGTCAATTTCAAGCATATTTCAATAAACAATGTGATAGAGTATATAAGTGCACATTCTGCAAAGCTTTACAACTAGCAAGTCTCTTCATATACAGTTGAAGAAATGCTAAAACAGCATAAGCAATTCTGACATATTAAACAACTGATAAACTATCCAGTAGTAGAAAAGAACAAGAGTCCAGTAGCACCTAGAAGACTAACAAAATTTGTGGTTGGGGTATGAGCTTTCATGAGCTACAGCTCACTTCTTCAGATACAGCTAGACTGTGAGTCCATCTGTCCGTTTATCTTCCAGAGAGAAGTGATTTCAGATGCCAAATGACAATAGCAAGTAAATTACAATAGTTGATGAATGATGATAGCAGGCATGATTGGATTAGGTGGGATATGCAGAGGGGTAGTAAGTGTGGGGAAACCAGCATTCGTAATGAGACAGGAAGCCTAGATCTTAATTCAATCCAGGTGGATGCATTGTCTTGAACTTTGTTATCAATTGCAATTCAGCAGTCTCTCTGATCTCATTTTGAAATTCCTCTGCAGAATAACTGCTACTTTTAGGTCAGCAACTGAATGTCCTGGAAGGTTAAAATGTTACCCCACTGGTCTTTGAATGTTTTGGTTTCTGATGTCAGACTTATGTCCATTAATTCTTTGACAAAGGGACTGGCCAGTTTGTAGAGGGTGGAAGGGCATTGCTGACAGGTGATGGCATAAATCACATCCAGTAGGATCATCTGTACAGCAACAGACAGTACACAGTAGTAAAGTCTGTGGTCTCTATCCCTTTACTGATGCATTCCTTTGAGACCACTTCTTTACAGTGCAGGCCTCCTATCTGGATAAAAAGCCCGCTGGAATAATTCGGTTCTGCATCGTTTGCAGATATCCAGGAGAGTGGGAGCTTTCCTGACATCTTCAAGTAGACCATTCCTTAGAGTGGAGGCCACCACAGAGAATGCTCATGAATGGGCAGCTGTTGTCTTTGCCCATGTGCAAGGTGGCTCCCACAGAAGGCCCTGTTCAGATGAGCAAAGCTGCCATGGTAGAACGTACAGAGCGAGGTGGTCCCATAGATATGCCAGACCAAGGCCATGAAGAGCTTCGTTTGTGATAGCCTATACCTTGAATTGAGCCCAGTAACTGATAGGCAGCCAATGGAGTGATTCCAGAATGGGAATAATATTCATTCTCCTCATAATTCCTGATAATAAACGGGCTGCAGCATTCTGCACCAACTGGAGTCTCCGAGTTAACTTAGAGGGGAGACCTACATACAGCGCATTACAGTAGTCAAGTCTCAATGTTATTCATGCTAGAGCAACAAGAGAATACTGTCAAAACTTGCCCCGAGATAACTCAGAGCACGGGGCTTTCAATGGCAGTAAAACCCATCATTAAAAACTCCATGAAAGCCAGACCATTCTAAGAGCTTCCTTAGTTGGCAAAAACACAAGACTAGCCAATATCACACTGGCCAAATCATGCTCTCAACAGACACACAAACCCCAGTTTCTACTCATTTTAAATCTTTGCACATTTACATTTATGGACCCTCTTACATTATTTATTGCAATGTCTTTAAAATTGACTGTGGACTCTCACTGTAATCCGCCTTGAGCCTCAGTGAGAAAAGAGGACTATAAATAACAATAAATAAAATTAAAAAACCTGAATTCAGGAAAAAGTTTCTTCTGGTGCCTGAAAGTACCCAAGTGCCAGGCAAGCAACTGTGAGGAAAGAGTTTTGCAAAACCATGGGGCCGCTGCAGTAAAGGCTCTGTCCCCAGGAATGACCTACAGGTCATATACATAGTTATACATTGGGGCTTGGCTCCTTGTTTGGGATTGAATAACAGGGTCAAGGGGCAAAGTATTTTTAAAAAAGATAATGTTATGGGGTTGTATACAAAAACATTTCTGATTGTTATTGAATTCCCTTATTTGATAAAGATGGCTTGGGAATGAAGTGATGGTTAATCTTTTTTCTAATGATAACTGTTGTGTTGGGTAAATGTGGTTTTGCACTATTCTAATGTTTTAAAGCCACGATAAACAAAGTATGGAGGGGTGGGGGGAATGAGCCTGCCTTGGGAAAGTTAGACTCACACATGGGCTGCAAACAAACCAGTATATTGATTTGAACTATTTCTGCTCCTCTTTTTCTCACTCTTCTAAGCAATTAATAAAAATGTAAACACGGTTAATAAAAGGGAATCATTAATAAATCTGAATGTCTTTTCTCTTTTTAAAAAATCTAGGCAGAACATTTTAAGCAACGGTAAATAACAGCAGTAATCAAATGATGGCCAGAGACACAAGCAATTTAAAATAGTGGGACAGCCAGCTCCTACCCATATGTCAATGGACAGAAGCCATTTGTTTTACTTAACAAGCGTGCTTCCTACCTTTTGCAAGCGGGCAGGCATGTACCATGCCGTCTAAAGACGCACATACCTGACACGTGAGGCAAGATTCGCATCATGGATTAGCCAAAAAGACTCCGAGATTATTATTGGTTGCCTCACCCTTTTCCTTTGTTTTTGACCTTAACTTTGCCTTTGGTTAATGCTATTTTCTGTCTTCTAAGATTAGTTGTAACGACCACTTTGGAAACTGTTAAAGAAACCAACTGACTTAGTACAGGTAGGTCATTCAGGCTAGTAAATATTAGAATGGGACGGATCTGGTCCTTTTATGCAAATGAACAGGTGGGTGTCTCCTCTTACGCAGAAAACTCTCTGAAGCATGCAAATACTTCTAATATTTTGCATGTGGGAATGGCTATTGTTTGGTTAGGAACCAGCAATAGACTCTTAAACTCTCTGCCGCTCTTCCTTGCACATTTCCTCCTGTGCCACTAGGTGGTGGTAAAAGAACAAAAGGTGCAACCGGACTCGAATCTTGCTCTTCTACTGCAGACCAACACGGCTACCCACTTGAAACTATTCTAGGTGGTGGTAAAAGACCAAAAGCGAAGTTCGCAGTTCAGAGAGCCATTGTCAAAGTGAAGACTGCAGTTCTACGCACACTGGCTTGGGAGTAAGCCCTATTTAACTCAGTAGAACTGCTTTCCAGCAACAACGCATAAGGTAGGGGGCTGCGCAGCTGCTTCTCTTTGTTGAGTTCCGTGATGTCTTCTGCTAATTGCAGAAGGGGCTAGAGGAATGCAGGAGCAAGAGGAATACCCCGTTCATGAGCAGGGATTCTTTGGATTCCTCGCCTCGGGCAACGCAGTACCTTGGCTTGGCCCTGGTTCACCTACGTCTTGCCTCTTGGCAGCGTGCATCCCCCCTGCCCGTAAAGTAGGTGGAGAGAGGCCTTCAGCCCAAGCAGTAGCTGGTTGTTTTGAAGGGTGTGTGAAATTCAGCCCACTTTGCCTCTCTCCATCCAGATGCTTTCATCAGGTTTCTCTTGTGTTTTCCGTGGCTGCAGCTGAGAGGCTCCATTGGCCTCAGACCTCCCACCTCCTCCCATATACCTGCCCAACAGCACCCAGCCACTCCTGTCCCTTGACCAGCCGCTGGGTTTTGCAAGTGTCATCTCTTCTGTCATGAAAGGGTTAAGCTGAAGTTGCTGTAAGCTAATGACAGCAAATTTAGCATAGAGCCAATTAGGTGTAGAGTAGACTCTACCTGCCAAAAACGGGGAGATTTTATTCTTAATGAGGTGACCCTAAGATTTGACTGTTGGCTAATCAAAATATTGGAGAAAATTCATGCTATTCTGCACCTGCGCAAGGAGTCAGGAAGAGACAGAGGGACCAAAGAAATAAGAGTATATCAGAACTAGAAAGATAAGTTAGACGGTTTTCTTTCCATGTAATCCTTTCCCTAATTTTTCTTAGCAGTTAAACACGTGTCTGTGTGGCATTATTCCTCTGCGCTTTATTCACTCTACTAAAAAGCCAGTATCACCCCATGTGAAATTTTTCTTTGCAGCCAAACAAACCTTTAGAGTAAACACAACAATCTTCAAATGCTCATTACTGGCTCTTTCCCTTCATTGGTGTACATGTTTGTGAATATTCTGAGGCATCACAGATGCTCAGCCAATGACGGATTTGGATGGGCTTCTACCCTTTCCCAAGCAAGGAAGTGGGCTTTACCCTGGACAAAGAGTACTGGGGCTAAACTGACATTGTGGGGGGACTGCTTTCCCCATGTTCATTTTGCAGCTGGTGTGGTGTAATGGTTATTGTTGCACTACAAATCTGGGAAACCTGGGTTTGAATCCACACCTTGGGCTGCTAACACACTCTTAGCCTAACCTACCTCACAGGATTGTTGTCAGGATACAAACAGAGAACCATGTAAGCCGCTTTGGGTCCTTATTTGGGGGAAAGGCTGGGTATAAACCAAGTAAATAAATACACAGAAACAAAGCATAGCCCTAGGAGTCATTTGCAGTAACAATTTGCCAATAATTCCTCATCAGGTTGTAGCTACAATTTGGGATTGCCAGCTCTGTCTTAGGAAATTCCTGGAAAGTCAGAGGTGCCTGGGGAGGGAAGAGAGCTCAGCAGGGGTGGGATTCCACCCTGCAAAACTGACAGATCCTCAAAGGGAATTGATCCCTATAGTCTCGAGATCAGTTGCGATTCTGGGAATTCCAGGCCCCACGTAGAGGGTGGCTACCCTCGCATCCAAGCGCACAAGTCACAGCTAGAAAAGCAGCCATGTCCCAATGACATTCTCCCATGCCCAACTTCTGATGACGTTATTTCGCTTGGTGCATTGATTAGGTTTAGAATTGGGCCTGACATCCATAATTGAGGACCAAGGGATGTCAGATGTGCACAGCATCCGCCTGCCTCCTGCTCGAGTGGCCAGCGGGTCCCTTCTGAAAGGGAAAATCTTTCCTCCACTTGCCCGTTTAGCATACCACCTTCCTCTGAAAGTTCTGCTAAGATTTCAAAATCCTGAAAAGTGTTAGGAACTGTTCAGTACATCCAGTGTTGAATCTGAGATTAGGAAAACTAATTTATAGCACAATCCTAAACTGAGTTACTCCAGTCTAAGCCCATTGGTTTCAATGGGCTTAGACTGGAGTAACTCTTCATAGGATTGCACTGTCAGTTATTGACCAGTTCTAACCCTAAATGCTGAGCTGGTGCAAAATTTTAGGGACGAGAGTAATCCATAGAAAATGTTTGGGGGTTATATAGTATTTTTGAATAAAGGTCTTTCTCCTCCTTTATTCAAAAATGCTTACTACATAAACTCCAAATATCTTTTATGGATTACTTCCTGAATAGCCCAGTTCAGCTGGGGTCATCAGAGCGTGGGAATTCAGAAGGGTTGGCCCTAGTCAGTACTTGGATGGGAGACCACAGAGGAAAACTGGGGTTTCTAGGCGAGGAAGGCAATAGTAAACCATCTCTGCTTCTCTTGTGTGGAAAGCCCTGCGGATGGCGTCGCCCAAAGTCATCTGCATTCTTCTTTTTCCACTTCCAAGTTTTAATTTTTCATAACACTCTCCTTCAATTATGTTCCTTTTATAATTGAACATCAATAAAAACTGAAGACTGGGATTCAATATTTATTTTCAGAGAGTGTGTGTCAGTCTGAGAATAATCCATTTGTCCTGATAGTGACTGTACTCATTTGGCAAATACAGTAATTTGAATTTTGGAATGCTAAACGGTGCTCTGAATAGGCCGTGCAACAAACAAAAGAGCTAAAATGAGGACATCTAAAGGTCATTGTGTTTTTCTTGAGTGGTTGTAGGGTAATTTCCAAAACATATTCACAAAATTCCACAGCAACTGATACTGCGGCAAAGGTTTCACTGGCTCAGCCCGTTTCCACCCAATGAAAGTAACTACCCGGAGGCAAAGTATGTTACCAGACGTATTTAATGTCTCACAACAGCGATAGATACAGACGCAGCAGGAGGCAAACCCAGTCCTGCCACACAGGAAAAATTAACCATACACGAGGGCAGAAGGAAACAATATAAAATATATATATAAAAACAGATTGCCGAAGCCTGGACAGACACTGCAGCCGTAGGCCACCTGCTCTCCCCTTTGGTGAAGCCCTTCCCACACCCTCCATGTCATAGCCAGCAAGCCCTCCTGTATCCACAGTGTGGGATATGGCAATACAGCAATTATTCGTAGCGGAGTTATCGTGTGCGGACAGTGATCGCAGCAGCGCAATGTCCAAGGACGTGGATTTGGCACCTTGGACGTTTCCACACGGCTTACCTTTGCTCGTAACGACCCGTAAGATCGCGCAAAAAATGTGGAAGATTGCGTTTTCTTGCGCAGTTTTTGCGCGATCTTATGGGTCGTTACGAGCAAAGGTAAGCTGTGTGGAAACGGCCCTTCATTGGTCAGCAGTCAACTCACTTTGGGATGTCACGTGCTAGGAATCCACCTCTCTGCATTGATTGCTGGCATCTGTTCAAGAGCACTGAGAGACAGTCCCTCCACGTTGCACTTTCAAATTCTAGTGTTTCAGGGCCCCAGAGACTTAAGCGTCTTACTTACCGTCATGGTTGGAAGAGAAAGGCAGGGAGAAGCAGCACCCTTCCCCTGACCTCTTAGGCGCCATATTCTGGTCAAGAAGCAGCCACCTTATTAAAAGCATGGATTCATGCGGGGGTGAGCACCCCCACGCTGTATCTGAAGCTAATCCACCTGACTGAACAAGTCCCTTGTTAACACCAATCTGAGCTGAGGTTCTGTCTGGCCAATGTGATCTTTGAACACTGAAAGCCCCACATAAATTCAAATTACACCCCACCCCAGTGCCAATGTTACCAATTTAGTCCTGATTTTGATGAATTTAGCCCACTTCAGTATCTACCTGTTTAACTTCCAGGGTGATTCTGGCTCCAGGCAGATATACCCACCTCACTGCAACCTCTTCTGCCACGGAACCGTTTCACAAGTTATTCCTAGTTTTTCCCCCCTCTGCTGTGCAATGAAATTAGGGTTTTCCTAAGAATTCAAAATAGAAGAGTCCAGTAGCACCTTTAAGACTACCTAATTTTACTATAACATAAGCTTTCAAGAACCACAGCTCTCTTCGTCAGATGCATCTGACAAAGAGAGCTGTGGTTCTCGAAAGCTTGTGCTACAGTAAAGTGGGTTAGTCTTAAAGGTGCTACTGGACTCTTTACTATTTTGCAACTTCCTAATAACACAGCTATCTCCTCTGGATCTAAGGATTTGGCTGAAGATGGTCTTGCGAGTCCTCAGAACAACACTGGTGGCTCTCTTTGCCTGTGGATCAACAAATCCGCTCTTGACAAACACACCAGGTGACACATTTGGGGGCTTTCAAAATACTACACTAAGAATTTGACCTGACCAAATGTGAGTTCCGTGGTTTTCAAGCTTTCTGCCTGCAGGGAACACCTGCCCCCTTGACACTGCTGCACGCTGCAGAGAATTCTGGGTCCTCCATGCAAGATGCACAGTCCGTTCACACGGAGAACTGGTCAGACCCACTGATCACATGAGCAAGGGGGAGGCAAACTAGACAAGGTGCTGAGAGAGCCTTAAGTGGCTCTCCTAACCAGTTTACATTGGAAAACAGCAGGTGCAGGATTTGGGACCGTTCAACAGGGAGAGGGAAAACTTAACTCTTTCTCCTATGCTATAATCCTCTCCCGAAATGCTCCTCCTGGAGCTTCTGTTTGCCGACGGGGAGAAATGCAGACAACATCACCGCAGTCCGTATGCTTCCCCCAGTGACTCAAACAGCAGCTCAGGGAGGGGTGGGGGTAAGGAAAAGGGTAGGAGCCCTCCCAGGCTACGGCTCCTATCCGTATCAGGTAAGGGGCACCAGGGCTGCTGATTCCCAATCAAAAACGCCCAGAGCATCTCATCCTGGCTCTCTCGGCGGCTTGTTTGGCCCTGGCCCACCCCCACCCCCCCATGTATGCTCCAGAATACACTCACATCCTCCTGAGGATGTCCCTCACAGGGAAGGCCGGTAGCAGGGCCAAGCTCTCCTTCTGGACCACCATGGCCAACCTCCTCCCTGAGGAGTCCTAAGCAACTTCTGATAAACATCCAGGCTCCCCAGCTTCCCTTTTGAAAACCACCCACCTCGCCATTGGGTGCTTGCGGGCATGACAATTGCTTGGAGGAAGGGGGGGCTGTGTGCGTGTGTAAGCGTGGCAGGAGGAGGGAGGGTTGTGTCTCTCGAATACGTACATGTTAACACTGTGACACAGCAGCTTGTTCTCTTTCAGGGGGTTCCAAAGAAGCAAGAAGATGGAGCCAATTCTATCTGTTAGCAAAATAAGAAGGCATTCCCGCACCAGTGGAGTGCCACAGGTCGCCTAGCGGCCACCACCCAAACAGAAGGAGACCACAGCTTCTGCATGGCCCAGCCGCCACCACTAAATGGAGGGGCGGAGCACCAGGGCCTTACTCGTGGCTTGGCAACTGCCACTAGAGGCAGAGGGCTGCGTCCCTTGCACATCAGGCGTGATTCCCCTATCTTAGGGCTCCTAACAGCTGCATAGCAGGACGGGAGTGAGGTGGGAAAGCTGCCAAACGCTCCTGCCTCAGGTTGCCAGATCTGAGAGGCCACCTGTGCCTTTTAAAAGTTGTGGAGAAGTCAGAGGTTCACCCATCACAGGATTTTTGCGACAGAAGTTGTCCTTGGTTGACTTCCCCACTTTATGCCACTGTTCACAGCACAGGGGCACTCAGGTAATGGCCCCCTTGGCAACCTGTCAGAACCTCCTGCCAGAAAAACAGGTGGCAACCCTTCTTGTGGCCTAGCACCATGGCCTCAACAGGGCCTAGGAGGAGGGGAGGTATGTGCCTGTGTGTGAATGGAGCACCATAGCACCGCGGGGGGGGGGGGGGTACCAACCACCAATCAGGGCTGAGTGTTGACAGGTGGATGGAGTTGGCCGCCACCGTCTCTGTGCAGGCTGAATGGAGGAAGGGGGGAAGCACCACTGAAAAAGGTACCCTGGGGACAGAATAGCACCTCATGCTGCATCTGCATGTGTCCCCAGAAGTAGGCGTGGCAGGACGGGGCAGCTGGCCACCCTGATAGATAGGGATGCCACCCAGTACGCGAGATCAGCTGCCATTTAAGAAGGGGCGGAGGCTTCCTGTGGGTCCACCGGCCCCGTGCCTGACAACAAGTGTTAGTCACAATGTGTATGGGGGAAGAGACACAACCCCCCCTTTATCCTTTATTTTCTAAAAAAAGTAGCAGGACTGGTTAAAATTCAAAGAGGAGGGAGGTACGGACGGCAGCAGGGGGTCACAGTGCCAAACTTCGGAGCAGACAAGGAATTAAAAAGCTTCAACTCTACAATAATAAACAACAGCAACACTAATCAAAGGGAGCAATAATCATTCACCACAGTCTCTGGAAAAAAATAATAAAGTGAGACAAAAACCAAACCATGTAAAAATCGACAGCGGCGGCAATGGGGTGGATGGGGGCAGCAAGACACACCCCCCCAAAGGAAAAACAACAAGAATTTTGAGAGAGAGAGAGAGAAAGAGAGAGAGAGAGAGACGCAACATCCCGTGTTCTTCACCTGGCTTTGAGATTCTATTGTTCTGTGCGTGTTATCGAGTGCGGCTTCTGAGAAAAAAAGAGAGAGCTGCCTGGGCCGAAGGCGGCCTATCGTTGTGAGATTGCACATGCTTGCAATTGTGTCTTGGTGCACTGGTGTCTTGGTGTGTGTGTGTGTATGTGTTGCTTGCAATGAACTTGAAACAGTTTGTGCAGCTTGGCACCCACCGTGGGGGCTCCTCCTCCCCTCCCCTCACATACCCACCCCATAACCTCAAAAGTTTAACACGAGGCAGGAGAAATTGGGGAGAAGGAAGCCTGTAAGGAAAGGAGAGGTAGTTGCAGGGTTTGGGATGGTTTTTCCCCTCCCTTCGTTGCCCTCGCTTGTTGTACCTTAAGCAGAAAGCTGGGGATGTGGGGGGAAATCTGAGCTCGGTCCCCCCACCCCCTATTCTCCCATGCCACCTACTGTTGCTCTCACCAACCCAGAAGAGATCGGTGGGTTTGTTTTTGGTGCTGGTGAAATCGTCAGCATTGAAGGCACAGGTGAGTGGTGTGACTCAGGCAAACTGGTTTAAGGGCTTCGTTCCCTCATAAACTGCAGTTCCCAATGCAGTTTGTTGAGGGGGAGGGGAGGAGGAGGCCATTTTGATTTACCCCGCTCTCTCGGGTGGGGAGCTGAGGGCGCATGTGATCCTGGCACAGTGAAGTTTTTGCAAGATGGGCGTCCCCAGCTGGGTTGGAAGCAAGGGGACAAATGAGAGAGACCACTACAACAGCGTAGCTGCATATTCCTCACAAACATTTTTAGACGCAGCCTCTACCCCTTTTCGAAATGCCCTTTACATTCCACATAGGGCCAGAATGCAGAGCCCTTCCACCTGTACACTTTCCAGCAAAACTCCCATTTCCTGTCTTTGAATAGGTTTCCAGTGAGCCGTTGCCAGATGCACTGGAACCCGGGAGCAGAAGGAAAGGCAGTCGTGCTACAGCGGAGGCAGCACCCAGGGACATTTTTGTTTCTAGCCAGACGAAACGGCTAGTCTACAGAGGAAAAGGGGAACTGCTCAGCCAGGGAGGGCCAATTTGGCAATCTCCCCAACACACACACACACATGCACACACATGCACACACACATACACCCAGGGCTTTTTTTCAGCTGCAATGGGGTGGAACGGAGTTCTGGCACCTCTTGAAAATGGTCACATGGCTGGTGGCCCTGCCCCCTGATCTCCAGACAGAGGGGAGTTGAGATTGCCCTCCACACTGCAGCGCGGAGGGCAATCTCAACTCCCCTCTGTCTGGAGATCAGGGGGCGGGGCCACCAGCCACGTGACCATTTTCTCCGAGAGCAACCTACTGAGTTCCACCACCTCTTTTCCCAGAAAAAAGCCCTGCATACACCCCAAGGGGCTCTCATGCTTCCCAAGGAAGGCATGAGAGACCCTCGGTTTAGCTTACAGACTTTTCTACTGTAATTTAATCCAAGGGCACTGGCCTGAAAGGGGAGGGGGAGTGGTGAGTTATGCTAATTAAGCCTGGATTGGGAGCTATCCAATATTAATAAAAATAGGTTTTCGTTAAAGTAACAATGACAAGGGATAAATGATAGAGATTTTAAAAAAACACTTTTTGTTTTTAAACGGAGACTAAATAGGGAGATTTTCCCGCTAAATGGGTCTATAATTGGGGTCGCTAGCATCCCTGTGGGAGGAAAAAGGGTTCCTGTGACTTTAACAGGTGTACAGAAGGGAGAATTTCTGCATGTACCACTTCCCCAACCAGTGTAATACTATGGCGGGAGAAACTGTGCCTACCAAGATTCTCTCTTCTTTTTTTAACAAAGTCAGAGGAGGTCTGTCCTGCATAAATTTATGGGCAACCCTACAATGAACATTGACTAATACCATCACAGTTCTTTTATATCCAAGACATAAAAGAAGTAAGGCAATTTAATCTTTCACCAACCACTGCTGGCACAGGACTATGCAAGGTTATGAGTTACACAGAACTCTTCCTCTTTGGGCAGAACGGAAAGGTAGCCAGTTTCTGAGCAGCAAAATGGGTTAGAGATACAAACACTTTTCTGTTGTATTGTGGGAATTCTAATCCCTGCCACTGAGAACAAGTCACCGTTCCATGCTGTTTTCAAATGTTGCAACTAAGACTGTAATCCTATGCATGCTGGCCTGGAAGTAAACCCCATTGGACACAGCGGGGCTTATGTCTGAGTAAATATGCATACAAGCAGGCCGGAGAAAGGTTACGGTGAAAACCTCAAACCTGTACACTGCTACACTGCAGTCATTCCCATTCAATTCAGTGGAACTTACTTCAAAGCAAGCATGTTTGGGATTAAGATGCTAGAACATGAGAAAGACAGGTGCTTTCTTTTCAAAATTTCATCCCCACCCCTAACCCCTAGTTTAAAAAGAAAAACTGGAATGAAATGTTAACAAAATCATATTCCAGCAAAAAAATGTTCTTTTTTCATAGCAACCTATTCTCAAGTTGGAACTGCATACTGTCATTAGGTTGCCGATCTAAAAAGTTTCAGAAACAAACGGGTCAATGTTTTCTTTAAAATTCAGGAGCTTGTCTTAATATATTTTGTTCTGTTTTATTGTTTTTGCTGTTGTTTTTTTCAAAGATTGTCTTTAAAAGCTTCTGATTGTATAAATAACATGAGATCTTTAAAATTTGCTTTCCAGTTTTCGATTCTGTTGTCCTTGTTTGCTATCCAGCTATTTGTGGCTTATATGAAGCTAAAAACCATTTTTTTTTTGCCTTTTTCCAAATAAATAGCTTGTGATTTTTATTACAATTTTAAGGATCCAAGGAGCCAAAAAATACCCCCCATGATGAAAAAGGAGGGTGGGGAGTTTCCTCAAAAAGCTAAAAATCTTTCCAATAATATGAGGAAGAGAGATAGAAAATCCTATTTTTAAACAGGCATTTTTAAAAACTATGTCAGCTCCCCTCATCTTTAGAATACATTCAGTTCTTCTACGTTTTAAAATGTGTGGCCTTGACCCCCAGAAGTGTTTTGGCTCCTTTTGCAAGTGTAAACAGAGCTTAAACAGGGTCAAAAATTTGGCCATAAGCACCATGATTGCCTTCACCTCACTGTGGAAAATAATTCTATTACATTTTTGGCCACTTCAGGGGGAGAAAAAAGCAATTTGGAACATGGGGTAGCAACAAAAATCGACCGTGGCCAAAAAATGTGTCTTTCGAAAAACTGAGGTGCTGTTGACGCCCTCCGAATGCCTTTGGTAAGGGCGAAAGGCTCGCTGAGGTAAATGAGTAGGGCGCTACCGCCAAAGAGGCACCTGAAGGATTCTGGGAAACAGAGGAGGGGAGTCTCCTGAGAGGTGCAGAGCGGGCGCTGACCCTCCTCCCAAACAGTTGCATGATATTAGAGCGAGTCCCCCCTTTTTCCCCTCTCAAGATGGGGTGGTCCCAGTTACTTCAGGAATGGGTGGATTCATGCGAGAAGCTGAGGACATGGAGGAGGAATCGCCCCATTTATGATCCCGGGCGACGCTTTTGGGGTCGGCACAAAGCCGCGGGCAGAGGAAAGGATAGCGCATAATGCGCTCCGCATTTCTTATTTCAAAGGAGGCAGACGTAGCTCGGGCACCTCATCCTGATCACCCCTGGATGGGCCACCTAACATACCGCATTGAGGTTCTGCCTCCTCCTTTGGGAATTGAATGGCACCCAGCATCCTGTCGGGAGCCGGGACCGGGGTGCTTCAGTGTAACCCCACCACCCTGGTTTCTAGTCTCAGGAATATTAAAAGGATATGTAAGCTCTAAATCGGGGTGGGGTGGGAGATTGTCCCTAACAGCGTAGGCTCCAAAGTTCTGCTGGGCCTTCCTCCCTTGCCATCTCCGGAGCGGAGAGGCTGACGAAGGAGGGGGACAGGACTGAGGTAGGAAGAGATCTAAGGATCCTGGCAGGGGCAGTGGGAAGCCAGGGAAAGAAGGCGTAGCGGGGTACAGGAGGAGGAGGAGGAGGAAAGGAGCCCCTCCAACTCTGCCTCTCATGGATGATTTTGGGTTGGATTTGGTTCCGTTTGTCCCATCTGCGGAGCAGGAGTGTGGGATGAAGGTGTGGCGGCAAGTGGCTGCTGCCTCCTCAGGTGGCTTGGTCGAGCTCTACCAGAAGCTCCTCCCCGAGCTGGAAATGCTCTCCACCGCGCACGGAAGCCTCGTCCTCACCATCGTACAGGGCCAGCTGAGAAAGCGCTGGTCCGTCCACCACGAAAGGCAGCACGTCCCCCAAGAGGCCTGGTGGCAGGGAGGAGGGGAAAGAATGGAGGAGAGACAGAGAAAGGGGGTGGGGGTGGGAATATTGGGGTTTTTAAAAACAGACATGGTGCCTGGAAGGTGCGGAACAAATTCACACAGTTTTGGTCTCTGCACCAACTTCTTCCTCTTGCCCTGGGATTGCTGTCCCCTGGTCCTCCTCCACACATGCAAAATAGTGTCAAAAACAAAACGTGCGACGCTCACCCATCGGCTCCTCCAGAGACAGGAGCTTCCTGCCGAGAACCACGTTGCCCCCGAATCCTCGCTCCGATCTGGCATCCAGACACTCCTCAACACTCAACAGGAAACCCTGGAAGGAGAGGAAAGGAGGTCCCCCTCATGAGGGCGCTCCCGATGGTCCGGGCTGGAGGAAAGGCGAGAGCGCCAGACCGCACCCTGGGCTGTGGGGGCGCGGAGGGGCGGGGGGGGGGGGTGAGCAAGAACATTTTCACGCCTACCAGGCTCAGGGAGGGCATCAGAAACCCATCAGCCTCGTGGCCGTGAGCACGCTTCGGGGGCCCTGCCTCCAGGAAGACATCCGCCTCCTCCTCTACACTGAGCTCTCGAGCCCTGTGAGAAAAGCAGCGAAGAGGCAGCGGTGAGAAGGTGGTTCGAGGAAACACAACTGTCAGAACAAAGGCACGCAAAAACAGGTTTGGTGCCCAAATTTAACTTTCCTCGCCCCTATTCAAGGCTATCTATCCAAACCCTCTCTCTTTTCCTCCCCTCCGACCTCTTTGAATTTGGTGTTTGCCATCTGTTAGAGAAAACACACAAAAATCTGCATCAAGACACCACTGAAAATTCCATGCCCTGTAGTATATGCAACCCCGCCACCACATTTCATTCTTTGCGTAATTTAATCTAAAGTACTCTGTTTGTAAGGAGCAGCGATGATCTTGCCAGATGGTCCCCCTGCCCCGAGAAGTTTCCCGCAGCTTCCCTTCGGACAGCCTTCAGAGCTGGAAACTCGCATCCGGTTTACCTAAGCACTGGTCCTCATGTCTCCTTTTCCCATAGGGAACCGACCAGGGATTAAACTCCTCAGTGCTATCCAAGTATGGCAAAACGGCCTTCCGAACACAAGCGTGCCAATTCAACACACCCTCACTCCATGAGGTTGTTTCCCCGCGAGTTTGTGCATTGTGTTTAAAGGGCTACACGGCCACTCTAAGTGGGAGAAATGGTTGCAAAGATGCTTTTAGAATGCCTAGTTCCCCTCCCCCACCTTTGTGCAAATGGGGAGATCATGTGAACAAGGCCTTCAATTGTGCAAAGAAGGAACTTAGGTTCCTGCAGAAGGGCCAGAGATCTGACTGGCTGTGGCAGCCTGGCCTGCAAATTCCTTGCCGACCCCCAACAATATCAGAGGGGCAGTAATAAAGCAAAAACTCATCTCCCACCTTGTTTGTGCCTAGCCCCACCCGGGGGGGGGGGAATGACTGGTGGCGGTGGGAAGTTCCATCAAGTCGTAGTTGACTTATGGCAACCCCTGCTGGAGTTTTCAAGGCAAAAGACAAACAGAGTTGATTTTTGCCATATTCTGGGCATGGAGCAGAGGTCACTGGGAGTGGGGGGTAGATGTAAATCTCCTGCACTGTGCAGGTGGTCGGACTAGATGACCCTGAAGATCCCTTCCAACCCTGAGATTCTATGATTTGCCATCGCTTCGGCCAGCCTGGTCTTCTTTGGACATCTCCCATCCAATTACTAACCAAGGCCAACCCTGCTTAGCTTTTGAGATCTGACAAGATCAGGCTTGCCTAGGCTAGTGCAAGAATAAAAGCCAAAAAATTGTGGGAACGACAATGGGGCTCACCGTTTACATCTTTACCCTAGAGTCAGAGAATGCTGTGGTGTTGTGGGTTTTCCGGGCTGTATTGCCGTGGTCTTGGCCACGGCAATACAGCCCGGAAAACCCACAACAACCATCGTTCTCCGGCCGTGAAAGCCTTCGACAATACATCAATGCTGTGATGTGCTGGTATGATTTATGAGGCAAGGGGAAGCTTCCTCCTCATGCTTCCAGGACAGAGGTCGAGACTACAGTGAAATCCTAAGCAGAGTTACTCATGCTTAGGATTTCACTGTTAGTCTCAATTCATAATTCACTTACATGCCTCCCTGCTATATGAATGAATCCCCTCACCTCTTCCTACCGCCCAAGGGCAAAGAGGCCGCTGGGCCATTTTGATTGGTCCCTTCCTGCAGTGCCTGGATTTTCACAGAAGCTACCATCTCCACCATCTGCCCTGCGTCGCACTGGTCGATTCCTGGTGACTGGACAGGACGGGATGGGCTCAGGCTGGTGTCGCTGCCCCAGCGTGGAAGGGTGGGTGATTCGGGTGGGCGGGGGGACACCCCATGGAAGCTTCTGGAACGAGGCCGCGGAGGTGGCGAGGTTGGCCGGGTTCCTGAGTCCCCCCGTTTCTCAGCCAGCCATGGTGGGTGCTCAGTGCTGCCCAGCTGGAAGTCATCGTCCATCGAGATGTAAGGAGCCAGCATCTCTAAGTCCAGGCCTTCGTAATCCTGCAGGGGGCAGCAAAGAGTTGTCAGCAACAAACGGCAAAAGTGAATTCACGGGGTAAGAATTCTCAAGTGGATTCACAATAAGTTGAACTGGTTTACAAAAATGAAAAATTTTAAATTCTAGTTGAACGGGGGAAGGTGTCTTTTTTTAAACCCCGCACTCATAAATAAATAAGATATTTTTTTTAAAAAAATCATGGATGGAGGAATCACGGATGAATTAAGAGATGGTAACATAAAAGTAACACATAATAACATCACCGCTGCCAAAAGGGATCCGTTAGATCATAGCAAAGTCCCTCAGAAGTCTGTATTTCAATAATATTTAAAAGTTCTATCAAGACTGTGCCAGGAACGCCCCCCGCCCCAAATCAAGCACTGTCTTATATACACCCCAACAGGCCCTGAAATGCAACCCCCTCTGGGGAGGAATCGGGGTATTTAAATCAGCAGTAACATCTAAGACGGCGCCTGTTCAGAGGAACAAGAAAGGAAGAGGATGAGGATTATATATCACTCTCTTCCTCTAGAAGTCCTCCCTCAAGATTTCAGGATCTAACAAACGCAGCCTCTTCCTTTATCCAATTCTCCTCTTTTCTACGGCATCCGATGTTCACTGTCTGTACTGGGCTAGCACAGCATAGTGGCTAAAGGAGTAAGCTGTGACCTGGGAAATCTCCAAATCAAAGGTATCAGGAAGGCCATTCAACACCGCCCTCGTCTGCGATACGGAGTTATTAACACTGGCCTCCTTGCAGGCCTGCTGTATGAATTACTCTATATACCAGATGCAGCGAATGCTGTTCCCCACCCCGCCCCGCCCCCCCTATCTTAAGGGATGCTATTTCTGTCTTCTCTCTAACGTATCATTCACATTCAATCAATGTTAAAATATTTGTAAGGTGCTACGGTTAAGATCTTCTGAAGGCCTGGAGCACTCCCCCTCCTGCTGCCATTCCAACATTAAGGTCAAGGAACTCTGCTTTTTGATCCCCTCCTCTGACTGAAAAAGGCAGCTAAAATTCTGAATTCTGTACCCATTACCGAAGTAAACATAATGTATTACAGGGACAGAAGTCCCAGCTGCATCACACAGACATGCCAAAGGAACGGGAAGCCACAGTCGATGGCCGAAGGCAAAGGAATGGGGTGGGGGGAGAATCCCTCCCTCGCCCACCATCTGCCGTACCTGCAGCGTGGTTTCCATGGTCTGGGGCTCCTTGTTGCTGGCAAAGAGTTTCTGGACATTCGCCATGTCTAAAAGGAGCTCATCCGGTAGCTCAGTCTTGAGAAGGAAAAAATGAAGCAGAGCACAGGGTGAGATTAGGAACTTGGCCTCCCACCCTGACCTGTCTCTAGTACCAGTCCCAGTCTTCTCAGTACCAGTCTTCCCCAGCCGACTCTGTACACTCCACTTCTCGTAGAGAAACCTCACCACAAGGTGAGAAACATACATCTCTGTTTATCTGCAGTACATTCTTACTTTTCATCTCCAGTGGTACAACCCTCCCTTTTCGAAGTGTCCCATGTGGTACAGTCCCCATAACACACTTGCAACCGATTAACTCCATTCCCACACCCCCAGGGATAAAGACTTGTGAGCCCACCATGGACGCCAGTGAGGCCTGCTAAGTCCACCCTCCAGGTGATTTGCACTCACGTACCCCCGTCTCGCCCAACAGTTTCTTGACCGGGCTAGTGTTCCCAGAAGGGTTCTTGACAGGTACAACCAGTTTGGGAGCTGGAGCCATAGGCCGTGCCCGCTGAGTCCCTCCTGCTGGGCTTTGAGCTCCAGGAGGGTCGAAGATTGGCCCCAGGAGTTTCTGCAGGTCAGGGCTGCAGAAACGTTTGGGGTCTCGCTGCAGCTCCTCCTCGCTGATGTTGGCGGGACAGAGGAAGGCCAAGACCTTGGGGCCACGCAGCTCTGGGGGGAGGGGAGGAGAGGAGAGGCTTTCAGTGGGAGGGACTTCATTTGCCACCCCACCCCCTGCTAGCTGCCGCTCAATGCCCCCAGTAGCTCCCGTACCAAAGCTAAGGTTGATAATGGTGTCTCCACCGTTGGGGTCAAGCTCCTCAAGGCTCCCATCGGAATCCAACCCCTCGAGGGACGGCGGGGGCAGGCGGCGGTGTTCTCCTTGCCGGTCAGTTTGCTCTAGGGACAGCACCAAGCCCACCTCCTCTACCTGGCTGTAAGAGGCCAATGTGGCAGTCAGGTCACTGCCAGGACTGTGCAATGCAGCCCTCCGCTAGCAGGGACCAGAAGGGCTCCGCTATGCTGCCCGGACGGGGGTTTAGCACAGCACAAGAAAACGCCTTCCGCAGAGAGCGGACTAAGAACCAGGAAGACCTTTTAACTGGCTGCAGCCCTCCAAGGTCTTAGTCAAAACAAGCAAGCAAAGAATTCGCTTCTGTGCCCCCCTGCCCAGTCAGTTCACTTTCCATGTCCACTGTGACAGCCCCCTAACTGGGACAGGTCTTTCACTGCCCCCCGTTATCTATCCCGTTTTTTTTATCTGACCCTTTCTCCAAGGAGCTCGAAGAGGAGAACGTGGCTCACTGTTCCTCTTCTTATCTTCACAACAAACCTATGAGGAAGGCTACGCTGTATTTGTGTGTGTGTGTGTGTGTGTGTGTGTGTGTGTGTGTGTGTGTGTGTGTGTGTGTGTGTGTGAGAGAGAGAGAGAGAGAGAGAGAGAGAGAGAGAGAGAGAGAGAGAGAGAGAGAGAGAGAGAGAGAGAGAGAGAGAGAGACTGGCCCCAGATCACCCAGCAAGTGTCACGGCAGGGCGGGATGTTGTACAGGCTTCCCTGCAGCATCCAACTAGCCGCTGCTGGAAAAAGGATGCTGGACTCAGTGGGTGGGTCCAGCATGACTCCTCTTACGTTCTTATGAACCTGGGTATGTCACTTCCTGGACCAACACTCTAAACAACACACCGCACTGTCTCCCCGGACTCCGCCCTCTTCCCACTGGGGGCCACAGGCGCACGGTTCCCCCCTGAAATCTGACCTCAGGATGAAGTGGACGCAGACAATGCTCTCCGGCTGGGAGTTTTTGCTGCTGGAGATGACTGTGGCTTGGGTCTGGGTCCACAGGTAGCCTCCGTTCCTGGCCAGGAAACGGTACTGTCCGGTCACTGCCTGCCCCTTGCTCAGCACTACCGGAAGGAAGTGAAACACAGACAGTCTAGGACAGACAGACAGATGGATAAGCTGGGAGAGGGGGAGGAGACAGTAAGGCGGAACAGGCAGCACTCTTTTGATGTCAAGAAATTACGACACACACCCCACCCCACAGCGCTGTTTCCCACCCTCTCTACATGCCCCACCCCCATCCTAAAAGTCAGGCACAGCCACACTAAACTGGTTTGAGTGGCATTCTTTTTTTGCAGGGGACCCTGGGAGTTGTAGTCCTGCAAAAAGAGTGTGTTAGGCACCTCTCATAAATTATCTGAAACTCAAGACTACAATTGCTAGACACCTTTGGAGGAATTCATGACGTTCGAACCAGCTTAAATGCATGGCACAGACAGGCAGCGCAATCCTAAACACTGTTACACCATTCTTAGCTCAATGACTTCAATATGCTCCAGAGAAAGTAACTCTGATTAGGGATTGCACTGCGGGCCTAAGAGGGCCACTTTAATATGCGTTTCATTCTGATTCTTGAGGGTTGCTAAATGCAAGAACCACCCCCACCCCACCCCACACACAATTTTTTAACAACACTATGTTCTTAATAGACTTACAGTGCAATCCTAAACTGGTTTTAACGGGCTTAGACTGGAGTAACTCTGCTTAGGATCGCACAACAAAACTGCTTTTTCTGTTATGTTCTTTTAACTTGCAAATCTTTTCGGAACATGTACAAGCAACCAGTCCTGACAAAAGGCTCTGGGTCAGTCCTGCTGCACCTGTTCTTCAGGTGAACCACTGAAGCGAGTCAGCTACAAAGAACATGTTTTTGGACTGGATGTGTGGCTTGTTCCAACAGATAACGGGCAGAGGGGGAGAAAACAGCTCACTAGCCCCCCCCCCAGCCTCCCTCACTAGGCCCCCCCAGCCGTCCTCACTAGGCCCCCCGCCTTCCTCACTAGGCCCCCAGCCTCCCTCACTAGGCCCCCCCAGCCGTCCTCACTAGGCCCCCAGCCTTCCTCACTAGGCCCCCAGCCTTCCTCACTAGGCCCCCCGCCTTCCTCACTAGGCCCCCAGCCTTCCTCACTAGGCCCCCAGCCTTCCTCACTAGGCCCCCCCCAGCCTTCCTCACTAGGCCCCCCCCAGCCTTCCCCACTAGGCCCCCCAGCCTTCCTCACTAGGCCCCCCGCCTTCCTCACTAGGCCCCCCAGCCTTCCTCACTAGGCCCCCAGCCGTCCTCACTAGGCCCCCCAGCCGTCCTCACTAGGCCCCCAGCCATCCTCACTAGGCCCCCCAGCCGTCCTCACTAGGCCCCCAGCCTTCCTCACTAGGCCCCCCAGCCGTCCTCACTAGGCCCCCAGCCGTCCTCACTAGGCCCCCCGCCTTCCTCACTAGGCCCCCCAGCCTTCCTCACTAGGCCCCCAGCCTTCCTCACTAGGCCCCCCAGCCTTCCACAATCCAATGTAGTTCCACCAGGAACTTACTACCTGCCTGGTATGTTAAAGCCTTTGCGTAAACTCACAGTCATCGCCCCGCCTTAGCTCTACAACCTTCTCATTCACTAATAAGCTCGCTACCAGCACTGGTTGAAAGAAGGGAATTGAGAAGAAATGGGTACCAATAGGACTATAGGTTACTGGACGTTTGGGTAAGGAGGAGGAGGAGAAATGGAGCTGTACAGAAGGCCTAAATTCTTCTGTTTCCTAAGTCCCTCATTCTCAGAGTCTCTCTACAGGAGACATCTTACTTACGTGAGGATGCTCAAGTGTAGGGAAGATGTAATGTTAGCTGGGAAGCTTAGTTTAAAAAGACGAAGCTGAACATAAGGGTAGTGCAAAAAGAAGACAGAGCAGGTGGAGATCGCTCCTCAGAGGGTTTGTTAATTTCATCTTTGTCTCCTGAAGGCTCTGTCAATTTCATCTCCCCCTTGGGAAGGCGAAGATGAAATTAACAAACCCTCCCACTGACTTTTTAAACTACCCTTGTGTAGAGAGATGAAACTGACAGAGCCTGGGGGGAGGAGAAGATGAAATTAACAAACCCTCTGAGGAGCGATCTCTGCCAGCTTTGCCTTTTTAAACTACGCTTCCCGATTAACACTGTCTCCCTACACTTGATCGTCCCTGCATAAGATGTCTTGTGTAGAGAGACTCTCAGTTTCTCCCTGTAGAACAATAAGGTCTAGAAGCTTGTTCTTTAAACCAAGCACACACAAGTGGAGACTTGCAATGTGCTGAAGAAGCCAGCTTGTTCGTGTTAGAAATCCCGCTTTACGGAAGGAACCAACATTGAACAATGCAGCATTATTACTCCCCACGGATTTGCCGCAAGCACCTTGCCCCAGTGCCCCCCGAACCATTGGGATAAACTGACGGCTCCCTTTGATTGCTCTAACTAGAAGGAAGAAAAGCCACGTTGCAGGAATGCCAAAAGACCCAGCATCCTGATGGGTCCTTTGGTTTGGGTCCTTTGGTTTGGGGCTGCTGCTTCTCAGCAGGTTTTAGAGCGGAGGTCTATCTATCTCCAAGAAAACAGGTGATCAAGATTAAAAAGCGCTTCTGTTCATTTTGCATCACTTTCTCTGCTCCTGCTGGCCACGCTGGGGAGGCAGCTCACTTCCCCTGGCTGCCCAGATTTCCCCAGACACCACCCACATACCTTGGAGCTCTCTGCAGCCCTCATAAGGTCTAGACATTCAGCTTGCAGAAACAAACACCAGCGTTCTCACGGCATTCGTTCGCATCCCAAAGACCCTATCCTGCACCCTGCCAATGCTGCTGTTATGAGAAAACTCTCTCTCTCTCTCTCTCTCTCTCTCTCTCTCTCTCTCTCTGTTTTGCTGGAGGGAGGAGGTTTTTTTCCTGTAGATCAGGATGTCACCCATCAAAAAAAAAACCTAGGGGAGGAAGGCGTGGGGCAAGTGTGACTTACGGGTGTTGATGCTCTTGCTGACAGAATCAGAGTCCAGGGCGTGGATGTACTCGTAGATGGAACAGCCCAGCAGATCTTTGGGCGTATACCCAGCCACCTCTGCAATCCTGCCCGGGGAGACAGTGAGGGAGAGATGGCCAGAATGAGACAATAAAGCAGCTCTCCCAACGCTGGGGCTAGCAGTCACTCCAGCTTGGATATAAATTTACACCTGCCAGCACAGCCTACAAAGAGGATCAGGCACCGCCAAAGACATTCCTGTCGAGCCTGGATCTCCCTCCTGGCCATCCCGAACTGCTGGACAAGGGTGTCTGGGAATCGCCAAGGGTTCAAGGGCATGGAGTATGGCAGGGCGGGAGAGACAGGCAGCAGTGCAGCGTATAAACCCCAGAACTCTCTGCATTGCGCTGCCATAGATGGGCTAGCAATGTAGTGTTGTTGGGAAACCTTGCCCAGTGCTTCTAACTTGTGGTCAGCTCTGGGGACACAGTAAGAGCTTTCTAAGCAAAAAAAAAATCAGAACGATACACTGGAAAGGGGAGGCTCAGCTGAAGTGGCTCAGCATTTTGCAATGCCTCCCCCAGCTGCAGAGCCCCAATTAGGAGGTTGGCGTCCCCTCCTCCCCAAGAAGCAAAGGCCAAAGGATACCCCAGAAAAGTCACCCCATGCTTGCTGGCTCCCAGGGCCAAACTAAACCTCACTTGCCCCTCCCAGGTTGCTAGGGATCCATCCATCTCGACTCAGCAGATTATGCACTCAGATTTCTATCTTACCCTTTCAATGGAGAGCCCAAGGCAGCTAAGAAAATCACTGCTGCACGGAACAGTTACAACCAGGGCTTTTTTTCAGCTGGAACACGGGGGGACGGAGTTCCAGAACCTCTTGAAAATGGTCACATGGCTGGTGGCCCCGCCCCCTGATCTCCAGACAGAGGGGAGTTGAGATTGCCCTCCACGCCGCTCGGCGGAGCGCAATCTGAACTCCCCTCTGTCTGGAGATCAGGGGGCGGGGCCACCAGCCATGTGACCATTTTCTCCGAGGGCAACCCACTGAGTTCCACCACCTCTTTTCCCAGAAAAAAAGCCCTGGTTACAACCATGAAGGGCAAGAATCATGGCAAACGTGAGGAGATGCCTAATAGAAACTTGGAAAGATGAATTTGGCTCCTTTCTTGGCTGCTATCAGTTTAAGATTTTAGTGGCAGTGAGGGAAGAAGGAAAACAGGGTTTTGGCAACTGCTGTAAACAGATCCAGAGGACTTAGTCATGTTAGTATGTAGTCGCAAAATAGTTAAAGAGTCCAGTAGCACCTTTAAGACTAACCAGCTTTATTGTAGCATACCACAGCTCTCTTCGGACGATGCATCTGACAAAGAGCTGTGGCTCTCGAAAGCTTATGCCACAATAAAGTTGGTTATTCTTAAAGGTGCTACTGGACTCTTCACTATTTTGCTGTAAACAGAAATTTGTTTTTATTATATATGTGTTTTTAAAATGGTTACTTATACGAGGCACCTAAGAATTGATGAAGGGCAAAGAGCACAGTGGAGTAGAGGTGGGAGGGGGTTGTAATATATTTGTCTGTTTACTAATTTTTTTAGAATGTTGGTCCTGCAGGACCCACAAGGTGGCTTATGATCCGTTTTTTTTTTAAAGCCAGTACCATAGGTGGCTCTTAACATCACTTAAGTTACATTATATAAACTCTTCCTATGACCTCCGCTGTTGGCGTGGTTGCAACCAAATAGGTTCCTTTCTACATAGGTGGTGGGAATGCTCTTCGATTTCTCACTATTGGAAAATGATCTTCATAAAGATCAAAAAAGATTACAGGTTATACCATTCAACTGCGTTCTGAATTGGCGCTTCTTAATTTAAGGGATAACTTAGACATTCCCATGATACGCACGGGTCTGATCTCACTCATGTTAAGTGCTGCTAGGGCCATCATATCAAGATCTTGTATGTCGAAAGATTCGCTTTCAATTCAACCCGGGCTCAATAAATGTGGAGCTATCTTATAATGGAAAAAAAAAACACAGACCGCATCTCACTCACTGAGAACCAGAATTTCCAATCAATTTATATGAGAAATGGTCGCCTTTTATGGAATTCATGGAAGCTCAAGATAAACATTTAAAACTGGTCCCAGACAACCTCCAAGTTACAGCCATTTACTAAGATTTTATTTCTTATATACAACCTTATTTTTAGGTTGGAACATAAAGATTCATATTTAATGTAACATTTATGCTGTTTTGAGTATAAGCACATATTGTATTCTATACTATTGTTCTACAGTTATATTGTTAGCCTGCAGCAAAAATTCTACCTGATGAAGCGGCACATTTGGGCCTTCCCAAAGACGACTGCCCTACACTTTCAGCAGAACCCCATTAACAGAAGGGCCAGAGGCACATCCTTGCCAAGTAGTAAAGAGTCTGTTAGCACCTTTAAGACTAACCAACGTTATTGTAGCATAAGCTTTCGAGAACCACAGCTCTCTTTTTCAGATGCATCATCCGAAGACAGCTGTGGTTCTCGAAAGCTTATGCTACAATAACGTTGGTTAGTCTTAAAGGTGCTATCAGACTCTTTACTATTTTGTAACTACAGACTAACATGGCTAACTCCTCTGGATCCTTGTCAAGGTATTCCAGGACAGACAGAAAAGGCAGCATGGACAGTCGACATATAAGCTATACAGCCACTGAAGAGTGCCAGAGTATGTCTGTATGGGAGAAGAGAGACCTTGAGATCCACCAGTCCCAAAACGTTCCCAGCCTGGTGGCGTTCAGCTCACCTCTCATCACAGTAGGTGAACTTCATATCCATAGTATGGCGGCTAAGAAAGGTGCCGCTGTCCAGAGGTGTCTCGATGTTGGCGGGGTGCGGTATAGCTTCACAGATCAGCACCAGGCAACGCAAAGGGGGCTCTGTGAAGCCACCCTCCGGCTCCTTGCCCCCTGCTGGCTTGGCAGGTGCATATGATCTCAGGTGGCCGGCACAGTGCAGGACCTATGCAAAGCAATGGGACAGAACTGATGAATGGCAGCTGCTATAGCTGTGTGGCTTCGCCCCACCCGCTAACTGACAGGCCCCACCGTAAAGACCAAGGAAGCAGCTGTGAATGTATCGTGTTTGTTTTTAGTTAAAGCTGCAGCCTTTGTTGATTAATCTGGAGGGGCGAATTTTAAACCAGCGAGGACCATCCACAACTGGAGAGGCTGTGAATTAAGAGATATTCCTTTCTTATTTTTCAGAAGCTGTTTTACTTCAAGTGTGTAACCGAAACAGGTCTATCTTTCCAACAATGAAGGGCTGCTGTTCCTCAATTAAATTCTCTCATACTTTACCCTGA
This sequence comes from Eublepharis macularius, assembly GCF_028583425.1. Lineage (NCBI taxonomy): Eukaryota > Metazoa > Chordata > Lepidosauria > Squamata > Eublepharidae > Eublepharis > Eublepharis macularius. The sequence goes on along the minus strand of NC_072804.1, from coordinate 55,765,617 downwards.
CCTGGATCCGCACGTAGTTGGATCCTGCATTTTTGCAGTAGTTCAGTTCCTGGGTTTTCCTGTCCAGACAGACAGCAATAATCCAGGAGATAAATCATTACAAAGGTGTAATATCTTATAGAATCATAGGGCGGGAAGGGACCTCCAGGGTCATCTAGTCCAACCCCCTGCACAATGCAGGAAATTCAAAACTATCCCACCCACACCCCCAGCGACGCTTGCTCCGTGCCCAGAAGATGGCAAAACACTGTCAGGATCCCTGGCCTGGGGAAGATTGCTACCTGACCCCAAGGTGGCGATCGGCATTACCCTGGGCATGTAAGAAGGGGCCTCGAGAACTAAGCCCTGATGTAACCCTTCCTGCCCTCCCTCTCGTGATCTGCCCAGGTTCACAGAATCAGAATTGCTGTCAGGTGGCCATCTAGCCTCTGCTTAAAAACTCCAAAGAAGGAGAGCCCACTACCTCCCGAGGAAGCCTGTTCCACTAAAGAACTGCTCTAACTGTCAGGACGTTCTTCCTGACGTTTAGCCGAAAACTCTTTTGATTTAATTTCAACCTGTTGGTTCTGATTCTGGTTCTGGTATCTGACTATGCGTGGATCTCACCTTACTAGACTAAGGCTCCCCAACCTTTTTGAGCCTGGGGGCACCTTCAGAATTTTGAGACAGAGTGGTGAGCACCACACCAAAATGGCTGCCATAGGAGGCAGAGCAAAACCGAGTATATCTCTCTCCTCTTCACACCTCCTGGGAAGAAGACTGCCAATACAGCTCTGTTTCCGTGAAGTCCCAAACCTAGGTTTTTAGATGTCCCTCCACCAGCTCTCCTTTCTCTGCCTGCCCTCTTCCCCCCGCCCCATATTATTGTTGGTACAGAACTGTGCACCTTCTCGGCTTCAGCCATACTCACCTTCCAGGTGGCAGACTTGAGGTTGACAGTGCGCCCCCTGGTGGTCAGGGTGCTCTTCATGCGCAAGGAGAAGCTGCGCTCGGTCTTCACTTCCTTCTTCTTTGAGAAACCTGAGAAAGGTTAGAGATTATTAAAAGCCCGTAAAGAGGCAGGGCAGAAAGAGGGCGAAGGAGAGAAGAACAAGTGGGGGAGCTTTTTTTCTGACATAAAACGGAGAATAGGAAGCCTAGGTTAACAAACCTGAACTCCCTGGAGGAAAATAGTAAAGAGTCCAGTAGCACCTTTAAGACTAACCAAATTTATTGTAGCATAAGCTTTCGAGAACCACAGCTCTCTTCGTCAGATGCCTCGTCATGCATCTGACGAAGAGAGCTGTGGTTCTCGAAAGCTTATGCTACAATAAATTTGGTTAGTCTTAAAGGTGCTACTGGACTCTTTAACTATTTTGCGACTACATACTAACACGGCTCACTCCTCCGGATCCTTGGAGGAAGGGCAGGGTAAAAATGAGACAGACAGAAGTAGGTGCAAGGGGAAAGCCCCTCTCTGACCGAGACCCTGCAGAGCCACCGCCAGTCAGAAGAAACGGCCTGACTCCATATATAAGACAGAGATGAAAGAATGCACGTGACTGCAGCTACACGTGACACACTCTGAAAGCTTAGTCTCGCTGGACTGTGAAGATGACACAATTATGGGAGAGAAACAATGTGATTTCAGGAACGAAAGAGAGAGACCCACCTCCCCATGGGTGTCCTGGGAGGCTATTCCAGGAGCGAGAGAGCAATTAAAAGGTGGGGGAGGGGAATATCAGAATGTCATTGATGTAGAGCAAAGGAAGTTGTAAGAGGGGATCAGGACTGCACTAGGACCCCCCCCCCCCCGGCCATCCACTGCACGTGTCACGTGAAGAGAATGGCTCCCATAGGAAGCTACTGATTCAGACCAGCGCTCCTTCCTTCTCCAGAAGTGTCTTTTCCCAGATACTTCCTGCCTGTGTTCTGTTCAGGGGAGATGTCAGGGGCTGCACTGGGGGGCTTTTGGCGCAGCCACTGAGCCACGGCCCCTCCCCTTGGACAGAAATGAGATGCTTTCACAAGGCAGAAGAGGCAGAGGAGACATTTTAGAAGGCACATTTGCAGAACAACCCCCTACTCCTACCCCTGCTATAATGTTTACCAGTATATTCCAGGAATGAAAAGTCTGTATGCATATTTTTTTTTAAAGTAGCTGCATTTATCTGCACAGCCGATGGAAGTACTGGAAAGGAATGTGATCGTGTAGCATGGGGGGGCACTATGAAGAAAGGATAAGGGGGGCACTGTAAGTAGTTCTGCCATTCACCCCTCTCCCAGACTCACATTTTGGAGCGGGGTGGGAGAATGAGTACGTTTTACCAGGGCAAGGGACTTCAGGGTGGCCAAGCTGAAGCTGCAAGCCCATAACCACAATAGAGTCTATTTCTGTCTTGTTAGGAATAAAATTAACATTATTCTGTCACAACCCTCAAGACGGCATGTATAGTACAGGAGTGCGTCCAAGGAGCGACCCATGCTGACGCGTTTGTATCAGGCCCAGAGACAGGGCTGCGTGGGCCCTCCGCTCCCCTCCCTGCAATGGATGCGCAAGCAAAATACGGTTGCGTGCAGGACTCACCCTGCCTGGGGCTCAGTACATCTTGAAGTTCTTCCTGATCGCAGGGATGAATGAAATCAAAGACGCTGTGCCCAATGAGCTCCAGCTAGTGGAAGAAAAGGGGAAAGAGAATTAAGGGAGGGGGGAGGTTGGAGGCAGCGCACCCTCTCCATTAAACATGACGCCACACGCGAAAACATGTGCACGGGAGCACTTCTCTGCCAAGAGCCAGCTGATTGGTTGGGGCTCCCCAGAGCCAGCCAATCAGGAATCCCACCCCCTCCCTATGTTCTCCTCCAGTCTCCCACGTATCGTCATTAAGAACTTTAGAGCCAGGTCACATACTGGGAGGAAAACATCCTCTAAAGGCATCTGATCGGCAGCAGAGAAGAACACATTTCAAGCACAAAAGGGAAGTTGAAGAAGAAAAAAGAAAAAAATAATAATAAAGCAGAATGTTTTGCAAAACACTTAAGCGACGCATTTGAAGCAAATATAATTACTCCATGTCAAAGGAAAAGCAGCTTTCATGAATTCTGAAGTGTAAATCAGAGCATTTAAACATTGCTCTAGAAACGCGGTTTTCCTTGTGGGCAGAGGACTGTCATTCGAGAAAAAACTGCAGTCATCGTATTTTCAATTCTCCAGCAGAACAAAAAGGTCAATTAAGAAATCAATTTGCTGTTTGGGGGGTAAAAATTTTTTTTGAAGTCTCTCTGAAAGACACTGAAAAAAATGTCAGCGCTGTTCAGAAAGGATAAAAGAGCTTTTTGTGCTTGTTTTTTTAAAAGCTGGAAACGTTTCCAGGACTCGGAAATAATGAGAATGGGAAGGGTTTTTTGCAAGTGACTTCCAAAGTTTTTGAAAAAGGCTTCCTAGATACAATATTCTAATGTTGTGGGGGGGGGGAGTCTATGATCCGAACTACACATTAACTGGCAGGTCTATGATCTGGTATCTCAGTATGTAATGACAGCCGCGGTCAGTAGTGGGGAGGGATTTTAAAGGGCTGTGGTGCTAAGATGAGGGGTGGGATTAACTCTTTCTCTTGGGCTATTTGACTGGCAGGAATTGGCTTCTCCAAGCTATGACCCCAGAAGAGAAAACGCACGTGCACACCCATAACTGCTGTAACCCCAATCCAAAGTGAGGTCCCCACCTGACTGCTTTTTAAAATACTGTGTCAGAGTCCCAGATCCTCAAAATAACACATAACTTGGCCTTGCAGCAACTGAGAAAAGAGAAAAGATTTTACTTACTCATCCCCGGTTATAGATCATCTGCCCTCACACAAGGGGGAGACGGATGTTTTCTTCCTCGGCCCTACTGCCTACCCCAAATAAACCAATCCTGGAGAAGTCCTCTTACCGTTGGTCAGGCAAGAAACGAAATGGGTCACTGGGCCAAAAAGCTTACAGAATATGGAGACTGCAAGAGACTCAGTTTCACTGCCTATCCTGCCCCCAAACTCCACCCCACCCTCCAGCCTCGAGAATCCCCTGTGTGGTATAACCGGGAAAACTGCTGGACTAGAAATGGGCAGAGTTCATTTCAGATGTTCACACAGTAAGCTTGGGGCTGGTCTTTCTCACTCAGCCTAACCGAAGGATGAAATAAATGGGGGCAGAAGTATGTATGCCACCCTAAGCTCCTTGGAGGAACAGCAAAGTAAGTAAGAGAGTTAGCCCCTATTCAAAGCCACCACAAGTGCTGGTTGTATAGAAGCAGGGCTCCAGTCCAGCTGCCTCCCACACTGCTAGGCACACAGCCACCCTGTTGACATGGCTGTGTGTCTGGCTTGTCCAGCTGTGGCGCCAGCTTCCCCTCTGCTTCCTGCTCCCCTTGGCACACTGCCACTATGGGTTAGACTTCTGTTTCTTCGGGGCTGCTGCCTGTCCCAGCCACACATTTCCCACCAGTCTGGTGGAAGTCTGAAAGAGCCAAGAAGCAAAAATGTGCTCCTCCCTCCTGCCCTCCTTCCACCCTGCACAACCCTCACCTGGCTGAGGCCCAGGTGTTTGTTGACGTTCTCCGAGAGGTAGATCATGTCACCCTCCTCAGTTAGGACCATGAGGAAGCCATCCAGGGCCTTCAGGTAATAGGCGTCCACCTGCTCTTCTGCTTCTGCTTTGTTTTTCCAGTCTCCTGTAACACAGCAGCAGAAGTCAGAAAGAGAGGAGAAAGGCAGGATCCAGGGATCGGCTACGTAGGCCCCCTCGATTCCCGGATCCAAAGAATGCCCTGATCCCAAGACTGTGTCTGGATAAACAAAGGAGGTTTCGTTCTGCTTTTCCAGGCGTAGTTCCTTAAAAGAAAGGCTCCCCTTTTGCAAAGAGGAAATCCACTTTTTGCGATGAGGGAGCTGCTCAGACCCACCACAGTGCACAGAACTTTGCTGAGTGACAAAACATCAGGATGAGGGGAGGGCAAACTGGGAAAGAAGGTGTGTGCAGTTACACAGATGCCAACTTAATTTCAGGAGGAGATGGAGGCAAAGAGGCCATGCTCAAGACATTCATAGAAAAGGTGGGTTTGAAGAAGGGATTTTAAAGAAGTGAGAGGCGGCATCACAAAGGGGCGCTATAACCCAGGTGCTAGGAATAAGCATTCCCCACGCACTTTCAAGCTTTCCATTACAGTCCAAGGTCAAGAAACCTGAGGGGCCTTGCTGCTTTATAAGAAGGGTTAAGTAACTCTGAATCACCTGCTTCCCACCAGTTCCCTGCTGCTCACCAATGCTTCTAAACAGCTGCTGGCTGATACGCCTAGATCTCTGAGATCTGAAGAAAGAAAGCCATCTCCAACAGTACGAGGAGCTAATCCAGAAGCTTTGCAAAGCGGTCACCAAGCTGCTTTCTGCTCTCCCCTGATCCATTCCCCTTAAGCAGGCCTGGGATTGCAGCTAGCTCCTGCAGCGAGAACTTGGGTGCGTGGAGGCATTTATGCACAGGGCACATCTAGGTGGCTTATGAGCCAATCTGGAGCGCCTCTGTGAAGTCCTGGGGCTCTGGACGGTCAGAGGCACAGCAGCAGGACTCTGGGACGCAGTCTGGGAATCGGGGTGGTTATGGTGGTGAGATACGGCCCTGAAGATTTTACAGCTACCTCCCAGAGCCCTAGTAGAGAAGGAAGTAGATCCCCGCCGTCCCGAAAAGAACATACAGGCCCTTACCAGAGGTCAGCAGCTTGTGCATCCTCAGGTAGCTGATGGTAAGGCGCATGATGGAGGCCTTGTCCAGGTGGGCGCTGACCCCCCGGGCAAAGGGCAAGGTGTGCGCCAGCTGGTAGAAAACTTCTGTCTCCTTGCTGCGGCGGCATCGTGCTGCGTCTCGTGATTTCTCCTTCCGGATCTCTGTGGTAGATCTGCATGGAAGGCGTGCATATGGATCAGTATTTGCATCTGGGTTAGCATCTTCTTGATAAATAATTAGGGAGAACAGTTATGGGGTCCTGCCAAAGCAGCCGCCTTGTTTCCAAATCCACGCTTCAGGGACGGATTTGCTCTAAAAATGAGATACTGGCTGTTTCCACACTACTTACCTTCATCCGGAACGCTGCGGAACGTCGCGAAAAAACGCAGAAGGTAGCGTCTTCTCGTGTGAGTTTTGCGCGATGTCGCGCAAAACCCGCGCGAGAAGACGCTATCTTCTGCGGTTTTTTCGCGACGTTCTAGATGAAGGTAAGTAGTGTGGAAACGGCCACTGCTCACTCTAAGAGGCTAACAGAGGGGATTGGGTCAGTAATCTGAGAGCCAGTTTGGTGTAGTGGTTCAGAGCGGCAGGACTCTAATCTGGAGAGCCGGGTTTGATTCCCCACTCCTCCACTTGTAGCCAGCTGGGTGACCTTGGGTCAGTCACAGCTCTCTCAGAGCTCTCTCAGCCCCACCCACCTCACAGGGTGACTGTCAGGATAGTAATAACACACTTTGTAAAGCGTTCTGAGTGGGCCTTAAGTTGTCCTGAAGGGAAGCATATAAATCAGTTGTTGTTGTTGTTGTTATTTCTATAGTAATTTAGGAGAAGAGGAGCTGGCCTAGCCAAAAGAGCTCTCCTCCCCTAATTTTCTAGTTGACTTTTGACCTGTTCTCCTTGTAAATCGATCTACATGGTTCAAAAAGCCCTCGTAGGATTATTCCACTTCAGAATGGGAGGGGGAGAGGAAGAGGCTTGGATGATGAAATATCCCCCCCACACACACACACACCAGTTAAGAAGTCTCTGTTTGTGGAATGGTAGCATCTCAAGCCAAAGGAGGTTTGCCAATATGCAAGTGTACGCACAAACATCAACGATGCAGCAATATTATTGCACTACAAAACCTCCACTGAACTCCCCCAAAGCCCTTGCCCCAATTTACGTATTATGATTTTATTCTGCTCTTGTTTGAAAGAGTTGGGGGCCAGCATCCAGTTTCCCCTCCCTTCATTTGCCAATCAATACAGCCCTGCAAAATTTAAAAACCTAATAAAAAATAATTTACAAAAAAAAAAAATACAGCCCTGCAAAGAAAGCTAGGGTGAGAAAGAATGTCTGGCTAAGTAGCACCTATAAGACGAACCCACTTTATTGCAGCATAAGCTTTCGAGAGCCACAGCTCTCTTCGTCAGATGCAACTTTATTGTAGCATAAGCTTTTGGGAACCACAGCTCTCTTCGTCAGATGCAACTTTATTGCAGCATAAGCTTTCAAGAGCCACAGCTCTCTTCATCAGATGCAACTTTATTGCAGCATAAGCTTTCGAGAGCCACAGCTCTCTTCATCAGATGCAACTTTATTGTAGCATAAGCTTTCGAGAACCACAGCTCTCTTTGTCAGATGCAACCGTCACAACAAAGAGAGTTGTGGCTCTCGAAAGCTTATACTACAATAAAGTGGGCTAGTCTTATAGGTGCTACTGGACTCTTTACTATTTTGCTACTACAGACTAACACGGCTAACTCTTCTGGGTAAGTAGGAATTTGAATCCACATTTCCCTGGCCTAAGTCCATCGCTCTAACAACTACACCGCACTTGCTCTCTCACTGAGGTTCTTATGAGTAAAACCACGTACACACACCACACCACATTTCTGAAACACGCAAGTCGCAATGTGGTATCATTTGCCTTGCACGCAAAACTTTAATCTGCGCTGAGCTTCAGCTGGAAAGATGGATGATAAATGAAGAGACTATTTTTTTAAAAAAAAATTATACATAACCCCCTCCTATGCAACCCTGCTATCATACGCATCTCCTGCTTTCCCTCCATCAGGGCAATATACTGGGAGTTCTCTCTGTTATCCTCTTTTATCCTAGAAAGACGGGTCGTAGCCTGAGGCCAGCCAGCAAGTTTCCTTGGCAGAGCAGGGTTTTGAACCTGGGTTTTCCCAGTCTAATTCCATCCACGGCATTAAAACTCAGGGCTGGCTCCAGCCATTTCACCTGGAAGAAGTGGGGTTCGCAAGCCACCAACCCTCTCATGCCGCTGCCCACCTTCTCAGGTGCTTCATGCAAAGGCCGTCAATCTTGGCCACTCCACGGAGCCAGCCCCAAGTCCACAGTGGCTCCAACAGCATACAGAAACTACACAAACACCCTCCACAAAAATGTACCCGTGCACACAAAATTATAACAACATTTGCACAACTGCATATTCCTCACTATAGAAGCCTTCACCCAACAGACACATTTTCCACACAACTGAAAAACACACTTGATCATCACACCAGAGAAGCACATAAACACACACATGACTTGCTTGCAAAGCTGACCCTCTCTCGACCGGTGGGCATGAGGCGAACGCGCCAGTCCACCCAGGGCCTTCCCTCCAGCCTCAACAGGCCCACCGAAACAGAAGCCCTGAAAGTCCTGCCAAAAGCCAATTCTAAAAAAATGAAATAACCCCCTCCGAGTCTTCTGCAAAAGGACTTCCCGATCAGGCTGGCCCCTTCCCAGGCCTAACAAAAGATGACTGCAGGAATTTCCCATACAGGAAGAAAACAATCCATACAGGGCAAGAAAGAGAGACACACAGATTGGGTAGGAAGACCCAAAATGACAGCAGGTCCCCTTCACATTCAAAAGGCAACTGTGCCCCACTATTTGGATTCCGACTGTCTCAGCTGCACATGCTAGTCAATCCCTGACCCCAGTACCCCCCTGCCTTCATCAAGACCTACTCCCAATTATAGTCTCTCTTTCTGGCATCCCAAATTTCCTGTCCAATCCTGCACTTCATAGCTGGGTCATAGATCCAGAGGAGTTAGCTGTGTTAGTCTGTAGTTGCCAAACAGTAAAGAGTCCAGATGCATCTGACAAAGAGTGCTGTGGTTCCCGAAAGCTTATGCTACAATAAAGTTGCATCTGATGAAGAGAGCTGTGGCTCTTGAAAGCTAATGATGCATCTGACAAAGAGAGCTGTGGTTCTCAAAAGCTTATGCTACAATAAAGTTGGTTCATCTTAAAGGTGCTACTGGACTCTTTACTTATTAGCTGGGGTAAACCTATTTCATCTCTTCCTCTATTGCTCCCTTGCAGATCAATTCTCCACTCCAGGTCTAAAACCCAGTTGTCATAAGTCTTCCAACTGCCCTCTTTTGCTTTAACTTTCGTGTTGGGTGGGCTTTTGGACACTCCAACCTTCCAAAAATACATCCTTGCACTGGCACTGCTGCACAAATTTAGTGAGTTCCCAAGGCTCAGCCACCGGGAAAACCCCACAGAACTATTTCCTTACAAATGCCACAAATCAAAAAGATACACCCCAAATTCCAAAGAGATGAGCAGCGCCTGAGTTCCTGCAAAAACCTGCCCCTCCAAATGGACGGGAACGCAGGAGGTTTGCCCTGGATCTACACAAACAAGCAACGCCGAAGTTCTGCCGGGTCTCGAAGAGAAGAGCATCCCCATCAGCTCTGGAAAACAGTCGCCTGTAGTCCAAGGGCATTTACCATGAATGCAAAGAACACCATAAAATAGTCGCCATGGGTCTTCTTCAGCATCCCATACAAAAAGTCACTATGCGATTCTTCAAGCCGTTCCGCACAAAAGCAAGGCTGTAGAGAGCTCTGCCGATCTTGTGCATCCCCACAACTCCGAAAGAACGCTGTGTAAACAGACGCCACACACACCAACACCAGACTAGTGGGTGATAACCATCCACCTCCCGTCATGCCCCCAAAGCATCGTGTCCTCACCTGTACCATCTCCTGCCCCTCAGCCTCTTCCGGCGCCGCCGCATGCCCTGTGCGCTCTCGCCAGTTCACTCCCCAAGCAGCAGCAGCAGCACTTTTAGCTCTCCAGTCCTCCCACTGCATGCTTCCACCATCCCCTCCCAACTTAGTTGGTCCCATTAAGGGCACAGGCTGTTCCATTTCTGCCTCTTGGCTCTCTGCCCATTGCTCTGGGACTCCCGGCTGCAGAGAACAGGCTGTTTTGCCACTAGGTATAACAGCGTCTTATCTGCTCTCGTTTTATTCATGGGAAGAGGGGTCACCAAGAAGGCATGGCGACTGGCCAGGTGGACCGCAGGTCACCAGACATGGCTGGCGGCAAGCACCGGATCCTCGTGCACAGTCACGTGCGAGAGGTAACATGGTTGTGCACAGGCACGGAAGCTGTAAAACGATCAGAACCGAAACACCAGCTAGACAAGCAAGAGGAGGGCCCCGAGATGACTTTCCTACCCCTAAAGAGTGGGGAACGTCTCATCAGAATACAAAATCCATGCAGGATTTCCAAGAAGCAAAACATGCGAGCAGAGGTTAATTTCTTCCTTTTCTAAAAAGTTCTTGCCTGGAAGCTGAATATCCTTTGACAATATTCCCAGGCACTACTTAGGGACTAGCTACGTTATGGGCGTAATAAAGCCCCGCGCCTTTCCTTTTTTTAAAGGAGAAGCCTTTTTAGAGAGGCTAGCTGAGAATGAAGAAGGGTACGTAACCCTTTCCCTACTAGCTGTGCTTCGCCCGAGCGGGTCCCTCGCCCTCTCCCTGCATATACTTGTCCTGCCCTTGAACAGAGGCAACGTTGTCTTGTTCTGTCCCAAGCTAACCCTGAGATTCTAAAAGCCTCTTAGGACAGACCCCCTTAATGTGTGAACAAAAGGCCGCATTTCCACCCATTTCTGCTCACAGAACTTTGTGCAGAATTCATGTGGATTTTGTATTCCTGACGTGATCTTGTTTAGAAGGCGCATCTCCACAGGCGTCCCTTTGTGGAAGAAATGTCAGACTCTGCCTAGAGAACTGATAAAACAGACATGATTGAACATAGACATGATTTGAGAATGCAGCAACTGCCACGCCACGTCGGGTCAAGGGTTCACACCCAGTCCAGCGATCTGTTTCCAGCGAGATGCTTCAGCGAAGTCCGGCATGAAGGCAACAACTGCCTCTCCCCCCCTCCCAGCCCCCACCATGCCTCAATCAGATCTATTGTCGCTTTTGAATTTCTGATCCAGTCTGAAGGGGCAGCCAGACTTAACCGCCGCTTGCATCGTTGCACGGCCCACTTTGTAACTGGGCACAGAATCGGAGACACCGTGATGGTTAATTCATTTTTTTTCAAGACAAGTTCCTAGTTCCTAAGTCTGCAGAGATAGGCTGAAAGGTGTGCGGCCCTTCCTTGGTGAAATCCCCAAAGGCAGACAGAGGGAAAGACCCCTCGCCCGCCTCTGGGTCATCATAGCTTCTGCCACACAAAGTCAGTGCCTCTGTTTTGCAGTGCTTTGGTCCAGGGGTCGGGACGAAGGCAATCCCCACAGGTGCCACTGCCCTTTTTCAAAGGATGCTCCCAGAAGCTTATTTGAAATATTTATCCCCTGCCTCTCTATATAGCCACATCGGCCCTATAAAAACAATAAAATAACAATATGCTAAAACCAATAAAAACATCAACTGTCTCCCCCACTATGGCTAACAAGGACAGGGGGGCTAACCCCAACCACAGTGTGGGGGGGGATCCTAAAAGGTTCAAATCAAAACTGTCATTGCCTGGTGCCTAAAAGAAGAGACTGGGGGCTGGAAGCACCTCTGCGGGGAGAGGCTTGTAGCACAGGGCTGGGGGGGGGGTTCAGACTGGAGGCCACCCAGGGAGGTCTGTTGTCCTGCTCCTCCCAGACTTTATCTTAGACCACAAGGGTCTGCATCTCAATCTCTAACTGCAGTAAATTATTATTATTTATTATTATTATTATTATTTTTCCATCTTAGGAATGCAAAGCACTTTGTCTTTTAAAGAAAGGAGGAGGAATACGCGGACAACCTATCCTAGAGCTCACAGCCGCATGTCCCCAAGTCTGAGCCCCCAAAGCTTCTTGTGCAGCACGAAGGCATCGCTCGATAACAAAAGTCTACGCAAAGCACAGAACGCATCTCCCAGCACCTTCTGCTCAGATCAGGCACTCTTGACGTCAGCTTCCTTCCCCCGCAGAGAATATCTGAGCTTCACACATGCAGCTTGTTACCGACTGTCTGTTTTGCACAACCCTGTTTCTCTGGAGGAGGGGGACAGACAGCAGGGACTCCTCTGGTACCCAGCACAGCAATGCTGAGAGCTCCCCACCCCCACAGTGATGCCCGGACAGAGCTGTCCCCAGGGGTGAGCAGCCCCTTCAAAGCAGGGTTGCCAATCAATCAACTTGATTTTAAATTGTATGAAACATTTAATTGGTTTAATGTAAAAGACCTGTCTGGACAGAGGCACAGCATGGAAAGGATTCTGAATGTCTGAACCTGCCCCATAGGAAGGGGGGGGACAGGAAGGTCCTTCCACTACGTGATGCAAGAATTCTTTGCTAGTTCATCCCCTGACCTCCCCACTTCTTGGGGCAAGGAGAGCTGTTTTAACAAACAAAGGGAGGAGAAAGGACATTGAGTGGCAAGGACTAGCATCTTGACAACCTTCTTAATGAGTGCATTATTTGTTCAGTTGGGACTGAACTGATGACTGTATTTGTGTGTTTGGAAAGAATTCACCCACCCCATCTGATTCTCTTGCCTTCTCAAGGGAGGTGGCTCACTTCCATGAGTTACTCTGCTGCACTGTGCTTATGCAGTATGGTGCGGACACTAAATGGAGCAAAGGATTTCTATATGGACTGGCCTAGGGGTGTGTGTGTGCGTGCGTGCGTGCGCGCTTGGCATAACTGGCCTGCAAACACTCCCAATTCTTACCGCAGCCCCCACTGTACACTCTGTATTCCCGGGCAGAGTCCTGGCATTCAAACAGCTCCATTGAAGCCTTTGCATTATCGCAGGCTCTCTCTAGCTTGCTCACCCCCCACCCCAACAATTCCCGTTTGCAGCCTATTCTCCATTTCATTCTGCAAAGCAAACTGCCCTTCAAAGCACATTAGCCTTCCACCGCCAGCTTCCTCCTCCGCCCACTGGCGTCCAGCCAGAGTCTTCCCCCCACACACACAACACAGAAACAAACCCCTTCATCGCTGCCCTGTGCGCCCCCCTCCCAAGAAATCCTGTTGCACGTGCTCTTGGCAGTGCCTTTGGCTGTTCTGTCCACGTCCGTCCGGGACACTGTGTACTGCAGACAGGGACCAGTGCCAAGAACTCATTGCTGGGAGGGGGAGAGATGGAAGGAGAGGTGACGTTGCTAGAGGAAGGGGAGGAGAAGGGGGGAGAGCTTCAGTCGTCACAGCCAGCTATTCACAAATCTCTGTCAAAGAGGGGTGCGTGCTCGCAGCTCTGAACCCTCGTGTTCCAGCTCCCCCCGCCCCCCCCAGCACAATCATCTTACTGTACTATCCTCAAGCGGGCAAGTCTAAACATTAGTGTATTCCTGCACCCCAGAAGAGTTGGTTACCCCCCCACACACACACACACCTTATTTCGAAGGCTTGGTGCATTCCATATAATTTTATAGTCACACAACACAGCAGCCTGGGGGCGGGGGATTAAAGGAGCACTTGGCAATTAGGCAACTGCACCACCCAAACTGAACCAGGAAAGCCACCCCTCCTCCTCGCTCCCCCCTCTTTACACCACATGAAGGCCTCTTCCCTCTGGGCTGGGTGGGAACGCAATGTTCCTGGCACCACCGCTTTACATCTGGAGAGTGTGAGCCAGGGTGTTTGTGCACACAAGGGAGGGGCGAGCTACCTTCTACCTGAACCTAGCCAGAGGATGCTGGAGCAGGGCAGGGCAGGGCAAGGCGGAAGGGCCCAAAGAACACCATTCTGTGCCTTCAAAGACTTTGCTTTTGAAGCACAGGGTCCATCTGCAAAGCGCTTTCGTCTTTGGACTCTCACCGTCTCTCTACGTGGGATGCCTTGGCACGTGTTTGACAAGTGCAGGGAGACGCAATGTTAGCTGGGAAGCGTATTTTAAAGAGGCAGAGCCGGCAGAGATTGCTCCACAGAGGGTTTGTTAATTTCATCTTCGCTCCTCTAAGGCTCTGCCAGTTTCACCTTTCCACTCTAAAACCGTGTGGGATCACAACCAGAGGGCAGCGAGGAATGGAAATGGGCTGGAGCTGCCTTCCAGAGTCGGGCTTGGACCTGGAGGGGTTATCATGGGCTGAAGTTTCCCTTCTGGCTTTTCACAGCCCTTTCACACAGGTCCAGTGTAGAGCAAAGCCTTTGCCCTGCCACCGGCTCTGTCTTTTTAAACTACCCTTCCCGGCTACATGCATCAGTTGCCCCTGAATGCTTTGCCAGCAAGGTCAGGCATCAGTTAGGGTTACAAGACTAGCAAAATGCCCCAAGATCTCCCCCCCCCCGCACCAGGCAGGCAAGTTTTCACTTTGCCAAAGGAGAGAATTTGTGGTCTCCATACTTGTCTCTCACTGGCTCGAGTCCATGATTGATTCTCCCTGCCAAATCCTGATGCAAATCCTGACCATCGAGGTGATCATAGGGTGGTTTTCTTCCTGCTCTTCAAGCTTCTAGGGTTAGGGTTTTAACCTACACTAGTGACTGGATACTTTAAAGGGAAGCAGTTGTTCTGGAATAGGGTTATCTGAATCCAACTCTGTTCCTCCACCCTCTGATAAGAAGAGAGGACAGCTGATCCTCGTACCACAATGGCCTCAAACTAGTCATGCTATCAAATACTGCCTTTTCCACTCCCGTGTACAACCCACACTTTTCACTGCGTCATGGCTAAGAGAATGAGCTGTGACTTCAGGGATCCTCTGTCCAAATCTCTACCATGAATTCACTAGGCAGCACCAAACAAACCACCTTCTCCTTGCCTCACTTCCCTGCCAAATTTTGCAGTCGGGGGATAAAGAATGCCAGCCTACCTTACGGGGCTGTTGTACGGACTGCAATGAGATAATATAAAGTGCTTTGAACGCTGAAAGTGTTAACTAAATGCAGTGATTGTTCCATTAGATGCACAGGGAAACCAGCAAGTACACATGATGCACCGCTCTGCATGGATACGCAGTAAACTTTGGGAAGTCAGCACCCCACCGTGCCTTGCACCCCAGTTCATCTCACAGGCAGCTTTGTGCAACCTGTTCGCTGAAAGATACAGCTGCTTCTAAGCCAGAGGAACACTGGCTGTTTCTAGGGGGGGGGGGGGGAGAGGAGGAGTTTGCATAAGATCATGGACACCCCGGCTCTCACCCCCTCCCGCAGTCTCTGAAGTGTGGCTTCCTCTTGGTGCGAACAGAGCAAATGTTCATATACTGGGATCCCTTGTTGAGTGATAAAAGGAGCATCTTCTGGATGGGCACGAGAGCTGCTGCTTATTCCCCTCCACACACTGAAATGCACCTGCCTCTAGGATCAAGGGCTGAAACGCACCTGGATCAGCGTGCGATGGAAGGAAAGCGTCCCTTCTCAAACTGCCCGCACCATTAGGGGGCCACCCTTCCATTCGGCACCGACCAGAGCATGGCAAAACTCCCAGGACCAACCAGAGAAGGCCAGGACATGAGGGAGAGCGAAGTGCGACGACAGAGCCATTCCTTGGCCCCTTTCCATAGCCTGTTCTCTCCTCGAGCCAACGAAGAAAGCCAAGAACATACATAGCGTGTGAACAAATAGAGAGGGCTGGAACAGAACCCAATCACAGCCAACGCAGAACCACCGCCAGAGAGTCTTCTCACGATGGTGCCAGGGCACTCATGCCTTTCAATTCACCCACTGCCCTATAAAACACATATGTCTGCGGGGGGGGGGGGGAGAACCCAGGAGTTCTGGCACGTAGTGGTAACTACTGTAACATGCTCTACACCCCTAAGGCAAAGAACAGAATTCAGCAATACATATTTGCGGCTCCTCTCCCAAAGCCAAAATATAGCCACAAGCACTTCCCTAACTCCCACCACATCCATCTTATACTCTAACCACTATGCTCCAATTCAATCGGGAAAAGGGGAAGGGGGTAGAGAGAGAACCGTTGTCCTGGTTGCCAGTTCCTTCATTTTACGCAGAATACCAGAGCAGAAAACCAAAAAGGCTTGCATACACACACAGACTCAAAATCCTAAATAAAAAAAAGTAATTCTAGAGTAGCAGCAAAAGCAAGCACCTTAAAAATGCACAGAAATCTACTTCCAGCAGAAGCCCACTTTCTTAGATGCAAGACTCTTATTTCTGCTAAATCAAATTCCATCCTCCCCGCCTCCACACACAAAAAATGCAATCTAGATTCTTTGCTCCATGAAAGCCAGCTCTATATAATGCTTGGCAGACACCTGGAAGCAGGGAATATAGACATTGCTGCAAGATGTCTAACACGGCTAACTCCTCTGCATCTACATCCAGAGGAGTTAGCCATGTTAGTCTGCAGTAGCAAAACAGCAAAGAGTCCAGCTTTCTCGAAAGCTGACGATGCATCTGACGAAGAGAGCTGTGGCTCTCAAAAGCTTATGCTACAATAAAGTTGGTTAGTCTTAAAGGTGCTACTGGACGCTTTGCTATTTTACGAAGCATACAGAAAGCACTCCTGGTGCTTAGCAATTTTGGAAAGAATAATGCTCCCTCCCTCTGAATCTGGAAGTACGGCCGGGTGGCTGGTTTCCTGTGGCGGGCAAGACAAGACCGAGCGACTCAACTGCAATGCAGAATGACAACGAAGAAAAACAAGAGGGGAAGAAACGGCGAGGTGATAGCGAGCCGACAGTGGCGTGGTTTTTTATATGGGAAAAACATATGGCTCGAGCAGGCAGAAGATGCCTGTGCTGAGAAGGGGGCTGTGTCCCCCTCTCCACCTTGGCGCAGGGGCTTGTACCACCACCGCAGCCCATTCCCTGGGCACCCAGCTGGCCGGGGCCTGACATGAACTCCAGCAAGGCCTCTGGGGCCTGCTGCTGGGGCCAGGCCTAGCAGAGCGCTTGCAAGCCTTCCCCTCGCCCCCGCCCCCACCTTCGCTTGGAAGGCAGCCCAGAGGCCCCTTGCACAGGCTGGGCCTACGTGAGCTGAGCGACGGGAGGGGGCCAGGCTAGGCTGGGAGCAGCCAACCAGCGCTCAGCCTTTTTCCTGTTTGCTTGCTAATTTCGGCTGGGAACACTGAACTGCCATTGGGCGCCTGGCTCCATTGCGCAGCGCATGGGCCTGTAGCCAGGAGGGCTGGCCTTGGCAGACTGGCCCTGTTGCTGCTGCTGCTGGGGGTAGCTAAGGTGGAAAGGAGGGGGCTGAGATGGGAGGTAAATATATAAAGGGGGGGGGGGTGCAGCTGCATTTTAAACAGTCTAAGCCATTCCAAACCTTTTTCTAAAAAATCTGTTTTAAATAGGAGTTCCACCTCAATTTCAATTTCTCCTTGCAACGACAAGAATAGATTCCAAGTTCAAGTCAACTTTTTACAGAATACTGCAAATCCCTTACACATCACAGCTTTTAAAAAAAATGCTTTTATCTTGGATTCCAACAGCACAGCAACACAGATACTTGTTCTTCTCTAACGGAAAGGCAGATTCAGTCCCCGCACACGTTTAGAGAAAAGATTTCCCTTTCTAAAGGAATTGTAAAAATTAGCCTGATATCATTCTAGACCACACAAGATGAAAAGCACTGAGAAAAATAGGTCAGGAAAACATGTTTTCATGTAGAACACACGTGCAAGTGTGTGTTTGGGGGTATTATTAAAACTAAGATCACTCATTTTGGTCTCAAGCTCAGCATTGGTTATTTTCTAGTTTGTTTTTAATTTTGGTTTGTTTTAAATACATAGAAGCAGGGCTTTTTTTCACCTGGAACGCAGTGGAACGGAGTTCCGGAACCGCTTGAAAATGGTCACATGGCTGGTGGCCCCGCCCCCTGATCTCCAGACAGAGGGGAGTTGAGATTGCCCTCCGCACTGCTGAGTGGCGTGGAGGGCAATCTCAACTCCCCTCTGTCTGGAGATCAGGGGGCGAGGCCACCAGCCTTGTGACCATTTTCTCCGAGGGCAACCCACTGTGTTTCACCACCTCTTTTCCCAGAAAAAAAGCCCTGCATAGAAGGGTTACAGAAAGATGCCAACCAGTGGGGAGAAGTGGATAGAGAATTGGACTGTAAAGATGCATGTCCAATTCCCCACTTAGCATGGGGCCACGCCGCCACGCAGTCCCTCTCAGGGTTGCTGGGAGGATAAAATGGAGGAAGAGAAAACCCCATAAGCTGCTCTGAAAATGTAAAAATGTGAATGAAGCAGCATAATCCCAAATCTGACATACACACAAGCCCCCCTTTTTGGAGCCATTTAGACTGAAGTCCATCCATCAGGTTCTCCTGTCTCGGAAAGCTTGCTCATCACTCCTGCCACATTCACAGAATTTCATGTCTCCGCATCAGTGTATCTGGCATCCATTCCTGTACTTGGACATACTGAAATCCGGACTCTGAGCACTCTTCTACCACCCTGAGAGCACAGCAAACTAAAGGGGAACTAATCTAACCTTACATGTTAAAAGATCGGGTGCTGACACGGTAGCCAACAATCAGGATCACTGCTTGTCCATTTGGGGTTTTGTTTTTGTTTTTTGCTTCTGGTCGGATCTCAGAGGTTTTAGTTTGATAAACCAGGTATTTCAAGCCAGGAGGGGGTTAAACATTTTTTCTCCAGGCCTCTCCACTCTGATCTACTAGAATTCATCCCCCAATGAGCCAGAAGCTGTCCCAGGCTCCACCTACCTTCCCAGTATTGTTAAAGCCACAGGCTGGCCACCTGGCATGTGCCCAGCTGTGGGAGAAGTTGGCACAAGAACTACTCCCTTCTCTGTTCCCAGCACCAGAAATCCCCAAGGTACGAACCCTTTCAAAGACCTAGGACGCACAGACACATTACCATCCAGGGGGCATGATGCTCAGGCGCCAGACACACTTCCAAGCCCCCGGCACATCACACATTCTACAGGAGCCACCCAGCTCAGAGGACTCCCCTTTACATGATGTCACAAGGACTGGGGCCACTTTTTACAGTGCAACTGCCTCATAGAAATAACATGAAATACCTCCCTGTAGCGGTAGTTACTTTGTTTGCATGCAGCAGCTAATGCTAACATGCACGGGCTTTCACCACCACACCGTCACGAGTCTCAGAAGAGAAAGCTGTGCAGTTGCACGAGGGTGGTGAAAAAACTGCCTGATCTTGCATCCATATAGGCAGACTCCATGGGAGCTGCAACATTCTCGTCTGGCAGAGTTGGGGATAAGGAGCTTTGGACTGCACAGAAACCACCACTTATTTTAAGTAGCGGAACGTGTCTTAAAAGAGGGGTCATTGTTCATGGTATGCTTTTTGTCCCCTACCGGCACAATAGGTTTGGCAGGTTTTTGTATTATTTCAAAAACCAGCTTAAGCAGATGCAACAGAGGACAAAAGAGAAAATGAGTTTACAACACAGAAGAAAAGCCTGAGAAACAAAATGTTGTCCTTCTATAGCTTCGTTCTCAACTCCAGGAGGGAACATAAAAAGGCTCAAGAGCCAAAAGTGAGCTGGGGCCTCCTAGTCTACACTATCCTGTGCTTTTTAAAACAGTGGGTGTGATTTTTGTAAAAGGTCCAAACGAGAGTGAATGGAAGGCCACCACCAAGCAAGATGTCAAGACAGCAGGGAAAAAAGGCCAAGTGAGATTTTTACACACACCTCTGCGAAAGACATTCCAGAGCAGAAACTGATGTAGCACTCCTTACACATAAACTCTTGTGATAAAAGCATGGGAAGAAAACTGAAATGCCCTTGATCCTATCCTAACACTTGTTATCCTGTACAGGTACAGATGGGCTGTTCTCCTTTAAGGATGGGAGTAGAGGTCTATAATGGGGTGCTGACGGAAAGGCAGTCAATCTTCAGAGGTGAGACTGGGCATCTTGGTTGTAGCAGCTGGTCCCACCAACCACGACTTGGGAGTTGTATTTCCCACATGGGGGAAAGAAGCAGAGCCCTGGAAGTTAAGAACTCTATGCAGAAAGGCAAGGTTAGAATCCAGGGGGGCATCAAGCAAACACACCATTACTCAGCTCTGGATTAATGAATTAATCAACCATTCCTTCTGGTTCCATTCCCACCAATGACTGAACTTTGCTAGGTGTACAAAAGCCGGGTGGAAATATTTTAACAAAGACAGGAGAAAGACGTCATAATATGGACTAGAAACCTCTGCTTGGCATGCAAGCACGCACTCCCAGTTTCAGCAGATTAAATGCATATGGTTTCTCATTATTTTTTATCACGATGAACAATCTTTAAAGCTTTACCTCTGTGCAGCGTGGCACACACACACAAGTTCTGCCATTCTCTTCCACAATCGGTCTCTGAGGCAGCTCATGGTAGAGCTCCCATTTAGAAGAATGACAGGGGCAAGGCCAAAAATCAGAGCAACTGGACCAAGGATGCTGAGCAAGTCTGTGGCAGAGATGGAATGTAACGGGGCTGTATGGGGGAGACGAATAACAGGCACCAGTCCTGACACACCTTCACTCCTACTTATTTCCCCGAGCTTTCTCCCTTGGCTGAGAGCAACAAGGGGGACCACAGTGGCGGATTAGGGAAGTTAGGATCAAGACCTCTTTCCCCGTGGGTGGCAGTGCAGTTCCAGGTACTTGTGGGCCCTGGGGCACAATGCCATCAGAGGGGTGTCCAAACCGTGCTTTGTTCCTAGATGTGCCCAAAGAGAAAAGCCCTCGAGAACATGCAAAACGCTTTCTTTTACCGTGGCAGCGGCGCAGCCAGCCTCGAAACTTCTGAGATTAGGAGAAGGGGTTCACATTTCATACGTTTTTGAAAGCAAAGCCTCCCGTCGGCCAGAATGTCCGTCTGACCTACATTACAGGGTTGTTGCAAGGATAATAACGGAAGCACCCTGCCATGTATGCCTTCCTAGGCTCCTTGGAGCTATCCAAATTGTGTGACAGGAAATAAAATAAAGGTCAGGGCAGAGTTAAGGCAGACAATTCTCCACTTCATAGGCACAGGCAAAACAGAGATTTAAGCAGACCTTCTGGAACATTAGTTTTCTTGTAAAATGGAAAGTGTTCTTAATGATCTTTTTGTCTTGTCTTCACACACCCACCACATAAGGTAGGCCACCAGTCTCTCCATTTTACAAGGTGGGGAATCTATGCCAACAGGTATGTGCCAGGGAAAGACAGATGAGCGTATCTCAGAACCACGACATCTACATTCCCTCCCTAGGTATTTGTGCTTGGCACCCCACCTTCATGCCACCTTGTAATTTGAGTTGGGCCCTAGCACTGGTTTTCACATATTCTAGGGCACAGCCCTGTTACTGAAGTCACAAAGAGGGAGCCCTCTAGGCATGCACAGAGTATTTCTGCCTCCTCAGAGCTTGCAGGTCAGAGCTTTTATCAAGGAAAATGTGAGTTCCAGCAGTGAACGTTACAAAATTAGCCATCCTATGTCTGACAATCTCAACTTCTCAAAGACTTTAGGAGGCCAAGAATTCCTGAACCTGTCAACAAAGAGCACCCATCGTTCCCCGAGGAGACTTGCCAGACATAAATAAGGCTCAGTGGGCATCAACAAAAGGCTTAACAATTGTTAGCACGATTAAGATTCCAAAGATAGAAAGAAAGGCAACACCATGCAAAGCCGAAGTTCTAAAGGACCTCTGCTTTCCCCAGTACCTCCTGAGCATCAGACACACCAACGATCTCTCCCCCAGGAGACCAGTTTCTGACCCCTGCCTGTTGCAAATTTCCTGCATTGGGCAGCAGGTTGGACTAGATGGCCCTTGGGGTTCCTTCCTGCTCTATGTTTCTATGCTCCTCCAGAAATTAAAAATAAACTAAGAATTTTTGTTTCCCACTGGTATCTGTTACCCAGTTCACAGAAAGGGAAACCTGAGGCACGGCCTGAGAAAGGCCATCAAAACCTGAAGCTACAAATCTCTTCAAAGGAAGAAAACCCAGGAGTGCTATTGACATTCCAATCTGAACAACAGACACAACTCGCCCTTCAGAGAGCAAAAAGCAGGAATTTCAAGTCCACAGAACTTCTGCCGCAGATCTTCTGGGCCTACTTCCTTCCCTGAAGCAGCAAACAAACACAGATGCTGTCTCCCCCCCCCCCTTAAAATCCCTTTCTTGCCAAATTAGAAAAAGGGCCCCAATCCAAGGAGATCCCTCCGTCCCAATTTGTGAGAAAAACAAAACACACACACGACCACTGAAATGCAATACTGCCCAGAGGATCCAAATATGGGGCACGGACGGGATGAAAAAACCTTCAGCCGCTGGTTCTGGGTCCTCAGACAAAATATGCCGCTTTCTGAGTTGCAGCCAAACTACTTTTACGCCGATCCTGCATTGCTGGTTTTCTCCTGCTGCCATCTATCTCTGTACAGGTCGCAACTGGTGGAGCAGGGGCTAGCCAGGCCTGGAAGCCACAGGCAACAAGCCCACCTCCACGGGTGGAAAGAAAAAGCCACATAGGTGTGGATTTGCAGGAGACGTGAAAAGAAAGAAGACACAATAAGGGAGCGATGAAAATGGCAGAGAAGAAAAGGGAAGAGCACGTGAAGAAGAATGTGGAATGGAGGAAAGTGACCAAAAGTATGAAATGAGGACAAGAAAAAGAAAGACACACACACACACACACAGCTGAAACAAAGCACAGGACGTGGACAGGAAAGTCATAAAACGGGCCAAAGAGAGAACGCAAGGAGGAGGAATGTATGGAGCAGACCCAAAAGGGATGGCGTAGAGATCAGAAAACACGGAGAACCAAGGAGAAGGAGAACACTGCGAGAATGGGAAAGGAACTCGGGAAGGCCGACACAGGAAAGTCCAGAACAGAGGATCATGCAAGGAGGAAGAGGGAGAAAAAAGGGGATCTCCGGGGCGAATCAAGAGGAGATGGGCAGAACGCAACAAGGAATCAAGGACAGAAAAAAAGATATCAGGGCAGGAAGCCAAGCCCAAAGGAACAGCTGTGCCAGCTGCCTCTTGCCCCTGGCAGTACCCACACTCACCAGCCAACCGAGCTCCCCATAGGAGATGTGCCCACGGGCCCTGCTTCCTGCTGAATCGGCCCGCCTGTCCCCGCCGTCTGCTGACCACCAACTCGCTGCCAACCCCCTAACTGAGAGGGCTCCTCTCCCCGTTGGAACTGCCCCCTACCTCCGCCCACCGCGTCATGGCCTGGCATGAGGTCGGGAACACGTGATGTACACAAGCCCCGTCATGCGTTCGTCCTCCGGCACATGAGGGCCACCGGCTTCCCTGCCAGGAGGAAAACAGTCAACAGCAAAAGCTGGGGAGGAAGGACATGTGCGAGAGGGCTGGGTTGGGCCCAATGCCAGTCAATACGCCTGCAGAGGGAGAGAAACGCTGTAGCAAAAGGAACATGAGCAAGTTCTGCAAATGCCACCAGGGGGTGCTGGAGGGGGGGAAAGAGGATCGATCCATGCCAGGGCAAAAATGCGGAGACCGAAAGCAAGAGAACGCCCAACGCTGCGAAGATGTCTAGGAAACACTGTCCAGTACGGACGCTAAGCAGCAACTTTGGTGCTAGCTGCAAATGTGGACAGGGCTAAAAAAAACCCTTGTGCAGCCTTCCCAAATGTAGGACAGGGGGCATCGGCACTGGGGACCAATCCTGCACAAACACTGGCAGAAGTTTATCTTCCAAGCCAGCAGCAGGATAATTCTTGAGTCAGGCAACGTTTCCCCAGATCGCTTCTGTTCATGAAAAGCCAAGGTGCTAAAAGACTGACAGTAGGATTCTTGGCCGGCACTCTTGGAAGCTTTCAAAAATAAAACAAGGACACCCCCTTCCCCACCCAGAAGAGGGCGCTGTGGGTCATGCACAGACTGCATCTTGGGTGGGTAGAAAACATTACCTGAATTACAAAAGGGATTTAACGCAGCAGACAGAGTGCCCATTTGCAGGAAGGAAGCAAAGACTGGAGCTGGGCGTCCCAGAGCTTTTCCCCACCAGCTCTCTGAAGGCAGCGGTGACAAGTTATTAGAGCAGGAAAGCAAGGATTCGGTCCATAAAAATGGGGACAGATGCCTTGTTTCTGAACACCAACCAAGCCCCTTGCTTCTGCTATGTCCTGCACCCCAGGCAAGCTCTCACTCTCCACTTTAGCAACAGCTCCCCAAAGACCTGTGCCCTGCAAAGCAAAAAGAAGGGCAAATTCACACGGTTAGTTCTAGGCTGGCCTTGTGCCCTTGAAACGGGTGGAGCAGTGCCAGTTTCCCACCGCCTGGTGACAGAGCACAAGCTCCTCAGGGGGACGTCCAGGGCGACGAGCCCAACAGCACAGAAATGAAACGGAGCAACGGAACGACACACCCACCTGGGCACGAGCGGCACTGCCAGGACCGTCCACACACACACACACTGCGGGCTTCCACACGGCCACTGGGGGCACCCAACTCCACACCCAAGCTTCCACCCTGCCCACCAAGGTCGGAAGACCCGCTTTCGACACAGGTGGAAAAGGCACACAACATTTCGCGGACCAGGCTCATGCACAACCCAGCTCCGTGCCGAGTGATCCTCTCTACCTAGGGCAAAAATAGGAGCACGAACTCCGTCACCCTGTTTTCTCTCTGACCTAATTCCAAGATGATCTCCATGGATTTGACCTACATATGAAACGTATCTTGTCTGGCTCCCGATCACAGGGGCTGGAGAAGAAGTCTTGTCCAGGAGCCTGGCTGTGGCTCATTTTTAAAAGTCCATCGAAACTTAAGACATTCATTCACCCACTCCTGGCAAGAGGTCTCTGGCGTGCCTTTCCCCCTACTTTGCTGGCAGAATCCAGCACCTGCTGGCAATTCGGACTGCAGTACCAAAACACTCCCCCTTCAGCTTCAACATCCCAGAAATGTTTAAAGGGAATCAACCCCCCCCAACACTGCCCCCATTTGCAAAGATTCTTTATGATAATATTGGCCACTGTGTCTTTATTCCCCCATCCCAGCCTCTTCCTTTCCCTTCTGCACTCTGCAAAGATTTCTTGCCAATTCAACTACTGCAGAAAAGTGGGCTCGTAACAACGGTGCAGTGTGCACCTTACTGGTGGTACCCCCCCCCCCAATTAAACACAGAAAGGAAATCAAGAGAATACAGAAAGACTACTAAAGTTGAGGAGTGGGCAGGAATATAAAATCATCCCCCCCCCTCACACACACACACACACTCTGTCTTTCCCAGGGGCTACCCAAAGCTGATTTATTTGATTAAATTACCTAGCTGGGGTCTCAAAGCAATAGGCAAAGAGGCCACCCTAGAAGACTGCAGCGGTGTAAACAAGGTGGGCTAGGAGATTAAGCGCCTCTACAGAAATCCCCCACCCCACCCACACAAGTCGCCTGCCTCCAGAGTCCGCCTTTGGGCCCAAGCCACAACACGCCCCGTGTGAGACCTGGCAAGGAGCCCATGGCACGTTCCCTGGCGAGGGATCAGGGTGCATTTGGCCCCTCTTCCCCTGCCTGTATACACTTGGCACAGGTCTCTGCTGGGATCTACTGGATCCCATTGCTGGCAAGAGGACATCCACCCCTAGCCCTTCCTTCCTTCCTTCCAGCTCTGAAAATCCACCTCTCTGCTGGTGCAACGCCAGCCATTCCTTTGCAAGGATGCCTTTGACCACAGCCAGAAGCAGCAAAACCTGTCCCATCTCACTGTGAGTGTGTGTGCGTGTGCGTGTGTGCGTGTGTGTGGGGGTTCTCCTTTGAGTCATTTAAAAAGCACTCCCAGACCTCCCCCCCACAAACACACATCCAGCAAAGCATCCCACCATTACGCATCCCCCACCACCCAATTTCCACATTCTTGCAAGGCACTGAAATGGAGAAGCCTAGAAGTTTTTTTTCAAAGGGGAGGGGGGCAGATGTACTTTCTCTGCACAAATTGGGGGGGGGGGTCAATCGCGTGTAAGAAAAGAATGGGGGTCCCTTCAACTGGTGTCCTGTAGTGAACCCCAGAAATGCAATATGGGGTTCTTTTCACACTCTCTCTCTCTCTCTCTCTCTCACACACACACACACACACGCAGTACAATCTGCTGACTTTGCACGTCCTCCCCCCAACAAAGCACACCAGCGTACCGGTGCGGGGAGGGGGGGGGGTTAAAAGGCCACTGCACAAAAATAAAGCAGACGCATTCCTCTGCAATCCTCACACACACACACACACACACACACACGCACACAAATTCTGCCCCAGAACGTGCACATTTCCCCCTCTTCCTGCCTCCAAAGAACTAATCGCGGTGCAAAAAAAAAAATGTTTAATTCAAAATGCACAAAAGGCCCCTCCTGCCTCGCTCTTGCAGATTACCTCGGACATTGCAAGCCATTCTCCATGGCTGTCTGTGCGCGTCTCTCTCGCCCTCGCTCCTCTGCCCGGGTCTTCCTGCGGCTGCTCCACTCCCTCCTGCCTTGCCTTGCCTTGTCTGCGCTCCTGCTCTCGCTCCCCCCGCCCTGAAGCCCACTCCCCTCCAGGCTACTCCCACCGCCCCTCCCCCATCCGTGCCATTGGCTCCCCCTCCCACCCCCAAGATCCCCCCCCTCCAGCCCTGCAGATTGAAGACTCCCTGGCACGCCTCCCTCTCCAGAGATGCGCGGTGATTGGGCGCCGGGGGTGTCAGTTCGGGACCCAGGGAGCCCCCCCTCCGCCCACCCCTTGGCAGTCGCCCGGGCAAGGGTGCCCCGCTGCGGCGGCAGGAAGGCGCTTTCTGGGGCGGGGGGAGCAACGAGGCGGGGGAAGATGGGCTGAGATTCCAGCGCAGCCATCCTGGGTTAATCCGGAGTCACGCCGTTTGTGACCGGAATCCGGATTCAGACGCCGCGGTTGCCCTGGTGGGATAATGACTGCTAAGGGACGTGCAAAGCCCTTTAAATCCCGTTTCTGGCACCTGCAGCTCTCGAGCCACCCGGCTTCTTTGGCGAACTGGGTCCGGATTCGGAAGGGTTAAAGTGGCAGAAGGCCCTTTTTTAAAAATTTTGGAAGCGAAGGTCGCAATCGTGCAAGACTCGCGGGCAGGTCAACGCAAAGCCCCCTGCGCTCAGTTGCTCGGCGCCCGCGACTCCCTTCCATTCGAGGGTTAATCCGGGTTTGCGCGATTCCACCAACGAATTAAATGCTTAAAAGCCAACTAGACTGCCATGGTAGGGGCTTTCGAGCCCCTACCTCGGCACAATCCAGTTGCTTTTTAAGGTGCTATCGGACCCGGATCTTGCTCTTCGACTGCAGACCCACACGCCCGCCCACCTGCAACGAAACTGAATTCAGAAGCGCAGGCTGCGCCCCTGCTCTAATAAATCCATAGCAGCGCAAGCCTAGGCATTGTTACTCTCAAGTAAGTCCCACCTCGCTCAATAGGAGCTTCAACTCTGGAAAACTTACATCCTGGAAATCTTGTTGGTCTTTAAGGTGCTGCGGGACTCGAACCTGGTCTCCCCGGTACATTTGCATAGGATTGCAGTTTTAGTATGAAGCAAACACAATTCTTTCATTCAGGTGGTTATAGGATCGGGCTGCAAATCCGGAGTCTTTCATTTACATTGGGGGCTTGATTTCTAGTTTTCAGGCTGCAATTTTTTCAAGTGCGTTTACTAGAGAGAAAATCCTTGGTTTGAAATCAGTTCTTCTCCGGGACAAAAGAAAGTGACTACGGATAAGCAACGCGATCCTGGCGTAGGGGCTGATTTAACAGCGTGTTGGATCTCAGACTTAACCCCTGTAACTGCATTCCGAAATGACTCTGCCCTCTAAAAAAAGAAAAAAGTGGGAAATGAAGCCAAAGTAAAAGAAAAGGGCGTGACTTCGGTTTCTCAGCCAGAACTGGAGTCGAAATTTCCTATTCCCAGGGCCAAACCCGAAGTTGCTTTCTGCCTTTTACTATCTACTCTGCGTTCAGGGCTGGAAAGGGATGGGCATCTTTTCCGTGTACATTTTCCCTCTCCTCACGATATTCCCTTTAAAGAATGTCAGAATGAAGTACAATTTAAAGGACCATTGTGTTTTAAAAAGTCCTCCTTACCCAAGAAGCTAGAATGACTGTGTAGATGCGCCCCTGTGTGGCGAGAGAAAGGTATAAGCGCAAATCATATTTTGAAAAATGTTCAGCATCTGATGGCGGGGAGAGCATTTCATTCATTATCAGCGAAAAATCAGAAGTTTCTAACACCCTGGAAGGAGAAAGGGAGGGGGATTGGTCATCTCATTTTCTTCTTGATAAGACTTAGCAACTAACCAACATTGACAACATTTGTAGATAACCTTGTGGACCCATAAGCAAAATGTAATAACCTTATTAGGACCGTTTTATTTATTTATTAACTTCATTTATACCCCATCTTTCTCTCCCACGGGGACCCAAACTAGCTTAACATTGTTCTCCTCTAGTTTATCCTCACAGCAACCCTGTGAGGTAGACTGTGTGACTGGCCCAATGAATCTCCATGACACAGTGGAAATTCTAACCTAGGTCTTCTAGATCTTAGTCTGATACTCTAACCACTACACCACACTGGCTCTACAAACTATCACCATTGTGAGCACAAGCATTCATGTTCCACAGAACTCTTCATCAGACTGAATGTTAAGTCCAAAACAAGCGTATTTCACAGCACAACGCTAAAACTCCAAGTTTGCAAGCCCCAGCTTTCCAAAAATGCAGCTCAATACAGATTTAAGTAGATTGCATGGTATGATCTGTAATTCCTGGAAATTCCGAGATCTCCAGCCACCACCTGGAGGCTAGCTAATCACGCTGGCAATATACCCGTTCAGCTGTACATTGGAAACCACATCAGCATTTGTGCTCCTCAGCCCTTGTGCTTATTTGCTTTCCTAGTGAAGCATGAAGGGTCACTTGCATCAATGACCAATTTATTTGAAGCATGAACTTTTGCACACATCTTGTTGAAGAAGAAACTTACAAATTTAGTTCTTTTCACCAGAGAGATTGGAGCTTCTGCAAACAAAATTATTTATACTAAGATTTTCCATATGTACTGATTGTATTGTTGTGCTTCTCGAAGTGGTGGCTTATGTATGACTTATTTGTAAACTGATTTTCTAATGATTAACTTTGCTAAGCGCTAAATATGTGCACTTTGCCTTTTGATTAAATTTTGGATATCAGTTTAGCCTTTTCCCTGGAGACCCTTGCGGTCCTATTGATGTGTACCACCTGGAGGCTGGCAACCCTACAGCTGAGTAGTCCTTCTGCCACCAGCACAGCAGGGGCTGCTGGGCTCTGCCTTCCCCTTCAGGAGGGCAGTGTTCCACCTGGAACTCTTCCAGTACATTACAGGGCCTTTTTGCACCCAGAGAACTGTAAATAGAGTCCCACCTTGTCAGGGCTTTTTTTCTGGGAAAAGCGGTGGTAGAACTCAGTGGGTTGCCCTCGGAGAAAATGGTCACATGGCTGGTGGCCCCGCCCCCTGATCTCCAGACAGAGGGGAGTTTAGAGTGCCCTCCGCGCCGCCAAGCGGCACGGAGGACACTCTAAACTTCCCTCTGTCTGGAGATCAGGGGGCGGGGCTACCAGCCATGTGACCATTTTCAAGAGGTTCCAGAACTCTGTTCCCCCTGAAAAAAAGCCCTGCACCTTGTAATGCAAAAACTCGGCATGGTAAGGGTTGCTTTGCTCAATCGTAATCCTGCCTCGAGGCAACTGGCAAGGGAGCATGAGAAATCCATCAAGGGTTCTCCCACCCCCACCTGCCCTCCCTACCCACAGCCAGTGCTAAATTTCTCAAATGGGAACATGCAATGGTTCAGATCCTCACGTGTCAGCCAGTTATTGCTTTGCCCAGAGAATCAGGCTAGGCATAGATTCCCTTGTTCTGGTATCAAGTGAAGGAATTTATGAAGTGTGTTCCAGAAGGAGGGAGTGGGATTTACCACCATTGTCCACCAGTGGGTGGTGGTGATTTGCCATCTGGGATCCATGAGGCAAGGTATCTTGAACCCCAAAAGTAAGTTGTGCCAAGTCAGCCAGGGATAAAGACGTGATGCTTTTTGTATTGGGTTTTTGTGTATTTTTTTAACATATTCTGTATTGCAACACTTCTTGATCTTACAAAAAAGACAAGCTCAAGTGATAAAATAGCAATCTTTGTCAAAACAAATGAAACGACCACATCTGTCACATGGAGCATGTGGGGAGGGCAGTCTAGAAATTCAATAAATAAACAAACAAATAAATATATTATTATTATTATTTATAAAAAAAACATATTGTTGCCCGTGCATTTTACAGAAGATAATAAAAGGCCACTATATTATCATAAAATCATCCAAGCATCATTCCCTCTGCACTCTTAATAGAACAAACTAAATTTCTTCATCGTGGCCAGGTGTGTGTGTTTTTTTTAAAGCCATCAGTAAGCAGGAGGTTGTTTGCTTACATGCAATACAAATCTCTTCCAACACAATCTTTTATGATCTCCCAAGAAAATAACTCTGGGTTCTTCCTTTAACTGGTAACCTCACACCCTTCTAATTGTATCCCAGAAGCATCTCCAATATGTTCTAATTCAGCCTTGCAGTAAAAAAACCCTAGAATACACATAGTTTGAAATTTGCAAATGGCATAAACAAGATAGTTTTATACAATCCCCCCATTGCTAAATATCATTCTTGTCCTCAGGGTTTTTTTTCAGCCGGAACGCGGTAGAACGGCGTTCCGGAACCTCTTGAAAATGGTCACATGGCTGGTGGCCCCGCCCCCTGATCTCCAGACAGAGGGGAGTTGAGATTGCCCTCTGCGCCGCTTGGCGGTGTGGAGGGCAATCTCAACTCCCCTCTGCTTGGAGATCAGGGGGCGGGGCCACCAGCCATGTGACCATTTTCTCCAAGGGCAACCCACTGAGTTCCACCACCTCTTTTCCCAGAAAAAAAGCCCTGCTTGTCCTTAACATTTAATATTAAGATTTCTGCAATCCATACCTTATGACAGTGTTTGTTGAATGCCTCGGCTGTTGATTGTATTGATTTGCACTTTATAATCCACCTTGTGTCTCAGAGAAAAAGAAGGGCTAAAAATAATGTAAATAAACAAACAATATTCTACGTATTTTAGAGATTCTATCTTTCCGAAACTTAGATAGCTACATATCAAACACTCCTCGCCTACTTCAACTACCTCTGGAAAGAATCAGAAAAAAATCCAGGAAGCAGATCCTGACCAATATTATTGTTCGATAGCTGTGTGCAGGGCTTTTTTTCAGCAGGAACACGGTGGGACGGAGTTCTGGCACCTCTTGAAAATGGTCACATGGCCGGTGGCCCCACCGCCTGATCTCCAGACAGAGGGCAGCTTAGATTGCCCTCCGCGCCACGGCTGTGGTGCAGAGGGCACTCTAAACTCCCCTCTGTCTGGAGATCAGGGGCGGGGCCACCGGCCATGTGACCATTTTCACCTAGAGCAATTTAAACTTTAACACCCCCCCTCGTTCCAGCTGACCCAAAGTGACATCACTGCATGGTGCCAGGAGTGTGCGTGCACTTTGCGTGTGTGCATGTAGTACCAGGGGCACCACCTCCTGCCAGGAGTTGCCCCCTGTGCTGGCAATCCACTAAGTTCCACCACCTCTTTTCCCCAGAAAAAAAGCCCTGGCTGTGTGTGTTATGTGCCATCAAGTCGCCTACAACCTACGGCAACTCTATGAATGAAAGACCTCCAAAATGTCCTATCATGAACAGACTTGGTCAGATCCTGCAAAGTGGAGGACGTGGCTTCTTTTATTGAGTCCAGCCATCTCGTTTTAGGTCTTCCTCTTTTCCTCCTGCCTTCCACTTTTCCTAACATTATTGACTTTTCCAGAGAATCTTGTCTTCTCATGATGTGACCAAAGTACGATAGCCTCAGTTTTGTCATTTTAGCTTCTAGGGACAATTCAGGCTTGATTTGATCTAGTACCCACTCATTGGTCTTTTGGGCTGTCCGTGGCATCCGCAAAAAAAGGGAAAACTGTGAGTTTTCCTCCCTGCATCATTCCATAATTCGCAATAACTCAAGTGGATGATTTATGGGAGTCAGCGGCTGATGGATAAATGCTGCCTGTTCTCGCCAGAGGGCAGTGAGGCTTCAGAGCCCCCTCCTCACTTATCACTTAGCTAATGACATTGTTGAAAGAAAACAGTCATCTGACTCAGCAGGAGCGGTTGAGCTGAGCAATTGTTCCTTGGGGTGTAACGGGAGGAGAGCAGATTGATGTGGTGAGAAAAATACACCTTTCCATGGTCCATGACAAAGAAGGCAGACCTTCCCCACTCCGCCCCATGCTGAGCAGCTCAGGACTTCCCCTGCCCAAGGATATGAAGGGACTGAGCAAAACAAAACGTGGACTGGATCATGTCCGCAAGCTGCCAGGTGATCCATAACTAGGTTCAGGAAATTCTGATGCAAATCAGAGATGGAGTCCAAAAGATGAACCAGTGTGGTAAGATGGGGGGCTGGGAAGACCTGGGTGTCTGCTCAGCCACTACAGGCTCCTCACCAAGGCTAATTCCTGTCTTGCACCTGAATTATCTGCAGTGCCATTACTCAGTCCTCAGCACAGGAAAAACAGCCGTGGGCCAGATAATACCATCTCCTTCCCGCCTCTACCCACAAAAATAAAGGTGTCTTTGGTACTGGGGTGGTGAATAGCAGGGCAGTAGGCTCAGGGAAGGAGGCTCAAGCCTACGGAAAGGAAATGAATCCAAGCCAAAGGGGAATCAGGCCGAGCCACGCCAGCTGCCCATATGCTGAGAGATGGGGAGAAGGGAGCAGAGAGGAGGTGGCCACGTGTGGAGAGATAGGAAGGGCCTGGCAGGAAACAGAAGGGGGGGAGCTGAAAGAAACAAGAGGAGGACAGAGGGTGCCGATTAGGCATTTGACAAAGTGGATATGAAAGGAACTGACAACGCTGTTATTTGCTTGCATTATGTTGGTATCTCACCTTTCTGCTATTAAAATAGCACTCAAGGCAATTAACCATGTGACTTTAAAGCAAGATGAGGAAGGGCTGTGGCTCAGTGGTAGCTACCGCATCTGCTCGGCATGCAGAAGGTCCAAAGTACAATACAATACCTTACAAAATGGAAAGATCTTTTTTTTTTAAAGCCAGCAACCTCAAAGCAGCAATGCATCGGGTGCCTGTAATAAAAACAATGATAAAGTATCATGTTGGGAAGGGTGGGGGAAAGGGTAAGTCTGGAGGGGTGGAGTTGCAGATTCTTTTGGTTGGTAACAACACAGGGCTAGCGTAATCCATTTGCCAGCCCCGAGGTGGAAAATCAAAATGGCGGCACCAACACAATCCAGCTGAGCATTTTCCTGTGCAAGACGGGTGAGAATGAATGAGAGCTGGCCTGCAGTGTCCATATGCTAACAAGGTCTGCACCCAAGCATCCTCTCCCATGTAACAGATCCAGCGGAGTTCGACGTGATAGTCTGTAGTAGCAAAATAGTAAAGAGTCCAGTAGCACTTTTAAGGCTAACCAACTTTATTGTAGCATAAGCTATCAAGAGCCACAGCTCTCTTTGTCAGATGCATCATCCGCTTTCGAGAACCACAGCTCTCTTCATCAGATGCATCCGACAAAGAGAACTGTGGTTCTCGAAAGCTGTCGATGCATTTGACAAAGAGAGCGGTGGTTCTCGAAAGCTTATGCTACAATAAAGTTGGTTAGCCTTAAAGGTGCTACTGGACTCTTTGCTATTTTCCCATGTAATATTTTTTCCTTGTATCATTGTTTTTTGAAGCCAAAAAGAAAGAGTATCGCAGTACCAAAAATGTCAAAAAAAAAAGGCACCAAGGAGCAACTATTAAGTAAACAGGGAAGACTGAAAAAGTAAACTCACAATTATGATCCTTATATAACCTTAAGTATTTTATAGAAAGTGCAAAGTGACACATGAACAGGAATGGAAGATTTGTATCCACTTACCGTGAATCTTCCTTTCTCGGTGGTCCAGGAGTGGGGCAGTCAGCACTAGTGGGTAGCTCCTCCTCCGTCTCTTGCGCAGGGCCGGACAAACTTGCGATCCTCGGGGGAGGGGCTCCCAGGATGACTCAGTTCCTTTCCAAGCCCGTATCAACCCCTTCTAAGTCTCAGTCCAGCTCATTCCTGTTCTGGATTACAACTAACGACAACAGTCAATCAAAACAATCAATCCAACTGGCAAATTACAGGTGAACTCCGGGGACTCTCCACGGCCCATGGACCTTACTGGTTTCTTGTTCCCCAACTGAAACCCTTCAGCACTACGTATATATTTCCAGTTTACCTTTTCTTCCTATCATGTGTGTGTCCCCTTAGGTCCCCCCTTTTCTTTCTTTCTTTCTTTCTTTATGTAAGGGTGGGGTCTGACTGCCCCACTCCTGGACCACCGAGAAAGGAAGATTCACGGTAAGTGGATACAAATCTTCCATTCTCCTGTGGTCCGGAGTGGGGCAGTCAGCACTAGTGGGATATACTCCTAGCAGTGTACCCTTGGGCGGGTATTCTAGGAATCCAGGACGTGCTGTAGCACCCTCCTGCCAAAGGCCGCCTCGGAGGAGGCCATCCTGTCTATCCTATAGTGTTTCGTGAACGTGTGAACTGACCTCCATGTAGCTGCCTTGCATATCCTTTCCAGGGACGGGAAGGATCTGTACGCCGCTGAAGTGGCTGCCCCTCTCAGAGAATGAGCCGTGATCCCAGCCGGGGGAGGAACATTCCTAGATTTGTATGCTAGTACAATGCACTCCCTGATCCATCTACTTAGTGTGGGCAGAGAGACTTTCATCCCCAGGGAACTATTCCTGAATGACACGAACATGCTCTCCACCTTCCGTACCTGACTAGTCCTGTCTATGTAGAAGCTTAATGCCCTACGAACGTCTAGCTTGTGCCATTCCCTTTCCTTCTCGTGTTTGGGGTTAGCACAGAAGGAGGGCAGGATGATGTCTTCCCCTCTGTGAAAGGACGTGTTGACCTTAGGGATAAAGGTGGGGTCTGTTCGTAGTACTACTTTATCCTGGTGGAAAATGCACAGCTCCTTACTTATGGACAGTGCCCCTAATTCTGAAACCCTCCTAGCCGAGGTCAGTCCCACTAGGAAGATTGTCTTAAGGGTCAGATTTTTGAGGGAACAGGTCGCCATCGGTTCAAACGGCTCTCCAGTAAGGGCCTTCAAGACTAGGTTCAGGTTCCATGTGGGAAAACGGTGCACTTGAGGTGGGTTCAGCAGCGTCGTTCCCCTCAAGAACCTCTTAATATGTGGATGCGAGGTAAGCGACACTCCCGATTGAGATCCCCTGATAGCAGAGATCGCGGCCACCTGCCGCTTAAGCGTACTAGTACTGAGCCCCTTGTCTAGCCCATCCTGGAGGAATACAAGGATCTGCTTCACCGAGGCTGACATGGGATCCCGCCCTTTCTCCGCACACCATTGTGAGAATCGCTGCCATGTCCTGTTATAGCTCCTGTTGGTCGAGCCTTTCCGCGAGGCAAGCATTGTCTCGACCACCTTCTCGGGATATCCTAGTCCCTTGAGCTGTTCACGCTCAACCGCCAGGCCGTCAGATGCAGGGAGTCCGGGTTCGGATGTCGAATTCCCCCTTGAGTCAATAGGTCCTCCCTGCACGGGAGGGTCCATGGAGTCGAGTGAGACAGTCTCTTGAGGTCTTGGAACCACGGCCTCCTGGGCCAAAATGGTGCAACTAGGACCACGTCCGCTTCCTGATCTATGATCCTCTGTATGACTCTGTGTATGATTTTTGTTGGGGGAAACGCGTACAGTAGGCTGCGCGGCCACGCCTGGCTCAACGCATCCACCCCCATCGCCTCTGGTTCCCTGTATCTTGAAAAGAACTTGGGTACCTGCCTGTTCTTCAGAGATGCAAAAAGATCCACCTCTGGAGTGCCAAACCTCATGCACAACTCCCGAAAGGTTTGTCTGTCCAGTGTCCATTCCGAGTGGTCCACTTTGTTCCGGCTCAGCCAATCCGCCAGGGCGTTTTGCTGTCCTGCTATATGACTGGCCCTTATTGATTTCAAGTTCCTTTCCGCCCAGAGAAAGAGTTCCTCTGCTTCCTTGCTCAGTTGCCTGGATCTTGTGCCTCCTTGTTTGTTTACGTAGGCCTTGGCCGTCATGTTGTCTGTGTGTACCATGACGTGTTTTCCTTGAAGTGCGTCCTTGAACTCCAAGAGCCCATTCCGGATGGCCTTGAGCTCTAGCAGGTTTATGCTGGCCTCCCGCTCTTCCGGGAGCCATTCCCCTTGTGTTATCCTGTCCTTCATGTGGGCTCCCCATCCGGACAGGCTGGCGTCCGTCGTCACCGCTAGTCGGGTTGGTTCCCTGAGGGGAGACCCTTCCACGAACCTGTTCGGTGTCATCCACCAGCTCAGTTCCTTGTGCAGCGCCTCGGGAATCTCCACCAGTTTGTGCCACCTGTGTGTTATGACCCGCTGATATGGCCGCAGGAATCTCAGTAGGGGTCGGGTATGGAACCTGGCCCATTGAAGGGTATCCTGGCAGGATACCAGCATGCCTTGCAATTTGGCCAGCTGCATGACCTCCACCAGCCTTCTCAATTGAATGTTCTGAATGAGTGACCTGATTTTCTGCTGTCTCTCCAGTGACACAAAGATCCTGTCTAGTGCTGTGTCCACAATCACGCCCAGGTGCACGATCCTCTGCGCTGGTGCCAACAAGCTCTTCCGCCTGTTGACGATGAAACCGTGGCTCTCCAGGCATTGTATTGTCAGAGACACTGCTGTTTGAGCAGCCAGCAGGGAGGGAGCCTTTATGAGAATGTCGTCCAGATAGGGCGACAGCGCCACCCCCTGGATCCTGAGGAAAGCCACCAGCGTGACCAGGACCTTGGTGAAGACCCTCGGTGCGGACTTCAGGCCGAAGGGGAGGGCTCTGTATTGATAATGGCGTCCGTTGTAAGCGAAACGCAGGTACTTCCTGTGCGCTGGCCGGATAGGGATATGTAAGTAGGCCTCCGATAGATCGATGGAGGCCAGGAAGTCCCCGTGTTGAATGGCTTCCGTGGTCGATTTCATCGTCTCCATCTTGAATTTCCTGGACCTGATGTGGAGATTTAACCATTTGAGGTCCAGAATGGCCCTGATCTCTCCGTTCTTCTTCGGTACAGTGAAGAAGATCGAGTACACTCCCCGTTTGCTGGAGTGTTTGGGCACTGGCTCTATAGCCCTGATTTGTAACAGGTGCTTGATTGCCTTCATGAGTTGAAGATGTTTCAGCCGGGAGCAGTTCCGGGCCATCGGAATAAAACGTGCCTTTGGGATTCTGTCGAACTCCAAAGAGTAGCCCCTGGATACTGTCTCCAGCACCCATTCGTCCGAAACTGTCTTCATCCATTGGGGCACAAATTCCTGCAGGCGCCCCCCTATATGACGAGGTGCGTTGCAATAGTCATGCTTGGTTGGTCTTCTTCTGAGCCTTGGACTGGGAGGCTGGCTTTCTGTAGGCGAAGGGTCTACTGTCGGATCTGGTCTTAGACTGCCATCTACCCTTAAATGGCCTGTCTGAATTCTGTCTAGCTGATCTCTTGAAGTCACGAAAGGAGTGCCTTCCTTTGTACTTCATCTCCTTTTTCTTTGATGGCAGCACCCTCTTCTTGTCTGAGTTTTCTACAAGATACTTATCCAGTGCTTCTCCAAAGAGTTTGCCTCCTGAGTAAGGGATTGCCGCCACCTTACTGCGGGCTGGTGGGTCTACATCCCAGTTCCGTAGCCAGGTGTTCCTTCTTGCAGCGACGTTGAAGCCCATGGCTCTGGAGGACATCTGAAAGGAGTCCAGGGTGGCGTCCGCTGCAAAGGCTGCCGCAAGGGCAATCTTTTTGACTTCATTCTTGACCTCTTTGGGCACCTCTCTGCCTGCGGCAGCCAGGTCTGAGGCCCATGTGTAGGCTGCCCTCGCAAACAGTGATCCCACTGAGGAAGACCTGAGAGACGCCGCGGATGCCTCAAAGTCTCTACGCAGGGCCTGCTCTATTTTCTTGTCCGACGGGTCCTTGGGCATGCCCTCCGCGTCCATGGGTAGGACTGAAGTGGTTGCCAGACTGGAGACAGGGTCATCCACTGCAGGGAGTTTGATCTTCTTGGCGTCATCTGGACCCAGAGAGTAGAATTTGTGGAACACAGACTGGTAGGCTTTAGGCTTGGCCGGGTTATCCCATTCCACTCTCAGTACATCGTGGAAGATGGCTGGCAAGGGCACCCCTGTGTGCCTCTGACCCACCTTGGGCAAGGCTCTCTCCAGACCTTGTGGGTAGGCAGATTCCGTCTCAGCTTTACTCGCTGAGGACTGGGAGATTTCCAGGGTTCTTAATACTTTTGCAAGCAACTTAGAGTACATTTCCTGCGGAAAAAGCCTGGACTGCGCCTGATCAGCCTCCATCTCCTCTTCCTCTGACAATTCCCCCTCCTCACTTCCTGAGGACTGCGAGGATGAGTCTGGATCTTCCTTAGACTCCTCAGAGGCACTGGAGTCAACTTCAATCCACTTGGCCAGCTTTCTTTTCTTTGGCTTGGACAGGGTGGAGGACCCAGCCTTCTTCTTTTCATTGGAGGTGCTTGGGGTTTTCCTCTTGGAGCCAGGCTGCTCCTTAAGCTCTTTAACTGCACTATCTATTCCTTTCCTAATTTCTTCCTGCAGCCATGCCAATATATTGGCTTTAGCCTCTGGGCCTGTGAGATCGGGTTCACCATTCCCAGAGCTCTTCCCTTGGCTAGAATGGGAGTGACTTGGCCTTTCTGATGCATCCATGCTTTCAGAGGCTTTTTGTTCTGAAGTGCTGGCCTGTGACATCATTCCCGCCAAAAACGTGTTGCCTAAAGTGGGAGCAAGCGTGAGCATGCATTACCCGGATGGCCAAATAATTTTCCAAACTCACAGTGTTTGCACGGATCAAAATTGCAGGGAAGTGCATTAGGGAGATTTTCCCTCTAGCCACCCCCAAAGAAACGGAGCCGCAATGCCCAGGGAGGAAAATGCAGTAAGAGGCTGCTTATCGCTCCCTTTCCTTTGAAGCGTTCCGAGGCCGCACTGCTCTCTGCGCTCCCAAACTAGGGCCGGGGCCCGGTTCCCCCCCCCCCCGCTTCGCAGAGAGCAAAAGCCTCTTGGCGGGGTTGCACAGTACTCACCGTCTTTTGGCGCGCTCTCGGAGGCTTCTGCCGTTTGGAGCCTTTAAGCTTCCTCTGAGCTCCGCGGCCGCCGAAGTTTCCCGCCGCTTTCCACGCCTCCTCTGCAACAGCCGGGTCCTAGACAGTTAGGAACGTCGGCTGTGCACTCGCCTCCGCGGCTCCCGTGCCGCTCAGAAAACGCTCGGTCAGGAGCGGGGGGGGGGGGTGGAGGAACACGTCCTTCCTTTCCCCGGCGAGTCAGCGCCTCTAAAGTTCTTTGAAGATCGCCGCTCTCTTCAGAGCTCCGAATTCGCGTCCGCTCTGCTGAGCAGGGCCGGAAAAACTGAGTCATCCTGGGAGCCCCTCCCCCGAGGATCGCAAGTTTGTCCGGCCCTGCGCAAGAGACGGAGGAGGAGCTACCCACTAGTGCTGACTGCCCCACTCCGGACCACAGGAGAAAGGGTTGATTATTGATATTGATTATCAATTGATTATTGATTATTGATATCTGTTACAGTAACAGTCTAAAAACTTGGTTTCATAAAAGTCTCCTGTAATCACTCAAGGCAAGTCACAAAGTCAACTTTATATAAAAAAACTTATGGTTATATCAGGACCACAATTGTGAGCTTGCTCTCCTGTTTACTTTTCAGTCTTCCTTGTTCATTGTTTTTTAAAAACATAAAAGAAACGGAAAGGGAATCGAGTGTCTCTCCAAGCTTTCTTATCTCACCATAAGGGCAGGGTTTTTTTTTTTTCAGGGGGCACGCACTGTTATGGACTACCAGCACCTCTTGGGCTTTCAGGACTTGGGCTGAGAAGGGAGAACATTATAAGTACTCGCACCTCCTTTTTTTAAAAAAAGAAAAAGAGCACTGCCTATTCATATCCTCCCTTTTCAAAAGCATCAAGGATATTTGTTTGTTTGTTTTGCCACAGATAAAAGCAAAGAATGAAGTGAATTTTTTTTTTTAAAAAATTGCTTTTTAAGTAACTGGGATGTGAAAAAGTTGATAATGACAAAATAATGGATTCTGAATACTGAAAAAAGGCGAGCCAATTTAAAGTCAAATTTCTTCTTTTGGGGGTGGGGGTTAAGGATTGCCAAGTGTTTGGGGAGATCGTCATAAAGACCTAATTTACAAAACACACAGAGGCAGAATTTTCATAGAATTTTTTCCCCCTCAAGAGCATTCAAACTGCAATTGCAGCATAAATCCCAAAACTCTAAAATGTAAGTAATGTTTTGATTCTTGTAAATTTCAGAATGTTAAAGTCAGTTTTAAAATTGGTAGGAAGCTACAGTACTTCAAAATCTCATCTCTCTATCTCTTTCTCCATTTCCTATTATTCTTTTCATTTACAAAAATAGTTTTGCTTGTTTGTGTCTTTAAATTGTAGCTTAATGTCTACAATTCCTTTTTTTCTTTCAAATTGCCACATATACCTGAGAATTACAACCCACCAATTTTAATTGCATCATTTTATTGTTACTAACTAACAATAAAATAATAGTACCTTATCTTTTTAAAAAGCAAATATGGATATAATTAAAGAGGATTAAAACAGAAAGATTATTTCCTAGGAGTTGCAGGATTTTTTAGATCCCGGTTTTATTCACCGAATTAAATAATTTTGGAAATTAAATACTTTTGGAAATGTATTTAATTATAGAGATGACTGCGGCAGACTTACCTAGATACTGTTTGGATAGTTTCCCTGTTGAAGGACATAATTCCTGAAAGACA
The DNA here is from genome assembly GCF_028583425.1 of Eublepharis macularius. NCBI lineage: Eukaryota > Metazoa > Chordata > Lepidosauria > Squamata > Eublepharidae > Eublepharis > Eublepharis macularius. The sequence goes on along the minus strand of NC_072804.1, from coordinate 55,724,833 downwards.
CTGGAATCAGGATACATTGCAGCCACGGCATTCGGTCATTGCAAAATTCTACAGATAAAAAATGTTTCCTGTTATTCTTTAGTGGTTGTAAGCAATCAGGCCTATTGTTAAAATTATTCAGTGAAATTATCTGAGATGACAGCATTAGAGACTGCAAACAATTTGAAAAGAGCAAGGAGGACTTCCATTAATTCAGGAAGAAATTACCAAGATAAAAGGTCTAAAAGTTATCTGAAAAGAACAGAATCACTTCTATGAATTGAGATTTTTAAAATCAAATATATATTTTCAAAATAAATGGAATACATCGTAGTCTGGGCAGGTTTCAGGAAACTGGGTTCAGGTGGTTAATTATCTACTGGTTCCTTTCAAAATACTAACAGAATTTTCTTGTCCAAAACATTTTATGGATGTAATTGAATTCCAGAGGGTTACAATAATAAAAATTAAATACTGTGAAAGAATGATTATTGCAATTATTATTGTAGGTCTCAATCATTTTACTATGTTGTCCTATACTTTATAATCCACTTTCTGTATTGTTTATAGAATACCTGCCTTGGATAGTTTGTGCACGTCGCTTTCTAATTTTGTAACCCTTGTTCTATGTCATTGTTCACTGGTTGTCTTATGTTGTCCGATTTCACTGCGTTATATTTTGTGACCTGCTCTGAGTTTCAACAAGAAAAGTGGACTGTGAATCAGATAACTAAAGGAACAAAATTAAAATAATTAATACCATTTGTTTAACCACTCTGGTTCAAACCTGTTTGTAAAATCATAATGGAGAAAATACATGAATGAAACAAATTAATCTGGGGGGGGGGAATTGAAATCAAAATTCAATAAAATATACTAACAGAACTGGGTGTCTGTGTTTTCAAATTTGACATGATGTAAAAAAGGAAATATCTCACATAAGGCTATCAAAACACAAATGCTGAAACCTGCAAGCGTGGGGGGACAGTAATACCTAGAGAATGATCTATGAATAAGGAAGTCTCCAGTGAGAATCACAATTGGTTTATTTCATATATTTATCACATATTGGACAAACAGTTTATTGCACATAGCAATACTGTCTTGCAATGTAAAATCATTATATTAAAAAAATCAGGTCAAATCACCTCTTTTGCAATTTAGCATCTCATATGTAAACTGGCTGCTAGGAACACACACTGTGCATTGTGCAACATTATATGATACAAACTTTGTCAGTAGCTGACAACAGATAAATATAAACAGCAAAGGCTGACTGGTCACGTTAGTGAGACATATCCCAAGAAATGCCTCTCTACTAAACGGGCAACAAAAGCATGTAGAATCTCTGCTGTAAACTCATTAGATGGCCATTGACTTTCAGCTCAGCCTCCTACATTATGGAGACAGAACTGTCCTACCTCACAAGGTTGTTGAATAGATGACAAGAATAGGTTGGATGTATGTGAAGTGTTTTGAGTGCCCCATATAAATGCTAAATACCGCTATTAGCTGCACAAAGGAACCAGAGATTCTATTGAATCTTAAAAGGTTTACTGTGAAGGGACACACTCTATGGTTGTCTTATATTGAGGTATCTCCCATCCCCAAACTCCACTCCCACCAAACCCTGTCCTCGGGTCTTCAGAAATTTTCTAGCTCAGAGTTGGCAACCATATCATTGTGTTTTAAAACATACACATTCATATTTCTTTGGAAATGGTAAAAATACCAGACTGGTTGGATTTCACATAATTAATTATTCAATATGTTTTACAGCAAGAGGAGCAGGATTATTTCACAAAATTGAATCAATTTCTCCCCCAGGGATTTGGATAGCAGAGGCTGTCAGACACCGCTGCGTTTGTAGACTTTTTAAAAAGGGATCCTAAAAGTTAAATAAATACTGGCATTCATTTTGCTGAGTTCTGTTTCCAGAAGTGTTCTGGATTGAACCAAAGGAAATATATTAGCTTAAAATATTAGATGTATTTAACACCAGTAGAAGAGAGTTGCACTTATTCTGATGTCTGTTTTACTGATAAAACCAGATAAAAGCCCTCCCTCCAGCGGGCTCCATTATTAACTATTCCTTAGAATAAGAAACGTTAAGTATGAACGAAGTGAGAGAGTATGTTGAGATAAGACAGGAGTACATGGGCTCTAACCCCCACTCTGCAAAATCCTTGATCCCGTCTCTCTCAGCCTTGCCTACTTCGGAGGGTTGTTTTGAAGATAAAATGTGAGTGCCTGCCCAATGGTGCTTGAAGGGCTGGACTGAAATTTAATAAATGAATAATTAAGAAAAAAGATTAAGTAAGATTTACAGTTAGGGGGACCCAAAACAACAATAGGACATTAATAGTGGGTTAAGATGGCAATGAATATCATATCAATTAAGATCATAATGATATTAATATCATAATAATAACATAAGGATTTAGGGATTTCAGTAGAGGAGTGTGAAATGTTCACTTCTATCAGACCAACGTTTGACTTGTGGTTTACGCCAAAGCTGACATAAATAAGAAGAAATATCTGAATTCGTGAATGGCAATCAAAGCTAGAAGCGTCCAGTCAGTTCTGCTACTGGGAGATGAATGAGGAAATTCAGGGTGTGGCTAGCAAAGCCATCAGAATAGGATTGGCTCAAGAGTCAAGACCAAGATGGCTAGCCACCATGATTGGGTAAAAAGAGGGGGAACTTGGTGATGGAAACGGTAGTGGTTGAGATGGGAGTGGCTAACTTACCCAAGTGTTCAGCAAAATCTCCAGTTGGTTTGCTGAACAGGTTGTCCAGGACAGTTGACTGTTGTGTGGATCCAAAAAGACCCAGCTAACGTCCAGCCTTTCTGGTCAGCGATGGAAGGGTTAAACACAAACAGCTGGGTCCTGAAATCTCCCTTCAGCATCACCAACCTCCTCCAAGATGTGGCCTCCAACAAAACTCCTGAGGGACCTCTGTCATCACTGCCAAGTGAAGAAGGAAGCATTGCGGCAGCCAGCAGCGAACTGGAGAGGCTGAGAAAAGAGGATCTTTCCGGGGAATGGAGAGGGAAACACGAGAAGCCACCATTCAGTTACAATGCTCTAATCATGATGGCCATCCGACAGAGCCCGGAGAAGCGGCTCACGCTCAACGGCATCTACGAATTCATCATGGGGAATTTCCCTTACTACAAGGAGAACAAGCAAGGGTGGCAGAACTCCATCCGACATAACCTCAGCCTCAATAAATGCTTCGTCAAGGTGCCCCGGCACTACAACGACCCAGGCAAAGGCAGCTACTGGATGTTGGACCCTTCCAGTGAGGATGTCTTCATTGGAGGTGCTACCGGCAAACTGAGGAGACGGTCGCCTGCTTCCCGGACCAAGCTGGCCTTCAAGAGGGGAGCCAGGCTGGCTTCGGCTGGGGTGACCATTACTGGAGCCTTCTACTGGCCCTTGTCCCCTCTCTATGGTGCCTCCTCAGTCTCCCTGGGCCCTCACCCCACTGCCTCTTCTATTTTCTCCCATCAGGCTATAACTCCTACTGGAACTGGAGGCGACGGCCCTTCTGGCAGCCACCAGCACACTGCCACGACGACGCTGTCTTCGGCCTTTCCCTACAGTTCCTCCATGCCTGAGTGCCTCAACTCCTGTGCTGTCAATTTCCTGATGGGTCAGGCAAGTTACACCCTTTCTCAGAGACATCATCACACCTTGCCGTTGAGTCCTCCCGCTGGCCTCTCTGCCAAATGTGCCGGAGATCTCCTTGGTGGAGTTCTTCCAACTTTCCCTGGACGGCTCTTTCCAGAGCTGCCAAGCTATTTTGCTTTTCAGAATCAAGGAGTTCCGTTTAATCCACCCCAGCCTTGACGGTACCCTTCACTCTCCGCAGCCTCTTGACTCAAAGAAGCATCTTCTTTAAGCCTAAACACCCTCTGAGCATTGAAGACTGATACAATGGCATGCCTTGTGCTCCGCACTGTATTGCTTGCCACAGACGGTCTGTGGAAAACTTGGGAGAAAAGTGGACAATTTGCTTCACTGTAATCCATGTGACTTTTTTTCACTGTAATTTTTGGTGAAAGAGTCCTCAGAATCCATCCGGGTGCTTCAGCACAAACTAATGTCTTCTAATGCATCTTGTTAATATCTTGAACAGGAAGAGACCCTGTATTTGACAGGTACAAGTTTGCTTTTTTCCGATGTCAGTCCGAACTCTTCTTTGCTGTTGCGACAGGAATCAAGGCTGGATCTCTGAGGTTCAGGTGAGACGGGACTGCCTCGGAGGGTGCTAGTCTGTAGGCTTGTCATAAACTGAGAACATTTGCACCGACAGATGTTTTAATTACCATTTTGAATCAAAGATATAACCCCTAGAAAGGCACAAATTGACACAGATACCACTTGGCAATTGACACTTGCTTTTTGTTGAGGATTCAAAATGTTTTTGATGGACTTTGCTCAGCAAAGTTTTAATTTTGCTAGGCTGTGGTTCATTCATTAAGCTCAGGGCTGTCCTAAACAGAGGTAAGCCTGTTGACTTTAATGGACAGAAGGGCGGATCTCTGCTCAGTATGGCACTGTGATGGCACTTGATCTTCAACAAGACTCGCTTCTAAATGAATACCTCTAGGATTGAGGACTCAAATGTAACAGGGCTAAGATATGTTGAGAATACACCGTCCAAAGTTATTTTTGGAACTTAATTTATGCAGCATCACCCATTTTAATGACGCTTTACAGTGTTCCACAAGCAAAAATGCCAGCTGTCTGCCCCAAAGAGCTTACAAAATACATTTCAGCAACGTGTGGGCTGCTCAGCCTGGACCTAGGCAGAAGCAGAAAAAGCATGCATGTTTTCCTCCAGGTCTGCCCCGCATGCAGCATGAGAAGGCAGCTGAACCACACATCCATAGACTGAAGATTTCAAAAGTGCATGTGAAAACTGCCTGGCGAGACCAGGTTTGCCCACTCAAGCACCCTGCCTTCTACAGAGGCCAGCCTCACATGCCTCAAGAAAGTTCACAAGGATAGATGCAGCATCTGTAATTAGAGGTATACTGCTTCTGAATATGGAAGTTTAATTTTTTTAATCATTGTCACCCTTAGAAAAAGTGGCTTCGTCTGAATATAACCTTTATTTTAAAAGAAAATACACTGAAGCTAGTGGCCATCAACATAATGCAGCAGAGTTCCATAAGTGGACTGTGCAAAATTTACTCTTTTAAGTATTTCCTTTCATTTGGCCTGAACCCGTCAATCAATTGAATTGGACACCCCTGAGTTCTAGTGTTCCAAGAGCAAATAATTGCTTGCTATTCAATTCTTGGAAGCAACAGATCCAATCCTCTAAATTAGTTGCTGGGGCTCCATTAAGGCTATAGTTCTGAGCATCTGAAGGCAAGTTCCGCTTAAAGTATCTCTCGAGTGAGATTTTTCCAAATAAACGTGCACTGGAATGTGCAAATTAAGTTTAAATCCAAATGCTCTGGGTTAATTGGTTTGTGGATCAAAAGCTAACACATACTGATTTCTGTTGAATTTAATTTGGAGTGTGCGTGCTTTGAATGGCAGCTTCAAGATCCCCGTCTGGAACATATGAAATCACGCAGCACCATTAAATCAATAGAGCTGCTCTGTTATAATCAGGGAGCTAGAAACCTAGTATTTTAATGTCTAACTTTTGCAGTGCTTGCCATTAACGTGATATTTTTGTTGTTGTTATAATTGCTGTGAATTTGTAGTTGTTTAAATGTTCATCTTCTTTCATTCAGAGAAAAGCAGAACCCTTAGCTTACAGTCCAAACCATTAGCTTCCGTAAATTACTCCTTCAAGAAGCACAATTTATGTCATTTAATGAATTTTGTTTTCTACTTTTGTGTGTGTGTGTTTTTATTTAAAAGCCGGTAGGGAGCCAAGAGTGAGTACATGGAATGTATTCTCTTAAGAGAGAATACTGCTAATGTTTTTAAAACTTTATTTTCATCTTGATCATTTTGAAGGGGGAAGCTTATGCTTATTTAGGGGTGTGTGTGTTTTGTTTAGACATATTTCCAAACTGCTAGTGGGATTATTTTAAGGGACTCTATTCACCTAACATGCCACCCCAAGCCCACAAACACAATCTTACATCATGCGGGAACTGTGTAGTCAGCTCAGCAGCTCTGCCTTGAAATCTTTTAGATCAATTCTGTTTGCATATGAGACTGCACCTTAAGCCTCTGATGGTGCAAACCATGAATTAATTCCACCTGTGTGAATCAGCATCCCAGGATTCAATAAAGATATTTATCATGTGTTTCCCAAACACTGGTGCTCGGGTTTTATTTCAAACTTAGTATTTCTATGATTACAGATGCAAGAACCAAGGTGAGAATTATGGCAACTTGTTCGGTTCTCAGCAGCCCCGCTAAACTAGACTGAAAGTATTAATCATTCTATTGTTGCTGTATCTAATAATAAAAAGTGTGTGTGTGTGTGTGTAAAGTGCTGTCAAGTCACTGCCAACTTATGGCAACCCAGAGGGTTTTCAAGACAAGAGACAATCAAAGATGGTTTGCCATTGCTTGTCTCTGCAAAGCAACCCTGGACTTCCTTCGTAGTCGCCCGTCCAAGTATTAATCAGGCCTGACCCCATAGCTCATGCAAAACCAGACTGCCCTTGGATAAAGTAGAGGGTTTTTTAAAAACATAATTAGGGGAACCCCCCCCCCCAAGTCTGCATAAACATATGACTTCAAAAAAGAACCAAAAGAGACCTGAACATGTTGCAGGAGCCACAGAATGCCAAGTCAGAGCAGTTAAAAGTTGAGCCAAACGAGACAAGGCGCAGGCTTCTGTATCCTGAGCGCCTAGTACTGGAAAGCCAGTGTGGTGTCGTGGTTAAGAATGTTGAACTAGGATCTGAGAGATCACCCAGGTCTGAATCCCTTCTGTGCTGTGGAAGACTGCTCGGTGGCAACCTAACCTACCTCAGAGGATTGCTGTGAGAATAAAATGGAGAAGAGGACGATTTGGATTAGGGTTGCAGAAAAAAAGGAGTATGAGTTTAAGCATTTTTCCTACACTATTCCCCCCATTACAAAATGAACCCTGGGGAACTGCTGTCTGCCCCACTGGGGAAACCCAATGGGGCAGATAGCAAGTCCGCAGGACTATTTGTAACTGGGAGGGCAAAGCAGCCCCTCTACACACCTGATAATTGAATTTTTAAACTTCATGTGGTGTGGCCCTCAATTAAGAGGGGTGATAAATAAAGAGAGATGGGGAAGCTGTTTTGTTTAAGTCCCTGAGAATTAATAGAATCAATGAGGGGGTGGGGTGGGCAGGAAGGTATCTCCCCCTCCTCTCCGTGATTCCTTGCAGGCTCCCAGCTTGTTTCCCCTAACAGCAGACCTCATGATGAAGGCAGCCAAACTGGGCCAGTCGCAGACAAACTGTGGGTTTCTGCATATCTAGGAGATTATCCAGGCATGGAGAAAAAATTAAAAAGAAAAAAGTCTGACGAGGATCAGGCGTGGCCATTGCTCTTTGAATGCTGAGAGCAGTTAAAGTAAAATGAAGAACAAATATTTATCTCTCCCGCCCTGCCAAGCCAACGTGTCATTGTGGCTTTCTTAGATCTTCACCAACCACAAAATGCCCCTCACCTCAGTTCCAGCCCAGTTGGAATGCAGGAGACACCAGCAAAGCAAGTGCCTGTCCTTCAAAGGTGCTGTCTGGGCAGGCAGACATGTGAGATGGGTGGGCAGCTGAGGGTAACCAGAAACTGCTGTTGATTAAACATAAGACTGGTGTGTCTTTCTTGCTGGCGGGCATCTGTCGACTTTTATGGTCTTCAACACATCCACAACATGGTTGTATCTTCTACGCTTCTCAGATCCAATGGCCTGCCATTTGCAAAAAAGGCGTGAGAGAAAATTCTGTGCACCATAGAGTGATTTAACTGCCCTCACTTCCCTCCTGTGGTTGCTTTCCCCCCAAAATTATAGTTCGGTGAAGGGAAATTATTAGAGTTTGTAATGAGAATCTAATAATATTTCAGAACAACGATTCCTCAACATCAGCACAGGTTCTCCCACCAACTCCAGCTGAAGGAAGAAATTTTAGGTCCCAAACTGGTTAAAGGAGGAAGGGACAACAAGGAGAAAGTAGCATTGCCTTCAGCCCTTAGGCTCCACTGCTCCTAACCAACAGGGAATGCAAAAGAACGGAAAACGTAATTTCAAAGCAACTCCTCAGAGGCTCAGACCCTTTAGTCACCTTTTAGCCTTCACATGTAGAACTCAGAATGTAAACAGAGTTTATTCAACAAGGACAGATGAGTAATTAAAAGTAGGGCACACAAATATAAAGTCGGGCAACAGAATAATGTTGGAATGAAAGAAGTGGCAAGAGTATTTTCCTCTCCTTCTGAAAGTCTCTCACAGGCTTTCAGCTAGTTCCCTCCAAAGGACATTCCTTCTCCTCAGAAATCTCTCTTATTTCTTTTCAATATGCTCTCTCCCCTTTTCAAAGCTACAAGTGGCGGATTACACTTGGCTGGCAAGTGAACAGACTCACGTGTATTCTTCCCTGTTCACTTGCTCTCCACTTGAGGATAAAAAAGAAAAACTTTTCCCTCAGCAACTCCAGCAGAAGGCCAAACCTTACACCAGTATACTTGGGGTACCAGTGTGGCATAATAGCCGGAATGACCCCCAAGACTTCTGAACAATCCTTTGATAAGCCATGAAGCCGTCTCTCTTCCTCAGCTTAACCTACCTCACGCAGTTGTTGCAAAAAGCCATAAGTATTTCTCATACACAGCCCTGAACCCTTTCAAGGGAGGGCAAGAGACTAATGCAATTGATGGATACCATCATCAGCGTAAAGCTGTGTGTGTTTACATGGGAGTAAACCTCATTGGACTTGCAAGGAGGCTCAGAAATCTCTTTGACTCCTGCTTGCTACAATATGCAGGGGGAAAGATGCCCCACTCTTTTGCCAACCAGTGTCTCAATAGATTGTTATTGTTGTGGCTGCTGTTTATTTATAGTCTGCCTTTCTCACTGAGATCCAAAGCAGATTACATACTGCAAATGAATACAATATACAATCAATAGCTAGGACATTCACAGAGCAAAAATTCAATATGATCTTTAGGGCGTTCCATGAAAACACATACAATAGGGTAGCCATAAATTTGAAAACTAGCATAAAGCCAAACGCACAGATGAAACCTTTCTGAATAACATCATAAGTAATTAGAATGGCATCTTTAGCAATGTCAAACTACCCAGTAGGAGCATATCTACATTAGCAGACAGTACTCCACAACAGCTTAGTCTATAGTCCCTGCCCGTTACTAGTATGGTATCTCTTTGAGGCAGGGTTTTTTTTCTGGGAAAAGAGGTGGTGGAACTCTCAAGAGGGAAATGAGGAAGATTCTTTGAAATCATGTATTTTTCAAGGACTATTGCCGAGTATTTTCAAGAGGTGCTGGAACTCCGTTCCCCTGCGTTCCCCCTGAAAAAAAGCCCTGCTTTGAGGTATTTCTAAGCTTTAACTTCCAGCAGCAGGCTGAGCGTATAGTACCTCTGAACAGAGAAGCTGTATGTAGTCTCTCCACGTTTTCCAGCTGGGTCATCTCCGAGAGGGATGAATAGCTGCTGCCCCTTCTTGGACTTTCCCCTGCTGCTGTAGCCTGTCTGAGACTGACCTCTGCATTGAAGTGGCACACATTCCTACCGGTTCTGCTTTTTATCAAAACTTGCAACGCAATACTTTTTGAAGGCTTTCCATTAATGGCTACTGGAGTCCGTTTTGGGAGGGCTTTGCCTGTGGATTGTTATATTTTAACCCGCTCGAGCTGATTTGTGACGGGTTGTGTTGGGTTTTGTGTAAGCTTGCCCTGGGCCCTCTGGTAGAGGAAAGAAAGTAGGATAATGCATCATCATGCTCTGATATTTTGAAAAAGTGGCTTTAAAACATACATCCTCCTCCCACTGGCAAATCTCCCAATATAATGGCTCTTCTTTAGAACAAAACTTTTCAAATATCGTTAAAAGTGGGGAGAAATGTATAACAATGTAGAATATGAGAGTAATCAATGCGCCAGTATCTGGAGTATGCTGTTCTGCTTCAATTAAATTTGCTTCAACCTAACGCAGAACGAAGCAAAGGCGCCCTCGAGGGTCGTTTGCCTCTTCCCGCTCTCCGTAACTGTAGCCATAGTAACACCCCAGCTAAGGTCGAGGCTGCGGGTAATCGCCTAAATGACGCGTGCGCCTCCCGAATAACCCGGAAGCGGAAGTGAAGAGACGGCTCAATTGCCAGCGCTCTACGGAATCGTTGTACCCGCGTGTCGGAGGTTTATTTGAACGGCGGCATTATGTGAGAACGCGGGGATAGAGGGTGGGGGGAGCGAATTAAGTGAGGAGGGAGAGTTAGAGATATCTATGATGGGGGGAGGGGGGGGGAAACAAGTGTCTCCCCAGTTCTACCGTAACTATTAACATAGGCGCGCCCAAGCAATGTAAAGAGGGTTTTGCGCCTTGTGGTTGCTTCTCCCCGCTGATTGACCGGTGTGGGAGGGAGGAGGTTGGTTACTATCCCTGTGTGATGGATGGGTTGCTGCCCCCTTGTTCCTTATTTATCTCTGCATAAGCGTCTCCAAATTTCTTCTCTCAAAATTAATTTTAGTGGCATGTTTCTTGCATTTTTCAAAGATATATGCCCCGCAACGAAACTCGGGTAAATGAGGAGCTACAGTCTGTATAATAACTTTGCCGAAATTTACGAAGGGGGAAAAATGGCTATGTTATAGGTCTCCAAAAGGCAGCAATTTATTTTATTTATGTCCTTTATAGCCCGCTTTTCTCACCAAAAGTCAAGGCAGATTACACAGTGAGTCAGTACAGTCAAATAAAGATATTTCAATAAATGTATTTCTGTAAATATACGTGCAAATCTGCACAGATTTAAAAACCAGCAGAAATCCAATACAGAGCTGAAGAAACGTTGGAAAAGAGCATAAGCAATGCTATGAGTGACATATTAAATAAAATAGGAACTACCCAGTAGGGTCATGCTTTTAGTAGTGGTAGTGAAGTCTATGGTCCTCCAGTGTTTTCATCAATAGTAGTGAAGTCTGTGGTCCCTCCCTGTCTCTTTACTGATGGGTTCACTATCCTTTTACTAATGGATCTCTCGAGATCACTTCCTTATAGTACAGCCCACCTATCTGAATAAAAAGCCCTCTTTTTATAGTTTTAGATGGATAGCTGTGTTGATCTGCAGTAGAACCAGGGCTTTTTTTCTGGGAAAAAAGGTGGTGGAACTCAGTGGGTGGCCCTCGGAGAAAATGGTCACATGGCTGGTGGCCCGGCCCCCTGATCTCCAGACAGAGGGGAGTTTAGATTGCAGAGGGCAATCTCAACTCCCCTCTGTCTGGAGATCAGGGGGCCAGTCCACCAGCCATGTGACCATTTTCAAGAGGTTCCGGAACTCCATTCCACTGTGTTCCAGCTGAAAAAAAGCCCTGAGTAGAACAGTATGATTTGAGTCCAGTGGCACCCTAAGAGACCGACAAGATTTTCAGGGTATGAGTTTTTGAGAGTAAGCACTCCTTTCTTCAGTTAACTGACTCTTTAAAGCTCATACCATGAAAATCTTGTTGGTCTCTAAGGGGCCACTGGACTCAAATTCAGTGTTAATTGAGACTCTTAGATGAACTAATTAGGAGCATGACACTGGGGAGGAGAATCCCCATAGTTAACTCAAATAAAATAAAACTTGAATAAACAGGATAGTTTTCATCTGGAGCCCAAAGCCATTGTGTGTGTGGTGGTGAGGATCTTGATTTAAAAGCTTTTCTTTGTATGGGCCAGCCTCCAGTTTCACCCTCTCCAGATACAAACACTTACCATATCATCCAATGTAGTCTGTATCATCTCCTATGTTCTGTTTTTAAGTCGACTGCTGCAGTCTTTGCTATTATGCCTTGAAACAACTTACTGTTCTTTTCTATCCCTTTTTTGAAGAGAGGTTGTACTGAATATCCTGGCTTGATGTGTATGTTTTTAATTTTGGGTGTAACTCACCTGAGCCACAAAGGAAAAAGGGCAGGGACCACATCAATAAAGAAAAAAAACCTCTGTGATGCACACTGTGATGTTTTAGCTGGTCATAATAAGATATCATACGGCTTTTAAGTAGAAAAATCACGTTTTGATTGCCTTTAGTATGCCTCTCCACCCACCAAAGCAACACCATTCTTCTTTTGGTATATCTTCTAGTTAGCAAGAGCTACCTTTGTAGTAATTCTGAAAACTGAAAAGTAGAAAGCTCAACAACTGTTTTTTCTCTCCTTTCTTCCTAGGAGCCTCTTAAATAAGCCCAAGAGTGAGATGACTCCAGAGGAGTTGCAGAAGCGGGAAGAGGAAGAATTCAACACAGGGCCCCTTTCTGTCCTCACACAGTCTGTCAAAAACAACACTCAGGTGCTGATCAATTGTCGTAATAACAAGAAGCTTCTGGGTCGTGTCAAGGCCTTCGACCGGTAAGAGCTCTCTGGTGGTTTTGTCTGTCATGGTCCAGCAGAACAAAAGATTTTGTTCAAGTTCAAGATTCATTGCATTGGGCCAAAGGCCATTGCAAACAAAAAGATTTTGTTAAATTCCGTCATCTGAAGTGTTTCTGGACTCATTTACGCATGAAGCTGCTTTATATAATGAATCAGATCATTAATTTACATTTACATTACTATTACAATATCACGTCTTTACATCAATAAATACATATATACCTTAATACATGGATATGGTTCGTGGAGCCTGTATGTATTAAGGTATTTATTGTATTGTAATTGAGTGCTGGAGGCATTTATGTTATGGAGTGAATATTTTCTGATATTTATTGTTCACTTAATTAAGCACCTTGCAATTTAAGACTCAAAATATTTTCAGAAATTAATATTTGATTGTTATTCATGGGGACTATTGTCTGTATTGTTCCATGCCCAGAAGGTGGCAAAACACCTCCAAGACCCCTCTTCCAGGCTAGACTGAAGTCGTAGAAAGCTTATTTTGCAGCTGCCTTCATTTGATTTTCTAGCAGGAACACTGGATCCAGTATAGGCCCTTAACTGAGTCTACAAGGGTCAGACACATTCTGTTGAAAGCGGGGAGTACAATGGTGCACGTAGCTCAGTGTTATCTACTCAGACTGGCAGCACCTCTCCAGGGTCTCAGGCTAAGGTCTTTCTCATCACCTACATTCTTGCACTTTTAACTAGAGATGCTGGAGATTGAGCCTGGCACACCGTCTGCATGCAAAGCAGAGGCTCTTCCACTGAACCTGCTCTCATAAGAACATAGGAAGAGCCTTGCTGGATCAGACCAATAATCCATCTAGTCCAGCATCCTGTTTCACACAGCAGCTAGCCAGTTGCCCTAGAGGACTAGCCATGGAGTGTAGAGGCCAAGGCTTTTCTCTGATGTTTCCTCCACGCACTGAGTTTCAGAGGTTTACTCCCTCTATGGATGTAGATCCAGAGGAGTTAGCCATGTTAGTCTGTAGTTGCAAAATAGCATAAGCTTTCAAGAATCACAGCTCTTTTAGTCAGATGCATGATGAAGAGAGCTGTGGTTCTCAGAAGCTTATGCTACAATAAAGTTGTTAAGTCTTAAAGGTGCTACTGGTCTCTTTACTATTCTGAATATAGAGGTTCCTTGTAGTAACCATGTCTAGTAGCCGTTGATGGACTCTCCTTAACAGATGGGTGGGTGTTGCTTGGTAGGAGTATAGTAGGATGCCTTCTCTTCCTCTCCTTTTGTAAGTCTGGCCGCCTCATAATAATAATTCATTCCCTTCAGACACTGCAACATGGTGTTGGAGAATGTCAAGGAGATGTGGACAGAGGTGCCGAAGAGTGGGAAAGGCAAGAAGAAGTCAAAGCCTGTCAACAAGGATCGTTACATCTCCAAGATGTTCTTGCGTGGAGATTCAGTCATTGTGGTGCTGAGGAACCCCCTTATTGCTGGCAAGTAACAAGCTATCCAAAGTTGCACCCTTGAACATGGAAGCTCCAGAACCAAGCTGTTTGGGGGACACCTACCGGAGACTGGTTTAGTTTCAGCCATCGGATCATCCACTCAGCTGCACCTTCTGTAACTAGTTGTCATGTACTGAATATTTTGTTTACCGAGAGTCCCAGGTTGCTGAATTTCTCATGTCCAAGAGCTGATGTGGGGATGTCTCACTCTCGAATAACTCCTTGCTGCGTTATTGTATGTGATGTGCTGATTTTTCCCCCTTTTGCAATAAACATTTTGTTAAATTCCTTGAGTCTGCTCCTTTCTGATAATAGGCTCTTCCACTTGATGATGCCTTCAGTGGCCCACGAGGGGAGTGGAGGTAGCTCCTGGTTTTAGAGATGTGGCTGAGCTGTTCTCCTCCTGCTCAGAACGTGGTCTCTTCTGAAACAGCTCTGGACGTGAGTGGAACCCCTTCCCTAGCTCTGTAGCCTCCCCCCACCCTGCCCCCCCATTACAAATATGGCCTGACTTTCCCAAACTGCTTGGTTATCATGCCCTGTCATTGCCTAGTTACCACAGCCTCTGTTATTCCTAGATTCATCAAGATTTGAGTATGTGGTACCTTAGAGACCGCCAAGATTTTTATAGTATCAAGATTATCATGGTCTCTAAATGTGCCAAAGGACTCAAATTTTGCTGTTCTGCTGCAGACCAACACCTCTGCTTACCTGAAACTGAATGCATCAAAAAACTTTGGCTGGCTGAAGCTATGCTTTGGGCTCGGGTGTCTACAGTTGGGTTGCTCGGCTCTTATCACTAGCTTGAATCTTTGGACCAACGGTATAGTGATGGACATGCCAGGCATGTTTTGCAAAAGGGAAGGAAAAGATCATTTTAAAAAAAATTCCTCCCTGGTTCTTTGGAAAAAATCTCAGGCTGCAAGATACTGAAACAAGCAAGTGGGTCTTTGCTAGGAACACAAGCGTTTCACCTTCTAATCGTAGGAGTTTTAGAATTCAAATCTGAAATCAGTGTTAAGGAAATACAAAATTGCCACCTGCCCCCCTAAAGTTTGATTGCTTTTAAGGCAACAATATTTTACCCTTTATTTCTCCAAGGGCTTTAAATGCAGTGGCATCTGTGATGGAGAACGTTGCAATTAAAAGAATATAGACATCTACAAATTTGTGTTGAGATCCCACCCCTTCCCAATCCAGAATTCATCTTGCTCTTTAGCACTTGTTGATTTTCATACAGTAGAGCATAAAATAGTAATTTTTGAAAACTGGAACACTTTTTTCTAGTGTATTCCCCTAAACTCCATGCCAGCTCCTGCCATGATCCCAACCGTCCTGTTTTCCAAGCTGTGCTGTCTGCCGTGTCTGTCATCCCCCGCCCCCGCCGCCTCTCTCCCTATGTCAGCATGAGCTCATTCCCTAGGCCCAGCTGTCTTTCTCCCTCTCCACACCCAGCTGAAACTCAAACCCTCCCCAGCCTCTGAAAGTGACTTTGTGTTGCTTTGATACAGGACAAACCTTTTACCGTCTCGTGCATCCTAACAGTCGTGTCTTACGGGGCTGCCGCATCACTTAAAAACAAATTTACTTAAAGTATCAATTACCCCCAAGGGGGCAATCAATTGACCGGGTGCAGCAAAACCCACTGTCACCATGGGAGAAATCTTATATGGGGACAGATGGATGGCTTGTCAGAAGATTTCTAGCAGAGCAACAGTCCTGACTTCTGGTGAGGGGACTAAAATGTCATCTTTATGGAGAAAGGATGAGCTGGAGAGAGAGGGGAAATAAAGTATTTCCAAATTCTTAAGGTGTGGATCTGAATAACTAGCTTAATATTCTAGGTACTTGCTTCAAATTTCAAGGGACCAACTCCAAACATTGACTTGGTTGAGATTATTTATTTACTTCATTTATACCCTGCCTTTCACCCCAGTGGGGACCTAAAAGTAGCACACGTCTTCTTTCTTTCATTTTATCCTCACAACAACCTTGTGAGGTAGGTCAGGCTGTGTGTGTGTGTGTGAGAGAGAGAGAGAGAGAGAGAGAGACCAGCCCAAGGTCACCCGGGAAGCGTCCATGTCAAGAGGTTTGAACCTATTTTGATATTCTAACCCAACTTTTTTGGGCCACCACCCCTTTGGTTCCATAATCTCATCCCCAGTGCCCCCTACCCTATAAAAGCATTACTCAGAATAGCAGTTTGCATGACTCACTGCCAAAGATAACAATAAAATCCAAATCAGTAACAGTATACTGGTTTGACTAGAGCTCTGGTGGCATGCTTACTAAAAATTCTGATAGATTTCCACCAGATTTCAGCACTGCAGAGGCAGAAACTTGAAGGGAGGAAGGAGTTTTGCTCTAAGCTCTAGCCTGGTCAATTGCAAATAAGCAAACATTGTGGCTGGAGGGGCCCACCTCCAGTGCCCCCTGCCAGCCCCTTGCCTCTTAGTGCCCCCCTAGGTAATTCCACCTTCCCCCAACCACCAACTTCGGGAACAACTGCTCTAACCACTATACTACACTGGCTGTAACTCAAATGTAGCCCCAAGCCATGGTTTGGCGATCTATAATGCAAGGCTCTAAAGCATTTAGGATCTTTTTAGATTTAGGGAAAAAAACAATGGGTGACATGATAAGTCTACAAAATTTATGTGGTGTAAAAAAGTGGGCAGGACACTGTAGCCTACCTTGAGTCTCAGTAAGAAAGATGGGCCATAAAAAATGGAAACAAATAAATATACCCTTTTCTCCTGTGGAATTGGTCTCAAGCTAAGGAAGTATGACTTAGACGCCTTGGGGAACTCACCACCACAAAATGGGGTGATGACTGCTGGCTTAGGCGGATTTAAAAGGGAGGTGGATAGATTTATGGAGAAATATATCACTGGCTATTAACCGTGATTGGAAAGCAGAACTTCTGGGTCCAAAGCTGATCATTAGATGCTGAGGAACGGTAATTTGGGAAAGGCTGTTGCCTGCTTGTGGGCAGCCAGCTGTCTGTCAGCTGCAGGAAACGAAACGAGGTGAACCGTTCATGTGATCCCGCACTCCCTCCTCCCCCTGTCATGTTGGGCTGTAGGACAGGTATAAACCATAGTTTGCCTGTTGCAATGTAAACTGTGGCGTGTATAAACCCAAGAAATAAACTGAATGCCCGTCTGCGAGAAGGGAGGGGACAACTTCGAGAACGTGCCCTGGCTTACATAGCATATTGGCATTGCATCTGAACCAAGCTGTCAGTTCCCTCATTTTCTGAATGGTCAAGTGATATACTGGCCTTTGCATAAATTGCAGCATTGACTAGTTTCAAAGATGAAATGCAGGATAGGCAATTTGGAATTTAGGGGGAATGTGCCATCCATTAATTCATACTGTAAAGGAATATTGCTGGAATGATATCTCTGTTATCCAGTAATGGAGAGGGCAGAACCAGACGATGTTGATTTCAAAAGTGACTAACGCTGCTCGCTTGCAAGCCAGAAATTAGAGATTCTTACGCATTGCCAAACTCCTGCATGTGTGCAATGTTTGCATTGTGGAGAGGCAGGAGTGAAATTTGGATACTATTGGCTGGCCATTGGAGTCCCTCAAGCTGAATTGGACTGCCTGAGTGGAACCACACACACTCTTTGACAAGCTAGACCCAAAAGAGGCGTGATGTTGTAACAGGCTCTCTTGCCTGTGTCTTAACTAAGCTTCCACTACTCCAAAGGAAAGATTTATCTTTTCTTTTGGATCGTGTTCAGCAGTTAGTTCAAGACCCGTCAAGCAAAATTGTTCTGTTTGCTTATCAGTACATTTATTTGTAAAAGGTTCTTTATTGCTTTGCCGCTTCTTATCAAAGTACTTAGACACCAGTTAGAGTTTATTTCTTTTATTGAAAATACACTATTTTTTTAATAAAGCAAGTACTTAAAAATATATATGATTATTAATATAAGTCCTACAAAAATAGAACACAGAAAGGCAATCAGAATTAAATTTGCTAACATTTCCTAACTTACTCTTAAGTTTAAAAATAATCAAAGTTCTTATGAAATGCATTAAGATTTTTATAGCCTACGTTGCAAAGTTAAGAATCTCACCTAATCTTCATGAGATCTCTTCCAATCAGAACTCTAACTCGTTACCTAGATTAGCATGTTTTATAGGTTATCATATGCAAATATCTATGATCTTTTCACGTAATAGCATAAGCAAAATATGAGTAGGTTAATGCTTCATTGAATATTCATAATTTCTATTGTATAACCTTCTAATTAGCCAAAAAATGACATTATAGCTAACTTGCAAAACAAAGCCATAAATCCGTGAGAAATGACAGGAAGAGTTAAGATACTAGATCACTATTGGTCCAGTCTCTGATAAAGAAACGTTAATCTAGATGGAGTCCACTATTTTTAATTAGCTGCCAAAAGATTAAAGCGTACCTGTTTTAGTTACCTAACACCCTAAAAAAAATGCATAGACAGTTCATGAAAAGTTTAAAAGTTCACCCAGAATACAACCCATGACTATGTGTCAACTAAGTGTTGATTAGTATAATGTTTTTTAATCTACATTATTACAACAGTGTAAAGGTTTAGCCATGGCATCAGGACTTGCAAGTAGGCTGCTCAGAGGAATGGCGTTAGCCCTCCCATTATCAAAGTGGCCTGCAGAAAACCTAGCTGGGAAAAGATGTTCTCACCACGAGTTGTGTGCCTGCTGGTTTGGTGCACATGACAAACAAACACCTTCATCATGCGGCCTTGGTCACCCAGGCTTCCGAAGCATTTCAAAGTTTGCTGTGAAGCAGGGGCTGGGGAGAGGGGAATGTATCGGAGCCCTCGGCTCTCCTTCTGTCCCTAGAGCGCCACCCTCCCCAGCCACACATCCAGGCGAGAAGATCCCGCTCAATACTGCAGCTCAGGTTTGGCGCAGGCTGCAGCTCGGATTTCGGCACATCAGAGATTTTTGCAGTGGCGGCAACTTCTGTGCAGGAAACGGCGACAGCAGAGCCCTGATGATTAATTCAGGAAGAAGAGGAGAAGAGGGTGGCTCTGGCGGATAACGGGAAGTGTGATAAGGCCAGGTCCGAGACCCATCAGCATACTGCTACAGTTTGTCTTTGAGTTTGATACCCACACTGTGGGGGGACATGGAGCAGGGTTAGGGCAAGGTGGGTTACGCAGCGTGAGTTACTACAGCCAATTTCAAAGGCACTTCAATAAACACTGATTAAAAGGCAAAAGAGGTGAAATGTGATCTATCTATCATATGCACAAAAGAAAAAATTATTAGAAATGATGTAAGGAGCAGAGTAAGTGGATTAAAAAGTATAGAAATTAAAGAAAGACTATAGAAAATAAAAGGGGATTTTGAAGGTATATGGGGCGCTAATTGGCAGTCATGGACTAGGAAAGCGGAATGAAGCAGGTGACCATCTTGTACTGTTTTGCCAAGAGAACAAATTCCGGATTGCCAGCACTTTCTTCATTCAACCAAATCGCCGCCTGTATACCTGGACATCTCCATGTGGTCAGCATCGAAACCAAATTGACTACATCCTCTGTCAACAAAAGTGGAGAGGCTCGATCCAAGCAGCAAAGACTCTCCCCGGTGCAGATTGTGGAACAGACCATCAGCTTCTTGCCGCCAAAATCAGAGTAAGACTCAGCAAGATCAAGAAACCAATCATACAGAAAAAATTCGATGTGAACAACATTCCAAAACAGTACAACGTAGAGGTAAAGAACAAGTTTGACATTCTCAACATTGAAAATGACCACCCAGATGAACTGTGGAAGAAAATCAAGGATATCATCATTGAAACTGCACAGGAGTATGTGCCATACAAGAAACAAATCAAAACCCAACCATGGCTCACAGAGGATACCATCCAGATTGCAGACAGGAGAAGAGCTTCCAAGGCTATGGGTACGATGGATGAGGCAAGGCGACTAAATGCAGAATTTCAAAGAGAAGCCCGGAAGGATTAAAACAAACATTTGAATGCTCACTGCGCCAGTCTCGAAGAAGCATACAAGAATGGACGCACCAAACAACTATTTGCCACAGTGAAACAAATAAAAAAGCCTTTTTCTACTCGTTAAGCAACCATCAAGGGGCGAGATGGAATTGAGCTAAGTGACCAACATGATATCAAAGAGCAATGGCGAGAGTACACAGAAGAACTGTATTCCAGCCCTATTAATGATCAACCAGATGACTATTTAGATAATAGCGAATTGGAACCAGACTTGTTGGAGAGTGAAATAGAATGGGCAATTCAGCAACTCCCAAACAACGAGGCGCCAGGCATTGATACTATTCCAGCTGAGCTCCTCAAGCCTGTCCCAAGAGCTGCACTAACAGCTCTATGTCGAGCAATCTGGAGGACCTGTACCTGGCCAAAGGACTGGAAACGATCAGTATTCATTCCCCTTCCTAAGAAGGGTGATGCCAGGGATTGCGCCAATTATCGCACAATTGCCCTTATACCACATGCTAGCAAGATCTTACTGAAAATCATCCAGAAGCGTTTGGGGAACATTTTCGACCATGAACTCCCTGATGTCCAAGCCGGCTTTCGCAGAGGCAGAGGAACCAGGGATCATATCGCCAACCTCAGGTGGATTATGGAGAAATCAAAAGAATATCACAAAGACCTCTATATTTGCTTTATCGACTATGCCAAAGCCTTTGATTGTGTCGACCATAGCAAGCTCTGGCTTGTGTTGAAGCAGATTGGAGTACCAGCCCATATAATCAGACTGATCAGATCACTGTACACTGACCAAGAAGCGACAGTACGAACGAGATATGGAGACACAGATTGGTTTAAGATCAGAAAAGGCACCAGACAAGGCCGTGTTCTCTCCCCATTCCTCTTCAACTTATACGCGGAAGTAATCATGAGGAAGCTCAACCTGGATGAGATGAACATTGGGGTGAAGGTCGGTGGCAGAACAATCAGCAACCTGCGATATGCAGATGACATTACACTGCTAGCAGAGAAGGCTAAAGATCTGAAGACTCTGATCATGAAACTCAAGACAACAAGTGAAGTAATGGGGCTTCAGCTGAACATCAAAAAAACAAAGATCATGACCAACACTAACAAACGAGTCCATATCAAGATAAACAATAATGAGATCGACGGAGTTGACAACTTTGTCTTCCTAGGTTCACAAATCAATAACAGGGGTGACTGGACACCTGAAGTAAAGCGGCGAATCACACTTGCACGCTCAGCAATGGTCAGCATGGATTCAATCTGGAAATGCAAAGATGTCACAATAAGCACCATGCGTTGACTGGTCACAGCCATTGTGTTTCCTATAACAACCTACGAATGTAAGACATGGACCTTAACAAAAATGGACAGGAGAAAAATTGACTCATTCGAACTGTGGTGTTGGAGACGACTCCCGAGGATCCCTTGGACAGCAAAAGTAACACACCAAGCTGTCTTGGAACGCATAAAACCTGACATGTGTCTGGAGGGGGAGATTACAAAGCAGAAGCTCAGCTATTTCGGGCATGTAATGCAGGCCAACTCACTAGAAACATCAATGATGCTAGGAATGGTGAGTGGAATGAGGAAGAGAGGAAGACCAAAAACCCGCTGGCTGGATACCATCATGAAAGACACTGGACTGAACATGAAGGAATTGAAAGAAGCAGTCAGAGATAGAAAGGCCTGGAGGGATACGATCTACAGAGTAGCCAAGGATCGGACACGATTAAATGGCTAGGATTGGATTGGATGGGGCGCTAACTACATATATAGTGGCTTTTTGTATCTGGACGGATGGAGATGTGTCTTGTATATGAATCTGCTAAATGTTTATGTCTTGTTGTAACCCTTCCCTGTTTACTATAAAAACCCAATAAAAATGTAAAAATAAAAATAAATAAACGCTGTAACAGGGTTTATAAATGCAAATTTGCAAATATTTAAAATCCTGCAGAAATCCAATACAGAATGGAAGAAATGCTGACACAGAGTATAAGCAATTCTAAGATTGGCATGATAAGCAACCTACTTATCCGCTAGGATTATCCATACAACAACTGGCAGAACATAGTAGTAAAGTCTATAGTCCCTGTCTCTTTACTGATGCATCTCTCTGAGACCACTTCCTTAGAGTACAGTCCTCCAATCTCAGTAAAAATCCCTCTTGAATAATTCAGTTTTGCATTTTTCTACCCTGTATTGGATTTCTGCTGGCTTTACATCTTCGCAAATTTGTGTGTGCGTATATGTGTATGCATGTATGTACACACAAACACACACAATTACATTGTCTGAAATTGACTGTACTGACTCACACAGTGTAATCCTCCTTGAGTCTCAATGAGAAAGGCGGACTACAGATAACAAATAAAAATAAGTAGGGTGAGAGGAAGAAAGTGAACTCTGCCTGAGGAGGGGGAAGCCGTTCCACCTCTGGTACCTGCTGTGGTTGGACCAACGGAGAAACGGGGGCTCCTCGGCAAGGAAGGAGCTGCCCTCAGCAAGCCCCACAGCAGAGCAGAGAGCCAAGATCCAGTGAGGCCAGCCTGGTTCAGGGCCAGGAATCGGAAGGTGGCACAGGAGAGAGACCCACACCCTCCCCCCACTTCTTCCACAGTCCTTGAACCCAGGGCCTCCTGGCCCGTCCAAGTGAGCCCTCACATAAATACTTTGTGGTAACAGCTGACACCAACCAGTGTTTTGAATGCTTTTGCACATGTGGAAGGTAAGTAAGCACATGGCTCTGGGTTGCTGCACATAATGTATTTATTCAGGCAGCCTTTGCTTTGGCTCATCTATTTGGCTTGCCGAAAGAAGGCAGGCAACTACAATACCCCTGGGGTTTGGGGGGGGGGCACATGGAAGAAAGGGCCCCCAAAGCATTGTGGGTAGGGCCCTGAATTTGGACTGCTGTTTCTTGGGCTCATGGCTGCCCCCTCTCCACATCTGCACACCCAGACTTACACAGGTGCATATAAAGTCACTGTGGAAACTTCTAGCAAGGATTTTGTTGGCACTTTGCAACTAGTTTTTGTACCCGCCTTCCAGAAGAACCCAGACTTCCTATGTGTATTTCTTGGCTAAAAGTCAAACGCCATTCCTTCCTTTCTTTCTAGCATGGACTCTGGTGTTTTTATACCTCTCCAAGAAGCACAAAATCCGGCAGCTTGGAATAGCAGCAATGGGGCCATCTTACCCTATGGAATTTCTGCCTAAGACGAGGCTACTGAAGTCCCAGCAAAGGACGCCGACCGTATCTATAAATCACATTTGGGTGAACGCACCAGGCAAATGTGTGCTCTTAGAGACGATGGCCCTTCCTCCTTGGTGCTCAAGCGATGACTTCAGCAAGGTGCAAGCTTTTATTGCATAATTCACAGCCGATACAATTACTTGAGTCCATTTTAAATGAAGGTCTACAGATTCCAATGATGAACCCGCCATGAGTTGCCCCCTGTGCTGGCAACCCACTGAGTTCCACCACCACTTTCCCCAGAAAAAAAAGCCCTGATTATGTCTATTGTACGGCCAGCGGGGAGGGGATTGTTGAGATATTTCTGGCAAAATGGGAACTAGAATAAAGAGGCTGCCATGTGGACTTGCGGCAGAACTAAGGTAGCGTTGCTTCTCACAGTTCACAGACTGGTAGGGGCTTAGAGGTGGAGAGGCTCCACCCTGCCTTTGGGAATCATCATTATTGCTGATTGAGAAAACGTAGATGCGGCACCCTCTTCTCATCTCTTCCTTGGTGGGCACAGCATTAGGAAGTGCCAAGTAAGGGCTGAGTCGCACCACCTGCCAGGTGGGCCTTTTGGGTGCGTCAGCTGTGGCTGACCAGTGGAGTGAGTCACCCGTTACTACATTGGCTAATGAGCAGTGCTTGCGAGGAGAACTGATAGCATTGTGATGGAGGGCCCATTGTTTGATAGTCACAAACCAGAAGTAAATGCATGGCTTTCAAAGAAGATGATATCAAGGTCACCTCAAAGTTTAGAAGACGCTCCATTTTTTTTGGCAAGCAGATAAAATTCAAAGAGGGAAGGAGATCCCCCCAGTACTGCTGTTATTGGTTGGGACACAGGAACTGCTAAGCAAGGTTTGATCCCTGTTTCCTGCCTGTGCCCCCCTGCTTGGGGGGGGGGTGCTTGCTCCATGCTTGGGAACAAGTGCTAATCTGAGTGCATGAGATGAAGTGTAGTTGCAATTTTTAAAAGCCCCTTTGTAAAAGAGAACTCATAGCAAATTTACTTGTGGCAGCAAAAAGTGCTATAGCAACTTTATGGAAAACAAAAAACACGCCAACAACTGAAAACTGGTATACACAAGTCTGGGACCACTTTATAGCAGACAAAATCTACCAAACAGAGCAATTTCCAAACAGCACAAACTTCCTGGGAAAATTGTTCCCTTTTAAAAAAATATTTAATAATTTCAACCCTAACCTAATGCAATTCCAAGCGTTCTAAAGGTTCAAACTCCTCTCTCAGCAAAATAAAATGAAATAAAAAATGATATCATAAATGACGTTATTATGTAAGCAGCTGATATGTAAGAACTGGTAATCTTTTTATCCTGTTATTTTGTTATCTTGTTTATATGTAATCCATAACTGCTTGTTTATTAATTGTATTATATAAATTGCTAATGTTCATACAATAATATATATATTTTTTAAAAAAAGCCCCTGTCACAACCCTCTCTCCCCATGCTCTGGAAGTCTTGCTGGTGCAGCTGATGAGAGTCTTATCTGGGAAAAACCCCTCTGGGCTTGACCTCTGCTCAGCGTGGGATCATGGACATCTGGTACATGGGGGCAATGTTGGCAAGTCCGCTCTCCAGGGGAGTTGTGTCAATGTCCGCGGGGGGCACAACAGTCTTCAGCTGGTAGCTCTGAAGGATGGTGGTGAAGAATAGGAAAAGCTCCATGCGGGCCAAGGCCTCACCAAGGCAGATCCGCTTCCCTGCAACAAGAGAGAGGGAAGAGAACCAAGGGAGAGTGTTTATCAGCAGAGAAGAGCACAGCGCATTTCTACACAAACATCCCTTTTACAACTGAGATGAAGATGACAAACACTTCATTCTTGCTGGCCTGAGTGTTGAGGGTATGTCTGGTTGGTTTTGCTGGGAAATTTCCAACATCAGAGCCCATTCAACAAAGTGGTGTGCATGTCAGAGCATGGACACAAAACCTCCAAAAGGGGCCAGAACAAAACTGAAAACAATACAAATAATGCCACAACCCCATTGACACAGTGCTCATTTATGGTGTATCCAGAGTGTGCTTCAGAGGCATGAAACGGGCAACAAGCCGTTCAAAAACAAGGTGTTGAAAAGCCGGTGAAGTGGTGGGGGGCAGAGGCCCCAAAGACCCACGTCCCACGCGCCACCCCTTGGTCTAAGGCCCACTTCGACTGCAAACATACCCCGGGCAGCGCAGGACCAAGCCAAACCTCTGAGCTGGAGTTGGAGTTGGTTTTATATGTTGTTGGATGTTTTTCTTTGGACACCTTAGTGCCGGAAAATAGGCCTGTAAATGTTAAAAACTAAAGGCTGCGGTGTAAAGAAGGGTCGGAGAAGAATGCGAGTCCTGACAAACGTGGAAGTCTCCTTACCTGAGCAAGACCTCCGTTCACAAGCATGTTACTCCCCTCCTGCCCCGAATGTGATTCCCCCTCGTTTGCAAGAGGGCACGTGGTTTACCTGAGGAGAAGGGCACGAAGGCATCGCTCTTCTTGAAGCGTCCATTCTCATCCAGGAAATTTTCTGGGTTGAAGGATCCTGGATTTTTAAATTTTGTGGGGTCGTTCAAGACGGTGGTGAGCAGTGGGTAGATTTCTGTTCCCTGGGCAAGAGAGAATTTCTAAAGCCAGACTGTCACCCCCTCAGTGTCAAAGCAACCAAGACCAGATGAGCCACATGCCCACTCTATCTAAGGTTGCCAGCCTCCAGGTAGTGGCTGGAGATCTCCCGGAATTGCAACTGGTCTCCGGGCCACAGAGGTCAGTTCACCTGGAGAAAATGGCTACTTTGGGGGAGGGGGTGGACTCTATGGAATGACCTGCCTGGGCAAGTCAGAAGAGCCCCCACTTTCCTGGCTTTTTGTAAACAATGCAAAACCGAATTATTCAAAAAGGCTTTTTACTCAAATGGAAGGGCTGTGTTGTAGGGAAGATGCTTCGCTAATGAGTTAGGGACCATAGACTTCATTACTATATTGCCTTACATATTATCTGCTGCTTTAAATATGTACTCCTATGTACCACCAGTGCTCCATGTTGTCTAATGTTAGTCCTAGAATTGATTATGTTCTGCTTCAGTATTTTTTCTATTCTGTACTGGATTCTTGCTAATACTATGTCTTTTAAACTTGTATCTATTTACTCTATGGTATTGTTTATGAAATGTCCTTGATACTGTATTGAAATGTACTTGATACAGATTGCACTAATCTCATACTGTGTAATCCACCTTGAGTCTCAGTGAGAAAGGCGGACTATGAATGACATAAATAAAATAAGTAAATAAAATAAATTATGCCATGCCAAGGTCCTTTCCTCCCCAAACCCCACTTTTTCCAGGTTTCTCCAGGTTTCAGCCCCCAGATCTCCAGGAATTTCCCAACTTGGAGCTGGCAGCCTTAACTCTATCCCTCAGCAGATGGCCTCTTCCTCCTCGGGTTATCAGAAAATACTGGATACACTTGCTAAAATTTTATCAGCTCCCTCACATGTCCACATGCTATCGGAAACTTATTGATGACATTCTACATTATATATTTTACTTTGTTAATCAATAACAGATGACAACCAAGCATTTGAAAATAGATATATAAAATAATCCTTCACAGAAACAACAAACAAGCCACCGGAAGGGCGACCGAGTGCCTGCACCCTGGGAAGCACAGTCTGTCCCCTCCGTCCCCACCGCAGGGCAACGGACCGGCCAACTGCCAGTCCCAGGAAGGAGCAGGCAGGAAAGGGAGGGGTCACGGGCAGAGGAATGGAAGAGCCAGGTGCCACTGAGGAAACGGGTGAATGGCTTACTAAACTGATAAAATACTGGGTATATGTTTGGTATTTTCTCAATTTATTTTCCGGACAGACAATGAAAATACCAGACTGTCTGGTTCAAAACTGGGCACCTGGCAACCCTACCTCCTCATCCCCCTTCTTCCTCCCACTTCCAGCTGTGTGTTCCTTTCTTTCTACAGTAGTTAAGATACAGCCACAGAGGTTGCCAACCCCCCAGGGCGGCCCATCACATGACTTGTCAGGGGTGCCGTGCAACTGCATCAGTTGGCCTGCAGAAATGGCCAGAGGGCCAGTTTCAGATGTGTTCCGGGGCTGCTGGGGCCACATAGGGTGGGAGGAGGAAGGTGAACTCTGCCTTTGGAAGGGGAAGGAGTTCCACCTCTGGCAGCTGCGGTTGGGCCTACAGAAAAACGGGGGCTTCTCAGCAAGGGAGGAGCTGCCCTCACCAGGCCCCACAGCAGAGCAGAGAGCCAAGAATCTGGTGAGGCCAGCTTGGTTGAGGGCCAGGAATTGGCAGGTGAGGCAGGAGAGAGACCCACACCCTTCCCCCCTTCCATCCACCACACCTGAACCCAGCACTCTTGATCAGAACTCTGAACTCCTTGTGGGCAGCTGGTCCTTTTTTCTATATCGATAGCCAGCACAGCAGCCTAAGGCCAGCATTTCATTGATTTCTTTCAAACGCTTTCATTCTACCAATCTGCTGACTAAATTCCAAAGTTTAATCTGTACAAAGATCTGCTGGCTGCAGAGTGCAAAGTCAGATGCCAAGAATATATTGTTGTTAACAACAACTTGTCTCACGAAACCTCCTGTCCGTCTGCTCTTCTACATCACCTGGACTTACCTTCGGGATGACGTAGCCTCTGAACTCGGTGTCGCGGGTGACCATGTGTGGCACATTCATGGGAATGAGGTCGCTCACGCGTTGCACTTCGTGGATGACGGCATCCACGTAGGGCATCTGGTTCCGGTCTTCGATGTTTGGGGCCCGGTCACGGCCGATCACCCGGTCTATTTCCTCATGCATCTTTGCTGTGAAACATATTGTTTATTGATTTAGCTTCCTCAACAGTTCCTTAACATGCATCATCCAGGAAAGAGGGTGAAGCAATGCACAAAAACGCCATGGAGATGTCAATTTTAAAATTGCATTTTGCGGAGCACCCCTAAACCAAGGCAGTTATCTTGCTTTGTCAGATGATGCAGTTCACATGCTTTCTAAAACCAACCATGGAGAAATCCTCATTCAGTCAGGAGGCGCCTTGAGCAGCCTTGGCCACTAACTCCTTCTTAGCCTAACCTACCTCACAGGGTTGTTGTGAGGGTGAAACAGAGGGGAGCAGCACGTAATCTGCCTGAGATCCTGGGAAGGAGGGCAGGAGAAAAAACAAACTCAGGCTAGAAGAGAATGTGATCGAAACATAAAAGACACCCCCCACCCACCCCCCAGGATAATGGCAATGAATCTCTCTCACTGACGGGCACACTCTGACACATGCACATGCCCGCATAGCTTAGTAGCACCTCCATGTGCAGAGGCAGCGTATCTCTGGATGCCAGGTGCTGGCTTTTGCCTTTCCTGGGCTTCCCAGGGGCATTTCATTGGCCACTGCTGGAAACCGGATGTTGGACTAGTTGGTCCTCTGATCTGATCCAAAAGCAGCGATCCTTTTGGAGAAGCCTGGCCTCAGTTTATCTGGGGCTCTTTTAAAAAACGTGCCCCCTTTCTAAACTGGAAAGAGGCAAAAGGTCTTGCACTACTGCACAGACATACGCAGAGCGAAGCCCCTCAGATACCCTCCTCAGGGCAGTCGCTCCTCGGCCCAGGGTGTGTCCCGATACCCCCAAGGCTCCCCTCTCTGTACCTTGCACCTGGGGGTATTTCATCAGGAGGAGGAACCCGTATCTCAGGGTGGAGCTGACTGTCTCTGTCCCAGCAAAGAACAGGTTGAGGGTGGTGAGCTCCAGATTCTTGACATTGAATTCGCTGGAGGGGTTGGTCTTTTCCTGAAGGGAAACAGAAACAAGAGATCATGAGGACATTCGCTGGCTTCTTGCCGTTCGCGGTGGGGGTGGGAAAGTGAGTTATATTTGGAGGGGAAACATGAGGCAGGAGAACTGGATCCCTGTCTTAGGGGCCTGATTCCCTTCCCGTTGTTGTAGGGGTGCAAAACAGGTAAAATAAGTGGTTGGCCTACAGCTACAAGCCATTGCTGGGGAGAATCCCCCCTGCCCTGTCCTCTCAGGCCCTGTGGCAGCCAGGAGATGCTTCCCCTCCCGTGACGAGGCTGCTAAGGCGACCCACCTGGCCTCTGAGCTCTTGGAAGGGCCTCAGCACCTGGCAGGCCTCTGCTAGGCACATGCACAGACTGAATTATTTTGCCGTTTTTTTCTCCAGTGAGAGGGTCTTGTGCCTGCATACGGGTGTGTGTGTGTGTGTGTGTCCAATCCTTCCAGATGTGCAGGGCCTGGAGGGGGGGGTCACCTTTGTGTCTAGTTCTGTTGTGCTAAATTTGTTGTCCACATGGGGGCCAGGAGATGAGATAAAGTGATGGGTTGAAATAAAGTGATGTTATCTTAAGCTGGGCCTGCTTATCTTTGCTGAGAGCACAGGCAAGCTTTTAAGATTCACGGGAATCTTAATCAGATAGAATGAAAGGAGAAGAGTCTGTGTGTGTGTGTGTGTGTGTGTGTGTACGTGTGTGCACAAAGAGCAAACTAGGTTCTCAATGAAAATCTTGCTCTCCTGATAATGGGTTGTTTGCAAAAATGATTTGCGTTGCTGCTAAAAGGCTTTCTACGAAGCCCAAGTTACCAAAAGTGGCCGGAAACATTTTCATGTCTGATAACAAATCCCCAGTCTTGATTTTTTAAGCTGTTTTTAAAAAAGGAGGTGCTGTGTTTTGCTTCCTTGGCACATCTTTTGCAAGCACTGAATGCCAAATATTTTGTAAAAGCTGCAACAGCCACCTGTTAAAGCTACTGAGTGTGCAGCCGGCCCCTTGGCCAGCCTGGGATCTCCTGTCTCTGCCAAGCCCTGAGTGGTCAGCTGGGCAGCCCCCTTCCACGTGCCCGCAGCAGGATACCTTTTCCATCTGGATGAGGAAGCAGTCGATGAAGTCCCGGGGGGAGTTGAGGTCTAAAGTTTTGCGGTTCTTCTCCACTCTCTTGGCAATGAAGCGCCTCATGTCTTCCAGGAGATCGTAGACTTTGGTGTGGGGGCCAGGGAAGTACTTCAGGAAGCTGGCATAGATGTCGTAGAACTGCAGGAAGAGAAAAAGGGGCCAAGGAGCAGGTGATGAGCAATTCCTGCAGCAGGGGTGGGTGCTCAGCAGAGATTACATCTCAGGCACTTATATTTGAGAGGCATGAAAAGCCACCAGGAAATCATGTGAGTCTTTTTAGCATTCTGCCCCCCACCATTGGCAGCTTCTACCATTGGCAGCTGTTTCTTGTGGGGGGGCTACCTGGGCCCAGGCCGTGCTCATCTCCCGGAAGCTGTTGTTCATAATCTCCATCATGGCCTGGAACTCCTTGTCTTTGTAGTCAAAGCGGTCGCCAAAGACGATGGAGCAGATGACGTTGGAGACTGCGCGGCTCAAGAAGTAGGTGGGCTCAAAAGGCTTCTCTGGAAGAGGACAAGGCCAGAGAGACAGAAGGAAGAGTTGTCATGTGAGACCAGTCTTGGAAGTTCAGAATAATTGTCAAGTCCACACCCACCCCAATGCCTCCTCTGAGGACATGTCCTTCCTTCTCTCTACATAGATCTATAGCAGTCACCTATCCAAAATGGAGTAAATTCCTCTAACAATAGGACCATTTCATACTGTAAAGAGCTTAGGATCAGTGGATTGTTCAGTCCAATATTCCTGGCCTTTCAGTCTATCCCCGTGACCAGGGCTTTTTTCCTGGGAAAAGAGGTGGTGGAAGTCACTGGTGGAACTCAGGACCGCACAATGACATCACTTTGGTTCAGCTGGAACAAGGGGGGAGTTTTTAAAAGTTTAAATCGCCCTCGGCGAGAATGGTCACATGGCCGGTGGCTCCGCCCCCTGATCTCCAGACAAAGGGGAGTTTAGATTGCCCTCCACGCCGCTGAGATCAGGGGGCGTGGCCACCGGCCATGTGACCATTTTCAAGAGGTTCCGGAACTCCGTTCCACCATGTTCCAGCTGAAAAAAAGCCCTGCCCATGACCAAAGGAAGGGGAATGTGTCTGAAGGAGGAGAGACGTCCCTGCATCGGCCTTGAAAGTCAGGAAATGGTTTTGTTTGGACACCCATCAGGGCTGGAAGAGGTGAGCTTCTTGCCTAGCTAGAAGTGAGGAGAGCAGAAGAAGGCCTGTGAAACAGGGAAGGCTGCCAAGGAAACAAACACACTTGTCTACTTGGCTTCTATCACACCTTAACAGCAGTTGGATCTGCTGAAAGGAGCCGCAAATGAAGCTTTTTACCCCTAGGTATAAAGCCGATGCCTGAAGAGGCAGCTGCTGTGAAAGGCACAATCCTGCAAAAAAGTAGGCAACGACCCAAGTGTGAAAAGATGCTGGGAGACAGACAAGTAGACAGGCTTTGTTGCAAGTTGACAGAATCACCTGAGGATGTGTGTGTGTGTGAGAGAGACAGCATGCACATATTCACTGGCTCACCCCCTCTCCCTGGAGATCTGATGGGGGGGTGGCGGATTTGCCACCCTACAAGAGGGCCTCTGTGCCTCCACCTGAGCTCCACCTGTATCATTTTGAATAATGCAAGTACGGCAAAGATACTGTTCTCTCACTGTTCTCTTCTCCAAAGGGAACCAATCCAGGCATCTGTTTCCCCTAGAACTCCCCACCCCATGCGGCACAGCTAACAGCACCCTGGCCTGTATGCACGTGCCATCAAGTCACAGCCCACTTATGGCGATCCCAACAAGGGGCTTTCGAGGCAAGTGGGAAGCAGAGACCCTCACCATCGGTCTTCCGGAATTCCTCAAGCAGGAACTGAGCTTCCTCCTGGATCCTCTGCTCGATACTTTTCTTCCCCATCCCGAAATTCCTCAAGATGGTGAGGGAGAACCGTCGCAGCTGCTTCCAGCGCTCTCCATTGGCAAACACCACCCCTAGGGAAACAGGATCCCGGTGTTAATGGCAATCAGAAAAAACCCAAAGTGCCCTCGGAGAGAGGCCAAGACGGGCACCTCACCGTGTTCATGGAAGTTCCTTTCCACAGTAGGCATGGTCTTCCTTCCGCTGAATTCCTCCGCCTTGTCTACCAGGGCCTCCTTAACAGCATCGTGCCCACACAAAACCACCACCGGGCGAGTTCCAAAATAGACAGTGAACACTGGGCCATATTTTTCACGTAGCTGCATAAGAAACAAGAACAGAGATTTTAAAAAAACCAAAACCCATTTCTGTATCCTGCTACTCTTTTTCTTCTTACATTGCTAACCAAATACACACAATTTGTTTCCATGGTTGTAAATTGCAATGGCCACCCCCCAAAAGACCAATACGTGGGTTCTAGATCAAATCAAGCCTGAACTCTTCCTAGAAGCTAAAGTGACAAAACTGAGGTGATTGTACTTTGGTCACATCATGAGAATACAAAACTTTGGAAAAGTCAATAATGCTAGGAAAAGCTGAAGGCAATAGGACAAGAGAAAGACCCAAAATGAGATGGCTGGACTCAACCAAAGAAGCCACGTCCTCCAGTTTGCAGGATCTGAGCAAGGCTGTTAATGAGAGGACATTTTGGAGGTTTTCCACTCAGAGGGTCAACATAGAGTGGAGGTGACTTGATGGCACATAACACATGCCATCAACACCTTTAGGAGAAGGGAGGAGGGCTGGCCAATCAGTAGCTATTAGCCATGATGACAGCAAACTGGAGCCTCCATGCTCAGAGCCAAGTTACCAGGTGCTGGGAAGAAGGACCCGAGGGAGTGTTTCTGCATCTTAGTAGAGAGTCCAGTAGCACTTTTAAGACTAACCAACTTTATTGTAGCGTAAGCTTTCAAGAGCCACGGATCTCTTTGTCAGATGCCATCGTCAGATGCCATCTGACAAAGAGAGCTGTGGTTCTCGAAAGCTTATGTTACAATAAAGTTGCATCTGATGAAGAGAGCTGCAGCTCTCGAAAACTTACGGTACAATAAAGTTGGTTTGTCTTAAAAGTGCTACTGGACTCTCTACTATTTTGCTACTACCGACTAACACAGCAAACTCCTCTGGATTTCTGCGTCTTACCCTTCTTGGCTCCTTGAGAGCTTCTCAGGGTTATCCAGCTGGTAATTGTTGGAGACGAGCTGCTTATCAAAGTGGACCTTTGGTCTGACCCACTGAAGCACATTGTTCCCTTCTCAGATGTTTACCTTCTGTACCACAAGTAGGCCCAACAGGTCACCTCATCGCTCTGTGACTTGGCAGCCCTACTCCTTATCCTGAAACTGAGATTTGTGATCAGAGGCCCTTGGGACTTGCATTCCAGGGCTGAGCCCTGGCATTAAAAGGCCCGGTTTTTGCATCAAGTGCTGTGCAAATTATATGGAAGTGAGAGTAACTTTCCCTTCTAGCAGTGGCAATTTTGATCCTGCCAACACAAACAGGGAGTGTTGGTGGTACTGATGCTCTCCCAAGAGAGGCTGGCAGCTTTGATAGATCGACTTACACAATAATTTGTTGTTGAGGCAGAAATGCTGTGATTTTGTTCTTTGAAAAGTCACCGTTGAGAATCTAAAGAGCAACGAGACCTGGGCCAATCAGGTTAGGCGCAGGAAATCTCTGGAGGTGGATCTCAAGATTTTTTTCTTTAATGCAGCTTGGGACGTATGTGTGGATCTTAATTTGATAAGAGCAGTAATGAGGGGTGAAGGGAACTAACACTTTGCCCCACCTAGCCCCTTCCCTGTTCAAAATTACACACACGCACACTTGCTGCCTTGGCTGCTTTTCTTCCCTCAAGGGAAAAGAAAACAGCAATATACCTACAAAAATATCAGCAGAATTTCTGAAAAACTCTCTATGTTGACATATGAGAGCTTTGTCACCAAAGAAACACAGATCTTGACTCTGACAGGGAGATATCATTTAACTCTTTCCCCAAGGCCCAGTCTTCTCAGGACAGGCCCTCAAAGGACAGTAACAATAAAGAGGGGATTTCAGACAGAAACAAATACAGGGGTGTGGTAGGGTCGATTAATTGCTCATTTGAATGAAATCATAATCTGAGGACAGAGAAGGAGGAAAGGAAACAAACTGCAAAAGAGAGAAAGGGTTTGCTAGGAAACCAAACCAAATGCCGGATTTCCCTGATAATATTTTCTAAAGGGTAGTATCTTAAAAGGAACTGTTGTAAAACAAAATCTTTGTCAGAGTATTTGGAAGTGAAATGAACAGTAATCACATCCAGCATCTGTTTACGGAGAGGATTTATACCCTGCCTCTCCAATCCGTTTGTTTCAGGTGAGTAGCTGTGTTGTCCGTAGTAGAAGAGCAAGATTTGGGTCCAGTAACTCCCAACTAGATTTCCAGGCGATGAGCTTGCGAGAGTCAGAGCTCCCTTTGTCTGAGACAAGTCTGAATACTCAAAATGCCAGAAAGAGATTGAGTGTTCAAACTTATCTCAGACAAAGGGAGCTCTGACTCTCGCAAGCTCATAGCCTGGAAATCTGGTGGGTCATTAGGGAGTTACTGGACCCAAATCTTGCTCTTCTACTACGGACAGCACAGCTACTCACCTGAAACAAACAGATTTATTGAAGCAGAAGCTTTCATGGCACAGATACCACTTCCTTGGATGCACAAAACCTCAATGGTCCTTACAACGGGTGGGTTCTTTCTGCTGCAGCCGCCACTTGGCAGGCATTTTACAATCTCCTTTTTACTTTCCACCAGCCAGTCTGTAAAGCTGGCCATACGAACATTCAGCAGATCTAAAAAACCCGCCGTTTGACCAATTTACACCAGGACAGGAATAAGCGAGCATTTGGGGTTCCCAGAAGGCCAAGCTGGAAAGCTTGCGTATGAGGCCTAAGCCAAGTGAAATTGTTCCAGGAAGAGAGAATCGTGGGACCTGTTCCATCCCGAGAGACACAAAACAGAAGAAGAGACACAAGAGAGGAGGGCCAAAGGGAAAGCGACAGCCCTCTGGCTGGAGGGATACGGAGGCAATCAGAGGAAGGTAGAGATAGGCAGGATGTTGGAGTTGCCTGCAAAGGAATGGACAAGAAGGGATGGGGAAAGCAGGCAGAGGACAGGGTGAGCGGAAATGGGCAGCCAGATCCTGTCACAAATCCTGGTGATTTCCTCCAAGCTGAATTAAGCCGGCAAAGCTCTTGCGTCCCATTCCGAGGTTCTCCAAGACTCACCTTGAGGA
The DNA here is from genome assembly GCF_028583425.1 of Eublepharis macularius. Lineage (NCBI taxonomy): Eukaryota > Metazoa > Chordata > Lepidosauria > Squamata > Eublepharidae > Eublepharis > Eublepharis macularius. The sequence goes on along the minus strand of NC_072804.1, from coordinate 55,689,430 downwards.
GAGACTTGCAGGTTTCCGATGCCGTGATCTGCAGGAAATTCCCTACCAGGGGCAGGGGAGTGGGGCCCGGGGGCAGCCTCCCGTGGGACGACTTTTTCCTCCTGGCTGATATGAAGACAAGGCAGGAAAGGTAGACGGCCAGCAAGAGAGTGACTGCGCTAGCCAGCTCCATGCTGGAAGTTGCTCTCGTTCTCCTCCTCCTTTCCCCTATGTGGTGGCCTGGCTCATTTTGCCGGGTTCGAAGTATTTATTCAGGCATCAGTTTGGCACCGCCTTCTGTATTACGCAATAGGCAAATATGTTGTGTGCTTAATCTCGTAAACTCATGCCAAATTTAATAGACACCTTCCTAGTTAATCAGTATGGTCAATGTTCAGTCCAGAGAACAAGGACGCGTGCTCTTGCTGATCAGGATGATGCCTAAGGTGTATCTTAGCCGTATTGATTGTCCATGCTTCTTAGAAGGTAACTGGTGGGGAGGGGGTCATGCTGTATTTTTAAATTAATCACCTCGCTCAAATCTGGCACTGAAGTAGAGCAGCGGCCAGGACTTGATCAAAGCGGGCTTTCTGGGCCCTTCCGAGGACTGCTTCATTTGGACAGCTCTTGCATCCAGACTCCTGGCTCTGTCCTTCCAACTCTCTTTCTCGGAAGCCAAAAGCTCAGCACTGAGCTCTGAGGGATGGCGAAGAGAAGCCATGTTTCTAGCAGACTTTCAATTGCTGGATGTGCTTCCAACTAGCTAAACTGTGAAAAAGGGACCCGCTGGTCTCATGGACAATTTGTGCTGTGGCTTTGTGGGCCGTGAGAATTCTCCTTCTGCCTGTTGGTACCGTCCAACTCACAGAGCACGTCAAGAGACTCTTCAATTTTATTTTTCAGTTCAGCTGATACGTTGAAGCACTCCCATCTGGTTGTAAAACTGACCCCTTTTTTTCAATTCGACAATAAGTTCAGGTAGACAGATCTGGAAGAGAAGCCCCAACCCTGAAAGATTTCCCCTCCTTACTCTCCCATTTTTTCCTGCTTCCCTCACAATCCCCCTACAGGTGAGCCGCTTCAGCTGCCCTCCTGATTCTACCCCACTCAGAGTTCATCTGTGCCCTTTGTGTGCCACTTTGGCATCTGCCACTCTGGGCACAACAGCAGCCTGTCACATGTCATCCTAGACGGGATGTTTCCAGCAGCCATGAGAAGGGAATGGAAGTGGGTGGCAGCACATCACCCACGCTGCCCAGATCAGGCCTTTGGTTCTCACAAAATGAGAAAACTTTTGTTTGAACTGGATTTGTTAAGTTCTAAAGCGATGTTCTAGATCTTTTGTTTTTTTTAATTGCAGCCTGCATTGAGTCCCAGGGGTGGGGCAGGCTAGCAACTGAACCAGACTAAGGGATGAAGGCAGAGGCCCTGCAGCCAGGAGATCCTGGCTTGAACCGCTTGCGGGGGAACGGGACACCAATGCCGCCTGGATGCTGAAGCAAAGCACAGAAGCCCACAGGCTGCTTCTGGAAGATCAAGGCAGGGGCAAAAGCCGGTTCACTGCAGGCTTACTCCTGACTCACTCGTAGATCCCAGTTGGCTCCTTATAACTTACATTTGACCATTGGAATTGAGCATTGACTGCTGTTGATGACTGAGGGATGAGACAGGATTTTGAAGGTTAGCTGGTCGAGCTTTGTTTTTTGTGGGAAATGATCTTGTGAACCTTGACTTTCCTTGTGGGACATCTTTAGCCCATCTTCCAGGAGGTCAGGGTGGTGAACGCAGTTCTCCCTTCAACATTTTATCTTCACAACAACTCTGCAAGTTAGGTCAGGCTAAGAGCAGACTATGCTTTAAGATTCTCTTAATAGATACTGCCCTGGATAGCCCAGGTGAGCCTGATCTCATCAGATCTCAGAAGCTAAGCAGGGTCAGCCTTGGTTAGTAATCGGATGGGAAACCTCCAACAAAGACCAGGATCGCAGAGGCAGGCAATGGCAAACCACCTCTGCTAGAGCGGAACTACAAGTGACAAAAGGCACAGGTTGGACACTTGTCAGCTTCCCTCAAGTTTTGATGGGAAATGTAGGCATCCTAGTCTTGCAGCTGGGCTCTCCGACTGCTGTCCAATGGACTTTTCAACTGTCACTTGTCCAACATTCCACCAAGCTGCCTACATTTCCCATCAAAACTTGAGGGAAGCTGACAAGTGTCCAACCTGTGCCTTTTGTCACTTGTAGTTCCGCTCCTAGTCTCTTGTCATGAAAACCCTGCCAGGGGTTGCCATAAGTCAATTGTGACTTTAGGGAAGGATTTCATTTGACCTGGATAGCCCAGGAGAGCCTGATCTTATCTGATCTTGGAAGTTAAGCAGGGTCAGCCTTGGTTAGTAATTGGATGGGAGGCCTCCAAGGAAGACCAGGGCTGCAGAGGCAGGCAATGGCAAACTATCTCTGTTAGTGTCTTGCCATGAAAACCCCACTAGGGGTCGCCATAAGTCATGACTTGAGGGCTGGTTTTCATTCATTTAATAGACACTACCTACTGATTTTCTAATTTACAGGTATTACAGGCTTTTGCCAATAACTGGGCAGAGAATTTCTCTTCAGACTCACACAATACTATTCCTACTTTGGCACCAGGCACTCTTTTAGTACTGTAGTTACTTAAGGAACATTCCAGATCTGTATCAGACCCAGTTGACAATACTCCACTTAGCCGAACAGAGCGATCTGGATCCCAATTGTACAGTTTAGCTGAGATAATACTGCAAGTGGCTTGACCCGAATAGTAAAATATATAAATGCTACGATCACAAGGTGGCACTGTCTCTGTTCGGGCGCCAAAATATGTTTGTAACCTATTTAATTCAAGGAGCAATATCAGACAAATAGATCATAGTTTTATTTTTATTTAAAGAACAAAGAGAGGGTTCACATCTATGAAAGTGTGATCCCACCTTGTGACACTTGCATTTATGAAAATAACAAATGAACCCACTTGAAAAGACATCTTATTGGGAACAATAATAAAGCATATACAACAACAATTACGTAACAATTCAGGCGTGTTGTATTCGAGCAGACCCGGGTGGTTAGTCCCTTGAAGATGCACCAACTTGTAGCTGTGCTCTGCATTGGGATGTCTTCTGTTCTTTACTGAAGTTTCTAAAATATTGATATAGGATATTCCTAGAAAGGAGTGCTTCTGAGGTGAGAGCGTTTCTCCCTGCAGTTTCAGGCCCTCCAATTTCTCAGGGAAAATATACACATAACCTCCATTTCAAATAGCCCAACAATAATAAAAATACAAATTAACAGCCAATTAATATAAACACAATCCTCCCTTCCAGTAATTAGTATAAGAAATTCTTATATCTAAAATATGAATAGAGAGTGTTCATAGAAAGGGGTGCTTCTGAGGTGAGAGCGCTTCTCCCTGCAGTTTCAGGCCCTCGACATGACGGCATTCTCCATCACCAATTTCTCGGGGAAAATTGCGCTTTTTTCCCTTATAAGGAATATCTCAACTCTTTGCACCTTTTTTTTCTTATAAGGAATACCTCAACTCTTTAACTCCCGCTAGGGGACTTAGGGTTCCCAGGTGCCTGCCGGTGGAAGGCAAACTCCCAGGGATTTGCCCCCTCGTCCATCGACTGCCTCGCAGGCACCTCAGGAACGCACACCCCGCGCGCTTCCAACAGGCACGGCTGTTGTGTGTTGCTTGAGTAGAACCTGGGCCGTTTCCACACTGTCTATAAGTAGCGGGAGACTCACAGAAGGCTGCCGGCTTCCTCGTGCGATTTTTGACGCCATCTGTTTACAAAACGCCACAAACGGTGATTTATGGCGTTTTGTAGTCAGATGGTGTTAAAAATCGTGCGAGGAAGCCAGCAGCCTTCCGTGAGTATCGCGCTATTTATAGACCGCGTGGAAACGGCCCAGGGCTCATTTTGAGGGGGAAGGCGCAGGAACGCAGTTCCAGAAGTTCCCCAAAGAGGTCACATGTCAGCTGGCCCCGCCCACCTGACTCTCGGGCATTTGGGGCCTGTTTCGGCCTGGATTGGGGGCCAAAACGGCTCAGATCAGGCCTCTGACTGGTGGTGGATCACTCTCCCGCTCAGCAGCGGCCTGATCCTGACCATTTTGGGCCTCTTTCCGGCCATTTGCAGCCCCTTTTTGCCATTTTGGGCCCAATTTCAGTCCTGAATGGTCAGGATTGGGCCCAAAACAGCCAGGATAGGTGATGCCAGGGGGTGTGGCATATGCAAATCAGTTATGCTAATGACACTTCTGGTGCTGTCAGGGGGCGTGGCATATGCTAATGTTATGCTAATAAGTTCCTCCAGCTCTTTTTCTATGAAATGGCCCCTGAGTAGAACGAAGGCTCCTGAGGCCTACAAAGCTATTGGTGTTTGGCTGCCGGCACGGTAGGGTTACCAGCCTCCAGGTAGTGGCTGGAGATCTCCTGGAATTACAACTGGTCTCCAGGCCACAGAGTTCAGTTCACCTGGAGAAAATGGCTACTTATGGGGGTGAACGCTATGGAATTATGCCATGCCAAGGTCCTTTCCCTCCACAAACCCCACTTTCTCCAGGTTTCTCCGCCCAGATCTCCAGGAATTTCCCAACTTGGAGCTGGCAACCCTACGGCACGGCCAATCAGAACTGTTGCTTTGTAGTCCAATTGCTGTGCTCAAAAGTAGATTCTTGTATATAGTTCATGCAAACGAAGGATTCTAGCTACTTACATTGTATTGGTTGTTGTACAAGTGGATGTGGTTTCTACAAGTATAAATTGGTTACTGTTGAGCCTGAGTCTTCTTGAGTCTGTCTGCTTCCAGTCCACTTTATTATAATAAAGAGCTGTTAATCTCAATATGCAATAATGGCGACGTCATTTCCGAAAATGATGTCGTTGCACCGGCTGTGGGAGGCACCTCAGGAATGTGCCCTGTGTGCGCACTCCCAACAGAAGCGACGTCGCCACGCTGGCCGTGGGAGCATTCCCGCACTGTGTTTGGGGCTGATTTGGGCCCCAAACGGGCCAAATCAGCCCCATGCAGAGCACGGGACTGCTCGAGCAGCCAGCGCAGTGACATCACTTCCAGGAGTGACGTAATCGTGTCAGCCCCAGGGCACACGCATGCCAAGCACGCAAAGAATATCCTCATGGATAGCACGAGGTGAGAGCCAGGTGGACCAAGAGTTACCTATGGACCTTAGAGAAATCTGAAGCTGACTGTTCGAATGGGATGCACAGTTCCTGCATGGCCAGTCACCAGAATTTAGACTTGTGCATGGGCCAGTTTTAAAAGGAGCGCTTGAATTCCATCAGCTTTGCTAGTATTTCCCACGTCAAAAAATTCAGGGCACATAAAAACAGATTAGGAAGCCAACCTCAAATGCTCAGTTGCATTCAGAAGAGAAGATCGGCAAACTGGGTTGGAGCCTTCTCCTCTTGAGTTATGGGTCTGGACTCTGGATTCAGTCCCAAAAAGTCAGGTCAGGATTCTTGGGATTAGCACGTGTCCCGACCCCTCCCTCCCTCCCTCCCTCCCTCCCTGGGCTTCTTTGCTGCTGTGATGGCCTGCAGAGTTTTGGGGCACATTTCGTTCTAGTGCCTATGGTGGTGGAAAGGGCTGGCAGGTCAGAGCTGGCTGATGGCAACCCTTGCTGGGGTTTTCAAGGCAAGAGAGTAACTGAGGTGGTCTGCCACTGCCACCCTGGTCTTCTTTGGAAGAGTCTCCCATCCACTTTTTAACCACGGCTGACCCTGCTTAGCTTCCGAGATCGGATGAGATCTCCAGGTCAGGGCGTGTGTGGCCATGCGCCAGCGCACTTCCTTCCACTGGACTGATCAGAACTTGAGGAGTCTCAGCCAAAGGTGTGAGCTGGATCCACAGGAAGAGAGTTGCCACTGAGCAGCCACGGAGTGATGGAAAGACTCTCTCAGTGTCAATGGACACCTGTGGCGGCCCTTTCTCCCACGGATCTGTCACATGAACAATGAAGATGCTCGTGTGAAGGGGCTCCTCGGGATCGTGCTGGGGCAACCGTCCTTTCACTTAAAACACAGGCTGTTCCTGAAACACATTTTCCAAAGGAGTTGCCGAGTTGGTCTGCTGCAGCCACAAGAACACACACGGTCTTGGGACACGGAATGCTGACTCACCAACGCTGGCCCCATCACAAAGCTGCGAGTTCTTCAGTTGCCACAAGCATCTTTGTTTGGTTGCCTCTTCTGCAAATCTGGCCTTTTGGCCCTTGGCATGCAAACTAAGCCTTCTTTTCAGACTCTCAGTACTCGGCCTGCCAGGACCTGGCTCTCGGCCCCTCTCTGCTTGCTTCTTACAGGGTGAGGCTCAACTTTCTGCCGCTGCTTATCAGCGGCCGCATTGCAAGAACCTGTCATGAGTTAATCAGTGGCAAAAAGAAATCTGAACTGACTTGCCCTCTGGGAGGGAGGTGGCTACTGGGATGGCAGATGGAACAGTTAAGTTCATCCTTTTTGTGCATGAACTTAACAGAAGGGCTTGGGCAAGCTGCCCCCCACGCCTCCACCCAGCCTCAGTGCCCTGTTTGCAAAAATTATGTCCAGGGCCAAGTTTGGGAGGAAAGGATATTTCAAGGGACCAACAGAAAAGCAGGAGACGTCCGAGGTGACCCAAGGATCCTTCATGATGGACACATGAGTCACACCCCAGAGATCCCCTGCATTTGATCACTGGCGCGCTTGCAATCATACTTAACATAGGAGAGCATTTTAGGTGACATGCAGTGGCATTCGGTACTGGGCAACCTCGGACTGATGCAGTGGGGTTGATGAGAGCAGACTGAATTTGAAGCCAGGGGGTGTGAGACTCCCACGAATTAATCAGTGGTGAAATGCAAAAACAACTGATCTGAACTGTGCTTGCCAGCCAGCAGGAAAATACAGAATCTCACAGCTTTTTTTATCCTTTGCCTTAAAATATTGACATACCATCAAGCTGTCATGGGGATAATACCAGCCTGCCTTAGAGGGATGTTGTAAGTGTGATAAGATACATAAACCATTTTAAACAGTGAGAAAGCTACAGGAATGCTAAATATTATTCCTTTTCATGTTTAAAATTAAGACCTTTAAAGAATGTCCAAAAGTTTCCAGGGGTCAGAGCATGGCAGAGAGATTGCTTGCAGGCAATAAACTGTAGGAACTATATCTCATTAGTTTTAAAGATCCGTCTGCCTCTTCATTGCAGGGTCCAAATGCTAGTTTCTCCTAGGAATGCCACGGATTTTGCATCAGCTGTGTTCAGTAGACAGCCTCATAGCGTTCAACTATGGCAGTCATAGAAACAGAGAACCGGAAGGGACCCCAAGGCTCATCTAGTCTAACCCCCTGCACAATGCAAAGAGTCTACAGCTCCCCCCTACTCCCCCATAGACCCTTGCTCTATGCTCAGAGAAAGGCAAAACACATCCAGGATACCTGGCCAATCTGGCTTGGAGGAAAATTCCTTCCTGACCTCAAAACTGCAATCTGCATTACCCTGGACACATAAGAAAGGATCATGATCCACACAGATCGGCAGCCATTAACGTTGTGAAGGTCGATGAATACCAAATTGTAGAGTTTAAAAAAAAACAGGTTATGACTGATTTATGAGAGCTGGGGCTGATTTAACTGTCTGCTATTGCCTACAGAGTGTGATGGCAGTATAGCCAGAACTGTGAGTTTGAGAGAGGTAGAACTCCATACAATGCACATGTGCGAAAAGCCAGTTGCACTGTACTGTATGGTTAGGAACCCAACAGCCACCAACAGACTGACAAATGTATGACAACTAGGCTGCAGTATAGTTGATGGTTGGTTTTTGATCCTTTCCAGGGCAACTGCCTGCCCCCTTTCATCTTACTAGTTGAAGAAGAGCTTTCCTTTGCCTTTTCAGTCTTAGAGCAGAACCACAAGTGACAAAAGGCACAGATTGGACACTTGTCAGCTCCCCTCAAGTTTTGATGGGAAATGTAGGCATCCTGGTCTCGCAGCTTCGATCTCTGACTGCTGTCCAATGGACTTTTCAACTGTCACTTGTCCAACATTCCACCAAGCTGCCTACATTTCCCATGAAAACTTGAGGGAAGCTGACAAGTGTCCAATCTGTGCCTTTTGTCACTTGTGGTTCTGTTCTTAGTTGATCCACATTTTACTAAGATTGTTGAGCTTTTTCCTTTTCACAGTTGCAGTTGTTGGGTTCTTAGATACCTTATATACAGAATTTGGTCTTGGGCTTAAGCTTTCACACTTCAAATGCTACCCAGATTTGTTTTCTTCTTTCCTAGATGGGGAGCGTATGTGCACCATTCCTTGTTCTCTCATCCCTGTATTTCCCCTGTGGCACTCTACTGATGCTGAGCCTCTGGAAGCTAGTGCCATCTCAGGGGCCGCCCCTGTGGTGAGTGGGCCCTGCTGTGAGAGTGTGTCTCCCCGTGGCTCTTGTGTGCGTGTGTGTGTCATGTGTCATCAAGTTGCTTATGGTGACCCTATGAATGAAAGACCTTCCCAATGTCCTGCTGTCACTAACTCCTGGACACTCTGATCAGAGGCATGAACTATTCGCCTTGCCACACACTGCGACAGGCCCTGCCCTTTTTTGAACTTTTTTGAACCTTTGCTGGCAGGGACCTCTTGTCATTGGGCATGCCCTTCTAATCTACTTGCAACTTGATAATCCGTCTGTGTGTTTTTGCTGCAGATTGTTCTGCAAGCAGCACAAAGTTCACATATGGTGCATACTGTCCACCCCTTCTTTGGCCCACCAGGCCTGCTTCACTGTTTTTATTAATCTGGTGCAGATCTGCTCTGTTTTGGCTCCTGCTGATGACTTCGGCAATTTTGGGTCAGCTCCTTTCCCTACACTATAGCAGCAATCTGAGGGTTTTTTTCTGTGTGGCAACTGCCTCTCCTTGAGTAGCGTTCATTTTCAGTGTGCAGAATTTCTACCTGCAGGATGAGGACATGGTGGGTTCTAACCTATGTCCCCGCCATTCATAAAGCTTCCCAACGTTAATGCGCTCTGGCCAGGATTCCCTACCAGGAATTGGCTTTCGATCCTCGTGTCTCACAACACTATTATTTGTATTAGTCAGTCAGGCTCCAAGAGGGGCCTGGCAGTAACCTCACGCAATCCTTCCTCTGTGGTTTGGTGGAGGCTATCATACTCTGTATGGAGTGCATGACTCTTCAATGCAGCTGCTTTGTTAATGCATCTCTTTCAGACTGGTTTCTTACGGCACTGAGTAAAAAGCCCTCTTGAATAATTCAGTTTTGCATTGTTTGCAGAAAGCCAAGAGTGGGAGCTTTCCTGACCTCTTCAGGTATAGGCTCTTCCTATATGCACCTGCAGAAGGCCCTGTACAGACAAGTGTAGCTGCCCTGGTGGAGCATAGGGAGAGAGGTGTTCCCGCAGATATGACCAGACTAAGGCCCTGAAGAGCTTTGGACGTGATAGCCAATACCTTGAATTGAGCCCTGTAACTGATAGGCAGCCAATGGAGTGACTACAGAATGGGATTAATGTTCATGCTTCTCCTAGTTCCCGATAATAACCGAGCTGAAGCATTCTGCAACGACGGGAGTCTCCAAGTTAAGAGATAGGGGCAGGGCTTTTTTTCAGCTGGAACGCGGTGGAACGGAGTTCCGGCACCGCTTGAAAATGGTCACACGGCCGGTGGCCCCGCCCCCTGATCTCCAGACACAGGGGAGTTTAGATTGCCCTCCACACCGGAGATCTAAACTCCCTTCTGTCTGGAGATCAGGGGGTGGGGCCACCAGCCATGTGACCATTTCCGCAGAGGGCGATTTAAACTTTAAAAAACTTCATCCTTGTTCCAGCTGACCCAAAGTGATGTCATTGTGCAGTCTTGAGTTCCACCACTGAGTTCCACCACCTCTTTTCCCAGAAAAAAAGCCCTGGATAGGAGGGCTGTACTGTAAGGAAGTGGTCTCAAGGAGATGTAGTAGTGAAGAAATACAGACCATATTTTTCACTACTATGTGCTACTATCTGTTCCTTGAAGTATGATCCTGCTGGGCAGCTTTATGTTGTTTATTATTTCAGTCTTAGAATTATTTATTCTGTTTCAGCCTTTCTACAACGCTGCATTGGATTTCTGCTGGTTTTAAATCTTTGCAAATTTGCATTTATAGACCCTATTATATTGCTTATTGAAATGTCCTTGAAATTGACTGTACTAGCTCACACTGTGTAATCCGCCTTGAGTCTCAGTGAGAATGCCGGACAATAAATAAACAAACAAATAAATAATAAATTTAGAGGGGAGACCTACGCACAGTGCATTACAGTGGTTAAGTCCTGATGTTACCATGGGCTGGATCTCAGTATGACTCAAGGGGAGCAATGTAGGTCCTCGTTCCCGCACTGTGCCTGAGCCCACCGTACAGCCCCCCCCCCCACTCCGTTCTGCACTTGCTGTCTTCAGGATGGACAAAATGAAACCCTTAAAAGTATACAAAATCTTATAGCACCCTCTTGTGGAGGAATTAAGCTCTGGTGCACCAACAGATACAGAGAATTATGAAAGGCATAAGCAAAGTGGATAGAAATTTTTCTCCATTCCTCATAATAACAGCACTTGATGAAATCGCTGAGTTAAAATGACCAGCTGGACAGATTAAAGAAACTGTTCTCACTAGGCACAATTAACTTGCAGACTTCACCAGAAGGTCCAGCTAGTGCCGTCAGTGCCGTCTCCTTTGACTGACAGCAATTTTCTTTCTCCCTATGAAGCAAAACTACAGTCTATTAGGCCAGGGCTAAAGCTGGTAAGGACAGCAAAAAAGGTGAAAACAACAACAACCCTGCAAACTAAGGATAACCAAAGAAGATGCAACAAAAGACAGAAAACATTTAAAATGATTGAATATAACTAAAAATATTAATTAGAAAGCCCAGTACAAAATTTAATAAATTAATCAGATATACAAACGTTAGATTAAAAACATCCTCAATATGGTTCTGCACATACAGAATTGATTTATTAAATTTTATTTAGTTATATGCAATATTTTAAAATATTTTCTTCCTTTAGTTCCAACCTCCTCGGTTACCCTTGGTTTGCAGGGCTAAAGGTGCCCTTCTACTCACAGAACGTTTTCAGCTGTTGGGAAAAGTCTTTGTTGGTGTGTCAAAGGGCACATTGGAATCCAGCCCACTACGCCAAGTTTTAAGTCATGCAAAATAAATTGTGCAAAAGTGCTCAGTTTGCAAATTCCTCGCGTGCAGAATTTTGCATTGCAGAGGACCGGCAGAGTGCCCACAGTCTTAAGCAAATTTACCAAGTCTGAAAAGTCACCCCTCACTTGGCAAGAGACTTTGAGTTATGATTTCGGGAAGTCGTAGCGTTCACTTCCCCGGCAGAGAGGTATTCCTGAGGGGCATTTCCGACACAGCGGACGGCATGATCCCAGATGCGGAGAAGACGCCCAGGGCGGTGGAGTACCAGACACAGGAAAAGGCTCCCTCCAAGGCCTTCCGGAAGGATCTCACACGGAAGACGTAGATGACTGGGTTGATGGCAGAGTTGGTGTGGGACAGGATGATGGCCGCCATGAGGAGCTGGCTGGGGATGTGGCAGGTCGGGCAGAAGAGCATGATGGTGTTGAGGACATGGACTGGGAGCCAACAAACGGCGAAGAAGAAGATGATGATGAAGAGAGACGTGGCTGTCTGCACTTCCTTGCGGACAATGATCCTCCGTCTCTGCTGAGCGCTGACGTCGACTTCCCCCTCCGCCACCTTGCGGATCTGGCGCCTGACCTCCAGGAAGATGCGGCCGTACAGCACCATCATGATCGACAAGGGCACCAACATGCACGCCATGAAATTGAAATAAACCATGTAGGTGTTCTTAATGATGCTATTGAACAGGCATTCCCCACTGGCAGGCAAGGGGCTGTGCCAGCCCATCATAGGGAAGAGGCCAATCAGGACGGCCAGAGCCCAGCAGGCCACAATAACCAAGAGCGAGTTGCGGGGACTCATCCAGGATTTGTACTGGAAAGGCTTTAAAATGGAGATGTACCTCTCCACCGCAATGGCCAAAAGCCCAAAAACGGAGGCTTGCGTGAACACGAGCAGTGTGCAAAGCATCCAGAGGCAGAGCCGCGGCCTGTACCGGGGCAATCCCATATCAGTAAACTGGGCACAGGGGATGGCCACTGCCCCCACCAAGATGTCCGCCACGGCGAGTGAGACTAGGAAGTAGTTGGTGACAACAGCGCGCAGCTTCCTGTTCCGCAAGATGACCGAGCAGATGAACAGGTTGCCCACGATGGAGAACAAGGCTGTCAGGTTCTCACTCAGGAAGTATGGGATGTCCGGAACAGGAGACATGGCGTCCGATGCTTGGAGGCACCTTGGTATAGAAGACGTATTGTCAACCATGTCCATTTTGGGACATCAGCCCATGTCGACTTTGCTTGCGAGAACCTTCTCTTTGGGCTGTTCAGCCTCTGTAGGTTGCCGGTCCATCACCCCAGACACCAAGAAAATCCCTCAAAGCTGTGTGAAGTAAAAATACAACACAGAATAGCGAGCTGGGTAATCCTTCTGTGGCTGCTTTAGAAGTATTTGAAGACAGAGGAGACCATTGGAGGGAGGGAAATCACATTCTCCCACCCAGATCCTGCTTCCCCCTCAGTTCTGCTTCCGCTCCTTCCTTCTCTTTCTCTCCCATTGGTTCCTCCACACACCCACCCCAGCTCCTAGCTCCCAGCTCCCAGCTCCTGCTTCTGGTGATGGCTGCTGCCGCTGCAATACTGGGCACCATTTTAAGTTGCTATGATTAGTCAAAATGCTGCCCAAACATTGGAGGATTTTTTTGCAATGTTTTGGATTTTTTTTTAAAGCTCCACAATTATTATTTTGCAAATTAGATCTTTCTGCAAATCTGGGGGTTCTCCTGGACTTGTAGAACCCTCAGTTATAGACCCGGCAGATTTTTTTGTCTGTATAGGGTCCAGCCCTTGAATAGTAGGTATATGTATTTTAAAAATCTTCTACACCTGTGGCTTTCAGAATTTCTTCATTCCTGGAAAAAAACCTTTTCCACATTTGGTACGTCTGCTGAAATATCCCTCCGCACTGTATAAGATGGTGTGTGTGTTCTAAAGCGCATACTCAATTTATGCGGGAGATCAGTCAATAAATATTTTTAAGAACAGGCATGTCTTGTATGATGTCTGCTGTCCTCAAAACACAACAGAATGACATCTAGAACGTTTCTGTACAGCTGTATGTTGCGGGATTAGACTGGAAGGCATGGGGAACCGTATATTTCAGGCAAGTCCTGATAATAATTAATACTTAACAACAACAACAATAAAAATCTCTCAGGGAAGCTTTCTGCCATTACAGGTCTTCTCAACAATGAATCTCTGATGTACTCCCCAAGAGTTCTCAGGTACATAGTTAGAAAACCACTTTTCTACACAAGCCAAGAAGACAGATCTCATCGATAAGAAATGTTTATTTAATTGGGAGAGTGACAAACAGCTCTCAATTTTTTGGAACGCTGCTGTTCCTCAGCCGTTGTCCCACAGTGCGAGATTGTGTGTGTCCACGCCTACCTTGATGTAAAACTGAATATTTAAGCTATGTGCTCTGAAGTACAAGCTTAACAATATACATATGAATTTCACACCAATTGTGAGGGCACAATTCCCCTCAAAAGCAGGGAAATATAGATTTCCTCCCCAACATTTGCAAAATGGGGTGGGGGGAAGGTGCTGAGGGAAGATAGGACATCTTTCTCTGAGAGACTTTTTTCAACCCATCCTCCTGCAGAGACACATTTTGTCCCAATTTTTATCAGTACTTCTCTTTTGCTACTTTGCCAACACTCACTCCACTGCTCATTAACGCAATTATTTCAACCAGGATTCTAAAGAACTCTGGAGTTTCTGCAGGACATTGTCAGGGGTTCCACGAGAAATCGTGAAATAAATAAATTGAAATACTACAAAAATTCCAACTGTCCCTCAAAATATCATGGTCATCAATGTTACATTTAGTTGTATTATAGATCCAAAGGAGTTAGCCGTGTTAGTCTGTAGTAGCAAAATCGAAAAGAGTCCAGTAGCACCTTTAAGACTAACCAACTTTACTGTAGCATAAGCTTTCGAGAATCACAGTTCTCTTCGTCAGATGCATCTGATTAAGAGAAATGTGATTCTCAAAAGCTTATGCTACAGTAAAGTTGGTTAGTCTTAAAGGTGCTACTGGACTCTTTTCGATTTAGTTGTATTGTGACTGTATTTGCTCTGTTTTGTTACAGAGCACTGGCGATATAAATGGCAGTACTTTAGCCAGTAACTGGATTGTGCTTCCCCGCCGCCAACTTTTTCTCTCTTGTAAAAACTTTCATAGGTTCCTTGGCTTTTGAAAAATTAATGTAGAGGATCCTCCATGAAAAAAAGGTTGGGAAACACTGCTCTAAGGATCTCGGAGCTCCTTACTTGATTCCCACCTCTATTTTACATTCACAACAACCCTGCACTGGAGGCTGCATTGTAGAGAAGAGAGAGAGAGTGAGCAACAGGCCTAAGGTTACCTAGTAAGCTTCATGGCAGAGCAGGAATAAGAATCCAGATATCCCAACTTGAGTCCGACACTTTAATCACCTCACCACCACACCACACTGGCACTCACATGCTACAAGATCTTGTAATACAAAACTGATCCCAGTACGTATGTTTCCAGAGGATGTTTGTAAATTTCTATCCAGGAAGCTCCAAAGATGCAAGTCCCCCCACCACTCGGATGCACTGAATATTCAGCATAAACACCAGTAGCTCAAGTAGGGGTGAGAATGACAGCCCCCTTGGTTGTTGGAAAAGTATATTCCCTTGCAAAGAGGCTGGGAGGGGGACAATCTGTTGCAGAGCAACTTAAAGTACATATGACTTACCTGCAGATTTCCCTTGCTATAGCAGCGGTTTGCTATCCCCTAGCACGAGGTATCATCTAAGGTTGTGGGGGGGGGGGAGCTCAAATCAAGCTCATGAACCCCTTCAAAGTCACATCTCATGCAAGCAGAGCCAAAGCGGTCCATCTGTGGCTCGCTCCTTCCATCTGTTTGCAAAAATTAGATCTGATAAGTGGCTAAAAAAGACACCTGTGTTTACTAGGGAAATGAATGGAGGAGGGTTGGGCAGAATGTATTTGTCTCCACCAGAAAGGGGAGGGGGTGTGGGATGGCAAATATAGTTCACCATCTGTAAAGCTAAAGAGCCAGTGTGAAGCAGTGGCCTGAGTGTTGGACTGGGCTCTGGGAGCCCAAGGTTCAAATCTCGACAGTGTTATGAAGCTCATGGGCCTGTCTTAGGCCAGTCACTACATTGCAGGGTTGTTGTGAGGATAAAATGGGAAAATGAGAAGCAAGTATGCTGTTCTATACTCCTTGGAATAAAAATGGAATAAAAAGTGTTCTAGACAGGACAGGTTTTAAATGCAGCTCCCATCCCGCAATCTGAGCTCACCAGGCCAAGGAGCCAATCAATCCAAAAAGACATTTTCTAAAGTAGATGGTCTTGCTCAGTTGTGACATTTGGGGCCATGTGGGGATCCCCATGTGGGGATGTGTGTCCCAAAAGCTGCTGACATCCCTTCCTCAGACCAGGGGCAGCTGCCCTGGGCCCCATGCCCTGACCACCTACAGCCTCGCCTCCACCCCAAAGGATGGGGGGGGGAAGAAGAACAGGCCCCTGTTGCCATTCACGCCTGCCCTGACGGTGGCTTGGGCAGCTGACCTGTGGCAGCAGCTCTTACCATCTCACATGGGACAAAGGCCACCCCTTGCTTGGCCAGGGGAGGGAGGGAGGGAGGGTGCTGCTGCAGTGGGATGCCCCACTGGACTTTTGCACGGGGCCCCAGAATCACTGTCATTTGCTCTGATACTGTGGGAAAGAGTAAGGTGGTCAACTTATTTCCCTGGCTGGGCTCCTATGCTGTTAATAGCAGCACAGTACAGAAGTCCGTTCTAAAGGGGTAGCCATGTTAGTCTTCCACAACAAATGTAATCAGTTTTTTTCTGGTACCAGCTTGTATCATTTTTACAATATGGAGAACTTCTGGAAGAAGTTCAACAGATAACATTTTTCTTCAATGGAGAGATATAGATCTGGGTAAAGATTTACTGGCTGACTTCTCTCCTTGCTTATTGTAGAGGTATTAAAGTCCTGCCAGAAAATATATATATATATATATATATATATATATATATATATATATATATATATATATATATATTTTTTTTTTCCCCTAGGGTTGCCAATATATATATATATTAGCAACCCTAGAATGGAGGCTGCTCCAAATTCTACAGCACATGTTGATTATCCACAGCGGAAAGGTCAGCAAATAGAATTTTTTCTCAATTATTTACCATTAAACCAAACAAACCTATATTTGGATGCCTGGCTGAAGAAAAATCTACACCATTGTGAAAAGCTTTTATGGAAGAGATGCCTCATTAAGCCCTTTATGCTGCAAGGTTTAGTGAAGGGAGCCAGGCACAGCGCGAGATGCCAAGCAGATAAAGGTACATTCTTGGGGGAACAAGGTGAGTTAAGACAGGAGCTACATTTTAAAAAGGATGAGACACATCTTGATTTCATATCCCGCAAAAGGCACCACTGAATTCTTTTATTTTCACATGAGGAAGTTTAGAACTGCCCTGCCGGCTGCTTTAAATTTTAAAAAAAACCTCGGGTTGTTTGCTCTGTTGCCTGAGAACTAGATAAATATTGATTATAAATCAACATAACACATGATGTGGAGCCAATAGGAGATTCTTAACATTAGCTCTTTGTTTCTAGGAATTAAAACATTGATTTCTACATGTTGGGAAACGTTGCCAAACCTACTTACAGTTTAATTTCTTGATGCACTCTGGGCTGGATGACTTTTATTTTCTTACAGGTTGTTGAAAATGTTGGATTACTTTGTTTCTGGTGGGTGGGTAATCCTATCTGTCCAAGGAAAGCCAGATAGTCTGTAATCCAATATGAACATAACCCCTTTCTGTTCTTGGTGTTTTAACAGATTCTCACAATTAGGGCTTTTTTCCTGGGAAAAGAGGTGGTGGAACTCAGTGATGGAACTCAGGACCACACAATGACATCACTTTGGGTCAGCTGGAACAAGGGGGGAGTTTTTTAAAGTTTAAATCACCGCGCGGAGGGCAATCTAAACTCCCCTCTGTCTGGAGATCAGGGGGCGGGGCCACCGGCCATGTGACCATTTTCAAGAGGTGTCGGAACGCCGTTCCACAGCGTTCCAGCTGAAAAAAAGCCCTGCTCACAATACTAAAGTTTTATATATAATTAACAGCTATACCTAACACAGCAGTGATTTTAGCCCTTTTTAGATGCAGCAGGTCACTCTTTACAATTCTTGCTTCCCCATTTTGTAGAACAGTGGTTAAGTGGTTGGGTTGCAAATCAGCACTCTGCTGGTTTGACTCCCACTGCTGCCATGAGCTCTGCAGTTATCCTTGGTTAAGTCACTTCTCTCAGTCCAGCTCCCCAGCTGGATTGTGGGGAGAACTAGTTTGGTGTAGTGGTTAAGAGCGGCAGGTCTCTAATCTACGGAACCCGGTTTGATTGAAGCCAGCTGGGTGGCCTTGGGTCAGTCACAGTCTCTAGGTGCTCTCTCAGCCCCACCCACCTCACAAGGTGATTGTTGTGAGGATAATAATAACACACTTTGTAAATTGCTCTTAGTATGCATTAAATTGCCCTGAAGGGTGGTATATAAATCAAATGTTATGCTGTTGTTATTAATAATAATAACACTAAGTCTCCCAGGCAATGAATGTATGAAGAATACTATGTTAATTTGGACAAAGAATCCTATCAACCCTCTTACATTAAAACAGAAGGATATAAAAGCAGTCTGGCTGGATCAGACAGAGTCCATCTTGTTGAGTGTATTGTTTCACACACAGGCCCACCAGGTTCCCCCAGAAGGCTTACAAGGAAGGCAAGGAGGCCCAAACCTCCCACTGTTGCTACCATTTCAGAATACAATGGTATTGAATCGCCCTGCGCACCCGACTGTTGATTGCATTGTCTTACACATTGACTTACTTACAGACAAAGGTTAAGTCTTTCATAGGGCCAAGCTAGAAGTAACGAATGACACTTGAACAGCAAGTGAACAGACCCACGTGGATTCCTCCCTGTTCACTTGCGCTCCACTTGCACTCCACTATGTGAACGAGTGGAGTGCAAGTGGAGCGCAAGTGAACAGGGAGGAATACACGTGAGTCTGTTCACTTGCTGTTCAAGTGTAACTACGTGATCGAGTGGCCCGGGAGACCGCTCTTAGTAAGACTCTAATCTGTCCAAAAGGGTGGTATATAAGCACATTGTTGTTATTATTATCATTATTATTATTTATTATTACCCATCCACTCCCACTTCTTCGCCTAAACGAGACCATTCTCCTCTTAAAATGAACTTTTTTGCCTTACCCCTCATCTTGTGCCTTTAATAACATTCTCTGCTAGTTTTTAACCAGCTTCAACTTTTCCTGGCCATGGAGAGCTCACGTAACAGAGAAGAGACTTTAACTTGCATAATTCCCAGGCAGTTTATTATTAAAGACAGAAGAACAAGAGTTGTCAATCGCCCTCTCTTATTCACGGGCTTCGAAGGGCGGGCAAGAGCGGCGCTTCCTTACAGCTTCACCGGCGGCTCTTGAGCATGCGCTGAATGAACGACGCGTGCTCAGAGGCGCTCCTTGGGGGAAATCGCTAATCTGTCCAGTAACTGTCTTTTCGCCCTTCATCCCCGCCCCTCTCGGCGAAAGCCACGCCCCCTCCGCTTAGCTGCCTGAGGCGGTGGCCGCGCGCGCGCCCACTCCTCTGAATTTCGCGGGTCCGGCCTGAGGAGGCGGGCGCGCGCTCTCCCCTCCCCCCCGCGCGCCCTGCCCTTGCTTGGCTGCTCCGGCCAAGGTAGCCCTGAGGGGAAAATGGGACGGGGGGCGTCTATTGAGGGGGCTGCTGGCCCTCCCACAAGCGCCACTGGATCCTGTTATTCAAAGCCTCTGTCCACCCCCCTCCCCCCGGGCTTTAACATTAAAATGTAAAACCTTCCTTCCTGTTCAATACGACCTCGCTCAGTTTTCTTATTCAGCGTTAATTAAAGGACTCCTACCCCATCCATAAAATAATATTTAAAACATTTTATATTATTTAAAAAAATAAAAAACCCAATCCCCTCAGAAAACCACCCCCTTAAAAATTAATAATCCTCTAAAAACAGTTTCCCTAAGACTCCCCACAAATAACCTCCCAAACGAACAAACTACACTAAGTAAAATGTCCTGTCTGTTGCCCCCTTCCCAAACTTGAGAAAAGTAAAGCTAGATCAGGGTGAAAGTCTTAGCTAGTCTTGCAGTGGTCACCCAGACACTTGGGAAACCCACAGAAGAAAGGGTCTTTTTCCTTCACCATGGACTGCCCCCCCTCAGTAACCGCCATTGAGACACACTGCACCTGATCATGGTGGTTTCATTTAGTTGTTAAGGCTGCTACCCTTCCTCTGTCTAGTATCCTTTTCTGGCTATTTTTGCTAAAGCCATCTTGGAGGTACCTGCCACTCAGTAAACAGGATAATTTGTTTTTACAGTTTCAACCAATATTATAGAGTCCAGTTCCCAACTGACACCCCTCAGCTACATTTGGATCCCTACTGACCCCCAAAGCAGGGTCTCCTCCCCACAGATTTCTACGAACCTCCCAGTGCAACACTGGTCCCACTAAAGATTACCCTTTAAGAAACATTGCCATAAATTACCTGCAAAATCCCATTGCTGAATCCCTTCCCCTTCTCAAGGTGAAGATAAGCCCATCCCTACTAAAGGAGTCATGGTGTCCTCCATCTTCTTGCACTTAAGATCCCTGTATTCCTTATTCCCTAAGGAGCAACCTTTAAAAAAGTGAAAGAGACCCTTTCTCCTAACAATTCTTCTACTGTCTTGCCCTCTCAGATTCAACTTTTAGTGTAGATCTCTCTTCTTCACATCCTTCTTGGGATATGTTGTATGAAGCCTGCTTCCCCTCCCATCTTCTCACCTCTGAACCTTACATGTTACCCCACCCTGGAGAAAGCCAATGTCCCTTTACACAGGCCCTCAATAACAAAAATTCATCCCCTCAGAACTATCTTGAAAAAGATCCCCAACCTATAGATCCTGAGATCTGTTTACCCTGAAGAAACATCAATGCTTATTGATATACCTTGGGAAAGGTCCAGCTTTCCAATTCGGCCATTCTCATGATGAGGGGACCTCCAAATCATTTTCAACTTTCAATTGTTATTGGTTTCTTTCCCTTTTGGGTCTAGAAGTCTAATGGCCACTCTCCATTTTATGATTCTCTCTGAAGTAACCTCCCCATTCTCAGCCAAGACTGTTCCATGTTTCACCATCTTAACTGTTGTTGATCCTTTCTGCCCAACTTTTCTAAACCCAGAAGTTTCCCCCTGTGCACCATTAGCATCACAGGATTCCTGATTTCCTGGACTTACCTTTTCTCCCTCTCCTTTTACATACCCCTCTCCATCTCATCTTGCGTGGCTTC
This sequence comes from Eublepharis macularius, assembly GCF_028583425.1. NCBI lineage: Eukaryota > Metazoa > Chordata > Lepidosauria > Squamata > Eublepharidae > Eublepharis > Eublepharis macularius. The sequence goes on along the minus strand of NC_072804.1, from coordinate 55,668,797 downwards.
CTTCCCCAGGCCTCCCCAATGGAAACACAGCTGTTGTTCTTATCCTGGGATCTGAAGTACAGTTGTTCTCAGCAGGTTTTTTATAAGATATTTTAGGTGAGGCCTGCACATATGGCCTATCAACTGAACGAGCCAGCCTACCCCATAGCACTGGGCCAGGCAAGCAGCAAAAACAGGCTGGTGTTCTACTCTCATCGTCCTCGTTGGCCCCTAGTTATGTAAACTTGTTATTGGTTCAGCAATTTTTCTGGATCCACCCTGCAGAGAAGGGGGATGTTCTGATTCTTGTACCCTGTTTAGTACAAATTTTATTTGCCTCCAGCTTCGCAGACTGGGGGACCAACCCAAACCCCATGTTAATATCTCTCATATGTTAATTTCCCCGTACTCTCCACTCTATTTTTCATTCCTTTCTGAACTAGGAATGAACATAATTTCTTTTCTCTTACCTTTCTAGATGTGGGACCAAACTGGACGTGTTTGCCCTGAGGAGCTACAACCGAACAACAAGAATAGCAAGCAGAATTCTAGTAGCAGGTGGGGACAAGCAAAGTTCTACATCCTTTTTTAAAATGTTAAAATTCAGAATGTGTTTATTTACTTATTTATTTATTGTTCTATTTTCAGCCCTCCCTCCCCGTGAACAGGCTCAGGGCAGAATACAATAAAATGCTCAATACATATTAAAATGTTTAGATACAATTAAAATCCAACAACCATGGTACATGTACAGACAACATCTCAGATAGCGGCCCCCTCCAATTTCTCAATCATAATGCAAACAAAAGAGGGGAGAGTGGAGGCCAGCAGTTATTTATTTATTTATTTATTTATTTACTTAGATTTATAGTCCGCCCTCCCCAACCAAGTGACTGTGTTTGTAGGGGGGCAGATGTTTTCATAGCCCCTCTGACAAGAGACCGGTAGGGAGGCTCCTAAAGCTATTCAAAAACTGGCCTCAACTGTATGCCTGGTGGAACATCTCTGTCTTTCAGGCCCACCAAAAAGTTACGAGATCTTGGCAGGCCTGGATGTCCTCCAACAGAGAATTCCACCAGGTTGGGGCCAGGACTGAAAAGGCCCTGGCCCTGGTTGAGGCCAGCGAGGCCTCCCTGGGACCAGGGACCACTATTAAGTTCTTATTTGTGATCTTAGTGCTTTTCGGGGTACATACAGGGAGAGGCAGTCCCACAGGTATGCTGGTCCCAGTCTGTTTAGGGCTTTAAAGGTTAAAACCAACACCTTGATCCAGAACTCTACAGGGAGCCAGTGCAGCTGCTGCAGGATTGGAGCAATATGTGCCCTGTATGGTGTGCCCATCAGGACACATGCAGCAGCATTCTGGACCCGCTGTAATTTCCGGGTCAAGCCCAAGGGAAGCCCTGTGTAGAGCGAGTTACAGTAGTCTATTCTGGAGGTGACCATTGTGTGGATCACTGTAGCTAGGTCATGGGTCAACAGATAGGGTGCAAGCTGCCTGACCTGTCGAAGATGGAATAAAGCAGACTGGGCAACTGCCATGACCTGGCCTTCCATTGATAAGGAGGAATCCAGTATCACTCCAAGACTCCGGACCGATGAGACAGGTGCTAATGGCGCCCCATCAAAGGTTGGGAGCCGGATTCCCAAATCTGGCGACCCCCGGCCCAAGTACAGGACCTCTGTCTTTACCGAGTTTAACTTCAGCTGGCTCTGCTTTACCTATCCTTCTACGGCCTCCAGAGCTCTCACTAGGACATCTGGGGCAGAGTCAGGCCAGCCACCAGTCAACAGATACAACTGGGTGTCATCTGCATATTGGTGACAGCCCAGTGCAAAACTAATTGCAGACAGTCCAGTGACTGTATTGAGTCAGGCCAATGATCCATTGGATAGTTTGCCCTGATCCAGTCTTGTGTGTATCGGCTGCATGAGGAAATACTCACTCTACTTCTGGTAGCCATTAAGAATGACAAAAAGCTATGCAAGATTTCCCCTGGAAATCCTGCTTAGGCTCCCTTTGGCTTCTTATATTTTAGCAGGTATTGCTCATGCTCATTTAATGCTATTTTTTTATTAATGCTGTTTAAAATACCCATACTCGGAGATTTTTACAGGACTATGAATTCTGTGTTTGAGCAGTGCAGCTGCAAAATCTATGCAGCTATCATGTTGACCTTAGAGAAGAAAAAACAGCAACTGTATTTAAAAAAAAAAATTTGGCCAATGAGTTCGAAGGTTATTTCTCCCTCAACAGGAAAAAGCACAATAACTATACCATCATGCTTAAAGAACTGGCTCAGATGTTGCCCATTCCTTTGCGGACCAGTTCCAAAAGGTTGACAAAGGTATTGTGCTTTTTTACTATTTGTATTCAACGAGTGTTCTGTAGAAGTCTGCTTTGCAAATTTGCTCTGCGAACACAGCTAATTTCATGTGTGTTCAGCTGGCCCGATTGTGCTGTAGTTCCAAATGATGTTCTATCTATGCCTCCTTGTTTGTTTTGCATCCTGTCTCTTGAAACAGAAAGAGATTCTTCTCCGGGTTCTCCGGTATATTGAACACCTGCAGACAAGCATTAATACTGCCAGCTCGCTGCTCCACGTCCGCTATGGGGAACAAAAAGGTAATTATGACAATGGAAGACAGAACAGGTGGCATGACTTGACAAGAAATGTGAGTGTCATGAAGTAAAAATTCATTCAATTATTGAATGGTTAATTAATCTCAACTACTCTTTAAATTTGTAATCAGGGAATGCAAGAATGGTCACCTACCTTCTTTCTTTTGACAGGATAGAAACTCTTCAAGGGTTATTTGCAAGTCTGCTGTGAATAGTATAGTTGGCAGATGTGCCAAAACAAAAAAAAAAAAGTAATTTATTCAGGAAGCCCAAATAATTTGCTCAGAATGAGTTAATGGAAATAATTAATGTACTTTCAAAATTTATTCCAGCTGCAGAATAAAGCCCTGCCATTACGTGTAGATAGGTGGCAGCTGGAAATGGGACTTTTTCTGTCGTAGTGCCCCAACTTTGGAATTTCCTTCCCAGGGAGGCTTACTAGTTTGCTTACTTTATACAGTCTTACGCACCAAGTAAATCGTTTTATTTACCTGAGCTGTTAATTAACACTGATGTAAAGAAATGCCCTCTGTGCCTTCACAGCTGATGTTTCCCCGCTAGTTTAATGGTTTTCATGGTCTTTTGGCTGCTGTATTATGGTTGCCTGAAATCAGTAGTCCCGTGCTGGTTTTTCAGTTGTCTTTTTAGTTTGCTGTGATGCCAGCTTAAGATTTTGATATTGAGAAGTCACCTTGGAAAACGTTTGATATTGAAAAGGGGTAAGATACATGCATTAAATATACAGATAAGTAGGAGTGAGAGAATATAGACAGTTGAAACTGAGTGCAAGAATTTTAAATATAATCCAAGGGAAAAAGCAGTCAGCATAGAGAACAGGGGAAAAAGGAGTATGAGAGAGAGAGAGACCTTTATGAACAGGTTGGCTGCTCTTTTATAAAAGCAGAAGGATCTGAACAGACTGTGCCATCTGACCTGAAAAGGAGGAGGAGAGAAGCCACGCCTCGTGGAAAGAAGACCAAGTCCTCTGGTGTCTGCAGGAAACCCCGGAAGAAGAGACGCATCCGTAAATCAGGTTGGGGAGGATTCTGCAAATGCTACTCCGATGTGTTTCTATTTGTGGGCCTTTCTTTTTCACTACTTTTGCTTTATAACTCCTTCAGTGTCTCTGATTCCCACAGCTCACACTCCAGAACCATGAGAGTGTTCAGCCTACCTCCCTGGTCCATATAGTTGGACCAAATATAGTCCATATAGTCAAGGACCAAAGGGAAGACAGGCTGGCTGAGGACTGGGTGCAACTTACTACATTTGGTGAGCTGGAGAAGAATTATCAGAAAATCCAGTCAAAAGGGAAAGCAGGTTGCCAGGGGTACGCGTGTCCTTTCAGAGAGTAGGCACGAAAAGAAAAGTGCGAGGGGCATTTGAATCAAGGTTGATCAGGGCAGTGAATGGGCACACATGGCTGCCAAGGTTTCCTCATGTTTCTGTGCTATGCAGGGATAACAGGCTTATTTTTGCTTGGGGCACTGTGTTCCTTCTGAAACGAAGCAGGTGGCTGTGATACCTGAGACTAGTCTCCTCAAGAATTTCTGTATCACTTTGTTTTGCAGAGCGACAAGGAGCGGGCCAGAAAGCGTGCAAATGCCTCGTGCTGGAGACTGGGAAGGGCCTTTCCCAAGCTGACACATGCAGGGAGGAGAATCTGTCTGCTGTGGAAGACATATCTTCCATTCCTTTGCTCTCCACAAAGCAATGTCGTTCCCATCCTAGCTTCCAAGATCCAGTGCCAGGATCTGCTTGCCCTTCACATAACTTTCTGGACATCACCAAAAGTGGAGCCCCATTCCACGCTTCAGGTGTGTGCCCTGTGTGGCAGCTTTAAATTAAGTTCTGCATGAAAGAACGAGGGCAAAATAATCTAACAAAAGAGAAGTTTGTTCCACCTTGCCAGTTTGAGCTAACCCTGTGAATGATGGGTGCAGTCAGTGATGAGACCTCTTGGCAGGACTGGCTGCAAATAGAATCCATTGAGTAAACGGTGACATCTGTTTGTGTGGGACCATGAGCTCTGCTGGATCAGATCTTAGGTCCTTCAAACTCAGCATCCTGTCCCAACATCTGATAGTCCACAAATCAAGGTATGAAGGCAACAGCTTTTAATAACAACAACATTTGATTTATATACCGCCCTTCAGGATGACTTAACACCCACTCAGAGCAGTTTACAAAGTATGTTATCATTATCCCCACAACAACAATCACCCTGTGAGGTGGGTGGGGCTGAGAGAGCTCCTAGAAGCTGTGACTGACTCAAGGACACCCAGCTGGCTACAAGTGGAGGAGTGGGGAATCAAACCCAGTTATCCAGATTAGAGTCCCACGCTCTTAACCACTACACCAAACCGGCTCCTCTAGCTACCTTTCTCCCCTCTCCCCAATTGGTATTGATTGGCATGATGCTTCTAAACAAGGGAGTTCCATTTCATTGTCATCAATAATAGCCACCCATACATACACAGCTCCATGAATTTGTCAGCTAAGTTTCCTAAGCTGGTGACCATCTCCATCTTCTGCAGCACTGACTTCTGTATGACAATTTTGCACTGTGTGCAAAAATACTTGTTTTATCTGTCACAATCTGACTGCCAGTCCTGCCAACGAAGAAGCTTTTGAGAGACACATGAGTCTTCATTAAGCAGAATGCAATAGTAGCTAGTTGATTATGTAGAGGATGGCCGTTTCCACACGTGTTACCTGCCTGCGGAACATCACGCGAAAGACCCGGAAGATAGCGTCTTCTTGCGCAAAATCGTGCCAGGAAGACGCTGTTATCCGGGAGTTTTGCGCAAAATTGCATCTTCCTGGTGGGATTTTGCACGAGAACACGCTGTCTTCCGGGTCTTTCACACGATGTTCCGCATGCAGGTAAGATGTGTGGAAACAGCCCAGGATGGGTTACAAGGTTTTCTTTTCAGACATGTGCTAGGCTTTAACAACAAGCAGACTGCTCTCCATTAAACCAGTTGTCCTCAGTTGATCTGATCAAAGTTTTCATCCTGATCTCTTTCCATTTCTTATTCTCTGGAATCCACATGGGAACAGGTACAGCATTTAACACACACAAAGTATCCGCAGAAGTTAAAAGCGCATCAGTTCAGATGGACCTAACCTATGTAAACAGAATCTTCAGTTGATAGCCATTCAATCAATGCTTATATCTAGAAGAAAATCAAAATGGCCTTTATCAGGGGGTCTTTAAAGCTGGAGAGGAGCTACTCTGTGCCCTTAGCTCATAATAAAAATTGCTCCCTCTAGCTCCCATCCTAAAATAATTGTTCAGAAAAGGGTCAACAACATTTTTTTTTGGTCTCTTTGTATGCTTCATTGACAGACTGGCACTTGGGTAGTAGCCAAGAGGAAATCAAGGAGAGAGGTGTGTTTCCTACATGTGCAGCACAGGTGGCTTATGATGCGCTGCTCCAGTACACCGAGGGACCTGGGCATTCACTGATGGGGTATGAGCAGAAGGCAGATGGTTGGCATCTTGGGAGTATGGTAAAATTGGGTTTGTGTGTGGCTGGGAGTTTAAAGAGAGTCCTTGGATTTTAACAAGTATCACAGTTTGAATTGAGCAAGAATTCAAGGGCCAGCAGCACTAGCTTTGCCTACTGACCTGCTCCTGAAGGGGTTGGTTAGGTGGGTAGCTGTGTTGGTCTGCAGTAAAACAGCAGGGTTTGAGTCCAGTGGCACCTTAGAGACCAACAAGATTTTCAGGGTGTAAGCTTTCAAGATTTAAGAGCTTTCTTTTTCAGACCCAAAAGGATTGAGACACAGACAAAGGTATTTTATTTATTACATTTACATGCTGCTTTCCTTCCCAATGGGTTCCCAAAGCAGCTTACATCATTCTCCTCTCCTCTTTCATCTTCACAACAACCCTATGAGGTAGAGAGTGTGATTGACCCAAGGTAACCCAGTGAGCTTCGATGCCAGAGTGGAGATTTGAACCTGGAGTCTCACAGATCCTGCTCTGACAGTCTAATCATTAAGCGTGCTGTGTCTCTCTTAACCCCCCCCCCCCACTGTGAACAGCAACAGAGGTGTTGGCAGGAACTGTCCTTTGCTATGCACTAGTTAAACTGGTGAGTAGAGATGGGCACGATCCAAAAAAATTTGCCGATCCAGCTGATCGTGGATCAGCGCCGGTGACGATCCCAACTAAACGATCCACACCGATCATCTCCCATTCCTGATCTGTGGATCGTGGAGGCCAAAGCGGGGCATGCTGCTATTCCCAGCTATGTGAGAAGGTGGGTGTTGGCGGTGGCCACCGGGCCCAGCGGGCATGGGGAGACAGCGACGAGCCGCCTCCCCCTCGGGGCAGGGGGTCTGGCCGCTCACCGGTGGCACCCCCCATGTGCCCGCCCGCCAGGCCAAAAAGGAGCATGCTGGCAAGAAAAGAACGGTGGGTGATGCCGGTGGCATCTGTGTTTGTGTTTGGCTGTCTGTGTTTGGCCGTCAGAGCTGCCTATCAGGGTTTGCAGGGATGAGATTGGAGTGCCCATGGCTAGAACACCCCCTTCCCCCTCCCTCCCCTGGGTGTCTTCTCCCAACTGGTGACTGCTTTGCTGCTCCATGGTTGGAAGGAAGCCCTGCTGATCAAGGAAAGCTGGGCTTCCATTCGGGTTTCCAGGGCGACAGAAGGAGGGGAAACACAGCTCAGGCATTCCCCTGGCTCCGTTGCCCCGGGAATAGATTACTGGCGCCTGAGTGTCTGGCTTTCCGATCCGAGCACGATCCAGCCCCGATCCAGCCCCCTCCCAGTCACTGGATCGTTGGCCGTGGCCGATCACGATCCGCTGAGTCATGATCGTGCGATCGCCATTATCGTGGGTTTTTTTGGATCGTAATGCGGATCGTGCCCATCTCTACTGGTGAGGTCTAGAAGGTGGTGGTAGATGTTCTTAAGCTTTCTGCCCATGCTAAACTGCATAATCTCTGTGGTGGCCCCTACCCTGCGGAATGACCTGCCTGAGGAGGTCAGGAGAGCCCCCACTCTCCCGGCTTTCTGCAAACGATGCAAAACAGAATTATTCAAAAAGGTTTTGTACTCAAATGGGAGGGCTGTATTGTAGGGATGGGGTGTCAGATGCTTCGCTAATGAGTTAGGGACGATAGACTTCATCGTTATATTGCCTTACATATTATCTGTTGCTTTAAATATGTACTCCTTTGTACTACCTGTGCTTTAAGTTGTCTAATGTCAATCCTAGAAGTGATTATGTTCTGTTTCAGTATTTTCTTCTACTTTCTGTATGGAAATGTACTTGATATGGATTGTACTTATCTCATACTGTGTAATCTGCCTTGAGTCTCAGTGAGAAAGGCGGACTATAAATGACATAAACAAACAAACAAAAGGGCTTGGGGACAGTAATGGTGGCCAAAGCGAAAAAATTATAGGAGGGGTGTGATCCTCTGGGCCTCCAGTTTTCTATAAACCAACAGCAGCGAACTTGTACAACATAGGGATGTACTAAAGTGTGCCATAAAGTGAGCTGCTGCAGCATAATCATAAAATAGTTGGGATGCAAATCAGCACTCTGCTGGTTTGAATCCCAATACTGCCATGAGCTCAGCAGGTGGCCTTGGGCAAGCCACTCCTCTCAGCCCCAGCTCCCCAGCTGTGTCGTGGGGAGAATAACACTGACTTTGTTCACTGCTCTGAGTGGGGCACTAATCTGTCCAGAAGAGCAGTGTATAAGCACACTGCTGTTGTTATTATAATCCCAAAAGAGGACGATGTAACTCCAAGTGCCCCACTGATTGATCTGTGCTATTTTCTTTATTGCTGGCGTCTTAAACTTTACCCTATAGCAGTGAATTGCCATGAACTTGTGGAAGGCATGGAGAATAAAATCGTTGAACAAAGAAATGAAGATCTAGCATGGTAGCTTAATCAGTTGTGCTTTCAGGCAGGAGCTGGTGTATTATTATTCCTCCTGTGAGGAAGAAGAGGAAGAAGGATCAAGTGCTGGTCCCTGGCTCTCCACCCAGTCTCCTGTGGGCATCTCCCATGGTGAGTCACAAGTATGATTAAGAGAAGGCGTTGCTGGAGGGTAAGAAAAAGGCTAAAGGGCTGGCCAGAGGTCTAGATGAGATGTTATGGCTCTAAGAGATAAGCAGCTGATGCTAAGAAGTTGTTCCTTCAACATCCACCCAAAGAGAGAAAGCAAAATATCATTGTAAAGCACACTTTTTTTCCTTTTAAATTAGGGAACATGCTGCTCTATTCTCCTGGGATTGGAGTCCAAAGCAATACTTGCTCAGATTTGGGGCTGAGCCCCTCACTTTTCTCCTCACCAGCTCGGCTGCTCCCCAAGTATGTCTTGCAAGGGGGGCAGGAGGAACATTCTCCAGGTAAAATGTGAGGCAGGAATGGCTTGTTGGTTTCTGTGTGTGGGTTCAGTTGGCTGTTTCTCAGCTCTCTGTTCCTGTGAACAGGGGAAAGCCAGGACAGCAAATCCTAAAACTGGATAGCTGCATAATATGTTTAGTAATTTTTGCTGAAGCTTATCAATTTTGTCTGGCTGAGACAGAATGTAGTGGAGTGCCTAACGTAAATCTCAGAAGAGCACTTTTAGGAAAAAAAACCCCTTTGTTTTCCTGCAGTGTTGTTTGAAGACGTGTATCTGTCCCCCGAGACCCTTTCAGGAACACTGCTGAGAAAAGTAAGTACTTTGTTTTTGTTGCACAGCATCCATTTACCATTCCTCTGAGCTAAGACTGTATCAACAGCAAAGGTTATTATTTCACAGGTCAGTATTATTTGGTAAGCATTCTGATGTTCATTTGTGCAACCGACACAATTTGTATTTCACATATATTCACTGCTTCTTGCCAACACTGTGCTGAAGGCTGGTCCCTCACGTGTATGTTCACTGATTATTGTTTGTAGAATGAAGTGAGCGCTTGCACATGTGAATTGAACCATCACAGGTGAATAACCACAGAAAGAAACTCAGCGGTGGAGGCAGTTCAGTCATTCAGTTGAAAATCATTACATACTGAGTAGTCAAGTGAAGAACTGACTCTAACAGCACATCTGCGTCGGCAGTTTTTCGAACATCCGCATCCTGGTCCTCGTGGTTCATGCTATACTTGTATTTTTGGTATTTGCTGGTTGAGGATAAAAGCTGGTAAAATAGGATTGTATTGAATAGTGCTGAACGTGGTACATCTTGTCTGACATCATCAGTCAGGTTAAAATTTTATTTTATTTAAGTCTTTTATAGTCTGCCTTTCTCTCTGCGACTCAAGGCAGATTACATAGTGTGAGATTAGTAGAGTCAATATTAAGGACATTTCAATAAACAATGGCCATTTCCACACGGCTTACCTTTTGCCGGAACACAGCATGTTTTCGCACGAAATCGCGCAATAACAGTGTGTTCTTGTGCGAAATCGCACGATAACAGCATCGTCCTGGCACGATTTTGCACATGAAGACACTGTGTTCCGGCAAAAGGTAAGTCGTGTGGAAACGGCCAATGCCGTAGGGTATATAAATGCAAATTTGCAAAGACATAACATTGGCAGAAATCCAATACAGAGTTGAAGAAATGCTGAAACAACATAAGCAGTTCTAAGACTGACATTAAAAAAACAGAGAACTGCCTATTAGGATCATACTAAGCAACAGATAGTACATAACAGCAAATAGTAGTGAAGTCTATGGGCCCGATCTCTTTAGTGAAGCATCTCTCTCTGACCACTTCCTTACAGTACAGCCCTCCTATCTGAGTAAAAAGCCCCCTTGAATAATTCAGTTTTGCATTATTTGCGGAAAGACAGGAGAGTGGGGGCTTTCCTGATGTCTTCATATAGTACGTTCCATAGTGTGGGTGCCACCACACTGCCCATGTATGGGCAGCTGTGAATTTTGCCCATGTGCAGGGTGGCACCTGCAGAAGGCCCCGTTCAGATGACTGAAACTGCCACGGGGGGAACATGGGGAGAGAGGTGGTCCTGTAGAATGAAGGACCAAGGCCATGAAGAGCTTTGTATATGATTGCCAATATTGTGACTTGAGCCTGGTAACTGGTAGATAGCCAATAGAGGGACTGCAGAATGGGAGTCATGTTCATGCTCCTGCTCCTTCCTGATAATAACCAAGCTGCAGCGTTCTGAACCAACTGGAGTCTCCTAGTCGACTTAGATGGGAGATCGATGTATAGTGCATTACAATAATCGAGTCATAATGTTACCATAGCGTGGATCCAGGTGGCCAGACCGGCAGTGTAGAGGTGTAGCCCAGCTAATGGCCATGGAATGCTGAGAGAGGCAGGTGCATTCTGACAGGAAATCCTTTTGAAATGTAATGTTCCTTTCCACCTTCCATGCACCACCACCTTCATTTCAGTTCCACTCCAGAGACTCTCTGTTCTTTCCTTTATCTTTTCTAGTCGGCTTTCACCCTGGACCACTGCTACCTTTCCTACAGTGAAAAGGGTAAAAGTGATTCCAGCCCTATGTCAACCGTGAACGAGATAACATCTTCCTGGACCAAACAATTTCTTCAGGAGGTGGGAAGGAGATGGGGTGGACCTGAGTGTGTTGTTTGTATGGAATAAGGTCTGAAACTGGCCCTTCTGACTGATAGATCAGTTTTATTGTTCCTATGCATTTGGGGTCCCAACTGACCACAAGGGGATATTTAAAAATAAATAAAATTCCACTCCCCACAAACCTGCATCTTCTTAAAATAGGAAAGCTGATTGGTCTGTTTGATTGTTTCAAGTTTACCCAGCCTCACTGTATTTTTTAAATTTGAAAATGTTATTAAAAGGCCAGTGGGGTCAGTTGGGCCCCCACTGAGTAATAAGGCTTTGCACATCTAAGGTACAGGATTTTAACGGGATGGGGGGGATATGGATCTCTATCAGCACAGCAGCTACTTCATATTGCTGCAGCTGTTAAGATAAGGATATGTTACCATTAATACTTTAATTATTCATACCTGAAGAATGGTTTGAGTGGAAAGAAAAATGGCTTTAAAAAAAGGTATCAGGGTCGGGGGGGGGCGGTCTGTGAGTTCCCATAAGAATCAACATTGAGCATTAATTTCAACCCCCAGATATCAGTGTTGTACAGGGCTTTTTTTCTGGGAAGAGAGGTGGTGGAACCCACGTCATTGTGGGTCCTTTTGAAATGTCATTTCAAAAGGACCCACAATGACGTCACTTTGGGTCAGCTGGAACAAGGGGGGAGTTTTTTAAAGTTTAAATTGCCCTCGATGAAGATGGTCACATGGCCGGTGGCCCCGCCCCCTGCTCTCCAGACAGAGGGGAGGAGGGCGATCTAAACTCCCCTCTGTCTGGAGAGCAAGGGGCGGGGCCACCGGCCATGTGACCATTTTTAAGAGGTGCCGGAACTCCGTTCCACTGCATTCCCACTGAAAAAAAGCCCTGGTGTTGTATAAATTCATTGTAAAGTTGAACAGGGGTACAGTACAATTTTTTTATTTTTATATTACATCGGAGATATTGTTTCATCAATTTTAAAGTAGGAATCAGTTAGAGATCGGTGTGTGTGTGATCCTCAATGTCACATTAAAAAGCACTTAAAGTAGTTCAGATAAGATTACTAGAAAGGTACCCTAATATTTCACGTGTCTATTTCTTCCCTGAGCCTCCTGACCACACCTTTGTTTTGTCCTAACAGGAGGATGCCCACATCAGGCCTGAACACTTTGTGTCCTCTAGCGATGAGAACAGTGACAGCACCTGGACGCCTTGCAAGAGAGTGAAGCCCCTGCAGGAGTCATGTCAGAAGAAGAAAAAAGCGGGAAGAAGGCAGAAACGCCGGCCAGTGACCTGTGAGACACGCAGCCACTCGTCTCCTCTGCAGCTAAAGAAGAAATGCGTCAATGGCTTCATCATGTTCTGCCGCCTAAACCGCAAGCACTACATCCGGTGAGGGTCAGCTTTTTATATGATTGTGTTTTTAACAGTCTATAAGCCGTGTGAAAGCTGTACGGTTATAAGCAGTGTCGAAATTTAGTAAAATGAAATGAATAAACCTGCCTCAGGGTCAAGCAACACTGCCCTTTACAGCAGCCACGAGAGGACTGATCTTGGAGCTATGAAGGCAGAGGACTGTCATACATACAAACTATGTGCCATTTTCCCAGGAGAAATCTGTTTCCTCCAGTAGATTTTATCCCCAGTTGGGAGGAGAAGCAGGCACCCGTATTGTACGCCCCCCCCCCTTACTGGGGACTATTATCATCTCAGGGGGACTGACTTCCTCCAGGAAAATGACAGAGGGAGTTGGGGGGATAACTCAGGCCGTACCCCCAATAAAAATCACCCCACCTCACCTGCACTGCAGCTGCTTTATAAGATTGAAAAATATATCAGGCCCCTGCATGAGTGTTTTTCAGCAGCCCTGGAAGTTGGTTTTTTTCTAAATTACTTCTCTATGAAAGATGAGATGTTACTGATTTTTATCAAAAGACCTGCAGCCAGGGAGCATTAAAACACAGCATCATGAGCTGTGCCTAGAGGCTTTCAGTCCAATGCTTAGGCAAACCCGAGCCTCAGATAAGTGCAAGCAAATGCTTCCCTATTGTTTTCATGATAGAAATTATGGCTGCTTCTAAGACTAGGTATCTTCTTTGCATGCAATGATACAGGATCTTGGCAAAACATCCATCCCATCATGGGCTGAGGTGGTGGGTTAGGTTTCAATCCAGAGTTTGTTTGCTAAGCATTTTTAACATTCGTCTCCACAGGGAGCAAAAGGCTACCATGGCAACCTTGTTTTTTCAGCTTCACAGCTTTGAGGGGACACAAGGACACGGTTGGTGCCTCATAAGTTGATTGGCAAAACTCGGTTTTCTTTTGGCAGGGCTTGCCCAGGCATGGCTTCCACAGTTGCCACGAGAGAGCTGGCCCAGCTGTGGCGCATGATGACCAAGCAAGAACGGAAGCCATATTGGTATGTCAGGCATTAATCGAAATACGCTGGGGTGGGGGGTGGGGATCAGGCTAGCCATTGGCAGATCATCCAGTGCCCTTCTGGCTTCCCAAGGAAATGGATAATGTTCCTCCCTTGCTGTCCTCACACTGGTGCCCGTATGGGCAAGTTCTAGCAAAAATTTCATCTGTCAATTGATAACCCCAACAGATGTAAACAATGATCATGTGAGAAGTCATCATATCACTCCCTCTATCACTTATTAACTCTCTATATATTCCACCTTTCTGAAAATTATTAACGAACAGTGGGAGTGTAAGTGTGACTGGCTTTGTATCATTTATCATTTTGTGATCAATGAAAGGCTATGGCAAAGTGGCAGAGCACTTGCTTTGCACCTAGTATCTGGTATCACCAGTTCAAGGACCTGAGGTAGCAATTTCTAGGTAGACTTTTGTCTGTCCAAGATCCTGAGCTGTCCGTCAGAATAGATAATACTAAACTGAACAGACTCATAGATTAACTCTGTGCAAGGCACTTTTGTATGTTCATATGTGCTCATGGGAGGCACATATGTGTGAACTCTGCAAGCTAATTCCCATAGGTTTTTGTTTATCATGCAGCTCTTGAACGGGAGCTTGGTTGTGAATTTTGCAGGTTCACTCTTAAAGGCAGCTGTTATGTCGTCCGGACTTGACTCGCGCATTAACCTTTGCCACATATGTTCTGCCTCTTTTGCTTTTCAGCATGAAAGCCCGAAGATTCAGCCGCCTGAACAATCGCATTGTGAGGGATGACTTCTCCATTGAGGAAGAAGAGGAGGACCAGGAGCCGCCTAAACCTTTTCATCTGCTGCTGGCTGAGAAATCCCACCCTGGCAGCCGGAATTTTGGGGACCTCTTTGCTTGAGCTCATTCCCTGACCCGTCACATGCTAATGGTAATGATCCACTGGAAAGATGGCTCCTCACCAGGGTCTATTTGTGATACATTGAGTTTCCGCATGATAGGTTTCCAGATTAATGTTCACCTTCTGACTTTGCAGCAATGTACCAGGTGAGAGGGACCCCACAGGATGGGGCATAGACATTTCCTTTGATGTCACTATCCTATCTGCTGATTATAAATCCTCTCCTATTCCCTGCTAGCTAGGCCTCAGGCTTACCAGTATCTTGTTCCTTTTGGACAAAGCAAATCACAGCTGACTTCCAGGTTGTGCAGTAACTGCTTTATGTTCTTCCCCACTCCTGTGACCCAAAGCGGACCTCTGGTGGCGTCGTTGTCAAAGTGTAGAGAAGTTCTGGGATTTGGCTGATGTGAATGTGGTGGGTCACTTGATGGCATGCAAGTTTGGCTGTTTGCATTGGATGCTGCTTCTCGGTGTTAAATGAGTGGGTGTGTCTGGGAAGGAAAACTGGGCCTCTGTTTTTTAAACATTCCGTAAACAAACCTATTTATTGCCAAAGCTTTTTATCTCCCCTTCCCCAATTTGGGGAATAGGATTTTATCATACACAGCCCAGTTGGCTTTGTTACTGGCTCCTTTTCTCCATAGGTTGCTTTGATGTGGCTTGAAATGTAGTTTCTGAAGTTCATGTGGACTCTCTCTATGGCAAAATTGTTGCTTTGTTTCATAGTAAGTTGCCTCTGGGTTTTTTTACCTGGAGGAAACTGAAGGGGACAAGGTTTGCTCAGAACAGCTTTGCATCCCACTGTCCCTGACACACAAGCTTCTCTATAGAGGTCTTGTTGATTTGGTTCAAGTGGAGTCAGGAGGCAAAACCAAGCTTTGAAGATTCACATGACCGAGTTGACAAAAGTGAACAATTCACACTGGGATAGAATGTGAGGACTGTACCACTGGAGAACTTTTTAATGTGACTTTTGATTGAGGAAGCAATTCTCAGTCAACCATTCATAGCCTCTCCCTTAAATTTTTCCTCACCTATGTTTCATAATCAGCTGGCATTTGAAATTCTGTTGAAGATCTGATTGGATTTTTTTCTACTGTTGTATTTATGTATTTATGTATTTATTGGCAGTTTTCCTCCTCATCTCTCTTTATTTTTAGAATAAATGCTAGCTTTAAAACCACTAACAATTTTGTTGCATCTGTGCCTCTTCTCCCACTGGTACTTTCAGCTCTATTCTAAACTCTGCAAGCACCAGGCAGGCTTCCCTGGGGAGGTGCAGACAGTTGCGAGGGGAAGTTTGAGCTCCTCCCAGAATGTGGCTTGATTAGGCCATGAATCAAAAGTGTTAACCCCTGTATCAGTTGATTTTCAGTGCCAGAGATCAGCCATCTGTCTTTTTTCCAAACCATTTGGCCTGGGCAACTCAAACCACATTGAGGGCTTGTATAATAATATGTCTTAGGCTTATGGGGTCTCAAGCAGTTATTTCTTACAGGCTCTGCTTATTTCTGTGTGGAAGAGAGCAGAGCTTCTTAACCTTGCCTTAGAACTGTAACATTCTATTTATTTATATTTATTTAAAGTGCTTCTGACCCCAGTTTATGCCTCATTTTTAGTGTCAAAGGCAGCCTATACTTTAAAACAGCCTAAAATGCACACTTGACCAAGGGAACAATTTAGAAGCCGACAGAAAATCCCAGCATCAACAATGGAACCCACAGAAGAAATTCTTAGCCAGGAAGAATAACCAAAATGAGGGCATACCAAAAGATCCAAGCAAACGGAAATCTCTTTGCCTGTATTCAGGGGAAAGAGGTGACAGAGCTCTGCAGTGGTAGAACGGACTCTGCCACTTCAGATGGTGGGTTCTAGCTTTGAATGCTCCTTTGAATTAAAAATAAAACCTTTTCTGCAAATAGAGTTTATAATCTAGCCTTTCACCGTACAGTAAGAAAGACCATCTCTTTGGTCATGGGCAGGGCCTTTCCTTCATCACTGCTACACAAGGAGGTGTTAGGGGGCAAAGCAGATGAAGCTGACTTACACCAAAGATAAACCAGACCTACACTAGTAGTTCTGTGCTAGAGCGTCCATAGTTTTTAAAAACTAATTTTTAAGCCACGCAGAAGCCTGATTCAGATTTGGACTGTGGCATGTGGGGAAGAGGGACTTCCATGCCATTTTTTCCTACCTGAAAAGGCCCTGGAGAGCTGCTATTTGCCTAGTTGGGCTAAACTAATTTCAGGGGCAATTTGGACCCAGTTGGGGTAAAATAGCATCTCCCTTGAGCTGTTTGAGGTTGGTAGAAAGGCACAGGAGGAGGTGGGAGGGCTCCTGCCTTTGTGCTACAGTTGTGATCCATATTGGGCCCCTGTGCACCTTAAACTGATTTTTAAACATTGGTAGGGGCTCCAAATGCAGAACTCCCAGTGTACGTCTAGTTTGGCCCTGACCCTGATCACTGGTTCCTATTGCTCTCTACTGTCTATTTTAACTGATAGCTAATTTCCAAGGTCTCTCAGTAGAGAAAGGCCTTTCCTAGCCCCCTGAGGTTTTTTTACCTGGAGATGCTGGGGACTGAACCTGTGGTCTTCTGTATGGTGTGAAGGGGTGGCTTCCACACAGGCTTGAGCCTCCACACTCAGCTTGGAAGTCAACCAGGCCAAGCTACAGATGCTGCTAGAATTCTGTCATGGGAATTCCAGACACATCATGTGATCATGAAAGGTGCAGGAGTTTGATACGAAGCTAGAAAGAGGAGGTTTTAACTTTTCCTACTGTGCTGTTCCCGTCGTGAAAATATATACTCTGCTACGGACTGCTTTAAGCCCTGATAAGAAGTCGAAGAGTGTCCACACCTATGGAAACTTTAAGCAGCTGAGAGCTCTCACAGAACTCCGGGTGTCGAGTCTAGTTCAGCCCAAAGGGATTCTGTTGTTGGTGCTAGAGGACTTAAATATTATTACTCTGCCCTGAGAAAAATATGCTGTCATGTCATGTCACAAAGAAACATCACCACCATGTGAAGTTTTTCATTTATTAGAAAATTGGCAATACAGAGTAATTCTGGCTATGGCTTAGAATAAAAGGACCTAGCGGAAGCAAGCAACCAGAACAGGTCTCTGTGTCCTTGAATGACTCATCCCACTGTTTTCCAGCAGTATGTTCCTGACTCACCACCCAAATGCAGTGATTTCTTCTTGGTAAATCTGCCTACCAAAGGAGCTCCCCATCCCAAAACATTTGTCTGCTAAAAGGGTTGTGGGTAAATTGTAGACTGAAGTAGCCTGCCATTTCCCACCGCCCTGACCCAGCTCCTTCCTGCTCCCATTCTGAGGTCCTCAAATCTCTTAAAATGCACACCTTTAAAGTCGTTAAGGCTCTTGGCACCTTTGCAAGGCACTTTAATTGCTATTGTCATCTCCAGAGAATAGGTATTTGCATCTGCTCAGCTGTCCAGCCTGCAGTCCTAATTAACCTTCTTAATTAGGTGTTCCTGCGCTTTCTAGATTGAGACTGCTGTGAACACAGGCACATTTTATAAATACATGATTGTATTTCTTTCTTTAACTGCAGCGGTAGCTACTTCTTCTTTGTATGTTTCTAGTATGATAGGGCTGCCCTTGCATGCTTTTAGGGAGCCTGGGCCTTTACTACTAGCATGATCCGTTGGTACATAGGGGCAGCAGTTTTTGGCAGGGTGGGGCACTATGCATTGTGCTGTGGGTAGAAGGGCCACATGCTAACCACCTCCCTCCCCTGCCTGGTTCCGTGTCCGAAAATGTGCTTTTCTGCATATCCATAAGAGTTTTTGCTTTTCTAGAAACACGAGAGTGTTTTTAGAATTCTAGTACCCTTTCTATACCTGAATTTTGGAGGGTGAAGCAGTGGCATTGAGGCCTCATCCTACTTCTAATAAGTCAGGAAGAGAAATTTGTAACAAATGAGTGTTTTTGACAGAGTTAGCTGAGCAAAAGAGTAGCCAGACATATGGGAAGGTCAGGGTAAAATGGAGGGATCCACTAGAGAAGGGAGGTAGATGTGCTCCGCTCTTCTGTTTCAAGACCCCAGATCTACCAGAGTAGAAGTGAGGGGTCCTAGGAGGCTGTTGTGGAGTGGCTGGTGCTGCAGGAAATCCATCCTTTGAACCCCATGAGTAGAGTTTCCTGGTTGACTTGAGAGAGGCAAGCTAGAGTACAGCAGTGAAGGGCTGGATGTGTGAGCCACAGGGCTATCGATGGGAGAGCTCTCATCATCTGAGCTGGGAATAACATGTCTGTCTCGAGGCAGGCCCCTTCCTTCCTTCAGAGCACCACCCTCGCCGTTCTCCCTGCAAGAAGAAGACAACACCGCCCTCAGGTGCTTGGCTAAGGAATCAGTTCTGCTGGAGTGTCAAGCAGGCAATGGGTCTTTGGGCAGCATGGCTTTCTCTGGCTGAATATGCATGCCAGTAAAAGCCTTACAGACAAAAAGCCTTCAGCTGTTTCAGACCCGCGGCTCCCCTTTAACTAGAGCATGAGAGAGAGACTCATTCTTTAAAACTCAGTAGATCTCCCCCTCCCCATTTTTCTACCACTCTCTGCAGCTTTTTTACTCTTTGTCTTTCTTCCTCTCTTCTTTCACAATCTCTCTCTCTCTCTAACATTGCAACAAGTACATTCCCTTCAAGGAGGGCTTGCTAAAAAAGCAGCAGTGAACTGTAAAATGATACAGTGAGGCCAAGGTGGTCCAGCAAGAGGATATGGAGAAGGAGCGGAGAGCGTGATGCCTTGATGAGCAGAGAGGGGGAAAGCCGTTCCAGGTAGCGAGAGGTGCACAGCAAGGTGGTACAGGAGAGGAGGAATGTGCCAAGGCAGGTAAGCCTGTGCCAAGCGAAAACTCTGAGAAGGGAACTTCAAGGACGTGAGAGAGGAAATAATACCTGGAGAGTGTGTTGTGTTCTTTAAATAAGTAAAGGATTGGGGACTTGACAGATGCAGAGAGTGATCTAGTGCAGAAGGAAGGGAAAATATCAGGAGGTGGTTGTGAGGAGAAAACCGAGTCAGGGAGAACTTTGTACAGCATCCTGAGGAGGGGCAGGGGGGAAAAGGAATGAAAGGGCAGATGTGTGGGCAAGCAAGAAGGAACTCTGTCCTGGCTTTGTTTCTGGAAGGGCCCTGCTCTTCTTCCTCCTAGAATCTCAAGGGCTACATTTCTTATCCACCTATACCCTGAGTCCAGGATCACTGGATTTCTGGCTCGCCCTGACCCTTTTATTTTCTTGGCCTTTACCTCAGTTAGAGCACCAGGTCATTCTTTCTCCCTTTGATCCTAAGTAATAGTGTTGGACAACAGAAACAGTCACACCTGAGTGCTTCCCCTTTGATGCTACAGAAATCCTCCCTTTCTCACAGTTTTCTAGTGGAAAAGTCTGGCCCTGGGAGCGGGGTGGATGCTTTTCAATCCTGTGTTGGCTGGGAGGCCACCTCACCTCTCCTTGGTCTCGGCTGCACGGTCCCTCTGGCGTCGGTTCTTGAACCAGTTGCTGACCTGGGTGGTAGTCAAACCAGTGGCTTCAGCCAGTTCCCTTTTCTCTCGTGGGGATGGGTAGGGGTTGTGGATGTACCATTCCCGCAACACACTCCGGGATTTTTCCTGGGTGAAAAGAAGAGAGGCCTTGAATACAGCATTAAAACAAGCAGGGTAGGTTGAACTAGGAAAACTGTACGTTTGAAAAATAGAACACAAAATTGATTCTCGGGTGGAAGAAAAGTGTCTCCCTGTACGATAATTTTGATCACTGGGAGGGAGAAAAACAGCTCCTTGTCATAATTTTGATCATGTCTATCCTTAAACATGCTTTTTCTTCCTCTTTATTTTTCCTTACAGGGAAATCTCTTGATCATTTTATATGAGAGCTGGGGTAGTAATTAGAGTCATCCTAGGATGAGCTAGGCTTAGATTCTCACTCACACATGAAACTCTCATTGGGTCACCTTGGACTATTCACATACCCTCAGCCAAATCTATTTATTTAGCTTTGATATTCCTTGAAGGGCCCATTTTGTAATTACTAACAATGAATTGGCCTCTTTTGCCTGCTATAGGAGTTGATATTTTGGGTTTAGCTTTTCACCATGATCCTAAGATCTCTTCTCTGGGTTGTTGTGGCCATTTCTGTCCCTATCCGTATGTCTATGAAGGTAGGTTGTTGTTGTTTTTAATTCAATGTGATAGGATGTTATAGCCAGCAGAGGGCAAACGGCAATGTTGCCGGGCTCCCAAACAGCTGCCCATCCTGGTTTTTATTCATTTATTTTAGAATATTTCTATGCTGCCTCTTCACAGTCCTGCTCCACTCTTTATATTCTTAAATCCTATGTCTCATTTTGGGAAACTTAACAGCATGGCTGGATTCCTGTAATTTATGGGAGGAGAAGGATACATGCCTGAGTTCCACTGGTGAGAATGGGGGACATAGGGTGGGGGAACGGAAAGTCATAGGAAGGAGGATCTCCTCTGTGGGGAAAAGCGGTAGCAGGCTTTTCTGTGCAAAATGCTCACTTGGGCTCAACTCCACTTTTTCTCTTTGTTACACTGCTGTACCTTTCGACAATATTGGGCAGAAATTCGACAGATGAGTGGGGGAAAGATGACAGATTCTTGTCTCTTGTACAGCTATTGAAGGCACAAAAGTCCTGCCAGAAGGAAGCAAATAGTGAAAATGCTAACATTAGCTCTCCCATCCTTCCTGATTCTTGGGGAAATGTAGCTAGGGATATGCAATTCAGTATATCTGGTTTAAAAATATACCAGGAAAATGCCTATTTGGTATTATTCAGGAAGATCTGGATATATCTGTCTTACTCAGGTATATTCAGATAAACCAGTATTTACATTCCCAAATTATCCAGAGATATTTGGGATTATTAGGAAATTGTGTTTTAAATGTTGCAGCAACTTGCCCCAGTCCCCGCCTCTCCCTGCCCTTTGCAGGTTTCCCAGGCTACAGGAGGACAGGGAAAGGAGGCAGAGTTGCTTTGTGTGTTTGTGTCAGTATTGCTTGCTTGCTGTGTGCCATTGCCAGGTCTGGCTGACTGCTTTGGTACTAGTGGCTTGTCAGTCTGGGTGCTGGGATTATCTGGTTCGACATTGGTTCTGTTGGGTTTGCATTGGCCCTGAGTTCTGCTCGGTATCTGTGAGTGACACTGTTCTGTTGGGCAGTGTCCCTTGCTTCAATTTGGGTCTGCTGGGATTCTTTGGTTTGCCATTGGTTCTGCTAGGATTCTTTGGTTTGCCATTGGATCTATTGGGCTTTGGTTCTGTTTGTATTTGAAGGCTTGGCAAGTGTGGTGCTCTTGTGTGTTTGGCTAAGGCCTGGAGAAAGCATTGGATAATGAGTTCCCCCCCATAGGAAACAATAGAAAGTGGCTGGGAGCATCAGTTCAGGGGCCCAAAGAATTGGACCCCTTGACCTAATTGATTTGAAACTTGGGAGGTATTTAGTGTAGAGGTAGGACTAGCTTCCTGTCAATTTTTATGTATTTTGCTTGAAAAATGTCCCCTGGAAAGATTCCCCCATAGATAATAATGGAGCAAAATTTATTCAGAGTGCCGAATAAAGCCCAAATCCGAATACTATATCAGTATTTTTGGACCCAGATATTGGGAATACCAAATTTATATGGTATTCTGAATACTTGACTCTGAAAAATACTAATTTTTTCCAGTGCACACCCCAATGGTCTGTCCCAAACCACTTTTTCCCTTAGCTCTATTCAAAGGCTCAGAATATTTAAAGAGGAAAAAAATCTCAGTAGATGTGGGGTTATTAATTTTATTAGGATCTGTCATTTAAGTCTCCAGTTGTGTGCTAGCTAATGTAACCTACTGGAAGAGAAACATCCTTGACTGCAGAAGTGACCCAGCTTCACTTGAGAGGTGTGCAATCAGAAAAGAATAGGGGGAACTAAAGGGGATAGAGATTTAGCTCTAGAAACAGAAAGCAAGGATGAGAAGGTAGCGGCAGATTAGCTGGTGATAAAAAGCACAAGAAAAGTGCTTCAGGAAAAGTTTTGGAAAAGAAATATTTTTACTTGTTTATTGGATGTTTATATACTGCCTCTCCTAGCTTAAAATGGAACAAAAAATACCAGTATTTTAAAATCACATAAATGCGAAAATACAGTGATGAATAGTTCAATAAAGAACACGCAGCCATACACAAACTTCTCATAGCGTAGCAATTGAAAATTATAGGCCATGGCCAAGTATATCCATCGGCAATTACCAAAGGCCAGTAAAATATGCTTATTCTGTGAATCTTGGCAGCAATGCTTATTGAGGGATGGCAGATCATGAGAGGGAGGGCAGGAAGGGTTACACCAGTACTTAGTTCTCCTGTCCCCTTCTTACATGCCCAGGGTAAGCCACCTAGAGAAAGCTGTGCCTCTACAGAGGGATATCTACCACCCAGCCTTTGCCATATATTTCTGGAGGTGGTCGGGTGGTGGTTGCCGGTGAAATCTGCTGCCACATGTTTTTCAAAACCTGCTGCTGTATTGCTTGTTGTGTTTTTTAAAACGTTTAAGATGTTTAATTGGCTTTAAAGACATTGTTTTTTTATATTATTCTATTAATTGGAATCCGCCCAGAGCCTGCTGGTACGGGGAGGGCGGAATATAAATCAAATCAGTCAGTCAATCAAGGCCAATCACAACCTTGGGGCCAGGTAGCAATTTTCCCCAGGCTAGTTTGGCTAAGGATCCTGACGGTGTTTTGCCATCTTCTGGGCATGCAATAAGGGTCACTGGGCATGTGTGGGGGAGGCAACTGAATTCCCTGCATTGCACGGGGGTTTGGACTAGATGACAGTACAGTCCCTTCAAACACAATGATTCTATGAAAATAGATGCATATTGCTGTCCCTCCAGAATGCAGTTTCTGGCCTCACTTGGGAGAGGGAAAGAAGTAGTGAGTTAGACTTGCGGGGTGGGGGTGGTCCATGAAAGAGGAGTAAGATGCTTTTAAAAAAATTAAATTGCACATCAACATGATGCTGTAATATTTTTAACTTTATTTACTAGATTTGTATTCAATGAGCTCAAGGGGGTGGGCATCCATGGTTCCCCTCCCCTGCTTTTTAATCTAGTCCTGTCATATAATTAGGCCAGAGCTAATTACTAGCTCAAGGTTACTCAGTGAACTTCCGGAGTCTTCCATGTCCTAGTCCAACGCTGTAAATTATAGAAGCAAAAAGCAGAGGAACCCCTCCCCCATGCACCCTGAAGTGCTTAGAGTGTAAGCTTTGATGAGGGGGAGACAGAGAGGGAGATAAGCATAACCAGGTGAACAGGAGCAAGTAAAAATACACATACTTGGTGCCCTTTTCAGCCAGGGAGGAGTTTCAAATGAGCCGGGGGTGGGGGTGGCAGCATTGGTGCTCTGGCAGGGAGATGGACTGGTGGGTGGGGGGGAACGAGGGATGGGGTAGCAGAGCGGCTTGTACAAAGAAGAGAAAAGGTTCAGAAAGAGGCAGAGTATTAAGTGTAATGCTTGGGAGTCTGATATCTGTGCTGAAAGCAATGGGAGCCATTGTGAAAGTTTGAGGAGAGGTAAGACACCTAAGACCATGATGGAAAAGAGTGTTTTAATAGAGCTGTTCTGAATTGATTGAAAAAAGGAAGTAGGATAGGAAAAGCTCACAAGAAAAAAATTTCATCAGGTTTAGATAGGACTAGTAAACCACAAAGAGAGGACTCAGCTGAAGCTCTTATTTGCAAAACTGAGTTGTGAAACTTTGAAAGAACAATTGTGTTGGCTTTGTGCCTGTAAATCACAGGGGGCTTGCAGGAAGTTGTCTTTTTTTAGGGCTCAGCACCTGCAGTCCAGGTTCCTGAGAGGTTTGCAAGACCCTTCAAGGAAAGCGTCCTTCAGGAGAGCCTTACCTTGAAACAGTAACTGGTTTCCTCTCCGTCCCAGATGGTCCGAGGCAGGGGGAATTTACGCCGCACCCGGTATTTCCCCACAGCCCCCAGTGGCCTCCCACGCAGCTTCTCTGCTTCGATATAGTGGGCTTTGAGCCACAACTGCTGCAGCTTGGGATGGTTGTGTGGCGAGAACTGATAACTCTCCAAGATCTTGTAGAGCTCCCGGAAGTTGCCCCGGTGGAAGGCCACCACCGCTTTGGCCTTCAGGACGCTCTCGTTCTTATGCAGGTGGTCACAAGCTGGCAGCGACCAGAGGAAACGTCCCAAGCGTTCAATGTTGCCCCCTTGCTGCAGAACTTCACACACACACGCCACTTGCTCCTGGGTGAAACCGAAATTCATGGCTGATGGGGACACAGGTTACGCTTTTGCAAGGAACTCCAAAACTCTGCAACTTCTAAAACTAACCTAGGAAGGTTCCACAAACTTGGTATATAATGCCCCACGGGGCAAAAATAATGCCAGTTCTGATGGTTTTTTCATAGAACCTCTTTGCCGTGGAGAATAATTTTGCTGCTTTTGAAGAGAAAACAAGATCTGTCCCGCTATGGGAGAGGTGTACAAGAGGAGTGGGAAGCAAATTCGCTGTCTGACAAGTTTCACTCTGGAGTGGCCATGTTCCTTTTTTCCCCTCTCTGCTTCTCTGTGCCGCCAGGACTCTGCCTGTCTTCTGGCTCTGGAGACAGTCGCCCCGGGTAGATGTCTGGGGGTATCAGTTACAGGCCCAGCCCACGCAGACTGCAGCTGTGCCCAGCCATTGGCCGACTTTGCAAGGAGAGCGAGAGAAAGGGAGACTTCTACCACCGTCACCCTTGGATAGTAAACCTTTCTACAGAGGGGTTGTCTGGGTATGGAAATGTGAGATACCCCCCTACAAAAGGGGGCATAAGGAGACGAGCAGAAGAGCTTCCTGCCCACATCTGTACAAGCATATACGTTTGCTCTCCAAATCTTTTAGGTGTGCACCCTTTGCAACATTTCAGTTGAATGCAGTGTGTCACTTCCATGCCACTGAGTGTGGGCAAAGATCACTGGAGGGCACTGAAGTCCTCCCTCCTGGACTTAAAATTCCTGCTTCCCTCCTGCCCATTTTTCCCACCACTCATCGGCTACTCACTTTCAAGCTTATTTTAGCAACCGTAAGGTCTAGCAGCTAACAAAATAGCAAATTTTTATCCATCCTTTCAAGGCAGACTCTTTCAATAGATTTCTTGACTTTAAAGGAATCCAGCCCTTTCACCGGTTCTTAACATCCCAGACTGCGAACAACAAGACGGTTCGTGTCTTTCAAGGGGTGGCTAATATGGAGAATGTTTTCTCTTTCTTTGTTCTTGGCCCTGCCAGGTGACTAATCAGCCCCCAAACCAGAACGACTGCTGCCTTGCCCCCTTATTCGTCCCATGTGGAGATCATATTTCTCACCAAGCTGGCAGCCATTCACAAGACAAATAAGCTGTCAAAGGGGCCTTGTATGGCAGCCAGGAGAAAGCAGCATTCCTTATGGTGAAAGTTGGAGGAATACAATGCTTTAGGGACCTTAGGGGTGGAGGGGGCCAGGATGTGCTATCATTGGTAGGCACAAGGGCCGAAGAGATGCAGACACCAGCCACACTCCCACCTGTCTGGGATGGTCAGTGCTGGTGGAAGTTGCTCATATGGGCTAAGAAATGTCGGATGTTTGTCTAAGCAATGTGCTTAACAATTCTGCAGCCTGTATAGATTATGCCAATGTGCATGCATACCTGCTTTACAGTTTCTGCCCATTCACACCTGGAAATCCTACTGAACCCATCTTGGCATTGGATGTTGCCACAGGCATTGCTCATGCGATTCCAAGCCTATCCTTACATTCTTAAGGGCTAGCAGCTTGCTTTAAGCAAAATCCAGCTTTTGAGGATACTGAGTTCTGCACTCAATAATAGTTCTGGCACTTGTACTCAGGTATAGCATTGTGGCTTCTTTGGGCCTCTGGTGGCAAGTATACGGGTCCTCTTTGTCCCTCACTAGATCTTTGTATCCACAGTTAAGTTAGTGCATTGTCCTATTCTAGCTCACCCATTCTTTAAATTTCTATAGCAACTTTCAGCGTACCGTTCTTGCTTCCCTCGGCCACAATTGGAGAGTTAAATCCCTTCTAATATATTGTGAACAGTGAATCATGCTTCTGGTGAACCCCCCTTTCCTTTCCCAACCTATTCAGGAGCTGAAAAAGGCCCCTAAATACTCCCATCCCAGCTGGTGTTGCTTACGCAGCCATCTAAGTAATACTAGCCAACCTGGATCACCTTACTTCTTCCCAGCAACACAGAGTCTCTCAGCCTCCCAGATACAAACCTTTGTTTTAGGGCTTGGAGGTCCAGCAGCGAACCTGGTCTTTGTGGAAATTTCATCACGGAATCACCCCCCCCCGCCATCTTTGTAAATAATAAGAGGACTGTGGGCTTCTGGACCTTTGCTCTGTTGCCCCTGATGACCACCTGAACTTGTTCTAGGGTTGCCAGGTCCAGGTTGGGAAATTCCTGGAGATTTTTGGGGTGGAGGCTAGAGAGGGCGGGGTTTGGGGCGGGGCCTCAGTGAGGTATAATACCATAGAGTTCACCCATCAAAGCACCCGTTTTCTCCAGGGGAACTGATCTCTTTGGCCTGGAGATCAGTTGTAATTCCAAGAGATCTCCAGCTACCACCTGGAGGCTGGCAACCCTAACTTGTTCCTTGCTGTCTTGGCCATATGCATTATCAGAAGAAAACCAATTAATTACCACAAAACACATTAAGGTTGCTTGTTTAGATGGCATTAAAAAAGGATTAAATACTCAAAGAAGATACACCTATTAATGGCCAAGTACTGATCACTAAGCAGAACCTCCACATTTCAGGGTAATGTTTCGCCGAGCGCTGGAGATAGACAATTTGATGTCATTTTCGTGCTCTGCTCCAGAGCTTTCAGATGAATTTAGCTCATTAAATGAAGCGAATGCAGGATTACTTAAACACTCTATATGGGGCCACTTGTGTTGGTCCAGAATATCATTGGATTGGCTACAGGGAGCATATGATTCGTGTGCCAAAAGAACTGCACTGGCCACTCCTCAACTTCTGGGTACAGTCCAAAGCACTTTACATGGCTTGGGGGCCAGGGTACTTGAAGGACTTCTTGCATTATCCAGCCCACCCATTTAGAACCGTCTCTCAAGCCCTGCTTTCTGTGCCCCCCTCCCCGCCCGCCTCCGGAGGTGAGGCAGGTGGTAACAGTGAGGCTTTTTCAGCAAATGTCCTCCTCGTTAAGTGCCTACACACAGTGCCTACATTGCTGCCATTTAAGCACTACACAAAAAACATTTTCTACCTAGATTTTTAATTGTGGGGATTTCTTTTTTTTTTTAATTGTTTTGCAGTCTACTTCTACCCTAAGAATCATTTTACCGTCTTTTTTAGGTAGTTCAATTATTGCTTTATATTGTTTATATGCACTGGCTTATTTTTAATATCGATCATTTATGCTGTCTTTATGCTTTTAATGCTGTTTTTACTTGTGAGCTGCCTGAAGCGCATCTCTGGAAGGGTGGCATACAAATTCTCTAAGGCACAGAACTGCAGTCTGACTTTGTCTATTGTTCTTGTAAAACAGTGCCTGGAGGACTGACAGCCATTGCATACAGTAGGTGAAGCAGAGATGACAGGATTCAGAATAGTAGGTCAGGCCAGTGTGGTCAGCTTATCTTGTAACATACGTGAGAGTATTGCCCTAAATTTGTGATGTCTTCAGCTTAACTATTATGGTCTGGGCTTCTGCATTTCCCTTGTACGGCCCTAGGTTTTTACCTAGGACCGTGGGGGTGATATGCCCCACACAGAGGTCACTTAAAGATATATAAGATATGCTACTTCATCCAGTAGGTAAAGGTAAACGTAGTCCCCTGTGCAAGCACCGAGTCATTACTGACCCATGAGGGATGTCGCATCACGACATTTTCTTGGCAGACTTTTTACGGGGTGGTTTGCCATTGTCTTCCCCAGTCATCTACACTTTACCCCCAGGAAACTGGGTACTCATTTTACCGACCTTGGAAGGATGGAAGGCTGAGTCAACCTTGAGCCGGCTACCTGAACCCGGCTTCCGCCAGGATCGAACTCAGGTCGTGGGCAGAGCTTGGACTGCAGTACTGCAGCTTATCTCTCTGTACCACGTATAACAGCAAAAAGCCACATAGGAACAGTATCTGCCCGTTAGTGATGGCCACATGATCAGGCCTACCTGTATATTATTAAAAAAAAGAGACATAAAATAAAACAAAGCCTTAAGCACCAAGATTCTTGAGATTATGAATTCTTTGCCTAATATCTGCTTCTACATTTGTTCAGCAAGCATAAAATACAATCATAATTTTGTTTTTATATGCTGGAAAATTGCAATCCTTGAATATGTCAATAAACCTGCTTGGAATCTGTGCCCCCACCCCCACCAAAAAAGTTAAGATAAGCTGCATTCGTTACCTTTTCTTCTTCTTCCTGCCATTATTAGTGGATTTCCAGCACCACTTGATACGGTAATAAAATCGTAAACATATACACGTACAAAGTCTTAGGATAAAATATATAATATATATATAAAATATATATAAAAGTCACAAATACACATTAAAAACAAAAAAAGATATAAAAATATCTTGTAGAAATGATTGTTCCTCACAAACTGTGGAGAGAAAGGTGTAATCTTATAGTACCTAGTTGGGAAGACAGGGTACACTCCAGCGACTGAAGTGCTCCATTTAAATCCCATCACGGAGAAGAGAGTGGTGGGAAGGAAGTGCTAGTCCATCATCTGGCAGTTGTGAAGTCATTTCCATCTACACAGACATCAAATTGTGATGGATTCCCGTTTCTTTATCATGAAACGTGCCAAGTGATTGACTGAAGAACTCCCAACTGCTAACTCCTCCATCTATCAGCCTTCTGTAAAGAGGGCACACCATTTGGCCTCAGAGGAAGACTTCAGTCCTGAGGTTCTGAAAACAGCCCCATATTTTAACAATGCAGCCAAAAAACAAAAAAATTTTTTGTGCGAGGGGAAATGGATGGTGGAGTAGGTTCGAGAAACTTGATCATGGCACAGTGGCTGGAGAAACTTCCATGGAGGCTGTTTCATTTAAGGAAAGAACCAAGTTCATACCACAACTGGGACAGAACTGACATTCAACCCCCACGCGAGGGCCCTAAGAACACTCATGACAACCTCATCTGTTGCTTGAGGTCCCGCAACGGTCTATTTGGATGTAGTGTGAGAAAACGTTACACAATTTTTTTAAATATAAAAACTTCCTTTTTTTTATCCTCATGATAAAAAAGACCATTAAATATAAAAAAGGGGGGGGGAAGAGTTGTTGCTGAATTACAGAAACAATTGGGGAAAGAGGTTTTAAATGCTTTCATCTTCTAAAAATAGATTAAATAGCTATATATATGTTTCTTCTCTTGTTTTTTAAAATGCCAGGCCAATTGCTGATTTTAGTATCTGAAAGTTTTAGAGGAAACACTGGTCTCAATAGAAATTTAATTAGAATGAACTCGACCTCGCAATCATATGGTTGTTGTGGGTTTTCCGGGCTGTATTGCCGTGGGCTTGGCATTGTAGTTCCTGACGTTTCGCCAGTAGCTGTGGCTGGCATCTTCAGAGGTGTAGCACCAAAAGACAGAGATCTCTCAGTGTCACAGTGTGGAAAAGATGTAGGTCATTTGTATCTACTCAGGAGGGGTGGGGTTGAGCTGAGTCATCCTGTAAGAGTTTCCCAGGGTGTGGAATGCTAATGGCGGGAGGCTTCACTGTATCCTGAGGAGGTTCTTTTGCATATGGATTGGTACTTGATGTGCTAATCTTCTCTGCAGGGCTATTGTCAGGGATAGAATGTTTTGTTAGCCTGGTGTTTTTCAGAACTGGCAACCACGCTCGGTTCATTCTTAAGGTTTCTTCTTTCCTGTTGAAGTTTTGCTTATGCTTGTGAATTTCAATGGCTTCCCTGTGCAGTCTGACAAAGTAGTTGGAAGTGTTGTCCAGTATTTTGGTGTCCTGGAATAAGATACTGTGCCCTGTTTGAGTTAGGCTATGTTCAGCCACTGCTGATTTTTCAGGTTGTCCAAGTCTGCAGTGTCTTTCATGTTCTTTTATTCTTGTCTGGATGCTACGCTTTGTGGTCCCGATGTAAACTTGTCCACAGCTGCAGGGTATACGGTATACTCCTGCAGAGGTTAGGGGGTCTCTACTGTCTTTTGCTGATCGTAGCATCTGTTGTATTTTTCGGGTGGGTCTGAATACTGCTTGAAGGTTATGCTTTTTCATAAGCTTTCCCATCTGATCAGTAATTCCTTTGATATATGGCAAAAACACTTTTCCTGTGGGAGACTGTTTTTCTTTGGTTGTTTGATTCATCCTGGGTTTGATTGCTCTTCGGATTTCATTTCTGGAGTAGCCATTTGCCTGAAAAAGTAGCCATTTGCCTGCAGAGAAGATTAGCACATCAAGTACCAATCCATATGCAAAAGAACCTCCTCAGGATACAGTGAAGCCTCCCGCCATTAGCATTCCACACCCTGGGAAACTCTTACAGGATGACTCAGCTCAACCCCACCCCTCCTGAGTAGATACAAATGACCTACATCTTTTCCACACTGTGACACTGAGAGATCTCTGTCTTTTGGTGCTACACCTCTGAAGATGCCAGCCACAGCTGCTGGCGAAACGTCAGGAACTACAATGCCAAGCCCACGGCAATACAGCCCGGAAAACCCACAACAACCATCGTTCTCCGGCCGTGAAAGCCTTCGACAATACATCTCGCAATCATATTTTGAAAGGGCACTACAGTTATACTCAATACCCTGAAAAGCAGAACATAACTATAACAACAACTGTGCTTATATACTGCTCTTCTAGACAGATTAGTGCCTCATCCAGAGCAGTGAACAAGTTAGTGTTATTATTATCCCCGCAATACAGCTGGGGAGCTGGGGCTGAGAGGAGTGGTTGACCCAAGGCCACCTACTGGGCTCGTGGCAGTGGTGGGATTCAAACCAGTAGAGTGCTGATTTGCAGCCAACCCACTTAACTGCTGTGCTACAGAAGCTCTCATGTAGGCAATACCTCCCTCTCCCCAATTTATATGGTTCCTACTATCAATCGCAAATATAGGTGGCTGTTATAATACAGCTAGAGTCCATTCTACCCTGCCTTAAGAAACTGAAAATTCATAGTTGAAGTCCATTTTGTATGTACCATTAAGGGCAGGAATACTTGACGCTGAATGCAACACACAACCCTGTATAAACTACCTCACTTCTGTACTGTTCATATATATTAAAGTTCCTCACAGAAGTGATTTGTCCTAGCTTTCCTTTCCTCTTTAACCCCTACTAATTACCGGGAAGCTGTTCTACAGGCAAAGCCTTGGCCCATAAAAATTAAAAAAAAAAAAGGGGGGGGGGGAGAGATCTAGCCAGGAATTTCTGCCACGGAGGAATTAAACACAACTATACTCTACTGCAAGACTGCACTGATTTTTGGTGCCAATTTACAATGCTTGCCTGGAGGGGGGTACACACAATTCTAGATGATTGCACTGATACCGGACTAAAAAGCAGATAAGGAACGAAGCACACACCCTTTCCCCCCTCCAAAAGTCCAGCGACTCCCTAACCAAAACAGGAACCAAGCACAGGGGGATACGAGGATTCTCCCTGCCCCTCTGAAGTGGGATTTGGGTATCAGGCCAGAGACTGAGCCCCATCCGTAGCACCATATGTGAGGGGAAAAGAAGGTTTAACTCTTGATATAAGTGCACCCCCCTCCACTGTGGCGGTTGACAGAAAGATTCCTGATTTTCCATGCTGGGTCACAAGCAGAAGACACTAGAAAGATGTCTAATTGCTGGATAGTCTTAGCAGGGAATGAACGCCACCCCTGGTTGGGTAAAGAAGTCCAGGTGGCCCTTCCTGGTCCCAGAGACTTCTCGTCTTCCAATAAACAAGCAGAAACCACGTTTGTTACTCTGCTGGCAACCACAAGGAGTCACTCAGACATTGCTGTACATTGTTAAGAGCGGGGTGAGGCAGGAATTGCCCCTGCGTTTTTGTGCTGTAGTGTAGGGTTTTTTTGTTCCCCCTCCCAAAAAGATGCAATCCCAGTCCTAAGAGAAGGAAGTGGGGAGGAAGGCTGCAGAACGAGTATCTGGGAAAGGATTTCCCTTATCAAGGCACTTCTAAGCATTCCCAAATCAGCAACTGGTCTGGGAGCTGGCAGGAGCAAGAGTTATGGATTCTGGGTGAGAAAGCCGTTTCACAGGCAGGAGAGGAAGCTCAGGCTCCCCTCGTTTTGCTAGAGCCCACCCCCTTTTTACAAGTCCAGAGGTTCTTCCACTGGAACCGACTGTAGCTGGGTCAGTACCTTCTCGTCAGAGTCGAGCGCTTCGGGATCCATGGGGTCACCACCGGAGGCATCCAGCAAGAGGCCTTCGCCCTCGGGGAGCCGAAGCAGGCCGCTCTGCTCCTCTATGGGGCCCTTGTCCATTTCAAATAGCCCCTCAGAGTTGGGACCTTGGAGGTCCATGCTGACTGGGCTGGACCACACCACTTGCTGCTGGGCCGCCCCCAGGCTGTCCTGCTGGGAGAAGCTTGAGAGGAGGTTGGTCTGGCCAGAGTCTGTGCTGAATGCCAAGTCAGGTGACCCGGGGCTGCCTGAGGCGGAAAGAGAGGAGACACCAGAAGGCAGGACGGGGCTGATCCCGGGGAGCAGCAGGCTATTGCTGGCCTCGGCTTCATTGTCTTCCAGAGCCGCCGGCGGTGTTGCTACCACTTCCTGCTTAATGGGGACGGCCAAGGCTGGAGCCGTCGGACCCGAGAGGATGGGTGCCATCAGCATGCTGGCAGGAAAGGTGGCCGTCAGAATGAGTTTGCCTTGCTGCAGAGCCATTCCTGTCACAATGGTGCCGCTGCCGGTGGCTGGGTTAGTCAAGAGGATGTTCCCTAGGTTGGAGAGAGAGAACAAGGAAAGATCCTCTGTTATCTCAGGCCAGGTAAGAACCCCAGGGGAACCCTGGCTTTCTGCATTTCCCCACACACTAAACATTCTTCTTTAAGCTAGCCTGCCCGACCAACTTTTAGTCATCTGAAAATCTTTCAGTTGGCAATGCTAAGGGATGTGCTTTAGAACCATCTACATCTAGAGGATGTGTATTCTACAACTGAGCCCACCTACCCCATGTTTTGGGGTGATTTTTTAATAATATTTTGAATGGCAGTCTGTTTTGGTATTGACAATTCTGCTTCTGTTGGTTTGGTTTGAGCAGGGCTTTTTTCTGGGAAAAGAGGTGGTGGAACTCAGGACCGCACAATGACGTCACTTTGGGTCAGCTGGAACAAGGGGGAAGTTTTTTAAAGTTTAAATCACCCGTGGTGAAAACGGTCACATGGTCGGTGGCCCCACCCCGATCTCCAGACAGAGGAGAGTTTAGATCTAAACTCCCCTCTGTCCAGAGATCAAGGGGCGGGGCCACCAGCCATGTGACCATTTTCAAGAGGTGCTGGAACTCCATTCCACCGCATTCCAGCTGAAAAAAAGCCCTGGGTTTTATTGTCTGTGTTTGACACTAACGTTGTTGGGGCCGCCAGCCACGTATGCAACTAGGTTGTGTGACCTTTATCTGTAAAATTAGGATGCTGCACTCGAAGTCCTGTAGAACTTGAATACTTCCAGTGGTTTTGTGTTGGTTTTAGTTGGTTCTAATACTGGCTTGTTTTCAGATTTTGCTTTGGCTACCTACAACTTAATACCTGAGAAGGTACCTAGACCTCACTTTGCTCCTAACACTGCATTGAGAGAGTCCTTAGTTTAGTGCTCTGATCCCTAGAAAACCACTTCCTAAAGCTTCCCTCTGCATCCACAGTAGTTACCTGGTGTGGTGCCCGGAAGCTGAAGCGCCGTCATGCTTACGTTG
Source organism: Eublepharis macularius (assembly GCF_028583425.1). Lineage (NCBI taxonomy): Eukaryota > Metazoa > Chordata > Lepidosauria > Squamata > Eublepharidae > Eublepharis > Eublepharis macularius. Next base: position 55,634,391 of record NC_072804.1, on the reverse strand, counting down.
GTGTTGATGAGATGTACGTTGCTATGGCTGAGGTTTCCACCTGACGCTGTTGCCTGTGGTGTCCCTGCCATAGGCCCCACTTTTATGGGGGCCGCGCTTGTCAAGATCTGGATTGGGCTGCCCACACCCTGTTGCAGTGTCACAACTTGGGAGGTGGGCACCACTTGGGGCAAAGAAATAATCTGGGATCCTTGGGCCACTTGGGGGAGGGAGACCAGCTGAGGGCCAGAGGCCCCCTGGGGTACTGTGTAAATCTGTGTGGGGGACACAGGCACCATTTGAGATGGGGAAAGCACCTGGGACCCTGAAATGGGTTGGGACAAAGGCACTACCTGGGAGGGGGGTGAAACCTGGGTGATGGGGACCAGTGATGGGGCAGGAACGTGGAAGACTGTAGCCTGGGCTGGGGAGGACCCTGGAATGGAAAGGAGGGTTGCAGCTGCGGTAGCAGGAGGTTGTGTCGGCAAAGTGACCTGTCCACCAACTGTTGCCACTGTTACTTGGGGGCTAGACAGGGCTTGAGTTCCAGGGACTAGTTTAGCAAGAGGAACAATCTGGGGACTGGATGTAGATGCAGGCTGAACCGCCGGGGGCAGCTGAGCAGCTGCAGAGGTGTCTTCATTTGAGGGGACAACTTGAGACATTGGAACGGCCGTCAGCAAGGTGCCCTTGTGGTCAGATAGGAGGGTCGAGGTGTCAGGAAGGGACAAAAGAGGTGGGGCGGTCGCTGGCCCATCCTCCGACTTCACTTCCACACCAAAAGCTAGCGCCTCGGCCGCTTCGGACTTCACCTCCCCCTGAAGAGCTGCCGGGCCGAGGATGACGGTGGCTGGAGGAAGGGGCTCCTGCAGACCCTTGGAGCCCTCCTGGCTGTTGGCTGCTGGGGTTTTGCCACTCAGCAAAGTAGTGGAGCCATTAAGGAGGACAGGTGGACTAGGTGCTGCCACGGGGCTGAGGGTAATGGTTTGATTATCCCCCAGAGCCAACCCATTAAGAATGACACCTCCGCTGGGGGTCTGGATCACTGATCCTCCATTGAGAAGCATGGCTGGCGAGCTGGCTGTGATGAAGTTGCCATTCAGAAGGATGGAGGAGGCACTGGAACAGGCAGCCGGCAGGAAGAGACCGCTGGAGGCAGGAGCCCCTTCAGGCGTGGATGGAGTCCCTGCCGCCACTTCCGTTTCCTCAGGGCCGTGGCTGGACTCGTCCTCTGTGCTGGGATTTCCATCAGATTCACTGTAGGAGAGAAGGGATGGAGTGAAGAATTCTGAAGCAGGAAATGCTAAGCCAAATAACAACTAAGGCAGAGTTTGAGTAATCATTTGCTTCAGGTTAACAAATCCTAGCCATGATTTTAGCTGTGGAACAGAAGTTAAAAACGAAGAGCAAAGCAGGAGACAAGACTCCTCCTGCCATGGTAGTATAAACCTTGTACCTTCCTAGGAACAGTACCAGAATATGGTCTGCTTTACTGCCCCACCTTACTAGGGCTTGATTCAAATGTAACAGGAAGCCATGCCTTGCTGCTATATGGACCAGCCTGGGAGAATCTGTGGACTTGTCACTCCTTTCTTGACTTTTAAAGCCCTTTACAGCTTGGGGCCAGCATACCTGAAGGACCGCCTTCTCCTATATGAACCTATCAGTCCACTCCTGTCATTGAGAGCCAGTTTGGTGTAGTGGTTAAGAGTGGCAGGACTCTAATCTGGAGAGCCGGGTTTGATTCTCCACTCCTCCACTTGAAGCCAGCCGGGTGACCTCAGTCACAGCTCTCTGGAGCTCTCTCAGCCCCACCCGCCTCACAGGGTGTTTGCTGTGAGGATAACAACAACATACTTTGTAAACAGCTCTGAGTGGGCATTAAGTTGTCCTGAAGGGCGGTATATAAATCAAATATTATTATGCTGTTATCATCTTTGGAGGCCTTGCTTTGGGTGCCCCTGCTATCTGTGGCCAGACAGGGGCAACTCAAGAAAGGACCTTCTTGGTCGTAGCACCAAAGTAGTGGAATTCCTTCCCCAGGGAAATTTGTCTGTTTCTAGCTATTGTTGCCTTCTGCCAACATGTGAAGACTTTTTGTTTCATTTGACATACTCCCAATAACTCTTATTGGCCCTCCAGCCTGGTTTTGGTATAGTGCGTTTATATATATTTACTGAATTATTTTGTATATTATTTTAAATGCAGTTTTAATGTACAAATGTTTTTATGTTCACAACCTGGGGGAATCTATTTGGGTTGAAAGACAGCATAAAAATTGTAGTAGTAGTAGTAGTAGTAGTAGTAATGGAATGCAAAGAAGCTGGAACATAATACTCGGGATATTAGTGTGGTTGAAAGTAAGAAGTTCAAATGGATTGATGTGGCGATCCCAGGTGACAATGGAATTGAGGGAAAAGAGACTGAAAAGATAATAAAGAATCAAGATCTAATATTTGAAGATCAGCATCTCCAGGAGAAACAAACCTAGGAGCAATAGATGCAATTCCAAAAGGGCTAACTAAACACCTAGGTGGTATCAGCGCAGACAGGATAACAACTGGCCAGTTGCAAACAGCTGCCACACAGTAAGGCGATACCTCACTGACTCCTGGACTCTTGGATAAAATCTGAGTCAGTGAGGGACCAAAATTCTATCCAAACATCTGGTGGACTGGAAAAGAGAGAGAGAGTGTCTCTATATTTTCTCAGCAAACCATAGTTTGCTGTTCTGTGCAAAAAGGCCATCTGTCTTGCACGTTCCCTGACAGATTCCAAACTCTCATTTAATCTGATCAGAGATAATGACAAGCTGTGATATGCTGCAAAAGTGAAGCTTTTAATTAGGGGGCCAGGCATGGAGAGATGAGGGAGTAGGTGAACTTAAGAATCCCCCAAGCTTGTTTACAGAATAGCAGGTCCCATGATCTGTGGACCTCATTGAGCAGGACTACCCCACTCCCCTCCGCAGTCCCCTGAAATTTTGGTCTCAAGACTCTCAAGAACAGTAAAGCATCCAAATTGGAAGTGGGGAATCAACAGAAACACCATCCCCTTGTTTGAAGGTTTAAATGCTCTTCAGTTTTCAGAATTCTGGAAAACAGAAAAGGGGAGAAATCTGTGACATCTTGTGGTAGTTCCAAACAGGGAGCATGATAGCTGTCCTGTTTGCACAGAGATGTTTTTAAAAATTCAGACCCCTGCAGAGGCCCAGCTCTGTCGAGTGTTTAGAATAATGGTTAATGCACTCCAGACAGTAAGACCTGCCCACTTGGATAATCTTTACTGGAGTCACTAATTGTTTTCCTTTGTACATGTGAATGTGCCCTAATTGGTTGACTGGCCTGTTGCTTTAATTGGAAAATGCCTGTTGCACCAAATGACCGAAGCAGACTGAATAACTAGCAGGATACACACTGTGAGCTGAAGGACACAGAAGGATAAACCAAATAATCTTTAACCCTTACCATGTTCACTCAACACTCCCTCCCCTCCGTACTGCCAGAGCAAGAAATGTATGACATTTGTAACCCAAGCAAAGTTCTAGTAGCAAGTGTCAGGCAACATATGCAAGTTATACTTTCTGAAGCTGGTAATTTTGTAGGTTTGGGGGGCAAAGGAAGCACTTGGCAATTGTTTAGCTGCTAGCCAAGGCCAAGCAGAGGTGCAAAGAACTGCTCGAGCTTTCTACAAAGGGGACACATTCACCCTCCTGATTTTCATGATGTCCCAACCAAAGGGTCTATTTCTGACCCTCAGATCAGGCATCCCCATAAGCTACTTCTTTCCAGGCCTAGGCCCTAACGTTGAAGGAGATATACAAGCAGGCAACAGCTCCTTCATTTCTGAGAAGAATGCACGTTTCTTACAAACTCCCTTCAAAACCACCTGTATACTTTTGCTGAATTTGCTGGTGCATCAGGTCAAACACTTAAGCCTTCATCTCAGGGAGGTACCCAAACTGTGTCTGGGCTGCACCAGATGGCAAGCAAAGGGCTCCTAGAATTGCGTTCGCGACTAGCATACCATGGTAAAGTCCACTCTGTGCCCAACAAACTACATTTCCTAGATGCCGGGGATTATTTGTGTATGTGTGACTCCCCTATCTACACTCTGAAGCACAGCCCAGGCCCACGTTGCCTGTCTCTGTGAGAAGCAGGCCTCGGACTAAGAGGCAAAGGAAGCATTCTGCATTCTTCAGGCGGGGAGAGGGGCAGGGTGAAGGAGAAAGCTGAAGGGAAGTCGGAGCCAGCAGGGATTCACATTTCACAACAAAGGGGAAGAGCTGGGAGCCCACCCTTCCACGCTGCTACTCTGCGCAGCTGTTTTGGAACAAAGATATAGGCTAGGATCGGGAGAAGGGGATCCAGCTGCTGCAACATCTGGATAAGCCAGCTCCCCTGTTCTCCTCCCCTTTAAGAGACGAATGGGCTGGAACTCTTTCAAGCTTAAGTGGTTTCTCCCTTTTGTTTGCCAAGGGAGGGGGTGCAGGCTAGCAAAGCGAGACCTTTCCTGCCTCCAGGCCAGGCAGCTGGGAGAAGCCCCCTTCCAGGACCGTCTAACTCTTTTGCATTCTTGTAGGTGTGTCTTCCCTAAATCACCAAGTACATGGGAGGTGCTTCTGGGATCTCCGGTTCCCAATTCCTGCTTTAGTGACCCATTGCGGAACGGTCAGAAACAACAAACTCCCCTCCCCTCCCCTTAGGGACGCCCTCCTTGATTTGTCTAAATTTCCTTACCAAGGCTGGGAGCTCACTTTCAGGACGGTGATCTTGGAATCCTTCAGTTCCTATCACCCTTCTGCTATGAACTCATAAAGCGGCCTTCAGGCAAGTCCCTCTCTCAGCTTCAGAGCCCATTTTGTAGTGTGAGGGATAATGAAACCAGCCTGCTTTACAGGGCAGTTGTAAGAAAAGCACTGGAAGTGGCTGTGTCCACTGGAAGTGGCTGTGCACTTTCCCTCTGTGTCCATTAATCTCACACAATTTCCTCTCTCACACCTGCTTCCCTCTCTGTGTGGCAATTGCCTAGGGTACTAGATGGCAGGGGGGCTTCCAGGGGCACTCAAAGGCTAAGTGTTGCTACCGTATGTTTTAAGAACCATCTAGAACAGAAGAGGGAACGCTTAGGCTTCCTTAAGCGTTTCAAGTGTTTTTCTTCCTTTTGGTGAGCAGGCAGAATTTTGAAATGTTTTCTAAGGCGCTCCCTAAATGTAGACATCCTCTGTAAGACTGCAATTCACACTTGCTGGAAGAAAGCTTAACCAATTTCCTTACAATTTGGGACAATGTCAAGATCTAGACAAGTTTGTCTAGATCTTACGGGAGGGGGGTTCCACTGAACGTTCACGGATCCTCTGCACAGGTGGACAGAACCTACCTGGTTTCACTGGAAGGTCCCCTATCAAATTTGAGTGGGTGAGTGTCTCGGGTCCCTCCTTCCCACCAAGGTAACAATTTCTAAAGCCACACTGCTTCTCATTTTAAATGAAGTGTTTGGAAGCATGTGTGTAAGAGTCCTACTGGATCAGTCCAAAGGCCCCAGACGCTGCTTCCATCACGGGCCTGCCCCTGGGCAGCTAGCAAACAAGGCACGAAGAGCGCCAATGTGGGATGGGGCGGTAGTGGTCTGAGTATCAGACAATTCAAGTTCCCTCCTCAACGGTCACTGGGCAAGGTGAGGCCACCCTTTCTCTTAGCCTAGCCTACCTCACAGTGTTGTCGTAGGGGCACAATGGAGGATGAGAAATCATGGAGCCAGTATGGCATAGCGGCCAGGGTGCGGGACTAGGATCTGGGAGGCCCGGGTTTGATTGCCCACTCTGCTGTGGAAGCTCATCAGGTGACCCTGGGCCAGTCCCATACTTTCTGCCTGACCTACCTTGCAGGGTTGTGAGGACAAACGGGAGGAATGATATAAGCAGCCTTGATGGACTAGAATTGGGAAGACCCAGGCGTGATTCCCTGCTGTGCCATGGAAGCTTGCTGGGTGACCTTGGGTCAGTCTCAGACTCTCTGCCTAACCTACCTCGCAGGGCTGTTGTGAGGATATAAGGGAGGAGAATGATCTAAAGGCGGCATATCAATGTTAAAACCGGAGAGCTCCCTGGAGGCCGGGGGCGAGGCAAACGCGCCGGACAGAGGGCGGCCCCAGGCCGCGGGCTGCTGCGCGGGTAGCCTGCGCCCGCCCCCGGAGGCTCGCCGGCCGGCCCTCACCTCTTGCTGGGCGTGCCGGCGCCGCCGCCGCTGCGGTCCCTCTGGCGGCGGTTCTTGAACCAGTTGCTGACCTGGGTGAGCGAGAGGCCGGTGTCGCGGGCCAGGCGGCGCTTCTGCTCGGGGCTGGGGTAGCGGCTGCGGCCGTAGGAGTCGCGCAGGGCGGCCCGCGAGCGCCGCTTGAAGCAGTAGACGGTCTCCTCGCCGTCCCAGATGGTGGCGGGCAGCGGGAACTTCTTGCGCAGGCGGTACTTGTCGACGGCGCCCAGCGCCCGCCCGCGCGCCGCCTCGGCCTCCCGGTAGCGCGCGCGCAGGTAGAGGTCCTGCAGGAAGGGGTGGTGGGGCGCGCCGAAGGGCCGGCTCTGCACCAGGCGGTACAGCTCGCCGAAGTCCCCGCGCTGGAAGGCCAGCAGCGCCCGCGCCTTGGCCAGGCTCTCGCCCGCCGCGCCCTGCGCCGCCTCCAGCCGCCGCGCCTCCTCCGGGGGCAGCGAGCCCAGGAAGCGGCCCAGCCGCCCGGGGTCCCCGGCTTGCAGCAGCGCCTCGCACACGCACGAGACCTGCTCCGGCGAGAAGCGCGGCGGGCCCGGCCCGGGCGCCGCGCCGGGAGGAGCCTCCGCCGAGGGGGCGGGCGCCAAAGTTTGCAGAAGTTGCCGCGCCTCGCCGCCCGCCGCGGCCTCCGCCTCGCCGCCGCCCGGGGCCTCGGCCGGCTCCGCGGGGAAGGAGGCCATCTTCGGGCGCCCGAACCCCCCGCCCGGCCCGGCCCGGCCGCCGCCCGCCGCTGCCCTCCCCTCGGCCGGGCCTCCGCGCGCCCTAGCCGCGCCGCTCGCCGCCGCCGCCGCCGGCCCCTCTCCGCATCCTCCGCCCCCCGCGCCTACGGCCCCGCGGATTCCATCCCTCCGGCCCGCCCGCCCCGGCGCTTCCTCCTCCCCGCCAGGCCCGCCCCGACTCGCCTTTGCCCTCTCCCCGCCCCCCAGCAACTTTTCTTCCCCCTCGCCCGCCCGCCCCTCCTCTCCCCTCCCCTCCTCTCCCCTGCCGGCTCCTCCTCTTCTGCGCCCGGCGCTCCCTTTCTTTCGCCCGCTCGACGCGCACGGGCGCGGCCGCAGGAGAGCGCGGCCCCAGGGCTCCGGCCCTCCGCGGAAGCCGCCCAGCGGCAGGGCCGCCCCGCTCGCCCCCCGCGGCTGAAGAGGCACTTTGGTCCGGAGGAAACTTCATTTCTGGGACAGCAGGGCGGGAGGCCAGTGGCACCTTCAAGGCACACAAGATTTCCAGGGCATCCCGCTTTCGAGAGTCAGATACCAGGAGGAATGGAGAGACCCACTGGCATGGGAATCTCAAGAAGAATGGGAGATTCCTGGATCCCGAAGAAGGAATCCAGAGTCCTACTGGCACGGGGAGAAGGAATGGAGAGTCCTGGAATCTCAAGAAGAAGGAATGGAGATTCCCACTGGCATGGGGAGAAGGAATGGAGAGTCCTGGAATCTCAAGAAGAATGGAAGGTTTCTGGATCCCAAAGAAGGAATGGAGATTCCCACTGGCACGGGAAGAAGGAATGGAGAGTCCTGGAATCTCAAGAAGAATGGAAGGTTTCTGGATCCCAAAGAAGGAATGGGGAATCTTACTGGCACGGGGAAAAGGAATGGAGAGTCCTGGAATCTCAAGAAGAATGGAAGGTTCCTGGATCCCGAAGAAGGAATGGGGAATCTTACTGGCATGGGGAGAAGGAATGGAGAGTCCTGGAATCTCAAGAAGAATGGAAGGTTTCTGGATCCCAAAGAAGGAATGGAGAGTCCTGGAATCTCAAGAAGAAGGAATGGAGATTCCCACTGGCATGGGGAGAAGGAATGGAGAGTCCTGGAATCTCAAGAAGAATGGAAGGTTTCTGGATCCCAAAGAAGGAATGGAGATTCCCACTGGCACGGGAAGAAGGAATGGAGAGTCCTGGAATCTCAAGAAGAATGGAAGGTTTCTGGATCCCAAAGAAGGAATGGGGAATCTTACTGGCACGGGGAGAAGGAATGGAGAGTCCTGGAATCTCAAGAAGAATGGAAGGTTTCTGGATCCCAAAGAAGGAATGGAGATTCCCACTGGCACGGGAAGAAGGAATGGAGAGTCCTGGAATCTCAAGAAGAATGGAAGGTTTCTGGATCCCAAAGAAGGAATGGGGAATCTTACTGGCACGGGGAGAAGGAATGGAGAGTCCTGGAATCTCAAGAAGAATGGAAGGTTCCTGGATCCCGAAGAAGGAATGGGGAATCTTACTGGCATGGGGAGAAGGAATGGAGAGTCCTGGAATCTCAAGAAGAATGGAAGGTTTCTGGATCCCAAAGAAGGAATGGAGAGTCCTGGAATCTCAAGAAGAAGGAATGGAGATTCCCACTGGCATGGGGAGAAGGAATGGAGAGTCCTGGAATCTCAAGAAGAATGGAAGGTTTCTGGATCCCAAAGAAGGAATGGAGATTCCCACTGGCACGGGAAGAAGGAATGGAGAGTCCTGGAATCTCAAGAAGAATGGAAGGTTTCTGGATCCCAAAGAAGGAATGGGGAATCTTACTGGCACGGGGAGAAGGAATGGAGAGTCCTGGAATCTCAAGAAGAATGGAAGGTTCCTGGATCCCGAAGAAGGAATGGAGAGTCCTGGAATCTCAAGAAGAATGGAAGGTTCCTGGATCCCGAAGAAGGAATGGGGAATGTTACTGGCATGGGGAGAAGGAATGGAGAGTCCTGGAATCTCAAGAAGAATGGAAGGTTTCTGGATCCCAAAGAAGGAATGGGGAATCTTACTGGCACGGAAAGAAGGAATGGAGAGTCCTGGAATCTCAAGAAGAATGGAAGGTTCCTGGATCCCGAAAAAGGAATGGGGAATCTTACTGGCACAGGGAGAAGGAATGGAGAGTCCTGGAATCTCAAGAAGAATGGACGGTTTCTGGATCCCAAAGAAGGAATGGAGATTCCCACTGGCACGGGAAGAAGGAATGGAGAGTCCTGGAATCTCAAGAAGAATGGAAGGTTCCTGGATCCCAAAGAAGGAATGGGGAATCTTACTGGCACGGGGAGAAGGAATGGAGAGTCCTGGAATCTCAAGAATGGAGATTCCTCCTGGCATCTGAAGAAAAAACTAAGATTTCTAGTGGTATCTGAAAAAGAGAGCTCTGACTCTTGAAAGCCTTATACCCTGAAAATCTTGTTGGTCTCGAAGGTGCCACTAGACTCAAATCCTGCCATTCTATGAGCCTTTGGCTAGGATATAAAGGCTCAGGGATCTCGATTCCTACTCGTGTCTGAAGAAGGGAGCCCTGACTCTTGAAAGCTGACACTGAAAATCTTGTTGGTATCTGAGGTGCCACCGGACTCAAATCTTGCTGTTCTACTGCAGACCAACTCGGCTACCCACCTAAAACATTACTTGCTGGAGAGGGGGGCATTGTTAAAATCACTTTCATGTCATGGCCTTCTAACCACCACCACCCCGTTCACATTTTGTCCCCCATCTATATGAAAACACCTTTTGTGTAGCTGATGGGCTACAGTCCACTTCGTATCTGCCACAATAGATCTATGGGTCTTTAAGATGCCACAAAACTCCTTTTGGTTCAGAGTGCTACGCATTATGCCCAGCTTACCCTTTTGGACTTTGGAAAAAATGAAAGCAAAAAAATCTTGTGGCATCATATACAGATTTGTTTGTGGCATAAACTTTTGCGCCTGATTGTTTTCTCAATTCCGAGAACAGTCCTGCTGTCACCCTCAGCAGGCTTGCATGTGCAAAACTAGCCACGCCAACACTCTTGCTAGGCACGCACAATCTCCAATTCCTGTATGTACATGTTTTCACTCCTGGAATATACTCACCCCATGTTCTTGGCCCCCAGCAGGAATTCTAGGGCTAGACCTACCTCAGTGGGAGGCCAGGAAGTCATTGCAGAAGTGCCATGCAAAAGTAACTCTGTGGTTAATAGATCCAGAGTTAGCCATGTTGGTCTGTAGTTGCAAAGTAGTAGAGTCCAGTAGCACCTTTAAGACTAACCAACTTTATTGTAGCGTAAGCTTTCAAGAACCACAGCTCTCTTCGTCAGATGCATCTGATAGAGTGAACTGTGGTTCTTGAAAGCTTATGCTACAATAAAGTTGGTTAGTCTTAAAGGTGCAACTGGACTCTTGACTGTTCTGTAGTTAATGTGATTGTGTGAATGCAGATGGCTCTAATCACCATGGCTCATTTGTGAAACCAGAATTCACCTCATAAGACAATCACTCAAATCTATTTTTTTCCTTGATGAATTCTGTTTTCATTTCCTTCCTTCTCTTTGCAGCCTCGGAGGGCATTGCCATACCTGAATGTCTACATTCAGACATCTCACAGAGCCTTAGTTAAGACAGACTGTGGTTAGTGCACCAATGTCCAAGTCCTGGTTTGATGGCTCCTACCTAGCCATAGCTAGCCGAGTAGCCTGCGTTCACACAATCACACCACCCCCATAGGCTGCACACAAGAATCTTCTGTGCGCTTTTCTTTCAACTTGTGCTTGAAAATTTCCCTTTCAAAGCTACTTTGCAGCAGATTGATTTGATTTGATTTGATTTGATTTGATTTGATTTGATTTGATTTGATTTGATTTGATTTGATTTGATTTGATTTGATTTGATTTGATTTGATTTGATTTGATTTGATTTGATTTGATTTATACCCCACCCTCCCCACAAATGGGCTCAGGGCGGCTAACAACATTCATAAAACACAGTGAATTAATCACAAAACCATAAAATCAATAATCTTTAAAAAGTCATTAAAATAGTCCAGGCACAGGCTATTTAAATAAATATTTGGGAGTCCGTATATGGGCATAGTAGATGGCCGAGGGCAGCCCCAGAAAAAGTGGTGTTCTTAGATGGAAGAAGGGGGACACCCGCTGGCACTCAGCCAAAGGCCTGGCAGAACATCTCCGTTTTGCAGGTGCTGTAGAACTGTAACATCTGCATTGGCTTTAGGGGTGTGTGGTTGTCATGGATATTGTGGCAACCCCCCCCTTTTGTGTTTTTCTTCATACATGTGCTGTGATGCTATAATGGCTCTATTAAAACTTGGAATGGAAATAGTTAAGCAGCAATGGATCTTTATAGCAATTACAGGGGTTGTGTTATAAGCCCTTGGGTAGTGCCCTCAGTAAACGGGCACCCACCATGCACGAGGGATCGACAGCAAAAGAATTACGTTGATGTGGATGGGCAGGAAAACGCACACGTTCCTTCTAAACGGTGGGCTAATGCATTTGGACTATGTCCTTTACTAAAAGATTGAAGGAAAGCAGGTTTGCAAAAGAGCTGACTGAAGATGGGGGAAGGTGGATTATAGCAAGACAGTGTGGGATGCCCCCCCCCCCCGCCACGCACTCCAGTTGGGAAGACACTCTGAAAACAGACTTACGTTTAATTAAATATGATTTTCTGAAGAGAGGAATTAAGTTGGGCTATTAAGGCTATTCCTAATAACAGCTGGAAGAGGTTAGGTTACATGTTACAACAGCCCTTTCTTGATTCTTCTTGGAAGTTTTGTTTGGTAGGGGACCAGAGGATGGGATTAGAAGAAGGGCAGCTTTTGCAGAACTCCCCGTAGCATCCTGCGCTCTTTTGCTTTTCCAGGACTGAGTGCAATTCTCAGAATCTCACCCTCCGTGCAAGTCTTTCTATCTTAGCTTGGCATATCACACTGCAGTGCGCTGCACGTTAATTCCTTGTGTGGGATTTTAGACGTGTAGTAGGGTGCCTTGACTTTCTAAGAGGCAACCAGTAACAACAAACTTTTTTCTGCAATGGTGCTTTTTTAACAGGATTTCATCCCAAGACTGGCCTTTACGGAAGGCAATTATTCTGGGGCTGGCCGGGTGAACTGTTTTCAGCTAATTTCATAATTTTTTACCGCACGACTTTTCTTGGTTTCTAAAGTTTTGTTTCTATTAGTCCTGTATTAAATTTGTATTCTAAAATTAAAAATGCAAAGCTTACTGTGAGAATGTCTGTGAGCTTTACAGTGTAATCCTAAATCCACTTTCCTGGGAGTAAGCCCCATTGAATAGACTTGAGAAGGATTCTGAGCAGACCTGCTTACGATGGCACTGTAAATCAGTAGATTAGTCAATTATAACTTTTGTTGATTAAGTGTTAGAGTCTGATTGTAACTGGTGGGAGGAGATGTTAAATCCGCAGGGTGCTTTTCTTACTCTAATTTTGTTTCAGTGGAATGTTATTATGGCTGGGAATGAAAAATATTCCACCTCCATTTCCACCTAACAGTCAGTGTTGGCTGTATGTTATCTTGGCTCACAGCATCCCAGAAAGTTATATATAAGAAGGTGTTGGTGATATTAATGTTATGTAGCGGCAGGAGTGTTAACCGGTCATGAAGCTGACTGTGGGGACTTCGGGCCGATCTCTCTCTCTCAGCCTAACTATGTGCCTACGAGGGAGTTTCCTCGTTGCTAAACATGCCATGTAAATTAGCTATGCATTGTTTCAGAAAGACTTCATCTCCGTGCTTGACTTTACGCTTCTTTTCAAATTTTCTGCTCCCATACCCTATTGCATCTGTACACGGAGTGTCTTAACTGTGGTTCCTTATTGTACTTTGCTCAGTGAATATCCTAGCTGTTGATTATATTGCATTTCACTTGTGCTGTGTAACCCGCTTTGGAACTCGGTGAGAAAAGTGGACAATAAATAACAACAACAACAACAACAACAGCTAGCCTCACAGAGGTGTTGTGATGATAAGATGGCAGAATTCCCACGCAGGCCATTCTGAGCAGGACTGAATTGGCCCTCCGGAATAAAACAGAGGAGAGGGGAATGACAGAAGCCACTTTGGGTCTCTGTTGGTGAGAAGGAAATAAATAAACAAACTTCCTGGAGGGCGACTGGTGGCCCAGGAGGAAGCGCAAAACATGTGGCTTTTAAAATCACATGCGATAGGGATGTCAAATTATAGCTTCTCATCGAAGAACAGAATAAAATAGCATCAATTAAGACTTCCCCATTTGGGTCTTAGTTTCAGGTGGGTAGACATGTTGGTCTGCTGTGGAAGAGTACGATTTGAATCTAGTAGCGCCTTAAAGACCAACAAGGTTTCCAGGGTATAAACTTCACGGAGCTTTGATGCTTAAAAGCTCATTCTTTGGAAATCTGGTTGGTATTTAAGGAGCTATTGGACTAGCATCTTGTTCTTGTGTGGTATAATGGAATCAGGCTTCCAGATGCAAAATTTAATCTTTGGTGCATATAAATATTGAATTCAGGTGATACATATCCTCAGAGGCCACCATTCCTTCACTATCTAGCATTAGTAGCACTTTTGCTAAAAATTGGAGCCGGAAGCCAGCAAGACCCCCATTAAAGCTCACTTCTGTTATGAATTCAGATGATAGCCTTAAGTAAATCTCTCATCTCAATAAATCTCTGCTCCTCCTTCCCCACCAATAATAATATGATCTCTAGTGTGTTATATGCTGTGAAATAGTAAAAACTCCAGTAGCACCTTTAAGACGAACCAACTTTATTGTAGCATAAGCTTTCAAGAACCACAGCTCTCTTTGTCAGATGCAACTTTATTGTAGCATAAGCTTTTGAGAACCACAGCTCTCTTTGTCAGATGCATCTGATGAAGAGAGTTGTGGTTCTCAAAACTTATCCCTCATTAAAGTTGGTTAGTCTTAAAGGTGCTACTGGACTTTTTACTATTTTGCATCTGCAGACTAACATGGCTAACTCCTCTGGATATATTCTGTGAAGTCGCTTCCAACTTATGGCGACCCTATGAATTAATGACCTCCAAAATGTCCTATCATTAACAGCCTTGCTCAGATCTTGCAAACTGGAGGACGTGGCTTCCTTTATTGAGTCCAGCCATCTCATTTTGGGTCTTTTCTCTTTTCCTGCTACCTTCCACCTTTCCTAGCATGGTCTCTAGAAAGGCAGCATATACATTTTCTAAATAAAATAATAATACTGGCCAACCTTGGCAGTGGTGGAGACTAACAGAGGTGGTTTGCCATTGCCTGCCTCTGCAACCTTGGTCTTTGTTGGAAGTTTCCCATCAAATTATTAACCAAGGCCAACTCTGTTTGGCTTCTGAGACCTGATGAGATTGCGCTTGCTTGGGCTAGCCGGGTCAGGGCACTAGCCTACCTTACAGTGCTCTTAATAAGGATTAGGGCAATAAAGTAAGTGAAGTACCACAAAAGTGTGATATAAATGGTGAACCCTGCTGTTGCCTTTATTTTCTTATTTTCCTGACCCTTCCCCAAATGTTCAGGTAGGCTGCAATATCCAAAACAAACACAAGGTGTCACTCCCGCACACAGAAGCTAGCCTAGGGTCAGAAACCATTGAGTTTGAAGCAAAGAGTTATTATCCAAGCAGCTTTAGCCTGGGGTAACAACCTCCTGTTTGCCCAGACAACATATTCCAGGTGTGTTTCTGTTATATCCGCTTGGTGTCTACTGCTAGGATCCATTGTAGAATGGTGTGTTTTTGTTTGGAAGCTGTAAGTGCTACTGACCAGAGGTAAAAACCTTGCTTCTTTATTTTTTGCAAAATTATTTATCTTGGGATGAAAGAGCAGGGTAAGAATTGCCCCTGATCTTGCCGAGCATCGCTGACTTCTTTTCCGCTCGCCTTAGTCTCTGATTCACCCACACTATTTATCGCCTGCCCAAGTAGATCTGATAATGTATGTCCTTTCTGATAAATAGCAAAGAGTCCAGTAGCATCTTTAAGACTAACCAACTTTATTGTAGCATAAGCTTTCGAGAGCCACAGCTCTCTTCGTCAGATGCGTCACAGCTCTCTTCTTTCTGCTGCCACCCTTCCTCAAGGAAGGGCCCAGCCAAGCCAGGGCCCAGGTATGGAGTGTGCGCAGGGGGAGGTGGGGGGAAATAAGTTGCCAAGACCTGCTGTTCACATGGGTACCCTTTACCAGGCCCGTGTGATTTAGAAGCCCGTTACAATGACATGGTCTGTTTCCGAAATAAAATGGACTTTTTTCTTTTATGATTCATCAGACTGTATAGAAAAGAACTGCGGAGCAGTGGTGCTGTGTTTGTACCAGGCTCAGAAAAAAATTATGCTTGAGCCTTGAGCCAAGCTTCTCTGTATGGGGGTGGGGATTCACATTTACATCAGCCGTCCCTGTTGACCAGTGACGGTCCCTCATTTCTGGTCCTCGTCCCTAAGAAACAGCTGGCCCTATTTTGTCTCGCTTTTCACTCGTGTTACCATTTCGTTTGTGTGAGTTGCTAACATTTGTCACTTTTTGATGCTTAACTGTCTCCTTTAGAAGTTAGATCTCTATGGATGGATTTTGTTTCTAGCATGCATCCTATGTGAATCCATGTGAGTGGACGCTAAGGCCCCACGCAGAGCATGACTGCAAATGTCCCACCACACACCGCTGGTGCTGGTTAATGTTTGCAGCTGTTGATAGAGTCTTGTAAAGCACTTAGGCTTTTTTTTTTCCAGGATATCTTTAACTGAAAAAGCAAACATCTCTTGGGCTTTTAAGACAATAGAGGACAGGGCACTGCAGTGTGAAGGCATACAGCAAATGAGTTTCAGCAGTGGAGGAAAAAGGTGATGTTTGGTAGAGGTGTGCCGCAAGTAGTTACCTACTTTTTTAGAAGTAGCTCAGAGAGATGCCTTGATAGGGACTATACACTATGCTATTGGGTACTGTCTGCTGATGTAGACATGCACCTACTAGGAAGTTTCCACATTGCTAAACATGCCATGTAAATTAGTTATGCTTTGTTTCAGAAAGATTTCATCTCGATGCTCGTCTTTATGCTTGTTTTTCCAGATCTTCTGCTACCATAGCCTAATGTATCTCTTTCTGTGATTGTCCAGACTGCTGTTCATTATTGTACTTCACTCATTGAACATTTAGCTGTTCGATTATATTGTATTTTTGCTCGCACTGTGTAATCCACCTTGGATCTCAGTGAGAAAGGTGGACTATAAATACACCACCACCACCACCATCATCATCATCTGTGAAATTTTGTAGTATATATGCTGCCTGACAATGGCCCCTTCCCTCACAATGAAACCAAGACCTTCACAAAGGCTGGCCTTTCTTTATTTCATTTAAGTATTTTTACCCTGCTTTTCTTTCCCGGGGGGGGTGGTGGTGGGGTCAAAGCCTTGCTCCCCCCCTGCACTGTACCATGCCAGTATTCCACGCTCAAGTTGATGTAGAACGGGTTCTCTGCAAAGCTAGAGAGCTTGAACAAGTCCAGCAGGCCTGGCCCCCACTAGCCAGAAGGCCAGGGATATAAATTTAAACAGAGGGAAGGGGGGGGGGGAGTTAGTAAGCACAAGCTGTCCCCGGGCAAGCAAAAATCCTGGCTGCTCCCTCCCTCCCTTTCAGCTCCAGGAATGTCTCTGTTGTTCTAAACTTAGCTCAGTGGAGGCCAGCCAGCTGGAAGAGGTGGGAATGGTGGCAGTCCTTCGGGCAGCCGGGCTGTGGCCCCAGTTGAAGCAGAAGGGTCTCTTTGCTGAGGCTCCCATGCATTCCAGGAAGGGCCAATCCACCATGGGCTCAGCCTCCAGGAAGCCAGTCCCATCTCCCTCGGCACGTGGCATTCATTTTCATTTTTTAAATCTATTTGTTTCATTTATGTCTTGCCTTTTTCCCAGTGGGGCCCATCTGACAGTGCCCTCCATTTTATCACAACGACAACCCTGTGAGGTAGGTCAGGCGGAGAATGTACGACTGGCCCAAGTTCACCCAGCAAGCTGCCATGGCAGAGTGGGGATTCGAACCCGGGTCGCTCAGACTCTAGGATAAAAATGGAGGAGAGGGAATTGGTGAATCGCTTAAGGAAGTAAATAAATAAATCCCTACCAGTCCATTTAAGAGGCTTGGCTGGAGAGGCTGCCCTGTTCTTCCCCTTTGAAGGAGCTGGAGTTTTCGGGCCTTAATGAATCCTTTGTTACTGACTAGCCGCTTTGCAACTGGGAGCATTCACTAGTTTTCAGCATGAATTTGACGTAATCTCTTTTATTTAGAACAGGCACATTGAAGAGTACTTGCATACGGATTAGATACTGTTTAGTTTTAAGACTGCTGTCTTCAACCTTACTTATTTTGGAAGTCAGTCCCAGGGAAATCAATGGGACTTGTTTCTCGGGGGGGGGGGGGGAACAGGGCTGGGCTGCAAGATTGGCACAGAGCCCACGTTTCCCTCACCCTTTCAGTGCTGCTTATGGGCCAGGACAGGATCCAGGTCTGCATTCGTGGCTCTAGGTGCAGGACCAGGAGGTGCCAATGGACACAGAGCGTCCTTAGTTGTGTGCCACATGTTTTGTGCTGCAGCTAGAGGGTTTTAGCAGAACCTGGGGCGTTGTAGGGTGAACAGCTGGCGGCAGCCAGATCGGCTTCAAGTTCTGGCTTGGGGCAGGAAGGAGTTAAATAGGAGGCCGGTCCCCTCACTCCCTCCTGGCCTCTAGCTCCATTCCTGGGACCTTTACATGGGCATTCAGTTGTCTGTGCCTGCCTGCGGCTGTCTGGCCCCTGGCACACAGATGCCTCCCTGGCTGGGGAGAGACAAGCAGGCGGGCGAGGCCTGGGCGCGGTTTGCAAGGGGGCCCTGGGGTGAGTTCGTGGAAAGCAGAGCCCCCGAGTAAAGGCGGAGCGAGCCGGCAAGGGAGGAGCTGGGGCTGCCCGGGGTAGAATTGGGACCTCCAAATAATTGTTTTTTGCAGGTCCAAGAAAGGCTGCTGCTGGCTGAGCCCCAGTGTGGTTATTTTTGTGGGGGGAGGAGAAGAAGTTGGGGTGTGTGTCTGCGTTCAGGGGACGAGCATGGGTGTGTTGGTGGAGCACTAGCAAGAAAGAGGCGTGCGCCAAGGAGCGAAGGTGTGAGCGCTCGGAAGGGGGAAGAGGCCAGGTGAGGAACGGTAAAAGTGGTTTGCGCGCGTGTGACAGAAAGAGCGTGGCAAAGAGCGCAGGCTGCGGGGTGAGGGAGGGGAGAGTTTTCAGGGGTTAGATGCAGGGTGGCGAGGCGTGTGTGTGAGAGAGAGGGAGAGAGGTGTGAGGGCTGCGTGTGGAGCAAGCGGCTTCACCTTTTGCAAACGTCCCAGAACACTGCAGGCCCACCTGGAACACACCTGGGGACTTGCGCCTGTGCATCCAGGCATACCCAGCATCCGGCTCCACCCTCCACGGCACTCTGGAGCAGCTGGTGGTCTCGAAGAAGCCGGGTTGACAACCCAGGAAGGAGATGACTGCGCCCCCCATGGGGCCAGGGGGGTCCGTCCTGGCCTAGGCCCCAACGCCTCTAGCCAGCCATCACTGGATGCGGCTGGGGGCGCAGCAGCCGCTGGGGTGGCCCTCGACCCCCCTCTGCTACCCACCATGGCAGCCGAGGTGCGACTGAAGAAGTTAGAGGAGCTGGCTTTGGACCGGAGTGTCGTCGGCCTGGAGACGTTGGTGGATCTCCTCCTCTGCGTGCACCACGAACTGAGCACTTCCCCTCTGGCCCAAGAGAAATACATCATGGAGTTCTTGCAATGGGGTGAGTCTGTGGGGCGCTTGAGATTAGGGGTGGATAAGCCCCCTAACTTACTAGGCAGGTTCCCTGTGGGGAAGCAAGCCGAGCTGAACCTTGGCAGTACCGCAGGGCTGCCCAGCTCAGATGTGGGCACTGGCCGAGTTGCCTCTGTTGTGGGCAGTGCGGCTCGGCTCAGAATGCTCCTGCGCCATTTCGGCATCCCGTTCCCCCTTTTCTTCTCCCTGTTTATCTAGTCAATTCTGTAAGAAGAGTGGTCTGTAGAATCATATAGACTAGTAAATTTTGTTACGGACTAGGAGCTTTTATAGGCCTAGTTGGAAGCAAGTGTTTTAGGTTACGCTATGAAATTCAAGCTTCTTTGGATCTCTTTTTGAGTCCTTGCTTCCAAAATCCTGATAATGTATATAGCGTTTCTGGAGCGCTCAGACCAATTCACATACATGATTTCTGTAATCTTCACAGCAGTCCTGTAAGGTAGACCATAGCGCTCTTTCTTCTTTATCTTAGCAAGCCCTTTGCTGGAATCTGAATGAACCTCTTCCGTTTGGGTCTTGCCCCCCTTTCCAGTGGACCCTGCTTTAATTCACTTGCATTTTCCATTTGGGGTTTTAAAGATTTGGTTTTTAAGATACGGTATCGTAAAAATGTATTCAATCAGTCCTGAAAGTGTGTGTTCAATTTTAGTTAAATGACTGGAGAAGGCTAATTTTTTAGTCAGTTATTTGCTTTAAACTGACTAATTATAAAACCAACAAGTATAATGCTGTCTCAGTATCTGCTGTTGTTTTGGAAGATTATTATTTCCTGAAGGTTACCTTTTGGCCAGGCCCAGAAAGGAAGAGCAGACCCCACCTTCTTTGGGAAATTACCTTAACATTAATTTACTAGGTATGTGTTGTCTGAATGCTGCTTGAAAGAGAGGAATTACCATTGACAATCTAAGTGAAATGCTTAGTTCTGGGTGATTTAAAAATGCACTGTGAACACTTCTGTGTGAACATCCTCCTGCGCACGGGGAGATTTACTTCCAAATAAGCATGGCTATTACACTGTGCATCTGGGTTTCCTAAACCTGCGTTACAAAATGGCACATCTCTTTATAAGCTTTGTTGTTGTTTTGCAGCCCTGCCCAGTTTCCAAACTTGACAGGCCTTCAACTTTCAAGGCTGCTCTTTCCTTCCTACAGATAGGGTTGCCAGCTCAGAGTTGGGAAATACCTGGAGATACGGGGGAAGGGGGAAGAAGCCAGGGAAGGGCGAGGTTTGGCAAGGGCTTGGAGCTTAATGGGGTATAATGCCATACAGTCCACCCTCTGAAGCAGCCCTTTTCTCCATGGGAGCTGATCTTTGTGGCCTGGAGATCAGTTGTGATTCTGGGAGATCTCCAGTCCTCACCTGGAGATTGGCAACCTCTCCTACCGACAGCACCCAAGCCTTATTTTTCTGGGCCTAAAACAAGGTAGTAGAATTCCTGCACACACACACCCCCCACATGCCAGTCTTTACAATACATATATTCCCATGATTTATGAAACAAAATTTATTTCTGAAATGTCATAAATAGAACAGACAATAGGCTTGCAGCCCAGGCCTTCCCCCTCTACCACGTGCTTTGGCTTTGCTTCTGTTCCTCACTTCTGATGCCCCCCCCCTTCTCCTTTCCAGCCCAAAATGACTGGGCTTGGAGCTGACAAAAATTTATGCTCCCATTGGGGTCATCCTCTACTCTTTGAGGAATCTCTGATATGCAAAACTCTTTCCCCTCCTCTCTTATATACACAGATCCTTGGAAAGGGGAGGGGGAGAGGAGAATTTGACCAGCGTTTTACTGTGTGATCACCTGGAGGCGATTCTTTCTCACCCCAGGCGATTATCAATTTAAAAGCCTGCATTGGGGGTGAGGAGCTACCCCAAGTTTGGTCAAGAAGTTCCCCAGGAAATGACCCAATTCTCAGCCCTGCAAAAGTTTAAAGGCATTCTGGGACTGTAACCCTCTGCATTGGAATCATTCTGTACAATCATGCTGGAAAGGGGTAGGAGACCTCCCTCCTCCTCAGTTTGTGTAGGAAACACATGAGTGTTTGTGTGTGTGTGTGTGTGTGTATGCATATACACACACGCAAGGCTGGTGTGATTGAGGAGGGTTAATAGTGACTAGACCATGTGCAAAGAGATAATTTTGTGGCCTCAGTTTATAAGGATATTGATACTTTAATTTCCAAATCCAGTTGAATAGCCTTGAAGTTTCAATAGTGAGACTTAGAAGTCTGATCATGATTATTTGCAGCTCCCCGTATCCCTTTGACAAAAGTAAAAAAATATTATTTTGGTGACCGCTTCTTCCTGTGGCAGGAGGCACGACCTGTCGAGGTGTATTGTCTCCGCTGACAACATCAGTTATGTGGGGATGATTACCCTTTGCTTTACTTTAACCTTGGCCCCCTTGCTGCGTGGGATGAAGGCAGAGAAAAAGGAAGAGCTGCTATCAGTAAAAACAAATCCAAACATTTATTCTGGGATGAATGCCCGAGTGAATCTTTGCAGTTCCAGAAGGGTAGCCATGTTAGTCTATTGTAGCAAAATTAAAACAGAAGTCCAATGGCGTGTTAAATACTTTTAGTCTTTAAGGTGCCATGGGACCTCTGTTTTGTTCTGGGTTTTCGCAGCTAGTGCCTCTCACAAGATCTTCAGTCCAGCAGCCGCAGCTCAACCGATGAGGTTTCCTGGTGTCGACAACGGTCCGTACAGCTCGGTAGACATTTGTTTCCCAGAGTTGGCTGATACTTGAGTGAGCCATTGGAGCATCTTGAACAGCTCTGAATAATGCAACATTTTTGCTTTGAAGCAGCTGGGGAGAATTTTTGCCGGAGGATGTCATTTTTATTTTTTTTTAAAGTCAGAAGAGAGACCAAATAGAAATAGTCTTGGTTTAGTATAGATCTCTGTTATGTAAATCCTACATGTTGTGTCCTTCAGATTTAATTCTGGAATAAGGGAGGGTCCTTGTGAATGGGTAGAAGATGGGGAATGTCTGTGATCCAGCAGGAGGTAACCAACCCTTGCCCCGTCCCTCGGCTTGTTAGCACATCTGTATTTAAGACCTGAAAGTGTAACAGCTATCCAGCACGTCATTTAGGAAGTGTGAGGGTTCAAGAATGCCTAGAAATCAAGTTGTCTCATCTGGATGCTGTCTTCCTCGGCCCCAGAAGGGTGTGTGTCCGTAATGACTGATGCATGACAGAGAAAGAGGAGGGGTCATTCTGCATGTGCTCTGAAGTTCTCTGTTCTGGGGCTGAGCCCTGGCATTGAAGCTGAGCCTGGAGACTGGAGGGTTGTGCAGGCCTCGCTGAGTGTCTTTTGGGTGGGGCGCTGTGATATAGGATGTTCGCAGCACTGGAATGCTGGCGAAAGATTTTTTCAAAGCTCATACTTTTTGTAAAGGGAGTCTGTCTGGCGGAGACCGTAAATCCACTTTGCAAAGTTGAACAGTATGATGTCTTTTAAATAGTTCCTCTAGTAAGCTCTCTGGAGCAGCGCATGAAAGAGCGAGAAAGAGAAAACGAGCCCATGTCGATTGTTCTGGTAGGTTCCCCTCCACTGCTGCCACCACAACAAAGCACACACGTAGGATCCCACCCCTTGACAGAACATACTGCCTTTTGTGGACACGGTGGCACAACCCCCTACAGCCCCTTCCCAGGGAGATCCAGCTCTGTGTGTGTGTGTGTGTGTGTGTGTTACCAGACTTATGTGATGCATTGCTTGGTTGCGGGAACTTTGCAAAATGCCATAAAAGGCTGTCTGCTTTGGACACAACGTGCCCGTTCTCCCCCATCTCCTCTCCCCCCCCCATGCTATTTATTGGGGGCTCCATTCCAGGCTGAACATACTGGTCTGCAGCTACAGCTCAGAAGACTGGGGTCTCCTGTTCGGCAGAATAAACTGACCCGCCTCTGGCAACAGTTATTTGGATACCTGTTGATGGCCAGCAAAACTCAATTGTTTGGTTTCTTGCAATTATTCTGTATTTCTGTCTTGGGTACTGACACAGCTTGGGTCATCTGACACAGAGGTGGTTGGAGTTGAATCTGGGTTCGAGTCTTAGCTTTGCCATGGTGTTAATGTACCTTGGCTGGTTCCACTCCCTAAGCAAGGCTTCAGTGCCTCTCGTAGCTCCCCGACAAGCAGAATTTCAACAGATAAAACCTTTCCCCTGATTGCATCTTCCTGCCTAGAAAATGTTTAATCTGTTGAATTTCTGCCTATCTTGGCTATGGGTTGTCTGTTAGGTGGGAGGGACTGATGGGCCAATGCCAGCAAGGAAAAACCACTCTGTGCAAGTTCAGCTATGGAAGAAGGCATTGAAAACAAGTTCTGGGGCTAGCACAGTTTCAAATTAAGGGTACAAGAGAAACACAAATGTTGCATTGGTCTAGTAGAAAGTAGTGCGAGGAATAGCCCAGTGCACAATTTTTAAATGAAAAAAGTTATTCCTGTCCTGTCCTCCAGATGCCTTTATCTTTAACTTCTATTGTCTAAAATTCACTAGGAATGAAAGGCACTCTGCACATGCTCTGAAGCACCCATACCTGTAGCAAAAATTCCAGGGCCTGAGACCTGGCGCTGAAAAGGCTTCTGGGACTGATTCCTTCCAGCCACACCAGTGCTGCTTCTGCAGCTTGTGAACCAAAAAGTTTCCATTTGCAGTGCAAGAATTCCACACCTCCTCCTTCCCCAAGAATAAGCACACAGTCTCTGAGGGCCTTGGCTGGAATCTGAGAATCGCAGCAGATCCCTATTCCCAACCCGTCCCGTGCCCGAAATAGGAACCCACCGAAAGGCAGCAAAGCAGTTGGTTTCGGCAGAATCTGGCGAGCGCCCCAGGCCAGCACGGAAAGGGGCCTCTCCGCAACCTCTTTGCTCCTAGTTCTACGGGTGGGGTGGTTTTATTATTTTTTTAAATAGTGGCCAAAAATATCCTTGTTTCTTGAGCAATTAGAGACACATGTGTTTTGCTTTCCACTGAAGGAGCCTGAAGCCTTTGCAGCCCTTTAGCTAACCAAGCCAGGGAAGCAAAAGCACGCCGATGCCCGAGGGCCACTGAGCCTGGCATCTGGGTTGTTTCTTGCTATGGTTTCCAGGCAGTCGTGAGCCCCGAAACCTGTCAATGATGAACTGCCTGAAGGAAAAGAAGTGTACACGAACGGAGAAGCCCTGAGGAAAACAGATTCCTTCTCCCAGCCGTGTGATCTCTTCCCCATCCTTCCCTCTTCCGTTCAGGTGCCAAGATTTTTTGCTTGTGGAGGACTTTCTAGGGGCCAAATGTTAATCTGAAGCTGAACGCTGGTTCTTTAGCTGAAGCGCCCGGATCAATCAATGAAAGCTTGAACTCCAGCATCGTTCCAAGGATGGTCCCTGCCCGGAGAGCGCTCAGGTCTAGACACGCACGCTTGTTGGCTGCCTAATCAAGCAGTGACTTCAGGGGGAGAAGGGGGCCATTCCAGGTCAAATGCCACAACCGCAAGTCAGCTCCGGTCTCCAGCTGAGGGTGTCGGGTAATTTAAGGTCCCACACACCTGTGCAAATTAGCCAGGTAGAGTCTTGCTGGCTCCTAAATTTTTTTGGGGGGGAGGGGAGTGCACCCAAATAAGCAAATCATCTCGGCTGAGCACCCCCCCCCCCGCACACTTAACTTCCTGCTATTTCACACCCACTTCTAGCTCTGCAGGCTAAAGGATTCGTTGCAGACGCCCAGATATGGTTAACTGCTGAATGGCACAGGGACAAGATGCCGACTGGCATCCCCTCCTGCCAAGGCAACCTTTCCCAGTGACGTCCGAGAACATCCTTTGAGAACAAGTGGCCTTTTACATCCTTCTGGGCTTGCTAAGGGCATCCACACTCCTTTGTGGCCGTGACCAGCTCTCGGGCTGAGCCGCTTAAGCAGCTGCTCAGCACATCACGATGAGGAAGGGATCGGCTTCCTTCCGGGCATAGGTGGTGGTGGAGGTGGGGGCATAGCCTTGTGCTACGGTGGTCGAAGCTAAGCTTGGCTGGTGCCAGAGGAAGGAGTCATTGGGTGTCCTTTCTTTGGTGGGGGAGGGGAAAGTGCCATCAAGTCGCAGCCAGTTTACGGTGACTCCGGAGGGTTTTCGAGGTGAGAGACAATCGGAGGTTTGCCATGACCTGCCCCTGTGTATGGGCTCCCTTAGTAGTCTCCCACCCACGTACGAACTGGGGCTGACCCTCTTTGGCTTCCGAAATCTGACAAAAGCAGGCTGGCCTGGGTCACCCAGTGAGAAAAGACCTTCTGGCTAGCGGAGGGGAGACCACGTCTAAATGAAATTAAGCCTTTGCAAAGTGCCTGCTGAAGAGGGCTGTGAGGGACAGTACACTGCGTGTTGCTTTCGGATTGACCTTGGTGGGTCTTGAATGAGCCTGGAAGCTGGGAGTGACGGGTTAAGGCCTGGTGGCATGGTAGGGCCATGTGCCAATCGCACGGCTGCTCAGGCAGGGCAAGGTGGCTCAACAGAGACCCTCTAGGTTCTGTCTATTTAACTTTACCCTGCCCCTTGCTGAGTTTGGGGTGGCGTGTATGCTCCTGTCCTCCTCCCACTTTATCTTCACAAAAACCCTGTGAGGAAGGTTAGGCCAAGAGAATGCGATTGGCCCAAGGTTACCCAGCAAGCTTGCATGGCAGGGAGGGGATTTGCACTTGGGTCCCAGACCCTAGTCCAACAGTGACATAGCTAGAGGATTGGAGAGCAAAACAGCCAGCAATGGCTCATTTGCGCCTGTCTTTTTATGGGCCGTTTTACATATTGCCCTTCTCCAGTGGAAGTTGCCATTCTCATCGTCTTGTTCAAAAGAGCACTAAGTCGGCAAGACTTGGCAACGCTGGCAGGTTGTCCTCAAGAGACACGGCTGGCTCTGGCAGATTTTCCATGAGGGATTTTTGTTGCTGCATTTTAAAAAAAATGTACTTGTATTAAGCAGAGACCCTGTTGTCTAGCTGTGCTGCCTTGGAAAAAAGGACCGGTCTGGTATTGCTCAGGATAGTAGAGTCTGGAAGCAGGCACGAGCGGCGTGTGAGCTGGAAAGATGGAGAGGTCTCTCCTGAGTCCATCTCCCTCTTGCTTGATTATCTTCACCTTGGGGCAAGTGAAGGATCCATTCCCATTTCCATATACTCTAATGTCCCTTTCCTGATTTTATTAACAGTGACGGACAACTGCCTTAGAGCGGAGCTGGCTAACTCAAAGCAAAGCACTTTGCAACACAGCTTCTCTACAAATGGAGTCTCGATAAATTGGCTGCAAGAGCAAAACGGAGCTTGTTGCAAAGCCTCAGCGCCTTTAGCAGAAGTTAGATAAACTTCACTAAAGCTGGGCTGAGGCATAGCAGAGCTGAGATCTTGCCAGCAGAACTCGCAAGATCTTTTCTTCTTTTACCAACAAACTAGAAGTAAGGCATGCCTGGATTAGACCGTCTGAACAGAGTAGAGTCCGAGTCATAAACGTGCTGTTCTACTTTTAACGCATAAAACATTTTTAACATTTCAGCATGCATTTAGGCAGATGAGAGTCACAATGCAGACGTTGTTGCGTTTGTCTAAAGGTAAGAGAGAGAAATCGGATACTGTTGGTCTGTCTGTAAAAGGTGTTTTAAAGGACTGATAATAAGGGAATCTTGCGGCCCAGTCCTAACCGTTTACTTGGAAGTAAGTCCCACTGAGGCCAAAGGGGTTTAGCCTTTTGATGGTGAAACAGATTAAACTGGAACAAGATCAGAGTTCCCAAGGGGGCAAAGCAGGGGAAGGGATCCTTAGTTGGCCCAGAGGAGAACAAGCAAGACTGCAGAGGATTAGTCCATTGCTATAATAGTTACATAATTTTTAAAAAATGGCACCAATTGTTTCCATGCTGTTAACAGTGCACTGAAAGAAAATATCCGTTATCCGTTTTGTACCTTCAAAAATACATCCGGTGGCTTGAAATGTGGAGACTTTGGATATCTGAGACTTTTTTTTCTCTGCACCCTTGGCAACTTTTCCTACTTTTCCTTGGCTATATTCCGTTTTGACGGTGTCAGTTGTCAGCCCTGGCTGCTAAGCATGAGTATTTTGCAGTTGCCTAGCAACCTCTGGGGTTTGGGCCTCGAGTCCTATTGGGTTGCTTAGAAGGTGGCTGGGAAAGGTTGCCTTCTGTTGCTAGGCAACCATGAAGTGCTTTGATCTACCATCTCTCCAGTTTTGGGTTGCCATCTTGGATGGTCCTACCGCCCGTGCTCCTTTGCCAGCGGTGTGACATACATGAGGCTGTCTTTGACTAGGAGATGGCAGTGGCGAAAGCTTGACAGTTTTCTGCACATCAGGCTAGAGGTGAAGGTGCAATCGCAGAGCCAGTTGAGAAGATGGATGGCAACCCCTTGGGGTGCAGAACCTATAAGACAGGACTGTGCCACTTATTAATTTCAATTAAAGCATTTGCATAACAGCGTTCCAAGCAGCATGTGACACATAGTTTAAAATAAACACCATGATAATTAAAATTAAATACAGCATAAGCGTTTATCAATTTAAACATGAGCAGCCATTTAAAAAGCAAGAAAGATAGTAGCCACCTTGCTTCTTTTAAACAACCAGTTTTTCACCTGGCTCAAAAAAAAAGAGAGTGCTGGGCAAATCTCGAGGGAGAGAATTTTATAGATGCTACACTGCATGGAGAAGGCCTCTTATTCCAGGTTACCACCCATTCTAGAAGGGTGGGGGGGAGCACTGGAGAAGGACCCCTCCAGAAGATCTTAAGTTCATACAGGAGGAGAAGGTCTTTCTGGACTATAAAGGGTCAAAACCAATGCTTTGAATTGACTCTGCAGCTGTTCTAACGCAGGGTAAGATGATGCCCGCCCCCTGCCCCTGTCAACACCCCGGTGGCTGCATTTTTGGCCCCGCTGAAGTTTCCAAGAGGTCTTCAACAGCAGCCCTGCGGAGAGTACAGTTGCAGTAGCTGAGGCTTGATGCAGTTGTAACCTGGATAACTGTAGGCAGATTGCGTCTTTCCAGGATAGGGTTGAGTCGACGCCCCAGCTGAAACGGGCAAAAGGCGTTTCGATCATGGAAGTCACTTCGATGTCCAAAGACAGTGTCAGATCTCAGAGCACCCCCAAGCTGCCAGTCTGGCTTTTTTCTCAACTACTCCACTGAGAATTGGCAATAATCCCCGACCGAAAGAATCTCCCAGCCCAGTCTCTCTGGCTTGTTTACTTGTGACCCGTCACTCCCACCATGGTCTGTCATAGTATAGTGCCACCCCCAGACATTCGATTAAACCTCCTATTTTTGCCAGGGATTTCCAAAACGGAGTGGTGTGTGTGTTGGTAGGCTCTGGTACACAGGTGGGGCGCCCCGTCCAGTTAGGTTGGCTTGTATACCTTTTAACGAGGAAATTTTAGTGGTGTCAAGACATAGAAAGTCAGATTCACACCCCAGGCAGATGCTGCTCATCTCATCTCTGCAGCATGACAGACTGCACCTGTTGAAATAGTCCCAAGTACGAAGGACATGGACTGCAGAGCAGGAGGGAAGCAGAGGGTCTCTGTTGCCTGCTAGAATGAAGCGAAGGCAGCCTTTGACGCAGGAACCGGCCCCCCTCGTCCTGCGCGGTCACCCAGCCTGTTGCGATCTCCCCAAACAAACCACGTTCCAACCTTCTTGGTCACATCCTCCGGCTATTTATAAATCGTTTCTCTCTCGTTCAACTGCCAAGCAGCCGATTGCATCTCACTTCCAGAGCTGCTTGGCTTTATCATTCTGTCACCATGTGTGGAAATAATTTAGATCATTCCCTGGGATAGCTTTGTTTTGAAAATCCCCCCCCCTCCCAACACCATATTGCAAATAAATGGCTGCCCTGGTGGTTGAGTCATTGGGCTGACGAGGCTTCTGAAGTCACCTGACCCGCTTACCAGCTGTGAATCACGTGATTTCTCCTTCCTCCCCCCCTTGTCCAAATGTTTATTTTAAGGTATATTTGCTCAGGCTTTGGGTAGGGAAGGCCTTCCCCAAGAAACCTCTGAGTCATGCTACCCCACGGAGTTGGCTTCGCTGTATAAGGGAAGCTATCAGCAGCTATTAACGTTGCGTTAAGGGAGCGTGGCCAATGCCTGTGGGGCAGAGGCTGCAGCAGGTGGGCCCCAGAACGCATTTCTGACCTCTTGCTCATATACCAAAGGACCATCAGAGTAATTCAAGCAGGGCATCGTCTGGCTGACGGGCAGCGTGCTCAAAGCATCCCAAATTGTCTGTCCTCTCAACTATGATACTATTTTATTATTGTGTCATGTATCTCCTCCCACACACACCATTTCCACTTCAAGAACTTTAGGGCAGCCCATATAAATAATTTTAGTATGTTAAAAAAAAATCATGGCAAATAGCTGCCAATGAACCTTTCCGGGTGGTGGAGAGTGCCCTCAGGTCGTAGCTGACTTATGGCAACCCCTGCTGGGGTTTTCATGGCAAGACACTAACAGAGGTGGTTTGCCGTTGCCTGCCTCTGCAACCCTGGTCTTCGCTGGAGGTCTCGCATCCAGTTACTAACCAAGACTGACCCTGCTTAGCTTCACCTGGGCTATCCAGGTCAGGGTGCACCTCTTCTACTCCATGAATTTTCTCTAGTCCTTTTTTAAAAAGCCATCACACATGGTACATCTGATGGCGGTGAGTTCCAGTGGCTAATTTTGCCTACTATGAGGAACCTGCTGCAAATTAGCCCCATGGGATGAGCCCGAAGTTCTAGAATTATGAGCAAGAAAAAAATTGTTTCCTCCTCACCTTTTCCAGCTTACCCTGAAAATTGGTTTGAATTTTTTAAAGTTCAGCGTCCTTTCTTTACCTCCCCATCCACTTTTCTTTTCCTTCAGCGGAACCAGTGACCTCTAGGCTGAAAGAGCTTCAGTTGCAACGAGAGGATTTTGAGATCCTGAAAGTAATCGGCAGAGGAGCTTTCAGCGAGGTGAGAGAGGACACAGCGCTGGCTTGATTGGCATCTCAACTGTCAAGTATCAGCACAAATGGACTGCCGGACGCTCTTCCATGAGGTCACTCACGATGCAGAGAAAATGTTGAAGTAGACTTATTATGCAGGCTTAGGGCAAAGATTCCACTTAGATGGTAGTAGCTGAGTGTGGAAGACTGGGCAGAAAAAATCCTACTAAATTGCGGAGCAAAATTCCCTTGACTTGACAGTGGATGTATTTTTGAGTGGCTGGTTTCTTTAAGAGCTTCATTTATAGTCCACCGTTCTTGTTGAGCCTCAAGGCGGATTACAGAATTAGAAAACAATGCAGTGAAGTCCAGTATAACACGTACAACAAACAGTACAATAAAACTGGGTTTAGAAAGCTCAAGAAACAATGAAATACAAACAGTTGAATACAACCAATAAACAATTCTGTTATACTGAACATGTTGGGCAGATGTATCCACACGGAAAACTGGTTGACAGCCAACGGTGGCAATTGTAGTTCTGTGAAGTGGCTAAAGATTGATAAAATAATTCACAGTGTCTTCCCCAAACCTACAATTCCAAGGATTCTTTGTATGGAGAGATACTGGCAGACCACAACAAAGGGATACAGCACTGATAATGCATTCATAATGTAGACATAGCCATTGTTATATATGAAGCTGGGAAGATAACCCCAACATTTGTATGCCCAAACTGAAAGTCCTCCTTGCCCCTGTTTTCTAGAGTCCAGTAGCACCTTTAAGACTAACTTTACTGTAGCATAAGCTTTCAAGAACAACAGCTCTCTTTGTCAGATGTCTCGTCACTTATGCTTCAATAAAGTTGGTTACTCTTAAAGGTGCTATTGGACTCTTTACTATTTTGCAACTACAGACTAACATGGCTAACTCCTCCGGATCTATGACCTGTTTTCTAGGAGATGCTGCCATTGTGCCCTATGGCCCCCACCTCAAATACTTGTTTCTCATATTGGCTATCAGTTGCCATTAATTTCAGCAAACTTGTAGAAAGTCAGGCAGGGTTTATCTTTAGAGCAGATCCTTTTATACCAGTGTTACATCATCAAGGCAGCTAAGCAGAGAAAGGCCTCTCTGCTCATCCTTTGCCCTGAAAACCCCACGAGGTGGAATTTCATAGCCATGCCACTCGATGGCAAAGTTTACCTGCAGTTTACCATCTCCAAAGAATCCTGGGAATTGTAGTTTGATGAGGGTGCATTTTTTGTAAACCAGTTTAAGTATCATGTCTTTCTTTCCGCTCCTTCCTAGGCATGTAGACCTGAAGACTGGGCTTTCTAGATAATGTGGTCCCTGTCCACCTATTACTTGATCTATGCTAATTCCTGTACTGGTCTAAGGCACACCTAGTGTTTTTTTTTAAAGAAAATTAATCCCCTTGGCATTTTTTATCCTTTGGACCAAAGTGGCAAACACGATCTGTTGTGATAGATCCAGATGGGTAGCCGTGTTAGTCTGTCTGTAGCAGTAAAAAAGAGCATGAGCCCAGTAGCACCTCTAAGACTAACAACATTTGTGGTAAGATACGAGCTTTTGTGAGTCATGGCACATTTCATACCCTACCATAAATTTTGTTAGTCTTATAGGTGCAAGACAAAGGCACACTAAGGACACGCCAAAAGACCGCTGCTGCAATCCAAAGCTTTATTCATAAATGCCGAGGGTCAAATCAAAAGGACAGGGGAGCGCCCACTCTCTCCGGCTGCTCCCGGCAGGAGATTGGCAACGGGTTTGCCTGGCTAAATTGTCCCGTTTCGCAAGGCTCACAGCTTCATCAAAAGCCACAAATAAATTCTTGGTGTAAAGCGTATTTCCTTTACTGCAAAATAACCTGCTGGACAAGAATCAAGTTTCTTCTTAGTTTTAGTTAAACAAAATTTCCTCTCTTTTGTTTAACTAAAACTTAGTGTGCCTTTGTCTTGGAGTTTGGGACCGTTCCCCCTGTCTTTTTGCCTAGTCTTATAGGTGCTACTGGACTCTTGCTCTCGATCTGTTGTGTTTGCAGTGGAAAATTCAGTTGGGTGATTTCTGCCCATCTACCCATGTTTTGTTTGTGTAGGTAGCCGTGGTGAAGATGAAGAGGACTTCTCAGGTGTATGCTATGAAAATAATGAACAAATGGGATATGCTGAAACGGGGCGAGGTAGGAGCGAAGACGGAATCGTGGCTATTCCGGTCCCTCTTGGAGGTTGGGAGCGGCACTGGGGCAACTGAGCTGCGGCGCACAATCACAGTATTGCGGGGGCCTGGCTTGGAGCCTGCCCTGTTTGGGGTGGCAAAATAGCATGAACTGGCCTGGGGGAGGTGGGTGATCTTCCTAAGCGAACCTTGGAAGGTCAACTCAGAAACCCTCCCAGCATCTAGGGGCGCCTGCTTAAGAAGGCAGCTCTCTCAAAAGAACCGTGCTAAGAGCCCTGTCGGATCAGACCAATAATCCCATCCAGGGCTTTTTTTCTGCGGGAACGCAGCGGAACGGAGTTCTGGCACCTCTCGTGTCCGGTGGCCCCGCCCCCTCTGATCTCCAGACAGAGATCAGTTCCCCTGGAGGAAATGGCCGTTTTGTAAGGGTGGGGGGGATGTGTTTCTTCCCTCTTGAGAGTCCCACCACTTCTTTTCCCAGAAAAAAAGCCCTGGTCCTATCTAATTTCTTCTCACAACAGCCTTGCAAGGGAGGTTGCCATCTTTCTCAGGGATCACTTTCTAGTCTGCCACTCCTGTTTCACCCTAATGATAATAAATTGCTAGGCACTTTAAAGAGTACAGAAAGCATTCCTGCCTGTCTGAAATTCTGATGTGGCTCCCGCCAGGTTTCCTGTTTCCGGGAAGAGCGGGACGTCTTGGTGAATGGAGACAAGCAATGGATCACACAGCTGCATTTTGCTTTTCAGGATGACAACTACCTGGTGAGTGTTGGGTGTGAGGCTTGTGTTAGAACTGAAGGGGCTGCTGTGCTGAGACAGCCCTAAAAATATCAGTCTAGCCCAGTGCTCTGTCTCTGACAGGGGGCAGCCAAAGATTCTGGGGAAGCTAGCAAGATGGCCAGCATTGAGGATTCAACCACAGGCCCTGTTTTCAGAGCTATTCCTGTGCTCTCAAACTTGTGAGGGAATTTACACTGGAGTGTATTTTTCTCCTCCTTCCTTGCCTAACTGTAACATTCTCCTCCCCTGATCCATACATCTGAGATTAAATGGAAGTTCTCCAAGTCAGAAAGAAAACACTTTTAGAAATAGTTCCCCAGTAATAGGCATGCCGTTGCATATCCTTGACATCTCCTGATCACAGATACACTACCTCTGAAGATGGAGGTTCCATTTCTAGCTTTCCCATTCAATAGCTATTGATAGGTTTATTCTCCATGGCTTTTAATGTTTCAAGTATAGTTGCCATATAGGAGTATGAGTAAGAATGAGGGGGAAATTGCATTGTGTGATTTGAGGATGAACTAAAAATACTTGAAGTTAGAGCGCACCAGTTTATTTTCTTATTTTAATAGGAAGGAGAAAGAGAGAATGGTGGGCAATTTGGGTAGGTTGTATAATTTATGTGGTGGTCTTTTAAGAAGGACATGTATTTTCAGTTGTCTAAAACCATAACCTACCCTGATTTCTTAGGTTCAAACAGAGATAAATTTAAGCAAAAACGTGGTTTGCTGTAGCAGCTGAGAATGTTTGTTTTGAGAAGTCTCCCGTTCAGATCCCACCCCTACTACAGCCTTGAGTATACTGCTGTTTTCTCAGCTTCCCCTCACACATCTGCAGTATTCTACTGGCCTAGCTTGTAAGGTTACTGTAAGGACTGGTAGGATAGATTACATGGCTTTTTATATACCTTAAAGTAGTAGCAACAATGATAATTTATAATAGTTATTTTATAAAAAATAATAATACCCTGGAGGAAATTTCTTTCCTGACTCCTGATGTGGCCATTGGTCAAACACCCTGAGTAAAGCTCCTCCGTCAGGTTTCTCTACAATAAACTATCAGGACCCAGAAATGTAAGCTGGTGTGGTGAGCAGCATTGTGTGTGAACAGCCATGGTGCTTCTGGGAAAAGAAGCCGCCTTGTAATGCGTGTTGCTTCCCGGCAGTATCTGGTGATGGACTACTATGTTGGGGGCGACCTCTTGACGCTGCTGAGCAAATTTGGGGACCGCATCCCTGTGGAGATGGCTCGATTCTACTTGGCTGAGATGGTGATGGCCATAGATTCCATACACCGCATGGGCTACGTGCACAGGTGAGCAGAGGGACGGGGCAGGGGAGTGGTGTGGCGCTGGCAGTGGAGCACGTAGGGCCAAGCTACAAGTGGCGAATGACACTCGCCCGGCAAGGGGACAGACTCACGTGTCTTCCTCCCTGTTCACTTGCCATTCACTTGTGCTCCATTTGATCAAGTGGAGTGCAAGTGAATGGCAAGTGAACAGGGAGGAAGACACGTGAGTCTGTTCACTTGCCGGGCGAGTGTCATCAGGGCCGGATCGAGGGGGGGCAGGGGGGGGTAGTCTGCCCCTGGCACCGCCAGGGAGGGGGCGCCGGGAGCAGCTGCCAGCTGCCGGAGCACGCAGGCGGCAGCATGGACAGCCTCGCAGCCCCCCCGCGCTGCCTTTCGCCTGCCCCACGGGACAGGGGGTGGCCGGCAGCCGCCGACGCCATTCTCCTGCCCTGCAGGAGAGAGGGCAGCCGGCCGCCCCCTGTCCCGTGGGGCAGGCGAAAGGCAGCGCCGGGGGCTGCTAGGCTGCCCGCACCATTTGCCTGCGGAGAAGCAAATGGCGCGGGTGGCTTCCCAGCCCCACACGCTGCCTCTGGCACCCCGCGTGACGACGTCACCAAAATGACGTAATCATGCTGGGTTGCCCCAGGTGCTGGCAACCCTAGATCCGGCCCTGAGTGTCATTCGTCACTTGTAGCTTGGCCAACAGTGTAATCCAGAGCAGTTTCACTCTTCTAAGCCCATTGACTTCAAGGGTCATTTCTCAGGGGCAGAGTATCTGCTTTGCATGCAGAAGGTCGCATGTTTGACCCCTGACATCTCAGGCAGAAAGGTGTAGGGGAAGATCCTTCCTCTGTCTGAGACCCTGGAGAGACCTGTTTGTTTTAAAAGCTAGTCCTCTATCTCAGGAATGCAATGAAAAGAGGGCCTCTGACCATGTGCAAAGCACCAGCTTCTTCCATCTCACTTCTAAGTAAACACAAGCCACTCATTCACTTTGAGGACTAGATTCCAGGCAGCACCTCATGTTACCACCAGTATATTGCCCCCCACCAGTCACCTGTCCTTCCGTCCTTCCATTTTGCTCTCCTAATCTCTGACTCCGAAAGGGGCAGAACCTAAACCCAGCATCTGCGGCTGCAAAGTCTGCATCCAAGTCCTTTTCAAGCTCTCTCACTTTTTTGCCTGTCCCTGTATCTAAAATAGCATTTTGGAGTTTACTCTCAGCCTCTGGAATTTCAGTATTAATCTTCTTGAGAGCTAACCCTTTTGACTCCCTGGTTAACAGAACAGATAAGGGCGTGGAGCTGAGGTTCCCCCCAAGTCTCAGCTCCTTCAGTTCTAACGGGATCCAAGGATGGGGTGGGGTGTGAATCATCAACAAAGCTTTTTAAATTGGAGGAAGTTATGAAACGGGGGTGGGGGGAGAATGAAGAGGAAGAGAGAATTCCTCCATCTTCGTGGCTTGCCTTGCTCCATTTCTCCCCCCCCCCCACCTCCTAACTTCTGAGACCATGAGGCCTGGCTCAGCCTGCGTGCACACAACACGCTTTTCCAAGCCAAAACAGCCATAAACGTTGTCCTAGATTCATAATCGCCTAATTCATCTCAGGCTGAGCAAGACAAGCTGGGCTGCCCTCCAAGCCACATGAGCTTGGGAATGCAGAGGGGATCCGGGGCGGGGGGTGGGGGCTGCCCTGGAGGGAGAAAAAGAGATTTGGGGAGGGGCTATGAGATGGAAGGAGTGGGGGATAAGCCAGGGCCCAGAACAAAACTGAGGTCAAGAGCAGCTGTTTTCAGACTTCGCCTCTTCAGGAAACTTTTTCCCCTTGGACTAATCTGCCGTGGAATCGGTGTGCGCTGCAGAAATCATGCTTGTAGGGGTGTGGGACTCAGCCTTGCTTCCCAAAAACCATGAACGTGCTCTGGGATGCAGTCAGCTCTCCTGTGACTGCACACGGCAGACGGTCTGCCATGGCAGATAGCCGACCTTTCCAGGAAGCCCATCTGCCCTTACCCATCTTCTCATCAAAGTAATCCAGTAATCTTCTGGGGAACTCTGGGAGCTAGTCTGGAAAATTGCAGATCGAGAGCTTTGCCCCCCTAAGGGTTAATTAATATTCTGCGCCCAGGATAATATTAGGGAGAAAAACATTATTCCTGATAAATGATGCAGTTCTTCTTCCTTTGCATTAAAAAAAAATGGGTTTTTTGGCTAGCCATGAGGAAGAGCAAATAATCGTGCCCCGAAGCCCCCTTCTCCTGATATATAACCACAAGGAATCTTCCTTTACCCCCCTCTCTAGCTTCTGAGACTTCAGCAGGTATTCTTCACACATTTTCAAAGGGCTTAGAAACATGCATTTAAAAAATAAAATCGGAGATTCTCAGGAAGCTGAATGCTGCCTCCAACACCCATTGCTGCCTCTTATCCCATTTTTATGCCCCCATTTCTATGAGAAGCTCAACGTGTTTCTTTCCTAATTTTATCCTCACAACAACCCTGTGAGGTAGGAGAGATTGAGAAAGAGGAACGGGCCCAGTAGGCTTCATGGCTGTGTAGAGTTGAACCTGGTGCTCCTCGGTTCTAATCCAACACTCTCACCACTCCACTGCATCGGCTGTCAATATTGCATATTTTTCCCTCTATTCCCCGAGAATCAATACAAAAGCTGGGAACGCTGTCTGCTCACTGGCTGGGCAGAGCATGTCTCACTTGCAGTTTGACGTGCTCCATCCCTTCCAGGAAGTGTAAGATAAATTCTAGTATGCCACCCTGAATTCCTTAAATGTGTGAAACGCATGTGAATATATCCAAAGAATGATGTCCAGCGACAAACGTCTGGAGCCCTGGCCGGATTTTACCCGGTCTTCCTTCCAGTGTCATTTCCCCCACCCAGGATCTTGGTACGGTGTCCCTTCCCCTCGTTCTCTGCATTACCTCTGGGCGAACGATTGTACCATTGATGAGCAGTCCTTTGGAATGAGAGAACAAAGCAGCAGGCCTTCCTGTGAGCTTGGGCCCTGCTCTGTGGTTAGATGCAGAACCAGTGAAGGAATTGCCTCTGAGCACGTGTAGAGTTTGGCATCTTCACTAGCTGGTGGGACAGGAGGCTTCAGTTCCGACATGTCTCGGCAGTTCAGCCAGCAGTTCTCCAACTTGCCTTGCCGCTCTCCCTTCCCCCACAGAGACATTAAACCGGACAACATCCTACTTGACCGATGCGGACACATCCGCCTGGCAGACTTCGGCTCCTGTCTCAAACTCCGCGAAGATGGAACGGTAAGTCTTCAGTGGGCTGTGAGCAGGGTCACAGGTCATGAATTTTTTTTCCTGCATGAAGGCTGAACCTTGCATCTTGGGGGGTGGGGTGGGGGGTGGAGAGTGCCCTCAAGTCATAGCTGACTTATGGCGACCCCTGGTGGGGTTTTCATGGCAAGAGACTAACAGAGGTGGTTTTCCATTGCCTGCCTCTGCAACCCTGGTCTTTGTTGGAGGTCAATAATAAAAAAGGGGAGAGTTCTGAGTATGAGCAGTGATCTTTCTCCTCCCGTTAACAACTGAGTAGCCACAGCCCACTGTGATACACACCTCTGATTAAGAACGGAGGCATCCAATGCCCGTCGGATGGCATCCTTGCCTCGCAACATTCTCTCCCTGGAGTGTGGTGTTCCGCTACCCTAGTGGCTACATGGTGTTGTTTTTTGGTGGGTTTCCTCGCCCTTTCGTCACCAGCATTTCATTGGCTTCCACTGGTGGACAATGCCACATCCCAGGGTCAGTGAAACCACAGAGGAGAGAACGCAGGGGCGGCGTTTTGAGCAGCAATCCCGCATCTGCTGTACTTTGCAACTTGGCTCTGAAGTTCACAGCTGAGTGGAAATTTAAATCTGGGTTTCTTACGGCCAAGCCCAATACTGGCCGTTCTCGCTCTAACAAAAAAATTGGTTATTTTGAAGTGGGCGCTTCGATAACAGGAATTTGCTGTTTGTTTCCCTTTTGTGTGGCGGCAGGTTTGCTCGACCATAGCCGTGGGTACCCCGGATTACCTCTCCCCTGAGATCTTGCAGGCGGTTGAAGATGGAGCTCATTCCTACGGCACAGAATGTGACTGGTGGTCCCTGGGGGTGTTTGCCTACGAAATGTTCTTCGGTCACACGCCTTTCTTTGCTGACTCGGTTGTGGAAACTTACGGCAAGATCATCCATTTCAAAGTAGGTGATAGTGGTTTTCAGATGGCGTTTCAAGGTCTCTGTAAACAACAGTGCCTTGAATCACATTGATTCTGGTATTTCTCAGTTCCTGGGATATCTAGTCCACTGTGTTCTGGGAGCCTGTTTCTCTTTTGTGCTCAAAAAGACACATGTATATTTTCTCAGATTGTCTCCCCGAACAATAGTCTGGCATTCTATAGTTCCTTTGTCCAACCTGCTAGAGCTCAGGCTAACTTGGGGCTTTGTTCTGTTGGTTTTAAGTTGTGATGTTTTTAATTACGGTTCATAAAGTCGCCGTAACTCACAAGAAAAGGCAGGTTATAAATATTTTAATAAATAAATAGGGAAGGGACTCTGCCCTCAGGGGTTGTTCCCTTGTGTATACCAGAGTTAGCATGGTCTGTAGCAGAGAATCCCAGTGTGTCCTTCCTAGAATGTTTCCGACGTACTAGATTTCTACTCATAGGGAAATGTATCATGTGAGCCCCCACCCATAGTTGCAGACCACATAGTTTTTAGCCCCTCAGTAAGAACTGAGCCCAAATGGCACTATGAATACACAACACACAAGTAATCTAACACGTCTCTGTTGTCTGTCTAATTTGCCACAGCTGATGGGGCCAACATCTGTTCGCTTCACTGCGTTTAATTTTTATTTTCAAGGAGCATTTCCAGTTTCCACTGTCTGTACCGGATGTCCCACAGGAAGCCCAGGCTTTAATCGAAGGGCTGATCTGTCCTCGAGAGGCGCGGCTGGGGCGGAACGGGATACGGGACTTCCACGAACACCCTTTTTTTGCTGGCGTGGACTGGGAAAGCCTGCGGGGCTGCATGCCCCCCTTTGTGCCTGAATTTGCCAATGCCACGGACACGTGCAACTTTGACGTGGTGGACGATTGTCTCACTGATATGGTGAGCGGGGGAGGGGTACGTGACCTTTTCTTTTCCCCTCTTTTTACCCCGTAACTTATCTGATGTCTATTCGTTCACAGGCACAGAAACGTACACAGCAATGGTTTTCAAACCTTTTGTCTCAAGAAACCCTTGGGGAGGATTGGATGTCTAGACTAGGACTGGGGACAGCAGGGTTCAAATCCTTGCTCAGGCTTAAAGCTCAGTGGGTGCCCTTAGATCGGTTGCTTTCCTTCACCCTTATCTATCTCTCCGTATTGCTGGGAGGAGAAAATGAAGGGAGAATGGCAAACAAATAGAAGGACCAGTACACTGCAGAGAACTTGGGGGTACGTTCCAGGAGCACAATTTCTGTTCATGTACGGGCTCAAACTGAGCAGGTATGTTAGACTGGCTCAAGAAGATCAGCGGGGAACGGTCTCTCTTTGAAGCTCCTCTGCCATTACTAATCTTCTCACTGTGCCCAATAAGCTTCCAAGGTGTTTGAAAAGGGTAACGTAGTTTGAAAAGAATAACTTCACACACAACCTGTGCTTCCAGTTTGGCACGGGGCTGGAACTTTCTGACCCAGACTTTCCTCCCCATAGTCTTAGAGCCAAGCTACAAGCGATGAATTACACTTGCCTGGCAAGTGAACAGACTCACGTGTATTCCTCCCTGTTGACTTGCCATTCACTTGATCAAGTGGAGTGCAAGTGAATGGCAAGTGAGCAGGGAGGAATACATGTGAGTCTGTTCACTTGCTGGGCAAGTGTAATTCATCACTTGTAGCTTGGCTCTGAGTTAGTATAATGGTATGCCATTACGGTTCAGAAGAACTAGAGGCTTGATTGGACAGGGAAGTCCTGGGAGGCAAAACCCCAGGAGAAAAAAAGCAGAATTTCCTTTACTGTGCTGAAAGGTTGCGGAGGCATTGCTGCGTTCTGGCTAACAGCGGCCCTGATGGTGGAGCGGCGAGGGGGGTGGGGGTGGCCACAGCCTGTGGACCTGGAGGCTGGGTTGCCGCCTTTGTTCTTCTAACAGGGCACCTGTGCCTCTAATAGCTCCATGACAGGCAGAAGTTCAACAGTTGTAGTTTTCCCCAGCCAAGCACAATGAGGCAGAGAGACTGGGGGCTGCTTTGTCTTAAGGGCACAGGACCCCTACTAGGGTGAAACACCGGCAACTGTACTAAAAGATGGTGTTATGTCCTGCCTCTTCCTTTTCTGGGTAGAATCAGTCCCCCCATTCTGTGTGCTTGTATCCCCATTTTGTAGGAAACCCTGTCGGATGTGATGGAGAGCTCTCCGCTCGGGGTGCACCTGCCCTTCGTGGGATATTCCTACACCTACACAGCAGTGAAGTAAGAAGCCCTTCAGGTGCCGTAAATAAATCATGGCATGTGGCTCCAACTTGTATTTGCCCTTTTGCTTAAGGACATAAGGAGGTGAATCAGACAAAGGTCTTCCTAGCTCAGCATTCGTGACAAGAATCATACCTGCCACACCAGCAGCTCAGGGGTCCATTAGGAATTGGCCAGCAGTCCACTAGTGGGACCACAGTTTACCCGCAGTCCACCCCTGCCATCCAGGCCAGAAGCTGCAGGCTGAATGTTTCCCTTCCTCCAGTGACGGGGTCTGTGAGACTCTCCCTCTTTCTCAGACAGAATGAGCCAGGGGAGAGGAGCTGTGGCGACATCAGCATGGAGATTGACTGCACCAGGACGACCCCGTCGGGGGGGCAGACCCCCAAACACCCCCCGGAGCATCTGGTAGGTGGGGAAGTTGCAGGGATGGGCACCAGGAGGCCCCCTCTGGCAAAGGATGCCAGTCCTTTCTGCACTCTCTGGCATTTGATCATGCGGGCGCCCTTTCTCTTCCCTGCCAGGAGTGCAAACTGCCAGATGGGCAGAAGCTGGATCTCGCCACCTTTCTGGAGCTGCAGGCGGCGCTTGAGGAAGAGCTGAGGAGCCGGGAGAGGCTGTGTCAAGAGCTCAGCGTGGTCAAGGTGGCCAACCAGACCTTTGCCAGGTAAAGGGGAAGGGAAGGTCAAGAGAGCACTTGGGACCTTTCCCTCAGCCCTTTAGCAGCCTCCACCTCTGACGAATTGCAAAGGAGCAAGAAAGGGACTGTGTGCTTGACAGTCGCTGGTCTGGGAAGGATCAAAGGCGATTCCTTTTGGCTGTCAGCAGTCAATCCAGACATGCCAGCATCTTACAAAGCTGCAATCGGGTGCCTTTGCCTGCAGTTAGCCCCAGGAGGACTGAAGCAAGGGAGCCGAGTGGCACACGCCCAGGAAAGCCACCTGCGCACAGAACCCCGGGGCCATTGACCGAGTTTACTGGATCAATTACATTTTGAGTAACTGCACATTACCAAACTTGCAATGCTCTGGATGCCTTCTAGATACATGAAGGAAGGGCAGGATAATTTGCAATTTATTAAACATATGTCCCTGGAAGGAAAAGGCATCTTTAACGTTTTTCATTCATTTAACACGTCAGAAAGAATCAAAACGGCCTCCAGAAACGAACAAACATGCCCTTAACTTGCAGCCTTACCATTTAAAATTGGGCTCTGCCAACTAATCGACTGAAGCTGTCAATTCAATCACTTTAGTTTGCAGCAGTGCAGGGATTAAGACTGTTTTACCTGGGTGGAGGGAGGCTGATTCCCAGTCCTCGGTTTAACGGTGAGTTCAGTAAAACCCAGCTCCCGGTCTCCCCAGATGTCCTTTTCCAAGAAGGCTTCTACAATTTGGAGTACAGATTTAGGCCCACAGGTGGACTCCAAGACACAGCTGTTTCACTGTAACCTTGAGAGAGTCAAAGTGTGTGTGTGGGGGGGGCGCTCCTCTTTCCCCCTTTCCTGGCCAAGACTGATAATCTGGTCTGCTCCCGCTTAGCCAACTAAAGGAAGCTGAGAGCCGAAACTTGGAACTGGAAGCGCAGATCAAACGTTTGGAGGAGCAGATAGAAGGGATGAAAACAGCAACAGAGGAAGGCAAGTGTCTCCTGTGCCCTCAACATGCTCTTTTCTTCTTCCCTCCCTTTTTGCATCCATTCTCCGCCTCCCCAGTTTGGAAGACAGTTTGTTGCTTCCTGGGCAAATGTTCTCTGGAGGGCTGACAGGGCAGGAAAGGTTCAAGTCAAAAGACACGTCCAGGTTTTTATTGAGTTGGGTCCAGGAACTAGAGTTCTTCATGGCCAACAGGTTCCTTGCAGCCAGCCAGAAGATGCAAGGAATGGCTTTTTTTAGAAGGGGGAAACAACTCCCTCCCCAGTGTTGTTTCTGCACAGGCAAACAGCTGGGGGGGGGGGGAACACAGGAGCCCTTCTGCGGTGGCATTCTGAGCCCATTTGAGCTCTCCTCTCGTTTTAAAAAGGCACTCCCTGCAGCTGCTGTGTGGCTACGGGGAACCTGGACCCAACTTATTAAAAACCCAAACATGCAGTTGGAGAAAAGAGCAAGAGTCCAGTAGGACCTATAAGACTAACAAAATTTGTGGTAGTCTTATATCTGAAGTGAGCTGTGACTCACAAAAGCTCATACCGTACCACAGATTTTGTTAGTCTTACAGGTGCCACTGGACTCTTGCTCTTTTCTACTGCTACAGACTAACATGGCTACCCATCTTGATCTATGCAGTTGGAGAAGCCTGATTGGAGCATGTGAAGGAGGGTGTGGCCCACTCCTTTGCCTGTCATTCCTGGTGATCCGGTGACCGCCCTTCTTCCTGTCCATCAGCTGCAGCAGCTTAGCTAGATAAATTTATTTAGGACATTTTAATGCCACCTCTCCGGAGTCCCACTCACAAATAAGCACCATAAAACCATCACAAGTTACCAGTATAAAACACCTTGTTATAGTTATGTAAGGAGAGGATGTATTTAGCTAGTCCTGGTGAGCCACAACATTGTGTGGCAATGTGTAGGAGTTAGAAACTGCCTGGGAGGGGTTCTCCCTGCCGGAGCAGCATAGTATGTGGTGGTCGCAGTATGGCGCGGAGGTGTGCTTTCTTGCCTGATGCAACTGCTGTGTGATACGCCTCTAATTCCTGCATGCTTGGAGACTTGTGTCCTCTTCTCCCACCGTTCCCCAAAAGGAAAACTGGTCCTACATTTCTCTTTTCCTTCCAGCTGCTCTGGGGTGGAGCCCTCGTCCCCACCCTTTCTTGTGCTGCGTGGAGCGCCCCGCTGACGTAAGCCTGAGATCTGCAGGTTGCCATATTATATGGGGGGCTCAGGGTAGGGTTTCCCTAGTGACAGCGAGGAAGGGCGAAGGGGGTTACGCTTTCTTTCTTCGTCCCCGTTTAGACTGGGCTTTTCTCCCAAATGAAAACTTCCTGTCCGCCTATATTCAGGGCTCTGGAAATTCTGCCCCATCCTTTTCTCTCCTCCCAATTATGCAGTTTGCCCTGACCTGGATGGCCCAAGCTAGCTCAAACTCATCACACCTTGGAAGCAGGGCTTAGTACTGGGATGGGGGGCCACCAAGGAAGTCCAGAGTTGCGGTGCAGAAGCAGACAATGGCAAACCACCTGTGTTTTGCCTCGAAAACCCCACGGAGTTGCCACAAGTCGCCTGGGTCTCGATGGCACCTTCCATCACCAATAACGCATTTTAATAAATCACGCAGATTGTGTACCATTTGAATGCATATTTATAACTTTGCTTTCACAGTTCAGATTTTCCAATGATTTAGCCTTCCTTTTGAAACTAAAGTGACAGGTGGGAAGACTGGGAAGGAGGTTGGAGGTTTCTTTGGCAAAGAGGACTAGAAACTTGTTTCAAAAAAGACGAGGGTTGGATATAAAATCCTGCACCAAATGGCAGAAACAGTATTGCTGGTGGGTCCCCAGAAGACCCACAGCTGTCTTGTGCTTCCTCCCCATTCCTATTGCGTGGCACTGTGCCCGGCTGACCTCTGCTTTCTCTTTCCAGCAAGGCGGCACCATGGCATCTCGGCTCTGTGAATACCCGCTTGTGGTACCTCTGTACCGGCACTTGCTACTCTTTTCCAGGGTATGTCAGCTGTGCACTGCTCCTTTCTCGACTCTGGTCCTGCCCACTCGGAGTTAGAGCTTGCTTTGGCTGGCCCTTGTGGTTTCTCTTTCGGTCTTTTCTCTCCCCTCCACCACCAGCAATAGCTCTGTTTTCATCTAGGGCAAAGGCACACTCCATGCAGAAATGGGACATCTAGCTGTCCTAAACGGGGGGATAATCAGAGCAGCAAATCATGCAGAGATGCAACAGAGCCTCCTCTGAGGGGTGTGTGTGTGTGTGTACACAGTAAGGCTCAGATTACATTTTTTGTGCTGCAGGGTGGGTGTGACTGTGCTC
This sequence comes from Eublepharis macularius, assembly GCF_028583425.1. Lineage (NCBI taxonomy): Eukaryota > Metazoa > Chordata > Lepidosauria > Squamata > Eublepharidae > Eublepharis > Eublepharis macularius. Next base: position 55,589,939 of record NC_072804.1, on the reverse strand, counting down.
CAAAGGCCTGTGTTCTGACTTCATAATTAATAATTAGGCAGCTCTAGGCCTCTTACCTCTGCTAAATAATCAAACCATTAAAAAAATCTATTGTTGGCGTGTAGTACCTAGGAAGTGGGCAACTGCTGCAGTTTCCCCACCTCTGCTTTGGTAGGGCCTCCTCTCATTGGGATAGACAATTCTACTCTGTCAATGCAGCCAAGTTACAGCACTGCCTAAAATTATTAATCCTCACAGTCAGAAAACTAGCATAAGGGGGCTCTAGCTTTCCCCCTGACATGCCTGCTTTCTGTGTGCATGGACATTCTCTTCATTAGTTGCTCCTGCATGCCATCTGCAGGGATCCAGAGACATTGCACCAGTGAGAACCAGGCCTAGCATTGGACTCTGGCGTTTTCTTTCTTTCCTGTTATATAGCAATAGCAGGCCCTGACCTGGATGGCCCAGGTGAGCCTGATCTCGTCAGATCTCAGAAGCTAAGCCAGGTTGGCCTTGGTTAGCAATTGGATGGGAGATCTCCGAGGAAAACCAAGGATGCAGAGGCAGGCAATGGCAAACCACCTCTGATAGTCTCTTACCATGAAAACCCCACCAGAGGTTGCCATACATCAGCTACGCCTTGGAGGCACTGCACCACACCCACAGATATAGCAGAATTATCCACTTTCAGAGGAATTCTCCCTGCCTTTTTAAAAACTTTTGTGGTGTGTGTGTGTGTGCGCGCTGCTCCTGCTCTATTCAGGGATACATCCAGCACAGCCAGTGCTCTCAACTTTTCTACTTGCTGTCCTTTTGAGCTGAAGGGGACTGAAACTGGGTCTTCCCGAGTGCCAGACCTTGGCCCACTGTGCTCTGCCCCCTTGTTCTTTGCCCGGAGGTGGTCTGGGCTGCTTGAACCTCTTCCTTTGATCCCGTGCTTTCTGTCGTGACCGGTCTTTGTTTCCGCTTCACAGGTACATAGGCCCTGCATTGTCAAGGTGGGATACCTGCTCCTGTGCACCGGTGGGTTTGTACTGGAGGCCTCCACTCGGAGCTTGGTGGACGTGGTTTGAAAGGACTCGGGCGATGCCACAGGGCTCGCCTGCCACCTGCAGCCTCCACGGCTGCCGTTTTAGATGCAGCTCTGCTGGCTGCCTCAGGCATCGTGGGATCAGAGGTGGGAGACTAAGATCTCGGCGCCATGGAGCTGGAGGGGAGCGACTCGCCCCAGAGGCTGACTGAGCGGCTAGGCCTGCCCTCTGCTTGCCCACCCGCCAGCGGGCCTATCCTCAGGCTTCCTCCTTTCCACTTTGTTTCCTTGCTTTGTATGGGGGTGCCACTGCCCCCCTTCACCGCATCCACCAGCTCTTATTCATGGTTAGCTAAACGGACCCAGTGGAAGAATTTTTGGAGGGGTGTGTGTGTGTGTGTGTGTGACCTTTTGCTGGAGCTGGCAAGAGAATCCTGCAGGGACCCCGAGAAGATCTGCCCTGTCGTCTCATTCCCCCTTTGCCCGTAGACTGTTCCCTGCCTAGCTTTGAGGGCAAAAGACCCCACCCTCCATCCCTCTTCAACCCCTAGGTGGGCTTATCCTCTGTAAGCCTGAGCCAAGAGTCCTGGCTGCTAAATCCCTCCCAGATCAGGAAAGACAAGCTTCACTTGTGACCCCCCAACTTCACAACCAACCAACCAACACCCCCCCCCCCCCGCCTTAAAACCAGGAGGAATGAATATGCTGGCGGCACCTGAGCATGCGGGAACTTCCCAGTTGGCCCCTGCTGCTTTAAGAGGCAGAGGCCGACACTCCGAGGGCTGACTTTGACCCGCCTCTCGTTTTTAGCAGAGGACAGTTTCTGGTACTGCGTGCCCCATCTCTGCATGGAGAGTAGGCAGGAAGAAGGAACCTCTGCAGAGACCGGCCCCCCCATGCCCCGAAATGACTGTTGCCCTGCCTTTCTCTCGGGTGTGCTGTAATAAAGCACACTAGCAGGGCAGTCAACAGGAAAGGGCTGCACCCCCCACTGCCACCACCCTTCATCGCCGGCCGTCTCCCAGGAGCCCCACAAAGTGTAGCTGCTACTCAAGGAGCTTCCAGCTCAGAAAGGCAGGCAGGGAGCCTGCGGGGATATAACCTGTGCAGGGCTGTAGTTCCCCTTCCCCCAGGATGAATGGAAGACTCTGCCCTGGATATGGATGGAGGGGGCTGTGGCCATGGGATTGGGGGGGGGACCCTGGCCTCGATCTTCTCCAAGACCCAGGGCTCAGCCCCTTTGGTGCCCATGCTGCTCTCGTGCTGCCATGGTTGGCTTTCACCTGCACCTCCAGTCAGCAGCAGCAGCAGCAGCACCGGCCCTTTGTTGCTCTATACCGCAACACAAGCAAGGTGGTTGTAACTTATTTGGAATTGTGGTGGTTAGTCTTCAGAGGATCTTATTGCGCCCCCCCCCCCTTGAGCTGGAGGTGCTTCACCCCCCTCCCTTCCAAACCTTGAACAAAATGAGGGGCATGTAGGGATTTTCCTACAAAGGGGCACACACAGAACAAGACGTCGCTTGAGGGGAAATAATAGCGCTAGTTTTGAGGTTTTGCACTACGCTCCCTTTGTCTCCCTCCACCCCCCCACACTGTATTTATTATTCCCCTCCTCCCCCTTTTGTGGGTTGGCTGCATGAGAACACTGTACATTTCATAACAATGTGATTTTGGGATGCTCCCTTGTTAGATGAAATAAAAGATGAATATTCTCTACTGCACTGAAGTCTTGGAAGGAACACATGAGATTTTGTAAAAAGCAGAAGATGCTAAGAACAGGGAGCAGAAAAGCACCGGGGGTGGGTGGGCGCGGTGTTGATAGAAGGGACATAGACAGTATTTTCACAAGTGACACAGAAATCACTACTGAAGTTTTAGTTGTCTCATGATTCGATTCTTGCAGAGCTCTACAAGCACCTTTCCGCCGCCCCACCACCACCACCAACATTTAGCAGGGGAGGCTGCAGTGTGAAAACTGTCTCTTTAGTATAAATAGGAGTTCACGATTCTATAATTTAAACACTTTTCGGACACAACAGTAACAAACGTTTAGAGCAGGTAGTAAAGTGACGAAGGCACGGGGGGGCGTCGGCAGCTTCCGGGTGTGTTCTTCTGTGGACTAGGGCAGGGCTGGGCCGCCAGACACCAGCTGGCAGGCAAAGGCTACAGGGGGCCAGACAGAGTGCAAAGGTGACATGCATTTGTGGGTGGGGTAGGGGAACGGCAAAGAGCAAAAATAATACTGTTCTCCAGAGTCCTTGAGTCCTGTCACAAAACTGGTTCTGAGCAGATCTGAAGCAAAGCCAGTTCCTCCCCCGTTTCCCCTAGTTGCTCCTACCAGACTGGGATGAAACTGATGCAAGTTGGGTTGAGAGGTACTGGACCCAGTATGGCTTTTTTTCCTGGGGGAGGGGAGCCAGTTCCATCGTGCGAAGTCCAGATCTATGAGAAGTTTCCATATGCCCTGAAAGGAAGGGTTCTCTCGGGCAGCTGGGCCGGGTTTTGCAAGATGAGTGCACAGAAAAGCAGAATGATGCACAGATAAGACCTATGGCAATCAGGAGTCTTTGCTAGGCTGATTACCCCATAACGAGAACTGGAATTCAGGGCTCAGCTAGATACAGGAATCTGTGGACCGTATATGGATGGCAGGACTCGGCCCTGAATATGTAGTTACATGTAATGAATGTACCCCTCCGAAGATGCATGGAATGCAAACCTTCCCTAACACCATGCGCCCAGCTCATTCCTCATTATGGGAGAGGGCTTCCAGTCCAGAGGGTTGTGGACATGAATTACAGACGTTAGCCATGGGCAAAACCCTCCTTAGGTTACCTCTAGCAATGCCTCAACCTGGTGCCATACACGATACAACACAACAGCAACTTAAATGCACAGGGCACCTGCTGTGCCTCAACACTTCCTGTCAGCCCCCAACAGGAGATGGCACAGAAGCCATGCTTCACAGCTCCCCTCCCCTTTGGCCAAAAGCCCAATTTATAGGGCAAGAAGCTGAAATTCCGACAGGGAAGCACAAGCACATAGACTAGAGAAAAAGACTGGAGCCCTCTTTCCTACCGTGCACCTGGAACTGCTACCTTTTACATCACACACAGGGTGGATCACCAGAACCCATCCTCCGAATGACACTTCCCCCTCCCTTGACACTTGCATCAGGTAGTAAACTGCTTGTGCTGGAAGAACGTGCTGTCATTCACAGAACGGACATCCCTTTTCCAGTAACGATATGCCAAGCAGAAACTAGCCCACCACTTCTCTCAAAAATCTTGCTGGCAGTCTTCAGCCCAAATGATTGAAGAATTTTTGCCCATCAAGCTTATGCAACTGACTTCACACCACCAGATGGAAACCCGGCACGAGCTTGCAATAATTAGCAGTCAAAAGCCTCTCACTATCCTTAGCATTTTTAGATGGAGGCTTTAACAGGAAGGAGTAGTGAAGCTCTCTCACACACTAAATTCTGACGAGGTAATAAAAAGCTAGCTGCCTACCCAATGCCACGCTGCACATCAACAAAGCCCTCCAAATCTCACAGGTGTACGTGCATTTAATCCATGTATGCCAGTAAATAAAATACTTAGCCGTAAAACTACATGTATTTTTAGAGCTGTTAAATGTTCATTGTTAACTTAATTCTTAACATGCAATATAGCGGGTCTGGAAAGAGTCCACATCTCAGGGACATTTTAAACTGCTATATACTGGATTAAATATGCACACGCTTACTAGATTTGGATTGCTCTGAATAACTTCTCGGGGTAACTGTTTCTCTTTACAGTAATGTATTTCTGATGTGAGGCAGGAAGTGAGTCCCTGAAAGACTAATCTTCCAACAAGAAGCTAGCCAGACTCTGTCCCCAACAAGAAGCACTGCCTTGAAAACATTGTTGAGTACAGATAAATTAAACATGCTGGCCACTGCAAGTCACCAATATGCTAGAAGTTGGCTGGTGCACTGCAGAGTCCAAAAGGTATTCTAAGAATTTAAAGGAGATCAGCTCTGCTGCACCACATCATACCTGCAGCCACTGACTACATCCATGGTGGATACATCAAAGCTGCCATTTATAAGACTAGCTAAATTAGCCAGTCGTGTGGATAGTTCTACTTCCATATCGTCAGACATTCTCGCTTGAAGTGTGTGGTATCCTCTAGTATCCAAACGCTACCTTGCTGACAAAGAAAAGAGAGAAATGGAGAGAGACTAAGCCACTCCAGTAACTGGAATGATGAAACACTAAAATCACCTCTTCCAGGTCAAGTAGCTGAAATGCTGATTTATGGGTGACAGAAGTGGCAATGCAATATTGTTACTCCTGTCTAACTCTGCCAGTCAACTACTAACAACGCATTTCTGGGTACCGAAAGGGAAATGTGGGTCGTTCAGGCTGAGGCACATCTAGCTGGCTCCACTATAAGATTCAAGGAGAGGAGGGAGAAGAGGAGCTAGGAAAATTAAGAATTAGTTGCCTGCAAGCTGTCTTCCAGTTCAAGGACCAGCCAGTTCAAAGGAAGTCCCATTTAGTCTGGGAGGATCATATAGAAGCACTGGGGAATGATGCTGAGGATGCAGAGAACAGAGAATACGGACAAGCACATGTTTAAGCCCTGATCCCAGTACTGAGAAACAACACTGGCAAATGGGAGAACGGGAACTCCCGGGCAGTAGTTTGCTGTATCTTGAACGCTGAATAGCAACTCTTTGGGGATCAGCAAGTTGCTCTTGAAGAGTGCACAGGGCTAGATCCTGTGGCAGGAGACCACAGAGGTTGCCAGCTAGACAGGCATGTTTCTGTTCCCTCATGTCAGCAGAAGAGATGGACATTTTGTGCAAAATACAAAGAAAAAATCACAAAACTATTTTTTTAAAAAAATGGGGTAGGGAGGGTAAATAGAAGTTTGCCCTGTGCAATAAAAGGGAATTTTCTTGCGTCGAAGGTGCAGATGAGGATCACAACAAAACTCTGTCAAGTCCAGGGCAGCGCAACTGAAAGGCAGTCAAGAATCCCTGTTGTCTGTATGAGGGTGGGGAGTAGGAAAAGGGGCGCAAGCTCAGTTCACCCTTGTGCAAAATCTGCCCCCTCCAGCGGCCTGTGCTAGGATCTTTGCCTTAAATATGGTTCATTAATTAATACTTTTTTTAACTAGCAGAGAAGTGCAACGGGTCCTGTGCTACATAGATCTCAATATATTAACTCTGTTAGCGTCTCTCTTTCCATACAGTTAGTGTCGTAGGCGAGGGGGAGGAGACAACCTGTACATACAGCAGATATGAAGAGCAGGAGAGCTTTGCTGTCTTGGCAGAACGGGCTCAGCTGAGCAAGGAACCAGAGACGCCTGTGAGGAGACTGGCCAGCTGAGCGGTAATGCCTGGTTATACCACTGTGCCACTTGGTGAGCCGCCGTTTTGGGAGTTCACGGTCTGAAAAGACACAACATTGGTGGATGAATTAAAGTGCCATGGATCCTGATGACATGGACTGAAGATAGACATGCTGCGGACGCCTCCTGCAGCACTTCCTCAAGACCCACCTTTACCTGCAAAGCCTGTGGCCTCCCCTTTTCTTACAAAAATCAAGTCAAAACATGCATAACTGGCGCCGTCCCATTTATCCCCATATTCACCTCTTTTCTCCATGCATGGAGGTTTCTTTTGGAAACACACGCACACAAAGCTTTAGAGCTTGCTTTTTGCTCACTGTATCCACTAGCTTTCTGTTTCAGCAGCTGAAGAAAAATAGTGGTTATGGCAGTGCTGCCCAGCAACTACACTCCCACAGGACTAATGGCAGGACAGTACCAGCAGCCCTCAGCACAGCAATGAAGGTGCTGAGAAAGGGCAGCATAAGAACCACCATGAAAATTCACACTAGCTCTTGGTCAACTGCCAAGCTGCAACTGCACCCCTCTCCCCCAAAAAACAAGGGGGGAACACACCCTTCTTGCAGCTACTTGTCTTCATAGCTCCACCCACTCCTGCTTGAGCCACACCCACTTTGTACCAGCCCCTTCTATAAATAAATTACATTGGGCCAAGTGTCTAGATGAAGGAGCCAAAGAAAATGGGGAAAGCTCTGCACAGGTAGAAGGATCTGCAGAGAAGATGCAGCACAAACTGAGCTCCCCAGCAACACAGGCAGGAACAATGCCCAGCCAGAACCCACCCCATCGAAGCTGCAAGCTCTGAAACACTGCGGCTCTCCCACTAGCATGGAGCGCTGTCACACTTACCGCTTTCCCTGGCCTAGCCCATGTGCAGATGAGCCCCTCCTGGCAGGCAGTAATGATACAGTCCTCCAGGAAGAGCAACACTGTCAGCCTCTCATGGGCAATCTTTTTGCAGACCAGGGGCTCCAGGAGGGGGACTTCATTGATACGGGGGCACAGGGCAGTGCCCAGGACTTTGGCGGTGTCCAGCTTGCTTTTGGGCACCACGTTGAGTTTGTCGTTGCTCTTGCTGATGTTTCCCAGGCTGTGGTAGCGCTTGTGCTCTCTCTCGGCATTCTTGTCCTTCCGCTCCTGCAGAGTGAGGGTGGCAAACTTGCCGATGCTGAAGGGCACCGCGCCATCTGCCACGTGGCTCTTGGCAGCACTGGTGACAGCCGGGTGGGGCAGGCTGTTGGAGCGAGACAACGAGCGAGGCAGGGCGCCCCCTCCGGATTCAGCAGCCAGGTTGCTCCCACCGCTCCCTGAAGGGGGGATGCCAGCACTGAACGTGTTTGTGAGTGTTCGGGCTCGGGAAAGCGGGTGGTGAGGGTACAGGACATCTTCTGTCAGGTCCCACAGGCAGAACTGGGTGTCCTGGCCAGCAGATCCAAAACGATAGGTCACGGAAGGGGTGCTTTTGGTGCTGTGCTTGGAAAGATGGGACAGGGTACTGCTGGTCCGCACCCTCCCGAAATTCATAGAGTCTTGGACGTCTTCGTCGCTCCCGCTGAACTCGCTGGTCTCGTCCTCCTCCATGCTAGTGGTGAAGGGGTCGAAAGCCACGGCATTGACCCACGACTTGTGGCCGTGGCCTCTGGCGATGACACGGCCCTCAGCAAAGGACCAGACAGTCACCAGGTCGTCCTCTCCGCCCGTCACGATGTAGCGCCCGTCAGGGCTCCAGCAGACACACAGCAGGCCTCCAAAGTAGCTCTTCATCATTCCCTGCAGGAGCATGGAGTCAAAATGGAAGACACGCAAGCAGCCATCTTGGCTGACGCAAGCCAGGTAGCGGCCATCAGGGGAGAAGGCAAACTCATTCAAGGCTCCTTCGCCCACGGCCCACTTCAGCAACGGGTTGCGGGCACTTTTGCTCTTGCAGGCGTACACCGTGAAGCCCTCCCCTTGCTTCAGGAGGGTGTACTGGGGCGAAGCCGAGCCACAGGGGTGCTCCACATTGTACAGGTATAGGTGGCCACTGGCATGGGAGGCCAGGAAGAGAGACTCTGTCTCTGGGATCCATTTCACGAAGGTCACCTTGGTCTTATCGATCAGCCTCTGTGGGATGAGGGTTAGAAAAGAAGGAAGCAGGGAGGCAGCATGAGAAGGCACCTGAGAAGGCCAAGCCACGTCTGCGAGTTTGCATGTGAAAGGCACCAGCAATACTACTTCATGTGGATGGCAGCCCCTGTGCATTTGCCAGTTCCAACAGTTGCTTCTCCTGCGCCAATATTAAAGGTACAGTTCGCTAGAAGGGAAAGGATCAGCCAAGGGCCACAACTCCAACCTCTGCACTCTTTGCAGGCCAAGGGAAGGAAGAGAAATGCATTCAGAAAGATCACTTCTGAACCGCAAAGAGCACACAGGCAAGTACCTTTTTGAACTTTTCAGTTCCACGTCAGTTCTGCTGTTTTGCCTTCCACAGCATCTGCGACTGCTTTTCTCACCTGTTGCAGCCGCCCTGATCTCCCTTACAATGAACTGAGAACCATCTAAAGCAGACTTACAAATCTACAAATCCATAAGACCACAAGTATTTGGCTTTTGTACTAGCTCATTCTTGCACAATCAGCGGTGAGGCAGTGACATCAAACTAGCAGTCTGAGAGGCAGAATGTACTTAAATAAGAACCACTCTTTTCTAAGCCCGGCTGCCCAGGTCAAAGTTTTACACAGCATGGGAGAGTGGCTGCTTGCCTGTTCTATCACCCGCCTCTGTCTCTGCTTGCCTAGAACAACAATCCCTAAACCCTTCTCCCCAGTGTAATGTAGTGGTTAGAGTCATACACTAGGATCTGAAAGACCCAAGTTCAAATCCTCTGCCATGGAAGACTGCTGGGCGTTCTTGGGCCAAAGATGTTGGGTCCCCTTTGAGGAGAAGTGAAGTAAATAAATTCACCAGGCCATTTCCTACTCCTAACCCTGACCTATGGCCAAGTTGCTCATTAAAGACTCGGGGCTCTCCTTCCACATCTTAATATTGCACTCTCATCACAAACGAAATGCCCAAGACAAGACGCTGATGTGAGAGTGATAACAAGACAACATCTAGCATGGCAAAATGAATGAGATCTGTCAGCTCATCAACTATTTATTTTTACTGATCGTCTGTCTTTTCCCCAATCCATACATAAAATTTTAATAAAACGGTATGTTAACACAGCCTCAGCATAGGAGCCTTTTCGAGATACTAAAACAAATATTGTAATTTTAAAACTGTCAAGAAAAAGGGCTACTTTATCAGAAGAAAAGACTGGCTCCAAGATTTTTTTGTACTTGTCCACAGAGTCAAAACAGGCACACAAAGCAAGTGCAGTAATTTTCATACTGTCTTCCCCTTTTTCACTTCCGTGCCATACAAGAAATCTCAGCACACTGCTCAGGATTCTACGGTGTTATTTTAGTGGTCACTGTGGAGCTGGAAAAGCAGAATGGGTCCCCTAGAACCCCCTCCCACATGTCCCCCCCACCCCCAAGCTGCACACCGCAAGAGGTCTTTTGGGGCAAGGCAGCCGTTTTCCAAAGAATCATAGAATCACAGAGTTGGAAGGGGCCATACAGACCATCTAGTCCAACCCCCTGCCCAGTGCAGGATCAGAAATGTATTTGCAATTCATTCTCACATAGGAAGCCCAAGAACATGGCTTGAAAATTCCTACTTGGTCACTCTAGAACAATTTAAGTTTGCTGCTGTAAAAATAACACACGATAGAAGGGATAATTGGACTGCTGAAACTGAACCTAACCCAAAGTTCAGCTACATGGGAGGACAGAAGCAGGAACTCGGACACACTGTGACCTCTCTTGACTCTTGGGGCGCGAGGAAGTTTGGCCAGACCTGCAACTCACCTCCTCGTTGAAGAGCTTGCTGGTATCTTTCTTGATAAGATCCAGGTACTGCACCTGCCCCGCTGAGAAGCCAACCAGCAAGGAGATGCTTTCTGAAGCAGCAGTAAACTGGTTGAAGTCATGGCAGGTAGGCTGTGTCCCCTTATAGATCCGCTTATCAATGGGTTTCTTCAAGTCTATGGACTGGAAACAAAACCAGCAAACCAGAAGGGGAGAGAGGATGGAGAAGTTAGAAACCAGGAACTAAAAGTTGGCCAGGAACCCTAACAGATACAACTGATGGGAAAGCTGTTGTCCCTGCACTCTGCTACCCATGCCAGCAGCTGTCTTTAGCGCTCAGGCCATCTCCTCAGAGCTGGGCAATGAGTCCAGGATCTTTGGCTTCCAGTATCTGCAGTCCTTCACCCCTTTCAGACTGGCTGTGAATCCCGTGCTAGACACAATCCAAATTGTGTACCAGTTTCAACAGACCGCACTGACCTTGCCAAGGGAGGCTACAAGAGTTTCTACTGCCGCCCATCCTGTGCCTGGACAGTGCTACGTCATCATGTGTGGCTTAGAAAGCAAGCAAATGGCAATTCCCCCGCTTGCAAAATCTGAGTCCTTCAGAAGCTCGCTTTACTTGCTCCAGACAGAGATTTGAATTATTCATTGGGACGAGGTGTGTGTGTGTGGATTTGTACCATTTCTTCTACTTTTACCAGCTGTAGGAAGGTCCAACCGCCTGCCCCTTCCAAACTATTCAACTAAGATTAATCCTACCAGCTCTCCAAACCCTAACCACTCCCTCACCACCCGCTGTAGCATAGCGGTTAAGTGGTTGGGCTGCGAATCAGCACTCTGGTGGTTTGAATCCCACTACTGCCATGAACTCTGCAGGTGGCCTTGGGTCAGCCCCTATTTTCAGCTCTCCAGCTGTATCGTGGGGATATTAATAACACAGTTGTCCACTCTGATCTGTCTAGAAGAGCAGGATATAAGTGCAGTTATGTTCAACACCTTGCCCACACCTCACTAACTTAACTCCCTCCCTTCCCACCTGCCTCCTTTTCTTCATTCCCACCATGGCTGCTCCCTAGCAGTCCTCTACCTACTGGCAATTGAGACCCCGCCGCACCCCTGCCAATGGGTCTGTTCTTCACTCCCCCCTCTGCTTTTCCAGCCCTCCTCTTGCCTTCCCCTATTACACCCCCCTCCAAATCGTGATTGCCCACCCACCGCCTCTCCCACCCTTGCTGTCCTTCTCCTTAATCAACCCCCCTTCTAGCAGAGAACAAACATCAGAGCCAAGAAGCAGGACTATAAACAAACAATAACAGTATACAAGCAGAGTCATTCCCCTAATGAGGAGGATGATAAAAATGCAGGGTGGATCCCTTAATAAATAGTAATAATATAAAAAGAAGCAGGGTCGACCCCTGGATGATGATGATAAAGAAGCAGGGTGAGCCCCCTAGTAAACAGTAAGAATATTAATAAATATAATAATAATAATAATGAAGCAGCGTCGACCCCCCCCCCCAGCTGATGATAAAGAGGCAGTGCTGACCGCCTAATAAGTAACAATAATAACCATATAACAGGTAGCAGGGTCGCCCCTCCCTCCCTCCCTGCCGCCCCGCTCACCCTCCTGCCCCGGCCCGGGGCTCCGCCGGCGCCGGAGTAGAAGTAGAGCTCCCGGCCGAGGTTGAAGCAGACGCGGCTGCGCTCGGCGGCCAGGGCGGCGGGGCCGGGCTCGGCCTCGGGGCCGGCGGGGTCCGGGGCGGGCGGGCCGAGGCGGACGAGCGAGAGGCGGACGGGCGGCAGGGCCGGGGGCGCGGGTGCGGCGGCCGGGGGCGCGCCGGGGGGCGGGAGCGGGGCGGCGGGCGCGGCGGCGGCCGAGGGGGGCGCGGCGGCGGCCGAGGGGGGCCTGGCGCGGGGCTCGGGCGCGCCCAGCAGGCGGTAGGCGCCCTCGCGGGTGCGGAACTGGCTCTTGATCTCGTGGGCCGCCGGCGGGGGGGACGGGCCGGCCTCGGGGCCCGGCGCCGGGGAGGGGGCCGGGGGAGCCAGCGCCGCGCCCGCCGCCCCTGCCGGGGCCGCCGCAGCCGCAGCCGCCGCCATCTTCCCGCCGGGCCGGGCCGGGCCAGCCGCCGCCGCCGCCTCCCGCTGCTGCCGCTGCGACCGGAAGCCGGGCCGGGCGCTGACCCGGAAGCGCCGTTGCCTGGCAACCGGAGGAGGCGGCCCTTGGCGGCGGCCGCGGGGCGAGGAGGGCCCTCGGTCACCCTGGGCGACGGGAGGGGGCGGTTGCGGGCCGCGCGCAGGAGCCGCGCCGCCTCTCGTGCCGTCGCTCTTTGATTTCCATAGTCCGCCTCTCTCGCGGAGGCTCGAGGCGGGCGAGACGGGGCGAGTGGAGAAGAGCGAGAGTCCAGTAGCGCCTTTAAGACTAAAAAAAATTGGGTAGGGGATGAGCTTTCGTGAGCCACAGCTCACTTCTTCAGAGACAGCTACAATATGAGTCCATCTGTCCTTATGTCTTGGAGCGAAGCGTATTACTGAAGTGAGCTGTGACTCCCGAAAGCTCATACCCCGCCACAAATTTTGTTAAGTCTTATAGGTGCTACTGGACTCTTGGTATCTGAAGAAGCGAGCTGTGACTCACAAAAGCTCACACCTTACCACAAATTTTGTTAGTCTTAAAGGCGCTACGGGACTCTTGCTCTTTTCCACTGCTGCAGACAGACGAACACGGCTACCCATCTTGATCTACCTCCCTGGAAATCTAGTTGGGTTTTTAAGGTGCCTATGGACCCGAATCTTGCCCTTTACCAATGCCTCAAGGTGGATGACACCGTGACAGTGCGAGTCACTACAGTCAAGGTCCAAGGCATTTTCCTAGAAAAGAGCAAGAGTCCAGTAGCACCTATAAGACTCAGTGAGATGTGACTCACAAAATCTCACACTGTACCACAAATTTTGTTAGTCTTATGGATGCTACTGGACTCTTGGTATCTGAAGAAGTGAGCTGTGACTCACAAAAGCTCACACCCTACCACAAATTGTGTTCAGACTTATAGGTGCTACTGGACTCTTGCTCTTTTCTACTGCTACAGACATAAACACTGCTGCCCATCTTGATCTAAAGGCATTTCAATAAGCGTAACAGGGTCTGGCAATGCAAATAAATGTGCAAAGACTTGAATTATTGACCTCACTTATAGTCTGGCTTCCTCATGGAGACGCAAGGCAGATGAGGCTGTGTGAGTCAGTACAGTCAATTTCAAGGACTTTTCAATAACCAATATAATAGGGTCTGTAAATGCATGTTTGCAAAGATTGAAAACCAGCAGAAGTCCAATATTGAGTTGAAGATAAGCAGTTCTGAGACTGTCATATTAAACAACATAGAAAACACCCAGCAGGATCATGCTTTTATTTATTTGTTATTTATAGTCCAGTTCCGCAGTGTGAATCAGTACACTCAATTTCAAAGGCATTTCAATAAACAAATAGGGCCTGAGGGTGTGCACACACATGACACCTGAGGGCCTGCCCGCCTCCAATTAATCCTCACAACAATCCTGTGAGGTAGGCCAGGTGGAAGAATGCCCCCAGGTCACCCAGTAGGGATTTGGACCCCAGGCCCAGCTCAACGTTCTAGTTCCCACGACAAGTCTGAGGAACCTACCAAAAGCCAATGTGGGGTAGAGATGGGGCAACCTTCAGATGACCCCCCCCCCGAAAGCCACCCTTAAGGAAACAAAAGCAGCGGGGGGGGGGGGATGACAACAAAATTTGCCTACGGTACTTTACAATCAGCCATGGCTCAGTGGTTGAGCATCGGCTTGCACGCAGAAGGGTCCAGGTTCCGTCCTCAGCATCTCCTGTTTAAAAGACCAGGTAGTGACGTGAAAGACCACCAGCCGAGACCCTTGAGAGCTGCTGCCAGTCCGAGGTCACGACACTGGCCTACATGGACCAAGAGTCTGATTCAGGAGCAACTCCATGTGTTTGCTATATGTAAACCCATACCTAACAGAAACACCAGCTCTGCCTGTGGATGGGGGGAACCTTTCAAGGCCCCTCCTGCATGCCCGTCTGACACCTCCCCACCCAGCGTGGGCAGATTTTTTTCCAACTTACGGGAGCTCTGGACACCCTTCCGGGGCTCAGGATTCTGAGTTCAGACAAGCCACGTCAGCTGGTTTTACCAGACTGAAGCAGAACCTGGGCGCTGCGGAGCACAGGCCTTGGAAAGAGAACTTCTAACCTGCCCCCCCCCCCGACAGTCCGGATAGGCTCATGGCAGCCCAGGTTCAGATCCCCTCTTCAGTAAGCATGTTCACTGAATAGTAAAGAGTCCAGTAGCACCTTTACGACTAACCCACTTTATTGTAGTATAAGCTTTCGAGAACCACAGCTCTCTTTGTCAGATGCATCCACAGCTTTTGAGAACTGTGGTTCTCGAAAGCTTATACTACAATAAAGTGGGTTAGTCGTAAAGGTGCTACTGGACTCTTTACTATTTTGCAACTACAGACTAACTCGGCTAACTCCTCTGGATCTATGACCACGTTCACCGAGTAACCTTGGACTAGTCTCTCAGCCGAAGCCACCTTACGGATTTCTGAGGATAAAATGGAGATGCAGAGCATTGTATATGCTTCCTTGCAAGAAGGGTGGGAGAAATATATGAGGGAGAAATGGGTCAGCATAAGGGGCTCCCATCCAAGCTGGCAATAGCCAGACATGAAGGATGGGGGGTAGGGGGTAACAGGGCTGCTTAAGGGCTTCATGGGAAGGCTCTTGAAGGTAGTTCCTCACATGCAACTTCTGGAGTGCCTGGTGTTGCGGAAGCATGGGGCGAAGGGTGTGGGGTATCAGTACTTGAGACTAAGTGGGACAGTGTAGGCTATGCCTTTGGGAGCTTCCTTACAGATTGAAAGTGCATTATCTGTTCTCCCACTCCAAGAAGTATTTTATGTCCATAATACCAAACCACGCACGGGCTTCAGAGGCAGGGAGCCCATGCAACAGTAACTCACATTTGGAGTAAGTGGAGAACAGATGCTTTTGCCTAGGCTGGCTTAAGTACCTCGGCGGTGGCCACAAGGCCAATTTTATGCTGTGCTCTGCAGTAACTTTGAAAAAATTAAACTGCTCTCAAAACAGGAGAGGGTGGGACAGAGAGAAGAGACTCTGAACAAAAGGACCAGCAGAGAGGCTCTGAAATTCTTTATTTAGAAACCTAAAACTTCAATTTTCTCTTTCGACGGCAATTTCTCTTTCTGGCCCAACCCCCTTCCCCACGTCTTCCGATGTCTCTCTCCGGTCCAGATTTGTCTGGGGCTCTACTCTCCTGAAGCATCAGCTCTCTGCTTTCTTGTCTTGCTCTAAGATGGGCTTGGGCTGCTCCTCCTCTGGGGCAGGTGAGCTCGGGTCGGCGGCTGGCGTATCCTTCGCTGGCTCCTCGGGGGAGACGGCTGCTTGCTTGGCCGTGGCTGGCTTGCCGGCAGATCCCTCATCCGAGCTGCTGCTGCTGCTGGCTCCTTCCTTGCTCTGCTGCTCCTAAGGAGGGACCAGGAGGGAGGGGAGGAGGAGTCAGGACAGAAGAAGCCCCCAGCCCAGCCACAGCCTCCTTCCAAACAGGCAGCACTGCACCAAGATGCATCTACCCGCCTGGTGTTTTAGGCCTCCCTTCCTCCAAAGAGCTTACAGCAGAACACACCAGGTCCTTTCCCTATTTTATCCTCAAAACAAGCCTCTGAGGGAGGTCAGGCGGAGAGAGCTTGTAGGAGCTCATGTGTGCAGTTGTGTGTGTGTGTGTGTGTGTGTGTGTGCGTGCGTGCGCGCGCGCGCGCGCGCGCGCTTAAAAGCTGGCCCACTGAGTGTCCTGGCACCTGGCTGTCTCCTGCTCTGGCGACACAACGACTCCTCTGTGCTGCACTTCAAGCGCTCTCGGCCCAGGAAGTTGCGTGACTTCGCCAGCCGGCCCATTTGAGCCAAGCGTGGATAGTCCCACCACTCCCTCTGGCAAAAACCGAAGACGGAGGCCTGAGAGTTTTGCAACTGGGCAGGGAGGGGACCGATGCCCCTTGGCTGACCACAAAGGGCGGCATGGGCACCACAGCACGGTTACCTTGGCAGGCCAGGGGCCCTCTAGGCTGGAATCCAGCAGGGAGCTGTCTGCCCCAAAGCTCTCCTCTTCCTCCGGCATGCTGATGAAGATGGTGGGAGTCTCTGCCTCAGGCACTTCCTCGCGGAAGTCTACAGACTCCTCCGCGGGCAGCGGAGTGGGCAGGGCTGCAGGGCGGGGCGGCGGCTGCTGCTGCTTCAGCTTCTGCTCCTCTTCCAGCTGGCGCTTGAGGGCCTTTTCCTGGGCCAAGCGCAGGGCGATCAGATCCTGAGACACTCGAGGCAGGAGGGGATGGGGCTCCACGTCCTCCTGCGGAGGCCAAGGGACATGGTGGGGTTCTGCCAAAAGCTCCACCTCCCCTGCACCGCTGCGTCAGGCCTGCTGAGGCCCAATGCCCGACTGTGGCCCTCGGTCCCGGGGATGCTTCTCCCCCTCCCCTTTTACTGGTCCTCCATTTCCCTTTCCAAATAAGACAAACGTTTCTCCTTCCTTCATAAACATTTCCCAGGACTTGTATGGACGTGGCAGGAGGAACACGTCGCAAAGAAATCACACCTTCTGCAACTGGCATCAATGCCAGGTCTCCGAGTCTGGCATAACACTGTATCTGAAGGAGAGAGCTGTGGCTCACAAAAGCTCACACCCTACCGCAAATTTTGTTAGTCTTTTAGGTGTTACTGGACTCTTGCTCTTTTCCACTGCTTCAGACAGACTAACATGGCTGCCCATCTTGATCTGGCATAACCCTGCCCACCCCCATCTACCGTCAACTAAGATTCAACTGCATTTTCTTTTAAAATATCTCATTTGCAAATTGTGGGTTAAAAGACACCCAAACCCTCGCCGCTATCCTTCCCCACTCACACTTCCAGCGGCCCCTCCCGCACAAACCCTGCGCGTTTGCAGTGCGACAAAGCCAGAGGCCCCACCTGTACTCCAGCCTCTCTCTCTCTCCTCAGTGCCTTACTGCTCCTGGATGGGGCAGCGCCCCTCACTTCCTCCAGCAGCTGTGGGTCTTTCCCTTCGAGGTCTTGCTTGTTGCTCGCTTCCAGGATGGCCATCGTGGAGTTGGGGACGTGGGCTTGCTGTGGGTGAGCAAAAGCAGAGGGCGGAAAGCAACAGCCTCGTTACGGACCAGCGCTGCCGCAAAGGGCACCCGCACCCGCTGGGCAAGGGCACACCCGGCAGCTGCTGCTATCCGGACGGCAATTCATCCCCCGCTTAAATCCCTCCCTCCATTCCTGGCTCTAGACATTGCGCTTGAAAGCACGTTCCCACAACAGAAGTTAACAGAAATGGGTTGGAGTTTGACAACTCCAACCCACAATCTGACAACTCTTCCATGACAAAAACAAAAGGAGGTCTTCCGTGGTCTCGATACAGGCTGGTTTTCATCACCCTGAGACCCAATCAGGACCTTTATTTTCTTGCTAGCAACACACTCGCTATTAAGGGGCTGGCTGCGTGGGGTTCTATACGCCACGAGGGCCTGCCGGGTCTGCGGTGCACAGACATATTGCAGTCCCTCCAGGAGCCAGACTGATGGTCAGCGGGGAATCAAAGGTGGCAAGCAGGTTCTGTTGCCATGGCAATGGCTTAACTATTTTCCACAGGAGTGAAGGATTGGCAACCTCTTATTTGTAAGGGAGAAAGCAAAGTACTCAGAGATGCTGTAAGGACAGGTACGGAGTCCAAGACTGCTCCCTGGTGACTCCACCCATTGTTCCTGTTAACAGCCCCCACCTTTCACCTGCAAAAACTCCATCCTCTGTGTCCTGGCCACATCACAATGCGACAGAATTTGGGGGGGGGGGCTGGCTTTTTTATCCTTGTTAGTAAAAAGGGGGAGGAACTTGTGCCAAAGCAGAATTAAGCCCGGCTACTGGCCAGGGAACTATGGAGACATAAGGAACTCCCTAGAGAGGCTGAAAAATGTGACTCTGAAAATTAATGGACAGACTGACCCACTCGCATAAACGGCCTGATTAGGACTAAGCATGCTCACTGATCAAGGAAAAGAAAGGAGGAGAGGGAACTGGCCTTCCTAAGCCCCTGAAAACTTACCCCGGGAGGGGCAGGTTTCCCACACAGCTCTTCCCCATCTTTCCCTGAAATTGTGAACGGGAGGGGGCGCGGGCCAAGGATTAACTACTCCAAGCTGAGTTCCAGGGACAGACACACTGGGCTCCAGGTATACCATGGCACAGACCTTTGGGGACCACCCCGACTCCACTTAGCCTTCAGCATCTGATGCTGCTCTGTACCGCAGGACCACGTGCTCGTTCCCAGCAGGGCCTGGGCCAGTACCTGGTGCGGGGTGAAGGAGCGGACGTGGGCGAGCAGAGGCTCTCGCAGCTCCGGGCATTTCTCAAAGACGGCGTTGAGCTGCTGAGGCGGCAGCTGCAAGATGACCTGGAAGGACTGGGGCTTGGTCCGCTGGCAGCACTTGATGAAGCCCTCCCACACCTTGGGGTACTTCCACACCTGAGTAGGAAAGCAGAGAGGGAAGAGACCGGATCCGCTGCTTACCGCCTCCCCCCTTCCTTTGCTATGTCCAGCCCACTCCCCAGAATACGAATTGCTTTCTGAGAGAAGTCCAAAGCCTGCCCGGTCCGGTGGTAAATTGCCAGCAATGGACAGGCAGAAGCCCACAAGCGGGGTGTCAAGGAAACAGCACTCCCTTGTGGTTGGTACTAGGCAACCTCTGAACATGGAGGTTTCTACTCAAAGCTTTTATTTTTATTTATTTCGCTTATCATCTGCCTTTCTTGTTGAGGCTAATAGTCACTGACAGACCTCCTGTATGAAGCCAGAGTGATTTGGGGTGTCAGCCTGTGACCACAGAGACTCAGCTTAAACCCCAACCCATGAAACTTGCTAGGTGACTGTGGGCCAGCCATCTTCTCTCAACCTAGTAGGGGGAGGAAAGGAGAACTAGGAATGCCTCCCTGAGCATCTCAGGAGGAGGGCAGGATTAAAACGTGACAGATCGCCACTTCGGGGTCAGGTAGCCATTTCCCCCAGGCCAGTTTGGCTAGGGATCCTGGAGGTGCTTTGCCATCTTCTGGGCATGGTGCAGGGGTTACTGGGGGCGGGGGGGGGAGTAGTTGTGAGTTTCCTGCATTGTGCAGGGGGTTGGACTAGATGACCCTGGAGGTCCCTTCCAACCCTGTGAGTCTATGAATTTGTCCAACGGTTTTGAAAAGGTTATTTAAACTCAGCAACCGTCACTTCTTGGGTGATGGGCCACCCTTCCCACTCTCTGAAGACAAGTGTTTTGGCTGTTTGGGAGATACAAGACAGCCAGCCGAGTATATCTGGCAAAGCATTCCCCTCTGGAAGAGTCTCGGCATTGCTCAGGAGTGTTGGTCTCTGCTGTGCCAGAGAGCACATGCTGGGTGGATGGGCTGCAAGGGATGCTGGGAGCCCCGGCTGCAAGGAACAAGGCCCAAGCCAGTATCCTCCCCCACCTGCTTCAAGATGAGGCGGGAAAGGATGTTCATGACGAAGCCGCCGAGGCGAGGGTACATGGTCAGCGACTGGATCACCGTCCGCATGAGCAGCATCGGCAGTGGGTTCTGCTCCATCAGTTGCTGCATCACCACGGCCAGCACCTCTGATGTGTAGACGTTGCGCTCGCCAAAGCACAGGTTGGTGGCTGCGGATAGGGAAACAGGCACGGTTGGGTGCTGGACCAGAGCCAGGGACTAAGAGGAGCAGGAAGGAACAAAAGCCTAGACCTCTAGCCCCTATGCCATCCTCAAACAACGAACAAACAACCAACCGAGAAATGAACATTTCTTCCATGGATGTAGCTTTGGGACACCACCAGTGGAAGGATCCAGTATGTGGAGTTCCTCTTTGCAACCACGGAAATCAAAAACATTGGATATACAAAAGAACAGGAACCCCAACCGTCAAATCAATTCCATTCTGTGAAGGGCGACTGCAGTGTTCAGAATCTTTATCGGCAGCACGCTTTGTAGTATCTGCATGTCGACGAAGAACTACGTGAGAGGCACACATGCTCATACGTCTGCCTGAAAGGCAGCCTCACCTTTGATGATGGACTTCATGTCGCACTTGGTAGAATCTATGTTGTGGAGGGCGATCAACAACTCTCCGGGATTTAACGGAGAAACTGCCGAGTTCCCTTCACCTGTTGGACGTTGTGGCAAAGAAGAACCATCATTGTGGGTAGCTGCCACATACCTACCCTCTTAGGAGTCCGGGCAACGACAGACAGGACAACCCAGCCAGCCATTCCGCTGACCTCCTCCAAGATCACTTTACAGTCTCCCCTGCTCCCCAATCCCGGCCTTGTGACGCCCGCTCTGAGTGTATTTGCCAGACATGCACAACTCATGGTCTCACAGCGTGGCCCCTACCATGCTGTGTTCCCAGCAGGCGGTTGAAAACCTCTTTCACGACTATGTGATTCAGCTTGATGAGCTTTGGCAGGGCCTGGATCACCTCTTTCTGCGAGGAGAGAAACAGACAAGAAACTCAGATGTGATTTGACATAAATGTGCTTCCCACTGACTCCGCATCCCAAGGAAGAGGCAGCCCCGCTCTACAGGGGACCGTTACTTGGAACGAAGCCTCTCTCTGTGGACCTCTCACTGAAGCCACCTCAGACATGGCCAGCAGTAAATATTGGCTGCCTTTAGTGCAGTAATCTCCTTTTTTGTTCTGCTAGTGTAACCCCCGTGAGGTTAATTGGTTTAGCCCAGTGGGGTGGAGTCAGAAGCTAGAGGCGGGCTGCTGAGGAGGAGGCTGTTTGCTGGGGAGCTTAACAAATTGTAAGCTCTTATCACCTTGAATAAGGTAATCAAAGGTTGTATGTAAAATATGATTTAAAGTGGTGTTTGTGTATTGTGTTTAGTTGGTGTTACTGCGATTGTATTATTTTTGCAGGGCTATAATTCCCAACCAGAAGCCTGAAGCTTGGGGGACAGCTGCTTCAGATGGATGAGAGTGGAGAGGACTCATCATCACTTCTTGAATGTTGAACTGTTTGCCTTTTCAAGGACATTGTTGATTTGGAGTTTTTTTGGTATGGTTGCACTTAAGAGTTAATTTTTGTTAAAGTTGTATTTTATTAATTGTTAAAAAGTTTAAAAGAAAAAAAAAGTTATTTCTTAAAATTTTGTGTAAGTTGCTTCCTAAGCCCCATAGAACCCATGAAAAGAGAAGTTACACTAGCTTTCTGTCTGTTCTAGGTGCTCTACTGTGCTAACGCTGTATAATTCCTAAAAGCGACCTCTGATGTGTTTCCATTAGCCGTTTCTCCTTCATTCTCAGTAACAAGGGAAAACAACTCTTCTCCCACAGCTGACTGAAAACCTGAGCAGAAAAGACTCAAAATGGGAGCAGCTGCCAGTGGAGGAAAAGAAGGCCACACCAAAACAGAAGGCAAGGCAAGGCTCAAAAACGCGCAGAGAGACTGTTTTTTCCAGACTATAAATCCCTGATATGTTCTGAGACTTTCCTCTGGGGAATTCCCCAGAGGAAATCTTTCTCGCGATACAGAGTTAAATATACTTGCATGACTTCTCTGTATCACAAGACACATCTGGAGGCGACAACCAGCCAGGTCAGAAGCTAGCTTTATTCCGGGCCTGAAAATGGTTACCTTTTCCAAGCCATTGAGGACAGGGATAAGAAATCGGACATCTGGGAGCCTCTTGTGGTACAGATCTCGAACACGCTTCACCAGCTCAGGAGACGGGGGAACTGAGTGAAGAAAAACAGGTTCTAATCTCAGCCACACTGGGTGCCCTCAAATTCTAGGTTTCTTTGAGAAGGAGAAGTTCTCTCTCTAGCAGTTTTGTCCACTCTATAGAACCGCAATGGAACTCCCACTGTCCCGCTTGGGAGGCCTGTGAGAGTGCAACATAGCCCCACAGCCAAGGCCTGCAGTACCTACCAAAAGAGAACTTCCACAGCCCAGCCCCAGAACCACATATGAAGCACTAAGAAAGAAATGCCGAGCAATGTCTCCTACCTTTATCTGTTAGGCTGTGCAGGCAGCGGGTCACCAGGGTTTCTGCCCCTTTGGGGCAATTTTCAACCAGAAGCAGCAGCTCCGGGGAATTCATTCCCATTCCGCGGATCTGAAGAATATTTGGAAAAGAGGAGCCAAGAAAGTAAATGAGAGGAGGGGGTAAAACACAGACCCAGCCAGCCAGAGCTTGGGGAAGGGAGAGCCGCTGCTTAAGGAGAATGCATTCCCTGCACACTCAGAGCCAGTGTTCAACACCCCCTGCTCACCGGCTGCTCGATAACCCTGAGGACAATGCGCTTGATGTCAGCAATGGCCTCGGTGTATACAGATGCCAGCTCGTGGATCAGCTTGTGGTTTTGGGGAAGGAGGGCCAGGTAGAGATAGAGACACTGCTTGATGGTCTCCTCTGTCCAAGGGGCAGCCACCTCTGCAAGGCAAAAAGAGAGTCGGGAAAGAAGATGGTGACCGGGCAGCCGAGAGCTCAGAGGATGGGAAGAAAGCATCCCTTGGAAAGAACCATCCAGCCCCACTCCAATTTTAAGCCACCTGCTGAGATACCCATCCCATTAAGCAGATCCACACTTCCAGGAACTGAAGCAAAAGCTTCATCTCCCAAGGACAGAAAGGCTACAAGGCTAGCTGAGTAGCTCTTGCGCATTTGGAAGAAAGCAAGGAAGATAGTGGGACAGTTTGAGGATGGAGTTAATCCAGCAGTTTTGGAGAATGTGGGTGTCATGGCTGGATTCAGATATCATGAACAAGCCAGTCAGGAGCTCCCTCCTTTCCTTTTCAATCGGTACACAAAGCCATGACTGTAGATACCCTCTTCAACCTAATCACAAATTCAGGCATATTAAGAAACTGAAGTTTGGTTTTTGCTCACCAACTGGAACGTTAAATCAATCTTACCTTCAGACATCACTACAAACTGTGGTTAGAATGGAGACTTCTTAAACCAACAAGTCTGTGGTCTGGCTCCATGCCAAGACTAAAGGGATTTTCGTCCGCTAGCACCTAGGAGACTAACAAGATTTTCAGAGGGTAAGCTTTCGAGAGTCATGGAGCTCTGATCCTTGAAAGCTTACCCTCTGAAAACCTTGTTGGTCTCTAAGGTGCCACTGGACGAAAATCCTGCTGTTCTACTGCAAACCAACACGGCTACCCACCTAACTAAGACGAAAGGGAAGGTAGCTTGTGAACCTTAGAATTTCAGGGTTATTTGTGTCATCCAAAACTATGGCTTGTTTGTGATGTTTAAAATCCTGCCTCAGTGTCCCCTGAACGAGCATGAGCAGTGCAGAACAGAGGTGACAGAAGCTACTGGTTCAAATCCCACTACTGCCATGGTCACAGATTCAGAGAAGTTGGCTGTGTTAGTCTATAGTTCCAAAATAGTAGAGAGTTCAGTAGCACCTTTAAGACGAACCAACTTTATTGTAGCAAAAGCTGTCGAGAACCACAGCTCTCTTTGTCAGATGCATCTGACGAAGAGAGCTGTGGTTCTCGAAAGCTTATGCTACAATAAAGTTGGTTCGTCTTAACGGTGCCACTGGACTCTTTACTATTTTGGAACTACTGCCATGAGCTTGGTAGGTAGCCTTGGGTAAGCCCCTCCTCTCAGCCCGAGTTCCGCAGCTGTATTGCGAGAATACTAATAACACTAATTTGTTTACTGCTCTGGGCGGTGAACTAATCTGTCTAGAAGAGTGGTATATAAATGCTGCTGCTGCTGTTGTTATTATTTATTACATAAATGCAGGGGTGGGGGTGGGGGATGCATACATCGCCACTTGCAAAGAAGTGTCAATGCAGAAAGCAATTTCATGTGTGACATTTTCTGCCCCCAAAGTGGTGACCGGGATGGTTCAATTTTGGAGTGTCCCACAAGTATTTCCGGCCAAACAAACCTCCAGCGCTGACAGAGGTACCTGTGTCTTTGTCTGCTCCAAAAAGGACTGAGGGGGGATTGGGGTGCACCAGCAGCTGCAGGTAGTTCAATGCAAACTTCTCCACGTACTCCCGTAGCTGATCCTTCTCATACATCCGCTTGATGAACAGCAATGCTTGCTGGCGAACCTGAGATGCAGGCAGAGGCGGCTCTCAGCAAGTTAACAGCCCAGCAGAAGTGTAAAGAATAATCCCAAAATGGAGGTGGGGGGAACTAACTGTGGGTTATTTCTCACCGCGATCATATTCCATTGGCAAATACTGATGGTGAGGGGGTGAGAGAAAAAAACCCAACAGAACTGGATGGAAGCAACTTTCCAGAAAACCAGAACATAGAAATCAGGGTTTTATTTCAAGTGGAGGAAGCCCATGTTTTGCAATGTTTGTGACCAGAAAACCCAATTTGGGCCCTGAAGCCATTGAGTGCTGCCGCATAACACAGGCAGACTTAAGACTCACCTTGTCCTTCTCGTGGGAGCTGAGGTCTAAGAGAACGTGCAGATACTGGAACTGCCGAGATGGGCGCTTGAAGATCAGGTCTCGAAGAGTTGACATGCCCAGGTATGTCCGGCTCTGCAAGAGAATGACAAGAACCTCTCAGCACATGCAGGGTTTGGTAGAGAAAAAATGCTGCCAAGGAAGTTGCTTTTAAGGGAGCCACAAGTGGATTTAACTTCTAGCAATATGAAGTGCCTTCCGCAGAACCACAATATCTACTCTGCTATGGGAGTGCCATGTCTGGTCTCCCTAAAACGTGTTGATTTCACGGTGCCCGCACCAGCACCCAGTCTCTGCTTTCCTGTAACCTCCCAAGACTACAGCAATTGCTCTAATGCAGAACCCGAAACAGACCTCATCTTCACAGTATTTCCGGATCACTTCCAGGGCACTCTCAGTGATCAGAGGGGCTTCGAGGACCACCTTGGTGAATATCCTGTGAGGGTTAAAACCAGAGAGGCAGGAGGGAACAATAAACTGACACGCACAGCCACCATTTAAAACAGCTAGGCCAAAGGGTCAAAATCATATACATATATGCATGTACGTATAAAAAAACTTTAAATACCACCATCTTAGAAGAGACACTTCCTTTTTTCTTACACAGGAGGAGGAGCGCCTCTTCTAAGAGGGAGTGTTATGAAACACGTTTCACCTAAAACCAACATTAGCATGCTTTTGTTTCCTTCCAAATTGTTAAGTTTTCTTCACATGCACATGTTATTATTTGACTTCCTAAAACTAACCAACTGGGCATCAGCTAGAATCACCTCCGCTTTGTTTCAGCAGTCCTTCAACTCTGTATTGGATTTCTGCTGGTTTTAAATCTTTGCAAATTTGCATTCATAAACCCTGTTATACTGTTATATTGTTTACTGAAATGTCCTTGAAACTGATGGTACTAATGCACACCGTGTAATCTGCTTTGAGTCTCAGTGACAAAAACAGACTATAAATAACATAAATAAATAAAATTTTATTTTAAAACTTTCTATATTGAAGTTTTATGATGCTTCATGCTGACTCCAGCGGCCTTGATTCCAGCAGACCATTTGCTCCCTTGCACAGGTAGAATTTCTGCCCATAGGCCTCACCTGTACGACCTCTAAACAGAGGCTGTGTGGTTCTGCGTTCTCTCCAGCCCCCAGAAGGACTGCTAGTGCTAGCTAATGGGGGAGGGGAGGCAGTGCTAAGACTTGGCTTGGATCCTCTTTGCCGTTGTTAGAGGGACTGTGGCTTAGCCGGCATCCAGTGACTTCATCTGCTGAGAGCCAAAGGAGCGGCTGTAGTTGAGCTCACGTTTTGTGCGCAGATGGTCCTCCACACAGCCTCTGGCATTTTCACTTAAATTATACTGAATAGCAGGTGTTGGGAAAGAACGTTCTATGCCGGACAGCCTGGAGTTGCTGCTGCCAGAGTACACTATACAGAACTGGAGAGACCGACAGTTCAGCTTGGTATGAGGCAGCTTTCCCTATTCCCGTTCAGGGGAAGGGTCTCAGTTCAAGGTACAGGACATGCTTTTGCCTGCTGAGCCCAGTTAAGAGGTTTTGGTAAAGACTTTGAAGGGTTTCTGCCGATCAGAACAGACGGTATTTAGCCTACATGGACCAGTGGTATCATGAGATGTAAGGCAGCGCCACACGTGCACAGATCTTCCTAGGGCAGCTTCTATCCACCAAACAAAAGGGAGGCTAGAAAACTATGCCCCAAGGGAGGCTTCCTGTCCTCGGCCCCTCCCTCCCCACGCAGGGCCACACCCACCCATCCTTCTGGTCGGGCTTCTCCTGCAGACCCGACAGCAGGCCGATGAGACACTCGTCGTAGTTGCTGAGGGAGCCGGAGGGGTAGTGCGTCAGGTAGGCGTTGTACTCCTGGTACAGCCAGGCGAAGGCCAGGTCCAGCCGGTTGCGGGTGTCGTCCAGGATGAAGGAGAGGACCTCGCTCTTCAGGGGGACCTCAAACTGGGTCACCAGGGACGAGAGGATCTTCACCCGCGCCTGCAGGGAGAGGAGCAAGGAGCAAGGCGGCTGCAGCAACCGGGACCCGGCGCCCACGGGGCTGACCTTTGGGGCTGCTTACATGGGCGGCGCCGCTGCAGGCCACTGCCTTCTCGGAGCGCAGGATCCGCTTCACGGCGGACAGCTTCAGCTTGTCCATCTGCCCGTCCGTCAGAGGCTTGATCACATCACTCAGGCGGAAAATCTTCTTGCGGCCGCTGGCGCCCGCCAATCTGAAAAGAAGGCGGCTAACAAGTCAGCTTCTGCAGACCAACTCTTACTTCAGAGAAGCCACGCCAGCAAGGAGGGCCCGATCCAACGCACCAGCAGCCGGCCATCCACCCTGGCACCCGGCAAACTGCGCTACTGGGGTGGCAGTTTTGGCAAGTCTGTGCAATTATTGTCACGAAACCGGAAATAGCAAAGGACGCAGCCTAACGAATCCAGAGAATTTCCGGCTGCTGGAGGCAGAAAGTGCAAGGATAACTGGAGGGAGGCTGGGTGGGTGACGTCAGTGGAGCCCTCCCCCATGCCCCGACATTTGATTGCCCCCCGCACCTGCCCCGATGCAGCCTCAGAGACGTTCCTGAAGCTCGAGCTGGAGGATGCAGTGACGGGACTCACCGGCCCCTCCCAAGGGACGGACTCTCACCTGGGCTGGCTGGAGGGGATGATTGGTTCTGGCCTCCGTTTGGCCTGTGGTGCTCCTGGCTCCATTGAACTGGAGGCCACAGAGCCCTGGGCCCCCACCACTGAGATGGCCTGGCCTGGGTTGAGAGCAGACAAGCGCCTCTTGATCAACACGCTTTCTGGCTTGGACAGTTTTTCTTCCTTGACCTCCTCCTTGGCCTGTTTGATCTGCTCCACACCTAAGGGACAGAAGGTGAGTCCTAAGTTTGGCAAGAGAAACCCCAACCTCTGATCCCAAACTGCCACTTTTAAAAAAGCCCTTCACTGGTAGAGGCATTAAAAATCCCCCTCCCCAATTACTTTTAAACAAAACCATTTAGGGAAAGCTGAAATACTGCCAAGGAAGAAGGGGAAAGAAATCACGCACGTTGCCCTGAACAGCCATAGGCAGGGGGGAGGTAGAAATCTGACCAACAGGCATCAAGTGGATCGTCCTTATTTTATTTAACTTATTTATTTATTTTATTTTCGATTTCTATTCTGCCCTCCCTGCACAGGCAGGCTCACAGCGGATTACATCCCATAAAAACAGACGTATACATCTATATTTTAAAACAGTTAAACATCAGAACAATGTAACAATACAATACAATGCAGCATAAATAATTAAAAATCCACACAATGGCAGCGATCCACTCAGCTAACAGGAGGCAACCAGTCCACTTCTATGTGGCTTGATCCCACGACTTGGAAACAATATCTACGAATTAAGTGGCCGTATCACACAGTCACCAGCACTGAAGGAAACGATCCAGCCAGCTGTGCTTAAGGAACGGTTTTAAAAATCCCCCTGGACAAAGAGTCACCAGTTCCAAACATTGCCCTCACTGGCCAGTAAAAAAAGGGAACGTGAGAACAAGATGCATCAAGCCAGAGGTTGGGGCCACCCTCACAACCCCGCAGCAACCTCCCCGGAGCTCCACCTGCAGACATACCTGGCCCCAACCCAGCTGCAGTCATCTGAGTGGCCATCAGCCGGGCAAGGTGCTTGATTTGGACCTCCGTGCCAGCCGACTCTACCGGAGTATAGGTAGCTTGGAAAGAAGCGGGCATGTTCTCTGGCAGATAAACCATGCTGATGAGCACCTGGGGGCAGCAGAGCAAGGAAGAGATCGAGAAGGGTTGGGAAAGTGCAGAAGAGCATAGCCAGGAGAGATTGCAAGACCCCTCTGGAGCAACGAGGTTTTCTCCTCCGTGTTCAGCCCCCCCCCCCCCCGAGTTCTAAGCCTCTCTGCCCAAACAGTTTCTGCTTCCAGCGCAGCACAGTCCCTGAGCAACGACAGCGGCAAGCTACTGTCCTAACGACATCCCCCGTCCCTGGATACTTACCAGGTTAGCCACGTTATCAGGAGTCAGAAGAGGCTGCAGAAAATCAGCTGTTATGTCGGTGTCTGACTGAGTGCTGGTTTGGATGGAGGGCTTCTGGGCAGGGACTGCCACCTGCTCCAAGTCCTTGTCCTCGTCATCCTCTCCAAGAGGCTGCTCTGCATCCAGGAGAGAGGTGGCGGGTGTGTGTGTGTGCCATGGGGTTACGTCAGATGCACCGTTGGCCAGCGATCTCCTGTCATCAGAGCCCCTATTCGAGACCACTCCCCCTCCCCCGCCTCGCCTACTCACCAGTCTTCATTTTCTTGGAGGCAGGGTCACTCTCGTCCCGGGGGCGCTTCCGTAGATCCTTCAGGTTTGGCATGTTGCGGGCGATCTCAGCCTGCTGCGTGCCCAGGTCCATCAGCAGGGTGGTGATCTGGGCCTGGAACTCCACCGACGCCGGGTGCTTCAGCACGCTGAGCAGATGGAGCTTCAGGTTCTTCCGCACGCTGCTGACCTGAGACTTGGCCAGGGTTGGAGGGAGGTTGGCTGTCAAGGAAAGGGCAACACAAGGCATTCCAAGCCATCCAAAAAGCAGCGAGAATGTCTGCCAGCATCAGTCACCCCTCTTGGAAGAGCCCTAAAAAGGGGGAGAATTCTAACACAAATTAACTCGCCTACTGAAAATAAAAAAGGGCGTGAGGCAGACTCTCCTTTCTACCATTAAAACAAAACAAAGCAGCCTCTCTCAGGAAGGTGCATTCAGGCTCTCTGCCCCTCCAACTCCAGCCCAACCTTTTTGTAATCAGAAGTGTTCTCAAAACAATCCACTGTTTTGCCTGGCAGGATTCTGGCACGACAAGGTTGTCTCGCGCTAGCAAGCATTCCAACCACAAGCAATTCACGGGCATCTGTTCTTCAAAAATGCAGATACAGTTCACCAGGCTGATGTTAGCTGAATAAGTTTGTCAAAGTTCAAGCTGGTAATCTCTCAAGGCCTAGAGGAGCTAAGAAAGCACGGATGCCGCACTGGAAGCTGTTCGTTTTCACGCTAGAAAGGGAAGCCACGTTAGCTTGTTTCCACAAATACAAAGCACTTTAAAGACTTATCAGGTTCATCGTGGCAGAAGCTTTTGTGGACTAGAACCCACAGCATCAGGAACACGATCACAGCCGTCTAAAATAATACGGGATGACATTGTCACTGCTCAATAATAATGATTTAATGTTGAAAATTCCATTTCATAACACTTTTTTTAAAAAAAAAGTTAGGGTTGAAAATGTAACTGCCAAGCTCAGATCGATCAAATCAGGTCTGATTGTAAGTGTATAGTGTAGAGATATGGTGCTAGGTGAATTAAGATTAAACATATTTGAGACTCATTTAAAATGCTGTAATGGTTACTATTTTTTCAGCTAATTTGTGTTATTATCCAGAGGGGTTAGCCTTGTTAGTCTGTAGTAGCAAAATAGTAAATCTGACGAAGAGAGCTGTGGTTCTCAAAAGCTTAAGCTAACAATAAAGTTGGTTAGTCTTAAAGGTGCTACTGGACCCTTTACTATTTTGTGTTATCATGTCACACTTTATTTCTAGGAATTGAACCAGATATATGTCCATCTGCTAGATGCCAGCCACAGCTTACCATGCAGTGCCTCATAGGCCTGGATCACCTCTGACATGAACATGGGCCGCTGGCGGGCGATGGAGGCCAGGGAGCCCAGCGCTGCCGTCAGGTTGATGCTGGAGATGGCTGGGTGCACCATGAACTTCAGGAGCTGCTCCAAAGCCATCTTACCCTCTTCCCACAGAACGTCTGAGGGACAGAACAGAAGAGGCAGAGGAGAAAAATAAAATCTACACACATTACTAGACTGCCCCAAATTTCCTAGCCCGCAGCACCTCCATGTTAGTCATTTGTGGCCCACCCAGGAAGGGGGAAGAGAAAGGATCAGTTTGTGAAAAGCTTCATGGATGGGAAGTGACCCTCACTCACTACAGGTAACAACGCCAGCAGCTGTTTACACGCCTGGTCCACACTGCTCCTGCTCTAGGCAGGGCTTGTTAAAGGCTGTCTCCCTGTGCAAAGCGGGCGGCTCGTCTTGCCAGATGCCATGCAAAAAGGAAGAAAGGGCTACACTATGGACTGTAGACTTAGTGGCAGAGCACCCCATCCTCTGCAGGAAGTGCTGGCAGGATGCCCTTCACCCTACACCTACGCCCACTGCCATCTCTCCCTGTTGCTTCCCGACAGCTCGGCGATAAAGCACCCATGCCCGAGTGGTTAACCCAGCCCAAGCCCAGACCCCAGGGCGGTGGAAAACAAGGGGTTGTTCCCCAGCCCCCACCCCGCTGCTCTCCGCCTCCTCACTGTATTTGATGTAGGGGTGATCCCTGGGCACACGGTCGAGGCTGATGTCGTTCTCGTGCCGCTTGGGCACCTCCGAGTCGGGCATGCGGGGCGAGAGGGTGATGATCAGTCCCTCCACAAACTTGATGGCGTGGGTGCGGATCCCGTCATTGTCGGAGTCCAGCAGCTGGATGATTTCGCTGGCCATGGCCGACACCATCTCCCAGCAGGCCTCCTGCATGTCGTTGATCACTCTGGACTTCACCATCCACTGCACCACGAGGAGAGCGAGGGGCTCGCGTTAATGGGACTGAGAGAGGGGCACTGCGCTTGCAGCTTCCACGGTCTGGCCTTGGTTCAGATTTAGCCCTTGGGAAGACCATTTCATACGGCCCAAGGTGTATGCAGAGAGCATCCTTTGTGAGCACAGAGGCCCCAAGGGCCACCACCTGGAAGCAGCTCACCTGCAGCGCCACCTTGTACAGCTGGGTCATGGCCAGGATGGCCTTCTTCACCACGTTGACGTTCTCGTCCCGCAGCAGCATGTTCAGGTTGGCAATCAGCTTGAGCAGCAGCTCCGTGTCCCGCTTGCTGGTGGAGAGGAGACATGGGGAGGGGCGGAGAGTGAAGAGGAGCAAAAAAGCACCTGCCGAACACCTGGGGCCTGCAAACACACTCACTGGGGCAGTCGATTTCATTCTGGCCACCACCCTCTAATGGAAAAAGCCTTAAGTATACACCAGATGGCATGCTCTGCATTGTGTTGGAAGAGGAGGCAACCACACACATACATACACAGCCTCTCCCCATGCAGTAAAAAATAGACACTTATTTTGCCCTCCTATAGAGCACGGAGGAAGACAGTCAAGCTCCACTGGCTACTAGAAACAACAGTTGGCTACCAAGCCCAGCCAAAGGTCCTCTGGGAGCACCTCCTGTGCCATCCCTGAGACCCCTAAAGCAGTGATGGAGAGGCTCCCGAGGAAGGACATCTATCTTACCAGGCTTCTTCAATGAACCCAATGACAAACTTCCGCACTTCCACAGACTTGTCCGCCTGGAAGGCAATGATCTCCTGCAATGTAAGAAGAGCAAGAAAGTCAAGGCCAGCCACACCTGTGTTTGCTCTCAGGCCTGCCAACAAGAGGCAGAGAAGTCCCATTCAGTTCTGAGCTGGGTCAACTTGGGCCACAAGGAACAGAATCTAGCAAAAATGGACCCAAACCACTAGCTGTCCTGAATCCAGTCCTCTGCTTTGCAATTTCTCCCACCTCGGCCAATCAGGTTATTCCTAGCATAGGCACACACACTCCCTCCAAACAAAACCTGGCAATGCTTACATCCAGGAAGTTATCCAGCAATGTGGGGTCCTTATTTATGATTAACTCCTGGACCTAAGAGAGAAAAGAAAGAGAAGCAAGACCCAGATGGACATTTATGGGTTATCAGCAGGCTATCCAATTACCCTCGGACTCTCAGCTGCCAAGCTTCACCAACCAGAATGCCAACTTGCTCTACTCTCAGAATCAGGCAGTGAGTGGAAGCTGTGCTTGGTACAGAGGCCTGAACCAGCTGCATTCAGGTGTCATGGCAAACCATAGTCTTGCGGCACCCTCAAGACAAACAATAGTTTAATCCTGTATATATGCTAGAATAAAAACCTTATTTAACTAAGGTGCACAAGGCTCCAGTCCATTTTTGCAGCAACATCCAGTGGCTCCTTCGAGACCAACAAGATTTTCAGAGTACACTTTGGAGAGTCAGAGCTCCCTTCCCTGAAGAAGGGAACTCTGACCCTCCAAAGCTTAACCCTCTGAAAATCTCGTTGGTCTCGAAGGAGCCACTGGACGAAAATCCAGCTATTCTACTGCAGACCAGCGTGGCTACCCACCTAACATTAATGGAACCAAGTTGACCTTAGACTACAGTTGTGCAAAGTCTGGTCAGTTTACCAGACATAACTAACAGACCTTGGTTTGTGCATAAGCCCTGGTTGGTCTGTTTCATGCCTCCTCTCTGCCTCTCACTAGAGACTACACCCTCCCAACGCTGTTCTGTCTACGCTTGGGTGGCAGCAAGCAACAACACTGCTCAGCAAACGGTAGTTTGTGATTTCAGACGTCACGTGAAACCGCAAATAGTACAAAAACAAAGCAGCTGCAAAGAGAGCTAAGAACACAGCAAAGCGAGCTCCCCGACACCAACTTGACCGACCGGCTGGTTGAGCAGGCGCAGGGCTTAGCTCTGCTGCGCAGGATCACGTCACGAGACACAGCAGGGACCAAACCCATCTAAAGACAGAGGCAGCGATGCCACTCACCTGCTTGAGGATGGTGATTTTAGAGTCATTGCTGATTAAGGCCGCCTGATTGAGCAAGTCCACAACCTGTTTTGGTTGTTAAACAGAAAAGAAGTAAATTTTAGATATGACAGAGGCATCTCCCAGCACACCTGTCAGAACATCCCTTGTAAGCAGGTATCAGCAAAAAGCTCTGGTCCTGAGCACTGAAAACGTTTTCGTGCACGCCAATACGCTCACCAGCCCAGATCCCCAGTTCAGCACCATTCTGCCTCCAGCCTCTGCCCCCTGCGACTCTTACCCTCTCGGAGGTTGTCATGGAGTCTATCCCTGCGGTCTCCTCGCCAGAAAAGAACTGGGAGGCGATGCTCATGCGAGAGAGGCCGGCGTCTCGAATGCTGCTGCCGCTCGCCATGGCTGCCAATGCTCAATCTGTTCAGCGGATGGAATCTGGCCAATCAGAGCAGGGCCTAGGAAGGGAGCATGAGTGGTGGTTAGAACAAAGCTCAGATATCCCACAGGACAGCCTTTCTGAGCCTTAAATCATAAAATCTTCTCGTGTAACAGGGTCCCGTTGGCTTAATCTATCAGATAGGCTCAAAGCTCTGTGCTCTAGAACACAACTTATCATCAACAGCTAGATCTATTGGCACAAGTTGGCCTCTTGGCTCAAAAATGGGACTCTCCCTTACCACCTGAAAAATGCTGCATAGCTTAAAGGCTTGCACACTCCTTGACTCAGCATAATGAATATCATTATTAATAATAAACCCTCCATTCAAGGGCGCTTTATACAGCGAAAGACAGGTAGTCTGCACTGAAGATTTTTCAATGCATACTTGCGTAGGGATAAGAACTACCAAAATGCATACACCAACTTAACATGGCTCACATGGATCCCATTTTCCCCCCATCACAACAGCTCTGTGAAGTATGGTTGGGTTGAGAAACAAATAGCAGTTGGCCCAAGGCTACCAGGTGACCATCACAGCTCATGGAAATTCAAGATAGCCCATCCAAAATTCTCAAGACTCTGGCATCACATGGGAGGCTTGCCTCGTGCAACCAGCAGCTCTCGTCTAACTTAATTGACTCTAACATTGCCCCATGCCTCTGGCTTAAGCCCCATGGCTGCCTTGCTCCCTCCAGCAAAAATTAGCCCTAGCAATAAGTCTCAGAAGTGTATCCTGGGTCTGTGTGACACACACACACCAGAGTCAGGACAGTGTCGTGGTCAGTGTGTGGTCGTCTTTCCCCCACTCCGCCTTGGACCTTACTGGGTGACTCGCCTACTTCACAGGGTTGTTGAGAAAATAAAATGGAGGAGGGGGAATGTGTTTGTTGTCCTAGGCTTCTTGGGAGGAAGAGGATAAAAACACAACAGACGAAAGACATCAGAGCTGGTGTGCTGGTTGGACAGTGTGGAATTGGGAAGGAGGCAAGATCTGGGTTCAAATCCCAGTTCTGCCATGAAACTCACTGGGTAGCCTTAGAGCCACTTGCTTTCTCTCAGCTTCCCCTACCTCGGAGAAAGGGAAAGCCAGCATATGCCACCTCGAGCTCCCAGGAGGGGCAGAAACACAGCACCTTAAAGATCAACCAGTTTTTATTGCTGCTGCTGCAGCAACAGCTTTCTTGTGTTGCCATGCACACACCCCACAAATACGGTTGCCAGCTCCAGATTGGGAAATTCCTGGAGATTTGGGGGTGGAGCCTGGGGGAGGCAGAGTTTTTGGAGAGGAGGGACCTCAGCAGGGTATAATGCTATGGAGTCCACTCTCTAAAGCAACCATTTCCTCCAGAGAATTAGGGCTGCCAGCCTCCAGGTGGTGGCTGAAGATCTCCCAGAATTACAACTAATCTCCAGGCCACAGAGATCAGTTCCCCTGGAGGAAATGGCTAACTTGGGTGAGCTCTCCTTTGGAGGTTTTTAAACAGAGGCTAGATGGCCATCTGACAGCAATGCTGATTCTGTGAACCTAGGCAGATCATGAGAGAAAGGGCAGGAAGGCTTACATCAGTGCTTAGTTCTCATGGCCCCCTTCTTACATGCCCAGGGTAATGACAATCGCCGCTTCGGGGTCAGGAAGCAATTTCCTCCAGGCCAATTTGGCCAGGGTCCTGGAGATTTTTCTGCCATGTTCTGGGCATGGAGCAGGGGTCGCTGGCGGTGTGGGGAGGGGAGGTGGTTGTGAATTTCCTGCATTGTGCAGGGGGTTGGACTAGATGACCCTGGAGGTCCCGTCCACCCCTATGATTCTAACTTGGAAAGTGGATTCTATATTATACCGACTTAAGGTCCCTCCCCAGAGTCCACCCCAAATCTCCAGGAATTTCCCACCCTGGAGCTGGCAACCCTAACTGGGGAACTGATCCCTGTAGCCTGGAAATGTAATTCCGGGAGATCTCCAGGCATCCCCTGGAGATTACCCAACCTGCCCCAAAGGACCACCAGGCGCCTTCCTCCCAGGCAGGACCCCCCCCCCACTACCCCGGGCCCTTCCACAGCATCCCCGCGTTGCCATAACAACACCCTCCTCCACAGGCCTCCTCATCGTACCCCCACCCAATCCCTCCATCGCCATGACAACTGCCGGGCTAAGGCCGGCTCCCTTTTACCAACTGGCCCAATTCGGGGCGTGTTCCCTTTCCTCAGCGGCCAGAATTCAACCCGTCCCCTTTCCTCTCTCCCTTTGGGGCCTCCTCGAAACCACCATGTTGAAAACCCCGATTTTCTCTCGGCGCTTTTAATGATATTCTCTACTGCGCGTGCGGATAGAGCGGGGGCTTTTGGGTATTGTAGTTTTTTCTTGCTCCCCTGAGCGGCGCTGCTCGCCTTTGGCTTGTCA
This sequence comes from Eublepharis macularius, assembly GCF_028583425.1. Taxonomy (NCBI): domain Eukaryota; kingdom Metazoa; phylum Chordata; class Lepidosauria; order Squamata; family Eublepharidae; genus Eublepharis; species Eublepharis macularius. The sequence goes on along the minus strand of NC_072804.1, from coordinate 55,553,574 downwards.
GCCATTAGAAGAGGAGCGCGGACGTGACGCGCACTGCACCCTGGGTAATGCTATACGAAGTGGCCTTTTTTTCCTAACCGGAACACGCCGCTCCTGTGCGACGCAGAGCCAGTAATCGAGTTAGGACCGGGCGGAGTGGATAGTTCTCGCGAGGAAATTCGTGGTTACAGGCTGCCTCGAGGAATGCTGGGAGATGGAGTCCTTAAAAACCAGGAGCCCGTCCATTTGCTCTGCAACTTGAAATTCTGTTGTATCTAGGGTTGCCACCTTCAGGCAGTGAAATTCCTGGAGATTTGGGGGAGGGGGGTAGAGACGGGAGGGTGTGGGATTTGAGGAGCGGAGGGACCTCATCAGGTTATAATGCCATTGAGTTCACCTTCAAAGTAGCTGTTTTTTCCAGGGAAACGGATCTTTATGGCCTGGAGATTAGTGGTAATTCCGGGAGATCTCCAGTCACCACCTGGAGGCTGGCAGCCCTATTGTATTTGAGGGGATACCCCAGACCCCGGGGGGGGGACCCCAGGCCCAAAGACCCCAGGGGAGTTCCACCACTGAATTCCACCACCTCTTTTCCCAGAAAAAAGCCCTAGTGGTTGATATATACTTTCCATTCAGTTCAACACCAGTTGGGAGAGAGTCACTCCTTTTCTGACTGGAGCATTGTATTCCTTTTACTGTGTCCTGCTTTTGAGCATGCTGTCCCATAGGATGGAGCATATCCATCTCTTGCCTTGCTAGCTCCGATTTCTAATATCCTTTCCTCTTCCACTCCCCGACATTTCCTCCATCTTTACTCCTGTGTGTGTATATATTTCTGTCAACTGAGCTGAGTGTTGCACTTATCTAAGTGGCCGTGGTTTGCAAAAGCTTTTGCCACAATTGAATATTTGTTAGTCTTTGAGATGCCACAAAATTCTTCATTTTAGTACCAGAGGAGTTAGCTGTGTTAGTCTGTAGTAGCCAAATAGTAAAGAGTCCAGTAGCACCTTTAAGACTAACCCATTAGCATAAGCTTTCAAGAGCCACAGCTCTCTTCGTCAGATGCATCGTCAGCTTTTGAGAACCATCTGACGAAGAGAGCTGTGGCTCTCGAAAGCTTATGCTGCAATAAAGCTGGTTAGTCTTAAAGGTGCTACTGGACTCTTTACTATTTCATTTTAGTAGCTACACTGTTCTGCCCCTTTAGTCAATAGTTGATTAACACAATCGTCTGGGCAGATGAATTGAGTTGAAGGTCAGCCCCTGCCCCGCCCCAGCTTGCAATTGCTAGCAAAGAGGGTGTCAGAAGTGGGTGGCCGTTGTAGCAAGGCACTTCCCCTTTCTTGAATCCAGAAACATTCTTAGCTGAAAATGCCCTTCCCAACTAATAATTGTACTGCATTTCAGTGCAGTTTGTATAGTTTAAAAAATATTCTGATGAGCTATTTTGAGAGTCAAACTTGGCTGAAAATCAGGAAAATTATATCACAATACACAAATAAAAATAGTAGCTGCAGATAAAGCATTTAGTTTTGATTCCTGTTCACAGAACTACCTTAGGGGTCCCTTCTCATCAATTTGGTAATGAATGTCTTGATAACACAACAGATTTTGAGTGTGGGGATAGCAGCAAGCCATATAGCTGGCCACACAAGCCTTAGACTTCCTATTCATTTAGTACAATTTTTTCCTGCCCTTTGGTCTTATTGGGTTCTTATTTCATCCTCACAAAAGCCCTGCAGGGTATGTCAGGCCAAGAGAGAATGAGGCCACTTGCACATATTGAAAATAAATGCAAGAATAAAACAGAATAAGCAAAATTAGGTTTTCAATGAATACTGGTCACTTTTGTTTCCTTTGGTGTGACCCACAACCTTTAGTTTGGACTGAGGTCAAAGGCTACCACGGCAATAAGTCAAAGGTCCTGTCTGAAGCTTGAGAAGGTGCAAAGAGAAAAGAGGGAAGGAAACCTCGTTTCTCATTTGCATAATTAATTACATCCATGATTTTTATATATTTTTTCTTTTCAAAGGTTTTTTCTTTTCATAACAAGTTTTTTTTAACAAACAGAACCAATTACGATGTATTGTCGAAGGCTTTCACGGCCGGAGAACGATGGTTGTTGTGGGTTTTCCGGGCTGTATTGCCGTGGTCTTGGCATTGTAGTTCCTGACGTTTCGCCAGCAGCTGTGGCTGGCATCTTCAGAGGTGTAGCACCAAAAGACAGAGATCTCTCAGTGAGATCTCTGTCTTTTGGTGCTACACCTCTGAAGATGCCAGCCACAGCTGCTGGCGAAACGTCAGGAACTACAATGCCAAGACCACGGCAATACAGCCCGGAAAACCCACAACAACCATAGAACCAATTACATCAATGATTAATTAACATGCTTATTATGACTCACACTGGGTCAGCTGGAACAAGGGGGGAGTTTTTAAAAGTTTAAATTGCCCTCGGCGAAAATGGTCACCTGGCCAGCAGCGTGGAGGGCGATCTGATCTCCCCTCTGTCTGGAGATCAGGGGGTGGGGCCACCAGCCATGTGACCATTTTCAACAGGTGCCGGAACTCCGTTCCACCACGTTCCAGCTGAAAAAAAACCCTGTCAACCACTAAAAATAGACATTCATTTTTCCACTACACTTGTGGGCATTTGAAGGGGAGGAGGTAATTAGTTAATTGTGCCTCCGTTCCCTTTGTGTGTGTGTGCCTATTTTGAGTCCTTAATCCTACAAAGGTGGCGGCCGGGTCAGGCATTCTGACAACACCATGGGAGGCAGGGAACTGGCAGTGGTAATGGGAAATGTGATTCGGAGCGAATGTCCACTTGCTCCCAGTCTCTATTGAGCCTAAGCTTGATTGTCTCAAATCCACATACGAATTGCAGCTCAGAGGTTTCCCACTGGAGCCTCCCTTTGAATTGGTTTTAATAATAACAGTGTGCTTATATGTTGCTTTTCTAGACAGATTAGTGCCCCACTCAGAGCAGTAAACAAAGTCAGTGTTATTATAAGCCCCACAACACAGCTGGGGGGCTGCTGCTGAACATAAGAACATAAGAACATAAGCAAAGCCATGTTGGATCAGGCCAGTGGCCCATCCAGTCCAACATTCTGTCACACACAGTGGCTAGAAATCCAGTGCCATCTAAAGGACTGTCAGTGAGGCCAGGACGCCAGAAGCCCTCCCACTGCCTTCCTTCCAGCACCAAGACAACAGAGCACCACCTCCCCACAAAGAGAATACCATCTATCTCCTGTGGCTAATAGCCACTGATGGACCTCTGCTCCATATATTTGTCCAGTCCCCTCTTGAAGCTGGCAATGCTTGTAGCTGCCACCACCTCCTGTGGCAACGAATTCCATGTGTTTATCACATGGAATGTTTATCACATATGCTGAGAGGAATGGCTTACCTAAGGCCGCCTGTTGAGCTCATGGCAGGAGTGGGATTCGAACCAGCAGATTGCTGATTTGCAACCCAACCACTTAACCACTCTGCCACAGCAGCTCCCTTATTATAATAACTACACTTATATCCCACTCTTCTAGACAGATGAGTGCCCATTCAGAGTGGTGAGCAAAGTCTGTGTTGTTATTATCCCCACAATATAGCTGGGGAGCTGGGCCATTTTCACATGTGCCCCAGGAGATCGTGCAAACTCACGGCATGAAGTGTTTTCCTAGCACGATCTCCCAGCACGATCCCCTTTAATGGCCCGATGATGTCAGAAAAGGGGCCATTAAACGGGATCATGCTGAGAAATCGCGCTAGGAAAACGCTTTTATGCTGTGAGTTTCGGCGATCTTCCAGGCACCTGGCCGTGTGAAAACGGCCCTGGGCTAAGAGGAGGGGCTCACCTAAGGCCACCTGCTGAGCTCATGGCAGGAGTGGGAATCGAACCAGCAGAGTGCTGATTCACAACCCAACCTCTTAATCACTCAGGGCAGAGTTGGCAGGACAGTATATATTCTGGGCCAGGAGAAAATCAAATTAAAATTGAGACAACAGAATTTGAATTCTGGGACCATTGTGCAAGCTGGCCTGGCTTCTCCTAATCCCTCCCTTGTTTTCCATAAATTAATCCGTTTCTGTCCTTTTTGAAACAGGACGAGGCTCTGCAGAGGACATCAAAGCCCTGTCCTCGAAGAAATCTCATTCCTCTGGTTTCTGAGATGGCCTGTCTACTTTTCTTCGCATCTGCAGAGTTGTGGCATACGCAGGGAAACAAAGAGGGCAGAATTGAATTTCTGCAGGAGTTTGAAGAAGATGGTGAATTCTTGCACGCAGTATAAACAGAGGGTCGATCCAATCCCTCGAGATCGTCCTGCCTGTCCCTTCATTATCTAGATTCCAAAACAGCCGGGTTTGGGTCAACGTGCAACCGGAATTCACTTCTCTTGGCAAAAGTTCTTCAATTTGACAATGTCGTTTTCTGCCCTGCCTGATGGACATTCTATACACACCTTGGCCGGGTTCCAGCTGGTTTCCCAGGAGCCTGATTGATTGTATAATGGGGTGCAGCTGAGATTGGGTTACCGACCACTCCTCTCCCAGGGATTAGAAGGGGAGGAGGTAATTAGTTAATTGTGCCTGGCTTCCCAGGTTCCTTTTGTGCCTCTTCTGGGCCTTAATCCTGGAACCAGAGGCTGGATCAGGCGTTCTCCTGACAACGCCATAGGAACCAGAGAACCGGCAGAGGTAATGAGAGCCTCTCGGGAAATATGATTCTGGGCGACAAGGACACATTGCGGAGGGCGGAGGAGAACGTCGAAAGGGGGGATGCAAAGGGCCGGAGAGAAGCTTGCTAACCCCAGGACGTCCAGTCCATCAGGGAGAGAAGGATGGTGCTTGGGTTGTGAGCCCGAGTGTGTCTGCAATTCCCTGCTTGGCTCGGTACAGAAAGAAACGTATCTGAAGAGAAGCGCGTGATCTTTCCATGTCCTATAGCTAAAGGCCTAACTCATCTCCTCCTTTTCGGTGGGTCAGAATCTTTCTCCAGCAGCCATCTAGATGATAGCGCTGGGCACACATGCAGGTTGCTCTCAGATGGTACCATCTTGGGCAAGATGATGCAGTGCTAAAGCAGCTGGCATAGGAACACTACATGCGATGGACGTGTCTGGTGCCATTTTGTGGTGCCTTGCCTGCAAGATCAGCGCCTTCAAGAGGGTGGCCCCAAATACCTGCTTGTCATACCGTTTTTCCTCCAAGTAGTCATTAGTGGAAAAAAGTGTCTCCTCTGTTGCCTCTTAGCCTCACAACACACCTGTGAGGTAGGTTAGGCTGTGAGAGAGCAAGCGACTAGTCTCAGGTTATCCCAATTTCTAGCCTGACGCCCAGACCACAATACCACAATGGGTCTAGTCACATCCCAGCATGAGTTTATTTGGAGCTCTAAAATCTTCCACATGACTTTGGTCTGTCTCCTTCCCAGTCGTCTTCAGTTCTTGGAAGCGGCCCTGGAGACTCCCGGCTTCCCAAGGCCAGCGGGACACATGTAAACAAACAGGGTTTTACACAAAAGTAGTGCTTGGCTCTAGAACCCGTTTCAAATGCAAAAGGTGGAAGCCTGGGTGTGGGACCCCTCCCAGAAAGCAATTAAACTGTGACTCAGAGCATGTGCCGAGTGCCTTTCTCAGCTGCTGAATAATCCCATGTAGCCCCTGCCAGAGGGGGTTAACTTTCAGGCAGGCTCTCAAGCCCCAGGATGTTTTGTTTAAGTGCCAAGCAAAGCTGCGAAAGGCCTCATCTCTGATTGCCTCCAACTTCCTTTGACCGAGGGGATCGGGTGTCCCGTTGAAGCCCCCTCCCCGTAATAGGAGAGTTTGTCATGGGGGGGCTCTCCCATCGCTGACCCCTTCAGGCACAGCTCGTGTCAGGTGATCTTATCGCTCCTGAGCGGGTCTGAGGATTGGCCCAGCTAAATCCTTTGCAAATCTCCCTCGGTCTCCACTAGCGCCGCCCTGGGCAGATAAATAGATGGCGCTGAGTCCTGGCAGCTATTTCCCCTGACCCCCTTTCCCTGCACCCTGCCAGGAAGAGCCCCTTCCGCCATTCACAAGGATGGAAAGCACCCTCTTGGGCTTCAGCAGCCTCCGGGGCCTTCCCATTTGGCCCTTCTTCCGCCCAGAGGGGCTCCCCATCTTCCCTTCCCAGATACAGCCCCTGGACCGTCTTGACCAGAACGGTCTTTCCCCTCCGCAGAGGACAAAACCTTCACAGCGGGTGGTGGATTTCTCCATCCGTTCCATCCTTGCCTTGGACGGTTCTGAAGGGGGAAGGGAGAACCAGGAGGAGCCATCAGGAGGCGCCGTGGAGTGGGGTGGGAACCCACAGGGCTACGCCTGGATCCGCTGCACCCGCTTCAAGCCCCCTGCTGTCCCAAGTAAGGCATCTGGAGGGCAACATTTCGTGGGGGAGATCTGGAGCCTGAAGAGGGGTTAGCTTTAAAATGACACAGCGCCATCTGGGGACTTTGCAAATGAGAAAGAAGGCCAGAAGAGTCCCTGTCCCGAGGAGCATACAGTTTGCATTTAAGCAGCAGAGGGAGGAAAGCAGTGACAGAGGTTTGTTTGGGTGGGCCAGACCTTCTGGGGGATGCAGTCTTTTTTAGGCCTGTGCCCGCTGGTCGCCCTGGCTCTTGCTCAGGATGTATGGAATTGGGAGGCAGCGCAGGTGCGGTGTAGCTGACACTGGTTAGGTGGCTGGCAGTGCCCAGATGGTATTCACCCACAGTTTGATGTTCAGAGTCTTAGCACTCTGGCAGTTAGTGGCATTAAACGTTTAGCTGCCGTTAAAAGATCATGAATCCCGTTTTGATGATCAAATGGCGTCGTTTCTCTTAGAAGAACAATATTTGCATCACTCACATATTTGGGGCACCCTTTTATTCATTGCCAGATTTCTCATTAATCGAAAGCGTTACAGAAAAAGGGGCTGGGTGGGTCTCTGCCTAAGCAACCATCCTTTCTCAGTAGCATTTCCGACAGATGCTAAATCGCCTGTTCTCAGTGTCACAGCAAATGCAGGGTGGAGGGGATTCTCCCAGCCAGGCACTTTTCGAAAAGGTTGAGCTTCCCGTTCTACTGCCTGTCAAATGTTCGCTGACTTGGTCTTCTCCTACGTTCCTTCCCTACAGAGACGAAGCGAGTGGGGAGCCCCCGCCCGACCTCCCGCAGCCCCCGCGTTCCCTTCTCTGCCACTCAGCTGGGGACTCTGGAAAGGAGCTTTCAGCAGGCCCGATACCTGAGCACGGGGCAGGTGAGGGACGTGGCCCTGCTTCTGGGCCTCACTGAGAATCGGGTAAGAGAGCTTCTACTCTCATTCCAGCAGGGATTGGGGCCACCTGCCACCTTCTGGGTTATGGGGAGGGGGGGCTTGCTGACACACCTGGAACAGCCCCTGTGGCTAAATAGAATTCCTTTTGAATAGGTGCAAAATAGTAAAGAGTCCAGTCGCACCTTTAAGACTAACCAACTTTATTGTAGCCTAAGATTTCTAGAACCACAGCTCTCTTTGTGAGATGCATTGTAAGCCATCTGATGAAGAAAGCTGTGATTCTCGAAAGCTGATGATGCCTCTGATGAAGAGAGCTGTGGTTCGTGAAAGCTTATGCTACAATAAAGTTGGGTAGTCAAGGTGCTACTGGACTCTTTCCTATTTTGCAACTACAGTCTAACATCACTAATTCCGCTGGATCTTTTGAATAGGTAGTTATTTATTTCCCCTTGTACCCTGCTTGGGCTTCTAAAGCATCTTGTGGGAATCAAAATCCAATACAAGACGATTCTTCAGGAAAGAGTTTCTTTATAGAGCTCGATTCTGAGACTGTGGAAGGGTGCCTGAGCAGGTTGCCAACTCCAGTATGGGAAATTTCTGGCTATTTGGAGGTGGTGTCTCAGGACAGCAGGGTTTGGGCAGGAGGAGGAGCTTGGTGGCGATATGATCTCACTCTAGGAGTTTGTTTCTCCTAGACTCTATAGCATATCATAGAGTCTGCTCTGCAAAACTGCCATCTCCTCCAGGGGTACAGATCCCTGAAGTCAGTTCTCTGGGAGAATGCCAGGCCCTACTTTGAGGTTGGTAAATCTATGGCTGGCTGCTTCCTGCAGTCCCTTTGGCCGCTCCATCAATTGAAGCTGGAGGGAGACCCCAGTTGCAGCTGAGAGCCAAGCTACAAGTGACGCCTGACACAGGTTGGACACTTGTCAGCTTCCCTCAAGTTTTGATGGAGAGCCAAGCTGTAAAACCAGGACAGCCAGCCCCGGAGCCATGGTTTCTGGTGCTGGAGGCCAGCCTCACACACACACTCTGTGTGCGCATGGCCCCGGACTGCATGACACCCATGTTCACGCAGTGCTGCCAGTGGGTGGCTGGGGCGGAGCGAGGAGGCTGCCCGTGCATCGCACGCTGCCCCGGCCACCTGTTGTTCCAGGCCCATGTCTGCTGCGCCCGCCTGGGGGACGGCGACAGTGGCGGTGCGGGGCTGGCCAGCGGCAGCGCAGGACACACGCCTCCGCCCCCAGGGCTCCCTCCGGCGCCCCCTCCAGCCCCACGACACCCACGGTCCCCACCTCACGGTCTCAATGGTGGCACCAGCCCTGAGGACGCCTACATTTCCCATCAAAACTTGAGGTAAGCTGACAAGTGTCCAACCTGTGTAAGATATCACTTGTAGCTTGGCTCTCAGTCTAAGTACAAGGATAGATTGCCTGGTTGCCTCCTGCCTGTCCTCTGGTGGACTCTCACTTTGGAGACAGAGGTCCTGAGCTGCTCCTGGAGTGACCTCCAATGCTACTGAGTTACTCCTAGACAGGCTGGTTGCATCTTTCCTTATCTCTGTGCCAACATCTCCTGCTCTTGGGGCTCAAAACTACTAACTGAACACGCCCTGCCAGATGGAAGTTCTTTGGTACACCACCTTTGTCTCCGTGTTGCCTCGGGAGGGTGCATTCACCTCGTGTCTCCTTTTTTATCGTCCCCTTTCTGCACCATCATAGAAATGGGGGGTGGGTGGGTGGGTCTTCCGAGGACTGGAATAGACACCAGCGAATGATTTCCCTTTTTGTTCCAAGGTGAAAATTTGGTTCCAAAACCGGAGAGCCAGAGAAAGACGGGACTTCTTGAAGCAGCACTCCAGCCGCAGCGTTGGTGTAAAGCAGAGTCCTTTTCAGGGTCGGTCCCCTCCGGGTTGGCATTAAAACTAGAGGCAGGGCAGGAGGGTCAGGGGGTGGGGGAAGTGTTGCCAGCTGTCCAGTTTGGATTTGATCCGGAAAGGCGACTCTCTCTCTCTCTCTGAACCAGTCTGGAAAAACAGCAGCTTTGGATTTTGCCAGGATTTGTCCATTATTGGATTCTGCCAGGCAGTTGAGGGAAAGAACCTGTGGCCGAAACTGTGGACTGATTCTGTTCATAAGCACTGGGTGTCAGGAGGTGTGAAGATGGGAATTGGCCTGTTGTCACGGACCCGTTAAATGCAAGCAAGTCTCTTAACCTGCTAACAATAAATTACATGACAGGGAAACAGTTGTGCAGAAATTGTTATAACCAAGCCGTGTTAATTGCCACCAGTTACTCCACTTTGAAAAGCCAATGGGATCCTTTTCCAGTCTAGGTAAAGGTCAAGGTAGTCCCCTGTGCAAGCACTGAGTCATTACTGACCCATGGGGGGACGTCACATCATGACATTTTCTTGGCAGACTTTTTACGAGGTGGTTTGCCATTGCCTTCCCCAGTCATCTACACTTTACCCCCAGGAAACTGGGAACTCATTTTACCGACCTCGGAAGGATGTCGGCTATCTGAACCCAGTTTCCGCCGGGATCGAACTCAGGTCGTGAGCAGAGCTTGGGCTGCAGAACTGCAGTTTACCACTCTGCGCCATGGGGCTCCTACACGGGGTTCCAGTCTATTTGGTTACATTTTTTATCCCGTCCTCCTTTCAAGGAACTCAGGATGGTTTGTGTGGTTTGCCCCTCTAGTGTTTTACCCTCTCAACACACCATTGAGGTGGGCTAGGCTATGAGGAAGGGTGACTGGAGATTTGAACCTGCAGCTCCAGCCGTTTGACATGTTAAACCGTACAAATACCATCTTTATTGAATTTACAGTTCAGGATTTCTGTCGCTGCATTGCCCCCTTGTGGACACTGTTGATAATGTTACCATCCTTCCCTTCCTTTCCATATCTGAAAATCCAAAACCAGACACAGGGATTGGTCCAAATGTCTGAAAAATAAATACTTAGGGATCTGGTAGGGTGAAAGCTGGGGACCAGATTTTTTGAACAAAGAGGCTTAAAACAATTCATGGAGGAGTGGAGGAGAGGTCCATCAATGGCTATTATATGGCTGCGTGAACCTCCATGTTCAGAGGCAGTGTATCTCAGAATACCTGCTGCTGGGAGTGGTGCAGCAATAGAGGTAGGCCTCCATGTCCTACTTGCATTTCTGGGAGCATAGAGTTGGTAGCTGCAGGAAATAGAATGCTTCTGTACATGGGACTTTAGTTTAACCTCACAGGGCTCTCATTATGTTAATATAATTTTGGATTCTTATTCCCCCTTCCATTGGATACTCAAGCAGAATTTTGAGGTTTAGTCAAGCAATTAGCTAAAGAGTTGTGTATGGCACTGTTTGTGAATTTGCCACATGATTTCAGACTTGAGAGCCTTTAGGGTGGTGCCTTGTATCCTGAGAGGTTTGTAAAAATGTATTTAGCTTATTTTGTAGCCCTCCTTTCTCACCAAGACTCAAGGCAGATTACAGTTTTCCAAGATGCGGGATTATTGCAGGCTGGCCTGCCTATTTTTTTCTGGAGGCATATCCCACAACACTCAAAGCCTCAGAGTTCCAGTGAGGGGGGGCACCCTCATCTTCCTCACCCTGTCCATCTCCAGCATTAAGGCAAAGAAGGCCTCCTTGTTTGGGCTTAAAGTCTACCATGCTCAACCAGCACGGGCAGTGAAGAAGGGGGGAAGGTGTCTTTCCCATTCCCCCATGTGTCTTCTCTTCTTGAGACTAGAGTTGTCTTCTCCCAAGAACACAAAGGAAATCAAGCTGGACATGCCAGGAAACTAGGGGCCAAGCTACACATGACGAATGACACTTGAACGGCAAGTGGATTGAGTGGAGGGCAAGTGAACAGGGAGAAATACACTTGCCGTTCAAGTGTCATTCGTCATGTGTAGCTTGGCCCTAGGTTGTAGACAGGAAGGTCACCAACCCAGGTGCCTACCTAGGGTATCCAGCAAGGAGAGTCAGGCTGTCTGTGCCTATTGCTGACTGTGTGCACTCCTTGTCTGGGGTGTCATTCGGACTCCGCCTGCTCCATCCCTGTGTATCAGGCACCTGCCAGAGGAACAGAAGAGCAAGGCCAGGAAAAAAGGCAAGTCAGTGGTGAGAACAGCTGGGCAAAAACTCTGAGCATCCTGTCAAATATCATGTGCACCCTGCAGGCTTCATCCCAAGCAACACATTTCATTAAAAAATGCACAAACCAGTTGAATTGTAGTGCTGCAGCCCAAAGGAGATTGAAGGGGGAGCTGCTGATAAGCGTTTTGGGCACAGAAATGCCCGCCTGTGGAACAGCAAAATAAGTAACAAGAAACCTCTTAAGATACCTCTGATCATGTGCAAAAAGTTCCATTCAATCAGAAATGAAAATAGGAACGCTCCTTGTGTTTTTATATATTAAAACCATTCATATAAGGTGGGATTAAAACTCATAGCTGTGTGTATATATATACTGTCTTTCCTCCAGGGAACACATACGCTCATGTCTGTCCTCAAAACAACCTTGCAAGGTAGGTTAGAAGTTGACAGCTAAGAAAGATTCTTGACTAAGAAGGGCTTTGAAGCTCAGCCTCCCAATCTGAAACTCTAACCACTGCACCAACTGGCTCCTTTCTGCTTCCAGTATCGTCTGTGGTCTGAAACTGATCCAAAAGATGTCAAAAGAAAACATAATTGGCTTGCTGATATATTTCTATTTATCCCTCCTCCAACGAACTGAAATTAGTTTGTCTGGTTATCTGTCTGCCTCATTTCATTCTCAAAACAACCACTACCAAGCCTTGCTTTTTAGTATTAAAAATGTTGGTAGACCTGATCACTGATTTTCCAGGTAAAATGAAGTTCAAACAAATCATTTCTTGAAGGCAAGAAAACGGGGAGCATTCCTGGTACATAAAGAAACACCACTCGAACCTCCAATATTTGAGCAGAACAGGTTTGAAATGTTGTGTGGGGCTTCGAGGTAGTCCCATGCCCCAACACTTCTCTGACTTACTTTACTGACTATGCCCCAGTTTGGCAGGTGCATAAATGGAGAGGCTATTCTGGGGTTTTTAAACATCTGGTTGAACCTGGTTGCGTAGTGTGACATCATCTGAGCGATACAGCAACAGCCAATTGCCGTCACCATTTCCTTTTGAAACGTCTTGTGTGGCAGCACTCTGGTAGTTCCTTGGTTGCTCATCAAATTGCACAACTCTGCTTATGATAACATTGTTAGCCATTTGGGTCTAAAATTCTGTTAATAATAGAGCCTTGGGATGATGTTACTGCCAGAGGCCAGCAGAGGGCGATGCTTCCCCATTGGCCTGGGTTCCATAGTGGTTCCTCGCAGGTACCATCCTTGAAGGATGTTTGCTCCATCGGTTGGCACACAGAAAGGATTGTACAGAAAGGCCATGTTGCAAAGAGAGAGCAGAAGATCGCCTGGAATCCCTGGCAGGGTGTTACAAAGATACACACCTCAAAAAAAAAAGAGGTGCAAGATGCTTGTTTGGGAGTTGAATGCCTTTGAGACAGCGTGCAAATTCAGCACATTCAATAAACTAGAGTTTTGTAAGTTTATTTATGTGTGTGTGCTATCTCAGTAGAAGGGAAAGCGAAAGTCATATCCAGGATTCACTTCTTGGATGTGTTAAAGATTGAACCTCCCTAAAAATGTATTTTAAGTGCATTTGTCATGTTTTAAAATGAATAACAAAAGATAATGGTGTGTAGAGGCAGGGCTTTTTTTCAGGGGGATTGCGGGGGAACGGAGTTCTGGCACCTCTTGAAAATGGTCACATGGCTGGTGGCCCCGCCCCCTGATCCCCAGACAGAGGGGAGATCAGATCACCCTCCACGCTGCTGGCCATGTGACCATTTTCGCCAAGGGCAATTTAAACTTTTAAAAACTTCCCCCTTGTTCCAGCTGACCCAAAGTGATGTCATTGGTCCCGGGAGCATGCGCACACTTTGCTCACTTTGCGCATGCGCATGTGGTACCAGGGACACTACCTCCCACCAAGAGTTGCCCCCTGTGCTGGCAACCCACTGAGTTCCACCACCTCTTTTCCCAGAAAAAAAGCCCTGTGTAGAGGAATAATTGCATGCAGTCTGAAATCCGGAGCTGCACTCTCTCCATCACCCCCTAATACTGCTCTCTGAAACCTTTTTCTGATCTGACTTTTTACACCTTTTGTGCAAATGCTGTCAGAAATGGTCGCTTCTTCATTCAAATTACCTGCAGTAACGGAAGAATTACAGCCTGGACTTTTTTTTTAAAAAAAGCACCACTAGTTCAATGCTTACAGGCCGGGGGGTTGGAGTTGTGTTCTGGAACAAGCATTCCCTCTGTGCTTCATGGCAAACTTTTTTAAAAAACTCAAGTGGGTTTCCAAAATTGCTCACGTTGTGGCAGGGCCAGGTCTGCAGGTCAAAGAATCTCAAGAGGCCTGCACCAAGGGACTCTCTTGGAGGAGTCCTTTGGACTCTGGCTTCTTTAAAACCCTGGCTAGGGTTAAGAGTTTCCCGCAGGGGCCCTGCTGTCCTCACACTCTGGCCAAGCTGGCCAAGAATCTTGTGATATCTCGATGGCTACAATTTCAGTGTGGGAGAAGCTTTCATGCCCTGACCTGGATGGCCCAGGATTAGCCCAATCACATCAGATCTCAGAAGCTAAGCACGGTTGGCCCTGGTTGGTACGTGGATGGAAGACTACCCCAGGAAGTCCAGGGTTGCTACGCAGAAGCAGGCAATGGCAAACCACCTCTGTCTCCTGCCTTGAACACCCTTCAGGTCACCACAAGTTGGTTGCGACTTAATGATACTTTACACACACAGGGAGAAGCTTCCATGCCCCAGAATAAACGTGTCAGCCTTTAAGAGCCACAAGATTCTTCAGCTGCAGCAGCTCCTCTGCTGGAAGGCCAACAAAGCTCCGTTTTTGAATGAAGTAATTGGCAAGGGCTGGCTTGCCCCTAGGGCAGAAGGATGCCAAGGGCTTCCTGGTAAGCTGGAAAATCCTCTAGGGGAAATTTGCTTCTTCTTCCTCTTGCCCCCAAATGCTTGTGTCCTTGATCTGCTTCTGTAGATCTACAGAAGCTTCTGTAGATCTGCTTCTGCAGATCTTTTCTCCTGGCTTCATAGAGAAATTAGTTTATTGAAGTGTCTGGGGGTGGAGGAGAATGCCCTCAAGTCATAGCTGACTTATGGCGACCCCTGGCCGGGTTTTCATGGCAAGAGACTAACAGAGGTGGTTTGCCATTGCCTGCGCCTGCAGCCCTGGTCTTTGTTGGAGGCCTCCCATCCAATTACTAACCAAGGCCAACTCTGCTTAGCTTCTCAGATCCGATGAGTTCAGGCTCACCCGGCCTAACCAGGTCAGGGCATTGAAGTGTCTAGAGATCCAAAAAGAAAACGGGGATGCGGTTTGGTAAAACCTTTGATGAAGGGCACAGAATTCCTCGCCCGCCTCCAAATCCGTTGTCCCACAGGTAGATGCAAGCATACGGGAGCAGGCATCCTGCAATTATGTCCGTTGCAGCTCAGTTGATTCTCTTGAATGGAATGGTAGAGGCTCCCTTCGCAGTCACACAGGGCTGGACATTGTGGTGCCTTTATGCTAGGAGGGTGCCCAGCAAAGATGTTTGCAAGCCTGGTGGATATTGGTACTCTTTCTGCAATAAACAGGAGTCTTGCGGCACCTCAAAGACCATCGAGTTTTCATTCTAGCCTGGAAGGTGCCATGAGATGCCTGTTTGTTTTTGCTACGACAGACCAGCAGGGCTCCTTCGGGGGAACCGGGTCTTCTGCCTGCCTCCTGCCCTTTTCCTCTGGTCTGGGTTTTTCTGCCATGTTTCAGCAGCAAACAGGAAGTCCTGGTTAATCATCAACTGGACGGCACCGCGATGACAGGTGTGGGCCAAGGACGCCAAGAGATAAGAGAACAGACGGTGGCGGTGGAGTTGCCGAGGGGACCCACCCCGTAGATAACACAGCGCTGCAGTGCTTAACCTGTTCCAGCCCGCAACTGTAGATTTTGAAAGGGTGGCAAGAAAATCGGCGTCAACCTGCAGGGTGGTGATGGGTCCGATCCTAAAAATGAGGGAGCTGACGGGGCCTTCCGTGGAGGCAGGACGTGGCCGTTGCGGATCCTGCAGCAGAGCAGGGCAACAGACAACCCGCTCTGCACCTTTCTCTGCATGCATCTGTGAGAACCCCTGGTTCGGATCCTAGCTGTGAAGCTGCCTGGTTGGTTTTGGCCAGGCTCTTCACCCAGCTCAGCCTGCCGAGCCGCCTAGGATTCGAACCCCTGACACACGCCTATCACACTAGCTCTACAGAGAGTACATTTAAAACCTGCCTCTCTCTCGAGAAGTTCAGGGCAGCATCTGTGGGGCTTGCATTATCGTAGCCTTAGCAGCTCCTTGGTGGTTAGTTTAACGACTGAGCGGGGATTCATTTTAGCCCCTGTTTCACACTCTTCTCTTGAGAGCCAAAGGCGATCTCTCTGTCACCCCCTCTGACATCCACAAATGCTGCCAAGAAGAACAGTAAGCGTGGAACCTCCATGTTCAGAGGCAGTGTATCTCTGGATACCAATGCTGGAGAGCCAATTGCAGGGGGAGGCTTGTGTCCTGCTAATAAAATTTTAGGAGCCACTAATTGGCCGGTTGGATGCTGGACTGTACGGACTTTAGGTCAGATCCTGCATGGATGCTGTGATGGTCTCGGTACAGTGCAAAGTTCGTCACCTCCCTCTTGCCAGCAAAAAGGGACTTTTGACCTATTGGTTCAATATGCAAAATTCCAGAAGGGTATTTTTTCCCCCTTCCAAACTACCTTTCGGGTAGAACTTTCCCGTCTGTATATTTACAGATGGAAGAAAGGAATAGCAAATGATGCCGTGTGGCATGGTAGACGCAGTCCTAGACTGGTGGAGGGGCTGGGTTTACCTAAAACAGATGCTTTTTATTTTTTTTAAAAAATCTGCAGATATACACAGTTTCCCGCAGTCCCAAGCTCCTCTTCTTCTGCCTGGATTTCTCCCCACATGGGACACTGGCCCATTTCCAATATGCTGCTGGCAGCAGACATCGACATTTGATTAAAAGCCGCTTATCGCTCAACCTTTTCTTATCGCGATGAGGGAGCCATGCAGGGTGGGAAACAAGCTGGATTCTGTGCGAATCCAGAAGCGGGGGACAACACAGTGACTTCAACAAAAACAGAACAGAACCAAAAGAATCCACAGGTGTTGCTGAATTAACAGCCTTCAAGAACACCTGAGATGTCAGCACGGAGTACTAACTTTGGATTAAAAATAAAAAATACTGCTCCCCCCTCCCCTTCTTGAGAAAAGTCTGGCATGTTTATGCTGGGAAAATCACTGGGGTGAAGTTGTTAGATGAAGAGTGGGATATGGGCACTGAGTTCAAATCCTTATTCAGCCACAAATAGTGGGTATCTTTGGACCAGTTGTGTGCTCTCTCTCTCTCTCTCAGGTTTGTCAATGATTCCATAGGGCACTCTGTGATAGTCTGTTGCAGTAAAATAAAAGAGAAGTTCAGCTGAAGTTTGTTTGAGTTTACGGTTTTGTAAGTCCCTTTGCTCCCATGTGTTTGACGAAGTGAGTTCTTGCTTGTGAAAGCTTATGCCGGAATAAACGTAGTCTTCCAGGTGCTCCTGGACTCCTGTTTTATTTCACAGGGTTACTGTAAGGTTACAAGGTAAAGAGGGAGGACCGTGTGTGCGTAATAATACAAACATAGCATATATCAAGGTGGTCCAATCTAGGCCCATAATCAGGATTGCTGCATCTTTGTTTGCTTCAGACAAAATGGCCTCCCTCAAGAGCGAGGGAATTGCAAGCATAAATTCTGAAAGACAGCCATGCGCAGCCCAAGGGCCAGCACGCCCAAAACATTTGCACACCTGAGTCCAAAAATATAAGTGGTATCACTAAAAATATGAATGCCGTGGCTGATAACGTGGCATCTTTTAAAGATTCATTAGCAACCTGAGGTGATTACCTCATGACCTGAGAATACAGCTCTCCCAAAGAGAATTGTTTTATTTTCATTTTTAAAAAATATCATCAACATCGTTCTCCCAGAAGTTTCCGCTTCACACCTGTCCCTTTAAGGGCAGGTCTGAAAATGTACCTTTATAGAGGCCTGTCCCATAGGGGGACTAGCCCTGAGGTAATCCCTCATGGCAAACACGGACTGTGTGCTCAAGATACAGTCCCCATGATAGACTCTTCGCCCTCCTGCTCGAAACGGCAGGGCCTCTCCCTCTCCTCCCACCCAAGGGCAGCGCTAATCCACCAAACTGGGACACGCTTGCTAGCAACCAATTAAACATTAACCCTGACGCAGTTGCTGCCGCCCGCCTGGCCAGCACCGAAAGGGCGGTGCCAGCAGCACTCCTGACTGGGTGGGGTCTGCCAGTTGGTTGCCACCACCACCTTATCGCCAACCGAAAGGTGTTCTTTTTAATTATCTTGGTTCCCTCTATTTTGAAACCTCCTGATTTTGACTGTTTCCCTCCTCCCCCAGGCTCGAGGTATGCGCTGCCTAAATGTAAAGCAAGAGGAATCCTTTATTTTCAAGCTACTTTCCTGAGATGCGTGTATTACAAGCAAAGGACGTGCCGGGTCAACATCTCAAGAACGAAACACAACAGACCTTTTTGGTTGTTACAATCCGGTGTGCTGGGAGTTTACCAGCCAGGAATAATAGGAGTATGTGCTACCCACGATTCTGCAAAAGCAGGTAGTTAAAACCACGGCCGTTTTCACACGTCCTACCGGCTGCGCAAAATCGCGCAAAGCTCCTGGAACGACGGCATCTATCTGGCGTGGTTTCCCATCATGATTCCGGTTTGTGGTGCAATTAGCGCCACAAACCGGAGTCATGATGGGAAATCGTGCCAGGAAGACGCCGTCGTTCTGGGAGTTTTGCGCGATTTTGCGTGGCCGGTAAGATGTGTGAAAACGGCCCTTGTTGTGTGAACTTGTTGTGGCAAATATTTACCACGTGTGTCCAGACTTAGTATGACCAAACTGATTTCTGGATTTTTCAGGGATCATGTCCACATGAACTAAGGGTGTATACTCGCATGCTAAATAGACCGTTGTCCCTGTTCATACAAAAATGGCCACCACACATATCAGAAGGATCATGGGAACAGATGCTCCCAGTAAATGTGGTTGTAATGACTGAAAAGGACTCATAAGAGGGTCTAAAGTGGTTCCCTAGTACCCTAGTGTTTTTCTTTCGTCTGTTGTTTAAATGAGTTTTTCAGATAGTTTTAGGTGGGTAGCCATGTTGGTCTGTAGTAGAAGAGCAAGATTCAGGCCTAGTAGGACCTTAAAGACCAACTAGATTTCAAGGATATGAGCTTTCGTGACTCAGACTCTCGAAAACTCAGACCTTCGAAATCTAGTTGGTCTTCATGGGTTTTGCAGGTTTTTCAAACAGTATTAAAAATGATTAAACAGTTTGCCAAAAGTGGGATGAATACATGCATTACGAGCTGTGAATTCTCTTTCAAGCTCCCTCCAACTCTGTGGAGAAAAGGTATTGTCTGCCTCCATTTTGTGTGAGGGAGCTCTTTGCTGTGAGTCTCCTGTGGGACAAAGTCTGTCCATGGCTGGATGAGTCTCTCAGTCCCTCAGCCAATAGAGTTTGTATTCTATCCAAGTGTAGTAGGAGAGACTCCATCATAGCCATCCATACCTACGAAGAAGACACTCGTATATATGAATGAAAATGTGAAGAATTGTGGCTTTAACTTTCAGCGATGAGTTCTGAAATCCCACTTCTGTCTATGTCGTCTACCTTCTTCTATCCAGAGCCCCTTCCTTTCCTTTGCCTCCGCCACCAGCCATTCTCTACCCCACCGCTGCCGCCCCACCGCTGTCCGCCTGAGTTGTCCTCCGGAGCTGCACCTTGGAAGGAAATTGGCAGCGCTGACAGGAACATCTTTATACTCGAAGCCGGGAAGCCAAAATCTTCGCACCCAGCCCACCTAGTCGGATACAAAGGGCCAAGTGTGTCGGTGTGTCTCCCCCCCTCCCTGTCCTGTTCTCCAAGACCCAACTGCCTGGAAAAGACACAGGCCTCGGTGTTGATTTAATAATGTATGGATATATATAAAACGACTCCAAGCAACCGGGCCAGGAGACGGATGTTTTCAGGGAAACTGAGCGAGGATGTGAGAAAGGTTGGACAGGCAGTGGGATCCCAGCAATGCGAACACCAACGGGGTACATCGGCTACTTTGTACGATGCACATTTTCCCTTCTCTTTTTCCTCTCCCCCACCCACCCGTATTAATTTGGACTCGGTCAGCCTCCAAAATTGCGGTGTCCCCAGGAATGGGTGTTAGGGAAGACTATCCTTAGCAGTAATTTTTTCCGATACCCAATTGGGCCTAGAGAATCCGCCCACTATTCCCACCTACCCACCAGCCTCAAATGGCCACCTTGCTTCTCTGAAACCAGAACCCCCTCCCACTGCTGCCACCTGTCTGTGGTTCCCTCGGCCACTAAAACGTGGACGTTATATGAAGATGTCCGTGGTGATTAAATCTGCATATTCTTGCATAAACCAACGTGCAAGTTGCATAGGATACTGTTGAAGGTGGGTGAGACAAGGCGGGCCAGAAGGCACTCCCAGACTCAATTCTTGCCTCAGCCGTGCTTTTGCTAGGTGGGCTTAGACAAACTCTCACATCTTTAATACAGCGAAAATAAGACTGACTATAGCATATTTTTAAGGGGGTTGTGAATCAGCACCCTGCTGGTTCGACTCCCACTCCTGCCATGAGCTCAGCCGGTGGCCTTGGGTCAGCCACTCCTCTCAGCCCAGCCCCCAGCTGCATTGTGGGGATAATAACAACACTGGCTTTGTTCACCATGCTGAGTGGGGGGCTGATCTGTCTAGAAAGAGCCAGTTTGGTGTAGTGGCTAAGAGCAGTGGGACTCTTAATCTGGAGAGCCGGGTTTGATTCCCCACTCCTCCACTTGAAGCCAGCTGGGGGACCTTGGGTCAGTCACAGCTCTTCCAGAGCTCTCTCAGCCCCACCCACCTCACAGGGTGATTGTCGTGAGGAGAATAATAGCACACTTTGTAAACCGCTCTGAGTGGGCATTAAATTGTCCTGAAGGGTGGTATATAAATCAAATGTTGTTGTTTGTTGTTGCTATTGTATAATCCCAGTTATTATGAGAGCTGCTGTAGCATAGTGGTTAAGTGGTTGGGCTGTGAGTCAGCATTCTGCTGGTTCTACTCCTACTCCTGCTGTGAATTCAGCAGGAGGCCTTGGGTCAGCCCAGCTGCCCAGCTGTATTGAGGGGATAATAATGACACTGACTTTGTTCCCACTAATCAGACCAGAAGGGCAGTATATAAGCATTTTGTTGTTGTTGTTGTCACCTGGAGCTGGTGTAAGGATGAGAGTGAAAGAGCAGGCATAAAAAGCTCTGAACCCTCGAGGCAAAGTTTATTATGAGCATGTTGTTGTTGTTGTTGTTGATGATGATGATGATGATTGTGTTTTGGATAATTTGAATAATAATAATAATCCGCCTTTCTCACTGAGATCCAAGGTGGATTACAACAGGGCGAGTGAAAATACAATATAATTGACAGCTAGGATATTCACTGAGCAAAGTGCAATAATGAACAACAGTTAGGGCATTCAGTGAAGAAGATACAATAGGGAATGGCAGCAGAATATTTTAAAACATGCATAAAGCCAAGCGCAGAGACGGAAACTATCTGAAACAAAGTTAATTTCCATGGCATGTTTAGCAGAGTTGGAACTTGCTAGTAGGTGCTTATCTACAACAGCAGATAGTACCCAATTGCACTGCGTTTCCCTCTCCCTACCAAGGCATCTCTCTGAGCAGTTTCTTATGGTCTGGAAACCTACACATCACGGGGGGAAACTACCCTATCTTTATCTCAGATGTTGCTATTCCATCCTTCCTCCAAGAAGCTCAGAGCAATATGCCTGGTACTCCTTTCTCCCACTGTTATCCTCACAATGACATTGCAAGGTAGGCTAGGAGGCCCAAGATCGTACACCCCCAAGCTCCATGGCAATGTGGGGAACTCAGCCTTGATCTTCCCCACTCTAACCGTCACACCACACCGAACTCCCTTCCCCTTGATTAAGATTTAAGGGCACAGGGCTTCAGCTCAAAGACTCAGAACCCCTCAAGCAAACTAATGGTGGAATGGCTGCATGGCCTTTTCAAGCGCAGCCCCGAGGCTTTGGAATGAGCTGCCAGAGAAGATACATGTTAACAATGTTTACTCCCATTTTACCTTCAAGGGAAAAAGAAAGACCAACCAAGATGAGCTTCCCCTTGTGCAAATTATTAAAATGTGAGGATATTTAATGTGCAGGGGTGGGGTGGGGATTGCACCAGCTGACCCCACCCCCTTCAAGCATCAATTGGATTTTATAGTAAAGATTCCAGTAGCACCTTTACGACTAACCAACTTTATTGTAGCATAAGCTTTTGAGAACCACAGCTCTCTTCGTCAGATGCCTCATCAGCTTTTGCGAACCACAGCTCTCTTCATCAGATGCATCGTCAGCTTTCAAGAACCACAGCTCTTTTCGTCAGATGCATCTTACCTTCAAGGGAAAAATGACAATGCATCTGACGAAGAGAGCTGTGCTTCTCAAAAGCTTATGCTACAATAAAGTTGGTTAGTCTTAAAGGTGCTACTGGACTCTTTTGCAACCACAGACTAACACGGCTAACTCCTCTGGATCAACGACTAGTGGGTTTTATACACAGAGTTGGTAGGTCTAGAATAAATTCTGCTGTGCTTTAGTAAATATACTGCTGCGCTTAATTTGTAATTGTGTTAGGACCAAACTATATATGGAACAGGGGATTTGTGACAGAATGTTCCAACATGTTATTGAAACTCAAAGGCGGCGGGGGGGGGGGGAGCCCCGTTTGGACTGAGGAAGCCTTAACTCTTCTCCCCTCAGAATACGCCCCCATCTGCTGCTGTTAGATCCAGAAAGTTCTAAAATGGGTGCCTCTTTTGGGGAATCCTTACCCTCTCTTGGCTTTAGACCCAATAGAGAAAAAAGACAGGCACCCATATTGATCTGACACCAGGGCTTTTTTTCAGCTGGAACGGGTGGAACGGAGTTCCGGAACCTCTTGGAAATGGTCACATGGCCGGTGGCCCCGCCCCCTGATCTCCAGACAGAGGGGAGTTGGGATTGCCCTCTGCGCCGCCAAGCGGCATGGAGGGCAATCTCAACTCCCCTCTGTCTGGAGATCAGGGGGCGGGGCCACCGGCCATGTGACCATTTTCTCTGAGGGCAACCCCCTGAGTTCCACCACCTCTTTTCCCAGAAAAAAAGCCCTGTATGATACCCCCTCCTCGAATTAAATTTTTCTTCGGGTTGTGGTAAGGGTCAGATTTATCTTGAAAAATAGCTTGGAGGAGTCCCAGATTAAGGCGGGCTATTTATTTATTTATTTATTTTATTAGATTAGATTTTTAGTCCGCCCTCCCTACTGAGTGGGCTATAAATGAAAATCATAATCTAAACCATCACCACCATCCCTGGTAAATCTGTTTTTTGAGTAGAAATTTCTGAGGGGGGGGGCAGAATCTAGGGTTGCCAGCTTCAAGTTGGGAAATTCCTGGAGATCTGGAGGGTGAAACCTGGAGAAAGTGGGGTTTGGGGAGGGAAAGGACCTTGGCATGGCATAATTCCATAGAGTTTACCCCCCCGCAAAGTAGCCATTTTCTCCAGGTAAACTGAACTCTGTGGCCTGGAGACCAGTTGTAATTCCGAGAGATCTCCAGCCACTACCTGGAGGCTGGCAACCCTAGGGGAATCTGTTCATGGATCCCTAATGTGTAATTGGGCCCTTCGTGGTTTTAAATTTTAAATTGTATTGGTTTTTATTGTGATGCACCCCAAAAAGGAGAGATGGAAGGAGGAAGGGAGGTGTCTTCCCCCCTAGGAAAGTATCAACCCTAAACTCACCTCTCTCTCTTTTCACATATACAGACAAATCACCACCATTTTACCCCTCTGCAGACTTTATTATTTTTGTAGGGGTTTCCACCTTCTTGACTGCAATTTCTTCTCTCCTCTCCTAGAATCTCTTTGAGGCATCGTCTCAACAGCTGCAACTCCCTCTAGGTATCTTCATGTAGGGGGATGTTTTATTTCTCACATTTTATTATTTGTTTTTATATCAAATAATATAAGGCAGACAGAGAGAAAAAGAGCAGGAAAAGGGATGGAAAGAAAGAAAGAAAGAAAGAAAGAAAGAAAGAAAGAAAGAAAGAAAGAACAATCTTGGTTTGCCCCTCTCTGCCATTCCCCTTACTTCTGCTTGCAGTGGGGCAAGGCCTGTGCCAGCCGGCGGAGAACTGCCTGAGCCACAAGCACATCTGTCGCGGAAGTGACGCAGACAGTGGCAACGCCGGCCTTTGGCTGGTGTGGCGGCAACAGCAGCAGCCCATGTGTGGGAGCATGAAAGAGGCCTTTGTAGTCTCAAGCTGGCCGCGCCAGGAGCCAGGGGAAAGGGCAGGGTGCTGTGCCCTCCCGCCAGTTATTTATAACTGCCAGCAGGTATTCCACGTCCCCACCCTGCCTACTGCCAGACCCAAGGAAAACTCACCTGATCCGGCCGGGCCTCAGGCTTCTCTGAACTTTGGGGCTAGCCTCTGGGCAGCTCGATGCCCAAATTCATCCTCCAGGCTCAGCTTCCTTCCAAGTTCAGGTATCCCCACAGAGGTGAGAGGCCAGAGGTACGCATGAGGTGGGGTTTCTCCCAAGCATGACCAGGAATCGAATTCAGGACCTGCCAGGATCACGTACCACACACTGCAGAATACTAGAGAAGCCGCAGGAAAAGGTGTGTGTGAGAGAGGAAGAGAGAGAGGGAAAGCGCTGTATATGTACCTGTATGTACATTTGCATGGGTGTTCATGCACATGCCTGCAGATACGGGTATTTGAGAGCACAAATGTGCCCCTCTCCTTCAAGTGTGGGCCTTGGAACATTTGACTGTAGGGCCTGGTGTACTAAATACTCGTCATATCTGCTCTAAGCCAGGCTTTGGGTCATAGGAAGCATTCAGTAGTTTTTAGATCTTGCCTCCACTCTTTGAAAATGTCCCCAAAATCAAGTTCCAAACCCCGGTCTCTAAAAACCTGAATCTGTCTCCGAAAGCTTTGGGTGGGGGCTGTTTTGCATAAACACAGATAACACAATGATTATCCAACACGACATTGTGCACAAATTCATCAGGAAGTTTCAGAAACAACTTTTATTCTACCAAGGTGTGCAAGATGTAAAGCATTTCTGGCCCACACAGGCAGGAGAGGGCCAAACCAGACATGGCTTTTGTCACGTGTTCACATGGACTAGCAGCCAATGTCTGGTTGCTGTGGAGAACTCCCTCTAAAAGTGCTGTGGGGCTCCAGTTCTGGTGGCACTACGGCACAAGGGACAAAGGGCCTTCTGCCTCCCTCCATGCCAAAAACAGTGCCAGGGGGGCATTATTTACTCCTAACTCTGTGGTTCCAACCAGAATCAGAGAACTTTGGCACTTTTAAAGGGAGTTTTCCATGGGGACCAGCAGCTGTCATATGGCTGACAGTCCCTGTGGAGAACACAGGACAAATGTCACATCT
Source organism: Eublepharis macularius (assembly GCF_028583425.1). Taxonomy (NCBI): domain Eukaryota; kingdom Metazoa; phylum Chordata; class Lepidosauria; order Squamata; family Eublepharidae; genus Eublepharis; species Eublepharis macularius. Next base: position 55,528,617 of record NC_072804.1, on the reverse strand, counting down.
AGTTTGGCCCTGGTATAGGGTTGCCAGTCTCTATGTATTGGCTGGAAATCTCCTGGAATTACAACTGGTCTCCAGGCCACAGAGATCAGTTCACCTGGAGAAAATGGCTACTTTGGGGGGTGGAATCTATGGAATTATGCCATGCCAAGGTCCTTTCGCTCCCCAAACCCCACCTTCTCCAGGTTTCTCCAGGTTTCACTCTCCAGATCTCCAAGAATTTCCCAACTTGGAGCTGGAAACCCTACCCTGGTAGCAGGATGCAGAGGAGGATCATATATGAAAACACTCACATATTATTATACTGTTTACATATGGATAGCCAATGCAGCAAACAGAAAAAAGGGGGGCATAACCTTTCTTCTAGCTGTGCAGGTTGGACTCCACCAAGTGGTGCTGCATAGGGTTGCCATCTCTGGGTTGGGAAATCCCTGGAAATTTTGGGGATGGAGTCTGGGAAGGCTGGGTTATGGCAAGGAGAGGGGCCACAGTGGTGTATAGTCCCACAGAGTCCACCCTCCAAAGCTACCCTTTCCTCCAGGGGAACTGATCTCTGTAGTCTGGAGATTACCTGTAATTTTGGAAGATCTCCAGGCCTTGCCTGGAGGTTGGTAACCCCGGGTGCATTCCATGATACCTCCTCAGGGCATGGCCACCCTGTGACTCCCTTGCTCTCCTGCAGGGTCCTAACGCACTTCTCCAAGGCTTTGAATGAAGCCCAAAAGGGGGCATAGATTACTGCATGGTGCGCGTTTTAGAGCAGTCTTTCTCACCATGGATCATAAAGTGGAGCCATTTTATTAAAACGTACAAACAAGGAATAACCAGAGATTTAACAGCCATAGATCCAGAGGAGTTAGCCGTGTTAGTCTGTAGTAGCAAAATAGTAAAGAGTCCAGTAGCACTTTTATGACTAACCAACTTTACTGTAGCATAAGCTTTTGACAACCACAGCTCTCTTCATCAGATGCATCCTGCATCTGACGAAGAGAACTGTGGTTCTCGAAAGCTTATGCTACAGTAAAGTTGGTTAGTCTGAGAGCGGAACTACAAGTGACAAAAGGCACAGGTTGGACACTTGTCAGCTTCCCTCAAGTTTTGATGGGAAATGTAGGCATCCTGGTCTCGCAGCTTCGCTCTCTGACTGCTGCCCAACGGACTTTTCCACTGTCACTTGTCCAACATTCCGCCAAGCTGCCTACATTTCCCATCAAAACTTGAGGGAAGCTGACAAGTGTCCAATCTGTGCCTTTTGTCACTTGTAGTTCTGCTCTTAAAGATGCTACTGGACTCTTTACTACAGAGATTTAACAAAACACATAAGGCAAGAATTGACTTTTCAGATTGGAAACGTTGAAAAACTGCCTAAATGAGGGAGAAATCTAATTTCCGGGGTTTTTTAAATAAAAAAGTCGACCAAACTGGCTTCGACTTTAAACCTTTCCGCACAGCTTTTGAAAGACGTCTTACTTCAGACGCACGTGCCCTCAGGTCCAGCATAAGGGCTGATGGACGCATCGCCCTCTTTGTGACCTAGGCGTCTCCCCACGTTTCCCACACTGACGGATCTGCTATGCCCATAGCCAGATGGGCACATCCGGGTTACGAAGACGGTTCACCGGCTGTGTTTGTCCTCTTAATGCACGAATTAGAAGGAATCCAAGTGGCAAAGCAAACAGATTGAATTACGTGGAGGGGAAAGCCTCTGAGGAGCATATCAGTTGACACCTCTGAGCCTCAACAAAAACCTCGAGGGGTGTGGATCAGGATACAGAGTGTCCTGGCGGTTGGGTGCGTGGGATTTCCATCTCTGCTCCATTCAGAATTTGCATCTGCAAATATTTCCCTGCAAACATGACACTGACCTACCTTTCAGGGTTATTGTGAGGGTAAGAGAGGGATTATAGAGCCTTGAACACACTGCAAGCAGGTTTCGATATTACCGTGTTTATGTTTGTTTTCATAGGTTTGAAGTCTGATAACAATTCTTATACCAGAGGGTGATATATTTATTATTTCTTCTAACCGTGTATATCTAAATGGCGCACTGTACAAAAATCACCCACAAGGCAACCTGTCAAATCTCTCTGGTTTACAGGTGAACGAACAAATCTAGAAATGTTTCCTGTTTGGAATGGAACAAGTGGTTCCACGCCGAGCCCTTGAGCTCGAGGGGAGTGGGCAAAAGAATTATAGTATGGCAGCGGAGGCCTAAATCCCTGGCAGTCAGTTAAAGTGCACGCCCCCAAATGTATATTTTAAGAGCATTATGTATTTTAAGATCCCTTCTTTTTTGTACATGAAGTAGCAATGAAGGCAGTTTAGACTGCAACTTTTAGGTGAATAAGGGTTGTGATCAGTTGATTCAAAGTTGTATGAAGAGATGCGTCAGTAAAGGGCTAGGGAGTGATTATAGACTTCGCTACTATTGCTGTGAAGTATGAATCTACTGGCTAGATCTTATGTTGCTTAAAATGTCAATCTTAGAATTACTTATGCTCTAATTTCAACATTTCCTCAACTCGGTATTGGATTTCTCCTAGTTTTAAATCTTTGTAAATTTGCATTTTTTATACCCTATTACATGTTCATTGAAATGTCTTTGCAATTGACTGTACTGACCCGCACTGTGTAATCCGCCTTGAGTCTCCGTGAGAAAGGCGGACTATAAATAATGCAAATGAATAAATAACCATGGTTGTTGTGGGTTTTCTGGGCTGTATTGCCGTGGTCTTGGCATTGTAGTTCCTGACGTTTCGCCATCCTATTCCAGGACACCAAAATACTGGACAACACTTCCAACTACTTTGTCAGACTGCACAGGGAAGCCATTGAAATTCACAAGCATAAGCAAAACTTCAACAGGAAAGAAGAAACCTTAAGAATGAACAGAGCATGGTTTCCAGTTCTGAAAAACACCAGGCTAACAAAACATTCTATCCCCGACAATAGCCCTGCAGAGAAGATTAGCACATCAAGTACCAATCCATATGCAAAAGAACCTCCTCAGGATACAGTGAAGCCTCCCGCCATTAGCATTCCACACCCTGGGAAACTCCTACAGGATGACTCAGCTCAACCCCACCCCTCCTGAGTAGATACAAATGACCTACATCTTTTCCACACTGTGACACTGAGAAATCTCCGTCTTTTGGTGCTACACCTCTGAAGATGCCAGCCACAGCTGCTGGCGAAACGTCAGGAACTACAATGCCAAGACCACGGCAATACAGCCCGGAAAACCCACAACAACCATCGTTCTCCGGCCGTGAAAGCCTTCGACAATACAATAAATAACCAACTAGACGTGTTCTGGGAGCTAAACCCTTTGCTATCATGAACATTTTCATGCTGCCATTCCTCCAAGGTGCTCAGGGCGATGCGCATGGTTCTCCCTTCCCCGTTTTATCCTTGCCACAGTCCGGTGAAGTAAATCAGGCTGGGAGAAAGTGAGATCACCCAGCAATGTGGGGATTTGAACCCAAACCTCCACAATCTAATGGTTGAAGGAGCTCGGTATGTTTAGCCTCTTGGCATGATTGAGAGGACATATGATAATTATCTTCAAGTACCTGAAGGGCTGTCGTATAGAGGATGGCACGGAGTTGTTTTCCGCTGCCCCAGAAGGCCAGACCAGAACCAGTGGGTTGAAATTAAATCAAAAGAGTTTTCGGCTAAACATTAAGAACTTCCTGACAGTTAGAACTATCTCTCAGTGGGACAGGCTTCCTCGGGAGGTGGTGGGCTCTCCTTCTTTGGAGGCTAGATGGCCATCTGACAGCAATGCTGATTCTGTGAACCTGGGCAGATCATGAGGGGGAGGGCAGGAAGGGCTACATCAGTGCTTGGTTCTCATGGCCCCTTCCTACAGGCCCAGGGTAATGCTGATCGCCACCTTTGGGTCAGGAAGCAATTTTCCCCAGACCAGTTTGGCTAGGGATCCTGACAGTATGTTGCCATCTTCTGGGCATGGAGCAGGGGTCACTGCGGGGTGTGTGCATGGGGGGCATAGTTGTGAATTTCCTGCATTGTGCAGGGGGTTGGGCTAGATGACCCTGGATGCCCCTTCCAACCTTAGAATTCCAATAATGACACCACCCCGGCTCTCTGACCCTAGGAGATCATAGCTAGTAAATTACAATACATGGATATGCAAAGTCGCTGGCAGTGTTTCTGCAGTGTCTTGTTTAATCTTGCCTTTGCAACTTATCTTCCACACACCTGTGGGATTCTGCATCCATTTCCTGACCCCTGGGCTCTGCTACCTTCATCCTTTCGCTGTACTTTTCCATCCTTGCTCCCGACGTGTTTTCCTTTCCAACCTCCTTCTCTCTCCATGTCTCCCTCCCCACATTGCCTGCCTTATCCCTGGATGCCTGTGCCAGGCAAAGGGCTGACTTGGGGGTTTTATTTGCAGGTTCCGCGAGGGCCGTGTGGTCAACCCCGGCGGGTACAGCGGGCCTCTGAATAAACGGCTTTGCTCAGAAGGACCCATAAAAAAATGGACAGGAGTGTTTCTCAGTTTTGGATGGGGATGGAGGGTGAAGCCAGGACGTGGGCTCTGGCAGATAAATTTAGAACCTCTTGGATTCCACTTGGCTGTTTTTCGGCCCAGTCTGAAACCCCCTTGAAAAAGGGCATTGAAAAAGCCTTTGCTTGGGCCTCAAGCAGACTACCGCCCAAATGTCTCTCATTCAGATCAAAGAGTTTGCAAATGTGGACAGCATGTTTCTCAGATCTCTGAATGTTTCAAAGGCTGTGGGGTGCAAGCTTGTGGGCTACACAGGACACTTCTTCAGGCAGGTCTGAGCAGAAAAAGCAGCACTGTACATGCTGATCTTGTCCTAAGAGTCTTTAAGGTGAAGGAACTGTGAAGCTTTTTCGAGAGAGGAGCCCTATGGCCGTGAGTCTGTCTTAACAAACCTTTGATGCGATTTGTCTCCCGTAATAGCTACAAGAAAAATTGAAGAGGGAAGACTGCAGAGCTACGCAATCCACTTTAAAGAAGAGGGAAGACTACAGAGCTACGCAATCCTCTTTACTTTGGCGACCTTTGCCCCTCTCTTTCTGATGTCTTCCCCACTGGTGAAATGTATCCCTCTTGGGGCAAAGACTTAGTGAGCCAGAGTTCGAGGTGGAAGCCAAGGTTTGCTTTGCATTTGAAGCATATAAAGCCCCCCACCCACCCAAAGACTATTACATCCAGAAGTCTAAAATCACTGGACTGCACCACTGTGGTTAACCAGAGACCTGGTTATTTTTAGTTATGCTTTTCATCATAAGTGACGTTTTCCCTTACAACAAGTGTGGGTTGGCCACTCCTTTTAAAATAGGAGGGGCCCTGTCTCCCTAGTAGCGATACGAGAAGCAGAGATGCATGTGCTCGGTTCCCTTGTGACATCACATGTAGAGCTGCATCTCTCCATGTCTTTAAAGGCTACTTCCTGGAAGAAAGGAGAAGCTCTCTGCACATGTACTGTTTGCTCTTTCCACTTTTGACTGCAGGCCCTCTGCACATGCTCAGAGGTCCTCGGCTCAAGATGTTTGAATACCAGAGACGTCCATCTTCTGCCCAAGAAGCCTGAGCAAAACTCAGAGCGCTGGGCCTTGTCAAAGCCTGTCTCAGAATAACCTTTGCTTGTCGTGAAACGTAGCGGTGGGCAGGGGGGCTTGTGCCCACTTCCAAAAGAAGCCTTCTGGCTTCCTCGTATCTGAGGTGGAGCCAGCCCGCTGGCGCCATTCCAGGCTCCTGTGTGGAGGGCTGGCATCAGCCTTCGAGCAAGGCGGTGTTTTTATTGCTGAGAACTGTAAATCTCCAACCAGGAAACTGTATCCTGTTCTGAAAGCTTTTGCAGGCGCGCCCGCTTTATCACCAGGGGCTGGGGAAGGGGAAGACGGAACCAGGAAGTACGGATGCCCACGTGCCAGTTCTCACCTTGCGACACAATAGCCAGCTAGCCACTTTCTGGGGTGAAGCCGGGCACCCAGCGTCCGTCTCCTTGGTCCAGTCTATATGAAGACTTCCGACCATCATTATTTACCCACCTTTCTCCTACTCCTATTGGGAACCCAAGGCAGCTTGCAACAGTCTCTCTCCATTTTATTTTCACAACCACCCTGCGATGTAGTTCAGGCTGAGTGTGTGTGGCTGTCCTGAGGTCACCCAGCAAGCTTCCATGGCAGAGCCGAGATTCGAACCTCGGTCTCCCAGATACTAGTCTGACACTTTGACCACTACACACACTGCCACTGTTAGTCCACTATCAGTGGGAAGCAGAAGTGAAAGTGCGTTCCCACACTGCTCTTAATATTTCTTTTCTCTCTGCGATACCCTATCAGGTAAGGGTGAAAGCAAATGGCCCGTCACTCATCCAATGAAGGGCGTTTTCCTCTACCCTTTTAAGATGCTGGGGGGTGAATGGGATTTAATTACACGCCACTTCAGAAGGCGGCTGCAAATTTGATCAGCAATGCTAGGAGAGAGGAGTACTTCTCCTTTGTCCAACAAACTGGGTTTTTGTGTGTGTGTGTGCGCGCGCGCGCGCGCGCGTGCGTGCGTGTGCATGTGTGTGGTCAAAAATCACTCCCAGGATGGTTCTCCATCAGCAGAAACAAAAATATGTGTTTGTAAAAGTGTTATAGGCAAAAGCTGTTCTTTTAAGGACAAAACCAGCCTTATGACTTGTGCCCAGAGACCATTGCCTGGGCAGAGCAGAGCAGGCCAGTGTTACACTGCTCCAGTTAAGAGTGGGGCTGCCATACCCCACACCAGTGCAGCTTCTGTACAGACTTCAAGGGCAGACCCACACAGAGCATATTACAGTAGCCTAATCTTAAGAGAGACTTTTTATCCTAAGGTAGAGAAATCGGACCAGAGATTCTGATCAATTTAACAGGAGAATATGAGTGTGGTTGTAACATGCCGACCCTCATGCCAAGGATCGCTGCCTGAATCCCCCTCCCACTATCACAATGCCAGGTGTGTGTTGTGTTTCTTGGTAAATTGCTAGGCCTGCACCTCTTTAAAAGTCAAGGGTGCTTGTTCCTCTGGCCAAAAAAAAAAGCTGTTCTTTAAGATGTCATCACATTGAAAGAACCGGCAGGCTGGGCATTGTGTGGCACTCTAGGGTTCACACACAGACAATAGATCCAAGATGCAACCATTTCTCATTTGGGGATTTAAATGTCTAAATATCTGGGGAGGGACCTGAAACCAAGAGAGGCCAACTCACACAGCTCAAACTAACAACATTTTAAAAAGACTCCCTCCGAAGTTAAAAACAGGAACAGGTTTCAAACAACAGGGACTGTTCCCCCCAAATGGAGGAACACAGGGCTCAGAGCATTCATCACAGTTTGGAAATTGCATCTGTTTTAACAGATCCACAGCCACAGAGCCAACCTGAATCCATGGAAGTGCAAATGTGACTTTTGTGGTTACCCACAGCAGACTCTGGAGGTGGGTGGGCAAAAATGGGGAGGGGTAGAGGGGAGAGACTTCTGCCTCCTTTGTGGCTGGTGGCCCTGCTGCTGACACCTGCTACCTGAGAGTTTGGCAAGAAGAGCCAAATCCCAGCAAAACCACGGAGGCAAATCAAACCAAACACGGCTCCAGTCCTCATTGTTCCTGGCTTATGGAAGAGCAGGGCTTTGGCAGTGCCCCCTGAGCCAATGAGGGGTTCAGCATGTCTTCAGCACCCTCTTCTCTTTTCTCTTTCCTGTGGAAAAGGCAGTGGGGAGGGACTGTGGATCCCTGACCTTCTCCCAACGGTTTGCGGTGTTTTCATTAAGAAGGTGTTGCTGGAATGACGTTGGCCTGCCCAGATCCACGGCATAAAGGGCCCTTTCTGGTCGGATTTTTGCACTGCCCTGCTTTGGAAACTGTTAAAAACAGCTCTAGGAAGGAAGCGAGAGAGATGGAGGGGGGGGGCAAGGCAAGGAGGCACAGAAAGACTTCTAGTTTGGGGAAGCCACATTTCATTGGGTGGAGACGGCTACGGAAAGATCGACTGGAGGTGGCAGGGAGCTTGCAGGCCGTTCCTTTTTTTCCGGGCCGGCCTTTTCCTGCTCCAAGCGCAGGTGGCCCCCATATGCCAAACTGTGTTTCTTTGATTATCCTGCCCATTTTACCTTTATAACAGCCCTGCTAGATAGGATGGGATGGAAGTTACTTGCTGAAGGCTGTCCCCACTGGTGGAGTGGGGGGAGTTAAGTCCAGGACACCCCTTACCATTCCACCTTGCTTGTTTAAGATTAGAGACTTTTGGATTGTTGCTGTGGTGTAGCAGTGAAGGGTGCAAGCTAGGAACCGGGAATCTCATTTCATGCACAAGGTTGGCAAGTGCCTTTCTGCAGGCACTCAGCCACTCTCTGTCTCTAATACAAGGGAAGGGTACTGATATTGGATGACCTTACAAGGTCGGTGATAACGTACATGAAGTGCTTTGACAACTGGAAATAAAGGCTCCTAAATGCCCTCCTTGTTACGATTAGCTGTTGCCTTCAACAGACAGGAATTCAATAGTGATAAGAAAATCTCCACCTGTTGAATGGTTGCCTGTTAAGATATTGTAGTCCTACAGAGCTCTTTTTTTTTAAAAAAAAGCAGATTGTCAGGTCTGCTTTTCCGCCAGGGGCCATGTGAACACGGCTGCATTGCTGGGATGGAGGATTACTGGGATGGGGGCGGGGTGGAGGCTACAGGGCGTTTGGTAGCATAAGCCCCCCCCCCCCATCTCCTGTGCTTCCAAATGCAACAGGGGAAGCTCCAGGAAGCATGCCGACTTGATGCCTGGCAAAGTTTGGCCTGTTCCAATTTGGAGCGTCATACAGTGTGCCACCAAACACATAGATGTAAGAAAGGAATTTTTAAAAAATGAAGACGGACGTAAGGAAGGAGAGGAAGAAAGACATTGAACCATGAGGAAGGAAGGAAGGAAAGAAAGAAAGAGAGAGAGAGAGAGAAAGCCATGAAGACGGACGGACGGAAGAAAGAAAAGAAAGGAAGGAAGACCCCTCCGGCCGCCGCCTTCCCTCGCCGCCGGGTGCCTCTTTCCAGCTGAGCTGGGCGCGCAAGAGGCGGCCGCGGTGCAGCGAGCGGCGGCCCCGGGCCGGGCCGAGCAGGCAGGCAGGCAGCAGGGCCGGGCGTGCGGACGGCACAGAGGGCTTTTCTGCCGGCCGTGTTGTTTTTTCCAGGAATGTGCGGCATCGCGCTGCGTCCGGCCAGCCGGCCCGGCGGACACACGCACCCGCGCACACTGGCTCCATTCAGGCAGGCAGCCGGACGCGAGCGGCAGCCGCACCACTGGCTGGCAGGCAGGCAGGCTGGCTGGCTGGCTGGCTGGCACCCCTGGGCCTTTTACTGTGGCGTTACTGGAGGAAAGAGGAAAGAGGAGAAAGAGGCGAGAGCGCGCTTAGCATTCACCGCCAGCTTTGCAGGCAGCAGGGCACACCAGTTAGCGCAGAAAGCCTTACAGCAGCCCTGTAAGGTGGGCCAATGTTATCTTTATGTGGCAGATAAGGGGGGTGGGGGTGGGGAGCTTGCCAAGAGTTGCCCTTAGAAGGAATAACTTCTCCATCCACAGTCTTTTGGTCACTTCACTACATGAGCTTTCTGGGCCTTCTTAACCCAGGAGTTGTGAATTTCCTGCATTGTGCAGGAGGTTGGACTAGATGACCCTAGAGGTCCCTCCCAATCCTATGATTTTATGAGAACTGGAAGTAATGAAGACCAGAGCGCCTCTGAGCATGGGGAAATAAAATCTCGTTCCTCTTGACATGCAGGCTGCAGGCACATGGCTGGGGTGAACCAGAAAGCGAGCCCCAGCAGTTCTCTCTTTAAAAGTTAAGTGAATGGACAGGTAACTCGTCTGTATGCCGATCCGCTGGGGTGAGTTGCTAGGAGAACCTGTTCTCTGTTTCATAGCAATTGGACATGGCAAGTAAGAGTGAAAGAAGAATACTTCTGACCATGTGCAGAGTGCGTTTTCCTCACTCATGTGGAACCTTAATCATTCTACACACATTTGGTATCGGAGAATGGGTGGGTTTTTTGTCAGGGATTTTCTTAGGCTGGGATCTTAGCATGAATGGAACTGCAGAGTGGGCGAATGGGCAGACAGACAGACAGACAGACAGAAAGGAACCAGAAAGAGACAAGTGGGAAGAGAATAGGTGCTGTGATTTCCCCACACACACACCTTCTGCTAAGTTGATTCCCTTCTGCAGAAAAAGACTTCCTCCGATTGAGAAAAAAACTTTTTCTGTTTAAGGAAGCCATTCTCTCTGGTTAGTCCAAAGCAAAATCCCCAAAACGAAATCCAGCTCATACCTTTTTATTAAAACCAGCCACAGTAAACAAAATGAAGTGCAAGCTTTTGAATGTAATGAAAAGTTCTAGAGAGCTGAAAAGTTTATGCACTTCTTTGTGCCAGTTTGCGTAGACTTAATAAAAGGTATGGCATGCTTTTTTTCAGATGGGAATCATAGGATCTACCCTAGATGGATTTATTTTGGATGGAACCTATGTACAGGAGAAGGACGGAAAGTGAAGAACCCAGTATGAAAACCACAAGCAGGATTATTCGAAAAGATTAAAATGGTTGTGGGAACACACGGAACGATATTGTGAAGGGTCTATCTGTAGACTGTAGACGCTGGGGCAAGGAGTTAGTTAACTTCTCAAATGAAGTCCCCTTCTTCCGCACAGCAGTCCATCAAGGTTGGGATTGTGTACTCACGTTGGCTGTGGTGACGGAGGTAGAAAGTGCCGTCAAGTTATAGCTGACTTATGGCGACCCCTGCTGGTGTTTTCAAGGCAAGAGAGTGACTGACGTAATTTTACATTGCCTACCTCTGCAGCCCTTGTCTTTGGAGGTTTCCCATCCAATTGCTACCCAAGGCTGACCCTACTTAGCTTCCAAGATCTGATGAGATCAGACTTAGCTGTGCTATCTAGGTCAGGACCATACTTGCTGTACTCTTTCCATTACCTCCTACCTGGTCCTTGTAACTGAAGGTTCAGGGAATTGAACCTGGGACCTGCTGTGTGCTTTACCACTGAGCCACAGCCTTCCAATCTCCAATTTGTAAAACTGACCTCCGGGAACATGGTGGGATCCTGCAAGGGGAGAAACATGGGAGGGGGTATTAGAAAGTATGGTAGGGTGGACATGTTTGGGAAGTCCCCACCTCCGAATGTGCTGTACTCAATCACGTAGGTATTGTATGACCCTGATGCCCTTATGTCTGTGTCCTGGCAAGTTAGTGATTAATCTGGGCTGCAAGGATAGTGGGGGTGGGATTGGAAGGCCTAGGTGCACCCGTGGGGCAGTGTGGGCACTGTGTTTGGTGAGTAAACAAACCCAAGGGTCATGGACCACGGTGAGTGGCAACGGTGGAGGGTAAAGGTTGGGATGGGAGGCTGGGAGAGGTGGCATGAGCAAAATTGCAGTGTTCTCTCATTCCCTCTCATTTTTCTTTTTCAGAAATTGTGGAGAATCTTAGAATACTAGTCCTGTCGGCCAAGCCTTTAAGATAGAGCAGTAGACTAAAATCTGAGGCTCCTTTGCTTAAGATGCCAGCAATTGCTGTCACCTTAAGTGTAAGTTATCTACTGGTTTGTAGCCAGCCAAGTTTATTTTTCTTTTACAGAGCAGCTGAAATCTTGCAAGGAACTCTGCGTTCATCTGAAAATGCTAAAGGAGCGGTTCTATTTGGCAAAGTGTTTTGCTTTTATTTGGCAAGCGCACAGTAGCTTATTTGCTAATAACATTGCTAGGGCGCATCAAAAAGGTGAAAATGCCCAGACTGGGGTGGGGTGTGTGTGTGTGTGTCCTAGTAATTGTTGTGTTGTTTCGGATATGTTGGGAATGGAGAATTTCATTGTGTGAGTTGCAAGACTCTGTTCCTGGTTATTTTCAGCATTAAATCGGTTTAAAAGATTGTGCCTATTGTGGATACGTTTTTATACTCCACAGTGGTATTAACATACGAGGCTTTCAAGCAAAAGGACTTGTGTATAGCTTTCGCAAGCCCCTTCATCAGATGCAGAAGTGTATAATAATTTTGCAGACTCCTTATGCTGAAATAATTTTTGTTGTCTTTAAAATGCCACAAAAGTCCTGTTTATTTTTGCTGCTACAGATTAACATGGTACTAAACAGGAGTCTTGTGGCACCTTAAAGACTAACCACTTTTTAATAATTTTAACATAAGCGTTCTTGGACTTCACAAAGGTTTATGTGATAATGATAATGATAAAATAATAATAATAAACCCCTGAGTAGTCCAAGGTGCTACAAGACATCATGTACTGCAACAGACTAACACAATTATCCCTTTTGGAATAGGAATTGAGATGCCCCAATCCAATTTGAGACTCAGCTGAAATAGGTTGTGGAACACTTTAAAATAGGAATAAGCAACGTCCCCTGGTTCAAATCCAGTCCTCCACATAATGCCATTTGGCCTCCAAATTGCCAAGCCCAGATGCAGAAGAGTGGTGAATGGGTGGTGTTGGGACTTAGCAGGATGCCACTGAGGTAGCCACAGGAAATAAATGTCCTGTCTCTTTAACAGAGATTGCTTTTCATGGTGTGGAGCTAAGTAACTTCAATAAGGGCTGCAGTTCAAAGTGATATTAAAGGGACAGCCACAGCAGGGACCAATTTAAAAATTGGGGGTTGGCCTACCACACCTTTAAGCAGAGCAGGGCCTTACAGGCTATGGTTGCTAGGCAACAGCCCAGGCCTCACTCCTTCAGCATTCCCCATTAGCTTCTAGCAGGAGCAAATTCCCATCTTCCCTGCCCTTTGGTGGGGGTTCAGGGCCAAATAATTGACCTTCCTTTTCTTTGTAAGGTCTTGGAGAGGGGCTGGATATTTATTTATCTACCACCCAGCACAAATGTTAGCTCTCCTCACCCTCAGGGGTAGATGTTGTTGGGCTAGTCTTGAAGTATCCACAAGGAGAATTTTCCATTTTACCACTATTTTTTATGACAATGTCTAGAGGAAATTTGGGTAAGCATGCCTGATGGCCTCTGGATGGCACCATTTTTTAAAAAAGTTTGTGTTTGGGGTGCCATTCCACATTTCAGCGATGGCTGGCTCCTTACAAGAAGCAGGGACTTTTCAGTCATGGCACCCAACCTGTGGTATGGCTCTTCTCCCAGTTACTCACCTGGCGCCAGACTTGATGAATTTCCAGCAACAGGTAAAAAAAAAAAAGTTCACCCGGGCTTTCAGTTCAAAATGGTTTATTTTGTGGTTTTACTACTATGTTTGGTTGGTTAGTTAATTCATCTGTCGCCTTATTGAGTTGGTTTCCTGCACTATTATGCTGCTTATGATGAATGCGGATGCTTAGTTTATATGCTTATTATATGGTTTCGTGGGGACTGTTCTTAAGTTGATTTTAATTGCTTTTAATAGAGCTGTGTTGTTTTAGATTGCTTCTGCTGTGGGTTTTTGGTGGGGTCATGTATTTATTTTACTGTGTTATGAGAGCCTTGGGGCTGAGGGCAGGGTAGAATTATTAAAATTAAATAACAGTTCAGTTTGAATCTGGGGGATTTGATCTTGTTGATCCTGGTCGCTTTAGTTTTGCCTGGTTACAGCTCAGAGGTAAAATATTTAAATAAAGGTATAGTATTAGGAACCAGGAGTCTTCTGAAATAATGCAACCAGATTTTTAAACGGTTGCCAGGAAAACAAGAACTGAATATGATTTTGTTTTTAATTATAATTAATACAAAAAAAAAACACCACTTCAACAAAGACACCCTCTAAATCTGCTCTAAAAGTATGATATATTAAATCAATTCTTACCCCTTTTCCCAACTGAAAACACAAATATTTAAATATAAAGCCACTTAAAAAAAATATCTGAAATATATTCTCTCTGCTCATCTTCAGTCTGAGGCCTAAATTGTCTTTGGTGTAACCAGACCCCTTTGTGTGTGTAACCATGGAGTCCTGCCACTTATAATTCTGACCTAAATGGGTGGGTTTGAGAATCCCAAAACAAGAATTCAACTATTCACTGTAACATCGTCGGAAAGTCCAACTTCCTAGACAGGAGTGGTCCCCCGCACAATCCACACTGTGGAATTTCCTTTATTATGTCCCTTTTGCCGTATACTTCGATATCTCCACTCTTGGGGATTTCGAGCATCTTTTGTAACTGTAGAACTCAGACTGCAGTCCGCCATTTGGAGAACCCATGCTAGCTACAGTCCCATCTGCTGGAAGATGCCGTAGCAAAGACAAATCAATGGCCATCCTTACCCAACTGGCCATTGGTTAATGGCAGCAAGGATTAGAATTGATCTTCCTTCCTGCTCCCTGGTCATTATGGGTATGCCCCTGGACTAAAATCCTGCTGATCATTATAGGTAAGTGAATTCATAGGAATGGAAGATCTTCAATAGGCTGTTGGTCACTGTGTGGAAATAATGGTCTTGAAGACTGGAAAGCATATTGTTTCATCAGAATCTTGACAGACCGGGCCTTTGGCTGCCTCCTTCTTTCCACCACCTGTGGTGCATTTGGTCCTTGGCAATGAGTGGGAATATCACACTGATGGTCTTGTTGGTAATTGTGGCACGAGGCAGAGATCTCTCTAGCATTCTCCTTTCTTTCATTACCACAGGACAACAGCCTTACGAGGCATTGAGCAGGGAGCGGCTGTACAGGCTCTGGTAGTAAGAGCCAGTCTCACTGAGCGAGGCGGGTGATTCATAGGTGTGTTTGCCTTCCACTGAATGTGGGGAATTGTAACCGTTGAATGCCATTGTCTGCTCATAGGATTTGAGGTCAATCTTGTGGCTCTGCTCGGTGGACATCAGGTTGGTGATGGAAAAGGGGTGGTTGAAGTTGAACTGAGGGTCCATTTTGAGATCACTTGGAAGGTCCAGGTTGGTAATTGATGTGGAGAAGTAGTGGCTGTTCATGGACTGAGAGATGGGGGCTGGAGAGGTCTCAGATATGGGGGATGAGCCCCGTGCTCCTGAGCAATCTAGTTGAACCAAACCCCTCTGCTCCTCAGACCCATGAGAGGTGTCTGAATGACCTGACTCGGCCCCTTCTGAACTTGTGTTGGGGCTCTGGCCTTCTTGAAGACCTTCAGAAATCTTGGAGGTCTGTTCCTGGGTGCTGGAAGCTTTGGAGCTAGGCTTCTTGGTCTTGTCCTCAATTTTGAAACGCTTCTGGCGCCTCAGGTAGCAGCCATTCTCAAACATGTTTCCCGAGTTTGGATGGAGGGCCCAGTAGGAGCCTTTGCCAGGTTTGTCAGGGGATCGCGCCACCTTGACGAAGCAGTCGTTGAAGGAGAGGGAGTGGCGGATGGAGTTCTGCCAACGTTGCTGGTTTTCACGGTAGTAAGGGAAGAGGTCCATGATCCACTGGTAGATCTCGTTGAGGGTCAGCATTTTGCTTGGGGCCTGCTGAATTGCCATGGTGATGAGAGAGATATAAGAGTAGGGTGGCTTGGCATGGGTCAGTGTACGCCGGTAGGACTTACTGATCTCTTTGGGCC
Source organism: Eublepharis macularius (assembly GCF_028583425.1). NCBI lineage: Eukaryota > Metazoa > Chordata > Lepidosauria > Squamata > Eublepharidae > Eublepharis > Eublepharis macularius. The sequence continues at coordinate 55,513,083 of NC_072804.1, read as the reverse complement.
TGTTGATGCTGGAAGCTGAATAGCCAAGTGGAGCCATAGATTGACTGACATTCTGGTATGGTGACAGAGAATTGAGTGAGGGGGCTTGTGCCCCCAAGGGAGTCAATACCGGACTGACGGGAGAGGACACTGAAGGCAGGCCCATTGGACTGGTCGCGTTGGTCAGCCCAGTGAGAGAAGGGCTATTCAAGCCGCTGTTTGGGTAAGTCATGTTCATAGATCCAGGAGAACTGAGAGGGTTTAGTGTCACGTAGGAGTTAATAGGGTTCATGGGTCCCAAGGTGGATGTCATAGTGCTCACAGTTGGAAATACCTGAAGGAAACAAAGAAAGAGGGTGTCAGTAGATTTATGTTCCTTGAGTATATAAAGGACAAATGAACCAAGAGTTCTTGTGTTGTTCATAGTTAGGCAGTCCGCAGGAATCAGTAAAAGAAACTTTCCCACTACTCAGGTACAGCAAAGAGGAAAGGTGTCCTCACAGGTTATGCAGCTATTAGACACACGGAACCTCTTCATTAGAGAAGCTGATAATGACTTAATGACTACTGACCCCAAAATTTAGGGAAGGAAAACAGACGAGGGTTGACCACCTTGCTAACTAACAAAGGAAAGGCTGAACATTGTCCCTACAGGGGAACTGGTAGAAGGGTGGGCTACAAAAGGCTGCTGTTTTTCTGGAGGAGCCAGTAAAAGGACAGAAGTGTGGGAACTCAAGGAAAGAAGACAAGGCCGTTTTAAAACATAGAGGAAAGGTAGCCATATTCTCACAAGGGAACAAATAAGGGGAGGAACTACTGCTGTCACTCTGGGAAAAGAGAGGAGGCACAAATCAAAGAAGAGTTGCCGGTGAAATGTTGTTTCAAGGAAATTGTGATGGAACTTGAGGGATCTTCCTCAGCGGAAACTTCTGAAGAGTTTCCTTCGAGGGAACCCAAATGCATTTAATGCCTACGATGGCTTCCCTTTAGAACGCTCCACACCTCCCTGGTCACCACCACTGCAAACCGGAGGGAAGTGAACAATTTCTCCAAAATTTAGGATGTTTGGGCTGCCTTGTTGCTGAAAGCTGCCTTGCCTTCAAAAGTGGGGGCGGGGGAGGGGAAAGTCCATGCCCCCCAAATCTCCCTCCTTAGGTGCCATCCAGGTTTTCTTTTACCCATATTTGTTTATTCCAAACTGGTGAAGGGGGACCCTTGGCTTCAGGGCAGAGAAAAAGCACCAGCTATTTACATAAGATAGGGACTTAATTGGCAGGGCTATTGATCCTGATTGATAAGTGGTGCCCTGCTGTCAAAGGATGAGTGATACTAATCAATGGATTTGGTGCCACAGGGCTCATTTACCATATGCCTATGTCTGTTGCTGTGGATTACTAAACTAGAAAGTCTGTTCACACACAGAGGACTGATATAAAAGCCTTATAACTCAAAGAGGAAAAAAACAACAACCAATGGGTTTGACTGGAGTTCTCTTAAGGATACAAGACATGACTTGATTCAGATTCCCTCCCAGCCATGAAACAAACGGGATGGCCAAAGCCGTTCTTTCTTGCCCCTCCTTCTACCTCTCGGGAAGTGGATAAGCTCCATACAGTCCTGAGCTCCATAGAGATAAAGAAAAATGCTTGAATTCTGATACCAAACAAGTGGCAGAACTGTCACAGCGTCCCATTAGAAAGGGCGAAAGGGTCTAAAGATGCTACGTGTTGCAAATTAAGGGAAGGGATCTTTGAGGCTGAAGTAAAAAGGCTTGCCTAAGGCCACCTACTTAGCAGTGGCAAGATCTGAATCCAAGATTTCCTAAGAGCCACTACACTGCTCTGCCTTGCTTTCCTTCATGCACAGATTTTGCCTAAATTAACCTCCTCTACTGATTTACCACCGTTAGGAAGGTACTGCTAGAGCTCTGGATTTCAAACTCTACAAGAGGGATGGGTGCAGAGGAAAGATTATGAAACTGGCGGAGCCTTCCTCACCCACCAGCCCTGAGTAGGCTGAATGCCCCCAAGCCCAGAACCCCGTCTAACCCATGTTGGATTTCTAGGGAAGAATGTATCCTCACTGCTGCACCATCCCAATCTGATTTGGGGAAAAGAAGTATAGGGTGAGATGAAACTAAATCAACTACAACAAAACAAAGCACTAAGACCATCCCCAATAGCAGCAATTGGTTTCCCCTGGGTTTTCTAAGCCAGCTAATGACTGAGGAGTCCCACCCAGGTCTTATTAACTTCTCAGACTTCATGAAGAGTTCTAATTCAGCATTTTCATGGCAGAATCTCCCTGTGAAGGGCTTTTTCTGGAGAATGCATCTGATGAAGGTGAGCACTAACTCACAGAAACTTCTACTACGATAAACTGTTCAATAGTTCCTTGCATGTGGGTTTAGAAGAGAGGTAGAGACATTCTGTCCCATTCCTCTCCTTAATGCTAGGGATCAACAAGATCTCCCTAGCTGGAAATTGCCTGCAACTGTGCACAAGAATTTCCACCATTAGTGTCCAGTAATGGGATGAGTGTGTGCACGAGATACAGGAAGTTAGGAAGAGGTGAAGTTCCCCAAATGTTAGTGTCTAAACTAAATCTTTTTGACTGCACCCTGGTTGTGTCCTTGCGTGGCCAATGGGATTGTTGACTTTGAAGGCCCTCCATATCAGAAGCTGTCTGTCTAGTACATTTTTATCCCACAGTCTCCCCCCCGCCGCCCCCAAGGAGCTCAGATAGGTGGTCCTGGTTCTCCCTCTTATTTTACTTTCACAACAACTTCATGTTGTGGGTGGGCGGAATCCAAGATCCACTGAAACCGAAATGAACCTTGGACTTTTATTTTGCTATAACAGACAGACATGGATACACCTTTGCAACTGTATGTGAAGCAAGTTGCCTGGTCCTCCAGATTGGCAGCCTGGAAAGCGCTGAATCCTGGTGACAGAGTATTAGCTTGGTGTGGATGTTGCATTGCAGAGTCTCCTAACCATGGTTACAAGGTTGGGAGTCCCCCAGAGGACTCGCGTGTTCTTCCTTCTTCCTCTCTCCTTCCCTCTTGCACACCATGGCTCTCTCCCTTACCATATTGCAGCCAGCTGCGGTTAGTGTTTCCAGTGTTCCCGCTAGCCCTGTCAGCCGCTTTAGTTAGAAGCATGTTTGCAGATACTTGGCTCTGAGACGGAAAGGGAAGAAGAAAGGCTGGGCAAGAGGGAAAGAAGGAAGAGCATATTTGTGTCTAGGGCTCTCCTGGTTCTCTAAACCATGGTCAGGAGGCCATTTAGCCTCTGTCAGGCCATTGGCGTTTAAGTGCAGTAATTGTCATCGGATGCAAAAAGCAAACCATCCTGGCAAGACTTGTTGCGTCAGCCTTTAGATATAAGGGTATTGACTGTTACAGCAACACGTCATCAGACGCCACCCTGTGATGGTGTTGTTGGCAAATATTGTGCAAACATCAAGGTGTGTGAAAGCTTCAGAACTTCTGGAAGATATACTCCCCTCAAAGAATCCTGTCGGTTTCAGAGTAGAGTTTTGCAATGTGTGAATGCATGCTGCTGATTGTAGGAAAGATTGCAATCTAGAAACTTGGGCTGTGGCTCCTTCTTCTGAAGCATGAGAAACATCCATGATTAGGAATGCTTGCGTGTAAATTTGCATGACTAGCACCAGGAAATGATCCCTTGAACAGGCTTTGTGTGGTCCCTAGCGTTGCAGTACCTCGCTTAACAGTTCAGGGGAAGGGCACATGGTTCTTGTGCGCAAAGTCCCTGGTTCAATTCCGGGCATCTCCAATCCAAGGTGTTTCAGATAGCCTGCCTGAAACTGCTGAGAGGTTCTGCCTGGTTGAATAGATCATGGGCAGCCAACTTGTGGACTGGGCCTGGCTGTGGCATACAGGCGCTGTCTCCTAACTGTAAGTCTCTTGCTCTGCTATCTCAGGGTCTGCCAAGACATTGGTGATACCTGATCAGATCTCTTTAATATCTGATTTAACTTTGATAAACAGCCTGGGGGGCATGATCTAATCCCTCTGCTCTGCAGCGGCTGTCAGCATTTAAAGAGTAAAGAGCCTTTACCTCTCCTGTAGATCAGCTGGCAGTAAGCTAGAGGCAAAATCACATCAAGACATGAAGCGAGGGAACTATCTTCTGGAATGGGCACTAAAGTTAACTGGTTTGCCGCAAAGGTTGGCACAACTGGGCTTTGCATAGACCGAAGGTCTGATTCAGCATAAAGGCCGCATCCTGTGTGCACACAACAGATCTTTCCACCTGACCCATCCTCCTCAATCCGCTCTAGACTTGCCTTGGGTGTGTCCTGCAACTTGGTTTTTGTGGCCCAAACACGGCTGTAAATCCTTTTTTAGAGTGAGTGAAGATTAGCTTGCTCTGAACCAAGGTCAGCTTCCTATTGTCTTGGGGGAAAGCAGATGGCTTTTGAACCCTCCTTGGTTATCTTGGATTAAAGGGAGCTACTTCAGGGTCGCTCTTAAACTTCCTTGTCACAGGACTGGAGTTTACTAGCCAGATGCTCCTGGGGCTGGGAGTCCAGTAGGAAACTTTTGCCCTGCCCCCAAATGGAACTGCAGCCTTTGGAAGCAAGCTGGGGAGGAACTTTTCCTACATGGTTCACTAAAATAAAAGATATTGTAGCAGTTGGACCACAAGCTGGTGTCAGTGCATGCTTGATGGAACATATTCACACTTGATGTTTGCAGCAGCGAATTGTGAAGGGCAGAGGTACGTTCGTGAGTAAGGAGGGGGGCTCACAGTGAAGACAGGCATCTCAATTGGCTGCAGCGTCTTTGTGCCTGCCCACTGTGTGTTTACAAATTTGCATCTCCACGGTACATATTATGGTGCTTACTACTGCAAATGCCAGTGTGTGCTTGGCAAACATGCTTGTCATATACAGTGTGAATTGGCTCCTCGGACACATCCATCTGCATAACCTGATTAGCTGGCAAATGGTACTTTGAGAAAAGAGTATTGGGGTTTCCCACTGTTCAGCAAGATACCTTAGCTGCTTCCAAACATTTTTTGGCAATCATGATGGCTAGAAACTTGTTTTTTTCTTTTAAATGAAAGACAAGAGTCTTGGGACTTACTTGTGAAGCTCCAGTGCTGCGTATTAAATTGGAGCAGGTTTGTGGTGCAGCGGGCAAGGAACTGGACCAAATCCACATATGTCCCTGGCCTTAAAGCTCATCTCAGTCCATCTCCAGTACATAAAGCACTTTTAGATGTGATTTATCAGGCTTTGATGGCTGCTCAGGAAGGTGGATTTACAGTTGTATTTCAACATTCCTGCGCACTTTGCAACGGGTGTGTGTTTTAGGCTTTAGAGCTGGACTGGCAAGATCTTGGTTTAAATCCCTACAGAGCCATGACTTCTCTAGGTGGCCTTGGGCCTCTCTGTCTTTCCAGAGTTTTCCTCTGCCACAATGAAGGACGGACCATAGCTGAAATCCCTTTTTCTGGAAAAACTGCCTTGTCCCTTTCATTTAGAGGTTGAGAGCCCGTCCCCACCTCTTCTAGCCTGCCAATGACGTTGCATGGCATTTTCCATGGCAGATTTTGCAAGTTTGGGGACAAATCAGCTTTAATTGCATCTCAAGAGAGTAGGGGATTTAGTTTTTCCATGGCCTCTCTCATCTCCCAGATAGCTCCAAATCCTTTCTAAACAGCAAAGCAGACACTCGGGTTGTGCAAGCCAGACCGGGGCCATCTCCCGCCCCCTCCCCCTCCCTGGACAGGCAGCCTTGGACATTAGAATCTGTTGTTTGCATGGGGTGGGGGGGTGTTGGCTGGCACTCAGCCCTGGCTTGGTCCTTTCCCAAAAGGACAGAGGGCTCTCTGATACCCTGGCTGTGTGCAAGAAGACCTTTGAAAGAAGGACAGCAGCCCTTGGTTGGGAAACTCTGGAGTCAGCCCCCACCCCCATGCAAATGAGGAGATAGGATTCTTTGCAAACCCCCAAGTATTGCTTACAGATTCTATCTTGTTACACCAGATTAGGTAAAACTGAAATAACAAAATAAGACTCTCTTAATTTGGTAGTGACAGCCACGGAGTACAGTAGACATTACTGAGTAGGGTTCAGTAGCGTTTCTCTCACCCCTAAGATTTTCTTAGGCCAGCTGGTTCACACACATGGGGGAATGAGGGGGCAGAACAGATTGTGTACGGTGAATCACATTTGGGACTGCTGCTTCCTTCTGTTAAAAACTCCCTGCAGGTAGAAAAGGGGCACAGCAAGCAAAGAGAAGGTTGTGCGTGGATCCCTTGTCCCTGCAGATCTAGTTCTCCATTTGCAGGATATTTTTCATGCAAAGAAAAATCCTTAGCCTGAAATCCACCCTCTTCCGCCTCAAGTGGTACGGCCTGCTCCATCATCTCAGGGATCTGCTTGCTCAGTCTCTTGCTTGAGTGACCAGACTCTCAGGGTAGGGACTATCCATTTTCAACCTTTGTGAAGTGTTTAGTCTCCTTTTAGGGGCCTGATAAATTTGACAGTTTATTCCTGTAGTGGCATCTGCCTACACATGTTTTTGCAGAAGAAAAAGCAGAATCCTGCCCCAAGTTGCTCACCAACTAAACTTGGGGGCTATCCACAAGATATTCCAAGGCTGTCTTCTAAATGTCCTGTGCTTTATGGCCTCTGCTGTCCCCCATATGGCCACCAATAATCTCTTCTATAAGGATATGGTGATTCTTATGTGCAACTGTGGTTGCTGTCTGCTCTGCAGACTGGGAACCTAGTTTTGACACCACCACCTATGACAGGGAGGTAGAACAGGATGTCTTTGTTAGACACACACACACATGCTCACTTGCCAACCTTATGCAATGAAAAGCACACAAATCACATTTGATAGTTTAATTGGAGGGGGGGCAAAGGGAAAGGCAATCTGCTTCAAGATCCTGTCCCTCTGGTTCTTCGTGCCCCCCAAAGGTACCTGGGGTGGGCTGCTCCACTGTTTTTAATCCACTGTTATGCTCAAATGTGGCAACAGAGCCTAATGGGTGGCTATTAAGAATATATGCTGCTGGGATGGGGGAGAGAATAAGTGTGTATATGGAGATGCTCATCTCTATCAACTGGCATTTCTTTGCTCCAGATCTCCCTCCACATGTGGGCCCCACCCCATAAGTGCACATTTTGAATCCTGTGGCAGAGAAAGTGTATTGGCGATTCTCAGCGGGAAAGAATTAACATTCCCTCCCTCTGCAACTTCTCTGTTCAAAATTCCCTAACAGCTTTTTAAAAACAATGCAATAACAGGGGCTTTGCCCTTACCTCCTTAGACCAGAGGTGGTTAAACCATGGCCTTGGGACCACATCTGGCTCATGGGTGCTTTTCAGCCAACCCTCAATCTGTGTAACCATTTTTTGGAAGCACTGAACCTGCTGGACTGCAGCATTTGTTTATTTATTGGTTTCAAACATTTATGTCCCACCATATCTCCTCAAAGGTTTCAAGGACCACGGAACATCAGTCTCATTTACAGTGAAAAGAGGCCAAGGGCCATTAAGAGCTAACATCCAGCCTGGAGACCTCCAAAGCAGGCACAGGTCCAGATGTGGGGCTTGGATGGAGAAGTTTATCCCCCCTGCCTTAGACAACGGTTTGGAGGAGGAAGGCAACAGAGAGAGAGGAAGCGGCAAGGTGAAGACGGAATGGATATGCACCAATACAGCCAGTACATCTCTGTACTCATTTTTTTCTTTTCAGTGCTCGGTATGGTTGGGGGTTAAGCTACAGGTTTTCTAAAGATGTCACCTTTTTAAAAAAGCTTTCCCTGCTCCTCTGTTTTTAACAGTACTTTTATACAAAGAAATTAAACGGGTGAACCTCGTCCCCCACAGCCAGAGATAAAGTCTCAAGAAAAGCTTCACTCGCTAAATTTCTGCATGCATAACTTCTGTTAAAAGCACAAGAGCACAGATAGTTAACCTGGCAATCCAGTTACTCCCGAATACATTTTAAACTAGCCTGCTGTAACTACAGTCAGGGTGGTAAAAACATAGATTTCCAACCTCACGTGAAATGAAGTGGGGGGATTCTAATTCTCACCAGCTACTTTGTAAATATCTAGTGTAAATTCATTGGGAAACAATTCCAGAAGGAAGAGGTGTGTTAAGCTTACACAGGAAAAATAAACAGGAGTCTTGTGGCACCTGAAAGCCTAGCAAGTTTTTATTCTGGTGAAGCTTTCATGATTTATGGTAGGATAAAAACTTGTTAGTCTTTAAGGATGCTTATCCATACTCTCTGTGACCCCTAAAACAACAACTGTGTATTGACTTACAGTGTGCAATCTATCTTGAGTCTCGGTGAGAAAGATCCAGAGGAGGTAGCCGTGTTAGTCTGTAGTAACAAAATCAAAAAGAGTCCAGTAGCACCTTTAAGACTAACCAATTTTATTGTAGCATAAGCTTTCGAGAATCAAGTTCTCTTCGTCAGATGCAGTTCGGATCATGCATCTGACGAAGAGAACTTGATTCTCGAAAGCTTATGCTACAATAAAATTGGTTAGTCTTAAAGGTGCTACTGGACTCTCGGTGAGAAAGGTGGATTATAAATAATGTAAATTAAATAAATAAATACAATCCAGTTGGGACTGGTTGAAAATTCATCATAAGGTGGTCTGTGTCATGCCTGTTTATTCTGGGACCATAAATCTGGAATCATGACTCCTAACATTGCAGGAAACTGTGTTGGTCCACAAAATCCAAAAGTACTGGTAGTACAATCCCTTTTATTGGTACTCATTAAGAAGTCTTAAAATAGCAAGAAAGCTTTTGAGTTCTGTTCATTGGATTGGATGTTTACCAGAAAAAAAGGGGAATAGGGTAGAGGGAACAGTTGTTCTGGAGCATGAATGAAAAGCCACAAAGTCTACAGTTCATCTCACAGTGGAGGCATCTGCACATTTAATTAGTTCACATCTGGCTTGCCATGCTGTCCTTTTTTTTTTTTGGCCAGAAAACTAACAATCAAGCCTTTTCCATTTAATAACAACATTTAGCATTTGTACAGCTCTTTCAGTGTAACTTTGTCCACAGTATCTTATTGCAATTCTTACAACAACCCTGCAAGGCTGGCCAATGTGGCCAGAGCGGCTTACCTTAAAACCACCGTGTGAATTCATAGCAGAGGGGAGGCTTGAACTGGGGACCTCTCAGCCGCCATCCCAACCTCAGCCACTTCATAAAAGCCAGCAGTTTCTGGAATCTCTCTCCCTACGCGAATCAGGGCCAAGCTACAAGTGACGAATGACACTTGAACAGCAAGTGGATTGAGTGGAGGGCAAGTGAACAGGGAGAAATACACTTGCTGTTCAAGTGTCATTCGTCACGTGTAGCTTGGCCCTCAGAATGCTTGCAAGGCAGACCAGAAGTCAAGAAAAACATGGCTGCCCTTACGTCAACAAAGCTGGACATTAATTCTAGGGGAGGCGACCCTGGTTTTGCGTTCATACAGCCCGGCAGGAGCGCCTGCTCTCTCTTCCTTGAAACCTGTGCGCAAAACCCCCTTGTTCCAATGAGCCCTTTGGTATACCCCGTTCAGTCATTATTCCCAACGGAAAAGGTTGAAATCTGTGTAATTCATGCTTATCTTATAACATCTTTGCTTCCTTTGGATCTTTTCTCTCTTCACCTTTTGTTGCTTTGTACACAGGACAGGGAAGTATTTCTTTTGTTTATAATGTATTGTTATCATCCCCAGTCTGAGCTCTGTCATTGAAAACAGGGTCTGGAATTTTTTTTTTTTTTTAGCCCTGCTAGTGCGCAGAGTTGTGCCTTGGCATTGGTGAAGCCCATAGTCCCCCCCCCCCCCAATATCCTGTTGTTGCCACCCACTGAAAGACACCAATTGGTTCCTGGACAAAGTGTACATCCTACTCAGCAGGTTTCTGTTTGCTTCATTCCATGAAGACCACAGAAGGTGCTAAAATTAAGTTGATTTTCCTGCCTGGGAAAATTGGTGCCAATTCTGAAAGCCTGGAGGGTGAGAGATTGGGCCACTTGGGGGAAGAGGATAGCTCTTGTTTTCTGAAGGGGGGCTAAAAGGGCCAAGTCCGTCTGGGCTGGCGGGAGGTTTTCCTGTCCTATCAGCTTTACAATTTGCAGCGAATGTTGGCCCGCCAGACTGTTGCACCAGATTGTGGGCTGATGTGCCCCAAAAGATTGTTAAATTTCTTGAGGGCAGCGTCGAGGGCCACATCCAGATTTCTGCTCACTTCGGAGCTCTCTGAAACACCACCCAACAAAGAGAAGGCCTCTGCCTTTGGAGCAGGCAGGGATGTATCTTTTTGTCTGGTGATGTTACAGTTCGGAAAGGAACTGCTTTGGAGGGCTGTTTGAGAAAGTGATACTTTTTATTATTCAAGGAAATTATTTGAGGATTATTATAAATATATGCTAAACAAAGTAATAGGTGGAGGGAAACCTCCAATTTTTCAGTGTCTTCAGCTACAACATATAGCAAATACGTTTTTAAGGAATATACTGCACGGAGGAACAAAACCAAATTTGGAAGAATTCTGAAATTTGGTATACTTAAAACATGATTTTATTGTATGTTAATTGCTGTTAAAATGAAATTGTATTTAGTATGATTGTGTGAACACACAGCAAACAGATGTCACCCAAGACATCCTGGAAAAGGACTGGGATTGGATTTAGGTTAATATTGGTTCTAATTAATCTCTCTGGATTGAAGAAAGAGCTTTCTAAAAGTACAATATCAATGGTACCATACACTGTACAATCTATCGGATCCCTTATTTTTAAATTGTATTTGCATCCCGTATCATGACTTAGATGCACAATGTGTTGGTGTGATTGACCCCTATTATGATGGCATATTTGCACACTAGGACTCGTGTCACGTATAGACAGGCAAAGAAAAACTGTTTCCTCTTAAGCATATCAGAGTTTTAACATTTTTTTTAAAGTGTGACCAAAATGTCCCTGCATCTAGAAACTAAACCACCAAGACTGAGTGGACCACTGTTTGATTGTGTCAGTCGGTGTGTATGTAAAGTGCCATCAAGACACAACTGACTTATGGCAACCCCAAGCAAGGGGCTTTCAGTGCAGATGAGAAGCAGAGGTGGTGTGCTATTGCCTTCCTCTTCCCTGGCGGTCTCCCACCGAAGTACCAGTCATAGTATTGCCAGCTTTACAAGTGAAGAGGCGCGGTGTATGTTGTTTATTTCAGATCTTGGGTGACAGATTGAATAAATAGCTGGTTATAGGTGCACCCCCTACCTGATTATCTAATCCTACAGATCTAAAGATCAAGATATAGTAGGAGATGGGTGGCCTAAATTCTATCTTTTATATCCCCGTCAGTGATACTTTGCTTCAAGCACCTGACCTTTCCAACACATCATCTTGCTGGTTCCATGTTTTTTAGGCTCTCTGCTCCCCTTGTACGTTTTAGGAATTTCTAAAGAATCTTCTGATTACTGTGAGAACTTCGATGTAACCTTTGTCAAGAGTGCTGTTTTCCAGATCCACCCATTAAACAGACTGATATCTAAACCTCTGCATGGTTCATGTACGCAAGGATTCGTCAGCATTAGGCGTGTACTGTGGCCCTTTTCATAACACAGGTGTTCTTGCACGTAAGCATAACTGGATGGTTCCACTGTTTGGAACCAAATGAGCCAATAATTTTCTTCCTCCTGAAGCCGAGGGTTGGTTGCCACTTCTCTTTTTGAAAGAGATAGGTGCTCATACAGATGTCCCTTGTACTAGAGTAGGCTACAGAATTTTAGGGCTTCCACAAGGCTACCTTCTCTTGGAAGAGGCGAGAATTCTTTTGTGCAACTTTTGACATTCTTGGGTGCCCCCATGCAAAATCAGAATGGCAGCACTGCAGTTGGTTTAGGGTAGAGGATTCTTTGTTGTTCATAGGGCCTCAGCAAATGTTTGACATCACGGGAGAGGAGACCTTAGGGGAAAGGATCTTTTAAGGGATCTGTGGTTTGTATGTGAAATCATAGGCAAACTTTTGACTTGCACAGAATTTTTCAATGGGCAGAATGAAAATGTCATTAATTCTGCAGCTACCCAGACAGCAAAGTTACTTATTAAGCGAAGTCTTTTAACTGACTCACGTAGATACCAGCCCAATCGTAAAATCTTCAGCAATACAATAAAATACATTAACCTACGAGGAATGAGGAGGGGATCGAAACTGCTGTAACTCCCGAACAACATCTATCCAAAAACCATTGTTTATAAGGCTATGAGTTAAAATCTGTTGAATCAGTAAATGAATCTGCGGAAGTGTTGGGTAAAAAAATACTTTTCTATAAAGCAATGGCAAAATCCTATTGTCTTTTTAACAATGGATAGGGGCCAATTTTGATTGGTGATGTCCACAGTTAAAGGGTACTCTTCTTAGTTTCCATAAGCTGTTTTGGTTCTGGGAGGTTAAGGGAGTAAGAAATAAAGCAAGAAACTATTAAAGCTGGTTGTTTCTTCTAACACTGAATTACAGATGTCTGTAAGACATCTCAGCTTTCCTCCGGGATGTAACATTAGACGTGTCTATCTTAACAGTTAAGTGTTTAATTCAATGATAAATTGGTTGGATCAGCTACATAACCTAATTCTGGTGCATGTTCTGAAAGCCAGCATACTCTAACGCCAATAGAAGTTGATTTGATCAAATCTGTTGTCATTCCCAGATTTTTTTTTTAAAAAAACACCTCTTTATAAATGCAGATTTTTTACTCAGCAAAGCTACTCCAGATTGAGGGTGAGTCAAAATTTGTCATTGCAGGTTATGAGGCAATCTAGATTGCTTTATCTCTGCTATTGAATTAAATATTATCCAGTAAAGGGTCTGCTGAAATGAAGTCCCTCCCCTTCCCCTTTCAGCTGCATTGACTGTGTTTAGAATTTATTCACACCCTTTGATAATCTGGATTGTATTTCCTGTATAGGCAGAAAGGAGACTGCAAGGCCGGCCACACCTGAAGGACGTATCTAGATTTTGGAAACCTCAAAGAATCATCTGTCTAACAAGGCTGGAGGGAGGGAGACAGAGACGTGGGGGGGGGGTGCATGCGCAAGTATTGGAGACCTATCTTGAGGCAGGATCCATTAATGCAATTGCCAACACCCAACTGCTTGTTATTCTCACATATACTTATGTAATTGCAGAAGCAATGGTGATTTCCCCCAGGATAACTGAGTTCATGTGTTTGGGGGTACCTTTAGCAATTTTGGGGGGCTCTAAACGTGGGATACAAATTGACTTGCTAGGTAAGAATAAAGGTTGTGGAATTATACATTGGACTTGGATGGGAAGTGAAGTGGTCAGGCTGCGTTAGAGAAAGTTTCCCCCCTGTTCTTTCATCCACCTAGATCCAGGAATCAGAAGAAAACAGCTTCTGAATTTGGATGCTTCAGTAAACGAAGGGGCAGTTTTTTCAGCCCAAGGGTGCCCATTTGGAGGGTCCCAGCTTGGATCCTGGCTCTTCCTGTATTCGACATTGGGAATAGGGTCCGGTGGTGCACAACTTGGAGCCCTCCCAGTGCCTATAAAGCCCCAGATAGGGTCCTTTCTTCTACTGCACTGCCCTTAATGGCCCTGGGTTTGTTTAGCAATTTTTCAAAAGCAACTTTTTGCCAGCTGAAGCCACAGTTCAGTGGGCCGACACTGCGTACAAATGGGCTCAAAGATGTGGCCTCTCTGGGCCATAATTCACCCTCCTCTTTTCCCACACTAGGTCTGTGTTATTCTGTGTTTCCAGGTCAGAGTGCCTTCTTCAGAAAATTGTTTTAAAAGCAACATTAAAAATAGAAGTCAGCCACAGCTGCAGATTAGAAATTTAAAACAGAGAGAAAATATTATGTTCCTCTTGATGTTAACTCAGGGAAGTGGAGAGTTCATAAAAAAGCAATGATGGAAGTAGGTTTATATGGCAGAAGCTGAGGCTACTTGGCTTGTAATCCAATTAGTATAAACCCTATGAAGTCAGCATATTAGATAGAATTAATATGCGGGAGGTCAGCATTGGTGCCCTTTTACCCCGTGCCAGTCCCCAGAACGCATTCTCTCTGATCTACCATTTGCAAAGGACTGTCCGCTCTGCCCCTTTGGTTTAGAAAACAGTCCACTTTACAAGGCCAGCAACCAGCCTCAGCCTGTATAATCAGACACAGCCCAGAAAACCACGAAGGCTTCCTCATGCCCAGTCGGAATAGGGTGGGGGAATTCGCTTACCAGTTTTTCAAGGGGTGGCCCCCTCACTCTGCAAGGCAAACTTTTTGAAACTCGGGTCAAGGAGCAAAAGTAGACTTGCAGTAGGATAGTGTCTGCTCTACAAAATTTCCAAGGTGTGAGGTTTCGAGAGTCAAAGTTTTGACTCTCGAAAGCTCCTGACACCCGGGAAATCTAGTTGGTTTCTACGGAACCTGAATTTTGCTCTTCTACTATAGTCTGCTACCCAGCTGAAAATTTCTGCTTTACAGCTGCCCACACTTTATTCAGTGGCAGAAATTTTAAAGCTAGGGCCAGTGCGTCTGCCCAGAACTGTCTGAGGCCCTGAATCTTTCTGTGGCCCTCCTCAGAGTACCTGGGCCTGCCCAGCTCAAACATCATAGGAAAGCAAACTGCCTGCCTTGCCCTGTCTGGTTCTGTGGGCCCTAGGGCCCCTGAAACTTTGGCCTGCCCAGTCCCTCCCAAGGGCAAGCACACAGTCGGGGGAGTATGCCCTGCCGGAAAGCCGCATCTAGCACCAAGGGGGCCTTCAGATGCCACAAATTCTTGTCCTGGAGTTTGGAGTCGAAATCTGACAGGGCAGTAAAGCATGGTGGTCTCAGGACACAACCCAAGCTGTGTCAGATCCCTTTAAAAGGGGGTGCTGAGCGCATGAAATGACAGAACAAATGGGTGGGAGAGTTCATGCACCTCCTCCCCCGAATAATTTTTGGTCGCTTTTTTTCTCTGTGGGTTCCCTTTGGTCATGGATTCCCACTGAAAGAAAAGGTTATTAAAAAGGGAGTTGGTGGGGAAGGCATGGACAGGGAAGGATTTCATTCCTGGGGGGGGGGGGGGTAACCCTTGTTGAGCCTCTCATTGGCCATCCCATCATGAGTTGCATTTGCAAAACAGCCATTAGAGATGGATCCCTTCGAACAGAACTTACATGGCACTGGAATGTCAATTAGATGCTTTTTGGTAGAAATCAGCCACACATTTAACCTTCAGCGTTATTTTATCATAGAAAAAAGAGGTATGCCTTTCAGTAAATAGATGGGTGGGGGGCGGTGTTGTCTTGAAGTTGGACATTTGGCATTCCCTGAGACTAAGCCAAATAATTGGGCGCCTGGCCCTGGTCTGTTCTGAGCAGTAGCATCTCTAGCAGAGAACATTTTAACCTGGAGGCCCCACCTGGCATGGACTTTCCGTAAGCAAATCCTGAGCTCTCCACCGTTACATCCCCTCCCCTCCTCTAATTGACATGGCTTTCTGTAGCTTATGAGAGGATGTGCTGTTAAATTAACACGTGCCGCTTGATCTGTAGAGCTCCTTATTATTGCTGGTGCTGTCATATGAACAACTACAACCAAGTCTTAACATTTTTGTGGTACAGAAATCTTGATCTAAATAAAGAGGAGACATCCCGCAGTGAGAGAGCAAGTGGCATCCATGCACGTGCGGACACCATTTTATTGCCCCTCAAGTCTGCCAAGGGATCATCTTAATCAGGGCCGTTTTCACACTGCTTACCGGTCACGGAACATCGCACCAAGCTCCCGGAACGACAGCGTCTTCCTGGTGCAATTTTGCCAAGAAATCATGCCAGGCTGTCATTCTGGGAGCTTGGCGCGATGTTCCATGGCCGGTAAGCAGTGTGAAAACGGCCCTGGCCCGACATGCAACAAATTCAGTGCAAAAGTTTGCCCAAAGAGGGGTGCAGGGCAGGCACGCCTGGGCTACTTGGACAGATGGCAGAGGTGCGGAAAGGGGAGGGGCTAGGGTTTGTGCGCAAAGGATCAATGGCGCTTCCACAGCTCATGCGTAAGTCCCACACATTAATTATGCATTTGTGTGAAGAAGTACTTCCCTTTGTCAGTCTTGAACTTTGTGCCTTTTAGTGATTCTAGTATTATAAAAGTGAGAGAATTCTGTCCATTTGCGCTCTACATGTGGTCCATAATTTTCTAAATTTCTCTCACCTCACCCCCACCCTCCCGAGACTTGCACTATGCGCAGGAGCCTAAATGGCTGTGTTGGAGCAATCCTGCCAATACGAGAACTCCGAGCAACAGACGCAGAGGTGACATCAGGAATCTGGCATCTTTTGTGCTAAACCTACATTCAGATGGCAGAGGCCTGTAAACTGCCTCTTCTTCTGGCAGGACAGAGTACCCAGTTCAGGGCAAAAAAAACAAAACAAAAACCAAGCCCTGCAATAGATGGGCAAGGTTCCCCCCTCCACAGGATGCCCCCTAAATTTCCAGCAGAAAGTGACTGTGTGCGTATCTCTGTCTATTCCATGCAAAATCCCATTACTGCAGAAAATTAGTTGTGTGGAGTCCAGCGATAAAGGCATTTTGAACACGGATCTTACAGAAGGTGCAACTCTACCAGTAGCAAATCTTAGGGTATCTTTCTAGCTTGTACAGATGTGTGCGTGTGTGTGTGTGTGTGTATGTCTAAGGAATATGATGTGGAAGTAACAACCTGCCTTCTAACAACAGCAGTGATAGCTATTGCAAATGATTGGGGAAAGCATGTAGCACCAGTATTAAAAGCTAATTAAAAAAAAAGATGGATGTTGCATGTGCATATGAGAAGGCTGATGGCATGACCAGCTGCTGGAAAACTGGACTTGACTTGGAATGCAAAGATCCCAGAGAGCGTTCCTTTTTGTGCACTTTTTAAAACATCTTTAAAATGTAATAATTAAAAAAAAAAGTTATGCAAATTTCAGGAGGGTAGCTTTGTTGTTGGCTCTTGGTCCTGATAGCGGAACAAAACCTCCACATTCAGAAGTAGTATACCGCTGAATATGAAATGCTGGTAAAGAAGGAGTGAGGCCTTCGTAGCATGTGAGCCTCTTGGAGCTGCTTCTGGCCATTTGGGGGACACAGTGCAGATACAAAATGAGTTCAGCAGCACCTTAAACATAATATTTCCCCCCAGCAAATGTGAGCTGTGACTCACAAAAACTTCTTCTGGACTTTTATTAATCTCAGATTTGCTGCCAGACTCCTGTTTTATTTTACTGCTGCAGATTAACACGGCCACCCCTCTGGAGTTGCCATCAAAGAACGCCAAGAGAAATGTCCTGATGCAGGAGGGCTATTCTTAAATGCTAGTGAAGTCAATCAGAAGTAACTGCTGAACTGACCAAGTTGTCATTAGCGAGAATTAATGAGTTTCATTTGCTGTGGTTCCTTACAACTTTTTTGCTGCCAAGTCTGCCCCAAAGCTAGCCACAATATTCTGGAAGCACGTACGATGTCTCCTACCAGAGCAAACTGCTATACAAATGTATCCCATAACCAGTCTCATAACACCCCAAACAAAAATTAAATGCACCCCACATCAATCTCGCTCCTTTTTAACACCTTCCGAAAATACAATGGTTCTACTTTTTTTCTCAGTTGACCTACCTCTGTGGGTTCATTATAGTATGAATTCCATTCAGAAAGATCATGCGATTCCATTTTGACGGAGCTCAGCATTCCAAAATCCCGGGAAGGAAATAAAATAAAATAAAGGAATCTGTGTATTTTAAAGCAAAATCCTGGATTCACTTTTCTTTCGTGACTTTTTTTTTTTTTTGGCCTTCTCAAAAATAACGTGTCCTTTTCCTAAAAAATTGACGTCACCCGCCAAAGCAAATGGCGATCAAGTTTGGTGCCTTCTGCCACCTTTTCCAAAAATGCGTGGTGGTTTCTGGGGGACAGATGCCTGTTTAGAATGGAGTCAACAGGCTTCCATGGCGCAGAACGAAGCAAGACAATCCGCCCAATATTTGGGCACTGAGTCTGTTGCAGCTTTCCTTGGGATGTTTTTGTGACGCTTTCTCTGACCGCTGCTGCATGGACCTAGAGCCAGTCGATGTCCTCAGCTTGTCTCCCAGGATATGAAGGGCTGCCTCTCTGTCCTGAACCAGGTCTTTATAAAGCCAGACACTTATCCCAACACTCCGCCCGCTGGCTGGCAAGTCATCTACCTGGGCCCATGGCAAGCAGTGGGAGCCAGGTTACCTCTGCCACCTGGTGGAGGAGAAGAGCTTGTCAAAGATAGGCATTAGCAACCAAAACTGCGTTCTGTGCTCTGGTTATTCACACTTGGCTGCCACCACCAGTGTTTTGCGTGTGAAAATAGGGGCAGGTTTGTAATCCCTCAGAGCCACTGCCGGAACCTCCTTTATACCACTACAGACTGCGGAAGCCCCTGCTGCATGTGGCGTTTCTTTTCTGTGCCTCCGTCAATTTAAAAGCCAAGGCAATTCGGACTCAAGGTATTTTAAGAGAAACATCATAAACCAAAAGATATTTTGGTCAGCTGCAGTGCGTGCAACAGTGGACTATGCCCTGCATGTTCCTTCAGTGCTCGTGTGTAGGCATATATACGCCTGCCCTAGAGATGCATCCGCTACCCTCCCCAGATAAGTAACTTCTAGATATCCTAGGGAGTTATGGGAGTCCTAAAGTCAGAAAGAGCCTTCTAGGCTATCTAATCCAACCCTGTGTGTGGTGTAGGAAATCCAGACCTGTAGTATTCCTGATAGATGGCTATCCAGCCTCTTGTGGAAAACCTCCAGCAAGGGAGAGCCTAAATCTCCCCCAGGTAATCGCTGGACCATTCTAACACTTCTCCTACTGATGTATTGTTGAAGGCTTTCACGGCCGGAGAACGATGGTTGTTGTGGGTTTTCCGGGCTGTATTGCCGTGGTCTTGGCATTGTAGTTCCTGATGTTTCGCCAGCAGCTGTGGCGAAACGTCAGGAACTACAATGCCAAGACCACGGCAATACAGCCCAGAAAACCCACAACAACCATACTTCTCCTACTGTTCAGCCAAAATCTGCCCTGCTGTAACCTGAGCCCATTAGAGCTAGTCTCACCCTTGGGAGCAGCAGAGGATGAGTCTCTGCTCTCTTTCATAGGGCAGCCCTTCAGGAACTGGAAGTGTCTCTCCCCTCTATCTTCTCCAGACGAAACCTATCTAACTCCTTCAGCCTTTCTTTGTAAATTCTTCACACCAGAATGAACTCTGAAAAATAAAACTTCAGCAACTCATGATGATGATTTAAGAAGGCATCCCCCAAAGGCAAAAATGGGAGCAAATGAAGGCAATGAAACGGACAGGGAAACAGTGTCCCTGATAAATAGATTGTGGGGCTTGTTCAGAGGGTGGCGAGGGGGGCCGCTTGCTGCAAACAGGAACTGGATCGCTAGCCCTTTCGGGCCCCGCGTACGTTGGAGAAGATGGTCAGGAACAGCCCCAAAGGAGTCTCGCTCTGCCCCAGGAGGAAGGGTTTATCTGTGTGTCTTTGCTCAAGGGTTCCTCAAATCCAAAGTGGAGTTGTTTCACTTCACCCTCTTCTTCCAACCCCTTCTACATTTAGACTGCAACCTCCTCAGGGCAGGAATCTGTTTTTTTGGCTTATATTGCCCCATGCAGTGAGGGGGTGTATCGAAGGCCTGCAACCAATAGCTACTTATTTCACAAATTAAGGTGAACTATAGTTTCTCCCCTCCCCCGCCCTAGCCTTTGATGTCCCTGCTAGGAGTGTCAAGTCATAGTGCTGCAGAACTTAATTCTGATGCTGTTTGAAGGTGGAAAGATATTTTGGAATGTTCCTGAACATTCTATGTCAACATGACTGGACTTCAAAATCCAGGCCCAGCCATGCAACTTCCTAGGTTGTTTTAGCCCGCTCATTCTCAGCGTAACCCTACTACACGGGGTTGTTGTATGGACAAAAACATGAGAGCAGGGAATAAGACATGCCGTATGCACCACCCTGTGTTGCTGGAAGAAAGGGCTGGCTTTACAGGCACTCAAGTTAAAAATAAACAACTAATTCATAATGTGCATGGCTGATTGGTGTCAGTTCTCTATCAAACAACGCACAAGCATAACACACTTACACAATAAAGGAAAACACACCTAAATGGAAAAAAAGATTATCAAGTTTATTGACAGAAACAAGTAAAAGAAATACAAAACAATTCAATGTCTCTCTCCCTCCCTGCTGTCTGTAATGTAGGCATTTGATTGCCCAGTCCGTTTGCCCTCCCCTCCCTGTTTCCCTCCCCTCCCCAACACAAAAAACCCACACAAGACTGGTAGAGTCATTTGCCAGTAATTGAAACAGATGTCAAAAACCATACAAGATTGGCATGATGGGGGGCTCCACTGTTAGCCCCTTGGGCCCCCCAATCACATCACAATGAGTGCTAGCCCCCCTCCCCCTTGCTGATTTATGGCCATTTCCCCATCCAGCTGAGAAACGATCATTCCTTCCCCTCCCCAACTCTCCCCAAATATAATCCTTCCATCTCGGGATCTGTTCCCTTCTCATCTTCGTGACTTTTTTTTTCTTTTGGTTGGTGCTGGAAATTAAACTATGAAAGGGATGTATCAGTCTTTCCCCTCACCCATTGCTGCATCAGGCAAAGAGGTCCAGTGATGGGACTGTTTTGGCATGAAAAAGGGTAGAAATCAGAGATGAAAAATTAAGATTTCTAATTCCCTTTTGGCCACGGGGGATCTGGGCACCCTTAGAGAGGCCATGAGCCAGTGGGATGTTCTGGCATGGAATGTCCCAGTGGATCACGTTCTATTTAAGCAGACCCCTGTGCTCGTCCCCAGTTCACCCCTCCCCTAAAATCGTGTAATTAAAAAATTGTTTTTGGTGTGCATGCTTTAGTCTTTTGGTATGAAAAATAATACCCCTCCCCCCCCCAAATCTACACGAGGCACTTTTCCGTCTCCTGCACACCCCATATACCCTTCATTTTTTAAACCCTCTTGCTTCTGTAGCATTCCCACATGAATCCCACCTATATGCTAGTAAACCACATCCAAGACAGCTAGCACAGAATTCTGGACTCTAAATTGCACAGGTTTAGGACTGCCCCATAGATTCAGTGACTAACAAAGGGCCCAAGGTGAATTGGCAAAAGTGAGGCTGGTTCAGAACCTGGGACTGAAGTGGGCAGGCGAAAGAGCAGCTGTGCTCAGGGTTAAGTGGCATCCATAGAGTTTAAGGGCTGGTATTGCAAAGATTTTATGGTTTGGGAAGAAGAGAGTTAGGAATCCAAGCTATGGAATGTTTAGGTGGAGTGAGTGTGTGTTAGGTGGAACAATCTGATAACTGAATGACTACCCTCTTCCCATTTTTAAGAAATGCCTCCTCTATGCTGCCTACCAAAGCACGGGTACAGACCCTGACAACAGCCCAGGCCACTCAATACAAAGGGTTTCATCAGTCATTGCCCATGGTAGCTAAATGGAGCCTCCCTGATCAGAGGCAATCTACCCTGGAATATCAGCTGCTGGACACAAACGAAAGGGGCTGATTCTCGCTTCTTTCATGCCCTGCCTCTGAGCATCAATACAGACTGGCCAATGTTCGGAACAGATTTCTACATGAGACAGACTAGCAAGTTAATCTTTACATTCTCTCCAGGGTGGAGATAAGCAGCCTAAAGCCACTGACGTGGTGGAAAATGTGCCTTCCAAAGAAGCACGGGTACCAATTCTGCCCTAATAATAGTAACAGAACCACAACCTGTACCCAAAGTGGCTTGGGTTGGGTCTCAGAGCCTGGATTCCCACAGCCAATCTTTGCAGTGTTTCTGTTTTCGACTTGGCCCTCTTCCCTGATCTCGCTTCTGCCTCCAGGTAGCCAGGGCAGTCCCTGGAAAACTTTAGTTATTAACAGCCAGAGCCCCAATCCCGTTCCTAGCCAAATGCCTCCTCCCCCCACCCCAGTTTAAGAATCTCCTTTCCCGTTACACTACTAAGTAGCAAAAATGATTACCCATCCCTCCCGCCCCTGCCCATTGTAGTAGGTTACATAGATGTGGCTTCATATATAAGCTTGCTATGGAAATATTTAAAAAATAGATTTATATACAATGCCTCAGTCCCCAGCAGGTTAAAGAGGGCTTCGGGTGGGGGGGGATAAGTTACTACTTCCAGTCACTGCCACAGTGGAGGATATGGGGAAGATGGGTACAGGTGGGCAACCCCTGGCGCGACGTCCCGGATCCTGGCCGTTGTCCCTTTTCATGGATCATGCTCTTTTTTTACTTTCACATCCCCGGCTAAGATCGTGGCAATCTCGCCCTGCATGAAGGCCCAGGGGACGTTGGATCCCACCAGGGGGCACTTCTCCCCACTTGGGCAATACACTTCTCCAGCTGCTCCTTGGGCCTTAATGAAATCCCGGGAACAAGGGAAACAGAACTTGTGCCCGGGCACTGAAGGGCATTGGACGAAGTGGGTATCTTCCAGCCTCTCGTGGCAGATGGTGCAGCAGAGCGGAGCACTGCTGGCCCCTCCTGAGGAATCAGGGGCGCTCTGTGTGCCGCTGGGCTCGACCCCCGCAGAGGAATGGGCCCCAGAGGAAGAGGAGGAAGAAGAGGAGGAGGTGGTGGTAGCTTGGCCTGGCTCGCCGTTGCGTGGCACCAGTCGGTGCTGTCCAGATGCCGCAGGTGATGCTGGACTAGCGCTGTTTTGCCGGGCGGTGGTGGAGTGGACCGGGTTGACCTCCTTGTTCCCCAGCGTGTCGGCCACATTCTTAAGGGCAGTGATGGGCGAAGGATCGTTTCGCAACGATCCCTCAGGCAAAGGCCCCTGGCTGGCTGATGTTGGCAGGTGGGCCATGCCAGAAGGGTAGATGCCGCTGGATCCTTGGGGCAGCCAATGCTGCCTCTGTTGCTGTTCCTCGCCAGTCAGCTTGCCCGTCACTTCTCCCTCAGGTTCCGGGGAGGCCTTGCGCCTCCGGGTGACAGCCCGGGGCGGGGGCACAGCCCTCAAAAGGAGGCTGGGTGGCATGGCATAGTTGCTGTCTATGAACTGTTGGGGCACGGCGTCCGGAGCGAGGGATTCTCGGAAGAAGCGCACGCCTTCGGTGAAGAGCTCGCCCAGAAGGCGCCAGTCTCCGGAGCCGTGGCGCTTCTCGTATTCCAGGTACTTGTAACCGGAGGAGATGACTTTGCCGGGGTCCTTCAGGCAGTCTTGGAACATCTGCTTGGCCACCCCCAGCACGCCGGCGTAGACGTTGCCGGTGCCGCAGGGGTACTCGGTGAAGAGCTTCAGCTCGTACTCGTAGCCGGGCCGGGCGGCGGCGTCGAAGGCGAAGATCCTGCCCACCAGCGAGTGGTCCTTCTTGAAGCGCACGTTGAAGGGGGCGCAGCCGTAGAGGGCCAGCAGCTGCTCGCGCACGGCCTTGGGCTTGCCGTGCCACTCCTCGGCGCGGCCGCGCATGGCCTCGTTCAGCTCGGCCAGGCACTCGGCGTTGCGCTTCTCCTTCTCGTAGTCGCCGTAGGCGGCCCGGGCCGGCTTGGCCAGCTCGCCCAGGATGGGGGAGGCCATGGCCAGGGCGGCGGGGCGGCCGCCCAGGCCGGAGACGGCAGCCAGCAGGCCCTGCGGGCCCCCCAGCAGGCCCTGGGGCACCAGGCTGGGCGGCACCGCCCCCAGCAGGGCGCGGCGGGCCGTGGGGCTCTGGCGGCTGCCCTCGCCCTCCTCGCCGGCGCGGGGCAGGCCGTTGGGCAGGCGCGGGCTGAGGGCGTAGTCGCCGGCCAGGCGGCCGCGCTCGTAGCGCTCCAGGGCCGGCGCGTCCTTGGGGTGCTTGGCGGCGCCCTGCGGGCCCGGCGAGCGGCCCTCCTGCAGGACGTGGTTGCGCTTCAGCTGCCGCGCCGTCTCGATGAGGAACTCGATGCGGTCGGCGCCCTCGAAGTTGACGCAGCCGCGGCACACGGCCTCGCTGAAGTCCCAGATCATGGCCCACGGCATCTTGGGCAGGTCGCACAAGTAGCACCATTGTCTGCGCGAGGCCGGCGCCGCCGAGGACATCTTGCCGCGCGCGCGGGCGCGGGCCAGCGCCGGGCGGGCGGGCGGGCGGGCAGGTGGGGCGCGCCGGGCGGCACCTGCGCGCCGGGAAGGGCCCGAGCAGCACCCGCGCAGGGCCCGCGAGGCAGGCGGGAGCGGGAGGGCGGCCGGGAGGAGGGAGGCGGGGGGCAGCGGGTCCCCTCTCGCCTGCCTCTTCCAGGGGGAAACTTACATAACTCCGCCGCCAGGGCGCCTGGGAGGTGTAGTCCGCCGCCCGGCGGTGGGGGGGGGGGAGCTCTTAAAGGGGACTCGGAGGAGGCGCGCAACGAGCTCGGCCGGGGCGGGCGGGCGGGCGAGGGCGCGGGGCTGTGCTGTTGGAGCGGATGGGGCCGAGACAGTGGCATCGGGAGAAGGGAGCGCTGACTCGCCGACGCTGGCACCCGAAAAGTCCGGTTGGTCTCTAAGGTGCCATCGGTGGTAATCTGAAGAAAGAGCTTTGACTCTCGGAAGCTTACACCCTAAAAAAGCTCGTCGGTCTCTAAGGTGGCATTGTACTCAAAGCCTGCTGTTCTGCTGTAGACCAACATGGCTACCCACCTGAGGATTAATGTAGTGAGAAGAGCAAGATTTGGGGCCTCTGGGTGTGCGTGCGTGTAGTTAGTGGAATGGAAACTGTTTACTGCGCAAAAATGAATTGATTGCAGTAATTAGTGTTTTGGTGGTAGAGAGTGGCATCAAGGCATAGTTGTCTTATGGCGACCCCTAGCAGGGTTTTCATGACAAGAGGCTAGCCGAGGTGGTTTGCCATTGCCTGCCTCTGCAGCCCTGGTCTTCATCGGAGGTCTGCCATCCAATCACTTACCAAAGCTGACCTTGCTGAGTTTCCAAGATCTGATGAGATCAGGCTCACCTGGGCTATCCAGGTTAGGGCAATTACTATATTATTGCAAAAGAATTGACTGTGTTGCAGCTTTTATTTATTATTGATTTATTCACTTTATTCACACCCCGTCTTTTCTCCGCAATGGGGACTCAAAGCAGCTTATACCCTTTGAGGTAGAGCAGCAGGATTTGAGTCCAGTGACACCTTAGAGACCAACAAGATTTTCAGGGTGCAAGCTTTCGAGAGTCAGAGCTCCCTCCTCCTACCTGTGAGGTAGGTTCTGTCGAGAGTGTGTGACTGGCCCAAGGTCACCCAGCAGGTTTCCGTGGCAGGGCAGGAATTCAAACCTGGGCCTCCCAGATCCTGGTTTGATATTCCACCACACTGACTACAGCCGAAACAAAACAAAAAAAATCAAAGTTTACAGCCCTAGACTAACAAGTCTGTTCCTTTGCAATCTGCCTCTTCTTTTAAAGGACTGTTCTTCATTCAGTTCCAGGATCCAAAATGATCCAATGTATTTGTTTGTTTATGTTATTTATAGCCCCTCTTTTTCACTCGATTACACAGTGTGGGCTAGTACAGTCGATTTCAAAGACATTTCAATGCAGGCGTAATAGGGTACATAAATGCAAATTTGCAAAGATTTAAAACCAGGAGAAATCCAATACAGAGTTGAGGAAATGCTGAAAACAGACCATAAGCAATTCTAAGGTTGACATATTAAACAACATAGGATTTAGCCAGCGGGATCATACTTACGATGCAGAACCGGTGATGCCTACAGGCTTGTTCTGTAGAGCCACAAAGTTTATAACCAGATTCCAAATTTGTTCCCATGATATATCCCTCGGGTTATTGTGGAGAGAGAGAGAGAGAGAGAGAGAGAGAGAGAGAGTAGACTCGCCAGTTTATGAGATGCACAGAACTTTTTGTTAGGAGAAAGCACCACCAAGCATAACTGCCTAAGTCCCAAACAAAGTCTAAATTAGTTTGGACGGTAACTTTGTTCCAACAAACCAAAAGGGAAGGGATATCAAGGTTCCAGATTGCAAGAGAAGCTCATATGACACATCCACAGGACCATCCAGCCCCACAGAACAGACATACACACTGGTCCAAAAAGACGTACAACCAAACTGGAGAGAAGAGAAGAGGCACGAGGGGACTCCTGGAACCACGACTCGCATTTTCTGGGGGTTTTCTCCATTGCTAATATATACTGGAGACGGTCACAGCCTCCTCCTCACAGTTCCATGTAATGGTTCTTCCTTCCCTTTCCCATTGAAGATCAGAAAATAAAAGGAATCTTGTGGCACCTTAAAAACTAACACTTAAATCTGATGTAAGCTTTCCTGGAGGAAAGCTGGAGCCAAAAATGCTTAGACCAAAGTTGCCTTGAGTTTTCCCCTTCTCAGTTTTAAAATGCTCCACTTAGCAGATCTGTTTCCTCCCAATTCTTTCACCATCTCTTGGTCTCACTCTCTTTCCATCCCTGCTCTTCTCCCAAATTTCCTCCTCCCGCCTCAGTTTCTACTCATCTCGGCTATTATGCCCCAGGACAGAAATTCAGAGACTCATAGAGGACTGTAAAGGGTTAATTCAGCTTCTTGACGTAGAAGAGCCAAAACTACATTTCCCAGGGCAGTGAGTGGCGTAGAAGCCCGGATGCTCTTGCGCATTTCCTGCCCCTCCCTGACGCTTCCCTTTTCTCCTCTGGAGGCCCCCTCCACTCCCAACTGGCCATAGTTCTATTTTGTGGGGGGGTGCTAAGGTGGGATTTCGACAAGCGGTGGGATTTTTTTTTTGCTTGCAAGGATCTCAGCGCTAAGCTACAAGTGACGCCTGACACAGGTTGGACACTTGTCAGCTTCCCTCAAGTTTTGATGGGAAATGTAGGCATCCTGGTCTTGCAGCTGTAATGGAGAGCCAAGCTGTAAAACCAGGACACCTACATGTCCCATCAAAACTTGAGGTAAGCTGACAAGTGTCCAACCTGTGTAAGGCGTCACTTGTAGCTTGACTCTCAGTCCCGGAGAAAATTATATGCCCATACATTATGTTTTGTTCCTATAGCGAGATAAACAACTTTCATCCTAGCATTGAAAACATTGATACCTAACAGCCTGGAGATGCGGCGATGGGCATAGTGTAGACGCTCCATTAGTGTAGTGCACGCATGCATTTTAATCTCCAGGCTGCAGTTCTTTAGTGCACTGTGCAAAGCACAGTCTGGCTCTCGCCAGCTGTCAGCAATCCATGCAAGTGGAGCCAGAAACTTTCATTCCCGCCCCGCTTTCACGTTCGCCCTTAGCCTGGTCATTTCCCTTCTTTCGCTAATGGTGTGCCGTTTTGATTTGCGTTACGTGCGAAGATGTCTCCTGCTTCTGGAAAGTCAACCTTCTTGGCTAGTTCAGTAGACAGCGATCTTATTTAGCTGGGCTACACGCTCCTTAACATTTACAGAAAAGCCCAAGAAATGTTTAGTTGTGTGTTTTTGGAGTAAACCATTCTTTTCTGAACTTTTGCCTTCCACCAGCTGTCGCTCACTCTCCCTGTGCAGCTTTTATGAAGTTGGCTGTGCGTGTCAAATAAGACACCGAAAGCAAAATTTCAAACATTAAAAAATTATGATTCCTACATCCCTGGATAGTTTTAGGTGGGTGGCCATGTTGATCTGTAGTAGAAGAGCAAGATTCAAGTCCAGTAGCACCTTAAAGACCAACTGGATTTCCTGGGTACAAGCTTTCAAGAGTCAGGGCTCTGACGAAGGGAGCTCTGACTCTTGAAAATTTGTACCCTGGAAATCTAGTTGGTCTTTAAGGTGCTACTGGACTTGAATCTTGCTCTTCTACATCCCTGGAATATCCCTCAAACCACCTTCTTCCTCTCTTCTAAGTCTCACTTTGGAACCCACTTTGTCCAGTAAAAATAACTATGAGACTTGTGGTACCTTAAAGACTTTTATTGTAGCCTAAATCCATCACCCAAGAATTTATGCTAATTTAAAAAAAATGTATTTTATGTGCCACATAAAATTCGGTTCTCATCTGCAAAAGCTCATGTTAGGAGAAGGTGCCATTAGCCTCTTGGTTATTTTGCTATCCCTCTGGATTTATCAGCTTGCCTGTGTCTCTGCACCCAATTACTTCCCCTAAAGTTAGGGCAAATACGATAGGATATTTGGACACCGATGGTGGGATGTTCCGTGGTTTTTTTAAAGGTCCTGATTTGGTTCAGGACCTTGGAGCAAAGGCAGAAAAGACAGATGGGGATTTGACCCTTCCACCTTCACCCAGTTTCATTAATCAAAACTGACCTTCCTCTCTAGTTATTAGCTCTGGAGAGGAGAAAAGGCAGACCCCACCATTTGTTGACCACCAGCGTCCCTCCATGACTATTCCATGTGCTTTGGAAGCCACCTGGCCCATGTTGGCCACTTCCCAGCTAGCCCCAGGCTGTCCTGAAATTTAGAGGAATTAAGCATTTCCTCCCTTTGCTTCACAGCTGCAGTTCCAGTGAGTGCCAGTGGCTGGTTTGAAGTTAATAATATAATAACATTATAATAATATTTGATTTATATACCACCCTTCAGGATAACTTCACACTCACTCAGAGCAGTTTACAAAGTATGTTGTTACTATCCCCACAACAAACACCCTGTGAGGTGGGTGGGGCTGAGAGAGCTCTGGAAGAGCTGTGACTGATCCAAGGTCACCCAGCCAGGGCTTTTTTTCAGCTGGAACACAGGGGAACAGAGTTCCGGAACGTCTTGAAAATGGCCACATGGCTGGTGGCCCCGCCCCCTGATCTCCAGACAGAGGGGAGTTGAGATTGCCCTCCGCCACGGAGGGCAATCTCAACTCCCCTCTGCCTGGAGATCAGGGGGCGGGGCCACCAGCCATGTGGCCATTTTCTCTGAGGGCAACCCACTGAGTTCCACCACCTCTTTTCCCAGAAAAAAAGCCCTGCACCCAGCTGATTTCAAGCGGAGGAGTGGAGAATCAAACCCTGTTCTCTAGATTAGAGTCCTGCTCTCTTAACCGCTGCACCAAACTGGCTGTCAATGATATGAATGAATGGGGAACATTTGCCGCTTACTACATAGCTAAGAAAGTGGCCTCTGGCAACGCAGCTAAGAATTTTGTGCCAGCAGATTCCCACACCTACCAAAAATGTGTGTTGTGTTGTGCTTAAAGCCTGTCTGATGAAATGTGAATTCTGCAGAGAGGACTGAAAGTTGAGAATTGCCTCTGGGCCACGCGAAGGATCACCTCTGGGCAGCTGTCAATCCGACAGCTGACAGTCAGCTGGCCTCAATTTCACATCTGCATAATGGGAGTAACAGTGAAATGAACTGCTGGAAACACCTTGCAAATTATTTTGTAAAAGTGCTTTCTGGATTATTAAAGAGAGTCCAATTTTTTTTTAAATCTTGGAGGCAGGAATCTTTTGTCTGGTATATAGCCCATATTCCTCCTCTCCCCACCACCAACAAAGCTTCTAAATGTTGTACGCAAAACGATTCCATGAACACCAAGAGATCTAGTATGAAAATAGTTTATTAAGTTTCCATAGAGATGGGGTTCAGCGGTGTCGAGAGGGCATTGCTGTTGGGCTACCTTGTCTCCAATCATCTGAGGCAGTAGATACTGCCTGGGGGTCTTTTCTGGCACTGAAACAGCTGGCCCCCTCACCCCACTTGGTTGCTGCCCCTCCATATCTAGTTTTCAGGCACTGGATCAGGTTGGGGTAGAGTTGGAAGGGGAAGATGGGGTAGGGAGGAAGGGAGGGTGTCTTTGGAACTGGAAGCCAGCCAGACCCTCTCATCCCTGCCCCCCTTGCCTTGGGTACAAGTGAAGCTAGAAGAGCGGTCTGCCTGCTCATTTGCATTGTGTCCCCCATGTCCAATGTCTCTGGCTGGCCTTCAGTCCTAGGCTGAACCCTGGCCTCTGCAAATAGTGACCCACTAGCCAAAATGCAGCCTGCCTGTCAGGGACCCACCAGGGGCTCAATTAAGTGGCTAGGCTTTGCTGTTTGCCTGGGCCTGCCAACACAAGGGTGGTGTGAGTGGCCAAAATGGCCTATATTTTGTTGGCACACAAGCTGTGGATGCAACCAAACCCCATTGCAGCAATGACTGAAGGTGGGGGCCGGACAGTGTCTGGTGAAGGATGAAATCTTGCATTATTTGTGTGGTGGTGGTGGTGGTGGTGGGATCTCTTGCGGGGGGACAGAGGGATGTCAGGAAGACCCCACCTCCACAGGATGTGCATCGCCTCCTTTTTCCTCTGCAGGGGGCAGCAGCAGGTCCTGAGCTCACTCACAAATTCTTCCAGCGGCCCCTGCGTTTGCGAGTAGGGATCCCTTTCCTCCGTTTCTGCGGCGATGTGACTTGGGCTGGAGACGGCCTGGTTTCAGCTGCAAGCCTGCCTTCCTCCTGCAAAGGCCTCTCCTCGCCCACCCCCTGCTCTGGGGGCAGCTCCACCTTGGTGGTAAAGGAGTCGCTGTCAGGCAGGGTCTCCGTGGAAGGAGCTGGCAGTGGGGCAGATGTCTCCCCCTGCTGGTGCAAGAGGGTATTTGCCTGGACCGGGAGGAGTGGCAGTAGGGCAGCCACGATGTCGGTGAGCCTCTCTAGGCCTTGCCGCAGGGTGTAAGTCAGCTCACGGATGGCTTCAGCTGTCTCCCTCTGGGCCTGTAGGAAATCCAGAGGAGGCTCCAGGGGCATATCTAGGCGGGTGCGCCTGCGCCGCAGGGGTGGCGAGGTTGAGGGGCAGGGGGTGGCCAGCTGCTCTGCAGGGGAGTGCTCGGGAAGCGGCCTGCAGCCTATGCTGGCTGGAGAAGGTGCCAGCTGGACGATCTGCAGAGAAGAGGGCTGGCCTGGAGGGGGTGCTGGCGAGTCGCGTTCCTTAGGCCGCAGCAGCCCGCTATC
Source organism: Eublepharis macularius (assembly GCF_028583425.1). Lineage (NCBI taxonomy): Eukaryota > Metazoa > Chordata > Lepidosauria > Squamata > Eublepharidae > Eublepharis > Eublepharis macularius. The sequence continues at coordinate 55,482,219 of NC_072804.1, read as the reverse complement.
CAGAGTGCAGCAGGAAGCCCGAGCAGAAGTCTCTGGGCTACAGGAGGTGTTTCCCCGAGCTAGCATATCTGCATGGAAGAAAGGAGAAGACGGACAGTGCTGGAACACAGAACCTTCCCTCGGAGAGGAGCAGTCCTTTGCCCTGACCCTTAGCAGGCGGCCTGTGGACCACGTTGCACCCACTGGTCTATTTTTCCAGGTTTTGCTTTCTGGACAGATTTAAAACATGCAGACATGGCAAGTGGTATAGCTCACTGGGGGCTGTAACGCTACAGACAGGCAAAATTCACATTTGCCTCTCAGACCCTTTTTTCTGCTGTTCCACCAGTCCTTGGTGATGCAAATGTGCAGAAATAAGTGGTATAGCCCTTCCTGGACTGGACTGCTTCAAACTGTGGCATCAGACCAAAGGTCCATTCAGTCCAGTTTTTCATAGAGGCTAAACAGATGGCCATAAGTAGGGTGTAGGGGCTAAATCTCCCAACTCCCCCTCTGTTGCTGCCCTCCCAGCAGCTGGCATTCAGAAGCACATTGCTTCCAACCATGGTGGCTCCATTTAGTCATTGACAGGCCTGTCCTCCATATGGCTTATCGGAGCTAGCTCTGAAAAAGGGTTCCAACAGATACATGCTGGCAAACCAAATTAAACCGCATAGCAGTGGAAGGGGCGAGGGGGGCCTTTGTAAGTCATGGCTGTTTTGGCTGTGCCCTCTTTTTACCCCCACATGCCCCAGAACGAAACTTGCTAGGGAGTACGGGGACAGGTGTGTGTGAGTGTGTTGGAACTTAAGTGATGCAGGTTCATCGTCGTGTCTTCTGTGCAGTCCCACATGGGCACTGTGCGTGCGCAGCCCAGCCATGCACATGCGCAGTTCCCATGTGTGCCTGCACGGAAGAACACTCAATGAACAACAGTTACACGTAGGTGCAACCCTGTTTTGTTTAGGTAAGAAACGAGATCGAAAAGCGCTGGGTTTTTGCTGGCAGTCTTGGCTTCTTCCCCCACCCTGAACTCTGAGGCAGGATTTTTACAGAGGTGGAGAGAATTAAGAGTTACAAAGCAATGGTTTTCCTTCTCTGAAAGGAGATCAGAGTCAGGGCAGTGCTGAGCAAGGCATTGTTCCTTCACCTACCACTCCAAATGGTAGAATGTGTGACTCCCCTCGCCCCTTCAGTTTTGCAATACTCGTGTTACTCTCTCTGCAGTTTATTTGGGCCTATATGAGGAATCCAGATTGCTGACAGAAATAACCCCCCTTCAGCCCTTTGAGTGTCATCCTTGGAGTGTTAAATGCCTCTGAGCATGAGCAAAGTGCCTTTCTCTACCACAGAGCTGTGTAACCCACTCACACCTGCCTGGCATCTGGAACTAGGGGATGGATTTCCAGGACGGAGAATGCAGCTTCCAGGATACCTGGGCTCCAGCACCTCTTTGTTTATAAAGAAACAAGTGGCAGGAATGGCAACAATCGCTTTAAGGAAAGCTAAACGTGATGCAGTCCAGCCAACACACAAAACGGTACAAACTGGATGGATTGTAGGCGTTTATAATCCGTCAGCTAAAAACAACATTTTAGAAAGAGAGAGCTCTTTTCCAGTTTGAAATGACGTTTCTGGGTCTGTACAGCACCTGTCACCAATGATTCAATCCATATGTGGACATAGTGTGGAGTAGTGGTTACAGTGCCAGGCTAGCGTCTGAGAGACCCAGGTTCAAATCTCCACTCGGCCGTGGAAGCTTGCTGGGTGGCCCTGGGCCTGTGATTGTGTCCCAGCCTAATCTGCTTCACAGGGTTGTTGTGAGGATAAAATGGGGGCAAAGAGGATGACTTGACCCTTTTTAGGTCCCCCATTGGGGAGAAAAGCGGGATATCAATATATCTAAATAAGCAAATAGAAGTAGTCACTGAGCTGGCTGGCTGGTGATTCAGAACCTGCTTTGCACTCACATAACCAACCCATATTCCTATGAATATTTCAAGCCTGTATTTCACACAGGCGGCTCTCCAGATATGAGTGCGTAAGGCATAATTGCCTTTGCTACACGGTTCTTCTCTCCTCCTCCCTTTTAAATCCTGTATTCGTTCCAAAAAAGCAGTAAAGATTTACCAAGTGCTGGTTTTCATCAAGCACTGGGGCTCAGACTGGCCTGACACTTACAGCTCCTTGCCTGGAAGCTCTCCCACCCCACCCCACCCCACCTTTAGCCCAGTCCTATATGGGGCCCGGTTGCAACTGTCCAGGGCAGTAAGGGAAAGACCCTGCGTACGTGCTCAGAGGCACCAAGTTAATCACTTCACGTTGTTCCAGGTTAAGGCCTGCCTAACACCCCCACACACATTTGCTTTAGAAACTGACTGTTGGAATATGTGATTTACTCCTGTGCCCCTGTTGGGTCTGAATGCCATCCTGCCAAGTGGCACACCCAACGCTGTTATTGTTGCATCACAGCTCTTCCTGATGCCATGGCAAAACCAGCATCAGAAGTGGTATGTAGCCTCTAGCTGGCATCGCAGCAGGAGACTGGCTCTCTGCCCTCCGGACAGGTCTGGCACTCTGCGTACTCACCTGCGCCGTGTTCTGCTGCCAGGCGGTAGCTGTGGGCAAACCCTGGGGTGTTCTGCATGGTGTTGGGCTCTGCCCGGCCTGTGCCCATCATCACACCAGGCCCCAGGATGGCAAAGATGGTTTCCTCCTCAGCTGAAAAGGATTCGTCGCAGGCGTTGCCCGCCCCCTGGGTAGAATGGGGCACCCTTGCCAGCTTCTCCTTGGTGCGCCGCTTGAAGTCATTCCAGCGTTTCTGCACTTCTTGGCCAGTGCGTTTCCAGCTGGTGATCCCATTGATCTTGGCAGCGATGCTCTCCCAGACCCGCCGGCGTTCGGCCACTGTCACTCGCCGGCTCTGGGTGCCGTACAGCTTGCCGTAATTGGTCCTCACTTCTTGGATAAGAATTTGGTTCTCCTCATAGGAGAAGCGTGGCTTGCGAAGGCGGGTGATTTCTTCACTGTCACCAGACATTCTGGGGTTTGTTCGGAAGCCCCCCCCCTCCTTTTTTGCTGAAGTTTCGCTGGCCACACAAAGCAGCTTTGTTAAGCCTGGCACTGTGCAGCTGGCACCGTGCAGATGACAGAGGCAGGGTGGGCGCTGGTCCCAAGAGAGAGAGGGCTTTCTGGCATCACTGGTCAGGTGCCTGGCATCTTATGGGCTGGCACGGTGTTGCCATGAAAGGGGGCACAGTGCCAAGCAGGCACACGGCATTGCAAATTTCCCTCCAGTGATGCTCTCTAGCCTTCCCCCCCCCAACCCTCCCCACCTGGGCCAGGGAGAATGGGGAGGGCTCAGCCTCCGGCACTGTGCTCCAATGCCTCCCCTCTGGCTGCCTTGCTGCATTGAAAAGCCTCCCCCGCTCCTCCCTCCAGTTGCTCTTTGGTTCCTCCTCCTCGGGCATGCTCACTCCTTAGCCGCACTCCCAGCAGGCCAAGGGGCTGCCTGGGTGGTTTCCGTGGCAACCCTGGCCTCCTGCCTACTCACGGGGCCTCCAATGGCAGGCGGTGGGCCGCAAAGGCTGCTGGGGGTGCAGAAACATTGGTTCAGAGGAGAGCAGCTTTTTCCTAGCCGCATCCCCCTCCAGGGGGTCACCTGAGCATCTGGAGCAGGTGGGAAACACCTGCAGCTGAGGAGTGGCCAGAAGTAGAGCTGTGCCAGCCACTTTTTGTCAAAGCGTTTTTTAAAAAGTTGCTTTGCCGTCACACCAAAGCGGCCGTTCCATGTCCTGATTCCAGCATTAGCCATTCCTTTCCTTCCCTTTTTAAAAATGTTCGCTTCTGCCGTCAGATGTGCTGCAAAGGCTGGTGTTCTGTCCCTGATAGGAAGTGAATTCATGTATAGCTAAATCAAAAAGAGTCCAGTAGCACCTTTAAGACTAACCAATTTTATTTTATTGTAGCATAAGCTTTCGAGAATCAAGTTCTCTTCATCAGAAGCTAGAGAATGCAATTTTGTTATTTCTTTTAAAAAAATGTTTATAATGCACCAAGCATCTCAACAGACATATAATACTGATATCAGAAGTTTAAAATACGAACATTAAAATGGTGAAATTGGTGACATTTAAGACAAGGAAATAATTTCATCTTTGCTGCATAAATAGAATGTGAAAAGTTGATAAATCTAATGGCATCTACAACCGAGCTGTGCCAAAGACTCAAATCTTTGGAATAGGGGAGCAAAGTATCTGCCAATTCCCCCCTCCCACTGCTGACCTCCACATAGCTCCTGCGGGTCCATCAATACCCTTGTAACAGAATTTGGGGAGGGGGGGGTTCAATGGGTTGCAGAGAAGGAGAAACAGAGAAGTCCAGCATTGTGGGGAGAACAGTTGGCTGACTGCACTCTACTGACTCTTGAAACCTGCTATCCTTGTCTTCTTCTTTGGTGTTTGGCCTGGCCTTGGTCAGTTTAAAAATTACAAATGCATCGTTATTTTTGTTCGTATGATAAGGTTGGGTCCTGCAAACCTGTGCCACTTACGCTGCGGCTTTCCTCTAGGTTAATAACGTTCTGATGCCTCTCTTAGGCTCCTTGTCATGGAGGAAAGTCCTGTTGTGTGGGATGGGATCCAATCCACGTTATGTAGCCCCATCAATTGTTCATGGTGTTTTATAGAGAAACAAACTCTGCCCCTTGTCCCCAAGAAGAATACAATGTACATTTCAGCTGCGCAGATTAGGAAATAAGAGGATGCAAGGTAAAAAGAGATTTGCTAACAGCTAGCCATTTTTATTACACAGGAAAATGCACTTTAAAAACAGCAAGTAAACGTCCTATTTTTGTTTCTGTGTTCAGTAAATAAGCACAAAAATCCATCCATGAAACACCCTGGTTTGTACCCAGGTATTTTTACACACATACACAAAAAATCTTCAGAGCCATTTGCAAGCTTTTAAATGAAACACATTGAAACACATTAATGCTGAAATTCCGTGGCACATATTTTATTTTAAATTAGCAGTAATGACAGAGGTGTAATGGTTTATTCAAGGGAATACATTTTTTAAAAAACTAGGCTCTTAAAAAAAACAAAACAAAAAAAACCCTGGGCTCTTCAACAGCAGCAATGGTGGTACCAAACCGGCATCGGCATGCTGGGAGAGGATTCCTGAACTGTAGTGTCACCACCGAGAAGGCCCTGTCTCTGGTTAACACTGACCTAATCACAGGTGGTAGGAGAGCCGCTGATGATGCGATGTGTGAGGGACCAGAATAGTGTCAAGGGAGGCAGTTCTTCAAGTTTTCTGGACCCAGATTGTTGAGGGCACTCTAGTGCACAGCTGCCACTCTGAATTGTGACTGGAAACACATCAGTGGCCAAATAGCCCCCTTCAGGGTACTTTAAACACTTATAGAGTTGAACTAGCCAAGTTTCCTCTCTCTTTTTCATGATTTCCATTTTTGTCGAAGGCTTTCACGGCCGGAGAACAATGGTTTTTGTGGGTTTTCCGGGCTGTATTGCCGTGGTCTTGGCATTGTAGTTCCTGACGTTTCGCCAGCAGCTGTGGCTGGCATCTTCAGAGGTGTAGCACCAAAGACAGAGATCTCTCAGTGTCACAGTCACTGAGACACTGTGACACTGAGAGAACTGTGACACTGAGAAATCTCTGTCTTTTGGTGCTACACCTCTGAAGATGCCAGCCACAGCTGCTGGCGAAACGTCAGGAACTACAATGCCAAGACCACGGCAATACAGCCCGGAAAACCCACAAAAACCATTTCCATTTTTCTTTAACTGACTCAACATTATGCACCAAGCCAGTTTTTTGGGTGTGTGTGTGTGTTTTTATAATTTATTAATAATATAACATTTTATTTATATACCACCCTTCAGGACAGCTTAATGCCCACTCAGAGCGGTTTACAAAGTATGTTGTTATTATCCCCACAACAATCACCCTGTGAGGTGGGTGGGGCTGGGAGAGCTCTGAGAGAGCTGTGACTGACCCAAAGTCACCCAGCTGGCTTCAACTGGAGGAGTGGGGAATCAAACCCGGCTCTCCAGATAAGAGTCCCGTTGCTCTTAACCACTACACCAAACTGGCTCTCAGAGCTATATTTTGCTGGATACTTGGGGAGTTCTTCAAGCATGCAGAAGCCTCAAGGTTGTAAGATGTGGCCCTGTTTTACTGTACTAACAATAAGCATGTGACCACAAAATGGTAGTAAACCGTAACTATTCAAGTAGTGGTTTGCCATTGCCTGCCTCTGCAATCCTGGTCTTTGTTGGAGGTCTCTCATCCAATTACTAACCAGGGCCAACCCTGTTTAGCTTCCAAGATCTGACAAGAGCGGGCATCCCTGGGCTATCCAGGGTCAGGGCACTTTCTTGGTTGGCATGAGTGAACAGCACCCAAACCAAGAACTGGCAAGTAACAAATTGATCCCTGCATCCCTGCAGGATATAGCAGAGAGTAATTGATCAAACTACAAGCATAAGTAAAGGAGGGAAATGGAAAAGAACTGTAGCCCTGAGAAACTTCAATAGCTCTTTGTCATCACTTGGATAGCGTGACGCTGCAATTGTATTTTATATTTTAAAACAAGTTACTAGGGGCTCAGAACAGGAAAAACACGGGGATGTAATAGATTAACAACCTGTTGCCTGGATTCTTTGTTAAAACATGAATGAATGAGTTACGGTAATTTCAGATTAAACTTTACAGACCAATTAGTTAACAGTAATTCTAGACGATGAGTGAAGCAACTAAATGACCAGCAGGTGGCAGCACAAAAACGGTACCCAAATCCTGGGAGTTACGATTGATAAATTCATGGGATGAATGCTGCAGTTTATAACTGAATTTTTTTTTAAAAAAAATGCATTTGTATTTATTGAAGAACGCAGATGTTACTGCGTTCCTTTAAAAGGGACAGTAAGAAAGCAAGAGGGAAGAAATCCAATTTATTTCCATATCTAGAGTCATTTGATGAAAGCAACAAAACTGAGCCTATCGCAGAAATGGGGGGAGTTAGTCCAAAGTCCCGCGGGGCTTCCCATTCCAGATAAGTATAAAAATATGACTCTGTAAATTGACCCACACTGGAGGGGATATAAAATAAAAACCCCTGGCATGGTGAGCAGTGAGCTGACGACACTTACGTAACTTAATTTTTAAAATGTATTTTATTTATTAGTGGTCCGTCTTTCTCACTGGGATTCAAGGCAGATCACACGGTGCGAGTCAATGCAATGAGCTGGATGAGAGTCCAAGAGATAAAAAGAAGGAAAGATGAGCCCACCCCAGCCCTTGAGCGTTTAGAGGATTTGAGGGGAAGGTTATGGAGGGGGGGGTTCTACCCCCCCCCCCAAGTTCTGCCACTTGTTTTTAATACATTGAGCAGAACCACAAGTGACAAAAGGCACAGGTTGGACACTTGTCAGCTTCCCTCAAGTTCTGATGGGAAATGTAGGCAGCTTGGCGGAATGTTGGACAAGTGACAGTTGAAGAGTCCGTTGGACAGCAGTAGGAGAGCCAAGCTGCAAGACCAGGATGCCTACATTTCCCATCAAAACTTGAGGGGAGCTGACCAGTGTCCAATCTGTGCCCTTTGTCGCTTGTGGTTCTGCTCAATTGACCCATGTGGAGTTGCGTTCTAGTGCTGCAATCCCAATCTTCCCAATAGGGGGAGCCACACTCTGGTGGCTCTCCCTCCACGCTGAGCCTGATTTTGCAGCGCACCCGAGGCACGACGCTTGCCCCGCCTGCAGGGTCTTTGGGGCATTGAGAAAAGGGGACCGGGCTGGCAGCGACGGCGAACCCTCCTGCCCCCCGGGATCTAACTCCTCTGGATCTATGCTCCTGGAGCCTGTGTGGCACAGGGAGGAGGGGCTGCTCAGAGTCCAGATGTGTCGTCTTTGGACAATAGGGGAGTGAGCGAGGACAGATGGGCCAGCTGACACAATGGCCGAGCCGTTTAGCATTCACGGGCTGTGCTCGGCCGACTTGCCTCCCCTCCCCCGCTGCCTGTGCCGCTATTGAGCCAGCCAAAAGCTGCCAGGATGAAAAGGCCTCGCCAGAGCCCATCTGCCGCAAGCTCTCCCCCCCCCGCCGCCCCTTCCAGCCTCCGAATTCAGCTGAGGAGCAGAGATTGCAGTTCTCCGTTTCCCTCCTCTTCTCCATCCACAGGAATCGCCAGCGGTGCGTGTGCGTCTCGCTAATTGGCTTAACCACACAAATCGTGACAAAATGCTTTCCCATCTTCTGGTATGTTCATCCTCACAACAGCCCAGACAGCAAGGGTGACCCTGTACCCATTTTAGAGGTCGGGGTAACCGCTTCTAAGAGACAAACTCCTCAGTTCTATCCCACGCTTCAGGTTCAGTTCTTTTTTTAAAAGATAGGTGTAGAGTATCCCCTGTGCAGAAAGACAGTGTGTACAGTGATCCAGAGGAGTTAGCCATGTTAGTCTGTAGTAGCAAAATCAAAAAGAGTCCAGTAGCACCTTTAAGACTAACCAATTTTATTGTAGCATAAGCTTTCGAGAACCACAGCTCTCTTCGTCAGATGCATGCATCTGACGAAGAGAACTTGATTCTCGAAAGCTTATGCTACAATAAAATTGGTTAGTCTTAAAGGTGCTACTGGACTCTTTTTGAGTGTGTGCAGTGGTTAGTGTGTTTACTTAGCACCTGGGAGGCCAGAGTTTAAATCCCAAGTCAGTCCAGAAGCGCACCTTAGGCCACTCACTTGGTCTTAGCCTAACCTAACCTAACCCATAAGGTTGTTGTGAAGATAAAATGGAGGGGAGGGGAATTCTAGACACTGCCCTGAAGTCCTTGGAGGAAAGCCAGAATAAATTTGTGACAGATAGACGCATAGATGATGGACAGACCTTGTGATGTGAAGCTGCCTTGAGGACCCTTTGGGTGGAGTAAATAATCTCCATAAGCAAATAATTAAAAATCCTTCCTCCTCCTCTGAGTAACCAATGCCTGTAGCTTCAGTGGAAGGCCATAAGGGGCATTTGGCTTTGTGCAGCATTTCCTGTCCTTGGCAGCACAATGAAGTGACAAGCTGTGTGTGTCGAAGTTTTCTTTAGCACAATTATGAAAGGCAAGAAGCGCTGTGCTTCATTGCTAGTGGCTAGCCATGGCTGGTGTGGCCTCTTCTAAAGAGCTCCTGTGCCTTAAACGGCAGCACGGCAGATAGAAAAATGGAACAGATGGGGTTCCCCTCCTTTGCAGATTCAGCCACTGAGTTTCTGCCTGCTGGGCTGCAGTAAAAGAGGCAGGAGCCCTGCTGAAACAGTAAGTTGGCAACTCTGCTCCCACATGAGCTGTATCTCTTGCATGCCTCTCTTCATGGACTCAGGAGAGCTAGTACAAGAGATCTTGAAGAGATATGAAATCAGGAAGGACCCATACAGTAAGGGGGATTTTACAACAATGTCATTCATTCATTCATTCATTCATATCCCACCTTTCCATGTGGTTCAAGGCAGTTTACAATCATAGTTTTTTAAAAAAATCCAGTTTAAATCAAAATAAATTTCCAAACCCCTTGTCTCTCCCTCCCTCTCCCCAATAATACCATTTTAAGAACAGGGTGCTGTCCGTAACATGCACCTGTTGGCCTGCTGCCTGCCTGTGCTTGAAACTGTATTGCTATTTGTGGGGCTGGGAGCCATGCTTTTCAAGCTGAGTTTAACAATGGAAACTGGCGTGCTTATTTTTGAGCTTGCACGTAGCAAAATGCGCATCACTCTGGCAAGCTTGACGTGGCGGAGGCGGCGTCTACTCATATTGCAAGAACCCCCAGCAGTGGGGGCAATGCCTCTCTGACTGCACTCTCCATGTGAGATCCCAGTCAGTTGGGAGCCAGTGTCTGGTTGTACTGTGACCCAGTAACCAAACCAGTCTGGAACTGAGTCAAGAGGAGGGGTGAACATGAAGCTCGCCTCTAAGTGTAGAGCCACCAAGGTCATGAACTGATGAAAATTACATCAGTTGCTGCCTATGGTTTTTATCCAAGTGAAGCTAAACAAATAGCCATACAGTCAGGGCTTCTTTTCAGCGGGAACGTGGGGGAACGGAGTTCCGGCACCTCTTGAAAATGGTCACATGGCTGGTGGCCCCGCCCCCTGATCTCCAGACAGAGGGGAGTTTAGATTGCCCTCCGTGCTGCTGGAGCGGCGCATAGGGCAATCTCAACTCCCCTCTGTCTGGACATCAGGGGGTGGGGCCACCAGCCATGTGACCATTTTCTCCAGGGCAACCCACTGAGATCCATCACCTCTTTCCCCAGAAAAAAGCCCTGCATACAGTGATTGCTGCTATCTTGGTAACTATTTATTTATTATTATAAATTGACTAAGATCTTTGTAATGTTTTTATGAATTTTTATGAATAATTGTATGTAATTATGTTCATTGTATTTTAAATGATATGATCCACTTGTGGAGAGGGCGGAATAGAATTCCAGTAAAATAATAATAAATAAAATTTAAAAATAACAAAAGTAGCCCCACTCATACAATCCTGCCTCATATCAATCCCCACCTAGCCAAGTATTGTCTCTTCTGACTGGCTGCGGCTGCCTGCTACCCATGATCCTTTAGCAGGAGATGCCAGGAATTGAACCCATGCCCTTCTACACGCAAAGCAGTAAACCTGCCACTGATCCATAGCCCCAGGGCTTTTTTTCTGGGGAAAGAGGTGGAGGAACTCAGTGGGTTGCCCTTGGAGAAAATGGTCACATGGCTGGTGGCCCTGCCCTCTGTCTGGAGATCAGGGGGCAGAGCCACCAGCCTTGTGACCATTTTCAAGAGGCTCTGGAACTCCGTTCCACCGCATTCCCGCTGAAAAAAAGCCCTGCATATCCCTTTCCAAGTCTATAGTGGGTCCCTTTTGCTTTCTCCCATAGAACATTTGCTGCTCATTCCAATGGGCGAATGTAACAAGTTACTTTGGAGGGGCAGCAAGAGGGAGGGGCATTCTACAGGTAGAGAGCAGGAGCAGAGAAAGTGCTTGGCCAAGCTCGCACAAGCACGCAAGCAAAACTCATGAGAGGGCACTACCTCTATCCCCCCCCACTCCCCACTTTGCAGCTACATGCAGCTTTCTGACCATCGTAACAAATGAAAAGTATTCTGTGTTAGCCATCCTCAAAAATGGTTTGGAGGCTACAGCTGGTGAGGAATGCAGAGGCTCATCTCCTACGGGGAGTGAGTGGCAAGAGATCGGTTCTCTGTCTGTCCTGGTTTCCCTTAGTATTGTAGGCCCACACAAAAGATGTGCTTTAGCAATGATTTCTGTGTTGGTCAGCAGGTGGCACAGCGGCTTAACCCTGCTGTAAGGAACACTTTGGTGAAAGGAACCAGTGCCTTTAACAGCTGCCTTGGTGGCTCAACATTTAATTGGGCCCCAATTCTGGGTGAGGGATTATAAGGAATAAGATGGAACCCAAACAGCAAGAATTGTAACACCCTTGTATGGATCTATGTGAAAGCTGCATTAGGAATACTTGGTACAGTTTTGGTTGTCTCCCTCTCAAACAAGAAACTGTATAACTGGAAAAGGTTTGTAAAAGGGCAGCCAAAATGACTGATGGGTTGAAATACCGTCCCAGCACAGCAAGCGCGATGAGTTTGGGGCTTTTTAGTTTAAATAAAAGATGACTGGGGTGGGGGGACATGATAGAAGTTTATGAAATTATGCACAGATTAAAGAAAGTGGACGGAGGGACCTTTTACTTCTCCTATAATACTAGAAATTGGGAGCAGCCAGTAAAGTTGATGGGCAATCGATTCAGGCATAGGAAAGGAAGCACTTCTTCACAATTAACTCATGGTAGCAGGCTACAGGGATGGCTGCTAGTTTAAATGGCTTCCAAGGAGAGTTAGACAGCTTTGTGGAAGAGAAACCCAATGGTGGGGATTAGCCGCAATGGCTAAATGGCACCTCCATGTTCCAAAACTGTGTACCGCTAAATACCAGGGCTGGGTCTTTGTGCAGGGGGCTTATAGGCCTTTGTGAGGCATCTGCTTAGCCGTGTGGAATGGTGGTGAGACATAAAAGGCTGGACTAGTTAGATCTTCGGCCTGATCCTGCATGGCTGCTATGCTGCTCCTAAGATTACAAAGAGCCAGGGAGCTCTCCAAGGTCTTGTGCGGAGGCCTTTCCCAGCCCCATTACCTGAGAGCTTTTAAGTGGAGATGGGGCGGCGGCCGGGTGTGTGTGTGTGTTAAACCTGGGGACTTTGACACGTGGGTTTGCCTGCTTCCATAAAGCTTGAAGGTGTACTCCAAAACAAACCCCGGGTCAGATGCAACTTTTTACATGGAGACGGAGAGCTGGTTCCTAACCAGTTTGTTGAGGACCTTGTTGAGAACTTAGGATGGATGCAGAAGATCAGGGGAAAGCCTTGTATGAGCAAGCCCCCCCACCTCCCCATTGCAAGCTGAGTCTGAAAGCAGACCTTCCTGGTATGGAAATGGGTGGAGAAGGTGAACGGTGGGCAGCCTGTGGTGTGGCGGGGAAGGCAGAGCCGACCCCCCCCCCAAAGCGACCTCCCTCCAGGAAGCTCTCTTGCTCCAGGGGCAGTTCCCGGTCCTTCCAAGGAAGCGTTTGCAAGAGAACTTCCCCAAGCCTCTGCTGAGCAGGCAGGAGGTCCCCAGTTCAACACCCCCCCCCCCGCATCTCCATTTCGAGGATTTCCGCTCAGAGGTGACAGGAAAGACTTCCCTGGCCCCAGACCCTGGCGAGGAGCGAGCCCTGAGCTGGCGGTCCCTGCACACGACCATATTGAAGACAGGGACCCAGGGAGAGAGCACCTGTTCGGTGTGCAGGGAGGCACGTGCCCGTTTGAAGAGTCCCGGACAGCAAGTCCTGGGAAAGACCCCTTTTCGGGTTGGGGTTGGACAGCAGCTCTTGGAGAAGGTCGGACCGAACTGGGTGCTTGGGCTCCAGCCAAGGCAGTCTGGAATGGACGGTGCCCTCCCGGGCAGCAGAAGTCCTGAAGAGCAAGTAGCGCACAAGATGGGCGGAGACCCGCGTCCCGAATCTCCCCCCTTCCCCCCACCTTCTTGCCCCCCTTTCTTTTGCGCACAGCTGCCTCCCCCTCCCTCCCACCCACCTGCTCCCCCTCCCGCCTCTGCCAGCCCCCCAAGGCACAGAATAGCCTCGCGCTCTCTCTCTCTCTCTCGCTCTCTCTCTCTCTCTCTCTCTCTCTCTCTGTCCCAGTCCCCCCCCCCCTTTCCAGAGCTGGCTTGTCAGCTTGGCCCAGCTCCTCGCAGCCAATCTGCTGGGGGGAGGGAGGTGGGTCTCTCCTCCGACGTCAGGGGCTGGGTCGCTGGCTTCCCCACCGCTGCCATCCAGTACAGGCGAAAAGGAGGATGCTTTGAGCCAAGAAGCAAGGCTTGCCCGCCCGCCTGCTCTCTCTCTCTCTCTTTCTCTCCTCTCCCCTTTCTTTTTTCATGAGCTCCAGGCGCTGCTGCTGCTTCCTCCTCCCGCCCCCAGCGCCCTCCAGACCTGCTCCATCCCTCCTCCTCTTCTCTCTCCCACCTCCTTTGAATTAAGCACTTTTGGGGTTTTTTTTTTAAATCGGGGGAGGGTCTTCTCTTTTCCGCACCCCCCCCCCCCATCCTCTGCATCCTTTGTGAGTGTTAATTTCTTTCCCTTTTGGATTTTTCTTTACTGGAGGGGGTGGGTGGGGGGTGGGGGAAAGAAACTGCCAGGACAGAGGACCTGATCACCCACCGACCCACCCGCTCGCTCCCAGGCCCCGCTGGTCAATTTCCTTTCCTTTGTCAATTTCACCTGCGCGCTCTCCCTAGCCGGACACACCTCCCCCTCTCCTCCTCCCACCCACCCCTCAGATCGGAGCATCCTCCCCCCCCCCCAAACCTCCCCCTGCTGGAGTCTCACGGGTACCGCGGGGGGGAAGTCCTCCGCGCCCTCGGCATGAAAATGATGGCAGGCGGTTCCGTGCACCAGAACGGCATCTTCCCTTCGGCTTCACAGCAGCAGCAGCAACAGCCAGGGGGGCCTCAGCCTCAGCCGCAGCAGCCCCCTCAAGCCCCTCCGCCACCCCACATGGATTCGGATCCCCCCGACTCTAGGAAAAGACCCTTGGAGACCCCCACGGAAGCCATCAGCACCAAGCGAAGCAACACGGGAGGTGAGTGGATTGACTGTGTGTGTGTGTAAGGGGGGGGGGGTCAAGAGGGGAAGGAAATCAGCGGGCCACGTTGCCTCCCACCCTGTATTGCCTAGGCTGCAAGGAGAGCTATCCTTAGGGGCTGCTGGGGGGGGGTCTAAGGAAATTCAGCACATAGGTCCGGCTGTGCAATCCGGTCCCTCAAATGTCTCTCTCCTTACCCAGAGGCCTAGTCCCTCTCTGCTCATCTCCCATTGCCACCACCCAGAAATCTGTCCTGCAAAGCATCTCCCCCCCCCCTCCAAACAGGCACTTGAGTGTCTCTCCTTTGGCTGTCCTCTCCAGCTGTTTCCACCCTCTCCCCGTCTCTGATCTCCAGCCTGAGCTGTTTATTCTCCGTCCCTGCACCAAACCCCATCAATCTCCTTCGGAACCCCACATCTCTCCTTCTTTCCACTCCCCTGCCTCCACTTGCTCCCTTTCCCCATCTATCCTCACCCCCCCCCCGCCTCCGCCCGCAATCTTCTATGCTCCATCTCTCATTCGTTCCTGGATCTGTCCCCTTCTTCTCTGTTAACGTGGGTTCCTCATACCCCCCATGACAATCTGCCCCTCCCCTTTAGCTCCCTCGCCAAGGACGAGAGGTAATCTCACCCCCCACAGTGTGGGATTCAAAAGATGGGTGTCCCCCCTCCTCCCTCAATTAATTTCTTCCTGCACCCTCATTCCTACAAACAGATGCAGGCATTTGAATAGAGAAAGCCCAGCTAGGGAATTCTGTAAGCCATTTGTTTTTCCTGGCATGGGTGGGTGGAGGACGCAGCAATCTAATGGGCCTCCTCACAAGAAGAGACATTTCTTTGCAAAAATTGTGCATGTACATGCAGCTGACAGGTCAAAATGGAGTCTGTTCGAATAACTGTCTACTTCTAGGGAGGAAGGAAAGGAGATGGAGGGATTTTTCTCTCTCACACACTCTATGGAAAACCTGTCAGCCCCCCCTCCTCTCCCCACCATCACGGCCTGCCTGAGGAAATGAAGAGGGGAAGGATGTGAAAATTTGAAAAGAGGATGCAGACAGCTGGGATGTTAGAAAGGCACAGTGTGTTCTTCGGAACTGTGGGGAGCTGGGGGGGGGGGAACGGCATCCCAAATGAATGGGGGGGGGGAGAAAAAGTCAAGACTGTTGAACATTTTTGAAGGAGGTGAGTTTTATGATGTAAGAAGGGGCTTTAAAACAGAAGCCCATCTTTCCCGACACCCAGATTCCAGTTGCCACCAAAGCTGCATAAAAATAGTGATTTGTGTAGCTTCCCTGTCTGACTCACCCATCCTTTTGTGAAGGGCAGCCAAGCTCATTTTGTTGTTCTCGAACCAGCAACGGTGGCTGCGTGGAGCTTTTGTGCCTGTATTATTGTTGTTGATGATAATATTATTAGTAATGTATTGAAAGATTCCCTTTATGGCTCGGAAGGCAGGCACAAGCCCCGTCACCCTCTAGATGTAATTAACGTTTTGAGACGCTTGCGAGCTTCTGCATGAAGGCGATAAATATTGCGTTTGAAAGAGGCAGGGCTCCTCTTGGGGAATCGTCCTCCTTTTACGATGGCTTCGCTGAAGCGAGTAATGTAGCAATCAGAAATAAAATCAGTGAAGGAGGGTGAGCTCTTTGCCTCTGTTTGTGTGTGATTTAGGTTTAAGGCAGTAAGTGTGTGTGTGTGGAGGGGGGGACGACGACTGGAGAATATTCTAAGCATGTCTTCCCCGGCTGGCTGCATCGGAGATGGTGGGTGTTGCAGCAGAAGCGTGGAAGGGACATGTTTGAGAATGCCACCAGGGCTGTCTGGGCCAGCTGGTCAATTCTCCCTTATTGGTTCTTGTGTTGTTTTCTTTTTTAAAGTGCTGACAACTCGGGGTTTGAGGCTTGGGTTGATTCCAGTGATGGATACGGGGAAGGGAGGAGGGGAACCAAGCAGCATTGATGGTGATTACGGGGAGGGGGGAAAGAGTGTGACGGAGATGTAGGGGGACGCATTAGTGGTACCTAGCTTGCATTGCCAAAGGACACCGATTGCCGAGGAAATGCGCAAGAGCGAGAGTCATGCAGGCCTCACGGCCCAGCTGAGAGGTTAGCAACCGTGTGGGTGCCCGAGTGCGTGAGTCTGGTCTCAGTGTCATAGCTCGTGTGTGGCTGAAGGTCAAACGGAGTGGGATGTTTTGTGTAGGATAAAGTTTGGGGATCTGAGCCGAAGAAGAGCAGATTGTTTGAGTGGGCAGGGATATGTACGGCAATGGTGGTGTGGGTAGATTTTTATATGATTCTTCTTGGCCATGTGGAAAGTGGCCGTGCTAGCCCAGGGAACTCCCATTGAGGCCAGCACACCCCTCTGAGTTGTGTTAGCAAAAGGCAGGCCTTCCAGGCAGCAGGGAGCACCGACGTCACCGGCAGTGGCGCTGACCAAAGGAAGATGGATGGCAGCCGGCTCTCTGGCTGACACCTGCATAGAGGGGTGTAAAGGATCCCAGGACAGATTGTGGCAGGAGAGAGCATCAAGGCGGGCAGTGGGGAAGGGCATTGTGAGGCCTAGTAATGGGAAGAAGGGCTTCTGCAGGCAACAGGGGGTCTCTTGGCTGATGGTTCTAGCTCTGGTTGCTTATAGACTGGTAATGGACCGTCTAGAGGCTGGACGTTGGGACTCGGCTTCAGTTCCTTGTGTCCCTTCGTGACCTTGGAGAAATTCTGTTTCTGCTTCCAGCTGACGACATGGCAAGTGCTCTTCTCCCCAGTTGAGGAGCGAATCCATTTCAATGGTTTCTCTCTTGCTGGTCACAGGCCCGGTTTCTCCCCAAATGGCTGCAAAAGAGACTGCTCCCTGGACTGGTTTGGGGGTGGGGGAGGTTGGGAGATGATGAAACCTTCAGACCCAATATCAAGGCTGCAACCCCTGGGAAACCCATGGCCTTTTCTCGGGTGTCTCTATGGCAAGCTGAAATGGAATGGGGCGCTTTGAGAGCATGAAGGAACTCCAGTGACAAAATGCTCCAGAAGAGGTGAGGAAGGAGCTGGATGAATTGAGCGCCTGTGTGACTTTGGCAGCAGGGCAAAGGAACCAGGTGAGGAGTGGCCCTGGCCGCGAATGCCCTGAGCTTAAAACAAAACCTCTCTGAACCTCGCTGCATGGGTCTTAGCTTGAAAAATAAACTTTAAAGACAAAATAACCTAAATGAAGGTAGAAATCTAGTAGGGGCAAGTGGGCAATATTGAATTGGAGAGGGGTTCACCTATCTGACTCTCTGCCTGCTGTGCAGAAGCTAGAAGGAGTCTGCTCAGTGCAATGAACTCTTGGGTATTACAGATCGCAAGGCGAAAGTAGCAGAAAGCGGGTGCCGCAAGACGGGCAGAGCACTACAATTCTCCAGCTAACAATTCCTCTGTTATTATAGAGAACTGAGGGCACACTTTATGGAGGAAGAGGCAAATGACCCCTTAGAAACCCATTTCTCAGGAGACTAATTGAGATACCTTTTTTGCCAAGGATACACCTCTGTGGTTGTGCTCCTGGAAGAGGGAGATTTGACAACTGGAAACAGCAAGATGGGTTTGTAATGGGCATAAAATTTTCACAACTTGCCTGCCTGGCCTGAAGGTTGCAGACCTCACCTGCTGTTTAAGGCTGAGATTGTGGTGGGAGGAGTCAGGGCTCATGGGCCCTGCCAGCACTGGCCACCTTGGGCAACGTAGCGGCGTAGCTGGGAGCCAAATTTAGGTGCTGTAGTTCCAGGACCCCCAAGGCAGCGTTTTCAGAGACAGTTGGGCCAAACAAGCAGGCTGCATGGTCTCAGTCATGGATAAGATGTTGGTGTCATGCAGGGGGGTGTAGGTTTGCAAGGTACCGAGGGGACGTTTTGGGACTCTGCACAAAAGGAGAAAGGCTCCACCTGGACCCGCGTGGAACCAAACTGCCAGCCTTTCACATCACAAAGGTCACAGAAAGCAGCTATTAAACTGACTTCCGAGAGAGCTGAGACAAGCTGGGGAGGAGCTGGTTTGGGATAATTCATCTCTTAGAGATGAGGGTATAAATGTTCATGGTCCTCAAAATGGGGATAGGATAGAAGTTGGTCCATGGGCAAATGACAGAATTGTTAGGAAAATGGAAGTCACAGGAGGTATTGCAGTGTATAAAATGATCATATCCAAACTACAATCCCAGCCACAATAGCAGAACTGATGTTCAATGAGAACACAGGCATAGTGGGTGTATCAGAAATCTGTCAGAACAGAAAGAATTTTTTTTGGGGGGGGAATATGGTGATCTCTGATTACAGGAGAAGGAGGAAGGGCACATTGAGGGCGTGGTCTTGCTCAGAATGTCACCAATGGTATCGAGTCAAATTGGCTGGAAAGATTTAGAGGAATTAACTCCTCCGCAGCGTTTCTGGGGGTGGACATTCCAAACCCAAACAGTAATTTAGTAATAGGGGTATGCAGCCACCTCTATCATCCTGATCAAACCTCTGAGGGTGATTTTGAAATAAATGGGGTGGGGTGGGGGTGGGTCAGGGAGGCAAAACCTAGAGCGGAGGTAATTGTGCTGTAAGCACAGAGGAGGTAGCCCGGATGAAGCGGATTGTAACTTTATGGCAGGCAGTGGTGTGGGACTGGTTCTTCAGGGTGACCTGATCTCAAGGGTTAGGTTATTCTGGTCTGGTTACCTTGGACAGTTTGTGGCTTGGACTGTTTTGTTTCCTTCAGTTCTGTGGCTGACTAATGTCTGATACTAAAAAAAAAAAAAGTTGCAGGTCCATTTTTTTTAGAAATTGAGCCGTGAAAGAGGGAGGGGACAGAACTCTATGCATGCTCAGAAGAGCTCCTCTGTCTCCACTTCCTGTATGGAACCCTGGGTTTTGAAGAGGAGCCTTGGGGATGTTGGGGCTATCTCAGTGGATGCTCTGAGTGAAATATAGGTGGCTGGGATTGCACATTTTGGCAGATAGCACAATGGGAAAAGTGCAGGAAGAAGCAACCCAAATAAGCAAAGCGTCCGTCTGGTTATGCTTTCTGAGAGGGTGAAGATCCTGTGAAGGTTCATTTGCTAATACTGCAGGCCTCTCCCCTAATTGTTCAGCTTTTTGAAATGAAGTCTCTAGTCCTCAAGAAAAACCTGTCATGCAATACTCATGCAATACTCTTCTTAATGCCCTGTTCAAATAATCTTGTTTCCTCTTCCTGGCCAGTGAACAGAAAGGTACTGAGATTATTGACAAGTATTTGGTGCAGACTGCCAGGAATTAGATTTCTGCCGCTGGTTTGCAATGGCCCTCACCAGTAGCCCACCACTATATTTCTGGTTGCATGCTTGTACATCTCTGTCTCACATCCAGGGGGGATTTTTTAGAGGATGCAGACCTGGACTTCTCTGCCTCCCATTTCCAAGAAAAAGACTTTCCCAGTCCAGTCCTTTCCTGTTTAGAAATCCAGTTTTCCCCATTTAATTCTGGGTCCAAGAATCTCTCAACGCCCCTTTCTCCCTGGCTTGCTGTGGTCACATAGAAGAGCAAGACAAGGGAAGATGCAGGGGTGGGGGTATAATTGTTGGCCCCGTCTTGACCTCAAAGTCTGTCACTGTCCACCCAGCTGTTTGCAGCTGTTCTATGCAAGGATTTGCTCTTGAGCTGCGGAGAGAGCGAAAGGAGACGCTGATCATCATCTTAACTTAGACGTGACCAGTTCTGAGCAACGCCCCCTTTGGGGGACCATCTCAGCCACATCACCTCAGTTCTGCAGCTAGTTCAGCTGCCACTTAGAATGGGTGCCAGAGGCAATCATAGCAGGGTAGTGAAGGGCTCCGGCCAAGCTTTGCAGGCCCTTAACCTGACTTGTTTTCTAGCTGGAAGGTGAGAACGTTGACGCAAAAGCCAGTGAGACTCTACAAACCCGTACCTGTTTGGTGCTTTTTAAAGCTGTTTCTCCATCCCTGGCTGGCCAACATGCCAGTCCAGCTAGTGCCTGGCTCAGACTTCCCTTTCTGCCTTGCCTCTCTGTGGCATTTTTGCCGCTCCGGTGCAGTTCACCACACTGGTATATTCACTAAAGCAGTGTGGTGGTTCAAGTGTCAGACTGGGACTAGATCTCGTGACCTTGGGCAACCTCTCCCCCTCCAGCCTACCTCGAAGGGTTTTTGTGAGGATGACAGTGGGGGAAAAGGGACCGTCTATGCAGTCCTCAGCTCCTTGGAAGAGGATGAGATGAAACACTAATACAGATATCATTAAAAAAAAAGGATCTCAACAGGAAAGATCTCAAAGAGCTGCTGTCAGTTGGATAAGGCAGAACTAGGAGCGACAGCTGAGAGGTCGGATTTTGGCCGAGGCAGCCTCAGAGGTGACTCAAGTAGTCAGTGCGGTCTCTGTCCTGTCTGTCCTTTGAGATTTCTGTCTGTGCCTTTTTATCTTCCCCCCTTTCTACCAAAGAGTTCAGGGCGGCATGACATGACCCTTCTTCCAATTTGACCTCCACAGGCCCAAGGTCCTCCTGCAAGTTTCATGGAGGTCAGGTGGGGATTGGAACCTGGATCTCCCGGATACTCCGCCTTCGTCGCCCGCAGCAGCCATGTCCTTCCTTTTTTGCCCTGCCAGCTGTGCCACCCCAGCTTTGGAATGCCCTCCCCTCAGCTCCTTCCTTTTCCTGGTATCTGACGGGCCTGTGTTTCCTTTGCAGCTGCCGGCTGTCATTTGAGTGGATGCAGTGAGAAACTGGATGATGAACTAGATCAGGGGACCAATCACAAGGCAGCTTCCTGAGCAGCTGTAGGCTTTCAGGAAGAGATGCCATTTGGTTTCGGTTTCCAGAGAAAGGGGGTGGGTGGGTTTGCTCCCTGCACCGCCCCACAGAGGTTGCCAGGCCCAGAGATATAAGGAAGATTGCATCTGGGGCAGACAGCTGTGACGCAGTGGCCCAGGATAAGCTGAGCACCCTGGGCGAGCGACCAGAAGTTCCTTGTTCTTTCCCTCTTTCATTCAAGAGTCTTGGATTTTATCCCTCCAGCTCTAGAAGGTGGTGGAGGAGGTAGAAAGTGCCGTCAAGTCATACCTGTCTTATGGCAACCCCTGCTGAGGTTTTCAAGGCAAGAAGCGAACAGAGGTGGTTTGCCATTGCCTGCCTCTGCAACCCCAGTCTTCTTTGGAGGTCTCCCATCCAGTTACTAACCAAGCTTGACCCTGTTCGGCTTCTGCAGTCGGGGTTGCCTGGGCTATGCAGATCGTGGCCAAGAAGGTAGTGGGCACCAGGGAATACATTGCCAGCCACCCTGGCGCTCACGGGAGTCGTAGGGGGCCAGTGTTGCTGAACTATAAATGGACCTTGACCCTGATCTGGTACTGCAGTTTTCAGTTACATTCCCAACACTCTTGTGTTGAATCCGTACTGGTGAAGTCTGGGTTCAAGTTCCCCTTCTGCTGTGAAGCTCACTGTGTGACCTTGGCCCAGCAACCTTGCTGTGTGGGAGGGGGAGCCTCGCCGGACGGTGCCACAAGCAAGTTTTTAAAAACTTAGTAATGAATTGCCCCCAATAAAAAAAAAAAAGGAAACAATTTTACCAGACAATAACTTGTTTTACAGAGTGGGGAGATGGGACATGAAATGTGTGGCTTGGACTCTTGGGTTCAGATGAGATCTTGTATATAATTTATGCTTTGGATTTTGTCTCTCTTCTTGCATATAATTTGTACCTTTCATGCATTGGCCAATGGCTTCTGTTGTGGCCTAGTAAGCCTCAGGTGGGCGTGGTAGCCTTCTGCAGTTTATGGCTGGTGAACAGGATACTTTGCTGTGCGTGGGCCAAATGTCCACCTTGGAGCCACAGAGCCCTGTGGCTAAACCATGTGCTTCTTATTACTAGGGACGCTCCCTGTTTTCTTCTGCCTCTTCCTTCTAAATCGCTAGCCCTCTTTTTAACATTTTGGTAAGATTGTTGTGGTGCTTCAATTCAAAGCTCAGAGTGGGGAGCCAATCTATCAAGTATCACTGCATGCAACTGAAAACTATGATGACACAAAGATGCTGAGATGCATTTTGAACTGGTGATAAACAATTGCAGGACAATTTTGGTCTGTCTTTCTGGCTTATAGTTACCAGGTTGTGGAAAAGGAAAGGAATACTGTAGCCAAAAAAACACCAAATAACCTTCATCTATAGGCGGTCATGGTGCCTGTAGCATCTGTGTGTGGTCGTGGTGGAAGCTTGGGCAGTGCTTTGAGAATCGGGCTATTACAAAGGTACCCCCCACCCCAGCTTGGTCTGTGAAATGTTGGTAAATGCAGTTGAACAGCAAGAAGAGGTTGATGGATGGACTGGTAGGTGGCCGTTACTCTGACGGTGACGATGCAATCTTAGGCCTCAGAAGAGAACAAAGCTAATCCACATCAGTCCCTGCAACTGGCAGGCAGTATGAAGCCACCAGCGAGCAACTCGTAAGCCCACCACCTGGCCTTGGCTGTTTCACAAAGCTGGAATTTCTGCATTTCAGGTTTTTAACCAGCTGAATGCCCCCCCCCCTCCATCTTGAGTTCTTGATTTTAAGGACCCTGAGCAGAGAACATGCCATTTAGGTCTGACAGAGGCCTAGCTGGTCAGGACATTGAGTTTGTCAAACCATTCTCCCCTTTCTAAAGTGGTGGGGCAAATCAGAGAAGCCAGGCCTTGTGGATGCTGTCAGGGCAGCAACTGTCCCAGAATTAGAATTGCCAGCCTCCAGGTTGGAACTGGTGATCTATCTCCTGGAATTGCAACTCATCTTCAGACTACACCTTTCCCCTTCCTGCCCTCCCCAGGATTCACCCCAAATTACCAGGAATTTTCCTACCCGCAGTTGGCAACAGAGCCACAGCAAGAGCATACTTAGCCCTGAAGCATCAACTGTGACCTGTGCATGCCCCTTTAGTGTGAGTACGCATCCGCCCTGAAGGTCCGTTTCTGCTAAAAATGTCAGTCTTTGGCTCCTCCCCTCGTAAATTTGATTGTTCCCATACTAGGAGCAAGGCTGAGAAAACTGGGTCAGATATTCTGAGATTCTGATTCAAACAGACCTGGGCACTAAAGGTGTATGAAAAACAGAAGGATTAAGGCACAAGGCACAGGTAGGTGACCCATTCCCTAAAGGATGTGGAGCCAGCCAAGGCCCACTTCATGGTTTTGCCTCCAGCAAAGTACATGAAAGCTAAATAGAACATCCATGTTCAGGAACAGTGTACCTTTAAGTGTTGGGAACTGTTGCTGAGGATGGCCATCACGTCCATGTAAAACAAACCAGAAGTCCAGTGGCACTTTAAAAGACTTTAATAACATTTATTTCAATATAAGGTTTTGTGAATTGTAGCTCATGTCCTCGGATAGATATATCCCGTCCTTGCCTTTTTGTGTTTTGTATTTTGGAAAGACTTGTTGCGAGAGGGATGGAAGAAGAGGCAGTGAGAGTAATTCAGGTTGGGGATAAGAGTTTTGGGCTGTGGCAGAGGCCAAGGGAGGGTCGGAGTACAGGAATGTCCAGCAGATTCCCTCCAAGGCGGCTGTGCTGCTCTTTGCTGATCAGCTTGATCTCCATCACCAGTTTCTAATGAACTAACTGGTTTAATCCACCCACAGGGGAGTTCTTTTAAGTGGATTTGGCTACAAGATCCTTTGGGCTTAGAAAAATCATGGTGAGCAACCGATTAAGGTGTCAGGAGACAGAGGCTCCCCCAGATGCTACCCCCTCCCCACACCTTTGTCCTGTAGGGTTGAGTTCTTATTTGGAAATGTATCTCTTATTTTCAAATGGCATAATGTCATGAAGCTCGATTGGTCAGCTGGGGCCTGTTCCAGTATCCCAGCAAACAATTTAACAGTGCAATCCTAATATAACACATTCCTAGAAGTAAGCCCCATTGAATAGCAGATCTGCTTAGGATTGTTGTCTTACATTGAAATCAATGGGCTTACACTGGAGTAACTCTGCTTGGGGTTTCATTGTTAGTTTGCTACCAGGTAGGTGAAGCTGGCTTCTTCTAAGAACACAAGTTCTCAGAGTTGTAAGAACATGTGCTGGGTGTGTGGGGAGGGGAGCTTTCCTCTTCTCAGCTACACAATCTTGGGCTCTGAGTGCTCGGTAAGGAGCCTACGTTGCAAATCTGAAACCAGTTTCGGTGTCAGGGACTCCCCTGAAGAAATCTAGGATTTGCAGTTTTGTGAGAGTTTTGAGAAGTCTTCATTAGAGGCCCCCAGAGAACTCCCGTTCTGGAGGCTCTTTGGTTGGGAGGTGTGGCAGTCCAGGAAAGCTGAAAATGGTTTAAATGTGTGCTGCAATCTTAATGCAACCAAAGTATGTAGCAGTACCGCAAATGGATATTAGTTTCAGGTGGGTTGATCTCTAGTAGAACAGCAAGATTTGAGTCCCGTACAAGATTTTCCGGCTGTGAGCTTTCAAGAGTCAAAACTCTGATGGTGGGAGCTTTGCCTCTCGAAAGCTTCTACCCTGAAAACCTTGTTGGTCTCTAAGGTGCTGCTGGACTCTTTACCAAGGGCTGTTGGGCTGACTGGAGAGATGTCAGTTTTTCAAACTGTGTTAAGGAAATCCCCTATTCCACCATTCACACAAGTAGGCCACGTGTGCAAGCACTTATTCACGCAGAGCAACCAGACACAACGGCTTACACGCTATACAAAGTATCATTACAGCACAGTAAAAGCCAACCACAATAAAGCAATATTAAAAAAAGAGCTGGCAGATAAAAAGTTAAAACTCATGGGAAGCCACAAACCAGGGGCAAGTCAAGCTGAACTGCGGTGATGCTGGCCCCACTGCTGGAAATGCTGCATGGGTCTGAGCCAAGCAGGCTCCGACTTGAAGGAAGTGCCATAGGGGTCACTCCTCTCAGAATGCTCTTTGGCCATTTTAATGCCCTAATTTACTAGAAGGCCAGTCCAAATCAATATATTTTATCCAGCTTTCCAAAACTGCCAAAGAGAATGTCAGACAAACATCAGGGATGGGAGGAGTTCCATAATCTGGAGCTGCCACTAAAAAGGCCCTGTCACGTGCTGCTGCTTGTCAAAAGGGCTCAGCGCAAAGCCAGCGCCTCGCAGGACGATCACGAGGTTCATATTGGAGAAAGTGGCCCTTTGGGGGGAATAATTTGAAGGGCTTATGAATTAATTTTCCAAGCTGCAGTTCACATTGCAGTAGTTGGGGAGGGAGGGAAAGGGACCAAGCCTAAATGCTTCGTCAAGGAACTGTGGCGTGCCAAAAGCACGGATGAGTGAATCTCTTAGAGCAGCTGCATATAAGCCTTCTATTATCATATATCATTTATTAAGCATTGGCAGCATTAAATATACTGAATTAAGAAGTCCAGGGAGATTACAGTTGTTAATATTGTTTGGAAATTACCAATTGCCTTGACACCCCTCCCCTAGTAAATACCCAAAAGTTACCAAGGGGATCACCCTTCAGAAATTCTGGGGCAGTTTGAGGGGAGGTGGTGCTCATGTTTAGGGAAATAGAAAACATTTTCTGTGAAGGCACAATTATGTGCTTGGACCAAATTGGACCAAATTCTATTCTAGTTTTTTTGACAAAATATGTTAGGGTGGGAAAGGGGGGCTTCTGCAAAGAGGAACAGCAAGCATGCTTTGGAAAAAAAGAATGTATAAGGGTGAGTTTTGTAGAAAATCCAGTCTTTGTCTCACTTTATTTGCTGCTTCCCCCTTTTAAATTGCTCTGAAGGATCAGAAGCCCCTATAAGAGTCGTTCGGCAGGACTGACCCAATAATAGAATTATGCTGCCTCCACAATAAATCTGGAATTCCAGGTTTTGCTCTGCTGCCACAGAGGATGGCTGTACCGTCATTTGCCTTGTTAAGAGGTGGTGGCTGACGGTTTTGCTGTCCACTGGCTGCCAGGAAGCTGAACTTGACCCTGGAGGTCTGGGATTCAAAGCAGCCACGTATGTGTTGGGGTGTGTGTGTGTGCAATTTGCAGCAGCAGTGGGAAAGGAGATTTTAACTCTTTCCTCCTGCACTGGAGATAGATCAAGATGGGTAGCCGTGTTGGTCTGTAGCAGTAGGATGGACACATCTGAAGAAGTGAGTTGTGACTCACGAAAGCTCGTACCCCACCACAAGTTTTGTGAGTCTTATAGGCGCTACTGGACTCTTGCTCTTTTCTCCTCCTGCACTGTGTTCCTGATCTCAGTTGTCACTCTGAGCTGCATTTTTGCTCCACGGGGGAAGCATACAAGTATCATACAGGGGCACAAATAACAGCTGTGTGCATTGGGGAAATGTCATGGGAGATAAGGGTGAACCCTCTAATCTGACTCACAGAGTTTGTGCACGTCCCCCTCTCATGACTGCTTTTATCCTTTTGTATATCTCCTCTTTGGAGGGACACAAGCCCACTCACATATTATTTGATGAATTGATCTTTTTTTAAAAAAATAAAGTTGAAAACGGCTTCCCCCACCCTCCATAGTGGCTTGCAGCAGTTTAAAAAGAAAGCCATGAAAAACAAACATCCATTTTATTTATTAAAATGTTTTTTATTCTGCATTTTCCACCTCGAAGCAGCTGATGACTGGTCAATTACAAAACAAGATAAGAACAGAGAAAAATTCAGAAATAATCATGTCACAAACAGAGGGTGACTAAAAGAGAATGAAAGTCAAAGCTACCCAGTTAATACCCAGTGAACCAGCCAGCTGATGCTCAGGCATGCTCCAACACTGAATTTATCACCTGGGCCTCTCGCAGCAGAACGTTCCGAAAGGAACTTGGTTGTTTCCTTGTGGGGTGGACATGAACATGGAATACAGACAGTCCCTGAGCTGGTTCTCCAGCCAATTGATGGCTTGGGGAGGCACCATGAGCATGACGCCAGTGCCCTCGCTGCTGGAAGAAGCTGCGGGTTAGGAGAACGAAATACCTCGAACCTGCCCTGGTGTCAGCCCACTGGTCTACTGAGCTTTGCATGGTCTTTGACTTATAGTGGGTTTCCAGGGCATCAAGCAGAGAAAAGTCTTTCTGTGAACCTGCTAGCGGAAACAATAGTAATAACTGAGCTTATATGCTGCTCTTCTAGACAGATTAGTGCCTCACCCAGAGCAGCGAACAAGTTAGTTATGATCCCCACAATACC
The DNA here is from genome assembly GCF_028583425.1 of Eublepharis macularius. Taxonomy (NCBI): domain Eukaryota; kingdom Metazoa; phylum Chordata; class Lepidosauria; order Squamata; family Eublepharidae; genus Eublepharis; species Eublepharis macularius. The sequence continues at coordinate 55,454,896 of NC_072804.1, read as the reverse complement.
GCTGGGGAGCTGGGGCTGAGAGGAGTGGCTTACCCAAGGCCTCCTACTGAGCTCATGGCAGTAGTGGGATTCGAACCAGCAGAGTGCTGATTCGCAGCTGAGTCACTTAACCACTGTGCTACAGCAGCGCAGCAGAAACCTTTTAAGCAGAGATGTCTGGTTGAACTAGGGATTTTCTGCATGCAAAGCAGCGGTCTGCTGCTGAGGCAAGGTCCCTCACGGAATATTGGGCAGGATTACTTATCATGAAGTGAGCTCCTTTGGTGGTGGGCTTAAGAGCACCCTTTGAGGACAGCAACAGGCTCTAACCCGTGGGGCAAAGCCAGCAGGCCACCCCACAGGATCTCCTGTTCATTTCCGTGGGGCTGGCCCAAGAGAACGGCCCACAGATTGTGTCCCACATAATTCATCGGAGGGGTTGGATCGATTTTCTGTCTTGAAAGCCAAACTCATGGGTCAGCCTTCTGTAACGGAGGCAGAGAGGTGTCTTGTCCCAGCCTTGATTCCAGGCCAGAGTTGAGAGATACTTCGTGAATAGTTCGGGCCTTCTCTGATGGCTCCATTCCAGAGAGAGAGAGAGAAAGAGAGAGGAGAGATCTGTTTTCATCCTCGGAGGGCTTTGATTCTGTACCCTGGGGGACCGTTGCAATCTGGACACAGCAGCGGGCCCAAATCGCTTATCACAAAAGCTTCTCTCCAACCTCGCCATTGACATTTCCCTCAGCATGGGATTCAAAGCATAAGTAGGTCAGGCCTGAGTCTCGAGTAAGCTCTGTGCCACGGCAGCCCAACCCCTCCGCCAGGGCCAGATAAAAATAGGTGCTCTTGTTTCATGGAGAAGAGAGGAAGTTGCTTGTTATAGAGCTGGGGAAGAAGTTAAGTTGCTCTCGTGAGGTCGGTCAGGTTATCAGCCGTCACTGCCACATTTGGAGACTAGATCAAGCCATTTCTAGATTCTCTGTATTTGGGCTTTAGTTTTTGCATTGTGAAGATCTGAGTTTCTGGTTTTAAGTGTTGGTCATAAAGGGTTCAATTTACTGGGAATAATTATTTTTTAATAAACTATAAGAACATAGTTTGCTTGGTCAGACCAGAGAATCAGTGTGGTGCAGTGGTTGGAGAGTGTCAGACAAGGGCTGTTTTCACACGTCTTTACCAACTCCGGTATGTTGCACAAAGCTCCTGCAAGGACAGTGTCTTCCTGGCGTGATTTCCCGGTTCTTGTGCACAATCGTACCAGGAAGACCCTGTCCTTGCGGGAGCTTTGTGCGACGTACTGGAGCCGGTAAGACGTGTGAAAACTGCCGAGGATTGGTGGACCTTGGTTCAGATCCCTACTCAACTATGACTGGGTCACCCTGGATCAGACATACACTGTAAGCCTAACAATTGTGGAGCAGTGGTAAGAGTATTGGGTTAGGGGAGACTTGGTTTCCAATCCCCATTCGGTCATGAAACTCACTCGGTGACCTTTGGCGGGTTACATTCTCTCAATGTATCCTACCTCACAGGATTGTTCTGAGGATAAAATGAGGGAAAGGAGAACCATGTATGTTGCCCTGAGATCCTTGGAGGACAGACATAATGAAAATGTAAGAGAGATCAATTCAACGCAGCAGTGAGTGTCTAGGTGCTTTTGAAAGTTCGCGATGGAGGTCGTGGCTATCCTGGTGCCATTTGTTCCTGGGTGTCTGGTGCCCTGAGATATACTGCACCTGAACATGTAGGTTCCCTTTATTAGGATTGTGAATTGGTGTGGTGAAAGGATTTCCACTGGCCCCATCCGAGCATCTACCATCATGAAGACCCACAGAAGGATAGTATGAAATTTGCCCTGGTTCAATTTAAAAATAAACACAAGTGGGACATTTTGCGGTTGCTAAATGAGCGAGTGCTTATTGGATCCTCTGGCCTGAGTAAGAGTCTCATGTGAAGAGCCATAACCATATGCTTTGTTTCATAAGCCTTTCTGGGAAATGAGCGGGAGGGAAACCAACAATAAGTTATGGCTGAGTTGATCGTGATGGAGCCAGCCTGTTCTAGACCAGGGCAGCTCCTATGCTCGGTGCAGATGTGCTTTGCTGCTGGAGCTGAAGTTCTTGCCAGCACCTTTTGGATATGCACAGGCATGCTCTTTGGCCCATCACCCTGTAAATACACGGAGCTAGGACTTGGAGAGCTAGTGTGGTGTAGTGGTTAGAGTGTCAGGTGAGGAGAGACTGGTATCCAAATCCTCATTTATCTGTGGAGCAGGCTGCGTGACCTTGGGCCAGTTACTCTCTTTCAGCGACTGTGGCTGTTATGAGGATGAAGCGGGGAAGGAAGTATGATGTTCCCCACTCTGAGCATCACAGAGGAAGGGCAGGATCAAAATGCATCAGACAGATAGACAGGAGGAGCACAGGGAAAGAAGGAGTGGCAAGAGCTGGTGGCAGCTTGCCACAAATCCATGCCCCGGTGTGGCTGGGGGGTGCCAAACTACTGAGGGACAGGAAGCTCTGTCTGTGCCCCTTTTTTCTGGAAAGGCACAGTCAAATCTCACAGATCCGTTGTGCTGGCAGGGGCACACAAATTGTCTTGTATCAGCGAAGGCTTCTCCCAACAGAGGTAAGCACCTCTGCTAGCACAACGCATCGCTCTTGAAAAATATTAAATGAACCCCAAACATCTGCTCGATGAAAATGCACAGTCTGTATCTCAGATAAATAACGCAGATAAGGATCACCATGTTTTCGTACTTTTCCGTCAAGCCGTTCCTGCTTTGACTCCAAATTGCCAATTTTAGTGATTCCCTCCCTCCCCCCCCAATACGGAATTTAGGAGGAAGGAGCTGAGCGGTGCTGGACAGAAGGAGAAAGGTGCTTCATACAAGGGCAGGAAGATGGCTTTCTCCCTCCCCACCCAGTGTGGCTATTTTGCATTAAACGTCTAATCAGGCGGAAAGGCAGCCATTTTACTTCTGCTGGGCGGGGGAAGGAAATGACAAAAACCGACATGCTGGAGTCCTTGACATTGGCCCCCTTCCCAGTCCTGAGATTTTGCTGCCATCATCTGAGCACTATCAAAGCGACATTGAAATCCAGAGGCCTCTGGGAGGCTGCATCTGTTCACTCCCAAGGAAAAGAAACATCTCCTGGGGAGGCCGGCCCCCACCCGATATAAACCCCATCTGACATTCTGCTCTCTCTCCTTTACCTTTCCTCTCCACTCCCCTTTCTTTTGTCTTTTTAGTCTGGACGCCAAGGGCAGCCGGAGCTGTGTGCCTCGATGTGTCTTTCGACCCATATGAGGTGCTGCTCTTTGCAAAGCAAGACAGGACTGTGATAAGTAAATTCTGCAGCCCTAAGGGCATCGATCACACTCTTGGTTATAAATGGAAATTCTAAGGATGAGGCAGAAGCCTGGTCCGGGAGATAGGTCTCCTTAAAGCGCCCAGAAGTTTTGTATTCCTTAATGTTATATTTTTCTGAAGACCCTCCCTCACAATTTCAGACTTAGCCCTACCCTTTGTGAGTAGTAGAAACTTTCAGGGAGCAGGTTGCAAAATGAAGAAGACTCGAGTTCTCAGGGATCTAAAATGGGTTGAGCAGATGTGGGGCTGCGTAGAAATTGAAGATTGTGACGGGGCTGGTGTGTGGGCATTTGTGGGTTTGTGCAGCAGTTCACCTGCCCGTTACAGCTGTGGGGGGAAATTCACCTTTGCTGGCTTCCAGTCCACTGTGATTCTCGCCCCTTGGTGGCTGCAAGCTGTTCTGGGCCAATTCCTGTGCAAATAATCTGATTTTCTTTATAAATGGGTGCTTCTGGCATTCTCCTGCTATTGACTGTTGTGAGACTTATACAGTGCTGGATTTTGATGATACCACATCAGCTCAGTTTCCGCTGCTTTCTTTCAGAGGACGGCGAGTATTTCCTGAAGGTCCTGATCCCCAGCTATGCTGCCGGATCCATCATTGGCAAAGGAGGCCAAACCATTGTGCAGCTGCAGAAGGAAACGGGAGCTACCATCAAACTGTCCAAGTCCAAGGACTTCTATCCGGGTGAGTCTGGAACCGATCAACATCTATCCAACAAAGAGCAAACTGAGTGGGAAAGGGCCTGACCTTCAGCCCCAGGTGAAGGTTCCTTTCCCCAGAGCAGGGTTGCCAACTCTGGGCTGGGGAATTCCTGGAGATTTGGGGATGCAGCCTCTGGAGGGGAGGGACCTCGACAGGGTACAATGCTATAGCATCCACCCATCCAAGCAACCATTTTCTCCAGGGGAACTGATCTGGAGGTCAGCTGTTATTCAGGGAGATCCCCCGGCCCCACCTGGAGGATGGCAACCATATCCTGGAGGCTTGCAAAAAAGGGGAAAAAACCCAGAGACTGTGGACTGGTTTGTAAATGCCTGTGCCCCACCTGGCGATTGGCACTGAACGTGTGAACTCACTCCTTTGGAAAGGGCAACTATTTGATAGAAGTTCTGTTTGTGCTTTCAGCCCTGTGATGGCATTTAGTGGCACACACTAGTTCTCCCATGTGGATGCAGCCCTCAAGTGATGAGCCTGCATGTATGAACTAGCCCTGGAGCTTTTTGCAGAGGTACTGGGAAATAAAACAACCCGGGAGTGTTCCGAGCTGAGCAGCCCTGTGGCCCTGGCGTTGCTACCGAGCTGCTTGTCTCCGTCCCGGCTACTGGTGGTGACGGCAGTGAGTGTAGGCTCACCCACCGCTCCCTGCCACTGACCCGGTCTGAGCGAAGGGGTCTCCAGCCACTTAGTTCAGACATTGCTCCGTTGGAGGTGTAGGAGGAGATGATCAGCAAGCCAGAGCCACTGAGAACTTTCCAGATAAGTTAAGAGGCCAGTCTGCCCCTGCCAGGAAACTCTGTCTGCCTCAAATGGCTTGGGACGACTGGGGCAAAGCGTGTAGCCATTTGTGGAACTTTAAGTACACCTTTTATGCTGGGAGATTTTGAGGTGCCTTGATGCCTCAGGAAAAAGGCAAATTATATATCTTAATGAACAGTGATATGCACTCCTCCACTTCCTTTAGGCCTTTCCCTTTTGTCAGTCTTTGGCCTGCTCTTTTTCCTCCTCCCTGATGTTCAGACTCTCTGAGCTCCCAGGTTCTTCTTGAAATTCTCTTATCCATCTTTCCTTCCCCGTCTATTTGTTCAGCCTCTCCTGTCCTTAGACACCATGTGGGTTTTTGTCCCTTCCAATTAAACAGGCCTTCCTATTCCCTTGTACAATCTACGCTGCTTGAATTAAGATTGTCTTGGTTTCTTAGAGGCTCGGTTTGGCTTGCAAGGTGTGGCGGATGCAAAACCCAACGTTGCAGGAATGCCTAGGAACCAGGGAGAATGGAACCTGCCCTGCGTTTCTGTCATCCCAAATGGTTCCATCTTTGGATCGAGCCCCAAGATGAGAGGGCGACCATGGATAGCTTCGGCCGAAGCCTGGGGAGGGCAGGGTGGGTCCTGGCTGCCTGCCCCAGCCTCTCCGTAATCCCAGCTGCGAAGGAAGGGCAGACAAAGCCCTGACAGTGCAGCCCCTGCTAAGCTGCTTTCCTTCCACATTCTCCATTCTTGATTGCGGGATTATGGGCCTGGCTGTCAAATCCTCACCACTGCAAAACGATTGGGGGAGAGAGAGGGAGGGATGCTCCCCCCAGTCTGTGTTGCCATGGCAATGGGGAGCAGGTGCATTGTTTATATGTGATTTCTGAGAAGACCCCTGGCTCCCCTTTCTATGGCAGCAGTGGAGGAAATGCATTCATAACCTAAACCGTTATCCTTTCTTGCGGTGCAGACCAGCATTCACGTTTTTGTTTCGTTTTTTAATCTCTGAGCGTGGCTTAGGCCACATATCCCAGATCACACCCTTGCCCTCTCTGCGAGTGAATCCAGAATGACTGTCATTCCCCAGACCTGTTCTCACAATCGCCACGAGGAATCGGGACTGCTTTATACCAGCTTGCATTGCTTCCTGGAAGGTGAAGTATTTCTTGCAACCAGCCCCTAGGTCCAAGCTTAATTTGAGGCAGTGCTTGGCCCCCAGACTGGTTGGCAGTGCAAAGAAAGCATGGCTCTGGAAGATGTAGGGGAGCATGTGCAAAGTGCCCATACTGCTGGTGGCCCCCACCAATCTGCAGGGACCCCAGGAGCCACTGAGGGCTGAGCCTGCGTGAGGCGGCAGTCCCAGTGTTCTTACAAGCAACTGGGTCAGGGTTAAAGTATGAAAGCACATTTTAGACCCAGCACTTGTGTTTTAGAAATTAAGCACTGGGCGTGCCTGAAAAGGTTGGTGAAGGATGTTTCCTTTCCTCCCTCTTTGAGAAGCCTGATCTCGAGCCCTTGCTTGTCATCTGAGTGCGGTGTGTGGCTCTTTACACAGCACAAAGTCCTTGCCCCAGTGAGTCTACAGTGTAACAGTCATCATAATTGAAAGCTGGAGCTCAAGCCACAGCTTGTTTACTCAGACGTAAGGCCTGTTTTTGGTCAGTGGGGCTTCCTGTCAAGGAAGTATGTTTAGGCCAGGAAGGGGTGCCGCCTTAGAGCAGCAGGGGACGCAGGACTCCTGGGTCCAGAGGAAGGGTTGGAGGCAGGGAGAAAGCCAGTTCTCCTAGGCTGCCGGGTCTGGCGTCTGCCTCTGCAGTCTCTCCTTGCCTTTTAGCCCTTGGTTGCGCAAGCTGGGGGAGGGACTCCTCGGGGCATCTGTATGAAGCTATGGCAGGGCAGGGTCCCCCTCGGCAGCAGCTAGCAGAAGCTGAACTGCAGCCTTGAATGTTGTGCAGTTGCTGATGTTGTTGCTGCGCAGGATGGGGGTGGGTAAGGAAAGGAAGCAGGAAACAGGGCCTGGGCTGACCAGCTGGGGAAACTGATTCAATGGCAGGAAATGCTCTCCCAGATAAGGGGGCCAGAGAACGGCAGGCTGGACTCCCACCGGGTTACGTGTCGGTCCCTGATCCAGACTGGGGATCTACTCTCCTTCTTCTCCATCTTCAAATGGTGGGGGGAAGGAAAGGGAAAGAGTGCCCTCCAAGGGAAGAGGAGAAGGGGGCAACATCCTGGTTCGTGAGAGGGTATGTGTTGGTTATATTGGAGGGGGGGGGGTTAGGTTGAGCACAGACCTGGGGGCCTAGAGAAACGAATATATCCTAGGAGGGGTACATAGATACTCCATGCCTGAGTATCGAGGAAATGGGAATGTGTGCTGTGCATAACCCCGGGGAAAGCAAAGAAACAATGGAAAAGCTGGTTGGGAAACTAGGAGGAAAAGCAGAATATAAATTAATACACAGGCAAGGCCTAAAAGTTTCACTAGCCCGCCTGCTCACATAAGACAATGTAATCCATCTGGGGCGTACTGCTGGGAAAAGACTCATATACTGAAATGTGACAGCTGGATTAAAGGCAGAGGAGCCTGGCCAGCAACCAAAGGTGGCCACGGCAACCCTTGGGGAACTTCATTTCTCCCTTTGCACCCCTCTCAGTTTAGCCAAACGTGGGGCTGGCAGTCGTGTCGTCTACCAGGAGAGCTGTGGTAGCCGAGCTCTCTGTTGTGTGCCAGACCCTGTGAATGTGCCAGGTCCCTCCACACCCTTTCCTCTTAAACAGCATTGACTAACCCTTGGCTGGGCTGGGCTTGGCTTATTGTTCCCTGAAAAACCAAAACATTGTGAGCGAAGGGGGTGGGTAAGCAGAAGGAGACTGTTGCAGCGGATTCTTTGACTTGCTGCCACCACTGTCAGAGGAGTGGGCCCCGGAAGGTGTTGTTTCTGGGCTGCTCAGCTGATTTGGAGTGCTGCAAAGCAGACACCCCCTCCTGCATCCCCCACAGCTTTGGAGGCTTCATAGTGTCCGCATGATAGAGAGCCCTCCTCCATTCGATAGTCTGGTCCAGAATCCGTTTTTCCTCCAACAGTGGCCAGTGGGACCCACACACACAGGGCAAGAAGGCACAGCCCTTCGCTGGGGGTTGACCCCAGCATTCAAAGTTATGTGGCTCCAGGGTGTGGCAGTCCCTGTTTAGCTTAGCAGTCCTGGGATGCCGTTGCCCCTGGGGGACAGTCCAGCCGCTGCTGAACAGCTGCATTAAAAACAGGCGCCCGGGGAGAAAATGAAAGGTGAAAGGAGAAATAGGCTCTGGAATTTGCCGATACAGATTAACAGCGTCGCTGCATTAGAAGGGCTGGGTGGGAGCAGCGGATCCACTCTTTATGAATATGTCAAGGTGGCCACTGGGTGCAAATCCATGTTTGCACGAACCCTGAGGGCCAAACAAGACATGCACTGGGAATGTTGTGTTTGGACCTCGCTGCGTTTTTTTGAAACTGGATTTTTCAGGCAGGCAAGCCCCCAGTTCAGATCAGGCATACGAAACGGAGGATTTTTTCCCCCCTTTGGAATGACGGCACATACACGTGACAGCTCTTAGTAACAACCGAGGCTGTGGTGACTGGTGATGACTCTTTTGGTGTGGGTTATACAGGGAATCCTCTTAACAACCCATGTTGTGGCCCAAGCAACTTGTGGGCATTGGCTTTTCTTGAAATGGTTTGTGGGAGTGTTTTTGGAAGAGGCACATTTGGTAGCAATTGCCTATGGTTCTCATGAAAGGAAGGTGCTCTGTGCTGCCATTTCCCCTAGGCATTTTTATAGTATTTATACATGTTCTTGGTGTGTAGAGTTGTGACTGGCTGCAGCTGTATCTCTGCCCTTTTGTGTAAAAATGGCATGAGCAGGGGACAGGACAGGTTGAAGGGTCTCCTCTTCACACGCTGTGGTCCCAGTCCGAATAGAGCTCCTTGCACCTGGCAATTGAGTTCACAAGCAGGAAGCTTTCAGGCACACATGGGTGATGCGGAAAACAGAGTTAGGCCCTCTGTGGTGACACTTGTGTGGAGCAAGTGAGGCTTGCACTGGGCAGGTGAAGAAGTCCCCAGTTCACCTTTAACCTCAGGCACAATCTCACTTTCAAGGTCATAATGTCTGCAATATGGGGATAGTGGCCTGCCGTTCAGGCCTGTTATAAAGATTACTGAGGTTGTGTAATAGTTTCAGATGGGTAGCCTTGTTAGCCTGTAGTGGCAGAACAAAATTCAAATCCAGTCGCACCTTAAAGAACAGCAAAATTTTCCAGGCTAGAGGCTTTCGTGAGTCAAAACGCACTTTGTCAGATGCAATGCTTTGACTCCTGAAGGCTCGTACCCTGGAAAATGTATTGGTCTTTAAGGTGCTGCTGGACCCTTGCAACAGTATAATATATTTTGCAGCACTCTGAATACTTTTAACATGCTATGTAACTGTATTATTGTTAATTTCTAAAATGGGACTCCAATCAACTTGGAGTTCGAACCCTCTGATGAGGTGCCTGCCCAGCAGTAATCCCAGTTGTTTGGAGGCAACTGTTGCTTGGGGCACAGTTAGCTAGGTGAAAGGCGTTCAGCATATGCTCAGAGATGCTATTAGTTCTTGGTCGCTATTTCCTCCTTGAGGTTGAGCCCTGCTGTTGAAAAACAGTTTCTAGGGCTGAGCCCAAGGGACTCCTCTCCCTTCTGCACACCCCAGTGGCTTTCTCCAACCCTGTTGCTTCTCACCGATAATGTCATCGTTAGTTGGGAAAGGGGCAGCCAATACCCATCCTGGTACAGTTGCCATCATCCAGGCGGGGACTGGAGATCTCCCGGAATTACAACTGTTCTCCAGCCCACAAAGATCAGTCCCCTTGGAGAAAATGGCTGTTTTGGAAAGTGGGCTCTATGGCATTATACTCCATTGATGTCCCTCCCCTCCCCAAACCCCGCCCTCTCCAACCCCCCCCCAAATCTCCTGGAATTTCCCAGCCCAGAGCTGGCAACCCTACACCCTGTCATCCATCCCTTCCACACTGGGGGGGGGCACAGACAAAGGAAAGAAGCATCCTTTGGGCCCCGCCCTGCCCTTGTCCTGTTGCCCAGGTGATTTGTCTCCTGTCCCTCAACCCCCCCCCACGAGCACATTCCTCCTTTGCGGATGAGGGGGTGCCAGTTGCCATGACAACAGGCCCTTGAGGCCTGCAACCATGGATTGCGAGGCGGTGGCAGCGGGGAGAGAAGGCCGCTCTGGGTTGCCATGGCGACTGGGTAGCAGAGATGCATTGTTGAGGCAGCAGCAGCTGAGGGAAAAGCCGAAGATGCGGGGACAGTTGGCAGTGGCGGTGGGGGGGGGGGAAGCAACATTTGTGGCTAGAGAATGAGAGCACTCCTCTTCTGGTATCCATGGTGCTCGTCTTTGCCCGCTCAGGTGGCTGAAAACATTTCTTTGCTCCTTCCCTACCAAGCAGATAACGCCCCCCCCCTCTCCTCCCCAGACTTCTTTTATGCTTTTTAAATTTGTGGCTTGGTCGTTCTGGTCATCGAGAAAAGGCAACCGACATCCCTGGACGACCTCACGAAGGCTCAACCTGTCAATTAAGCAGCAAAGGGCTTTCATTGACACACCACAAACCCGAGAGCCTTTCCAATATGGTGCTGGCTTACTCACTAAACATGTGTCACTGCTTTGCACAAGTGTAACACAGTTCAAATGAGAACCTGAGCCTGTGCAAAGACTTCCAAGGAAGTACTTTTCCCCTCGCCAGTCTGGAGGAGAACAGACCTAAAGAGGACCAACCACTTTTGGTCCACTTTGGGTCTGTGTTCACAGTACCGGGGGAGCCTATTTTTGGTGTAGTCTGTAAGAGAAGCCTGCTTCCATCCCTCTGCAGCAAGCTGATTGCCAATTTTCAAAAGCACCGGTAGCTACCAGGTGCCAGGCTTTTTGTGTGTGCATGTACACGCCCACCCTGGCGAGGGCTAAAAGGCTGGTACAGCTTATCACGCAGGAGTAAGAACAACAGCAGCTGCCCAAATTCTCCCTTTAGTGCCATTCCTAGTGCTCTCCCCCTTCTTCAATGCTTGCCAGTCCCTTTGCTTCTTGCTCATCTGCTCAATGATCTCTTGGGTTCAGAATTTGCTTCCTTGCTTTTAAATGTGTGCCACAGCACTTGCTTTGTACATTAACAGTGTCCCTGGACTGAGCATTTATTTTCTGCAACGTTTCAAGAGTGGAGCCAGTTTGGTGTTGTGGTTAAGAGCAGCGGGACTCTAATCTGGAGTTTGGTTCCCCACTCCTCCACTTGAAGCCAGCTGGGTGACCTTGGGTAAGCCACAGCTCTCTCAGAGCTCTCTCAGCCCCACCCACCTCACAAGGTGATTGTTGTGGGGATAATAGTAACATACTTTGTAAACCGCTCTGAGTGGGTGTTAAGTTGTCCTGAAGGGCGGTATGTAAATTGAATGTTGTTATTATTATTATTCACAAAATTCCTGAGAGCAATGATCAGCTGAGGCTCTTGCCCATGTGTAAATCCCACTTTGAGGCTCTGAACAGATGCAATGTGGGATATCTGAGGAAAGGTGCGAGGCCACCCCTCTTTGCTCCAAAAGCAGTCAAAGGAGTTGCTAATTTGGAAGGCCTGGTAATTTGCTTGGTATGCCTGGAGTTGGGAAAGGCACTATATTTCCTGCAGAGGCCTCAATGCTTGTGGCAGGAATAAAGTTTGCCTCTTTCAGATGTGTCCCAAAATGCAGTCTATTGATGTTGCCCCAAAACATTGGGTCTGGGTCACTGCAGAGGCCTGCCCCGTCATCCGATATCACCGTCCTATTTTTTTCCCCTTCTTGATCCCTCAGATCCTGAGAGTTTGCACAAGAGGAGACCCCGTCCTTGCCCCTCTGCTCACATTCACTCCATTTTAAACTTGTCCAATTCTTCCCATTGATACAGGGACCACAGAGCGTGTGTGTCTGGTACAAGGCACGGCGGAAGCCCTCAATGCAGTACACAACTTTATTGCCGAAAAGGTCCGGGAGATCCCCCAGTCTGTGGTGAAGCCAGAGTCGGTCAATATTTTGCAACCCCAAACAACCATGAATCCTGACCGGGCCAAGCAGGTGAGTGATCTTACAGAGAAGCCATCTAATTCTTGTGAGGGAATGGGGTTGCGAGAGTTTTGCGAGCTCAAACCAAGGATGCTGTTTCTAAAAGTGACCAGCCAGATCACAAAACTGTAGCATCGGAAAGTGTTTTGTTGGCCTTCTAACTTATTCTGGTGCTCAGTGCAGGAAATCCAAAGCGGGGCCATTTCTTAGCCTCTGCTTCAAGCGCTCCAGTGCAGGAGAGGCCACCCACCACACAGGTGATCCCGTTATCAAACCGTACTCACTGTTCAGGAGATTCTCCTAATAGTCAACCAAAATCTACTGTCCTGTAACTTGAGCCCACTAGATCTAATCATGCCTTCCGAAGCAGTACAGAACAAATCTTTGCCCTCTTTCACATAACAGCCGAGAGCCTCTGTGAAGCTCCTAAGTAAAGAAGCAAGATTTGAGTCCGGTAGCACCTTAAATGCCCGCAAGATTTCCAAGGAATAAACTCTCGAGAATCAACACTGCCTTTGTCAGACATCTGGTGAAAGGCACTCGACTGTCAAAAGCTTATGCCCTGGAAAATCTTGCAGGGCTTTAAGGTGCTACCGGACCCAAATCTTGCTCTTCTCCTGCAGACCAACACGGCTACCCACCCACAATTAAACGGGAAAGGCAGAAGCTTTTCTATGTCTCCAGCATCTTGTGGCTCCATCTACCTAGACCTGAAAACCTCACTGAATTTGTTTTGGGATGATGACAACATCCCCAAACACCTGAAACAGCAACCAAAGTGTCTTAAAAGCTCATACTCTGGAAATCTAATCGGTCTTGAAAGTGCTGCTGAGTCCAAACACCCAAGTGTGTGTGGGGGGGGGGACCATGGTAATACAAGACCATTCTGACCCAAAATGATACATTTGGAACACGTTCCAAATCTATTATCTTTCAAAATTCATATTAAGGAGAGAGATCCTTTTAAAACTATTGCTTCTTAATTCTGTATTTTTAAATGCACTGTTTTAGTAGACCTGCTTTCCAAAACCAAATGCTGAATGAGAACAGTACACTGTTTCCAAGTAAATTAGACATAGCAATATGAAGGGGAGAAGTTGAAACATTAGATGTCTACGCAAGAATCATGTCTGTAGTTTTCTCTTTAGAGGCTCTGGAGTTACAAGAGAAAACAGAGCTAACTGGGGCCTGAGAAAGTGGGGGAGGCTGTTTCTTTTTCCCACTGAAGGCTGGTGCGTGGAAGAGGCGGGAATGCAGGTTTTCATTGTCAGTCGGCTGTGCTGTTGCTATGGCAGCATGAAGTAAAGCCAGCTATGGACTTGGTGCTGAACACAAGGATTATGGCACGGCCACCTTAGCTGTGTGCAGCAAGCACAGGGCAGGAATGGAAGAGGAGGTCTTTATCTGGCCGATCCCAAGGAGTCCCGTCAGATGTATGCATTGCTACTCCTTGCAAGCTGAGCTATCTGCCTCGTCTTCCCTTATAAAGCTGTGAGGAAATTCTGCATTGAATTTCTTTGGCAATGCTCTGCTTTACCCCCTGCTGCAAAACCAGGGAGGCTCCCACACTAAGCATTTACAGTGCAAAATTGCATCCTTCTAAGCCCGTTTTAAGCAGGTGTAACCCAGCTTAAGATTCTACTGTTCGTCTGGAGTTTATTTTTGTATTTTACAAAATTTATACCCTCCCTTTCTGCCCACCATCAAGGCAGCTAACAAATTAAAACATAGGCAATAAAATCACATTTTAAAACCAAACAAAAATACACATATTTAAAACAAAACCAGAGATAAAATACATACAAAGACATAAAAACAATTAAAAAGCAATTAAAACATTGGACAGGAAAAAGAGATCATTGAGCATATGCCAAATGAAACAAAAAAGTCTTTACCTGCTGGTAGAAGATGGCGACAGGAAGGGACAGGAGAATCTCCCCGGGAGAAAGGTTCAGAGTGTTAGTGCCAAAACTGACAAGGTCTCCTCCAGGGTTGCCAACTGCCTAATCTCAGAAGGTGGGGTCTCCCGAAGATGTCTGTGGTGATCAGGTAGATTCATAAGGGAGTAGGCAATCCTTCATGTAGGTCATAGATCCAGAGGAGTTAGCTGTGTTAGTCTGTAGTTGCAAAAAAGTAAAGAGTCCAGGAGCACCTTTAAGACGAACCAACTTTACCGTAGCATAAGCTTTCGAGGACCACTGCTCTCTTCGTCAGATGACTCTTTACTACTTCATGTATGTTGGTGCTTTAAGTGTCAACACCAGCACTTTGAATTGTATCTGGAAACAAACTGGGAGCCAGTGTAGATGGACCAAGACCAAGAGTTGCCATGATTTGTATACTCTAAGCAGTGCTGGCATCCTGCTGCATTCCATTGTTTTCCTTCTTGTCATCCCCTGTGGTGATATTTGGTGTGGTGGCTAAGAGCGGCAGGACTCTAATCTGGAGAGCCAGGTTTGATTCCTCACTCCTCCGCTTGAAGCCAGCTGGGTGACCTTGGGTCAGTCACAGCTCTCTCAGAGCTCTCTCAGCCCCACCCACCTCACAGGGTGATTGTCCTGAGGATAATAATAACACACTTTGTAAACTGCTCTGAATGGGTGTTAACTCATCCTGAAGGGCAGTATATAAATTGAATGTTATTATTATTTAAAATGACATGCAGCAGCAGCTGTAAGCTTTTCAGTGTGAATGGTCAAAATGTTATTGCAGTTTCATGTGGCTACTATCCCTTTACATTTTCCTCCTTTCCTTGCACTTAATTTCTCCTTGTTCTCTCCCATGGCATTCATGAATCAGTTATTATCAGTTCTTGAGTGGTTTGTGGGTAGGACGTTGCTTGCAAACAAAGCCACTCTCATTTTAAAAAGTATTTTTGAATGATTTTTATACTACTGTTACAAAATTATTATATTTTTAATATGAGCAGTGGCTCTGTCTACAAAGTGAAAAGCGGTATTTAATTTCCCCCATCACCACCACCAAGAACTGAACATTAACAAATGATTAATGAATATTTTGATTACCATGGAAAGAAAGGTAAATAATTCATTGGGTTTTAAAACAAAGGAACAAAAAGAAAATTGCAAGGGAGAAGCAGACCTTTGTTGAATGGGTTTTATTTCCAAATAAACATATAGTGAGCATCGCTGGCTTTAATAGAGAGATATAGTGTATTAAATACCATGTGAAACCTCATTTTCAGTTCCGATCCCAACTGACTTGGAAAGACTTCAGTAACACCCTTGTAAAGGTAGTTCCCACATCCATCCATTCACCCTCCTTTCTCAACTTCTGCCGTTTTCCAGGGTCTCTGCAAACAAGGTTGCTATTCCACTCCCCACCCCCAGCCCTGTGTCTTTAACAGATGGCACAGATGGAGAAATGTAGCCTAGCAGACAAAGCTTTTTCAAGCATGAAGATAAAGTGTCCACAGTCAGCTGAGACTCTAGCTCAACCCCTTTCCTTGCAAAAGGATGACCTGGCCACCGTTATCCATGCTTTGATAATATCTAGGTTAGATTACAATAGCACATTATATGTGGGACTGCTTTTGAAAAACACTCAGTAACTGCAGCTAACTGGGGTTCGCACAGTGAACTGATCACACCAGTACTAAAGACGGTGCACTGGCCTCCAGCCTGTTTCCAAACTCCTACAGAGTGCTAAACAGCGTAGAGGCAGGGCGCCCGAATGACCGCCTCCTCCTGTGGGGATCTACCCACCCACGGAGATCATCTGGAAGCCCCACTGCCCCAGAGATCAGGCAACTGGAGACCGGAGACTTCTCAGTTGTGGCACCCGTTTTGGAAGGTGAAAGTGGTGCCTGTGCTGTATTACTTTAGGTGCCGTGTCAAAATTATTTTATTTTCTCATGCCTTGGGAGGCTTTTGTGTGTATGTGTGGGGCTGGCAATCTTCTCCTGGGTTTCATCATTATAATTAATTTATTCATTAATTATGATGCTGATTTTAAGATTGAAGAGCCTTGCATTTTTTAATGAAACCCTTATTTTAATGGGTACTATCTTACGCCACCTCAGGCAACTCCTTGGAGAGGCAGGATATATATTGGTTAGATAAATAGAGCGAGAGATTCATTGCTTGGATTTGTCTCTCTCTCTCTCTCTCTCTCTCTCAAGCTGCAGATAAAGGCAAAAGCCGAGTCAATGCAAAGGGTGATTTTAACGACCAAGACTAAGGGACTGGGAGTGTTTTTATTTTAATGTAGTCATTTTTTGTATTGATGAATATTTGTTTATTTAATTGGAGCGTTGCGGCTTGCTCCAGTCCTTGAAATGGGCAGGCTAGAATTTCTGGGCGCCGGCATAAGTGTCCTTTAATCAGCAGCATGCAGGCTCCCTCATTGGCCTGGCTAATTTTGCTGAGAGGCGTAATCGGTCTCTGTAAGAGTCTACAACCTGAGATATTTTACGAATGTATTTTACAAAATCAGAACAATAAGATTTGGGGGGTTGGGGGTTGGCCAAGGCTGGTGAGTAGGTGAACATGCAACAATTGATATGGGTGGTGGGGTGAGGAGAGAGAGGTAAAGCCCTGATAGGAATAGAGGTGGAGGAAGGCAATTCTGGGATGGGGGGCGGGGGGGCGGGAGTGAAGTGTTTTTCCAAATGGCTATTGCTAATGTGAAGGACATCACAGCAAGGCGAGGTGCTGGGTTTAAAGTCACCAGGACGCCAACTAGGATGGGACAGAAATGGGCTCACGCAGTCTTGGAACAAAGAAGCTGTTAATGAGAGCCACTTCAGAGTTCGTGTGGAACTCTGCCTGCCTGGAAGAGATGGCTAATTCTCAGATTACAGGGCTTTCTAAGCAGGATTGCTGCACCTTTCTGCCAAAAGAGGGGCACTGCCTCCCCTCTCCTTCTCTCCCTCCCCTCTAATCCATCCCCATTGTTGTCGGCTGGCCCACTGAGGCAGTGGATTTCAGGGGACGTCTGTGACTTGATTACATAAGAGCATTTCCTTGCTAAATCTGGACAGCTCTCTCTTTCTCTGTGGTTACATAAAGGGTAGGCTGGTTGGAGGAGTCCCTGAAGCTGCCTCTCTTCGTACCTACTGTTTCACACACACATCCATTCCTCCCATTCTCTTCAGCTCATGGAAACATAGAATCACATGGGAGAGTGAATGTCAAAGAAAATCTAGTTCAAACCCTCTGCCTTGAAGAAGGACCCTACAAAAATCAAAAATTAAGATTATAGTTTACACACACACACGCATGTGCTTTATTCTGCTAATAGGATGCTGTAAGCAAAGCATTCTTCATAAGTACAGAACAATTTCACAATGTGGAATCCAACTTCCTAAGAACAGCTAGCTGCTTTTCACTATTTTAAAATCAAATTTCTATTCTTCACGCTTGTGAAGGTACACTTGAAAGCTGGTGGGCAGAGTCCCAGAAACTTGGGGTGAATAAGATTTCAGTTGCTGAATAAACAGGCCTGATGTTTTTATATTCCTACACATCTGAGTTCTGATTCACAACAGCTTATGCTGGGATGCATTTTCCTAGTCTTGAAGTGCTATTTTTATTTTGTCACTGATTAGGATTTCTTATGGCTAGGGGCAGGACTTTGGCACCCTGAAGGGTTTTTTTGCCCCTCCCCATAAAATTGATTAATTTGAAATGTGGTGCTGGAGGAGAGTTGCGGATACCATAGACGGCCAAAAAGACAAACATGGGTACTCGATCACATCGAGCCTGAATTCTCTCTAGAAGCTAAAATGGCAAAACTGAGGCTATCGTACTTTGGTCACATCATGAGAAGACAAGATACTCTGTAAAAGTCAATAATACTAGGAAAAGAGGAAGACGTAAAACAAGATGTCCGGACTCAATAAAAGAAGCCATGTCTGCAAGTTCTGAGCAAGTGTGTTAATGATAGGATTTTGGGGGGGGGGGGAGGGGGTCTTTCTTCATATGGTCACCATAGGTCAGAGGCGACTTGACGGCATATAAAGAGCGAACATGAATTAAACCATGCAAAATAAACGACATCAAGCAAATGTGTTTTTTTTGCATGATTTTACTCAGCCTATAAAATTCAGTGGTAATTAGCACCGATTTTAAAAAAAAACTTTTTTTTGGCAGAAGTGGCCCTGGCTGCAAGTGGAGGCAGTTTTGTCTTCCCTAAGTTTATGTGTGTGCCTCAGTTTCTCCCCTGGTTTGGATGGAAGGCCTGGCTCTCCATTTGTCACAAATGGTCCCAGTTCACAAGGGCACTGGGGAACCCAGGCGTGCTGCAGCAGAAGCTGGATGGACGCCTCTTCTGCAGGAGCTCTGCTGGGGTGGAAGGTGGTAGGAATGCCTCATGAGCAACCTGGCCTGGCTTTCCGAAACAGAGATGGAGAGCGTGGGGCTCGGATGCAGGGTGCCTGCTGCTCTCCGTGGTGCTGAAAGGAACTCCTCCCCCCCCCCCCCGGCCCCAATCTTCAGGAGGGTAGGCGCTTCCGTCTGATTGCCCAGTCATAGTGGGATGTCTTTTACAAAGGGAGGGGAGGTGTGATTGAGGGCAGGCAGGGGAATTAGAAGTTTGTCTGTAGGAAGGGACAGCGAGGAACCCTCTCTGTGATAAACAGGAGACTTAAAAGCCAGCAGCATTTATTAAAGCAGAAACTTTCATGGTTTACAGTCCAGTTCATCAGAGATGACATTATTGCCTCTGATGAAGCAGGCTGTAGTCCACAAAGGCTTATGCGGGAATAAAATGCTGTTCGTTTTTAAGGCGCCACAAGACTCCTATGTGGTCTTTCCACAAGAGGCTAACATGGCCACCACTTTGGAAATAGCGTCCGGCAAAAAGAAATCCCTCAGTCACAGCCTTTGCCGTTCAAAACTGAACTGACTCAACAGTGAGGGCTAGGAACTTGCTCTGATTTTCCCCCCAATGCAAGGTAAGATTCTCCAAATTCCGATGGGCCTTTCTGTCCATCTCACACTTCTCACAGTAAAGTAGCATGCTGCTTCCTGTCACGGTGCAGAGATTACTTCCTGCTCCTGCCGTGTGGCCTGGTGGTCTGCGGACCAACTTGAGAGAATGGATTTGATTGACAGAGCCATAGTATGGTTAGGGGGCCCACTCCAGTACTCCATCTCTGCAGGGCAAGCCCTTTACGCTGGGCATTGGGTACCACCCGACCGGCCAATTCAATACCAGATGCGGCAGTCAGACTGTGCTGGTCCCTTCTGATGCAGCTCAGCCCTTGGAGAGTCATGGGATCCGCCACTCCCTTTGAGGGAGGATCTACTCCTGGGAGTGAATAGGCTGCTTCCTGTGACATTCGGCAAATCTCACTTCACAGTCCGTGATGCATGGGGTGGGGGCCTTCTGGTGGGGGTAGGAATGGAAACGTGAGTGAATCAGATTCTCGGCTCACACGCCTCTCATTTTCCTCCAATGCAGGCCAAGGTGATTGTTCCTAACAGCACGGCTGGGCTGATCATTGGCAAAGGCGGGGCCACGGTCAAGGCCATCATGGAACAATCTGGGGCCTGGGTGCAGCTGAGCCAGAAGCCCGAGGGCATCAACCTCCAGGAACGCGTGGTGACCATCAGCGGAGAGCCCGAACAGATCCACAAGGCGGTCGACATCATTGTCCAGAAGATCCAGGAAGATCCTCAGAGCAGCAGCTGCCTCAACATTAGCTATGCCAACATCACGGGCCCTGTGGCCAACTCTAACCCGACAGGATCGCCCTACGCTAATTCCACGGACGTGCTGCCAGCGGCTGCGGCTGCGGCCACCGCTTCAGGCTTGCTGGGCCACACCAGTCTTGCTGGAGTCGGGGCTTTCCCAGCCGCCCTGCCAGGTTTCTCCGGGAGCGACCTTTTAGCCATTAGCACGGCTCTCAACACTTTGGCAAGCTACGGATACAACACCAGTTCATTGGGGCTTGGTCTCAACTCAGCAGCTGCCTCTGGGGTGCTGGCAGCTGTAGCTGCTGGTGCCAACCCAGCCGCCGCTGCCGCTGCTAATCTCTTAGCTTCCTACGCCAACGAGGCTTCTACCAGCACCTCCACGCCAGCCGGTGCAGTTGGAGCCTTCACCTTGGGCTCTTTAGCTGCAGCCACGGGAGCAGCCAACGGCTACCTGGGGACGGCCTCCCCGCTGGTGGCCAGCTCCTTCTTGGCCACCGAAAAGCTTGTGGAGAGCGCCAAAGATATGGTGGAGATCGCAGTGCCAGAGAACCTAGTGGGCGCCATTTTGGGGAAAGGAGGCAAGACGTTGGTTGAGTATCAAGAGCTGACGGGTGCCCGCATCCAGATTTCCAAAAAGGGGGAGTTTATTCCAGGCACTAGGAACCGTAAAGTCACCATTACAGGCACGCCAGCCGCCACACAAGCGGCCCAATATCTCATCAGCCAGCGAGTAACATACGAGCAAGGAGTTCGAGCGACCAACCCGCAGAAAGTGGGATAAGAGAAGGCTGAAGAGAAAGCTGGGGGAAGGAGTAGGATTCAAATCAAGTCTTTAAATCATTCAAGTTGTAACCTACCTGACACCAGCCCCCCCCCCCAATGTCCATCTTGCACACAAACACACACACACACACTCTCTCTCTCTCTCTTTCTCTCTCTCTCTCTTTCTCACTCCTCTGGTTGGGAAGCAGCTCAGCATTTCCTCTGCTGGACCTTTATTTCGCCGATGGTGCGATCTGTATATGTATATATATATGGCAACATTTTCTTTTCTTTTTGAGTTGATGGATTTTAATAGAAAAAAAATCATTTTTTAAGAAAAAATCCTCTTTCTTTCCCTCTTTATTTCTAATTTCCTGAATCAACAATCTTGAAGGGGCGGGGGGGGGTCTGCCTCTTAATTCCCCTTCCCCTGCACTGTTGTGTGTAGATCAGGTCCAGAATTTCCTAACAGGGGTGTGTGTGTGTCCCCTCTCGATGCCCGCCCCAACTTTTATGGGATACAGGTGCTCAGACTGGGTTTCCGTATGCATGGGGGAGGGAAGTCAATTTGGGTTTGAATCCTGGTATGGTGATTCATCAAGTGCCATCTTCCCCATGACCTCGAAACCTAAAATTGGCATTTCTCTGTAGTGTATCGAACCCACACGTTTTCTCGTACTGAAGCAAAGTGTAGTCTACCGGAGGGTAGCCGTGCTCGTTTTGAGACAAAGTTGAGGCAGGAGGGGATGGACTCTGAAACGGGGAAAATGGGTGGGGTGGGAGGTTGCCCTTTACCCATGCATATTTTCATTCGGGGGGCGGGGATTACTGATGTGTATCCTTCCTTAGCCCTGCTGTAAAAAAAATATGTGAGGTATTTGGAGCAAAGGGTTATTGACGAGGAATGGCCCTGTGATCTACCTAAAAAAGTGGCTGGAAGAGATGTCAAGGAGACTGGGTCATCATGATATCCACAGCAGAGGATTTTTGGAAAGGGCTGGTGGTGACTTGATTGGAAACAGGGCTCTGAGATGGCTAGGTGGCTTCTCTTGCGGTACCAAGGATGGCAGAGAGTTTAGAAAAACTATCACGTCTCCTGAAATGTGATGCATGTCCAAGAACGGGGCAGTGGGGTGCTTCCCATGAAGGGGAAGAGACTCGGGATTCTCATGTGGTGTATAGGCTTCTTCTGGTAACGTAGTAAGCTACTTTCTCACACAGAGCCATGTGTTGTGGCTTGTTTCCTGACGTATTGGGGTGCTTCTTGTTGCATCACCAATGTCTCTCAACGTAACGTCCTGCAGGTGAGAGATCGTCTCATTGAGAAGTGGCATAGCCTCTCGATAATACAGTTTGGCTCTCAACAGTGGGAAGAAAGCTTTCCTTGGTTTCTCAGAGGTTGTCTCTAAACCAGCCATGTCTTTTCATAATACCTTGTCATTAAGACATGCTATCCTTTTTGAATTCAGCTGGGCGGCATAGCTGGAAAGGAAAACACCCATTTTCTTATTCCACATGCTTCCTGCCTCTCCAGGAGCACAACCTGGTATGTCCAGTAAGCTGACTAAAGTTGCACACACACCCCTACGCAATGAAAGCACGGGGGCGCATTCACACACCACTATCAGTATTAGCTCCTGCTGTGGTGTCGTACCTTAGTCAAGGGACTGCAAGTCCAACAGCTCTTGAAATCCCAGCTCAGTTGGGGGTTTCTCTTTGACCCCCCTTCTTTCTCTCTGTACCCCCCAAACCCTTGCATGAACAAGCAGTATTATCAACCCACAGCTGTGAGAAGGCCTTTGATGCTGACCGTCACACAGCGGGGATGCAGCTTCTTTCCCATAACGGCCTCCTCTCTTGTGAATATCTGCACTCCCTGTGCATTCACATTTCCAACTGAATGCCTGCTTTTTGGGTGGCAACTGATGCCTGCATCCTTATAATGCAGGGGGTGGTGGTAAAGTGACCCCCTCTTTCCCCCTCTGACTGCCCTGCCACCCAAATGGCAGCTTTCAGTTCAGTCCAGGGCTCTGTGTTGTTCTAATCTTTTCTTATCCTGATGTATTTGCAAGGCTTTCTGTGACTGTGCCCCACCCATTCCCCTTAAAGGGGTACAAAAGAAAATCAGGGTATCTCCCTGCAATGTTTACATACAGGTCTAACAACACCTTCGAAATCTTGCGGAGGGTTTAGCCGTCTCTGCTTTTGAAAGTTCCTGCATTTTAATAAGAGTGTCTTTTCCCCTCCTTCCAGCTTTTCCTTCTTGGAAATATGAAACAACGAGGTTTGTCATCAGTCTGAACAAATGAATAGCATTGTCAGAGGCTGGTTGGCATCTCATTTTTGACCAAGAGATCCCTTGAAAGTTAGGTTGTGTTGGGAGACGTGCGTTTCCAGCTGGTGGCCTGCTGTTTCGTGTTCCAGGGTGCATGGCTTCCTTAGTAAGGTCTCCAATGTGAAGTGGATGTCTACCTCGTTTCCCGACTCACGCTGTGATGTAGTGTACAGCTTCCTGTGGCACCACAAACTGCTTCCTTTCAGTTGATGCCCACGCCCCTCTGAGCCATCTTGCAGCCGTTATGGGCGAGCCAAGCCAGAGTGGTGCTGTTATTTTAAGATGTTTTGGTGTGTTGCGTATTGGCTTGTTTGCAGTAGGGCTGGAGGCAAGAGATTTCTGTTAGGAAGAGCTGAGTTGGGGGGCATCTCCCCGTTTGTCTCGCCTAGGATGTTCTCAGTAGGGTTGGGGGGCAAAAGGAGTGTAGACCTGGGTGTGTTTCCAAGATCTTGGTGGGGAGGAAGGTGGGGACATGGCAGGAGACCCTCTTGTGCAGTTCCCTCCCTTGATTGTCTCCCAGTACACTTGCAGCTCCTTTCTCCTGTGGCTAAAATGTCCAACTTTTTTACTCCAGCAGCAAGGTGCGGATTTGTGCAATATTTTTTTTTGTTATTACCACTAGAGGGAAACAGTTCCCTCCTGACTCTTTGGAAGCATGAGGGTGGACACTGGCGGAACAACCTAAAATCGGCGGGGTGGGTGGGGGGCTGGGGGTGGGGGGGGGATGGACGGGGGAAGTTCTCTCCAGATGAGTTGGATCCACTACCGACAGGTGAGGCCAGCACTCAGGCTGGCTTTGCAGGGGTGGTTGGGGGGGTCTGGGATGTATCGAGGGGAAGATTTCATCTCTTATTAGCAGCCTGTGTCTCAATTCTGTTTCCTTCTTAGCTTGAAGGGAGGGACATAAGACTTTATAACCACTAGGAAGCAAAACTCAAATGTGAAACTTATATACTATTTTAAAAAATAATTAAAATAAGGAAGCAATATCTATCGAGTAACTTGCACTGATTTTACGGAGCGAGGAGAGCTGCTGCAGCCAGCATATTGTCCACAGAAGGTTTCCCAGCAAGTGAAAAGGGGGGCGGCCGGGTGTGGGGGGGGAGACTTGCCAGTGACAAAGGCCTCCGTTTACACTGGCTGTGATTCTGGGCCTCCTGGTTTTTATGAGGAACAAACATTGCTGCTGTGTCGCCCATGTGTTGCGTATCAGGCTTTGCCCGGGCAGTGAGGAAGAGCAAAAGGAAATGTGTTGTGCCAAACTTCTAGTCTGCGTCTTTTTAAACAGCGTGGGTGCATAAGGTGAGACCAGAGAGCTCCCCTTCTCGTGCAATTGGCAGTTCATTCTCAGGCTGTGGGTCTGCGCCTTCCTTTTGTTCGAATTCCTTTTCTTTGGGAAGAGACCACGGCTGTGCGCACTTAAATGTTAGGTACCTGTGCCAAGGTAGTCCAAATCCTGTGACAGGAACCTGCACAAATGATGCCGATAAGATGAATTTGCCGAGTTTTGCTTATTTTGCTTAACTTATTCCACTTTCGCTAAACTACTGAAACCCTGCCCCCTTCAAAATGGAAATCTAATTCAGTTACTTCATTGCCCACCCCGCATCAAAAATATTTTGGGAACTGTAAGTATTAGCAATTTAGCTTTTTTTAAACAAAGAAAACTGAAATTCTTAAGGAGTTGAATTTTGCAGACAGAACTTCATCCCACAGCTTCCTGCTTCTTTTGCTCCTGCAACACTGCAGTCCCTAGCCGTTGAAGGACTCCATGAATTTGTTGAATGCTTTTCGTAAAGGTTTCCTGAACCAACTTTCTTCTTCTTCTCCCCATGCACCACTCTGGAAATGGGAAGAGAAGCTGAAGAAAATGATTCCTTGCGCATTCCCCCCTCCGCCGACATGCAAACTCCACTGAAAAGAAAGAGAACTCTTCCCAGCCTGGTTTCTTTCCCAAGGACTTGTACAGAAGATTATCTCAATGCATTGTGCTTGTTGGCATCATCTTGCCTAGCCTCACTTTCACAAAACTGATTCCCTTAACCCCCACACAAATCCATAACATTCTTCTCCTGTCCCTTTTTGCAAAACTAAAACACAAAAACAAGGGCACGCGTTTCCCTCCGCACTGGAATGAAGATGGTTACTCCAACCAGAATGACTTCTCTACAGAACCATTTGGGGAAATGATGGGACACGCACCCTGTTTAAAAAGACGCACTCTCTTTGGTTTGTTTGTTTTCGTTTTCGAAGTGCCAAACTATTATTTATAGAAAACATGCAGCTATTTAACAAAAATTTTTAAAGGGAGAGTTGTCGGGGGAAAGGGTGGGGGAGGGGAGGGCAGTGTTTTGATATTTAAAAACAAAAGTTTAAAAAAAAGTGAAGTGTAGAACTTGTTAGTGGATCTGAAATCAGGTCCTTAGTGGCTTTTTAAAAAAAATGACATTTTTTTTAAAACAATGAGAGACCTATGAGGGGTCTTCCTGCCTCATATAAGAATCTCAGTAGAATAGTTGTCGGTGGAGGCACGAGATCTAAATCTTTTGCACCAGTAACTAGGGGGCCCTGTTATATATCAACTCCATACATAGTGGAGATCTGCTTGCAAAATAATGTCCAATTTAATTTTGTTGGGTTTTTTTCTTTCATCGGACAAAAAAGTGCTCTTTAAGAGCAATGAGGTGAGGTGGGGAGGTCTTGCAGCTGTCGTTTCTGACCTCGTATTATCTACCACTTGGTGCATATCCTGATTTTGGAGAAAAGGTGCAAGAGGAGAGAGGACTGTCTGGAACAGGAAGACCTTGCAGTGCTGTGGATTCACGGCCGGCAATTTCAGAGCGCTTGCTCATGTCTGATATCCTTCATCCAGCCGGGGGTGGGGGGTGGGGGTGGGGAAATCTGCCTCCTTGGACAATCCAACGGGGACAGTCCAACAAAAGCGAGTTGAAATCCATGTGCTGTTACGTTAGTCGTATCTAAGTCCCCTTCCCGTTGCCATCTGGTGGAGTTGCATGCCAAGCCTACATCTGTCTCCTTGGAATTAGGCTTTGTTTGTTTCTGTAGGCTTACTCCCTGATATTCTTTGGTTTGCTGTCAAGACTAACTTTTGCTTGATGGCATTCAGTACCTTTTGTTGCTTTATGTGCTGGGATGGGAGTCTTAATAGGGAGTTAAGGGCACCTTCGCAGTCCCATAACTCTGACCATCTTAAGAATCCCTCCTTGAGCAATGGTCCCAGAGGCTCTGACAACTTGGCGATAGCCACAGTGCCCCGAGAGGAGGTTGTAGTGGCAATACACTACACCAGGGTGCTAGGCATGGGGAACTGTGGAGCTCAACATGTACTCTCTGAAGTTTTGGTCCGTTTGCGACTGCCTCCTCTCTCTCTCCACCAGATCTCTCGACTGGAATTTACTTGTACTCCTCCCCCTTCCCAGTCCATTTTCATTTAATTTTAAAAGCAATCATTCATACTTGGGTGTTGGGTCCCCCACCCTCTTCATCCCACCCCACCCTCAGTGCTTGAGGGGAATGGTTGTGAAACCTGCCATGGTGAGAGCTGGGACTTGCAAGCTTTCAATGTGCCAAATATGAGCTAGATTTTTATGAATTAAATAATTTTAAGAAGCTCTTGGGAGGGTCTACAGTGGAGGTGGCCAGACTAGACTTGATGGGTGTCCACTCTTTGGCCTGAAGGGAAACTCTAGCCTCTTCTGCCCTTTGGGGGAATTGCTCTTTGAATGACTCCCGGCACTGCCTCATGCCAAACTGGTGTGTGAGAGAGTGGGTGCACGTGGCCTCCTTCCAAATTCAAAGGAACAAGAGACAGTTTGGGAGGGTGAAGTGGGAGTGGGGCTGTGCTCTAATGAAAAAATCAGAGTGGAGCTTCTTCTCTAAAGATGCGTATTCCAAGTCCTGACAAGCCAGTATGTATATGTATATATCATAATTTTTATATCCACTTACATTTCAACAGAATCACACGCAGCAATGGGGGTGGGTAGGAGGGAGAGCTGTCTTGTTATCATTTACTCTCCACTTACTGTCCCCCTCAACATTTATCATATCACTGTTGATTTTATTTCTTGTTTTAATTTCCAGGTAATTCTGTGCAAAGAAGGGGTGTGGTGGTGGCAGGGTTTAAAAAAAAAAGAATGAAAAGGCCAACGGTAAGGTTGAATGGGAATATTGCAGGTGTAACACCTTCTCCTCCACTTGTGCGTGCATCCCAGTTTGGAGTGCCAAGCTCTCATCCTTCCCTCCCGCCCCCCCTCCTCAAAAGCTGTTTTAATTTTGTGTCAGGGCACCTCATTCTCTGGAGCATCCTTCCATCCAGCATTTTGACAAGTTCGCATACCACAAAGTTCTATCTATAAATATATATATAAGTATATATATATTATTTAAAAAAAACTTACCTAAAGCAGCGTGGGACTCTTTATACAGTGGTTGGCTACCTCTGGACTGCTTTTCCAAATCCACCTTCATCCTTCTCAGCATCAAGAACATTTCTAGCGTGTTGTTTTTTCAGGGGACACAACCTCTCACCTTTCAAATGTGTTTTTTAAAAAATATTAATAAAAAAAAAATGAAGTCAACTTTTGCTTCATCCGAATTGGGGATTCCATCTCGAATTCTCTCTCTGCCGGGAACAGTCATCTTGTTTCAACCCGTCTTCTGAACTTTTGGGCTTCACCCTTTCCATCATTTCGAACTTTAAAACCTCCCTCCTTCTGTGTTCATCAAACCTGTGTTTTTTGGATTTTTTCCTCATCTTCCATATTACAAAACAAACAAAAATTATATATATAAATATATAAATATTAGGAAATGAAAAAAATGCAACAGACTGTCAAATTCTTACAGTTTAGACTACTGAATGGGACAATTTGATGTCACTTTTTTCCCTTTAACTGTGAACAAAAAAGTTTTCTCCTCCATCGCTTCATTGTAAATACTCTGTTTCTGTTTTAACATGTTGGTGGTGGGACAAAGAGAAGGGGAGAGGGAGCCCCATCAATTTTGTGTTCTTGAACATCGGAGACAAATAGATGTATAAAAGTGTCGGAGGTTTGCTGTGCTAGGGGAGAGAATAGATCAACTTTTTGAATGGCAACTGAAGGCTGGGAGAGGAGAAGGGAGGGAAGGTTCTTGTCTTCCTTGAGCCATTTTATACTGTCAGCAAAATCAATGCTAAAAAATTTTCCTGGATTGTACCACCCCAAGCTGTGTGTGAGTGTGAGCAAGACAGAAAGGATGTTATACAATAGAATGCTCTTCCTCCAGTAAAACCTGTGCCACTAAACAGAGAGAAAGGATCAGCTTAGCCAACTTGCATTTTTAGTATGCGCAGAATCAGGAAGTTAAAATAAGGGAGAGACCTCACTGTCCTTTGAAGAAGCAGAGGTCACCAGAAATGAGTTGCATTCCACTGAAGCGGATGGTGTGGGGTCATAATAATATTAACTGGGCCTATATACCGCTCTTCTAGAGAGTGGTAGACCAAGTCAGTGCTATTATTATCCCCGCAATCCAGTTGGGGAGCTGGGGCTGAGAGGAGCGGCTTACCCAGATCCACCTACTGAGCTCATGGAAGAGTGGGAGTCGAACCAGCAGAGTACTGATTCACAGCCCAACCACTTAACTATTCTGCTACAGCATGCGTGGATTGCATGCAAGGATTGCTCCCTCCACCCAGTAAAGAAGGTAATTGGGTTATAGAGCAGTAGAGGAGTCGCTGTGAGCTCCTACTCAGCAACTCCCAGGAAACATTGGCTTGCAGAGAAAAGCAAGCAGGTGAATATTTGCAGAGCTGGACAAATGCAACTTGAGGATTTGAAGGGCAGGGCATCCATGTGGCATCAAATCCCACAACACCATGCCATGATTGTGGGTGTCATTGTGAAACATCCTCAAGTGGATGAGAGAACTTAAACATTTTCAGCCTCCTCCTTGCCTAAGATAGTAGCAGGTTTGGCTGCAGTGGAGGGTCTTACGTTTGCAGCAAGAGACCATAGCTGGAAGTTATACAGCACATGCTTTCAGGTATACAGTCCCACGTTCAGGTATGCCGTCCCAGCAACTCCACCCAAGGGATCCTCCACCTGGGACCCTACATAAGCATGACCAGCCAGAGTAGCCAGTGCTGGTATGACTCAGTAGAAGGCAGCCTCGTGTTGGTATTATATCTGTGCAAACCTCCGATACCTTTTATGCAATGGTCTCCAGTCATTCTGGATTTTTGTTCTCCATCCAAACCTCGCCTTTAACAGAAATCTTATTTATTCTCGTGGGGGTGGTGCCAAAGGGGGAGGTGAAACCAAGGAGGGTTATGATTGAAAAAATGTTTTTATTGTTAAAAAGAAAAAAAAAGCAGCAACCAAGTAACCAACTCCATTGCCATGGCTACATAGCAAAAACAAAAAAAAAAACTGAATGTCTTGGTAGGTTTGTGTGTTTAGTGTAAAGTTGTGTATTGATTTTGTGCTCAGTGGAGTCAGCGTTTTTTTTTAGTGCTAATACTATTAACTCATTTCTGTCATGATAAATGTCCATTCACGACATCACTTCCGTCTTCCGTTGTCGTTTTTTCTTTACATTTCACGACAATCTTAACTCATTTTTACTAATGGCGCTGGATCGTGTCGCAGGGAAAGCTACATCTTGGCCTCATCATTTTCCCCTCCTCCACCCCTTCCTTGTCCCTTTACCGGGCACAGGGTACATTTTAGTGGGTGAATTACAAATTTCCAACCTATGTTTGTTGAGGATAGGTCAGCCATTTCCAAGGTGTGTGCCATAAGAGGATGTGTTGTGATATATGCTACTTGGAGTTCCGATGGCCCATCCTTAGAGAGGGCTCTCTTCGGTTATGTCTCTGAACGATGCTCTGGCCTTGATGTATTCCATTCAATCCCCACTGGAGGAAAGCAGTCCTGCTGTGCCTCAATCACTCCCAATGCTTAGATGCAGCAGAATTCCCTCTGAGGCTCTCTGTTGTATCTCTTCATGAGTCACTGCTCTGGGCTTACCTCTTTCCATTCGGATTAGTATCTCATGCAGGGTTGCTTTCTCCAAGGACTACTTATTCTTTCCTTTCACACATCAAAAGTAAATGGGTATAGCTTTGAATTAAAAGGACCCCTGATTTTAATTCAGACAAAACAAAAAAGTATTATTTGGCAAACAAATTAGGAAAGGACAGGGTTAAGTATTACGAAAGGGGGTTAATTGAGGAAAGTCCTCCCTTGTGCGATGGGATCTCCTTTCTTCCCCTGTAATTTCCCTGCAATGGGATTTGGAAAAGGGGGAGAAGGTGGAAAACAGCACCTGAAATTCTAAGTGGGGTAATTTGGAGGTGG
This sequence comes from Eublepharis macularius, assembly GCF_028583425.1. NCBI lineage: Eukaryota > Metazoa > Chordata > Lepidosauria > Squamata > Eublepharidae > Eublepharis > Eublepharis macularius. The sequence goes on along the minus strand of NC_072804.1, from coordinate 55,424,825 downwards.
ATTTATGGCCAGTCTGTGAGTTTGAATATCTGGATTAGGGGGTGGATTTCTGGTTGAAATTTACGCCTTATCTAGTATGTGAGTGCTTTCCCTTTTTTTAATGTTGTAACGCCTATGTTCTGTCACTAGGGGTCAGTATGGCACTGTGTACTTCAGCGTTAACTTCCAGCAGCACTACGGCCCCACCATGTGACTGAAGTCAGCATGAACCAAAACAAAACAAGGGCAGGAACTGAGGACAAACTTTTAGAGTCACGTGAGAACAGATTCGAAGCAGCCACCGGCACTCAGCCGTGTGACTGGGCTCTTCAGGAAAAACGGGCTACTCTATTGGGAAGTGTTCATCCCTCACATGTCTTTGTAACAGCAGCTATCCAAGACCCACACAGAATACATTTAAGAGAACAGAGCCAGTTTGGTGTAGTGGTTAAGAGCAGAAGGACTCTAATCTGGAGAACCGGGTTTGATTCCTCACTCCTCCACTTGAAGCCGGCTGGGTGACTTTGGGACAGTCATAGCTTCTAGGCGCTCTCTCAGCCCCACCCACCTCACAGGGTGATTGTTGTGAGGATAATAATAACACACTTTGTAAATCACTCTGAGTGGACATTAAGTTGTCCTGAAGGGCAGTATATAAATCGAATGTTATTATTATATTATTATCATTATTATCATCTATGTGGGCCTTTCATCTTATACATTTACTTCCTTTTCCCACAAAAAATAAGGTAAAATACTTTCATCTGAACCTGCTACTTTGAATCCTCCCCATGATGAATGCCAGCTTTCAGGTAACACAGGATTCTTTTTCATGTTCAGTGCTCATGGGGAAACCCTGCTTCCCAACTGTAATTGTTACAAGTAAGTACAACTTGGTTTTGGTAGTTTTCACACAACCATCTTTGCAGGGTTGTGATGGTCCACCCCCCCCCCCCCCCACTATCAGAACAGAAACCCTTCTATAAAGCTCTCCCCTCCACAACTCAAGGTTTTTTTTCTGGAGGAAAGGGAGGGGCCCTGATAGGCCTCTGAATAGCAAGGGGGTGTGTAGTATAAACTCTGTCTCCTAAAGGAGGCCTTTTCTACTTCCTGCCTCTTGAGATCTTTGAATGGGACTACATTGAAGACCCTGTGCATGCAAAGAAAGTTCTCTTCCCCTCATCCACAGTTAGGGTTGCCAGCCTCCAGGTGGTGGCTGAAGATCTCCAGGAATTACAGTTGATCTTCAGGCCGTAGCGATCAGATACCCTGGAGAAAATGGCTGCTTTGGAGGATGGACTCTATGGGATTGTAACCTGCTGAGGTTCCTCTCTTCCCCAAATCCTGCCCTCTCTAGGCTCAAACCCCCCCCCCCCAATCTCCAGGAATTTCCCAACCTGGAGCTGGCAACCCTATCCACAGTCCCACCCGCCTATGTATATGACTGAGAACATTTGTTATGGCTGCGATGCTTGTCCACATAACAAGGCAGATGGATCTGTTCTAACGGATTAAAAAGATGCCCTCCTGCCCCCCTCCGTTGACCAAGCAGCAGATCTTTAAAAATAACATTAATTTCCATTCATACAAACACTTCCCAAAATGGCAGGCGGCTGCCTACGAAGACAGTGATATACACAGCTTTGAAGCCAAGAAAGAACGGTGTTGCCTTAAGAACTTCTGGTTTACCCCTAGTGGATTTCTCCAGATTTAAGCAAGCTACGGATTAGAACTCTTGTGACTGATTCGTTCTAAACCGCAATCCTTGGCACTCTTAGAAGGGAGAGAGAGCGCACATACTCCAGGAGGCAAGATTTCTTAACTGAGGGGACAGCCCTAAGAATGAGAATAACACACAACACTGTGCTTTTCCTAAGAGTTCAGAGCACTTCATTGGTGGTTGGAGGCGGAGATGTTTGCAACAACCCCAAAAGGTAGGCCAGAGAGGATTTCCCCTATTGGTTTGTGGGATGGGAAGCTATGAGAATAGGCTACCTTGTGATCATGTGGTGGGCGTAAGATGTGAACCAGAGCTTCTGTGTCATCAGCCTGTATTCTTCACTGCTGCTGGGCGCCTGGATGTGTATACCCTTCTTAACAAAATACTATCAGCTAACAGCCATCAGCACATGTTGTGGCAGGAAGTTCCATAAGATAATTATGCGTTCTTTGAAGTATTTGCTTTTGCCTGTTCTCAATTCTCCTCACCTCTTTTGAGTTATCAGCAGGAAGATTCTTAGGCATCACCTTGCACAGTCAGTTTCAAGTAGGTCGCCGTGTTGGTCTGTAATATAAGCGCAAGATTCGGGTGCCATAGCACCTTAAAAAACCACTAGATTTCCAGAGTATGCGCTTTCAAGAGTCAGAGCTTTTCTGATTAAGGGAGTTCTGACTCTCAAAAGCTCATACCCTAGAAATCTAGTTGGTTTTGAAGGTGCTACTGGACCCAAGAATCAAGCCACCAAAACCTCTCTCATGTTCTGTCCAGAGCGACCTCTCTCTCGAATATTTTCAGCTTGGATCCCCCAAGTTGACCCACCATTCATGGCCTCTTCCATGAGATAGCGTGTGGCAATTCTCATGTGCAACTGCTGTGTGGGAGAATCTGTGGATGAGGGGCACCAACCTTGCACTAGCACCGGAAGCAAGGCATCTCGGACCCCCCTCCACAAACCACTCCTTCTACGTGGTCTTAGCATCACAACCTGTCCATAAATAAGCTTGAATTTTATACATGCAGTTGCCTGGAGTTGCAGTTGAGAAGGGTACTCTCTGGGGGGCGTAGGGACTTCGGAACCCTTCCCCGGATGCTGCCTTCCTGCTGGAGAGGGAACTTGTAAGTTTTCTGCAAGGTGTGTGTGTGTGAAGACAAATTGGGCAGTGGTGATTGTGGTGGGGGGGAGCCCCACGAGGAAAGGTTTAAAAGCCCCTTCTACGTTGACTGGTCTTTCTTTTCGGCCCAGCTCCAATAGCTGCATTGATCCAGAGAAGTTAGCCGTGTTAGTCTGTAGGTACAAAATAGTAAAGAGTCCAGTAGTACCTTTAAGACTAACCAACTTTATTGTGGCGTAAGCTGCCGAGAACCACAGCTCTCTTTGTCAGATGCAGATGTTCTCGAAAAGCTGTGGTTCTCGAAAGCAGATGCATCTGACGAAGAGAGCTGTAATTCTCGAAAGCTCATGCTAAAATAAAGTTGGTTAGTCTTAAAGGTGCTACTGGACTCTACTATTTTAATAGCTGCATTATATCAGGATTTTTTAAAAACCGTCAAAAGGATTGCAGAACTGCATGTGGTGTGCTGTTTTCCATTGAGGAGGCAATCTGAGAGCTCTTTGCAGTTTCCTCCATCCCAAATCAGGATGAGATGGTGGAGTGTGAAGAGTTGTGCTCCCCCCAACAAGTGACCCAAGCCCCCCTCCTTGGGGAGCATCCCCCACAAATTGAAAAGCCCTGGCTGGGGCTCATTTAGATAGAGCAAGGGAAACCAGGGTTTGGGCTGCATGTCATTTTTTCTGGGAACAGCCCCATACCTGCCTGTACCCCTGAGACACCGTCATGAACAATTACAGACTTAGGTACTATATACGCATGCTAAAAACACAAATCCCTTTGCTCTGGTTCAGCCTGGCAGAGAGGAAGGGCTACCTCCCCCTCACGCCCCCCCCCTTCCTGGAGGTCAGTCCGGGTCTCCTGCACTTTTCCTGAGCCAGGAGACAGGATGGGCTCCGACAAGCCCCATCTAGGGAGCAGATGCTGGAGTGTGTCAGAAGCAACCATAGCCCTGAATTATTCACCAGGCTGCCCCAGGGAGGGTGGCATGTGCAGCTTGGGCCGAGGAGAAAGCTTGCTCTAGCCACAATTGGAGGAGACGGAGGCCGTGTTGAAACCGACGGGGCAAAAATCTTTCTCTTCCTCCACATCCTATTAGCCAGAAGGCCGGTTCAGACTTGGTCATCTCTCCCATCCTCTTGACAATGGCAACCGCCTCCTCTTCACCCCCAGCCCTCTTTCCAGAGCTCCCCTGCCAAAATCATTCACCACTCTAGTCACTCAGACTGCTGGAGGCTGTTCCTCAAAACCTGCATGAGCTTCCCTGCCTCTCTCTTGGCTTCCTCCCTTCCGCTCTAGTCCCCCCCTTTCCCCTCACCTTCCTTCACACTCCAGTGGTATCGTTTATTTCAAGGAGACGAGAGGGCTTCAGCTGCACCCCGTTGCCGTGGCAATAGGATGCAGGGTGCTGGCCGGGAGGTAGATGGGTTTGGATGGGGAAAGGAAGAAGAAAGAGAGGGAGGCCTGGGGGGCGCTGCAGCTGCAGGAATTCATTTCAAAGCTGCTTAGGTGGCTGAGACAGTGAAACACGAAGGAAGGACAGACATCCCCCCCCCCTCCGTCATATCTCAGACATGAGTCAGCGAAGGAGCATTTTGAGATGACGCGCAGGCCTTTCTCTTCCTCCCCGAACTGATGGCACTTTTTCCTCTATGGGCAGAACGGACTCCTGCACTCCTTAAAAAAAAAAAAATCCTGGGATTGTATTTCATCCCTCCCCTTGCCTGAAACGTCCCGTTGAAAAGGAGAGGCATTGCAAACATGTGGAAACAGCTGGAGAGGAGGCCGCGTATTATTTATTTACTTCATTTATACTATGCCTTTCTTCCCAATGGGGACTCAAAGTGACTTGCATCATTCTCCTCTCCTCTGTTTTGTTCTCCCAACAACCTTGTGAGGTAGGCTAGGTTGAGTGTGTGTGACTGGCCCAAGGTCACCCAGCGACCTTCCAGGGCAGAGTAGAGATTCAAACCCGGGTGCAGTCCGACACTCCGATAACTAGGTCACACTGGCTTTTCTGAATTCGAAAGAATGCAGTTTCTCTTCTCAGGACTTGACCTCCCAGTTTCTGGTGTGCCATCCAGCTAAGCAGTCGCTGCTTCCCCCCCCCCCCCGGCTCTCACCAGGTGAAGCAAACGCCTCAGGCAGACAACCTAACCTGCAAATGAAAAAGTGGAACGCAGGTGTTAAGGCACATTCAGGTCCATTTGCGTGTCCTATTGAACAAATTCCTGGGGCCCTTTTGTATCGAAATATTCAAGGCAGGTTACAGGAACAGAGCAACAACTGCAGTCCCCTTAGCAACATACACACCCCATATTTATTTCGAAGAAAGCAGAAACACAGCTAGTAATATAAATCTCTGCAGAATAAACCAAGGAAATCAGAGAACAGCATAAACGTCCTTATTAAAAACTATTCATTGCATGCCAGAAGTTACCCCCCCAAGAAGGAGCTTTGGCAGCTGCTTTACTATGATTGGTGTTAACTTTTATCGTTTTAGGTGTTTGTAAGATGGTCTTTATTGATGTTTCGTTGATGTGAGCCGCCCTGAGCCCATCCATGCGGAGGGTGGGATTTAAATCTAAGTAAATAAATAAATAATCTGAACAACATTGGCAGGGAAGGGTTAAAAAAAATCCAGTTTTTCCATTCCCCTCCCCCATTTCCACAATCCCTTTCCCGTTTCCTAGAATTTTGCTACCTTTTCTTTTATAAATCACAAAGCTACCACTTTCTCCTCTCAAAGAGGCATTGGGGCCTACGGCAGAAAAATCGAAATGCCCCTCCCTGGATACTGAGCCCCATCATATACAATTTACTACTCTTGAATGGTAACTGCAATTCACTGCCTGAATCAGTTGCTGAGCACCACGTAACAGGAGGTCTTTCAAAATATCTCCCCCACAAGCCCACCCGCCACTCTGCCACATTAGCCTTTGAGAAAGCCCAAATTAAACTTGAGCGCTGGGCTTTCCACCCTCCTCAGAAATAAATGTTAAAGCTGCCGTTTACCGCAAAAATTGAAATATTACAAAACTCAGCAGTTCCTAATTGGTCTTCTCCCCTGCACCCATCCCAAGACACAAAGTTGTATGCAGACTTTAAGAAAGAAAAAAAACACCTGAATGCACACACAATTAAAAGCCCAAATTTCCACAGGAGACCTAGGAAAAAGCAAAAAGGTATTTTGCATGCACAAAAATTGTGCCTGAGGAAGCTTTCCCCATGCGTTGGGTGTCTGCTGCTCCCTAGTGGTGCTTCTGAAAAAGTGATGCGGCTGCAGAAAGTTGGCACCTGTGACTGTATTTTTGTAGCATCAGTGAATTGGGAGTCCCCATTGTGGTACCTGGATGACTGGCTGGTTGCTTAGCAACAGCAAAGCCCATCGGCCAGCTGGCTAATGCCTGCAATTAGGAGCTGGGCACTGCTCCAGAACTTGTTTTTCAATGTCAGGACTCAACCCCGGCATTAGGGATGCCAACTTTTCCTCTTGACTAGGCTTCCATGCCCCGACTAGCCACATGACCAGCAGAAATCACGCATTATGGATATAGCAGCGGAGTTACATCGAGGCCTGGGTTCAAACACTGGGTGCTCTTGGGATGTTCATGGGCGGTTGAGAATGCATGAAGCTGCAGGTGTTGCCAAGATTGGACCTGGGACTTCCTGAATGCCAGGCAGACGCCGCTGAGCCACAGCTTCTCCCTGCTATATGGGCGTTGTTCTGTACCTGGCACCCTGACCTTCATGGGAGAGGGGGAGAATAAGCACTGCTCAAGATGCTTTGTTACCCCCAAACAGAATTCAAGGCACACCTGCCTTTCATTGTCAAACACCCCCCTCCCATTTTCTTTTCATTTCTCCAGTTCAGCTGCCCTCTCTCCTAGTACCACCCTGGATGCAAAAAAAGAGAGAGATCCTCCTCGTTCCCATGGTAACAGGCATCTACCACACTGCAGGCTCAACCAGGTGTTGCCATGGAAATACCGGGGCATCTTCCAGGGACACAGACAAAGATGGCCTTTGCCCCCCTGATGGTGTCTTCAAAATAATTCTCTAGTTCCTTTTTTAATGAGGAGTGGGGAGTCTGAATCTTTTTTGTACAGGAGGAGGCTACGTAGACACAAGCAGGCCAAAAATCACTGTATTGTTCTAGAGCCATTCCCAAACTAAAAAAGGATGCGTACGTGTACAAAATAATGTATATTTGAAAAGATTGCTAAAGCGATTCCTTACTTGTGGCCTGTGACCCAAAATGCTGGAAGGAGGGGCATTTAAGTAGAGGATGCTGAGATACCCCCCCACACACATCTATTATAGCTAAGGCTGCCAACCTCCAGGTGGTGGCTGGCAATCTCTCAGAATTATAACTCATCTCCTGGCCACAAAGATCAGTTTAGATTGCTTTTATCTGACAACCCATACTGTGTGTAGCTTCCACCATGGCAGAACCAAAGAAGAGACTCTTCTGCTGTAGCAAAAGAATCAGACCCTGGTGAGTACCCTTGAGTCCTGTTCTGTGCAGAATTTAAGCCGCAGAGCCTCAGTGAGTGCTTGCAAATATTTGAAACGGGCAAATATTTCCAGTTCTTTCCCTCCAATTTCACTGACTTATGTCAAATATTTCGTGGGCCGTTTCCAGATGGCTTACCTTCACCCGGGACGTCGCGCCTTGTTGCGGGGAAAATGCGAAATATCGCAGTTCCTCGCGCGAGTTTTGCGCGTCATCGGCGCAAAGAAATGCGATATTTCGCATTTTCCCCGCAATGAGGCGTGACATCCCAGGTGAAAGTAAGCCATCTGGAAATGGCCCTGCTTGTCCCTGCAAAGGCCACGATGACTCACAAAGGGGGCCCCGGCCAACACAAATGCCATTGAAACAATCCACTGTTAAAACGGCTGTCATCATCATTTATTCAGCTTATATGGCCATAGGCCTTAAGCATAATTTAATACAGTTAAAATCAATATGCAATTACTAAATAACAATAGCTTAAAAGTACAGGATCTGTAAGATAAAAATATATGATAAATAGGATATTTTATAAGATTGATAAAATAGATAAAAATGGGCCGTATAATTAAGATTCAGCATTTAATTATTTAAAAAAAAACTTGACTATACCTAGATGTAGATGTCAGTGCAGAATCTCACCTAAAACTTATTTGAAACTGCATTTCAGTAAAGTTATTATTGCCAGATATTTCGCCACTGAGACCGTTATTTCTGGAATAGTATCCAACAGTAAATAGGAAATTGTCCCCAATTTCAGCAGAAGAAAGCATTTTGATAAAATGGGAAATATCCCACAACACACCACCAAAGAAATCAGCCTTCTTCAAGAGTACCACTTTGTCTCTTTTCCTAAAGTGGGGCAAAGGTGACACCCAGAGCCACTTGGGCTTGAGCCAGAACCTAAAAGGCCTGGCAGGTTTTGGTTAAGGCCAAAAGAACATTCTGGGGGGGGGCATCCTAAGTACGAACTGGGACAAGGAAAAGAGGCTGTTTTCACACTGCTTACCGGCCACGGAACATCGCGCCAAGCTCCCGAATGGCAGTTCTCGCACGAAATTGCGCCAGGAAGACACTGCCGTTCCGGGAACTCGGCACAATGTTCTGTGGCCAGTAAGCAGTGTCAAAATGGCCAGAGCTGGCGCACACATTGTGAAAATGACGTTTTATCTCAGTGTTTGTGACTCTTGGACCTGTAGGGATCCAATGTGAAACAGTGTTTGATGCTGAAGACCAGACATGCATCTCAGCTCTGTCTTGCTCGTTGTCTGTTTCCTGGAGAAGATCAAATCTCTTCGGAAGGCAAATGCAGACTGACAGCTTATGGTAAGCACAAGGCCTGCATTTGGGCATCAGGGTGGCTCTTTGGTGGGTATGACATTAGGACCTCGGACTGGTTTTACTTCCATGGACACTTGAAAACCAGCCCCCCCCCCATCCCGAGAGCTCCTTGACCATATCCTCGTATCCCAGAGCTTACGTTCTTCCTGAATGCTCCAGCCCACGAGTTACAATCTGCCCCTCCACCAGTCCTGGTCTCTGTGCTCCCACCTGCAGAACTGAGTTAGGAAGGTGGCAACCAAGACAGAGCTTTTTCAGTGGTGGCACCTCACTTTTGGAATGTGCTCTCCCCTGAGGCTCGACTGCTACCTGCCGTACAGTCTTTTAAGCACCATTCCAAACCATTGGTTTGTACCTGGACTTTTAACTAAGCGATGGTCTCTTTTTTTTGCTGTTTTTATGGTCTAGTTCCAACCCGAAAACTGTTTTGTGGATATTTTTTAGGCTGCTTGATGTTTATTTTAAGCTATTTTAATCCTCTTTTATTCTTGCTTTTAATGGAAAGTTTAAATATATATATATAATTTATGTTGTTGTTTTTATGATTTTATGGTATTGTTTTTGCTCAAGCAGGTCTCTGGCATGGTAGCATATAAAGTTGCTAAATAAACAAATAATACCCACTCCCCTTGCCAAAAATACTGCAAAGACTCTCTACCCTATCTGTCATCTGGTTGTTGCAGAATCTTCTCCCCTATCTCTTGTGTCCTCATCCTTGCAGAACTCAGAGCTGAGGAAGAAGAATAAAGGTCTGATGGTTGTTGTGGGTTTTCCGGGCTGTATTGCCGTGGTCTTGGCATTGTAGTTCCTGATGTTTCGCCAGCAGCTGTGGCTGGCATCTTCAGAGGTGTAGCACCAAAAGACAGAGATCTCTCAGTGTCACAGTGTGGAAAAGGCGTGGGCAGGTCATTTATATCTACTCAGGAGGGGTGGGGTTAGATATAAATGATATAGATAGTAGATATAAATGACCTGCCCACGCCTTTTCCACACTGTGACACTGAGAGATCTCTGTCTTTTGGTGCTACACCTCTGAAGATGCCAGCCACAGCTGCTGGCGAAACGTCAGGAACTACAATGCCAAGACCACGGCAATACAGCCCGGAAAACCCACAACAACCATCGCTCTCCGGCCGTGAAAGCCTTCAACAATACAATAAAGGTCTGGTTTGACTTTGAGCATTTCACGGATGGGTTGTCCATAAGATGTGCCAAATGGCTCCACAATCACCAAGGAACGGCTGAATGGTTAAGAAGATGTAGCCTCTGGCATCATGGCACTGACTGTCTTGCACCATCCATTCGAACTAGCTCTGGAAGCATTCTTAATCAACACCCGTCTCATCGTTGAAGGATAATTGTGATTTTGTGTGAGACATTTTCTCTTTTCTTTACGGTCTTCAAGTCAACAGAAGAAAACCTGCTTAGGTAGGGTGTTGAGTTTCTTGTTATGATTTGGCATTGGGCAAGAAAGCTGTTTAGGGCATTAGTATGCATTCACCTAGAATGCATCTATGCTCATTTTTCTCCACCATTCCTTACTCTGGTTCATTGATAGGTTTGGCTGCTTCAGGTTGGAAGCCATGTTGGTTTGTAGCAGCACCTTAAAGACCAACCAGATTTCAGGGGATGAGCTTTTAAGAGGCAGAGCTCCCTTCATCAGATATGTGGAATGGGGAAAAGAAGGAGTCTTTATAACTCAGGCAGAGGGTGGGAGGGGTTTTGTAAAGAGTATCAGGAAGCTAGCTATAATACATGCTGTAGTTAGCTTGATAGAGAAGGGGTGTGGTGCAGAAAATTAGCATCTGTAATATGAGAAAAACTCAAGGGACTGCCTGACAGACAGAAATGGAATTTCCTCCCCTCCTCCTTTAAATTTGGTGGCAGGTTCTCTGTCAGCCTCCAAATTAAGGAGTTCAGAAGATAATCACTCAACATTTATCTTCCTTTCTTGGCATATAAGGTTAAGGAGCTGAGTCAATCTATCCCCCCAAGCCCGTTGCCAGTTCAATTTTTGAATCTCGCCCCAAACCACCTGAAATTGAAAGTGAAACCTCCGATCTAAGCCAGGAGCCCTTCCCAACCCAATGTTTTAGACAGTTACTAAATGTATTTTCCCACTCAAAATTAAACAGATATGATATCCTTCTACTAAATTCCAGGGACAACGACGAGATCCAGAGGAAACTCCACCCGCTGAAGCAACTTCAAGAAACTCTAGTGAGTCAACTTGACCTCAGAGAGACCACTTCCCCCATCTATCTTCTGCTCCTATGTTAGGGAAGGGGGTGGGGAAAGGACAGATTAGGAGACCAGGAGCAAAGAGACCCCTCTGCTGAGGAAGTGGCAACCTTCTCCGGGGTGGGGGGGAGGTCTTCAGGTTGCAATGCCATGCACAGGGCCGGCCCGACCGGAGATGTTCTAGGGTGCCAGCATTTCACTCAGTCCCCTTGGAGACAGAGCCATAGAGGGTCACTTCCTAAACCTGCTGGAAAGTATGTACAGCAAGCAGGGGTTCTTATAATTAACCCAGAAACATCTCGCTCCTTTTTTTCCAGCAAAACGATTATTTACATTCTAGAGGAACAGCTGTGTGAGTCTCAAAAGGGCCTGTCACACTGCATTGTTAAGATTTTGCAGGGACCAATCTCTCCCTTTTACTGCTCAGCAATTGGACTGGAAACGGTTCTGCTTAAAAGGCAGTTGCTAAGAGACTCTGCTATGAAGCAGGAAGCGGGATTCTTGCTGCTGTCATGAACTGCCTAGCTGGCTCCAGGCAAAGGCCCTGGCTCTTAGCCTTCCCCGTTTGCATCACTGGGGACATAGATCCCGAAGAGCTAGCCACGTTAGTCGCGAAATAGTAAAGAGTCTGGTAGCACCTAGAAGACTAACCAACTTTATTCTGGCATAAGCTTTCAAGAACCACAGCTCTCTTCGTCAAATGCGCCCAATGCATCTGACGAAGAGAGCTGTGGTTCTCGATAGGTTATGCTACAATAAAGTTGGTTAGCCTTCAAGGCGCTACTGGACTCTGTACTATCATTGGGGACAGTAATTCTAGTCTACCTGAATGCTGTCAAGATCATGTGTAGGAAAAGTTTTGTACCCTGTTGCAAGAATTTTTCATGTCACTGAATCTAATCTTACAGTGAGTTCCAACTATAGACTGGGATATTCCGGGAGATTTGGGGGCGGGGCTTGGGGGCGGGGCTTGGGGAGGGGAGGGACCTCAGTGAGGGAAAAATGCCCATGGAATCCACTCTCCAAAGAAGCTATTTCCACCAGGGAAACTCATCTTTGTAGTCTGGACGTCAGCTGTAACTCTGCAAGTTCTTCAGGCCCCTCCTGGAGGTTGGCAGCCCTGGTTTGCCCCCATCTCTACCCGAATAACATCAAGGCCTGGCCATTCATGGTCAAGCAAAGGGTTTCTAGTGTGCAGGAAAATATAGTTTTGTAAATTAAATCAAAAGGCAGGGGAGGTTTGTTAAGGACCAGGTGGGGCCCGTTAGGAATGGAATGGGGAGAGAAGTCAAGAATCCGTTAAATGGGGAAACAGGGAAATTAGCTTACTGAAGACCATAGAGAATTCTAGAGAGGGAGTTCTTTTTTGGGGGGGGGTGGAATTTCCAAGGTCTTCCTCCATTGTATGATTCCTCACATGCCCTGACATGTTCTTTTTATATTTTTAGTGTGATTTGGATTTTTTTTTTAAAGTTGGAAAACTATCCCAAGCATTTTTGGGTGGGGCGCATTTAGAAATTTTAAAAAGCAGCTCCTGCCCAATTTGCTCAAAAATGTTTTGGGTGCCTCTTTTTTTAAATAAACAATTTCATCTGTAACATTTGAAATCGTTTTTGTTTTTACAAAAATGGCAGGGCGGGGCAGGGGGCGGGAGGCATCGTGCAATTGGACAGCTTCTCTGGAAATACAGCCCAACTCTTAAGGAGAGCTAAAGAAGCTGCATTCAGCCCAGAGATCCTCCTTAGACGTAACTAAGTTAGGAGATGCAGAGTGTAGAAAGAAAGAGGTCTGCGCATGTCTGCACATGTCTGCATTCATATCTCACCTGAGTGAGAGGCCCAGTGAGAGAGGAAAATGTGAAGAATCTGTTTTCTGTCTGATTACAAGGACACAACCAGGCGAGAGGCTTTGGGAGAAAGTCCCAGTGAACTCAGTGAGACTTACTTCTGAGTAAACTTGCTCGGGTGCAAGTTGCAAGAGTGAATGCCCTCATGCAGGCACGTCACTTTAACATTTTGCAACTGATTCAATGAACTCAAACCTTCTCTTTTCTTTTGGATGGAGGATGATTGTTTCTTTCCTAACGGAATAGATAGCCTAGAACCCTGTAGAATAAAGCCCATCCCTTTCTTCCCAGATGGCTTGGAGCCAGAAATGTTATTTCTGGTGCATTGTTATTTCTGGTGCCATGCCCCTTCTCCAACATATACACCGTGGAATCAGCTCACATCTCCCTCACCATACAAACTGTAGCCCCTACTCATTAGGTGAGCTGTCCCCCGGTGAGAAGGCAACACAGTTCACTCAAGCCAGAAGTCAGTTGGCTCAGAGAGTTGTAACCAGGCACATGTGAACTGGGCTTTATGAGAAGTAATTCTGGATGTCTCTTCTAGTACCTGTACTTGCCGACAACACAAAAGGTAAGAGATCCTTGCTCTGTCTGAGCTTTTTATTTTGCTCATCGTTGCCAAGTTCCCCCCAAACAGAAAGTTTCTCCTTCTCTCCCTTCCATTCAGACTGGGTAAGAGAGAGATCAGTAAGTCACAGTGATGACATCAGTTCGTACCGCCCCCCCCCCGTCTAGAGTGGAGGGAGCTGCCATCTTGGGATTTTAAATGTATTTATTGCTGATTCTGGTTTTTAATGTATTTTAATGGTTTATTTTTGTACTATTACATTGTTGTATCCCGCCATGAGCCCGCTTGCGGGGAGGGTGGGTTAGAAATCAAATATATTTATTATTATTATCATTCGAATTATCTGAAACACAATGAACAATAAGCAGAGGTCACGTGTTATTATTGACTGGCCTTGCTAAGCTGATACAAGTTTCCACCGGAGACTTAAGTATCAACCAGATATCGGCGTAATATGTACGTTGTTCCAAGTAGCGCCGTCTTTTGCAGTTCTGTAGGTTTTATGTCAGAAAGCTGCAGTTTTCCCATATGAATTGCAAAGTTTTTCGAGATGGTTCCAAGTGCCCCGATGACAATGGGGACAACTGTTGCACTCTTCTTCCATAGTTGGGTGGCTTCTATTGCTAGATCTCTATATTTAATCATTTTTTCTTGTTCTTTCTTCTTCTTCATCATCATCATCATCATCATCATTATTATTAACAAAACAGCCTTTAAAAAGGAAACAGTACAAACATTGATTGTGGGCTTTTCCTCCTCTTTCAGAGCCAAGCTACAAGTGATGAATTACACTTGCCTGGCAAGTGAACAGACTCACATGTCTTCCTCCCTGTTCACTTGCCATTCACTTGCGCTCCACTTGAGCAAGTGAACAGGGAGGAAGACACGTGAGTCTGTTCACTTGCCAGGCAAGTGTAATTCGCCACTTGTAGATTGGCTCTAAGATCTTAACACTGTAAGATCCAAAATTGATCCACTGGTATATTCTGGGAACAGGCAAAGGTTGTGGGGCATGCTGGAAATCCTTTCTCCACTCTAGGAAATGTTTGATCCGATTTGCGTTCATTTTTCACCTTGGATATTCCTGGCTTCCAACAGTTTAATATGTCATACAGGATGCAGTTTCTTAAAAGTTAAATTGGAAGGGGCAGGGGGAGAGCCACGCCCTACGGAGACTGCTTGTTTCCCCTTTCTCCTCTGGCCACCAGTTCCAGTCCTTTGCTTGCCACAGAACTCCCATCTCCAGATTGTCCTGCTGTCTGCCCCCTTTCCAGTGTTACCTTCTTGCCTCTTCTGCCTCCCCCCCATTAAGCCCCAACCGCAGACACTTAAATAATTGTCTTTCGAAGGAATTCAGAAAGGATTGTACATGAGCTAACGGCTATGCAGTGGACAGGAGGAAGCAAGAGGGGACGAAACGGGCAGGTCAGGTCACGGGTTACTGGATTACCATCTTGAGGGCAACACAGAAGGACCAGTGAGGGGTTCTCCTGTCTACACCAGCACAGGCCAGCTGTGGCTCTCCCAGCCTCTTTTCATGTCTCCTTTCCAGAGAAGAAAATACAGAGCTGCTCGGCCAGTGCTCACGAGAATGCTGCCGTCAGCAGGTCAGAATGCCATAGACTTCACCTTCCAAAGCAGCCACTTTCTCCAGGGGAACTGATCTCTGTCACTCAGGCTGTTTCCACACGACTTACCTTTTGCCAGGATGTAACATGAAATCGCGCAGTAACAGCATCTTCCTGGCGCGATTTCGCACAAGAACACGCGGCAAAAGGTAAGCTGTGTGGAAACGGCCCTGGACATCAGTTGTAATTCTGGGGGTCTTCCACCCACCACCTGGAAGCTGTCAACCTTAGTAGACTAAGAGCCAATCTACAAGTGACGCCTGACACAGGTTGGACACTTGTCAGCTTCCCTCAAGTTTTGATGGGAAATGTAGGCATCCTGGTCTTGCAGCTGCAATGGAGAGCCAAGCTGTAAAACCAGGACGCCTACATTTCCCATCACAACTTGAGGGAAGCTGACAAGTGTCCAACCTGACTCAGGCATCACTTGTAGCTTGGCTCTGGTACTTGCTTTGCAAAAGGGCTTTGCTCTGATCTTTGGGCCGTTTGGGCAGATCTACTCACAGTTATTGCCTTCAAAGGGACACTGGTCACCTTGCAAGTAACTTTGCCACATCCCAGCAGGTGGTGAGCGCATGCAGGAACATTTTCACATGGGCCTTGCCACACACACAAAAAAAAAGTTTAGGAATTGCCAAGAGGAGCTCTTGGCCGGTCTGAAGCCGCTTAACATCTGAGATATCGCAGAACTAATAATATATCTTAGAACTAATACGGATGACAAATATATCGATGTGCTAAGGCCAAGGGGCCGGCCAGCCATCCGGCTCCTCTGCAGAGATTTTGCTTCTGTAGATCCCGCAGCAGGATACAAAACCTGAAAACGACACAAGCACAGCTTTTGCAAGCTAACCCCGCACCCAAAGTCAAAAGCAAGGACGGGCTGAACGGGAGGCCAGTTGGCAGAAAATGAGCAGAGAACAGTCAAAGCCTCTGCAGATTCTGTAGCAAGAAAAGAGGCCTCGTGGACCCCCTTGTCTGTTATGCAAATGAACCAAATGTGCTCATTTTGTGATAATTAAGGATGAGCCGAGAGACTGCAGAACAATGGTGCCTTTCCTTAGAAGCCACTCCCATCCGGGACGTCTCAGCTTCTGAGGCTGCACTAGCATCTTAAAGCAGGTCTTTACAGTCCTAAGGACTAGAAACGTTTTTAAAAAGCGGAGGTTTTGTGGATGCAAAATTCTGCAGCAGAAGTAGATAGGCGGCTCTGGTTGCAAAACCAGAGCTGAGTGGGTAACCGCTAGTGTGTGGAAAGGCAATCATTTTAGAGGGCTGCATTCCGCAGCCTCGGTGCTTTGGGCGCAGTTAATAAGAATGGCTGAGTGCCATTCCTCAAAATCCCAGGCAGGAAGCTGAGGTGCACGGACACACACTCACACACCCTCTGCCTTCTGCTACTGTGTTGCATTTATGTCGTGCTGTTAGCAGTGGTAGATGCTGTGCAAATTGCTGGATGAAAAAGAAATTAACAGTCACTAACTGCACAGTTTGAGTCCAGTGGCACTTTAGAAACTGAGAAGATTTTCAGGGTGTAAACTATTGAGAGCCTGACTCTCCAAAGCTTAAACTCTGAAAATCTTGTTGGTCTCTAAGGGGCCACCGGACTCAAATCTTGCTGTTCTACAGCAGACCCACACGGCTACTCACTTTATTTTCATTTACTTGTGTCCTTTATAGTCCACCTTTCTCGCTGAGACTCAAGGCAAATTACATAGAGTGAGATTAGCACAGTCAATATCAAGGAGGACATTTCAATAAACAATGCTATAGGATAAACAAGCGCAAGTTTACAAAGACATTGCGTTAGCAATAATCCAATACAAAATTGAAGAAATGCTGGAACAGATCATAAGCAATTCTAGGGCTGACATTAAACAGCATAGAACTACTCAGTAGGGTCATATTTCAAGTAGCAGGCACAGAAGCACATACTTAAAGCTCCAGAGAGGACAGAAGGCAACATAGTGGTGAAGTCTGTGGTCCCTAGCTTGTTAGTCAAGCATCTCTTTCAGACCACCTCCCTCCAATACAGCCCTCCTGAGTTTAAAAAAGCCCTTTTGAATAATTTGGTTTTGCATCATTTGCAGAAAGCTAGGAGAGTGGGGGCTCTCCTGACCTCCTCAGGCAGGCCGTTCCACAGGGTAGGGGCCACCACAGAGAAAGCCCCTGTACGTGCTGCTGTTGATATTGCCCATGTGCAGGGTGGCACCTGCAGGAGACCCTGTTTGGATGAGCAAAGCTGCCGTGGAGGAACATTGGGAGGGAGGCGGTCTTGTAGGTATGCCAGACCGATGCCGTGAAGAGCTTTGTAAGTGATAACCAATACCTTGAACTGAGCACGGTAACTGATAGGTAGCCAATGGGGTGACTGCAGAATGGGGGTGATGTTCATGCTCCTGCTCGCTCCTGATAACAGTCGTGCCGCAGTGTTTTGCACCAACTGGAGTCTCCTAGTTCACTTGGACGGGAGACCTACGTATAGTGCATTACAATAGTCAAGTCTTGATGTTACCGTAGCATGGAGCCAGGTGTCCAGGTCAGCCAGGTCGAGGTAGGAAGCTATCTCCCAGGCTAGAGTGAGGTTATAATCATCACTGTATCCAGATCAGCGTTGAGGAAGAGGAGAGACGACAGCGGCAGGCCATTCTGAACAACTTCCACGCCCCAGAGTAGTCTTCCCCTCGTCAGTCACGCAGTTCCATGCTTCTCTGAAGGACCGCCTGCTCCCTTATGAACCTACCTGACCACAGAACATCTGTGGAAGTCCTGCTTTGGGTGCCCCTGGCTTCCAAGATGAGGCACAGAGCAGCCTGGGAGAGGGCTTTCTCTGTGGCGGCAACAAAACTCTGGAACAGACCACGGCAATACAGCCCGGAAAACCCCCAACAACCATCGTTCTCCGGCCGTGAAAGCCTTTGACAATACATAAAACTCTGGAACATTCGCCCCAGACAGATTTGCCTGTTGCCATCTTCTGCCAGGGGGTGAAGACTTCTTTTGGTTTCATTTGGCATTCCCTCGGTGGTCCCTCCTTCATGCCCCGTGCTTCTGATGTTTTAATTGTTGCAGCTGTTGTTTGTCTTTGTATGTTTTTATCTCTGGTTTAACGGTTCGAATGATGTATTGTTGTTGCTTTGGTTGGTTTTAATCCTTTAAAATGTTATTTTGATTATCCTTTCCTTTCAAGCTCCTTTGATTCAGTGATCTTGAGTAGTGGATATGGAGTCTTTATTTCTTTAAGGAAAATATGGCGGAGAGATACTTGGCCAAAACCAGCAGGATCCTTGGGGTCTCTTTCCACCAGCAAATATGGGACTATCTTGTCTTTTGGTACAATAGGGGGCAGTTTATTTAAGATAGGAATAATCCACAGTTCTTGATAAGAATTATAACAAGGGCATTCCAGTATTATATGGGGCAAAGAATCAATCTTTTCCAAGTCGCATTTGCAAAGTCTATCTGAATAAGGTATATTATGGTATCTCCCTGATAAAACTGCTGAGGGAGCAGCATTCACACGTGCGAGCATAAATGCTCTGCGATAGCGAAGAACTGTTAAGAGTTTAATGTAGGCTGGGATTGTCGGAGATGGAAGAATGCCAAAGAACTGGGTTGAGCATTCTCTCCGAGCGTGTATTACTGAGCTAGAGTAATCTAGACCTTTTATTCGTTTCTTAATGGTTGATAACGATTCACTCTTCCCAAAAATGTTATTTTGATTATGTATATTTTAACTTAGCCACCTTGTTGCTCTGAAAGACAGCGGCTGACCCAAGATACAGGGTTGCCAACATCCAGGTGGGGTCTGGAGATCTCCTAGAATTACAACTGATCTCCGGACGAAATATCAGTTCCTTAGAGAAAAGGGCCGGTTTGGAGAGTGGACTTTAGAGCCCTATACCCCACTGAAGTCCCGCCCCTCCCCAAACCCTGCCCTTCCTGGATTCCACCCTTAAATCTCCAGGCATTTCCCATCCTGGGGTTGGTAACCCGACCGTGGCTGGATAGGAAATGGGATCCAAGTGTCCTTGGTCCTAATCTGAGAATCAGTGTTTGTGTTTTTTTCCTTGGATCCCTGCATGGGAAGTCAATCTCAGAAACATGGACTGTAGTGTTTAGGGGTCCGTGTTTGTCGTCCTCCTATCGGCTGGGGTAGACTGGCAATACACCACCCATGTGCTGGTGCCACCTTGCAACATGCACTGCAGCCCTGGGCAAGGAGGTCCCAGCTGGGCCGCCCCTCCTTTCTAGTCAAGCTTGGCTTGTTGATTCCCAAGAAGGAAGAAGCAGAACAGCCACTCCAGCCACGTAAAGGAGTCCCCAGCAAGCTGGCCGGTTTCCTTCCTTCCTGAATTATGGGAACCAAGCCCTGTGCTTGGTCCAGTGTGTGTAGGGGCCGGGGGCTGGGCCAGATTGGGGTCAGTGCAGAGGGGCTGCCTGCTCCCGTTCTGGTTGCTTGCTAAATCTGGCTTTCAAACCACGTGCTTCTTAGCTGACCTCCAAAAAGCCCTTAGCCAATTGATCACCTGACTTTGTTTACCCACAGTGGAACAGACAGGGTGAGCCCAAGGTCCCCTGGAGGAGAAAGTGGTGCCAAGCCGTCTAGCCCAAAAAAACTTGTTGTTGCAAGAAGAGCCCAGGTGGATTGGGCCAAAGGCCCAGGAGTCGGGGGCGGGGGGGGGGGGTCAGACAGATTCCTCCAAGAAGCCAGCAAGCAGGCAGTGCAAACAACAGACCTCCTCCGTTTGTGGTTTGGCCCTCTTCCCCAGCGTTTTTGGTCGGAGTGCGGCCTCAGTGTATTGATCCTGGACCTCTCCAATGGCATTGCCAGTTTGGTGTAGTGGTTAAGAGCACGGGGCTCTAATCTGGAGAGCCGGGTTTGATTCCCCACTCCTCTGCTTGAAGCCAGCTGGGTGACCTTGGGTCAGTCACAGCTTCTAGCTCTCTCAACCCCACCCACCTCTCAGGGTGTTTGTAAACTGCTGGGCTTTAAGTTATCCTGAAGGGCGGTATATAAATCAAATATTATTATTATTCTCGCTTGCTTCTGTGCAGTTGACACGTTCTTCATGCAGGGCTGGCCGACGTGATTTGGGGCTCACCCAAGTGCAGTGTGTCCAGCGCCACCATACTGTGGTCAAACCAGGGACTTGCTCATCTGGGGGCGAACTACAGACAGGCTGGAGGCCAAAACCATCCCCTTGCACAGGGACAGTTTTGGACTCCAGCCTGTCCACTGGCTCACACACTGTGGTCCTTCCACATGACTAGGACAGAAAGCCGATCACAGCCCAACTGTAAGCAGCTCACAGCTACTTGCTGATTCTCGAAGCAACAGTTGGATTTGAACTTTCATTTGCCACACTGACTGATAAGCTTCACCGACTGGTTCCTGCATAGCACTGACCCGTGTTGAAGGGTCAGAAGCTGACCAGGCCAGATTTGCTTCGGGGCATCTGGCCACCCTGATACCCTCTTTGCAAGCCTGCTTTCCCATGATTTTATCTATTACGCCGACAGCCTCCTGTACTACTACACTGGGTGGCAGAGAATTCCATGTTATTGATTCCGCACACATTGGATAATGCACTTTCAATGCACTTTAGCAATTGTTTGGAAGTGGATTTTTTGTTTCACACTCGAAAAATTCAGTTCCAGATGATCTCTAAGGAGGATTGGAAGTGCATTATCCAACGTGTGCAGAATCAGCCTATTACATATGAGTACAAATGCATTCTATTTGTCTGTTCTGGATCTGTTACCCATCAATTTCTCTTACTGATTCCAAGATCAGAGTCTCATGGGAGAGGCAGAGAAATCACTCTGCGCACCGACACGTAACTTTATAAACTCTGTCACCCCACTCCACACAAAAATAATCTTTTTTCAAAACTAAAAACTCCAAACACTTTAAGCTTTCCTCGCGGGGAAAGTGCTCCAGTCCTTCAGTCACACCCGTTGCCTTTTTCTGGACTTTCTTTTCAGCATAAGGTTATCTTTTTGAGGAAGGGGGATGTCAGAAGTGCTTGCAGTATCCCACTCATGGCCCATACCATAGAGGTTTGGTTCTGCTGGCCAAGAAGGCCCATGTTTAGAAAAGTCGCCCGTGGGATCTTTGGCACGGCTCTTGTTGGGAGCATCGCTTTCAGTTCTGTCGGGGCCTAGTGGGAAACTGGGATAGGAAAAGACAATAGACCTTGATTTCCTTGGTGTAAGCAGAAAGGGTTTTATTTTTTTTAACTGAAAATGTTAATTGCTAGCCCTGCACAATCCCCTTGCCTGCAGCATATCTTCCACATTGGTATGTCAACATTGTGCACTTACCCATTTTATGCAAATAAAGCTACCATTCTAAAACACAAATAGAATCCTGAACAGATTTACTGGGAAGTCCTACTGAACCAAGGCCAGATTTGCAGATGTCTCTTAAAGCTTTTCTGGGTCTCTGCTGGTGAGGGTGGAGATATGGAAATGAGAAATGTTGTTCTTGCTGAATCTGTACTGAATTTCTTATCTGATTAATGGGCAGGGAGGAAAATGGATCGAGTGCTGGCCTGCCTACACTTACAATCCCAAGTGAATTTTCAGTCTAAATGGGAACTAGTCCTAGATCAATCAACTGGAGGTGTTGATTGAATGAAGCCTTTGAAGGTAGTCTGTAGAGAAAAACTTGATCCAGCTATGAAAAACCATCAACAGTTTGTTGCAGGAACAATAAAACATTGTTTATTAAACGGAACAAACTGGCATTCAACTTGTCACTAGAAAATGATAATGATGATTACACATTTAAAACAATACCCCCCAAGAGGTTACACAAGGGAAAATAATGTCAATATTTTGTTGAAAGTATTACAAAAAAAATGTTTTCGAAGGATATAAACTTGTTTTCCTCCCCGATGCAAAATTAGGTAGCCAAGTCCTTTTTTCTTGTGCTTCTGAAAAGTGCAGAGTCCTCATGATTTACCCGACAAACCAACTAAATAACAACTTTTGTAAACTTACAGGTTTAAATCTTGATTTCTTTTCTGGAAACAGACTTATTTCTCCCCTGAACCTGGAAAAGGATGCTTTTGGGGGAAATCACACATGATTTTGAAACATGTCACCACCATATGTCACCACTGGTCTCGGTTTTTTTGTTTTGTTTTGTTTGTTTTATTTTGAAAGTTTTTTTTTTGAAGTTGTTTCTCTCCACAGTTTTCATGCGACTTTCATCCTACATGCTTCCATTCCCCACCCTTTCCCATCCCCTCTGGGTCTTGAGGGCTCCTTGCCACCTCTTCATCTTTTTACTCTGCGTCCAGCCGAGTTGCGTCCGCTCTTGCGGTAGAGGGACTGCTTCCCTTGGTTGAGCGGGCAGTACTTCAGAGTGTGGGCCTTGTCACTGGTGGCGCCACAGAGCGGGCAGGTGTAATTGCGCAAGATGGGGCAGACCACCGTGCCATCTTCTCTTTTCAGCGGATGGGAGGAGTAGATCTTTTTGGATTCTCCGTTGTGTTTGCAGAAGTTGCAGGTTCCCTGGGCGGTCCCTCCACCGGTTCCACATTCTGAGCTGCTGCTGCCGCTGGTCCCGCTCCCATTGGGCCACTGCGCCGTGGCTGCTGGGGGGTCTTCAAGAGAGAATGGCGGCCCATAAGATGGTACGGTGTCCCAGACAGGAGACAAAAGTTGGCCCCTCTTCCGGTCCTCTGTTATCTCCGCCACAACCTTGGAGAGGTTAAGATAGTCCTTCCACATATCAAAGTACTGGGCACCAGCCATGATGGGGAAGATGAGGTAGCACAGACTGGAGAGATCTGGAGATCAGGACAACCCGGCTTGTGATCTCAGCAACTCAGGCCCCGTACTTTTAACTGGTGTGGCCCCACCAAAAAAATATTCTGTTTAGACAATGTAAACTCGGAGAGGAGGAGTCTGTGATTTAAAGGGCCAGGGGTTCCAAATTTTCCTCCTTAACCCGAGAAAAATCCTTCTAGGCAGACACCCCTGCGGTGCCCTGCATTCACTTGTGGGGGTCTTGACGTCAAACCATGTTCCGCAAAGGAGCCATGGGTCTCCATGCCCCCCCAAAAGGTCACCCCTTTTCTTGATAGCAAAATCAGTTCCGCTGATGCACCTGCAACCAGAAACATTTTTGCTTTCCTTGCCTAAGACTCGGGAGTCTTGGTGAAAACCACAGTTCAAGAAAAGCAGTTCCAGCAACTGTTACCCACTGCTTGAGATGCCAAGGCCGAGGAAGAGATTGGGGAGTCCAGCAAAACGTTGCGGTGCCGTCCTGCGCAGATGGTTTGCTAAAACTCAGGAAGATGCTTTAGAGCCTTGGCCCACCTAAGCTAATATTGCCTGGATGGCAGTCTCTCTTCCAGGTCAGAGAGAAGAAAGTCTTTCCCGAAACCTCCTCTCTGAGAGTCTTTAACTGGAAATGCCCCGGATTGAACCTGAGACCTTCTGTGTGGACCTCCTATGTGACGTTCTAGCACTGACCAGTAGGCCTTGAAATGGAACTTTTTATAGTCAGACAACAGTCTGTTTCGCTCTCTAGGTCAGGGATTCCCAACTTGGTGCCTGTGGGTGCCATAACACCTGCCAACACCTTTCTTGGCACCCACCAAGTATTTTAGAAAGTGAGTTTGAGGCCAAGTGGGCCTTTTTGAGTTTCTGATGTTTATGATATAAAGTTTTATGTAAAGAACGTTACCTGTGCAAATAGCAAAGTGTTATTCTAAAAACACGGTGGGACTTCCTTCGGAAACAAAAACCACGACAGGTCAGCGTGACTTAAATAAATGTTTAAGAACTACTATCAGAGTTACACAACCTCACTTCCTGACGTTTTCAGGCTGGCTCTGCCACAGCAGCCATTTTGCAGTTGTGCCCACCACCCTCTGCCAGAATTCCAAATATGCCCGCAGGCTCAAAAGGCTTGGGGACTTCTGCGCTAGGTCTTTCCTCTCACTTCCTACACAATATCCTTTAATTAGAGAGGTAAAGGATTGAACTTGACACCTTTTGCACACAAAACAGGTGCTTTGCTATTGAACCACAGGCCTTCCTCTGGGAAGTGGAAAGCCTGCAGTAGAAACAGGGCATTTTTGCAGAGAAGAAAGGCAGGTATCAATTTGGTTTGACTCCCACAAGCGTGGAAACGTGGAGGGCCACATCAGATCCAATCCTCCCGGACCCAACGCTCAGAAAACCTGATGAGTCTGCCCTCCGAAGCTGCCATTTTGTACTCTGTAGTCTGGAGATCTATCCTAAGAAGCCCCCACGTTTGCCATGAGTCCCTGTACCCGGGGTGCTTCCATATTCCTTCCCCTTACTGCACGCCGGTGGCCACCAGAGAAAGGGACTTTTCCAGTAACGCTTTTGGAATTCCCTCCCCTTTAAGGATAGTTGGTGCCTATTTGACTTTCTTTTGCCAATCCCAAGACGGAGGGCTGCTTTACGGTTTAGAAATCGTTGGGGTTTGGGTTGTTTTTAAGGTTTTATTGTAAACTACCTCAAGCGGGTCTCTGGAGAGGCCGCATGCACGTTTTCTAAGTAAGTAAATATTTCTGCAAACTTCATGCATCGGAAGGAAAGAGGGTCTGGCTCCCCCAAACTCTCACCTTACACCCCTGCTGAGCTTCTCTCCTCCCCAAACTCTGCCCTCCACAGGCACCATCCCCAAATCTCCCGGTATTTCCTAAACCAGAGCTGGAAACCCTAGGACTCATCCACAAGAGGCTACATCGGGTGAGCATGCGGAAATGGTCTAAAGCTGCTTTAGGGTCTTTCCCAACACCTGCTTCCCCTAACGGGCAAAGAGGAGCAACAGACAGAGCTGAGCTGCAGCAGGCAGCCTCTCCTGCAGGTAAATTCCCTTGTGCTTCTCCACGAGTCCCTGTTGCAACTGAAAGTATCATAACCTTGCTAATCCATCTTCACCGGAGAAGGGCTCTTGAGATAGCAGGGCCCAAGGCAAGCAATGAGATTATCGTTTGGCCAGGAGTCGAGATTGATGCGTCAACCGTTGTCCTCAAGGGCCGGAGGCAGGAGGCAAAGTCAGTCCCGTTGCAGAGCTCAAGTCTTTCCCAATTAAGAGGTTGCTAGGAGCGAGCGGCCAGGTCAGGAGCCAAGCTTTATATCGCTCCATTTCTGCTCTGTCTGGCTCTCTCATTCACATGCTGCTCCCAGTTTGGCCCAGTCTACTGTCCCCAGAACAGCTTCTTAAAGGGCCACGCAGTGGCTTGTTTCCAACCAGGACTGATTCTGCTTTCCCGGTGAAGCACCAATGGTTGAACATTTTCTTGACCAGAATCACCAGCCTGACAATTTTAAATTTTTGGTTTTCGCTGAATACCAACCCCACAAATATGACAGAATAGATATCACCAGAGCATTGTTACAATTAGAAGCACGTTTTATTTTTAGATTTAATACTGTCACACCAAATGGGTTGAATCAAACAACAGAATATGCATCTTTTTTGTAACACCCTCCAAATATAATACTATATTAACTGACTTGTTACAGAGAATTTGTACTTTGGATATCTGCCATGTTAAGAAATGCTGGCTGTAGTGTGAGCTCCTTGTATGTGTAGACTGTAGCAGTCTGTAGCCATCCAACTTGGAAAGATTGATGAAGCTTTTGCTGATTTAACTAAGAGTGGCAATATTGAACAAATGGTATGTACTATGCAGAATTTCTATGCAGAAATTTTGCGATTTAACACTTGATATCTCCTATTGGCTTCTGTTGGGATTTTGTGAGTTACTATTTGACTTTGGAATATCCTTTGTATTCTTTGTATTTCAGAAGCTACAGTATAACTGAGAATATTTTCAAATTGGTACTAATAGATGTAGGCGTAGTAAGAAGTTTTGGTCTTTATTTAATTCATATTTACATTCTGATGTGATACTGTTATCGAGTGCCTGTATATAATGTATTTTGTTATAGCATTGCCCTTTGTAATTTGGCAACGTTTAATGATTGAAGATCTTTACATACGAGGAAGTGTATGTAATTGGTTAAAGAATCCTGCATGCTTTACCTGAAGAAGGAATTCAGAAATGGGATTTTTACCAGAAGCCCATTGCAATTCTATATGGCTGTGTCAATTGTTTATATTAGACTATTGTCAAACATACTGTCGTTTACTTTGTTTAGTTGGCATAGACACCTCATTATAATATTTAAGTATATTCTTGTAGTTATGTTTTACTACCACACGGTAGTTCTGTCGTGTTGGTTGGGAACATTACACCGTGGTCCATTGGTTGTATTATAGCTAACTGGGTGTGGTCCCTGCAGAGATGTGATGTGAGTAGCCCATTGCCCCTGGAGGAAGGAAGGGCGGCAGGTCACTGAAGCCTTCCGGGCCCACGAGGAGGGGGCGACCACTGATGGAAGCCACCTCAACTACGCGGTGTGGCTGCCCCTCAGTCACAAGGGGGGTGTTGGGGTCCACCCCACCCCTGCTACCAGGGGCGGCGCTAGGGTTTGCCGCGCTCACGGCTGGCTGGCCAAGCGCCCCCCCCCCCCGCGTGCACAAGCACGCGCGCACCTGCCTGCGTGATGATATCATGCGTGACGTCATCACGGGAGCGCAGGCGCTGCCGCCGGCCCGATCGCTGTGGCGGGCGGCCTCCGAACTCTCCCGCTCGGTTGCCTCCGCCACAGCAGATGCCTGCCCACGGTGGCTGCGCCCGGCCGGGGGCTTGTGCTGGCGGCGGCGGCGGCGCGGGGTGGGAGGAATAGGAGGCTTCTGCTTTGGGGGGCACGCTCTCACCCCCTGCGCCTCTTCCAGCGCTCCCTCCGGCACCCCGCGCCTGCGGCCACCGCCTACCTGGCCTCAATAGGCGCGCCACCCCTGCCTGCTACTGGAGCCCATCGCCCCGAGGGGAAGGGCGGGCAGTGGGCCCCTGAACACCTCCCGGGCCCTCCCCCAAACTTCTGACCCAATAAATGTGTGAGTCTATAAGAAGCCACAAGGTACCTTGTTGTTTTGTTTGGGATGCAAAACGACCAGCCCTCTGGAATTAAACACTGTAATGTAATCTTGGTTTGTTATTTTCTTTTGTATGACTCTCAATGCCATCCTAAGCATTTTAAACGCATCCCTGCACATATAAAGGTAACACAATCTTTCTCCCTGATGAGCTTATTGTCCAGAAGCAGTGAGTTATTGACTGTGTGTTTGGTGCGTGTGTCAGCAATCGGTTGCCTCCGACTTTTGTAGAGGTGGGATAAAAATATTGTGATTCTGCATTCCATAGTTGCACAACCCGCCTACAGGTCAGTTCCCTGAAATAGGGCCTGGCTGCATCCGATGTGTCACACAAACTACCTGCCACACAATCTTGTTCTCGTTTCCAGGTTTTTTTAAATGGCTACCAAGACGTGTTGCAGATTTCAAGAGTTGACGTAACTCAAGTCAAAGGAAAACCACAGGAGATGTACAGAAGCCATGCCTCCTCCTCTCCGTTTGGAGAGAGTGCCGACTTTTGGGGTCTTCTCACGCACTTGGAAGTGAGCCTGAGAAAATAATAATAATATAATCATAACAACATTTGATTTATATACCGCCCATCAGGACAACTTAACACCCGCTCAGAGCAATTTCCAAAGTGTGTTATTATTACCCCCACAACAAAACACCCTGTAAGGCAGGTGGGGCTGAGAGAGCTCCAGAGAGCCGTGACTAGCCCAAGGTCACCCAGCTGCCTTCAAGGGGAGGAGTGGGGACTCAAACTCCAGATTAGAGTCCCGCGCTCTTAACCACTACACCAGACTGGCTCTCAAAAGGTTTTGGTCCCTCGAAGCTTGAGTACCTTGTGCCTGGTCCTGATATAAAGGAATTAGGTGATGATTGTTTTTGGAATCCCTCCCCACGCCCACCCCACGCATCACCATTCTGGTTCTAAGTGGTAAAACAGCCCCAAATTGCCTAGAGAATGCTGCAGGGCTCTCCCTCCACTAGGGGGCGCTGAGATCATGAATGAAAAGGGAAGGCTCGTCCTGGGAAAGATGCAATGAATGAAGTGTGGGTGGGACACCTTCCTCGTGAATGGGGAGAAGGCAGGGCAACGTCATTATGAATGGCAGGGAGGTGGCATTTGCTGCCCGCGAGCAGGAAGAGAGAAAGAGCCAACAAGGGGAAGGTGAGAATGTCTCCACTGAAAACATTACCTGGGTCAATCTCCTCGGCTCTCCGGGCCTAAATTGGATGGAAATAAAGCCATGAACATGGGGTATTTCAAATTCATACTGGAAAAGCTGCGACCCTTGGCAGAATTGGGAGGGGGGGGAGCAGACACTTCAAAGTCCACCCATCCCACAAAAAAATTCATCTCCAGGATTCTCTAGGTATTGCAAAAATAGCAAGGTTTGTGACTTGGTGCTTTGCCCAATGATTTCACTAAGATTTGGAGAATTTTAAAGAGGAAACTATTTTATTCCAAGAAGAAAAGGGGTACAGAGTTTCAAGCAGGTAAAAGCACCCTGAGCCCTCCCTAAAATGGCGGGGAGGATCTTTTATACCCCTTGTTTTTTTCTGAGACAAAACCCACCTTCTTGGTGAGGCAAAAGGCCTCTTCTTTCAGCCCTAAGTGAAACTTTCCCAACTTATCTAGCTGGTTTCATCCAGCACTTGTTTACTGCTTCTGGCCTTGCTGGCTAAGCTATTTCTCTGCTGTACAGTGACACTCAAGGCCAGGCAAAAGCCGCTTTGTATCTCAAGCTAGCAAGAAAAATGGCTGTGCTTTTGCTCACATGAGTTCTCAAGAGGCTGATTTCCTCTCCCCCATGTTTCCCTCCGTCATGTGACTCTTAGCTGCTCTTCACATTCGGTACCGCTAAAGGCATGCTCCGTCTTGTTTTCTCCCCTTTCTGGTTAATTTATGAATTCATTTTTCTCTATGCCTGGGGAGTCTATCGAGAATGTAAAAGCCCCTACCTTGTCTGTGGGAGCCTGGTTTTGCTGCTTTGGTGCCTGGCATGGGCAGGGGGTGGCGTGAAATTTACTACTAGTAACTGAATGCATTTGTTTGGCTCACAGGTCATCATGAGCAAATATACAGTGTCCAGTATGCACAGGGCAGAATGTCAAGATCCAGCCCAGGCGTTGATCATCCAGACACCACAAATGCATAAAATAATGTTTTCAATCTGCCCTACAAGGCAAAAGGACTGCTGCTGAGTAAGAGGCATTCAAGAGTGTGTTGGCTAGACAAGGAAATAAATCCAGGAAGGAAGTGTTTCAGAGACCTTTATGAATACAGTAATTTGACAAACCATAAGTTGTTATTGATGATTACACTGATGCTGCTAAATTTTACTTTATTTTTGTTATATGCAGGGCTCATTTCGAGGGGGAACGCGCAGGAACGCAGTTCCAGCAGTTCCTCAAAGAGGTCACATGTCAGGTGGCCTCGCCCACCTTACTCTCGGCCATTTTGGGCCCGTTTCAGCCTGGATTGGGGCCAAAACGGCCCAGATCGGGCATCTGACAGGTGGTGGATCACTCTCCCACTCAGCAGCAGCCCAATCCTGATTGTTTTGGGCCCCTTTTTGGCCATTTTCAGCCCCTTTTTGCCATTTTGGGCCCAATTTCGGCCCTGAATGGCCTCAGGACCCATCTTCAGTGACTCTTCTTCCAACCAGAGCCAGTGAGGTTGAAGGAAGGTTGGCTTCATGCCACTATTTTCCTATTACAAAAAACGGCTTGGAAGTTGTATCGAAGATCCCTTAACGGTTGTTTGACTTAAGGACTCCAGGGGGGCCCAGTTCCTCCTGGTGGGTGACCAGCTCAGGATATGGTAGTCAAGCTGCTGGGGGCAGCTCCTATAGCTCAGCCTCTGTCCTCTAAACCTGGATTCCTGAGTGTCCCACACTTGTCAAAGTATTGTTGCATTCTCAGGGAGCTTCAACTGGTTGTAAGCAGGGAGACCAGTCAACTGAACTGCAAATTTGGGGGTGGGGGGGTGAGTAAGGAAAATGTATTTAAAGTCATTCCGCTCCCCCCAAAGTGAGGTACACAGATCCTCAAAACGCACATTACACGAACCATAATGACATTCAAAATAATTAAACAAACCACAGTAAAATTTTCCCATGTTCCGTCGCGAACCTGACCCACTCGTGTCTCGAACTGGCGGCTCTTGATTTCTCAAAGAGTTCCCAGCCACGCCGACGGCAGCTATGCATCCATCGACCACGAGGGGGAACTAGAGCAACGCCTCTACCGTGCCGACTCTTCATTACGTCACTACGGAAAAGCTCCCGCTCGCCTCCTTGATGATCGACACCTGACAGCCCATCGGCAAAGGCGGGCTTCAACAGCTGGCCAATCGTGACTTTCTGTCTCGCTTTCCTCTCCCAATGAGAAAGAGGACGGGGGACAAAAGGGAAGGAGGGGCCGCCACTAGGGGCGGGCCCTTGGCGTTGACGGCCGGCTGGTGCGGCGTTCGGTGCGGCGGGGCAGCTGACTGACGCGCTGGCGATCCAATGGCAGCGTGGGAGCCGTTGCGCTGGGGGCCAATGGGAGAAGCGGAAAGGTGGGAGCCGGTCGGCAGAGGCGGCAGTTGAGGTGAGGCGGCGCGCAGGTGAGCGGCGGTTGGGGCGCCCCCTCCCTTAATTCTAACCAATTATAATTATGAATTATAATTATAGCCCCCCATTTTGCGTTTTCAGGCCTGCCCAGCCTTCATTCTCCAGAAAACGCCCCCTCCCAACTTTGGAGGTTGAGGTTGCTAACCTCCAGGTGGGGGCTGAAGATCTCCCGGAATTGCCACTAACCTCCAGGCCACAGAGATCAGTTATCCTGGAGGAAGTGGCAACTTTGGAGGGGAGACTCTGCTAGACCCACTCCCCAAACTCTGCTCCCCCAGGCTGCACCCCAAACCCCCAGGAATGTTCCAACCTGGAGCTGGCAACCCTACGCGTTAATACTAGTGAGAGAGCCCCCCCCCAATACCCAGTTTCTATCTCCCCCTTATTTGGTTGTTCCAAGACAAGGTTCTGTATGGATTCGGTTCTTCTGGAATTTTTGCATTCACCAAAAAAGCCGTACCACTCCCCGCCCCCACACACTTCAGTCCCGTTGGACTAGGATCTGAGAGTCCCAGGTTCGAGTCCCCTCTCTGCCACAGAAGCTGGCCAGGTGACCATGGACCAGTCACATACTCTCAGCCAAGACTACTCCACAGAGCTGTTGTAGGGGTACAATGGAGGAAGGGGCGTAGTGGCCAGACTGAGGGACTGGGATCTGGGAGGCCTCGGTTCGATTTCCCCCCCCCTCTGGCATGGAAGCTCACTGTCCAGCCACACACTCTCAGCCTAACCCACCTAACAGGGTTGTCGTGAGGATAAGCCGGAGGAGAGGAGAACAATGTAAGCTGCTTTGGGTCCCTGTTGGGAGGGGAGCAGCAGATAAACAAAGTTAAATAAATAATGTGCCTTCCCTAATTCTAACCACCACTACCCCCGCCTGATGGCTGTGCTCCTAATAGTAGCTGCCGCTGGAATTATTTCCATGTAATCCTTTGTTGCAATTTTGTTCTCTGCCACCTCACCCTTCCGCTCACACATACTAATGCCATATTAATTCACACCTTCCCCCAAACGGTTGGTTCTTCAGCTTCTTGAAGCGGGATCTGCCTCTGAACTTTACTGTTTGGGACCTGCTTGCAGCCCCTCTGCCCTGCTTTTCATCCTCCCCAATGTAAAACGCAAGATTCTTCACACTGTCCAAGTTTATGGATCCAGAGGAGTTAGCCGTGTTAAGTCTGTAGTTGCAAAAAAATAAAGAGTCCACTAGCACCTTTAAGACTAACCAACTTTATTGTAGCATAAGCTTTCGAGAACCACAGCTCTTTTTGTCAGATGCAACCGTCAGGTTGCATCTGACAAAGAGAGCTGTGGTTCTCGAAAGCTTATGCTACAATAAAGTTGCATCTGACGAAGAGAGCTGTGGTTCTCGAAAGCTTATGCTACAATAAAGTTGGTTAGTCTTAAAGGTGTTACTGGACTCTTTACTACTGTCCAAGTTTGCGTTTCATGTTTTATTATTTGAAGGTGTAAAGTTTTGCTGAGCCAAGAGCCTGTCTTGCTTGGCCATTTCACACCTTATACTGAAACAAAACCAGTTCTGTTCCTTTGTCCTGAACCTGGCCCCACCTCCCACCTGTATGAGAGTTGCCACCCACTTTTCAGTCCTGATCCACAATTTGAGAACTGTTGCCTTACCTGTATACCTCTTGCTTACTCCCTCAATATAATCTCCCCACATCTCTCCAATATTTACTCCCTAAAGCTACAACATCTTGAATGTTTCCATAGAACCCCCTCATTGCATTCACCCCACCCAACTGGTTTTTCCTCTTATGTCTTCCGTACGTTGTACCTTCCAGCATTTCACAAAGCAAAACGGGGGAGGCTCCTCTTAACTACCCACACCCCAATCCTCATTCCAGTGGGCGCTGCCCAAGAACAGCCCCTCCTGCCCCAATTAAAACTCGATTTTCCCCTGTGCTTTTCAGCCAGCTTTCTACAAGCCAAAAAAGTGTTTGTTCCATGATTGAAAAGTAGATGAGAAATACACCAGTTGCTTTGCTTTTCCCTCTTAACTGTTTAGTTTGCAGAATTACATCTAACATCGCACCACCCCACTCTGTAGAGTCACGCAGTTGAGAACATGGCATGCCAAAGCTGTGAGTGGGTAGACTACATACCGATATATATGGGATGAGTAGCTCCAGTGAGCGAGCCAATCTGCACGCTATAGGAAGAAGTAATGAAAGCAAGCCCACACAGGTTTCCTTCCACCCTAGCAGAAAACTCCTCTGTGTCTCAAATTATAACAGTCATTTGGGCTCTGAGCTGAGACTACCCTATTGCCCATAGCAGGTTTGAATGGATGTCTGCATTGTTGGTAGTTTAGGTGGGCAGCCGTGTTGGTCTGCAGTAGAACAGCAGGATTTTCATCCAGTGGCACCTTAGAGACCAACAAGATTTTCAGAGTGTACGCTTTCAAGAGTCTCTTCTTCAGACACCAAGGGAGCTCTGACTCTCGAAAGCTTACACCCTGGAAATCTTGTCTCTAAGGTGCCACTGGACTCCAATCCTTAAGAAGTTGGCAACCCTAGCCTCAACGGCTTCTGAGGCTTAGGGGAATCAAGGTGAACTCACTCGGAAGAAAGACATTGAATCAGGAGATTGGGCTTAAAAGCTAGGGATTCGTGTCTGAAGAAGGGAGCACTGACTCTCGAAAGCTTACACTCTGGAATTCTTGTTGGTCTCTAAGTTGCCACTGGACTCTGATCCTGCTGCCCCGCTGCTGTTTCTTGCCATTCTGCTTAGCTTCCCTGCTCTCTTGTTGCCTGTGCAGAAAACTTCGAGTAAACCACTGGGGACGGGAAGGCGGTGAACCTCCTCTCCTGCTAGGCAGGCCGAGAGCTCGTCAGGGCTGCCATGGCCAAGCTGCAAGGGCTGCAAGCGGACTACGTCTTTCGGGGCGTGGAGCATGTCGTGCGGATGACGGTGGAGGGGAACCTTCTGGAGGTGGAAGTGGAGGACCGCCTGACCACGGACCAGTGGCGAGGAGAGTTTGATGCTGCTTGTGAGTCGCAGAGGGTCGATGGTGGGGAAGTGGGAGGGCCGAGGAGCCCCCCAGTGCAGGGCCAGGGGCAAAGGGGCATTGTTGAGCATCCAGTACCTGTGCTGCATGCCGCACTCTGCTCAGATCTTCTGGGGGCTGGGACACAGCAGCGCGTG
The DNA here is from genome assembly GCF_028583425.1 of Eublepharis macularius. Taxonomy (NCBI): domain Eukaryota; kingdom Metazoa; phylum Chordata; class Lepidosauria; order Squamata; family Eublepharidae; genus Eublepharis; species Eublepharis macularius. The sequence goes on along the minus strand of NC_072804.1, from coordinate 55,391,109 downwards.
GCAAGCGGCAGCTAGCCCGGTGCCTTCTCAGACTGTTGGGCATCACGTTTTTATTCACCCAGACTTTTGTCTGAGTTTCTTTCTACATTTTAGTTATTTCCCCACTTGGCTCTTTAAAGTTACCATCTACCAGGGCTTTTTTCCAGCTGGAACGCGGTGGAATGGAGTTCCGGCACGTCTTGAAAATGGTCACATGGCCGATGGCCCTGCCCCCTGATCTCCAGACAGAGGGGAGTTTAGATTGCACTCCCAGGGTCATTTAAACTTTAAAAAACTCCCCCCTTGTTCCAGCTGACCCAAAGTGACATCATTGTACGGTTCTGATTTCCACCACTGAGTTCCACCACCTCTTTTCCCAGAAAAAAAGTCCTGCCATCTACTTTACAGCCTGTATATTGTTTTTAAGGGGTTTTTTTATGGCTGGCCTGGTTTTTTTTTCCTGGCCTTGACTATACTTTGATCTTTTGATTCCTTGTATGTAATTTTTTTCTTCTTTTACACTGATTGTTTTTGTCCCTGCAGGTCTGGGCCTTTTTTGTTTAATGATGTGGTTTCCAGCTGGTGGCTTTAAGTATTGATCAGTTATTTTTTTCATGATTATGTTTCGTTTCAACACTAATGGGAATTGACTCCAGGGAGTTTTTTTTCGTGGAGACATAGGGGAAGAAAACCCCTGAGTAAATAAATGGGCCAATGCTACCTCCTGTTCCTTCTGGCTTTGGGGCCTGAGACGGACGTGCCTTCCTGGAGACCTTTTGTAGGCTGATCTCCTTGTAAAGGGGGATGGGGTCTCTTTCTCTCTGTCACATGAGAAGGAAGTCTTCAAGTGGCATTATCTCAGAAGCTCCATCTTCTTGAGCCAGGAATCCCAAGTGTGGTCAGTTCTTGTTTGTTTTTGATCCTTTCTAGTCATTGAAGACCTAACACACAAGACGGGGAATTTCAAGCAGTTTGGGATCTTTTGCAGCATGCTGGAGTCGGCCCTTACGCAGGTAAGGTTTCATGTGGCTCAGCGAGAGCTGCACCAGTAGATATCTCAAGGATTGGGGGCATGGGCAAATGGAAAAACCTCCGCTCGCATGAACCGGGCCTGCCTTTTGCTCTAGTAATTATCTGCCCAAGACCAGAGAAGAGCTCTGTGAGCATCCCTGCATGGACACAGACTGATCTTCTGGCTGAGGGTCTGTGGACTGAATGCCAGCCTCCCAAGAGGAAATATTCTTCCATCTGAGAAGCGGCCCATCTTCCTGAACCAGGCTTGATTTCAGCATGACGCAAGTCAAGGCTAAAGCGCTTTCTCCGGCCTCCTGCACAAGTTTCAGCAAGATGCCGTGCTTTTGCATTAAGCCCCACAGGAGAGTGCTTTTGCTTTGGCCAGCACCATGCTGAAAAGAGGCCTTTCGGTTGGGACGATGGAGGAGTTGCCGGAAAGCTGCAGACACATCCCAAATCCTCTTGGGATCTGTGAGTGTTCTCTGTAAAGTGGCATTCAACCAGTTCTTGGTTGGAGATGGGAAGAAGTCCTCCCCGTGCCACTGCCCCAGGATTCTTTTCCGCCCTTGAATGTCCTCTGTCTGTTCCGCGGGGCAGGGGGAAATCTTCCTGTCCCTCAGGGTGGTAGCGCATCCTTTGGCTCAGGGAACGTCTGCCACAATTCCTTACTGGTGATCGAAAGCACCGCCAAGTCATAGCTGACTTATGGCGACCCCTGCTGGGGTTTTCATGGCAAGAGACTAACAGAAGTGGATTGCCATTGCCTGCCTCTGCATAGCGACCCTGGTCTTCCTTGGAGGTCTCCCATCCAATTACTAACCAAAGCCGAACCTGCTTAGCTTCCGAGCTCTGACGAGATCGGGCTTGCCTGGACTGCCTCTTGCGAACTACCTGGCATTTTCCTCATCTTCATTTCTGAGTAGCTTCGGTGAATTTGGTGCTGCCGAATAACACCCCCGCTCTTGCTTCCATCATTTGTTGGGGGATAAATAGGAAAGAGGTTCAAGAACCTTTGATATGGCCAGGGTTATTGGCTGTCTGTCACATTGTTTGCGCCACCACGTTGCCTTTGGCTGTGTAAACAGATTGCTGAAGTAAACGGAACGTCCGTGTTCGGAGGCATTGTACCTCGGAAGACCAGATGCTGCAACGAACAACAGCTGGTCCCTCTTCTGGGCTTCCCTGAGGCTGGCCGATAATGGCAACCGGATGTCTAGTTAGAGGGACTTGTTGTCTCATCCAGCAGGGGCCCTGTTACCTCAAGGATGCTCAGTCTTGGATGAACAGGGTTGTGTCAATGGCTCCTGATGTGCTACTGTGTCCCCCCTCCCCTATAGAGCAGTGAGTCAGTCACCTTGGACCTCCTCACCTACACCGACTTGGAGGCGCTGCGGAGCAGGAAGATCGGGATGGGCCCGAGGCACACGTCTGCCACCAAAAGTTCCCCGCTGAGCTCCAAGCGCTACCTGATACTGATCTACTCCGTGGAATTTGACAGGTGTGTGCAAAGGGTAAATCCTGCTTGAGGGGGCCGGGAGAAGGATGGCGCAAGAGGGGGCACTGAACATGGGGTGAGGTAAGCAGGTATAGGAAAAGAATGGCAGGACGCTGGAATCCCTTTCCAAGGTCATTGTATGGGCTGGGTTCAGCCCGTGTTGCTCAGAGAGGCAGAAACCCCTCCGGAGTTGCTGACCAACCTGAGGTAGTGGCTGGTTGGGAGAGGGGAAACCCATCTGCTGAGCTGAAACGCTTATTCCCATTTGTGGGCAAGACTGTAGAGAGACAGCCCAGGGAAAAACATAGTCGTGTGGCCCCCCTTGTCCCCTTCACCAAACGCTGTCAATAGAAACATTATGTGTCTAAGTGGATGAAATACGGACGTGAATCCTTTTGAATTGTATAGTGTGTAGTGTTTAATGGTGGTTGATGCATCACAAATCACAAACACCAACTCACCAGATGGGAACATGGGCTTCCTATTTCATGCTCTAAAGGTCAAAGGGAAGAGAGCGGATAGGGTTTGCCCGCTGACCTTAGGCCAGTATGTTGGTGGTTCCCCGGCTGTGTAAATTTCTGGGGCAGACCTGCCTCCTCTCCTCCACGATGTTCGAAGTGGGCTGTGACGTGTGGCTGTGTTTTGTGGCCTCCTGGCAGGATTCACTACCCTCTGCCGCTACCCTACGTGGGGAAGCCGGACCCCGTCGTCCTGCAGAAGGTGATCCGAGAGCTGAAGGAGGAGCTGGCCGTGCTGAAGGCGAAGCCAGGCAAGGACTTCCGAGATGTTGAGATCCGCCGTCTCCGGGACGAGTGAGTGGGGTGTATGGGGAGTGTTGTTCCTTACTTTGAGCGGCTGCGTGTGAACACGTCTAGCATCCCGGAGAGGGATCCCCGGCTCTCTGCTGGAGATGTACCTTCAGGGTGGTGCCTCTTCTGGTCATTTAGGATATGGGGTGGTTGTGGGAGAGAGACTGGCATCTGTCTACACATCCCTGTTTAGTCCTCACAACAGCCCTGTGGGGTAGATTAGGCTCAAGGAGAGTGACTGGCACAAGGTCACACAGTGAGTGAGGATTTGAACTCAGTACTCTAACCACTCCACTGCACACCACCAGTAGCTTTGGGAAGGATGTGGTATCTAGTGGGTAGATCACAGACCCGTAAGCACCTCTCGTAGGGGCCACGTTCTAAGGCTGGTTTCCTTCCATGCCACTGTGGGCCTTTTCCCTGTTCACCTGTCTGGTGCCTATCTGTCAAGCTAGCTGACTTGCAAAGAGATTGACTAACCCCGTCAAATATATCACATTTAGTGCTGAAGAAGACCCCAAGAGGTCAGAACACCCGTTAGCAAAAGCAGCAGGACCTAAAACCAGGAGGAGTCAGTAACACTCAACGCATTTGGCTGGAAATGCTTGGAAACCGGAGGGTCTTGGCTTGCGGGTTTGCTGAGCAAGCGGCCTTAGGCCAAGTCAAACCGTTGGTCTCTCCAGCTCAGAACGGTCTCCCGGAGAATGGGAGCGGCTCTCCGTGCTTTGGGGCAGAGAAAGGACTTTGCTGACACCAGAATTCCTCTACCCTTTAAGGGGAAAGAGGCCAGTAGCACCTTTAAGACTAACCAACTTTATTGGAGCATAAGCTTTAGAGAACCACAGCTCTCTTCGTCAGATGCATTTGACGAAGAGAGCTGTGGTTCCCGAAAGCTTATGCTCCAGTAAAGTTGGTTAGTCTTAAAGGTGCTGCTGGACTCTTTGCTATTTTGGAACTGCAGACTAACACGGCTGACTCCTCTGGGTCCTTTAAGGGGAGATGCGCAGGATTCGACCCCGGGCCTCCCGTGTGGCAAGCGGGTTGCTCTCCCTTTTGAAGCCGCCTCCTTCCCGCTCCCTGAACCCCTCCTGCCTCTGCCCCAGCAGGCTGCAGCAGGTCCTGGAGGAGAAGCAGGCGGTGGAGACGGCCCTGCTGGCCCTGCAGGAGGAGCTGAAGCTGGCCAGCAAGAGCAGCGCCCTCAAGGAAGCGAAGATCCTCAAGAAAGTGGTGCAGAGCCTGGAGGAGGAGCTGGCCAAGGAGAGGGCCAAGCACCAGCGGGCAGCCAACAAGCGGCTGCAGGAGAGCCGGCAGCTGGCCGACGAGGTGGGCCGGTCGATCGGTGGGACCCTCCCCCTTGCCCTGTGAGAGGCTGCAAGGGTTGGAGGGGGGGATGTTCGCGAGGCGTGGCCAGTGCTATGCCTGGGGGAAAATGCAGTGCCCTAAAAATCCAAACTCCAGCTGGGAAGATCCGAATTCTGCTGCCCGCATGTGCTTACATTATGCAAATATCCAGGAATTTTGCATGCGCTTGGGGAGGCCCCGGAGTTTTGCTTCTCTCTTTGAAATACCCGTCTCTCGCTGGTGGAATCTGACTGTCCTTTGAAAGTGTTCGGTGAACCACCCAGAGCTCTTCCTCTGTCTCTCTGCTCCAGCTGGCCGAGCTGAAAGCGACCGAGAGGGGCCTCCGGATCCGGGTGAAGAGCCTGACCACGGAGCTGGCATTATACAAGAAGGGGTGAGGGAAGGCCTCAGGCCGATCACGTGGTTTGTTATTAGGAGCAGGCCCTTGCACCCGATCCCGTGCTCTGCCATGGGCCGTGCATACACTGAGCGTTGTCCCTTGAGCTCTGTGTGTTTCCTTCCCCCTTCCCTTCCCAGGCGCTTCACCCCTACCGCACCGTCTCCCCAGAATCATTTCACCCGCCCCAGCCTGAACCGAACCAGCAACGCCGCCAAGAGGAAAGAGGATCGCCGGTCCACCTCGGGGGAACGGTCAAACTCTCGGGAGCACAGTGGGGCCTGGGTGCCCAGCCGACACCGGTCCACATCCAGGGAGGGGCGCAGCGGGAGCCAGGGCCGGCTCACACGGCAGTCCCCGTCCCCTACAGGTGAGAAGTGGGTGGCTCTCACCGTCTGGTATCCCCTTCATTGGCCGGAGCACCAGATTGGCTGGTCTGGTCCCAAGTCTGAACTTAAATATGGGGAGAACTCCACATTGTTACAGTCTGCCAGCACACCTCCTATCAACGGATACCCCAACAATCCAAACTCTATGCCAATAAAAGCCAAATTTTACAACGGAACAAACGTATAGAGACATACGTATAGAAACGTATAGAGACCTTGCATAATTTGCTTCTGTTTTATACGGGGGGCAAGAAAGCCACGCGAAGCCCTAAATGCCAGTGCTGCCTATCTAGTCAGGCACCCCCCTGTGTTTCTAAGGGAGCAAGCCATTCTGAAAATCGGCCTCTCTCCACTCCCCTAGGCTCCCGGGGACCACGCTTCGACCCCACGGCTTATGTGAAGGCCAGGGAACGCAAGCAGAAGGAAGCAGAGCAAAACAAGTGAGTGGCTTTTCTCTGGAGAGGGCTTTCTTGCTTCTCCCCTCTCCTCATGTCTGACCTGTCTTGCTAACTGTCCTCTCCGCTTCAGCAAGCGATACCTCCGTCGAGGGATGGGCGACACCCCACCAAGTGGCTGGCGCCACACTCAGTCCAGAGGGCTGGCAGCGTTCAGCACAGCTGGGAAGTCCCGTGGCAGGAGTTCTTCAGGTAGGGCGTTGTTGAGATACAGGCTGCCTCAGAGATGAAGGGGACAATTTCTGCAACTGAGCAAAGCTACATGTAAGCTCCCCTAGTCGGGTCTTGTGGCACCATTTATGTGTCCTACAGAGTCCGTGGCACATGGTGGGCACACATTATTTCTGTCTTGGTGCTCGTTCGCTTCTGTGATTCCTTTCCAGCTCGCTTGCTAATCACTAGAAAAGTTTTATCTTCCTTTTTAAGTTCGCCCTTCTCTCTCCAAGCCCCCTTGCCCCTCTGGTCTGGCGTTTTCAGCTCGTGAGCCTGCAAGCCAGGGACCTGTCTGGCCTATTCCTTTGCAGAACTAAACATGTTTTAGATTTTATAACGAGCACCCGGGACATGAAAGACAAAGAAGTAAAAGCGAGGGTTGAGCTGTCTTTTGGCCAACTGCTGTCAGTTTTGGAAGAGTTAACTTTTTGTTCTGTTCTGTCGAATTCTCCTCCCCACAACCCCCCCGATACAGAATTACTTGCAAAATTTGCCTTTCTAAAGAATTGGATCTGATTGCCAGGCATTTCCATCTGCTGCTCTTTTGTTTTGTGTTCCGATTTGGATGGCGAGTTCGGAAGGGGTGGGCTAGGCAGAGGGGCTTGACAAATCGCCCTCCCGCCCTCTCGTGAACAGAGGAATGTTGCACAAACAGGTCACGTTCACAGGAGAGGGAGGCGGTTCCTGCTGAGTTCCCGTCCTCATGGCAGCCCCCCTTCCCCACTTTTGCTGCCCAGCTTCGTGTTCCAGAGTCCGGTTCCAAGAGAAGGAAATCTTTGGCAGCCAGTTTTTAGCTTAAGTGCCTATTCGATGAGGATCCGTTTCTGTTTTGCCTGCTCCTTCTGCTGTGGCTGCTTCGAAGGCACGCTGGTTCAGCATTTGATGGCCTGGCCTGCGCCATCGCGCACCAAGTGCCATAGTCAGGACAAGCGTATCCTTTGGCCTCACCCCTGACTTGCTCTCTCCTGCAGTGGAAAGCTTCCGCAGCCGGCGCTCTTCTGCGAGCTCGGGGAGCGAAATGGACGATTACTCTGAACCTACCATTTCTAGGTAAGGGAAGGCTGGCCAGGGCCTCCCTTGGTCATTCTCCCTTTGCGTGTGGCTGAAATTCCCGCCTTAATTGGGTGGGGCCAACTGTCTAACGCTTATGGAGGCAGAAGTGGGGGGGGGGTGAGTCGTATGGTTAAAAATGTCCTGCCGGGGTCTTGAATGCTAGACAAGATGCTCCCCTCTTGGGGGGGGGGTGTTGGCATCTTGGTCTTTGCCCCATTGCGGGTGGGAGCAGGGCAAGAGCCGCTTCTGCTCGAGTGTAATTGCTCTGTTGTGTCTGTCCTTGTTTCTCAGGGGCCGGAAGCGAGTGGGAAGGGGCCGGAAGCCCCTGAGCAGCTCCTCGTGGAATGGATCATCTGGGGTAAGTTTATTTATTTATTTATCTTCAACTTCTATTCCGCCCTCCCTGAACTAGCAGGCTCAGGGCGGATTACATTCTGTAAAACAGCACATTAATAACAACAATATAATTTAAATTTTTGAAATTAAAACAATAATATAAAAACAGTACAATAGAAGTATTTAAAAGTACAAAGAAGGCAGCGCAGGAGTTCCCAGCTGGGGTGAGTCTTCCCCAGTCCCAGCTCACGATTGGTGCCAGAGCCGTTGTCAGGTGGCAGATCTCCAGGGTTCTGCTCTCAGGCTGTGGAGCCAGGCCTTCGTTTCAGTCGAGAGGCCCATCTAGATGCATCTCTTGCTTCTTTTGTTACGGCCTGATGTTAAATGGGAAGGCAGGGGGAAAGAACTCACCCTGCGGGCCTTTGTTCCTGCACAGCATCCCATTTAAACTAGGCTGCTACCTGGGCAGAGTAGCAGTGCCTGGCTTACGTCTGCTTTGAACAGGCAGTGGCTCAATGTAAATGTGACGTTGTGTGGGAGAAGTCCCCCAGGGTCTCCCCTCTGGCCTTGCCTGCGTCCCAAGCCAAGGAAACATCTGGCTCTTCTGCTAGGCTTTTAATGTTGGCTCACGAGGTCCCTTTTAATGCTGCTTTTGAAAATCGTGGCTTTTTGCCGTCTGGTTTTCATCCGATGTCTCTTCCCTGTTGATTTTAGTTGATGTTTTTCTTTGGCATTTGAACCGCTGCAAAAATTTGCTTTCTTAGCTGTTTCTAATTGCTTTCGTAAGGCCCTTTGAATGTTTTTTCTTCTAAAGCGGTTGATAAATTCTGCAAGTAAATAGAAATAAATGATGGACCACTGTTGTTTTCTGTGAAGGTTCCTAGAGCGGACAGTAGTCACAGGAAGCCGCTTGTGAGCACCCCGACTGCAGGAAAGCAAGCTGACAAAGGTAACCCTTCCGGGGCCTGAGATGGTGCTTTGAGCTGAGGGAGGGGCAAGCCTGCGGAGCTCATGGGATGGGGGAGCACCAGCGCAGTTAGAGTGTCAGGCTAGGAGCTGGAAGACTTGAGTTCAAACTTTTGCTCTGCCGTGGGGCTTGTGAGGTGCCCTCAGGCCAGTCACACACTCAGCCTCACCCTGGGAGGATAAGTTGAAGAAGCACTTCCTCCTTTCTGTGCTAGGCCCTGTAGCAATTTTCTGATCTAGTGAAAGCTCACCTCAAAGTGAAGAGAAGGCCCTAGCCCCAAGGGCTGCGGCTTTCCAAGCAAAGCAGGGTGATGCTGGGTGGCTTCCTTGGGGCAAGGCATTGTGGGAACAGTTCCCAGGTTGTTGATCTTTGGCATCAGTGCCACCTATCCCGGGGAGGGTGTCCTTGAGCCTGATTCCAAAGAACAGCTCGTGCCTTTGGTGCAGGACAGGCCAGTTGCTGTTGGGCCACGGCACACCCACAGCCACTTGGTACTGGGCACCATGCTGGGGCTGTCCTATGGGGTATGTGGCGGCCTCCCCACCCCGATCCCCAGCTTTTCTGGTTGTGTGTATCTTAACACGGCTGTCTCGCCCGACAGAAAATCTTTATGACGACCCCCCAGCTGACCTCTCTGAAATCGACGCTCGGCTCCAGGCCTTGCAGGAATACATGAATAAACTCGAGACGAGAACGTAGTCCCTGCAGAGGATCGAGGGTGCCTTCCAACGGCCTTCCAGCGGAGCTCAATAACATACCCACAGCTGCCGAGAACTGGCCAGAAATTGCTAAGGGCTTCCCCCGCCCCCCTCCCTCTCAACATTGGCACTGTCCCTTTTTCTACACTTGGGTGTGGGTCTGAAATACGAAGATTATTCTGGAGTGGGAATCATGGAGGTGTTAGTTTTTCCTAAATGCTTAGCTCGTACACGCACGGCATGTCTTACTGAAGCAGGTAGTCTTTCTCCCTTCTGTGCTGCCGTTTAGGACTTGCAGGTGCGGAGTCTGCAGCGCATCAGATGCAAGAGAGAGTGCAGGCCTTGGGAGCTTGACCCGCGCCATCCGCCACTGCGCCTTAAGAAAAGGGTGCGGGAGGGCTTCTCGGGCATCAGAGTGCCCTGCTAAACCCCTTTCTTCTAATTCTGCCACCCTGTCAGGTCTGATCTCAAGAAACGCCTTGAGAGCAAAGCGACAGTGTTACAGCCCTGCAGCCCTTCCTTCGAGCCCTGCCCAGCGGAAAGGCAACAACTTAGGCCGTTTTCACCCTCTTTAACATCGCGCAAAGCTCACGGAACGAGGGTGTCTTCACGGCGCGATTTCTGACGCCATCCCATCATGATTCCGTTTTCGCAGCACGACGACATCAGAAATCGCGCCGCGAGGACACCTTCGTTCCGTGAGTTTTGCGCGATGTTAAAGAGGGTGAAAACAGCCATGCTGCTCCCAGTTGTTCCCCCTGACTGTGGAGTTTCCCTGACTCTGCTTGGGCGTGGTTGGGGGCTGATTTGCTTCAGTGTGTCGGTGAAGACTGCCCTCTGGGTGCTGGGCTAGGAATCCCTGCCAAGCAGCCGCCTCAGTGGGACTCGGCAAAGCCCTTTGATGACAGAGGCACTAGCGATGATTGAAAAAGCTATTTGTTTTTCGTTTGTCAGTTTTTCTTCTCTGCTGGGGCAGGCACCCAAGACGAGCTGAGCCAGCGAAGATCTGGATTTAAATATTTGTTAAAAAACAGCCCTGTGTGCTTTCAGCCTGGCTTCTTTCGACCTGATTTCTCCGCAGGTGTTAAACGGCTGCCTGATTTGCACAGCTGGGCCTGTTTCCTGGCTTAACCAAGCCCGGCCAGATTTGCCCACTGTGCTGAGTAGCGATTAATCCTGAGCGCTTTGATAGGGTCTCTCCTCCAGCGGGGCTGGCTCATAATTTTCTGTGACCTCTTTCTAAACATTCCTGAAAGCTCTTTTCTAGCTTCTCCCCACAGAGAAGTATAGTGGTGTATGCTTGTGCGGGACTGTGTATGGTGATCCTTTTTGTAAATAAACTTTCCCCCCCCCTTAACTTACGGTCTCCATCTGTTGCAGTGACATTTCAGCGCTGTAGAGCTCCTGTTACATCAATGAGAGCGGGGTCCTTCTGTTTATTTATTTATGTTATTTATAGTCCTCATCTCTCAGACTGATTACACAGTGCGAGATTAATACAGTCAATATCAGGGACATTTCCATAAACAAAGCCATAGGATAAACAAAATACAAGTTTCTAAAGACATAGCATTAGTAAGAATCCAATACAGAGTTGAAGAAATGCTGAAACGGAGCATAAGCAATTCTAGGGCTGACATTAGGTGACATATAACTACCCGGGAGGGTCATACTTAAAGTAACAGGTAGTACATAGAAGCACATACTTAAAACAACAGGTAGGATATAAGGCAACATAGTGGTGAAGTCTATGGTCCTTAACTCATTAGTGAAGCATCTGAGACCCCCTCCCTACGATACAAAAACTTCTTTGAATAATTCTTGTTTTGCATTGTTTGTGGAAAGCCAGGAGAGTGGGGGCACTCCTGACCTCCTCAGGCAGGCTGTTCCACAGGGTAGGGACCACCACAGAGAAAACCTGTGTACGGGCTGCTCCTGATTTTGCCCATGTGCAGGGTGGCACCTGCAGGGGCACCTAGGGGCGAGACAACTCATTTGTCCCCCTGGCCCTTAATTTTAGCCTGACCAGGTGACAGTATTGGAGAGGAGCAGAAAATTTGGGGGTGGAAATCTGGAAAGGGGGTGCGTAGGTTGAAAGGACAGTGAAGCACTGCATCTCTCAAAGTGGGGAGTATGATTTTTGAAACGGGGCATGGGGCCAACCCATTCGGGAAGAACGTTGCCCTTAGTCTGCGTTTCTTCCCCTGGAGTGGCTGAAGCAATATATGACATAGTCCTTGAAAAATTATCATCACCGTAAATAGTATTTTAATATGTCTGGATAAGCATGACTCCTCACTCTGTTAAGACACCTGAACTTTTCATCAACCATCAGTTATTTGAATTTGCATTCTGTCCCAGTTGTAGGGGCTAAAGGCAATATAATTTATCATCAACCAGACCGCGTAGTGATTCTACTTGCACAGCCTAATCAACACGCACATAACAGCCAATGTAAAAAACACCAAAATATTCACCGCTGTAAAGACTGCAGCCACAGAGAGATGGGGGTGTGTGTGCAAAAGAGCACGCTTGGATCTTGGGGAGTACTCGGCGCATGGGCCTGTAGCACATCCCAGCACACTCTGCATTGCTCATGGGTTTATCAGAGGTGAGGGAGGGTTCCCCAAAGGTCGAAGATCTGCAAACTAAAATTAAGGCAGTGCAAGGGATCTTGGGACACAGCACTCTTGGGCTAGCCCAGAAATGAGACTGCTAGCCAAATACAATGAGTGCAATCTCAAATACAATGAGTGCAATCTCAAGAGCTTGGGGAGGGGCTGTGGTTCCGTGGCAGAGCACCTGCTTGCACACGGAAGGAACTAACTTCAATCTCCAGCATCGCCCATTAAGCATCAGGAAGTAAATGCTGTGAAAGGCTTCTGTCTCAAACTGGAGGGCAGCTGCCAATCTGATTAGACTGTATTGATCTTGAAGAGCTGATGGTCTGATTCAGTACAGGACAGCTTCTTGTGTTTAGTTCTGCCTCTACAAACCCAAGATTGGCCAAGAGACAGAGTGGAGTGGTGTTAAATCATGTTTCTTTTCTTCCAGGTAACTAATGGAGTAAAGAGTCCGGTATCACCTTTAAGACTAACCAACTTGATTGTAGCATAAGCTTTTGAGAACCACAGCTCTCTTCATCAGATGCAACCTTTACTCCATTAGTAACCTGGAGGGAAGGAAACATGATTTAATACCACTCCACTCTGTCTCTTAGCCAGTCTCGGGTTTGTAGAGGCAGAACTAAACACAAGAAGCTGTCTTGTACTGAATCAGTGTCAGGTTGCATCTGACGAAGAGAGCTGTGGTTCTCGAAAGCTTATGCTCCAATAAAGTTGCATCTGACGAAGAGAGCTGTGGTTCTTGAAAGCTTAAGCTACAATAAAGTTGGTTAGTCTTAAAGGTACTCCTGGACTCTACTATTTTGAACTACAGACGAACACGGCTGTCTCCTCTGTTACTAATGGAGAAGCACCAGCTTGAAATTCAGTCTGGTTCACACCTGCAGGGGGATGAGGTGGCTGAATGGCGCAGGAATTAGAGTGCTGAACTAGCAACTGAGGGACCCGGGTTCGGATTGCCCCCCTCCCAAGAAGTTCACTGGGGAGAAATAAAATGCTGAAATAATTAAATGGGAACTCGACTGCTGCCATTGAATGTTGAAAGGCCATTGCTTGGGTTAGTATTATCACAGTCTGGCTTTGGAGCATAACATGTTTGTTTGTTTTTAAATAAACCACTGCATTGCTCAGAAGCCACTCGCCTGAGTTAATGCTCCTGTAGCATAGCAGTAATGGAAATAAGCACTGAGCCACAAACCTCCTGTTCAAATCCCACTTCTGCCATCAACCAGGCAGTCGCATCCTCCACTCTCAGTCCCTGCCCTTTCTTCCATTTGCAATGTCAGAATAGTGTTGGTCTACCTTACAGGCAAGTTGTAGACATTATTGTAATAGAGGAATGGCTTGGCGCACACAAGAGGTGTTACATGTGGCTTTAATAATAATAATAATTTCGATTTATATACCACCCTTCAGGACAACTTAACGCCCACTCAGAGCGGTTTACAAAGTATGTTACTATTATCCCCACAACAACAAACACCCTGTGAGGTGGGTGGGGCTGAGAGAGCTCTGAGAGAGCTGTGGCTGGCCCAGGGTCACCCAGCTGGCTTCAAGCAGGCTTTACAGAATAAGGAGGGGGATAGGACAGGTCTATGCCCTCAGGAGCTTACAGTCTGAAGTTTTGTTGGGAGAGACCACAAGGGCTTGCATGGAAGGTAAAGCCTCTGGGAAATCTTTCTATATTTATTATTTTTTATTTTATTTATTCCACTCTCCCCGTATGTGGGTTCAGCAATATAAACATCAATGATAACATAATTTCTAAAACCAACAATGCACGTATTGCCCACTTAACCTAACTAACCCGTGGGGCAGGCTGGCCAATTATAGATGGTTACAGAAACCGGGGTGGGGGGGCATGCATTCTCCCCATAGCAGGAGGACGATACAAATATCTTAGGTGGCCCGCCCGCCTCAACCGCCATATGCATGGCGAAACATCTCTGTCTTGCAGACCTGACGGAAAGATAAACCCGAATGAGCCCGAGTTGACGCAGACGGAGTTCCAGCAGGTTGGGGCCAGGACCGAGAAAGCCCTGGCCCTGGTCGAGGTAAGACAAACCTCCTTGGAGCTGGGGATCACCAGTAAGTGTTTATCCGCTGAACGAAGCATCCTTCGGGGAACATACGGTGAGATGTGTCTGTGCACGCTGTGGCTACTTGCAGGAGATGAAAACGCTTTCTGTGCATGTTTAGAGGCACAGCACATTTCCTAGGATTGCGCCTCGGCATTCAGAGATAGGTTCCAGGACTGGGCTTTGGCTAAGATTGAGCTCTACTTTCTTTTCCTTTTTCCATGGTGCTATATAAATCACTGGCAAGGTGAGGGTTACAACAGCAGTTCCCAAGAAGTGGAGGGGAGGAGAATAAATGCAAGAAAGGCCACCCTCCGAGTCTCAGACCAAAGCCTCACAATGAAACACACCGCGACAAATTCACGTAGAGCTTCTGGTCGCTGAGCCAGCAGATGAACCCAAAAGGATGTCCCAATTGTGATGCCTCCCTCTTTGTTAAAATCATCCCACCACAGGTAAGGGCTTTGCTTGTGAGCTGTCCTGTCCCTCCCAGCTCGGGAACATCTCCCTGACACCTGTCACTCCAAACCTACCACGCTTCAGAGCGTGTCAGAGTGTGGACTGGTTTCTGGGTCCTTCATTTCGTGGGCAGCGAGGTGGGAAGAGCTGATTTTTTGAGGATCACACTTGGCGAAAGCGTAAGAGAACTTGAGGGGAGAAGAGAGGCAATCACATGCAGGCAATTTCAGGTGATCTTTGGACGGGCTTGTGGGGGGGAAGCTGGATGGGAAATAGTCTTGGGTAATCACGGACTTACAATGTGAACATAAAGATGTATTACTGGAGTTGTTATTATGCGATGTCCTGCAGCTCCCTGGATTCTCTTCCTGGCAATTGAGGAGGGGATTTCTGGGAACCAGGATGCCTGGGTTTTCCAGTTATGGGGGGGAAATTGGGGGCTGGCTGTGAATGGACTTTCAGACCTTTTCCAAAGTGCGGGAAGGGTTTCACATCTTAATTACAAGCCTTTGAGCTAGGCCAGTATTTTTAGCACCTGTATTGCCAATAATAAGAATGGGGGGGGGGTGAGAAGGTTTGCTTAATTTATTTATTTATTTGTGTATATATGTATGTCATTTATGGTCTGCCTTTCTCACTGAGACTCGAGGCGGATTACACAATGTGAGAGTAGTACAATCAGTATCAAGGACAATTTCAGAAATAACGCCGTAGGGTAAATAAATGCAAGTTTACAAAGACATAGTGTTAGCAAGAATCCAATACAGAACTGAAGAAATGCTGAAACAGAACATAAGCAATTCTAGGGCTGACACAGGAGCACAGATTTAAAGCAAAACGACAGCTTTTATTTTAAAGAACGGGAGGTTGTTTTTAGAATAGGGAAAAAAGACTTACCGAAATCAGTGCTGGTGGCCGGTGCTGCCCAAGAGTGGCAGCTCTCCCATTGCCACACACAGGATGCCCCCCTCCCCCAGCTGTATATGGCATCTTGTGGCCAGATAGTTGCCTCTGGGGAGACCAACACAAGTCCTGTCGGTTTGCCTTTAGCATCTGGCGCTCGGAGGTAGACTGCCTCTGAACAGAGAGGTTCCCTTTAGCCATCAGGGCTAATGGCACTTGAATAGCCCCTCCTTTAAAAGTCTGTGGCTGCCACATCTTGTGCTCTTGTCCTTCTGCAGGCCAGCCCGATGGAGTCCAACCACACTCCTCCAAGGAACTGGAGCCTCCCCGAGGATGCTTTTGTCGGGCTTCAGCTCCTGTTGCAGTTCAAGCCACTCTTTGTCCCTCTCTACTGCCTCCTGGTGGTGGTGGCATGCCTGGGCAACTCCTTCTTGGTGCTCTGCATCGTGGCTGACCAGAAGCTCCACAATGCCACCAACTTCTTCTTGGGCAACCTGTCGGTGGGCGACCTGCTCATGTGCTTGACCTGCGTGCCTCTGACCGTCTCCTATGCTTTTGAGCACCGAGGCTGGCTCTTCGGGCCCGTCATGTGCCACAGCGTGGTTCTCCTGCAGGCCACCACCGTCTATGTCTCCGTCCTTTCGCTCACAGCCATTGCTGTGGACCGATATGTGGTGGTGGCCTACCCGGTGCGGAGGCGCATGGCCCTGCGCTACTGTGGCCTGGTGGTGGCAGCCATCTGGATGGTGTCTCTGGCCTTGGCAGTCCCACCCGCACTTTATTCGACCTACCTGGACCTCAGCAGCACTGGCCACGAGCTCTTCATCTGTGAGGAACTCTGGGACCGAATGGAGACGCAGCGGCTAGCCTACTCATGCGCCATGCTCTTCATCAGCTACATGGTTCCTCTCTTGGCTGTCACGGTCTCATACTGCTCCATCTCGGTCCACCTCCACCGTCGGGGCATTCCTGGCTTGGCTGACCCCAACCGGGGTCAATGGAACAGGCAGAAACGCAAGATCTTTCTCCTTCTGGTGGTCTCTGTCTTGGCGTTCGCCTTTTGCTGGATGCCTCTGCAAGTCCTCAACCTTGTCCGAGACCTGGACCCCAATTTCTCCATCCTGAGCAAGAGGTACATCAACGTGGCCCAAGTCTCCTGCCACTTTGCCGCCATGACCTCAGCTTGCTACAACCCATTCATCTACGCCTCTCTCCATCGCAAGTTCAGGGCCCACCTGCGGGGCTATTTCTGCTGCAAGAAGGGCAAACGAGGCAAGACGCCCTCTTCCAAGCCAATCCGTGCCAGCTCATGCAATACCTTTGCCCATGACACAACCGCAGTGTGATGGGACTTTGCCCGTGTGTGGGTTCTCACTGGTGTAGCATAGTGGTTAAGTAGCGGGGCTGAGATGCTGCACTTGGCTGGTTTGAATCTCACAACTGTCATTAACGCAACAGGTGGCCTTGGGTCAGCCTCTACTCTCAGCCCAGCTCCCCAGCTGCATCGTGGGGACAACAATACTGACTTTGATCACCACCCTAGGTGGGCACTAATCTGTCCAGAAGAACGGTATATGAAAGGTTACTATAAATGAACTGCTGTTATTATAAACTGGCTGCACCATGCTGCTTTGCTTGTTTAAAAAAGATGTGAGCATCCTCCAGGGAACTGGTTTTGCCTCGCCTGTCATGTTTCAAGCAAGTTTAAGAAGGAAACAAAGAGTGCATGGGGGTCAGGAGTGGGGGCGAGAAGGCTGAGCCGGCATGTTACAGCCCCAACAACAGAATCGGGAGTTCAAGACTGGCCCTGTGCCATGGCAAGAGATTCCTGTCGTGGCTGGCAAAAGCTTCTGCCACATGGTTGCCCATAATTAGCTACAACAAAAAGAGGGACCCCACCGCAACCTGCTAACTGATCACAGGACCAAACCCATATCATTGTCAATTGGTATTATTACATTCATTGCTCAAATTATTCAGCAAACAAAAAAGTGCATTTTTTTATGGATTCGATGCAGAGGAGTTAGCTGTGTTAGTCTAGTTGTAAAATAGTAAGGAGTCCAGTAGCACCTTTAAGACTAATTTTATTGTAGTATAAGCTTTCGAGACCCACAGCTCTCTTTGTCAAATGCATCATCAGCTTTCACAAACCACAGCTCTCTTCATCAGATGCATCATCAGCTTTCAAGAACCACAGCTGTCTTCATCAGATGCATCATCAGCTTTTGAGAACCACAGCTCTCTTCGTCAGGTGCACAAAGAGAGCTGTGCTTCTCAAAATCCGACAATGCACCTGACGAAGAGAGCTGTGGTTCTCGAAAGCTTACGCTACAATAAAGTTGATTAGTCTTAAAGGTGCTACTGGACTCTTTACTATTTAGTATGGATTGTAACTAATGCTTGGATGTTTTTTGGATTCATTTCTGGTTCATATGTATTGACGCTTTGCACTGAGATTTACATTTGTTGAGTGTTTACTGCTGTCAACCACTTGATGCATACATATTAATCATTTGTTTGCTGAATAATTTGAGCAATGAATGTAATAATACCAGTTGACAATGATACGGTTTTGATCTTGTGATCAATTAGTCGGTTGCGGTGGGTTCCCTTTTTTTGTTGTGCCTGGTTGCCCGTAGCAGACCAAGGAATGGGACTTCTGGCTTTTCCAAATCCATTCCTGCTCAGACCTGCGGCTACTAAATGAAACGGGGAGCAGACTCGGTCTTTGTAGCTGCCCCAAAGACTAAAATATTTTGTTTGACAATCTCGGCCGTGTATGTTTGACAGATGGCTGAAACAGGAGGGACGTCAGCAAGCACTTTGGGGCGGCATCGCAGACTTTCTGCCTCGGTGGAACTCTTCATCATGCAGTCGAGTGATTTGCTGTGATTTGCGCTGGCGGTTTTCCTAATGAGAATGGAACCCAGGGCCCCTCTTGAGACCCTGGCTCATTTTTGCTTGCTCTCCGATCTCACCCTCCGTTTCGTCCATGCTCCCCAGACACCGCTGTCCATTCTCGACATCTCCTCCAGGAGAGACTGTCAGCTTCTCTTTGCCGAGACCATTAAATTGATGGTCGTTGTGGGGTTTCCGGGCTGTATTGCCGTGGTCTTGACATTGTAGTTCCTGACGTTTCGCCGGCAGCTGTGGCTGGCATCTTCAGAGATCTCTGTCTTTTGGTGCTACACCTCTGAAGATGCCAGCCACAGCTGCTGGCGAAACGTCAGGAACTACAATGCCAAGACCACGGCAATACAGCCCGGAAAACCCACAACGACCATCGTTCTCTGGCCGTGAAAGCCTTCGACAATACATTAAATTGATGTTTGAAACCAATGGGCTATCCTCCATTTCCCCCCTTCCCCATGTCCACAGCATTATTTATCCCACCCACCCTCTTCCAGGCGGTACTAATAACCAGACTCTAGAGAAGTTATGATCGCCTCGACCCCTCTCATGGGATTGTTCCAGAATGAAGGTTTGGTTCACACACGGAAGAAGTGGCAAAATGCACTTCAAACTGCAGGTGGTAGGTTTTAGCTCTAAGTGTATTTAAAAATCCTCTCCCTGCAGGTAGAAAAAAAGCCATGGAGAGAGAGAGGTTCTGCCCTCCTTTCTTTTCTTGCTGCACTCATTTTCTATTGGCAGGGAGTTTTTTGAACATACATAAGCAAATTACCATCCCCTTATTCTGCATGTGAGAACCAGACCTCAGTCTTTGCTGGGTCAGGGACAGAGGGGAGGCCAACGATAGGAGGGTTCTGATCTCGGAAAGGCCACGGAGAATGTCCCTTCATCATTCAGGGGGCTTTTGGTTGTTCCCAGGACCAACTGCATTAAGTTTGACCAGGATTAGAACCTTCGTTGCCTGTGAGAACTTTAGCCTGGTGTGTGAGTCAGTAGAGAGAGTTAAACAAAAGCTAGATGTAGACGGCAAGGAGGACTCAGGTGTCCAAGCTCTTTTGTGCCTCGGGAGAAGAGCTTGCTTTGATGACCAAGGAGAGCTTTTCCCCTGCTCGTTCTCTGCGTCCAGGCCTGCTCTCTGTTGCACAGCCCCAAGCAGATAAAAGGCAGGTTTCCTTCTGGCTGTTGGATCGGACAGGTAAGTAATGAGTGGCACAGGTGTTCCTTGCCTTATAGCACCCTTTTCCCTCTAGCAAACAAAGAAACCCTGGCACAATCACATGTAAAGGCAAGCTCTGGCCCATGTTGCCATCTTTCTTACTGAGTCCCTGTGCTTTGGCCCTTAACAGCAAGCATGACTGGCGGGCAAATTGCTGGCAGAAGAGAAGCTAAATAGTAAAGAGTCCAGTAGCACCTTAAAGACTAACTTTACTGTAGCATAAGCTTTCGAGAACCACGGTTCTCTTCGTCAGATGCATCAGCTTTCGAGAACCATAGCTCTCTTCATCAGGTGCATCTGACAAAGAGAACTGTGGATCTCGAAAGCTTATGCCACAGTAAAGTTAGTTAGTCTTTAAGGTGCTACTGGACTCTTTACTATTTTGCTACTACAGACTAACATGGCTAACTGCTCTGGAAGAGAAGCTGTTCTTCTTTATGCTGTGAGTTGTGCGGGCTGGAGGCACAGGAACATTTGGCTGCTTTTTCACCTGGTCAGTTGGCAATGCTTCCTGCCCTTCTGCTCATCTAAGAAATGTGTCCTCTGCTGCCTCCGAGAGAGAGAAGGGAAGAGGGAATCAGCACCCCCACTCATGACTCCTGAAAGGAAGGGGCTTGGTGGGCCAAGAGGCTGCAGGTTTTCCCCCAAACCCCAGTGGGTGAACTCTCTTTCCCACTTGGCCTCCTGCAGGTCCTTTGCGACCCACAGCTCAAGAGCCAGAAGGCTGGTGTGGAGGGTTGCCCAAAGAAGAACTCTGGATCTGTCCTTGTGCCTTCCCACGGAGGACTGATTTGCAAAAACTGGCAGGTGAATCGTTTGGGTTGTGTGCCAATTAAATGCAGGTGTGTATTTTGGGATTCTGGTCAGTGCTGTAATTCAAATTGCTTTCAGAAACCTGTTGAAAAGCTGGCTGTGTCATTTCAAAACCCCTGTAGGCACAACAATGCCAACCCTCCCTCACCCCGCTATTCCTCAGAAAAAATAGTTTGGGGCGAAGTGGCTGGTCACTTCTCTAGAAACGAAGAAAAGGGTTTGTGGGTGAGATTCCGGCAAGAAGAGAAGCCCTTTGAATTGCTCCTGAGGTGTCAGGGATTGATTTCCTTGGAAATTGGTCTCTCTTTGTTCTTTCGCCCCTTGTGGGTTGGAGAGAAAGGGGCCAGCGCCAGGAAGAGCTCGTAGGACTGAGTGGAGAGGGAAAATGCCAAAGTGCAGCAATTAAGTCTGGCTACAGAACTGCTGTCGATATAGCAACCGGAGTGACAATTTTGTGTCCAGAGAAGCCAATATTTATGGCTGGGAGTGGAAGCACAAACCTGGGATGGTGTGTGTGTGTGTGTGCCCCTCTCCATTTAGAGTTGCCAGTCTCCAGGTGGTAGCTGGAGATCTCCTGGAATTACAACTGATCTCCAGGCCACAGAGATCAGTTCACCTGAAAAAAAGGACTGCTTTGGAGGGTGGACTCTATGGCATTATACCCCGCTGAGGTCCCTTCCCTCCCCAAACCCTGCACGCCACTTTCCAGGCTCCACCCTGCAAATCTCCAGGGATTTCCCAACCTGGAGCTGGCAACCCTACCATTGGCCTTTTCTAGTGAGGACAGATTGTGATTATTCAGTGATCAGAGACAGTGTCCTGTAGTGGGGCAAATAGGATGTGGGAAACCTGGGTTCATATCCTGCTCAGGTATGAAATCCATCAGGCCATTCGTTTTCTCTCAGCTTAGCCTACCTCACAAGGTGGTTGTCAAAACAAAATAGGTGAAGGGAAAACCACGCAGGCCAGCTTCTTGGAGAAAATGTGGAAGAGAAAAGCATACTGGATAGAGATTAGAGAGAGGTGTGTACTATTTATGATGGTATTATAGTATTATTTATTTACTTAAAAATCTGCCTTTTTTGCGGAGACTTGAGGCAGATTTCAGGATATGAAGCAGTGTGTTTATAAGATTTAAAAACTAGGAATAAGGGCTGGAGCAGAATTGGTGATTCTTATCATCCTTCCAGCACTGTTCAGGATAGGCAGACCGAAGGAAGCATTTCTTCAGACTCTGGAACTCTCTGCCGCAAGATAGGAGCGCATTTGCCACTGTGTTCTAGTAACCTGTGCACTTGTACTTTTAACAACAGCTTGCTGGGTGTACTTTATTGATCCATGTAGTTTGGAAAAAAACTTCTCCTGCTAGATTTTGTACATCCAGCTGTGGATAAGGCAACAGAAGAAGTCAAGTAGACTTCCGTCCCTAGTCAGTTGGCAACTTGACTCGGAAGGGCTCGGAAATGTTAATCCTCTGTTATGAGTTGTCAAGAGCCGTTACTATGTTCATTCAGTGGAATCCCCATGTACAGAAGCACTATAACCTGAGTTCCAGGTGGTAGGAATAAAAAACAGGAGAAGAGCTTTGTTCTCATATCCTATTTCTGAGCTGCTTTTGGAAACGGGATGCTGGACCCTGCATTTCATCCAGCAGGGCTTTTCTTGGCTTGTGAAGTTGCATTTGCGAATATTGTCCCCTCTGCATTCCCCTTTTGCTTATTCTGTTCAGTCCAGCTTGAGAAGCAGCATGTCTGCAAAGAAAGATATTTTGAGTTAGGGACCGTAGACTTCACCACTATGTTGCCTTACATAGTACCTGTTGCTTTAAATATGGACTCCTACATACGACATGTTGTCTAATGTCAGTCCTAGAACTGCTTACGTTCTGTTCCAGCATTTCTTCAGTCCTGTATTGGATTCTTGCTAACGCTATGCCTTTGCAAACTTGAGTCTATTTACTCTATGGCATTGCTTATAGAAATGTCCTTGATACTGACTGTACTAATCTCATATTGTGTAATCTACCTTGAGTCTCAGTGAGAAAGGCAGACTATAAAGGACATGAATAAATAAATAAACAAAGCAAATAACCTGATAGTTTAATCCTTGGTTGGTCCTGCAAAATTGCCCCCCCCCACCGTCCCTTGCGGGGGCATGCCTGTAAATGGATGACCTTCTCTTTATATGCAGGCAAAGCCGGAAGTTAATTACGAGGCAAATGCATTGCAGTTTTCGTGAGTGAGTGGAAAACATTGCCGCACTTGAAATTAATTTGCTTTTTCATCTCCAACAAGAGGCTGTCTTTTTTACAGAGTCGGTTTGCTTGTGAAGGGATGGTGTTCTTATAAAAATTGTGTTTATCTCCAAATGGACAAAATGAGCAGACAGGAGCAGTCAGACGTAATGAGCAGGCAGTCTTTCCATGCCAGGGCTCCTTCCGAGCACCCAAACAGCAACATTCTGATGTCTCTTTCCATGGGGACCTGCTCTCAGCCTCCCTCGTTCTCTCTGTATTCTTCCACTGGAAAAAACAAGGCAGCTTCTTTATAGCTGGTAGCCACCAGCCCTCCACCACTTTCACACCATGCATCTTCTCGCCTGCCTTGTCTGCTAAGAAAACATCTCTAGCCTTTAAAAGCCTAGGGAGGGGGGTAGACAATTTTTTTCACTGTGACTACTGCTCAGAGCCAATCTACAAGTGACGCCTGACACAGGTTGGACACTTGTCAGCTTCCCTCAAGTTTTGATGGGAAATGTAGGCATCCTGGTCTTGCAGCTGTAATGGAGAGCCAAGCTGTAAAACCAGGACGCCTACATTTCCCATCAAAACTTGAGGGAAGCTGACAAGTGTCCAACCTGTGTCAGGCATCACTTGTAGCTTGGCTCAAGTTGGATGCCAGCAGTACTGGAAAAGGGGAGAGGTGGTGTCCATCCAGAAGCCTTCTGAAGCAGGCACAGACCTGGCAGTCACAGACCTTGCTCTGCTCAGTCTCATGGACCTCAAGGTGTTGGGCAGAGCACCAACCCATGCGCCAGTGCTGCAGTCTGGTGGGACGGGCCCATGTTCCCAGTGCAGGTAGATGGCTGGTTAAATTTTTTTAAAAAACATCCCTTGAGGCTGTAATTTGCCCACCTCTTGCATAATCTAATTCTGCATATGCATAATATTAAGGGAGGGGCTTGGTGGGCCAAGAGGCTGCAGGTTTTCCTGCAGGAAAAAAGGATTAGAGCCATCTGAGACGTCTCTTCTTTGGGTTTGGAGAGGCAGGCGGGTCTCTTGTTTGGAAAATGAACCACAGCGGGGCTGCAGCAAGCACCTTAACAGCATCCCTGCGCAAGCGAGCACGCAAGCCCAGCAGGTTAAATCCGGCTCAGCTTCTACCTAACCATCCTTTGTCTGCCCGCATCCTAATTGCTCCTTAATTCGTTAAGCTGAAGTGCTCCGCTTGGCTCAGCTGTGCCAGGGATATCATGCCACTAGCATGCCAGGTGAGCAGCCGGGTCCCTTCGGGCTGCATTGCTAGGAGGCGAGATCAGCAGGGGATTCTTAGCAAAATTAAAGTTTGAGTTGCACAGGCGAGCTTACAAGAAAATGATGCATGAAGCAGGAGTTGAAGCAACCACAGCTGTTGTGGGGGATGATGGATTAAGGCAGTGCGGTGCAGTGGCCTAAGTCTAGCTGACCTCGTGTTGATCGGTCTCTCCCTTTATATCCAGATACTTTGTACCGTGGCCGTCTTTTCAGCTGTTTGTTGCAAACAGACCATCACCAACAGGGCAAATATTAGGGGGAAGCGCACACACTTGCCTGCTTCATGCGTGGCCTAAGACTGCCTTTCCATTCTTCGTGAAGAAGTGTGCTGTGAAACTTAAAAGCCTGCGCAATTTCCAGGGGTACCTACTAGCCAAAAGGCAGAAGAGCTGTCCAGAGTGCTGATACAACAGTTCTTTTCAGAGTCACTTTCCAGCTGGGATGCCATGGTTAGCAGAAGGAAGCCTCCTCTCCTAACCTCTCCTTCACACACACCCCAACTGAACAGCCTAGAACCTTGACTCTAGTCCCATTGCACTCCTGATTGTGTGTGTGTGTTATGTGCTGTCAAGTCGCCTCCGACCTATGGCAACCCTATGAATGAAAGACCTCCAAAATGTCCCATCATTAACAGACTTGCTCAGATCCTGCAAACTGGAGGACGTGGCTTCTTTTATTGAGTCCAGCCATCTCGTTTTAGGTCTTCCTCTTTTCCTAGCATTAGTGACCTTTCCAAAGAATCTTGTCTTCTCATGATGTGGCCAAAGTACGATAGCCTCAGTTTTGTCAATTTAGCTTCTAGGGAGGATTCAGGCTTGATTTGATCTAGTACCCACTTATTTGTCTTTTGCCAAAAAGACCAAAAAAACCCCCAACCCCTCCTGATTGATTTGACTGAGTTATTAAATTTATAATCTGCCTTCCCCGTGAACTGACTCAGAGTGAATAACATCAGCACTAAAATTTACAATAAAATGCCTATTAAAACCATAAACAAATATACAGTTCAGTAATAAAACAGTTTAGATGGCAGCCCATATTTCCAGCCCCCAACCAAATATTCTATGGAGTGACAGATGGAGGCGAAGCAGTGGTCCAGTTGGTGGGAAATATCGGGGAGGGGAATGCACTGCCCTGCCCCCCAACGGGAGACTGGTAGGAAGGCTCACCCGTAGCCTAGCCTCAACCATATGCCTGGCAGAACATCTCTGTCTTACAAGCCTGGCAAAAAGATAATAGATCTTGTTGGGCCTGGGTTTCAGCAGACAGAGAGTTCCACCAGGTTGGTGCCAGGACCAAGAAGGCCCTGACCTCTTGCTATAGGGTGGTGCCTCAGCTGAGATCTTGCATACTGTTCTGGAGGAAATAAGCCTGGTTTTTTTTTCAGTTTAGAAAGAAGACAGTTAAAGGGGGACATGATAAGAAATTTATCAAATGCATTATTAACTTAAAGATCCAGAGGAATTAGCCATGTTAGTTTGTAGTCGCAAGTAAAGAGTCTAGTAGCACCTTTAAAACTAAACAACTTCATTGTAGCATAAGCTTTCAAGAACCACAGCTCTCTTTGTCAGATGCAACTTTATTGTAGCATAAGCTTTCGAGAACCACAGCTCTCTTCGTCAGATGCAACTTTATCAAAAGCTTATGCTACAATAGAGTTGGTTAGTCTTAACGGTGCTACTAGACTCTACTATTATTAACTTATGAAACTCACTGCCACATGACAAAGTGGTTTGGGTGCTTAGATGGCTTTAAAGGGGGTGGGACTAGACAAATTCGCAGAGGACTAAGTGTTGATGATGACTAACCCACATTAATTGCTTGAACTCCTTCGGGAAAGGGTAAGGATGAAAACATGTAGCTATTCCCAGACCTTTATTTTATACAACAGTTATACACAGATGTCTATTGCATTTGGGAAGCCTTGCCCTGAAACATACTCCAGGCTCCAAGGTATTGATTCTGCTTGCATAGCCGTGACACATCTACTTCTCTACCGCTCCAGCATCAAAGAAGCCCTTGCTAGTGGAGGGCCTGCACAAGAGGTGGCAGCAGTGATTGAAATTGCTCCCTTCCCAGGCAACCCGAAGAAAACTCTAAAGGAATCTTGCTCAAGATCACAGCAAACGAGTTATTATTGCACAGCCCGAATTTAACCGTTTGGCTTATTATTCCAAGAACCTTGAATAGAACGATGGCACAGAATGACAGCTGATGGTTTTGTCGATTGCTGTGCACTGCTACTTAAAAAAAAAAACTATAAATGTAGGAAGGTTTCAAGCGCACGGTGAAGAGAGCCTAGCTGAATAATAAGGTCTTTGTTCGGCAAATACAAATCGGACCGATTTCACCAATGGTGATCATTTTGAAGACCTCATCAGGGAACATTTCTGACTGCCAAAATACGGCGATGCCTGATTTGCTCTGCAAAGCTGGTGCCTTTAAAGATATAAAACGGTTCTGCCGTGGTGGTCCCAGTTCTCCACCCAAGCTTTGCAACCAGTCTCGAGGGTCATAGATCCAGAGGAGTTAGCCGTGTTAGTCTGCAGTAGTTAGTTTGTCATGGCGCTGTATGCTCTTTGCTTGGGCCCACCATGCATGGCTGGGGGCAAAGGATGCCCTGTGTAGGGAGAGGGCAAGCCTAGATACAAATCTGCACTCTTCTGCAAATTCACTGAATGGGTCCTGGCTGGGCTTCTGGCAGGCGTTTTGCCCACACAGGGTTTTCCTCAAAGGGGTCTTTTATATTTCTGGCATGAAAGTTGAGCTGCCGAAACAAAGGCAGGGTGGACACCTTTTAACAAAATACGTTTGCACGGGGAGGGGGGGAGGAATGTCTGCTTCACTCTAGAAAGACTGGGAAGGGAGTTGACCTCTGCTGAATTGCAATGGTAGCAACCTGCAGCATTTGAACAAGGTCAGACAAGACAGAGAAAATAAAGTGGGTAATTTCTCAGGGCCAGAGATCTTCTGGTGCCAGCTCTTTTTAGAGTAAAGATATTCTTGTTATCTGGCATCTTTTTCTCTTTACCCTCCGGATCATGTATATTGCCATTCCTGTAGGGCTCTCACCCATAAAACCCTCCTCCTGGAAAAAAAACCCTTGGCATGTCTTTGATGTGCCCCAAGACGGCCGGTTCGTTTTGGCAGCCAACAAACGAACATGGCGCCTCCTCTGGAATTCATAATTTGCTGATCTTATTGAATTTTTAACAACCTCCCCCCCCCGCACCACTATCTAAAGAACTATGTTATGACGCAGCATGCAAATATTTACAAGTAAAAAATGCTATCCCAGTACAAATCAGAAATCATAGGACCATTTGAGGCTATACCTGCTATTACAGAATTTATGGGTGGGGGGAGATAATTGGAATTCCAGTGTGGGGAAGAAGTTGAAAGCTCCTCTTCTTTCCCCGTCTCTTGGCCTCTCTGGGCATTTTATGCGTCTTCTTTTCTCCACTTAATGACAAAGACCGATGTGCTTATACATGGAGTCGCAAAAGAATGTAAACGATACTTGACCAAATCTTTAACTATACTCATTTGTATTAAACAAAACCAATGAATAGAATTTTTTAAACGAAAAAATAGAATGTAGCCCTGCTTGAAAAACTAATTAACAGCTTATTCCTAAAGAGAGATGCCCCACTGATTTCAAGGGCTTAGACTGGAGTAATTCTTCTTAGAATTGTGTTGTCAGATTTTTCCCTGGACAGTCTGACCAAACCCAATGGAGAGCGATCAGTTGGGTATGTGTGTGTATCTCTGAATGTCTTTGTCTTTGTATCTGGCTGTTTCAAGAAAAGACTCAAAATATTTGTAATGATAACAACAATAATAACAGTATGCTTATATATAGCCCTTCTGGACAGATTAGTGCCCGTTCAGAACGGTGAACAAAGTCAATGCCCAATACAGTATTTCATTTTAGGAGCCTGGAAAAAAAATCAGAGGAGATACTGGAACAACTTTTGCTGGTGTACAAGCTTTTGAACTATGCAGGACTCTTCATCAGACCAAGGAGAAATGTGACTCATTCTCAGGAATATCATGGGAATTATCAGTGACTGAAATGAGTATTTTAGCTTTCTGCAGCAGATCAATTAAACACAGATTTTTTTAAATAGATGAAAGCAGTTCATGCTGGTTATCTCAGCAGTCTTAACAATAATCCTGCAAACTGGGCCAGAATTATTGACAGTGTATTAGATCCAGAGGCGTTAGCCATGTTAGTCTGTAGTTACAAAATAGTAAAGAGTCCAGTAGCACGATGCATCTGACGAAGAGAGCTGTGGTTCTCAAAAGCTTATGTTACAATCAAGTTGGTTAGTCTTAAAGATACTACTGGACTCTTTAATATTTTGACACTATTGTTAGCCTTTTGTGTGGGTTGACAGGTAGCCCTTTAACTCAGGCCAAAGTTTGAGACCAGGAGTACAGGACTTTCCTCTTCAAGATGGTTTTAAGACATGTTTAAAACCTTTCAGTTAAGGAACAACACCGCAAAGAAAAAACTGCCTTTTAATTTAGGTCTGTCTCTGTGATGAGACATTTGCTTAAGAAGTTTCTAAAATTTCTAACCATGTTTTCTTCCCTTGGGATCCCGTTTGCATCTCCACAACAAGCTTGACATTTTCCAAACCCAAATCCGTAAATAGATGTAAAAGCTTCCGCAATTTTTGTCATTTTCTTTAAAAACCAGCCATTTTATTAATGTGTTTACGTTCGCTTTCCCAAGCGTCATTTGTTCCCCTACCCCCACATCCAGCTCTGCTGCTTGCATTTCTGTTTCCTGACATGCTTTTGATTTCTCATCGAAACATTTTCATTCAAGCTCCATTTTCTGCCTTCGGTTTGAACATCCAACCGCACACCATATCGGGAGTCAATTAGCAAACTGAGTTTATTCATAAAAGATCCCAGAAGTTTTTCAAGATCAGTTATGATTCTGGGAGATTTTCAACCACCATCAGGAGGTTGGCAACTCTACTTGTCAACGGCCCTTTCCACACACCCTTAAAGGGACAGCGCACTCACCAAACACTGGCGGCTTTCCCCCTTGACTCCAGACGTCTCCATTTTCAAAATGGTTACAGGCAGTTTGGCTTCCATTTCTTTGGCACTTTTTTGGGACCGTGGGAAAGTGCACCCCCAGAAAATGAGCCAAGGGGAAAAGCCGCCAGCATTCAGTGAGTGGGTCGTCCTTTAAGGACGTGTGGAAAGGGCCAAAGAGAGTTCAATTCAGTATCCAGACATGCTGCTAGTCCTGTTGCAACTGTATGACTGTGTTTCTGTCCTTTTCTTTACTGCAAAATATACATTTTCTGTTTTCAGTTTCTATTTTTTATCTGTCTACTTGATGAGAACCAGTTTGGTGTAGTGGTTAAGAGTGTGGGACTCTAATCTGGAGAGCCGGGTTTGATTCCTCACTCCTCCACTTGAAGCCAGCTGGGTGACCTTGGGTCAGTCACAGCTCTCTCAGAGTTCTCTCAGCCCCACCCACCTCACAGGGTGTTTTGTTATGGGGATAATAATGGCATACTTTGTAAACCGCTCTGAGTGGGCATTAAGTTGTCCTGAAGGGCAGTATATAAATCGAATGTTGTTGTTGTTATGGCAAAAACCAAGATACGTGTGCTAAGGTAGCACTGCGTGTACAACAGTTTGCATTTTCTTTCTTTAGTATTGATATGGAAGTTTTGCTCTTCTAGAACGAAGGCATTTATGCCTTTCCATTTCATTCATGTGCCATATCGTACAATATTATATGCTGAGTTATACATTATGTCTTTCTGTTGTTTGAGAGATAAAATAAGCTTAGGCTTGATAAGGAAGTAAATTCTGCAAATATTTCAAATCTCTATCCAAGGACCTGATTTGGTACACAGAAATATCTTATATATTCAAGGGTAAATGTTTAACCACTACACGGCCCTTCCATTTTATGACACGCACCACTCCAGACTCGAACTGGGTTTGAGGTATGCTTCTAAAGCAGCACATACGACATTCAACTGGCTGTATAGCTCTTAATACATCCGTGTTGCTTCATTCTTTACTTCTTTTCTCCCGACGTCTCAGACTGAATGGCAATAATTGCTAAATAGTCTCCTGAGCCACAGACTGATGGATTGCCGGCAGAGTTTAGTAAGATAGGACCTGCTGGGAAAGAAGCTTTGCCATGTCTGCCCTTAAACAATAGAAGAGTTTTGTGCCTGTTGCTGAGACAGATGTATGCCCTCCGATTTAAAACAAGCAAGCTAGAAAGGTGTTGCCATACACAATTCCACCTCGGGGCTTGGTTGGGAGACAGGGTTTGGCTTCTGCCTCTTGCTTTGAATGCTATGGGTCAGTCCAAGAAGGGGCTGCCACGTTTTTCAGTGCCCTTTGCTCTCAGGCTTTCGACAGCCAGCATGTCACTTGACAAACTTCAGTTGCCGATTTCCACAGGTCAAACGGCTCCTAAAGGCATGGGAGCAGGACCGGATTCTTTTCTGGTCAGTTGGCAACCGTAGCTCTGAAACATGGAGGCAGAGGATGAAGAAGAGGGTGTGTCTGAGTCAGTGCAGAGTGTTGCCTCATCACCGCTGTACAACCCTGGCCAAACTCTACTGGTCTGAATGCAGGATTCTTGGTCAAAAGCTGTCAGGAAGGGCCCCACCAACAAATTCTCTATTAAGAAATTAGGGGGAAAGTACCCTTCTCCCAAATTATCCTGTTTTGGAAGCACTCCTATTCCCAAACGAGAAGGGTTACTTTCCCCCTTTCATTCCTGTTATTTTAACTTTAAAAAACCCTTATACAACTTTCTAGAACCCAGTTATATATAAGTATTTATTGCCTGTTGTGCCTTTCAAGGACTGCAAACTTTTAGGATCTCCCTCACACCATTTATGGTAACGACAATACTAATAATAAAGCCTGTTTTCCTTCTACTACTCCCAAAAGTAAACACCCACGGCCTGCCTCCCCTGCATTAGCAAATATATCACACAATGTCATATCTCTCCTCGCCACCCACCTACCCCCTCTTGTTGGAAAACACCCGTGTGCATTACTGGGTACGTGCCAAGGAGTCAGCGTGGCAAGCCCTGGGGACCTGTGGCATGTTGCAAACTTCCCCCAGGGAAAAGTGGAAAGGATCCTGTCTCCCTGCCTTGCTTCTCTGCCCCACTCCTCTGCCTCCTCTTCATCAGTCCCTCCCCACCATTGGCAAGGCAAGGGAGGCGATGCTTTTAAACTCCAGACCGTCAAGGACACCGCTGGGTGCGCAGCCAGATGCCGGAGCCGGGACACAATTGCTTCCCTTCTTTGCTTTGACAGGTAAGAGCTCCTCTGCTTTTAAATGTAGGGAACAACGATGTAGTTTGCAGCAAGGTACTAAGGTGATTTTAAACTTTGGACTTGCCTTTGGAGCTCCACTTTTAGATGATGGTGCATGTTTCAGAGGCAAATCTACAACCTGTGTTTTGGGTGGGGCTAAATCCATGAACTGGACTTTTGCTGCCAAATCTTGCCCAGCAATTGGCAATTGAGTCTGCGTTCATGAATTGGTTGCGACTTGACAGCACAGTTTTTATTATTCTTTCCCCACAGAGCACACGAAGGGGCATCCTAGTTCTGATGGCGATTCTTTCTCTAGTTCTTGATTCCAAACAGGTGGAAAACACAGGGACAAGAATTTTCCCATTTTGGGTGTTGATTTGCCAATTCTTGATTGGTCCCTGCTCGAGTGCCTTTAATCTTGAACAATAAACATTAGCTGGTTAAAATGCTTTATCCCCCAAAACATTTGATTAGTTGATTTCTGCAGATCAAACTGTCATTAAAGGCAGAAGAGCAGGCTCTGGTCGTTTTTCTTCTGATCAGTTGGCATCACTACAAAAAGGTGTACAACGTTATCTAGAATCAGATGTCTAAAATTTCATCCAAGCTGCTTTTATTTTCCAAAGTTTTATATAGACTGGATTTGAGTGGTATTATCTTGTCTGGCAGAGGGAGGGGTGGGGTAGAGGAGCAAATTAAAGTCTTTTTCAGATGTCTGACCCAAGAGTAACTGAGCACACCAGCTCTGCTAAGTCCTTGATCCTAAAACTAGAACTTGGAAAGAAACATGAAGGGAGCTTCGACTCTCAAAAGCTCATGCCCTGGAAATCTAATTGGTCTTTACGGTGCTATTGGACCCAACTCTTGTTCTCCTGTTGAGTTCAGTGGAGCTGGCTTCCCCAGAATTTCCACCCACCAGTGGGAAAGGTTGCAAGTCAGTGTAATGTTGCCAAATGGCTAGAAATAATAGTTAGCCTGCTCCTCTGTTTTTGACAGGCAGAAATCTGCAGGTGTAGCTTTTCATTTCAGGGGGAGAAGCATCAACTCTGGAGGAAAAGTTAGTTAAGACCATAGGAGGCAGCTTTAAAAGGGGGTTAGACAGATTCATGGAGAATAGTCCATCAGTGCCTACTAAAGGGAAACTCCAAATTCAGAATAGTAAAGAGATGCATCTGATGAAGAAAGCTGTGGTTCTCGAAAGCTTATGCTACAATAAAATTGGTTAGTCTTAAAGATGCTACTGGACTCTACTATTTTGCAACTACAGACTAACACGGCTAACTGCTCTGGATTTATGTCCAAATTCAGAGGCATTAAAACTCTGAATACCGGTTGTTGGGAGGCAACATCTGGAAAAGGACCTCGGCCTATATTCCCTGTTGTTAGGCCACCAGTGTTTGGCCACTGTGTGAGATAGGATGCGGGACTTGACGGCCCACGGGTCTGATCCAACAGGGCTCTTCTTATGTTCTTAGGATTCGTTTTTTAAAAGTTGGCTGCACCTTGTGGGGGTTCCATAGCAGGGTTTAAATGTTCTAAGGCTTCAATCCTGTGCACAATTACTTGGGAGCAAGCCCCATTAACTTCAGCAAGATGTGGTTTGGAGGGAAAAGCTGCAGGATTCGGCCATACACAGCAGCCCCCTGGTCTCTTACTAACAAGCAGGGCTTTTTTTCAGCTGGAACGCGGTGGAATGGCGTTCCGGCGCCTCTTGAAAATGGTCACACGGCTGGTGGCCCTGCCCCCTAATCTCCAGACAGAGGGGAGTTTAGATTGCCCTCCGTGCCAGTGGCAGGGCCATCAACCATGTGACCATTTTCGCCGAGGGCAATTTAAACTTTAAAAAACTCCCCCCTTGTTCCAGCTGACCCAAAGTGACATCATTGTGCAGTCCTGGGAGCGTGCGCACATTTTGCACACGTGCATGTGGTACCAGGTACCAGGTACCAGGTACCTGCCAAGAGTTGCCCCCTGTGCTGGCAACCCACTGAGTTCCACCACCTCTTTTCCCAGAAAAAAAGGCCCTGCTAACAAGGATACTCCAAAATCACAGACTTACAATACCATCCTAAGCAAAATTACTCCAGTCTAATCGACGGGTTTAGATTGAAATAAGTTGACTTAGAATTGTACTATTAATTCTGAGTATAAATACACAAGACCGAACTACAAGAAGGGATTATTTTCATCCTCTTTAGTTTCGTCCTTTTTGTAGTTGATTGGATCAACCTAAGAGAAAGCACAGAGCTAAGGATATATTAAAGGCCTTTGCTCCGATTGATCCTGGTTTCTGTCTGGCACCCTCTCATTTTTAAAAAAATCAAATTAAAATGTTTTGTTTAGTTATCCATGAGAAGCAGATAGAACGTGGCTGCGTCAAGGCTGTGGGGTTTCTAGAGCCATGGTTTGCAAAATGCAGTGGGAAAAAAGATCAATCCTAGACAGGTCCAGAATGCTCGCATTAATGCGGATATTTTTATTGTTAATAAATGTTCCGCTTTCAAGGCAATCGTTTCCCAAACAGTACAGTAAAGATCCTCAGTGAAGCTTGATCTTAGGCCAGGCTGAACAAAGAGGAGGGGGATTGGTTTGAAAAGGGTTGCCAATTCAAGGTTGGGAAATTCCTGGAGATTTGAGCATGGGGAGGGTGGGATTTGGGGACGGGAGGCACCTCAGTGGGGTATAATGCCACAGAGTCTATCATCCTAAGCTGCCATTTCCTCAAGGGGAACTGAACTTTGTAGCCTGAAGAGTAGATGTAATTCTGGGAGATCTCCAGGTCTCGCCTGGAAGTTGGCAGCCCTAGGTTTTATGGTGCCAAAAGATAGCATTTATATCTAACAAGCTGGAAACCTGTGAGGAGTCACAGGAGGACATAACAAGTTGGAATTGCCCCCTCCAGGTTTCTCTTTCATCAGGGTAATTCCATTCCAACCCACTTTTTTGCTTTAACTAACTCTCAGCATTCTTTGCCTCCCTGTTCTGTCCTCAGCTGCATTTGGGGTTCTGGTGCATCACTGTGTGATTTGAGGTTTAGTGCTCATTTTTGTTTTGTGTTTCGCTATCGTTTTAAATGCTTGTCATGCCACTTTGGAGTTTATTGTAGAAGACAGAGGAGTAAATATTTCAACAAAACAAATAAAAATATGGCAGGCTTCCCCATAAAACGTGGGCTGCGTTTGTAGAATGCAACTGAGAGAGGTGGGTGGGTGGAATTAGGGTTGTCAACTCCAGGTTGGGAAATTCCTGGAGATTTGAGCTTGGGGATGGTGGAGTTTGAGGAGGGAGGGACCTCAGTGGGGTATAATGCCATAAAATCTACCATCCGAAGCTGCCATTTGCTCCAAGGGAACTGAACTTTGTAGACTGGAGACCAGTTTTAATTCTGGGAGATCTCTAAGGCCCATCTAGAGGTTCGCAACCCTAGGTGGAGTGCATAATGTTTGTAAACAAAAATGTTGGCACATACGCCTATATAGGATGTGACCTTTTTCCTATCTGCCAGTGGAATTAAGCTCTTCTCTTTAATAACACACTGTTAGTCATAATAGTATGTAGAACCTCCGTGTTTAGATGTAGTCTATCTCTGAATACCAAATCTGGGAACAAACAAAAACAACCTGCTTGTAAACTTCCCGGTCTGGCTGGCTACTGTTGAGAAAAGAGGGCTGGCCCAGATACACCTTTAAGACTAACCGACTTCATTGTAGCATAAGCATTTGAGAAGCACAGCTCTGTTCGTCAGATGCAACTTTATTGTAGCATAAGCTTTCGAGAACCACAGCTCTCTTCATCAGATGCAACTTTATTGTAGCATAAGCTTTCGAGAACCACAGCTTTCTTTGTCAGATGCAACCTGACGGTTGCATCTGACAAAGAGAGCTGTGGTTCTCGAAAGCTTATGCTACAATAAAGTTGGTTAGTCTTAAAGGTGCTACTGATGATGCATCTGACGAAGAGAGCTGTGGCTCTCGAAAGCTTATGCTACGATAAAATTGGTTAGTCTTAAAGGTGCTACTGGACTCTTTGCTATTTTGCTACTGCAGACTAACACGGCTAACTCCTCTGGATCTCTGGCCCAGATGGACCTTTTGTCTGATCCGGTTGGACTCACCTTATGTTAAGTATTAAATATGGTCAAAAACACCACAATAAGAATTACCTGGTAGAGTCAAATGTTCAATGTTGTTGCGTGCCAGTTAGCAAGTTTACCATCCAATATAAGATATTGAAATCAAACACAGACGTTACACTTTCATTCTGCAAACACCTGAGCATATATTTGTAGAATATTCAACATGCAAAATGTGTAGAGGGGTGTCTTCAGCGAGGGAGCTTCATTTCCTATCTCAGGGCCAAAGCAAACGTGAGCGCATCGACATAGCTGGCACAAAGATGCCTCTGCCATTCTAAAGTCATTTAAAAATGCTGCAATCCTAATCGGGCCCTTGCAGCATTTTTTAAATGACTTTAAAATGGCATTGTTGTCTTTGCGGCAGCTGCAAGGATGTTGTTGTGTCAAGTTTGGCCCTAAGCAATATATTTTAACATGGCGGAGGTGGGGTAGGCCAGGAGATCAGGTGCAAGTCCAGGCCCCGGATTAAGGTGGGAACTCTGCCTGATGCTGTCTGCCTTTTATTCATTGCTGTTTTCTAACATTCAAGAAACAGCGGCAAGGAGTGAGCGGGCAGAGGCTGGCAGCCGGGCCAGTGGTTATGATCTGAAAGCACAAACTCCATGGATGCCGGCGCTTCTTATGGGAAAAGAGCTCAGATGAATGGGCTCTTCTTATATTTTTATCCCACACTTCTTCCATGAAGGGCAAAGCAGCCTACATGGGTCGAATCCACATTCACCCATTACCCGCATGTTTATCGGATATCTTCCGTTTGCCTCCAATCCGTGATTTTTTCCTCTTCGTTCACATTCCTGCTTCCAATCTGTCTTTCTCGCCGCTCGAAAACCGCTTTTTTGGGCGGGACCTTTTTTCCCCACCCATCTTTTTAAATTTTTTTGAGCGCACTTTTCCGTTATTTCGATCTTGCCTTATAAAGAAACATCACTGAAGATAATGATGCCTCTCTTTCCCCCACTGACAGCACTGATGGCTCTCTCCTGTTTCTTTTTTGGAAATTTGGAAGCATGTGGGAAGCTTTCGTGGGCATTTACTATGCAGGACAGTTCAGTGCCTGAATTTTACTGAAGTTTCACTTCCTTGGAGTGTCATTATGTTCCCAATAGTCACTGGCCGAATCCGCATTCACCCCACACCCGCATTTTCCGCTTTTGAGGGAGGGAACAAATCTTCCTGCCTTTTTTTTTAAATTACTTTTCCGTTATTTCAATCTTGCCTTATAAGGATATTGTATTTCCTTATAAGGATATTGTAATTTCGATATTACAGTAATATAAAATAAAAAAAATAAAAAACAGTTAAAAAGGAAGTTTCGCGAGTCCGTTCTGAGGATGGATTCACCCCAAAATGATTTTTCAAACTACCAGATTTGATTCAGAAACAGCATAATCAATAAATCCAATGCTATGAAGTCAAAAACAGTCTTTTGCAGACTACGGAGCACTTGCAAGTTGAATCAGCCAATAGGAACTCTCGGAACGGCTGGAGAGACAGGAAGGGGGGTGGTTTTTTAAAAAACCGCGTAAACTGCGCATTGGCCCGTTCACGGCCACCACGAAACTCCTGTTGAAAACCTGTGACCACATTTTCGGGAGAAATGCGAATGAAATGCGTTTGTTTAATGAGGTAATGTGACCGGCACTCGGGATTGCGTGAGGAATGCAGGGAACATGCGACTTAGAATGAGTAATGTGGATTCGCCCATGGTCTTTCGTTCCCCACTGAATCTTTGCAACATCCCTGTGAGGGAGGCCGGGCTAACAAGTGACTGAAGGTCGCCCAGGGCAGAGAATTGAATCTGACCCCTCAGTAGGGTTGCCAGCTCCAAGTTGGGAAATTCCTGGAGATCCGGGGGGTGAAACCTGGAGAAACCTGGAGAAAGAGGGTCTTGGGGAGGGGAAAGACTTTGGCATAGCATAATTCCAATGCATTGGTATCAATTTTCTCTAATCAGAAAAATCTAATTAATTTTCTCTGATTAGAGAAAATTGATATCAATGCATTGAAAGTGACCATGAAGGATTATATTGCACTTTAAAGAGGCTGGCGAAGAAGCAAAATGGACTGAAACGGGATGTAATTAACGCTGGCGCACCAGTTGCCAACTCTCCAGGAGCGGCTCGTCCTCCAGGAGTATTGTTGTCCGTCAGTTGGAACCTATGCGGCCACGACGGTCTGTTGCTTGAAAGGAATAAAAAGACATTTGGTGGAGGATTACAAGGAATGATCATATATAGGATGGACATTGCTGAACTTGATATTTGAAAGTTGGTGATCTATAAATGAATCTCTTAATTGTGCCTATGCGGTTTGACTGACTAATTGACGTTTATGGTTGATAAGCTTATTGCTCATATAGTCTCCTTGGATATTTTCAGGGCTTTTTTTCTGGGGAAAGAGGTGGTGGAACTCAGTGGGTTGCCCTCGGAGAAATAGCCACATGGCTGGTGGCCCCGCCCCCTGATCTCCAGCCAGAGGGGAGTTGAGATTGCCCTCCGCACCGCCGAGCGGCACGGAGGGCAATCTCAACTCCCCTCTGGCTGGAGATCAGGGGGCGGGGCCACCAGCCATGTGACCATTTTCAAGAGGTTCCGGAACTCCGTTCCACCTCGTTCCAGCTGAAAAAAAGCCCTGGATATTTTGCCCCCCTTCTCGATTACTACCTGGAGCTTGGCAACCCTACCCCTCAGATCCTAGTACACCACAGTATCTGTTGACATTGCTGGTCACTGGGCCTATATTCAGGATTATGCAGTGGTGTTCCATGTATCAGCCCCTGCCCTCGAAGATTTGACTTGTAGAGACCTCTGGAGGGGAAGCTGAACTCTGAAGAAAGGTGCC
The DNA here is from genome assembly GCF_028583425.1 of Eublepharis macularius. NCBI lineage: Eukaryota > Metazoa > Chordata > Lepidosauria > Squamata > Eublepharidae > Eublepharis > Eublepharis macularius. The sequence goes on along the minus strand of NC_072804.1, from coordinate 55,353,123 downwards.
TCTAGCCCCTCCCGAAGAACTGTTCCTCAGGCATTTCCAAAAGGAGAAGAGGAATTGTGATTTCAGCAAAAGCAGGTATCAGGAAAGGGGGTGCAGGTGGAGCGTAGGGCTTCCTGTCATGCTAGCTGGCTTTCTCCGGCTCCTTCTCCCCGCCGGATGTGAGCTGCTTCCAGCTGCTTAAGTGCAGCCAGAGAAGTTAACATTGATTTTTCAATTTTTACTTCCCATCACCGGCTTTTAGCCAAGTAAACATTATCTTGCGGAAACCAGAGACTGATGGGCGAGGGATGGGACCTCTGGCTCTGAGAAGCTTGTTTCCTATCCAAAGGACAAAGGCGGGGGAGAAGGGGGAGTATGTGCAGTGGTTAGAGCAAAAAGTCTTTGCTTTCAGTGAGGTGGAAAATTCTGGACTGGGATTCAGAAAGAAGATAGGGGTTTATTTACCTTTGTTTGTTTATTTATACCATTCCAAAGGAATCATTCTCTATGCAAAAAAAAGGAAGTTAAAAAATCTCTACATATAGAAAACTAGTCATTCAGGGAAAAGACTAGAATTCTTCTTTCCAATGTGCTAACTTTAGTTGTTCAGGGAATTTAATTCCTGTGAGTGCCCGCCTGCTAATTTAGAAGAACTGGATTGCAAAAGGACACCAGTATTATTGGTTCTGTCAATTTCACCTCCCCTTGGGGGAGGTGAAGATGAAATTAACAAACCTTCTGAGGAGTGATCTCTGCCACCTCTGTCTTTTTAAACTACACTTCCCGGCTAACATTTCCTCTCCCATTACTTGGCACAGGCAAAGATTGTCTGTTGCATGTTTGTAGCACTAGCACTTTGAATACACCTTCTTATGAATTTTGAAAAAAGGTTTATTGTATGACTATAGCTTTAAGAGTTTCTTGTTTCTCTCAATACATCTTGAGCAGTGAATACCCGGGTGCGATCACTGTTGTGTTGTTCTCCCATTATTTGAGCATCTTTGTGTAAGATGACTCATGTAGAGAGACTCCAGGTTAAACATATGAAGCTGCTTCACTGGGATGGATTCTTGGTCCAGTTTAGTATTTCCTCCTCTACAGGGTCTCAGCCGAAGAACAATCTTTCCTAATATCAGCTTCCTGAGATTGAGGGATTGAAATGGGGGGGGGGGCTTTTGCATGCAGAGTTGGTGCTCTACCCATGAGCTACGGACCCTTCCCAAGAATATCTGAAGTTGCTTTATGTCAAGCAAGACCATTGGTCCACGTAGCCAGCTGATTCCTGACTGGCCCCAATTCTCCAAGATCTTTTCCCCAGGAGATGCTGAGGGTCAGGACTAGAGTTGCCCTCAAATCTCCAGGAATTTTCCAACCCAAAGTTGGGATCCCTATTCAGGACCCTCCACACTGTGTGTAAAATTGGTTCTCTGTGTGGGCTAACAGTAAGGGAGGGATAGGGTTCGATTTAGGCTTGCCAACTCTGTCCTGGGGAATTCCTGGAGATCTGGGGAGGATTGCTTGGGAAGGCAGAATTTGGGGAGGGGAGAAGCACAGCGGGTATATGATGCTATCGAGTCTTCAAGGCTGCCATTTTTTCCAGTGGAACTGGTCAGTGTAGTCTGGAGATCTACTCTAATTCCTGGAGAACTCCAGGCCCCACCTAGAGGTTGGTAACCCTACTTAGAGTAAGTCCATCACAGAGAGGGAGAAGGCCAGCCCAACTGCAAAGTTGCATCATACGCCTCACCCCCAGCCCAGTCCCGCTGTCCCTTGCCGCCTCCGTGCACCCCCAGCCCACCCTTCTGCATTCTCACAAGAAGCCTCAGGAGCAGCAGATGATGTTTTGAAAGGCCTATTTTTAGGGCACTCGGTTTTTAGCCTCCCTCTGTGGCCTGAGACCACTGGGGCAAAGGGCTGGAGAGAGACAGATGCACGGGAACAAGGGCCGTTGAGGGACCCCCTTGTCCTTGAGAACGGGAAGCAGCCAGCAGGGATCTCTGCCAGGGTGCTAGCAAGGTCGAGGGGGGAACATCACATACTTTTTAAAAACATTAATTTATCATCTCCCTAGCCTCCTATAACACAGGACTTCCAGTGGTTTCCCATCCAGGGAATCGCCCAGACACAGCATTCGATGTCCTTGGTCCATCAGCTGGGCCCAGGGATGTGCCCCCCCAAGTAAGCAACCCCCCCCCAATGTTGACCCCCTATTCCTTCCCATCTCAGTGGCCCCGGAGGCCTCTCTTTCCCCTGGGGGGTGTAACGAGCTTTTGCCTGTGTCTGAACCAAGCTTCCACGAACCAAAAGAAAGATGTATCTTTCACTTGGAAAGTATCTTTCTCTTGGAAAGCTTTCAGCAATTAGTTTTCAGACCTGTCAAACAGCTAAGTTCTTTGAACCACCTGTTTATCAGTACATTTATTTAAACAGGGTTCAATACGGCTATGCAACTCTTTATCAAACACACAGACACCTGTCTAGAGTTTATTTCACTTTATTGAAAATACACCCTAGTTTTTTAATGAAGCAAGTAATTAAAATATAAATGGTTATTAATATAAATCCTATAAAAACAGAACACAGAAAGGCAATAAGAAATAAGTTTGCTAACATTTCCTAATAAATTCTAAGTTTAACATAGTCAAAGTTTCTAGGAAATGCATAAGTAAAGATAAAGTCTCACCTAAATTCTGTCAAGAGATTTCTTCCATCAGAGCTCTGCCATGCTATCTGAATTTGCATTTTTATAAGTCATCATATGCAAATATCTAAGGTCTATTCACATGATAGCACAAACAAACGATAATTGGTCTGATGCTTCATTGAATATTCATAGTTTCTATTGTATAACCTTCCAATTAGTAAAAAATGACGCTATACTCAAACTTGCAAAACAAAACTATAAATCTCTGAGAAACGTCAGAAAGAGTTACGTTGAGCAATCAGCATTGGTTGAATCTCTGATAGAGGAACATTAATCTCGATAGAGTCCACTATTTTAATTAACTGTCAAGAGATTAAAGCACACCTGTTAGAATTACCTAACACAGAAAAAAACACACAGACGGGTCATGCAAAGTCTGAAAGTTCATCCAGAATACAAGTACATGGTGTAGTATTGCTTAGTATTGATTATTGTCATGTGCTTTTATCTATATTGGTGCAACAGGGGGGTCCCAAATCAGCCCTATGTGAGTCTTGTTGAAGGTCAGCTGGCTGAGAAGAGATTCTTGAGCTTGACACTCTTTGTTGGTTTGATGGTTTCTCCCCCAGAATGGTTCTCCCCTGCTCTGGTTTGGTGTGGATGGAAGAGGATGGAGGCCCCCAGAGCTAAAGGAAGCCCTGATGGATGCTTTCCATGGGCGTAATGCCTGACCTGCCGTCTCAGCATGTGGGGGGGCCTTGAAATTCTCTTGCTGTTTATGTTGCTCCAAAGGAGAGCAGAGGTAAGATTGAGGCCACCTGGTTGTTTTCCTTAGAGTAATTCTTAAGGGGGGGGGCTACTCTTATATGCCAGTTTTTCTGACTTGCTCTCTACAGCTGCCAGAATGAGAGCTTTTTAAAATTTTGGTTTCTGGATTTTGCTTTGGACCAATGCAGATATCAGCAACTTCTGTTTAATTTCATGGGATACTCCTGATGTGATAACCTCTGCCCCGAATCTGTCGTTCCCATCGGATGAGAAAATTTGGCCCCAGCACAGCCAGCCGTCCCTCTGTTCATTTGCAGGGCTGGCTCATCAGCTGGGCCCATGGAACACACGGCCATGCGATGACAGCCCTAAAGGGAGCTCCCCGTCCCTTCTCAGCATCCTCCCAGGCTGCTGGCCAATTGTTGTGCTGGGTTCACGGAAGGCCAGCCAGCCTGCGGTTGCTAGGCAACTCTTAAAAGTACCGAAGGCCTATCCGAACCTGGACCGGCAACTCTGTCTCTGGGTGCAGAACAGGAGAGGCCAGTTCCAAGGTGGAAAGTGCGTCCTCCATTAAGTTAATTGCAACACATAGTTAATGTATGGCATTATGGAGAAGGGATAACCAATGTCTTAGATGGAGAATCTTCTACTATTTAAAAGGTAAGCCATATTGGTGACGACTCACCTTTTATATGGGTGCAGGCGCAGGCGTTGGGAAGGCCCAGTGCGCCTGCGCTGCCCTTTCCACTTCCGATCAGACCGAGCAGGCAGTGGAGGCAGGAATGCCCGGCCTGTCTGCCCGGCCCTTTCTGGAGCCCGTTGTATTTTCCCCCCAAACAGGCTTTGTTGCTAGCTAGACATATTCATGGAGAAGGAGACATAATGGTTAAATGGACCATGGTTGTTGTGGGTTTTCCGGGCTGTATGGCCGTGGTCTTGGCATTGTAGTTCCTGACGTTTCGCCAGCAGCTGTGGCTGGCATCTTCAGAGGTGTAGCACCAAAAGACAGAGATCTCTCCGTGTCACTTGCTTTAGTGTCCTATTCCAGGACACTAAAATACTTGACAACACTTCCAACTACTTTGTCAGATTGCAAAGGGAAGCCATTGAAATTCATAAGCATAAACACAATTTCAATAGGAAAGAAGAGATTTTAAGAATGAACAGAGCATGGTTTCCAGCCCTGCAAAACACCAGGCTAACGAAATACTCCACATCCCACAATAGCCCTGCAGAGAAGATTAGCACATCAAGCACCAATCCATATGCAAAAGAACCTCCTCAGGATACAGTGAAGCCTCCCGCCATTAGCATTCCACACCCTGGGAAACTCTTACAGGATGACTCAGCTCAACCCCACCCCTCCTGAGTAGATATAAATGACCTGCCACATCTTTTCCACACTGTGACACTGAGAGATCTCTGTCTTTTGGTGCCACACCTCTGAAGATGCCAGCCACAGCTGCTGGCGAAACGTCAGGAACTACAATGCCAAGACCACGGCAAAACAGCCCGGAAAACCCACAACAACCACCGTTCTCCGGCCGTGAAAGCCTTCGACAATACATCGTTAAATGGACCCTCTGGTTCTAGAGGCAGTGTATACCTCTGAATACTAGAGTCCAAGAACAAGTGGCAGGGCCAAAGCTGTTGCCCTCTGGCCTTAACTGAGAGCTTCTCAGAGGTTTCTTACAAATCATTTATTTATTATTACTATTTTATTTATTTCACTTATGCCTTGGCTTTCCCCCTGCTGGGGACCCAAAGTAGTTTACACCCTTCTCCTCTCCTCCATTTTATCCTCACAACAATCCTGTGAGGTAGGCTAGGCAGAGAGAGAGTGATTAGCCCCAAGTCACCCTGCAAGCTTCCATGGCGGAGTGGGGTTTCGAACCTGGGCTCCGGATCCTCTTCGTTCTCATTGTCAGATGCTAGATGAATCGTGGGTCCGATCCAGCGAGTCTCTTCTGATGTTCTTTAATGGGATTGACAGTCACTTTTCAAAGATTTAAAGGCATTTTTTCTGTCCTACTCTGGCCTACGATCAAACAAGATTTTTTTTTGGCTACTATTTCAAAAACCTGCAAAACCTATTCGTTCAGAGACCATTGTGAGACTGAAAAAGCAAACCCGTGCCCTTTAGAGTGAGTTGACGGGTATTTTAGACTGTGTTGTTTTGAGGAGGAGCCGACACAAGCCTGATTCTACTTTGTTCTCTTGTGTTATAGACGAGCTCTCGCCGACGTTCAGCAAAAGAGATGTTTGAGGCCTGGCAGCAGTACCAGGAAACCTGCTATAGCAACATGTTAGAGGAGCCCCCTCCCACAAGTGAGAAATGCGCTCTTTTCTGGTGCCTCCACCCCTAGGGGTGGGCAGCCTTCATGACCAATCTATGTGCAAATATGATTCATTCACATAGGCCGTAGAATCCCACCTTTTCTTGGCACAGATTGTAGATTTCCTTGGTGCAGAATAGTAAAGAGTCCAGTAGCACCTTTAAGACTAACTGACTTTATTGTAGCATAAGCTTTCGAGAACCACAGCTCTCTTCATCAGATGCATTGTCAGCTTTCGAGAACCACAGTTTTCATCATGCATCTGACGAAGAGAGCTGTGGTTCTCAAAAGGTAACGATGCATCTGACGAAGAGAACTGTGGTTCTCGAAAGCTGACAATGCATCTGATGAAGAGAGCTGTGGTTCTCGAAAGCTTATGCTACAATAAAGTCAGTTAGTCTTAAAGGTGCTATTGTACTCTTTACTATTTTGCAACTACAGACTAACACGGCTAATTCCTCTGGATCTTGACCTTGGTGCAGAAGTTTGATTGCTTTTAGAACATTTTATGCACTGCTGTGACCTTCGTCTGTCTGTGTTTGTGTAGAGATGTTGGGCGCGCTGAATAGAATTGTATCATGGATCCTTGGATCACTGATCTCAAAGTACCCAGATCTGGCTGCCCCTAAATCCTCTTGCTAGTCCTCTTGCTTCCTGACCCCAAAGCGTTGATTGGCATTACCCTGGGCATGTAACAAGAGGCAATGAGAACTAAGCCCTGATGTAACCCTTCCTGCCCTCCCTCTCATGATCTGCCCAGGTTCACAGAATCAGCATTGCTGTCAGGTGGCCATCTGGCCTCAGTTTTAAAACCTCCAAAGAAGGAGAGCCCACCACCTCCCGGGGAAGCCTGTTCCACTGAGGGACTGCTGTAACTGTCAACTGTTTTGATTTTCAACCTGTTGATTCTTCCTTGATTTATTTGTTACATTTGCAGATCTGAATAACTGGTAGATGTTTCCTGTTCCTCCCTGGCAGAGGGGAATCAACTTCTCTCTTTTTCCCTGCTCTGTTTCCAGGCTTGGTGTGCAATCGTACATTTGATATGTACGCCTGCTGGAGCGATACTCGACCCAACACTTCCGCCAAGGTCCCCTGCCCCTGGTACCTTCCGTGGCACCAGGAAGGTAATTGTACTCTGAAGTTCTCGGAAGGAGTTCTGTCTCTCTGGAGTGGCGTAGGCTTCTGCTGGGCCAAGGCAGGGCCGGCGTGTCCATGGAGGCGGGTCTGGCAGCTGCCTCAAGCACTGAGGTTCTGGGGGGGGCACCGGGGGCAGGGTTGTGCCCTGTGGAGCTGGCGGTGGCAGCACTGGTGGCTGAGCGGGAGGGCTGAGAAGCCACCTGTGTGCCACCCCGGCCACCTGCCGTGCTTGGAACTCAGCTGCTGCGCCTGGGCGGGAGCACGTGGCAGTCTGAGCAGGCAGTCTCCCAGCCCTCCCGCTCAGTTGCCCTGTGCTGCCGCTGCCACCTGCACACAGCTGCGGGCCAGGCGTGGCAGGCGGCCGATGGGGCGCGGGGCAACTGAGCATCAGGGCTAGGAGGCCACCCGCGTGCCATCCCAGCTGCCTGCCGCACCAATGGGGCCGGCTCGCAGTGGCATGCTGCGTGATGACATCACACACAGTGACGCCATCACACAGTCTGGGTGCGCGCACATGCTTTGTGTGTTCGCGTGGGGCCAGCAACAGCCCTGAAGCTGCCCCCGGCCTCAGGCGCCAGAAACTGTGGCACCGGCCCTGGGCCAGGGTCTTAGGAGAAGACTGCTCAACTGCCATGCTGAACCCCTGCGGGTTATGAAAGTATAACAAAGAAATCAAAAACTTCAAGGGAGCAGCAGGCTTACCGACCCGCCCACCACGTGCCACCCTGACTCAAACTCATCTTACGGGTCCTTCTTGAGTCTTAAAATGTAACAGCTACCCTGTTGTACCAGACCACTAATTAGTAACTAATTGGCAGTAATTAGCATTGTCCGTCCTAAAAATGTCAAGGCCCATGAGCAGGGCCCGTAAAAAAACGCCATGCTTTAAATTACACATTTCATTTTTTCCCCCAATCGCTGGTTGAACAGGCTTTGTAGGTTTTTTAAATGCTGCCAAAAACCTGTCTGACCAGCGGTCCCCATGAGAGAGAAGAAAAATTCTCACCAAGAAGGCGAGATGATCTTGGATAAAAATATATGAAGAGATGCAAAAGGTATTAAAGCTCTGTTTGGTGCTGGACCCAAAAGATATGTTATTAAATATTTTGCCAAGTAATATTTCAAAATAACACAGTGAACTTTTTAAATATATGGTGACAGCGGCGTGAGTAGTATGTGCAACAAAATGGAAGGCTAAACTTTGTCCAGATCTGACTGAATGGATGAAGAGAACATTGTATGTTTATGATAAATAGCTAAATTAATCTGATATACATAATAGCCTAATTTCAGAATTTCAGGAAAAATGGGGAAAAAATTGACTATGTGGATGAAAGATAAGAAAAGTTGTTTTTTTTAAAATGCTGAATATAAAATGTCGAGTATAAAGTATTTCAACAAAAATCAGTGAAGGGATGGAGATGAAAATATTACATAATTTTAATATCCTGTTATACTAGCAACAAAGCCCATTGTGTTTAACAATACAACAGGCTCTTGCTGGGCCTTGTGAGGGCCTGTACCAGCCCAAGAGTGTTCCTATGCTCCACAGTGGGCTAACTTCGGCCTCAAATGGGTGGAAATTTAACTGGTGAGGTTTGCAGGGGCACTCCAGACCCTGTTGCACTGCCCCGGCAGTGTTCCTATGTCCTGCACCAGCCGAATTTGGCCTCAAATAAGTAAAAATGGGGCCGGTGCATTTGAGACTGGGGGGCAGCGCAGATGAGCAGGGCATGCCTGCTGCCACACTCTCTCCACTCCCGATCAAGGCTTTGAGGGGAGCACAGGCAAGCTGTGCTGCCCCCCCATGGCCCCTCGCCCCAGATTGAGGCTTGGGGGAAGCGCAGGCAAGCTGCACTGCCTCTCATGGCCTCCCACCCCAGATCAAGGCTTTCAGGGGAGCACAGGCAAGCCATGCTGCCCCCCGCCCCTCCCGCCCCAGATCGAGGCTTTCAGGGTGGAGCGCAGGGAAGCTGGGAAAGCTCCACACTGGCCCTGGCTCAATCAGGACAGGGGAGGGTGGAGCCAACCTGCGGGCCCTTGCACAGACTGCGCCTGCACCAGGATAAAAGGTGAGTCATCTGGAACATGGCTCTCCTTTTATATAGTAGGATATTCTGGTTTTGCTATTATGTCTATTCTATAATGTTACTTTCTGTTATATTATTGTGTAGTTAATACTTTGTTACACATTCTGTTTTGGATATTATGTTTCCTGTCTAATGTTACTTTGTTATATATTCTGCTTTTGATTTTTTTTACAGTTCAATGCTATTTCCTGTTTTAATAAAATAATTTTTTAAAAGAACACCCATTTTCAGGATTTTAAGAAACTACCATCTAAACACAGCTAATTCATAATTAAGATGGATAGCCGTGTTAGTCTGCCTGTAGCAGCAGAAACGAGCAAGAGTCTAATAGCACGTCTAAGACAAACAAAATTTGTGGTAGGGTAGGAGCTTGCGTGAGTCACAGCTCCCTTCTTCAGATGCACTGAAGAATATATTTTCAGATACATCTGAAGAAGTGAGCTGTGACTCACGCAAGCTCATACCCTACTACTAATGTTGTTAGTCTTATAGGGGCTACTGGATTCTTGCTCTTTTCTGCTGTCACAATTGTTTCTCATGCTTTATCCCCGGACTCCAAACTAACCTCACATCGCAGCCAACTCTCCGCTGTACGATGTCCCAGGATCCCAGCAGCCAGCTCCGTGTCGTAGAACAGGGGAGGGCAGCTGTCTTCGTGGCTTGCTTCCTGGCCACTATGGGGAATTGGATGCTGGACTAGAGGAACCGCTGTTCTGGCCTTGTAGGATATGGAACTCTTGCTCCATTTCTCCCCTTTCTCTGGTTCCTCTGCAGTACAAGGTGGCTTTGTGCTCCAGAAATGTGGTCCAGATGGACAGTGGGTGGTGGACGAATCGGGCCATATTTGGCGGGATCATTCCCAGTGTGAAGCCCTCAGTGAAGAGCTCCCCTTCCAGGTAAGTCCGCTGAGGGAAGGCCTCCAGAACTGGAAGTGGCCCGGAGGAGTTTAGATCAAGATGGGTAGCCATGTTAGTCTGTCTGTAGCAGCAGAAAAGTGCAAGAATCCAGTAGCACCTATAAGCAGGGCTTTTTTTCAGTGGGAACACAGTGGAACGGAGTTCTGGCACCTCTTGAAAGTAATCACCTGTCCTGTGGCCCCACCCCATGATCCTGTTTCCTCCCGTGCGCAGCCCAAGGCGTCCAGCTCTTTAGCTTCGGGCAAAGAGAAACACTTTTCTTGCTGCTTGCAAGTGGCAAGAAAAGTGTCGGTTTCAAAGCCAGCTGCTTTTCAGCTGATGGAAGGGGGATCCCCCATCAGCTGAAACAAGCTGCAGGCCTTGAAAGCAGCAACAGTGCTTTCAAACCCCCACTTGCTTTTTTCAGCTGAGAGAAGGGGAGGAGGGACCCCCTCAGTTGAAAAAAGCAGTGGGACATTTGAAAGCTTTTCTTCTGTGTTTCTCCCTCATTTCCCTCTTCAGAGTTCCACCACCTCTTTTCCCAGAAAAAAAGCCTTGCCTATAAGACTAACAAAATATATGGTAGGGTATGAGCTTCCATGAGCCACGGCTCACTTCTTCAGAGAAGGAGTTTTGATACCATCTTAATGGAAGGCTGCTCTTGATTTCCTAACCCACATTAAGGAACAATGTGGACACATGCTTTACGCATCCAGAGATCAGAAAGGGTCGCCACGGAGAGTGGCAAGTTCTTAATCAGTTTCATGGGTAGATTAACCAACTGGCACTCGACTCGACTGGCCAACAAAAGTCAGAGACAGGCAAGTCTGCTTAATTAGCGGAGGGAGATGAATTAAGAGCATTTGGCGAAGGAGTATTTTGCTTCTGATTTTTCCAAAACAGATTGAAACGAGAAAATATTAACACGGAACTTCTGATATTGGATGGTGGCTTTTGTTTATTCAACTGTTTTGCCTTTCCTGCGTTATCTTAGCGACTTGGCTGTGCATTGAAGTTGCAGTTACAGGAATGTTGATTTAAATGTTTAAATGATCGTCACTCGGGAGGCCACTTTTTAAAAACCTCAAACAGGTCAACAGATGTATTTCCACCGTATTAGTGTTTCATGGAAGCCTCATCAGTCTGGGATTTTTTTTTCTTAGCGTTGCATGTAGGCAATCTTTCTGCCCCCTAGAGGTCACTTAAACTCTGCAGTTTAGGTTGGCAAATGCTATAATCTTAGAGTCTCGCTACACGAGATGCCTCGGCACGTGTTCCTCAAGTGTAGTGAGATGCAATATTAGCCGAGGAGTCTAAAAAGACAGAGCCGGTGGAGATTGCTCCGAAGAGCGTTTCTTAATTTCATCTTCGCTCCTCTAAGGCTCTGCCAGTTTCACCTTTCCACTCTAAAACCCTGTGGGATCACAACCAGAGGGCAGCGAGGAATGGAAATGGGCTGGAGCTGCCTTCCAGAGTCGGGCTTGGACCTGGAGAGGTTATAATAAGCTGAAGTTTCCCTTCTGGCATTTCACAGCCCCTTCACACAGCTCCAGTGTATAGCAAAGCCTTTGCCCTGCTGCTGGCTCTGTCTTTTTAAACTACCCTTCCCTGCTAACATTGCATCTCCCGACACGTGTTCTTCACATGTCAGATGTCTCGAGTAGAAAGATACTTAGAGGAGAGATCCTTATTTTCAGTCTTCCCCTCTCCTCCTTTCCAATTCATACAGCCATGCAAGCGGGGTTTTTTTTTACTGGGAAAATAGGTGGCGGAACTCTCAAGAGGGAAATGAGTAAGAAACACACAGGACTCTTTGAAATAATATTATTTTCAAGCACTATTAAGACAGGTCATAGATGCAGAGGGGTTAGCCGTGTTAGTCTGTAGTAGCAAAATCAAAAAGAGTCCAGTAGCACCTTTAAGACTAAACCACTTTATTGTAGCATAAGCTTTCAAGAACCACAGCTCTCTTCATCAGATGCAACTTTATTGTAGCATAAGCTTTCAAGAACCACAGCTCTCTTTGTCAGATGCAACCTCGAAAGCTTATGCTACAATAAAGTTGGTTAGTCTTAAAGGTGCTACTGGACTCTTTTTGATTTTATTAGGACAGGTGCATTTTTACCCCATGGGAGTATTCAGTCTCTGTATTATTTCCAGAGCAAAAGTTCCACTTGACTGATGGGCGATGCTTCTCTTTTCTTCCAGAACCACTTGTGGATCCTGGATCAGTTTCGGCTGATGTACACTGTGGGCTACTCCCTTTCACTGGTAGCTCTGCTGGGAGCCTTGGTACTGTTAGCCTCTTTCAGGTAACCAAAAAAGATACGTTTCCCAGGCCACAAATATCAAACTGGGGAAAACTAGCTGTGGTGGAAGAAAAGACAGTCAGACACACCGAGCTGCATTCATCTCAGAAGCAAATCCCTGCCAAGAGAGACGCTGTTTCTTTAACTTTTCTTTAAAGCAGTGCTAAGTAAAGCAACAGTCCCCCTACTGATAGCTAAAGCGGTGCTTCTCAAACGGTAGCAAAATGAGACTGAAATGCATTTTAAAAAATCAAACATGCTCTTGTCCAGTGAAATAGTAAAAAGTCCAATAGCACCTTCAAGACTCACCAACGTTATTGTAGCATAAGCCTTCGAGAGCCACAGCTCTTTGTTAGATGCATCCGATGAAGACAGCTGTGGCTCTTAAAAGCTTATGCTACAATAAAGTGGGTTAGTCTTAAAGGTGCTACTGGACTCTTTACTATTTTGGCACTCTAGACTAACATGGCTAACTCCTCTGGATCTTGTCCAGTGTTAACTGATTCCTGCGTTTTGGGTTGTGGAAGAGGGAAAGCAGGCTGGAGGTACTTTGCAAGTGAGTCCCAGAAAGTGCCTTTAGGAGTGGTTCCCAGAAAGCTGGAGGACCACTGAACGGAACTTAACACGCGATGCCTTTCAGTGCAGTTGGCTGCCATTCAGCAAACTCTAGCACTAGGTTCAAATAAAGCCTTCTAGTAGCTGCCTGAGATCATGGGTAGATATGCAGATTTGCATCAGAGATGACTCTTTCCCCATTGTTTCCTCTACCTCTGCAGAAAACTTCGATGCATCCGCAATTACATCCACATCAACCTTTTCCTTTCCTTCATGCTGCGCGCAGTCTCCATCCTTGCCCGAGACAGCCTCCTGTGGCTGCACTTCCCCAAAATTGTGCGGAAAGAAGAAGCTGTCTCCCAGTTTCCGACAGGACAGGTCAGGACCCGTTCCGTTTGAGAGGGGGGAGAGGGAAGGTAATCTCATTGCGATTCAGAAGAGGGTGTAGAGACCCAGTTTGGTGTAGAGGTTAAGAGTGGCAGGACTCTAATCTGGAGAAGCCAGCTGGGTGACTTTGGGTCAGTCACAGCTCTTTCAGAGCTCTCTCAGCCTCACCCACCTCATAGGGAGATTGTCATGAAGATAATAACAACATACTTTGTAAACTGCTCTGAGTGAACATTAAGTTGTCCTGAAGGGTGGTATAAAAATTGAATGTTGTTGTTGTTGTTGTTGTTGGAATGGGTCCCGCAGCAACCAGAGATAGCATGGGAGAGTGGAAGACTTGAATTCGGTTCTCTTTCTCCTACGGATAATAATATCCAGTTTGGTGTAGAGGTTAAGAGCGGCAGGACTCTAATCTGGAGAGCCGGGTTTGACTCCCCACTCCTCCACTTGAAGCCAGCTGGGTGACCTTGGCTCAGTCACAGCTCTCTCAGAGCTCTCTCAGCCCCACCCACCTCACAGGGTGTTTTGTTGTTGGGATAATAATGACATACTTTGTAAACCGCTCTGAGTGGGCAGTAAGTTGTCCTGAAGGGCGGTATATAAATCGGTTGTTGTTGTTGTTGTTGTTGTTGTTGTTGTTGTTGTTGTTGTTGTTATTAACACACTTTGTAAACTGCTCTGAGTGGGTGTTAAGTTGTCCTGAAAGGCTGTATATAAATCAAATGTTGCTGTTGTTAGAATGGGTTCTGCAGCAACCAGAGATAATATGGGAGAATGGAGGACTTAACTTCAGTTACCTTTCTCTCTCTCCTGGATATTCAGGCCGCTGCTGGCTGTCGGCTGGCACAGATTCTGACTCAGTACTGCGTTGGCGCAAATTACTGCTGGCTTCTAGTGGAGGGCCTTTACCTCCATAACCTGCTGGGTCTGAGGGCCTTCTCTGAAGAGAGCTACTTCCCAGGGTACTTGCTTCTTGGCTGGGGTGAGTCTACGTCCAGTACAAAATGGAAGGGAGACACAGGGAGCCACCCAGCTAGCGGTTCTCTCTGTGGCTCGTGACCCACAAGTGGGGTGCCAGCCTCTTGCAGATGGGTCAGGACGGAGGCTCAACCTTCCAAGCTGAGAGAGGAGGCCACGGGACCAGGGGTGGTCAGCCACAGGATATCTGGCACAGCTGCCAAATCCAAACATCCCCCCCTTCCACTCATTCATTTAATCAAACTATAATTTTGTACGAATAGATAGCTATAGCAACAAATTAACGCATTAGAATAATCAGGGTTTTTTTTCTGGGAAAAGAGGTGGTGGAACTCAGTGGGTTGCCCTCGGAGAAAATGGTCACATGGCTGGTGGCCCCGCCCCCTGATCTCCAGACAGAGGGGAGTTGAGATTGCCCTCCACGCCGCTCAGCAGTGCGGAGGGCAATCTCAACTCCCCTCTGTCTGGAGATCAGGGGGCGGGGCCACCAGCCATGTGACCATTTTCAAGCGGTTCCGGAACTCCGTTCCACCGCGTTCCCGCTGAAAAAAAGCCCTGGTATTAATGCATTAGAATAATACACTATAATAAGCAAAAAGGGAAGAGCCCAAATGGCTTGAGGGTCTGAGTCCCTAGTTTGCATACAGAAAAGGTTGTCAACCTCCAGATGGAGCCTGGAGAGGTCCGAGAATTCCATTGTCTCTCAGTGGAACAGGCTTCCTCGGGAGGTGGTGGGCTCTCCCCCTTTGGAGGTTTTAAAACTGAGGCTAGATGGCCATCTGACAGCAATGCTGATTCTGTGAACCTAGGCAGATCATGAGAGGGAGGGCAGGAAGGGTTACATCAGTGCTTAGTTCTCCTGACCCCTTCTTACATGCCTAGGGTAATGACAATCGCCACATTGGGGTCAGGAAGCAATTTCCCCCAGGCTAGATTGACTAGAGATCCTGACGGTATTTTGCCATCTTCTGAGCATGGAATGGGTCACTGGGGGTGTGGAGAGGGGAGATAGTTGTGAATTTCCTGCATGGTGCAGGGGGTTGGACTAGATGCCCCTAGAGGCCCCTTCTAACCCTACGATTCTTTGATTTCCTTGGAGAAAATGGCTGCTTTGGCAGGTGGCCTGTCTGGCATTATATTCCACTGAGGTACCCCCCCCCTCCCGAGGCTCCACCCCAAAGCTCCAGGATTTCCCATCCTAGAGTTGGCAACCCTACTGAAGAACCCAGGCTTAGCCTTCTACACCTACTGACTTTAATGGATTTAGAACAGTGTAACTGCGTAGGATGGCACTGTAGCTCTCCGGTTAAAAAGATCTCAGGTGTTGGGAAAGATGCCTGTCCCTGAGACCCTTGAGATCCACTTCCATTCAGAGTAGACAATATTGACCCAGATGGATCAATGATCTGGCTTGATACAGGGCAGCTCCTTATTGATTTCCATTTGAATCCGCTTAGAATTTTCACAATGCCTCAGCAGAGGTTTGTTGCCGGTTTATTTGTCAGTTGCTATAGCTGCTTTATTTAAAAAGAAATTCTTCTTGTTAAATCTTTATTTCATTGCTTACTGTATTCTGCTTAAGTGGTCTGCAAACTGCTTAGGACAATACTCTTTGGGAACCAGAATGATTAATACGTTCAAAAGACAATTTGCCTCCTAGAGCAGCCCGCTCCGCAGGGAGCTCCAAAAAGAAAGCCGAGAAGCTAGCTAGCTGGCGCCCAAATGGAAGGGAATAAGATACAGCAAGGGGGGGTTGTTAATTTTCTCTCTCTCTGCCTCTCTGCAGGGGCCCCAGTCCTGTTTGTCATCCCTTGGGTGATTGTGAGATATCTCTACGAAAACAATGAGTAAGTCTATCTGCTTAAAAAAAAAACTTTTACCCACATTTTAGTCATTGTCGTTATTATAACATTATTGTTATTCTTCCAGCCACCTACTATGCCTCTCTGAGAGTCCCCGTGCTTGTAAAGTGAAGGTTCAAATGCCCCCAGTAGATTGACAAGGGCCGTTTCCAGACGGCTTACCTTCTGCCGCAACGTCGTGGCTCGTGCTGGAGAAAACGTGAAATAGCGTGTTTTCTCGTACGAGTTTTGCGCTACATCGCGCAAAACTCGTGCGAGAAAACACGATATTTCGCGTTTGCCCCGGCATGAGCCGCAACGTTGCGGCATGGAGCGGCAGAAGGTAAGCCGTCTGGAAACGGCCAAGCTTAAATTTACAAAAAGAAGGGAAAGGAATCACGTTCTGATGATCTGCTACAAAATGGAAGAAAGCAACTGAAAGGGTCTTGAAAGGGGGGAAGTAGGATACTCCTATTTTTAAAAAGAACTTAACCCTCATGCTCTCACTCAATTCCCAGTCCTCCCTTTAGAGGGAGACATTGAGTTCAGCAAACTGATAGGGGCTGCTTGAGAGAAGATCCGGATATGAAGCTGGACAGCTAGCATAGAAGGATCCCCAAACAAGGGCAACCGTCAGCTTTTAGTTTTACCCTTCCTTGTCCCCAAAGAGGTCACGGCAGCGTCCATGGTTCTATCATCTTCTATTTTGTCCTCATGACAACCCAGCCAAGAGAGAGAGAGAGATTAGGTCAAGAACACCCAAGGAGCTACATGCCAAAGGGGTGATTTAACTCTCCAGTTCCAAAAGCACACTTCCACCCCTTATCGGACTTTGCAGAAAGGCCTGGTCTCTGGTATTCATACCAGACCTAACCAATCCAAGGCTTTGGTGGGGGCGGGGCGGTCCCATTCTGTGCCCAAAGGTGGCTGAGGTAGGGTTGCCAGCCTCCAGGTGGGTGGCTGGAGATCTCCTGGAATTACAACTGATCTACAGGCTACAGAATCGGTTCCCTAGAGAAAATGGTTGTTTTTGAAGGTAGATTTTATGGCATTGTACCTGGCTGAGGTCCTTTGCCTTCCCAGACTCCGCCCTCCCCAGGCTCCACCCCCTAAATATCCAGGAATTTCCCAGCCTGCAGCTGGCAGCTCCAGGGCCCAGCAGTCCACAACACTGGGCTGTTCAAGTGACTAATCCCAACTCAGGCCATGAGTTTCCATGCAGTTCTGACAAATCAGAATGCCCGTAAGTGGGCAAGGGACTGTATATGAGGGAGCGTGCTTCAGTTGCCAGCCTCCGGGGCGGGCGGGGGGGGGCTGGAGCTCTCCCAGAATTACAATTGATCTCCAGACTACAGAGACCAGTTCTCTTGAAGGAAATGGCAGCTTGGAAGAGTAGACTGTATGGAATCACATCTCTGCTGAGCTCCCTTCCCTCCCCAGGACCCACCCTCCGAATTGCAGGAATTTTCCAAGCCAGATTTGGCAACTATAAAGGCCAATTCCACCTCTGACAGCTTTTTCTCCTTCTTCTTCTTGGTTCTCATGTGCTGACATTACTTTTCCAGATGCTGGGAGAGAAATGACCACATGGGCTACTGGTGGATCATCCGTTGCCCCATTCTACTAGCCATCTTTGTAAGTTGCAATGTGCAAAGCCGGATCCTGCCCCTCTTGCCCAGCAGTCACGACTCAGACTGGCAGCTGCGGTCCAAGGCCTTCCCCAGTCTCCATGTTTTCTCACACTCCATTTTCCTGATGTAAATTCCCACCCAGCCACCCTGTACTGTTTTTTTGCCCCACGTGTATGGTATATGTGTCTTTTCTCTTGGGCTGTGAACAGTAGCACTGGGGAGGGGGGAGCTGTGCGTGGTTTTTGCATTGGAGAAGCATGATGCAGGAAAAAGGTTGACCTGTTCCCCCACCCACCCACGCACACACTCCTGCCCCAGTCTGAACCATGAACTTAGAGCCCGTTGCTGCTTTTGCCTTTTGAGAAGAAAAGCAGGAATTCCCCACCCCCAGTGTGGATATCTGTTCCAGACTGCAATTATGGAAGGAGAGGCTGCCATTAATAATAACAATAACAATAACAACAACAACAACAACATTCGATTTATATACCGCCCTTCAGGACAACTTAATGCCCACTCAAGAGTGGCTTACAAAGTATGTCATTATCCCCACAACAAAACACCTTGTGCGGTGGGCGGGGCTGAGAGAGCCCTGAGAGAGCTGTGACTGACCTAAGGTCACCCAGCTGGCTTCAAGTGGGGAATCAAACCCGGCTCTCCAGATTAGAGTCCTGCTGCTCCTAACCACTACACCAAACTGGCTCCCCCAGTATTGGGGGACAAGTATTGGAAGGTGCAGGATCCTGCCCTTCAGTGTCTTTCCCCTCTTTCTCAGGTCAACTTCGTGATCTTCATCCGCATCATAAAGATACTGGTATCTAAACTCCGAGCGCAACAGATGCATTATGCGGACTACAAATTTAGGTAAGGAAGGGGCTTGCCTGCAGGGTGGAGGGGAGAGAAAGGAATCTCACTGTGCAGAGGGGACACAGTTCTGACAGATGCCAAAGGGCAGGAAATGATGCTCTGGTAATAATGCCTAGAAACGAAGCTGGCAAAGCAGAAACGGGCTGTTGCGGACCAGGATCTGAGAGGGGACAGGTAATATATAGGCAAGGAGAATGCAAACTGTACCAGCAGCCAAACAGGCCCTTGGTGGGAAATGTGGCTCTTTTAAAAAAAAATTATTTATTTTTATTTATCATTTATGGCCTGCCTTTCTCACTGAGACTCAAGGCGGATTACACAATATGAGATTAGTACAGTCCATATCAAGGACATTTCCATAAACGATGCTGTAGGGTAAATAAATGCAAATTTACAAAGATATAGCATTAGCAGGAATCTGATTCAGAGTTGAAGAAATGCTGAAACAGAAGCATTTCTAGGGCTGACATTAGACAACATGAAGCTCAGGTAGTATATAGGAGCACATATTTGAAGCAACAGATAGTACGTAAGGCAACATAGTGGTGAAGTCTATGGTCCCTAACTCATTAGCGGAGCATCTGAGAGCCCCTCCCTACAATGCAAAAGCCTTTTTGAATAAGTCCATTTTGCATTGTTTGCAGAAAGCTAGGAGAGTGGGGTCTCTCCTGACCTCCTCAGGCAGGCCGTTCCACAGGGTAGGGGCCACCACAGAGAAAGCCCTTGTACAGGCTGCTGTTGATTTTGCCTATGTGCAGGGTGGCACCTGGAGAAAGCCCTGTTCAGATGAGGGAAGTTGCCGTGGAGGAACATAGGGAGGGAGCCGGTCCCGTAGGTATGCCGGACCAAGGCCGTGAAGAGCTTTGTAAGTGATAACCAGTACCTTGAACTGAGCATAGTAGCTGATAGGCAGCCAATGGAGTGACTGCAGGGCCAAGGCAGACCTCCTTACCTGTGAATGGTGTGTGCTTTGAGTACACAAGAACAACGTTGCTTCATCAGATCAAAGGTCGATTTAATCCGGCATCCTGGTTTTCGTAGCAGCCAGATACCTCCAGAAGGTCTACATGCAAGACACGAAGGCCATTGCTCCCCACAGCAACTGGCTTTCTGAGGGACACTGCCTCTAAGCATGGAGAGTCTACTGAGCCAACATCACAGACCTTGGGTCGGTTTGCATATCCCAACCTCTGGATGTGGTTTAGTGCTAGAAGCAGCTACTTTGGGAGGTATCTTTTGGATTCCGCCCCCCTCCTTGACACATACACCCCAATACCCTTGTTTTTCTTTCCCCCTTTTTCTCAGGTTGGCCAAGTCAACGCTCACTCTCATCCCGCTATTGGGCATCCATGAGGTGGTCTTTGCACTGGTCACTGATGAGCAAGCCCAGGGAACCTTGCACTACGTGAAATACTTCTTTGAACTCTTCCTCAACTCCTTCCAGGTGACCGTCCGGGATTGCGTGCGGGCTTCTCCACTATTGTCTTAATAGTCACTCTGCCTGCCCTGGAAAATCTGATGGAAGGTCGAGGTGTGGGTGGGAATTTCCAGCAGAATTCTCCCTCCCCAAATTGCAGTTCCTAAAACTCCTTGGAGGATGTGGTGGTGTGGAGAGTGCCGTCAAGTCGTAGCTGACTTATGGCAACCCCTGATGGGGTTTTCATGGCAAAAGAGTGAGAGAGGTGGCTTGCCATTGCCTGCCTGTGCAACCCTGGTCTACCTTGGAGGTCTCCCATCCAATTACTAACCAAGGCTGACCCTGCTTAGCTTCTGAGATCTGACGAGATCAGGCTCACCTGGGTAGTTGCACTTAAAACTAATTAAAGTTTGCGGTGTAGATATCTTTCTTGACATGTCATCACTGTTTAATCTTCCAGGGGCTGTTTGTGAGTGTCCTTTATTGCTTCGTCAACAAGGAGGTAGGTCCTTGAGAGCCCCCCCCCCCCACATTACGTCTGTGTGGAAAAGGCCAGTTCTGAGTTCTTTACTGCTGTTGGAGTGGGGAGGTGACTCAAAGGCATCTCTGCAGAAACTAGCATGTTTTATGCACAGTCCCTTTAAGCCGGTCATTCTAAGCATTCGCCCCGATCGACATGGACTCGGCATGGCACTCCTGCATTCTGCACCATCAGAGGCAGATTCAATTTGGTGTCTTGTTTTCTTTTTAGATGCAAGAGAAAGAGTTAGTTTTATTTTCGGTTTTCAGGGGGAATCGCAATGTACGCCTTTTTTAATGTTCGTGCATGCGTTGTAACGTTGCAACGTTACTACATCAGCTGCCCATCATTCCCCGCCCCTTCCAAGTGCTGTCAGCTGTTAACTGGACAGTCTCAGAACACATCAAGGAACTGGAATGCTTGTCCCCCACAGTTGCAAACCAGATGCTTCTAGGAAGCCCATAAACAGGATACAGGGACATAGAGATTACACCTGTTACCCCCAGCAACAGGCATTCAGAGGTACACTGCTTCTGGACATGGAGGTTCCATGGCTATCTTAGCTAATAGCCATTGCTGAATCTATCCTCCATGAATTTGTCTAAAGTCATCTGAGCTTCTGGCCATTAGTACGTCTTGTGGCAAGTAGTTCCACAGGTTGATTGTACATTGTGGGAAGAAGCGCTTTCTTTTTGATTGCCCTGCATTTGCTACCTGTTAACTTCATTAGGAGCATATACTGTGAGAGAGGGAAGGGATAAAATGTTTCATCTTTCCACTTTCTCCATCCCATGCGTAATTTCATGCCCCTTGTCACCTTTTCTCCAAACTGACTCCCCCATGTTCTTTAGCCTTTCCTCCAAGTCCGAATAATTTGGCTTGCCCATTTTTAGACCTTTTCTAACCCAATGATATTCTTTCTCAGTTGGGCCACCAGAAGTATATGTGTGTGTTATGCGCCATCAAGTCGCCTCCGACCCATGGCAAACCTATGACCTCCAAAACATCCTATCATTAACAGACTTGCTCGGATCCTGCAAACTGGAGGACGTAGCTCCTTTATTGAGTTCAGCCATCTCATTTTGTGTCTTCCTCTTTTCCTACTGCCCTCCACTTTCCCTAGCATTATTGACTTTCCAGAGAGTCTTGTCTTCAAATGACGTGACCAAAGTACGATAGCCTCAGTTTTGTCATTTTAGCTTATAGGGAGAATTCGGGCTTGATGTGATCTAGTACCCGCTTACTGGTCTTTTTGGCTGTCCATGGTATCCGCAAAACTCTCCTCCGGCACCACATTTCAAATGAATCAATTTTCATCCCATCAGCTTTTTTCACTGTCCAACTTTCACATCCATACGTAATAATGGGGAATATCATAGTTATAGACTAGAAGTATACCAGAAGTATATACACTATTCAAAATGCAGCCAGAGCATACTAGACCTATACAACAACATTATGATTTTTAAGTGCCTTTCCTAAGAACTCCTTGCACAGAAAATGGGCAAATCCTCTCCAAATGCAGACAGCTGGCTATGCCCAAAGCAGGAAGAGAGCCCCCACCTTCTGCCATGAGGGACCCCTTTGAATTGCACTACCCTAGATGCAGAGGAGTTAGCTGTGTTAGCCTGTAGTTGCAAAATAGTAGAATCCAGTAGCACCTTTAAGATTAACGACCTTTATTGTAGCATAAGCTTTCGAGAACTACAGCACTCTTCATCAGATGCATCTGATGAAGAGAGCTGTGGTTTTCGAAAGCTTATACCACCCTAGATGGCTGCCTAGCCTCCTATATGGTGCACTTGCCCCTGTGCTTGTGTCGTTGGCCTCCGGGGAGAAAGGCAGAGACAAACCTCTACTGAGATGCGCTGTTTGCCCTTGCCACCAATGCTAACTTCTTTATTCTTGCCCTTCCGCTTTTTCCAGGTCCAGTCCGAGATCCGAAGGAAGTGGCAGAGGTGCCAGCTAGGTTCTAGACTGCTTGAGAAGCAGGGCCAAAGCTGCAACACCTGGACGTCCTGGCGCAGCCGGAGCACCAGCTGTCGCAAAAAGGACAGTACCCCCAGGCCTCCAAACTGCCCGGCGGAAAAAGATCCCCCCAACTCAACAGGTTTGCACCAGACCCCTGCGGGTGGCAAGTCCTATGGGTACATCCCCGTCAGGATGAAGACTGAAGACCGGGCAGGAGAGTTCCCTGATGCCAAGCAGGCTCTTCCAAGCCCCCCAAATTGCTGCTGCCTCCAGCTCCCTTCTGGTGGTCAAGAGTACTTGGGAGAATATTGTCAGCATTCCAAAACATGAGGGGCCAAAAGAAAGACAATGCAGCAGAACATTTGTGGAATAGGAAGCAGCCGACAGACTTCTGTGCCCTGCATGGAGCTGCCCTTGGTGACTGTCCTCAAGCTTCTGCTGCCCAGGTTTTGATGGGGATGCATCACTAGGAGCAGTCTACCCCAATGTGTGTAAGCGGCCAATCCTTTAGTTACCTGGGGCGAGTCACAATCCCTTCCAGGTGACCAGGCAGGGAAACTTTGCAAACTGGAAACAAGTTTTTTTTAAAGGTTATTGGTACACTGCAATTAACAGTAGGTGGGCCAAATTACACCTTATGAGAGAAATCCCGTATTAGATTTGCACTGTTTTCTGATAAAAATAATAATAAATAAATTGTTTATTGCTTTTCCGGCCGAAGCCATAAGCCATACAAACACCAACAAAATATGAACTGTACACTTGAACAGACCCAATTCACACAGACATAACTCGTCATTATCACTTTAAACTATCTAAGCTCATGAAAATTTTGTTTCTTTATCACCGTGGCTAAAAAGGAAGCCACTATAGCAGAGGTTTGATTGTCAGGAAAGTTATCAGACAGTAGCACTGAGATTGCCCAAGGAAGGAAGGGAAGCTTTTCTTTTAACATAATAGGAATAATAAATCTCTCTCTTTCCTTACTCCACTTAGGGCAAAAAACTATTATATGATCCAAGGTCTCTAACTTGTCCACAGTCACAAACTCGTTCACGAGTTTACTTACCTGGCAGGGGAGACACCATGATCACGATAAAAATTATATCGCATGCAGAGAGTGCTGCCGTGAGCCCTGCATGTGGCAAGCCAGTCCTAGATCTCTCACATAATGTGAGATTTGTCTTTACTTGTGGAAATCAGGTTATGGAAACCGGTTTTCTAGCCCCTCTGAACAGGGTCTGGAACAGAAAACTACACAAAGTGCTGCTTTCAAACTTACGACTAACAGCAGCTCGGGCACCCAAGGGATACTATTTGTTTGCAAAGTCTGGACAACAAGAGAGTGCTGGGGTGCACCAAAAGCACAGGCTGACTGATTTCTTGTGGGCTCCTTTGCTCCTTCTGGCTCCTGGGATTCTTCCACAAACGTTACCCTACCCTTATTTTTTGGGCTGAACCAGCATTTCCCACAGGCTGTCCAGAAATCCTGAAGAGGTGATTGCAAATTTAAAATGCATCAGTGGATTGCCATGATTCTAGTTTTCAAAAAGTACTTGAATCACACAAGGCTAAAGTTAGCTTCACCTTTCCTGACAGGGAGAAACGTGCTTAGTGCCTGCCCAGCCACTGTATGTCTGGGAGGACGAGAGCGGTCATCTGAGAGCTTTGGTTCTGAAAATGTTGCTGACAGTCAGAGTCAGGCAATGTCCATTCAAATAAAGAGTTTTTTAAAATGTGTCCTTTTATTACTGATCTTTTGGCTACTGGGCTTTAAGAATGGATCGCCTTGGTTAGGCATACCTACGGGACCACCTCCTTCCCTATGCTCCTCCACGGCAGCTTTGCTCTTCCGAACGGGGTCTCCTGCAGGTGCCACACTGCACATTGGTGAAACCAACAGCAGCCTCTACATGGGCTTTCTCTGTGGTGGCCCCTACCCTGTGGAATGGCCTGCCTGAGCATTCCACAAATGATGCAAAATCAAATTATTCAAAAAGGCTTTTTACTCAGATAGGAGGACTGTATTGTAGGCAGGGGATTTCAGATGATCTGTGAATGAGTTCGGAACCAGAGACCTCACCACTATGTTGTATTGGATTCCTATTAATGCTATGTCTTTGTGAACTTGTATCGATTTACTCTCTGGCATTGTTTGTGGAAATGTCCTTGATATTGACTGTACTAATCTCACACTGTGTAATCCGCCTTGAGTCTCAGTGAGAAAGGCAGACAATAAATGACATAAATAAAATAAATAAATAATAATAATAGCTCACCTACAACTCTATGCCTTCTTGAGAACTAGTAGCTTTAAAAAACCCAAGTGCTGTGACTCTAACAACTTCACCAAAAATTATGAGGCAGCTCAGAATAGATGGCATGCCAGTACTATCTAACACAACATACACACACTTGCCTTGTGATGTTCTGGAACTCAGTTTTCTAGCCTCTCGGCTTTGGTTCGAGGCCCCAGTTTGCTGCTTTCTGGCCCTGGGCTCTACGTGGACTTCATCAAGGACAATTTGAGAATTTAGCAAGAAGGTAAGGCAGGAGAGATCCTCATACTTTGCCGGCCTCAGCCTCCCTCCTGGCTTTTGAGATGCTAAACTAATAGGATATTAATTTAATTTAATTTAATTTATTATATTTATATTCCGCCCTCCCCGCTTTCGCAGGCTCAGGGCGGATAACAAAATACAAACATCACCCACCATTAAAACATTTAAAAGCATTAAATAA
Organism: Eublepharis macularius; assembly: GCF_028583425.1. NCBI lineage: Eukaryota > Metazoa > Chordata > Lepidosauria > Squamata > Eublepharidae > Eublepharis > Eublepharis macularius. The sequence continues at coordinate 55,328,052 of NC_072804.1, read as the reverse complement.
TACATTTAAAAACATTTAAAAGCATTACATGTTACGGTTCATACTGCACAGCGGTTCATACATGCATCTGTGTTCGCATAGGGGCGATGGTTTAACCCCCCCTCCACGGGGGGGGGGGCACCGCCCAGCATCAGCCATATGACTGGCGGAATAACTCTGTCTTACAGGCCCGGCGAAATGCAAGCAAATCTTGCCGGGCCCTTGTCTCGCAAGACAGAGCATTCCACCAGGCCGGGGCCAGGACCGAAAAGGCCCTGGCCCTGGTCGACGCCAGGCAGGCCTCCCTAAGGCCAGGGACACTTAAAAGATGTTTTCCACCAGAGCGGAGAGTCCTCTGGGGCTCATATGGTGAGAGACGGTCCCTCAGATACGTCGGTCCCAGTCTGCATAGGGCTTTGTAGGTTTAACACCAAAACCTTGAACCTGATTTGGTACTCCACTGGCAGCCAATGCAGCTGGCGTAGCACCGGTGTAATATGCTTCCACACCGGTGCTCCAGCAATGACCTGCGCTGCTGCATTCTGCACCAGCTGTAACCGCCGGATCAGGCCCATGGGAAGCCCAGCATAGATCGCGTTACAGTAATCCTACCTAGAGGTGACCATTGCTTGGACCACTGTAGTCCAGTCACGGGGAGACAAATAAGGGGCAAGCTGCGTGGCCTGCCGAAGATAATAAAAGGAAGACCTGGCAACTGCAGTGATCTGGTCCTCCATCTTCAGGGAGGAATCCAGAATCACCCCCAGGCTCCTAACTCTCGGGGCCAGTGTAAGTGCTGCCCCATCAAGTGTAGGAAGCCGAGGTCCCAAAGCCATCTCCCCACGACTCACATACAGGACCTCCGTCTTCGTGGGATTCAATTTCAGCCGACTTTGTCTCAACCAACCAGCCACAGCCTCAAAAGCACTGTATTGTAGGGAAATACTACCAAAAGATAGGAGATGGGCAAAACACAGTGTGAGCTTTCCAGTGACACAGAATTCTTCCTAGTCATAGATCCAGAGAAGTTAGCTGTGTTAGTCTGTAGTTGCAAAATAGTAAACAGTCCAATAGCACCTTTAAGATTAACCAACTTATTTGTAGCATAAGCAAATTTGCAAAGCTTTAAAACTCTGCAGAAGTCCATAATAGAGTTGAAGAAATGCTGAAAAAGAGCATAAGTGGTATCCCTCGGGAAAGGGGTCTCTGTAGATGCTCAAGACATTCTTTCCACCGATTGTTTTAAAACCTTGTTTTCTCAGGAGGAAATGGCACTCTGTACATGCTCAGAAGTGACCTTACCCTCGTAAGGTTGCAGCTCCATGTTTGGAAATTCCTGGAGATTTGGGGGGATGGGGTTTAGACCCTGGAGAAGGTAGGGTTTGGTGATGGGAGAGATCTCGGCAGATTTTAATTCCATACAGTCCACCCTCCAAATAATTTTCTCCAGGGGAATTGTTCCCTGTGGCCTGGAGATCAGTTGTAATTCCGGGAGATCTCCAGACACCACCTGGAGGATGGCAACGCTATCTCAATGGGGAAAAGGCACTCTTTGCATGCTCAGAGGCACTCAGAATTTTGGACCTCGAATTGCTGCAACCTTTCTTAACTGGGAGGCAAGATGGGGGAGGACTTCATAACCTGCAAAGAATCCCTTTTCCCTAAACTGGCTGCGGCAGAACCCAACAGTGGGCGATCAAGACAGAGAGGACTACAATTCCCAGACCCCTTTGCGCCTGGGGCCGGAAGGGGGCGGAGAAAGCAGGCTGGGAGGCAAGTCCGGAACTGGACTCCTCCAAGAGGACTCGGGCATGCGCCGTGATTAACCCGGAAGCCAAAGGTCTTGCTGGTGCAGTTAGGGAGTCACCTGAAGTTGCCCACCTGTCCAGATGTGGGAGGTAAGAGAGGAGGGGGGAATAGCAAGCAAGGCTGGAGGGTGGGGGAATGGGTGGTGGTATATGGTTGCCAACCTCCAGGGGGGCCCTGGAGAGACCCCAGAATTACAACAAATCTCCGTACACAGATGGAGAAAATGGCAGTTTGGGGGGGATAGGCTCTCTGCTGAGCCCCCTCCCCAAACTCTGCTCCCCCCAGGCTGCACCTCAGATCAGGAATTTTCTAATCTGGAGTTGGCAACGCTAGGGGACTTAGGGTTGCCATTTGTTTTCAGTGGTCTTGCTCCTGTGCTTCGAACACCCAGGAATTCCACACCAGGAAAAGCTGTTGCTACAGGCGGAAGAAGCAGATGCGTAACTCCTTAACTCTTGAAAACTCAAACTTTGGAAACCTAGTTGGTCTTTAAGGTGCTGCTGGACCTGAATCTTGCTCTTTTACAGACCAACGCAGCTACCTGTCTGCAACTATTCTATATTTCTGGCTGCTTGGTAAAGCAGAAGAGCTGGGCTGGTTAGAGAAGGTGATAACCCATCTTGGGGAAGGAAATAGAAGCAGCTGGTGACATATCAAAGGACCTTCTCTCTCTGTCTCCAAATCTGTTTCTTTGCATCTACTAGGGTGTGGGCTTTGTGTTGGGCTGTGTTGCGAAGGAAGGAGTGAACTATATCTTATGTTCAGGGAGAAAGGGCTGTTGTGTAGGAGCACAAGAGCATGCATTGGTTGGCTGCGCACTCTGATTCAAGCTCCTGGAAGTGCTTGCTATGTGTTGGCAAGATCATTTCTCTAGGGTGAAATCTCTGCTTTTAATGCAGAGGAAGCTGCGGTGCCCTGGAGGGGAGGCGTGGGATGAAAAATGGACTTTGGAGGATCTGCTTTCTGTTAGGAGCCTGGCTACGCTGTGAGCCAGGGATCAGCAATCGGAAGCCCTGTATTACTTGATTACAGTGATCCACCTGCTGTCTGACAAAGGGAGCTTTGACTCTCAAAAGCTCACACCCAGGAAATCTAGTTGGTCTCTAAGGTGTTACTGGACCCAAATCTTGCTGTTTTACTGCAGACCAGCACAGCTACCCACCTGAAACTACCTCCTGTTACAATAGCTACTGATCTGGGCTGTGTACCCTGCCTGCTGCCAGAAATGGAATTAAACGAATAAAGTTTTTTTTAATTCATTTTTATGCCACTCTTCCAACGAGGAGTTCAGGGTGCCATTTGCACCAACCCTCACCTCTGTCCCTTGAACTGGATGCTATTTTGAAGCAAGTTTGTGCTCCAAAATCAAACGGTGGCTGGCAGATAATGCTCTGTCGCATGGTTGCAAAAGATGAAAGCCATTAAGGTTCTGAAAGCAAACGCCTTGGAAATACTTACAAAGGTGTATGCTTGTGCATCGGGTTGTTCGACAATGCCCTGGAGCGGTCAGTTCCGTAGCCTGTGCAATTTCCACCGTGCTCAGTTGCAATCAGCATCTAAGCTTTCTTTACCTTGTTCTGCGTTGGTGAGTTACATGGGTTAATTACACGGTTCCAGGTAAATTGCTTGATGGTGAGATTTAATTTGAAGCATGACATTTGGCAGCTAGCCAGCAGTGGCGCGCTTCCTCGCTTCTCACTGAGAGATACTTCCTTCTCGCTGCCTTGGGGCTGTAACCCTTCCCAGGGGAGGGGTTGCCGGCTGAATTCTTGATCCATTGCAGCTTGGTAAGGGCTATGAGTATAGTGTAAGCTGGGTGGCCTCTCTCTCTCCTTCACTGTGAATTCATTTGGTTGTCTCTGTCCTGCTATCTGGAGATGAGTCTGCACCCCTGTAAGAATGGCTACGATCATGCACGTGAAGCACTTTGACAGTCCAAAAAGCACTCTTACTGATTTTTATTATTTTTGTTGGTTTTTTATTTTTTATTATTTTTATTGATTTATTGTTTTGTTATTGTTAACACGGATCATCATGCATGACTCTCTTTAAACTTTGCCCAGCCTGTTTGCCACCTCCTGCTGAAACTGGAACCAAAGAAGCCCCCTCCGCACCCAGCTATACCCCCAAACTTTGGAACTCTCTGCCGCAGCAATTTCTGAGAGTATAACCCCGCTTCAAAAATGTGCTTTGGAAACTAAATCAATCAGATATGTCAGTTGAAAAGAAAGATTGAATTAACCGTTGCAAAATATGAATGTAGATGTGTAGAAAGGGAGGGACAGTGGCTGGACCATAGCTCCATGCTAAAGCAAATACTTTGTGAGCAGGAAGTCCCAGATCCAGTCCTCGGGATTGCATCTTCAGATAAAGGAGCTCTGGGAAAGACCTTCCTCTGCCTAAGACACCAGAGAGCCACTGCCAGTCCCATGAGAGGCTACAACGCAGTAGGACCGCGGTGTAATACTGCAATTTCATGTGTGTGACAGTTCCATGTTTACAGCACTCACATCTAGATTTGCAGTACTTCAAGGACACAATTTCACATTGCAGTGGGTGTGTGTGTGTGTGTAGGTGCACAAAAGAACATTTCAGCTGTCAGTGGGCCAGGTCTTAGGTTTCAAAAAACCCACTTGAATAAATGGCAAGAATAAATAAATTCTTTTAAAAATACATCAAAGACCAACTGGGGAGCTGGCCATTGCCGCTGGTTTTCCTGCAGTACCTGTGGGTTGAAATGGGCCAAGGGGATCTTTTTATATGGCTTTGCTTGCTCTGTATTTCCCATCTCGAGGAGTACAAACCAGCTACCAAGCCTTTGAACTTACACATAATACTTATTGATTGTGCTATCATGAGAGTTTTTAAAAAATCGAAGTCTCCTTGTTTTCAGTCGTAACATTCTTGCTGTCGCTTTTTTGAAACTTGTCTCTCCCATCACTGGAGCTAGAAATTTAGCTCCAAAACACCTCCACCCCACAAAAGTAGCTGAGAAGGTGGATGTCTCCATAGCCTACTGAAAACACCATCAAGGCCTCTAAAAGCCGCCCAGCACAAACTTTCAAGTCACACAGAAGTTTGTGCCACTTGCCTGCTCAGAGCTTACATAATTTGACCCATCGGGCACTTGGTTGATTAAAAGTTATTTCCATACTTTTAAGCTTTTTAACAGTTTCTTTGAGTGGAAGTTTTAAAGAAACTTTGAAAGAGAGCTATGGGTGGAAGAGGTTCCTTCTCAAAATGCAGTGACAGTTAAGATTCTCTGGAAAGAGTGTGCAGAGTTGAGTACCTGCTAGTATTCTTAGCCGTGAGAAACGTCTGTGCAATCCTATGTAGTTACTCCAGTCTAAGCCCATTGACTTCAGTGGGCTTGTTAATTTAGTTTTTTTACTTATTTGTGTTATTTATAGTCCGCCTTTCTTGTTGAGACCCAAGGCGGATGACACAGTGCAGTCAATTTCAGGGACATTTCAATAAACCATATAATAGCGTCTATCCGAGTAACTCTGCATAAGATTGCACTGTCAGTTGCTGCCTAACCTACCTCTCAGGGTTGTTGTGAGGATAAAATGAAGGAGAACTGAGCCCTGTAAACTGCCCTGTGCTCCTTAGAGGAAAGGTGGGGAGGTATTTAAAGAAGAAATCAGATCAATAAATGCTACCTGTCTCTCGATTTAAAGCCAAGTGTTTGGGCAGAAAAATTATCATCATCATTATTTATTTGCAATTATTATTTGCAGTTATTATTCAGAATGCATGACCTAGTACTGAACCTGGGTATTTAAAAGAAAGAAACAAACAGCGGAGTGGTTTTCTTGGCATTCTTAGTAGCTCCTTTCCTTTTTCCTGAACATGCAGACAGGTTTGCAAAAGCAATTCCTGATTTCCTCCCCTTTCTTCGTTCCTCTTTTGCAGAGTCAATTGCGAGTCGGTCCCTAACTAGGAAAAGGGAGAAGAGCGAAGGGGGAAAAAAAAAAGAGAATCCAACCCTGGGTAGGCTGCGACTCCGCTGTCATCCATATATGGGCATGCCCCAAACTTGGCTTTCTGATTGGCTGCCAGGCGCCATGCATATGTCTGTCAACAAATGGCAGAGACTGGCTGATGGTGTGTGTGTGTGTGCCAGGAAAGGGGGGGGGTTGCAATCGAGTGGGGTCAGGGCTCCTATTGTACTGCAAGGGGCATCAAGGGGGCGCTGGAATGGGGATGCTGGCCCTTTAAGAGATCAACTAGGCCCCCCCCACCAGCCAGACAGGAGCGGGGGCTTTGCCAGGAAAATCCTGTGCCCTCTCCCAGGTTTTGCTTGCGCTGGTCCCTCCCCCTTTGTGTTTGCCAAAAAAAAGGCTCTCCTTTGCAACCTGTGGATTTTATTTCATTTTTTTCATATTATATATTTTGTTTTGCAGGCTTCCAAAGCAAGGATGTAGTTTGCAGCAGGGGGGGCCTGCCTGCTCTAGGTAGCATTTCCTCCTGCACCCCCCCCCCTTTGGGATCACAGGTAAGGAACCGGATCTCTCTTTTGTGGGGCGGGGGTGAAGAGATGATGGCTTAGTTGGGAGAAAGGGGCTGCTGCAGTGTGAGGGTGTGTGCGTTGTTTTGTGCTAGTGCATTGCCTGGCTTGTTTTTTTTGCACCACAGTATTGCGTTCCGAGGCTGAGGCTGCGTGTAAATGGTGGTACTTTAGGGGGGAGGGTGCAGCCAGTTGCACTAGTGGGACCCTAGAGTGCAGAGCGCTTCCCCGCAAGTGGCAGGAGCAGTGCACCCATGCTCACACGCCCACCTTCCGCGATGCTCCTGGAAGGCCGTGGGGAATCCACAGGCATGCCTGCCTGCATGGATTGGGCTCCCCCCTCCACAATGGGGGTTACAGATAGGCCAGCCCAAATGCCACCTAGATGGGCTTCTTGCCTTGGCGTGTCTCACTTCCTTGGAACTTGGCTGAACCTTCACTGCTCCTGGGGGTGATGGTGGAGCAGTGGAGGTCCTAGTGGTTGGCCTTTCCCTCCTCTCCAGTGTCACCCAAAATGTGGCCTTTAAAGAAGTTTGAGTTTTTAAAAAAACAATTAGAATATTTGCAAGAGGCTGATGGAACTACGCTGGAACTATGGCAAAGTATGCATTTTGGTTGGGGAGGGGGCAACAAGGATAATTCCGTCTCTTTGATCTCTTGCTTTGAAGAACAAGCTACGTCTTCAAAGAATGTTACAATTAAAATAGTTTCAGATAGGGAAAGAAAAACAAAATTCTGCTCCAGTAACACCTCAAAGGCCAGCTAGATTTCCAGGGGCGCTCTGACTCTCGAAAGCTCATGCCCTGGAAATCTAGTTGGTCTTAAAGGTGCTACTGGACCCAAATCTTGCACGATTAAAATATTAAAATATTACTGCTCCCCCCACCCCAATTGCTTCAGAATGGAAGCCAGCTTTGCAGTGAGCAGGAGTCATTGGCAGGGGGGGGGTCAGAAATAGAAACAGATATGCCGTATTTATTTGCTGATAAGCATGTAGAGATAATTCTCGCAACAGGCTGAGGAGACAGCTTTCCGTCAGGGGCTAAGCGTCGATGGTAGGTTGAATGCTCACTGAGATGGTTAACGTGCATCAGAACGGTCGTGTTTTGAGCGTGTGTTGGACTGCTCCCCAAGCCCCTTGGCCTAGAAAACTAGCTTCTCAGGGAGAATGTTAGGCTGGACTAGACCACTTCACCTTGACTTGCTAATTTTCTATGTGCGGGAAGCTTAATATGGAAGTGCGTTTGGTCGTGTGAGCCCCCCACCCAGCTTTTAGGTGGTACATTCCAGTTTACCCCCTTTTTCAAAACTCTTATTTTATTTATTTATTTATATCAAATTTGTATTCCACCCTCCCTGCAAGCAGGCTCAGGGCGGATAACAACATATAAAAATACAACTTTAATATGTTGAGTGCTAGTTGAGTACTCTCTTGCTAGTTTTGTTCCACGCTGCAGCTTCCCTACAGTACCTAAAGTGTAGTGGCTGGGCCTAGGAATCTTTTGATAATGGCCTCCTTGTCCACAGACCTATCTTACTTTATTTTATTTACTTCATTTATACCCCACTTTTCCCACCAAAGGGGATCTAGAGTGGCTTATAACATTTCCTCCTCCTTCCTTTCATTCTCACAGCAAGCCTGTGAAGTAGGTTAGGATGAAAGCATGTGACTGGCCCAAGGTCACCCCTGGCTTCCATGGCAGAGTGGAAATTCAGACCTGGGTAGAAACACCCACAAATACTCCTATCCCTTCCCTTTGGGACCGCACAGGAGGAAATGCTGCCTTCCACCTGGTAGGAGCACCCACAAATACTCCTGTATCCTCCCTTTGGAACAGCACAGAAGGAAAGTATTCTTCCCTCTCCTTTAGGAGTTGCCCTCATGGCTCCCTGTTCTCCTCTCAGACCTATTTGCATGTCTAGCACCCAACGCTGTGTGGAACGGGCCCAGAAGCAAAGTGTCATGAACGAATGTGGGGCATGCCGAGTGCCCCTGCTGCTCTCGGAATGTTCCTACCATTTGCCAGCTCTTTTTGTGAGCCGGTGGTCTTCTTTCTAGCTCTGTTGAAGGGCTTGGGCATGAACTGGCAGTGAGAAATAGGGGCACATGTTGAATATGATCTGTCCCTCTCCTCATCCCCTGCTTCTCTTCAGTTAGCACAAAGAGGAAACTGGGAAAAGTCACCTTTGTACTTTAAACGAATGAGGGACTTCAGACTCCTTGGGCGAGGCGGTGATTATGAGTTTGAAGAGGGGAACGCTGGCAGGAGGGTTGCCTTTAATCCTGCTCCGCCGCCTGGATTATTCCAGTGCCACGAGAGCCTCCCCCAGCACGCACAAGCAGGGTGGCCGGCTGAAGCTTGTGCTGTGGTCCCTCCCCATAGTTCCAGTTGAAGTTGGAGGAAAAAGCTCCTTTCAGGCCCCTTTTGTTCTGTAACCTCTTTGGAGCTTGAAGAATTTTTGAGATTTCTCGGAGGCTTTTCCAACCTCTGCTTCGGCCTCAGCAGGCAGTGGAAGCAATCTGAACACTTGGCGTGTGGTTGGTGCTTAGAAGTGTGCTTGTACTATCTTGCTGTGATCCTTAAAAACAACCCTGGAAGGTAGGCCGTGGGGAAAATGATGAAGGTAATGTGTGTCTGGTGCTTCAGATGCTCTGAAGCACAATTGAATTGCTGTTTAAATATTATTAACTCAATTATTGTTGCAAAATAGTGAAGAGTCCAGTAGCACCTTTAACCAACTTTATTGTAGCGGAAGCTTTCAAGAACAACAGCTCTCTTTCTCAGACGCAACAATGCATTTGATGAAGAGAACTGCGGCTCTCGAAAGCTTATGCTACAATAAAGTGGGTTAGTCTTAAAGGTGCCACTGGTCTCTTTACTATTTTGCAACTACAGACTAACACGGCTAACTCCTCTGGATCAATTATTGTTGTGGCTGCAAAACTGAACGGGTTTGAATCATCGGCCGCACAATCTTTAGATGGTCTTCGACTAGTTCTCTCCCTCATCCCCTGTTCCCAGTCAGGAGAAATGGTTGACCTGCTTGTCAGGTTTGTCGTAAGAACTCAAAGATAATGTTTATGTCTGTGAATCTGAATATCAGTTCTGCTACTAATTTCTAGTTTTCTTTTGGTGTGTGATTCTCCTCTGTTTTTAATCTCTGTAACTACCCTGTGAGGTGTAGATTAGGTTGAGAAAGAGACTGCCTGAACCAGGGCCCAGGATGGCCTTTTGCTCCATAACAAAAGAATGCCTCACACTTCCGTTATTACACATTGTCAGCCTGTATCTCCATTGCCTCCCGCCCCATAAACAATCCCGTGGGGGTTTCCGCACACAGGAGGAGTTTTTGTGATGGATTCCTCGGTGACCGGGTCAGGAACGGCGCAGAAACATCCTTGAAAGACTGCAGGTGACTTCCCAACAATGTTCCCCAGAGATCCACAGCCGGAGATGTCAGCAATTGAACCTGGAACCCACCAGGTGCCGGTTGCCAAGCGGGAGCTCTTCCATAGGGCTGCAGCCCCCTACTCTCATGGGTTGTCCTGGCCCAATAGGCCAGTGTGAGGTGAACGACTGCCCTAGGGCTTGCCCCAGAATCTTTTTGCAACGTGGAAGAGAACCAACCGGTTGTCGTGCAGAAGGTGTGTTCTGCTTCCTGCCCCCGACGTGTCTCTGCTGCATCATTCCGTCCCTTTCTGTGGCTGCCACCTGGGCCCCCATAACTCTAGATCCAAAGGAGTTAGCCGTGTTACTCTGTAGTAGCAAAATCAAAAAGAGTCCCGGAGCACCTTTAAGACTAACCCACTTTACTGTAGCAGACGCTTTCGAGAGCCACAGCTCTCTTCGTCAGATCTGACAAAGAGAGCTGTGGTTCTTTCGAAAGCTGTCGATGCATCTGATGAAGAGAGCTGTGGCTCTCGAAAGCTTCTGCTACAAGAAAGTTGGTTAGTCTTAAAGATGCTACAGGACTCTTTACTATTGGGCCATGACTACTTCCCTCCTACCCTTTACAGCGTGGTAATTGGATCCTTACTGTCATCCAGCTTCCCTTTCTTCAGCATAAATTATGCAGGAAGTTGGACAGAACCTGAGCAGGCAGTCTGTCAGAAGGGGCACTGAGCTGTGTACAGTCCGTTGCTCTGTGGGTTGGGCAGACAGCGGCGAAGGTGTGAGCCAGTGGATCCGAAGCTATGCATGGTGAGGCCCAGGGCAGGAGAGAGAACGCTGCGGGCCTCCTATGTCCCCCCCTGCCTCCTGAAAAGAGGCCGGGTTGTTTATGGCAGTCAGAGGACTAGCAACTTGACTTGAAAAAGAAAACAAACCTGCAAAGTTCTCAAAATGTAAAAAAAAAAGACACATGGGTCAAAGGAAGGAGTTTAGAAATGGTTTCTGGGCTGTGTGTTGATAGGATTTATATAAATGGTAGGCTTGGGGGGGGCGTAATATATAAATTAAGAGTGATCTCTGTTCTGTTGTCAGCATTCTGTGGCCTCTTTTGCAGTTCCTGAGATTTCATTAGATGTTGCCCATGTTACTTTCAGGCCACAAGGACTAGAAACCGGCATTTAAAAATGAACGCTGACCTTTTTGAGAAGTGAAATTCTCGTGCCGGATGAAGAATTGCAGACTAGGCATGCTCCTGCTGGTTGCCTTTTGTGATGTGTGCACCTGACAATGTCTCTCTTTCTCTCCCTGCACCTCCCCAGATACCTGCAGAGCCCCGGGAGACTCCCTGAGCGCAGTCCGCCATGAGCTAGGGGGCAGCTGCCTTCCCCCTGCCCTTTGGCCATGAGAGAACGATGGATCAGAACACGTTCTCCCACGTCCAGTTATGGTGCCCGCGGCCCTTCGGCACCTACTCCCAGAACAAGCAGTGCAGCGGCGGCCAAGTGAAGAAGGCCTTTGGAGACTTCGCCTGCAAAGCCAAGGAAGAGGGGGCCAGCAGTGGTGAGGCCTGCTCGGAGAACACACCACCCGCCCCGCCACCGCCACCCCCTGCCGTCTCCCCCAGCCCCAGCCAGGTGGAGGAGGGACGGGTGCTTTTGGATACGTGGTACGTGATCAAGCCAGGCAACACCAAGGAGAAGATCGCGTTTTTTGTGGCCCACCAGTGCAGCAGCGGTAGCCGAGCAAGCGCCATGAAAGTCAAAGGTAACTGGGGGAGCGACAGCTCCAAGGCCAAGCGCCGGCGGCGGTCCCATGACCCCAGCAAAAGCAAAGCGTGCCCGGTCAAGCCCAAGGACAGTAGCAAGGAAGCCGAGGACGTGTGCCTTTGTCCGGAGTCCAACCCTGACTCAGGCGGCGACACTGACCTACTCTCGGTGGCAGAGATGGTGGCTCTGGTGGAGCAACGGACGGCATTGGCTCTGCAGAACTACCCCCGGCCGAGCCCACCTGCCGCGACGTCGTCCCCCATGGTGTTTGTGTCTACAGACCAGGAGCAAGGAGACGGTGGGGACAAGAAGGCATCCTCGCTGGGAGGCGGCTCAGACTGCAGCCGGGTGGCTGAGGCCGTGGCCCACTTCGAGTCGCAGCAGCGGGAGCGGAATGTCTTGCGGCAGAACGGCTTGTGCCGGGAGTCCCCTGAGTGCGTGGCCAACTCCCAGCACAGCCCGGGTGAAGTCCGCATTGCCTTCCGTATCTCCAGCAGCCGGGAGCCGCGTTCGCCCACCGAAGGAGGCTCCAACACCCGCCCCAATTGTATGTTCATGAGCTGCGGAGGTTCGCCGACAAGTAACGCAGCCCGTGCCAAAGACAAGATCACGTGCGACCTCTATCAACTTATCAGTCCCTCCAGGGACACTCTCCCCAACAATGTGGACTTCCTTCTGGCAAGTGCCTCCCCCAAAGGGGCAGAGGGATCAGGCACCGAGCCCCCCGACGTCGAGATGACTTGTGGGGACAGCCAAGGTGGCTCTAGCAAACTGGATGCCATCCCAGAGGGTGGCAGATCTGGTGGGGAGAAGCTGGGTGGCCCACCGGGCTCTCTCTCCAGGGACTGTGTTTCTGGCTTCCACGTTGATGTGGTTGTCACGGGTGTGGTGGACCAGTGTGTCTTCTTTGGCAAAGACAGCACCAAGAATATGAAGGAGGAAACTGTTTGCCTCACGGTTAGCTCTCCAACCCAAGAAGTGCTGTGCTCGTCTTGCGATGACCCCCCGCCGGGACAGCTCTTCTTCCTGCACACCCAAACCACTCGGCCAGAAGACAGCAGGGACGGAGACGGTTTGTTCTTGGACACCACCAGTAGTAGTGACGGCGGGCCCGAGAGGTCTGACGGGTCCGGACTTGAGTCAGCAGCCTCGGATACCTCTCTGTGCCGTCTCTATCGCCACGTCTCCCACGACTTCTTGGAGATTCGCTTCAAGATCCAGCGGTTGCTGGAACCTCGCCAGTACATGCTGCTGCTTCCTGACCATATCATGGTAAAGATTTTCAGCTACTTGCCCACGCAGTCGCTGGCTGCCTTAAAATGCTCCTGCCACTATTTCAAGTATATCATCGAGACGTTCGGCGTGCAAGCCACAGACTCTCGGTGGAACAGGGACCCCCTGTATCGCGACGACCCCTGTAAGCAGTGCAAGAAGCACTACGAGAAAGGGGACGTCTCCCTCTGCCGCTGGCACCCCAAGCCCTATCATCACGACTTGCCTTACGGACGCTCCTACTGGATGTGCTGCCGGCAAACAGACAAAGACACACCTGGGTGCCGGGTGGGACTCCATGATAACAACTGGGTGCAACCGTGTGATATGTTGCGAGAACGGGCCGCCCGGAGGGAGGACGGGAGGTGAGGGGCGGAGGAAGAGGAGGAGGAGGAGAGCTTTTGATGAAGGAATCCTCTCCTCTCTCTTTCCTTTTTTCTTGTGTGCAAGAGTGTGTGGTGGTGTGAGTGTGCTTTACAAGAATTTTGTTGTGTTGAGGTTTGGGTTCTTTTTTTCCTGGTTGCGTTTGCCAGTTTGGGTTTGATTTCCCCTCCCCACCACATTAGCAGAAAGGAAGTTTAAGGGGGGGGGGGAACCCTATCTATGAAAAAAGATTTTTAAAATGTTATATAAAATAAAGAGCCACAGGGTCCCAGATCAACATGCCTCGGTGGAGGGGAGTAAGATGGGGTATCTTATCTTTGCCGGCCTTGGCAGCTCATTACCAGCTTTTGGGAGATTGAGTAAAGATTCCAGAATTGACATGCAAACACCCGAAATGAGGTTGTTTCCTTTGTAGATGCGAAAGCCATCCTCTGTCCTTCACACACGGCGGGGCAGGTCTCTACAAAGTACAGTTCGACCAGCGCATGGATGCTGAGCTCCATTTTGGGACAGCATCTTTCCGCTCCTTCCTTCTGAGGCTTCAGCACATGGGAAGCTTAACAAGTCACTGGCGAGGCGATGTCTGCACTACCCTTTTAATCTGGTTTCAGATCTTGCTCATAACAAGCGACGCTCATGACTCTCAGAACTGTAGTCCGCTTCAGGGAATCTCGGTGACTCCTTAGTGCCCTGGCAGAAAGTTATCCCTAGGAGAACAAACGCAGACGGGGTTGGGAATGGTCGGCCAGAGGGGTGCTACTTTGAAATCAAGAAGCACGCGCTAAGAGGAGGGAGGGAATTTGGGCCTGCTTGCCTCAGGTTCTTAATTAGTCGGGCACCCTTTACCAGTCGCAGTGTAGCTCTCTTGCCACCCCCAGATGCAAATAACCACTAGGTGAAGAGATGTGGCTGTTCTCTTCCTGCTAACCCCTTTCAGACCATTTTTGCTCCACCTGACCGATTCTGTTTGCCCCTCCTCCATCTGCCCCACCTTTTGGATCTCTCCTCTTCCCTCTCTGCTTCTCCCTTTAATGTCTTCTGCTCTGGAAAAGCTTGCTTTGCAGAGCTGTTTCAAATCCGCTATTCTTTCCATCCCATCATAGCTCCACCTATCTCTGGCATTGCGTGCTACCCATATGCTTCTAGCCCTGTCGCCGCAAATCAGTTCCCGTTTTTCCTCTCTGCATGTTCCTGAGCCATTCCTGCATTTTTGCAAGTGTGGGCATCTCTGCCACAAATCTAAAACCCGCTCTAACACTGGCAGCCTATCCAGAAGAGCGCACTGGGGCACTATAGTTCGACAAGGAGCATCTCTAACGGGGAATTCTCCACCCTTCTCCTGAACGGCAATCCCTAAGATGGGAGCTGGGCCGCTTGGATCCAGTTTTGTGAAAGGTGATTTCACATTTCTCGTTTAATCCCAGACTCCGGTTTTTGAGCTGCGAAAGGTTACAGGTGCAATGGTGCGAATGGCTTTAACTGGAACTTTCCAATGCAAGAATTGCTGGCACAAAAACATACTGGGTGGGGAGCCACCTTTAAAACGGGCAGCTTAACCATAGCGCCTTGGCTGGTTTTGCTTTCAGCCTGCAGCACACAGCAAAGCGCGACTGCAGCCTGCTGCTTTCTCCCCAGGCAACTTGCCCCGGAATCTGGCTCAATAGTCAGGCTTGGGAGGGACTAGGATGCTGCCATGGCCACCCTGCTGCTGTGTTTAGGTCTGCCTGGAAACTGCTGCATATCTAACAGCCCTGCGAGGCGGGCTTTCAGCCTGTTAGGGCCTCTCTCCCCAGTAGGGGAGGGTCTGTTCCCCCAATACACTGCCCTGCTCTCTTTATCCTGCTGCCTTGAAGCTGGCCGAGTTGTCTTAGGGCTATGAACTCTCAAATCATCTTAAGGGCTCCGTGCACAGGGTGTGGGAGAGCCCCTCCTCGGCTGGCAGGGGGAGTTGTCGAATCCCCCCCCCCCCAAAAAGGGCTGCTCTTTCACTTTTTAATGCCACTTTCTCTCTTTCCTAGGCTGCCGTTTTGATGGGTGTCCGCGCGTGAGAATATGTTTGGGAGACGTGGGGGTGACTCCCTGCCCAGGGGCTCCTTTCCTACTAATTTTTAAAATCTCTGAGCAAAGAGGTTGGCCCCTGGAATCCCCTCTGGCCTGGTACAGGGAGATGTTCTTGTAGAAGGAGCATTGATGACTCAGAACTGGATGCTCTCTTCTGTAGACGATAATGGTTCTCCCCCCCCCCCCCATGTGATCGCGTACCCAGTGCACCTGCCTCTTGCTCCCCTCTGATCCATGGAAGCAAAAGTTCACCGTGCCCCTTCCCAGTCTTAACTGCGCTGCCTCAGCCGGGCTGATGGCTCCTCTTAAGGGTCCCCTGCCTTTTGCAAACTTCCCATTCTAGACCCCTTCAAGGCTGTTTCTTGTTCCGTCAAGATTTGCACAGAACGGCTGGAAGTGCAACTTCTCCCTAATACTGGGCAGGAGAGATTGCAGCCTCTCTAATGCTTCCTTCTGTGCAACTTCTAGGCTCTGGTTTATGGAGTCTTTCAGCCCTAGTTCTCACGCTGGGATGAGTGGTGGCTTCTCCCTGTTTGGGGGTCCTGACTCGCTTCTTCCCACGGGCTGCCTTCAAGTGCTTTAGGCCTCCACACTGTGCATAGCTTTGCGCACCCACCCACACCTCGGCGTGTGCCCTGAATTCAGGTGTTAAGTCTCCCCCTCCGGCCATGATCACAGGGGTTGGTATTTCCCCTCAGCGCCTTCCCAAATTCGACCAGGGTTTGTTTTCATCACCTTCCCACGTCCCCGCACACGTAACCTAAGCTGGCAAAGAGCAGAAGGCCTCCCTCTACCACCGCCCCCTCCCTCCAATCTCGATCACGCTGGTATTTATATGCCTGTTTTTTGTCTCCGTACATGTGTGACATTTTCAAATGACTGTTGAGTGGAGGAATAAAAAATTAAACTGCAGGAAAAAAAAGAGGACATGATTTCTGGAGGTGGCTTTCACTTATTGTTCCTCGTCAACAAAGGGTTGGCTGCTTCTCTTGTATTTTTATCCTGCCTTGCTGAGGAGCTCTGGGCTGCAAAATTGGCTCTCCTTTCTCCATTTCTCCCAGACAACAATCCAGTGAGGTAGCTTCGGCTAGGAGAGAGAGAGAGCCATGTTGGGGTCAGGTAGCAATTTTCCCCAGGCCAGTTGGGTAGGGATCGTGACGGTGTTTTGCCATCTTCTGGGCATGGAGCAGGGGTCACTGGGGGTTTGGGGGGGGAGGTAGTTGTGAATTTCCTGCATTATGCAGGGGGTTGGACTAGATGACCATGGTGGTCCCTTCCAACCCTATGATTCTATGACTGAAACGAGGCGCCTGAGAAAGCTCCGTCTCTGGGTAGGGATTTGATTCAAGATCTCCCAGATCCTAGGCCAACATTTTGACCACAGAAAAGTCCTGTTTCCTGCAGAGGTTGGAGGGGGACAGAGTAAAGGAGGTGAAGGAAGCAATCCTGTGGTTCTGTAATCAAATGAACAAGGAAGGTTTCTTCCAGGTGTACCAGCATAGATCCCAGCCATTAGATGATGCAGCCGTTATTTAAATGTTTGTAAAAGTATCCAAACTCTCTTTTTGGACTGCATTCTTGAAGGTGAAGAAGCTGCCTTGGAGCCCAGATTTTAAATAGCTGCTTTACCATCAGCCTTCAGTTCTGGAGGGCAGGGGTGATTCTGCATATGCTCAGAGATAATTGCAATTCTTCACTCCTGTTTCAATGGTTAGCTGCCTGCTTCACTGGGAAAGGAGACAGCAGTTGTAGGGTGCCTAGCTGGGGGCGGGTAGAGCAATTTTCTGAGCACAAATGCCTCTCTGGGGATGGTATTTGCCTTGCTGAGCAAGGGGAAAACAGGTGCTGTATGTTTCTTCCTAACAGCAAATACTGCTGTTGGTAGATGTGGGATGGAAGGAACATTTTTGATCACAAAAAACATGAGGAGGGAGAATTGAGTGAATTAGGGTTTCACACAGATGCTATTAACAACAGCAAAACATTTGCAGGGCCCAAGAGATAGCATAGAAATAAATAATAAACGTGCTGGTGCTCTGACCCCATTTGGCTGGTTTGGCCCTAAGAGGCAAGCGGGGGCGGGGGAAGCTAGTGGGGCATGTAGCTAAACGGCAGCCATTGAAGACGAGTGCCTTGTACCA
Source organism: Eublepharis macularius (assembly GCF_028583425.1). Lineage (NCBI taxonomy): Eukaryota > Metazoa > Chordata > Lepidosauria > Squamata > Eublepharidae > Eublepharis > Eublepharis macularius. Next base: position 55,310,738 of record NC_072804.1, on the reverse strand, counting down.
CACACCCAAAACTGGCAGAGAAAACCCACTAAGAAGTTTATCTAACAGTTCTTACAATATGGACGGTCAGGGCTTTTTTTCTGGGAAAAGAGGTGGTGGAACTCAGGACCGCACAATGACGTCACTTTGGGTCAGCTGGAACGGGGGGGGGGGAGGTTAAAGTTTAAATGACTCGGCGAAAATGGTCACATGGCCAGTGGCCCCCGCCCTCGGCCCAGAGGGCAATCTAAACTCCCCTCTGTCTGGAGATCAGGGGGCGGGGCCACCGGCCATGTGACCATTTTCAAGAGGTGCCGGAACTCTGTTCCCCCGCGTTCCAGCTGAAAAAAAGCCCTGTGGACGGTGATATTAACATTGTGTGGCTCCTTGAATCCATCCTTCTCTCCCTTTCTTGCTGTGGAGTGTTGACCTTTCCAATTTTCAATGCACAGAGTTACTTGTAGATGTGACACAGTGCCTGGTTCCATTGCAGTCTCTTCCTTGCTGGCAATCTGAGCCCATCTATGGCCCTCTGCCTCGCCTCTGCTGCAGCGTTCATGCTGCAATTTCGATAACCACAGTTGTTCTTTGCAGTGATCTTTTTAGCCATGGCAGAAGCCCAACTGATGCATCAAATTGGTACTTGGAACAGAACATACCTGATGGAGTAGTCTCTTGGGCACTGCCTAAAAATACCCCTCCCTTGCTTGCAGGCTTCTGGCCCAACAGAATTCATGCTGGGACAGATTTTTTCTTTAATTTTACAATATTTGTATCCTGCTTTTCTACCCTTACGAGGCAGCAGATAATATTAACAATCATGAGATTTGATTTATATACTGCCCTTCAGGACAACTTAACACCCACTCAGAGCAGTTTACAAAGTGTGTTGTTATTATCCTCTCGACAATCACCCTGTGAGGTGGGTGGGGATGAGAGAGCTCTGGAAGAGCTGTGACCGCCCCAAGGTCAGCCAGCTGTCTTCAAGTGGAGGAGTGGGGAATCAAACCCGGTTCTCCAGATTAAGAGTCCCACTGCTCTTAACCACTACACCAAACTGGCTCCATTCTGAAGGCACGAACCTTGTCTATGGGGGAGATGGACCTTAATTTATTTATTATGTTCGTTTATGCCACGCATTTTCCCCCAATGGGGATCCAAAGTGGCTAGCACCTTCCTCCTCCATTTCTGCCTTCTCAATGCTGGAGGATCGCCAAGGTGTTTTATACAGAACAAAAAATTGCAATTATCTTGGGGCAGCGTTTCCTCAATGCCTAAGGCCAGCATCTCATCTCAACTCTGGTTCTCATTAAGCCCTGGAGGAAGGGCAGGGTGAAATGTTCTGGAGAGATAATGCCAGATAACCACCCTGAACCCACAGGCCATCTTGAGATTCTGCAGAGCGCACCTCCGCCCTCTGAGGTTTGGCAGGTGGCATTACCAGGCAAGACTTCCTTGGTGGCAGTCCTGCGGTTGTGAAACATGCTCTCAGGAGTGAGGGTATCCTCCATAAAAGGACTGGGAATTTCCGGGGGATGGAAGTTGTCTGACTGGGAATTTCTGGGGATTGTGGTAGTCTTTCTTCTTACCTACCTACCTGTTTTGTGGTTTAACATCTGGTGGGTTTTAAAGTAGTTATATTTTCTTTATAGTCCACCTTTCTTGCCAACACAAGACGGATTACAAAATTCAAGAACTACTTTGTGTATATTACTTACTGGTTACACCACTGTTGTAGATTTTTTCCATTGTGCAAATCAAAGTGACATTGCAGGGGTGGCCAGGGAGTCCCCTCAGACTGCTTTGGGGCCTTTTGGACAATGTGGTCTTGTGGCTTTCCCCCCAGCTCAGAATTGGAGGGCAAGAAATATTTTAAATAATCCTAAAGATTCAGGCAGGTTGTCCCTCAGGAGAGGCCTCAAAAGGATAAAGAGCCAGTTTGGTGTAGTGGTTAAGAGCATGGGGCTCTAATCTGGAGAACCGGGTTTGATTCCCCACTCCTCCGCTTGAAGCCAGCTGGGGGACCTTGGGTCAGTCACAGCTCTCTCAGAGCTCTCTCAGCCCCACCCACCTCACAGGGTGTTTTGTTGTGGGGATAATAATGGCATACTTTGTAAATCGCTCTGAGTGGGTGTTAAGTCATCCTGAAGGGCGGTATATAAACTGAATATTATTATGTTATTAAAGACCGCTTCCTTTTGGGTTAGGAAGCCAGGAATAATCATGTGTGCGCGTGAGAATATGTTTGGGAGAAGTGGGGCCTGCAGAAAGAACACCTTTTCGATTCTGTATCTCTCCAACTTCTCTTTAAAAAAGAAAAAACAAAGCTGCTGAATTGGAATTCATATGTAAATTTGACTCTGTCAAGCTGGGACTGAATAGGGACTATGAATGGTTATCTCATTATCACAGGTAACTGATTTCCTTTACAGAAGCAAACTGATCTCCATATCAGAAGGAGCTGTTTGCATCTACTCCGCCCTCCCCTCTCCTCCTCTATATCTGACCAGTTTCTTTTTGCCCTCCATGCATCTGACTAAGAGAACTGTGATTCTCAAAAGCTTAAGCTACAATAAAATTGGTTAGTCTTAAAGGTGCTACTGGACTCTTTTTGATTTTGACACACCATTTGATCTCTTTTATTCCTCATAGTTAATTAGGTAGATTGCAAGCCCTATGGAGAGCAGTATTCTGGTCCAGTAGTACCTTAAAGCCCAACTAGCTTTTGATGGCCACGTGAGAGCCATGCTGATTCTGTGAACCTAGGCAGATCACGAGAGGGTGGGCAGGAAGGGTTATATCCGTGGCCCCTTCTTAGAAGCCCAGGGCAATGCCAACTGCCAGTTCAGGGCCAGGAAGCAATTTTCCCCAGGCCAGTTTGGCTAGGGATCCTGACAGTCTTTTGCCATCTTCTGGGTGTGGAACAAAAGTTACTGGAAGGGTTGTGTGTGCTTGTGTGTGTGGGGAGGTAGCGAATTTCCTGCATTGTGCAGGGGGTTGGACTAGATGACCCTGGAGGTACCTTTCAACCCTGTGAGTCTATGACTCATATCCCGGAAATCTACTTGGTCTCTAAGGTGCATCTGGATTCAAATCTTGCTCTTCTCCTGCAGACCAACCGGGCTACCCACCTGAAACCAGGGAGGTTTGCATTTGGAAGGGGGGAAATGGCTTCTATTCCTCTGAGCCCAAGGGATATAAACCGAATAAATAAATAAAAGCGTTATTAATAAAACAATCTAATAATAAAACTAACGAAATAAAATTCATAATGATAGCACCCTGAGAGTATCAAATAAACCTTCTCCGGCTCTGAGAACTCCTTTAAAATCTACCCCAGGGGGGCTGGAAACGATTAAGAACTCGCCCGCTCGGCACTGACGTGTACTTAACAGGCTTCCTCCCTCCGCCCCTTGGTTCTAAACTGGGCGAAAGGCGGAGCTTGGGGCAGTTGTGGGCCCTCGGATTGGTTGCCAGCGAGGGGCGTGGTCTGTTCTGAGTCCCGCCCCATAGAACGTTCGGGGCTGAAAGAGCGTGGGCGTGGCTTTCGCCCATTCATTCTCTCGGCCGGGGGCGGGGCTGCCGCCGGAGCCACGCCCCCGGCGATTCTAGCGGAGAGCCCGGGCGAGGAAGCGGCGCCATGCGCAAAGGGCCGCGCAGGCTGCGGCCGGGGCTGGGGGCAGGCGGCGGGGAGCTGGAGCCGGGGGGCTTCTCTGCCTCCGGCAGGCGGACCCCTCTCCGGCCGCTGCGCCTCTGGCTCCTCCTGCTAGTCTTGGCTGCCGGGGCGCTGCTGGGACTCTGGCTGCTCTGGAGGGAGGTGGCAGAACAGGGCTGGGGGGTGAAGGAGCAGCAGCAGCAGCAGCAGCAGCAGCAAGAGATCGGGGGGTCCCAGGTACGTAGGGGGTTGCATGACGGACCTTGGGAGCAGCTGCTAGGCCGGGCCCTGGAGGGGTGCGGGAGAGTCCAGCTTCAGCCGACGATCGGCTCTGTCTCAGCATTTCTTCAGCTCTGTCTTGGGCTTCTGCTAGGTCCGAAATCTTTGCAAATCTGCATGCATGTGCCCCATTGCATTGAAATGCCTTTGAAATTGACTGAACTCGCTTTGTAATCTGTCTTGAGCCTTATGGAGAAAGGAGGACTATAAATGATGTAAATAAGTTTCCCCCTGGGGAATAATAAATAAGTTCTGGCAACAGAGTTTGGAATCCCTTTCCTCCATTGCAGGCAGAGCTAGTGAAGTATGGCTGGGCATATCAAATCCACAATAGTTCAGGAGAGTAAAACACTTTAAGGTGCTGTGGTAGACTTCACGTGGCCACCCCTCTGTTCCTGGAGGTTCCCTCTGGCTCTCTAAAACAGGGAATAATAACCTCTGGTCGTGTTCCCTTCTATGACTTTCTTTTCCCCCTGCCCAAACTTCAAAGTCCCAGTGGCTATCTGCAGATCTTGTTGCAATGAGTTCCATATGTTGTTGCTATGTTGTATAAATGTCTTTGGGCCCTTATTTCTGAGATGCTGTGGCAGAGGGAAAACTGCAGTGAGAGAGAAAGAATGTCAGCTTTTTAAAAAAAAAAAAAAACCTGGCCCCACTTCTGGGATTTTTGCAAGTAGCCAGACACAGAAGAGTTCCTTAGGAGATGCTCCTTCCCAGAAGCTTATATTCAAGGAGAAGCTTTGACCAGAGGCACCCTTGCTGTGGGCAGTGGTGTTAAGGGTGGCAGCTGGGCCTGGCTTGGGAGGCCAATTGAAATCAGGCTTGGGAGTGTGAGCCGAAATGGGAGGAGATGGCGGCAATCTTGTGTTTCTGAGACCCTGTCTTCGATTTCTGGCAGCTGGCCCACAAGCCCCGGAGCCTGTCCAGCAGCCAGCTGAAGCGCCTGTCCTCCCTGGTGGATCTGCAGAGGCTTTGGCACAGCTACCTGCAACCCATACTGCTGGAGAGGTATCCTGGCAGCCGCGGGAGCAAACAAGTCCAGCAGGTGAGTTCAGACTCTGTGCCCACTGGGGAACCTCCCCACCTGCCCACCAACCAGATAACGTGCCACAAAATATACATTTCCACATTGAATCTTGGGGCGGGGCGCTCTCTCCTTGGTCTTATGCTGAGAACTAATCTGGTGTTATTCAATGAATACTTTGAATATGTAAAACATTTATAAGGTACCTCTCAAGAGCATTGCAAACTTTATTTTAACAATCATAACAGCCCTGCAAGGTAGGCTGTTGTTGCAATCCTCATATTGCAGATGGGAGGCTAAAGCTGACAGAGCAGGGCTTGCCTAGAGGGTGCCGGGGTGGCAACAGGGAGGTTTCGGCTGTGGACTTTACAAACTGCAGGTCCTCCTCTAAGTCGCTGTTTGGGTCTCAGCTGAGATCTTAACGGGGTGCGGCAAACGGCATTGGGATTGTTTCTATTCTAAATGCTTCCCCGTTCTGCAACAAACGACCAAAGGCTGTTATCCCCGAGGGTTTAGACAACAGAATCGTAAGATCTCGTTGAGGACTAGAGCCTTAGCCCTCGGTTCCTCCCACTGCATCCCTTCTTCCCTCCCAAAGTTCATCACAGAACGCCTAAGAGGGCTGGCCGCATCCTGGCACATAGAGCTGGACTCCTTCGAGGACCGGACGCCGCGTGGCATGGTGAGCTTTGCCAACGTGGTGGCCACTCTGGACCCTGCTGCCCCCCGCCGCCTTGTGCTGGCCTGCCACTACGATTCAAAGTATTTCCCACACGATGGGCGCGGCCGGGCATTCCTGGGGGCGACGGACTCAGCCGTGCCCTGCTCGATCCTGCTAGAGCTGGTGACCGCCCTGGACCAGGAGCTGCTGAGATCCAAGGAGCAGGTGAGAGGGTGGAAATGCAACGTGGGAGGCAGCAAGCTCATCCAATGCTTTGGGAAACTCTGGGAACCAGAAGGGCCACATTTGGCCCATAGGAACTTTATTGGCACTCAAGGGAGAAGCCGCCTGCCGGATTGGAGTCTTGGCTGCCCAGCCCCAAAAGTTGTTAAACAATTTGATAGCTGTGACAATAGGGTTGCCAGCTCTGGGTCGGGCATTTCCTGGAGATTTGGAGGTAGAATCTGGGAAGGACCTCAGACAGATATAATGCCCGTAGAGTCCAGTCTCCAAAGCAGCCATTTCCTCCAGAGGACCTGATCTCTGTAGTCCAGAGCTCAGTAGTCATTCTGGAAGATAGCAGTCCTACATGAAGAGTAACAGAGCGTGAGAGCAGGCTGCAACATCAGGGTGTTCACCAGCCTTTGAGGGCTCTCAATTGCAAGGAAGCGCATTCTGTTTCCAGCACCAGCAATCTAAATTTTGTTTTGGTTGAAGATCAAAGCTGGAAGAGGCAAGAGAGATCAGGCCAGTAGCCCATCCAGTCCGGCATCCTGTTTCACACAGTGGCCCACCAGTTGGCCTCTGGAAGGCTCGCAGGAAGGGCACAGAGGCTGAAGCCCCCCCCCTCGCCCCATGCCTGTTGTTGCCACCCACTGATATTCAGATATTTTACTGCCTCTGAACTCCCAGAAAATGAGCCAAGGGGAAAAGCCGCCAGCATTCAGTGAGTGGGTCGTCCTTTAAGGACGTGTGGAAAGGGCCAAAGAGAGTTCAATTCAGTATCCAGACATGCTGCTAGTCCTGTTGCGACTGTATGACTGTGTTTCTGTCCTTTTCTTTACTGCAAAATATACATTTTCTGTTTTCAGTTTCTATTTTTTATCTGTCTACTTGATGAGAACCAGTTTGGTGTAGTGGTTAAGAGCAGCAGGACTCTAATCTGGAGAGCCAGGTTTGATTCCCCACTCCTCCACTTGAAGCCAGCTGGGTGACCTTGGGTCAGTCACAGCTTCTCGGAGCTCTCTCAGCCCCACCCACCTCACAGGGTGATTGTTATGGGGATAATAATAACATACTTTGTAAATTGCTCTGAGTGGGTGTTAAGTCATCCTGAAGGGCGGTATATAAATCGAATGTTATTATTGTTATTATTATGGAGGCTGTATTTACCCATCAAGACTAATAGCCATTGGTGAATTGCTCCTCCCGTGAATTGGTCTCTTTCCCTTTCAAATGAATTTGCGGTTTCTCCCTACCTCCTGTGGCAGTGAGTTCCCCTGTTTAATGACTTCTTGAGCGAATCCATGTTGTCTTGAGACCTGCTTTGCATTTTAGGGTGCCAAGGTGTCTCTGCAGCTGTTGTTTCTGGATGGGGAAGAGGCCTTTGGGGAATGGAGTGACACGGACTCCCTGTATGGGGCACGTCATTTGGCCGAACGTATGTCCAAAGCCTCGCTCCGCCCAGGGGTCACTCAGCTCCAGGCTATGGTGAGTGTTCTTCCGAACTGTCAGGCATGAAATCTGGCCCGGCTTGAATTACCAGCTGAACCCCATGGTCCATTTTTTCCCATCTGCCTCCTGTTCACCTCGTTTCTCCATATTCTGCCATGTTTGGTGTAGTGGTTAAGAGCGCGGGACTCTAATCTGGAGAACCAGGTTTGATTCCCCACTCCTCCACTTGAAGCCAGCTGGGTGACCTTGGGTCAGTCACAGCTCTCTCAGAGCTCTCTCAGCCCTACCTACTTCACAGGGTGATTGTCATGAGGATAATAATGACACACTTTGTAAACCGCTCTGAGTGGGTGTTAAGTTATCCTGAAGAGCGGTATATAAATCGAATGTTATTATTATTATGTTTAAATCATTGTGATTTATTCATTTATTTATTTGTCGTTCTCATTGGATTGGACAATGAAGTGAGCTACTGAAAAGAGCACAGTGGTTAAGTGGTTTGGCTGCGAATCAGCACGCTACTGGTTCGAATCCCACTACTGCTATGAGCTCAGTAGGTGGCCTTGGGTAAGCCACTCCTCTCAGCCCCAGCTGTATGGTGGGGATAATAATAACACTAACTTGTTCACCGCTCTGGGTGGGGCACTAATCTGTCTCTAAGAGCGATTAAAAACCACAGTTGTTGTTGTTATTAAGTGTCATTGATATCGTAAACCTGCATCTGGCCTATACCCATTCCAACTGAATGTTTCTCCATGCACGGTCCCAAAGCTCATGCACCTAGAAAACTAGCAACAAGGGAGGCTCTAGCTCCATCTTCACCCTGACACACCATCATTCTATCAGCAGAGAACTGTCCCCTCCCAATGGAGGAAGGCTGCATCATTTAAGCTGTTTTGAAGTTGGTACAATCCAGACCAGTGGAATAGACCAGAATCCCAAACGTCCGAGGCTGTTTTGCAGGATCTTTTCAAGGACCAGCAGCGCAAAGTGTTCTGTGAACATGAAACTAGAAGGGGTGGGATTTTTTTTGTAAAAAACTCTTCTTCTTTACAGGCTCTCTTTGTTTTGTTGGACCTCCTGGGTGCAGACGGGCTGACAATCCAAAATCATTTTTCAGATACCGCCAGTTGGTTTGAAAGGCTTGTCAGCATTGGTGAGTTGGGGAAGCCAATTTTCCAGAATCAATGGAGTAAATGTAGTGAGGCCCAGGTTCAAATCCTCACTCAGCCACAAAGCTCACTGAATTGTAAAGCGTCCAGTAGCACCTTTAAGACTAACCAACTTTATTGTAGCATAAGCTTTCAACAACCACAGCTCTCTTCGTCAGATGCATTGTCAGCTTTCAAGAACCACAGCTCTCTTCATCAGATGCATCTGACGAAGAGAGCAAACCATCCTGAAACCATCATCAGATGCATCTGACAAAGAGAGCTGTGGTTCTCGAAAGCTTATGCGACAATTAAGTTGGTTAGTTTTAAAGGTGCTACTGGACTCTAGTATTTTGTGACTACAGACTAACACGGCTAACTCCTCTGGATCTATAATCAAAGCTCACTGAGTGATTGTGGGGCCACTTGGGTTCTCTTCGCCTAATCTACCTCCCGGGGCCACTGCAAGGATAAAATCAAGGAAGGAAGAACTGTGTAAGCAGCCCTGAGCTCCATGGAGCTCCAAGCCAGATGGGAAAAGGACATAAACCCAGAACTGTGAGGATAATCCCATACCTGGGCAGCTGGTCGAACCAGTCCCTGCTAAATCTAGAATCTGACAGGTCCAGCCTATGGGCCAGACAAAATCTCACCCAACCCCGAAAGTCTATGTAGCTTGTGAAGGCCTAGGGGAGCCAGCAGGCTGAGTGGCATCTTTTAAAATGCTTCTTGTTGAATAATACTTAGCTATTCTTTGTAGGCAAGGACTCTTCACTTCAGGAATTCGGCCAGCTGTCCTGCATCTATTTAATTGATCAAGCTGCTTAGTTGCCGTTAGGATTTTCCAGAAGACTAGTCTAGGTGCCAGGGCAGAAGAAACATTTTCAAGTAACGGAACCCAGTGGTTTTCTGCCTTGCAGAGCGGGCTGACTGGCTCATTCCCTAGGGCAGCTGGGTGCAGAGGTCCGAAGTTGCTGCCTTCCAGTCTGGCGTTCCAGTCTGGGTTTGTGACTTCAGCATCCAGGGGCCAGTTCCGCTGCTGGGGGCTGTGATGAAGCAGCCCTGACAAAGATCTCCAAGGCCTCCTGGGCTAGAGTATCTCTGGCATATCAGCTTGGGGGTGCTGTTGGAGGTGTTTGGACGTGAATTCTGGGGGTTTGTTGCATTATGCAGAAAGACGGCTGCACCGCCTGAATCTCCTGGCGTCCCACCCCCAAGAGCAGCTGTACTTCAGTCGGCATCCCATCTATGGCCCCGTCCAAGATGACCACGTTCCCTTTCTCCAAAGAGGTAACTCCCCCTCCTCAATACATACCGGTTGTTTTCTCTGACTGTCATGTCCAGCAGCCTCCAGTATAGGGCTTTTTTTCAGCGGGAACGCGGTGGAATGGAGTTCCGGAACCTCTTGAAAATGGTCACATGGCTGGTGGCCCCGCCCCCTGATCTCCAGACAGAGGGGAGTTTAGATGGCAATCTACACTCCCCTCTGTCTGGAGATCAGGGGGCGGGGCCACCGGCCATGTGACCATCTTCTCTGAGGGCAACCCACTGAGTTCCACCACCTCTTTTCCCTGAAAAAAAGCCCTGCTCCAGTGAATTCTGTAACCTGTATAAAATCAACCATAATTGTACCTTTTTGTTTTTCATAGGAGGGGCTTAGCCATAGGGCATCTGCTCTGCTTATAAAAGATTCCAAGGCTCAGTTCTTGGCATTTCTAGTTAAAGGATTTGGGGCAACAGAACTGCATGTTGTCCTCTAGCAGTCCATCGGCCATGCATGGAGGGTTTGGGGGCAGGTCTTCTTGCTTCACAGAAGGCAGGATGTGACACCATTCCCTCTCCTTCCTCCTCCTTTCCCCCATGCCTCCATGGCGTGGAGGAAAGTGGGGGCAAAGCCCAGCCTCTCCCCTAGCTCCCCTTAAGGGCTAGAAACTTGGGGTTTGTTTAAAGTTTTCAAATGCTGGGAGTTAGGGGATTTGGGGGGAGTTTACATTTGCAGGCAGCCCTGGACTTAAAATGTGTGTGATTGTCTGTCTTTGTCGCAGGTGTCCCAGTTCTTCACCTCATTGCTACACCTTTCCCTGTTTTCTGGCATACCATGGAGGACACAGAGGTGAACTTGCATCGACCTACCGTGGAGAACTTGTGTAAGATCCTGGCAGCTTTTGTAGCAGAATACCTGTGGCTGTAGGAGAATCCATTGCCCCGACCCAGAAATCCTCTTTGGTCTGCCTCCCGTCCAGTGGAATGGCCACAGAATATACCTGCAATGGGAGAAGGCACTGCTGCCTGCTCCAGACTTAGAACGGTGGCCTTTGCAGAAACTTTGTTGTGCAACTCAAGAGGAGCATGGTGCACGGAGAGGCAGAACATGGTCTGCTACAGCCATGGCCTCCAGTCTAATATTTTGAGCCAGGAGCTGGAGGGTCTGTGGCTAACAAGCCAATGTAGAGCTCCCGATGGGGAGGCCAAAGAGAATAGTGAAGAAAAAGAGAATTTCTCTCTCCTTGAAAATGGTCTTCCTGTCTGATTCCGTGTATCTGATGATTTAAAGAGAGTGCGCCATAGAACAGCTGTTTAGTCTGTTCACAACAAATTAGTGATCCGTCCTTGCATTCTGTGAATCTTTGTGGGTGTTTCTGATCTGTCAAAGCCACTTTTGCCAGAAATTAACTTCAGAAGTCTCTTCTGGGGAGGCATGCATGCCGGGACCCTTGCTCAGACATAGAACCCTCCGTGCATCTTGCCCGTGTCCACTGTTCCAGGAACGGGCCACCCAGATCAGCCACCTCTCCAGCCATCGCAACTCCCAGGTGACAGCGAAGTATGGGCTCCTCTTCTGGGCTGCCTTTCCCACCCCCACCTCTGCCCCCACCAGGAGGTACGAGAGATGCTGGATGGTATCCTTTGTGTGGATGTGCCTCACCTCTGCCATAGTAGTGATGGCAGAGCTCCTGCTCCCTGTTTTGCTATCTAGGGGTGCAAACTGCAAGGAGAAGCAGTGTGTGGAGGGTGGATTTTGTTACCACAAGGGAAGAGATTTTGCTGAGGTCAGCAAGTGAATGACGGATTTGCTGTAGGAGGGGCAATGGAGACCTTTAGTGGGAGAGTCCACTAGAAAGCATTTTACTGAGGTCTTCCCCAAGCCCTGGACCTGGCCTCCAGACCCACAAGCCACACTTCTCCCCCAAACAGCCTTGCACCATGGGTCCCTCGTTTCCTTCTTCAGTCAAAGGAAAGGATGTCTGCTAGCAGAACAACTCCCTGGGTTCCAGACCCATGTTAGCAGGTGTTTTTTCTGACTGCTTCTTCCACCACTTTCCGTTACCTGGCCTTTAAAATTCATCAGGCCTGAAGGCAGAGCCATTTAGTTTTGAGCCATAATGTTTGTAGCCGCTAGTTTGGACTGTGAAGGGGGTAACAGGATGTCTGTTGTGGCTTTGGCTGCCTCCCTCTCCCGTTTATACTGAGCCAAACAGGTTTTTATTCTTTATAACTTACTGAAGGGTTTTGACAGTTTCTAGGGTGATCAAATTCCTACATGGAAAATTGCTTCAAGAACGCATGGGGATGGGACACCCATTGTGTGTATTTTCTGTGTTATTTCTTCCATTGAAGGAGTGTTGTAACTGGGTATGAATTCTTGTGTCCTGGCTGCAGCAGAAGTAAGGGTGATAGAGTGAACTTTAGTTTCTAAATTTACTTATTTTTGGATGATCCCCTTTGTTAAAATAAACAAATTCAGCTCTCACGCAGGTATCATTTCAACCTTCTCCGTCCTTTACTTATAGGGAGTATATTTTACTTAGAGAAGTATTCAGCTTTACCGCCCTTTCCCACTTACAGGTGGAAGTAGAATAGTGCATCTCATTTGGTACTGTACTGCTTCCTTTTGCTAGGTGTGCCCACCGTGACTGAGCCCTTCCTCCGCTTGTTGGATGAGTTAAAAATAAAACGTTTTACTTTTTATTCTCTCTCTCTCTCTCTCTCTCTCTCTCTCTCTCTCTCTCTCTCTCTCTCTCTCTCTCTCTCTCGTGGTCTTTTTTTATTTTCAAGGGCAGTGTAATGATGCACATGCTCCCACCACTGAAGCACCAGTTTATTGGACCTCTTAGTTCTGGGAATCTGGTTTCCTGCTGCCTCCGCCCAGTTGCTCCCTGACCTTATGGCTAGTCTTTTCTTGATATCTCATCCAATTACTCCTCCCTCTCTTCCTTCCCTTCTCAAGACAGTTTATGGTAGCAATAAAAACAGAGGCGCGGGGCAGGCATAGAACAGGTCTGTCCTGCTTTTTCCTCACACTGGGGCAGCACAAATATATAGGCCTGCCCTAAGAAAGGCTGGCGCACTTTTTTGCTAAATTTAGTGTGGCAGTGTCTCTTTAATTCCACCACCATGCACAAAATAAGCTAGGCAGCTTTCGTCCTGGAGCCGGGTGATTGTTATTGATAGGCTTGTCAGCCTCCAGGTGGTGGCTGGAGGGCTCCTGGAATTGCAACTGATCTCCAGGCCACAGACATCAATGCCCCTGGAGAAAATGGCTGCTTTGGAAGGTGAATTTTACAGTAATATACTCTGCTGAGCCCCCTTCCCTCCCCAAACCCCTCTCTCTCCAAGCTCCACCCCCCAAATCTCCAGGAATTTCCTAACTCAGAGCTGGCAAACCTAGTCATTTATAAATGTATTGCAAAAACAAATGGGCAAGAGCTTTCGGAGCACTACGTTGGTGCAAAGTAGAATCCAAAACTAACAGTCATCATGGGAGTACCTTTTTATTTGACACAACCAAAAATAACAGAAAGCACCATGCAAGCTTTCCAGAATTCTGCATCAAGCTAGACTTTTGTCTTGGAGATGTTCCAGGGCTGAGGCAGACAAGAAAGCTGTGGAACCTGTTTTTTGTATTCTCCTTCTTTCCCCCTTTTTTAACATCCAGCATGGTGCAGAAGCCTGGAGAACTCAAAGACTTCACCTTTATTTCTGAAATTAAAAAAACAGTTCTCTCTGAAGCGCCTCCCTAGAGTTGCCAGCTCCAGGTTGGGACATTTCTAGGAATTTAGAGCCTGGGGAGTGGAGTTTTCAGAGAAGAGGTATTTCAGCACGGAATAATAGCCATTTTCTCCAGGGGAACTGATCTTCACGGCCTAGAAATCAGTTATAATTCAGACAGATCTCCTGCCGCCACCTGGAGGTTGGCAGCTTTATTCCCCACATTTCCCTCACCATGGTAACCAAGTCCTGGCAGGAGCGAGGCTACCTGCTCTGATTGGCCCGTCGTTGAACGTCACGCAGACGGCGCTCTGTCATTGGCCGGCGGCCGCGGAATCACATGACTTCTCAACATGTCGGCGCCCATGGGTCTCTACCGGGCTCTAGGGCGGCGATGGAGGGCCCTGCAGCAAGGGCGAGGGCGGCCGCTGGCGAGGGCGGAGAGCGGCTGTGCCGCCGCAGGGAGAAGCCGGCTGTACGAGCACGTGCGGAACGGCTGGACGGCGCGGCCCAGGCTGGACGTAGAGGCCCTGAACGCCCAGCAGGACGGGGCGGAGCGGGAGCTGGAGAGGCGGAAGGGGCCGCTGGAGCCCGGGGACCTGCGCCAGATTGTGAGCCTTGTCGGGGAAGCGGAGTTTCTGCGACCCTCGAGCTGAGAGAGAGCAGTGTGTCTCTGGGCGTGTACAGAGGGCAGCTTCCGTAAATAACCCTAGAAAATTTCCGTGCCTCCATTTTTCCATTCATTTATCTGAAGCATTTAAATCCCATATCTCGGTAGAAATATCTAGGGGGCAGCTTGCCTTGCAATAAATAACGAACATAGAAGTATAGTAAAACTTTAAATGGATACTATATAAGATATAGCAGATCAGTACTGCAGTTTACCACTCTGCGCCCTTTATTCCCACCCTTCCAGACCTCTGGCTGTTGTTCATGGTTCTGCGCGCCTCCGTTTTATCCTTGTGAGAAACCTGTGACTTGGGTTAGGCAAAGAGAGAATAATTGCCCAAGAGTCACCCAGCAAGTTTCATATTCATAATAATAACAATAACAACTGTATGTATGTACCATTCTTCTAGTCAGATTACTGCCCCGCTCAGAACAGTGAATGAAGTCAATGTTGTTATTATCCCCACAATACAGCTAAGGAGCTGGGCTGAGAGAAGGGGCTGACCCGAAGCTGCCTGCTGAGTTCATGGGATTCAAACCAGCAGAGTGCTGACTCACAGCCCAGCCACTTATCCACTATGCTACAGCAGCTCATCACAGACTGGAGATTTGAATCTGAGTCTCCCAGATGATCCTCTAATAAATATACCATACTGAAATTTTCTTGTTGCACTTGGGTGTTAAAGGAGAGAGAGAGTGATCCTGGAGCTGTCCCATCTTTCATAGAATTGGAAGGGGCCTTGTGTCTGTCGAATCCATCCCCCACTCCTCACTCAATGTAGAACATCCAAAACATAGTGCATTTTCCACAGGTAACTTGGCCAGCCTCTGCTTAAAGATCACCAGGAAGGGAGAGACCTCTCCACACCTGCTAAGAAACTTAAATTTCTTTTAACATTCAGTCAGAACATATATATCTGGAACTTAAGAACACTGGATCAGAGACAAGCTGAAAAGTTCAGTGACTCAGGCAGGAACCAAGCTGAGTGGCTTTTGTGGTGGTGCAAACTCATTTCAGACTTAGCCTGAAGACACCAGCTTACGTGCTGCCACCCTTCCATGCCACTGTAGCAAGGGGCAAATGATGGTGGTAATCGTTGTTGAAGGGCTTTCTCAAGCCACAGCTGCAGGGATTGGCCCTGTTTGCTCCTGGCTGCTGGCAGGCCTCCAAAGGCAGTGGCCTACCTATGACTTCCCCAGTAAGATAAATGCTCAGTCTGCCCATTCTGCAGTCCAGAGCAGACTTTGCCGTCTTCTGTGTGGCAGTCTTCTGGTGTCTGAAAAGTGTCCTTCAACAGTCTGTTTGCTAGGCCCAACTAACCTAGTTCTTTCAACCTTCCCTCTCAGGACTTGTGTTCCAGGCCCCCTGCTTCCCCTCCCAAGCAGTACCTTCTTCTGAACCTGTTTCAGTTTGTCTACCACTTTCTTAAAGTTTAGTGCTCTGAACAGTCCTCTGAATTTGTTCTGTGAATGCAAAAATAGAATAAAACTATTACTTCTTGTGAGCTGGATACTGTCCTTCTGTCAATGAAACCTAAAACTTAAATTAGCTGTGGCACCAACTCTGTAAATTTATTAAAGTATGTATGCCCCTCCTTTCCTCCTGGTGCAAGCTGGCTCATTTAATTGGGACATATATGCACTTCTATTTACTTATAAAAATTACTTTTGACCCTCTTTTTATTCACCTGTGTCTAACTTATAACTCTTTATTTTTAAAATGACCAACTTCCAGCTTGCTACTTGGAAGAGGCTAGTTGAGGTGCAGGAGGAGATCACAAAAGTCGAAGCAGAGAAAGCTGAAGTAGCTGAAGGGGTGCGGAATCTTGTGGTGAGTTTGCCCTTGTAGAATAATCCGGCTGGAAAGGTTACAACCTGTGCAGCAGATATGTGCTGATTAATTTGCAAAGCTTCTGGAATCTTTTGCTGATATCTGGTTATGCATTTCTCTGAATTATGAAGGTTACAAAGTTGTAAATAGCTTCAAACTTCCTACTACAACTGTGAGAGTGAGAGGTGGAGGGGTAGAGTTGTGTTGAAGCCACAATTTAAGACTCGTTGAGTTTTGCAGTTTATAACTTGTAGTAATTGCTACATTATGTTGTTTCCTGGATGGGAGAAGAACCCCTTTACCTTGCTGTTTTCTCTTCCCAATTCCAGAAAAGCCAAGAGAGTACTACTTTGCAGTCGGTAAGAACAGAGATTTTTCCTCTCCTTATTTTAATTTTTGCTCATTGATTAAGTATTACTCCCCACCCCCCAAGCTAAATTCACAGTTAATACACAGCCAGTCTTGTGAATCCAGAGCAATTTGGAGAACTGCAGACTCTGCCACCTTTGTGGGAATGAGTCCAAAAGTTGGCTCGTGTGGAAATTACAGTTTTTAAGAATTAGGAGGCAACTTTCTTGGCAAGAACTTCCTGTTATCTGTGTTTCCATTAAGTTTGCTCTTCCCAAGAGCCTCTGTAGGCCACACCCAGGCTCTTCACATGCAATAATTTGTCCAATGCCATGGACCTCTAGGCTGACCAGGCCCTCTGAAATTTTGTCCCTTCATTGTTTGACTGTGGGATGTGTTCTTTTATTCATGCATACTTGCATCTGACGGTGTTTTCCTTGTTCCCTACAGCTCCCTATTTACAACGCTTTGCGGGAGCGTGGGAGAGAGCTCCGCCTGAAGCTGAACGTCTTGCACCAGGAGGAGATGGTGTTGGATGAAAAGTACTACCTGAGTGCCCTCAAGTTGCCCAACAGAACCCACCCTGACGTGGTAAGGGGTGTGATGCAGAGAAACAGCATAGATTTAGGGGTTCAGGTGAGCCCACCTGAGTGAAGGATTCTAGAACGTTCAGAGCTGCTGCCAGGAAGGCGCTGCTGTGCTCCTCTGGATAAACCAGCCTTCCCTAGATTAACTACAACAAGGGCTCCTACGGGTAAAGCCAGTTCAAAACAAAACAACAGTTCCCGTAGTAGATATAGAGATTCTCTATGTGTACCTTAAAGTGTTTTGAAATTTTTATCTATATTTTTATATAAAGTGCAAGCGCTTAAATAAGTGCAAACATACAAGTTAACAATAACATCAGCCACTTTCTCACAATAATTATTACAGAAGTTCTTAAAGTATCAGTATAATCACACAACTTACATAGCTAATATATGCTTCCCACAGGTTCAGCTTCTTCCCACAGGTACACCGGGTCGTAGCAGCACCTCCTGCTCAATGTGACCAAGAGAAGGAACATGGTTACAAACACGGCTGTACAACAGAGAAAAGTTTTCCCCTGAGAAAGTGGTTACGAAACAGGCCAGTAGCTAGCATCCTGTCGGGAATTTGGATACACCCAGACCGTTGAGGTGTAGAGGGGTGTTCCTCCCACCCACAGTTCATATGGACGTTGAGCAGCAGGTGATTTGTTTGAACAACCTGGTGTACCTGTGGGAAGAAGCTGAACATCTCAGTCAGATACAGACAGCCACAAAGAAGAAACTTAAGTGGAAAACTATACTACACCACAGGGGAGGCAGAAGTTACCATTTACCTCCACCACCCTTTTCAGGAACAGTTTCAAACAACGGGCTTCAGCCTTTCTATTTTTCTATTTGCCAGAGTGTATTTATATTAGAGAATCTGTTTATTGTAATTTCTATTCAGCATTGTATATTTGTATCAGAGGATTACTCTCCTATGTATATACGATTTGTTGGAATAACTGTATTTATTGGATGAATGAAGATTATTGATAGTAATTGAGCATATATTAGCTATGTAAGTTGTGTGATTATACTGTTCTACTGTTACTGTTACACAGAACGCCTTACTTGCAAGGGTTCCCCCTTTTACCCACTGGGAATTAGGTCTGTCCTCCTTGCTGATGTGGTTGCCCTGGCTGAATGACAATGTGCCCAACCCAGCTGACATCTCCTAAAATGCGGCGATTTTGTATAGTGCTACATGCATGTTTCTACTGGGGGTAAGGAGAGGTTTGGGATGATGTAGGCTGCACAGCTCAGATCCTTCAGAGGGTCCAGGCACATTAACGACCCAACAAGATGCTGAAAAGCAGGCCTAAGGTATCAAAAGGAGCATCAGAGCATGGAAAATGTAAGGGCCACATGGTCTTGAGTGCCTGAACCTTCGACTTTTCCTTCCCTAGCCAGTCGGAGATGAGAGCCAAGCACAAGTGGTGGAGGTTGTCGGCAAGAAACCAGGTGAGAAGTTGGGAAGATGGTTCTCCCCCCACTCCAGTTGAGGCAGGAGTGGGGTTGCCTGTTCTTTTCCTGGGGAAGGCATCTCGACCTTTGAACTGCTGGATTTCTTTTTCATTCCTGGCTTCAACTGTTTCTTGCTTCCCTACTTCCTTGTTTCAAAAACAGCTTTTGACTTCAAGGTGAAAGGGCACCTAGAAATCGGAGAAGACCTGGATATCATACGG
Organism: Eublepharis macularius; assembly: GCF_028583425.1. Classification (NCBI taxonomy): domain Eukaryota; kingdom Metazoa; phylum Chordata; class Lepidosauria; order Squamata; family Eublepharidae; genus Eublepharis; species Eublepharis macularius. The sequence goes on along the minus strand of NC_072804.1, from coordinate 55,292,221 downwards.
CAAAGGTTAGTGTGAGAGGCTGGAGTTTTTCTTACGGGGCACCCAAGCCCTCCCAGGCCCGGGCCTTCTTCAGGAAACCCCTTCTGGAAACAGGTAGGGAATTTCTGTTAAGTAAAGTAAGAGCTCCATCTGCTGGGAGATAATTTACAAGAGACAGAAGATGAATGGCGTGCCATTTCATTGATGCCCAGTACAACCTGGAAAAAAAATTAAGCATCCCTCATCTTTTCTCCCCCCTACTCCTGCCAATTGTTACACTTGCTGACTGTTCTATGACTCTGCAGTGGCCCCAAAGAGCCTCTCCTCTTGTCATGGGCTGAAATATCTCTGCTAGAGAGAAAGGTGATTGTCTCCGCGTGAAACAAGATGGGGTGCTGGGATCCGTGCTGAGATCTCCCGATTGCTTTTAAAGAAAACGTAAACTGCTGCAGGAGGGGATGAGATTTGGATTGGGGCCAAGGGGGGCTTTAAATTTTCCCTTGATCTTATACAGCAAGCGCTTAAAGCAATTTGCCTACACTATCTTTTTGTAATCCATAAAACAGCCCTGTAAGGCAGGCCAGTAATTTTTCTCCCCCTTTTGAGAGGGGCTGAGAGAGAGCAGCCACCCATGGAGTTTGTGATGAGTGAGATTTGAATAAGGGACATTCTGGCGCATGGCTCATTCTCTGGCTACTGTGCAACACCAGCTGCCGTAGGGAATTTACACAACTCGGGACTACAGTGGAAGAACCACTCCTAAGATTGTGTGCAAACCTAATGTTCCTGATCTGTCCTCTGGTTAGAAAGATGGGGGAACGTGAAGCCAACATTCGTGGTTCTTTCTGCTCTTCACCATGTGAGTTCATCGCTCCCTCCTGTTTTCAGAGCTAAGCTTGTGTACATAGATCATAATATCAGCCATGCATAGCTGCAAACCAGCATTTTCCATCATGGCTAGCAAAGGGTCTACAGACTTTGAGCTGACCATGGTCAGTATTGCAGCTGGAGTACACATCTGCACCAAACCTGATTCTAACACTGTAAACAGGATCTGAGACTTAGTGCAAGTCCACCTGAAAGGAACTTTTGCTCTCTTCCTGTGAGAGATCTTGGTGCCCCAGAAACTGATAGGAAAAATGTCTGCCTTTTGGGATGCTTGCGTGAGAGAAAGGGGAGGAGTAAAGAGGTATGGCTTGGAGAGGCCTCCGTGGAGGGGTTACTGAGCATTGTTGACTGGTGGCAGAAACAAAGAGTCCTGCCTGATGGGTACTAGCTAAGTTTCTGAGCAGACCTTTCCAGATGCCCGCAAGCCACTAAGCAATCAGTAGGTGGCCATTAGCTGATTGGGAATGCCTTTAATTCCCAGAGCATTAACAAGACTAAATAAATATTTGATGGGCAGCTTTTGATTGTTGAACCCTTCCCCGAGGCATTTTCCAGCATCAGGCTGTTCCCTCCTCCCTTCTGCAAAGTCTCACCCAAGCTGTTGACAAAGCAGGAGGCCTGGCCCCTCGCAGAAGAAAGCAGCCGTTGCCTGAAGTGCCGCCGCCTGCTCACGTGCGTCATGGAATTGCCAAGCGATGGCCCAAAGGTTCAGGTTTCCTGGAAGGCATTGTGCCAGCTGGAGAAGTCTGGTTCTATCTGGCTGGGCACACGCTGGTTTGTGAAAGTCAGGGCTGGTAGCTTTGCCAGCACTGGAAACAGGAAATGCTAGCATCCAACATGGAGGGGCTGTGGATCCGTGGTAGAGCATCTACTTGGCACGCTCAGTGCCTGACAGTGAAAAGGAAGAAGCAGCTGGTGATGTGAAAAATCTCTGCCCAGGACCTTGGACTGCCGCTGCCACTCTGTTTAGACAATACTGACTTAGATGGACCAGCGGTCTGATTCGGTATAAGGCTGCTTCGTATGGAAGCCGAACTCTGTTGAGACTTCTTATGCTCCTCCGTAGACAGGAAGAGGAAGCTGGAGGGGGGATCATGTGGGCAAGTGGGGCTGCTGGCCACCACCTCTCCCCCTCTCCCCCTCTTGTTGGTTTCTCATCAGGGGTCAAGCCTTGGAGTTCCCTGGCTTCCCTCTTCATCACACACACGACTCGGAAGTTAATCGCTTCTGCGTTTGTGGCAAGGCGCCTTTGAGATTTTGTCCAAATTACAAACTCTGCTTTGTTCTCTCGTTTCTAAGGCTGGGCTCCAAAGCAACAAGAATATGAGTCGACCCCCTGGATTGGATCGGCCCAGTCCAGCTAGTCCAGCATCTTGTTTCCACCAGTGGCCAGTTTGTGCCACAAGCAGGGCCCGCAGACAACAGGGCCGCACCACCCCTGCTCCATAAATTTGTCCAAGCCCCTGTTAAATCCGTCTGAGCCAGGAGCCAGCACCACATATTGTAGCAGTGAGTTCCACATGGCAGCAAACGTTTTGGTGAAGTAATTTCTGTTGACTGTCTTGAGACTGTGGTTTAACTTCTGGCTTGAAGGCAAGGGGTCCGGTTGTGGTTTGTAATTTGGGTGCTTGTTGTGAGCGAGGGAGTGTGCGAGTACAAGGCTTCCGTGGCCTCGTCCCCTCTCCCTTGTGTGTGCCATTGATTCCCTCCATGCTTTCTGCTTCCCTTCAGAATGTTCAGCCATCTTCAGAACCTGGCATACGCAAGGCCACGCTTCGCACATTGAATGTCTGGTGCCACCTCAACTTCCCTTAGGGTTTTGGGCCATGGAATCCACAGGCCCTTTGCAGCGCATTAAACCACTTCGGCCAAGTGATCAGTTTCGGTTCAATCCAAAGAGGTGGCAAAGATTTCTCTGGTGTTTGCCATCGCCACATTTGAAAGGCTGGGTGTTCCTGGCTGTACATATGAACAGTCCAAGTCATGCATTCCCCCCCCCCCCACACACAGAGGATAGCCAAAGGCATTTTCCCCCCGCAGAGGATAGATCTTTCTTCTTTTCCCAGGCGCCTGTCCCACATCTCGGGCTACCGGTCATATTACCTCCGTGGCGCAGGGGCGCTGCTCCAGCAAGCCTTGGTGCAGTTCACTCTCAACAAACTGGTGAAGAAGGTATGAAATATGTGAGCATGTCTCTCATGGTGCAGAGAGAGCATGGTGTAATGGTTCGAACCCGGAGAGAGAGCGAGCATGGTGTAATGGTTAGAACCTGGAGAGAGAGAGCATGGTGTAATGGTTAGAACCCGGAGAGAGAGAGAGCATGGTGTAATGGTTCGAACCCGGAGAGAGAGAGCATGGTGTAATGGTTCGAACCCGGAGAGAGAGAGCATGGTGTAATGGTTCGAACCTGGAGAGAGAGAGCATGGTGTAATGGTTCGAACCCAGAGAGAGAGAGCATGGTGTAATGGTTCGAACCCGGAGAGAGAGAGAGCATGGTGTAATGGTTAGAACCTGGAGAGAGAGAGCATGGTGTAATGGTTTGAACCCGGAGGGCTGGGGGCTGCCGTTTCCTTTCTCTTGTTCAGAGAGAAGGAGAGAGAGCAACCGAGGGCAAGAGTGTGCATGCAGCAGTGGAAGATTTCTAGGTTTGCTTCCTCGATGGGGAAAAGGAGGCATGGATAGACTGAGTTCCTCAGTTGTGATGGGTGAGAAAAAGATCCAGCATCTTGATGCTTAGAAACTGACAGCATTTCTGGCTTCACAACGCATGTGAACTCGGAAAGATCCCTGGGGGCTCGCTTTCTCGCCTGGAAAAGGGTGCCACATAGGTGTTTGGAACAAAGGAGGCTTTGAAGATAGAGCAGGGTCTCCTCCTGTTTCTGGAAAAGAATTGGGTTTTGCGCATGGGGTGGCGGGGGGTGTCGTTGTGGCTGCAGTCCTGCATGGTCTACATTATTAAGAACCTCCTTGTGCATGAGCATGTATCAAACAGACAACCCCCAAAGTTGAGAACTCCAAGAAAGCTGTGCCAAGTGATGCTGTTTTTGGCCTGTTGGTGAAGGAGCTTTGTTGGGTCACAGCGCAGCTCATCTGGTTCAGCTGTCCTTGCGAGAATCTCAGCAGCCAGCTTGTCTTGGTTCCCTTATTGAGCATTGCTCTGACTCCACCTTCTCATCCCTCTCTTTCCATAGGGCTTCATTCCGATGACTGTCCCAGACCTACTTAAAGGAGCAGTCTTTGTAAGTCTCTTCTCTGTTTCCTGTGCCCTGAAAACTTTTGTACAAGCTTACCATTTACACTGGTGGTGCCCGCTGACCTTGTTTTGGGCAAGGAATTGTGCATTCTGGAGCTTGTATGGCCCCTACTTCTGTGCCTTGGGGTGGTTCTAGTTCTGGTTCAGGGAGCCAGAGAGCAACGGCAGCACCATTCCTCTGTGCCAGTCAGGTCATTCCACTCCTGCCTGTTATGATTCCTCCACTGCCTGTTTGGCCCTCAGTGGTGGTGTCAAAACTCCAATAAGATTTGAGTGCCAAATTCCCCTACTCAGCAGGTGCTTGGAGACTGCATCTAACTTTTGTTCAGCCCAGAATGTCAGCTTGATCTAAATCTGATGGCAGTCCAATAATTCCACCTCAAATAAACAGCAGAGTTGGAAAAACAAATCAGCAGCCCTTAATGCAACCGTTCCTATAAGCTATCTGTCGCTGTAAAAATGTGGACAAGCAGAACGGCTTGCTGCATCCTGGGATTACCCCTCTAGAGCTTTTCTTTCATGACTGGTTAATCTTTCTAGGGGGGAGAAACAGCGTGGTGCAGTGGGGGGGGGGTTGGAGTGCTGGGCTAGGACTTGGGAGAGCTGTGTTCAAATCCCTGCTCAGCCTGGAATCCCGCTGGGTGACCTCGCCTAGTCATTTTCTCAGCCTGATCTACTTTGCAGGCTTGTTGTGAAAATAAAATGGAGGAGGGCTGATGGCCCTGCGCACTGCCTGGAGGTTCTTTGAGGAAGTGCTGGCTGAAAACGTGACAGATGGAGAGATGGAACAACTTCTCGTTTGGAGAATGTGGCCCCTGCCCCTTTCTCCTTAGAAGTTAACCAGTCCTCCCATCTGCCCATCAGACTTCTCTGGCCAGCTTAACAAACTTCACTGCTGACTTCCAACCCCAGGATGGTTCAGTAATTGCTGTGAAACAGGGTTAGGGTGCTACAGACGACTCTGACCCCATGTGCGTGATGTTTTGCACCTTGTGTGCACGCATGAACTAATGCCGGTGTCATTCCACTCCCAGGAAGGCTGTGGCATGCTCCCCGATACCAGCCCCTCCCAAGTGTACAACATAGACCCTTCTCGCTTCGAGGATCTGAGTCTGGCGGGCACCTCTGAGGTCGGAATTGCAGGTAGGGCGGAAGAGGGTGGGCTCTTGGCAGTTTACACCAGAGAGTCTTGAGGTAGTTGTCTACATTCCTGCATTCCGAAATGCTCGTTTAAAGCGCATGCCGAGAGAGGGAACTTCTTCAGCCATCATGAAAGAAGTTCAAGCTCCATCAGAACTGTGGATGATCCTTGTTTGAAAGACTTCACCCGAGCACTCTCAAGTCTGATGTTAATCAGGCGCATGTTTATTTCATGTCTTGTTTTTAGCCTGTACTTGAGTCAGCTTGAAAATCTTGGCTCCAGTTTTTTGGGGGGGAAGGTGAGCTGGGGATCAGGATGGTAGCAGGAAAGGGGTGCAGAGGAGCTGTTGGTGCAGGTGTCTGATTTTTGATCTCTCGGCTTCTCCTGATAGGCTTTGAGAGGGCGGCATTTAAAAGCACGTAATGAGATTCTTAAATGCCTGAAACGTATCAGTTTGTATGAGGGGGATCCCTTCCAGTCCCTAGCTGTCAAATGTGTAAGCAAGAGCTTGGGTAAAAGGACAGAGGAACTGGGGGTGGTGGTGGTGGTGTCCCCAACCCCATTCATCATGAAAATCCCTTTTCCCCCCTCTGTCCCCACCAGGGTACTTCATGGATCATGCTGTAAATCTAGAAGACACGCCAGTCAGGTAAAAATCTTTCACCCCCTTTTCGAATACCGTTCAAGGCTACTCTGCACATACTCCGTGCTCTGACCGTAATTGAACATCGGCCACCGAATATCTCGATGCTTGAGAGAGCCAGTGCTGGGCTTGGCACCCAGGAAATTGACACGATAATGATATTTAGCATTCGCTTTGCGTTTTCAGATGGTCAGAATGCTTCAAATGTTCCGTTTTTGGCTGCCTCGTCAGCCCGGCTGAGTGCTTGGCCCTCTCCCTTTTTCGCCAAGAGCAGCTGCGAGGCCTGATTGTAGCCGTCTCCGGCGGGGCTAGAACAGCTAACATTCTGCTCCAAGATGAGCAGGCTTCTGTAGCGTGAATAAATTATGCAAAGTTCAAGTTGATTTGTGTAATTCTGACTCGAGCAGACGATGATACGAAAGCATTGTTAAACAAACAACCGTAATCCAGACCAGTATAATGCGCCAACAAGAACTGCACACGTGTGCAAAGCCAAAAACGGGGATGTCTGCTTAATGAGGGGAATGTATCATTTAATTAAAAAAAATTAATTCAGTTTGAAGACTTAAGTTGTGTTCTTTTAACCTGATTCAAGGAAGAGCCCCCCAAAATAAAAATCAGGTAAGCCAAGGTCCTCCATGGATTTCACCCCTCCATAATTTTTAAAATGTTTTTGCCAGCCCTCTGGAGGTATGTGGGGCAGAGATGCTCTCCCGTTCCCTTCTGGAAATCTTACTCAGCTACCCTTTATGGTGTGTGGGTTTTTTGCCCAGTCAACAATAACTGTAGTCCTAAGGACTAGGACCCCTTTGTCTTATTTTCTTTCAAGTGGAAGCTCCGTTCTGTGCCCCATAGTTTATGTTCTCCCGCAAGATCGCTTAGAACACAGCCCTAAGCTTAGGCTGCCGTTCACCTCTCTCTTCCGCCCTGGCCACTATTCCTTTTCTCGAGTCATCTCCTATCTGCTTTTGCCTCGACCAGGACGGTGTGTTCTAGCACATGCTACAGAGCAGAAACAGACACCGGGAAGGAGCCATGGGGACTGTATAGAGTGCACCAGTTCACCAAGGTAATGCTCGCATGACCTGAGATGTGGCCTGAAACTCAGAAGGATGGAGGAGGGCAGGGTCTGCATCAGTGGGGGAGCATTCTGGGGCGCTTGGGGGTTGAAAAGGACCGGAGAGCTCCACATGGAATTGTTTCCTGGACCTGTCTCCTCACCTCTTCTTTCCTCCTGTCTTCTGCCCACAAGTACATACTCCTCTGTGTGTAATGAGCCTGTCCCCTCTCTTTTAGGTGGAAATGTTTGGGATTACCGCAAATGAGACTGGAACAGAGAGCATGGCCCTGCTGGAGGAATTTCTGGCTCTGCAGAAAGAAATCTTCTCTGAGCTAGGCCTACACTACAAGTGAGAAAACATGTGTGACTCGTGGTGGGTGCAGTGGGATCCATGTCATCCTATTTGTCACTGCAAGGGGCTCTGTGTGTTTCAGTTGGTATGGGCTGGCCCACCAGCCTAGCCATTTTGGCATGCCTTTCTGAGTCTCTTGGGTTCCTCTTTGAGCATCCGGCTCTATCTTGGAGAACGAAACCAGCTGGCTCTTAAAGGCTGCGGCTGGGAGTCATCTACTCCAGTTGGATTTCAGTACTGAAAAAGCACCTGGAAATGTGTTGGCAGCTCTTGCTAAGCGGACCCGAGTTGCCGTTGAAATGTGCTCTCCATCTTCAAGCCGTCCAGTGAGGCAGCAGATCAGTTATGTGCTCACTCCCCTTCTCGGCTCCTGCCCCTGCTGGCTTATTTGTCACTGATAATAGCTTCTTTATATAGCGCAGACCCCCAGCCGAGCCCCCCATGGGTCCTTGGGCTGTTGCATCTTGTGCAGTAAGAATCTCATTAAAATCAAATCTTCAAGATGCCTGGGGAAGTGCAATGAATCAGCAGGTCTCTTTAAAACGCCTGGAATATGGAAGGTCTTTGGGCACTTGTTAAAGTGAGGAGAAGGCAGTAAGCATTTTCCAAGCGCATCTAGTGCAAAAGCAGCAGCGTGGGATTTTTGACTAGCAACCATTACTTTTTCTGTGCACCTGTCCACAGGCAGGGAATAAGGAAATCAGAGTTAAGGGCCCTGGGAATCTACGGGTGTGCCTGGCATAAGGGTTCCCGAGAAGCAAATGTTTGTAAGGCAAAGCGAGTGTCCCCCTTATTCCCAGCTTTAAGAACCCCCCGCTAGAAGGCCCAGCAGAGGTGGCTGCATTGCCCCTGCCCGCTAGTCAGCTGACCAAGGGTTGGCCAAGTGCCATCGTTGCCTCTGCCATCAGCTGAATAGTAAAGAGTCCAGTAGCACCTTTAAAACTAACCAACTTAATTGTAGCATAAGCTTTTGAGAACCACAGCTCTCTTCATCAGATGCATCGTCAGCTTTCGAAAACCGCAGCTGTCTTCGTCAGATGCAGATGTTCTCAAAAAGCTGTGGTTCTTGAAAGCAGATGCATTTGACGAAGAGAGCTGTGGTTCTCGAAAGCTGACAGTGCATCTGATGAAGAGAGCAGCTCTCTTCGTCAGATGCAACTTTATTGTAGCATAAGCTTTCAAGAACCACTGCTCTCTTCATCAGATGCACTGTCAGCTTTCGAGAACCACAGCTCTCTTCGTCAAATGCATCTGCTTTCAAGAACCACAGCTTTTTGAGAACATCTGCATCTGACGAAGACAGCTGCGGTTTTCGAAAGCTGACGATGCATCTGACGAAGAGAGCTGTGGTTCTCAAAAGCTTATGCTACAATAAAGTTGCATCTGACGAAGAGAGCTGTGGTTCTCGAAAGCTTATGCTACAATAAAGTTGGTTAGTCTTAAAGGTGCTTCTGGACTCCTTACTATTTTGCTACTACAAACTAACATGGCTAACTCCTCTGGATCTCTGCCATCAGTTGGTTTCTCTCTTTCCCGACAGGGTCCTGGATATGCCCACACAGGAGCTGGGCCTGCCTGCTTATAGGAAATTTGACATCGAGGCCTGGATGCCAGGCCGGGGCAAGTACGGAGAGGTGAGTGGTGCAGAATGAGAAAGTGGGCCTGCCTCTTGGTGTAGTTGTTCTGCTTGCACGGACCGTCTAGTTTGTCCTTCAGGGTCAGGTGGAAAAGCCCTTCTGGGAGAGACAGAGGGCATCTCTCTGGCCTCTGCTCAAGAGAGGCTGTCTACAGGTGCAAGGGGGACACTCGTTTTGTTTGGCAAGGTGCAGGATCATGGACTGTCACCCCCAGTCTAGCTGCAGCCGGTCTCTCGAGTCACTCCCAGTTCCCTCCCCTCGGTGCAACTCTGAGCTCTGCACACAAGAGAGGGACTTGCATTTGTTAGGCTCATCGAAATCAGGGGGAAGCTTTTCCTCCCCTGTTGCAGTGTCGCCCCCAAAACACAGGCCTCTGTCCCTTCGCTCCTTCGTTCAAAGAAGAAACTAAAGGGTGTGCTCAAGTGCACGGCTGGAGCAGGATTTATGCTTTCCCCTTGCGGAGTCACGTTTTGGCACGTCTCAGCCTCGTCCCAGGTTGCAGCCTGTTGCCTTCCTCCCGTCACGTTTGGGAGGAGAAAGGCGCTGTCCCCAGTCTGGCTAGCCCCACCCTGCTTTGCAGCTACGACTTCCCGACCCCCACCCCCGGCCTTTCCTTCCCCTGCCAGATCTCCAGTGCCTCCAACTGCACAGACTATCAGAGCCGGCGGCTGAACATCATGTACTATGACCGGAAGGGGCAGTTCCATTATGCGCATACGGTGAGTGCTGGCCTTTCATGTACGGCATTTAAACCCCCCTTAGGTCCTCAGCGGAGCCTGAGGTGGTTTACTTGGAGACCCCCCCCCCGAGGGTCTCCCATCCAGGCGCCAGCCAGGTTTAGGCTGCCTTTGCTTCATCAAGGGACTTTCTCATGTGGGGTTGCAGGAGGTATGGAGATGGAGGTGGGGGGAGGTGTTCATGGGAGGGGGACAAGACAGCTTCCACATTGACCTTTGTGCCTTTTTGCTACCTAAAATGATGAGACGCTCCAAAAGCTGGAGGGAGGGGACAGATGAGCGGAGAAGATCCTCCCAGTGGTCTTTCAGTGGAATGGGCTTCCTCGGGAGGTGGTGGGCTCTCCTCCTTTGGAGGTTTTTAAGCAGAGGCTGGATGGCCATCCGACAGCAATGCTGACTCTGTGAACCTGGGCAGATCACGAGAGGGCGGGCAGGAAGGGTTATTACAACAGTGCTTAGTTCTCATGGCCCTTCTTACATGCCCAGAGTAATGCCGATCACCACCTTGGGGTCAGGAAGCAATTTTCCCCAGGCCAGCTTGGCTAGGGATCCTGGGGGTGTTTTGCCATCTTCTGGGCATGGAGCAGGGGTCACTGGGGCAGAGACGGGTAGTTGTGAATCTCCTGCATTGTGCAGGAGGTTGGGGTAGATGACCCTGGAGTTCCCTCCCAACCCTACGATACTATGACCTACTCTCTGTGTTTCTCCACAGGTCAATGGCACAGCCTGCGCTGTTCCCCGAATGCTCATTGCCATTCTCGAGTCCAACCAATGCAAGGTTTGTTCCAGTCTGTGCACACAGCACACGCTTTGAAAAATTCTGCAATATGAAAACGAGTGCAGAAATTGGCAGGGGTCTGTGTGTTGTGGGTGGTCTGTCTTTCTTTTTCCTTCTTTCTCTTTCTTCCTCCCTCCCCCCTCCCCCCCCCCCGATTTATGGGTCTTAAGCAGGGCTTTTTTTCAGCAGGAATGCGGGGAAACGGAGTTCTGGAACCTCTTGAAAATGGTCACATGGCTGGTGGCCCCGCCCCCTGATCTCCAGACAGAGGGGAGCTGAGCTGGCCCTCCGCACCGCTCCAGCGGCACGGAGGGCAATCTGAACTCCCCTCTGTCTGGAGATCAGGGGGCGGGGCCACCAGCCATGTGACCATTTTCTCCGAGGGCAACCCCCTGAGTTCCGCACCTCTTTTCCCAGAAAAAAAAGCCCTGGTCTTAAGTAATATTTATCAAATGTAACTGGGAATATGAGAAATAAAGGAAGAATTCAAGTCAGAGTAAGTCAAAACATCAGCGACAAGAATGCCGACTTCCTATAAGTTGCCCGAATTCTCATGGCCCGAACTAACAATTTAGCTAAAGCAAGTGCATTTTCTGCTCTTGGATCTGCTAATAATGTAGGAAGTAAAATATCTGCTCTGGACTCTGTCCTTTGTAACATCAAGGGTTCAATCCACTTCTTCCTTGCCTTGTTGTACCCTTCACCCTTGTGAAGGTTGGAGAGACGTTCAAGTGCCCAAAGCGGGGGTATAAATGCTATTTCACCAGTCAGTTCGGTCTGCGGCAGCTGCCTGGTGCCCTTGGCCCGAGTGGCGTGCTCCGTCTACCCAGTTTTGTGTCATGTAGATGGTAAAAGAGTGGTTCTGGGTCTACCGCTGCAGCTTATCCCTGCTCTGCCTCTGTTCTCCTACCTGCAGGATGGTAGCGTTCGGGTGCCGGAGATCCTGCAGCCACTGATGGGCATGGAGATCATTGGCAAACCTGGCTACACTCCACTGAAATACATCGGCCCAAATCAGCCCAAGAAACACCGACACTGCAGTGAGAAAAACTGATGTACGCTAACAGAGTGGAGAGGACCGACCCTTCAAGCCCCAGACTGGGGGGAGGATGGGGGACAGACATAAGCTGCCTCTAGGAGCGTCGCTACCGGTGTGGGGCTTAAATGCTGATGGAAAGTGACCACCCCAGATGGCCCATGGCTAGGGAGGGCTGATGAACTTCTTTGTGTTTGGCACATTGTGATTTGGAGATTCGATATCCATCTTGGGGGAAATGGTCTGAGCCATCCAGAGCTTTCCCAGAAGGAACGGGTCCCGGTGTCGCATGCCTTGCCAGACCCAATGTGTGGATTGTATGTGTGTGGGGCGGGGTCCGTTTTCCTATCTGGTGCTCCTGAGAACGTCTATCCCCTCCCCCTTTTAACAGAAATCTGGCTTTGCTCCTTTAAGTTGTCTTCTTAACCCCCATCACGCCCCCCCCCCCCGGGCTGGGTGCTATTCGGTTTGTGGGGCAGGTTCTAGTTTTGGCAGGAGAGGATCAATCAGCCGATGAAACGGGAGATGCTCCTAGAATAAAATGAAATAAAATCATTTACAGAAAAAGAGGACTTGTTTCTATGAATCAGTACTTGTATTCTACTTTTGCATTTTTTGTAAAGATAAAAGACACACACATCTGGTATATAAATTGGATTACAAAGAGGAGCAGAGCCTAACATTTAATTCTGTCATCTCTGTCTAGTACTTCATCCCTCTCCCCTTCTTCCAGGGAGTGGGCTTCCCTTCCTCAGTCACTGCAGAAGGTTCTCTTCTGCATCTTATCCTTGTGACAACCCCACAAGGTAGGTAAGGCGGAAAGACCATGACTGGCCTGAGGTTGCCTTTGGAACTTTCTGGTGGAGTGGGGATTAGAACCCAGGCCTCCCTGGTTCTAGACTGATGCTATACCTGTTACACCCACTGGCTGCCTCTATCAGCTATTGACTACTCAGGCAAATAAATAGGCAAAATTAAATGGGTGACAAGGGTGTGCAGTGGCATATGCAGCAGTCAAAAGCTTCCGTAACTTGGGCTAAAAATTACAGCTTTTCAGAACGTTGCTGCAGCTGTGCCATGGGTCCTGCTCTGAGTTGACCAACCAGGCAAAGACGTGCTGTAGTGAGAGTTAAAAGAATGGTTGTCACTTTCTCACCCCAAACAGTGGCAAGCACCTGGTTGGCATACCGAAGGGCCCTTGCTTTGTTGCCACCCGTTCTGGGCAAAAGGGTCTGGAAGGATCCTTTGTCTATTGCCTTAGAAAGTTGTTGCCAGCCGGAGGAGCTCTATATGCTGTCTCTGAATTGGGTCACTTCCTAGGTTCCTATAGCCAAGACATTTAACATGGACAACCCTGGCTCTGAAAAACCAATCCAACTTGGGCCTTGTTCTTTCAAAGCAGCAGGTGAGGGGTCCAACATGTCAGTAGCACGTCTGCAATGCGAACAATTTTATTTTTGCATGGAGGAGCATTCCAAGCCGGGCATGGCTTTGCATCTTCCGTATGTTTTGCATGAACTCCTGTGGGCAAAAGCTTGCTTCATCAGAGGCACCAGTTTCCTAAAATGCTGAGCTTAGGTTTTGCAGTATAGATGGAGTGTGTATGGATTGGGAGTTGTTAAGCCTGAGGTGGGGAGGTCCACAGAAAGGCAAGTGAGGGCAGTGGCTGCACTTCTGTTCCTTGTTCTCTTGTCCAGAGGAGTTAGCCATGTTAGTCTGTAGCTGCAAAACAGTAAAGAGTCCAGTAGCACCTTTAAGACTAAACGTTCATGCATCTGACGAAGAGAGCTGTGGTTCTCGAAAGCTTATGCTACAATAAAATTGGTTAGTCTTAAAGGTACTACTGGACTCTTTGCTATTTTGTTCTCTTGTAAACCCCCTTTTTGAGTCAGCAGTTCCCCCATTCCCTCTCCCTAGCTTGATTTGCCACCGCTCTAGTGCAGGCGCACCTGCCGCCTTTTTCTGCCACAAACAGGTTTCAAGCCAGAATGCCCCAGGCTTTGCTTGTAACAATAGCCCTGCAATAAAAGAGAAGAGAAAGGTCAGCACAAAGAGGCAGCTGGAGGTTGTCCTGCCAGGCACAGCTGCTGTGCAAACCTCTCTCGGCTGCAAGTAATACTGAGGGGGGGGGGGAAAGAGAAATTGGCTCAGCCATTCTCCAGACTGCTGACAATAAGCATTTAGCTTACACAGGACTCTTCCTCCAGTTTAGAGGCAGAGGTTTTTGTTTGCTTTTTGGAAAGGGTGAGTTAGAATTTACTTATTTAGATTTATAGCATGATTTTCTCCCTGAAAGGAATGGCCCTATTCTCCCCTCCTCTATTTTCCCGTCCTCCGTTTTATGTTCCCAACAACTCTGTGAGGTCGATTAGGCTGAGAGTGAGTGGCTAGCCCAAGGTAGCCCAGCCAGCTTTGAACCTGAATCTCCCAGATTCTAGTCCAACACTAAACCCTGGCTCACTGGACCTTCCTATCTCAGGACTTCCTGCTACCACACAGTGAACACAATCCATTGTCTATAGCCAAGCCCTACTGTTCAGAATTGTTTTCTGTATTCTGATGCTTCTATATTAGTCTTCCAACTATGTTCCTTCCATCTGATGAAGTGGCCTCCAGTCCACGAAAATGCCTGCTACAATAAATCGGTCCATGTTTAAGGTTTCCTAAGATGCTTGTTAGTTGTGCTTCTGGTGAAGCATATTTTAAATCTCACTGCAAACCTGTGAAATTTCTGGGTGCTGAACCGTGCGAGATCACAGTTGTGTACCTTGAGCCAAGGCAAAGAACCTTGGACACAAACCCCACTGCATTCTGCTGGGTAAGTGAGCAGTAAGCTCTTTCCATACTGCTCTTTAAAAACTGCTCAAGACAGCTGATAAACACAATCATTAAAATCCCAAATGACATCAATAATATAAGAAATAGAAAGTTAGGCCAGTTTAAGACTGCAGTATATGATAAGGCCAAACCATTATCTATGTATCCTAACGGCTGGAAAGTTTACAACCTAAAAATGGCATCAAATCTGGCAATAGGAAGCAAAAAAACAATGCACAAGAAGGGAAGAAAAATCTGTAGAAAAATCCAAAGAGAAGCTCATGAGTAGACTGGTGTTTTGAGCACCCCTGAAGCTCCTGATGCTTGGCGAGGAGGTGAGGCACCACCCCGAAGGAAACTCCTCCTGAAAGGGACACAAAGCAAAGCCCTCTGAAGATGTCAATTGGGGGGCAAGTCTGCCCTGGAATGCAGCCTTCAGGAGCAATTTGGAGGTAAGCCCTGCTGAACTAGGGGAGGGGGATCAAGATGGGTAGCTGTGTTTGTCTGTAGCAGTAGAAATGAGCAAGAGTCCAGAAGCATCTATAAGTCTAACAAAATTTGTGGTAGGGTGTGTGCTTTCGTGAGCCACAGTTCGCTTCTTCCGATATAGCTAGAATGTGAGTCCATCTGTCCTTATATCGTGGAGAGTGATTACAGAAGCCGAATGAAAATAGCCGGTGAATGAGAATAGCAGGTGTGATTGGATAGGGTGGGGTATGCAGAGGGGTGGTGGGTGTGAAGAAATCAGCATTGGTAATGAGACGGGAAGCCTAGGTCTTGATCCAGTCCAGGGGAGGAAGTACAGCTCAGAACTGGTGGAAGCTTGGAAGGGGCTGTGTTTGATCTTGAGTCTCCAAGCTCCTTCTTTTTGGGTCCCACCGTGTAAAGGCTTTGGTGAGTGGCTTGGAGAACTGCGACTCCACCCTGACTCCCCGCACTGCCCTTTATCCTGCTTAGTTGCTTCTTTTTTAGATGGGAGAGTAATCCTTTTAGCCTCTCATAGCAAGCTGAAGCACCCTGATCACTCTCTCTAGCTAGAGAGAAACTGCAGGCAGGAGCTCATTATTAAATCATGCACAGCTTTAACCACTAGGCCAGTAATTTTTTTTAGATTCTTCAGTGCATACAGGCCAGGAGACGATTCTCTCTCCCCTACCCCCATCTTCTGTTGGGAGCAGCTGACATCACTTCCTTTCCAACCTCCCTATTTAAAATCCCCCCCTCCCCTAACTCCTGTGCTTCTCTGCTCGGTTTGGCAGTGGCAGAAAGAAGCCCTTCGCCCTTCAGCATCCAAGGACATCCAGCGGTCCCAACGCCTCATCCCTGCATCCTCCTCCTGCCCTCGCTCCCTCCCTTTCTCCCGCTGCTCCAGGCATCGCTGGCTGCTTAGCAAGTAGAACTGCAGTCTCTCCAGCAATGCTTTCAGACGGAGTCTCAATCCTGCCGCTTCTCTTCCTCTGCCAAGGTAAGTCCGCAAGGGATCAAAAGTTCTGGGAGGTGATGGAGCGCTGTGGGGTCTACCTAAACCAGAGGAGGTTTCAGAAGTGAACGTGGCAGGGTGCTTTACTTCCCCTAATCCACGTCCACCATCCAAATATTTATTGTAAGAGAAATCTCTCCCCCCCCCTTTGATCATCCAAAGTTTTTCCATTTATTGGTTGGGGCTTATTATTAGTTGATCTGTAACTGTATCCCCAACCCTACACACACATGCTTTTCTTTCTTTGCCTCGAGATGCATAAACATATGGAAACAAACTCTTGAGTGAGAGCTGGTTCGCTTTGGGCATTGCAATCGACCTCATTAACAGGAAATAATCGAGGCTCTTCTTCCCCTGCCAGTGGGTCAGTTGGGGGTGAGCAGTTTTGAGGTTTGGCATCCTTTTTATGCTCTGCAGCACCAAGAGAAGAAAGATCGGCCAGCTTCTGTAACATGGGAACTCTTTGTGTGTATGGGGGGGGGGCAGGTAGAGACCCCTTGGTATATCCAACATTGATTCTTGAGAAATAGGAGGGGAGAAACAGTTCTGGAGGAGTTTTTTTGCTCCCCCTTTATGCTCTTTGTTATCCATCTTTCTTCTTTAAACTCTTCCTCTTTAAGAAACACAGTATTTTATAACATTTGGAATTTATTCCTCGGTTCCCTCCACCACCCCCCGCTACTTTTTCTGCCTGTTCTCCCTTTCCCAGTCCACCTCTTTGTTCCCTAGACTTTTCAATGCCATCTGGAATATGATGGCAGGAGCAAACTGGTGTTTATTATTCCCCTCATTTTAAAAATAGCCCTATTTCATTATGAGCTCTTCTCCCCTCAAGGGCAGGACGAAGCTTTGGAAATGCTCTACAAAGCAACGGTGAAGGGTCTGGACCGAGTCCCAGCCTTCTTAAGTAATCGAAGGATTTCAGGACCCTGGACAGCAACTCTTCCACCTCCTCTTCCTCTAGTTTGAGGCCGGAACAAAAAGAGCTGCTTTTAAGCATTTTCCCAGTTGATCTTTTTCTTTTAAAAAAATCCCCTTTAAACTGCAGATTGCCACGCCAGATCCTCAATTCCTTTTGAAACAGTTCTCATTTACCATGAAGCAGCAGTGTTTGAAACTGAAAAAAGTCCCTTTGAATTAGTTATTAAAATGCAGGTAGATAGCTGTGCTAAGTCTCTAGGAGCAAAATAAAACAGAAGTCCAGTGACACCTTAGTCTTTAAAGGTGCCACTGGACTCGTTTTCTTAACATGCGGGGAGTACTAGGTAAGTGGGAGAGGGGATGCGTGGCTCATAGGCGGAGCATCTGCTTTGCACACAAAAGGTCCCAGGTTCAATCCCGAGAAGGCAGCTTCACAGGGTTAATGATCAAAAATTTGACAGGGAACAAGAAAATCACAGAGCTCTGACAGGCAGTGGCTCTCCAGGATCTCAGGCAGGAGATGGTCTTCCTCAAGATATTCTTGAGATCCTTTTCTGGCAATGTCTGGGGCTGACCTGTTTGATCTGTTTGCAAAGCCTGGTGGTCCGCCATTCAGCTTTGAACCTGCCCCAGTAACATGGACCTAACTCTCTGTTAGGTCTACTGTTGGGTTTACAGCCTGGCCAGAAAGTTTTATCAAGGGAGGTGGGGTAGTGTGGTACACTGGGTACAGCAGCATGCAAAAGGAAAGCCAGAGTCACACCCTGGCTCAGCCATAAGCTTACTGGGTAAGCACGCAGGTGTGAGGAAGTGCACTCTTTGGAACCTCCTGGAGAGAAAGGTTAAATAAATTGGCATTTATCACAGGTGGTGGTGGTGGCAGAGAGTGCCCTCAAGTCATAGCTGACTTACGGCAACCCCTGGTGGGGTTTTCAAGGCAAGAGACATTCAGAGGTGGTTTGCCATTGCCTGGCTCTGCAACCCTGGTCTTCGTCAGAGGTCTCCCATCCAATTACTAACCAAGATCAACCCTGCTTAGTTTCTGAGATCTGACAAGATCAGGCTCACCTGGGTTATCCAGGTCAGGGATATCACAGATGTTATCGAACCAGAAAGAGAACTTTGGTTCATTGGGGGCATGGGAACATTGCAGGGTGTTAGAAATAACATTTGACAGCCCCAACCCCAAATCTCCAAAGGTCAGCCTTTGACTTCTGCCCCGATGATGCTATTATACTCCTGCCTTATTGAATCTAGGAAGGAGTCCCTCCAAACCGGTTACATGCTGGGTTGTACCTCAACACTATGGCACCTTCCTTTGGCCCAAGCAGCATTTCCCTGCTCAGGTGATCTCTGCATTCTTCACCCGGCGTCACTTTCAGTCCCTCGCCCCCAGACACATTGCCACACCATGGGCCCATCCCAGTCAGTATGGCCAACTCAGACTGGCAGCTGATCTCTCGAGTCTTCAGGCCAGAGTCCTTCACATCGCCTAGTACCCGATCCTTTTAAGTGGAGAGGCTGCAGATTGAACCCGGGGCTGGCTGCATGCCAAGCAGATGCTCCAACACTGAGCCGTGCCCCCTGCTCTCACTCTCTGTCAGGAACGAGAAGCAACACTGGCAGAGCGGATGCCGGCATGGTTTGCAGTGCTGGACTAGGACTGGAAAGACCCTGGTTCAAATCCACCCCTCCCCACAACTCAGAGACCACGGGGGTGAGGTTGGACTGAATTGCTCTCTCAGCCTAAGCTACCTTACAGGGCTGTTGGGAGAATGCAGTAGAGGAAGGAAGAAGCATATGTGGCACCATGATTGCCACGGATGCAGGCTGGGATGCAAATGGAATGGGGGGGCATAATTTCTGCAGGAAACGTGCAGGCTCAGGAAAGGATGCCCCCCTCACCTCCCGAGCTGCTGATAGCGGGGCAGAAGGGGTGAACTGAGCCCCTGTGGTCCCTCGGCACACTTGGCCAGAGAACTAGGACATTTTGCATTGAGCGGCGCACCAAAGATAGCCTCCTGGCATCTTGGGCACTGCTTGGAGTGGTCCAGAGACTATTCTGGGATGCAGAATTGATTGGTTCCTTGTTCCTCGGATGGACTGTATCGGCAGCTGTGAACTGAGCTAGGGACTGACGTTCGCCTCTTCTCAAAACAACGCACAACCATTGCTGAACTTAAGGACCTTGGGGGTGGGAGAGGGAGAAGTCTTTTGCATTCAGTTCCGTCAGTCCGAAAGTCCTCCAGGACTGTCTGCCACACTCTCCTTTGTTCTGCTCTGCTGCATCTAGAGTTATGTAACCGGCTTATGCAAGCTCACCTGAGCTTTCTCTACCCTCCTCAGCCAATCGGGGCTTAGCGTAGCCTGTTGCAAGTGGACAGAGCCTGCCCAGTCACCCCCTGCGGGCTGCTTAATCCCATAACCTTCATCCTTTTTGAGGCTCAGGGCTCCCTTTTGTAACTGCTAACCTGCAGTTACAGGGCTCGCCCTTTTGAGGCGGGCATCTTGTAAAAGTTAACTCTGCAGGTTTGCAGGGTTTGTCCCCAAATCTGGGGCAGGACAGACCCTTGTGTGTTCAAAAGCTCGCACAAACAGCCTGAGCTTTAGTTTCCAGTGGAGCTGCTCCCGTTTCTATACTGCAGGGCAAGCTGCCCCTAAATTTTGCTGGCTGTGCTTTTTGTCTCTGTGGGGTTTTTTTTCTAACAGTTGCCCAATCCACAGAAATTAAACAAATAGTGAAGCTTTTGCTATTCGCTGTTGGGAAAGTCTTCACTTCCGGCAGGTCAGAAACAAAAATAGTAGCCCTACTGAATTCCTGCATCTCCGGCCACTCTTAGAAGCACAGGAGCAGGAACCCAAAATAGAAACAATAATTTACAGCTTCTCACCTGCAGAGAGCCTAATGGACTGGTCGCACTATCCAGGAAATTCTCCTTCCTGTCCAACAAGCAGCCTCCCCGTTCTGCAAAGACACCAATTGTTTCCCAGCCCTTAGCAGCTGCAAAATAGCATGCAGCCCTCTTTTCCATAACAATGAAGAACAGGCTGTGCCAGGACGAACAATGCAATGTACCTTCTGGGCCTCGGAAGCTTTTGTGACCAGCTGCCCCCCATGCAATTTTAATAGGTAAAGACAGCTTTGGCAGAATGGGGGGAGAGCATGCACGCCACACCACCCAGATAGGTAGCCATCCCACCCACCCCCACTCCCTCTCTCTAGTTTCCAGGCAGGGCCAGAGTTAACACCAAGATTTCTCTCATCTTGAAAAATGAACAGGGTTGCTTTACTTTGCAATTGCCTGGCTGCGCTGGATTGCGGGGGGCGGGGGGGGTTACTGTCACAACTAGGCACGTGGGCTCCTTGGAAGCAGAGACCTGCATTAAAAAAGAAATTCAAAGGCACCCAAAGCACGAGCCTTTTGAAATGCGATGCTCTTTTGTTTTGCAGTTTATGACATGGTTCTTCATCAGTGGCGGTCTTTATGCTGTGCGAGCACTTAAAGGCAAGGGTTAGGGTCATTTTAGATGTAGGGTATTTGTGCTCTGTATCATCCTCTTTGTCTCTTACCTCTGCACCCCCACCCCAAATATCTTTCTGCTATTGCTTTACTGCACACAAGCAAGGAGTTTTCATGAACTAAATTTGTAACACTTGCATCACGTGTCTTAATAAACAAGGGTCTATTGGGAGAGTGCAAAAGTTGGGGAACTACAAGGACGTGATTTGCAAAGCATCGAAGGATGCCCCCAGCTGCAGACCCAAACTCCTGTACTATTGAACAGGTGTAGCTAAGAGAGAAGGTTGGCAAGTGCGTCTCTCATAAGAGAGGTGAGAACAGCTGCCTCCCCTCTATGCAATTGTCATTCTTTTTGTTTTGCCTTTCCTCCAGGGAGCTCCTGGTGTGATGTGTGTGTGTGTATTGTTCTTCCCTATTTTATCCTTACAACAACCTTGGTGACTAGCCCAAGGTTACACCCTGAGCTTCATGGCAGAGTGGGGATTTGAACCTGGCTTTCTCTCCTGTCCTAATTTAACTGTTACCCCAAAGGGGCTCTCTTTATCAATGAATCAAGAACTCCTTTGTACTGGATCTCCCATCATGGATTCTGGAGACCTGAGTCTGAGGTTCTCTCCTCTGCTTAGAGATGTATCTTGTTGAGTTTAAACCCATTTCTTAACCTGTTTCCCACTTTTATCATGGGAATGACAGTGGCCAATCTCATACAGGGGCTGCGAGGGCATGCAGATCTAGAAATGTTTAAAACAGATTTTAAAAAAATAAAAGATTCCCTTCTCATTTTCCAGCTTATGCTCTGCCATTAGCAAGCCAGCTGTCGGAAGAAGATGAGAAGGTAAGAATGGAAATGGGAAGAGGGGGTGGGTGGATCGACAGCTGTCATTCGTCTGGAACAGACGAAACTGAAATATTTGCCGAACGGAAGCTGCGATATAATGATAGAGTTGAATAGAGAAGCAGACGGTGAAGAATTGGTCCTTTGTGAACCTTCCCCAAACTGGGCATACTGAATCAGGCCACGTGTGGATTGGTGGGACTGGGAGGGGAGTGTTCCTAGATGTTGGGGAAGTGAGCACAATTTATCAAAGGCAACTGGAGGCAGGGTTTCTCCACCTTAGAGAAGAGAGCTGCAGAATCTACAGATATGCAAATGGGTGGAGGGACTGTGTGCTTAGTTTTAGTAAGGGAGTAGGGCCTAGTGGTGGCAAGGAAGAGAAGGGTGAGGTTGTTAATTCAAGAGGGCCTGGGAGGGATTAGAATTGCCATTTATAGTGCCACTAATAGTATCAGACAGGCAGAAGTTGAACAGGAGAAGTTTCACTAATGTCTTTTTGCCAGCTGTCTTTTACCAAGCAGGAGACCTGCAGATGGGTTAGGGGAGGGGGGGGGGCTGGGTTCCTCCGTCCCTGTGGCTGGATCAGCCTCCTCCTTTGGGGCAAACCGCTCAGGAGAGAGAGCCCAGCAGTGCTATTCTGCCTTTGTCTCCTTGACGCCTCTTCCCCCTTCTGTGCTTGGCCAGGTGACCAGATGCATCACGGAAGTTCTAGCAGACACCCTTTCCAAACCCAGTCCAGTTCCAGTGACCAGTGAATGCATGAAAATCCTTAGGGAGGGTAAGTTTTGTTTGCAGAAGTGCTTTTGAAAAGAAGGCGCGCAAGTTCATATGTACTGGGTTGGAGCCTGCGGATCTGTTCTTCCGACAGCGGGGCTTCCCTCTAATGGAAGGAGCCTTGCTGCAGGTCCCTGCGGTCTGTGGCAGAGAAGGGTCTTTGCCCACACCTGGCATTGCAGCCTTTGAACCCGGCCCCTTCTGTATGCCCGGACAGCAAGATCCTTTCTCCCCGAGCACCGGCCTCTTTCCCTGTCGCGCATGTCGTGTTGGCTGCGTTGTGTATGGGTCTGCTGCCCTTACTAGGGTCGCCAGCAGGGCATTCAACCTGGGTGTCTCTTTCAGATGAACGAGTCCTGGCGATGCTTCACCATCAGCATCTGCTGACAGAGCTGGAAGATCTGGCGCATCAAGGTATGGGAGGCTGGTTTCAGCCAACTGCTTCCCAGCACAGGAGGAAAAACATGGGGGGGGGTTGGGGGTCAGGATTAACTCTTTGCTGCAGTTCTTCCTTTTGGCTGGCAATGAGCTTCCAAGTTAAGCCACTGACCCGAAAGGCCCTGGGGTGTATTTGTAACAGCCCTGTTCTCTCTTTCCTGTACACACACAAGCCCATGACGTCACACTGTTGCGTTTCTCAAGGTCAGTCTTGCCGACTTTGATTGGCAGCAGATCCCCAGAGAAAGGACTTTGATGTTAGTGCTTATTTGATCCTTTTAGTTTCTCTGATGCACATATTTTACAAGGAGAAAGGCTCTTCTCTCTGTCGCGCTCTCTCACCCGCATACACACACACCCTTTTTGCACCCTGCACATTTATTTTGCAACAGGCTGGCACCCTTCGGGGCTATGTTCCTCTCTGCATCACCTGCCCCACGTTCCAGGAGAGTAAGCAAAATCATTGCCCCTTAGGGCTTGCGGGTTGGCAGGTAGCTCCCATCCTGTAAAGGGAATGATGGGTGGTTAGGCTGGGAGCAGCATGCCAGGGATGCAAATAAAGGGCCCGTCCTTTCCAACCCCCCCCCCCCCCGCCCAGCCCCTACACTTATCCCAGCACCAGGGCAGCTGTCAGGGAGACGAGCAAGCCGGCTGCAGAGGAGAGAGAGCAAAACCTGCCTGGGAAAAGAGCAGACTGGCCTCGGTTGGGGAGGTAGCGGTTCTGTTCCGTTCCCCTTTCTCCGTGGGCAGCTTGCCGTCCTCCGGGCACGTTGTGTTTCGTTTGGAGGACAGAGCAAGAAGGCAGGGAGGGAAGCCCTTCCCTTCGCTGCAGATGCACAAGGGCTGCCCGGGGTCAAAGTGGTGAGGAGGAACAGCCCTATGTGCTCAGAGGAACCTGGTAATTCTAAAGGTCACAGTTATACATTTAATATTAATCCAGGGCTTTTTTTTCAGCTGGAAGGCGGTGGAATGGAGTTCTGGCACCTCTTGAAAATGGTCACATGGCTGGTGGCCCCGCCCCCTGATCACCAGACAGAGGGCAATCTCAACTCCTCTCTGTCTGGAGATCAGGGGGCGGGGCCACTGGCCATGTGACCATTTTCTCCGAGGGCAACCCACTGAGAGCCTTGCTACAAGTGACATTTTACACGTGAAGGATAAAGGATCATTTTTGCAAGTCTTTCTGGGAACTGAAGTTCCTCTCCCCCACCACTTTTCCTTTTGTTCCTTCCCCTCGCTGCCTGAAGAGACAGAAAGCCTGCGGCAACAGCAACTTTTGCAAATGGTTCCTCCGGTCACAAGCCTGCTCTCAATGATCTTTGGGGCAGGCAGCTGCAACTTTCTCAGCTTTCTCCGGAGCATTCCCCACCCCCCACCCCAACCACAGCAAGACGATTTGCAAAAGCTGATGTTGCCGTAGGCTCTCTCTGTCTCTTCAGGCAGCGAGGGGAAGGAACAGAAGGAAAAGGGGTGGGGGAGAGGAACTTCAGTTCCCAGAAAGACTTGCGAAAATGATCCTTTATCCTTCACGTGTAAAATGTCACCTGTAGCAAGGCTCTGAGTTCCACCACCTCTTTCCCCAGAAAAAAAGCCCTGTATTAATCTGTGTTATATTACTGTCTGTGTGTTCAGTGTGTGCCACATGAGAAACACGGTGGCTTCCTTTGGAAGATGGTCATCGTGAACGTGGCTCTGCTAGCTGCAGAGTGAGTACAACTGGGTCAGAATAAAGACTGACCAGTCTTTAAGTTGCCAGAAGTCTCCTGTTAGTTCCTCTTGTCTCAGTGAGTCTCATCTCTTCCCCAGAAAATGCAAAGCATCGTCTGGGACATGAAGACAGCCGTGACTCTTGGGAAAGAGAAGGCGAAGAGCAGGAGGAAGTCAAGAAGCGAGAGGCGAGGGCGGGCCAGCAGAGAGAAGCAACAGCTTCTGAGAAGATGCAAGATGGGGAATGGAAGGAAGAGGGGCAGGGCCTGAAGGAGTTCCAAAAAACGGAGAAGATCGAGGAGAAGTTGAAGGAAGTCTCCCACGGAGAGGACAAACAGGAGGCTTTGGAAGAGGAGGCGGCCAAAGAGGAGATGGAGGATGAGGGTGAGGAAGACAGGCTGAGGAAGAATAAGAAAAGGAGCTCCTCGGAGACGTGGTCTTCTCAGGAATATTTTGGCCATGTGAAGAACAGAGGTCCTGGGGGGCCGAAAATCAGGGAGGTGATGCTTCAAGGAAATCGGGACAGCATCAAGAGAAATGGGTCAGACAAGAAGAGGCCCTTCGAGCTGGAGGGAGAAGAGGAAGTAGGTGACAGCTCTGAAGAGAAGCCGAGAAGCCGTTACCACCACCATGGAGGCCGCCACCATGAGGACTGGGAGGATGAAGAGGAAGAAGAGAAGAAGAGGAAGATGGCTGATCTGACCAAGCGAGTGGCCGAGAAGGCCAGTGACGAAGAGACAGCCCAGTTTGAAGAGGAAGAGAAAGGGGTAAAGATCTCCAACTCCAAGGGCCAACTCCATGGAGGCTGGAAGCCCTGGCCGGAGGAAGAGGAAGAGAAGGAGGAAGGTGAGATGAGGTATGGACACCACCATCAACCAGCTGGCCTGGACCTCAAGAAGAGACACTGGGAAGATTATCCAAAGGGCAGGCACCATGGCCGTGAAGAGGATGAGGGAGAAAGGGAGGCCGGCCAGAATGAGGTCAGTAGCCAACCTGGGTTACTCTCTGTGTTAGTAGAAAAGAGCCAGAGTCCAGGAGCACCTATAAGACTAACGTAATTTGTGGTAGGGTAGGAGCTTTTTTGTCACAGCTCACTTCTTCAGATATGAAAGCTGTGACTCACAAAAGCTCATACCCTTCCACAAACTGTGTTAGTCTTATAGGTGCTCCTGGACTCTTGCTCTTTTCTACTGCTACAGACAGACTAACACAGCTACCCATCTTGATCTATCTCTATGTTCGTGGCTTTGATTGGGATTGGTGTGATGGAATTCAACAGGTGCAGAGTTCTGCCTCGTGACAAAAAGAACCGTGTACAAGATTGTGGGGGGACACCTGCCTTGGAGGGCAGCAGTATGTGTAAAAACGAGCTCAGGAACGCCGAGTCGGCAGTGTAAGTCAGCAGTTAAGAAAAAAAAAAGTAGGATTGTAGACAGCATTAACAGAAGTCAAGAGAAGTAATCGTGCCATTTTATTAGGCATCATCAGACCCAGTGTAGAACGGTTTCAGAGAAGGGCAGCCTGGATGGATGGTGTATGTGCGTAGAACAAGTTTTGTGAAGAGTGATTGAAGGAATGGTGGTAGATTTAACCAGGGGGAAGGACCAGGGCTTTTTTTTCTGGGAAAAGAGCTGGTGGAACTCAGTGGGTTGCTAGCACAGGGGACAACTCCTGGCAGGAGATGGTGCCTCTGGTACCACATGCTCACGTGTAAAGTGCGCACATGTTCCGGGGACCGTGTAATGACGTCACTTTGGGTAAACTGGAACAAGGGGGTGGGAGTTTTTTAAAGTTTAAATCGCCCTTAGCGAAAATGAGGTCCTGGAACTCTGTTCCACCACGTTCCAGCTGGAAAAAACCCGGGGGAAGGGCTAAGATTCTATCATGCTCTTCAAATATCTGCAGGGCTGGCCTGTGGGAGAAGACAAGGACTTGTTTTCCGCTGCTCCAGTGGACAAGATTAGACCGAATGGGCTCATGTTACAGGAGGGTAGATTTCAGTTGAACATGGAGGTTTCATTTAACTCCCGTGGCTGTATTTTCTGCCTTTTATCTCCAGAGTCCAAGGGGACGTCTGCCTCACCAACAAAGGAGATGACAAACTTGCTTCTTCTCTCCCCCCTCAGGATCTTTCAGTCTGAATCTGTTAACCGCGGCTGATGGGAATCCCTCCTCTCACCACCTTTCTTCTCCCCTCGTCTTCTAGGCCCAAGAGCTGCAGAAGCTTGAAGAGATTGAATATGATCTCCAAAAGGCTGCTGAGAAGCTGCAGGAACTGAAGAGAGGCTCTTCTCGTCCAGCACATCAAGGGCAGGTTTAGGGGAGGAGAGGGGGACAGGTGTCTTCTTCCCTTCCCAGCCCTCTTCCACACACGCAACCTCTCTCTCTTTGTTCTCTCCAGCTTGGCTTTCGACTGTTAACTAGGACCTTCCTTTTGCTAAAAATATCCACCCTGGCAGCTCTTTGCTACGGAAACATGGCTCAACGAACCACCTCCTTCCAGTTATATCTCCTAAAATAAGAAGGCGTCCAACAGCATCTTAAAGAACAACGTCATTTTAGGGCAGCAGAAACTTTTCGGGACTTGAGCCCAGTTCTGGAAAAAGGGAGCTCTAGATCTCCAAAGCTTCTCCCGGAAAAGCATTTTGTTTGGTCTTTAAGGTGATGCTGGACTCCTGTTCGTTTTTGTGGTGATGGGCTGACATGGCTACCCCTCTGGAATTATCCCCCAAAATGCTGGTTCTTGGGCTAAAGGGACCAGCTTAAAACACACTGCATGGTCTTCAACTGGAACTTCTCAGTATTTTATTTTAAATAGTGACTAAAAGGCAGTGACGTGGATGGAGCCCACAGTATATATAGAGAAAGGGGGCTTTAACACTCTCCAGCCCAGAGATCAAAACCAAACTCCTCCTCTTGATTTTATATGTGGATGGGAAATAAGGAAGGATGGGAGATGAGTTAAACCTTTCTCCCTCCCCACTGTGATCTACTATGATCCAAACTGGAGGGTCACATGGCATCAAATTCCATTTAAGGATACTGTGGAGATCCAGTTGACGGCCTTCTGTCTCCTAGAAACGCTCTCTGTGGATAGCCAGACTTGCCTTAGGCAGTTGTTTCCCATTTCTGACCTCAAGGTTGAATCTGGTTATATGCTAAAAGCTCTGAGATGAATTTCTTCTCTGCATCCAGAGCGACAGGTCAAGACAGTCCACCAGGAATCCCCAACGCCCAAGCAATTCATCTCTCTGTCACCGCTGGAGGAGTACAGGTCATCTTCACCAAAGCCTGGTTATTCCCAAAATGTGTTCTACGGGATATTAGTTAAAGAACGGGAGGCTCCCATGTGCCTGAAGTAGCTGACTACAGAGGAGGCTGCCTGCAGCGTCTCTGTATGAGTTACTAGATCTGGCCTGTCCTCCCCTCCAGTCCGGTAGGTGAGTAATTCATTGCCTCTGCACTGCTGAGACTGATCACTCCAAAAGGGGTAGAACGGTCCATCCTGAGAGGAAGCTGACTGCGCTCAGAACAGCGACTGATGCAGATACACTGGCGAATTCTTACTTGTGCTAAAAGTGATATTTGCCAGGGTCGTGTACTGAATCACATCTCCTAGTTTGAATTCTTAGTTTTAGGGACGTCGTTTGGTCTAGCTGAAGTTTTGTGAACTGTGCAAGACAAGAGTATGCTTTGTAAACTTTGCTGTTATAAAGGGAGATTGCAAGGAACAGATTCTTCCCAATTGAAGCATTTTAAGTGAAGCGAATCCTTTATAACAGGCACTCTCACCCATAGTTTTTTTTAAAGCTTCCATTTTACTAGATGTTTGGCACAAAGCCTTGCGCTAGTCATAACTCCCCCCCTCCCATCCCGTGGGCCTCTGCCTTCTTTCCGCACCCTGACGCCTTCCTGGCTCTACTGCTGACTGTTAAAACTTTGTCCCTTTCCTCTTCCATCATTGACCTCCGCTGGTATCAGCGTGAAGCAGACTTTTCTTGGACGCTGCTCATGTGATTGGGGAAGGGGTGTGTGTGTGTGTGCTCGGGAAAGCGTGTGTACGTTGTTTCTGATTTCTATGATTGGGAACAGATTTGCTTTGCTTGCCGGTGTGTAGCCGACTCAATAAAGTGAAATCCAAACCAAATTCTTGCATTGACTGGGTGTAGGCTGGAGCTGGGGGGGGGGGGGGGGCTGCGCCATCTTTTAGCATCCCACCACTACTCTGGTCCGTTTTTATGCTGGGACTCTGCTGGAAGTCCAAGACAATGTAATCAAGTGGTATCAAGCATAGATTTAGGTAACTGGTGATCTGGGCTTCTAGGGTTTCAAAACAAACAGGACAAAAAACCTAAAAAGCAAGTTTCTATCCCTTACTGGAGCTGGCAGTGCTGCAGGAAATCTCTCAGTATGGACCCAGCCCGTGGTCTCAACCGACACTCTCACCCACTGTGTTGCTGACCTGTGATAGCAGCCCAAAGGGAGCTTCCACAGCAAGTTAAAGGGTCCACCCATCCTAACACCGTCCAGCTGCAAAGTTAGACAGCAAATTATTTGCATGGTGCCCGAGAATGGAGGAGGAACAAGATTTCCGACAGACAGAAGTACTTCTCTTGACCCTGCAAAGCTCCTTCCTGCATGTCTTAAGCTCCTTCATTCCGGTGGCAAAATATGTGCAGGTCGTAGAATCCAGGTTCTTTGTCCACAGAATTTTATTCTGGAATTCTCTCAAAATACATGCAGAGGAGTTAGCCGTGTTAGTCTGTAGTCGCAAAATAGTAAAGAGTCCAGCACCTTTAAGACTTTATTGTAGAATAAGCCTTCTGACGAAGAGAGCTGTGGTTCTCGAAAGCTGACGATGCATCTGATGAAGAGAGCTGTGGTTCTTGAAAGCTTACGCTACAATAAAGTTGGTTAGTCTTAAAGGTGCTACTGGACTCTTTACTATTTCAAAATCCATTTGCAGCATGACCTCGCCCCTCCTAACTACAGTGGGAAGGAAACGTGGTTTTTTTCCCCACCTTGCTGTGTCAGCAAAACCAGTGAGAACTGCATTGAGAACGTATGCCTGATTTCTCTTGCTGCTCTTCCGTTTTTCCTGCCCTAGGGACAGTTCGTTAAAAGGCCGTTACACTGAGGCACATGTGGATTTGCAGTCAAGGGTATGGCCTGCCAGGGAGTTGCATCTAACCGTGGTTTGTTGATTTGTGTGCCGGCGGGGTGCAGATGTTTGCACACAAGTCTGTTGCATTCAGCCACGTTCTTACGTCTAGGCTCAAGCGACCCCTGGTGTATCTTGTGAAAGAGAGCTGCCGGATCAGACCAGAGGTCCATCTTGTCCAGCACCCTGGTTCCCACAATGACGAAAGAGTTGCCCTAGAAAGTCCACAGCTGGGAGACAGAAGCTAAAGCCTCCACCTGTTGCATCTGTCTTCCTCGCAGCTGGTATGCTGCCCCTCAACATGGAGGCTCCATTTAGCCATCGTGGTACATAGCCGCTGACACATCTACCTGTCCTGATCCTCTATTAAATCCCTTTAAGCTTCAAAAGGAGATTAGACATCCCTGAACCGTATAATCTGGGAAGGGCTGGAAGATTACGAGACATGTTTAGCTGGAATGAAGGCCTGGCATTCCCAGTGCAGCTTACTCCCGAGCAGGTAGCATGCTCACTTCCACCACCCATGCTTGCTCAGAACTGGGGGGGGGGGGCTACAGAGTCTCTCATGCAGGAAATATCCAGTTTACTTTTGAAAAGAAATCAGGGAGTGAAGGCACTGGGACCCAAATCTGGCCCTCGGAGGAGTATTTCTTGCCAACAAAGGGCTGGGGTGTGTGGAGGGATGGTTGTTGCAGCGAGGCAGTTAGTGGCTGACTTTTAATAGGTGACAGGATCTCTGATGTGCTACCCTCCACGCCCACCTCAAAGTAGCCCCTGTGTGTAACCCAGAAGTGCAGCTTTGGCCCATTTTCTGGCACTGCAGTCTTTCGGCACTCCCTTTCCCTGTACACCAAAACCCACGGCCGCCCATATAAAGCAGTCGATACAAAAAGGCACACAGAAATCCACAGCTTTTAATCTGATCAGGTCCAAGACTTCCATCACACAATCTACACATGGAAGGATGGCAGAGCGAGGGGAGGGGAGGGAGACAGAACCAAGTCACAGACGCAGATTAAACTAACAGGTCACAGGGAAAACCACACGGGAGCATCAAAACACCGGAAGAGGGTAAGTGGTGGGGAGGAATTCAAAGACTGAAGGTAACATGGAACTGTTCCCTCTTCTCTGCTGAAGATACAGATGGGAGGTGTCAAAGGACTAGCTCCGAGATGCACAGCGGAGCCCCAGAGATGGCAAAAGGCAGCCAGCAGCTTCCACCAGAACCCACTCAGCAGGGGCAAGAGGTCGAGTGCAGACCCTGGTCACTGTGCCTTTAACTGGGACAGGTGGCGCCCTCCATCCACTTGGCCTTCAACGATGCTTCACCCCTCCCCTCCCTTTCTTTAAGTTCTTTTCCTGGTAAAAGTCCACAGAGCAAAGCCAGCCCTGCTGCTAGAGGGCACAGGAGACTGAAACTGGTACTCAGTTCCTTCCTTTTCATATCACAGTTTGGCATTCTCCTTGCCTGCTTTGGGGGCATGACTCCATCTTTCTCAGGAAGAGCGAGGGGAGCTGACAGTCCTTAGCAGGACAGACAAAGTGATATATAATGGCATTAATATTGACACCGCTTTGCATTAACAGTGAGTGAGGGGTGCGGTGCTGAACCTGCTGAAACCTGACCAATGCAGAAGCACCCCCAGTTGAAAAAGAATGTTCAGGTGTTCTATTTCCGTGCAGCCTACAAAGGTTGGGGGGGGGCTTCTCCAGCACGAATAAGGATCTAGGTTGACCTTTGAGGACTAATAGGAAGTACTGTGGGGCTAGTAGAGAAATCACTTTGGTTTGCTATCTTTCAAGCTTCCACCGGCTGGCAGTTTCCAAGGAGAAATAAACCCATTGTGGATGCAGAGCAAGGGGAAGGAGGCCTGCCGTTTGCTCTGCATCCACACTTTCAGCTCTCGGGGGTGGGGAGACAGGAGAAACTGCCCCTATTTGATGCTAGTTGCTTTCTGGGGTTTGAAGGAAACCAAAGCCCTGTCCTCAAATCCAATAGGGCACCAGGCTTGTGCATTACTTAGCTCTAGAATGACCACTTTGGTTGCCTAGCAACTATAGGATACACTCACTTCATGAAGTGGAGATAAGTGCTTGCTCAAACTAGGCCCCAGGGAGGGCCAAGATGAAATTGCCATCTGCTCCCCTCCCCACCCCCCACTTTGGTTCCCTGCTCAGCCTCCAGGCAGCACCCTTGAAAAGGGGAGGTTCTAGAAAGCCTTAAAGAGCCAAAGCACAGGAGAAGTGATTCACATGGTGGGGTGCGAGATGGCAAAGACCAGAGCAGCCTCCTTGTAAGCTTTTCACTGGGTAAAAAGGAAACATTTCAACCCCCACTACATCCATATTGTGAGAGGCATCACTTGGGATTAAGGCTATGGTGACTGAACCTATTGCTGGACTGCAAACTAGCAAAGGAGCCTTTTAAAAGGCTTAAAGACCAGAGTGGTGCAAAAATCCAGACTGTGGCCCTGGAACCAGTTACCACTTCCAGTTTCTGACACGATGGCAGCAGGGGCAAGACAGAGCTTGGATTCTTCTTGCTTCTCAAGCAGGCACAAAGTGGGAGGGGAGTGGGGAAGAGGAAAGACTCATGCTAGGAATTTATCAGAAATGCAATCACAGTAACTCCCCACCCCTCAATGGTTTTTAATTTTGGACAATAACTAATAGAAATCCTTTAAAACTACAAGAACAAAATGAGGGAGAAATCCAGTCGGAATGGGGTGTGAGGAACTGCTCCCCAGCGACGACACAGCTGCCCCCCTACCCCCTATAAATAATTCATATCAAGCTCACAGTGAAGATACAGTTGCTACGGGAATCACAGTCAGCTGTTGCGGGTTCAATGTTGCATGTGGAATGGATTGAGTCCCAGGCGACAAAGATTCTCTCTGCTGGCCTTCTAACGCCCACTGTTGATAACAATGTCGTCGTACTCCTCCTGGAGAAGGAAAAGATGCCATCCAAGTTTGGAGATAGCAGGAGGGAAGGGAGGCGGCTAAAACTTGTGTCTCAGACCGGTTCAAATACCATATTCCCCTATAACCCCGGCCCAGCCTTGTGGGTGATCATGAGCAACAAGCAAAGCCAGGCACTGATTCTAGGAGGTGATGCTTGGTGCAGAAATCAAGGCTTAGAAACCTTGCCTTTCATTTTAAAACGTTTAAAAAGTCTCTTGCTTTCATGGTTGTGATGGGGTGTCTGAGGCCAATGTCTGGTGAAATCCCAACCTGGGGGGGGGCGGGGGGGCCCTTCTGCATTGGCCAGGTGTCTCATCTTGGAGCCAAGATGAGATTTGAACCTGCAGCCTCCCGGATCACAGCAATTAAATGCAGGCTGTACAGTTCAATTTTTTTGTGTGGTGCAAAATATTGATTTTGTTCATGAGTGCCTTTAAAAAAAAAGTTTACACAGTCCTTAACTGCTTTAATCAAAATTGTTGCCTTGAATGTTTTACATAAATATAAGTAAGTATTTCAAGCAACCCATCAAAGTCCTGGCAAGCTGTCTGCAAACCAACCTGCCAAGCTAAGTGATTTGTGATGAGTAAAAATTAAAAGGCATTTTGTAGCATCTCAAAGAGAAACCACAATTTTACTCCTGCAGAAGCATTTGCGCGCTCTGTCAAAGGCATATTGTGGATCCTCGTTAGACAAATATTTCTGTACGACGTTATGAAAAATTAAAAAGTAAAAAATAGCAGGGTCAAAGGACCACGAAAGGCAGGACGTGCTGGGAGAAGCATGATAATGTAAAATTCAAACGCAATCTCACCCCCCCTTCCTGTCCACTGTGATCTCTTGACCCTGCTTACAACTTTTTCCTGCAAAGGCAGAGCTCTAATCCCTGGCAGTTTAGGGGCTGGAATAAAATCCTGTCAGATGTGAAGGGTGCCACAAGACTCCTGTTTATTTCTGGATCAAAAAGAGTCCAGTAGCACCTTTAAGACTTACCAATTTTATTGTAGCATAAGCTTTTGAGAATCAAGTTCTTTTCGTCAGATGCATCTGACGAAGAGAACTTGATTCTCGAAAGCTTATGCTACAATAAAATTGGTAAGTCTTAAAGGTGCTACTGGACTCTTTTTGATTTTGCTACTACAGACTAACACGGCTAAGTCCTCTGGGTTTATTTCTGGTCCAACCACATAACAAGGACAGCTCTCTGAAATTATTTCAGTATGTAGCAGTTTGCTGGTACAGAATAATTTGTAGTTCTTGGATCATTAAAGATGGAGCTGAAAGAGCTGGGTCGGGCCGTGCGCCTTGACCCAAATTAAGCTCTCATGTAGCTCTTTTTAGTACTATGAAAAAATCCAAAATGGCACCGTCGTGGCTGCAAGTACACTGCAACTCCCCAAGTGCAGAAGCAGCACAGGATTAAGGATCTCAGCTTTTATTTTTGCTTTTAAGAGACAAGCTGCAATTACGGCCTCGAAAAATGCAATTGTGGCAGCTTAGGTTATCCGCAAACTCAGAAACATTACGCACACGCGCATCATTCATGCCAACTGCAGAAGCGCTGCTCTTGTTGCAGAAAACCAATGTATTTATTCTTTCAGGACACCAGCCCTGCGGAGACCCCTAAAGGCATTTGGGGATTAAATCACCTCGCTGTTACTGTCCAGGCTCTCTTCCGACTCCCAGTCGGGCTCTTCTGACCCAAACTCCCGCAACAGCTGTGGGATTTTTTGGTTGGGCCGATGCACGGCACTGTACATGGGTGTGTAGCCGACATACATGCGGGCCTCTGGGTTAGCTCCGGCCCGCAGCAGGTGCTCCACCACCTCGGGGTTCTGCGACTCCACTGCCAAGTGAAGGGAGCTCCGTCCACAGCTCAGCTCCTGCCAGTGATAAAGAGGACAAATGAGAGACAGGAAGACAGGTCACGGAACGGGCTGAGCTACCAAGACCACGGGAACCACCCTGAGCCTGTCTGACGGGGAGGGCAGTCTAGAAGTGTAATAAAATAAAATAATACAAAATCCAAGATGGAACCATAGCTGAGCCACGAGGCAGCGAGGTAACGGATTCCTGGCCCTGGGTATGTGCTACCACCTTGCAGGAGCACAGAATCCATCTTGGTGTTAACCTCAGTGTTTAAAGCCCTTCATGGACTGGGACCTGCACACCTGTGGGACCGCCTCTCGCATTACGTCCCCTGCAGGGCATTGCACTCTGCAAACAATTCCTTGTGGTCCCTGGCCTAAAGGGCATCTGGCTGCCTTGACCAGGGCCAGGGCTTTTTCTGCCCTGACCCTGGCGGAACGCTCTCCCGCTGGAGATCCAGGCCCTGCGAGACCCGTTACAGTTCCGCAAGGCCTGTAAAATGGAGATGTTCCACTAGGTCTTTGGTTGAGGACCAGCGGGTGTCCCCCCTCTTCCATCCAAGTCCATCACTTTCTTGGGGACTGCCCTCAGCCATCTGCTAAGCCCATCTGTATGCCTATATACAGACTCCTGACTGTTTATTTAAGTAGCTTATGAAGACAGCGCCTGGACTATTTTAATGACTGTTTTAAGATTATTACTGATTTTATAGTTTTATGATTAATTTATTGTATTTTATGAACGCTGTGAGCCGCCCTGAGCCCATTCATGGGGAGGATGGGGTATAAATCAAATAAATCTTCCTGAGAAAAAGATTAAGTTTCTAGTTCTCATGGTTGCACTCATATGATCGAAAGCGTATGGGGTTTTAAAAACAGATAATAGGACTTTACAGTAATGTTTTTTGAAAGATGTTTTGAGAAAGGGATACGGACTGTAGTATCTAGCATGTACTTATTGTTACAATAAATATGATCCTTCTGTGTAACTCATGTGCTGTTTAACGTATCACATTAATGCTTATGCTTTGTTTCAGCTCCATTTTCAGATTTTCTGCTTTTTTTTCAGATTTTCGCAAGCAAAACCTCTAATGTACAGTTTATTGGATGTCCCCCTCCTGTTGATGAAAATTGTCTAATGCTGTGGAATCCGCCTTGAGTCCCAGTGAGGAATGAAGATTATATATGATATACACACGGCTCATTTTGAGGAGGAACGCGCTGGAACGCAGTTCCGGCAGTTCCTCAAAGAGGTCACATGACAGCTGGCCCCACCCACCTGACTCTCGGCCATTTTGGGCCCATTTCAGCCTGGATTGGAACCGAAACAGCCTGGATTGGGCCTCTGACAGGTGGATCACTCTCCCACTCAGCAGCGGCCTGATCCTGACCATTCTCAGCCCCCTTTTGCCATTTTGGGCCCAATTTCGGCCCTGAACGCCCAGGATTGGGTCCAAAACAGCCAGGATAGGTGATGTCAGGGGGTGTGGTATGTGCAAATCAGTTATGCCAATGACACACTTCTGGGGCTGGCAAGGGGCGTGGCATATGCTGATGAGTTATGCTAATAAGTTATGCTAATGAGTTCCTCCAGCTGTTTTTCCACGAAATGACCCCTAGATATACATAAAATAAATGGAAAGTGCTTTCTTGTAGGAAGGATACACGAATATCCCACAAATGTCTATCGGTGAGAATACCACGCAGCATCATTTCATTTCCCCTGAAACTAACCGGTTTGTTGAGATCAGCTCCCCCTGCAATTAAGAGACTGACCATGTCCAAATCTTTCCGCAAAACAGCAATGTGGAGAGGTGTGTAACCTACAGAAAGAAAGCAGACAATTCTGTGAAGGCTAACATTAGCGAAGCCCAAATTCCACATCACAGCGATTCAGTAAAAGGGCATCAACGCAATTTACATCATATCACTTTTCTTTTCAACAGACAGGGCCACCACTCTCTCTCTTTCATGCCGCTTGCAATAGGAACACTGATTTGTTTCCCCTGTGATTGTCTTCTTCAACTGTAAGTTTGTCAGCTGTGCTTTTTTCTGCACTCTGAGCCAGATTTCGTTTGAAGGAAGAGATAACAAACACATACTGCCATTTCCTCATATCCATGAGGATTAGAAACTTGTTTATTTCAAAATTGGTCCCAGATAGCTAAGCCTGCTTCGCATGATAGAGGATCTCTCAAAAAGACTCCGGATTTGCTCCTCTCCACACTTCACACATGCACACACACTCAAGGTGTCCCAGGAAATGAAACGATACCATCGTAATTGGTGCAGTCTAGCTGGGCCCGGAAGCCATTCCCATGGCAGGGCCTTTGCGACACAGGTAGAGCCAGGAGGCGCTGCGCACATTCCCGTCGCCCTTCGCGACACGCCAAGTGCAGGGCAGTGTGTCCACCTTTCTCCTGCACGCACAGCCCCGCTCCTGCTGACACTAATTTGCCAACGAAATCAGAAGCATCGAGGATGACTGCAATGTGCAGCGCTGTCTGGAAAGAAACGAAAGTAAGAGCCTGAGCTCCCCTTGGGAGGGGAGCAAGGATACCAGAAGGGGCTGAGAGCTGAGATTCCTGCATTCTGGCTGCAGCTCTGGATCTTGTGAGCTACATCACGATTGAGGCCCAACCCCCACTGAATTCTAGACAGCTGCTCCAGCTCTGTTTGAACTCAGGTCCCCAGGAAAAACAAAGGCCATACGAAGCAAAGCCTCTCTCCTCTCAATCCCACCTGTCCAAGGTCGTTTTGAATATCCAGATAATCTGTCCCCTCCGTGTACTGCAGGATGGAGTCCAGAAAGGCCTCGTGTTCATGGATGACAGCCAGGTGGAGGGCTCTGGAGGCAATGGGGAAGAACAAATGCTATTTAAGAAAAGAAACAGCTCAGTCATCGAGTAAAACGGAAGGGGACTAAGAAAGAAGCACCAGAACAGAGCGCTTCTCAAAGTTTTGATGCTGAACGCAGCCATGCCGGTAGCGTAAACTATCCCCATTCTATGCCTGTTCACTCAGAAATGAGGCCCAATTAGTTCAAAGGCGCTTAGTTCCAAGGAAGCTTTTACAGGGCTGCGCTCCCTCCCTCCTCAAAATGTAATTTTATGAGATGGTTGGGTACTCTTTATTAGGGTATGTGAAACCAGCATGCATTTCATGCCTCAGTGGGATCAGATTAAACATTGACTTTCTCCCCTTCTGACCTATCCGTGGAGAGTTCATCCATTGGACACATCATTCAGGCACCTTAATGTTACCACACAGATACAAATATGGCACTATGTTACTCAAACAAGTAAAGGAACACACCTTGTTGCATAATTTTCATTTAAAAAGCACACCGCCGAGATGGAAGCTTTCCAAGAGTTAGGCTGGAAGGCTTTTTGGCTGCTGGTACCTGTAGCGGCTGTTGGCAGCGGCAGCCACTACAGGCACACTGTGTGTACCACCACATCAAGAGCAAGCCCTGCCAGTCGACAGAGGAAGTACCTTGCAGCGTACTTGCTGAGGTGCAAATGCCCCTTGTCTCACAAGCTGGTGCACTGTGTGACACACAGGTACTTGCTAGGGTTGCCAGCCTCCAGGTGGTGGCTAGAGATCTCCCGGAATTACAACTGATCTCCAGGCCCTAGAGATCAGTCTCCCTGGAGAAAACGGCTCTATGGCGTTGTAACCTTCTGAGGCTCCTGAGCCCTAACTCCTGCCCTTCTCAGGTTCCCACCCCCAAATGCTCCCGGAATTTCTCCCCCTGTAGCCGGCCACCCTCGCGCCAGCCCACAAGCGCCCAGGCTCCCTGCCAGCGCCTCTCCGGGCCGGTCTCTCTCTCGCTCCTGCCCAGAGCCTTCCCACGCCACGTCCCGGGCCAGCAGGGGCTCCCCGGGCCGGGCCGGTACCTACGTGTCGCCGTCCTCGGTCACGAAGCCCAGCACGTGGTGCAGCCAGGCCTCGGGGGCCACGGCGGCCTCCTGGCCCTGCAGCCGCACGGCGCCCACGCCCTCGGCCAGCCCGCCCACGTCCTCGTCGCCGGCCAGCGAGTCCCCCAGGGCCGAGTCCAGGCGCTCCGAGCCGCCGTCGTCGTCCTTGGCGGGGCTGGGGGCGCCCCCTCGGGGCGGCGCCTCCTCATGCCCCCGGGCGGCCAGGCCGGCGACCTCTCCGCGCAGCGAGCCCAGCTGGCCCTCGCCGAGGGAGCCCAGGCCGCTGTCGCACCACTCGTCGCCCGCCGCTTCCAGCCGCTTGGGCTCCCGCGGCCCGCTCTGGGCAGGCGGCCCTGAGGCGGGCGAGGAGGCCATGCCTGGCCCGGGCCTCACAGCGCAGCCCCGCGGGGCGGAAGGGCCATGAGGGGGCCCCGCCGGAGCCCCCCGTCCGCTCCCCGCTGGCGCTCAAGCAGGCGCCGCCGCGGCCATGGACGGGGATTTCAGCCGCCCGGGAATCCCCCGCGAACGCCTGAGCCAGGCCCAAGGGCAGGCCGGGAGTCGTAGTTCCAGCACCCCCTGCCGGGGCATGCTGGGAAATGCGGTCCTGCCGCGATGCCTATTGGGCTCTGCGGCTGACCTGATGCCTATTGAGGCTCTGCGGCCGACCAGGGTCGCGGGGCCGGTTGGGAGTTGTAGTTCTCAGAAGTTAGTTGCTTAAAGTCTTTTTTTTTGGTCTTTGGGGATTGGTTTTGTTAATACAGAAGAGCACGTTTATTTATGATTTAGTTTTTTCTATGTTTATGTTGCATGATATTATATTATGATAATATATAGTATTATAATTTTGTATTATTTATTTCGTTTATTGTCAAAGGCTTTTGTTTGTTATTTATAGTCCACCTTTCTCATTGAGACTCAAGGTAGATTATAATATTATATATAATTATATAATAGTATATAATCCTATAATAATTGTCTTAGCGGGTTTCCTACAACGCACATTTATCCTGCTGCGCTTCCGAGGCACACCAGGATAAAAAGTGTGCTGTGGAACACAGCCTCTGGAAGGCGCCCTCTGCTGCCAGGCTACTGATCCATGGGGGGATGTCGCATCATGACGTTTTCTTTGCAGACTTTTTACAAGGTGGTTTGCCATTGCCTTCCCCAGTCATCTACACTTTACCCCCAGGAAACTGGGTGCTCATTTTACCGACCTCGGAAGGCTGAGTCAACCTTGAGCCAGCTACTTGAACCTGGCTTCCGCCAGGATCGAACTCACGTCATGAGTAGAGCTTGAACAGCAGTACTGCCTTCCACAATATATTGCAGTACTGCAGTTTACCACTCTGTGCCACAGGGCACTTATTGTAATAGTATACTACTATTACTATATTTTATAATATTAGCATTTTATATTTTTTGTATTTTACATCTTTTATATTTTTAGCATATGGCATCTTTTACATCTTTGCAAAATTTCGGTTATAGACCATATGGCATGGTTTATTGAAACATCCTTGAAATCGACTGCACTGACTCCCATAGTGTAATCCTAAATTGAGTTACTCCAGTCTAAGCCCGTTAAAATCAATGGACTTGGACTGGAGTAACTCTTTTCAGGATGGCACTGGCACTGTGTAATCCTCGAGTAAACGTAAGCAGCTCTTACTCACAAGTAAGTCTCATTCACTAGGGAAAGCTCCCAGGAAAGCTTTCTTAAGATTTTAGCATCGGTGAGAATGGCGGACTGCAAATAACGTAAACAAATAATTCATTATTATTAGATAAAATTTTTAATTTGTTTTATTTAAATATTTTTTTATTTACGTCATATTTTATTTATTTATTTTTGCGCCCCTCTTGGCCATTCCGTCGCTCCATCTTATTGATCTGCGATATTTTATCTGTTTGTTTTGAACAAGCAGCGTAATAAAACCCGACCACAAACAAGCCGCGCAAGGCATGGCGGGAGACCGAGGCGCTGCATCCCCCCGCCTCCTTTTGCTTGGGGACGATTGGCTGATTCGTATCAGGTGATTGATTGTTTTTATAAAATCTCCGCCATCTCGTTCCTCACCCGTAGTTGTGAAGCATGCTGGGAAAACTGTCCGCGCGATGCCTCCTGGGAGGTGTAGTTTTCCTGTCAGGGTTGACTGCCGCTCTGTCGTCTGGGTTACCTCATAGCCGGAGTCCAGCCAGGCAGGGGAGACTCCATGGACAACCGGGAGGGTAATTGCCGCTGAGGCGGGCTTGGGGCTGCAGGAAAAAGGGGAGCGGGGCCTACTCGGGCCTACATTGAGGCCTTACTCTCTTCCCTCACCCGCCACTTCTTTGTTTTGTTTCCGCCTGCTCCAGACTCTGGAGCTGCTGCCGAGGTCGACGCCGAGAAGAGCTCAGGGTCGTCGGTGAGTTGCGGGAAGAAAAGGGCGAGCGGACCTCCAAAGGCTTCCTCCACCCCCCTTCCATTTCTCGAGGAGCCTGACAACAAGCCAAATACTTCGCGCAGCTTGTGGAACTCCCCGCCACAGGACGCAGCCGTAGCTGCTGTTTTTAAGAGCAAGTTCACGGTTCAGAGGGGTTGCCCGTCGTGTGGAATCCCTGGAAGCGAAATTAAATAGCAGTCCTTAAAGGGGGAAAAAAACAGATTTTATTCCATTGCTCGTTTTTGTTATAGAAGAGTGGAGATCTGTCAGACCCGATTTTGTATACTAAAACAGAAAAGGGGGAAAGGTGTGGTAAAGAGAAGCCACGTTCAACCCAAACCGTAACTGATGCAAATTTTGATGCAAATTTTTAGGCTATCTGGCCATGATGCTAAATGAACCTCTCTGTGCAGAGGCAGCCTACCTTTGAATGCCAGTGGCTCAGAGCAGGAGGTGGCTCTGTGCATCTGGGCTTTCTGGGGCATCTGTTTGGCCACTGTGCAAGATGTTGGACTGGACAGACCCTTCAGCTGTTAGAAAGGCAGTCTATAAATAACAGAATAAAAATAAAATCTGACCCATGGTCTTAGAGGCAGGTGATCTACAAATTCCAACCATTGTCCTCGCCCTCTTTTGTGGGGAGAGTGTGGTGGAAAACGTACGCTGTTTTGAAATTTGTGGTAGGGTATGAGCTTTCGTGAGCCACAGCTCACTTCTTCAGATACCTGAAGAAAGGTCACGAAAGCTCATACCCTACCACAAATGTTGTTAGTCTTACAGGTGCTACTGGACTCTTGCTCTTTTCTGCTGGTACAGACAGACTAACACGGCTACCCATCTTGTTTTGAAATGTTACCGGAGTCTCTCTCCATGTTGGTGTTTTGTTAGGTAGACTGCTTCTGAAAGTGCAGGTTCTTTCTTCGTCTTCTTGTGCTTTTTTTTTAGCCTTTGCTGGAGTAGACCCATGCAATTATGCCTCTGGAATCTGTGATTTTGATATTACAAACAAGGGAAAGGGGATTGCCACTTCGGTGTCCTGCTTGTGAGGTTCACAAAGGCATCTGACAGGTCCCTGTTGGACCCTGTTGGATAGATGTCTAATCCAGCAGCTTTTACCATTTGTAAGAAACCCCTTTGCACAGATTAGAAAGAAAAATCCTATTCCATTCCCAAATCTTCTTTTGGCAAGAATTGGTAGTCTTTGTAAACAAGTCCACAGAAGTGAGAAATGCACTCCCACAAAAAGCCCTTGCCTGGCATTTGTTTTTGCCTTCCCACACACAAGTTTGCAAGCAATCTGTAGCACACTGTCAGCCTTGAAGAAGAAAATAACCCCCCCTTCCATTTCTGAAAAGCTTTTCCATCTGATTGCTTAAAGTCAAGTTTTACTCACTGCAAGCAGTCTTGAAGACTGCTTTGACGTGGACTTTCCGCTGTATTTTTCTACAAAGAACTAATGTGGTTGCCTGTCTACACAGATGGCAGTCTGTCATAAAGGTGTTCAAAGCATAAGACCTTCCTTAAGGACGAGGGTGACCAGTGTGTGTTGGGGAGCTAGGAAAAGGTGAGGTTATATGGGGTGGAGGAAATGTCCAAATGAGACGTCTGTGTTCAGAAATACTCTTGCCCACCACTCAAAGCCTCGGTATACAGCTAAGCTGTGGCCTCACCCTTGGGATGATTGGCCCTAGTTTGCGTGTTGCTTTATAAGTTGTTAGAAGGTTCAATTTTTTTCATGCATTATTTCATAATCACCCCTGTAAGGTAGGTCAAGATGATGATTGCAAATGGGATGTGGGTGTTGAAGCTTCAGCCTGCTTCACTTTGAAGAATAAGGGGGCAGAAAAGGTTGCTGGTGGTAAAATTCAGCTTGGAATGTACCTTTGCTTAAAACTACCAGCAAATTAAAAATATGCACAACAGGGAGAAAGCTACTACCATTTCTCTTGCTGTGTTGGGTCTCTATTTTTAGGGAGCTTTTCACATGGGACAATTCCAAAATGTGATTCTGGAGTGGGCCAAACCATTCTACCACCTTGTTTTCCTGCTTTTGTGAACAGAGCCTCAGAGTGAGAGTAGCTTGCATAAGACCACGAAGTGAGTTTGTGTCAGAGGTGTCGTTGGACCTTGGGACTTACTGGTTCACTGCTTAGCAACTGTGTTGGTCTGATAGCAAGACATGGCTTGTGCATGCAGAGAGTTCCCTTTCCTGAATTCTGAGTGACGTGAGCTACCTCATACACATCTAGGGGAACTGGTGTGGTGAGACTGTTGGCCTGGGAGATAAGCAGTTAATGTTTCAAGAGAGGGAAAGATCTTTTGCTGGCTACACTGGAGGAGGAAGTTAACTATGTGTTTCACTTCTAACACTGGGATGTATTTTACAGTAAATACCTTGGCAAGGAAAGTTTTTAGTTTCACCCATCAACCTTCTTCTTTCTCTGTCCTGTTTTTGCTTAGAATCCTGATTCGGACGACGAAGCTGGGGCATCCGGCCAGTCTGAAAGTAGGTATCCCACGGCAACTTTGTACATGCTGAGGTCTGTAAAAGTTCAAGTTTTGTTTAAAGATGCCAGCAGAGCCTCATCAATTGAGCCCAAGCGTAGCGTGTCTGTCTAGTTCTGAAAAGCTGCTCTCATTCTCTTACTTTGGTGTGCTCTGAGGTGCTGTTTAAAAGAGTCTGTGGTTAATGTAACTGGAAGGCTATTCATTTCCAGACGCTGAAAAACTCCAGACCTGCAATACTGAAGCTACGTGCTTTCGTTTCTCACTTAGCAAGCAGGGAAATGGCTCATTTTCCCGGCTGGGGAAAGGGGGAGTCCCCACTACAGCTTCTTTGTGATGCTGAAAGATCCCTTTTCAGCACTCAGCTTCAGGCCAAATTAAAACAGAGATTGCACTTACTGCTGAATGTATAGCGCTCTATTCGCTTGAAAGATCAGTCCCCATGGACACAATTGTAATATAGCGTACTGTTCAATGGTAAGTCCTCTTCAGTCAGCAGTTTTCCTTATCTGGGTTAATTACCAGTTCTCATTCCCTTGGGAAGGTTTATTTGAAGGCTGGGTGGTTAAGAATGTGACACAGATGGGATTAATCACCTGAAAAATACGGCAGGATAGCAAGTTTCCATTTCTGCTGCCAGAGAGGGGGATCTTTCCAGAGGAAAGGAGGATCTGTGATCTTTCATTTTATTATGAAAGATCACAAGCCCAATCTCATCAGATCTTGGAAGCTAAGTAGAGTCGGCTTTGGTTAGTAATTGGATAGGAGACCTCCAGCAAAGACCAGGATTGCAAAGGCAGGCAATGGCAAACCACCTCTGTTAGTCTCTTGCTATGACTTGATGGCACTCTTTGCCGCTGCTGGGTAGTTAGCAGGGCAGGGTAAGCCAGTCTTTGAGCAGCAGAGAACTCTGCTTCACGCAGGAGTTGGGAGCAGAATCCAGGGTCCCGGAAATCTACTGTGGCTAACATTAAGGGCCTTTTTCTCTTGCCAGTGGATTTCTTGCGGAACCTCTTCTCCCGGACGCTGGGCCTGGGCAGCGAGAAGCCCGAGAAAGTGTTGGATGAACTGACATTGGAGGGCGTGAGCAGGTTCATGCAGAGTGAGAAATGTAAGTCAGTTCTCCCACCCCATGTGGGTTTGGACCTGGGCTGTAGCGGGCAACTCTGTCCTCAGTCCCATTAGTTTCTTCCCATGTGGACCAAGATCACTGATTAGTTTGAATGTGGGCCTCCTAGATCTTAGTCCAGTAGTTTAGCTGCTACACCAAGCTGCTTCTCTACAATAGCAATCTCCTAATAAGA
This sequence comes from Eublepharis macularius, assembly GCF_028583425.1. Taxonomy (NCBI): domain Eukaryota; kingdom Metazoa; phylum Chordata; class Lepidosauria; order Squamata; family Eublepharidae; genus Eublepharis; species Eublepharis macularius. The sequence continues at coordinate 55,248,080 of NC_072804.1, read as the reverse complement.
CTTGTTCCCATGTGGAGTTGTTTACTTGGAGAAAAGCGAATTGGAGAGAGACCTGCTGAGAGCCAGGGATGGATGCAGGGATACAAAAGAGGCTTTGTGGCCCTGTATCTCATCGCTAAAGTATTTCCATTTTGTGTGGAGTATGCTTATGGTGCCTGGCTGTTAATATTTGCCTGAGCCAGTCTGATAGCCCACGCCCCCCCCAGTCCCTCAAGTGTGATCCAATGAGTGCCCCGCTGTCTGTCTCTCACTTTTGAAATATTGTGGGGAATCTTGGGGTGGGGGTGAGGGGTTGCATAGTCTAGATTTCAAGGGCTGGAGGTTAAAAGCATCTCTTTCTCTGGCAGGCAAGAAAGTGGTATGCATGGTGGGAGCCGGGATCTCGACTGGTGAGTGCCGCAGGTGCTGCTGAGCACATCTCTAGACTTGTGTCTCAAGGGAGTGATGGGGGCGTAAGGATGGCTGTGGCGCTCTCTGTGGAGCATGATGGGGGCACTGAGTGCTTTCTGATCGTTACAGTGATGTTGTCACCTTGGGGGCAAGATAGAAAAAACACTTTATTGTCTTTTTAAAAGACTTTGACCCGTCTCTGCGTCTTTTTAAAGCCCGAAATTCACCGTGCAAGGGGGATTCTTCAGAAGTACATCATGAGATTCCTCCACCACACAGCTCTTCACCTGCAGTGTGTGGCTACAGAGTATTGCTGGGTTGTTTTAGGACACTATTGTCATGGTCCAGCCTGGGCTCAGTGAGAGTGAGGACTCCTCCTCAGGAGGAGAGGGGCTTCGTGTAGCCAGCCAGGACTCCTCAGGAGAAGAGGAGCTCCATGCAGCCAGCCCTGATTCAGCAGAGGCTGGTAATCAGGAGCCACAGCTGTTGGCTAATCAGAGCCTACAGCCAGCAGCTGAAGCAGAGCCATCAGTACTCTCCAGCCCCAGCACCACAGGGGAAGTGCAGCCAGGGACTTCCACAGGGGAAGCTCAGTCAGGGACTGCCAGCACCACAGGGGAAGCCCAGGCAGAGGCTTCCACCCCCCCAGGTTCACCCACACCCAGAGAACGCCGCAGACAGTGCCAGAGACTGGAGCTGCAGGAGAGACGGCGCAGTGCTCGTCTCCTGAGCCAACGCCAGCTGCTGGAGGGTGATGATGAGTAGCTTCAGGATGGAGCCCCAGCAGCTGGCTGAAAACCATGCCTGGCTATAAAAGCCAGTCAGGAGCAACAGCCAGGCGTGGAAGCAACGTCTCTACTGTCTGCAACCACTCCGTGCTCCGTGAACCTTGCCCGTGCCTACTGTTGGACCTGACACTACCGGTAACTGACCTTGGACTGTGCCTGACCTTGCTCTTGGACTCTGGACTCAACTCTGGCATTAGCTTGTGCTCTGACCACTGCTTTGACTTGGCTTTTGGCTCCTGAAACTCCCTCTGGACTTGGTATCAAGGTTTGGACCTGCACCACCCTGCTTGGGCTGGCCCAGCCCGTGACAACTATCTCAGTTCTTGAAGGGTGGTGGCTAGGTCCTGCAAGCCTGTATGACGTGAAGAAAACGTTGCTTTAAGCTACAGAGCTTATGTGATGCCAGGTGACACAGTCATACCTGGCCTGTTCTCCTTCCCTCTTTCAGCTCCGCTTTGGTTTGAACTTGGATTAGCGTAAATGCAGCCGCAAGTTTCCACTCTCCCAGTTTAAGTAAGGTTGGTTCGGTCCAAGCCAGGCTCTCTGTTGGTTGCCTGTGGTCATCGGTAGAATCCCTCAGCTGCTCTGCCTACTCTCTGTTGCTGCATTGGCACCTCCTAATCAAGTGCTGTTGTGCCTTGCAGCTGCGGGGATCCCAGATTTCCGTTCCCCAGGGACGGGGCTCTACGCCAATCTGCAGCAATACAACTTGCCGTACCCCGAAGCCATCTTTGAGATCAGCTATTTCAAGGTAGTGTGCTTGCAGCTTGGCATGGGCTGACTCTACTGTGCTCTCACAGAGGCGGTCTTTGACCAGCCAACAACTCTCTTTCTTTCTCTCTCCCTGCTTAGCAACACCCAGAGCCGTTCTTTGCCTTGGCCCGGGAGCTGTACCCGGGGCAGTTTAAGGTGAGTTCCACATTCTTGTGTCTTTCAGCAACACTTCCGTTTTTAAACGGAAGGGTAACTTGAAGGCAAGGGACTGGGATCCTGAGTCTAGGTTACAGCCAGATCCATTAACCTCTTATAACTTTTGATCTGGGGATGTTGGTCTTGTTCTTTTTAATATTTCCAAGCCTGTTGGGTGATTAGAGGTGGTTTGATTCCTGCTGTGCCTTTTAAAAAAGGCTTTAAAAGGGGTCTTTCTGTATAAACTTATTTGCAGTCGTGGAAGGGATTGTGAGCTAGTGGGTTTCTGTTTATGACATCGATTGTGAAAACTGTGATTAAGAAGAAGATAATAGTCAGCTGGAACCTTCTTCCCCACCCAGACACTTTCTGTTGTATCAGGGCCTTTTGCCAAGGCAGCCAGGCCTGCTGCTGATACCGGCAAGGGAGGAGGGCAATTGTTCTTCTTCTGAAACTCCTTTGTAAGCTTCCTGAAAGGCCTAAGTGATAGAAAAATGGGATCCGAACCTTAAACCCAAGATGTTTCCTGGAGATAGCAGAGATCAGCAGTCCCGTGTTCTTCTCCAGACTTCTCACTCTAGCCCTTCCCAAACCCCGTTCCCCCAGCCTACCTACCACCTCCCTTCCTTTGAAAGCAAAGCATCCTGACTCCCGAGTTCTGCTCCTTTTTCAGCCCACCGTTTGCCACTACTTCATACGCCTCCTGAAGGAGAAAGGGCTGCTGCTGCGTTGCTACACTCAGGTAGGTGAAACCAGCCCTTCCCCTGGATCAAGGTAGAGAGTAGCTTGCCCAAATGAGAACCCTTGTGGCAAAGCCTTTGGACTCTCCACTAGCATCACTGTGCAAGCCAGCTCTGGATGGATAGGGGCTAGAGGTGAGCTTCCCGGAGCCAAGGTTGGGTGTATACCCAGCTGTGTTTCCTGTTGTGCAGTGGAGAAGTATATGAGGAGTAGTGGCTGCAGTGAAGTGTTTATGTAGCCAGGCTGCATGCAGACAAAACACTGAGAACTCACTTATCACGTATCGCGCCTTTTTGCTTGGGGATCAGGGGGAGATTTGTAGTCCAAAGGCCAGTGCGGCTTGCTTGCCTCCAGATCAGTCCCAGGTCAATTATGCTGCAAACCACGGTAGACTTTGAGCCTTCACTCTATTTAAGCAGGAAGGGTGTCTGTCCAAACAGCTTTGGCTATTTATTGCTCCTAGTATTGATTTCATTTCTCTCCAACCTTTCCTCCAAATTGCTCAGAGCAGCATGTGTACACCAGCTTGCTTGCTTGCTTGCTTGTACTATTTATGTACTGCTTTTCTCCCCAAAGCTGCACTCCAAATACCAAAACACAAATTACCAAGTTCAACAAATAATGCAATTAAACAAATTCCAGGCTAGTCTTGTTCAGCAAGGCAGACCCAGACCCAGTCCAGGAGCCTTTTTGCGTGAACCTCTGGCACTGCCTGTGCCTTAAGTATCTGCAAGGAGAAGAGAACATAGTCCAGGTAGAGCTCAGCAACTGCAGGGTTGCTGCCAGCAAGATCTTGCCCCCATGCGCGCCTGGTCTCCTCTTCTCCATTTGTTCTCCCCACAGCCCTGTAAGTTAAGTTATGTTGAGAGAGGAGTGTGACCGGCCCGAGGTCACGCTATAAGCTTCAGGGCAGGGTGGAAACCTGAGCAGAGGTCTCCCTGATCCCGTGCTTCAGTATTCTGGATGGTGAGTTTGTTTTGGCTCACCATGTTTCCCCCACCCGTTTGGCTGGGGTGATTTCTCTGCCTCAGAACATCGACACCTTGGAACGGGTGGCTGGTCTGGACCAGGAAGACTTAGTAGAAGCTCATGGCACCTTCTTTACTTCTCACTGCATCAGCAGCTCATGCCGGAAAGAGTACAAACTGGACTGGATGAAAGGTGATGCTTTGGAGGGTGAAGCAATCAGCAGGGGAGGGTTCCTCCATGGAGGAGGCCTTTTCAGAGCAGACTTAACAGCATCTCTTGGGCATTGTTGTGATATTTCATGCTCGGAAGGAAGCGATGCCCATTGAAGTGATACTGGTGGCTTCAGTAAACGGCAAAGACAAAAGCCACGTCATGCTTTTTATCAAGACCAACCTGTATAACGCAGCGTGCCAGCTGCCGAGTTCTTCAGAATTCACCATCAGAGAAGAAAAGTACTTTCAGGCCGTAATCTTAAGAATGCTTTGTCCGTACCTTGGTGGAATATGAGAGTACTCACCTAGAGGGTGGGGGAGCCAGGTTTGCTTGGGAGGTTCGGGGTGTCCCTTTTGCTCGAGGGTGCCACTAAAAGCAGAACCGCTTGTTAGGCGACAAGGAGAAGTGGGTCAGCGGTATGTCAAAACCTGGTGAGTTACAAAGTGGCTATGCTAGACTTGCATTCTGGGCTGTATGAGACCACCTCCTTCTGTTTCCTTCCAGAAAGGATCTTCTCATCCCTCATCCCCAAGTGTGAAAAATGTCAGAGTGTGGTGAAGCCGGGTGAGTGGCTCTTTGGGACAGTCCCCCCCCCCGCCCCCTTCCCCCCGTCCATCATTCTTCAAGTGCACCTGAGGGCCCTTGGTTCAGGGGCTGCCTCACTCGTACCATTTCATCACTTGGTGACTAGTGGTTGGAAGCGAACGAGTGAGAGAGCCCTTTTCCCTCCAGCCTCGCCGTGAACAAATATGTAAAAATGGGTCTTTAAAACTGGTAATTACGCACAAAACCTCCCTCAGTATTCTGCGTAAATTACGAAGGTTGAGCCAATATGCATTGCTGCTCGCTAGTCAAGGAGGGGCAAGAATTCTGCTGGCCCCTCATGCCCCCCAACCAGTGAAAATCTTATTTGGGATACCCCCTCTGTTTCCTTCAACTTCACTCTCACACACACATCTTGAAGCAAATTTTCTCCTCTATAAGGGCTAGACATTCATTTTTTTTCTAATGAAGGCTGAGATTTTCAGGAGGCTGAGTTCTGTGCTCCTCTGGAATCACAACAGATGTGCGTCCCTGACCAATGTGTGTGTGTCTGTTTACACAGATATTGTCTTCTTTGGGGAGAACCTGCCTTCCCGTTTCTTCTCTCTGATGCAGGCAGTAAGTGCCCCTGTCGCCGTTGCCCTTAGGTTCAGGCCTCTTGCAGCCCTAAATGCATGTGTCTGTGAAGGCCCAGGCCTTCGGATCATTGTGTGGCAAATAATGCATATGTACAGGGGAGAGGGGATCTGCAGTAAATCTGCTTGGTTTGATTGTTTCATTTATTATTAGTGTAATTTAATTAGATTGTCCTTGATCAAACAAGCAATTTTTAGGGAGAAGTAACAGCAAATGAAAGTGAAATGATAGCCCACATGACCAATCCAGGGAACATTGTCCTCATTCCCGATTGGCTTTGTGTTTGCCCTCAGCAGTGTCATCACGCAAGCAGAGCCGATTGGCTGTGTATCACTGTAGCATCGGCATGTTCACTGTGTGATTCCTGATTGGCTGGGAGTTTGTCATAGAGCCCTTGGGAGGGGGGGATTGCGTGCATATGCATGCACAGAAACGGCACTACAGCAGATCGGAGAGCAAGCAGGAGCAAAGGCTAGGATTCACAGAGGCAGAGGATGGGGGGCATTTTACCCCCCCCCCCATGAGTGTGCCTTTTGTGTTGTTTGTGGGAAACTGTACTGCGCCACCTTATGAATAATTCATAGTGGGCTCTACCGTATTGTTCAGCGCAGCGTAGGTATGGTTTTCTTCACTTTTGTGGTCAGAAATTTCTTGGTGTGGGGCATGCAGCCACTTAATGTACTGGGTTAACACACAAAGATCTAAGTGGTTTCCCTCTCTCCTGAGCAGCTGCCGTTTGCCAAAACTACCTCCTGGGGTTTTAAACCGCAAGCTTTCCTATAAGCGCTAATGAATACAAGCATGCTGGAAGGGAGCTTAGCTACAGGCAAAATCCCAACCGTGTCTCCCATGACTGGATAAGGGCCGCAGCGCATCAGCTTGTGGGCCTTTTATTCTAAGTAAATCTAACTAACTAACTAAATAATTCTAAATAACTACAATCTTCTGTTGTAGTTGCATTTTAATCTACTTTTTTTAAAAAAATTGAAAATATTATTAACCTGTCCTGTCAGAAAACGCAACCTTGGGGCAAGGCTGTGATAAGACACACCCAACAAAGGGACCTGTCATTCTCCTCTTACTTATTTTATTTTTTTGTCATTTATAGTCTGCCTTTCTCACTGAGACTCAAGGCGGATTACCCAGTTTGAGATTAGCACAATCAGTATCAAGGATATTTCTGTCAAGTATCAAGTACATTCCCCTACAGTGTCAAGGACATTTCCATAAACGATGCCATAGGGTAAATAGATACACATTTACAAAAAACATAGCATTGCAAGAATCCAACACAAAGTAGATGAAATCCTGAAACAGAACATAATCAATTATAGGACTGACATTAGACAACATGAAGCAGTGTTGAAAACAAGATCCCACAGGTCTGTTCTGCTAGTGGCTATGTTTTCCCCTGAAACAAAGAGCCTTCCCCTGAGAACTGGGGTGGCGCCCCACTCTCCATGGAGTCAATCTGCAGGACCCAACCCAAGGCCACTTAAAAACTAGCACTGTTAAAGCCAACACTGTTTAAAACCAGAATAATTGAAAAGTGGGGGGAGACCAACCCAGTCATGGTAGCTCAGGGAAATATAAAGGCGAAGTGAATAGTAGTTGGTAAGCGGTGTTATAGCCCCAAGATGCAGGCACAGCCATGGAGTGACTTTTGGAGAGGGAGGGGCTTGAGACCAGGCAGGATAATATTTATCTGGTCCTTTGTAACAGCCTCTTTCTTCTCCCCTTCCCTCCTCACCCATGCAGGATTTCCGCAATGTGGATTTGCTTATCATCCTGGGCACCTCCCTTCAAGTCCAGCCCTTTGCTTCCCTTGTCAGCAGGTAGGTAAACCTCTGACGTGCAAGTACTCAAGCTGGGAAGGGTTAGGATCCTAGCTTTTTAAGGGGTTGCTGACATTCCCAGACTTCTGTCTTTCTCTTATCCCATCCAGGGTGCCCACAAATACGCCCCGGCTCTTGATCAATAAAGAGAAGACTGGGGAGGTAAGACTTGGCTCGGTGCCTTCATCCTTTGCAGCACGGTGGCTCAGTTGCTGAGCAAAAAGGCTTTTTGATGAACCAAGTGGGGGCATTGCAATCAGGGCAGGGAGAATATTTTCCCAACTACCTCTTTCTACTCTGTTTTTTAAGGGAAGGATGGGAGGAGCACACCAGCAAGGTTTGGGGTGGGTGGGTTGTGGTTACCACTCTTCCACACCCTCCTCCCTTTTGGTGGGAAAGAAAGGAACCAGCAGACTTCCAGTCCAGTTTCTGGGAAACAAGTGTTTGCTTAGACCGCTGTCTTGAGAGGGCCCCATTTTGCTGTTGCACAAGACCCTTGGGGTCATTTTAGCAAGGCCTAAATGCAGCAAGAAATGAACTCTTGATAAAGATGTTGAAGGGTACCTAAAGTCAACATTCCTGGACCTCTTTCCCTGCTCCTTCCCCTAATAGGATGCTTCTTGGATCCACAAAAGCACTCTCTCTCCCCTCCCCTTCACACGCACGTACATGGTTCTCCCCTGTTCCATCTTACCCTTGTAACAACCCTGGGAGGTAGATTAAGCTGAGGTGGCCCACAGTTCCTTTGGTGGTGGAGTGAGGATTTTCTTTTACACCCAGATTTCCCCGGACAATTTGACTTGAGTGCCAGGTCTTACTTCTGTTTGCGCTCCTCATTGTCCGTTATGGCAATTGTCCTCTGCAGCAGGCTGTGTTCTTCTGCCTCTAGGAGTCTTTGGTTCATGCAAGAACAGCATCTTCCAGCGAGCTGAATATCTCTAGCACCAGAGTGGGGGGAATGCACAGCAGAGGACATGGGCAAACAAGGGTAGAAATGGAGGCAAGGGCTACACTGTTATGCTACACCACCCCAGCTCTCCCCTTTCTCTTTCATGGCAGAGTGACCCTTTCATGTCCCTGATGGGCTTTGGATGTGGGATGGACTTTGATTCAGAGAAAGCATACAGGTGAGTTCTTGTGGGAGTCCAGAAGTGGAGAGGGACGGGTGGTTGTGCACACATCTGTTGAGGATCCCTCTATGGGGCAGTGGGACACAGACCTACTGAAGCTATGGAACTGAGAGAAATGGGAAGATTTGAGGTTAGGGAATAGACTCTTGTAAGGATTACAGAGAGCACATGTGTGAGTCACCAGCTCTGACTGTTGAGTATTTGTGTTTCTCAACTAAACCACAGTTGTTTTCTGGCTCCCTTCTCCTCTCTCCATCAACAGGGATGTTGCCTGGCTCGGAGACTGTGACGAGGGCTGCCTGGCTTTGGCAGAGCTCCTGGGATGGAAGGTATTTGTCTTGTTAAGGGATATAACAGGGATCCAGCCCAGCTGAGCTCCAACTGGGCAAAATGAGCAGAGCTGTTACTGGGCTCCCTGTGGCATCCACAAGGTGACTTCCTCTCCTCGGCCAAGTGAGAGCTCCATCTCACCCTATCCCACCTTCATTTTTTTCTCTTTCCTTCAGAAAGAGCTGGAGAAACTGGTGAGGGAGGAGCACGCGGCCATAGATGCTAAGTCAAGCCAGGCTGTTGGAGACAGGGCAGGTGCTTCCGGCGCTCCATCAAAGGTAGCCAAGCAGCCGGCGTCCCCCAAAAAGCAATGCCCTCCCGGCAGCGAAGAGGAATAAAAAGACCACGTTGGGACTGTTGATCCAGATGCATTAAAAATCAAAGCCCTCCGGCCACCAGCTGAGTGAACATTTGGGCCTCCTGGCCTCCTCTCCTTCCGTTTCCTGCGGGGACAGCCTTCCAGAAGGCTCCTAGAGGTGGTTTCTTGGGCGGTGCCACAGTGGGTAATGCAGTGAGATAGAAGCAAGAACAGCACGAGCCCCACTTTGCAGCGTTCTCTCTCTGCTGACTTTCGCAGGAGTGTTTGCCTGAAGCTCTCTGACTTTCCACAATTCTGGGTGAGAAGCAGAATTCTCTGATTAGGAGCGTGAATATTTCTTTGGGGCTTGTTCTGAACTGGTTCCGTTTGTAATGCAATTAGGTTTCTGTGATCTGATCCCACCCTCCCTCCTCATTCAGCTGAAGGGAAAAAGTTTTAACAAATTGGCTGAGGCAAACTGACCCAACGTTACTCTTCACACTACCTTTTGCCTCCCGTGTGTCATCCCTGGCTTGGCCAAGAAAGGCAGATGTGGAAAATGGCTGCAAGGAGTCATTTGACACCCCCCCCCGGCCCTTTTTTGATGCTTGGAATGTAGCAAATTTTAAGAGTGTTTAAAAACTTTCTCCTCTGTCATTTGCAATTAAGCTCTCATAAATGGCAATTAAACTCAAGCACCTTGATACACAAAGAGGATTCGGTCTGTCTTTCCCTGGGTATGCCTCTGCTCCTACCGGTGTCTGTGTGTATGGCAGGCCTACTTTCTTTATTGTTGCTGCACGCCAGCACAAGCAGAATTGGCACCTGTCACTTTTCATCTTCCTTGTACGATCATTCTTTTCCAAACTGGGAGTAATTCACAACATCAAACCATCCGTTTAAAAAAAACACCCTGGATTAATGCAAAGAGCTAAAACTGTCAAGCCTTGGCAGGCCCCTCAAAAGCTTTTCCATGGCTGCTGAAAGTCATTTGGGGGGTAAGTCTTCAGAGGGATGCTGCCTTATAGTTGTGGGGCAGCTGTTCACGTGGCCGTTGTATGCTGGAGCTGCCCTGACGCAGTGGATCAAGCGACTGCATTTTACCCAATCTGAAATCCGCTTTGCCGTGAGAACAGAGCTGAGTGTGGGCAAAGATTGTGCAGTCAGTTCCTTGGCCCCAGTTGTCACGTGACCTGAGAAATCCTTTCTGGTTTGTATCCTTCTACAAATAGTTGTACTTGCGCCAGAAGGTGGCAGTATCTTTACAGGGTTTGACGATCTTATACAGAAAGCTGAAGTAACCACTTGGGAGATATTTACGGTGCAAGCCTAAACAGGTCGTCGCCGAACTCTGCTATAGTTTACTCACTGCTGCTTACTCTCGAGAAGTGATCTTAGGATTCTACAGCCTCTGTGTTTCAGCTACTAAACTTCAAGCCATGAGGATAAAATCCAGAAGTTCACACATCCTGTGTACTGGGGCCCCTGGAGACATAATTCACCCTGTTCCCATTTTCAAACAGCATTGCATTGACATTGTGGAGGTGAGGTTTACTTTCAGGTATAGATGTAGAAAAACCACTAAATGCCTAACACAAGCTGACCTTGTGTGTTTCTTCAGGCATTTATTTGAAATCAGCTTGGGCGAGAAGCTCGAGTTCTTATTTTAAAACTCACGTTTTGACGGCTCTGTGACAGCTCTTGTCTTCTGTGCTCCAGGGTGGGATTGTGGCTATTCAGGCTTCCAGCCCCTCCTGGCAAACCCCATCCACATTGCAGCTCTGATATCCCAGCTCCTGTCACCAAAGAAGAGAGTTCAAACTTGCAATCAAAATAAAGTCCATTTTATTCTAATTTTGGAATTGTGGTACCTGTCTAATACCTTTTGGGTCACGACAGTGGAGCCCTTGAAAATTTTCTACAATGGGGAGCTCTTAACAGCAACGGAAAGCATGTTTATTGTGCTGGGGTAAATAAGGGTTAAACTCCTTGAAGAGCAGGAAGTGACTTTCCCAGTTGAGTTCTGGGATTCCCCGCTTTTGTGTGTCTCTTGGATGCTGACACACCGTGTGAGTGTCCAGAATGAGATAAGAGCTCCTTTGGTCTGATCGTTGCTATAAACGCCTGGAAGAGTGAAAGTGTCCCACTGCATTGGCTTGGCGGAGAAGACAACCAGAGCTGAAGGTTAGATATTCCAAGAGGATACGTTGGGCGCCTCATCTCGAAATCTGTATAGCTGCTTTCTATTGGCAAAAAATGAGATCTCTTCCCTCCCCTTATCCATCCTATGCATGGGCTATTAGGAAGAGTTTTCAAAGTTTCTGGCCAAGCAGAACCTTTGGATCTCTTTTATAAATAAAAGAAATCAAAAGGAAAACCAAAAGTTGAGAGTTGCCAATTGTTTAGTCTCTCGCCTGTATATTTAGTATCGGGGATCAGCTATTTGTACTGTCAGATCTGGCACAGAAGACTTTGGCTTGCTGCAAGGGCTCACTCATAGCTTGTGGTGCCTTTTAGGGTGGTTATGTGCTGTTCGACTCCCTGTGTAAAGATATGCATTGCATTGACTCCCGGCCTGGGTTTCTGTAGTAACGCGTCTATTTCCTGGTAGCCATAGGGTGGCCTTTTATCACTAGATGACAGGTGAATTTCTGTGAACATCTACAAGAGAGGAACTGCAGCCTGTACGAACATAGCTGCCCAGCTTCAGATCATTCTTGTGTCAGTATTCAGTGCCTTGCATAGATTAACTTGGTTACAACAGCCCTGTCAGGTAGGCCAGTGTTATATACTTACATGTATGCTGTGCAATCAATTGACCTCAAGGCAGCTTGAGACTCCACTTGCACCTGCAACCAATCTAATGGTAGTAGTGGTGGAAAGTACCGTCAAGTCACAGCTGACTTATGGCGACCCCGGTGGAGTTTTCAAGGCAAGAGACTAACGGAAGTGGTTTGCCATTGCCTGCCTCTGCATAGTGACCCTGGTCTTCCTCGAAGGTCTCCGATCCAATTACTAACCAAGGCCAACCCTGCCAGCTTTGAAAATCTGATGAGATAGGGCTTACCTGGGCTATCCTGGTCAGGGTAGGTTCATGCAGAGAGAGGTGTGTTCCAAGTAATATGGGCCCCAATCCATGTAGGCCAAATAACAAATTAGATCTGGTAATAGATTCAGAGGAGTTAGCTGTGTTAGTCTGTAGTAGCAAAATAGTAAAGAGTCCAGTAGCACCTCCTAAGACTAACCAACTTTATTGTAGCATAAGCTTTCCAGAACCACAGCTCTCTTCATCAGATGCATCTGGTAATAGATCCAGAGGAGTTAGCTGTGTTAGTCTGTAGTAGCAAAATAGTAGAGTCCAGTAGCACCTCTAAGAGTAACCAACTTTGTTGTAGCATAAGCTTTCGAGAACCACAGCTCTCTTTGTCAGATGTGTCTGATGAAGAGAGCTGTGGCTCTTGAAAGCTTATGCTACAACAAAGTTGGTTAGTCTTAGAGGTGCTACTGGACTCTTTGCTAGATCTGGTAAAGAACTGGGGATCAGCTTGGCTTAAGAAGGCTTAGGAACTGGCTCCCTCAGGAGGCCCCAAGTTCCTCTCTCCCATCCTGGGGTGTAGGGGAGAATTCAGCCGGGTCTGTTGCACAGTGGAATGTGTGCTGAGTGACAGCCAAGGTGACAACTCTGGGTCCTCCTGGAAACCACCCAGCCCCATTTGGCTGTGGCCTCTCTTCCTTCTTGTCGCTACCTGGAAAATGCTCTGCTCTTGAAGTCTGCTGATTAAATGCACACCCATTTTAGTCCTGTGAATTCCGGTCATTTCCTGGGGAAAAGCTGAGCAGGCAGACAAACTCCTGACTCTTGCAAGGAGAGCCGTAGGTGATTTTCAATGAAGCTGTGCTGCAGGTGAAGGCAGGGCGGAGGGGAGAGAAGGGTAGGTTGTGGTGGGCCCAGTGAAGCCCAGAAGCTAGTGGAGCCAAAGCTGAGCCTAGAGGATTGCTTTCTTGGGCTCTGTACTGGGGGGGGGGGCGGGCGGGGTGTGTGCTGGGGGGGGGGGCAAGTTTCCCTGAGGAATCTGCCAACCACCTGAACAGTGGGGTCTGCATGGGGCTTTCCTTCCAGGCTCAAGTCTCTGTAGATCATCTGGGTGATGGGCTCTGAACCAATCCCAGCCACCCATTGAACAGTCATGTCTTGGGAACAGAAGCATTGCAAGGCTGGGGAGGGGGGCGGGCTGGGGGGCAGGAAGGTGGAGGAAGATTGTCCTGGGCCCCGCATCCTTTAGATATAGCCCTGGGTAATTTTTGGTGGGCTAGAGCCTAATGGATCATGGCATGGAGGTTAACATACATACTTCTTAAAAGAAAACAATTATAAATAAGTGGTCTGTTTAGGAAGATAATTTGAGCTGGAACCCACCACCCCTTTGAATGAGCAGTGAAGAACCTGACAGGTAGCAATCCTGAGCTTTGTTTCTCTGCCTCGCTTCTGTTTTCTCTGCCTTTTTTTAAAAAAAAGTGAGCTCTATGTCTGGAGACCACGTGAAGGCAGCCAGCGGAGGTGTAAACCACATCCCTCGCTTTTTGTCTCCCAGACCTGCCGTCCTCCATCACCGGAGGCAGAGATCTCCTATCTGCATCTCGCTTCTCCTTCCAAGATCTTTTGCACTGCAACTTCCGAAGTTCTCTGTCTCCCCCGCTCCACCACCAAGGTAAGACTTTGGACTCTTTGATTGTACTTTGCGTCTTGTCTTTGGACTCTTTTGGTGGGGATGAACAGAAAGGGTAAACCAATCGGTTACTTGCTGAGGTAGCTAAATGCAACCCTCTGTATGCTAAGAAGTCCCTGACACACTCCATTGTTTTGGTCACCAGTTGCAAGGTACCACCATATAATTGCGCTTACGATGTGGGTGCCTAGCGAGTCACAAGTGGGGCTGGCGTCAGCACTGGGCGGAGCTGGGCCTCTCTTTTCCAAGGCCCAGGACCTGTTGAGAGGCCTGCGGTCTTTGGCCGCCGCCATTTTCTCTGCTGGTGTGCACACGTGAGCTACAATCTACCATGCACAAAATACCAAGAATCCTTTAATGTGATCTATCAGCATAAATTTGAAGGGCATACAACAAGAGGTGCTACTTGAGAGTAAGTAACAGGCCTTTGCTCTGGAAGCTGCTTCTATTAATTTAAAGTAGTTTTGAGTCTGGCTGTGGCTATGCAGCCATAAGGGGAATATTGGTATGTTCTCAGGAGCATTGTCTGCTTTCCGCATGCCTAGGAGCCAAATGAGATTTGGAGGTCCCACCAAAAGCCTCCTGTCCCATGTCTACCAAAACCGCAGAGCTGACCCACTCTTTTCCTACTCATTCTTGTCTTCCAAGGAAACTGTAAGAAGCAAAGGAGAATCCCCAAAGCTATATCTGAGGATGCGATATTTTTGAACTTGTGACGACAGGTCCATTGTGAAACATGTCAGACACGGTCCCCAGTGACCAGAGAGGCCTTGTGGATAACGTGTCCAGGTAACTTAACAGCCATCTTTGTGTTAGAGGGGGAGCCAATTGGCCACCTCCTTCCACCGTAAGGAGGTAGCCAGAACAGTTTGGGTGACTGTTTGCCACCCTCTGATGTTGGTTGGAAGACGATTTAGGACTGATCCAAAGCAAGTTCCTTTTTTTTTTAAGTACAACTTTAATTTACAGAATTTACTTCCACCAAATGCGGTGATGGCTTATAGGGCTTTACGAGATGTTCATGCAGCATAACACGATCCGTGCCTCTAGGCCAAAATAGCTAAACGGAACTTCCACGGCAGTGTATCTCCGAACACCAGCTATTGGGGATACACAACAGGGAAGGCTGTTTCCTTCAGTCCCTGCATGTGTGCCTGCCAGTGGCGTCTGGCTGGAAAAGATGCCAGCCCTGATGAGCTACGGCCTGTTCCAGCCAGAGGTATTTGGTATTTTGACATTCTTATGGACAAGTAATGGTGAGCAACTGTTGCCCATTTAGCTTCATTTCATATTCCCTGGAATTTTTGTTGGCGAATTTTGTTTTCCCTGTTTTGCTGTCGGTTGTATACATTAATTTGAATTGCATATGCATGCTCTATATTGCCTGGGTATTCATTGGCATTGAAAAACGTATACATTTTACAGGGAAAACTTGGCACAAGGAAATCGGGAAGAAAGAATCCCTGGTTTGGTTTTAGTGAGACAGAAGCAAAATAAAAACGGGGGCTTGAGGGTTGAAGCAGCAGCAATGGAATTCAAAACCATTGCTTTGCCAGATGTCCTTGGCAGAGGAGGGCAGGTAGAGGTTGCTGTGATAGACCTTTCTCTGCTTGGAACTCAGAGAGCCACTTGGCGTTGGAGAAGACAGTTGGGGCTTAAGTCCGGCTCATCTCAAGGCAGCTTATTATTTGTGAGAATTGCCAAAGGGAACTGGTTCTTTGATCTACGCCCCCTCCCCAATCCAGTGATAAGTTCTGGCAAACTTTGCCACCTGCCTGGGCTCTGCAGCAAGTTGCTGCCCAGAGGGTGGCACTTTGGTGATTAAAGGTCATCTCGGCTTTCCCACATATCAAGTTCGTCATGCTGTCTGAATTCTCAACAAATAGTAGCCTAGAAAGATAACAGGCAAAAAGCCTCCTTGTAGGGAGACGAAGGGAAAAGTTTCAGCTACCAAACTTCTGGACAGCTGCTGTTAAAGGCACAGGAGGAGAGCCTAGAAAAACTGTTGGCAGCCACGAGCAGCGTTTTTTCTCCTTGTTGGCTGGTGCAGCTCAGAGAACTACTTAACTCTTTCACAGGCCAGAGTGGGTGGCCCAGTTTTACTATCAACTCTTTTTCCTTCCTCCCCTCTCCCTCTCCATGCAGCTCCCAACAGACTTTAATAAACGGGAAACGTGACAGTTTTCGGAGCCTTCTAGACCGACTGTCTGCAACCAGGAGCGTCTGGGAGCTTCTAGATGTCCACCCACAGCAAGCCACAGAACTGCTCACAGGACGCCCGGCTGGGGTAAGTAGCCAGAAAACTTTTTGAAAGTCTGGCAAGCTATCAGGAGGACTGGGACAATCAGCTGTCCTTCCTTAAATAGATTTTTTTTTGTAATAGAAGGTCCCCTACCCAATTCAGGGGTAAGAAATATGCAGATTTTTGTAACCCCATCCCATCCTTCATTAACCACACCCACTTAGTGAATCCCTCCCATAATTGACCACGCTCCTTCTGAAGCGTATATGCTGAGTGTATTTCCCTTACCGCTGAGTGGGCATTAAGTTGTCCTAAAGGGCAGTATATAAATCGAATGTTGTTGTTGTTATTATTACTACTACTACTACTGGACAGTTGCTAACTGGTCTCAACATTTTTGGGGCCAAGGCTTTCCTCCCAGGGCATGTGGCAAGATACCCACAAGCCCTGGCACCCAGAAAAGGAGCTTTGCCTCCCTTGGTTGCATTCTGGGATCACAGTCCAAAAACACCTGGAAAACTTGTTTAGGTTTATAGCTTGTGGTTCTCCAGGGCTTTTTTTCAGCTGGAACGCGGTGGAACGGAGTTCCGGCACCTCTTGAAAATGGTCACATGGCCGTTGGTCCCGCCCCCTGACCTCTAGACAGAGGGGAGTTTAGATTGCCCTCTGTGCCACCATGTGGCGCGGAGGGCAATCTAAACTCCCCTCTGTCTGGAGATCAGGGGGCGGGGCCACCGGCCATGTGACCATTTTCACTGGGGGCGATTTAAACTTTAAAAAACTCACCCCCTTGTTCCAGCCGACCCACAGTGACATCGTTGTGCGGTCCTGAGTTCCACCACAGAGTTCCACCACCTCTTTTCCCAGAAAAAATCCCTGTGGTTCTCCTACCTCATGCCAGAACTCTATGACTGTGGCTGCGTCCATTGTGCCACTACTTTGCCTCCTTCACTTATTTATTTGGAAAAATATATATGCTGTCTCTCCAGAGAACCTGCTTGAGGTGGTTTACAAAGTAAAACAATAAAATTACAAAAAGAGCATAAAAGCCATTAAAGCAAACACCTGTATGCAGGGCTTTTTTTCAGCTGGAACACGGGGGAACGGAGTTCCGGAAACTCTTGAAAATGGTCACATGGCTGGTGGCCCTGCCCCCTGATCTCCAGACAGAGGGGAGTTGAGATTGCCCTCCGCGCCGCTCGGTGGGGCCACCAGCCAAGTGACCATTTTCTCCAGGGCAACTCACTGAGATCCACCACCGCTTTTCCCAAAAAAAAGCCCTGCCCGTATGTATTTTATCCCTTGATAATGCCAGCAGTGTACTATACAGCCTCTCCTGTTGGATGTCAGCAGCCTCAACATTAACTTTGAGCAGAAATTGGATTCCACGGAATGGGCTTTCTTGTAAAGTGGAAGAGCGAAAGAGGGAGCCTTGCCTCATCCTCTCTTGCAAAGCTCTCATGGGAACCGTTGACAAAATTTTGTTGCTACCTCCTGGTTTCAGGCTTGAGATAAGTCAAACCTGCAAATACACTGGAAATTTCCATCTGGTTCCTCTTTCCTGCCCAAAGGGGGAAGGAAGTGAGTGTGTGTGTGTGGATCTGACTTCATGTCAGCGCCTTCTCGATAAAAGTGATTGCCAAACCTGTGTTCTTGCACTGTCTCTCTGTTCTTCCGGGCCCTTTCTCTGTGACCAGACGTTCATTGTCACCAGAAATGTAGTTGGAGATGCCAGAGTTATCTCGATTCGGACACAAGAAGAGGCGACGGATGCTATCCGCTGTTTCTCCATTCTAGAAGAGAACTCAGGTAGGTCTTTTCCTGCTACCCAGGGTATCCTGTTGGCTTAAGGATAGCATAGAGAAGATTGGGTAGGGAACCAGGGAAGAATACATCTGTGTTGTTTATCCTTAGTGCCTGCTACTCTGAGGTATATTTTATCGGTACATGTAGGATCTACTTCAACTGTTGTGGTGAATAGTCATCACTCGCAACGTTCTCCATGATTTTTAAATCAAGTATGTCATGTGTGTGTTTTCTGTATAGCTTTGTTAATGTTCATTTTCAGCTTGTTTTTATTTCTACTACTGATTTGCTGGTTTTATCTTTTATTTACTCTTTCCATTGTATACACCTTTTAAAAAATTATTCTGCTGTTTTTCCCCTCCACTTACATTTATATTGAAATTTGTATATAATCACTTTTCCATTTTTCCTATGCGGTTGCTGCCTTGGAAACCTTTTAATAAATGCTTGGAAAACATACATACATTATTTATTTTTTAAAAAATCTAAATGAGTAGATCTTGCTTAAATAACTCTCTACAGTTCCCATTCTCTGCTCTCACCTGGATTGGAAGGCAGGGATTCCCAGCACTGTCTGTATTGGAACCACTGGACCCCACGTCTTCCTTTCTTCTGCCTTTTGGAATTAGCACCCTTTCTCTAACCATTATACTTCACGCCCTCCTTTTCAAAGGCTACTCTATTGGTCTATCTTCAGTGGCTTTGCAGCACTTACAAGTCCTGTCCCTCACTAAGGGAAAGAAGTTTGGAGAGGCAGAACCAGGGCTCTTTTTCAGCTGGAACATGGTGGAATGGAGTTCTGGCACCTCTTGAAAATGGTCACATGGCTGGTGGCCCCGCCCCCTGATCTCCAGACAGAGGAGAGTTTAGATCGCCCTCTGCCATGTGACCATTTTTGCTGAGGGCGATTTAAATTTTAAAAAACTCCTCCCCTTGTTCCAGCTGACCCAAAGTGACGTCATTGCGTGGTCCCGGAAGCGTGCGTGCACTTTGTGCGTACGCATGTTGTACCAGGGGCACCACCTCCTGCCAGGAGTTGCCCCCTGTGCTGGCAACCCATTGAGTTCCTCCACCTCTTTTTCCAGAAAAAAAGCCCTGGGCAGAACCAACCCTCTCAAGTGTCAGAACTGTGGCTAGATAATGTCCTTACTCCAGACTACCCTCTGCAATTAGACAACAGTCCATTGTTTCCAAAAGGCTTTTACTGGATAAAAAGTTCATTATAGTCCACTAGCCTGAATGCAATATTCAGGATGGTACATATGCATTGTTACCAATGACTAGCAAAGTATGAGGTACAAAGTAACAGATCACAGTAGGCCCAACCTCCCCCCGTAGTTCTCAAAACAACCCCTTTGAAGTCAGGAAAGCGAAAGTTCCCAAGGCCGGTTCTTGGTGGAACGTCGGTAGCCAAAACGATCCTCTTCAGTGAGATAGCTGCCTGGGAACCTTGGCACCTGTGGAGACAGAGCACTAAAACACTGAAAGGATTAAAAATGGAGTCGGTTAAGCGAAGCAGTACAAAACAGTATTCAGAACCTGACATCAAGTTGGATAGTTCTCCCTTGGAGCCAAGGATGAACCTGTCAACCAGATGCTCTTTGGAGCCTCTGCGTCTTGTGAATGAATAAAGGGCATCAGAGATGTGTGTGCCTAGGCAGTGTCCCTTGCTGTGAGAACTGGGATGCTGTTAGTATGGTTCTGGCCAATTTTGGTCTGTGCAATGTAGAAAAGTTACGGGGTTGTATCATGGCATGTCTGCTTACAATGCATGTCCTCTGTCCCTTCCCGTTTTAAAGCAGAGAAGGATGTTCTCCCCTCCTGCAAAATTTCATCTGTAAGAAAGCTAGAATATGCAATCATCCAAGCCGCACACCCCTCCTTGCTGTCCAACTGAGGCTTCAGTTCTCAGGAAGGACTGTTGTTGAGCTGAGGTTGGTATAGTTTCCCCATTAATGGAAGGAAAGATGATGACAGAGTTTAGAGAAGGGATCCTGATGGTGTTTTGCCATCTTCTGGGCATGGAGCTGGGGTCACTGCGGATGTGGGGGGAGGTAGTTGTGAATTTCCTGCATTGTGCAAGGGGTTGGACTAGATGACCCTGGAGGTCCCTTCCAACCCTATGATTCTATGAGAATGCTTGGCGGGGACTGGGGCAGGTTCACCCTGTCCCAGTGCAAATGGGTCCAATTGGGACATGGGCTTCCTTGTCCCATTGTCAGGATGCAAAGGGGAATGAGGAGAGAGAGAAGGAAAGATCAGTCAGGGGAGAGGATAGACTGCAGCCTTTGTGTCAATAATCTCTCTCCCTATTGTTTCAGTTTTTCTTTTTAAATCCAAGATTGTAACTGGTTGCTTTTAAATTTATGTTGCATATTTTGATTGCCTTTCCTGCTCTCCTTTTCTTAATCTCTCTTGTGTCTCATTTATTATCGAAGCCCAAAACAGTCAGGCTGGCTGTTTTTCTCTCATGTAGGTTTTTTTAAAAAAAAAAAACATTTGCTGGGAGGCACCTGGTAGATCTTTAGCACCAAAGAAATGGGTCATCACATCTGAATCTTGGTGCAGAGGAAGGAAGGAGTGAATATGTGGGTGTATCACCACAGGGTGAGGCTGTCTGGGCAGGTTCTTCAAGGGTGAGACCCTGCACTTTGGAAGGCTGGGAGTGCCCACAGTCTGGACTTCTAGATTCTATCCTCTGCTTTCACGTGGGATGTTCCCTGTCTGTATCTGTCTCTCTGCCCCATTAAACCCTAAACTCTGCCATGTCTTGAGGTCCTGCTCTTCCTTGCAGCCGTACATCTGGAGGGTTCCCATCTACGCTTTCGAGACCTGCTGGAGCTGGTCAGCTTTCATACGGTGAGCAGGTGAGTGGCTACCAGCATGGGCTACCCCGAGAAGAGGTCTTGGGGCCATCCCTTCCTCCATCTCGGTCCCTGGCTGAAGGACGTGCAGAGGCTGTGACAGGTGGGGTCTGTTCAGTAGCCCCTCGTGGCTACTCCCTGGGCATGCGCTCCTAGTTCTAAGAAACGTTTCTGGACCCAGATCCAGAGGAATTAGCCGTGTTAGTCTGTAGTAGCAAAATCAAAAAGAGTCCGGTAGCACCTTTAAGACTAACCAATTTTATTGTAGCATAAGCTTTCGAGAACCACAGCTCTCTTCGTCAGATGCATGGAGGGCAGAAAGAAACTGGTCAAATATAGAGGAGGGGAGGGGAGGAGGAGAGGAGGGATGTAAACAACTCCTTTGATATGGAGATGCAGACAGCTCCTTTTGGTGTGGGGATCAGTTTGCTTGTGTAAAGGTTCAAAGGAGTTTGCCGTGTTAGTCTGTAGTAGCAAAATCAAAAAGAGTTCAGCAGCACCACCTAGACTATCCAATTCCACTGCAGCACAAGCCTTCGCAGGGAGGGTTAGATTTTATACACCCCTTGTTGTTTCAGGCCGGCGGAGGTGCAGACCTCAGCCACGTGCTTGGTGGAACAGCTCTGTCTTAACAGGCCCAGCGAAAAGATGGTAGGTCTTGCCGGGCCCTGGTCTCAGTAGACAGAGCGTTCCACCAGGTGGGAGCCAGGACCAAAAAGGCCCTGGCACTGGTTGAGGCTAAGTGGGCCTCCTTGGGGCCAGGGACCACCAACAGCTGTTTATTTCCTGATCCGAGTGTCTTCTGCATGCAAAGTAGATTGCATGCACAGGCTCCTTTTCCTGTGCATTGATGCATCCACTCTTCAAGAAAGTAGGTTTATTTAAAGCGATAAATAAATGGCAGCCCTCTCTCTGTCCCTATCCCCTGGTTCCTTCCCCATTCCGCGTTGTAGTTAGTGCATCTAAGTTACTTTATCTGTGACAGATTAAAGACTGGGAAAGTACTGGTTCTTGAAAAGCAGGTTTGGGATGGGCCTTGCAAGCTGTTTGGGAGATCTGAAGCTCTTGAGAGAGGTTCCTTTGTTCTCTGAATTTTATAAAGGGGCTGGAGAATGAAAGCGTCAGCTCAACAACAGCAACTTTTAGCGTTCTTGGTTTTTTTAAAATCAAAGTTTAGACACGCTTAGAAGACTGCGCGCTTTGCTTTTGATCACATAGAGCAAGTAAGATATTTCACTTTTTCAAAAAATATAGTGCAGCCATTGGGGGGAACTGCCATTTCTGAGTATGTCAAGGCAGGAGAAAGTGTGGCATGGGGGGAAAGTATGTCAAGGCAGGAGAAAGTGTGGCTATGGTAACATCAAGGCTTGACTATTGAAATGCTCTATACATTGGCCTCCCATCTAAGTTAACTAGGAGGCTCCAATCAGTGCAAAATACTGCAGCTCGATTGTTATCAGGAGCAAGCAGGAGCTTGAGCATCACTCCCATCCTACAGTCGCTCCACTGGCTACCCATCATTTACCGTGCTCCGTTCAAGGTATTAGTTATTACATACAAAGTTCTTCACGGCTTTGGTCCGGCATACCTACAGGACTGCCTCCCTCCCTATGTTCCTCCACAGCAGCTTTGCTCATCTGAACAGGGTCTCCTGCAGGTGCCAGGCTGCACACAGGTGAAGTCAGCAGCAGCCCGTACAAGGGCTTTCTCTGTGGTGGCCCCTATCCTGTGGAATGACCTGCCTGAGGAAGTCAGAAGAGCCCCCACTCCTCCTGGCTTTTCGTAAACGATGCAAGACTGAACTATTCAAAAAGGCTTTTTACTCAATTCTAGGACTAACATTAGACAACATGGAGCGCTGGTAGTTCATAGGAATACATATTTAAAGCAGCAGATAATATATAAGGCAAAAATAGTGATGAAGTCTATGATCCCCAACGCGTTAGTGGACTTCTTCTCCAGGAATCAGTTCCTGTTTGGAAGCTATCTATGCCTGTGGCCCTCCCTGCATCCTCTGGCACCCTTCGTTCCCATTATGAATACAGGAGTCCTTGTTTGCCCCCTGGCATCGGGGACAGCAGAGGGGCCATCGAGTGATTTGGCAAAAGCAAAGGACCATGCCCCCTTCCCCTGAGATCTCAGGAACCTCCCTGGGGATCATTTGTGCCATTCTGCTGGGCCTTCTCTTCCAGGGATATTCTGCCAGATCGGCTGCGGATCCCGGATGCCTTTCAGCTCTCCTGCAAGCCTGAATTAGATGCCCTCGCTGCGCTGGGCACAAGTGAGTTGGGGGTGCCCTACTGGGCGAGAGAAGGGGGGGTTGGGAGGGTCATTCCTTGCAAGCTTGACTTGTTCCCCTTCTGAACCAAAGTTCCTGTTGCTCAGCATCATGGGATACATTTAACCAGCCCCGAGTTTGCGTTGCCTTTCTTTCTGGTCTTCAAGCTGCTTCAGCAAGAGTTGGCTCCTGAGGGCATTGCTGCATCCTGTCCCAGAATTTGATTCATATGTTGTGTAAAGGATAACTTTCTTTCCTCTGTTTGCAGCTCTCCTGTAGCCCCACCCCTTCTTTCTTCAGCCACACCCCTTTGGTAGGGTTGCCAGGCCCAGGATGGGAAATAAATGGAGATTTGGGTGGCGGGCCCTGGAGTGAGTGGAGAGGGGCCTCAGTGGGATATAATGACATAGAGTCCACCTCCAAAGCAGCTGTTTTCTTCAGGGGAACCAATCTTTGTGACCTGGAGATCAGTTGTAGTTCCGGGAGATCTCCAGCCACCACCTGGAGGCTGGCAGCCCTACCATTTGGGAAGTCCCTGTGCCTCTGACAGCTGAAAGGGAAGTTCAAGAGGCACAATCCCCACCCCCCATCTGTACATTCCCAAGCTAGAAAACAGGACTGGTTTAATTTCTGCCTGTTGGGCAGACATGGAAAGGCAGAGGAAACCTGATCTCTGCTAAAAAAAAAAAGTAGCAACTGTAATGTTTTTGTTCCCCACGATTCCTTCTTTGTTTCACTGGTAGAGTTCTGGACAATGCCCCTTAAACTTGGCACTGGGCTTGCATCAGCAGTAGAAGGTTCCCTGGGGTCAAGTGGAGAGCCCCGTGAACCCAGACAGCCAGTTGGCTCCATCCAGGCGACCTCTGAGCACGGGGCGCTATGCATCGTCAACCCCCTCTTCCTCTCTGTGCATGGTGAAGCTTGCTGGCTGAATTCTGTGCCAAGCCTTTGCCGTGCCAACAGCGCAAGGGGGACCCTGCGACTCCGGAATGGACAGGGTAGCTCTGAGGACTCTGGTTCAGCAGCTGTACCCCGCAGGCAGGAATCTGGAGAGAGTTTGGATCAGCTGGAGACCTCGGAGGAGGAAGGAGTGATGGAGAAAGGTAAGAGCTGCAATGACATTGTGCTAGTGGCATGAGGATCTTGTTCTCATTAAGTGCTTAACATGTGGCATGTGTAACCCCGAAGTGATGCATGTACCTCCCTGTAAAGGCCATTCGACTCAAGAAAGGAGCCCCTCCTCCCACCACACTGTGCTTCTGAGCCGAATCAGACTCCTGCATGCCTTAAAAAATGACATTTCCTGTATCTGCTGTTTGGCTGTGGGGAAAGTCAGTTGAGGACTCGTTAGAAAATAGAGATGGGCATGGACTGGGAAGATGGTGGTTCATTGCTTGTCGCATTTTACAAACCACGAACCGGCATGAAATTGTCCAGTTCGCAAACCGGTTCATTTGGTTTGTGAATACATCACTTCCAGGGCAGCAGCAGGTCTGCAAAAAGCCTGCCCCCGATTGCCTAGGAAACTGATTGATCGGTGCTAGGCTGCATGCAGTGACAAACCGAAAAACGAACCAAACAAACCGGCCTAAAAATTGTTGCGGTTCGTTGTGGTTCGTCAGTAATGCCCTCCAACAAACTGCTGGTTCACGAACCAAAAAAACAGCCTGGTTTGTGACAAACTTTGGTTCGTATTTCGGTCCGTGCCCACCTCTTTTAGAAAACATATCATGTAGCTTGGCCCTTAGTTGCTTGCCTCCTGAAGCGATTGCTGGGGAAAGTAAAACGGACTGTTTGTCAAGCTGAGCAAGAATGAACAATACCCATCAGTTTGTAATGAAAGAGGGAATGGCCATGCACAGCTGGAGAAAGGTAATTTGTCACCCCAAGCAAGGATACGGCCATCCCCTCCACAGCCTATGCAGCCAGATCTGAGCCAGACCCCTGCAGTAATGACTCGGGGCTTGACTTGGACCCGGCTGGTGGTGGTGCAAGCCCAGGAGCAGATGCTGGTCACCTCCCCTGCCACTGGTGACTGGGAAGGAGCCAAGCCCCCGTGGGTTCATCAGAGTCCCTCCTCATTGCCCTGCACCAAGCAGTTGCTTTGGGGACTTGATCGAAGAACTGTCCGCCGGCCCTAGTGGCTGTCTTCATTCAGTCCGTCTTTTTCTTTACTGCTAATCCTCAGGTGGCTCTGTACCCCACTCATCCTCCGTGCGGCGGAAGTTTCTCCTACGCAGTTTGGCCTGCACCAACTCTGGAAATGTCTCGGAAGAGCTGCCTCCGTCTCCTGATCCCCCGCAGAAAGAGGGCAGGTCTCCACACCGTGTTTCCTGGATTGAAGCTGCTCCGGCGACTGCATCTCCTCGCTGGCCTCTGGCAGAGTCTGGTTCTAGATCGTCGCTGCTGGATGAGCCCCTGGTCTTGCCCCCCATCCCTGAACTGGATTCCCTCTCTCTCAGCAGCATGGAAGACGAGGGGGACAGCCTGCCTCTGACCGCCTCACGCAAGAAGCGCAGTTCCTCTGCCATTTTGACATACAAAGTACTTCACCACCTCTCAGCTGTGGGCAGCACCCTCAGCGGGCTCCTCTCGGTCGAGCGCCGCATCTCCAACCGGGTGCAGGAACTGGCGCAGGAGCCAACGTCCTACCTAGGAGGTCTGGTGCAAAGTTTCGTGGGACACATCCTGCGGGGCGCTGGGATGCGGCACTCCACCAGCACCGACATGCTGCAGGAAATCCGGCAGATGATCAGCAACCTCAAGGGCTACCTGTGTGAGAGCTCGGAGTTGCGTGCCATCTGTGAGCACAGCGAAGTGGAGGAGGTGGACCTGGGTATGTGGGGATGCTGAGGGCTGGGATCAGGGTTCTGAGGGCAGGGGGTGGCGGTCGCTCTGACATCATCCTTTATGCATTGTTATGGTGATCCATGATCGAAGGAAAATACTTTTTCATACTCTTCATACCCTTGTGGAACTCATTGCCACAAGGTGGCCACCATTTTAGATGGCATTAGAAGGGGGATTAGAGCAAATTTGTGGAGTTATATGTCAGTGGGTATTAAGCTTTGATTAATAATAACATAATAATAACATTTGATTTATATACCACCCTTCAGGACAACTTAACACCCACTCAGAGCAGTTTACAGAGTGTGTTGTTATCCCCACAACAAAGCATCCTGTGAGGTGGGTGGGGCTGAGAGAGCTCTGAGAGAGCTGTGACTAGCCCAAGGTCCCCCAGCTGGCTACAAGTGGAGGAGTGGGGAATCAAACCCAGTTCTCCAGATTAGAGTCCCGCGCTCTTAACCACTACACCAAACTGGTGGAACCTTCGTGTTCAGAAAGAATGGAAGCAAGGACATTTCCCTGGAGGCCATTTCTGCCTGTTGAAGATTGAATAGCCTGTGGATTCCTGGCCTAGCTGGCATCTGGACTAAAACGCTACCACGCTCGCTTTTTGTGTCGCTGTATTTAGAGGTAGACTGCCTTTGGACCTGAAGGTTTAATTTAGCTAGCTACTACTGATAGGCCTGCCCTCCGTATGCCTCTGGGGAATCCGCTCCCAGGGCAAAAAGCTAGCTGTGCCTCTGCAGGCGTATGTATGCCCACACACACACATCACCCCAGAAGTGGAAAGCGTCAGGCCGTCTTCTCCACTTCCCAGCAAATGGGTTATGAATATCTCCTGCCACGACTTTGAGCCGCTGCAAGCGCTTTCTGCGGTTTCCACTCGCGGCCTCGGCTGCCTGGCTGCAGCATCCGTTCGCTTGTAGGTGAACACCAGCGTGCTTAGGAAATCAGTCGCTTCTCTGTGGTTGGGGTTTTGACACAGGCGGCGGCAGCAGCAGCGGCAGATACAGAGGAAGCCATTGCAGGAAAGCAGGAGGGGAGAGAGAGGTTGAGAGGAATCAATTTCTGCTTCATTAAAACCCCCAAAGAGGGGTTGAGTTCTCTGGGCTGGTTGGTTGAGTAAGAGGCTTGCCTCTCGGGATTCTCACGCAGCCTACGGTGTCAGGAACTGTATCTGGATTCCTGAGTTTCTGTTCATGTTTGTGGGGGAGAGGGGAAGCAGGTTTCTAGTCCTCAAGGTGTGGTTGAGAGAACGCTGCATTTTTGTGGCCTGTTTTCACAGACTTAGAAGGCAGAGAGGTGGCTGAATTCCCAGTGGTGGAAAGTAAGGCCTTGATGCCCAGCCAGGCTCTTTGCTCCTGCCTGAGATTAGGAAAAAGATGACTAGATTACAGAAAACAGCTGGAATATGCCTATGAGTTTGGCTTGCATCATTTGCGGAGGGAGTTGAATTCAGCTGCCGTTCATGCTGAATTTTGAAAGAGAGAAACCTTGCCCAGTCCCCTTCCATTGGCTCCATGGTAAAGCACCTGCTGTGTACGCAGAAGGTCCCAGGTTCAATGCCCGGAAGCTCCAGTCGAAGGATTTTGGGTAGCCAGGTTTGGGAAAAAACGCTTCCTCTGTTGGAGACCTTCTGTGAGTTGGACCTTAGAGTGTAAGACAGCTTTGCATGATTAGATAGGCTGGCACCCCTGAATTAAGCTTTTTGTTCTTATTCTGAGCCCCACCAAGATGGAGCCAGGTCCCTTGTTTTGACATAAGGGCTGGAATTGCAGCCCTCCTGCGAAAACTGGAGCAGCCAGTCTGATTCAGACCTTTGGAGCCCGGCCGTTGTGCCTTGGTTTCCAGGTTTCTCATTTGTTTCCATGTTGCCCCCCTCCCTGTCCAGCTTCTGTGGTGGAAGCCGCCCTGTACAAGTGCATCCTTAAGCCGCTCCGGGATTCCATTTACGCCCAGCTGCTGGACTTCCACACTCGTGACGGGAGCTTGGGCCGGCTGCGCGAACACCAGGCCACCATGATCCGGCAGAGCTTGGCTGAGCTGGGAGTGACAGCCGGTGTGCCTGACGGGGCTGGCCTGGAGCGCATCCAGGGCAAGCTGAGCCTCATGCACCAGGCTTACTCACCCAAGAAGAAGGAGACGCAGATGCTAAAGGTGTGCAAGGTGCTCTATGAAGCCATGAACCAGACAGCTGGCCGGACAGGTATGGAGGCCTGGTGGGGTCAGCGAGCCTTAAGAAGGGGTGGGGCGGAGTCATACCTTGTTTTAAAGGACTTCTGGTTTTGCAGAGTTGTGGGGTGGAAAGCCGCAGAGGTTGCCCCCAGTAGCTGCCATTTTCTGTGTGGTCTGGAAATCATTTGTAATTCCAGGAGATCTCCAGGCAGCACCTGGAGATTGGCAAATCTACTCAAGCTTGCTTTAATAGCGTCACTGGGGCCCACACACTCACCCCCACTCAGTTCTCTGTATCTTTCCTCCTTGGGTACTTAGCAGTAGAGAGGAGAGTTTTCTCCCCAAGCATTCCCAAACCAGCTGCTGGGTACTGCTTGGACCACCCAGTGATAACATGCCCTCACTTCTTATTTTGGGAAGAGCCTTTTGGTGCCGATGACTTCCTGCCGGTCTTGACTTACGTCCTCCTGAATTGCGACATCGTGTTGGTCCAGCTGGACGTGGAGTACATAATGGAGCTGATGGATCCCAGCCAACTGCAGGGAGAAGGTAGCACGGCTTTTTGGCTCAGATCTTTTCTCCGGGGTTTATTTCTGCTGTCCTGAAGTTAGCTGTGTGCATTGCGTGCCGTTCAGAAGTCCCAACAACATTTCGTGCTTTTGAGGTAGCAAAGACACAAGGGCTGCATGGATGTAAGCTGGGCGGAACCAAATTTGAGTCTGGTAGTGCCTTGAAGACCAATAACATTTTGCAGGGCATAAGCTTTTGTGAGTCAAAGCTCCGTTCATCAGATGCAAATGAGAAAGGGGAGCCATTATTCCTTATATCCAGGTGGAAAGCATACTTTTGTTGAAGGCAATCATGATAGATAACCTCCCTTTGCTTCTCCACTGCAGGCAGGGCTTTTTTTCAGCTGGAATGTGGTGGGACGGAGTTCCGGCACCTCTTGAAAATGGTCACGTGGCTGGTGGCCCCGCCCCCCTGATCTCCAGACAGAGGGGAGTTTAGATTGCCCTCCGTGCTACTGGAGCAGAGGGCAATCTAAACTCCCCTCTGTCTGGAGATCTCAGGAGGTGGGGCCACCGGCCATGTGACCATTTTCGCCGAGCACGATTTAAACTTTTAAAAACTCCCCCCTTGTTCCAACTGACCCAAAGTGATGTCATTGTGTGGTCCTGGGAGCATGCGTGCACTTTGCGCACATGCATGTGGTACCGGGGCACTACCTCCCGCCAGGACTTGCCCCCTGTGCTGGCAACCCACTGAGTTCCACCACCTCTTTTCCCAGAAAAAAAGCCCTGACTGCACGCATTGGAGTTCAGTGAATTATCTTGATGTACCCTGAAGTATATCATGTCGCTATTGCTTTTCCAGCAAGCGGGACTGGTGCTTTGCGCGTGCTTTAAGAGACGGTCTGGCTAACGGTCCCCAGTGGGGAAGAAAACAAGAGTCTGCGGCCATATGATTTCTCCTTAACTCTGATCTTGAGTATAGGCCTGTCAGTTTTGGATGGAGCAGTGTGTCCTAAGCTTTTATTGATGCTGATATGCCCCTTACCATCCTGCAGGTGGTTATTATCTCACTACCTGGTTCGGGGTCCTATATCACATTGCGAACTTCCAGCCAGCCGCCATGGTGACACGCCAGATAAGCGCTGAGGCCCAGCGCTCCATCCACCAGTGGCATCGACGCCGCACCATCTATCACCATCATGCTCACCGGGGTCAATCACAGGTAAGGGTGGATGTGAGACGAAGGGACAGACAGCAGCTGGGGAGGAATCTGTGGCCACTGACACTGGCAAAAGTCCCTGCTTCTCATCCCAAATTAAAGCTCAGACACTTGCTAGAGAAAGCCGGGGTTTTATTGGAACTGCCTACTGGGGGCTCAGACCCAGCACCTATCTAGCCCTGGCAATATGTGAATACTAAAAAGCTGTCTGATCAGGGTGCAAGCTTGGGGTTGGGAAATCCCTGGAGATTCAGGGGTAGGGCCTGGGGAGGGCAGGGACCTCAGCAACGACATGCTGTCGTACAGTCCCTCCCCGAACTGATCTCTGTTGTCTGGAGATCTGCTGTAATTCCAGAAGATCTGTAGGCACCTCTTGGAGGTTAGCCCATCTGATTGTGTGCAGTGTGTGTTTCTTCCATCACAGCCCTCTTCAAAGAGATCCGCAAACTAGGAGAAAGGGGTCCAAATAAATGTGAGCTCCAGTACTACTTTTATACATTCTATATTACCCTGGAAGTAAAAAGCGCCTCTTATCAGAGTTAATTGACATCACCCCTTCTCTAGTTGAGGAGAAAGGCTTCTCAATCAAGGCCATCACAGAACAGATAGTCAGGCTGCAACCTAGAAATATTTAGCTGCCTTCTAGATCAAATCAAGCCTGAATTCTCCCTAGAAGCTAAAATGACAAAACTGAGGCTATCATACTTTGGTCACATCATGAGAAGACAAGTTTCTCTGGAAAAGTCAATAATGCAAGGAAAAGTGGAAGGCAGGAGGAAAAGAGGAAGACCTAAAAGGAGATGGCTGGACTCAATAAAAGAAGCCACGCCCTCCAGTTTGCAGGATCTGAGCAGGTCTGTTAATAATGGGATATTTTAGAGGTCTTTCCTTCATAAGGTTGCCGTAGGTGACTTGACGGCACGTAACACACACACCAGATTCAACCCAGGACCATCAAACTTTCAAACGCCACCCGGTGGTGCACATAGATCTGTGTTAACATTGCTTTAATGCTCCAAAAATTGGTTTTGCCCCAAATCCTTGTGTTTGAACATGATAAGGTAGAGGGGCAAAAGAACACACAACTTTTTTTTGAAAAGTTAAACTTAATGTCTGATTGTTTGCTGACTTTTTAATACAGTCCCAGATCTGCCTCCTGTGCAGGCTGCCGCCTCAGTGAGGTAAGCAGAGGGGCTGAGCCGCTTTTTGAAAACAAGATCAATGTACAACACCAGGAGATCGCCGTTCCCATGTTTATTGCGTCTACGTATGGTTTGTGGCAAGATTCAGATCCAGAACACAGGAAAGATCATGCTGGTGCCTCTAGGCTACGCTATCGTAAGAACACGCGAGTAGCCGTACCGCACCGGATAGTCTCTGTATAATGTCATTTATATATAGGATAAAAAGTATGGGTGCTAAAACGCACCCCTGCTTTATTCCCTTTCCCAGCAGGCTTTTGGCGGTACTGGATCACATCAATAGTCCGTCCTGTCCATCACCTTGTCTCCCAAATAATCAGTCAGATGTACCAAAATGTCCACAAAGCCACCCATCCTTCCTTCTGGAGTATCTAAAGGGAGCATGAAGTCCTCTTGTCTTACGATGTAACCCAGAAGCCCCTCGCCCTTGCTCCTGGCCCACCCCCAGCAACTGGCATTTGGAGATTTACTTCTTCCGAACACGCCGGTTCTATTTTAGCAGGACTAATAGCCGTTGGTGCACCCCTCCCCCCCCTATGTGTTTGTTTTTAAGCCAGCCAATGGAGTTTGCGGTCGTCATGCCATCCTTGAGCAGTGAGTCCCACAAGTTGACTCTGCCCTGAATCTCTTGCTCAGGGCCTTCATTACCAGGCCGAAGCTGAGAGGCATGTGTCACCCAAGTAACCCCTTTTCTCGCCCTCCCCTCAGAACATCCTCTACGTCTCCTTCCACGAGCCCTTCAACAACCAGAAGTCCATCTCGGTTCCCGTGGACATGACCACAGCGTCCATATGTGAAGTGTGTGCCAAGAAGTATGACGTCCCCAATCCTGAAGCTTACGGCCTCTTCCTGGTGTCGGGGGATTCCTCTCAGCTCCTGGCAGACGACAGCTGTCCTCGGAGGCTCCACTTGGATATCCTCCAAGCCCAGGGCCCTCCTATCAGTTTCATATACAAGCCGAAAGGTGGAGTACTGCCCGCTGCTGTTCTCTCTTCCCTCCAGAAGCCCGACAGCTTGACTGAGGCTCAGGAGCCCTTCAAAAGCACGGACACGGGGCAATCCGCGGCGGACTGAATATCAGTTTTCCAGAAAGCTTTTCCCCCCCTTTATTTAAATGGTTGTCCAAAGTTCCTGGCTTAGCAGGAAAAAAAAACCCAGAGAGATTTGGTACTAACAACTCTGCCAGAATGTCAGTCTGAGACGGGAGATTTGTGGCTCTTCTTAGCCACGGAGCTCGCTTTGGGTGACTTTGGCCTAAAAAACTTGGCCGGGGTGGTTGTGAAAGTAAAACGGGAAGATGGAGTCACGTGTGATGCCCTGAACTCCTTGGCAAAAGGATGAGGTAAAAATGTACAGATAGGAAAGCTCTGGAATGGAAGATTTCAGGATGAAGAATTTGCGGGGGGGGGGGGCGGCGGGGGGAGACGGCACACTGGGGCCCTTTGTCCTTCATTCCGGAGTATGCGTAGGAGCAGGGACCTCTTCTTGACTTCATGAGTTTACCCTCCAACCATCTCTCTCACCTGTGTTGCATTTTCCTGTCTTTTTAAACAAGGTAACCACCATCCCCAGTCCAGCGACAAATTCTCCGTTTCTAAAGCCAGGCTGCACTCTCAGGAGCTGTTCTGTGAAAACCTCCAGCTCTTTTGAGGGAAGGCAACACCGTTGCTGCAGAGCCCTGAGAACTTCACTGTGTGTGTGTGTGTGTGTGTGTGTGTGTTCGTGCGCGCGCGCGTGTGTGTGTGTGTGGTGGGGGTGGGGGGTACACTCCCCGCAAAAGAAACCCAAGTTTTAGCCCTACAGCGTTCGTGTTGAAAATGCTTCAGTCCTTTACTGGATTCGAGCGCTCTCCTCTCCACCCCACTGTGGCTTGCAAAATCAATGATGCAAAAAAATTAAACGTATCTGCAAATGTGTTTCAGCAGAATTTATTGAGGATTTCTTCTGCTTCAGGTTCTGGTCATCTTTACCTGTACACCACTTTGGCTTTTCCTTCCCCAGAAAAAGAAACAAAATGATGTAATACCTTTTACGTAGGCCAGCTCAAGTGATACAAAACATTGCGCAAGCTTTTGAGTTCCATAGAACCCCTCATTGAGCAGATGTTACCAAAAAAAAAATGAAGGGGGGGGGAAGCAAGACTCCCATGTCTGGATTTTAAGATCCTGGATGTTGGATGCTGGCAGGCTCACAATTTGATTTTTGCTGGTGTTAGCTTATAGCACCTCCTCACATGGCTTGGAAGAAGCCGGGATCACAGCACCAAACAGCAGAGCCACAGGGGGGTTCCCCTTTTGCCTAAGGCACGTGTCCCATTCTGCTGGATATTCCCTGCCAGAGCGGTGGTTCCCCCCTCCTGGTCTGTTAAGCCAAATTAGACACACAAGGCCAGGAGAGAGAGCAGAGAGTCGGTCACATGACCATGTAGGGGGCAGGTAACAGGTAACGACCAGGTGTTCTCCGGATAAGGCATTGCTGATGTGTGGAGAGGAAAACGGCTTCCAAAAACGGAAGGGAGAGGTGGATAGAAAGAAAGAGAAGATGGAGCTGGCCTGCAGTCTGTCCTTCTTGTCTCTGCAGCTTACTTATGGGTGCGTGCGCACACACACCAGTTCCTGTGAGTTGTTGCATTTAAGCTATGTATCTAGTAGAATTCCCACTCTCCCAGCAGGGGGCAGTGCACATCTTCCCTCCTACAAACTCCAAGTTGTCATTCCCCTGCTGAGAGAAAGTGTTAAGTGTAGTATGTGATATGTGGAAGGGTCCGCTTTGGCCAATACGTAGTTTTCCCAAGGGGGTTACTGAGAGGTAGTGGGCTCTTCTCCCAAGAGAAGCCTGTAGATAAGTTCTGTCCCCCCCTCTTTTTTTAACTTCTAGGTTAGAACTGAAGATGGGGGACAGGCAATATCCTTGCTCGCAGTTGGTACTTGACATTGCAGTCAGACTGTTAAGTCTTTGTTTTGACAGGGCATATTTGGAGCAAGCTTTGACTGGGCACAAAACTCATCCAGAGCAAGTAAGATGAACATGGGTTTATGGGGAAGAAGTGCAAAGTGTGTGTGTGGGGGGGATGACTTCTTCACTTGATGATAATAGATCCAGAGAAGTTAGCCATGTTAGTAGTAGCAAAATAGTAAAGAATCCAGTAGCACTTTTAAGACTAACCAACTTTATTGTAGCATAAGCTTTCGAGAGCCACAGCTCTCTTAGTCAGATGCATCTTCGACGATAAATCTGATGAAGTGAGCTGTGGCTCTCAAAAGCTTATGCTACAATAAAGTTGGGTAGTCTTAAAGGTGCTACTGGACTTGATGATAAGGCACTGATACTGCCGTTATCCCACACAAGGCCAGCTCTAAGGTTATACACTCAAAGTTGTTTCCTGAATCCTGATTTGCAGTTCTAGGTTCCTTTATTCTCCAAACCATATCCAAAATAGTTCTGCTCCCCAAATGAAGCTTTGGACCACTCCCAACTTCCCCAGAATCACGAGACGGTGCCCTGCAAGTGAGACAGTTTGGGTTTCATGCAAAATGTGCCAGGGAGAACCCAATTCCAGCCTTTGCCAAGATGAGAGTTAGTTAGGTCTAGGGGCCTGGTGGGGCGCCCATCACCCCAGCACACAAGACCCCTAGGAAGGCAGTGAGAGAAGCAAAGCTGCTGCATTGCTGCACCCTGCCTACAGTTCTTCTCGTGGGGCGAGCTGCGGTGCGTTTCCCTATTTTGAAAACACAGGTCACGAGTTCAGGCTGTAGCTCATCACCTAACCCACCCAGGTGTGTTCCCCTGAGCCAGGGGAGAGACACAATGTCAGAGCCTTGGAAATCAACTGAGAGCAGCTTTTATTTTCTAGTGTAGTCCCCTTTTAAGTCTGTGTTTCCCAGCGCAGCTCCTCATAGCCAGGGGATTCTTGTATGGGCAGGTCTGTAGCGCAGCGCTCCCCGGGCCAACACCCCTGTCTTGCAGCAGTCCCCCCCCCCCAGGCCTTCCTTTTGTGTTCTGCACAACTCACCCCAAACAGGTGTAAGGGTGCTTGGCAGGGAGGCGGGAGAGGTGTGTGTGTGTGGGGGGGGAGATGTGTCCTACCCTTTCCCCACCTCCTCTCCTTTAAACAATCTGGAAACTCCCAGTCTCTTCTGGCCTGTGCAAGATGTGGAAAGCGACTTTTTGAAAAATGGGTCCCGTCTGAAAATTGCAGGTGTGAATTAGGCAGGGCTGCAGGCTTTGTACTGGTCCTGTCTGTAAGTTAGAGGGCAGCAACTGCAACCTTGAGCCTATTTGGAGTCCATTGCCAATCCGGGGGCAAAACAGAGTCATACAGGATGTGGCATGTCATGGGCAGTCTGCTTTTGGGGTGTGTGTGTGGGGGGGGCGGGGGGAGCGTTACAGCCCTGATGATCGACCCTTGCTTTCATGAAGTGGCCTTCCAAGGAAGTCTAGTTGCTGATCAGGGCAATAGGTTAATCAACTTGGCTTTAGATCAAGATGGGTCGCCCTGTCAGTCTGTCTGTAGCAGTAGAAAAGAGCAAGAGTCCGGTAGCACCTCTGAGACTAACAAAATTTGTGGTAGGGTGTGAGCTTTCGTGACTCACAGCTCACTTCTTCAGAACTTGGCTTTAGTTGATTAATTGATGAGGGCAAGTCTGAGACTTCGTGTTTCCGGTAGCTTTTAAAAAAAATAATTCTGGAGTGTTGCTGTAACAGAACAAAAAAAGGGAAATGTTAAAGAGGCATTTTGCCTTTGCTTAAGGTGGGTTAACAGTCAGGTGTTAAAACTGGAAATTGGCTTACCCTTCCAACCGTACGACAAGAGTAGTTTCGTCAAACTTTAGCCAATTTAAATTGCAGGCCACTTACCTAAAAACCCTTTCTCTGGACAGCAGTGGTAGAATCAGCATAACTCAAAATGCGTTTTTGCATTCATGTTCTGCCGTTCCAAAAAAAAGAAACTCAGCAGGTTTAAATTCAGGCCGATGGTTGATGCATGTCTAATGTTAGTGCGACTGTTTGGGCTGGCGCACTCTTACAGTTTTTGTCATTCTCTTTCCTCTAAAGAGGTCTGAGCAGGTGCAGCTGAGGGCTGAAAAGGGGCTTCTGTCTGGTTACCACCCACATTCCTATTTGCATAGCCCCGAGAGATGAGAATATTCTGTATTTCCATTGGGGTGTGTGAAGGCTTAACAGAAAGAGGACAGGGGACAGGTTTTGGGAACATGCAACCGGAGCGACCATTTTCTGCTTATCTTTAAGCTGCAGATGAGCAATGGCAGACAGTGTCCCTGTTTCTGCTTTACCGTGCATGTGCAAACATGTAGTACATGCAGTGTTGTAAGGAGCAAGGACCCAGTTCGTGCATGCCTGGGAATGAGTTGGCCCAGGCCTGGAGTGGCAGAATGGGCTGCATCCTTTCTCTCTGCAGGCGCACCGGCTGTACACCACGTTCTGTAGTGCATCCCTTATGTTTGATGTAGTGGTTAAGATCACGGGACTCTAATCTGGAGAACTGAGTCTGATTCCCCGCCCTTCCACTTGAAGCCAACTGGGTGACTTTGGGTCAGTCACAGCTCTTCCAGAGCTCTCTTAGCCCCACCCACCTCACAGGGGGACTGTTTTTTTTTTAATAAATTTTTTTATTGGATTAGACACATATAAAATTTATTACAATCACATTCCCTTAAATTTTCCAATTCTAACCCCCTCCCTTTCCCCCCCCTTTTGTTGACTTCCAACAGTTTTCCAACCCCTTATCTATTCTCCCTCTACTCATTTCAAACTTATTATGCTTATTGTAATATACTTTCAAACTCTTCTAAGCTTATCTGTAGTAACATAGTGCTATCTCTAATTCCCTTCCCAAATGGGTAAAAGTATAACACTCTTAACTTATCTTCTTCAATAATAATAATAATAATCATTTTGATAGTCTGTACTCTATCTTACTCTTTCTAATTACTTCAAAATGGGACAAACAATTTGTCCCTCCTTATGCATAACTTCAAATACTTCTATAAACATTGCATACATTTATTATAAATCAATCAGTTTGACTTATACTCTATATGTTGCTCTTTACTTTCTTTTACATATCTTGTCCATTTTAATTAACTAATTTCTCCATTATAAAACTATCCAACAAACAATTCATGTACACATTCAGCATAAGTCTATCAATTAGACCCACATTCTGTATGCTAATGTATATTCATTCTCCATTGTACAGTTATCTAATAGCATAAAAAATTAATTAAATTCTATCCTTATAATCCTTATGATAATAACACTATTGATACCCAACTATTCATACTGATCAAATAAAATAATTGCTTAGAATTTTTTCACTTAACTCTCTCCCCCCGGTATAGTCACTCCCCTCTCCTTTTGTTATATTTCAGTAATTTTCGAACTGCCACAGTCCTCCCACCTCCCATTTTTTCACCAAATATCGTTTCAGCTTCTCCCAGTCCGTGTTAAACTGTCCCGGGTCAAGGTCTCTCAATTTTCTTGTCATTTTATCCATCTCCGCCATGTACAGCAATTTATAAATCCAGTCCTCAATGGTTGGCCCTTCTTGTACTTTCCATTTCTGCGCATACAAAAGTCTAGCTGCTGCTGTCATGTAAAATAACAATGTCCTGTATTGTGCTGGAATGTCTTCCATTCCCAAGTTCAGTAGCAGGAGTTCTGGGTTCTTATTAACTTGAAATTGTAAAATCTCACTCATTACTCTTATTATTTCCCCCCAGTACTGCCTAGCTACCTCACAAGTCCACCACACTCACAGGGGGACTGTTGTGGGGATAATAACAACATACTTTGTAAACAAATCCGAGTGAGCGTTCCTTTGTCCTGAAGGGTGAGATATAAATCAAATATTATTATTATTAGTTTAAAAGTTCCCTGCATATAGAACGGTAGCAAGCAAAGGAGGAGAGGTACTGCGCTGCAGTACCATTTTGCCATGTGAAGCTCCAGCCAGAGATGGGGACCAGCCTCTACAGTGTGAAGGGGGGGGGGGTCAGTGGGCTCCTGTACTCTGCACATGCTCCGAGGCACTGTATGCATAACAAGGTCTTGGAAGACAGTGCAACCCTAAAACGACTTACTCCAGTCTAAGCACACTGATTTGAATGAACTTAGACTGGGGTAACTCTGCATGCATAGGATTGCACTGAAATGAATGGTGCTCTAGGCGGGGGTTCTCCCCCAAATACTGCAGGGGGGGGGCGATGTAGGGGATACACTCTGCGCATGAACAGAGGCTGCGCTTTGGCTCGGGCCTTTGCGCACGCCGCTTCTCGCCCCCGGTCTCTGCGCTTTAATTTGGGCAGAGGAGAGGGAGGGGGAGGGGCGCTCTGCCTCCTGGGGGCGTGGCTCCCCCCAGCTGTTGTTGCTCCACGTGGGTTGGACCACCTTTGGGAGAGAGTGAGAGCAATGACACGGCGGGCAGGGAGGAGGCAGGGCAGGCAGCTCCGCCGCTTTATAAGCCTCCAGGCGCGCCGGCTGTGGCCAGTGGCCCCCTCTGCGCGGGATCGTGCCCTGCCCTGCCCGGGAGCCCGAGCCCGCCATGCTGCCCGCCTTGCTGTGGCTGCTCCTGGCTTCCCCTCCACTGGCAGCCCCGTTGCGGCGGGACACGTCCCCGGTAAGAGCGAGCGGAGCGGAGGGCTGCGCTGGGCCGGGCTGGGGGGAGTGCCAAGGGCAGATCTGGGGGCTCCTCCCCGGGAGGGCTTCGGAGGGGCTTGCGCAAGCCCCCTGCCCCCCAGTTTTCGAAGCGCTGAGCTGCAAACTCCTCCTTTCTCCTCCCGACCTTGGCTGCGACGGGCGGAACGCCGCGCACCTGAAGTGCCCCGGGGCGAGTGCGCGTTTTGGAAGCTTTGCATTTGCACCGTTTGGCAGGACGGCCCGTTTGCTTTGGCAGCCGGTCCCTGGGAAAGGATCGGGGCTTGGCAATCCGAAGCAGAGCGGTTGCTGAACTCTGCAGCCTTTTCTCTCTCACTTTTGCATCTGGGGGGGGGGGGAGGATTGTTATTGCGAGCGGCGCAGGTGGTGGGAAGTGACTTATGCCCCGCAGCAAACAAAGGTGTCTTGGCTTACCTATTTCTTTTAAATTTGAAATTCCAGATGCATTTGGCAGGGCTGATGTCCCTTCTTTCTGGAGATATGAACTCTTGTATATCAATTCTACTTTTTTTTTTTTTTTGATCTGGCAGTTAGTTTGAGTTTGCGTCTTTGGTGGTCGTTCCAAGTGGGCAGAAATTGCTTTGCAAGCACGAAACACCCTCTCTTTGGCTTGGTTCTGACGGTAAGGACTTAACTAGCCACTTCTTCGCAGGAGAGCTGAGGTTTCACAGCGAATTCCACAGTTTGCTCTGACCACAGACACCCAAAGAATGAGAGAATGAATGAATGGCCCTTTTCAGACCATAGGATGAGCTTTGCGAAGTGCGGCAAAGTGTTCTCTTACTGGTTTCCTTTCCCAGTCTTGGTGAGGGAGGGGGTGGTCTTACCTCTTGAGCAGTTTGGGGACTGGCAGAAATCTACCAGGTGAAGCTTCAAACTATTTTCTTAGTTGGGTGTGTGTGTGTGCGTCTGCCCTCCCTTTTAATTTATTTGAAAAATGGATAGCTGCCGCTCTAGAGACCAGATCAGAAAATTAAAAAATATATAATAAAATGAGAAAAACTTCAACATAAGAATTGTTGATAATAAAACAAACCATGAGAAACAAAGACGAGGGGGCCTGCATACAGCATGAAATGACATTTATCTCCTTAATGATACAGCCAAGGTAGAAGCAGACCTTGAAAACAGCTAAGGGAGCCCTCAGCCTGGGTAAAAAGAGAGGTTGTGGTCTGGTGCATCAAGGATGGCCTCCAGAGGAAGGGCAGTCCAAAGGCAAGGTGCCACCAGCGAAAAAGCCCTGCCTCTGTTTGCTGCCTGCTCCCAGAGAGGAGAACTTAGGAAGATGATCTTAATTGATGAGCTGTTTTGATTTTCTTCCTCCCTTCTTATTTAGTGCTGAAGTAGTCACTCTCCATCCTTCCACCGAACCCTCTAGAATGCAACCCTTTCCTTGGCCACTGATTTTCAGCAGTGTCTATGACCAAATCACTTAACCTATTGCAAACGATTTGTCAGGGGCAGCCATAATTCTTCTCCTCTGTATCTTTTGGGACACCTCCTAGAGTTGTGCTGCAAATAAAATCAATGAGCCCAGTTTACATATTTACCGACGTTTGAAAACTGAGAGCACAGTGGCCTTTAAAGCTCTCGGTCAGCATCAAGCCACGGTCACATCAAACACAGTTTTTGTTAGCCGCCTCCCCGTCTACTCGGGCTGCCAAGTTCTGTCCTGGCCTCTCGCAAAGTTGCCATTGCTCCTCTTCCCTTGCAGAGCAGCTGAGCTCTTGCAAGGGGTCTTCCTTTGCTTGTCCCCACTGCTGAGCCAGCTGCCTGGCCAAGCTACCTAAGTGGCTGCTTGGAGCAGCACAGAAGAGGCTTCGTGGGGGGGCTCTTTCCCAGCAATTGGCGGTCTGGAAGGTGGCTTACGTCACCTTCAAGACTTCCTGTTGTGCAATATAAAACGTGTCCCTCTTGGGCCCTGTGTTTTGGATCTTAGGGGCTGTGGAGCACCTGCTGGTTGGGGGCCCCACACTCGGTTTCATGTTGAAGCCTGCCAAGAGGGTTATTTGGGAATTCCCTCTCTGCATATCTTCCAAGATGTCATAGGCCCAAAGAATACCCTGGAGTGTTTGCAATGCCCCAAATGGCTTACCATTATTAGGGGTACAATGGGGCCACTGTATTTGTTTGTCCTTGTATCTGCTGCATTCACATGGATGGGAAGGGTCTAGTTTTAACATTAAGAGGAATGAGGAGGGGACAACTGGATTTCACACTCCTCGCATTAGCTTCCTTCCCTCTCTTCCTGGCCAGCACATAGCTGCAGCTGATCTGGCTTGGGCAGGCTGTTTGGCTTCCGTTTTGTCAGCTCCTTTTCGGGGACTGTGGGAAAGTATGTTCTCAGAAAAGGCACCGAAGGAAGCCAAACAGCCTGCAACCGTTTTGAAAACAGAGATGCGTGGAGTGAAGGGGAAAAGCCGCCAGTATTTGGTGAGTGAGCTGTCCCTTTAAGGACCTGTAGAAACAGCCAAAACTGGCCCAGGGTGTCCTTGCATTCTCTTGCATTTGCATCTGAGAGTGCAAGCGGTTTGTTCCTCTGAATAAAATTGGGTAGGCGCTTTTATTTACTGACTTCACTGATACCTCACTTTTCTCCCCAAAGGGGAACCAGAGTGGCTTACATTATTCTCCTCGCCTCCATTTTATCCTTACAACAACCCTATGAGGTAGGTTAGGTTGAGACTGCATGATGGGCCCGCAGCTAAAAAGGATCAGTG
This sequence comes from Eublepharis macularius, assembly GCF_028583425.1. Lineage (NCBI taxonomy): Eukaryota > Metazoa > Chordata > Lepidosauria > Squamata > Eublepharidae > Eublepharis > Eublepharis macularius. Next base: position 55,207,026 of record NC_072804.1, on the reverse strand, counting down.
GGGAAAGAAATGATGATGCCTGAAGGTGAAGACAACAATTTTTCTATGTGCAGGAGAATTTTTGCTCATCTGGCGTTGCTTGTGGAGGTGGGTTGGAGCGTCATTGTTTTAATAGTAAAAAATCCAGTAGCACCTTTAAGACTAATTAACTTTATTGAGGCATCAGCTTTCGAGAACCACAGCTCTCTTTGTCAGATGCATCGCCAGCTTTTGAGAACCACAACTCTCTTCATCAGATGTATTGCCAGCTTTCGAGAACCACAGCTCTCTTTGTCAGATGAGAGGTTCTCGAAAGCTGGTGATGCATCTGACAAAGAGAGCTGTGGTTCTCGAAAGCTTTTGCCTCAATAAAGTCCGTTAGTCTTAAAGGTGCTACTGGACTCTACTATTTTGCAACTACAGACTAACACAGCTAACTCCTCTGGATCATTGTTTTAATGACAGAGTTTTGGCCGACGGGGAGGGGAAGTATAATTCATTAGCTTTTTACCCCCCTCCCCTTATCGGTTACCTGACAAAACATTTACCTTTGGGCTACTTCATTGGTCATGGGCAAGATGGTGGGTTACCAAGGTACCCCTGTGAAATTCTCACCCCTCCCCTGGCCCAGAGCTTCCATTCTGCCATGCCCAAAGGAGATGCCCACAGAGGGTGACCCACAACCCTAGAAAAGGAAGCAAGGTGCAGGCTGGGTTTGGGAAATGGGAGAGAGGCTGTGACTTAGCGCAGGAGACGCCAGCTTCGTTCCCTGGCATTCCCCGTTAGCAGGCGTTGGTGGAAAGACACTTCTTGGTCCAAACCCGGGTCTGACTCGGTAGAAGGTAGCTTCACACATGTGGAAGTCAGAAGCCCAACAGGGGCGTTACTCTTTTTGGTTTGAGATCCACGGAGCCGTCTCTCCCTGTCCCAGGTGCTTGGGGCATTTGTCTCTACTGGGCCGTAGGGCACGCTTTTGCAGGCTCCAAACCCTGGGATGGGTCTGCCAACATGGGAACAACCAACACCCATATTTAGTTCCCCCTCTGTCGCCTTCTGGAGCTAAATTTAATCTGGCCTGGCTGGCCCAAGCCCTTTGGCTGATGTCACCCCTTCTCGGGGGACTTTAAAAAGATTAGTATTCGTCAGCTGGGAACCCGGCCAAGGGGAGGCCGGATCAATACCCCGGAGTGTTTCACCAGGACGTGACAGATGGGGATGGTGGAGAAGGGATAGAATGTCAAGGCCTGGCAGGCACCAAGAGTCTAACGGGAATCACCCTCCGACGCTGACCTTAAGGAGAGAAGCTTTTGAGTCGGCCCTTTGCCAGGTCCCAGATGCAAGCGTCTGCCACATAGGAGCGAGACACAAATTACACTCGGAGCTTAATCTTTAAGATGGAAAGTCCTGGGTTCTAGCCATTCTGGAAGTCTCGGGCTCTTTCTTTGCTCAGGTGGGGATTGTGGGTTTTGTCTAACCCTCAAAACGGTCTTTTCCCCAAATTGCATGTATCTGTGCTACCTGTGGGTTGCTGATCTTCATTGTTGCAAATCCAGGAAGTATGATCAAGATGGGTAGCCATGTTCGTCTGTAGCAGTGGAAAAGAGCAGGAGTCCAGTAGCACCTGTAAGACTGGTAGGATATAAGCTTTTGTGAGCCACAGCTCACTTCTTCAGGTATCAGATACTCTTGCTCTTTTTCCAAGAAGGTGGACCTGGTGCTCATGCACGCTACCAGAAGTCTAACCACTAAAAACAATGCATTTGAATTCTTAAATATGAAGAAAATTGATCTTTAAAAAAAGACTGTCTTTCCCCCGGTTCTCAATGGAATTTCCTCCTCTTTAGAACAGAAGGAAGCAGTGTCTGTCACTATTAAGGGCCTCCTAACACAGAAATCAAGCAGATGAAACTTTTCCTCAAACGGAGAAAAAAAGTAGGGTAAAATGTCCCTTGTTTGTTTTTCAAAGTGTCAGGCCAGTGTGGAAAGGGTTACTGTCTTTTCAACCTGCGACTGTAGCTGTGCTTTTGCAAGCAGCTTGCTTGTTGATCTGTTTATTATATTTCTATCCTTCCTTTCTGCCATCATGGTGACATATGGGGGCGGGGCCTAAGAAGTCTCCTATTCAAGCCCAGGTCATGCCCAGCCTTCTTTAGCTTCAGCCACATGGCTGAAGCATGCTGGCCCAGATTCGGAAATCCCTAATCAAAGCTTTCCGAAGCATTCGGAATGCTTCGGAAAGCTTCGGGGCTGAGTTTAAAGGGCCCTGCCGCTGCTTGTTTGATGTGGCTGAGTGTTGCGCAAGTACTGTTGCAAACCCCTGCTCTTCCTAATTCCTCAGTTCCCCTTTGTTGTTGTCCAAAGTAGAACTCACAATTTCCCCCCTTTCTTTCTCTTCTGGGTGGGATCTCACTGTTTTCTTCCAAAGGGTTGCCAATGAACCAGTCACATTTTGCACTGAGCTCTGCCCAGCACTGCAGGGCTGCCCCTCTGGCTCCACCTTTGGATACAGATGGAGTACTCAGCTACCAGAATCTCCAGTTTCAAGAACTGCCTTCATGCAAGCCCATTTCTCTCTCCTGCACCTTCCTCTCTCCCACCCTGGTATGACCTTACTCTAGAAACAAGGCAGAAGTTCAAGTTCTGCAGTCAGAATTCTAACAGCAGGGGAGGAAATTTGCATAAGTGTTCTGATTGTGTAACCCATCCCTCTTGCAGAATCTTCTATAAGAGCAGCCATGCTGGGTCAGAGCAAAGGGCCCCTCTAGCCCACCTTGTGGCCAAACTGATGTCATGGGAGAAGGCCTATAAGCAAGAAACAGAGGCTGAAGCCTTCCCTAGTGTTACTTCTCCCAGTAATTGGCATTGAGAGGTACACTACCCCTGAACTTGGAGGTTCTATTTAGTAATTGTGGCTAATAGCTTTTGATGGACTTCTTCTGGGAATCTAATCCCCTTTTCCACCTGTAATCATCACTATATTCCCACAGAAAATGAATTCCACAATTTAATTATTCGTTGAGTGAAGTGTCTATTTAATTAGATGCCTGGGAGTTCTACTGTTATGGGACAGGGAGAAAAAGTTTTCTCTTGCTCTGTTTTCCTTACTGTAAAATATCAGGTTCCTTTACTTTTTTCCCCTAAAGAGCCCCATAGACTGACTGTGTAGGGCTGTTTTTTTTTTCTGACTCCGTATTATATATCTAATCTATCTTTCTATCTCCACATAAAAAAATTGAGAAAGCTTTTAGTAAGTTATTTATTAAAATATTTATAGCATGGCTTTCTTCTCGGCTGAAGGCTAGTTTCCTTGTGAGTCCCTCCCAGCCATTAATTGAGGTACTGCAACCACACAGAATGTTCACTAACATTCGATGTGCCGAGGTAGCAGCGGGAACTGCCCTACAAAGTATTGGTCGTATTTCTCCCCAGCAAGCAGCAGAAAATGGTGTGTGTGTTTTCCCTCCTGCATTCTCCCTCTCTCTCTCTCTCATTTCCTGCTTTGGATCCACACAGGTGTGCAAGCCTCGGGCCATGAATGTGAACCAACTCTCTTTTGGACATGTCCTTACACCTCTGCCTTGGGTGGGGTTTTGGGGGGGGGGCTGCCTTTGGTAGGGGTGGCTGGTTTTTATTCATTGATTGGATTTATTTATTAAAGCTATTCTGGCTGAGGTGCCGGATTCCTTCATGAAAGGAGCGCCCCTTTCAAAGTTATTTTTCTTTCTTTTTTAACCTGCTCAGATTGCAAGAAGGGCGAAGGGGAATTCTGGTGTATTTGAAACATCTAAGAAGTTTGGGGTATTTCACACCTGGAAAATCGCAACCCCAAACCCACAAAATAAACAGCAGCCAGGTTGACTTGGGCACAGCGAAAAGTGCCTTGAGAGTGGTGGGAAGGGCCGCATTTTGGCAGGAGCAACTTCTCCCTTAAGGGCACTAACCTGATGCAGGGCGGCGGGGGGGGGGGGGATTGTCAAAATTCTCTAAATGTGTATTCAAGAGATTTCTGCCATCTGCGTATGGCCATGTAAGAGTCAAGTCTTAAATTCAGTTGTGTGTGGTAGAGTGGAGGTCAGGGCATAGAAGCAATAATATCCAGGGGTAAAGATGGAGGATCTTAAGCTTTATATAACTTTCCACTTAGGTTTAAATCTCAGATCAACCACAGAGTCAGCATGGTAGCCTTGGGCAAATTCGTTCTTTCGTTCTTTCGTTCTTTCTTCTGTTCCTCCACTCTGTAAAATGGGCATCATAGAGTTGGAAGGGGCCTTACAGACCATCTAGCCGAACCCCCGGCCCAATGCACGAACAGCCTAAAGCATCCCCGACCTGGATTTGTCCGGCTGCTCCTTGAAGACTGTTAACAAGGAGGAACCCCTCACAACCCTAGGCAGCCCGTTCTGCTGCATCATAAGGGGTTTTTATTTTCTTTTACTGGGTCACTGAAGAGATGAGTGAAGGTTTAGGGATGCAGCACGTATTGGGTTAAGTGGTTGGATTAGGGAACATTTTGGCAGACTTTAAACGTATTTCTCAACATCCTACAAGTTGGCAGCGGGCATAATGAATTTATGTATTTTTAAAGCGGGTGTAAATAATGTATGTATTTTTAAAGCGCCTATAAAAACTGCAGGTGGCAAGCTCAGTCTTAGGAGCGATCTCCTCTGTTGCGACAGAAAGAGAACAGGGAATTGGACTCCTGAAGTGATGGCTGTAAAATCAAGTCTGCTCCCCCCCTCCCTTTTGGATTAATTGGATAATTAATTTTGGATAATTAATTTGCAGATGTAAATAGATTTATTGGCAAAAGGAAGTGCATTAGTGTTTCAAAGGTCATATGCTTTGTTAGGCTAAACGGTGCCCTGCTAGGCAGCTAAAGGCAGGGCAGGCATGTCAGAGGTTTACAAAATTCTGCATGGTTTTGGGTAAGTAGATAGAGGGACCTTTTTCTTCCCTAACACAAGAAGTTGCAGTCATCCAAGGAAGCAGATCAGCAGGCGAGTCAGAAGGAACAGAAGCCTCGTATGCACACCATATTGGTGTACGGTGATGCTCGTCCAGGGAGAGAGGGAATGGATACTGCTCACGGCCCCTGCTCACAACCGACTGCACTGCCCCCCCTTGCACGTGTTTGCTTGAATGAGAGCACACCTCTTACACGCTTGCAAGTTGCACTCATGCCAGCTCCGTCCCTGCAGCTGGGAAACTTAGGGCTGAGCCAGGGCTTGCAGTTTATGAGCGCTATTCCCCAGTTCGGTATGCCAACACAGGACCGGTGTGCTTGCCTCTGCCCCCCCATCTATGTGCGTTGGCCATGTGTGTAAAGTGCCATCAAATCACAGCCAGCTTATGGGACCCCCCCCCACTCCCCATAGGGTTTTCACGCCAAGAGACCAGCAGAGGTGGTTTGCCATTGCCTGCCTCTGCCTAGCAACCCTCAGCTTTCTTGGCGATCTCCCATCCAAGTATTAATGAGGGCCAATCCAGCTTAGCTTTCGAGATCTAATGAGCGTGGGCTAGCCTGAGTCGTCCAGGTCAGGTTAGGCTTTTCCGTGGAGCTCCCAGGAAATACTTCTTCAGCCAGTGCAGAATTAACTCATGGAATTCCCTGCCACTAGATGGGCATTTTGAGCCCAGTCGCACCCAAATCATCGTCTTCTAATCTACAGACCAAGACGCCTGCCCACCTGAAACTATCACAATGGGGGTTATAGTTGCTGCATGTTGACTTTAACATGAGCGTAGACACATTCATGGAGAGGTACAGCAAAGAGTAATCAGGTTGTGGAACTCATTGCAACTGGGGAAAGCGGCAGCAACTAGTTGAGTTGCTTTCTACCAGGATGAGACGCATTCATGGAGAAAAGGGCTCGCGGTGGCAAATGGCCACAATGACGGATGCAGATTTGCTTATGTCACAGGTGGTTATTAGGAAAGCAAATATTATTATTATTATTATTATTATTATTATTATTAAAATGGCCTTATAAAGGATGGGCCGATCTATTTCACTAATGGTGGTTACCACTTGAAAAAGAGAGCTTCAACTCCCAAAAGCATACAGCCTGAAAATCTGGTTGGTCTCTAAGGTGCCACTGGATTCAAATTCTGCAGCATCTCCACTGTAGCAGAGTAGATCCACAAGATCCAGCCCTCTCTGTTTAATGTGCATAGTCAAATCCATGATTCTCCAAGAATGGCCTCTTCCCCCTCCCCTCCCCCCAAAATTATTGGCCCTCCTCCTGTTTCTTGGCACTGTGGGTTTTTTGTGTGTTTTTATTGAAGACTTTAAAAAATATTTTAAACATTGTTTTACATTTAAATTGTTTAAAATGCTATTTTACATTTTTTAATGTCCGCCGCCTTGGGGACCCTATTTGGGTAAAAGGCAGCATACAGATGTTTTGCAAAAATAAAATAAAATTGCCACACCTTCACTCCCCCAAACTAGTTTTCTAGAGTCACCTCTGAGTAAAAGAGCCTCTGAACATGTGCAGAGTAAATTTCTTGCACGATGGAATAATTCGCTGCCTCCTCCCACTTCTGTGAAGTGAGGGGAGCAATTCCAGGGCAAGGCGTACAGAAGATCCAAGTGATTTTATTTTTTCCCAAATAGTAAAGAGTCCAGTAGCACCTTTAAGACTAACCAACTTTATTGTAATATAAGCTTTCGAGAACCAAAGTTCTCTTCATCAGACACAACTTTATTGTAGCATAAGCTTTTGAGAACCACAGCTCTCTTCGTCAGATGCAACTTTATTGTAGCATAAGCTTTCGACAACCACAGCTCTCTTTGTCAGATGCAACTTTATTGTAGCGTAAGCTTTCGAGAACCACAGTTCTCTTTGTCAGATGCAACTTTATGGTAGCGTAAGCTTTCAAGAACCGCAGCTCTCTTCATTAGATGCAACCTGACGGTTGCATCTGACAAAGAGAGCTGTGGTTCTTGAAAGCTTATGCTACACTCAAGTTGGTTAGTCTTAAAGGTGCTACTGGACTCTACTGTTTTCCAACTACAGACTAACCCGGCTAACTCCTCTGGATCTATTTTTCCCAGATATAAATGAAGGCCACTTCATGTTTTCTGTGTGACAGGCTAGATGCTCTCAGCCCACAGGAGTGTTTGGAATCACTTTATTTGTGGCTCTGCTCCTAATGAATAACTCCGTCCCTCCTTTCTTGAGAAGAGCATATTTTTACCAAAACCATACCTGGGGGAGTGTGGCTGAGGGCTGTATTTTTATTTTATTTTTAAAAGACTGATGTGTCTTGGCCGTGTTCCCCCGTCTTTCCCCTCGTTCAAATAAGGCCCCCTTCATAAGCCGCCGAGCTGCACACGCTAGCAAACCAAAGGCTTTTGTCGTCTGGGGGGAAGCGAGGGAGGGTGTCCCACAATGAGGCTTTGAATCTGGCAAGCCTCTTGGCCTTGCTTGCTGGAGGCGCTAACAAATTACTCCGGCTGACAGCTGAAAGGCTTGTGTGTGCCTCGGCAGGACCCCGCAGGGCAGACCAGGGTGCAAAGGACTGGCGGCTGGTCGAGGAGCTACCTGGTAGTCCTACAGTCCTTATTCACGAAGGGCAATCCTTTATTTCTGCTACCTGCCCCCAGTAGAACACTGCCGTGATTTTTTTTTTGCCTTTTGTGTTTGACTTCTTAATTTTTTTTACTATGAGGTTGTAGAGTTGCTGTCCCTTCAGGTTTCTGCTTCTTCTGCTAGGACTTCTGAAACTCAAATCCCTGATGCCGCTAGTGGTCCTCATTGCACATGCCTGAGCATTAATGTGCCATGCTCCGCAGGGTCTGCCAGTTCACCTGTCGCGGGCAGCTGGAATTTGAACAAGCAGTCGCAGGGCGCGTCTGTGTTCCTAGCCTGTGTTTCATGGAAAAAGAAGAAACGCCTTTCTGGTTTTCAGAAGACTGGCTGTTGTGTAGAGTAGATGAGTACAGTATTGCCCAATTAATGGAATTTTTGCTTGGAATCTAACCCCTGGGCAAGAACTGGTTGTGCCATCTCCCCCCCCGCCCAAAAAAACAACTTCTGTGGTCTGACTTGTTTATTATCAGAATATGTGTCACCCTCCAGTGGCTATTAAACTTGCAAACTATGAGTACTTGGGTAGATAAACAAATCGTTGCAGTGGAATTAATCTATGCAAAAGTGCTTTTGAATATTCACTTTTTCTCGAGCTGCATTTTGGTAAATGAGCTCAAGGGCTGCCTGGTTTTCCTTCCTTGCAAGAATCCAAACAGCTGCGGTGGGGGGGGGAGGGGTCCACCACAGGTCGCTCTTACCTTTGGTCTGCAGGCTGCTGTTTGCTCACTCCTGCCCTAGAATAGGATGATAAAAGAAAGGAACAATGTTTGGTTTCTAACATGAGAGGGAAGGTGGCTCGCACCTCTGGAAGGCGGATTCTCTGGCAAGGTGGATATTCCTTGTCATCTCACTTACTAAGTACAGCGCATGTCCTTTTGCACTCCAAGGTCAAGTCTTGGCAGTTAGAAGTTCTACAGGGAACAAGTGCATAAGGAGGTCCGAGCATAATAATATATTACGCCCAGTGACTGAAGTCTAGTGATATGGTCTTCTCCAGTGCTTTTTTTCTGGGAAAAGAGGTGGTGGAACTCAGTGGGCTGCCCTCAGAGAAAATGGTCACATGGCCGGTGGCCCCGCCCCCTGATCTCCAGACAGAGGGGAGTTGAGATTGCCCTCTGCACTGCGGCGCAGAAAGCAATCTCAACTCCCCTCTGTCTGGAGATCAGGGGGCGGGGCCACCGGCCATGTGACCATTTTCAAGAGGTTCCGGAACTCCATTCCGCTGCGTTCCAGCTGAAAAAAAGCCCTGGTCCTCTCAAGAAATGTTAAACAATTAGACTGCAATTGAGACCAGGGTTGTTTTTCCCGGGTCTGCTCAGTAGAGCTTTTATATTCTCGGCAGCTGTAAATAGAACAAAAAAATTGTGCATCTGTTTTTGAATGGCTTTCCCTGCACTTTCTGTCTCGCATTAACAGCATACACAGGTAGTAGAAAAGAGCAAGAGGTTTGCGAGCTTTAAAGGGGGATTAGGCAGATTCGCAAAAGACAGATGACCTCTCACAAAGAGCAAGCACCTATAAGACTAACAACATTTGAGGTAGTGTATGAGCTTTCATGCTTCACAGTGACTCATAGAATCATAGAATAGAATCATAGATTCATAGGGTTGGAAGGGACCTCCAGGGTCATCTAGTCCAACCCCCTGAACAATGCAGGAAATTCACAACTATCCTCCCCACACCCAGCTCCTACCCTACCACAAATTTTGTTAGTCTTATAGGTGCTTCTGGACTCTTGCTCTTTTCTACTTGTATATGAAGAAGTGTGAGCTGTGACTCACGAAAGCTCATACCCTATCTCAAATTTTGTTAGTCTTATAGGTGCTACTGGACGCTTACTCTTTTCTACTGCTACAGACAGACTAACAGGACTACCCATTTTGATCTAGCATACACAAGTGACAGAGGATGGTGTGGCCACTGTTGAAAATGCCCTGTGTTTGAGCCTCACTTCTGACATGGACTTAACTTGTGGCCTTCGGCAAAAATCACTTTGTGAAAAATCACTTCCAGAATTCGCTGCCAAAGGATGTAGTGTTAGCTGTTAGGTTTGCTAGCTTTAAAGGGGGATTAGGCAGATTCGCAAAAGACAGATGACCTCTCACAAAGAGCATCTCCAGAGGCAGTGAATACCAGCTGCTGGGGTGTAAAACAGGGAAGACTTTGGGTTCCGTGCCCTATTTGTAGCCTCTCCAGGGCATCTAATTGGCCTCTATGTGAAACAGGATAGTTAAGTATATGGACCATTGGTCCAATCCAAGATGGCTGCTCTTATGTTCTTACCTCCCCAAAATGTGTTCCAACTGTGTTGGGAGAAAGGCGGGACATATAAATACCCTAAATAAATAAGTGAGATAAAGGCAAAGTTTACCAGTTAAGAACGATGATATCCTCTGTAACGCTTTAAAAAGTGCTATAAAGACAATTTGTAGTAAATAACCTCCAAATCCATTGTTAAGGGGGGGGTTAAACCACCCCTATGCAAACACAGAGGCATGTATGAACCACTATGCAGCATGAATTGTTATATTTAATGTTTTTAAATGTTTTTAAATGTATTATTTAATGTTTTTAAATGTTTTTAAACATGTTTGTATTTGTTATCCGCCCTGAGCCTGCGAAAGCGGGGAGGGCGGAATATAAATATAATAATAATAATAAAAATTAATGTTGTTACTGAGTTCCCAAGGCAAACTTCAAGAGTGTTCTTAAACAAAGGACATGCTTATTTAGGGAAATGTATGGAATCGTTTTAAGGGGGAAACCTACAACCCCACAAAGCTGCCTGCTATCAAATCTTGGTTGTATCTTTATGGGCTAAAGGGTGAGGGCCCATTTGCCTTGGAACATGGTTGGACTAAGTTTCCTCCTCTTTGTGAGGTGTGACATCAGAAGTGTGCAACTCAGGACGGACTCGGGCGATGCCCCTTCTAGAATGGTACAGATAAGTTATGGGGAGAAAAATCCCTGCAGGTACTAGTCTTTTGCTGCCTACAGAATTTGGTCATGTTTAGGGCGTGTCCTTGTGCGTTGGTGTGTGTTCAGGACTCCGTCCAAAATTCTGTCCTCCTATCCAACATGGGAGACAAATTAGCACCTCTGTAAGGGGACTCATTTAGATCTGTTCGCTCCTGTTAGTGTGAAAAATATTGTTTTTGAAATCTGACTTCTTTTTTACAAGCCTGGGGACCGTCCGTCTCGCCAGTGGCAGCGCTGCGCTGTTTTTGAGACAGGACCGCAATGACATCACCATGTTGATGTACCAATTGGGGCAAGGGAGGACAGAAGAAGAGAGGCAAGACGGGAGTTTGTTCCGTGCAAGGCAGACGGGTGTGTTAAATCCAAGCCTGGGAAGAAAGAATATTAAGAGCAAAATAATGCCCCCCCCCAAAATGGGGGCAGCAGATTAGCCGTGTCTTGAAGAACATGCATCAGTCATGTTGGTTATCCAAATGCCAGCTTTAACCATTGCAAATGGAGGCACGCTCATTTCAATTAATTGCTTTATTCGCTGAAATGTTAAAACCTTGCCTTTCGGTTGTGGCTCAAGGCGGCTGCCGAATGAAGCAGCCAAACTCTCTTAGATCACCAAATGAAAAAACGGAGGCTATCTCTGGAAAAATCAATAATGCTAGGAAAGGTGGAAGGTAGCAGGAAAAGAGGAAGACCTAAAACGAGATGGCTGGACTCAATAACAGAAGCCACGTCCTCCACTTTGCAGGGTCTGAGCCAGTCTGTTAATGATAGGACGTTTTGGAGGTCTTTCATTCATAGGGTCACCGTAGGTCGGAGACGACTTGATGGCACATAACACACACCTCAGATCACAGGTATATGTGGGAAGGGATTAGGATTGCTAACTTTCAGGTAGAGCCTGAAGTTCTTGCAAGCTTGGGTGCTCTTTTGTGGGAAATTTCTCTGCAAGTAGAAAAATGGCCGGTCAGGGACTGCTCCTCTTCAATAGATGCTCCTTTCCTTCGAGTGAGGATTCTCCCCAGTCCCATGGTTGAGCATTCAAAGCATTCTTACTGCCATAGAGAAGTTAGATCGCACATTCATTTCTCAGTTTGGAGGGGCTGGTTCCACATGTGGATGTATGGATTAGGCATCGGACCAGACTGGGAAAAACTTTTGTAGATCTCTCCCCTGTGTACAACCAAGAAGGGTTTGTTCAGACCAAAACGATCTGCTCTTCTCATCCATGCATCTCCCCATGTTTGGTGAGTATGCTTAACATAAATCATAAGTTTGGGGGGGGGGTCCTTGGGATGCATCCTGCATATCTTGTGCTAGTGCTGGTACTTTCAGTAGAAGGAGGCGCTCCGTGCAGTGGAGGAAAATGCTGGCATTTGTGGAACTGGTCCATAGGATCGAATCCCTTGATTCCTTGTTCATATTGTATTTATTTTTCTTTTGAACATTTATTCCTGGCTGCTGAGACAGCTTACAATACACAAACAGGAGCATCAAAATAAAATAAAATCATTAAAATAACAAATCCAGTCGGAGCCAAAAGCACTCCTCCACCCCTCAAAAGCCAGGAAAAAAAATGCCTAAAACCTTGGTGAAATAAGCGGATTTTTCAGCCTGCACTAGAAATCAACAAATCTAAGGAGATGTTCCAAAGTTGGGGTGCCATAACTAAAAAGCCCCAGCTCCTAGATGTCATCTGCTTCACCCCTGAAAAAGTAGCGAAGAGGAGCAAGGCTTTGGATGAAGGTCTTAAAACTGGGCCAGCGATCTATGACACACAAAGGGCACGTGCCTGCTAACCAATGCTATCCCTAGTCCTCATATATCCCATCCAGATAACCAGAGGAGCTAAATGTGGTGTCTTGCAGCTGTTACATGTGAAGTTTTTCTTGAAAAAGTACAAGCAGTTCCATCGTGAGATTAAGCATTCCTAAATTTTTGGTTTGGTGTTGAAAAAAGGAACTGTGCCGGACAGCCTGCGTGCCAACTGCCCTGCACCACTTCAGGAGCCAGTGGAGGTCTGGCTGTCACGGTGTAAAAGGAATGTCCTTTGGGGCCATGAAATGGTGGGGGTGTGACAACTGTGGGGTGGGGTGGGGGTGTCACATGAGCACACAAGAGTGTCTCTATTTTGAAACGTGGGCAGGGACGATCTGGCAGGATCTGGAGATGCACAGAACCCCATTTTTTGGGCATCGCAAGCTGGAGCGAAGCTTTTCTGGTCCGCCTGTCGACACAACACTCAGATTTTCCTGGCCACAGCCCCTGCGGTTACAACCAAGAATAGGAGCCAAGGTAAGCTCTGAGGCAGTCGGGTGTACAGGCGGGCACGCGCACACACTCTGGTTTTGTTGATCTCCAAGGGCTTTGCAGGCTTGTCCGTAAATACCTGGTAGCACTGTGCTGTTCCTCCCCAGCTGCTGCTAATCCTCCAACATTTATGAAGTGCAGCTGCCTCTTTTCATTGCCCTATCTGCCCGATTTTTTTTCTCCCCCGATTTATATTTGCCGTTATTTTTTCAGTCGTAATTTCAGCTGCAGGAACTTGCTTCAAAAATGTATCTTGCACTTTTACTAGCGAAGGCAAAATTGTATTTAAAATGGATTAGGAATGTGTCAGATGGCTTTTGATTTAAGCAAAAAAAAAACCCCCATATCCCTTTAGTTGGAATAATGGCTAGTAATTTCCCCCCTGTAGTCCCTGTTTATGGATTTTCTTAGCAATGCTGTCTGTGTTATTACAGAGGAGGGGAAATCCACATCCCACTCATTCAAGGCCTACGCTTGGCACTGATATTGCCTATTCATTGTTCAAAGCCATTCCCCTACATAATTTTGTTACAGTCCTTACAACAGCCCTGTAAGGTAGGCCAGGGTCATTATTTTTCCCTATATTGCATATCAGGGCAGGGGGGCGAGTTTGAGGCAGAGAGAAGGTGCCTGATCTATGACCAAGAGTTCTGGACCACAATGAAATCCTAAGCAGAGTTACTCCAGTCTAAACCCATTGATTTCAATGGGGTTAGAGTGATTTCAATGGGCTTAGACTGAAGTAACTCTGTTTAGGATTTCACTGAAAATATGTTAGCCTATAAGGTGCTGCAAGACTCTTTGTTACAAACACTTGACATTTTTTAAATACATTTTTATTTCAATTAATAAACTCACAAACATAAACCATAAACTACAATCGTAGTAATCTAAATCGTACATCTACAATTGTCTACTACGACAATTGTCTAGTCATCTAAATCATACATAAAATATAAGCAGAATCATCTGAACCATACAAAAAAGATATAAAACATAAACTCCAACCATTTAAATCCTATAATTATCAATCAAATCATGTCTATATAGAACTTGCTTATATATGTTCTTAATTTCCCCCTTCTATTTAAATAACTTTATTTTATCTTTTCCTTCTGTCTTCATGTCCAATAATGATTTTATTACACACATATATTGCCAATCTCTTCTTTTTAAAAACACTTTCTGTTTTAATTTAAGTTTAAATTTATTCTTAAAACATTTGACATTTTTGATAGTGTGTTCTCAGTGCACCATCAGGGCCCAGAAGAATCTCAATGCAATTATACATCTGTTCACATCAAGATTTCGTTTTGGTAGCATCTGACAAAGAGAGCTGTGGTTCTCGAAAGCTGACGATGCATCTGACGAAGAGAGCTGTGGTTCTCGAAAGCTGACGATGTATCTGACAAAGAGAGCTGTGGTTTTCAAAAGCTTATGCTACAATAAAGTTGGTTAGTCTTAAAGGGGCTACTGGACTCTTTACCGTTTTGGTAGTGTTTTCTTCATTAGTATGTAAGTGGTTTTTGTCCATTAGCATGGGAAGAGGGGCGTTGACTATGCTGAAGAGTATCTGTGTTGCATGTAGGAGGTCCCAGATTCACCCCCCAGGACCTCCAGTTAAAAGGTTCAGGTAGCAGGTGGAGTGAAAGGCCTCATGCTGGAGAGCTGCTGCCGGTCTGAATAGACAATACTGACCTTGATAGACCAAGGGCCTGACTCGGTATAAGGCAGCTCCATGTGTTAACCGGCAACTTAGCAGGGTGAGACAGCACACGACAGGAAGGAATTTAAAACTGCAGTCAGACCAGAACCAACAGGTTGAAATTAAATCAAAAGCGTTTTCGGCTAAACTTTAAGAAGAACTTCCTGACAGTTAGAGCGATCTCTCAGTGGGACAGGCTTCCTCGGGAGGTGGTGAGCTCTCCTTCTTTGGAGGCTAGATGGCCACCTGACAGCAATGCTGATTCTGTGAACCTGGGCAGATCATGAGGGGGAGGGCAGGAAGGGCTACATCAGTGCTTGGTTCTCATGGCCCCTTCCTACAGGCCCAGGGTAATGCTGATCGCCACCTTTGGGTCAGGAAGCAATTTTCCCCAGACCAGTTTGGCTAGGGATCCTGACAGTATGTTGCCATCTTCTGGGCATGGAGCAGGGGTCACTGCGGGTGTGTGCATGGGGGGCATAGTTGTGAATTTCCTGCATTGTGCAGGGGGTTGGGCTAGATGACCCTGGAGTTCCCTTCCAGCTCTATGATTCTATTATTCTATAATTCTAAATGGTCTGAAGGTTTTTTTAAAAAACCACACGATTGAAGGATACTAGTTCTTTTCCCTGGAACTTGATAGCCTACAAGCCATACACCAGAGTATTTTATGAATGATTTATAACTGCATAAGTAAATATGGCTAAATCACATGTACATTTTTTGTATCTTACCTGGCAGTAAGCTCTTTAATTTCTGTTGTTCTGAAATGTTCTGTGGCTGGTCAGTCCAGGGAATAATATATTGATTGTGGAGTGAAATATAACGGGGACAACTAAAAAAGATATGAGCAATTAAATCAACTTGATCTTCACAGTAATTACAAAAGTGTTTCTCAGGGGATTTTACTAAAATGGCCCTTCATGGTTAAGAGTAGCGAGACTCTAATCTGGAGAACTAGGTTTGATTCCCTATTCCTCCGCTAGAAGCCAGCTGGGTGACCTTGGGTCAATCACAGCTCTTCCAGAGTTCTCTCAGCCCCACCCACCTCACAGGGTAATTGTAGTGGGGATGATAATAACATACTTTGTAAACCGCTCTGAGTAGGCATTAAGTTGTCCTGAAGGGCGGTATAGAAATCAAATATTATTATTATTCATCTCAGTGGAAGGTAACACATTGCACCTAAGTAACATGAAAGAGAGACGATATCTTGGAAGTGTTAAATAAAATAAATGTGTAGACAACACAAACGTTTTCTGATATGATAAATGGAAGTAAATAGGGGAGCATTTTGGATTGTCTCGAAGCTTTAGCATGGCCCAATCTTTTTTAAGTTGTTGATTCTGATATCAGTTCCACTTTGGAACCAAGGTGACTGACAATCCAAAATCCAAGGAGATATTCTGAAAACGTTCTCCTGTCAGAATCCTCCCTTAAAAAGACACCTCCCCCCGCCTAACACCCAGGGTAAGGTGCAACACAGATTTCCTTTGTTCACATGGACACAGCCAGGTTTTTAGGCATAAAAACTGTATGAAGCAGATGCCACGATTCTGTTTGTCCTCTGCAGCAATTTAACCATTGGTCGTGGACGTCACCAAATGTGGCCTTTGGAAGGGATGCTGGGCAGAGGGGACGTGGTTCGGAGAGAATCCAGGATGGCGCAGAAGTCTGTCTGAGACACTCTGCGTCCCCATGCCTGGGCGCCTCTTGGATACAGGAGCCACCTGCCGGGGGGGGGGAGAGATGACATCATGTCTGCACAACACCAGTGGAGGTATAACACACTTCTTTGATTTAGGACTGCGCCAGGTGGGGGGAGATGCTGCAGAAGACGCGTCAGGGTCCGCAGGAGACAAACATTGAGTGTCAGCTCCGAGAAACTGGCCGGTACTGTGGACAGAACTTAAAACTTGCATTTTGGGCGAGAGAGAAGGAGGAATTTTGTCCCAGGAGACTCTCCTGTCTGAAAGTGGAGGGCAACTGTTGCTCACTCCAAGTAATTGAATACATGATAAATGTACTTGGCGTCTGTCAATATTTGACAAGGGTCAATGTTCTGACATGTAGAGGCAGTTTGCGTTGGACTGCATTTGACATGCAATGGGTCTTTTAACATTTTATTACACCTGATAATTGGTAAGAGTCGCATGATCCAGCCCCACTGGCATATGGTGAACAGGATACAGAGAGGCTAGGAATGCAATGTGAAAATATCTGGATTGTGGGACATCCTTGATATTTGGATTTTTAGTCTTGACTACTGCAATGTATGCTATGTGGGGCTGCCCCAAAAGACAACTCTGAAGCTTCAGTACTCATCCGTTATCTGAGGCCCTGCGGCATGTTCATATACGTTTACAGTGAAATCCCTAAGTATACTTACTTCAGTCTAAGCCCATGGGTTTAGACTGGAGTAACTCTGTTTAGGATTTCAGGGAGGTTGACACAAAAGTACATAAAAAACTATATCACTCTAAAAGTTGTGCTAGGATGCAAGATCTTTTTTTAAAACTATGGATGCTTGAACTTCCACAGCTTCAGCTCACGTCCTGTTCACCGGTCACAAACAGGGAGCTGATTTTTCGATAGACAGTTTGTCTATTCGTTGGCCTCTTGGTGGCTGTTTGGCAGGTTGCTTCAGCTATTCTTTCCTAACAGTTTGGCAAGCCATAATTTAAATAGACAATTCAATCAATCACAATCTAAATCAGTCTTTTAAAAAAAAATCTTATTGTTTGGGGTTCATCTGCTTGATGTCAATGACTGCCGATCTGCTTGATTCGAAAGCATTTTTCACCCTTGCCCTCTCTGCAAAGATTTGGTGCAAACTGTTCGGCAGACATTCGAATCGTTTATTGCCGAACCAAGCAACTCAACGATCATCTCACATCTGACTAACAGCTGAAGTTGGTTAGTTTGACTGTGGGAAACATTTACTGCGACTTTCACGGCACTGCTCATTCCCCCCCCCCCGAGGTATTTGGCTTTCTCAGATGTCCGGTATTCTGAACGGATTGCTTATTTAATTAGTACTGGTTACTTGTTTGTTTGCCACAGCTTAGAGGGGAATTAGACATATTCGCATAGTTGCATGAACGGCTATGGGCCATGAGAAACCCCATGGAGCTTCCACGTTCGGATGCTGTAAGCCCCTGTATACCTCTGCCTGGGGGAACAACCAAGGAGAGGCTTTTGGCCTCTGTGGGAACCGGATGCTGGACTCGATGAACCACGGACCTGATCCAATATGGCAACTCTGGCCCTTTTCACACTGCTTACCTGCTCCCGGAACGTTGCAAAATATCGTGTAAAAACCGCGGAAGATAGCGTCTTCTCGCGAGAGTTTTGTGCGACATCGCACAAAACTCTCACAAGCAGACGCTATCTTCCGCGGTTTTTGCGCGATATTTAACGTTCCGGGAGCAAGTAAGCAGTGTGAAAAGGGCCTCTTTCGTTTAGTGCATGCTGCTTGTTAATAGTTTAATGACTGTTTTTTAATGGATTTTTTGGGTCGAGCTACTTTGAGCATAGAGGAAAGCTGGACAGAAATGCTTAAATAAATAAATAACACAGAGAAACTAGACTTCTGCAGGTAAGGGCTATGGGGAAATGGTATATCTTTTTAAAAACTGTTGTGAGCCTTTCCATTGCACCCATTTTTGTCTCTGGTGTTTCCGTCAGGGTCAGTTTGGGGTATTTTGTCATACCAAACAATGTGCACTCCTCTCCTCTGGGACCCAATTAGGGCCTCAGCAGGGATTAATGCAATGAAGTACACCCTCCAAAGCTACCATTTTCTCTAGGGAAACTGAGCATTATGGTCTGGAGATTAGTCCAGGAGATCTCCCGCCTCTACCTGGAGATTGGCAACCCTAGATCCCGCAGGTGACTCTGGTCACTTTGGTGCAGCCAATGTTTGGGAGGGAGCCGAGCACCTTTGGTTGTTCGTGCCTTTCTCGATGTGTTTTCCAAAGCAATTTTACGTGCCATTTTGACCCTGTTTTATGCAGCGATAGTTTAACTTTGCTTCACACCAGGGAGAAGCAAGAACAGGATGGGGGATTTCAGGTCAAAAACAATAACGCTACAAATTTTGCTAGCATCTTTGTTTTTGCATCCACGAATTGGGGCGCTAGTATTTACTACCAGCAAACAAGGTACCTTCTCCAGCCAGTGCCAGATTGCAGCTTTCTGTGAAGAGGCACTCCAAAGCCATAAGTCAAAGTAGGCTGCTGGGCACGAAGGGAGAGATTTCTGCTTCCCCCTCTTTGCCAAACAAGCTGCCATCACTCTGGCTTTTGGCAGGGGCTCCCCATATCTCAGCGGGGGACCTGGGCTGGTGGTTTGGCGGCAGAAAGAGACACCCCCCCCCTATGGACACCCAAACAAGCTACTCTTTGCTGGAGAAACATGTGGCTGAAATGGGCAGCTGTTTGGGGACAGGAAGGGAGAACATGAGATGCTCCCAGGAGAGGGAGAGGCACTTTTCCACTCCAAGACTTAGCTGTTTTCCAGCCCCCTCCCAGCTGAGGAGCAGGCTTGCATTTGAGCCAGGATTTAGCCCCAGAATGTGTTTCCAGTGCTGGAGAGTCACACCCAAGGTCAGGGCTGGCTCTTCAGCCATGCCACTGCTGCTTAGTAGGGCATTCAGAGGGTGCCAGCATGGCACAGGGGCTCTGCAAACTGTTGCACACCATGATGGCCCTAAGTTATTTACATAAGAAGTCCAGAGGAGTTTGTAGTCGCAAAATAGTCGCAGAGAGCCAGTTTGGTGTAGTGGTTAAGAGCGCGGGACTCTAATCTGGATAGCCGGGTTTGATTCCCCACTCCTCCACTTGAAGCCAGCTGGGTGACCTTGGGCTAGTCACAGCTCCCTCAGAGCGCTCTCAGCCCCACCCACCTCACAGGGTGTTTTGTTGTGGGGATAATAATGACGTACTTACTTTGTAAACCGCTCTGAGTGGGTGTTAAGTTGTCCTGAAGGGCGGTATATAAATCGAATGTTATTATTATTATATTATTAAAATAGTCTGTAGTCGCAAAATAGTCTGTAGTCGCAAAATAGTAACCAACTTTATCGTAGCCTAAGCTTTTGAGATGCATCTGACAAAGAGAGCTGTGGTTCTCGAAAGCTGATGATGCATCTGACAAAGAGAGCTGTGGTTCTCGAAAGCTTAGGCTACAATAAAGTTGGTTAGTCTTAAAGGTGCTACTGGACTCTTTACTATTTTACTTAAGAAGGAAGATGATTTTCCCCAGGCCAGTTGGGCTAGGGATCCTGATAGTGTTTTGTCATCTTCTGGGCATGGAGCAGGGGTCACTGGGGTGTGTCTGGGGAGCGGGGAGATAGTTGTGAATTTCCCGCATTGTGCAGGGGGTTGGACTAGATGACCCTGGAGGTCCCTTCCAATTCTATGATTTTATGATACCAAATTCCGATCCAGATGTCAAATGATCAGTTTTGTGGATGTTGGCATGCTTTGAAGATCCTTGTTGAATTTTTGCCATCAGAAAGCTGGGAGAGAATTTCCGAGGAGAATGTTTTTAGAGGAGCAATTTCATTTTGCCTCTTCCGAGGAAGAAAGCAAAAGGCCAGCCCTCTGCTGTGACACTGAAGTTAGAGTAATGAGGAAGAAAAATCCTTTGTGCATACAGAGATTGTCTTTTCCATCAGGAAGTGGGAAAGACCATTCATCATTACAGGGGGGGGGGGGGGGTTCTGCCAGGAAAGCTTGAGCCCTGGCACCTTTGAAGAGATGAAATTCAACCCGGAAATCATAAGGGGGACTTCTAATGACCCAGAGTTGATGCCATTGTTGCAGACGCCCCTTTTCTTTGTAGACTATGTTTTTAAACAGCTTCACAGCAGGCAGAGTGTTAGCAGGTCAGGCGCTGCCCCGTCCATGCCAGGAAAAGCTGCACCTGTTATACTTTTGCCTGTTAAAAGTTCCAAACTTCCATCCAGGAAGCATAAGGGGGTGTCCCTAACTAGAATCCAGTTAGAAGCAGCTGCAAATAACCAGCCCCCCCCCTCCCACACACACACAAAAGCAAGAAATATGCATAGAGTTGAACTTTTCTTTTTCCAGATGTTTTAAGTGGGTATGTTTTTATACACACCCCAGGCAGCCCCCCACGTCTACTACAAGCCTGTGGTTTTGGCCTCTTCTGATGGAAAAAGAACAACACCTTGCAATATGTCAAGCGAGCCCTTGGTCCAAAAACGTGGTTAGCTTTTAATGGGCTGCTCTTGGGCACGTGTTTATTTACACTGCGATTAGTTAAACCAACGCTTTTCAGTGGCCTGCCACGAAGGTTGCCAAAGTACACAAGTCACTGCAGCTCCCCCTAGGGGCAGGGGAGAATGGGGGGCAAGAGAGGGGTTGGAAAGAGATGGGGGAGCAGAACAGAAAGCGGGATGTAAAGGAAAGGCCCAGAACTTTGGGGAGGGTCTACGTGTGTGTTTGCAAACGCATAAAGGTTTACTTGCGAGAACACATTGACCCAACCAAATTATGCCTTCTCGGACCCATGATGAAGGGTGGCAGGGTATTGACTGTTTCCAACATAGGGTTGCCAGCCTTCAGGGGGTCGCTGGAAATGTCCCGGAATTACAATTGATCTCCAGATGACAAACATCAATTCCCCTGGAGAAAATGGCATCTTTGGAGGGTGGGCCATATGGCATTATACCAATCTGAGGCCCCTCCCCTCCTCAAACCTTGCCCTCTCCAGGCTCCACCCCCAAAATTTCCAAGAATTTCCCAACTTGGACCTGGCAACCCTAAAACAGCACCCCCCTCAGGTCTCTGTGGCAGTGCCACGAAACTCTTCCCCTCGTTCCTGCTGGAGTCACAGAGTGGCTAAGAGGCCAAGCTCCTCTCTGACTCACCCATATTTACCCCACCATTTCTCCAAGAAGCTCATTGAGGTGGCTTACATGCCTCCTCCCCAAATCACTAAGCTTTCCTTCTGTTTTCACTTAAGGATTCGTTCTGAGCTTTGCCCAGGTACCTGAATTTTGGATTGCAAGAACTGACCACCACATCCGTGTCCTCTCTCTTCTTCCTCTGTGAAGAGTGATCGCTCTCGTGCTTCTGTGTGCAAGATCCCTAAAGTGATGAGGCAATACCATTTTGTCCCCATGTGTCTCGTTTCAGTTCATCATATCGGAGAGCGAACGGGGAGAACCGCCATGCCTGGTTGAGTGTCCCCGGGAGAGAGGCCGACCCATCTGTGCCTCCGATGGGAAACTCTACAAATCTCCATGCACTTTCCAGAGAGCACGTTGCCGCGAGCCTTTCCTGGAGGCTTTGCCACGGTCCCACTGTGGCGGGGGTGCCCATCGAGAACCCAACAGTAGGTAGAGACTTGGTGGAAAGGGCTGGGGGAGGGGGGAAGGTTGGAGGAAGTTTGTGTAAGGTGACCAAACACAAAAGAGCTCTTGTATCCTTAATAATACCTTGGAAAGTGTTTGAAAATGTTGATTCCTCTGAAATTAGGCAACCAGGTTATCAAGCGGAGCATGCCGGGATGGTAATGTCACACCAATACTGAAAAATCAAAACTGATTGCCTGTTAGTTTCTAGACATGACTCAATGTGTGCATCAGGACCTATAAAGTCCTAAATGTTAGTATCGGGGCCAATCTCTTCCATGTGAACTTGCCCAGGAATCAAATGAGATAGATAACCAGGCCCTTCTTCAGGTGCCCTCACCATAAGCTGATGGGTTCTTCTGATTACCAGGCCTTCGTGGTGGTGCCGCCTTCCCCGGGAGATCCACTTGATACCATCACCCTATTTAGACACCAGACAAAGTCCATCCTTATTTTCTGTGAAGAAGCAGGAACAGGGCTTTTTTTTCAGCTGGAACACAGTGGCACGGAGTTCCGGCACCTCTTGAAAATGGTCACATGGCCAGTGGCCCCGCCCCCTGATCTCCAGACAGAGGGGAGTTTCGATTGCCCTCCACGCCACTTCAGCACAGAGGGCAAACTCAACTCCCCTCTGTCTGGAGATCAGGGGGTGGGGCCACCGGCCATGTGACCGTTTTCACCGAGGGCGATTTAAACTTTAAAAAACTCTCCCCTTGTTCCAGCTGACCCAAAGTGACGTCATTGTGCGGTCCTGAGTTCCACCACCTCTTTTCCCAGAAAAAAAGCCCTGAGCAAGAATAATAGAGAGTAACGACAGCTATTCTGCAGCGTACCTCTGTGGATATCATAATATCCCTGGGTTACAATGCGGCTTGCACCCTGGAAGTAACTTTTTGCAGTGAGAAGTAGTTGACCTTGTGAGTGAACTCTCGCCCGGAACCCTACCAGACCCAGATGCATGGGACAAAAGCCCTAAGCGGGGCAAGTAATGTTCTCTGGACGTGCCCAGAAGCATGTGGTGGCCATTGTTCACTTCTGACTCCAAACTGTTTTCTCCCTTGAATTTAAAAATTTTATTTGAAAAGAAAAGTACAAACACAAATAACAACAACATTCAATTTATATACCGCCGTTCAGGACAACTTAACGCCCATTCAGAGCAGTTTACACTCCAAACTGTTTTTCATGTACTGCAAAATAGTAAAGACTCCAGTAGCACGTTTAAGACTAACCCACTTTATTGTAGCATAAGCTTTCGAGAACCACAGCTCTCTTTGTCATTGCAGACACTAATCTCACCCGCTGCCAGGAGGACCGAGTGGCTGCCCTCTCACAGTCCCGCCGACAGGCTCACGCCACCTACGTCCCGGAATGTGGCGAAGACGGGTCCTTTCTACAGGTAACTCTGAGGGCCTTTCGGTGTGACACGCTGCCCCTCACCCCCAGCCCATTTCTGGGGATGCCCAGAATGCAGGCATTTTAATTTTTTTAAGCCTCCATCACCACTAACCTGGCTGCGTGAACTGAAGGGTTTTTAATGTTTGCTATGGGGTTGATATTCATTAGGGAGATTTTTCTCTAGGGCATGAGATTATAATGGGATGCAGTGAGGAAAGCAAGCGGTTTAGCTCTTTAGCAGCAGTGTGGGGCTACTGCTGTGAGCAATAATTGTTGAAGGTTTCAGGAAATATTTCCAGCTGCGTTGTTGGAATGCAGTCAAGGGAGGCGGAATAATTTCTTAAAAGGTAGGTGCTTTTTAAATGTATGGAGGGAGGGTGGATGTGTGGTTTGGAGTCGGACTGAATTATCCTCTTCCTTCACCTCTTAGGTTCAGTGCCACAAACAGACAGGTTACTGTTGGTGTTCCACCCCAGAAGGGAAACCTATCAGTGGGACATCGGTCCTCAACGAAACCCCAAATTGTACAGGTAATAATCTCTGCTTTGGGTCTCTCTCTCTGTCTCCCCTGCCCTTCTCCCATTTCTTTTGCCAGCATCTTGTCTGGCGTTGCTCCTGTGCCTTTAACTACAGCCTGGCTCAAAGTGGTTAAGTGGTTGGGCTGCAAGTCAGCACTCTGCCGGTTCGAATCCCACTATTGCCAGGAGCTCAGCAGGTGGCCTTAGGTAAGCCACTCCTCTCAGCCCCAGATGTATGGTGGGGATAATAATAACACTGGCCTTGTTCACTGCTCTGAGTGGGGCACTGATCTCTCTAGAAGAGTAGTATATAAGTGCAGTTATTATAAGGCTTTGCTTTCTTCTGGTATGGAGATGCAGTGATTAGGGGAAAGGAACAGAGGGCGGACAGGCCCTTTAAATCACCGGGAAATTTCTCAGTGGGCTGCTGCCCTGGGAGGGGAGGGGAGCAAACTGACAGTGCAATCCTAAGCAAAGTTATTCCAGTCTAAGCCCATTGAAATCAAGCGCTTAAACTGGAGTAACTCTGCTTAGGATTGCCCTGTGAGTCAAGCGAGCCGAGCTCCGAAGAGCTGGGATGGCTGCTAAGCTCCAAGCAATGGCCAGTTTGCTCCAGAGCTGTTGTAACATCCCAAACAGACTCTGGAAGGTATCGAGTCACCGGATGAACTTCTGCATGCTGGGCTGCTGTCTGAGGTGCAGCTGGGAAGAAGGGTGGTGGCCCCAGCTAGAGCAAGGTGGAAGCGGCTACTTTATACCAGGTCCGTAGCCAGAAATTTGGGCTTGGGAAGCAGCCTGAGTACAATTAAGACTGGTCATCCTGACTGAATGAAAAATAGGTGAGGTTAGTTGAGGGGGGGGGCAAAGCAATGGGGGGGCTGGCCTCTAGGGGCCACCCTGTAGCTACAAGCCTGCCTTGGAGTCCATTTTCCATTCACACCTCCTCCTCTGCCTCTTTCCTCTTTCGTAGGCTCCTATACAGTACGGACTTCGTGGCAAGATCCCAACTCCTCTCGGAGAGGTAAGGTTGCATCCCACCCTTTCTGTCCCTGTCCTTCATCCCGCCCCACTCCGTGCGGTCTACCCCTCTTCCAAACCCTGGCCTGACTACTTGCCCAGTACCCAAAGGGTACCTCAACCCTGGCCGTGGCAGCATCCCCAAGCCAGGTGAGTCAGGTGGGAGAGGTGGGAGGGTGCTTCCGCTTCCGCTGTCCCACAGGGAGAGGCAAGTGGGGGAGCCAGGATTCCTGGGTCCCTTTTCCAAGCTCTGGGAAGGGGACTGGGGTTAGGTGGCTGATCTCTGGAGGGGCTGTACCACAGAAGAGAGCAGGAAGTTGAGTTGCCACTTAGGGCTCTTTTTCCTTGAAAGAAGTGTCGAAATAGCTGCATTCGACAGGTCCAATTTCTCATGGTAGGGAAAATTTCCAGCTGTTGAATTTCCGGCTGCCCAAGTCACAGCGCTTCCATCAGAAAAAATAATAGCCGTGGTAATCCCTCTAAGACTCAAGTTGTCCTTTTGCTCTAAATGCATCCACTCTTTGGACAGAGTAGGTGACACTAAAACCTTTGTAATAGTTTCCTTCGAACTCTTTTCCTCCCTGAACGCAGAAGAAGGTGCCAGGCCACGGCCCACCCAGCCAAGCCCCCTACCCCACAAACAGAAAGGTAAGTGCCTTTCTTATCATCCCACCTGTACCCTCTGGGGCTTGTGGGAACAGCTTGGTCCGTTACGAGATGCTTCCAGTACCAGGTCCATTTTTTTTGCAATAAAATACGGAAAGGTTTAACATGCGAGTTTTTAAAAAAACCTAAGGCTATCATTATGAAATGATTATTAAAGAAATCTTAGCCGATTCATCGTAGAATTAATTCAGCCAACACATATTGTGGTTTATTGGTGGTGCCCAGCCCCTAAGTGTCTCGTCTCTCTTCCACAAGGTTGAGGGCTTTCTCTGTGGTGGCCCCATACTGGTGGAACATTCTTTCCAATGATATATGTGCACTACAGGTTTCTAGGTTCTGCAGGGCTCTCAAGGCGGAAATGTTCCAGCAGGCTTTTAATCAGCTGTGATGTAGCATTGGAATTTTTGCCACCTGGTTGTTACTTTCAGTTGTCCCAGTCACTGAGATGACTGTTTTTATCAGTCATATACTTATTTTATTGATTGATTGATTTGATTTATACCCTGCCTCCTCCACAGATGGGCTTAGGGCGGCTAACAACATTCAAAAAGTACATTAAAAGTCACAAAAACATAAAATCAATAATAATTTTTAAAAAGTGGGACCTCCCTTAATTTTGTTGATATATTTTTTTTACTTTTTAAATGTATAATATTTATTGTGACTTGGGCCACTTTGGGCCTTGTTTTGAGGGAGAGGTTTTTAAAAATCTGAAAAACAAATAAATATCTTTCTATTGCTGCAGTTTAAGAGAAGGAACAAAGCGGGGATGGCCAGGATCAAGGAGGTGCTCTGGTTCAAGTCTTTGCCGCAAGGTCACTTAGGTAGCCTTCGTTAAGCCACTCAACCTTATTCAACCCATCAGAAATAATAATGCTGGCCTACCTTGCAGGACTGTTGTAAGGTTTCCATCAAGATGATACATGCAGAATGCTTTGAACACTGAAAGAGCTACATAAGCGCACACCTTTTTTTTCTTTATATTGTCGAAGGCTTTCACGGATGGAGAACAATGGTTGTTGTGGGTTTTCCGGGCTGTATCGCCGTGGTCTTGGCATTGTAGTTCCTGACGTTTCGCCAGCAGCTGTGACCGGCATCTTCAGAGGTGTAGCCTGGTGTTCGTAGCCTGTTTTGTTAGCCTGGTGTTTTTCAGGACTGGAAACCATGCTCCAACCAAGAAGAGACTTTAAGAATGAATACAGCATGGTTTCCAGTCTTGAAAAACACCAGGCTAACAGAATACTCTACATCCTACAACACCCTGCAGAGAAGATTAGCATATCAAACACGAATCCATATGCAAAAGAACCTCCTCAGGATACAGTGAAGCCTCCCGCCATTAGCATTCCACACCCTGGGAAACTCTTACAGGATGACTCAGCCCAAACCCACCTTCCTGAGTAGATATAAATTACCTGCCAACATCTTTTCCACCCTGTGAGAGATCTCTGTCCTTTGGTGCTACACCTTTCAGGATGCCAGTCACAGCTGCTGGCAAGACGTCAGGAACTACAATACCAAGACCACGGCCATACAGCCCGGAAAATCCACAACAACCATCTTTTTTCCTTTGTTGATAATCCAGACTTATGTTGCAATGGGGCCAGTTAGGGACAGGCTGAAAGGGACAGGCCTTGGTTCACCGGTGGAACTCCTGATTCGCATGCAGAAGGTCCCAGATTCAGGCTCAAATAGATGGCATCTTTCTCTGAGTGCCTGGAGAAGCCACTAGCAGACTCCAGAGCTCAGTTTATAAACATCTGCAGCTTGTATAAGTATTAGAAATATTTTTTCCCAAAACCGTTGCTCAATTCAGCAGGAGGGAAGCACATTTTAAGCCAATTAGAATCTGTTAACGGTACCCACTAGTCAACTGCACTCTTACAAGAAGGGAAGATCTATTAGAGGGCTTTTAATTAACAGGGAACCACCACTGAAAATACAGAATGGGTGTGAAAGAGAAGCTGCGTGCACCTTAATGAAACTGGGGGCATTTCCCCTTGTTCTTGGAGTGGTCAGCCTGGAATGGAATCTTGCATTTCTTGGAAGTCTCTTGGCATGTTTTTCTTGGCTTACAGGGAAGAAAGGCACCTGCTGTTACAGACTTTGCAGGGTAAATGCATATCCTGGCAAGAAACTAAAAAAAGAGAGGTGTGGGGGATTAAACCCTGGCCTGGGAACTGCACCCCCTGATCCTGACACCCTCCTTTCCCTAAGAAGCACGGCAGTAGCATTAAGCATTGCAGGGCAGTTTTTCTGCACGTGTTCATGGCCACTCTTCCATTTTTCTTCATTATGACTTCCCTGGCAGTGGAAATGGCTTCTGGGGCTGAGAATCTCTGTACACGGGACATCTGACACGTGTAGAACACGTGTCAGGAGATGCAATGCTAGCCGGGAGGGGTAATTTAAAAAGACAGAGCCAGCAGCAGGGCAAAGGCTTTGCCATACACTGGAGCTGTGTGAAGGGGCTGTAAATGGCCAGAAGGGAAACTTCAGCCCATTAGAACCTCTCCAGGTCCAAGCCCGCCTCTGAAAGGCAGCTCCAGCCCATTTCCATTCCTCGCTGCCCTCAGGTTGCCATCCCACACAGTTTTAGACTGGAGAGGCGAATGACAGAGCCTTTGGGGAGGCGAAGATGAAATTAACAAACCCTCTGAGGAGAGATCTCTGCCAGCTCTGCCTTTTTAAACTACGCGTCTCCCTACACTTGATGAACATGCGCTGAGGTGTCTCTTATAGAGAGACAGTGAGCCCCGAACTCTTGGGGCTGCCTCCCACTCTCAGCAAGAGGCTGGATGCCTGTCTCTGGCGAATGACTGCCCTCTAGTGGCCAGGAAGAGGTCCTGTGCCGTTTGGGATGGAGGCGTTCCATTGAGTCTGCAGATGGCTGCCGCCTTCTCCCAAGGAGGACAGGGCAGGGGAGTGTGCTTTTGTGTTAGTGCGTGATGCCGACGCAGAGGTGACAGCAGCATCTCTCTGTTGGGTGATGCAAAACAGCCTCTGATCCCCACATTTGTTCTCCGTGGCCTATTGTCTGAGTCTTTGCGTGTCTTGTCTGTCTGTCTCTTTCCTCTCCATCCAGAGGGAACCGCCTTGCCGTTCCTAATTCCCATCATCATCCCAGATTTCAAGCCCAACCGCACGGCAAAGCAGATCCAAGGTGAGGACGCGTGGACGCCTCTCCCCCAGTGGCCTGGCTCAGCAGCCTCGGAGATGGGTCTGGCCCAGCACCAAACTCTGTCCTCTCCTTCCTTTTTAAATCCCGTCCTTCCTTGAAGGAGCTCAGGGGCACCATAGGGGGCTTCTCCTCTCTCCATTTTATCCTCAAAGCCCTGTGAAGTAGGCCAGGCTGAATGACCGGCATTCTTGGTGAGCTGTGTGTGTGTGTGTGTTGTGTTGTCTCCAACCTCTGGCAAGCCTGTGAATGATAGACTTCCAAAACGCCCTATCATTGCTGAGCTTTAATAACAACAACCACATTCAATTTATATACTGCCGTTCAGGATGACTTAACACCCACTCAGAGCGGTTTACAAAGTATGTTATTATTATCCCCACAACAACAAACACCCTGGGAGGTGGGTGGGGCAGAGAGAGCTCCGAGAAGCTGTGACTGATCCAAGGCCACCCAGCTGGCTTCAAGTGGAGGAGTGGGGAATCAAACCCGGTTCTCCAGATTAGAGTCCCGCACCCTTAACCACTACATCAAACTGAAAGACTTCCAAAACGTCCTCTCGTTGCTGAGCTTTCAGTATGTGGATTTGAACCTGGGCTTCCTTAGACCTTACAAGGACTCTTCCCCTTCCCCTGCACTGGCTCTTTTCCAGTCTGCCCTCCTTGTGGCCTAGTAACCCTCCAGCACGACAGCTTTGCCTCGTGAAAGCCTTAGGTTCAGCACCCTCCCTGGCCAGCTCCTAATGGACAGTTCCCCCGCTCGCTAGTCTACATTTGCAATGCTTTCCACCTCTCCCAGCCTGGACCGTGTCTTGCTCCTTGTGGACTTCTGTGGAGCAAAGGCCCTTCCTTTCCCAATGCTGAGTAAGGCAGAGCTTCCCTCCGAGCTCCAGAGCTCTCCATCTCCCTGCCTATGACCCAAGCAATGTTTCTCCGGACTGCACACATGAGACCCCATTTCAAGCAAGCAATCTCATGAATTAGGAAAGAAAATGTTCTGTGTTTTGTTTTTGATTTAATGCCATAAACAAGACAAACGTTACAAAGGGGCTTGCGGCTCAGGCTGGGTCTTCCCAAAACTCCAGTAAAGCATACCCCAGTAAAGTGGTAGGAGGTAGTTGTGAATTTCCTGCATTGTGCATCGTGCAGGGGGGTTGGACTAGATGGCCTTGGATGTCCCTTCCAACTCTATGATTCCTGCCCCCCCCTGCCTTCCCTATGCCTGGTTCTTACTCTATACAAAGTATACAGTCTTTTCTGCAAAGATGTACCTACGTTATTTATAGTCTGCCTTTCTCACTGAGACTCAAGGCAGATTACGCAGCGTAACTCAGTATGCTGTACGCTGGGACAACCTTCCTGCCCCCCCCCATTGGTATGTCTGTGTTGATGCTGTTCTCTATGACAACCCAGGCATGGCTCGCGGTGTCCCAAGCGACAGGCTCACTAGAGTTGCCCTTCTGTTACCTTATTTTTTGCATATTCATATTGTCCCGTTCTCTGAGCAACAGAAAGTGTGGCCAATTTAAGAGGAGAGAATTCTGGAGACTTCTGGTGTTTTGTAATGGAGGAGGAGCACCCAGACAGCCAGGGCCATTCTCTCGAGCTGCAGCGGTTCTCCTCGCAAGCAAGCAGCATATTCACAGGAGCCTCTCAAGGTTCTTTCTTGCCTGCTGCAAAAGCTCCCATTTCCATCTCCTTTGCTGGCTACAGCCAATCCCTAGCCATGGAGGAGGGATGCATTGAGTAGCTAGGAGGCACCAGCCATTTGGAACCATCAATGCTACTCTGGGAAAGCGTCTTCTAATCCTCAGTACACCCCAAGGCAGGTTTGTTTGCTACAGGCGCTAGCAAAGGCATATAGAGGAGGCCTATGTGGGTATTTAATATTTAAGGGCCAGGTTTGATTAAAGTCTGCGGTGCCATAAACAGGAGGGTGGGAGGGTTGGGCTTATTGGTTCTGACTGGCAGCTGCCCGCCTTGCAGAGTACCCGCCGTCGTGCGAGCAGGAACGGCGTGAAGCCATCGAGGAGGCCCAGCTGCACCAACAGGAGGGAACTTTCATCCCAGAATGTGAGGGCGACGGCACTTACAAGATGGTGCAGTGCCACCAGGCCACAGGGTACTGCTGGTGCGTGCGGGTGGACACCGGCCGGCCTGTCCCGGGCACTTCCACACGGTCAGTATTCCATTTTCCGGCCGTTCGATCTGGGCCAAAATAGGGGCGTGCTTGTCGCATGCCAGTTCTCATGTTCGTTTGTTTTTTAAAAAAATATTTTTATTTCAATTATTAACAAAACAGTTTACAATATGAAATACAACATGGGTAAATTGTTAAAAACTACATAACAGAGAAAGGTAAAACATGGAAAGACAAATTCAAGTTGAGTGATCTGATATATTTTGGATTTATAGATTCAGGATTGTTTGGTATATTTTATTGGGAGGATATAGATGTTCTTTAGAAATGTATTCAAAAAAAGGGAGCCATTTTTCCATAAAATTTGTTGTTTGGGGGAAATTTTCAGCTTGATAGATTCCATCATTGATTTTTTCAAATAAAAAATGGTCCCATATTTTAGAATACCAACTGGTAATTGTCGGTACAGTATGTGATTTCCGTTTTAAAGCAACCAGTTCTCATGTTGAGGATTGTTGCTCAAGCTTCCCTTCTAATACCACAATTATTTTGGAGGAGGGTTCTCTTTTTGCCATCCTCCATGGAACCTCCCTCCAATTTAAGCAGCTTGTCCTCCAATGGAAGATGTCCTTAAGGCAGAGGCAGGCTGCTTACTTTGGGCTTGAGCCAAAAAGAAAGGGTGGGGCATATAGTAAATAAAAAATAAACTTAACTCAGTGGAGTGGTAGCATCCATTCCACTGTGTGTTTTCAGCCTTCAACAGCTAGTCTTCTAAGAGGCAGAAAGAGTTTGGCTTCTTTAGTGAAAGATGTACTAGAAATGCAGAATTGTCCTCCAGCTGTTTCTCAAAAATTTAGAATCCCCTTTTGTGAATGTGTGCGCGAAACGGCAGGCCGGGTTTTATAAAGCGGCTTAGCGTTCATGCCCACTCAATGGCACTTGATGGATCGGCTCCTCTCTGTGAGATGTGACTTCTAGAGGGGGTAGAGAACAGAACTTTGCAGAATGATGGGTTTAGAACCGCACGTTAAAAATTGGACTCAAGTATCTCTAAAGGCAAAAAGCAGGTGTGTGATTTTAACAAGAACCAGCAGGTGTGGACTGTTCCTGGTAAACTCTTGGAGCATGTGCACCAGAGATTCCTCCTTCCCTATCAGGTATCTCCCCTACTCTGCCTGATTTCTGCCCCCCTTCTTGATGGGCTCCCTGTTTCAGGCCCTGGTATCTCTTCAAGAAATCACTTTTCTCGCACTGTACAGGAATTTCCCTCCAGACTGTGGAGCGGATGCAGCGGCCAAGAGCGTAGAACTGGGCTCCCTCTTCCGTGATCGGGCATTACCCGGTAGGTTTGAGAGCTCAATTCCTTTTGCTATCTGTTTGTCCTCCAAGACGTGTGTGGTAGATGGATTAAAAATGAAACTAAAAACAGTCCCACCAGGTCAGTCATGTAAAACTACAATCTAATGAACATATCTTACTGCGAAGACCAAGGGTTGGCCGCTACACAATAGCTGTACTGCCCCATTTCTTTGCGACAATATCGCGCCTCACTTGCAGTGCTGCCTCCATGGTGTTTCTATTGCTTGGAAGAGAAAATCAGTGCTTCCTTCCTTCCTTCTTACGGCGCATGCTTCCCAGCTGCCAAGGGAACCCTTCTACGCATGCTACTCATAGGCAGTGGAAAGAACTTTCCACCACAGCCGTGAGAATGAGCATGGCCGTACATGTGCATCAGCTACCAGCCAGACAAAATGTTACAAGACTCTGTGAATAGAAAAGGGACAGTGTGTGTGTGGTTGGGTGGGTGGGTTGTGGTGGTCTGGAGGCTCTTTTAGGGATCGCTG
Source organism: Eublepharis macularius (assembly GCF_028583425.1). NCBI lineage: Eukaryota > Metazoa > Chordata > Lepidosauria > Squamata > Eublepharidae > Eublepharis > Eublepharis macularius. The sequence goes on along the minus strand of NC_072804.1, from coordinate 55,174,320 downwards.
TTCCACTGTTGCTGTGCCAGGATTATGGATCTCTCTGTGTCCCTTAAAGGTAAATCTCAGTAGCATTTGGCCCCAATTCAGAGCAGTGTTGCAGAGAGAAACGAAAGTAATAACAACAACAACATTTGATTTATACACCACTCTTCTGGACAACTTAACACCCACTCAGAGCGGTTTACAAAGTGTGTTTTTACTATCCTCCTGACTGTCACCCTGTGAGGTGGGTGGGGCTGAGAGAGCTCTGAGAGAGCTGTGACTGACCCAAGGTCACCCAGCTGGCTTCAAGTGGAAGAGTGCGGAATCAAACCTGGCTCTCCAGATTAGAGTCCTGCCGCTTCTAATCACTACACCAAACTGGTTCCCAGTGCTGTGTAGACACTAAACACATGTCTGTGACAGGTACTCTTCGATTGTTTGGCTTTGAGCAGAACTACAAGTGACAAAAGGCACAGGTTGGACACTTGTCAGCTTCCCTCAAGTTTTGATGGGAAATGTAGGCATCCTAGTGTTGCAGCTTGGCTCTCCGACTGCTAGTCTTGCAGCTTGGCTCTCCAACTGCTGTCCAATGGACTTTTCAACTGTCACTTGTCCAACATTCCGCCAAGCTGCCTACATTTCCCATCAAAACTTGAGGGAAGCTGACAAGCGTCCAATCTGTGCCTTTTGTCACTTGTAGTTCCGCTCTTTGAAAGATCTAAAGGGATCTTCTTGTTCCTTCTCTCTGGCCCAGGTTGTCCAGGCACCAAGAAGGCCGAGTTCATCTCCAACCTGATCAAAGCCTTGGCCTCCGACATGCTACAGTCAAGAATGATGCCTGCCCCGTACCAAAGGCATGTACTGCTGAGCTGGAACTGCCTTTCTCGCCTTTTGCTGTTCTGGTTTTCCTCTTAGAGGGAGTTATGAATTCAGGGGAACTTCTAAAAAAGCAGTTCCATCACCTACAGTGGTAAAGTCCATTTGCCCACTTTGTCTCACTGCTGCGTTAGTTACCATCTTGTTCTGCTGCAGGCATAAGCAGATCTTGTGGCAGTGAATTCCACAAGACAATTCGCCCTACCAGCACTCAGCAGCCCAGGCATTTCCCCCAGCCACTCAACAGGGAGTGTGAAGGAACAGTGTCTCATCCCACGGCAGGCAACATCCGTGTTAGGAGCCCTGTTCTAACGGCTGCTTCCTGCTCACAGGTTTCCGGACCGCTTCACGGGGCGCAGCCTGGAAGAGCGAGTGGTCCGCTGGCAGTTTGTGCGGCTGGACAAGGATTTCAGCAACAGCATCAATGAGCGCGAGCTCCGCCCTCTCAAGCTCTACATGAAGAAGCACACCCGGCCCAAGCGCTGCGTCCGCAAGTTCCTGGACTACTGCGATCTGGACAACGACCGGCTCATCTCCCTGAACGAGCTCAGAGGTTGCCTGGGTCTCAGTTAACACCAGGGTGGGTGTTCTCGCCAGGTGCATCTTTTGCCCCCTGCAATAGGCAGGCTGCGTTGATGCCCACGGGGCATCTTCTGGAAAATACACCATTTTTTAAAAAGTTTCTAATCCTTTTGCATAAGCTTTGCTCCTGGAGCGGTTTGGGCATTTGCACTTAACAGGAGTTTTCTGTCAGGCTGCTGCCTGGGAGGGCAGAAGCACAGCCAGGAGCAAGCCAAGCAGCAGAATGGATCCTCACGGTCTAATCCTATAGGGGGGGACGATAACATCACTGTTGAATGCACATTGGTATTTGAGGAAAAAAAAACCCTTCAAGTAGAAAACTAGCCCATTAAGCAGCAAGATTCTTGCACAACCCATTCCTTGCAAAGCTGGTTTTCTATCTGCAGGGGTTTTAAAATGCAGCATGGCTTCCAACATATGATTCCCCTTCTGGTTTGCAACCTGAGGCAGCGTGATCCCTTTCACCGTCTCATTCTGCTGTACACATAGACTGGACCCCCGTGCCTTTCCCTGATCGCACTGCCTTCTTCACCTTGGTCTCCAAATTGAATCTCTGGGTTGGGCAGCCCCAGCTGTGTCTGGCTGTACCCTGCAACCCCTGCTCCGGCTTCCCATCTGGGAGCACAGCGTCTTCTGTTCCCTTTGGCCACCTGGAGCCTGGCTGGCTGCTGGGAACTGCCCCTGCCAGGTGCCCGATGGGTAGCAGGAACAAAGCGTCCCTGTGTAAAGGGCCCTGCTTCCTAACTAACCCCCGGTGCCTACATTTCTCAGGGCCAATTTCCGCCCCAGACAAAGGGGGGCTCTGTGCATTGCCTCGAAGTAGATTAAAAGTGGATTACCTTTGTAGAACACAATTGCCTACAGAATTTGAATCAGCGTCTGTCTTCTTGGGGAAATTAACCTGGGTGGGGGTAACTTGAAACTCTCTTTTCTTTCCCCAAAATTGATTTCTGTTTGGAGAATTACGTGGGGGGAAACTCAAAACCACCTTTCCCCGCCTAAGTAAAGGCTACCATTTTCTTTGCATGATGTTAGCTTTCAAGATGGGTTTTTAAACTTTGCGTTTGATTTAATTCTGTTTTGGCCTTCCTATGTTCTTTTTTTTCTCTCTCCCTACCCCCTCAATTTAATTATTTGCACAATAGCAGAAATTGCTGGTGACTAACACAATAAGAAAACCTTCCATTCCCATGGAGGGAGAGTTACGTACCTTCCCGGGGTGGGGAAATGAAACTGCGGGGGCCGGGGGGTGGGGGCTGATCACTTTTCTCTATGAATGACACTGCTGAGTGAGAGGAACGGGGTGGGTGGAGGGGAGCAAGACCACTAATTCCTCAAATGTTCAGCTAACTTTTTAAAATCAGAGATTCTTGGTAATCCCTTTCATTTATGGAAACCTAAGGAAGTACAGGCCATTCCAAGCCACAGCTCTGTAAGAAAGAGACTTTCTCCCTCCTCCCCAGTGAGCTGACCCACGAGTGCAAAGGCACGGAGCTGACTGATGATTGATGGGTGCCGGAAGCTTTGAAAAAACAACACTAAAATGATTTAATGCTTCCAAGTCGCTTTAAGTGTATTAAACTATTTCTGTTTTTACTCTTTTGCTTTGACTTATGATACCCCTTGTCCCTTACACCTTTTGCCGTCATAACATTATTGCTTGGAGGCGGGCCCAGTGCCATCACTGCCCCCACCAAAACTGCCCTCGCTTTCCCTTTGGAATGCTTCCAGGGCACTGTCTTGCACATCCTTGTCCCTGATGTACCCTTAGGCCCCTTGCTGTCATAACATTTTTGGCTGCAGGCAGGCCCAGTGCCATCACTGTCCCCACCTAAACTGCCCTCACTTCCCCTTTGGAATGCTTCCAGGGCACTGTCTGGCACAAAACTAGGGCTAGAACCCCAGATTATTGCCAGGCAGGGCAGATGAAGTGGGAAGCAAAGAACATGGGACTGATCACTTTTAATCAGCCGTGACAACAGGTCTAAACAGGTTGCTAGGCCACAAAAAAGTTTCACTTGCCTGTTGGCCTGCTGCCAGTGGGGTGGTGCCTACCTCTGTCCTACCAGTGGCCTGGAAGCATTCCAAATAAAGTGTATTTCTTAATTAAAACATTTATACCCCACATTTCCTTTTGGCTCAAGATTCAAGAGGGTTCTTTTTGCTAAGGTAGGAGGTCTGAGATATAAGGAAGCTGTCTCAGAGAGATGCATCAGTAGAGGGACAGGGAGGGAGTGCAGACTTTACTACTGTTGCTCTGAGTGTGATCCTACTGAGTAGATGGTTTGTCATTTAATATGTCCATCTTAGAATTACTTATGCTCCGTTTCAGCATTTTTTTCAGCTCTGTATTGGATTTCTGCTGTTTTTAAATCATTGCAAATGTGCATGAATGTACTCTATTATGCATGTTTTGAAATGTCTTTGAAATTGGCTGTACTAACCCACACTGTGTAGTCTACCTTGAGTCTTAGAGCCAAGCTACAAGTGACGCCTGACACAGGTTGGACACGTGTCAGCTTCCCTCAAGTTTTGATGGGAAATGTAGGCATCCTGGTCTTGCAGCTGTAACGGAGAGCCAAGCTGTAAAACCAGGACGCCTACATTTCCCATCAAAACTGAGGGAAGCTGACAAGTGTCCAACCTGTGTCAGGCGTCACTTGTAGGTTGGCTCTTAGTGAGAAAGGCGGACTATAAATAACACACAAAAATAAATAAATTGAAGCCTTCCTGCAACTTAAGCAGCCCTTTCCATTGGAGGGAGAGCCACATAAGTTGGAGGAAGGCTGGAGGAAGTTGACTCTCCATCACCGCCATTTGCAGCCAGGAAGGCAAAATAACATTATTAATTAATTTTATTTGTTTGTTTCTATTTCTATTCTGCCTTCCCCGCACTGGCAGGTTCAGGGCGGCTTACATTCCATAAAAACATTACAATAAATTAGTAACATTTTCTCTCTGATCATCTAGATGCAACTTTTACTCACCACAGATGAGTGGATGTTTAGAATTCAGACCTAATTATTTTTTGTCTCTTTCTTTAGGATTCCCCCACCGTACAAAATAAAGAATGGCGCTTTCCCTCCTCCAGACCCTCAGGGGGCGCACTCTCTTTTCTGAGCACTGCATTCCCACCTCTGTTTGCAGACTCTTTGCACTTTAAAGAGACAGACTGGACTTTGTGCCAAGATGGTTGATGATGAATGGAACTTGGCTATAAATGTAGAAAGGGGTGGCGCAGGGGCAGCTGCCAGTCGAACTTCAATTTTTCCTCTTTTTCGCTTTAAGAAAACATAGATCAGAAAAGCCTGCAGCAATCAGCCACCTTTATAGATATTTTTTTAAAAAAAACATTTTAATCTTTGCTTTATTTTTACTGTGTAATTTTTAAGGAGAAAAAAGAATGTATGGGAACTTTCTTGTTAAAGGGTTTGTAAAAAAAGTGATATTAATCTTTTAAGTCTCTGACTCTGCATAAGAAATAAGTTGGGTTATAAAATGATTTGTAGTCTGTATTTTAAAATTAATAAATTATAGATACACAAGGGTAGATCTCTCTTTTTTAAAAAAGTGGAACTTACTGTCCTTGATGGCACCACAGAGCCTGTTTTTGATGCTCTGGGAAATGTGAAGCAGTGGCAGAGTGCTTCAGAGCATGGGCAGAGTGCCAAGGCCTTGCCATATATATATAATTTGCACAATTGTTTTATTGTAAAGGATCTAGTCCATAAGAGAGTGATGGTTTCTTTAAGTGAAAAAATTCATTATCCGCTGCCTCTTTCAGAAGAATAGATCCAGAGGAGTTAGCCGTGTTAGTCTGTAGTTGTAAAATAGTAAAGAGTCCAGTAGCACCTTTAAGACTAACCCACTTTATTGTAGCATAAGCGTTCGAGACCCACAGCTCTCTTCATCACATGCATCGATGCATCTGACGAAGAGAGCTGTGGTTCTTGAAAGCTTATGCTACAATAAAGTTGGTTAGTCTTAAAGGTGCTACTGGACTCTTTACTATTTCAGAAGAATGTATGAGGGCTCTGGGATGTATCCAACGTGCCTAGGTTAGGGGAGCCAGATGGAAACGTAAACCACAGGACTCCGGAATGTATTGTTTACAACCACCCTGAGAAGTAGGTCAGGCTGAGAGAATGTACTTTACATACAGTGTAATGGTTCTAATCTCTCTTCTGCAACAAACTTGCCAGGTGCCCTTTTTTCTTAGCCTCGGATGCACTTCTACAATTTGTGCTAAGTAGTAGTAGTAGTAGTAGTTGTTGTTATTATTATATTATTAGTCTACCCTTCTCACTGAGAGTCTCTCTACACGAGACATCTGACACGCAAAGAACACGTGTCAGGAGATGCAATGCTAGCCAGGAAGGGTTGTTTTAAAAGAGTCAGCAGCAGGGCAAGGCTTTGCTATACACTGGAGCTGTGTGAAGGGGCTGCGAAATGCCAGAAGGGAAACTTCAGCTGATTATAACTTCTCCAGGTCCAAGGCTGGCTCTGGAAGTCAACTTTAGCTCATTCCCATTCCTTGATGCCCTCTGGTTGCAATCCCACACAGTTTTAGACTGGAGAGCCTTCCCAGAGGTGAAGATGAAATTAACAAACCCTTCAGAGGAGTGATCTCTGCCAGCTCTGTCTTTTTAAACTACGCTTCCTGGCTAATGTTGCGTCTCCCTACACTTGATGAACACGTGCCCAGGCGAGACTCTGAGATCCAATACAATATAATCAAACAGCCAGGACATTCCCCGAGCAAGGTACAATAATGAACAACAGAACAATCAGTAAAAGAGATACACATAGGAGAGAGTAGCAGAAAATTTGAAAAGCAAGCATAAAGCCAAGCACAGAAATGACATATTTCTGAAACAAACCATAGCTAATTCACATGGCGTGTTTGTGGTGGTGGAGAGTGCCCTCAAATCATAGCTGACTTATGGCTACCCTTGGTGAGACTAACACAGGTGGTTTGCCATTGCCTGCCTCTGCAACCCTGGTCTTCGTTGGAGGTCTTCCATCCAATTACTAACCAAGGCCGACCCTGCTTAGCTTCTGAGATATGGCTCAGCTGGGCTATGCAGGTCAGGGCACATGCCATGTTTAGCAATGTGGAAACTTCCTACTAGGCGCACGTCTACATCAGCAGCCAGTACCCAACAGAGTAGCATATAGTCCCTGTCCCTACCGAGGCATCTCTCTGAGCTACCTCTTACAATACAGCCCTATACTCTGGATAGAAAGCTCTCTTTAATAATTCAGTTTTGCATCGTTCACAGAATGCCAGGGGAGTAGGAGCCTTCCTGACCTCTTCTGGCAGGCCATTACATAAGAAGGGGGCCACCACAGAGAAAACGCGTGTTTATTTTGCCTGACTGCAAGGCAACATCATATTGGCCTACCTTACAAGGTTTTTTGAAAGGATTACAGTGTACGTGACCCATTGTGCACATCAGACTTCTGTACGATCGCTATGTGTTCTTACTGTCCTGGTGTTTAAACCTGCAAAAATTAGCATGCACCGTAGAAGGATTGGTGATGGGTCAAAAGTGAAATCTGTAAGCTGGTGGGGGGAACTCTAACAAAGAGATACGTGGGTGGTACAATCTACCAGAGGGCTTGGAAATCCTGGCTGTAAGTATACCCAGTTGGGGGGGGCGGGGAGGAAGGATGCGGTTGCCTGGCTGAGTCAAGCCCCCACAAACGACTGATGAAAACCACACACTCCTGGGCGGCTCAGCCTTTTGCATTAAAAGGAAGAAGAATCGGCGGCTGCCCCAGCTTGCCGGAAACAGAAAGCAAACAAGCACATGGGATTTGTCAGATGGGCTCAAAAACAAAGGGAACCCCCAGAGAGAGGAACAACACAAAATACAGAATCTGGGGAACGACAATAAATTACCAATCAATTGAAAGTTAATTTTTTATATATATTTTTGCACAAGCAAATTAACTTTCAACTGATTGGTAATTTATTGTCGTTCCCCGGATTCTGTATTTTGGGGTGGGGATGGGGAATTCCATTACAGAAGTCATCATAAGAATTCTCAGAGTATCCACATATATCACTTTTAAAAAAAATAGTGTCGTAAAGATGCAAACTGTAACTGATTCATTAAGAAGCTTAATCGTTTTTAATAATAGCATATTTCCCAGTAATTTTCAACTTTCTGTGATGACTGTTTCAGCCATTAAAATGTTGGTGAATATTCTGTGACTCCAAAACTGCTCTCATAGGAGGGATGGGTGGGGAACCCCCCAAAGTTGGGTTTTGAGTCAGGGAGTCTGAGGTTCTCCTTCCTCTGCTGATGCCCCCGTGTCCAATGCAGATCTCCCCCTCCTGGTATTTTGTACAGCACTGTTCCTATAGTAATTTTCTTCTGGCTCTCAGTTCCCAGAAGAAGGGGTCCCCCTGCTGTTGTGGAATTGCATGAAGTTGGCGGAGTTAACTTCTGGAACGGAAGACGTTAACTTGCTAGCTAACTCCCCTGCCCCTTATTCCCGGTTCAACAGCGATTAATTTGTACAGTGAAATGTATGGGGAAGGGAGCAGAGCAAGATTTGGGTCCTGTAGTACCTTAAAGACTAATTAGATTTCCAGAGTATGAGCTTTTGAGAGTCAAAGCTCCCTTCTTCAGGTACATTTGGGAGTGGAAGTATGTAGGGTTTTATCTAGCCAGAAAGTGGGAGGGGTATTTAAACTAAGGGTGTAAGGTATAATAATACTGTCATTAGCATGATAAGAGTTAATTTCAGATAAGTAGCTGTGCTGGTCTGTAGTGGAACAGCAGGATTTGAGTCTGGTGGCACCTTAGAGACCAACAAGAATGTTCAGCTTTCAGGAGTCAAAGCTCTCTTCTTCAGATAGAGTTGGGGTGTGAAAAACAGAAAATCAGCATCTGTAGCGAGACAAGAATTCCATGTCTCTATTAAGCCCTGGGGGTTCCATTGTTCCAAATTTGCAAATAAACTCGATTTCAGCCATCTCGCATTGTAATTTTCCTTTGAAGTTTCTCTGCTTGAGAACTGCTACTTTTCCGTCAGTGATGGAGAATAATAATAATATTCGATTTAAATACCGCCCTTCAGGACGACTTAATGCCCACTCAGAGCGGTTTTATTTATTCATGTCATTTATAGTCCGCCTTTCTCACTGAGACTCAAGGTGGATTACACAGTGTGAGATCAGTGCAATCAGTAGCAGGGACAAAGGTAGGCATTTCCATACAGTGTCGAGGACATTTCCATAAACAACGTCATAGGGTAGATGAATACAAGTTTACAGAGACATAGCATTAGCAACGATCCAATATAGGGCTGAAGGACTGCTGAAACAGAACATAATCCATTCTAGGATTGACATTAGACAACATGAAGCACAAGCAGTATATATGAGTACATATTCAAAGCAACAGATAATATGTAAAGCAACGGAATGGTGGAGCCCATGGTTCCCAACTCATTGGCGAAACATCCAAGACCCCCTCCCTACAATACCGCTCCTCTGTGAGTAAAAAGCCTTTTTGAATAATTCAGTTTTGCATTGTTTGCAGAAAGCCAAGAGCGTGGGAGCTCTCCTGACCTCCTCAGGCAGGCTGCCCCATAGAGAAGGGGCCACCACAGAGAAGGCCCGTGTATGGGCTGCAGTTGATTTTGCCCATGTGCAGGCTGGCACCTGCAAGAGACCCTGTTCGGATGAGCGAAGCTGCCGTGGAGGGACATAGGGGGGGAGGCGGTCCTGTAGGTAGGTCAGGCCAAAGCCATGAAGAGCTTTGTATGTAATAACCAGTACCTTGAATTGAGCATGGTAGATGATAGGTGACTGCAAGACATACAAAGTATGTTATTATTATCCCCACAACAAAACACCCTGTGACGTGGGTGGGGCTGAGAGAGCTCTGAGAGAGCTGTGACTAGCCTAAGGTCACCCAGCTGGCTTCAAGCAGAGGAGTGGGGAGTCAAACCGGGATCTTCAGACTAGAGCTCCGCACTCTTAACCACTATACCACATTGGCCTAGCTAACCTCGCTCCATGCGGTTTTTTGCATCCTTTAAGCAGCGCTTCAAAACTAAATTGATGGTGCAGTACAATCTTTGCTCCCCTTTTCCAGCTGAAGCTGGGATAAGCAACACTTCTATCAGGCTATGCTGGAACTTGAATCGGTGCGGGTCCTCATTACAGTGGCTGTGACAGTAGACCAACAGACAGAAAAACATCAGGTGAAGTTTCCCCCCTGGTATTGTATGGATAAATGGGGGCCCAGACTGTTGCATGCTAAATTTCTGTCTAATGTTGAAAGGCACAAGAGCAGGCCAGGGGTTTTATTTGGTTTGTCCTGGTCCGTTGGCAGCCCTAGTGAGAAGGTCTAGGGACTTCCAAAAGAGACGGGTCAAGCCTTATCACAAAAATGCAATGCTCAGGGCAACAGCTGGGACCAACCTGTGCAAAAATTTGTATTGACAGGGTGCCAGCTGTGCCCCAAACACCCGAGACTGACGAAGAGCTCTGTGCAGCTCTCAAGCTGGCTTCCAGCATTTTACCAAGGAGTCAGGCAGAGCTTCTATCCTCTTTTCAAGAAATCTCACTTCTGGAAGATGCCCTGGAATGGAATACTGCAAGGGTGCCTCTGAGCAGGTGCAGAACATCTCTCCTGACCCTATCCACTCCCATCCTCAGACAGTGTTGCCTATTGGTTAGAGTGTTGTGGAAGGAAGCCCACTAATCTCACACAGTGAGTTAGGGCTAGCCCCCCCCTCCACTTAGCCTACCTTACGAGGGTGTTGTGAAGGCAAAAATGCCTTCACAGGACGGAGGCGACCATTCTGCTTTAGAGTTGCCAGCTCCAGGGTGGGAAATTCCAGGAGATTTGGGGGTGGAGCCTGGGCAGAGGGCAGGGGAAGAGAGGAACGCCAGCAAGGTATAATATCATTGAGTTCACCCTCCAAAGCAGCCATTTTCTCCAGTGGAACTTAAGGGGGGTTGCCAACCTCCAGATGGTGCCTGGAGATCCCCCAGAATCGTAGCTGATCTCCAGGCCACATAAATCAGTTCCTAGGGTTACCAGCTCCAAGTTGGGAAACTCCTAGAGATTTGGGGGGAGGGGCGGTGAATCTTGGGGAGGGCAGGGTTGGGGGAGAAGAGAGGGACCTCCGCTGCTGGGTGTGATTCCATACAGTCTCCTGCTCCAAAGCAGCCATTTTCTCCAGGGGAACTGAGTTCTGTGGCCAGGAGATCACTTGTAGTTCCGGGAGATCTTCAGCCACCACCAGGTTAGTTTGACAGACAGGTAGCTCTGTTGGTCTGCAGTAGAACAGCAGAATTTGAGTCCAGTGGCACCTTGGAGCCCAACGAGATATTCAGTGTCACTGGACAAAAAGCCACCTGGAGCTTGGCAACCCTATCAGTTCCCTTGGAGGAAACGAATGCATTGGCGAGAGGGCTCTTATGGCATCCCACCCCACTGAATTCCCTTCCCTCCCCAAACCTTGCCTTTCCCCAGGCTCCACCCCAACCTGAACATCGGCAACCCTATGGAGATCTGCAGCCACCTCCTGCAGCTTGGCAACCGTATGATCTCCAGCCACCCCCTGGAGCTCGGCAACCCTAGGATCTCCAGCCACCCCCTGGAGCTTGGCAACCCTAGGATCTCCAGCCACCCCCTGGAGCTCGGCAACCCTAGGATCTCCAGCCGCCCCCTGGCGCTTGGCAAGCCCGCCTGGGCAAAGGGCCGGGCGCCGTGGCGCCTTTAAGAGGGCGGGAGCGCGCCGGGGCGGGTGCGCGCGGGAGCCGAGCCGCCCTGCGCCGCCCGCGCCCTTCCCTTCCCTTTCCCTGCCTGGCCTCTCCGGCGGCGGAGCGCGCTTGGCCGGCCTCGCTCGCTCCGCCCGGAGGCGCCCTGCCCGCAGCCCGCGAGGCGGCGGAGCAGCAGCAGCCCCGGACTCTGCCTCGCCGCTCGGCCCGGGAGGCCCCGCCAGGTGAGCCGCTTGCCCGGGGAGCCCCTGCCGGAGGCGCCGGGCCCGCCTGCTTCGGCCGACGCCGGCCCGACGCGCGTCCCTGCCCCTTCGCACGTGACGCGGCTGACCCGGGCTCGGCGATCCCGGCGGGGGGGGGGGGCGCGGGGAGGGCGATCTGGGGAGGGGGCCGCGCGTCGCGTTCGCCTCTCCCGCTTGCGGAGCCCTGGGAAGGCGGTGCGCAAAGGCGCCCCGGGCGGGGACGAGGGAGCCCTTCTGGCCGCGAGTGGGGCGGAGGGGGGAGGTTTCCCTGGAGGAGGAAAGTGGACCCCCCCCCAAATCTGGAGTTTCTTTCCCCGTTGCAAACCCGGACTTTCCTTTCTTTTCCCCGCAAGGCGCTCTGCAAGCCCCGCTTTGAAGGGCGCTCCCCTCCCCGCCTCTTGCAACTGGATCTCTTCGACCCACTTCTGTAAGGGGGGGGGTGGAAACGGCCGCGCGGGCGGCTTCCGATCTTGACCGTTTCCGTGGGCCTTTCTGGAGGGAGGGGGGAGCAGAGTGCAACTTTCTTGCAGGGTGCCATTTTGGAAGAGTGGAAAAGTTTGGGGGCTGGCCCCTCCCGGCTCTGGCCCGGGCTCAGTGCCTGCAGTGGGGCTGTGCCGGGCTGGCCGTTTCTTTTTTGCAGCCTCCAGAGCTGGGGAGACTTTAGTCCGGGTCAGTGCATGGGGGGGGGGGGGTTGTCACCTGCTCCCCAGCCAGGCTAAGCAAAGCCCTTGACTTAGTCCTGTTTTACTTTCCGCTTCTGCTTGCCGCAGGCTTGAGAGCTCAGGAGGAAGAGTGGGGGGCAGGATGGCCCCCCCAGAAGGAGCTGGGGGGCAGCCCTCCCGAGGAACGGGTGTAGCAGGTGGGGCCGAGCCTGGGCGCGCTCCCTTTCCATTCATTGCTTTCCTGGCCGCTGCTCCCGAGTGCCTTTTGAAATGGGGTGCCAAGATCGGAGTAAACGCGTCAGGGAATGGTGGCGCCTGAATTTGACCTTCAAACCTGACCGGATTCCTCAGCTGAGATCCGGTGATGTTGGCTCCTCTGTGAACCGGGGAAATTGGCGTGGAAGGTCACCTCTTGCCCTCCTGGTGAAACAAGGGAAAGCTTGGGAGGGGTGCGCAGGCGAGCTGGGAATCTTGACCTTGGTAGGCTCACCTCTTGCCAGGGACAGGCTTGCGATACAAAGGGGAGACCTGAGTTCAAATTCTGCTGGGCCATAAAAGCTCACCGGGTGGGTGTGGCAGATCTCCCACTTCATAGGTGGTTGTGAGACAAACCGGGACCCCTAGCATACAACTCCTGCACTTTCCTAGAGATTGGGGTGGGTGGGCACGATCCTGTAGCTCTCATGCTGTTTTTGGTGGGTCAGGCAGGGGGGGTGTCTGGTGGCTGCTACAGCTTACGCTGGCCGTGTTTTTTAGGCCATGCTTGTGTGCCAGTTTGAGGAGAGATCTGGGATTGAGTTGATTTCAGCAGGGCCTAGATTGACCCATTTAGGACATTTCTGGGCCAGCTCTTCAAAGCACCTGCTAGAGGCAGTTTACAAACCTCCCCTAAACGTTGTTTCCTGTTAAGCGGTTTATAAACGGAGGCAGAGCATACAATGTGCCCCCCATTTTGGTGTTGTGTTTGCCCTCTCCCAGCCCTGCTTTTTCCCTTCTGTAAGATGGGCACTAGAGCGAATTGTGGGACTGCCAGATGGGCAAGAGGGAGTCCGTTTATAACTGGTTGCCAGCCTCTAGGTGGGGCCTGGATCTCTCCTGGAATTACAACTGACCTCCTGGCTACAGAGATCAGTTCCTCTGGAGAAAATGGCACCTTTGGGAGGTCGACTGTATGGTATCACATCTCTGTTGAGCTCCCTCCCTTGCCCGAACTCTGCCCCCGGATCTCCAGGAATTTCCCAACCTGAACCTGGCAACCCTAAAAGTCACTGTAGCAAATAAAACATAAAATGAGCACGTAATGAATGAAGCTCAGCCGTTGGAGGGGAGGGGAGGGGAGGGGAGGGGAGGAAGGAAGAGGCGAAGCAGGGCTTCCTGCTGCCGCCGTCGCCGCCACGGGCGGGGCGCCCAAACCAGTTGAGGTATGTCTCTTCTGGAAGGGCATTCCGGCCGTTGAGTTTCGACTCCCTTTCCTCTCCTGCGGGCGGTAAAGACACCAGGGCAAGCCAGGCAGTTCCAAACGAGCCCTTAAAGCCCGGAGCACGGCTGGGCAAACCCTGTTCTGCCGAGAGACGGCCCTTCCCCTTTGAGCGTGAAGCAAAAGACAGACTCCACTGAGCTTTAGTTTTCCGGTTATTCATAGAACTTCTCGCTGCCCAACTTGCGGCCCTCGAAAGTGGGCAGAGGGCTGTGTGACCCTGCCTCCCGCTCTGCGTCTCTTAAAATGACCCTCCAGCTGTTTAACAGTTTTTGAAGATGCTCGCCCTGGCCGCAGTCCATCGGGCAGATGTTCGGCACTGAACAGAATGCTCTCGCTAGCTGGAAATGGGCCATAACTTGCCCACCTTGTCCAGTCGCTGCTGCTTGTCTTTAAGAAAAGTTTCTCCTCTTCATGGGACCAGATAGTTGAATGAGGTGTGCCTTGCTGAACATCCCAAAGAGAACAGGCTAGGGTTTAGAGAGGGCAGGAGGTGGGCCTTCTCCCCCTCCTCGTAAGTAGCAGAAGCTGGAAAGAACTCTGGGGGTAAGCGATTATATGCACATTTCCATATAATCTTCCCAGGATGCAAAGGTAACCTTTTCTTAGCACAGCTGATTTATTGTAGCTGCCAGTCCTAACAGATCACGTTTAACTGGCACCAGTAGCAAACTAGGCAATGCACAGTTCAGGGAACTAATACCCTTTTGTCTGTTAGAGGAACAAGACAGGGTTGGGAAAGTCCTGGGATCAACTGGGGTACAGATTCCATGAGCATTTGGGAGACCCAGTTTCTTCTCCCCGTACTGCCAAGCACCTTGCTGAGTGACATTGAGCCAGTCACATCGGCACTCATGCTAGCCTACCTCACCAGGTTGTTGTGAGGATAAAATAGGAGAGGGGGCTTGTGGGTACTGCCATGAGCTCCTCGAACAGAGGAAAACATAACAATGGATAGATCGGCACCTGCCAAGCGTGGAGCAGATGCGGGCTCATGGCAGGTGGTCTTGAAGAAGCGAGGGCCTGGGAGGTATAAATTGAGGAAGTGGTTTGATGAAGGCGTCCTAAATTAAGGCTCCACTATAGAGCTGGGAGGAATATTATATGCTGCCATAGGGATTATGCGCAACTGCGTGAAGTTTGAGGAGTAAAAAGGGAAGCCACCGTTAGCCACGATTCTCGGTGTACTACACACAGCTATGTTGCTCGATCCTTTGGCATTTCTGTAGTGAAGGCCCGTTCTCCTTGGGGCTTGAAGCCAAAGTGAAAACCCACTTGTAGACCGAGTCAAGGTGGTGTGTGGCTCGAGTTTCTCTCTCTGACTACCGCGTGATTCTCACTTCCTGTTTCCATTTTAAGTAGCACTTCAGGTGGCTCTTGGCTGTGCTACATGACTTGTAGCTGAGAGCTGGCCTGTCCCTTTATCTCTCTGGGGCAAAGCCAACCTTGCAAATAAGTCTTCAAGAGTTACCAGCCTGCAAGGTGTCGGAAGCCTCACACAGCCTGTGTTGGTCACTTGAGCCCCATTGAGGCTTTGGAAGGAAAAGAAAGGCAAATGAATCTTTCGGTTCAGCAGGCTTTGAGTCCAGTGGCACCTTAGAGACCAGCAAGATTTTCAGGGTGCAAGCTTTTGAGAGTCAGAGCACCCTTCTTCAGACGCTTTCAGAAGTTCTCAGATCATGAGATTGGCTTCCCTGGTCACCTGAGGGCAGTCTGTGTTCGCTGCAGCGTCATGCTGTTTGTGAAATGTGCTTGCAGTGGGTACCCCCCCCCCCAGTGCCTGTGTTCAGCTGGGAACAGAAAGCACTTCTGGGTACCTTTGGGACTGGCGTGCCCAAAGGCAAACAGATGGGGACAGGCTAAATTAGACTAGAGGAGATGTGAGGTGGTTGTGGCTGGCTGGAAGGGGACGTCGGGCACCAATGGAAAGGGAACACGTGTTGCAGTCCCCACAGAGAGGCTGCTAAACACACACACACACACACACTGGTGATCAGGCTCATCCCATAATTTTGGCAAATCCATTTCCACGTTCTTGCATTAACCACACGTGCTCAGACCTTACAGTAGACGGCTGAGGGGTTTTGAGCAAGGAAAGAGAACCAAATAGATGCCACATGGTAATTTCTCCTTTCTTGTCGCCGCTTCTTCCCCTGCCCCCTCCCCCCCCAATCCAGCCGTGTATGGACTGTGGTGCTCGCCCGCAGCCATGGGGAAGATGCTGTCCAAGATCTTCGGCAACAAAGAGATGAGAATCCTGATGCTGGGCTTGGATGCGGCCGGCAAAACCACCATACTTTACAAGCTCAAATTGGGTCAGCCGGTGACCACCATTCCCACGGTGGGCTTCAACGTGGAGACGGTGACCTACAAGAATGTCAAGTTCAACGTCTGGGACGTAGGGGGTCAGGACAAGATCCGGCCCCTCTGGAGACACTACTATACTGGCACCCAAGGGTTGATCTTCGTGGTGGACTGTGCTGACCGCGACCGGATTGACGAGGGCCGGCAAGAGCTCCACCGTATCATCAACGACCGGGAAATGCGAGATGCCATCATCTTAGTTTTTGCCAACAAACAGGACCTCCCCGACGCCATGAAGCCGCACGAGATCCAGGAGAAACTGGGCCTCACTCGCATTAGGGACAGAAATTGGTATGTCCAGCCGTCTTGTGCCACGTCGGGAGAAGGACTTTATGAAGGCTTAATGTGGCTTACTTCCAACTACAAATCATAATTCGAGGGCTATATCATGTATGACGTGCGCGCGCACAAAATCTCTTTAACCAATGAATCCTACAACGTATATATATATATTCTCTTCTCTCTTCCCCCACCCTACTCCCTCCAGTCATTTTTGGGGGGCTGGATTTGAAATCGACTCTTCACTAGTCGCTTCTGCAGAAGTGGAGAGGGATCCACAAAGGAGCTGTTGGGAGAAGTCTATTCCCCCGCCCCCGCCCCCCCCCCATGTCCGATAAGGAATTTTTGTTTCCCGTTGGCGGGCTGAAGGTGGGGGAGGGCGGGGGGGGCTTTTGGCTACCTCTGAGTGCTAGCCTGGCTTTCTTCTGGCTACCGTTTCCACCCCCAGTGGATCTCCAACCTGTCATGACCTGGTAGCAGCCTTTGTAGAGAAACTCGAGTGGCCATAAGCAGTTTGGAGTGACTTGCTCACTAACAGCAGGTTTTAAGGATCAGAGTTTTTCTCTATACCGGGATCTGTCCTCCATCCTTAGATGTGGGCTCTTTCGGTTGGATCCCATGGGAGAATATCCCCTTTTATTGTGGGGGAAGGCTGCACAAAGGGGGTCAGCAGAATCCAATCCTCTTTGCTTTCAGGAGGCCTGTTAGATTTTGCTCTCTGCCCTCGTTGCCTGCTGTATGATTGGGAAGGAGAGGGAGGCGGGCAAGGCGTCAAAGCGTGAATCTGCAGGGTGGAAAGGGAACCTCGCTTGCTGGAATGCTCCACGTATGCAGGCCCTGTCCTATAAACGCCTTTTGCTGGAACCACCTTCAGGGTTTTGGGGTTTTTTTTTTTGCTACTAGACTTTCCACTCCTCTCTTGACCTGTTCAACCTGCCAAAATTGCCTGCTTGCTGTAGGCAGAAATGTGCACGCCCAACGGAACCAGTTCCCCCAGTATGAGATGGGTGGGATTGGCAAAAGCCATGAATCAGAGCTGTGCCGTACTCCCTTCCCAAATTCTTCCAGGCTGCTCCCTTTCACGGGCGACAGGTTGCCACCTTGAAACGGAGGAGGGCGGGAGATGCCTGAAGAGGAGCGGTTGTGGCTCACGCCCACCACCTCTCCAGTGACACATCCCACCCGGCTTTTTGACGTGGTTTTCTAAGCTCTGACTTCCTGTCCATGCAGGACGGAATCCATCCGGGTCTGTTTTGGTTCTCTTTTTCCCTTTCCTTTGTAAAAATCTTCCTCCTACACAGGAAAATCCCCTCCTTTAGCTTTACCTTTTGGGATCATATCCTTGGCTTAAGATGCACTCACAAGGCACCTAGCTAACCGTGCCACCCAGCCAAAGGAAGGGACTATTAGCCAGTATTTACCCCTCTTCTGTGCCATCCTCTCTTGAGTGGGGCCTGAACTCCGGTTGTATGACTTGAGGCCATTCCCCAACCCTGGGAAACCTAGCTTGCTAGCATGTGTTGAAGGAGAAACACGCTCCGCAGGTTCTCTGTTCCAGCTCTTGGGCGTGGAATATGTATTTTTAATCTGATTGGTTACGCTGGTGCTATTCAAACCATAGGCGTATGTGCCTGGTGGCCAGTAGTTTGGCATGAGCGGAATCTCGGGCACGGACGAACGAGGTGGAGTTTTGCAAATACTCATCGAGGTGGCAGCGAGGAACCTGTGCAAGTTTTCTCCTTCTCTTGGCTGAATGTCTGATTCTGTCCCCCTGCCTGCTTCTTTGAAGCGAGGTCTCGAGAGAAGCAGCAATGAGTTTTAGGCAACTTTTTCTCATCGTCCCGTAATCCACCAGCAAAGGAAAGTATTCTCCGCATCCCCAATTGCTGGTTTTAAAATTGAGTTGTGTGTATTTGGACTCCCTTCTGCGCGGGGCGCTATGCTCAGGGATTTGTAGTTTTCTTTCATCCATTCCTTCCTACGCCCCATCCCTAAAGAGCAATTCCTGATTTTGTAGACTTCCCTTTTATCAAGAGCCTGGCTGAACAGAATTTGAGTTCTCCTCTTCATACAAGATGGCGTTTGCCAGCTTTTGCCAAGGAGGACTTCTGCACATCGCAGCATGGCAAATTCTTGGGACTGGGGAGGGAACCTGCCCTCTCATACGCCCCTACAAAAATGCAGCCTGTTGCTTGAGCAAGTGAGGGACACATGCTTAGCTCTGATTCCTTGGTCCGTCACTCTAGCATATCGACATGTGGACGCAGCAGATTTCCCTGGTGTGCCCACATCCGATGTTTAATTTTGTATGTGTGTGTGTCTGTGTCTTTTGGAAATCCCCAAAGAGAGTTTTGGAGGGTTGAGGGGAGGCTGTTAAGAAGTGCTCCAGGAAGAAACAAACAGCCATCAGAAAAATGATAGTCAGTGACTGATCTCAATGGCTGCCCCCCCCCTTACCTGTTTCTCAAACTGACAGTTAATTGTCGGGGGGGGGGGAGTCCGAACTTGGGATCTTTGCACTGGGGAAGTATTAACCCCCCCCCCCCTATTTGCTGTGCATCAGCTTCCCTCTTACTCTGCACGGATATCTTTGCACTTGTGTGTTGGTTTGAATCAAGACTTTCAGGGCTATCTTCTCTTTGCAGGAGAAAACAGCCCTTGCTGTCTTCTAAGGCTGTCCTCAAACAAGAAGATGGTGAGCTCCCCCCGCCCCCGCCCGCCACTATTTGGGGGCCTACCAAGACTTGCGGTATGCGCTATCCCTGCAGGGGGAAAAATCGCCCATGCTTCCTGCTGTTGTAGTGGCCCCACTCATTGGGCGTGAGCTCCTCTCAAGAAAGCCTGACTCATAATTCCCACAAGGCGTGCCCCCCCCCCCGCGCCTTGGATGGGAGGGGAAGTGACTCTTCTTGGCTTGAATGGCTGAAGGCCCATTTTCAGCAACCGCCCTCTTGCAATTCATTCGCTTCCCTCTCCCAGCAGCACACAGCAGTCTGGCTGGGCGCCTTTCCTCTGCACCGCAGGGCCAAGATTAAAATCAACTTTGGGGAGGGCTCTGGACTCTGAAATCCTCAGGATTTCACTTTCAGAATCAACAGCCTTATTCTGTTGTACTGGCCCCCCTCCAAAAAACCCTGGGTGATTATTTGGCCTCTTTAAAGTAAGACCGAGCCTCACCTTTGCTGAGCAATATGGTGAGAATCTTTAAAGGGCCCATTTTCTCCTCTGTTCATATTTCTTCCCCCGAACCAGCTGCAGTTAGCTGTCTTCAAAAATGCTTGAGTGACAGAAAATATGTATCTTAAAAATGGGGGTTGGGGTGGGGGGGGGCGTGAATTCGTGACATTCCTTGTTCTTTTCTCTCGCTTCTGGCTTTCCCTGCCTTGCTCGCTGGCGTTCCCGACAGATCTGTGCTGCGCTTTGGGAACCTGGCGCTCGGATTCCGGCGCGATTGTGTTGAATTGGAGGGCATCTAAGTCGGGAGACGGACATCTGCGTAGGCATTCAAGATAATCCAATTTACGGCACACAAAATGTGGGACACGCATACACACTGCCGGCTTCTTGTTGGGTGGGAAAAACCCTTAATATGCCAGGTTTGCTTCTGCAGATTTTCCTGTGGCTCAGCCAGCGTATTGCAGAAATGTTACTTTGGTCTAGATTCCCCCCTCCCACATCTGGGGCTGCTTATCTGCTGTCTTCAGTGAGTAAAAGAGGGCATTGTGTGTGCTTCCCACCCCCTAAGGATCTGTGTGCATGACACACAAGACCAAAGCTGGCTTGTATCTAGATGGCTGTTAGAATCGTAGGGGAAGGGTGGCTTTTTCTCCCGGGGAATTCAGGGCCTCCGTGGGTCCTATTCGGGATAAACAGGGTGGCCTTAATTGGTAGGTGATGGTTTGAGTTCTCGCTCGAACGTGTGTATTTCAGTTACCCTGACTAGGAAAGTTGTGTATTGGTTATAATGTACGAAGGCACTTAACACACAAACACACACACCTTGCCATTGCCGTGTTCACTGGTGGTGGTTGCTAATTTCCACGTCTGTTCCGATCATGTTAAAGTTGCTTCCAAATCCACGTGCAAGCGAGGGGTGCTTTCTTCTGTCCGGGGAGCGGGGGGGGGAATAACTGGCTTTCTCTTGTGCCTTCAATAATGGCTCTCAGTTACTTACGGGAAAACAAGGTACTTCTTGTAAGCAAAACTGCAGCTGTGGAACTGGAATACACTGGGTTTGTTTTACTATTATTTTTTAAAATTAAGTTTCTTTTTCTCTCCTCTGAATAGAAAAAAGGGGGGAGGGGGTATCCGATGCTGATCAGCATATGCAAATGTACTGTACATTTTAACGCTGGAATTTCTTTAGATTTCTTTCTGTTGGGGGGTGGGATTAAACACATCTTGCGGTTATGGGTGCCTGAATTTTGGGTGGGGGATCCCCCCAAATCTCTACAAACAAGGGCTCACTTCATCAAACTGTTTTTTTTTAAAAAAAAGAACAATAAAATAAATGATTTTTTTCCTTCTAGTCCTCATGAAAATGAAAAGTGGTGTTTGGTTTGTTCTTAATGTACACATGTTTTTAGGGACTTTGTACCAGCTTTGCAAACTAGGCCCGCCTCCTCAAAGTTACTAGCTCACCTCTGCTGGATTTGTGATTGACATGAAAAGAACTGCCAAATATTGGGAGTTTCTTTCTGCCTGCTTGCCCCAAAGGCAACTGATAAACTCCTTAAGCAGCCAGGTAAGTTGCAGTCAGCTGGGCTGGTCCATTGGTTGACTGTCATCTAAGTCCATATTTGGTGCAAAGATGACATTTTGTAGCCACATCCTGACTTGTACCTCGGATTTTCTCCATTTCCTCTTCTCCCCTCCACCCAAGACTTGGTTCTCTTCTTAAAATTCCTCCCATCTTCCATCTTTGGACAAATGTGTTTGATTTCCTGTACCTCATATGACAGGCAGGAATTCTTATAACACGGATGCATTAGAAATAGTTTGCTAACGGAATTTCTTCTTCTTGGTGCCTCTGCCAGGAGAAGCCAGCAGTGGTGTCTCCATTCTGGGCAAAGAGGAGCAATGTCGGTGTTCCCTAGATGCTAGGTCTGCTCCCCCCCCATTTCAACAGGAGCCCCAACACCCCCCAAACAGCCATTTCATCTGGATCCGCTTCCGCCTTGAGCCAATGAAACCACCAGTCCCAGAATTTACCTACCCACTACACACCCAGATTGCCTTCCTTCCTTCCTTCGCTGCACTCCTTTCTCTCTTTTCCAGTCAGCATCCTCCGACCTTCAGGAGTAGAAATTGTGCTTTAAAAACAGACCCTTCTCATGAAGCGGGATTCTGATTTTGGTATGAATTCCTGAACTTCAGTAGATCCAGAGAAGTTAGCCGTGTTAGTCTGTAGTTGCAAAATAGTAAAGAGTCCAGTAGCACCTTTAAGACTAACCAACTTTATTGTAGCATAAGCTTTCAAGAACCACAGCTCTCTTTGTCAGATGCAACCGTCAGGTTCTAGAAAGCTTATGCTACAATAAAGTTGCATCTGACGAAGAGAGCTGTGGTTCTCAAAAGCTTATGCTACAATAAAGTTGGTTAGTCTTAAAGGTGCCACTGGATTCTTTACTATTTTGAACTTCAGTAATGTCACCACAAAAGAATATGTCCACCCACCCACCTCTGCCTCCCCTGTCCTGGTTTTCTTAAATTCAGGTGCAGAGTTTCCTCTTCTGTCAGACTGTGATCTGACCTCAATGGGTGTGGTGCCTGTTTCTTTTTGCAGTGACTTAACCCTCCTTGGGTCGTGGCTGGTTCTCTCGTCCTTTTTGGTTCCTCTTTGAAACGCAGCTCTGACGCAGGCGTGGGGGTGTCGGGGGGGGTGCTGGGGAGTTTCGCCTCTGGTTTCTCACTGAGGCAGCAACGTTCCTCTTGGAGAATCATTTTTATCTCTCTGCGTGCACACTTCCTCCCACACAACCATTCAAAGCACATTTGTTGAAAAAGTTTTGTGGTGGTTTTTAAAATCTGAATGCCCAGATCTTGGGGTGTATGAGATTCCAGCGTCATGGAGCTAAAAGCCGTCTCTTCTCACAGGCCCATTTAATTTCTAAAATGATGCAAGCAGACCATCTCATATTAAAGGGCTCGTGGTCTTCTCTGAACTCCCCTGGCCCACCAAGGTTTGCAAACGGTGCCCATTTCTTCTTTTCACTCCATGTCCCTCAAGAGCGCCGATCCACTTATCACCACTACCCTGTATCTCCTGCAGGCTTACCCTTGGTTTAAAAATGCTAAAAGCGCCCTAATAAAAGCACAACAGTAGAAGAAAAATCGTGGAATTTAAGAATATAAATAGCAGGATAACAGGTTTTTTTTAAAGTCCAGAGTAGCGGCATAGAGGTATAAAAATATTTCTCAGCAAAAATCCCATGTGCTCTCAAAATCCATTTTTTTTTAAATTCTGCCCTTCCTCCAAAGTGCTCAGGATGGCATATGTGCTTCCCCCACTGCTCCACTTAGTCCTTAACCCTGCGAGGTAGGTTAGGCTGTGATAGTGACACGGGATCACTCAAGTGACCTTTGTGTCTCAGATGGGAAACCTCCAATGAAGACCAGGGTTGCAGAGGCAGGCAACGGCAAACCACCTCAGTCTTTTGCCCTGAAAACCCCACCAGGGGTCACCATAAATCGGCTATGACTTGAGGGCACTCTCCATCATTAAGCCATGGGTGGAGGGTGGCTCCATGGCAGAGCATCTGCACACAGAAGGCCCTTGTTCGATCTCCAGAAGCTTCTCAAGTTAAAACAATGATTTTCTTTAGTCATGGATCCAGAGGAGCTGGCTGTGTTAGTCTCTAGTAGCAAAATAGTAAAGAGTCCAGTAGCACCTTTAAGACTAACCAACTTTATTGTAGCATAAGCTTTTGAGAACCACAGCTCTCTTCATCAGATGCCTCTGACGAAGAGAGCTGTGGTTCTTGAAAGCTTGTGCTACAATAAAGTTGCATCTGACGAAGAGAGCTGTGGTTCTCGAAAGCTTATGCTACAATAAAGTTGCATCTGACGAAGAGAGCTGTGGTTCTTGAAAGCTTATGCTACAATAAAGTTGGATGCATCTGATGAAGAGAGCTGTGGTTCTCGAAAGCTTATGCTACAATAAAGTTGGATGCATCTGACGAAGAGGGCTGTGGTTCTCGAAAGCTTATGCTACAATACAGTTGCATCTGACGAAGAGAGCTGTGGTTCTCGAAAGCTTATGCTACAATACAGTTGCATCTGACGAAGAGAGCTGTGGTTCTCGAAAGCTTATGCTACAATACAGTTGCATCTGATGAAGAGAGCTGTGGTTCTTGAAAGCTTATGCTACAATACAGTTGCATCTGACGAAGAGAGCTGTGGTTCTCGAAAGCTTATGCTACAATAAAGTTGAAGGTGCTACTGGACTCTTTACTATTCTTTATTCTCTGACTATAGTCTTGAGCATCGATCTCAAGCTAAAAAGGGCCAAGGTGAGGTAAAATACTTCCACCTGAGACCCCGGAGAGCCGTTGCCAGTCAGAGCTTAGAATATTATGTCTCCCCTATATCCTTCCTTCCGATCCACTTCCGTAATAAAACAGCCGTGGATCATTTCCGGGGAAGGGAAGGAGAATTTGCTAATAGGAGAGAGAAAAAATAGGAATTGACCAGTTGAAAACCAAGTAATTTCTGATGATTGATGTTTTTTTCCTATACATGGTAAAAGTGGTCATTCGCCTTGGTGCCAAATGAATCTTTCATATGATATACAATTAACTCATCGAACGTCCTGCTGCAGAAGGTTAATGATGGCAACAGATTTAGATAGCTTTGTCGATGGTAGGTCTGTTGGCAGCTATAAAGGGAACCATGTCTGAATTCTGAAATACAGGGTGTAAATGGGAGGGTGATGGTTCTGGAAACATGTTGCTTACCGCGGCTGGCGTCCTTTGCTCGGCTGTGCTGAGTGTCAATTAGAAAGATCCACCCAGCTCCGATTCAATGTGTGCTTCGTCCTACACTTCTCTGGTAAGTATTAAGTGTTCTCTGTGTTGGGCCACAGGAATGTGCCTGTTAGCTAAATGAAGGGTTTTTTTTAAAAAATTGATTCTTAAAAACAACCTAGGAGAAATCCCGACAATGTCTTCTACGTAGACCAAATCTGCTTTAGGGAACTTGTGTACAAAACCAGTTTTCTAAAAGAAAAGTTTGTCGTTTTGTTCTCTAAAATGTGCGTTTGTGCACAGTTTGGGGGACTGCCAATAGCCACACCCAGCACACAGGTGTGCCTAGACAGGGTTGTGCAATGCGGCTGCGGATTTGTGGCCAACGGTGTCAGGCTGCACCCAGTTTTGAACAAAACCTCTTTAACTTGAATGGCGACACCCTTGTGAGGTGGGATCAAAGTGGGCGGGGCTATAGAAGGGGGTGGAGCTTTCACAGCCAAGGGTATACAAGTTGGAAAGTTTGAGCTTTGGACGGCTCGCTGGGGGGCTGAAGTCTGGGAGGACAAGCTGTCACAATTGCTGCATCTCCTTGCTGAGAAATAATGTGCCTGTTGAATATCTGTCAGTGCTGGCCAGGGAAAGCCACAGCAACCCCTGGGGCATGATGCTTCCCTTCCATAGCCACGTTTTTGCTTGCCTGGTAAAAGTGTGGCTCACCTGAAATGTTTGTCTCTTGCATTCATCTCATGGCAGAATTCAAGGGGTTTAGCGTGTTCAAATGTCTGCAGGGGCAATCTCCCCCCCCCCCCTGCAAAAATACTGCACACAAGAAAATGAGGGGCTTAATAGCAGGTCGTCCGCTTTGCGTGCCGAAAGTCCCGAGTTCAGCCCATTGCCTCTCCAGTGAAAAGCAATCAGGTGAAAGGCATCTGCCTTGGCAAGTCAGCCTCTCTCTGGCTGGTTCCCTGCGGCCAGTCTGCACAAGCTGCTCCTTTCTCACCCCGTCCTGTAATGCAGCGCAAAAGGGAAAAACACCTTTCCGCACCCTCGACTGCCGTTAAGGAGGGTGTTGCTTCCCCTTCAGTGCGTTTTTCTCTGTATTGTGGAAGTGAAACGAAAACTCTGCTTCACCCTGTATTTGAGCACCTGCTATGTTCCTTAAAGAGGTCTGCAATTACATTAATGACTACTCTTTGCAAATTAACCATGCCCCTCTAGGCACCTGAGGAGAGACTCTAGTTGTCTAGCCCTAATAGTAAAGAGTCCAGTAGCACCTTTAGGACTAATCAACTTCATTGTAGCGTAAGCTTTCAAGAACCACAGTTCTCTTTGTCAGACGCATCGTCAGCTTTCAAGAACCACAGCTCTCTTCGTCAGATGCATCTGATGAAGAGAACTGTGATTCTCAAAAGCTGACAATGCATCTGATGAAGAGAGCTGGTGTAGCCCCTGCTCAGATGCATCTGACAAAGAGAACTGTGGTTCTCAAAAGCTGACGATGCATCTGACAAAGAGAGCTGTGGTTCTCGAAAGCTGATGCTGCATCTGATGAAGAGCTGTGGTTCTCGAAAGCTTATGCTACAGTAAAGTTGGTTAGTCTTAAAGGTGCTACTGGACTCTGCTCTGTTGCAACTACAGAGTAACACGGCTAACTCCTCTGGATCTATATCCCTAATAGGACAGTATTTCCTTCCCAAGGGAAAGCGGTGACAGTCTTGTCCAATTCCCTTGGGCTCTGTTACGAAGCAAAATATCTGGCTTCTGTCTGTCCTTAGATACAGTGCAGAATCCAGAAGTCTTTAATCTGGGCGTGGGGGGGGGGGCAGAGTCGTCGAAGTAGGAGCAAAATCTAGGGGATCGCACCAACAGACATGCTCAGCACTGCCCCCCTCCCCAAGTTCTGTGTCTTTTCCCGAAGTGTGTTTTCAAGCTTGTAAAATGTCAGGCAGTGGAGTCCCCCCTCCCCGCGCCCTCCCCCGGGCTCTCCTTTGTCTTGCAAGAATGTTCTCTTCTGCGGGGGAGTCCTCTTGCAAGGCCAGCCGTGCCCTGCTGCCAGAAAAGGCTCAAGGCCTGCCCTGAGCGGGGACTGAATCATGCCCGTGGGAGAAGCAGGCGATGCTTTTTAATCAAGAAGCTCAGCTGTCTGAAGTCGCTTTTGTAGCTGCTTTTGGCCACGGCGGCTGTGATCCGTAGCAAGGAGGGTGGCCACGTGTGAAGGGCAGGGGTTACTTTGGCAGGAGCTACACCAGTGCTTCCTAGTGAATGGTGAGGCAGAGGCGGCCTTTTGGCATGGATCTAGCCCAAATGTTCAGCGCTTTGGGGGGAAGAAGCAGGCGCCAAGCCTCCAACCCACGCTTCACTTTGGAGTGGCTGATTTCCCCTTTGTTCAGGAGCTGGTCTGGTTTGTCTGTGAGAAGGGCCCCGGTTCACAGCATAGGAGCCTTTAAATAGTTATGCCGATGAAAGCCGTTCTCTCTCGGTCCTTCATTAGTCAGAGAGGGTTGACTGCCCTACCTCACAGGGCTGTTGATTTGATCGTGCAATAAATTAATCTTGAGAAACGCAAGTGGCAAAGGTCCCGGCTGAAATCACCCCTTAACTATAGATAACTTTGACTGAGCAACAATTCTCTTAAGTCTCAGGTGCGCCACCCTCCACCCACCTGGGACATTTTGACTTTGCAAGGCTGTTGTGAACGTGACAAAACAGATGTGACAGGCGACAAATACTCAACACGCACTGTATATCCATCATGTGCCTTTGGCATTCCCGGCTTAGAAGCTGACTGGGACAAGCAGGTCAAGGTAAGATTGAGCAAACTCCTGGCTTAACCTCGTGGACTTTAAGAGATGTCACCCAGAGGTGGAGCTTTGTGGCCGTGTGATGTGTTGGAATGGGCTTGCATGGGGAGCTCGTGCAGCCAGACAAGAGTGCGCACTCTGTTTGTCAAGATCAGATGCCTGAAACAAGCAACCTTGCAGGTTACACACAGTTAATGTTCCACTGACCATCAAAGCGTTCAGTGCCGCCATTTTCCAGCTAATCTTTGAACTTTGGGGAGGGGGGTGTATGGCAGGAACTGGCTCAACTTGAAAGTCGGGTACTTGGCAGAGGGCAATGCAGCGACACTCCTCTCTCAAACTTTTAAAGAACTCTTGACCTGGCAAGATCCCCACTTGTGGCAGGACACAGATTTCCACAAACGCCAACCACCTTGCAACAGTTGACATAGCAGAGTTCATGCCCACAAATGCTCTTTCTTCTTCATTTGCCGTCCCACAGCTAAAGCCAGTGACTTGCATCAGCTAATCCAACTTGTGCGCCAAGTTCATTTAGTGGAAGGGCAGAATTTGAATTTGTGATCCTTAGGCTGTAGCTGTATTAGGCAGGTGTGGAATTAGCCGTGGGGCTGGGGTTGACCAGAATCACAACTCTGGAGCCAGGCGGGGAAAATTCACAAAAGTTGGGACTTTGTCTTTCAGAGCCGTAACTGGAGACACTGTAAGAAAGCGCTAGCAGTTTTGGGGATGGGGAATAGGAAGAATGTGTCTAAATTTTCCATGGAAATTGCAGAGTGAAGCTCTTTTTTCTAACTTCCTCCCAAAACTTCAAACCAACGGCTCCCTCCCCCACCCCTGGATCAGTAACAGGCTTTCTAGTTCTAAGACAGTGACTTGGAGAAGCAATTTCAAAGACTAAATCGGCCTTTTCCAACGTCTGCTGAGCCTCGACTTGATGGAGGAGTTTGTGTGTTGGCGGGTTAGCCATTGCTCTGGGGTTTCTCTTCTCACCAGTTTACAGCAATTGCAGTCGAAGTTCAAAAATTCTGACTGCGGCCTTGACAAGCTGTGTATGCCTGCTTATTTATTTCAGTGATTATTTTATTTTACAACGTTTCTGTCCTACCTTTGGGGATTTGGTGTGCATTACTCTTTTTCCTGACCACAGGAGGATTTTCCAATAACACCCCAAACCCTGTGATGTGAATAGTTACCGAGCCAGAGGAGTTATCCATGTTAGTCTGTAGTTGCAAAATAGTAGAGTCCAGTAGCACCTTTAAGACTAAACAACTTTATTGTGGCATAAGCTTTCGAGAACCACAGCTCTCTTCGTCAGATGCATCATCGGTAGCACCTTTAAGACTAACCAACTTTATTGTAGCATAAGCTTTCGAGAACCACAGCTCTCTTCGTCAGATGCATCATCGGTAGCACCTTTAAGACTAACCAACTTTATTGTAGCATAAGCTTTCGAGAGCCACAGCTCTCTTCGTCAGATGCAACTTTATTGTAGCATAAGCTTTCGAGAACCACCGCTCTCTTCGTCAGATGCAACTTTATTGTAGCATAAGCTTTCGAGAACCACAGTTCTCTTTGTCAGATGCATCCAACTTTATTGTAGCATAAGCTTTCGAGAGCCACAGCTCTCTTTGTCAGATGCATCTGATGAAGAGAGCTGTGGTTCTCGAAAGCTTATGCCACAATAAAGTTGGTTAGTCTTAAAGGTGCTACTGAACTCTTCAATAATTACAGATGCATCAAACAGTGATATGGAATGGCATGCTCAATAGAAGAGGAGCGGGGACAGATGCTGAGGGCAATGGAAAGTTTGACTCAAGTTGCTGGTGTTCTGCAGCAAGGGAGGGTTGGGTCATGTCTTGCAGCTTCCTCACCCTATCGCTGAAGAGATCTCGCCTGGCCACAGCTGCGAAAGGAGCACCCTGACGGCAGGATGCAGAGACAGCTGCTAGGGCCGCAGCTGTTGCCGAAGCAGCCTTCTCTCCCTTCTTCTTGGGGTCACTCCTGTATTAAATGTTATTGTCACAATCTGGCGTCGACGACGAAAAGAGAGGCCGTTAGACTGTCCAGAGATGCTCCTAGCCCCTTTCTTGGAGCATTGCTCCAGCCCCTGCCGGCCTGAGTAGACAATACTGAACCTGATGGACGAATGGTCTGATTTGGTATTAGGAAGCTTCACGGGTTAACGTGTGCCCTCCCCTACCTACACCAATATTCAGATGCAGAAGGATGCTGCTTTGCAGTGCAGCTGCCCACAGTGGTTCCTTCTGGAGAATCTGAGCATGGAAGCATCAGAGAAGTAACATTACTGCCAGCGCTACCTGAATCGCCATCTATTACATCTTTGTGCCTTCCTCTTGGGAAAGTCTTGGAAAGCAGAAGTGAGCCTCCCAGGAAGGAGACGGGAGGGGCCAGGCCAGAAATAGCCACAGGAGTACAGGCTGTGCGGCCCCTTTTTGCTGAGCAATCCCTTTGCTTGCACAGCAAACTGCTGAGCAATCTCAGTTGTCCTGGCCCAGAGAGACCCAGGAACTGCAGCTAACAGCGAGCCAGCCCCCCCGCCCCGAACCCAGCCCAGCCATTGCTATGAAGTGCAGCCATCCGCCCAATATTGCACTGCCTCGAATACTGCCTCCTGCCCTTGGTTCTCCAGAATGCACCCTTGTCCAGCCAGGGTGGCTGCTTTGCATTAGAAAGATGTATCCTACAGAAGCAGGGCAGAATGGGGAACAGTAGCAAGGCTGCATGACTAATGAGAATTTCCAGTACCAACCTCTTCCCACTGTCATGGCAGCGGGCTATTCAAGTGCTGCCGGACCCCCTAAAAAATTGGTTTCCCCTCCAAGCTTGATCACTTCCTTCTGCCTTTCTCATTACAAATGCTAATTTCTCCACCACCCCTCTGCATACTTCACCCTATCATATCACGCCTGCTATTGTCATTCACCTGTTATTGTCATTTGAAATCACTCCACTCCCTAAGACATAAGGACAGATGGACTCACATTCTAGCTTTATCTGAAGAAGTGAGCTGTGACTCACGATAGCTCACACCCTACCACAGTTTTTGTTAGTCTTATAGGTGCTACTGGACTCTTGCTTTTTTCTACTGCTCTACCCATTTTGAGCTGCCTTTCTCTAGGGAGGCTTATGGGGGTCTCCAGTTTCAGGGGGGCTCGTAGCCCCTGCTTCCAAAATGTAACACCCATCTGCCCTGTCTGTAACTGAAGTAGCATTTAGCTATGCCTCATTTCAGTTTCTTTAAGCCCTTTGGGGCTTAAGCAAAGCAACCCCTGGCCGCTTTCCTGATCATAGCTTGAGTAGGACCACAAGGGTTGCCACCTCTAGGGTGGGAAATACGTGATTTGGGGGTGGAGCCTGGAGAGGGTGGAGTTTGGGGAGGGGAGGGACCTCAGCAGGGTATAATACCACAGAGTCCATCCTCCACAGCTGCCATTTCGTCCAGGGGAACTGATCTCTATGGTCTGGAGATCAGTTGTAATTTTGGGAGATCTCCAGCCACTACCTGGAGGCTGGCAACCTGGAGCCTGGAAATGGTGGGGTTTGGAGAGGGACCTCAGCAGGGTGTAATGCCATTTCCTCCTCTAGGGACTGGAGATCAGTTGGAATTCTGGGAGAGCTCCAGCCACCACCTGGAGGTTGGCAACTGGGCCAGAGTCCCTGGCAGCTCCCATAAGCCTTTGCAAACTGTGCATTTGAACTTTGGCTCCCTTGAGTCTTATGATCATTTTGCTTTAGTCCTTGGAAGCCCACTGGTGGTTTTGGACCAAAGTCCAGGGCTGCTCCCATGATCCTTTGCGCAGAAGCCCATCTGCTCCCTTTGGTTCCCGGACTTAGGTCTAGCCAGCTCCCATGATTCTTTGCCCTTGCATAGGCGTTCTGGGCGGAGCCCTCTGAGCGAAACGTTGAAAAATCCCGCCTTCCATTGCGTTGTCTCTTGGTTTTGTGATCCCATTGGCTGAATTTGCGAAGAAATGGAGGGGGGACCTGCAGCTGCATTTACCAATTAAAATAAAGGCCAGAGGTTTTTGGCCAATGAGATTTGGAAAACTATATGACTGACGCGAGAATCATCCAATGAAATTGATTTCGGGAGACAATGAAATTCTTGCAGGAACAAATAAAGGCGGGCATTTTCGTTTAGGTTTCACCCAATCTTTAGAGTGTTACGGTAATGGGCGTTCCATGTAGCCAATCAGGAAACAGAACGCGATCGTCGCGTTCTCCGAGAGCCAACGGTTTTCTGGAGAAGAAGGAGGAGCTTCTCGGGAGGCAATGCGGTGGGGCGGGATGCCGGTTGGAGAGACACCGTTGTCATCCAATAGATTTGAAGGGAGGGCGGATAGACGGCACCTTCGGCCACACACAGCGCTCTGAGAGACTTGATAAGCAGATCAGTCTTCGAATCAAGTCGACAGGCGGGAGTGGCTGAGCCCAATGGCGGCGGAGGGCGGGACTCAGGTAGGCGGGGACCTCCCGGGGACCAATGAAGGCCGCGGCGCCGGTGAGTGGCAGCGTCCGCGCCCAATAGAGGCGTGCCTGAGGAGGGCGCGAGGGTGGGCTCGCAGTATTGCAGGCGCCATGTCGCGGCGGAGGTGGCGAGGCTCGCAGAGCGGCGAGGGTGGCGGCGGCGGTTCGGGCCGAGATATGGTGAAGATGGCTGGCGGAGGCGGCGGAGGAGGAGGCGGTGGCGGCGGGGGAGGCGGCTCGGGCCGCTACTACGGCGGCGGGCCTGAGGGCGGCCGCGCCCCGAAGCGCCAGAAGACGGAGAACGCCGACCACGGGCCCGGGGGAGCGGCCGGCGGGGTGAGGGAAAGAACGGGGAGGGGGGAGCTGGAGGAGAGGGAGGCCCTCGTGGCTGCTTCCTTTTGGCTTTAAGCGAGAGGGAAGAGAAGGAAGGAAAAAACGAGCCTCGCTTTCCTGTCAGAAAAAGACAGCGGAGCCTCCTTGGACAGGAGCAGCCTACCTGAGGCGCGCGCCCGCTGGAGAGGAGGGAGGGCCAAGCCAGAGGCGGGTTGGGGGGAAAAGGACCGCCTCATTTGCTCTCCAGCCCAGTATATTTCGTCACTAGATTTATTTAATTTTTTTTTAGGTGGGAGCCGTGTTGGCCTGCCGCGGAAGGGCAGGGTCCAGTGGCCCCTGATTGACCAACGAGATTTTCAGGGTGTGGAAGCTTTTGAGAGCCAATGCTATCTGAAGATGGTAGGGTTGCCAGCCTCCAGGTAGTGGCTGGAGATCTCCCGGAATTACAACTGGTCTCCAGGCCACAGGGATCAGTTCACCTGGAGAGAATGGCTACTTTGGGAGGTGGAATTATGCCATGCCAAGGTCTTTTACCTCCCCAAAGCCCAGTTTCTCCAGGTTTCGCCCCCCCCCCCCCAGATCTCCAGGAATTTCCCAACTTGGAGCTGGCAACCCTAGAAGAAGGGAGTTTTAACTCTTGAAAGCATATGGTGGAGGAGAGTGCCCTCAAGTCATAGATGACTCATGAAGACCCATGGCAGGGTTTTCATGGAAAGAGACTAAAAGAGGTAGTTAGCTATCGCCTGCCTCTGCAACCCTGGTCTTCCTCGGAGGCCTCCCATCCAATTACTAACCAAGGCCGACCCTGCTCAGCTTCTGAGATCTGAGGAGATCAGGCTCTCCTGGGCAATCCAGGTCAAATGAGATCCTGCCCTCAAGTCATAGTTGACTTATGGTGACCCCTGCTGGGTTTTCCTGGCAAGAGACTAGCAGAGGTGGCTTGCCATTGCCTGCCTCTGCAACGGCCTCCCATCCAATTACTAACCAAGACCGACCCTCCTTGGCTTTTGAGATCTAATGAGATCAGGTACTCCTGGGCTATCCAGGTCAAGGCCTTCAAAGCATAGAATTACAGGGTTGGAAGGGACTGACAAGGATCATCTAGTCCACACCCGGTGCACACTGCAGGAAATTCACAACTACCTCCTGCTTCCCCCTCCTCCACACAGTGACCCTTGCTCCATGCCCAGAAGATAGCAAAACACCAGCAGGATCCTTACCCAAACTGGCCTAGGGACAATAAGATAGTTGCAAGTGAGTAGCTGTGTTGGTCTGCAGGGGTAGAGCAGGATTCGGGTCTTGCAACATCTTAAAGACCAACTAGGTTTCCAGGGTAGGAGCTTTTGAGAGTCAAAGTTCCCTTCTACAGATATTGGGAGATCCCTGAGCCTTTATATCCCAGTCAAGAGGTGGGTGGGGTGAAGCAAAGAAGGGAGTCTGGATGTAAAGAGCAAGATTTGAGTCCAGTGGCTCACAAGATTTTCAAGGTGTGAGCATTTCAGGAAGGAGCTCTGACTCAAAGGCTCATATCCTGAAAATCTTTTTGGACTCTTAAGGGCCACAGCTTGACTCAATTCTACTATATTGTCAATCTTTTCCACTGGGGATCAAAGTGAATTACGTGGAGCATGTGTGTTATGTGCCATCAAGTCGCCTCCAACCTATGGTGACCCTAGGAATGAAAGACCTCCAGAGCATCCTATCATTAACAGACTTGCTCAGATCTTGCAAACTGGAGGCCGTGGCTTCCTTTATTGCATCAAACCATCTCATTTTGCATCTTCCTCTTTTCCTACTGCCTTTCACTTTTCCTAGCTTTATTGACTTTTCCAGAGAATCTAGAAAGTAATACAATTCATATGAAGAGACTTCGAGCACAGGCTCATCTAGGGTGGCAGAAATCCGAATGTGCAACCCTAGTGTGTGTGCAGCGAGCAGTTAATACTCCTTGAATGCAGCACTTTGTTAGTTTATAGGTTAAGTGTTTGTTTAAAGAACACTCGAAAGCATTGGAAGTATTTGCTCTGCTTTCTCTCCTTAGAGTCCATTGTATCCCTTCTCTCCCTCCATTCTCTTGATCTCAATAACCGGCCTCAAAATACTTGAGGCTGTGCGTGGATGACTGTCCCAAGTTACCCAGTGAGCTTTGCAGCAATTTTGATCTGGATCATTCTATAGTCTGGCATTATGACCCCGACAAGAGGAACTTGATTTTCACGGCATGTGGCATAAATTCTGCACTAAGCAATGTGGTGATGGGGTTTGTTGAAAGTCTTGGAAGGTGGACTTGATAGTTATTGCACATGATAGCTGAATGGAACCTCCGTGTCCCAGGCGATGGTGAAGAATGAGTAAGGTTTTTGAAAAAGATGGGGATTTGGAAGTGAAGTTGAAAGGATGTTAAGTAAGTCCAGGAGCTGCAGGTGAGTGCTGGTTGTGAATTGTGGAGCAAGTAGGGTGCCCAATATTTTGGGGAAAGAAACTTCCTTACCATTTATAATTTCATCTCAATATGATGATAAAACCTAATTAAGGTTTTACATTATAGCCGCATGGAATAGTGGTTGGAATGTCCGACTTGGGCTGAGCAAATTGTAATGAAATCTTCACTTGCTGTGGAACTTACTGGGCGAACCTACTTCACAGGGTTGTTGAGGATAAAATGGAGGAGAGAACCCTATATACCACTTTGTGTTTCTTGGAGGAAGGGCAGAAAAAAAGTTTGCCAGCTAAAATATTTCTTCATTTTCGCTGCCAAAAGCCAATTGGAATACAAACCAGTATGATGGCTGTCAGTCTGGGAGGGCTTGCTTCCTCCTTCCCTTTATAGAATACAGTTAAGGCAGTCTCTCTCCAGTGACGCAATGGAAAAACAGCCCAACAAACCTGCAGGTATGATGTAGCCAAGGAAACAAGAACTTGCAGGATAGGGGCTTGTACTGAAATCAATTACCCACCATTTAGGTACGGCCTGTGGGAGTTTGCTGTCTGCTACTAGTACTATGGTTCCGTGTGCCGTGGTGCACTCTGCAAGTTGTGGGAAGAGCTACTCTGGCATGAGAAAGAGACATCAGGGCACGGTGTGGCGAAAAGTTTCTAAGCAGAGAAGCAATAGGTGCACTCTTGTCAGCTGGCACCAATTTGAGACGGTGCTTTCTGTTCCCTTATTACAGGGGTGCTGCAAGAGAAGCAGCCTGCCAGAGAGGCTCATGAGCTGTGGGAAGCCCCTTGGTTCCTAGGTGGGAGGCATCCCTGAAGCGTCACTCCTGGGGAGATAATGACTGTTAAGTTGCCTTTCGGTGGTTTAAGCATATTTATGTGCCTCGGCAACAGCTTCTCCAAGGCAACATTTGTTTTCTTAGCTGGATCTGACTAACAAGGCTGTTTTTTAAAATTATAAATAGAGCCTAATACTAGGAAAAGTAACATCTTTCCAGAGTCTGCTTTCATATATTTTTTAAAAATTTCTAGCATATAGTGTAAGGAGGGCTTTTGGAATGGATTGACCCAAAGCAAGCAGCACTACGTTGGTGTGAGGAACATTTCAGTCGTGTGCCTCGCAGGCGAGTGCAGATGAAACGGTTCCGCAGCTCTGGCAAGAGATCCGGTCTGGAATGAGGGCTGTGCTGCTGCAGCTGGATTTACAGCCATCCCAAAAGCCAACTCCCCTTGATGGGCTTCTCCCGCCTTTCTTCAGGAGAACTATGATGACCCCCACAAGCCCGCTGCTTCCCCCGTTGTGCACATCAGGGGTCTGGTCGATGGCGTTATGGAAGCGGATCTCGTGGAGGCCCTGCAGGAATTTGGCCCCATCAGGTAAGTCTTGGGCCAATTAAGCGGAAGTGAGGGTGGGTGGCTTGTGGGCAGTGTAAGCAGCGCTCCTTCTTCTCTCCCAAGCTACGTGGTGGTGATGCCCAAGAAGAGGCAGGCCCTGGTGGAGTTCGAGGACATCCTGGGAGCCTGCAATGCCGTGAACTACGCGGCCGACAACCAGATCTACATCGCTGGGCACCCGGCCTTCGTCAACTACTCCACCAGCCAGAAGATCTCTCGCCCTGGGGACTCGGATGATTCCCGGGGCGTGAACAACGTCCTGCTCTTTACCATCCTGAACCCCATCTATTCCATTACCACGGTGCGTCTCTGGATTTGCGGAGCTCCCGAGACTCCCCTCAGGCACTTGGCTTTGCCAATGTTGACCTGCAAGAACCCAAGGCACCGGTGCTTGTTTCGTGCACTGCAAGTCAAGAGGGATAATACCAAGCCCTCAAGTCTGGCAAGCACCTGTGGAGGTGTGGGAGAGAGCACATGGGTTCAGTGCAGTGGAATATGGTGTGCAAGTCCACAGCGAGTAGATTAGTCTGTTGTGTTGCCTAGCTGGGAGACGCTGTGGGAATCCTATGAAATAAACGCTACTAAGAATATATGGAGGAAAGCCTTTCTGAGCAGGCCTCTTTTTTTACACAGGATGTGCTCTACACAATCTGCAACCCGTGCGGTCCAGTGCAACGGATTGTTATCTTCAGAAAAAATGGGGTCCAGGCTATGGTGGAATATCCTTTTTTAAAAAATTAAGTGACTGGACTTAGAAGGCCATAGTAGCTGAGCCACATCGGTCTTTTGTGTACTGTGAGTCAAGTGGTTACATCCTAGATGTGTTGCTGTTTGGGCTCTCTGTCTCGTAAAAATATTTTCTGTGGTACTGGAGAATAAAGACAGGTGATGCATGAATGGCCAACATCCCATTTTGCTTGGAGTTAATAGAAGGTGGATGTCTAATTCACCCCAAAAGGCAGATTGTATTTGTTTAATTGAAAGGGCTTTGTGCCTACATTGGGTTTATAAATCTGCTTTGTAATTGAGTTTGCGTTCACCAGTTAGTGGCCATCTAAACCATTGGCTTCTTACAGATTACAGATGCAGAAGAGTGGCTTCTGTTCAGTTAGTGCTGGGAGATGGGAGTGACCGATCTTAAACACAGAACGAAGAGATGCTTCTTTGAGTGTCTTGAGAACAAAGAAAGCTGTTCCCAGCCCTTCTGGCTTGGAAAGGTTCCTCTTGATGCACGTAAAGCAACGGTTTCCTTAACGCTGCAAACATTTGATTCGGTGCAGAGTGCTCAGAGAGCAAAGGCATCTCTGAATGGGGCTGATATTTACTCTGGTTGCTGTACTTTGAAGATTGAGTATGCAAAGGTGAGTGTTACCTGTTGGAAGAGAGGTCTTTGTCCGTGGAAGCAGCTGCGTGTTCGCCTCTCCACAAGTGCTTCCATGTATTTGAAAGGCCCTGCTACATCTGATGTCTCTCTTGCTACCAAAGAAGCCGTTTCCCCACTGTTCAGATCTGTGATTCCCTTTCTTAAGAGAGGAACACACAATCCTTGCCTTGAGGCTTTACAGTCTGTGTGGTGGCCCCCTCCAACAAGTTGCTAATACCTAAAGTGTCTTCAGTGCTGCTGTGACACTAGGTAACTTGCATCACTTGGCAGGTGGAAGTGGCAGGGAGACTAGAGAGGAGGGCACAAAGTCAAGATTTTAAATGACAAAATTCACATGTAGTTGGTGTTCTGGGTTCAGTCTCACCTTGAACCATCTTTATCATATGATAAACAGAGGTATTGCTTGTAGAATGTGACTGAACATGCGAATTGTGTTGCCACTAGGGAAAAAAAACATCAACTTGTGTAGCTTTGGTTTATTGGCTGCCAAATGTGATATCTGGACATAAATTCAGTGTATTTAATGGGCTCTCAGCTAATTGGGCTATGGTTTGTTAGTATTGAAGGACAAGAACAAGCCATTCAGCCGGTTGGTCCGGCCTAGTACATGCCTTGCATATAAAGCCCAGAGCAGCCACCGTTACTATAAGGCATTGGGAGTATGCGCTGCTAGAAGGTTGTCCGATCTCTTCCATGTCCTTTGTCTGACTTTCGTCTGGTTCATCTCTAGCCCGCCCGTTTGAATGTCTTCAGGAATGACCAGGACACGTGGGATTATACCAACCCCAACCTCAGTGGACAAGGTAACCATGATAGACACCTGTGGTGTCACACACAAACCCTCGTCTTTCGCGTTGAGCCGCACACTTCATAGACCTGATTGGTGTGATGTAATGCCATTTGCCTGCTCGCCGCTGCTGTGCCTGAGCTTGAAAGTCCAGTGCTCTGCCCTTTTTTTTCATTCAAGGGCGTTGTTGGGCCTTCTCAAACGGCCCCTACCGAGGCACTTGGCAGTTGCTCAAAGCGCAGGTCTAGATAGTGACCAAGGAAGTGGTCGTGGGGCGTGGCTTCATCTCCCTGCCTCGGCTCTGTAGGAAGTCTGCAATATGCAGCCTCCCGTTTTGAGCCTGATGTTGAAAAGTGTCTGTGTGATGTCATGGTCAGGAGTAGAGAACTGGAAATGCGGAGCACAGTTAAGAGGAGAGCGACTCCTGAAGTCCGGCTTCAGGACCCCCACCTCTGTGCGCAGCCTTGAGGTGTGAGGACTGGATGAGCAACAACAAGGAAAATCGCTTTGGGAGTGAAAGCCCAGAAATGGTCTTCATCCCAGGGCTGCTACTTCAGGAATGGCTGTCTTCAAACAGCTGGATGCAAAGCAAACATTTCCCAATGCCAGGACGTCAGCCTGTGGTCTGGAACCAGCTCCAGCTCCGAGGCCATAGCTTGCCACCACTCCTGCTATTCGCTGGGTAGCGTGGGGGAAAGAAGGCTTCTTGGCTGTGCACTGAGCAAGGCAGCAGCTGTCAGCCTACCAGTGCCTGGGGTGAGAAATGAGCCAAGCCAGTTGCTCTCTCGCAAGCTTGAGGTCCACAGACAGTGGGCAAGCCCTTGTCTTGGCTTCTGAAAGCCATGGGAATGGCAGGCCTGCTTGACCAAGGCAGCTCTTGTATCTGAGGGTGAACCTGCCCTGTTTGAACTCTCATGCGTATAGCGGTGACGAGAGTACAGTGTAGCTTGGGGAAGGGGAGCCACGGCACCAAAATACCATCAAGCTGGGATGTGTTTATGCCATAGCTGTGCCCTTAAGAGTTGCGACTGGAGCTGTCCGTGCTCAGGGAATTCAGAAAGATGGCAAGCAGTTGGGGGAGCGCAGTCGGTGGAAACTCACCTGTGGGGAAGTCTGGCTATTTTTGACCCTCCCCGACCTAGCAAAGCAAGCAATGGCATTACATGACTTAACATGAACATGACTCACTTTCTCCTCCAAGGTACATAACTAGAAGATATACAGGCTGGCAGAGGCTAGTTTGGCAGGGCCGTGCAAAGTTAGCCGCCTTGTGGCTCTCCTGCCTTGAGGCTGGGCAAAGAGGAGGTGCCCAAAACCTGGCCTTTCCCCAGCTCTGAACAGTGCCTTTCACACATGACCCTGAGGGAACCGTATTACTGCAACAGTGGAAGTCCAGAATTTGCCGGTGATCTGCCTGTGCTGCGCACACTCTTAACACCACACAGTGTAGGAAAAAAAAGTCAACCTTTCCACTAGCTCTGCCGGGAGAAAACACGCAGCAATCTAGACGTACTCGAAATGCAGCAGATTGAGTTCATGTTCCTTTACATCAAGAACACAACACCGTGAGATCCAAGAAACATCAACAAGCACAAAGAGAGAGAGAGAGAAAGACGCACCAGGCCACGACATTCTTACAAATCCAAACCAGATCAAAAAAACCAAAACCAAACCTTGAACCCAAGAATTGTAACACAGAAACTAGGAAAACACAGACCAGAGGGGGTCTCAGACAAAAGGCGCCAGCGCTCTTACCGGAGAATGGAGTAGATCCCAGAGGCCCTCCAAGACATAAGAGGCTCTCCACATCAACATGGTTTGGTTTGGGAGGGCAGTTTATCACTCCTCCTTTGCTGCAGTCCTCGGGTGCAACATTTATCAGCGCCAAGCGGAGACAGACAAAAAAACAAAACACCAAGCCCCTCCAAGCCCACAGCTCTCTAGAGGCTGGGTGTGGTTTCTGCTCCAGGGGGCACTTGAGGTCCAAGGCACATTCTATTACAGAGGAGAGACACGTACACGGGAGAGCTACACAGAGAGCCCGAAGCACCAGTCCTGTTAACAGCACATGACAAAACTCTCAGGAGACGCAACACGGAAGGGACACTCATTTATTACACCTTGTCATGTCCTTTTTTTTTGCTTGATACCATCTGAAGACAAACAAAAACCAAACATCTGTGAGCCCTTTACAAAAAAAATATTTTTTTTTTACTTAAAAAAAATTTGCTTGGTGCCTTTGACTTGTCTTTGACTCTGAAACCATGTAACGCAGGGTCGCAGTGTATGTTTGATGGGACGCCATCTTTCAGAACTGTGCTTACACTGTTGAAGCGTCCAATGGTAAGAGCATTGCAGAATATGTATGTGACAATGGACATTGTACTGTGTACTCCTGCTGTAAGTAGCCCTTTTCCATCTTTGTACTGACTGTTGAAATAAAATTGTACAAAGCACTTTTTTATTTTTGTAAAGAACAAATTGAAATTGTTTGGCTCGCTTAAAATCTTCTGCCTTGTACAACAGTTGCTTGTTTTTGACTGGATGAACTGCTGGTTTGCTTGGCTTGCCCCATTCTTCAGTCCTTTTATCTCTGCTGGGGTTGGGGCAGGAGCATGGGGGCCCTGTCTCTTTCTTCCTGCCCCACTTGCCTTGTTGAACATCCTAGAATACTTATCTGCGCCTGTTTGGTCATGAAATCAAGCAGGTGTGCTCTTTCCTTCGATTCTCCTTCTTTTCCTCCTGTTCCTCTTTTCTTGGGGGAGTCAGTAATCTTTGTAACTGGCCTTTTACAAAGTGATTGGGTTCCAGTGGCGCTCTGGGGGGGGGGTTGGGGGGTGCGCTTAGGCACAGGCTGTGGTTCAAACTGAACTCCGCTTTTGCCCAGCCATGGATGTTTTGAAGCCCAGTCTGGCATGTTTGAATCAGCAGAGACAGGAAGCCAGGAAAACAAATAAGTTGAGATCTCTTAAAAGGCAAGAGAGGCTGAAGGTGAATGATGAGTTGGCTGCTTCATTGTTACTTATTTGTATCCTGCCTTTCTCCCCAGTGGGGGGACCAAAAGCAGCTCACAGTATTCTTCCATGGGTCTTTGCAAAAACCTTGTAAGGTAGGTTAGGGTGCATGACTGCCCCATAGGACACTCGGCAAGCTTCCATGGGGGAGCAGGGATTCGAGCCCAGGTCTCCCAGATCCTAGTCCAATGCTCCAGCCACAGCCTGTCTATGGTGAGATTGGGGCAATATTTTGGGCAGCTGCTGGGCTATCACTGCAGCCCAAAAGGGCAACTTTGAGGTGGGGAGGGGTCTGCATTGGGAAGCAAATCTAGTGTACCTTTTCAAATCCCTCTGTTTCTCCATGACTGGTTATGAGGGGACTAGAAATACTTAATCTGTGGGATGGACTCAAAACTTAAATCAGGTTTAGCATCTGGGCATGCCCCAGAAATCCGAGCAGCATGTTACTCCCCTAAGCATCCTCACACCTCTTTTCTTTTTTGCTAGGTGAGCCAGGTGGAAATCCAAACAAGAGGCAGAGGCAGCCCCCTCTCCTTGGGGACCATCCTGCAGAGTATGGTAAGAGGCTGGCTGCTAACAACAGCATGGGGAGGGGGGGGGGGGTAACCAGCACATCTGTTTGGTTTTCTGATGTTTGTCTCCCCTCCCCAGGAGGACCGCATGGTGGCTACCACGGGCACTACCATGACGAAGGTTATGGCCCTCCACCACCGCACTATGAAGGAAGGCGGATGGGCCCACCTGTGGGTGGGCGCCACAGGGGACCAAGCCGCTATGGCCCGCAGTATGGACACCCTCCTCCTCCACCACCACCGCCGGAGTTTGGCCCCCATGCTGACAGTCCGGTTCTGATGGTCTATGGCTTGGACCAGTCCAAGATGAACTGCGACAGGGTCTTCAATGTCTTTTGCCTGTACGGGAATGTGGAGAAGGTAAGGCCAGACGTCTGCTCCCCCTGGAAGCTGCTGTGTGTTGCCTTTTGGCTCAGTGACTGGGAGTGTGTGCAGCTCAAAGGGCACACGTGGGGCTGATTTTAGGGCGTGGGATTTTAGGGCAGGCTAGTTGTCAGTTCAAGGGCACGGATGGTTGTTTCTCTCCAGTGGAATCTTGTTCTCTTTTTTCAGTATATTGCTGCTGCTTAATATTTTGGTTCTTGGTTTGAGGGTTGATCAGGCAGCTGTTTTGTTCAGTGTTGTGTTTGCAAGTTTGTTAGCAGAAAGACAGGATACTACCTTTTTTAAAAACAAAAAAATCATACATTTCCCTAGTACCCAGGGCCTTGATATCTTGCTTGTAGAAAATGCTTTTAAAACAGATCAAACGAGGCAAGAGATATAATGCAAACGGATAGAAGTGTCTTTTTGCAGTCATTTGATTCTTGGTGGGAAGTGACTGTGGGAAAGATGAACACTAAATGGTCTTAAGGAAGTTGCTGGTATGGGGGTGGGTGGATCAGGGTACGTCTGGGATCGGGAGTCCGAATCCAGTTTCCATAAGGGAATGTGTATTCAATCCCATTTTTAAGCAAGCTGGAGAAACAGTAAAGCATCATCTCTCCCTGCTGGCAGCCCTTCATGCTTATAGAAAGCGGTGCCTTTTTTTGTTTCGTTTTTGTTTAATTAGGTGAAGTTCATGAAAAGCAAGCCAGGAGCAGCCATGGTGGAAATGGCAGATGGCTATGCTGTAGACCGAGCCATCACCCACCTCAACAACAACTTCATGTTTGCAGAGAAGCTGAATGTGTGGTGAGCGTTTCTTCTTCTTCATTATCTGCCCTCAGCACCTTGTATGCAGCTCCTCGGCTGAAGAGCATGCTTAATCAGCTCCTCTCCCCCCCCCCCCCCCGGCTTGTCTGCAGTGTGTCCAAGCAGCAGGCCATCATGCCTGGCCAATCCTATGGCCTTGAGGACGGTTCGTGCAGCTACAAGGACTTCAGCGGCTCTCGGAACAACCGGTTTTCTACCCCGGAGCAAGCAGCCAAGAACAGGATCCAGCACCCCAGCAACGTGCTCCATTTCTTTAATGCTCCTCTGGAAGTGACGGAGGATAATTTCTATGAGGCAAGAGCTCTGATGCCTTTGTCTGTCTGGGTGTGCTCCGAAGGGCTCTGCAGGAGCAAAGGTTGCCTTGCAGGGGAAGAGAGAGGAGCTCTTAGGCTGCTAAGGAGAGATTCCCAAGAGCTGCTGTGAGGGGAAAGTGATGCTAAGCTTTTATTCTGTGTTTTACTCTGCATGACTATCGTAGCTGATGCCTCTGGGTTCTGGCTGGAAGGGACTGTGTGGCCGTCCGAAACGAGACATCCTGTCAGAATACAAAGAGCTTTCAAGGCTGTTTTGCTACAAAATATATGTGTAATAATAGGAACAAGGGAGCTCCAGGGCTTTTTCTGTGGTGGCTCCAGTGTTCTGGAATGTGCTGCAAAGAATGTTAATTCTGTCATTGTGGTATCAGCTAGAATTGAGGCTGTGCTTTTATTGAGACAGGGTAATGTTTTTCTTCTTAATATGCATGTTGTGTAAACTACCTTGGAATCACTTACTGGGGCGGGTGGGATATAATTCATATGCCCTTTGAAAACATCCCTGTAATTCTGCCGCTTTGCTGTTATGAATATACTGTAGTTGCTGTGGTGTGTGCATACTCACGCCATCAAGTCACATCTGATTTAGGGCAATCCCGTAGTAGTAGTAGTAGTAGTTTATTTTCACGGTCAATGACCAGCAGTTAACAAATCCCGTAAGGTTTCCAAGGCAAGAGATTTTTCAGAAGTGTTTTGCCGTTGCCTGCCTCTGGTCTTCTTTGGTGATCTCCCAAATATTGACCAGGGCCATTCCTGCATAGTTTCCAAAATCTGACAAGACAGGGCTACCCAGGGCTCATTCGTCTCTGGAATTTGCAGAATTGAATGTGTGTTATGGAAAAGTAAGGAGGGGTGCGTGTATACACAAAAGTGCCATGGCTGAACAGTTGCATTGTGTCACAAATGAATCTTCCTCTTTTCAGATCTGTGATGATTTGGGGGTGAAGAGACCAGCTTCAGTGAAGGTGTTTTCAGGAAAAAGTAAGTGTGCGGTACAGATTCCTTGCCTCAAAATGGCTGCCTCTCAGAAGTAGGAATTAAACTTTGCTTGTTCCGCAAAATAGTTCTGACAATGCATCTGATGAAGAGAGCTGTGGTTCTCGAAAGCTTATGCTACAATTAAGTTGATTAGCCTTAAAGGTGTTACTGGACTCTTCACTATTTTGTGACTACAGTCTAACGCTGCTAACTCCTCTGGATCTTATTCTGCAAGGGAAGCTAACTCAATTACTAAAAAATGGTTTTTGGCTACCCGCTTGAATTTTCTCCATGAATTCTTGCCCTTGACCTTTGTCCTGACCTAAAAAGTCTAAAAACTAAAGTTTCTCGGCCTTCATAACACTGCCTCATAATCCTCCTCCAAGGATCCAGAAGCAGCCCGGCTTTTATCCGGGGGCCAACGTGATCAGAGCATGATGTAGGCAAAGTTGTATTAAAGATCCCAAAGGATCAGATTTCTAATAACTTTTTTATTATAAAAAGAAAAACCAGTATTTATATGGCACTAGCAAGTGAGCACTAAAACCTTCTTAAAAGTAGCAAACGTCATTCAAAAGTAATTGAGTACAGGCTTTTTATACCTAATAAAACCAGATCTGACAATTCAGGCAAGGCATGAAGCTGCTCCAGAATCATCTTTTGTTTGAGCTGCTTTTCAAAAGGGAGCCAACCATGTGCTTTCTGGGAACAAAGACGCCAACAAAGAATGCAGGAACTTTAACCCTTGCTTGGTTAGTCTTTGTACCAGTACGTGCCTTTGTCTAGGAATTAAATGTTCAAGAGTCACTGAAAATACAGTGTGGAAACTTTGTCCTCCTCTAGGCTGGGACAAAATTATTTTTTAGCAGAAGAACCAGTCGGCCTTGTGGTTTTGCCAAAGAGCAACAGATTATATTCCACATTTTACGCTCACAAATCTGTGAGGCTGAGTATAGATTTGAGCCGTTTTAGCCCAC
Source organism: Eublepharis macularius (assembly GCF_028583425.1). Taxonomy (NCBI): domain Eukaryota; kingdom Metazoa; phylum Chordata; class Lepidosauria; order Squamata; family Eublepharidae; genus Eublepharis; species Eublepharis macularius. The sequence goes on along the minus strand of NC_072804.1, from coordinate 55,129,465 downwards.
TTTGGGGGAAACCTTGACTGGTTTACCTCTGAAATGGTTGTGCTGTTCAGAATGAGGTGATTTCAAAGGCCCTTCAGTGTGACAGTGTGGCAGGACAGTCTCTAGTAACTTGCTCTTTATTTCCACTAGCATGAATGCAGAAAACAGGAAGGCATTTGAGGTTTTGGGTATGGGTGTAACACAGAAATGGAGGGTCACCTTCATATAGTTGATAGGTGAGGGTTTCTACACGGAAGTAAGTGTGGGTGGGTGTGTAGGTAGGTAGTTGGGGGTTCAGGTTACCTGACTAGACTTCACCAATTCAGCTAATAGTTTGTGGTGCCACTCCCAAGTTTTCTAGAATAGCTCAAATGTGTCCTGTCTTAACTGTTGCTGTTGTTCCAGGCGAAAGGAGTTCCTCTGGCTTGCTAGAGTGGGAAACCAAAGGGGATGCCCTGGAAACCCTGGCATTTCTCAACCATTACCAGATGAAAAACCCAAGTAAGCCTCACACTGCAGGCCGAGGGGGGTGGGTGGGTGGGAGGGATTGTGTGTTGAGACTCTGAAGGGGTTAGGGAGCTTATTAAGGAGAGTAGCATGAAGGTAGAAAGCCCTAAACTTAGAGCCACCTCGTGCTTAGTGTCACGGGGAAGGTGGGACTCGGTGGCTTCCTAGCTGCCTTTCCCAAGGCTTACAGCTTGTGGTGAGTAGGCATTAAATGCCAGATTGGCAGGTCCAAGGTGCCAGGATCCAGCACAAGAAATAGTCCCTGTAGTTCCTGGCATCCACATGCCTTCAGTGTTATTGCGGCTTGTTTGGCTCCCCCTGCCTTGTGGGAGACCATGGGTAGGAAAGAACAGGAACAGGAGGTGGCCATAGGAAGTCTGGTACGAATTGGTCTGATTCTTTAATAGGCTTGGAGGAAAGGGGGCTGAGGGGTCTTTAGAAAGAAATACCTGTCTTAGTCTTTGCCTTGGCATCATCATGACTAACTACTTAGGTTTGCACCAAGGAAAAGTCAGACAGGAGCTGAGTCAGATTGGTCCTAGATATTTTGGGCATGGGGTAGCGCACTGGGTTGCCCCCATCTGCAAAAGCAGGGCACAATATAATCTGCCTCAACTCAGGCTCGTAAGAGGGGAGAACAAAGCCTGGGGTGTCCTGATGTCTCTCCCCTTCTTCCCCCCAGATGGGCCGTATCCGTACACACTGAAACTCTGCTTCTCAACTGCTCAGCATGCCTCTTAAGTTTTGTTTTAGTCCCTGCTAAGGAAGACTTCCTCCGTTATTTTTCCCCCTCCCCTCTTTCTGTCAACATACCCCTGTGTTCCTTTTTTTAAAAAAAAAAGTGAGAGAAAAGCCTGAATCAGCTGGGAAGAGAGAAGATCTGTGGCATTTGGAAGACACCTAATTTTAAAACTAATTGTACATGTGACTTGTTTTTTTCCCATTCAAACTTTGTGCTGCCTGTGCTGTTTAGCACACCTTAATAAAGCTGTTTGGAAAATATACTTTGTGCCCTTGCAGTTTGCTTCGGGAGGCAGTGTGTTTGGTTGCTACTTTTAAGTTTATTACCCCTCCCCAATATGCTGCATTTTGAATCCCTTCCTATAAGCAATTCTGCTAGCAACAATAAACAGGTGTTCTCTTTGCACAACTATCTACACTTCTCTTCGGGGATAAATAATGTAAACCCGTACACTAGCCCTGTTCACATGTTACAGTGAATGCATGTACCGCTGGCATGTACGCATATCCACCTGCTTGTTGGAAAGACTCAGTATGTGTTCACTTTAACAAAGGAAATTTGGGTCCAGTTCCTGGATAAATGCGGAGTGTAAATCACACATTTGGTTGTACGTGCATTGAACATAACATGAGAATTATTCAGCGTATGTACACTGTTCACAGATTGTATCCACATTTGCTATACCTTGTGAACAGGGTTACTGTGGGTTCGTTATGTTCAAAGCACTTTGAAATCTTTGCTGGAAGGATCTTGATTTACCTAAATACGTGTGGTGCCCTAAGCTAAAGCACTGAAGTTGCATAAACAGGGCCTGAAAAGTTTACATGAGATCATAGATGCTTAAGAGGAGGGAAGCTCAGCAGAGTTTTAATTGGTGTCAAAGCCAACATTTGAAAAGGTCTGCTAGCTTTATTTTAAGCCTACAGGGCACTTGGTGAGTCTGTGCATGAGGTGACAGGCCACTGGTGTCTGCTTCTGCACCAATTCTTGGGTGTTTACAGCTCTTCAAAGGGGTACAGGGCCACACATGGGCCAGAGTTCAGATGCTCTGCATCTTTTCAGTTGCAGGTTTTAGAATTTATATGGTCCATCTGCCCCCATGCTTGAGGAGTTAAGAGTTTCACCAACCCACACCGCCACCCTTTTCTTCCCTTGTGTATGGTGGGAAGGGAAAGGGGAAGGGTGCCCCATCTGGCATGCCGTATGTTTGCACTGAGATGTATTTTATTGGTTTTATCTATATTTGTGATTGTAATCTGCCCTGAGCTTGCTTGTGGGGAGGGTGGGCTAAAAATCTAATAAATCAGTCTGTGTATACCCTGACCTGGATAGCCCAGGTGAGGCTGATCTTGTCAGATCTCAGAAAGTAAGCAGGTTTGCCCTGGGCTAGTAATTGGATGGGAGACTTCCAATGAAGACCAGGGTTGCAGAGGCAATGGCAAACCACCTCTGTTCGTCTCATTATGTAAAACCCCACCAGGGGTCGCCAAAAGTCAACTATGATTTGTGGGCATTCACCACCAAGTCTGTGTATAACCCCTGGCTTTCCCTAGCAGCAGGTGAGTCTGGTAAAAGTCTTGAACTGATAGGGGCGAACATAGACGCATAGGGCTGGAAATGACCTCCAGGGTCATCTAGTTCAACCCCCTGCACAATGCAAGAAATTCACAATTGGAATTTCCTATTATAAATTTTTGCTTTAGGAGCAATGGGATTGCAGTAGAACTAGTGTTTAGGACTGAACTGTTAATATTAGTGCCTTTGTAAATGCAGCATTGGATAAAGCATGAATTCTCTCTCGGGGGGGGGGGGGTAGAAGGAAGTAGGCTAGCAGAGGCCAAAAAACCATGCAAGGTAATTTATGCAAGTTACCAGTGGAGGGGGTCTATTCAGACCCCCAAGTGTCTCTTGCTCCTGCAAGTCATTTCTGCCACAAAAAAGTGGACAGCGATTTCCTAGTGAGCCCGTGGGATGCAGGGGCATTATGGTACTAGACTAGGACCCACTTGGTTGAGATGAACACGAAGCTATAGGCTAGTCACGTGCTCAGCCTACTCAACCTCGCAGGGTTGTAAGGAAAGGGAGCACCGCTTGGTCCCCGCTGAAGAAGTGAATCAGGGCGGCAGATAAGCCTTCCGAATACATTCTGCGGTAAAGTGTTTTTGCAGGGGTGGGTGGGTGGAAAGACCCGGCCTGCTCCACGTGTGCAGGAGAATGCGGGCAGGAAAGGAGGGACGTTGCATTTTAGAAACACGCAAAATCCTGAAGTCTTTTTTCCCCACCCGAGTTGTCTACCCTGCAGGGAGGGGAAATCTCGGAAACAATCCCCCCCCCCCCCCACACACACACACAAACCTCTGGCCTGCAATGGTTTGGTCCATTCCGCCTCCCCCTACGAGCCTCTCCAACTGACGCCTGCTTTGCCACTCCGTCTCCGGCAGGGGGAGCGCCGACGCAGCCACCGCGAGGGAGCCGATTGGCTACGCCAGCCCTCCTGCGCCGTGTCTGACTGTGTCCGCCATCTTTCTTGAGGGCAGAGCTTGCTCTTTCTCAAGAGGACGGAGATGACAGGAGGGGTGGGCGGGACGTCAGGTGACCGGCCGGGGGGAGGAGACTCTCTAGCCCTGCCACTCGCTGATGCTCCCCTTCCAGAGACAGAGGAGAGGAGCAGGCGCCATGGCGGCGGGGGGCGCCCTGAGGGGGCTGCTGCGCAGACGTGAGTGGGGGGGCTCCCCCTCCTCGACCCTTCTCCTCCCCCGTTAAGCCCCTTGGGTGGTTCCCTCCTCACTCCTCTTTTGAGCCCCCTCCCCTCATTGCTACACCTTGACATGACCCAATCTCTACGGTTGCCAACTCCAGGTTGGGGAATTCCTGGAGATTTGGGGGGCTGGAGCCTGGGGAGGGCATAGTTTGGGGAGGGGGTGGACCTCAGCCCTCAGCGGGATATAATGACACCGAGCCCACCCTCCAAAGTAGCCCTTTTCGCCTGGGGCTCTGGAGTCTGGAGGTGAGTTATAATTCCGGGAGATCTCCAGGAAGTTGGCAACCCTCGCTGGTTGCCCCTGTCATATGACTCCACTCGCTCTTCCCTGTCCTACACCCCAATGACCCTGGCCTTCTTACTGGCCCCACCCTCTCTGTGTTGGCTCCTCCTCTTTACTAGCCTCTCCCCCTTCCTGGCCAGCCCCCCTCCCCTTTAAGCCTCAGGTTGGGGCAGGGTCCTTGCACGAGTGTAAAGCTTGCCATTCATTGAACCTTTCGGATCTGGCCCACTTTCTGGCTGCTTTACCCAGAGCTGCCTCCTTATGACCTCCCCTTCTTGTCTGGAGGAGCAGTTCCCAAATTTTCCCCGCCTGGGCTAGCCTGGCCCCAGCTGCTGTGGCTTTCCAGGCGCCCCTGAGTCCAGAGTCTCATGTCTCCTGAGCTGAGCTCCGCCACTGGGTGCCAGGTAGCCTGCAGCGCTAGGCTGGGCCATGGGTCACCAGGGAGCAAAGGTTACAAACTGCAAAGGGGGGGGGGCCTTTCGAGCTGGTTTCTGACAAGTGGAGAAAAGCCTCCGATGTGCTCTCTTTCCTCCCATACTTGCGGGGGGGGGGGCATGTGGAAGAAATATTTCTCATGTATCAGAGCCCAGACATATTTCCCAGAAGAGAGCCTTTCTGCTCCGTCTGCACTGCCTCCTAGTTGCACAAGAGTTTGTACACACCTTCACAGGACAGAGGTTGCAGGGAGCTGCCTTTGTCCAAAGCAAATTCCGAAAGCAAAAAGTCGTGTTGTCCCACAACTTAAAATGTTCAAGTACTGCAGTGCTTTAGATCAGCTGGATGGGGTGTTTAAGGAGGGAGGGAGCGGAGAGAAAAGCGGATACATGAAGCTGTGGTCTTGTCTGCATCCTGTAGAACAGGCAGATTTGAACCGGTAATGTGCTGGGTGGAGCTGGTCTCTGGTTGTATCTTCAACCTGCAGGGAAGAAGTCGGGGGAATGGCAGCTTCTATTAAAAATCAAGACGGGCACACCTTCAGAGCCAAAGACTGTAAACCAGCAGTTGATTTATTTATATGTACATTTCCATAACAATTTTTAGATTGTATAAAGAGTCTAAAACAGGAATCCAGTGGCACCTTGAAGAGTAACAAAATTAATTTTAGCACAAGCTTTTGTGAATTAGAGCTCCCTTCATCAGATGCAAAGAACTTTCTAATCAAAAGAGAAATTCAGTCTCCTTGGTGAGGGCGGGGTGGGGTGGGGAGGGAATCACTCCTAACTGTTGATAGATAATATAAAATGGGACTATGGCAGAGTAGACCATGATGGACAGATCTGGTCAGATAACTACAACAATATCAACGGAACCAATTGACTTCTGTGAGGGTGGCCCAGGCTAGCCTGATCTTGTCAGGTCTCGCAAGTTAAGCGGGATCAACCCTGGTTAATACTTGGATGCGAGACTACCAAAGAAGGCCAGGGTTGCTACGCAAAGGTAGGCAATGACAAACCACCTCTGAATATCCCATGCCTTGAAAATACAGTAGGAAGGCCAAAAGACAGCTGTGATGTGGTGGCACTTTCCACACACAAGAGGTGTGCAAATTTCTGAATTAGTGTTCATTGGGAATTTTTAGCAGTGCTTTTCTATTCTCAGGACTCTCCGTTTATCATGCTTCCGGTCTCATCTCAAGGCCGTTGTCAGCACAGCCAGAGAAAGAGGGAGCCCCGCACAGCTATGAGACCCTGAAGGTGGAACAGGTGCGGGACAATGTGTTGCACGTGGAACTTAACCGGCCAGAGAAAAGGAACGCCATGAACATCGCCTTCTGGAGGTGAGGAGAGCGGGTGGCAGCTCCAGAACCGGCAACGGGTGTTGCTCTTTTCCGTTGATGTGATTGTTGCAGTGTTGAGGAGGCAGTGCAGTAGCTTGGTGTGTCTACCTTTAAAGCTTCTGAGCGCTCCGAACTTGCCCTCGTGTTGATTCCCATGGGATGGGGTGTGTACAGAGCTGGGAGCCTCCCCAGGCGTAAAAAGGCTTCCCTTGGGCTTTGGTGCAAAGAGCATCGTAGCAGCTTGGCTGGTCGCAAGGACAGTCTCTCCTGAGGGCTGTGTCTGGCAGTGGCTGGCCAGGTGGTCCCAGAAAGCTCCTAGGGGCTCTTTTCCTTCCTTGTCCCTTTTTAGCGTCAGAAGGCAGATCAGAGATGGGTGTGGGGGCAGAGAGGACTAGTAAAAATGGAGTTAACTCCATGACTGGGGTGGTTGTTGCCCCACTGTATGGAGCAGGGTCAGTCGGGAAAACGTGGCCATGCAGTGTTCTCACACACACACACACACCCTTTCCTACAGCACAGGCTGGGCAACCTGTGCTTGCGTGCTCTGTGAGACGCAGCATCCGATGAGACTCGTTGGGCAAGGCGTGCAGAAACTCGTCTTGAGGTTACGAGGCGCCCTCAAGCGTCTACTCCACGGTAGGCAGCACTGGAAGGCCAGAGAGGCCCGCTGCGTTAGACCGAGGGCCCTTCTGCACCAGCAGCCTCTTTCACACACTTGCCAGCCACACGCCCCAGGGAACTCACAAGGAAAGCAGGGAAGGGAGAGGCCTGCAGCTGGTGCTCGGAGGTCCGTTCCCCTGAACATGGAGCTGGGTGCAAATAGCTGTTGGCCGAGCCGGGCTGTGGTTCAGTGGCAGAGCGTCTTCTCGCGTGCAGAAGGCTGCAGGTTCAATCCTGGCAGCATCTCCAGTTAAAAGAACCAGGTCGCTGGTAATGTGATCTTGGGGAGCGGCTGCCAGTCTGAGTAGGCAATACTGACCTTGATGGACCCGTGGTCTGGTTCAGTATAAGGCAGCAGGAAAGGGCAAGAGCCCAGCAGCACCGTAAAGACTAACAAAATTTGGGGGTAGGGCATGAGCTTTCGTGAGTCTCAGCACACTTCAGTGCTACAGGCAGACTAAGACGGCTCCCCTTCTTGATCCATCTCAGCATAAGGCAGCCAGCTCTGTGAATTGTCTTGTAGTAGCAGTGGGTTGTGTAAGTTCTCTTTCTTTCCTTCTTTCCTCCTTCCCTCCCTCGTTCAATGTCTTTCTTTCCTTCCTTCCTTCCTTCCTTCCATAGGGAGATGGTAGAATGCTTCAACAAGATTGCACAGGACTCCGAATGTCACGCAGTGGTGATATCCGGTGCTGGGAAGATGTTCACTTCAGGTAATAACAACAACAACAACAACATTCGATTTATATACCGCCCTTCAGGACAACTTGATGCCCACTCAGAGCGGTTTACAAAGTATGCCATTATTATCCCCACAACAAAAGACCCTGTGGTAGGTGGAGAGAGACACTGAGGACTAAAAGGTGGCTTCTCCTCCTCAAGATCCACAAGTTCCTCTTTTGTTGATAGGACTTGAGTCCTTGTAGAGAGTGGTTGCTCTGGCAGGAAGTCTTTGAGCTTGCCTAGGGACGTCCATCTTCCAGACCTGCTGGGAGTCAGACTTCTGTTCTTGAAGTCTCTCTCCCCCCGTGACCTGTAGGGGCTCCCTGAACCCAAAGTCCCCCAAACAGCCGTCTAATCCTCTCTGAAGTTGAGAAGTTTCTCTCAACGTTCAGCTGAAATCTGCCCTCCTGCACCTTGTGCCTTCAGAGAACAAGACGGTAGGATCCTCTAAAGGCTTCGAAAGAGAGAGCGTGGCCTCTTAAAACTTCCTAAAGGCTGTTTTTGAAGGTGGTTCTGAATTCTCCCTTGCTCTGCTCCCGTCATCCTGTAGGCATCGACCTGATGGAGTTGGGCAGCACGTTCATAAGGATGGAAGGGGACGACACAGCCCGGAAAGCTTGGAACATCCGCAAGAAAATTCGGGATTTTCAAGAGACCTTCAATGTGCTGGAGAAGGTGACAGGGGTGGGGGGCAGAGCTGGTCAGGGGCGGGACACCTCAACAAGGAATTGGCTTCATGCATGGCTGATTTATTCTCTGCCCTGCAGTGCCCAAAGCCTGTCATTGCGGCTATCCACGGGGCCTGCATCGGAGGAGGTGAGCTTCATGGAACTCGCGTTCGGCTGTACTAGTCGCTTGATGTCCCTTCAGAACCCCGTGGTCCTCCCCCCACCCTGCCGTCCGCACACGTGCAGTCCAGTGGATTTGTGAGTGCGCATTTCAGGGATCAGCAACGGGGATCCCATGGCCCAAACTCGAGCTTCCCTTCTCTCCGCAACACCTCGAAGTTGGTAAGACCAAGGAAGGCAGATGGGACCAGGGGCAGAGATGAGAATGGGTCTTTCGTCGTCGTTCTTCTGTGCCTCCGCACATGGGACTGCGCAGTCCCATGTGTGTCAGCATAGAAGAACTCGATTAACGATAGTTACAGGTACGTCAACCCTGTTTTCTCGCCCCCCTCCCTGCTTCACCAGTCTCTGTGTAATAATGCTGGGCTTCTCGAGACATTCTGAAGAGTTCTTCATTTCAACCAGCAGGGCTGTTGAGCTGAGTTGCCTCTGTGGTCTCTCTCTTCCCCTGCCTTTACTTTCAAGAGATGTTCCACCAGTAAGGTTGCCAGTCCCTCGTGGGGGGCGGGGGATCTTCCAGTCCCACCCCCTGCCCCTGCTTACTTGGCTGGCGGCGGGGTGGGGGGAGGAAACGGGTCTCCCGGGGTGCGCTCCTGGGCCATGCGGTGTGCTCCTGGGCTGCACGGGGTGCAGGGCGCTCTGCAGCCCGTGTGATGATGTCACTTCCTGGAAGTGATGTCATTGCACAGGGCGGGAGCATGTGCGCTTTACGCACGCAGAACAAGGGAATGGAAGGTAGGTGCTGGGCCTCCCACCTGGGGGATACGGGGACCTGGCAACCTTCTCCACCCGGCATACGGTTGAGGTCAGAGCTGGGTGAGCTTCTTTTTGCCAGTCTCCTGCTGAGCGGGGAATGTAGCCCTCTCGATTGTCTGCCGACCCACTTAATATGTATGCCATTACCCGTGGGTTGTACTCGGTCGGGTTTGGTTTATGGGCTGTTGTGTAGAATTGCTCCCTCTTGTACTGATTTTTATCCGCTGGTTTTTCATGTTTTAATGTATGTAAATGTGCTTATTTATTTAACATTTGTATTGTGATTTTATTAATTGACGTTACCTGCTCTGAGCCCTCTTGCAGGGGGAGTGGGTTATAAATTTAATCAAATAAGTGTGCAAACCTGGCCCTTACTGGCTCCTACAGGGATACCACGGGAAAGCAACGCAGCAGCGCTCTCCGTCTGCCTTCCCCGTTGTCATGGATCAAATTCTCGAGCTGCAGGGGGCAGCATTGGAACACTTTCTAAAAAATTCTTCTTCCCGAAAGCAAAAATGTTACAAATAATTCGAAATCCTCAGACTGCAAATACACGACCATGGCTGATCCCGCACACGTTGGATAATGCACTTTCAATGCACTTTATCAATCGTTTGAGGTGGATTTTTTGTTCCGCACACAAAAAAATCCGTTCCAAATGATCTATAAAGAGGATTGGAAGTGCATTATCCAACGTGTGCGGAATCACTCCATGTCTCTGTTCTCTTTCTCTTTTTCCCTGAAAGTGGGAATAAGGGCTGAACTGTATATTCTGCTTCATTCCAGATTACATCAACATCCGTACGATGTGTGTTGCTACTCTCAGAAGGAGGGAGGGGTACTGGAGTCTGAGATTTCTGCAGGCATAGAATGCACACTTTTGAACATACCTTCGTAAACACGAGGACCAGAACCTTACTTAGTTTTATTTTAATGGAGGCTGAGGTTTTGCAGGAAGTCAGATTTTGCTCCCAGGATTGTAATATGCACTCCTGGGTATAATGGCATCTATAAAGCGCTTGGTATGCGAATGCGAAGAAAAACCTAATGCTGACGAGCTGCAGAATCTCTGGTCAGGATGTCACAGTCTAAATAGTATTGCTGGTTTGGTGGCCTTTCCAGGTATGAACCTCATCACAGCCTGTGACATCCGCTACTGTACCCAGGACACTTGGTTCCAGGTGAAGGTAGGTGGCTGCGCACTGGAGCCCTTCTTCTGCAGCCCCGCGAGCTCCCCCTTCTTCCATTCAGGTGCAGAGCCTCGTGTTCATGTTCACCTGGCCTGCTCCGTTACTGTCCTGGGGAATAGTTGGAAGGCCCCTGAAGCATCCACTTTGCAGGAGCCAAGCAGGCTTGGGCCCGGTCAATGCCTGGACGGAGGAGAACTGCCTGGGCATCTTTCACAAGCTGTCTCCAAGTTCTAGGGCGGACCAAAAGCAGGGTTAGGTGTGCCAATTGATCCGCCTGACACCAGAGTGTGTTTCCTCTTTCTTACAGGAAGTGGATATTGGTCTGGCAGCTGATGTTGGCGTCCTACAGCGCTTGCCGCATGTCATCGGGAACCGGAGGTGAGGGCTTGGCTCCGTTTGGGTTCTATTCCATTTCCTTTCCTTATCTCAAAGAATCTCTGGAGAGGCCTTGGCTGCATTGATTGAGTTCTATGACCAGCTTGCAAAAATTGGGTGTTGAGCTGCTTCCGTGTCTGGGGGAGTGGATCACCCCAAGGATTCCAAAGTCCAGGAAGGGGGCATTGTTGGGAGGCCCCCCTTCTCTTCCTCTCCAGGGAGGAAGCTGCATGCCCTCTTCCCCCATTTGGGAGCACCGTGCCTGAGTTTACTCTTCTCCTTTGCTTGCCTCTCCAGCCTGGTGAATGAGCTGGCTTTCACAGCCCGGAAGCTGATGGCTCCAGAAGCAGAGAGCAGCGGCCTTGTCAGGTATATATATTGTTTCCGTGTGTGTGTGTGTTGTGTAGTGTTAACAGCCTTTCTCCTCTACAGCCTCCCCCCCCCCCGCCCCTTTCCAGATGCTGCAGGGATGGAGGAAGCTAATGTGACATTAGCAGTTAGTAGAAAGGGTTGTGAAGAAAAGAGCAAGGATCGTGGTGCTGTGGTTAGATTATTACTAGGTTTCAGGAATCCCAGGTTCAAATTGTTACTCAGCCACAAAGCTTGCTTGGTAACCTTCAGCCCAGTTGTTCTTTTGCAGCATAACCTACTTTGTAGAGTAAAATGTGAGGACAAAATAGGGAAGGGAGAACCACATACGCTGCACTGAACTCCTTGGACGGAGGGCAGGATAAAAACTTACAGCCAGTATATAAATCTAGGTGCGGCCGCATCTGAAATGTAGAGATTGAGCGGCGGCATTTCGAAAGAAGATGTCTCAGAGCAGAGAAAAATGAAGAGCAATTGAAATGATCAAGAGGGATGAAATATTTTCCTGCGAGGAAAAGCCAAAAGCATTGGGGTCTTTTTTGGGAGAGAAAATAAAACCCCAATCTTGGCTTAAAAGAAAGAGGCGGAGCAGGGACCAACGGAAGCAGGACTGCTCACAAGCATTATTAACTTGTGGAACTCATTGTCTCAAGATGTGGTGTTGGTCATTGGCTGTAGAAAAAGATTCGATGGATTTTGGGATTCATTGGAGACCCAAGGGATCTTCCGTTTTCAGAGGTTTCTGCCTGTAAACTACCTTTAATGACAGAAGGGCGATCGATAGATCGATCAGTAATTTCTCTTTATTCATGCCCCTTTTCAATGAACTGCCACGGACATTTATAAAAAGCAGCTTCTAGGTTTTCCCCTCTAGCGTGAAAAATCTCTGTGAGGCTAATGATGTCGGAAGCACCCTGGCCTAACCCAGACGCTTCTGACTTTTCCCAGCCGAGTCTTCCAAGACAAAGAAACCATGATGCAGAGTGCCTTCGACTTGGCTGTCGAGATCGCCTCCAAGAGCCCGGTGGCCGTGCAAGGCACCAAGGTCAACCTGGTCTACTCCCGGGACCACTCAGTGCCTGATGCCCTGAAATACATGGTGAGTGGGAAGCAGGGGGGAGTGTGTGCTTTGCACCTGGGTCTGATGCCCAGGCATTGCCAGGTAAGAGACCTCAAGGGGCAGGGCTGTGAAAGGTCTCCACCTGCGATCTGGGAAAGCTGCTGCCGGACAAGATCCTGGGCGGGATGGATTCCTCCGAAAGTGTTCCTTAAAAAAAGCCATCGTCCTGTCTCACCCTCGGCTTCTTTCCTGACTGGGCAAAAGTTCCCTCATTCTCCTGCTGGTGCTGAATTTTAAAGAAATGTTGCCAGTGGGTGTGTCTGCAAAACATGTAAGAGGTGCTAGATTTTTTTAGTTTCTGGGCTGCTAAATTGGAAGTCGCGGCTGACAGCAGATTCACAGAATTTTGACACTGCAAGCCTGATATACACCCGTTGCCTTTTCCCATGCTGCCACTGGCTGGGGCCAACTGAGCCCCCGTGGCCTGGGCTGTTGCTTGCTGTGCTGGATAGCCACCCTTCTGTGCTGCCTCAAGCAGTTGTGGCGAGAGAGTGGCTTGGCTAGGGAGCCACCTCTGTTGTGCCTGCACCAGAAACCTCGTGATGCACCAAGCTGACTTGCAGGCCTCTGGCCACGGGAAACTGATCAGGTCGGTGGAATGGAGGGAATTTCTCCTCCTGCTTCACCTCCATTGGTTCTCATTCTTTTCCTTAGCAGGTACTGCAAGTGCTGCCTGTGTGTGGTTGTCATAGGGGCTAGGAAATTAACTCTTCCTCTTAAAAGGAAGAAGCCAGTTTGGTGTAGTGGTTAAGAGCGGCAGGACTCTAATCTGGAGAGCCGGGTTTGATTCCCCACTCCTCCACTTGAAGCCAGCTGGGTGACCTTGGGTCAGTCACAGCTCTCTCAGAGCTCTCTCAGCCCTAACCTCTTTCTGAGCTCTCTCAACCCCACCCACCTCACAGGGTGATTGTCAAGAGGATAACACACTTTGTAAACCGCTCTGAATGGGCGTTAAGTGGTCCTGAAGGGCGGTATATAAATCGAATGATGATGTTGTTAAAAAAATGAATGTGTGGAATTTTGGGGGGTCCTGGTTTTCTTGAGCATAGAACACGGCAGACACAACCCCCAAATATACAATGTTGTGTGTACAGCAAATCAGGACCAAATTATTCACTCCAAACCTAAAAGGACTGGATCATCTTTTGGGGGGGGCGGTCTGGGGTCTGGTTGAGGACAAACCAGAGACAGTGCTGTGCTACACAGTATCCCAGTTGAGATATGGAACTCATTGCTACCGGGATGTTGTACTGGGCACCAGAGTTAGTGGCTTGGAAAAATTGGCTGAAACCGTGAAGTTAAGACTTGCTTTTGCCCGTTGGAGATTTCAGAAGCTCCGCCTCCTCGTTAAAGAGACAGTCTCTCTCACTGCCAGATCTGGAGGGTAAAGCGCAGATTATTCCCCCTGCACCCTCTGGAAAATCTCGGTGGCCTTTTGCTGGCTGCTGTAGATGATCAGGAGAGTGAATTCCAGGTGGAATCCATGATCTTACGCAGTGTAAGAACCGTGAAATCATCCAGGCCTCTGGAGCCACACAGATACGTATTGGCCTGGTACCCGAAAGGAATCAGATCCGGGGCCAGGCCAATACCCCAGGGCTGGCATTCCCTAGGCAAAAAGCCCTTTCCCTGGTTGCTGCCCTTGGGAGGCTTTGGCAGACCCCCTGATGTTTCTGGGCAAGTGCTCAAGGTCCGGCCTCGTTCCGTCCTCCAGGCTTCCTGGAACATGAGCATGTTGCAAACGGACGATATCCTCAAGTCCGCTCAGGCCGTCATGGAGAAGAAGACACCCAAGGAGGTTGTTTACTCCAAGCTGTAGCCACCCCCTCCTCCGAGGGAGGGCAGCCAGCCCCAGCAGAAAGCAGGCAGACCGGCCGGCCACCTCTCGCACGGACTGGACTCCAGGCCCTCGCCAGCGGAAGGGGCTCAAGTGCCCTTGGGCCACGGCCCAGCTATGTGCACCAAGAAACAGCTCGACTCTGACTGTGCGGGAGAACAGAAACCTGGGCAGGGTTCTTTCTTTTTTTATTTCTTTCCCAATGAATACTGCAGGGAAGGATGAGAAATAAATACGTTCGATACTCTGGGAAGAGAGGTTGTTTTTTACAGGAGTTCAACATTCCTTACGGCCAAGTAAATCAGGGTTCCTCGAGCTTGCAGTCCTATGCACAATGACCTGGGAGTAAGACTCATTGGGCACGGTGGGGGTTACGTCTGAGTAAATAAGCCCAGGATTGGGTGGTGCGTTCTGTGTGGTCTCAGGTGAGGAGGTCTGGATCCCATACATAGGGCTCGTACATTTATATCTTAGAAGTCTGCCCCACCATAACCCTCATTCATCTTCCGCAGTTGAAAATGTGCTGATTTTGCGCAACCGCTTCCTTTTTCTCGTGGAGCAAGAGCAAAGAACCAACAAAAAAGATGCTCGAAGCTCTGGGAAGCCCACTCCTCTTAACTCAGCCATTACTTTCCTTCTCCTCCTAGTCTTGTTTTTGGAGACGATTAGTGCTAGAAACTTCTTTTTAAAAAGAGAGAAAGAGCGAGATCAAATTCTGCACCCAGCACCAAATTTTGTCCTTGTGCAGCCCTTTTGTAGAATTGCCTTAATTTTAATCCTTAACAGGCTCTGCAAAAGGCACAGCCAAGAACCCGGAAGGGGAAAGCCAGAATGGGCTTGGGGGGGGCGGGGGTTGGAGAGCAGTATTGCAGGCTGGGATGTGGGACTCCCTCCCCACTGGAAACTTGTGCCCGGTTAGCTATTTCTAGCTAGCTGGCGATAGCCTGCTGTGCATTTTTGTTGATAGGCGGTTCTGCCTTCTTTCCCTGGCTGGCCCCTGTGCTTTAAGCTTAACGTCTAAATGACCTTTAGCCATTCACTTGCAAGCCGCTGTTCAGCAAAGGGGAGATTGGGGAAGAGAAGACGATAAAGACGATCCTCTCGGTTAAAAAGACTTTGGTGGTTTTATTATACCGGGGAGGGAGGCAGAGCTGGGAAGAGTCCATCACTGGTGGAGCAAAGGGTCAGTTGGTGGGTCAGGAGGGCCTGAACAAAGGGGCTGGGAGTGAATGCAGTAGCAAGACCCCGCTTTGCATGGGAAAATTCCCAGACGTGGTCCACAGCAGCTTTGAGGACCGTTGGAGAAAGGCTGGAACCCGCCTTGCTTGCATGAGGCTTTGGAGAGCTGCCCTCATGGAGACGTCTCTTTTCCTTTGCATCACTGGTGTGGGGCAGACCTTTTCCTCTGCCACCCGTTGCAGGGTTCCAGGTCTGGGTTTCGAATAGAAGTAAGGTGTTAAAGCAGTGGTGTGCTCTCAACCGTCAGAGCACTGGCATTGCTGCCCTTTCTTCCAGAGTCGCTTCCCTTTGGCACCACCCATCTTTCCCCGCTCCCACCTGTCGGGCAGCCTAAAAGCAACCCTCTTAATCTCGGTGCCCATCAAACGCCCAGCAGATTTGCTCAATAAGTTTCGAGGGTTCTGCTCCATCCCAGAGGCTCTTGGGTGGATCCCAAGCACCCGTTGGCCCCAAACAGATTGAAATCAGGTTGTGTATGCTGCTGATAAGAGAGGCTTGGCAAACAGTAATAAAGATCTGGCTGTTAAGGAAAGAGGGGATAAGTTTGTTCCGGCTGTGCTTTGTATACAGGGAGCAGGTACATGCGCTCATTCCTATGCGTCTAGAATTTGCATTGCAGTGTCCTTCCTGGGACCGAAGTGATCTTTTTCTTTTTGGAATCTTCAAGAACCGCAATTCTCAAGTTTTTAGCACTCCTCGTTGTACACAGCAAGGCGGGGCCTGGCAAGGAAGGGAGCAATACTGCTTCTAGAAACTTCCTTACACCCTTTCAGAGAACACATTTACACCACTGACTTTCAACAGCTTTAAATGTGCTACAACTCCCTTAGGGGAAACCCTGGGAATTGTAAAGAGTCCAGCAGCACCTTTAAGGTTAACCAACTTGATTGTAGCATAAGCTTTTGAGAACCACAGCTCGCTTCGTCAGATGCATGGAGGGTATAAAGAAACTGGCCAGAGATATGTAGGTGGGGGGGGAAGGGGGGAGTAGATGCAAATCAGTAGGAACAGTCATGAAAGGGGTGAAGTGCACAATCCAGACTGGGTGGGACCCCTCCCCTCCATAGCTGAATCTGAATAGAATTGTAGTTCGGTGGTGATGGGGTGCTCCAACTGAGATTTTTCCAAACCTGCATACACAACTACAAGAGTTTTTGTGTGTCCCCTTGTGAGAGTGGTACTTGTTAAAGAAAAAGCAAGCTCGGCAGAGAAAAACATCTCTGAAACGCTGAGGCTGAAATTGATTCCCAATGCCTTATTTGCAGTTTCTAGTTCCCCAGTTTCTTAATCTTCGTTTCTCCTAGGAGGGGGATCCTCTTTGGAGAAGACAGCACCAAAAAACAGGCTTTGGAAGAGGAAATAGCATTGCTCCATCTGTAGGGCAGAGCTCCCTGAATCTGGGAACGTATGTTTTGTGGTGATCCAAAGCTTATTTTCAGGAATCCTCAATATTTGTGGTTGAATTCACAAATAAGGAACTGGGAACCCACTTCAGTCTCGTTCCGAAATGGCACAGTTGTGACCACCTTTAGTAGTAACAGAGCAATTGCAAAGCAGCCAGGTGTGTGAAGAGGGGAGGCAGAGTCGGCTCACAGGCAAGAGAGGTTGTGAGAAGAATCCGGCTTCCTCAGCTACTGGCGTGGCAGAGTTCTGGGGTGTGTGCCGGATTTGTGCCTGAGAGACTGCAGCCGGAAAATGCGCCCTGCGAGTGGCACAAATAAATGCAGCCTCGCCTGGGTTTCCCTTGGTAAGCTGCACGGGCGCTTTAGATCCGAAAAAGCGGTGAGAACCATTTCAAACCAGCAAAATCGAGACAGTCACATTTAACCGGCACCTTATCAGGTTTATCGTGGCTTGAGCTGAGTTCAGCCCAGGTGGTGAAAATTGCTCTCCCAGTCGGGTGTTCCTGCCATGGAGACGTGGCCCTGGTTCTAAAGGGGAGAAATTGGATAGCTGCTTCGCACCGAGCAATCCGGGGTTCAATCACCACTCAAAGGGTGCTGGGAAAGGCCCTTCCCTGCCTGAGACCCTGGGAACAGCTGCCAGTCAGAACGGGTTGCCGATTTAGCTGGACCCGTGGCCTGATCTTGCATGTATATTGACGTCTGTTCTTTTATGCTTTTTTGCCCCAAACAGCTGACTTCTGGTCCCAGGCTCTGCCCCTTCCGGGTGGTCAAGAAGGCCAAGCCTGTTTGGCTTCAGCAGGGGAACTTTGCTGTGGCCCTTTTCCTGGTTGTAAAGCCACTGGAGATGTTACCAGAAGCTAAATACTTCTGCTGAAGCCTGATACACGAGCCAAGCGCCTTGGGTGTCTGTGGCTGTGCCCAGAGCTGGCGCCAGAGGCGTGGGTGTTGCCTCATAGGTTCTCTGGCACCCTCCCTCCCCTCTCTGTCTCCCTGCTGCCACCTTGCCAGCCCACGACATGCACGGTCCAGAGTCCACCTGGCTTCCTTTATGACATTCGTCCACTCCTCCGGTTGTCCTTCTGCTCCTCCGTCCACATCGCAGCCTTCACCCCACTCTCTCCAGCTTCCCCTCCCTTCCAGGGAGAGCCACCTCGGCTGTTTGCTGAGTATTCGCTTTATGATCAGCCCACGCTCTGCAAACAGCACGCCCCTCTATTACCCTCCTTGGTGCCTGGAGAGTTTTAGGGTTTTATTGCAGCCACGTCCTGCTGGGTGCTCTCGCCAACTCCAGATGTGGACACTTTCCAGGGTTGTGGGCTAAGAAGGAGCAGAAGGGGTTGTTCGGCAAAGCCTGGAAAAACTTGCGCATCGGATCCACCCTCCACGCTGGTTGTGTTTCAAGCAAAAGGCCCTTTAGATGGTGTGATGCACTGCTTGTGAGTGCGAGTGGGGGGCACTCTCCCCTCTCGAATGCCCCCCTTCCTGTGACCTGCACTTGTCTGGTGCCACAGCCACCCAAAGCTGCGCCCACCCCTTCTGCCTCCTGCCCTTCCAACTCGCTCTCCCTTTCTCGTGAATCCTCATAAGTACGGCCCATGATGTTCCTCGCCCCTGCTGAAAACTGGCCCCACTCAGCACCTGCAACCAAAGAAAAAGGCATTTCCTGCCACTAGGTGCCACCTCCCTCCCTTCCCTGTCTTGCTCCTCTAAGACAAACATTTAGCTTGTAAGCTCCTTGGGGCAGGGACCTCTAAGCCTGGTCTTCTGCCAGAGCTACATCTGGGCTAGTGTAGTGGCTGGAATTCTGGACTAGGAACTGGGTAAGCCGGGTTAAATTGCCATCCTGTCATGGAAGATTGCTGGGTGACATTGAATCATAGAATTATAGGGTGGGAAGGGACCTCCAGGGTCATCTAGTCCAAGGGTCATCTAGTCCAACCCCCTGCACAATGCAGGCAGTTCACAACTACCTTCCCCATCACACCCCCAGTGACCCCAGCTCCATGCCCCAAAAATGGCAAAACATTTTCAGGCTCCCTAGCCAAACTGGCCTGGGGAAAATTGCTACCTGACCCCAAGGTGGCAATTGGCCTTACCCTGGGCATGTAAGAAGTGGCCACAAGAACTAAGCACTGATGTAACCCTTCCTGCCCTCCCTTTCGTGATCTGCCCAGGGCCACAGAATCAGCATTGCTGTCAGGTGGCCATCTAGCCTCTGCTTAAAAACCTCCAAAGAAGGAGAGCCCACCACCTCTCGAGGAAGCCTGTTCCGCTGAGGGACCGCTCTAACTGTCAGGAAGTTCTTCCTAAAGTTTAGCCGAAAACTCTTTTGATTTAATTTCAACCCGTTGGTTCTGGTCTGACCTTCTTGGGCAGCTGAAAACAGCTCTGTGCCATCTTCTATATGACAACCCTTCAAGTATTTGAAGATCTGGTTATCACTGGGCCAGTCAACCCCACGCAGCTTGCAGGATTGCGAAGGATAAAAAGGGAGAACAACGTCAGCTGCTTTGGGACCCCAGTGTGTAGAAAGGTGGGGTTTTAATGAAGCAAAATAATATATAATCTTTATTGTATAATATTAACATCAAAATATAAATAGAACTTGCCGTATATGAAACAATAACAGAAGGCATGTACAAAGTTTCTCTGCGCCACCCCCACCCCCCTTTGTGCTACCGAGTGATCCAAGTTAACTTGCACCCCGATGGCTGCTTCTGTGCCCCTTTGGGGGCTGGACCCAATCAATCAATCAATCAATCAATCAATCAATCAATCAATCAATCAATCAATCAATCAATCAATCAATCAATCAATCAATCAATCAAAAGTTTATTACAGTCACAAGACCAGCCAAGTAAAGTACAGATAAAAAGAGCAGTTTTTAAATACTTAAAATGGGTAAATATTTAAAAGATAAAATCATATATATGTATATATATATATCTAACAGTAAAACTCACTCACTTCATTAATTCACTTCCCAGCAATTGACGTTTCCTTCGTCAAGTGATTCCGCTTTCTGAGTGCCGTCACACAGAATTTTGCAACTGCGTAAGACTCTCTGAGGAAATGGGGCAGGAGGTAAGAGGACCTCACTGATGGGGCACAGCCTGCAGCGAGGATATAGTGGCATGTATGTTCACGTTTCTCTACCGGACCGCTCCTGGTTTTATGCCCAGGGTTCATCGCTTTGCCTCTTTCCATCCGCACAGAGGGTCTGTTTTTGCATGCAATAAATGCATTTGTTCCTCTGCTCTTTGCACGTGGACAGAGGCACGTGTTTTTTTGATTACCAGACCAGTTCCGAAAGGCTGCCTGCAGAGGCTGGACTCTGCTGTTGTATCTCCATGGAGACAGATGCTGGCAGGACCAAGGTGGCAGTTTTCAGTCACCCTGGTTTCCCCTTGCCATGTAGCTACCATGGTACTCCAATGAGCTACCAGGGATATGCCAGGCTGTCTGAAAGGAGGCTGCTCGGATGGGCTCATGTCGCCCAAATTCTGAGCAGCAGCCGTGGGCTTTTGCCTGGGCCTGGCACCTCTGAGATGGTGTGGCTCAATACCCTGGCTGGGGGGTGCGTGCTCGTCTTGGCTTGCGAAGAATGTCAACATGGAATTCTCTCATGTCTGTTGGACTGGCTGGTGGCGAAGTAAGGGGGCATTGTGCTGGTTAGCCAAATGCTCAGCCCACTGTCGAGTGGTAGGGCAATTGCAGCAGCCAAGAAGTGTGTGTGTGGAGGGGGGCTCAGAGAAGAAAACACCCAAGTGGGATCCAGAGCTAGAGATGCTGGGACAAGGGAAAACTCCCACCTCTCCAAAGATTACGAATGTCACCCTTTATATAGTAAAGAGTCCAGTTGCGCCTTTAAGACTAACCAACTTTATTATAACACAAGCTTTTGAGAACCACAGCTCTCTTTGTCAGATGCATGGAGGGTATGAAGAAACTGGCCAGAGACATATAGGTGGTGAGGGGAGAGGGGAGAGGGTGCATGACGAAGAGAGCTGTGGTTCTTGAAAGTTTATGCTACAATAAAGTTGGTTAGTCTTAAAGGTGCTACTGGACTCTTTACTATTTTGCACCTACAGGCTAACACAGCTAACTCCTCTGGATCTATGACCCTTTAAATAAAGTGCAAGGATCTTTTAAAAGAAAATTGAGGGCTGAGACTTGACAGCTCAGTGACCTTAGGACAGCCATTCACTCTCTCAACGTAACCTACCTCACAGGACTGTTGTGTGGGTAAAGTGGAAGCAAGAAGAGCCTTTCTGGGCTTTTTCAAACAGGATGGAAATAGGAGAAGCCGGCCTGAAGGGAGGCTTGGCGTGCAAAGTGCAAAGTGAAGAGAGGGGAGAAAGCTTCACCTGTGACATTTTGGCCTGTCCAGCTGCTGGTAAGAGCACAGGTTGGAGCAAATGAAAACGTAAAGGCTGTTGCCATCTTCCCCATCCCCCTTTCTCTAACCACTAGGTCATATAAAACGGGATTGGTGTTGATATCCCCAAACTTTCCAGTGGGGAAAAAGAAATAGGAACTTTCCCGAAGCACCCTCAGGGAGCGGCTGAGGTGGGGATGTGAGCAGGTGAGGGCTGGGTGAACTTTCTACCTGCTGGGGGGGGTGAGATGGTGCCAGCTGCCCCACCCCCTGAAAAGCAGCTATAAAAGCCACCTGCTGGCCGGTTTCTCTTTTTCTCCATCCAGCCTTGGCCCTTTTTGTTGTGGAGGTGACACTGCGGCATCATGACTTACGTCCCGGCACCTGGGTACATGCCAACCTACAACCCCGTAAGTATTCCTTTTTCTCCCCTGCCCCATTTCTCCCTGGGCGCTTGGACTGGGGTTACTCTCAGGGAAAGATTTAAATGCATCAGTCAAATGCTTGTTGGAACCCTCAGTCCCTCTTCCCTACCTTGGGATGATGAAAAGTATTAATTAATTCAGCAAACAGGTTGGGAGGAAAACATCTGGAATCCTTAAAGCAGCTGTGCGCTTCCCCTGCCCAAGCCCCAAAACATTTACGTTGCTTGTGCAAAGAAGTGGCCTTTGCAGTCTTTAGCAAATAACTTGTTATTTCACCGGATCAAGAGTTCTGCATTGATCCAAGAGCCAAGAGGCTGGTGTTGGCATTTAAAAGTCAATTAACTATCCAGCCAATTAATTGGGACATTGATTTTCATGCTGGTTGTGGCCAGTCTTTGCCATAAATCAAATCCAAAAGATGAGATGCCCGTCTTGATTGTCCTGCTATAATTCTTTTTTGTTTCTCTTTCTCCTCTCATTTTGACACGTCACAAGGTAGTCCCTTTAAGCTTTACACGGGCTGCTTCCCAACTAGAGGTTCCTCCTCACAAATGCTGGAGACCTTTAGGCGGCCTGCAGGCCCCTTCTGAGCTTCTCTGCAGTGTGCGCTTCTTAGTTCCCTGTGGCAGTGCCAATAGATATTCATCCTTCGCTGCAGAAAACCTCTTTAGGTACTGCCTGCTACAAGTTGGGACTGCCTCTCTTCTTTCAGTATCCTCCATCTTTTTGGTCCTCTCTCTCTCTCTCTCTCTTCCCACCACCCTCCGTGTTCATTCCATGGCTGTCCCTCTGCCTCTTCTGTTTTTAAAAATTCATAAGCAATGAGAATGAGGGGAGATATATTCCTTAGGTGACCCACATCAAGGTGTCTTGCAATACGGTTTTGGTTCTGGCTGGCCCAGCCGTTAGAAGACACACAGGGCCGGCATAGCATTGGGTTGGCTCTTGCTCAGGGCCGTATTATTCATAAGGCTAACCGGGATGAAGTTTAGGGGTCCCGCAGAGACTAGGGGCCCATCAATTTTTTTTTTTTTGCTGAGGCACAATTAAATTACAATTAACTGATTACAATACATTACAATTAACTGATTAATTAATAATTACAATTAATTACAATTAACTGATTCTCGTGTATTTATTTATTATATATTTATTTTATTTGATTTATACCCCGCCCTCCCCACAGATGGGCTCAGGGCGGCTATATAACCTCTATTCATAAGATATTATTATATAACCTCTATTAATAAGATAATTAACTGCTTCCTTATTGAAGTGAAACAAATTGTCTCTTATATTAAAACAATTATCCATATATTATATATATTTTTCATAAATAATAAAAATGTTATTCACTTCAAAATATGACAGCGTTGAACAATCATACCTCCAAAATGTGCTTTCCTGAAGAGTTCTACTTGTGCAATAAAAATATTTTTAAAATCATGAATAGAATTCTTCAGGAGAATATGGGGCTATGTACTGCAGTTTAGCACCTCCCGTATCAGGGTCAGGCTGTCAGCTGTAGTGGGGCAAAAGATTGAAGTGCCAGAGGGGGCCCAAAATACCTGAAAGCCTCGGGGCCCCGGCCATGGGTTAATATGGCCCTGCGCTTGCTTGTCTTCCGTATGCACCGAATGTGCTCCAGGAGTATTTGTAGGAGGGTCGTTGGCAGACATGTCGATGACGTGGTCAGATAGGAAATCTGAAAGCCTCTGACTTGCCCAAAGCAGGAACTTTCGGAGCGCGTTGTAATGGCAGCGGGATCTCCTCTTACTCTGGAGGGGAAGTAGGACTCCATGCCTTTGCAACAAGGGGCTGTGCACCTGTTGAATTGCTGCCTCCCCAAGCAAGGAGAATACCTTTCTTCTTGACAAATCACACTGGTGAATAGAGTTTAAGTTGATGTGCGTGATGCCGGTTTCCTAGTGGAGTGGGTTCGCCGCACTGCATAGCAATACATGTGCAGTTCATGTCGGCACAGGCTGGTCTACTCAAGAGTAGAGCTGCAATGTGCTTTTGAAGACTAGGAAGAAAGGAGAGATAGTTAACTGTTAAAGTTAAATGTAGTGTAGAATAAGTATCAGCTTTTGATTGCTTCAAATGGAAAATTGGTATATATTCCTATTATTTAGATTTTCCTTCTCTTTTTATTTTATTATTTTTTAATTATTTTGTATCAGATTTTCTGTTTTCCCCCAATCTCTTTGTGGTTTTTACTTTGTATTTCTCTCTCTCTCTCTTTTTCCTCTTTCTTTTATTTTTTGTTTTTCTTCTTTTCTTTTTCAGTCTCGTGTATTTCTCCCTAGTCCTTTTCCTTTCTTAACTGTATGCTGAAATTTTGAATGAAAGCTATTTTTAAAAAAGAGTCATGCAGCTGCCCTTCTGAATCTCAACAGTTCCGATGAATGCTTGGCAGGGAACGGAACCGGATCCGAATCCTGCCAGCCACGGCCAGTGGATGTTGGCCGGAGGTCTGACTTCCCCTTCACCGAATTAAAAAAAAATTCCTATGCATGAAGAAATCAGATAAAGGGAGACCAACCCAACGCTTCCAAACTGTGCAAGGCCCTATTCGACAGGCCGGGTAAAAGGAGAACTTGGAGGGACGCTGGCAAGTGAACCCTGCCCCACCTTGCACTCAGTTTCTAGGCGGAATTATATCAATAATTAACCAGAAGTTTATTTCCCCTAGAGATTCACATTTGACCTAGAAAGTTCAGCTATGAATAGGAAGGCTCTTCAGGTGTGTGTGTGCCGGGGTGGGGGTGGAATTCACCTTGAATTGCAGCTAGGAAAGCCATAAAGAGTAAATAAAGTGGTCCCCCCAATTTCTTTGTCAGTTAACTAGGAGGGGTCAACAACACCTAGGAAATTGCATCTCCTGCTGCTAGACATGGACAGTATGCGCTGTGCGTGGTGAAGAGCGCTCGGTCTGACGGGGAGGTCCCATCCCAAACAGTTCCCAGAATTGCATCTGTCTTAGCCCTCCCGCCTCCCTTCATTTATCATGGGAGCTAAGGAGGGATTTCTTTAAAACCAGAGATTCACCCGCAAACAGCGTTCCAGCCTTGAAGTGGGAATGGTCCCATCACAACATTAAAATGTTAAAAATCTCGGGGTGGGGGAGGGGTAAACAGGGCTCCCTTGGCCGCACCCTGCCCACAGCCTGGTCTTGCAGCTGTAATGGAGAGCCAAGCTGTAAAACCAGGGCGCCTACATTTCCCATCAAAACTTGAGGGAAGCTGACAAGTGTCCAACCTGTGTAAGGCGTCACTTGTAGTTTGGCTCTAAGTTGGGGAGGAACTAAACTAATGGCCTGATTTGGATGACGGCAACTTCACAAGCAAGCACGGACACGCTCTCCAGTGACCCTTCCTTCTGCAAACTCGCCTTCAGAGTTTGCACAGTAGGGGAGCTCCCTGTGAGGGACCTTCCCTCTTGAGAGGCCGCACTTGACCTTTGCTGATGCAGAATTTTGTCTTTTAGAAAAAAGTTTTCATTTAGCTAATGCTGCATCTGTTGTTTTTCATTTTGCTGTTTTGACCAACTTTCTGTGGTCAAAGCCTGCAGGTCAGCTAAGTAATTTCTGTCATAGAATCTCGCTGGTGAATGAATGAATGAATGAATGAATGAATGAATGAATGAATGAATGAATGAATGAATGAATGAATGAATGAATGAATGAATGAATGGCTCAACGGGTCCTTTCCCCTTCTTGCAGCCCCTCCCTTGCAGCAAGCCCGTGCCTTATGGACTTCGTGCTGGGATGTCCGTCTACATTCAAGGGGTGATACATCACTCTACTAACAGGTAAACCCGCCTTTTAGGTACACAAAAGGGTGGGCAGTGCAGCAAATACACTCTGGCTGAGCCCTGCGCTCTACGAAGTCTGAATCAGTCACACAATATCCAGAGCATTTGACAGGAATCCTGTCTGTCCATGCAAATGCAGCCAAGGTTTGTAGACCTTCTAGCTGACATGGGCCCTTTTCACACTGCCTACAGGGACTCGCAGTGATGTGGAACATCGCTTTTTCTCGCGCGAGATTTGCGCGACATCGCGCGAGATTTGCGCGATGTCGCACAAATCTCATGCAAAAAAACACGATGTTCCGCGTTTGTAGCGCCATGTTGTGCATCGTTGCAAGTCCCTGTAGGCAGTGTGAAAAGAGCCATAATTTGCTAAAAGGCTTTCTTAGTCTCATCTTACTCTGGGGCAACTTTTGTTTTAAGCAGCCCCTGCCTCCATATTTTCAGTCTTTTCTCCAAAGCCACGAGGACTGGGAATGTTTCTGGGCTCTGGAGAGCTGGCACACGCCTTTTCCAATTAATTGTGGGGGGGACAAACCCTCTGGTTCTAAGGAGGCTGGATGATTATTATAATAAATGTTATTACACTTTAAAGGCAGACAGGGAAATGTCATCCCGCATTTTGGCACGAAGCAAAATGCTTCCTGTCTCTTTTTATTTTATTTTCCTCCAAGGAAAGATTAAGGCTTTGGGAGCTTTTTTTTAGTTTAGAGACAAGATGAGCTTTGTCAAATTAGGCCCGTGGTGGAGAAGATGAATTTTTTTACTGCTCCCTGATACAAGAGCTCAGGGACGCCCAGTGAAATTGATGAGCAATGGATTGAGGGTGGGTAAGAGGAAGTCCTCCATTATTTAATGAGTATTTAACTCATGGAATTCACTGCCACAAGATGTTGTGACGGCCACTAGTAAAGTTGGCTTTAAAGGGAATATTAATGAAGGAGAAATTGTCCATTGATGGCTATTAGCGGTGACTCAATGGAACCTCCATGTTTAGAGGGAGTGTACCTCTGAACACGAGGGCCTTAGTGTCCTTGCTTTGGGGTTTTCTGGGGCATTGGGTGGGCCACTGTATAAAACAGGTTGCTGAACTATCTGGCCAGTGGTTAGGTACACGGTGGCTGCTTCGATGTTCTCTGATTTCTTTTTGATTCACAACTTCCAGTTTCCGAGTGAACTTTTCCTGCGGGAATGATATCGCGCTGCACTTCAATCCCCGCTTCCAAGGCCATGACAAGGTCGTCTTAAACACCTTCCACGGGGGCAATTGGGGGAAAGAAGAGCACCACCACATGCCCTTCCAACTGGGCCAGCACTTTGAGATCATGTTCATCGTCACCAATGAACATTACCAGGTTTGTGTGGACTTCTGAGTCTGCAGGGCGGGCCCGCCTCTTGCCTGAGTGTCCCAGAATTAGCTTGTTCTTCTGCCTGAACTTGAGGGATGTTAATATCTCCATGTAGTCAGTCAAAAGCTCCCTGCAGAATCCTGGTGTGCTGGTGCGGAATGTTCTCAAACATTTTCTGTGCTGAGAAGTGGGAAGAGTCGGCGCAGTTGAATTTGGCCAGGAATGGACCTCGTACATAGTGTAGGAACATGAGATGACTGTAGTGCAGCTGGAGTGACAGGATTCTTGGAATATAGAGGGCTGTTCGAGAAACCCCTCAGAGAGTTGGACATGTATTTGTGTGGAAGTGGGAAGTATAGGGGGAACTTCTTGTAGGAAGGCTATTGGATAGTTAGGTTGAAATGTACCCTTTAAGCAATCCCCAAACAACGTTGCTGTTAAGACAACCTAATAAAAATCCTAATAGCCCATAAGAGTGGTTTAATTCAAATTCAGGCAAAACCATTTACTATTTATTAGTGTCTGTGCTACTGTGATGGGGAGGAAAGCTAGCATGGTACATCCTGAACTGGTCAGATCTCGCAAGCTAAACTGGGTCGGTACTCGGATGGGAGACCACCGAGGAAGACTCTGGAGAGGAAGGCAATGGAAAACCACTTCTGTTTCTCACTTGCCTCGAAAGCCCCTTGCTAGGATTTCCGTGTTGGTTGCAACAACAGCATATATGTACATTCTACTGTGATTAGCAAGGGATAAGCATACATTCTAAATAATCAATAATTAATTACAAGGCTGTGCGTGATTTGAGTTCTAGACCTCATAGGAGAACCAACATGGTGCAGTGGCTAGAGACGGTCCAGACTAGGAGTTTGGGACACATGGGTTTGAATTCTTCCTCTGCTGGAAAACTCAGTGGGTGATCTTAGTTCTTATTACAACCGCTCAGCCTGACAGGTTTGTGGGGAGGGTAAAATGGGGAATTGTATATGCCACCCTGAGCTCCTTACGAGAAAAGAGATAATCATAGGCGCCAGATAGATAGGGAGTGGAGCAGAGTCCTCAGTGTTCCTGATCTGTAAAATGGGTACGGGAAGGATTTGGCTTGCTTCAGGGCGACTGTTGCACAGGGCCGCGATGGAAGTCGCTGTTGCCCATCCTGAGCCTTATGGATAAAGGGGGCTTGGCAGTCGAGATTGCCTTGTTTTGAATTCTCCCAGATCTCGGTGAACAGGGATCCATTCTGCGAGTACAGGCACAGGATGCCCGTGGAGCAGGTGCAGGAAGTGAACGTGGATGGAGACATGGAGCTGCAATCTCTGACCGTCCTTGGCGGGGCCATGATGGGAGGCATGGTAAGTATCTCACCTGGGAAACCAGGTTTTTTCCTCCCGTGGCTGGAGCCCCCAGCCCCCATCTATGCCGCTGCCGGCGGCTGCCAGCTCACCTCGGGTCTGGCAGTTGTGTTTGCTCATGACTCTCCATGCTGAAGACACACGGAGGGTGGAACTGGGGTAGCAGAAGCTTTTTATGAATGCCCAGTTTGTATTTCCCCAATCTGGGTTTCCTAAAGGAACTCAGGTCTTTCTGTGGGAGCATACAGGAAATGAGTTTATCACATTCCAGTTCTGGATGGTTTCTGCCTACCCCAGGGGTCTCCAGCCCTTTTCAGATTTGCGGGCACCTTTGGAGTTTTCACACAGGGTGGGGGGCACAACCACAAAATGGCTGCAGCCAGAGGCAGAGCCACACACCAGAAACCCAAGTGCAAATGGGTAATTAAAAAATTCACTGGGAAAGAAGGATAAGAGAGGGTAAAACGAACATGGTGGTGGCAGTCGCCACTGAAACACCATTATTTTATCCAGAGGAGTTTAGCCGGGTTAGTCTGTAGTTGCAAAATAGTAAAGAGTCCAGTAGCACCTTTAAGATTAACCAACTTTATTGCAGCATAAGCTTTTGAGAACCACAGCTCTCTTCATCAGACGTATCGTCAGATGCATCTGACGAAGAGAGCTGTGGTTCTCAAAAGCTGTCGATGCATCTGACGAAGAAAGCTGTGGTTCTCAAAAGCTTAGGCTGCAATAAAGTTGGTTAGTCTTAAAGGTGCTACTGGACTCTTTATCATTATTTTAATCTGCATAGCCAATCAGGTCTTCAGAGGGCAAAACCTGCTGGGCAACAGCGCCACCTAGAGTCGGCAGATCCCCTTACCCTCTCATTGTGGGGGTACTTGGCACTTACCTTATTGATCCCCTCATGCGCACAGCACAGGAATGCTTGCAGGACCTGCGCAATGACGTTACTCCTGGGAGTAATGTGCGCCATGCCTGGAGTGAGCCCGGGAGGCCTGTTCCCCTGTCTTCCCCCCTCACCACCAACCAGGTGAGTGGTGGCGGAAGGTAGAAGCAGGGGATCTCCTACCCCATGGGTGGCAGCCCCAGCGCCACCCAATTTCTAAAAACACTTGTTGGGCACCAATGAAAGTATTGGTGGGTGCCATGACACCCAGAGGCAGCATGTTGGGGACCCCTCGTAAACCCAAACCGAGTTAAGATGGGTAGCCGTGTTAGTCTGTCTGTAGCAGTGGAAAAGAGCAAGAGTCCAGTAGCACCTCTAAGACTAACAAAATTAGTGGTAGGATATAAGCTTTCGTGAGCCACAGCTCACTTCTTCAGATACAAACCAGGTTGAAACTAGACTGAGCCTTCCGGGTAGATCTAACCCTGTTTATCTTTGTACAGGGAATGCCAGCACAGCCTTATCCTCCGATGGGAATGCCGGTGAGTGCCACAACTAGGGGTCCTTATGGGCTGGGGATTAATTATGAGGATTTAGCCCCACAGCTTATCTGGAGATAGTGGGATCTGAATCTGAGAACTTCTGGCTTTAAAGCCAGCACTCTGCCTGTGAACCTCTGCACCGGTGCTTCGTTTCAGTTCTTCCGTGTGTTTGAAGACTCAAAGCAGGCTCCCTTCTCTACGCCAGGGGCATGTGAGTGCTACCATCATCAAAGACCCTATTTATTTATTACTTAAAATCTTAAAATGCTGCCTTTCCCATTGACCACAATGGTTTATTTAAAAAATAAACTGACTTGCAGCTGACGATTAAATATGAAAATACAAGAAATGCTCGACTGCAAAGTTGTATCACTTTCTCATGAAATAATACCTTCCATACGAAATGAACTGCAAAATGCCCACTTAAAAATGTACAGAAGGCGGACAGCATAGTGGCCTTCTGCCACTCCTCGGGAGCGAGTTCCATAAAACTGGAACTGTGCTGTGGCCTAAACAACAGCTCAATAGCAAACAGCCATGTAAGCCAGTAAAATGTAGAAGACCCCTTTATTAATACAGGTTTATTTAAGACTAGCTAGATACCCCTGCTTCGCTACGTTATTTAACTACTTTAAATCCAGTTATAATACTTATGAGTATGTAACATTTTTGGGTTTGGATTTTTTTTTTTGAGTTGGCAACCCTGGTGAACTTTTAGGGGAAGACTGGGAAGTGCATTTTACCTCAGGACACATTCAATGACTCCCAGTAACTGTTTAGAATGTGGGGGGTGAGGACCAATTAGGGTTGCCAGGTCCCTTCACTCTCCCAGTGGGAGATTGGGACGCTGGCTCCCAACTCCAAGTCTTCTCCTTGCACGTGGGTGCATTGCGTGCACACTCCTGGTTGGTGTGATGATGTCACTTCCGGGGAGTGATGTCATCACCTGGGTCAAAGGGCAGCCCAGGAGCGATTCTGTGCTTGCCCAAGGGCTGAATTACCCCTCCCATGGGGCCCAATTTGGCTGAAATGGGCCCGCTACGGGGTGTGGGAGCACACTGTGCTCCCAGGGGTGTACTGCACCACGGGGGGGGGGGTGCCGCTGGTCGGGGTGCTCCCACCCCGCTGGCAAGGTAAGTAGGTGCAGGGGGAGGGGAGGTAGGACCAGGGGAACCCTGCCCCTAGTGGGGGAATGGCAAGCCTAAGACCAATCAGGCCACATATGCAAATGACCTCTGTGTTCCTACTGTCTCAGAGGGGGATGAGGTGTGGAATGTTGTGAGCCCCAATCAGCCCACATATGCAAATGACTTTGAAAGGCTAGCCCAATCAGGGAAGAGTGGCTGAGCTGGCAGTGGACAGGGGCGCAAGCAGGCAAAAGCCTGCCAGCCACACAGGGAAGCTGTATCCCTTTGGATAAACACATTTGACTCCTTTTTACCCCCTTAGGGGGCGATTTTCTTAAAATCTCTTCTTAGTGGGTGTTTACATCATTGAGGGAGGGGAGTGCACAGCCTCATCTAAGCATCATTTCACCCTCCTGGAAAGAGAGCAAGCCTATTCAAGCCTCCGCTCTCACTCCTTGTTTTAGGGCATGATGCCCAATCCCGGATTCATACCTGGAAACTATCCTGTAAGCACGCCGAGTAAAGGGGGCGGGCCGGGGACTGAGAAGACTATAACTTTTCCCGCAGGCTGAATTGCTCAGCCTTTATTTGGTGGGGTTGAACGTCATCCGGTGGTGAACGGCAGCCACTTCTGGGGAGCAGCGGCTCTTTTACATAGCAAATCCAGACCTGTGATTAGGTTCAACTTCTGAATCTGTCCCATGAAAGAGACCCGGTTGGCCTCCCGTTTCACAAGACGACTTTTCTTTTTTAGGGCATGATGCCAAATGCTGGCTACCCAAACCCAAACCTTCCTGTAAGTACTCGCATGAAAGATGGGGCAGGGGGTGGTTTTAGGTTGCTAGAGCCTCTTTATAAGGGGAGGCGCTTCATCCCGTGGTGAAGCGCAACCACTTCTGGGGTGCAGCAGTAGTTTTACACAAGAGACCGCTTACATCCTACTCTGAGATACAACTACCTCAGGGATATCTTTTGAAAGGTGGACGCCTCCCACACTTTTATGTGCAAACTGGGTGAAGCATAGCGTGTGGTTTGTGTTTCTGCATCACTGTGGCTGTTTATTTTATCCCTTGCTTCTTACGAGTAGAAGTTGTTCACCGCCGCAAAGGACATTCTCTTAGGGATGGAAATCTTGTTGGTGTTTAAGGTCCTTCTGGACCCAAATCCTGCCCCCTTAGAGCTGTTGGTAATAACTTGGATCAGCAGGTGGATTGAATTAAATCACTCAGCCTTGGAAATTAGTTTGTAAAAGTGCTCGTTTAATCTTTTCCTAGCTTGACTCAGAACCCAAGTGCTCTGCCTGCAGGTCTCAAGTGCCAGCTTTAGATTCTTCACAGCCCTGCAGAAATTTTGGAAGCGGTCAGACCTGGCCAGATCAGCTTTCTGCCCCAAAACTATGGGGTGGGAGGGGGGGAGTCAGGATTCCAAAGGGGGTTCATCATGAGTTTCCCTGGTTGACCTTCGATTTGGATTTTTCTCCTTCCTTACAGATGATGATGGCTCCGACTTCCTACAATCCGGTGAGTGGAGATGGATCGGGTGTTACCCGGATATTACCTTGCTTGCATTCACATCTGTGATTCCCTTAACTCTCCCAGGCTTTCTCCAGGAGGGTTCAGCTATGGAGTGATGTGGAGAGGCTCAGAGCTCACTTGGAAAGATTCATGGCCATGTAGCACTTCGTATGTGACCAGGGGTCACATGTCAAATGCTAAGAAGGTCATAGATCCAGAGGAGTGAGCCGCGTTAGTTTGTAGCTGCAAAATAGTAGAGTCCAGTAGCACCTTTAAGACTAACCAACTTTATTGTAGCATAAGCTTTTGAGAACCACAGCTCTCTTTGTCAGATGCAACCGTCAGGTTGCATCTGACAAAGAGAGCTGTGGTTCTTGAAAGCTTATGCTACAATAAAGTTGCATCTGATGAGGAGAGCTGTGGTTCTCGAAAGCTTATGCTACAATAAAGTTGCATCTGACGAAGAGAGCTGTGGTTCTCGAAAGCTTATGCTACAATAAAGTTGCATCTGATGAAGAGAGCTGTGGTTCTCGAAAGCTGATGATGCATCTGACAAAGAGAGCTGTGGTTCTCGAAAGCTTATGCTACAATATAGTTGCATCTGACGAAGAGAGCTGTGGTTCTCGAAAGCTTATGCTACAATAAAGTTGCATCTGACGAAGAGAGCTGTGGTTCTCGAAAGCTTATGCTACGATAAAGTTGCATCTGATGAAGAGAGCTGTGGTTCTCGAAAGCTGATGATGCATCTGACAAAGAGAGCTGTGGTTCTCGAAAGCTTATGCTACAATATAGTTGCATCTGACGAAGAGAGCTGTGGTTCTCGAAAGCTTATGCTACAATAAAGTTGCATCTGACGAAGAGAGCTGTGGTTCTCGAAAGCTTGTGCTACGATAAAGTTGGTTAGTCTTAAAGGTGCTACTGGACTCTACTATTTTGTGGAGACGGGTTGGGCACATTGATATCCCTACAAAAGTTGTGGCTTCTCAAAAATACCTCTTTTAAGATGGCCTGCTGAAGTGTTTAGAGAGTGGCCCCTTTTTATTATTTATTATTTATAGTCTGGCTTTCTCACTGAGATCCACAGCAGATTACATTATGGATCCTAACATTGTATCATCCTAATTTGGAATTAAGGCCACATAGAAAAATCAGGTTGGCTGTTTTGTGATATTGGGAAGTGATTTCTGCAAACTGGCACGGCTTTGTCAGAGTTTCTTAGGAAATAAAGATTGGGTCCTGGAGGGGGAAGAAGGGCTGCCCCCACCCAGTCCCTCATCAGTCTCTAATAAGGGTGGCATTGCTGGAGATACTCCCATCTTTTGTGAAAAGGTCAATTAAGCCCAACCTGCTGTTCTTTATGAGCTAGATTATTCACCCTTGTGCACGCAGCGGGGCTTAGAAGCACACAGCCAGCAGCCAGGAAGTTGTAAATGGTCGGGATTATGTGTCTCTTGTCTGTGTGAACCTTTTGCACAAGAAAGGTTTCGGTGATCCTGCAGTCTGAAAAGGCCGACAGGGTGCTGGTTGAGGCCGAAGCACCTTATTTGAACAACGTGCCACCACTTGGACAGAGTAGTTACGTGTGCTGCTTAGGTTGCTTGTCGGGGTAGCGGCCCAGGTTCAACGAGGTGCTGTGCAGGCGCCAAGTCCCACTGGCAAGTACTTTGGCCTCACCCAGTGTCCCATTTAAATCTGGCTTGGGGGTTGTGTTGGAGGTCCGTTTTTCTGGTTTGCTTTTTAAGCATAATTTTCGTTTCAGCAAGTGCCCTATATCGGCAACTTCCCCGGAGGCCTGGGCTCAAAGAGAACCGTGGTGATAAGAGGATTTGTCCCGCAAGGTGCCAAAAAGTAAGTGCCGCGCGGCTGTTCTCTTAATGTCATTTGCAAACAAACCAGTACTGCAAAAAAATCATATTAAAATTCTAAAAGGAACAGTAGTTCTTTTATATCCAGACCCATCACCCAATCAAATCCGCAAATGTCTTAACGTTCATTTTATGACTTTACAATCTGCAGGTTCATCATGCCCTGAAACATCCTTTTTTCTCTTTCCCCCTCCCCTCTCCTTCTCCTTTTTAATACTGGACATTCAGCCTGATGAAGAGTTCTATTGAACTCAAAAGCTTGCTTGATAGTTTGGTTGATGCTAGTAAAGAGGGCTTAAAGAATAGTTGTGTTTAGAATTTTGCCAATATAACTGGTCTTTGCATATGCCAAGCAGGGAATGACTTTTGAATTAACCATTAGGTGCCACTCCATTGGCAAATTCACTTGCCTTCCTTCTGTGGCCTGTAGACAAATAACCCAGTGTTCACCAGATTAGATGTGCCTTTCCATTCCAAACAGGAACAAAAAAGCCAAGAAGTCTGGCTTCTTGTTCAAGTTCAAGTTATAGCCAATTTTGTAAAAAAAAAATGCATCCAACAGCGTTGGTGGGAGATTGGCCTCCAGCCTGCCACGTGCCATGCTAACTAAATGAAACCTCCATGTTCAGAGGCAGAATGCCTCTGAATGACAAACGCTGGGAATGAGCTAAAAGGGAGGGTTTTTGCCTTCCTGAATGAGACAGAGCTTTGGGCTGGAGCCAGTGGAGAATCTTCTGATCTCTTTTTATGCTCTTCCTTTCCCAGCTTCCATATCAACTTTAAAGCTGGCCACAGTGATATAGTCCTACACATTAACCCGCGCATGAATGAGAACTGTGTTGTGCGCAACAGCTTCCTAAACGGCGGCTGGGGCCGTGAGGAGAGAGAGCTGCCATTCAACCCCTTTCAGCCTGGACAGTACTTTGATGTGAGTTTTGGTTCTAACCGCAAAAGTGTGTGTGGGAGAGTGTTGTTAGTGGAGGGAGAGGGAGCGCTAAAGTGCTGCTTGCTGCTGCCCTCTGCTGGAAAGTATCAGAATTGCCTCTCTGGGCTCCTTTTTAGCAAGAGGCTCAGAGCTACCTGCCACAAAAATTCCAACACTTTGGAATTTTTTCTCTGGAATAAAGTGTGTCACTTACATAACAATTTCTTCCAGGGATATGTTTACTCATGTGCATGTTTCATAACTGATTGAGTAAATGTGGAGGTTTTAAAATCACGGAACAGACTTGTCATTATTAAATGGAATCAAGTTTCATGGCGGTGGCGATAGGCTTAAAAGCGTGTAGGCAAGTTTTAAGGAGAGTAGGAATTTAGGGGTGGAGGCGTGGCTTCATCAACACCCTGTCCTTCTCAATGCTCGCAGAATTAAGGTGGAAATGTAGGAGGAAGCCCGATCTAGGAATATGAATTTCATTTACTGCTGCGTGTTGCAAAATCTGGTTTCCCCTGACCCGAAGTTTTCATGCTGTGTGTATACAATGACCTGGGCATGCTTTTTCCCAAGGGCAAAGGGAGCCACCCTGTTCTCACTGTGGGAATAACAGACACTAAGGCAGCAGAGATGCTGCATTTTTGGTTGTGGGAAACACCATTTTCTTGCTCCACCTTGGAGTTTCCTAGGTAGTCTTGGATTGTTTCCACATGTCCTTATAGGGACGGCCCACTTATGGAATGCTGGCGCTTTCCCCCAGGAATCCAGACGTCTCTGTTTGTGAAACCGTTGCAGGCTAGTTTCCGTTTTTTGGCACCTTTTCTGGGACCGTGGAGGTCCCAGAAAAGGCGCCAAAAATGGAAACAAAGCAACCTGAAACCGTTTTGCAAACTGAGACGTCTGGATTCCTGGGGGAAACCACCAGCGTTCCATGAGTGGGCCGTTCCTATGAGGATGTGCGGAAACGGCCTTGATTAAGCTCCTACACCTCAGTCTTTGTGGCAAAGAGGAGGGGATTGTAAATTGCCACACCACACCAGGTTCCTTTTTGTGGTCAACTTACAATTTTCGTCGCCTTAAGTAACTTCTGTCCTAACCCAAATCACCTGAGCCGGCCATTTCTCCCCTTCCCGTTTGTCTTCCTGCCACATTTTAATTGACGTTTCACTGACCTTATTATCCAAGAAGCACACACAGTCCTAATTTGACTGTTTGGTAGGATGCTTTTTTGTTTTACTTTTTAAACATTTTATGAACAGCTTTCTGCATGGCTGAGGAGTTCCCCCAGGTATTCCCAAGCCCCCTTCTTATCTGCTGCTAGCAAACTTGACAGTCCCCCGTCTGGGAACAGTGATGCTAAAACTGATCCAAGTTTCATGTGCCAGTTTCCTGCTTCTAATCTTCCTCCTTCTCCTGGTCTTTTCTTGCCTGGAACAGCTCTCCATCCGCTGTGGGAACGAGCGCTTCAAGGTCTTTGCCAATGGCCAGCCAGTCTTCAACTATTCGCACCGTTTCCGCAACTTCCAGCAAATCGACACCTTGGATATCGATGGTGACGTTATCCTGTCTTATGTCCAGTACTGAGCTGAGAAGAGGGTGAGAGGCCGAGACTACCTCTGGCCTTGGCCCTACCTCGATGTGAGGATGATACTTTTAAATGGGAGCATCAGTAAAGAATTTTATTTTGAAGACTGCATCTGTCGTGTTTCTGTACACAAACGTGAAGTGTCTCTGTGCTTCATAGAGGTTTGGGGTTCAGAAAAAGTGCGTGTTGTGTGGCTGAGTATCAGCAGCCCTGAATTGCTTCATGAAGAAATCCCTCCCTCTTCTTTCCCACCCCAATTTTCACCCCAAAAATTACTGCATTGGTCCCCACACAATATCACACTCCAGTTGAGTGCTTCCAAAATTGCCTGACTGTACTAGTATTTGTATTTGCCAAGGGTATTTGTTCTTTAGCTAAAACAGAATTCTCCTTTTATAATAACATTTGATTTATATACCGCCCTTCAGGACAACCTAACGCCCACTCAAAGCCGTTTACAAAGTGTGTTATCATTATCCCCACAACAAAACACTCTGTGAGGAGGGTGGGGCTGAGAGAGCTCTGAGAGAGCTGTGGCTGACCCAAGGTCACCCAGCTGGCTTCAAGCGGAGGACTGAGGAATCAAACCCAGCTCTCCAGATTAGAGTCCCGCGTTCATAACCACTACACCAAACTGGCTCTCAGACTAAAATGGATCTGCGGCATGGGGAAAGGGCAGGCACCAAACTGCGTGTTCATGGGTAGAGATTTATACACGTGGACATCAGAGCAACAACAAATGCAGGGATTTACATCTCCAAATGCTCCATGCAAAATGCTGGCCATGTAGTACTTTGTTCGTGAAGAAGAGATCCAGAGGAGTTAGCCGTGTTAGTCTGTAGCTGCAAAATAGTAGAGTCCAGTAGCACCTTTAAGACTAACCCACTTTATTGTAGCATAAGCTTTCAAGAACCACAGCTCTCTTCGTCAGATGCATCATCAAAAGCTGACGATGCATCTGACGAAGAGAGTTGTGATTCTTGAAAGCTTATGCTACAATAAAGTGGGTTAGTCTTAAAGGTGCTACTGGACTCTACTATTTTGGGAAGAAGAGATGGGTTGGGCACATTCATATCCCTACAAAAGTTGTGACATCTCAAAAATACCTCTTTTAAGATGGCCTACTGAAGTGTAGGCCATCTCAACAACAAATGCAGGGATTTACATCTCCAAATAGTCTGGTGATGGAACTGAACACCAGGGGCCTAAAGTGCCAGCGACTAACATTTTTTTAAATCAAAAACAAATGCTGTACATACCCAGCAGGTGAATGGAGACATTGAAGGTGTGGGGGGAAACAGGCTGCCATTACATCTCCCGTGATGGTAGTGGAAACAGCAACCAAGTTGCAGGTGACTTCAGGTTTTTTAAGGCAAGAGATGTTCAGCCGTGTTTTGCCATTACCTGCCTCTGCATAGCAGCCCTGGACTTCCTTGGTGGTCTCCCATCCACCAGGGCTGACCAGGGCTGACCCTGCTTAGATCTGACCAAAGATCTGACCAAATTGGGCTAGCCTGGGCCATCTATGCCAGGACTTTCTCCTATAGCGATGTGTGTTATGTACCGTCAAGTCGCCTCTGACCTATGACGACCCTATGAATAAAAGCCCTACAAAACATCTTATCATTAACAAATTTGCTGAGATCCTGCAAACTGGAGGACGTGGCTTCTTTGATTGAGTTCAGCCATCTCATTTTGGGTTTTCCTCTTTTCCTATTGTCTTTCGCTTTTCCTAGCATTACTGACTTTTCCAGAGAATCTTGTCTTCTCATTTTAGCTTTTAGGGAGAATTCAGACTTGATTTGAGCTATAGCAATAGAGAAACAAAGAAGGATAGAGGGGAAAAAAGGATAGAGAAACAAAAAAGGAATCTTGAGGCCTCTTTTAAAGATTTATCGCAAATGATGCTTTTGAGACTTTCTTTTATACCCACAGAATTTTTACCACCCCCCTCTTTAACTGAGAGGCATAACTGCCCTTCTAGCCCGTGTTGGTTTGCCAAGATCTCTTTCTTAACACCACGATTCCAGGCAAACTAGCTGTTGGCCTCTTAAAAAGATTTTCTGTACAGGGTAGTAGTGAACTGACGCTACTTCAGTTAAAGAAATTTTTTTAGCACACCCCTGAAAAGTAGATCCAGAGGAGTTAGCCGTGTTAGTTTATAGTAGCAAAATAGTAAAAGGTCCAGTAGCACCTTTATTGTAGCATAAGCTTTTGAGAGCCACAGCTCTCTTTGTCAGATGCATGAAAAAAGTAAAGTAGGACAGTGTTATTACCCTCTAATTGCAGGGAGAATGGCTTGCCAAAGGGCCCTGAGGGAGTTGGGGGGGGGGTGAGAGTTGACACTGTGCTCTCTGAAACCCATGAGCTAACTCTCAGCTTAGGGCCAAGCCACAAGTGACGAAAGACACTTGAACGGCAAGTGAACAGACTCACATGTATTCCTCCCTGTTCACTTGCCCTTCACGGAATACATGCGAGTCTGTTCACTTGCCGTTCAAGTGTCTTTCGTTACTTGTAGCTTGGCCCTTATTCACACACCCTGACCTGAGTTTTGTGAGAATGCCTCTTGCCTTCAGCGATAAGACCATGTTTCTCATGGTTTCTTCCTCTCTAAGACTCCCCCCACCCCCTGCCCTCAAATCCTGTTGCTTTCTGAGCCGCCCGAACTGCAGGGCAGGAAAACACACACACACACACACACACACACACCACACACCTCCCTCTTAGCTAATTGGGGCCCGTGACTTGCTGCAGGGTAATTCCAAGCGCCACCAGAACTGCTGCCCTCTGTGAGTGACATCTCAACACAGCAGGAAGGCTGACTAAGCGAGAAGTCACAGGGCGTGGGTGGCACTGGCTGGATGCCCCAAAGGGAGAGCACCCGGCCTGGCATCACAGGTATAAAAACGAGCCAGCCCTCCTTGGAGCCAGGTGTCTGCTGCAGCTTCCTTTCCCCCTCCCGGACAGCAAGGATGTCGCTAGAAGATGTGACCTATGTGAGTACCATTTCTTTGTGCCTTCTCTGTTCCCAAAACAACGGTGAGGAAGATGGGATTTGGCGAGCAGCCCAAGCCTCTCTGAAAGTTGGGGAGGTTGCAGATGCTGCCCAGAGCAGCAGTGGGGGCAGCTGCCAAGGAAGATGGAGGCCCCGGCCATACCACAGAAGAGGGCATTGTGAGAAGGGCAGCTTTTCTCGCCCCTCTGTTGCAGAACTAAATGCCCAACGTAGTGGTACCCAAGGACCGCCCCCCCCTCGAAGGGTCTCTGCTTGTTAACTCCCCAATAATGCCAGTGTCATGTTTATAAGCCGATATAGCCCTCTGTGGTGTCTGCTGTTTTTCATTTTATTTATTTTACAAAGGAAGCACATAAACAAGCATTGAGCGTCATGGGTATGATTCAAGTCAAGCAGGGGCATACTTCTGGCATGGGTCACCCCCTGAACGCACCGTGCACCACCTCCTACCCAGAGGATGACTTGGACTCTGCTAGGCATACAGCCTGGGGTCAAATGTTGTCATCTGCTAAACTGGATTTTCATCCCAGCAACCAACCTGGCCAGACCGGAGCAGCAGCTCCCCCCTTTCCATTCTCAGCCTTGTTCCTCTAACCCCACCCCCACCTCCCAAAGATCCAGAGGAGTTAGCCATGTTAGACAGTAGTCGCAAAATAGTAGAGTCCAGTAGCACCTTTAAGACTAACCAACTTGAGTGTAGCATAAACTTTCGAGAACCACAGCCCTCTTCATCAGATGCATCGTCAGATTATGTTAAGTAATTTAGTTCTATGTAGGTAGAGTTTTGATTGAGTGTTCGACACCCATCCCTTCACTAGTTAAACTGTTGAACAGCCCTGCAAGGAACAAACTGGGGCTCTGAGTGACCAGACATTTACCCTACAGCCAAGGTGGGTATGCAGTCAGTTTCCTCTCCATTCTCAGGGAACCCCCGGGAACTGCATTTCTCTGCGTGTCTGTCCATCCTCCATAGGCCTACAGCTCTAATAGCACTCCCCAACAATCTCTAGTTCCTAGGATTTCTTGGGGGGAACTGGCATTCCATTTGGTTTTGAGTTTATGAGAGACAGAGAGAGAGAGAGAGAGGGGGAGAGGGAGACAGGGAGAGAGAGAGACACTGCTACCTGACTTGCCATCAGCTGGAAAATAACAGGTGAAATTCAAGCCTACCATCTAAGCTTAGATCAAGATGCGTAGCCGTGTTAGTCTGTCTGTAGCAGTAGAAAAGAGCAAGAATCCAGTCACACCTCTAAGACTAACAAAATTTGTGGTAGGGGATGAGCTTTCGTGAGTCACAGCTCACTTCTTCAGATACAGCTAGAATATGAGTCCATCTGTCCTTGTATCTTGGGAGAGTAGAATCATTTCAGATGCTGAATTACAATAGCAGGTGAATGACAATAGCAGCCATGATTGAATAGGGTGGGGTATGCAGAGAGGTGGTGGGTGTGGAGAAATCAGCAATGGCAATGAGAAAGGAAGCCTAGGTCTTGATTCAGTCCAGGTGGATGCATTGTCTTGAGCTTTGTTATCTGCTGCAATTCAGCAGTCCATCTAAGCGTAGCCTTTTAGCATCTGCCCCATGCTTTCTCCAAGAAGCTGCAGAGACCAGGGAGGTCCATGAACAAGCTCAAGGGATGCCTTTCAGCTCTCATTATCGGGGGCAGTTCTGCAATTGCTCCATTGTAGAAAGGCAGAAAGTAAACTAGTTTCTATTTTTAAATTCTGAAGAAGAATTGAGAAATCCCGATTCTGAGGAAGAACTGAGAAATCCCTAGTTGCCCCGCCTGATTGGCGCTGCACCTGTTAGGCTGAACAGTGCCAGCACCCGTATTCCGTAGAATACCACACCTTCCTAAAAACACACATGTCAAAATATCTTTTGCAACATACTGTGCAGTTTTGAAGGAGGAAAAACATACACGCTTTCTTAGTTCCACCGAATATTTAGGAAGTTTCAAATTTCTCTGACTAATTTTCCCCGTAACTTCTTTCTGATGTAAATTATTAAGGTTTCCAATCCCTGTTTTGCAAATCAGGAAATCCACAGGACCTCCTGTGAGGTGGAAGATAAGAGTCAAACCCGTGACAGAGGAAGTGTTGATGGAAGCAGGGCAACCAGATAGTGCAGTATGAGGGGTGGGTGGGTGGGGTTAAACCACGCCCCTATGTGAACATACATGCTGCTGTCCGCCCTTAATTCTGTCCACACTTAATACGGCACACATTTGATCTGGAAGAATCGTTGCACGGAACACCAAATCTATATTATGTGCTGCTTTTAATTATTTATATGTAAATATACGACATTTATATATTTGCATAGTTGTAATTTTAATTGATAAGATGTAGTGTGTTAGATGTAATATTTTTAAAAATTGTAATGGCATTTGATATTTGTATTTCTGTTATCCGCCCTGAGCCTGCGAAAGCAAGGAGGGCGGAATATAAATGTAATAAATTAAATTAAATAAGTTAAATTAAATTATGAGAGGAGACACCGTCTGGAACATGCTCGGCTCAGCCACAACGTGGCAAAATAAAAATGTCAGACTAGAGACCATCCCTTATGCCACATTTTTAGGAAACTGAGGCCGAGAAACCTTTCTTCCCTCACTCAAAAAAGAACAGCAGCTCAAATCCACACCCCAACCAACAGAAAACGACTGTTCCTGTAATTAACACAGTATTACAATCATCAGCCAAATAATTTTTAACGATTATAATTTAAAGTGCTAGTGCAGAACTGGTAAGTGCAGATTTACAAATTGATTTAGACACCAACAACCGGCGCAACCGTTCCTCCCCGGAGCTCATTTAAGTGACAGCACAAATTAATGATACATACAAAATAGCTCAATGACCCAATAAATACTATTACAATAAATAGTCATACATCAACAGAAAAATAGTTGAGGGTATTCAAATGTCTTTTTTCAATACATAGCAGAGAGTAGACAGATAAAGTTAGTCTTGTAAACAGCTCCTGAAAGGGGGGGTGGATACCCTAAACTATTTTTCTATTGATGTATGACTATTTATTGTAATTTATTGTAATAGTATTTATTGGGTCATTGAGCTATTGTATGTATTATTAATTTGTACTGTTGCTTGAAATGAGCTCCAGGAGGAATGGTTGTGCCGGTTGTTGGTGTCTAAATCAAGTTGTAAATCTGCACTTACCAGTTTTGCACTAGCATTTTAAATTATAATTGTTAAAAATTATTTGGCTGATATTGTAATACGGGAACGGTGGTTTTCTATTGATTGGCTTTACCCATAAGTGCCCTGACTGTGATGAGCAAATCCGCACCCCAGCACCTAAGCGCAATGGTTTATAGCCTGGAGAATAAGGGGCCCTATATTTGGGGGGGTTCTGAGATTGAACAGTCTTCTCTGTCCTTTACAGAACAAAAATAATAGCCAGAATGATCAAGCATGCCTTAATTTGGTTTTATACCCTACAGAAAATGCCATGTAACAAGTATATCAACCGTCGCCTGTATGCAGAATCAAAGGTCGAGCTGAAAGGCTTAATTCCAGAGCAGAGCAAAGGGTAACTTAACCATCAGTCCTATCAACAAAAACAAAAAAACAGTTTCAATAAGCAGCACTGGGCTACTCAAGAGGAGGAAGTTTTTGTCTTGCTTGAGTGCAAGACAATACATACAAAAGAGGGGTGTGTTGTAAACTACAAATTGCAAACACCAGCTGAACCCACAATGTGAATTTTTGCAGCTCAGACGGCAAAACCTCAGGCCTCTTCTCAGTTCCTTGTTTTTAATGTTTTTCGTACTGCTTCTTAACTTACTAGTTTTAAGCAGGTTACTAAAAACTAGACCACATTTAAACTGCTTTGAAAATCAATCAAAAGCACATCAGATTTCGCAACTAAAAGAGCGATGGGTCTATTTTCATCTTCTAATAAAAGAAGTAGTATCTCCATACGATCACTCTTTTGGAGCAAAGGAAAAATTAAGAGATTCCCAACCTCAGAAAAATAGCCGTATTCAGAAGAGTTTGTACTACCTATACCTTTCCTTGGTTCCTTGTTTTGAATTGGTACCTTCTCTTTTTGTGTGTCAGGCTTTTTTAAAAACTGGAATTTATGGTGAATTTTATAGTTCTATGCACTGAGTAGTTAGTTTTTGGGGGGAAGATTTTCTTAAGTAAATAATTTGTTGTTAATGTTTTAAACATGTCCTTTAAAATGATAGGAGCTTTCTGCAGATGAACACAGCTGTTTTGGCATTTGCTTTTTAAAAAAAATTGAACCGGACAAGGCAGACATGGTCTGATCTACTTGAAACAGAGTTTGTCCAGCAACCCGTTTGTCATGTGCGTGAACTCCTTTTTGATGTATTATATGTTGATAGAGTTACATGAGCTATTTTTCTATATATTTACACACTTTTATTGGTACACTGAATGATTATTTACAATTGTATGATTGTCACATTTTTCTCTTGTGGGTTCAGGTGACATTTTTGATTTGCAGTTCACAACACACCCCTATTTTTGATAGGTATCTTCTTGGGGGTTGTGCACTTTGTTTTTGCATTCCTGAAAGGCGTTCCTTTGTTTTATTTTGCTTGAACTAAGGATCAAGTGCTTCCCCCCCCTGCCCCCCATTCCCACATTTTGCCATACTAGGACACCTCCCTGGGACTTTTGCAGTATCACTCAAAGAGAGTGCTTCTGGGCGTGTACAGAGCGCTTTTTACTCCCCACTACAGAATCACAGCCAACTATCCCTTAACCAACATGAATAAAGAAGGGCGGAGTCCGCTCCATTTCTGCA
The DNA here is from genome assembly GCF_028583425.1 of Eublepharis macularius. Lineage (NCBI taxonomy): Eukaryota > Metazoa > Chordata > Lepidosauria > Squamata > Eublepharidae > Eublepharis > Eublepharis macularius. The sequence continues at coordinate 55,085,306 of NC_072804.1, read as the reverse complement.
CTGAGGTTTAAATAAGAGGCCAGCTTCACCAAATGGCCCATTTTAGCAAGTGAAGCTCTTCCTTTACCATGCATGCATCATATACTCGATTTATGTAGGAAAGGCAGTGGGACAGAGGGGCAGTTCTCTTCTGAGCATCCAGGAAAACCTGCCAGGTCAGATCAGCGAAACTTTCTCTGTGCCCACAGGTTCTACATCCAGTTTGTTGATGCCCAACACAACCGGGCCAACAAAGCTCTCTCTTTCAAAGCTGACTTCCAGGAATCTCTCCCCTTCATTGAACTCGGCTGCTTTAAAAATGGAGAGTGGATCAAGAAGAAAAAGCTGCATGGCCCCTTGAAGCCAGGCGGAAGGTTCTTGATCCAATTCATCGTGACCAACAACAGCTACAAGGTTCTACAGAAAACGAAAATATTTGGGGCCTTTTTTTCTTTTTAGAAGTTTGGAGGAGAAAAACAAAGAGATTTCTAAAATTATACATGGATTAGACAGTGCGGGTTTTTTTTAAAAAAGTGTTGCATGAGAGGAAGAAAGCATAGTTGGATTCAGGGCAGAAAGAAAAAAGTACGGAACTCACAGGCACAAGGTTATTAGCAACATTTGGGTAGGAGGGTGGGATTATAAGCACTGATAATTAAATGGCACCTTCATGCACAGAAGCAGTCTACCTGCCAGTTGCAAGTGAGAAAGGGCTTTCACTTTGTTGTGGTGTCTGGAATCGTTTCAAGCCCTCTAGGGGATTCGACGGCTTGGACTAGGGGCCCTCAAACTTTCCAGACCCTGCTAAGATGCAAGCTTGGGACAGGAAATCAGAGAGCGTCAGACACACAACTGGGGTGTGTGTGTGTGTGTGTGCTATGAGCCCACAGGTGTCAAAGCTAGGGCTGTGGGCAGTGCAGCAAGAAAAACAAGCCATAGATCTAGAGGAGTGAGCTGTTAGTCTGTAGCTGCAAAATAGTAAAGAATGCATCTGACGAAGAGAGCTGTGGGTCTTGAAAGCTTATGCTACAATAAAGTTGGGTTAGTCTTAAAGGTGCTACTGGACTCTTTACTACAAGCCAAGCAGTGGAGGGTGAAGGCCAGGGGCACAGGCAGGGTAAAATCTTCTGCACAGGTGACATTGCAGTGCACAGGCAAAGAAAGACAGGAGCTACAGCACCCTCGTTCTCTGTGCATGTGCGCCAGGCAGCGGCTTCCCTCCAAAGGCAGCCAAATAGTGGCAGCTCTCCAGAAGCTTTCAGCCCACGAAGCTCCCGACAAAGTGGGGCTCTGCCACTCAATGAGGCTTCTGTCCTATGGTTTAGAGCAGGGGTCCCAGCCCCCGGTCTGTGGACCACTACCGGTCCGTGGCCTGTTAGCAACTGGGCCACACAGGAGGTGAGTGGTGGGCGACCATAGAGCTGGCTCCAGGGAGCAGGCGAGATAGGTGGTCGCCTATCACCCCCAGATGGGACAGTCTAGTTGCAGGAAAACAAACTCAGGGGTCCCACTGATTCTGCATTGTGGTGAGTTGTATAATTATTTTATTATATATTATAATGTAATAATAGAAATAAAGCACACAACTGTATCAATCCGAAACCATCCCCCCCCCCCGGGTCCATGAAAAAATTGTCTTTCACGACACCAGTCCCTGGTACCAAGAAGGTTGGGGACCACTGGTTTAGAGGGACCAAAGCGAGCTTCCCCCATTGATCCAAATGATTTGAGATCATTGCCCCTGGCAAGCCAAAGGTTGCCCATTCCACCTCTTGTCGATCCTGTCTGTTTTTCTTCCAGGTAATCGCCAACGGCCAATTTCTGGTTGAATTCCCACAGTTCCTCCAGCCAAAGGACGTTTTCTTCTTTGAGATGGATGGTGAAGTGATACTCGAAGACCTCATCATTCCTCCATGGCTTCCTACAGGCCGCTGAATACCTTGGGGAAGAGGGAAGGCAGCAAGACCTGGCCCCAACCCAGGCAGCTCTGCGCCAGAGAGAGGGCAGGTTGTGGAAAGAATAAAATGCACACATTGAGCAATGAGATGGCACAGTGGGCTGTTGTTTATTCTTTGGGAGCCAAAGAAAATGGAATTAAAAGGGGAAATGTATTGTCGAAGGCTTTCACAGCCGGAGAACGATGGTTGTTGTGGATTTTCCGGGCTGTATACCCGTGGTCTTCTTTTCCACAGTGTGACGCTGAGAGATCTCTGTCTTTTGGTGCTACACCTCTGAAGATGCCAGTCACAGCTGCTGGCGAAACGTCAGGAACTACAATGCCAAGACCACGGCCATACAGCCTGGAAAATCCATGACAACCAACTAAAAGGGGAAAGTTTGCAAATAGCAAAATGATTGATTAGAACATGTAATAGGACAGCTGAAATTTCAAGCACATATAGAGATCATGGTGTATGTGCGGTTGCATTATTTATCATCACAACTGTAACAGTCTGTAACAATTGTAATGTTCTGTCTCCAAATATTGTTGAAAATGTAATAAAACTTTTTTTTAAAAAAGAGGGGGAAAGGTTGACTGTGCAGGTCAAGGCAGGGCCTCCAATTGTGCCGTCTATATCCTGCTAAAACTTACCACAGTGACTGCCCCAGGCCACATATTTCAAAGGCCTTAAGGCAGTGACAAATAGTTGGACTTCTAAATATCTACTGCAAAGAAGTGGCAGTTACCAAGTCACGGGCAGGCTCTGGTCAGCCTCCATCCTCCTTTAAAACTTTTCACAAATGTTTACTCCCCACTTTCCAAACCCAAAGCAAAATGGGCCTGCCAAAGAAAAGCCAGATGTGGCCATTGTTCTAAGTACTTTTTAAAATGGGAGAATCTGAAAAGCTGTGGCAGCTGAATTGCAACTGATAACGAAGCTTAAGAAAATGCATCCTCCTGGACTGAATCAAGACCTGGACTTCCTGTCTCATTACCAATTATGATTTTTCCACACCCACCACCCCTCTGCATACCCCACCCTATCCAATCACTGGCTTTTGTCATTTACTTGCTATTGTCATTCGGCATCTGAAATCACTCCACTCTCCAAGATATAAGGACAGATGGACTCACATTCTAGCTGTTCCTGAAAAAGTGAGCTGTGACTCTCGGAAGGTCATACCTCACCACAAATTTTGTTATTCTTAGAGGTGCTACTGGACTCTTGCTCTTTTCTACCGCTAATGACAAACAACGGCTACCCATCTTGATCTAACCCCACCTTAGGGTCGCATTTGCACAGCATTACACCACACCTCATTCCGCTGTTCCTTCCACAAGAAAAGATTCTGAGCCAAACATAGCGGCAGGTGTCGTTTTTGGAGAGGGGGCAGATGAGTTCCCCTAAACAGAAACGTTTAATATCTTGCTTTTCCAACCTCACCCAAACACGTCCACTTGCATCATTTGCGCCACAGCATTTCAGAAGAATTACAGTATTTGGGGGCAGGAGAGAGAAAAGGGGAAGAAAGTGGTTAAGGCTCCCTTCTGTAGAGCAGCAGAGGGAAATTTCCCAACAGCTTCAGCTGCAACAGCATTCACAGATTATTTCTACCTAACCCACTTTTTAGCACGCGAAGTTTCGGTGGTTCAGTCCCAAGTCTTTCTGGTCTAACTGGTTCGTGGACAACAGTGTGACTAAGCCCACATGCTTCGTGTGTGACAGACGGCTCGATCAAAAGCCATGGCAGCCGGGTCGGGAAAAGATGTGGGGATTCGGAAGAGAGGCTCCCCCCAGGAATTCTGAGCGTGGCTTAGCCCAACTGCCAAAAGATCATGACGACCAAGGATCAGAGTGGTAAAGCGAAACTATTCATACAAAATTGTTCCAGGCTTTGCTGAAATGCCACGAAGGTTATATTCCAGGCCAGGGGCACAATTTTCAGGTTCCCATAGTCGAGCAAGAACACAAACACAACAGAAGTGGCACTTGAACGGCAGTTTGTACGCTGGAGGTGAACCATCCAGGCCCCGCCATCCTCTGCAGAGGGGAGAACGTGTTGCTGGACTATCCTAGCGCTGTCTCACATCCCTTCAAAGCTGGGAGAGGCAGCCTCAGCAAACTCTTTTGTGCATGTCTTCATTCACAGGGCCAAATTCAGATCTGGGCCACAGTTTCAATCCCTTCCCCTTCCACACAAGCTCTCCAGAGTCCTCCGTTTGCATATTTCACTTCTCCAGCCACCCTCATATCATCTTGCTCCCACAGTCAGTCATTTTTGGCACTTGACAGTTCCAGAGCAGAACATCCTCCACGATACAAAAATTTCACTGCTAGGTTGAGATCCTTTCAACCAATTAAGAGGGAAATTTCACTGCTAGGTTGAGATCCTTTCAACCAATTAAGAGGGAAATTTCACTGCTAGGTTGAGATCCTTTCAACCAATTAAGAGGGAAGAGTTTATTTATGAGCCCATGTTCCTTCCATGAGAGAATTTAGAGGGCCAGCTCTTCAGGGCACATTTTCAAGCTTGCGTTTTGCAATGAAACACCGTTTACATTTATGGCTCCAGCAATGCAAGCCCACAGCACCTGTCCACACTCACTGGAGACAGCCCGTTTCCTGGTCTCTACCCCTTATGGTTGCGATCTGGACATGCCTTGCTAAAATTTCTACTAGCTGCCTTGCGTTGCATGCATTTTCTTTCTGCAGGATTCAGCTCAAGTTTTACCTCCCTTGGCTGCGTCTTGACTACATGCAGGAATGGATGCATGTGAACAATAGGCAAAGGCAGGCACACAGGCGGCCGCTTCGCACACTGCACCTGCAGAGGCCTCTATTTTAAACTGCTGACACCATCCCAGACAGCTACAGGACAACCCCAGCCTGTTTGCCCTCTGCTTTTTTCTAGCATTTAAATAATTTTCTTTCATATAATGTGGTACTGGGAGCTGTGCTTGGAGGCCTTTTGTGTATTTCATTGAAAAATGTCTACGCGGGCTTTTGCCCACAAAGATCACACAGCTGGCGTGCGGGTGAGGTTTGATGCAGAACTCAAGCACAGACCCATGGTGGAAGAATTAAAAATGTGGCCCCGTTCTCTCCTACAAAATGCTAGAAACAGTAAAGGTGAGTGTGTGTGTTATGTGACATCAAGTCGCCTCCAATTTATGGCAACCCTATGAAGGAAAGACCTCCAAATCATCCTATTAACAACAGACTTGCTCATATCCTGCAAACTGGAGGACGTGACTTCCTTTATGGAGTCCAGCCATCTCATCTCAGGTCTTCTTTTCTTCCTGCCTTCCACTTTTCCTAACATGGATTTTTCCAGAGAATCTTGTCTTCTCATGATGTGACCAAAGTACGATAGCCTCAGTTTTGTCATTTCAGCTTCTAGGGAGAATTCAAGCTTGATTTGCTCTAGAACCCGCTTATTTGTCTTTTTGGCTTGTCCATGGTATCCGCAAAACTCTCCTCCAGCACCACATTTCAAATGAATCAATTTTCTTCCTGTCCTGTCTTCACTGTCCACCTTTCACAGCCATACATAGTACTACAGAATACCATCATTTGGATTATCTTGATCTTGGCAAAGGGATGGGGTGAGGGGGAGAAAGAACGACACCAGATAAATCATCCTTAAAAATATGACGTTTTATTTTCTGATTCCCAAGAGGGAGGGGAAGAGTGTGGAAATTTCAGGACAGCCTTGATGAACAGAAAGACAGAAGCTGGCTACTCCCTATTGTCTGAAGTGCCCACCCAAGAAATGGGACATTCAGCAGCAAATGTAATAAAATTAAACTAACCTTCTCTGATGGGGGTGGGGGGTGGGGAGAGGAGGAATCCAAACAGAAAACAAAAGGGACGACAAAGGTGTGGGAAATGTTACCGGTCTCCAGTGCTAAAGTCAGCCATAACTCTAATGCCATGATGAAAAGACACAAAACAACCCCATCGGCAAATATACGATGCTAGATGAATATATATTTAATAATAATAAATCTGGACGTTATTAAATTGCAACCCTTTGCTGTGTGTGTTTTTTTAATTCCTCTGCTTTTTAAAAATTTTTATTATTATTTTTTTTTTAAGAAGATCTTCTGCATGGTTCTCCTTCTTTTAAATTTGGTCCTCAGAAAACCGTGCACCATGATGAAGAAAATTACAAAAAAATAGATATATATTTATATATATACGCGTGAAGCAATGAACTTTAAAGAGTTTGCTCGGAGCGTGGAAAAGAAAAAGGGAGGAGGAAGACTGAGTGTGGGCAAAGCTGCTCTTGCCCGAAGAGGGGGGAGCAGCTTTGGAGGCACCCCAAAAAAGAGAGTTATGTGTCAGGACTTGCTTTACTGGTCCCTGTCGCTAACTTGACAACCTATTCGGTTTCTCCCTCTGCCAAGGAACGCTGGGAGATTGCGGGTCTCCTCGCCTCATTTCCCAGAAAGACACCATTTAAGACTTCCCTTCAAGAGCACCTTTATAATTAAGATCCCTTCTGGATCAACACCCCCCTTCTCTTCCATTTGCTAGAAGATCCCCCTCCCCGTTATGCAAAAAAGGGCACGTGAGAGAGAAAACCAGGACAAACCCATTCCTATGTCAAGAAGACCCTGCTTGCATTTCCACTGCAAGATCACCCCCCCCCTCGAGATACAGGAAACTGGGGGGGAACGGGACACTCCCCGGCCAGCCCCTTGGCATGCACAAATCTGCTTGGAAGTAAAGCTGCGACCAACTGGGTGCTTTGCCCTTGATTTGTGTGTCAGTATTGCTGAGAGAAACGTGTTTCTAAACCGTATGTGCTGTGAGTGTGGAAAGCAAGCAAGAGGGAGGCTGCGGCCCAGAACCAAGCAAAAGCAGCCCGCGAAGGAGGCGGGTGCCGAAGAGCAGACGCCGCCGGTGGGCCTCTTCCGGATTCTGCCGTGATCAGGAAGTGAAGAGCTGGAAGCGGGAGACGCCCCCAGAAAGGCTCCAACTCCACCACAGCATCTCTGGCCTGCAGAATAGAAGGAAAACGGCCCGCCTTCCCCTGCCCAGCACCTAAGCAGCCGCTGACCGTTAACTTATCCCAGCTGGAGGAAGGTCCAGTAACGGATGTGCACAGGAGGGCACGCACCTACCCCAAGGAGTTGGCCGAGAAACGCAGGGCAGGCAGAAGCTCTTCTGGGCAGCTCAGTATGAGCCCCAGCCTGCGCCTGGTTCAGGATGGCCCACCAGGCACCCCTGAGGAGCAAACGCACACCAGAGAGACTTCCCCTGGGTGGGGGGAGAATCTGCATCAAAAAGCCCTTCCCCAACATGGCCCAGTACGGCCCGCTGAACGGTTTGCAACGGCATGGAAACAAACGAGGTATCCGAGTCCTGGCTGTCAGGACAGAAGGCAGATCGAGCTCTCCTTCAAAATCTGGACCACGCTGGGCGATGCGCCCCTGCTCTGTGCTGGGATTTCTGCGCTAACAAGCCTTACGTTAAAAAAACCCGGAGCGGGAGAGAAAAACAGCACGCACAGGGAAAGAAGGGACCCAACTTCAGAAGTCACACCAGCCAATAGCAGAAAGCAAACTGAACGGGAGGCGTTACTTAAACAAACCTGACCCACAGCCGCCTGCGTTCCCTGGGCTCTCCCCTCGTCTCCCCTTTGCTGAAAGTCTCCCCCCCTCCTCCCTGTTCCCAATCAAGGCCAAGTAAAGACGGTTGGGAGGAAATCCAGCCTTGCTCCCAGCTCGGCACTGGGAAGAGGGGGGCAAATGGCTAGGCCGTTGCATAGTAACTGTTCGTAGAATAGGCGGTAAAAAAAGAGTTATGTACGCCAGCTCCCAAATTTGCCCAGCGCGGAGGCAGCTTGCTGTCCTCAGAGAGAGAGAGAGAGAGAGAGAGAGAGAGAAAAGAGGAGGAGACCATGCCCCCATTGCTGATAAGAGGGAGAGGGGGGAGAGAGTGTGTGTTTGTGTGGAGGGAGATCGAGCCATTGCCCCTGCCCCCGCCCCACAAAAAGCGCCAGCGCTTGCAGTAGCTGCCGCCGCCGCTTCCACCTCCAGCTCACAGGTCGCTCTCGCCATACAAGGCTGTCGAGAAGGACTTATAGTCAAGGGCTCCCGGGATGGCATCGGGCCCTTGGTAAGGTGCCATCCGAGCGATGCAGTACTCGGCCTGGTCTGGGGGAAGCTCTCGCCGCAGCTCCTCGGCTGTGATGTAGTTCTGCAGATAGAGAGAGAGAGAGAGAGAGAGTGAGTGTAGAAAATGAGGGGAGAGACCTGAGGCTGTGAGCATACAGTGGGCCTTCCGATGAAAAGCCAGGAGACAGACAGACGTTTTGGGGACCAGCCTAACGCCTCCAAACTCATCTCTCATGCATGAATCCGGGGTGGCGAATGTTTTGATAAATGGACACTGTTCCACAGGCTGTGCACTCCACGCTTTCTGGGGAGGAATCATTTCTAAGTTCTGCGGTACCAGAAACTGAATTCTGCAATCTTGGAGCATTATGCAAACAGAACTGATTTCCATCTTGAAATTTCAGTAATGTTCTTCAGCTTTACCGGCCGTGGGCGCTCTGTCAAGGTGTGATGCAAAGCCCTGAAGCCCCCTGCCCCCAGTTACTGGAAGTCCTAGTCAGTCGATCCCCCTTCCAACCTTCTGAGATCAGCGGCAAGCTTTCAAGCATGTCTTTGCAACCAGGAGGACTAGAAACTTGGCTCTCTTGTTCTTGTGCTCGTACAAAACCCCGGCACGAGGGCAGCCCTTTGGCCACCCCTTGGGGACCTCACCTTGTCTCCAGCCAAGACCTTGAAGGAGGCGATAACTTGGTCTGCTGTGTCGGTGTCTGTCGTCTCTCGTGACATGAAGTCGATGAAGGCCTGGAAGGTCACAACGCCACTGTTGTTGGGATCCACCACGCTCATAATCCGGTTGAACTCTGCGTCTCCCTGGAAGGAGGGGGGAGAGAGAGGGCTGTCAGCTCGCAAGCAAGAGGCGCAGGCTTCGGCCGTTGAAAGGTATTCGAGTATGGGCCTTGGCGCACCCCTATGCCCTGTCCAAGCTCTGAAATGGCCAGCAGCTCCACCTGAAGAACTCTCCCGGCTCAGACCGTCTGCTCTTCCTCCCTCAAGGCTTAATCCTGCAAAGCCCTTCCTACACGGCGACCTGCATGCCTTTGGCCTGACGAAAAGGGCACCCTTCTACCCTCCCATGGATGCCCACAACAGCAGGCACTCCATGCCCCCCTCTGAATCCTAAATGGTGTTAAGACCACAGTCAGATCAATAACCCATTGATTAAAAGACTCCCCCCCCCGAATTATTTCTGCAGATGCCCACACCCCCCTCCCCAAATACACACACAATACCAGCACCAACATCCCAGCCCTGTCCACCGGTTAACTACCAATACTAGTAAATATCAAAACTGCAAGTTTTACCAGGCAGCCAACCTCATTTTTAGACTATTAACCAGGACAGTTCAACAACATGTGGACTTTTTTCAAATTAAATCTTCAGAAGGACAGGTATTACCGGAATTTTGGCAATATGCAAACTTATTTGAAATCCAATTGCTCTAAACATGGATAAAATATGACAGATTGAACAGTTCTAGCAAATACCAAATACCTGCACTCCTGAATTTCCACAGACTTTGCTCCCCTTCATTCCAGACCACCTCCCCGGCCCAACTTGGCCCAAATGTTTTCTCTCCTCCTACTGTCAGATCAGCTGCAGCGAAGCAACGTGCAAGCACAGTAAGACTCATAGATGGCAAACAAAGTGCAGAGGAGATTCCAGAGCAAGAGAAGGCAGAAAGCCGGAGAGCGTACCAGGCTGTATCCCGTGGAGATAAGGAGGGCTCGGTAGTCATCGGTATCCATGCTGCCCGTGCGCTTCTATTCCGAGAGGCCGACAGGAGGAGGAGGAGGAAGAGGAAGAGGCAGGAGGAAGATGGAAAAGGCATGCGAGGCGAAAGGAAGGAGAGAGCAGCAGCCCCCAGGGAGGGAAGATGAGAGATGCACAGAGAAAGACAATCCGTCAGTCAAGGAACGTCATCAAGATGCCAGAAAACGAGGCACAAACAGTAACAAGGGGGGATGGACAGACACAGAAGAGTGTGGAAGGAGAGGCGGGAGGACAGGGTGAAGGAAGAGAGAAAAGGAGACCATGTTAATCGCGACATTTCCCCAAGGAGCTGCGAGTCAAAACTGGTGCCGGGTACCTGTCTGTCATTTTCCACATCGTATCCCAAGCTGATGAGGCAGGCTTTGAACTCTTCGGGTCCCAGAGAGCCGCCATGGTCCTGCCGCCATGCCACACACACACACGCGCACACACGTCAGGATGGGAGGAAGGGCAAGGGGTGCGGCAGGCACATCAAGGGAGGGGAGGGGAGGGGAGGCCCATGAACGCACAACCAAAGCAGGGGGAAAAGACACGCAGTTAGTTCAAGGCTGCCTGCCTTTGGGGGTTTGCCCCCCACACACCCGGTGCCTCCACCCTATAAGCCCCAAGGCAAAAAGGTGCGCCCCCCCCCCCCCCGCACCGGCTTATCCATTATTTAGTGACTTGGCAGAAGAAGGCAGAAGAACTGGGATGGCACCAGTGACGGGGACTGACCCCAGCAATATGGGCTAGTGGCCGCTGAGGCACGGCGAGAGGGGTTCCTTTCTGCCCAAGCCTGAAACCCTGGGAGCGTGACACCCGCCTTGAAGAATCGGAAATCAGTTTTTGGACGTGCCGCCACAGAAGCCTCCAGGAGGGAAAGGCTCACTGAAAGCCCCTCTGCATTCTGAAGGCATGGGGCTGGGTCACGCAGGCGCAGGTGCCCCCTTGGCGGCAGCAGCATTAAGCTCTTCCTTGTGGGCACAAAGAAGCCACTGTGGGCAGGTCGCCAAATTCAGAATGTCTGAATTGTGACACTCTGCCTTCTGCTGCCCTCCATTTACACATTTTGCTGGGAGTCTGCAGCGTGTGTGTGTGTGCAAACTTGTGTGTCTGGGACAGGAGAAGGGCAGGAAGCTAACTCCTCAGCTAGCTTGGGGACAAGACCCAAGCCTGGCCATGCTAAGTAACCAAGCGTGCTGAGTTACTTGGCAGTAAAAACACTGGAGTTCTCCCTGCCTACACAGCACGACAAAGTAGCCTCCCCAACCAGCAGTTTTGGGAGGCGACTTTCACAACAGCCAGAAGGCTGCCCATCGGCCCTGCAGACTTGGCGGTTTTACAGGGGAGGAGACGGGACGTCCTAGCCAGAGTAAGGTTTGCTTACGGCGTCCCAAACTGCTCGTAGCGTTCTGCAAAACGTAACTGATCAAAGTGGCGACAAAAGCGGCTTCCCCCCGATCTCCCCATGTGGGTGGGTGCACAAAGGGGGGGGGCGGGGGGCAGTGCTTTCTCTGGAAGCGTGCAGGCCAACATGAAGACGGGCCTTCAGAAACACACAAGCACCCCGTGGCAGGAGGATGCCGACTGCAGGAACAGGTTTTGAAGAAAGCCACGGGGGGGCGAGGGGGGGGAGAGAACGCCTTCTCCCTCTTGGATCGAAGCTTCTCGTTTTCTGCCGGTAGAAGGCAGGGAAAGGGGCGGGGGAGAAAAGGGGGGCTTTGACCCTCTTTGTTGTCTCAGCGGGGGTAGCAACACAGGGGTGTCGATGCAGTGGACTGGGAAGACCTGGGTTCAAGTCTCTACACCGTGCAGCTTAACGGTCTCTCTCTCGGCTTGACATAAGCCACAGGGTTATCCTCAGGATGGGGGCGGGGTGCACAGGAGAGAGATGCCCCCCATCTTGAGGTGTCTGGAGGAAGGGCAGGAGAAGATCGGAAATGATTTTGTGATCACAGGTTATCAATAAGGACGATGAATAGTCTCAAAGTAATCGAGGGGCCCTCATGGACTCTCTAACCAGTACTTTTGCATCTATGAAAAAAGGAACGTCCCCCCTCCCCCGGACAGGAGTTCTTTTCTCAAAAATAGAGACGGCAGCTGGCAGAAGGACAATCGCACCCAGGCACACACGGAGGGAGCGCTTCTGCTGCCTGTTGCTCCAGGGGAGGGACTCTGTCATTCTCCCCCTGCACATAACCCAGGTTACCTTGTCGAAGTGGTTGAAGGAAGCCCGGAACTCCTGCATCTGTTCCTGGCTGATCCCTTTGGCGTCCCGGGTGAGGATCTGGTTCTCTACCTCGTTGATGGTCCGGGCGATGGTGGTGAGGAGCTGTTCCCATCCAACACGGATGTGCTGGGGAGAGAGAGGGGAGAAACGCAACTGTTTAAACGCGGACCCACCAGAGGAACCCACAGGACTGGGAACAAGGAAGGGCCGTCAAATCGGAGGGACTGTCCTCTCTTGCGACAACAGGGGGGCGTCCTCAAGTCAAGGCTCCGCCTCCTACTTTGCAGCAAAGGTGTTTCAGGAGGGGGGGGTGACAACCGAAAGCAGGACAGGAGCCCCCTCCCCTCCAGGCTCAAGGTGCTTTTCAGGCTCGTTTCTTTTCCTGATGCCTAAAATTTGCTCTGTTTTTCCTGGGAGTTTGTTTTCTATTCCTTTATGGCATTGACCAATATTTCACAAGGGTACATTTAGTAGTGCATAGAGAATACTGAAGACCTGCTTCAGGTTCCGTCTCCAGATGTGTCCTGACCAACGTTTACCAAGGCCTGCTCACATGACCCCTTCTGGAGGTCAGCTGATCGCCAGGCCACCTGACCCTACTGGAAGTCACATGACTATTAAGGCATGAGTCGGAAGTTTCTTGATCGGTGGTCCATATACGCTGGGGCCCACCTTTGTGCTGAATGGTTTTCTTTCTGGGAACTGGGAGTGCCAGCAATCCACTTGCCTGACATTTCCAGCACCAGGAACTGGCAGAACGACACGTACAGGCTTGTGAGGAGCCCACGGCCATTCTCGTTTTGGAAACCAAGTCCCACCCGCGGCCGCCCTGCTGCAGACCGCCCTGCTCGCCGCTGCCCGCCACGGGTGGGGGGCTGCCTTCCCTCGCCTGCCCGCACCTCCATGGTGTAGTTGGTGTGCTTGTTGTCAAAGATGAGGGCCTCCTGGATGAGCTGGTGCTGCTGCTCCAGCAGGTCGATGTTGGGCTTGTAGTCCACGATGCTCCGCTCGTACTGCTTGAGGTGGTTCAGCTGGTCCTCGAGGGTGCCGTTCATCTCGATGGAGATGCGCCCGATCTCCTGGCAGGGAGGGGGAGAAACCGAGGGGTCAGGCTCGGCCTGCTGGAGGCAACACTGGCAGCCCCAGAAGGCTGCCTGTAGGTCTTTGGAAAATAATTTATACGTTTCAAAACAGTCATAGTTACAGCAATCTTGGAAAGTGCGGCGTCCCTTGCGCCGACTGGCACTGAGGGGGGTGGGCGCACTGGGGCTGAGGGAACAGCACCTGGTCTCAAAGGCCAACCAACATGGGTGTGGCTCAGCTGGGACCGGACCCGAGCGCACCCTCGCTCTGTCACTGCAGGACACAAGACCCGCTGCTCCTCTTCCCGGCCTCTGCTCCTCCCACCTCTCCAACTCTCTCCCTGGCTCGTGGGCCTCTCTCACCTCCATCTTGGTTTGGATCCAGGGCCCGACGATGTTTGCCTGGCTGGCGAACTGCCGGCGGAGATGCTCGTTGGACTGCTGCTTGCTCTGCTCATCTTGCAGCGCATGGTCCCTCTTTGGCACCAACTGCTGGACCTGATCCGGCGAAAGAGCCCGTTACACAACCCTAACCTCGAGGCACCCCCCCCCCACCGCCAACAAAGCCCTCTGCGTCTCCCTGCAGTCCTCTGCAGGGCTTTGGCGAGCGCATGCCCTTCCACGCACCCTCTCCCACTTGGAGTTGATGATCTGCGGAGTGACCGAAGTGTAGGGGTTGTTCCCTGAGAGCTTGATGTTGTTGTAGTCCGCGATCCTCTGCGCTTCGCTCTGGATGCCGAGGATGGCCTCGCGCTCTTTGTCTGCGTCAGGCAAGGTGGATTTGAACTGGTCGTGGGCGGCGATCAAACCCTACACGAGAAAACTGCATTGGAAACAAGGCATGGAACTGCCACCCAAGGATGGAGCCTGGCTAGACAGGCACCTGGCTGGGGTTCCTCACAAGGAAGCGAGGCTTGCTTGCCTCCCACCAGCAAGAATGGAACAGGAACTGCAGTTGGTGATAGTCCATTAAAAATCTGCCTGTTCCGTGCATCAATCAATACGGAGACATTTGTTTAATAACCACTGTTATAATTACCACAAGGGCTGCTGGCGACTTAATTAAAAACCTCTGTTTTACACACACATGCACACACAACTAAATTAAGCCCTTGAAGGGTAGTTGTGTTAGTCTGCTGCGGCAAAAAATAAACAGCTGTCTTGTGGCATCTTCAAGACAAACACTGTTTTATTCCAACAGAAGCTTCCAGGGATTCATACACATTCATGGTTAACCTGGTCAGGATTCACCATGTGCATCTGATGAAGCGGGCAATAATCCACGAAAACTTATGTTAGAATTAAAACAAAAAACAAAAAAACCTTGCCTGTCTTCAAAGTGCTGCAAGAGTCCCGTCTGTTTTTATTCTAAACAAAGTGTCCGTGAACATCCCCGTTAGCTCAACTCATGAAACATTTTTGCCTCTTCCTTTTCACTCTAAGACTGGCAGGCTTCATCAACGGTTTCCTCTATTGTTAAGAGGAGAGGAAAAGAAGAGCCCAGGGTTTAGGCAGGCTGAGCAGGGCTGGGGCGGCTGCTCTTGAACTGTAGCACAGCAGTTAAGTGGCTGGACTGCAGATCAGCACGCTGCCGGTTCGACTCCCGCTCCTGCCGTGAGCTCAGCAGGCAGCCTTGCACCAGCCCCTCCTCTCAGCCCAGCTCCCAAAATACACTGAGCTTGTTCGCCACGTGGAGTGGGCACTAATCTGTCTAGAAAAGTGGTATATAAACACACCGTTATTATTATTAGCTATAAACATTTGAAGCTGCCTTATAACGAGTCACAAGCCCAGAGACCACCATGGCTCTCCACACACCCCAAACACAGAACCTTTTCACGGGGATGCCGAGGACTGAACCTGGGGCTTTGGGCATGCCGATCAGGTGGCTACCAGCCAATGACTGCCCTTGCATCCATCCATCCATCCATCCATCCATCCATCCATCCATCCATCCATCCATCCATCTCTGCATGCTCTCTTCTGACGGGAAGGGCTCTGGGTGGTGAAATGTTGTTCCCGACACCCCCGTTAAGCAGAGATGCCGGGGACCGAACTCGGCACCCTCTGCGTGCAAGGCGTGTGATCTGGCCCCGATCTGCAGGCCCCGCCTCCCTCCCTCCCTCCTCACTTCGATCTCCTCGATGGTGTGGACAATGAACATGTCCTGCAAGTCTTCCATGGCGCTCTCCATCCAGTTGTTGAAGGGCGCTGCCCTCTTGGCGTATTCCAGGTGGAGCTGGTCGATCGTCTCCAGCTGCTTTTCCGTTTTCTGCACAGGAGACCCAACAGGGCGGATGGATCGGGGCCCTCTGGCCACAAGCCCCCCCTGTCCCCCCCCCCCAACCACGACAAGAAACAGGAGCCTTCAGAGCCCCGGCTTACCTCCAACGCCTCCCTCCTGGTGTGGGTCAAGGATCCCAGCGAGTCCCACTGATCACAGATCTTCTGGCACCGGGCGTTGACGCTGGGGGAGTCGTAGTAGTCCAGCTCACTGCAGGGCAGAGGGGAACGGGGTGAGTGACTCAGGACCGGGCTGGGGAAGGATCTCCGTAGGTCTTTCTTTCAAAGGTCTCCTTCGTGCAGCCTTGAGGGCCCAAGCGCCGCGGGAACGGAGCAGTAAGAATGGGATGTTTGCAGTGGCCTCGGGCCAGACAACACTGTTGTCTGCATCTTGGGGGTTCCCTCTTGGAATGATGCACAATTTTGATGCTGGGTGTGTGTGTGAGATCCAAATTACACAAGACTGGGGGGGGGGGCTTTGTGCACTCTGCGTTTTACTCCCTCTTCCCTCACAACAGTCAATCCATTCTCTGAAGAGATCTCTGACTTTCAAAAGCCGATACTCTGAAAATCTGGTTGGTCTCTTAAGGTGCCAGTGGACTCGAATCCCGCTGTTCTACTGCAGACCAACACGGCTACCCACCTAAAACAATCTAAGCATTTGTTCAGGCCAGAAACACAACTGAAGAGTTGGGCTTCAAGGCCAGCCCCATGAGAAGCTAAGGGAACCCACGTGGATGGGCCAAGTTCCTAGGCACCCTGATGGAGCTAAGGACACAGATGCACCCCGTGTGTTACATGCGCCTTTACAAAACTGGAGAAATCTTAGTGGTCTCAGCCTGTCTCTCCCCCCAGGAAGTGCAAGGAATGGAACACGCAGCAAGTGTTCCAACATGTGCTGGCTCTTGTGTCCTTTTTATCGTCTTGTTTCCAAAGCGCACAGGACACCGATGGAGACACAATGCAGGCGAAGGATTCTCCCATGGGACTCTGCAGGGGCAGCAGCCCAGTTTATGAGAGATGCCCAGATGCAAAGCCCAGTTTATGAGAGATGCAAAGCAACTTCACATGATACAGGCCCAGTTTGAACAAGACATGGAATGAGCATGCAGTCCCACAGGAGTGTGGCTTTGCCCCGGTCTGCATGGTGTTTAAATCTGGACACAGAGCAAGCACCGAAAGGGGAAGGAAGGCAGGAAGGCATAAAGGTAAGAGAAGGAGAAGGGGGGGGAGAAGCAGAACAGAGTGTGAAGATCCCTTGGTGTCACGGGCCAGAGTGGAGGCAGTGGAGGGAAGAAAATAGGCAGCCAGAGGAAATGGAAAGTAAAGCTGGACATCGTAGGGGAAGGAGATGGGAAAACAAGGGTGCCCAGAGCTCTCCTTGTGGTTCTCGGACATCCCCACTCCGCCATGAAAGCTTGCTGGGTGAACCCTGGGCCAGTCACACACTCATCAGCCTAACTTCATTCACGGGGTTGTGAAGATCAAATGAAAGAGGGAAGCTGGTAAAGCTCCTCTGGCTCTCCGCTGGGGAGAAAAGCGGAGTGTAAATAAATGAACGCCAAGGTCTGCAGGTACGACTGTTTTGGAAGTGAACCCAACCCATCAGCGTGGCAGTGGCAGCTCTCTGGCACCAGGGGGCGCTGCCGCCTTCCTAACACAACCGCAGGCCAGAGGACGGAGTTTTCGCTTCTGTGTGGACGGAGGGTGGCGTCGGTGGGGGGGGGGATTGGGGAGGGGGGATGCAGCACTTAGCCCCAATTGCAGCAAGTTCGCAGCTACTCCCAAATGCCAAGTTTTAAAGCCAGACTGCAAGTTGCTGCATGCACAGGATCTCGTGAGGAGGGGGAGAAGAGCCAGGATATGTGCCAAGCAAAACATGCTGGGAGGAGACAGAACAGCAATGCTAGAGATTAAGGGGGGGGGTAGTCTTCCCCCCCCCCAGCCAGAAACTGTAGCTGAACAGCCCAGACTCGAGAAGTAACAAGATATTGGGGTGAGGTTAAGGGGCGAAGAGTCCAGTGTGGCTCCCGCTGGCCATCAAATGGCGTCTTTCTACTCTGGAGCTTTTATTAAGAGTGCGTGTGCTCTCCCCATGAACTCATGATCTGGGCCACACACATCCCTTTCCCAGCACCCTCTGCCTTTCCCAGTCAGGGGAATAACAGCCTCCATTCATGGCAGGGCTCCGTTCCGGCCCCTGTGTGTACTAATTGTATGTGAGTTTATCCGAGCGATGGGAGACTGAAAAATGGTTTGCGGCAAACTCTTACAATAATTGTATTCTGGCAAGGCGAAAAGAGAAGAGGGGAGGGAAACAATAGGGGTACTGTGTATTGAGGGAGGTGTTTTCGGGAAGGGGCTCCTTCTAGAAACGTCCTCCAAAGAGAGGTGATCTCAGCAGAGTCTGCACACCAGCCAGGGATGTGTTGGAAAGAGACTGTGACACGTTCTTTTTTTAAAAGCTATTTTAGATTCGCCCAAAATACCGCACAGCGTCTCATTGTGTCAGCCCTGTGCTTCGAGGCAAGCCCACGTCTGTCTGTCTGTCTCTCACTCACTCACTCACTCACTCTCGCCCTCCCTCCCTCACACACGCACACGCAAAACACACACGCTGCAAAGGGAAGAGCGCGGTGGACGGCTCCTGTTTCCTATACAGGATCTTGCAATGTAAAAAGCCCAGTGGGAGGCAGAGAGGAAAGTGAGCAAAAGGAACTGGGATCTCAAGGGGGTGGGGTGGGGGGGCAAAGAAGGGCTGCGCACAAGGAGGCCCTGCCAGGGTTATGACTGGTTGGTGCTCCTGCTAAAACCTGGCTGCCCTTCAGCTTCCCAATTTATGTTTTGGGGGATATGGGGGGAAAAAAACTGCAATTGCTGCAACCAGAAGGCCCAACCTTCTGCGGCTTAAACCTAGAGTAACACTTGGGTCTGGCTGAAGCCCTCCACGCAAAGGGGGGTTGACAGAATTTCCTGGACTGCACCTCTGTGGAGCGGGAGGGGGGAGATAACTGGGCCCCCCATTTTCCAGTACTGCTTTAGAAGGAGGCCAAGTGGCTCGAGAAAGAGGGCGTGTCTCTATCCCAGGGGTCCCACTAGGCTTCACAGGCGTCTCGTCTTGGCAGGGGTCAGTATCTCCCTGCATGTCTGGTGGAAGCAGGGAACCCTGCCAGCAAGACTGGGGGAACACCAAGACCAACACACTCCGCCCCGCAAGGAAGCTGCTTGCCAGAACCAGCCCGGAGGACGACCCCTACTTGAGCTCCTGCGCGATGGCTGCGATCTGCTCCACACGGTCCTGGTGGGCCGCCAGGTCGCTCTCGAACGCCTCGTGCTTCCGGATCAGGGCTTTGATGTCCGACAAGGTGGCTGTCTCGTAGTCCTTCTGCCTCAGCATGGCCTCTTTACCTGGGGACACACACACACACACACACACACGGGCAGACCTATCAGGCTCCTGCCTAGCAGCCCTCCACTACAAGAGAAGCCAAGCGATGTGCAGGCCTCAGTGGGGGAGTTTGTCCCGGAGCTTGGAGGAGCAGAGTGGGGCGGGGAGGGCCCCAGATCTCACCTTCACCACACGCTTGGTCAGGGGTTCAGCCCCTTCTAGCCTCCTATGCACGTAACAGGGACAAGTGAGGCCTACCTCCCAGGGCTGCATCTGAGGGTCATGAAGCGCCTCGAACGCCTGGAATGCAGGACGCTCCCGGCATCCGTAGCGGCCAGAGGGGCTCCCCCACTGCCAGTGCCTCACAGCCCCCTGCGCCAGCCCGCTCTCTTATGCGACCAGATGCTCCCGGCGCCTTCATTCCAGAGGCTGCCACGGGGGCTGATCTGGCAGGGATGGGGGTCTTTCTGCCACCCTCTCGGAGCCATTTGCAGGAGTTTGCCTTCCTGCAAAACATCCTTGGCTGAGACGTTAGTCTGGGAAAGCACGCGAGTTTGCCAAAAAAGGGAGCCAAACGGAGCACAACCCCACGGCCCCCTGCACTCTGCGGGCTACTTAGGCAGCTGCGATCGCTGGAGTCTAGTTTATCCAGAAGGCAGAACGGGGTGTGTTTTTTAAGGGCCCTGGAAGTGCCAGGCTGGGCACATTGTGGACTGGCACACCGGGTGCTTCTCCTGGCAACGGACTGCCCTAAATAGTCAGCCCCCTTCTCCTCCACCAACAATTGGTTTCACCTCTTCCCTTCCCACGGTCCTTGGCTGACGGGGCCTCCCCTAACAGCTGCTTGGGAGCTTCGCGCTCCCGAGTCTGCCTCCCTATGTACAGCTTCCAACATTTCCCTTCGAACAGAAGCCAGACAGAGGAAGAGCACTGCTGGTTCCCCCACACGCCCCTCCAACACAGGAAACAAAAGAGCTGCATGCTGCTGAGGTATTCCTCAAGGCCTGGACGCCCGGGGGTTCTTCTCCAGGGCAGAGTTCCATGGTCTCAGTACCCGTGCCCCCCGCAAGCCTGAGGCTGAGCAAACAGTTGCTAGCCGTCCTGGCACACGACAGGGACTTGTGTACTAATTCAAAAGCTATTCATGTTTGGGAGCTGGAAAAATGGCCGGAGTTTGGAAAATGCTCTTGTGTTCCCATCAGCTGTTCCCCAGGACACACTCGGCTTGGGAAATCTGGTTCCTGGCTGTTGGCCAGGCAGTACGCGCACGGTCTGGGCACAGCGGCCTCTTGAGCAAGATTAAACTCTCATATGGGATGCATCCACAGCCCTCGACCCTTCGAAGCAAGGAGACCCTGCACGGCACTGCTCCTCACCTCGCCCCACTAGCGCTCAGGGAATGACGTTTTTCCAAGAGAGGAAATAAAAATGCAAACGGGTGCCTTGAAACCGCTTGCGCTACAGCCGGCGGGTTTCAAGGAAAAGGCCCAAAGCATCGCCTTGGAGTTTGATGGCTGGGCCTTGGGCTTCAGCCCCGAGGACATTTTCTTCCTAGCCCCACAGACCTTTAGCGCGTTCATGTTTAGGACTACATTGCTGGTAGGCCAGGTCAGATCAGCATGGCCTGTTCTGTTGCCCGATGACTCTGGGAGCTATCTGAGAACATCTACTGCGCATCTTTTGAAGTACATGAATCAGGTGCGCCTCTTACTTTAATCCAGAAAGTTGTATGCTTCAGAAATACCATTTTAAATCCCAGTTTTGAGAAGAGGAATCTGGAATGCTGGGCTGGCACTGGAGTTATGAATTCCACACTCCTTTTGACAATGATTTGAGCAATTTCCTTTAGCTATCTGCAAATATTCCACAGGAGCAGGAGAAACGAAGTTGAACACGGTGTCTAGTGCTCGGGGCAAAGCTTGCGCAATGCGAGAAGTATTACACCTCTGTGCTTCACGTACAATTATACGGGTCTCATCACTTTTCTTGAGGCCAAATCTGGGTATGCTCGGCATAGGTTTCATTCGTTAACACACATGCATATGAAGCCAATTTACACCACGGGTCCATCTAACTCTCTCTGGAGAGAGAAAGGGCCTCCCCTGGACATGTTACCTGAGAGACTTCAAGCGGAGATGCTTCTGGAGACTGAACCGGGCATCTTTCAGCCTGCACAGCAGCTGTTCATGTGGTCTAGAAGCTTGGGTTTCTTTTTTTTTTTAAAAAGATCACTTGCAGTTTTGATTGTATCAGTTCTAAGCCTTGGCTGCGCAAGGCACCTAAACTCCACTTTAAGAACTGGGCTCTGGCGCAAAGGGGACCAGGGCAGCAAGAATCGGTTGGGGCTGTCACCTGTTAACATCCCGTCAGCTACTAACAGAAGAGGATGTGGAAGCAAAGCACGGGGACCTTCTGAGCTCCGTCTGCATCTGGGCGGGCTTCTCAAGGAGGGTGTTTCCAGCTCCAAATGAATTCCCTCTGCTCCCTCCCTGCCCACCCCAGAACGCCTCAAAGAGTGCCTCCCGTAGCAATCGCCTACTTGCTTTGATGGATGAGGCCGTAGGGAGGGGAACAAGGGGGAAAAGAACAGCGGGCTGGAGGGTGGGGCCGGCCCAGCCCTGTCTTTATTTGGCTCCAGAGAAAGGAATTCATACCGTTTATCTGACAGTGCCCAACAGGAAACTGTGAGCAGGATGCTTTAAAAAAAACCATTTCCTGCCCAGGATGGAGCTAACAGGCAGCCTGATGGAGGGCTCCCCTCTGAAAACAAAAGCCCTCAACAGAAGCATTCGGCAGGGCAAGGGGGCAGCCAGGTTTGAACCTGCCTTCCCTGTCATAACAGGCACCATTTAAGCACGATGCTGATGCCCTCACCGGGGGTCTCTGTGCGCCACGACTTTTCCTTAAGCCCAGCTGCGACCTGTGAGAAGCGAGCTGCCTGCCAGGGAGCGCTCTTTCTCAAGCTGCAAACTCAAGCAACCAGGGGTGTTCCCCAGGGCCGGTCCTTGGAGGACTGCCTGAGAGGAGTACAGCAGGCTCACCTTCGGTCCAGGACTCGTGGATGGAGGCCTTCTGCCTGAACTTCTCCGCCAAATGGTCCAGCCTCTCCAGCCGCCGGATCTCATTCAGCAGCCATTCTTCGTAACCTTTCTCTGCCTGCTCCAAGTGGCACCAGCCATTGTTGATGTCCTGTGGAGAGAGGGGGGCGGCAGTGAAACTCAGGACCAGGTTTCAAAAACGGAGGCTAGCTTGTGGCTCCTAGCCACAGGATGTGGTGCTGGCCCTCCGGCTTTGACATGAGACAAATTCACTGAGGGTCGATTCATCCAAGGATATTAGCCAAGAGGGCTTAATGGAACCCCCATGTCCAGAGCCAGTATAACCCTGAATACTAGCTGCAGAGTGGCAGGGGGACTTTTGGGCGCCATTTGTCCGATTTAATGGGATTTGTCCTGACATTTAAAAGAGCAAAGCATGCATTTGACGAATCCTGCTTTTCCACCAATCAGTTCTGGAGAGGTACAACTAACTTTTATTTAAAGGTTGGATTTACAAATCAGAGAATCTAGGTTTCCTTAAAAGCTCTGAAATCATAAACAAAAAACCCCGGAAAGCAAAAAACCAACAACCAAGAAACAAAAGCACATTCCAGTAAAGGTCTGAATGGCTCTTTTCTTAATTGCATCAATGGCCTTAAAGAAAGGGGGGCACCCGCTACGCAAGCAACCGGCAGGGTGGTGAAGGAAGGAGAGAAATCGCAGAGGATTCTTAATGGCTTTTTCTTACATAGCCCCCCCACCATGCAGACTGCAGAGAGTCTCCCCAAAGGACTTCTGCAAGGACCCCACAGCTGCTCAGGGCCCTGTCTGCTTTGTGCAGAGATGTAGAGAGAAGGGAAGGGGCTCCAGGCAGCCAATTAATCCCTCGCCCCATGAGCCCAGAGGGCAAAGGCAGCAGCCCTCTTGACACGGATCAGAAATCCCACCACGCTCTTCATTAGTGGACCCTTCTTCCCCCGGCCCCTCAAAATTCAGGTCAACAATAAACTGGCCTTTGCAAGGGCACACTTCCAGCGCTCTGCAGGTGTCGGTCACAGCAGCCCTTTAAGGTAGGCTAGTTTTCCCATCACCCCGTCCTCTCTGCAGAGGGGACGGGGCAGAAAGCACATTCGTGACTGTGGTCAGAAGCTGAACCTTCCCCGTTTCCCATCCGTCTCCCTGTTACGCTGTGCTGGTGGTCAGCTGTAGAACTGGTCTACAACCCCATCAGTTTCTTATCTTGTCTCAGGAGGCTTGACCACTCCCCCCCCACCCCATTCTGCCTTGACCCACCCACTCCCTCTGCCCACTTACCGAAACCATCTTCCCCTCGGAGGGCATGAAGGCGGGCCGGTTGCTCAGCCGCAGCTTGGTCTGCAGGGTGTTGAAGTTGATCTCCAGCTGGCATTTCTCTTGCACCTTGGGGGGCTTGTGGACCCGCCGATAGTCGCGGAAATCCTCCAGCTTCTGCTGCATCTCTTGCATGGTCTTCTGGGGGACGCGGTTCTCCAGCCAGGGGATGGTGCGCTGAATCCATTCCAGCAGCTGCAGGAGCGGGGAGATGCGGTCAGGACAGGACAATGCGGGGAGATGACAGGCGCGGGCGCCTTCGCACATGGCTCCTGACGGGCCAAAGCAGCCCAGATCCATACAAATCACACAGACATCTGCTCTTAACATTATCTTTCGAGGGGGCCTTGGCCACTGCAATCTCTAACAGCTCTAAAGGAACCAGCGTTAAGACATCTCAGCTGCCTGCAACGAACATGTTTTTATCAGTCTGTAGCCTTGTGCCAGATAATTTTCATTTAAACTATTCGCTTATCTGTTCAAACTCTGTCATCTTGTAGGCGGAACTGCTCATTTAGGGTGGGACTCGCACCTCACCTTTCTATATGCCCCTTTCCCCCTTCCATTGAGAATTTACACTTGGAAGACTCATGATGTAATTCACACCAAGTCTCGAGCCCCACAACCTTCCCTCTAAAACCTATCAGTAACATTTCCCTTCACATTTCTATCTGATGAAGGAGGCTGTGAAAGATCGTACTGAAATAAATGTTTGCCTTATAATGAATCGGACCACTGGGGTCAGTACCGTCTTCTCAAACTGGCAGCAACTCTCCAGGGTTTTAGGTGCGGGCCTTTCACATCACCCACTACCTGATTCTTTTAACTGGAAATGCTTCCGGGGACTGGACCTGGGCCTCTGCTCTACTCCCGAGCCACGGCCCCTCCCCATTAGTTTCTACTGTGCCACACTGGGACTGGTGTTTTGTTTTACAGCAACTGGGGCTCCCAAACTTTCAGTGCTCTGCAGCAAAGACAGAGTCTGCAAAGGTAGGAAGGATCCCTCTTCTACTGGTAGCTTTCTTGCAGGAGTCTCAGCCCACCGGCAGACGCTGCAACCTGGCAGGTCGATGTTCCCGACATCTTCTGAAGCAGCTCGGGGACCAGGCGGAAAGCTCCCACAGGCTGGATGTGGGCAGCAGGCTACGGTTCTGACCTACGAGCTGCAGGGTGTGCCAACAAACCCTTCCTTCAGAGTGAAGATGGAGGCAAGCGTCACTCTCAGTGCCCTCCTCTGCTCCCAGGTCTGGCCCTCAGTCTCTGTCTGGTGCTGCTGACGAAGCTGCTGACGAAGCCCCTTCCCATCACTATCCCGCCCCATGCAAAAGGGGAGGCGGCAGGCAACACTCACATCTGAAGCCAGCTTTTCGTAGTCTTCCATCAGGTGCTCGTTCTCCTGGTTCACTGCCAACACTTTGCAAATCCTGTTCGCGGCCGTCTCGGCCTGAAGGTGACGCGAGGAAAGAACAGACAAGCGAACAAAAACTTTAGACCTGCCTGATGTAGAGTCCTAGCACGAAAAAAGGAAGAAAAGCAACCGGCGCCACCTCTCCAAGCTTAGCAACAGCCAGAAACAATGCCCACGATGGCTTCAGCAATACTTTTGGCATGCCCGATAATCCCCTGGAGGCTGCACGGGCCTCGTCCCCCCATCGTAATTCCCCCAAGACATGGCAAGCCTAAGGCAACTGCAGCTTGCACCTGCCTGGCCCTTCCAGGGCAATGTTGAAGGAGACAGCCCCTCGACAGCTGCAGGCCCAACATTTTCGATCCCCCGCTAGCCTCCTGTCGAGCAATGGAACTGGCACCCACGGATCCATTTGAATAGCAGGAGACCTCTGGCTGCGCGCCGTGTTCTTCCCCCTGACTTGACATTTCCTGATTTGGTTCAGGTCTGGTGTATTTCCTAACTACGGTCAATTATTCCTTTGCTATGCAAAGGGGACGGGGGTTAGGGATTCCTGTCTGCTGCTCCTTGCTGCCTCAGGAGCATCCCTTTCTCCCCCTCGTCGTGCCCCTTCCACACTTCTCTGAAATATCAAACGGCTTTTCAGGAGCCAGTTGCTCTGATCTTTACATTCGTTCATTTACGAGATTTTTTGGGGGCATCCCCAAACAGCAAACTTGGGTCTTTTTCCAGGGCTTTTACACCCAGCACCGGTGCCTCCCATTCTGCCCGGAGTGGAAACACCCCTCCATAACACCCTGCTGATTAGAAAACATGGGGGGGGGAGGGAGAAAAGAGAAAAAGCAGCACATGGAAGCCACGGGAGGGGGAAAGTGAAGAGTTCAAGTACCTTGCCAGGAGAACAGAGTCCAAGGGGAGGAGATGGAAGCCAAAACATCAACAGAAAAGGTGAAGAGGGTCTATAGAAGGATGGGGAGAGGAAGAGAGTCACGGGATAAATGAGTTGCTAACAAAACTGGATATGCAGCTTTCATTTTTGCTATTAGGGGGGAAAATACATGGCACACACTGGGATCGTGACCCACCTGGGGGGCTCCTGGCATGTGTGTTAGGAGAATGGGGGAAGGGAGAAAAGATGGGAGGACCCTTACAGATGAGAAGAGCCTGGGGATAGCTAGAACCCTTCAGTGAGGAGTAGGTTTGGGGGGCAGTAAATGCATTTCCATTCTATAAGGGTTTTTTTAAAAGCAATCAATGATAGAACTCATCTATGACCAGAGTTTACTCCAAGGCTCAAGTGAACCTGGTCAGATAGAGTTGCTTTTTGAGCTGTGGGGAAAGGGCATTCTGCACATGCTTAGAGGCACTCCTTCCTTTCCTTAGCAGTCATCACAGGCCCTGCACTCAACGTGTCAGTAATGAGGAGAATGGCTTCGTGGAGCAGGGCCTTCTCTGTGGCTGCTCCCTTGTGTAGTTCCTTCTCCAGCAAGGCTAATACTTTGGAGAAGCTGGCCAGAAGGGTCATGGTAGGTCTTGAACTAATGGCCAAAAGGGCGGAGACAGCAATCTGGCTGGTATGCCAAAATCTCTGGCCAAAGGAGGTAGAGAAACCAGCTGGCCAGACTGAGCAGACAATACTCCTGTGATGGGACCGAAGTGCCTACAGTTATGCTGCACAGGCTCTAGCCTTTGGCTTGTCGCTTTAAAACTGTTCTGGATTTTTATCTCTGCTCAGAGTGTTTTATGGAAACTGCTTAGGCAGAGTCTTGGGGTTCAGAACTCAACTCTGCTTGAAACCAGGTCAGGAAAAGAAAAAAGATGCAGCATTTCATTCATACATGCGTTTTCTTAAGCTCTGTTCATATGTTACAGTGAATGCACATACCCTGTGCACAGAAGGGCGAACATGTGTTTGTCAGAAAAAGCCAGTGCACGCTCACTTTGTAAATGACACCAGGGAACACATGAATGTGGGATTTGTATCACACATTCAGCTGTACATGCTTTGACTGTAACATGAGACATACTCAATACACAAAACCAAGTGTACACTACATGTATTATATGGGCATTCAGTGTCACATTAGAAGGAAGCAGTTGAGAGTTATTTCGAGTTTCCCTTCCATTTGTTTAAAAAAAAAATCCACTTGTTGCACTAAAAGGGCAAGACGGTAATTTAGAACCAATTAGAGTGAATGGGAAGGCATGTGCCTCCCACACTCAAGGTACCCGGGATCTAAATGACCTCAGCATGGGAAGCAAGACTAATTTTACAGCACCGTTACTTTATGTTGCAGAGTTATGGCAAGCTACAAACCATTCACTTAAGAAAATCATCGCTAGAAGCTAAAGTACATTGTTAAGGTATCCAGGGTCTGAAAAGCATCCTGTCTCCCTACGTAGTTGTGGCCAGGGCTTTTTTGAAATTGGTCACATGGCTGGTGGGCCCGCCCCCTGATCTCCAGGCAGAGGGGAGATTAGACTGCCAAACAGCCATGTGACCTTTTTCACCGAGGGTGATTTAAACTTTAAAAATCTCCCCCCTTGTTCCAGCTGACCCAAAGTGACATCGTTGTGCGGTCCTGAGTTCCACCACTGAGTTCCACCATCTCTTTTCCCAGAAAAAAAGCCCTGGTTGTGGCCCTGTCCTGTAAACAACCGCTTTAATACAGCTTAAAATTTTTGACATTAAGTCACAGTCAAAGGTATCTTACTGCTTTTAAAAAAACTCGACTGGGGTCTATTTGACCCCGACGACTGATCAGTAAAGCATAAGTGAATTAAACACAAATGAAAATGTGAGAAGCAGCCCTGACTCCGCTCCTGGGCTCCTGGTTAGGCACACTCACATAGGCAGTCTTTTAAAAAAAATGCAGTCGCTCCCCAAGTACATCATGCATCTGACGAAGAGAGCTGTGATTCTCGAAAGCTTATGCTACCGTAAAGTTGGTTAGTCTTAAAGGTGCTGCTGGACTCTTTTCTGTTTCCCCAAGTACAAGAACACAAACACACACAGGCATGCTGGAAACTGCGGTGGCAGCAGAAGCGAGATGGCTAATAAACACGAGCTGATAGAAAAGGCATATGCCAGCTGAACTCCCGAGTCTGAAATCAGACACAAAGGAAAGAGGGGGAAAGACTGGTGATGCTTGTAATCGCAAGCAGACGCCCCAATCTCCCCCCCCCCAAGTGAACAGTGTGGGTGCAATCAAGTTCAGACTTCAGAGGGGGGGGGACACCAAGCCCTTGCAGCTAGAATACGGACA
The DNA here is from genome assembly GCF_028583425.1 of Eublepharis macularius. NCBI lineage: Eukaryota > Metazoa > Chordata > Lepidosauria > Squamata > Eublepharidae > Eublepharis > Eublepharis macularius. Next base: position 55,057,465 of record NC_072804.1, on the reverse strand, counting down.
GAGGAATCGCTGGTCGGGAGAGCAGTGGCTCCGCTTCCTGCCTATAAAGAATTCGCACATTAGGAGCCAATAAATTAATGTTGGGCCTTAATGGAAAACACATTGTGGTAGCTCAGTGGCAGATCTAACCTGTTCGGTGCTGGCCAAGGGGAAGAAAGCACACACACACACACACACACGTACACGCAAACCCATTCCTCTTTTCTCCTTGCACACGTGAGGATTTTTCGCCTTCCATGCCCAGCGGCCCAAGCCAGCTTTCAGAACTCCCTAGCAGCCAGACTGCAGACCGTAAACTTTTAAAGGAAGAAGTTCTCTTTGTAAGCGACTTCCCACTCCTCCGCACAACCTGACGTAGTGGAGAGATTCTGTTGGGAACTGGCAACAGACTCTGGGTTTTTTTTTAAAAAAAAACAAGCAAACCCACAGTTGATGGTTTTGCAGGATCTGGGGGTGGAAGAGCTGCAGTGCATGACTAGAGGCCCATCTGGGAAAGGACCCCAAAGTGGGGCCTGATCCCGGTGACCTCACCGAGGGGTGTGTGTGTGGTGTGACGTGTGTGTGCTGGCATGGCACCGCATCTCCCTTCTCAGCACAGAGTCATACAAACCCAAGCTGCAGTCAAGCAATAATCCATTTTCCTTGGGTCGATTACAGATGGAACTGGAGAAATTTGTATGTCAAGCAGTTCCTTCTCCATGGCATTCTGGGCACTAAACCTTCAAAGTTTCCTGTAGCTTCACAGCAACACTTTGCATGCCAGGCTATTTCACGTTTTTTTCCCCCTTTCAATGTCTAAAGTAGTGGTATTCAGTGGCTCAGGAGCCACACAAGGCTCTTGGCCATGCGCTGTCCTGCAGCTCTTCTGTCCTCCAGTGTGCCACCACCCCTGCGGTTAAGGGAAGTGAACAAGGCCCTTGCCAAGCGGGGCTTGTGGTTGGCAGGTGATTTCAACCATGAAGCAGCCTTTGCCGGGGGAATGGCTTGGCGAGCTGCATGTCTCCCTGAGGTGCAGGCTTCCATCCAGAAACAGAACTAAATTTGGGTTGAGGGTAATTGTGAAATGTGATTCTCTACGAGTCTAAAAGGTGTGGAGACTCTAATCTGCACAAGCAGCTCATAAACCCAGAATTGAGTGCCTTATTCCGGATTAACTGAGAGTTCAAGCGATGTGAGCCTGTGCATGGTACTAAAAAATAATTCCAGGTACTAAGGCAACAGGTGATCTTCCTGTTAAAACCTCCCCCTTCTCACAGATGAATCAGAAAGCAGTCCCAATATGAACAGGGGTGGGAATTTTCTCGAAGGACACAGATGGGATGAATTTTGCAACGGGGGGGGGGGGGGGGGGCAGGAGTAGAAGGGGTGTAAGAAAAAAGGAGCGCACACACACACACACACTCGCTGAACATGCAAGCTGAGAGAAGGGTGGCTGGATAAGTCAAGCAGTTGTTTGATGGGGGATCTCAAATGAATTATGTGGGATGCCGGGAGAAGAAACCTGGCTGAGGGAGAGGGGAGTGGAAGAGGGAATACTGGTGCCATGACAGAGGGACAAAAGAAGAGTTGCCCATTGTGTATAAATCTGGAGATCAGCACAATAAAATGGGCCAGGCAGTGCCGGGTAACTGGGCGCAGGGGGTCTGCCCGGTCTGAGCTTCTTGGCCACACAGTGACACGGAGAAGTCAACAGGCGTGCTTTGCAGCCAAAGGGGGAAAACGTTTAAGAAGTCCTCTGGGTCCCTCCTATGGCGCTGTGTACAGGCTGTGCTAACACAACCCGATTCTACAACTGGTACAAAACTGGGCAGAATAAACCAATGTGCATCGTCGTGCATTCCGTTCAGCTCCCCAAGCTGTTGGGACTAAGCCCCAGAACCAGTTTCTTATCCACACTGCTGCTGAAAAGGGAGTCTATCCAGCACCTCTTTCAGCACGTTTGGAAACACAAAAGTTTGCAGCCAAGTTACAAGCCACAACTGTTTTGTGTGGACGTTTTCACAGCTGGGGGTGGGGGTGGGGGCAGATACAAGTTCCAGGCGTGGTCTGATGATTCAAGGAGTTTGGGCAAAAATCATCAAAAGGTCCTATAAACGCCGCTGCCCGTATAGCACATTAGCTGAAGACGAGAGTTACCCTCACCGAAATGTGAAACAAAGCTGAAAGTTTCTCCGCTTTTGAGGAACTCGAGGGCAGCTTTTAAACAGTCTAGGTAAAGTTTCTCAGTGGGTTCTGCACCGCTCTCAGCGGTTAACCAGAGCCCACTCAGAGTGAAATGCAAGGACAGATTGTCCTGCTCGATTGATCCAGCCCATCCTTAACCCTATTCTTCCTCACAGCCACCCAGGGAGGGAGGTTAGGCTGAGAAGCCCCAAACGAAGAGGGAAACTACGCGATACGCACAGGCATGTGTCGGGTCCTGCAAAGTTCCCTGGGAAGTGTAGTCTTACAAAGAACAGCCGCTGGATGAATCGCTGTTCTGAAAGCACCAAGAGGATGTTCCCTTTTTATTTATGTATTTATGTATGTATTTATTTTCAGAGGGCCCTGTGCAAGTGAAATGGACTGATCTTCATCAATTTCACACCCTAGCTAGGGGGTCAAGCTGGGATTGAAGAGAGACTATGAATGGTTATCTCATTATCAGAAGTAACTGACTTCCTTAACAGAAGCTACTGATCTCCATATCAGAAGCTACTGTTTGCAGCTACTCCGCCTACTTTGCATCTACTCAGAAGCAAACTGATCTCCGTATCAGAAGCTACTGTTTGCATCTACTCCGCCCTCCCCTCTCCACCTATATATCTGACCAGTTTCTTCTTGCCCTCCATGCATCTGACGAAGAGAACTGTGATTCTCGAAAGCTTTTGCTATAATAAAGTTGGTTAAAGGTACTACTGGGCTCTTTTTGATTTTGCTACTACAGATTAACATGGCTAACTCCTCTGCATCTATAGCTAGGGGGTGAAATTGACCGGCCTCCTCTACTTAGCTAAGAGGTGAAATTGATGAGGGTCGGTCAATTTAAGTTGCAGGGACTCTCCACAAAAAGGATAAAAAGGGAACGTCCCTTTGGTGCTTTCAAAACAGCAATTCATCGAACCTGCAATGGACTTAACATTAAAAAAAGAGAGAGAGAGGAAAGAGGGGAAGGGAGATGGAAAGGAGGAGAGACAATCACAATGGGTGGGATTCTCTCTCTCTCTGTCTTGCAAAAAGCCTTCACTTTCCCCCTGCCTCTTATCACGTTCCCACCCCCCTGCTCAGCTCCCGGAGGAGAACCCAAGCCCAGTGGCTTTTCGAAAGAGAGAGATTCCCGGCTGCTCTTTGTAAGACGACCCCACTCCTAAGGAACTCTGCGGGACCCAACACGTGTTCTGCACGTGTCGGGCATCTCGTGTAGTTTGGCTCTGAGTCGGGACCTGAACCTGGGTTCCCCCGACCCTGTTCTACACACAACCATTAACGCCACACAGACTGATCACTGAGAGATGGGTGAAGATGCCAACTTTAATAAGAAGTGTTGAAATCCATCCCACCCGCAGAAATCCCTCCAACCCTCAGCTAGGCCTGGGATCTTTCCCCACGATGGGATGCAGGTTATACTGAGCGTTTCATTTTTCGCTAGAAGTCACTTTGACTTTGAACGTGCTACTGAAGAGTGGGGTATATTTTTGGCTTCTTACTTTTAAAAATATAAGATGATTGCATCCTGGTTCCAGAGAGACGTGGCCAGTAATGAAGGGTTTCAACATTCGTGCCCCCCCCCCCGCCGTTTCCCTTCAAGGAGTGACTTACACGGACCATGCCTCGGCCCGCCAACTCACTGGCTTCTCTGGCCAAACCAACATTTTGGGCAACTCTGCAGAGCCCCTTCCATGCCAGACCTCGACCGCACCCAGAGGATCACACAGGGAACACGCGTTAGTGGCAGCTTCGGTTAGTCAGACACCTTACAAAGAAGCAAGCAAGAGCCCCGCCCAGCCAAAGCTCACCTTCTGAGCCCCCGAGAAAGCGTGATAGAAGCAGGACACGTAGGTCATGATGGCTTTCTCATCGGGCCTCACCGTGCCTACAATATCTGCGCAGGAAGAAAGAGAGAGAAAACGGAGGCCGAGTCAAGAGCACAAATGCAAGATTCCTCCAGACCCTGCTCTGGCATGCAGCAGAGGGGAAGGCGGCATTTTTTGTTGTTTTGTTTGGCTCCAGACAGGGACCCAAATCTCAGCTGGAACAGGTCTCTGGAATTCCTTATTAGCCCAGGCAAAAATCTCAAGCTCTCTTTCAAAGAGGGGTCCCAACTTTTAGGCACCAGGCGCAGCAAATAGCTTTAACGGGGTGAAGGTGAATCAATCTTCAAGCGATTTGTTGGTGGGGGCCGATCTTCAGCTGGCAGGGCTGAGAACAGGGTGGCTGGCTGGCTTTCTGAAGCAGCTTCAGTTTCTGTGTGTTGCTCTAATAGGAAAGGCACAGGAACGCTGCAGCTTCCTCTTGTCCAAAATTACAATCCCTCAAACTTCTTTCAGCCTCACCAAAAAAAAAAGGGGGCACTTGAGTAAATTGATCAGATTTGGTAGACATGAATTAAACAGTTAATCAACTGTCTAAAAGAGGGGGAACGATAACAGGTTGATCAATCCACTTGAAATACAGGGGCACCCTGGGCACTCCCAACTGAGCATCACTTGGAGCCCTCAAAATAATTTGGCTTCCCCTCCTCACACTTTGATAAAGGACCTTTTGGCTCGGTGGGAAGCGTGTGTTGGATCATGGGTGTGAGATGCTCTTTAGCCGTGCCCTGATCTAGCTGAGCTTTGGGTACCCCATTTCCTAGCGGTTGCTGCCCCCTGCAAGAGAGAAACCAGGAACGTGAAGGATGCCAGAAAGAACAGAAGCTGTTACGACGAAAGCTCGGCTGCTTCTGGTACCTTCTGTGCGCCAGAGAAGGCATGGTAGAAACTGGAGACATAGGTCATAATGGCCTTCTCGTCAGGACGGGCCGTGTTCACAATGTCTGAAAAAGGAACAATAAGCATTAAAGACACCAGGAGGCAAGATACTGTGAAGGGGCTGCCAGCTTGGAAGTCATCCTGCAGGGAAAGATTCCATTTGGGAAAAGTTAACGCACAGGAGGTCACGCCACACATTCTAGGTGAGCAGAAGCGGACATCAGCAGAAGTTAAGCCAGAGCCCTAATGCCAACATTCAGGGAGGCTTATAAAACCAACATGGCTCTTGAAGGTTGCTGAGTTCTCCCAACTCTGCAGTAATGAAGCTCACCTGCCTTTTCCCCTGGACATTAATGAAGAGTGCCTCTGTTCTCAGCAAACAAGTTTGCCAACAAATATATACCAGTGGCAAGCACGCAGGCAGAAGAATAAGCCACCAAGAACGAGTGGTATGGGCCATGCATTACTTCAAACTCTAGGTGGGTGGGATCACAGTTCTGATTTTTTTTAAAGCGTGGAGGAAGTAATCTTCCTGTAACCTAGAACCTCTCTCTCTCTCTCTCTCCTAATATTCAAGTCTTCCTTTAAAAAAAAAATAACTCAAAAATGGGATCCACCTGAAAACTGGAAATGGTACGTCTCCCTCTTCTGCATCAGGACTCTACCATTTCTTCCTCCGTGTTTAGCTCAGATGTGTGATGGAGGATGGTTGAGTCAGGAGATGAGCAAATTCCTTGAATGAAAAGGGGGCCTGTACTTGCCAAAGGATCACTAGCTAAACGCAAGTCCGATTACCCTGGCCAAGGCACTGGTTCAGCGTGTTTTTGGCTTGTCTAACCTCAGTCCTGCTGATGGAAAAAGGCATGAATGGTGCTTCAAAGCCAAGAATGTGTTACTGCGGGAATGTGTTACGTCAGAGCTCAGATGGAACTCTACACAAAGGAGGAAAAGTTCTCCTGGTGCCAAGCTGAGGGCCCCAGACCACGACGACGGAAACTCCAGCTTACCTTCAGCGTCCAACATCTTGGGAATGTCGAGGTATTTCTCCGCAACCTCAAAGGCATTGTTCAGATTTGTGACTGGATCGTCCTGGGGGGAGAGAATTTGCCGTTAAAACAGGCAACAAACACACTAAACGGAAATCCTGTCCTTTCAAACTCATTTAGGCAGAAGCGGAAGACAAAAAGGAAGAGAAGTTCTCCACTCCGCAAGGAGCAACCGCAACTGAGATCCAATTCAAGTATCTGAGTGCTTCTAAAAACTGCAGGCACATGCCGTGGCTCCGCATGGCAATGAAAACACTTAAAACTTTCCCCACGTAGGTCTGACACCCTCCACGGGGACAGGGCGCACCCGCGCCTCAGGTTGGCAAACGAAAGACTAGCTAAGCTGTACGCCGGTATTCACATGTCCTCCTGGAGCTCCAGCTGTGATTGCTGGCAACGACCACATCAAAAACGGGACTTTTCAAACAGGCTTCCATTGCTGTGAGCTGGATCCTGCAAATGTTTTCCACACAAGGAGGCACTTTCCTCTGCGGAAAGAGCCTTCCCCTGGCGCAAGATGCTCTTCTGAGTGTTCCGCATTAGGGGAAGGCTTCTTCCGCTCACACTGTAGCTCAGTGGTTAAGTGGTTGGGTTGTGAACTGGCATTCTGCTGGTTCGACTCCCACTCCTGCCATGAGCTCAGCAGGTGGCCTTGGGCGAGCCCCTCCTCTCAGCCCCAGCTCCCCAGCTGGACTGTGGGGATAACAACAACACTGACTTAGTTCACCGCTCTCAGGGGGGCACTAATCTATCTAGAAGACTGGTATACAAGCCCAGTTATTACTGTTACATGTTGAAGGATTCTTAATCACCCTGCTAGATTCAAGCCTCCCGGCTTTGTTTTGAGTACCACCTGAGTACTTACAGCTTTACTCCATTTCAAACACTTTGTGGCTGGCATATACTCCATCTCCTAAATATCTGTGAGTGCACGGGAAGAACCCTTTCAGTCTTCACGCAGGCTACAAAGTTACTCCCATTTTATCAATGAAGGAATTCGGGCAGAAGGCCACAACTCAGCCAGGAACACCCCAGCAAGATGCCGGCCAAAGCCGCATTTGATTCCAGACAACCTGGTGAACTACAAGAAGCGATCCGATGCTGCTGGGTTCTGCGGGCATTAATGCAAAACCGCGTGCTGAGAGAAGGCGCTGCTGCTGACCTACCTTCCTGAGCTTGTCATATTCGATCAGTTCCGGTCTGTGTCTGTGGATCAAGGCATTAAAAGCAAGGCCGTCTTTCCAGCTGTAAAACAGAAACCCGAAGATACACTTAGATCACATGAGTGCTCCGAAGAGAGGCAGATAGGCTAAAGCCATGCTTTACAAGCAGTTAGTCTGATTCATAAATTGGTGCGCTGGGCATGGGGCTTTTGCCAAAAGCTGATCAAATGCCCAACTTTAGCAGAATCGGAATGCCTACCACCATTGGACCAAGCATCATTTCTTTGGGCCAGGCACATGCTCGTAAAACGCCCCTACCCTTGCAGCCGGGGAGGCCGGGAGCCCTACTGGAGGACGTCTTCACAAGGGCCCATCAAACCCTACAAGTGCAGCCTATTGGCAGAGCCCCGTGGCAATGCCTTCCTAAAAAGGAAAGCATTTGCTAGCCTCCTCCAGGCCTCCTGCAAACAACTTCCATTTGCTGATGGAGGAGAAGTTAAGAGCTTTGCCTCTGGAACGGCCGGTCTGTCGAAACTTTAATGGAAGACCATTACTAGGAAGCAATTTCTGGTGGCCTTCAATACACAAAAGCGTTTTGGGAAAGTGACGTTGTGAGGAGGGCTGAAAGGCTTCCAACACAGCAGGGATTGGCGCCGATACCTGATATGGAAGTTCTGCACGTTGACGTTCTTGTAGGGGGCCGTCTTCCGCTGGCACCAGAGCAACAGGCCTTCCTTGGCCGAGGTCTCTGCGGACAGGGGAAAGGAAGTTAGAGAGCTATATTCAGGAGGAGGCTTTCCTAAAATGGAGCTTTAATTGAAGGCGGCAGTCAAGAGCGTGTGGGACGAAACCAGCCCAAGCCTAGAGTGCAAACCATGGAGGATTCATACAGGGTGACAGTCACATTCAGAAAGGAAGCTCACCTCAACATGATTTTCTTTGTATCTTATGGGATACACAGAGAAGGGCGACATCAGTGCCAGGAATCGCCTTGTGTAAAGCAGATCTTTATGCTTGCTTTAAAAAGGGACTTGCAAGGCTCTGCTGGTAACTAACCTCCCCTCCCAAAGGCCCACTGCCTGCCCTCACATAAGGTAGAACAAGACGCTCCGCAGAAAGCTCAGGATCCGCAGGGCGGAAGCGTTTGTAGGGATAATGGTAAGCAAGAAGGGGGGGCATAACAACAACAATAACAACAACAACAACAACAACAACAGGGTGCTTATACACTTCTCGTCTGGACAGATTAGTGCCCCACTCAGAGCAGTGAACGAAGTCAGTGTTGTTATGAGCCCCACAACACAGCTGGGGAGCTGGACTGAGAGGAGGGGCTGACCCAAGGCCACCTGCAGAGCTCATGGCAGGAGAGGGAGTCGAACCAGCAGGGAGCTGATTTGTAACCCAACCGCTTAACCACGATGCCACGGCAGCTCCCTTATAATAACTACTGCACTTATATACCACTCTTCTAGACAGATGAGTGCCCCACGCAGAGTGTTCATATCATCCCCGCAATACAGCAGGGGAGCTGGGCTGAGAGGAGAGGCTAAGCCAAGGCCCCTGCGGAGTTCATGGCAGGAGTGGAATTTGAATCAGCAGTGTGCTGACTCACAGCCCAGTCACTTAACCACTATACTACAGCAGCTCTCTTTGTCAAGTTTCCTTTTGATGCATCTCCATTCCAACCATTTTTTCTTTATTATTAGTTGCTTTGAATATGTGCTTCATGTTCTCTTACGTCAGTCCTAGAATTGATTATGTTCTGTTTCAGCAGTTCTTCAACTTTGTACTGGATGCTTGCTAATGCTATGTCTTTGTAAAATCCTATGACATTATTTCTGGAAATGTCCTTGACACTGTATGGAAATGACCTTGATACTGATTGTACTAATCTCACACTATGTAATCCGACTTAAGTCTCAGTGAGAAAGGCAGACTATAAATGACATAAATAAATACATTTTAAAAAATTTAGCCAGAGTTCCCAAGTTCCCCACGTTACACCAGAATGCAAAGCCTGTAATACAAATCTCTTCTTCCCTGCATCATAAATACATGTAAAATAGTACAGAATTCAGTAGCACCTTTAAGTCTAACCAACTTTATTGCAGCATAAGCTTTCGAGAGCCACAGCTCTCTTTGTCAGATACATCTGACGAAGAGAGCTGTGGCTCTCAAAAGCTTATGCTACAATAAAGTTGGTTAGTCTTAAAGGTGCTACTGGACTCTTTACTATTTTGCTACTACAGACTAACATGGCTAACTCCTCTGGATAAATACGTGTGTTTCCTTTCACCTGTGCCAAACTGATTCCCAAATCTGTAAAAGCAAAGTACATTGGCAGAAACTCACACAGACATCCACTGCAAGAGAGGACGGTTAAAGGGCTCTTTAGAGGGAATTTCAGTGCGGAAGACAGTGACTGGCAGGCCTCAAAGAGGGTGTATTTATCAGAGCAAAGACGATGTGGGGCGGGGTGGACAGTCAGTGGGAGCTAGGTCAGGTCTTCCAAGTAGAATCTATCCTCACTTTACAGGCCCAAGTACTTGACAGCCATACACTCGATGAAAGTGACGATTATTGTAACTGACTGCATGGCTGTGCAGAGAATGGTTTATTGAAACTGATCTACTGAGAAGCAGGGCAGGTAAGGGCACCGTCCTGCACCCCCACGAGGCTGCAATGCTCCGTTGCTTAGAGGTTTTATCTTCCTCTGTAGCATACTGAAAATGCACCATCTGTACAGCTGCTGCGGTGGCGCAGAGGTCTGGCTCTTACCTTCCACGGAGATGTCCTGAATGGCGAACCGGAGGATGATCGTCCAAATCATTCCCAGGGTCATCTTTGCATTGCCATCAACAATCTCTGGAAGGAGAGAAGGGGGGAGACTGTCAGGCAAGGGGGAAAGGCTCTGCTGGGGTCATCTGCTCCTCAGCCACCCTGCCACAGCCACTGGTTTCCCCCAAACTCCTGGCAGCAGCAGCAGGCTTTGAAAGATAAAACCAACAGGAGACTCTGCTTTGCTCTTGTAGGAAGGGGATAATTCTATTGTATGCATAAGCACTACTGGCCTGAGAGGAGCCCGCTTTGCCCTTCTGTATGATTCACTGATCTGCATACATCTTGATGGGAAAGAGGCCAGCAGAGAACAGCCACTCGCGCAGAGACACAGCAGACACAAACCAGTCTCATAGATCCAGAGGAGTTAGCCGTGTAAGTCTGCGGTAGCAAAATAGCAAAGAGTCCAGTAGCACCTTTAAGACTCATCAACTTTATTGTTGCATAAGCTTTCGAGAGCCACAGCTCTCTTCGTCAGATGCATCGTCAGCTTTTGAGAACCACAGCTCTCTTCATCAGATGCATCATCAGCTTTCGAGAACCACAGCTCTCTTCATCAGATGCATCATCAGCTTTTGAGAACCACAGCTCTCTTCATCAGATGCATCATCAGCTTTTGAGAACCACAGCTCTCTTCATCAGATGCATCGTCAGCTTTTGAGAACCACAGCTCTCTTCATCAGATGCATCATCAGCTTTCGAGAACCACAGCTATTTTCGTCAGATGCATCTGAAGATGTATCTAATGAAGAGAGCTGTGGTTCAGGAAAGCTTATGCTACAGTAAAGTTGGTTAGTCTTAAAGGTGCTACTGGACTCTTTACTAGTTTGCAACTACAAACTAACACAGCGAACTCCTCTGGATTTATGGGAGTCAACAACTGCTGTTTAAAAGAGGCAAGTACAGGCAGGCCTGGCGCTTTTTGCGGGCGGGCAATACCTCCCCTGATCTTGGCAGCCTCCGATGGGCCGCTGCAAAGAACAAAACGCACTCATCCAGCCAGGCAATTCTTTTGCTCTCACAAGGCCCTGGAGATCTCAAGCGGGGACTACGTGCTTCCCCCCCACCCACAGTGCATTGGGCACAGAACCCAGTACTCAATTTCAACTTCCATTCTTTTTAAAGACAAGCAAGCTTCAAGGCCTTTTGACTATGAAGATATGCTTGGAACTGCAAAGGAAACTCCTGTTGAAGTCTCAGCAGGAGAAGTAGTGTCTGGCTTGCAGTCACGGTGAGAGAGTGTCTCTGGGTTAGCCCTTTCCACTCCCTACTACAAGAAGAAACAGCACCAATTCTGAAGAAATGCCATCAGGCAAGGTCTGCTCTGTGCATTCATTGATGCAAGTTACAGCTTTCACCAGTGTAGAATTTGCATCGCCTGGGCAAAGAACTGCAATTTTTTTTTCTTCTTCCAAGCATGGAGCACATCTGAGCGACCCGCCAGGAAGCCTGAACACAGCTGTCGAACCTCCTAACAGATTCTGTGCCTATGTCCTTTCCAACTGTGGAAAAGAAGGGCTTCAGCTACTGGAAAGATTAACAAGAGACACTCGTGGTCCGAGCCAGCGGCCTGAAGGGGAGGATCTCTGGAAGCAACTGGCTAAAGAATCCGGTCAGCAGCTCCAACAAGCCAGGGCCCTCTCAACGCAAAAACAAGCGTTTGGAGCAGGAAGGAGGGAACGGCTGAGCAGAGAGAGGCGCTGAAGGCGTTGCTGGGGATGGGAGGGAGGCTCGCAAAGGCGACCAAACTGGCAAGTACTCCTGTAACCTGAGATGCCACGCCTGAGGAGCTAACAGGGCACCTGTCGGAACACGTTCTGCTTTCAAGGGCAGCTCGCTTTCCCAGGTTAGGTACCAAAAGGCAGGAGAGCTTGATGCTGGAGATTACTAGGCCTTAGCATCACCGGGAAGGGCTAAGAGGCAGCAAAGGGAAGAGAAACATAAGAGCCGGAAGGGACCCCAAGGGTCTTCTAATCCAACCCCCTGCACAATGCAGGAACCTCACTGCGACCTCCCTCCCTCCCTCCCCCAGTAACCACTGCTCTATGCCTAGAGGAAAGCCAAAAACCTCCAGGATCCCTCCTGGAGGAAAATTCCTTCCGGACTACAAAGTGGCGACTGGCATCACCCTGGGCATATGAGGGCCACGAGAGCCTAGCGCCGGCTCATCCCTCCATGTCCTCCTTCTCCCGATCTGCCTAAATTCATACTGAGTCACGGAGTCATCACTGCTGTCAGAAGACCCCGTAGCCGCCGCCCTCCTCAGATCGGTAACGAGAGGTGGGCGACTCTCACATTGTCAGCAGCCTGCATACAGTGGGTTAGAACCTACCGCTCCATTCTGCTAGGAAAGGTGCTTTCCTTCTCCTAAAGGAAGATGCTTCTGCTAGCGGAACGGGGCTGCAGAATGAAACCAACTTTAAAGGCGGAAGAAGCGCCAGGCTGGATCGAGCCAGTTGCCTCTGTGAAACTCACAAGCAGGGCAGGGGAGTGGTAGGCGCCTTCCGCTCGCTCCTGGTATCAAGTATTCAAAGGCAAACCTGCCTCTTTGTTCATGGACGAGCCACTTAACTATGGCTAACGGGTCTTTAAAGACTGAATTCTGCTTGTCCTTAGGTACCCGAGGGCAAGGGGCTAGGGACTGAAGGGCTGAAGAGGGAAGTGGTCCAGGAGTCCGAGGGGGAAGAGAATGTAAGGCAGAGGTCATTTTGAGAGAAGGAAAACTGGGGCAAGGGGAACTGAGAGAAACGATCAGAAATGTCCATGGCCAAGAGTTCCGGCAGTGAAGCTGACAATTGGAACTGAAAGGCACAGCCAGCCGACTCTTTGGCAGAAGGGCTGCAGCTCCTTCTGTTTTCAATCCAAGCCCAGTGTCAGCTTCAGCCATGAAAATCCACGTATGTGAGACAGTGAGAGATCAGCAAAGCCCCCTTCCTCTGCAAGTTTAAACTAGGGGAAAGTCTTAGGGGGGGGGGGTTTGATCCTTTTAAAAAAAAACCATGCAAGAAATGTCCTCCAAATCTGGACAGGCTTGAAGAAGCATCCATCACAGAGGCACAGAAGAATAAAGAAAAAAAATATTTGGACGCGGGAGATGGCTGGATGATTGGATCCAATTTGTTCCGAAGTGCACAACCGCTGACCAGCCCTGGAGAAAAAGCCTGCGAACCGCTGCAGACAGTTCTGTTTGCCTTCCCCTTCCTCTGCAGCTCCCAAATTGCTTTTAAAAATTGCCTCTTACAGATCTGGCTTCCCGCAGATGCGAGAAGAGAGGGGAGAGAACGGAGACGGAGATCTTGTATTTATGTCTTTCCGGAGAACTCGCTCGCTCACTGGAAGCGCTGAGCTGCCAAGACAGCACTCCAAGGCATTGCAGATGCCTTGCATGAAGTCCATTCAGTGTTCGCAGCTGCGCAACTTAAGACACAATTAGAACCCAGGCAACCCAAATGTTGCAACCTGTGCGGTGAGACCACGCTCAGCCCGTGCGCTTGCTGTGTTCAGCCCAGACATTTGCTTGCTTGGACGCCCCCACCTTTGCAGGGGGCATCCTTTGCCGCTGCCACCCTCCAAGCTCTGCTCCCACTGCAACCCCCCCCCCATTAGAATGGGCTTCTGGAGGAGGCCCCAAGAAGCCACACCCATCCTGGCACAGTTGGGAGGCTGTTTTTATTTGAGAGTGTTTCCCATTAAGGACTTGGGTTTTCATGGCCCTGAGATGTGCATTTCCCCACACTTACATTACCATTTTGCACGGTTTATTCTGATGCTGTTACGTGTCAGGGACAGGCAAGAATGCTGAACCCTAGAGATGCAGTCGAAAAGCTGGATTCTGCCCCCGCAATGCCATACTTCCTCCTGCACTCTGCAGAATCTCGGCCTACTCATAAAGCCATCAATATTCTGGTCAGCCAATGGCAAGAGAGATATCCACCAGACAGGAACCTTAACCTTCCTCCACGGCCTTCACAACAGGGGTTTGGGGGTCTATTGCAGCCAACCCTTCACAATCACCTTGAGAGACAAGGTAGGGTGAGAATGAGTTACCTGAACCAAGCAAACTTCAGAGTTGGGTGAGGAATTCAAACTCGGGTCCCTCTGTGCCTGAACTCTTAAGATTCAATATGGCTCAAGAGTGCCATCTAGAGCATGTGGATTCTCGGACCCCCGGGGCTTGTATGAGAATAACGCTTGATGCCCCATTCTGCACTGGGGCTACCTGGCCAACTTAATCCCTTTTTTGATGAAGGGCAACCGGTCTGGGCTAGGTATCTTTTTTGTCATGGGAGTGCAGAGGTATTCAAATGGCGGGACCACCCTGAAATAATTCTTTGATTGGTAGAAACAGACTCTGCCATCAGAGATGGAGTTCTGATGGGGACTGGTTAGATTTGCTAGTCAATCTTCTCACCGAGGAAGCTGGCTTAGGTCAGACTCCATCGCCCATAAATATCTGGGAGCCCTGGACTTTTCTTTGTCCCCACTTTGGAACATCTGGAGAATTCAAGACCAGCGGGCCAGGGGCTAAGGACTCCTTCACTATCTTGGCACTGGAAGCAACTCCGTACATGCTCCGTGGAACCTGCCACAACCTGGGTAAAGTGTACTTAATTCAATTAGCTCAACATTGTTTTATTTGAGAGACTGCAAGCTGTGCCATAGTGTGCTCTTCCCGGTATTTTGTCTTCCTTCCCACCCTTTTGAATCTACTCGCTTCCCTTTCTTCTTTCTATAAAGGTATTATTGGCTTCTGTAGTACAATACATTTCTCTGGATCTCTTCTCTACATGCCATACCGTTTAGGTGCTATCTAGTCTGCTATGAGATATTTGTTCAGGGTCTTCAACATGTTATTTTGCTAGGAGTGAGCTGGAAGGACTGCTTCCCAGAGGGTCAGTCTAGATGTACTCAGGAGAGCCTGAGTGGTGGCAGGCAATGACCAGGGAAAGCTTGGTTTAATGTTGTTCCCAGCAAGGAAAGCCACCCCCCCCTTTCCTAACCGTAACATTGGCTCTCAAATATATCAATCCAGCAAAACTGTTGGTCATAGAGCTTTGCTCTGGTCCACGTGAAGCCCCTCCCACAAGTCTTTCTCTTGTGGGTGGGGCTGCAGAGAGATGCCAAGCTGCCTGGTTCTACAAGAACCCGGGTGGATAACCACATCTAAGGGAACAAACAATATACCATTAAAGACTCTCTTCAAAATTATGTTACGTGAAGTATTCTTAAAGTGGCGCAGTGCATATAAGACAATAATATTTTTTTTACAATTTCATACTTAATTCACACCAATTTACAAAGTGACTGTAAGACACAAAGTCCGACCAATAATGGGAGTAGGATCGGCTCCCACAAAGCGCTGAAAGTTCAATAGGGGATTGCCAATCAAGTCCACGCTGAAATGTGCAAATAGTTGCTGTTTGATTGTAGATATTTATGTTGTTGTTTTCATATTTCTCCACAGATGGAACAAGGGGACGACACAACTTGAAGGACTAAGGACCCAACAAGGCTGTGCACACGGCCAAGTAAAGAGGGGTGTGCCGTAGGCCGCCTGAGATTGCCCAAGCGGCAGCGTTGCTTTGCAAGTGCATGGGGGGGAGGTCTGATGACCTCTGATGCAGTCTGGAAACAAGTGTTTAAAATAACCGGTTCCTTGTCGGGTCCTTAGTCCTTCAAGTTGTGTCATCTCCTTGTTCCATCTGTGAAGAAATATGAAAACAACAACATAAATATCTACAATCAAACAGCAACTATTTGCACATTTCAGCGTGGACTTGATTGGAAATCCCCTATTGAACTTTCAGCGCTTTGTGGGAGCTGATCCTACTCCCATTGTTGGTCGGACTTTGTGTCTTATAGTCACTTTGTAAATTGGTGTGAATTAAGTAGGAAATTGTAAAAAAATAATTATTGTCTTATATGCACTGCGCCACTTTAAGAATATTTCACATAATATAATTTTGAAGAGAGTCTTTAATGGTATATTGTTTGTTCCCTAAGACGTGGTTATCCACTCCGGTTCTTGCAGTTTACTTCTAAGGGTGCTTCTCTTTTCCTTAAAGCTGCCTGGTTCAGCAGCTGCAGTATTTCCACTTCCTCCGCGCAGGATGTGATTTCTGTTGAGCTCTCTATGCCCGGCCCATCTTTTAGCCCAAGGTCCTGTTCTAATCCTAGCAGAGATCACAATGCAGAGGCCAGGCAACTGCTCTGTACACAAGGAAGCCTGGAGAAAATCTCGAGAGGGCACAGAAATATTGGAAAGAACTTCCTAAAAGGGGGCAGGGAGCCACAGAGTGTAACCCTAACCCTAACCCAAAGGACTGCTCTCCAGAATCTTCATTTGTTCAAGATTCTCCACCTGAGCAGGCAACACTGAGCAAGATGGATCAAGAGCCCCTCTTCCGCTAGCTTACCTTCAGCTCCTATGGAAACCAGCTTGACTCCTTTGCTGGCTATGAAATCGAGAGCCTTGTTCACATTGTTGATCTTGTGCACCCTCATCTTCCCCCTCTCCGGTTTTGGCAATCGCTCCCCTGAAAGAGGCCAGATTTTGGGAGGGGAAGGGAAGAGAGACAAAAGTTAGCTGCCTTGGATAGAGAGTTCAGGTTGAACGAGACAAGAACACCAAGGGTCACGAAGTACAATCTTTTTTTGTGCCGTTCTAAAAAAACAAGGAACAAAACAATCTAATGTTACTTCAGCTTGAGTACTTTTTTTTAAAAAAAAAAAGAATAGAAAGGAAGCCTTGCGGTGGCCTCTTTCTCCAAACAGGGATGTTGATGAATGAGAAGGGACCCATTTCTGAGGCCGCTGGCTAAACCAAGCACTGGAGTTCCACAAAGCCTCGAAATAAGCGGGCTGGGGGCTAAAATGGGTGCTGCGTGGCCAGTTCCTCCCATTCTTCTCAACTCTGGTCTTGTGGGACAAATTGTTTAGCTGACAATTGTGCAAATTAGCATGGCTAACTCGAAGGGCAGCCTGGAAAACTGGGGAGAGACGACGACACTCCGCCAGAACTACCTTTCTCCCCCCCCCGCCTGCCATGTTGCTTCTCTGCGGTGGGCTAATCATCTTCCACAGCTCCAGAGAGGTGAACCTTCGCACAGATGAGTCCCAGCCAGGCCTCTGGAGCAGTTACTGATTAATAGACCTTGGGGATGCCTCGATCGCAAGAATGAGCTAGCTGCCCAGAGGCCCCTGTCACATCTTGCCACCCCAGGACGTCAAAGTGGGATGCTCGGTGTCTCCTGGAGCTTCTGGAGAACGCACAAAGACTTGCATGGAGGAGAGGGCCGGGCGTACAAGAACTTGAGGAAAAATGGCCGAGGAGCAGCAGCAGCAGCAGCAGCAGCAACTGGCAGGCTCACCTGAAATGACCTCCAGCAGCAGCATGAGTTTGAGGCCGTCGCGGAAGTCTTCGTCGATATTCTCGATTTGCGTGCCGGCTTTCCGCAGGTGGGAATTGCACCATGCTGTGAAAGTCTAAGGGAGGGGAGGAAGCGAGGGGGAGGAAGGTGAGGCTCTGCCATGGTGAGTGGCAAAAAATGGGTCCACTGGCTCCCTTAAATGAAAACTGGCAGTCTCAGGAATGCCACCCCCCTCGCCCCATTCTGCTCTCCTGTGGGACCACAGCATGAGCACCGCCTCCCCACTCCAGACCAAATGCGGGAAGCCCCGGAAGGCTCCACGTGCCCCCAGAAAACCACAACTTCAGCACAGCACATAGCCCAAGAAGCCGGAGGAACTGTACGGTGTACGACCGTGTCTGGGACACTCTCTGGTTATGCTACAGAGGAAGGCAAGTCTGCAAGTCTTCGTTCTACATTTTGCAACGGCAATGCCAGTGCAGCCGAACGAGGAGAGCTAGTGGAGATGAAAACCTACGGGGGAGGAAGTCTCCCGGGGACAAAGGCATGGCGGTGGAATGTGGCTTAGTGCCCCAGGGACTCTTCCCGTTAGGAGGAAAGTTATTTCTGGCATCTCCTCCTCTCCCCCTCCATGGCGGAAAACCATGCCTGCTCCAGCTAGGCAACAAATCTCCATCGTCCCAACAGAAGTGCTACACAGGCAGGTCTCCCATTCCCCCGAGCTGTCCGCAGAGAGCAGCGGAAGAGAGGCACGTAGCCAGCCAGCCTGAACCACGACACCCCCGAAGGCTGGCATCCCCTGCAGCGCAAAAAACGTGGTTCCCCTGCTGACCCCAGGGAGCCTTCTTTCCCCTTCAAGCCACATTTCATTTCTACGAAGGTATTTTTGTGTGGATACCATGGACGGCCAGAAAGACAAGTAAGTGGGTGCTAGATCGAATCAAGCCTGAATCCTCCCTGGAAGCTAAATTGACAAAACCGAGGCTATAGTACTTTGGACACATCATGAGAAGACAAGATTCTCTGGAAAGGTCACTAATGCTAGGAAAAGAGGAAGACCTAAAAGGAGACGGGGTGACTCAATAAAAGAAGCCACGCCCTCCATTTTGCAGGATCTGAGCAAGTCAGTTAATGATAGGATGTTTTGGAGGTCTTTCGTTCATAGGGTCGCTGTAGGTCAGAGGAGACTTGACGGCACATAACACACACACACACACACATTATCCTCAAGAAAAGGAAGCCCTTGTGTGCTAGGAAAGCCCCTCTGGCACTGTGGTGTGGCAATCCTAAGAATGACCAACCAACTCATGGTTTGAAAGGCCCGAGTACCGTTAGGAAAGGGACAACTGCTGGGAGAAGCAACGGGCAGGCGGGTGATGTGCGTGCACGCACGTCACAATTTTTTTTTCGCAAGCACTGCCAGGGTTTCATGCTGG
Organism: Eublepharis macularius; assembly: GCF_028583425.1. Taxonomy (NCBI): domain Eukaryota; kingdom Metazoa; phylum Chordata; class Lepidosauria; order Squamata; family Eublepharidae; genus Eublepharis; species Eublepharis macularius. The sequence continues at coordinate 55,038,663 of NC_072804.1, read as the reverse complement.
TACACCTAACGTGAATCAGGGGCACGTGGCTTGGAGGAGCCGAAGGAAGAAAGGGATAGGACGGGTTGCATCCCACTTTCGCTGGCAGAGAAGCAAGGGCTGGACGTTCCAGTCAGCTGGACGTGCGTGGCTCTGGACTGCTGACTGCAAGACCTCGTACGTTCCCTTCCTGTGCTCTCTTCCTCCCCCCATTTCCAGCGAAGCTGCGGGTAAAAACACGGCATGACTGTGGGTGCATCTGGGGGGAGGTAGATTCTGCACATGACAAATGGCTGTGGCTAAAAAAAGACCAGACGATGAGGCAGACCCTCTGCGTGGTCTCCGAGGTTCCTTTTCACAAGCAAAGCCGCGAGTAAGATTCAGGGCTATCACGACGTTACACAAGCAAGCTCCTTTCTGCCGTCAGGCCTGCTGTGACAGGAGACGACGCCACTGATGCGTGGCTGGTGACCAAACTCCTTTGCTCGGCCTTTTAAGCAAACTTACTGAAGATACCAGCCCACAGAGAGAGGTTTTTACACTAGCTACTGTGGCAACGTGCGATGCACTCGACGCACCTATTAAAAGTGTCATCAACTAGCTTTGAGTCAATAAAAGTTTCCCAGAAATGGAAACCGTGTTGAGTTTTTGTATTCCAAGCAGAGGATGAGCTTCTCCCCTACCTTTACACGAACAAGGAGACATCCCCCCCCCCGCACCAGCCCCAGTATATCTCAATTATAATGAGTCCCCCTAGTCACAGGTGTGAGTAGCCCACTGGTTAATAGATACCTCTATTAGTAATGGCTGGAATACAGCCTGGGGGAGTGGGGAAGGAGCACTGAAGAAGATAAAAGACTCGCTTGCCTTTCAGTTTACAAGAACCTGCCTGCCTGGTCACCTAGAGTAATTCTTTACTCACCCCAAGTGACAATTTTCACACTTTCACTTGGCACCCCTCTTCAAAGGCTGAGTTCGAAGCAGCCGCAATCTCTCTGCAGATCTGAGCTACTTAAAAGGGACCTCGACGGTCAGACTACGGCTCCATCCCGTCCAGTGTCCTTTCACATGGTGGCCACATCCGTTGTCCCAGAAGACAAAAACAGCATAGAGGCCGAGGCCTTCCCCTGACGGTGGGTCATAGCCCTGGGATCCAGAGACTAGAGAGTTATCAGGGCCAGTATCCCTTGACGAGCGTCTCCAGGCTCCTGTGCGATCCCCTTTTCCAGCCCTCTACGTTCACCAGCCGTGGCTGCATTCCAAACGGCAGTAAATTCCCTGGCTGAATTACTGGTTGACGGTACTTCCTTTTGCCCATCAACTTCCACTACCCCCTCCCTGCCAAGTTCCAGTACTTGAGAGAAGGAGAAGAGTTCTCAGTCTATGTTCCCTTATGCTTAATTTTATAAGCCTCTTGTCCCATCCCTCTCAGCTGTCTTGTCTCTAAAAAGAAAAGCTTCGGTGTCTTTACTCTTTCTTACCAGGGACCCCCAGTGCATGTCTCCCTTCCCACCAAACGAAGCCAGCTAGCCTGGCAAGCACTCCCACAGATGTCCTTGCACAGCACACGTTACGGCAAAGGGCCAGACCTTCCCCACTTCAGATGCGCCTCGATGAGGTTAAATGAACCTGCATGGCAAACGTCACAGGTGTGGCTGCCTCTGCCAGACATTTTGGAAAGTGTGGCCTCACCTTTCAATTACTCTGAAGCAGCACGCTTTGGGCTACCAATAGGGCCCATCCTCCCACACTGAGAGACCAACCTGTAACGTCCCAGCTCCAAACCCACCCACCCCCACAGAGCCCAGTTTGCAAAACCAAAAATGGGGGAGCCGAAGAGCACAGCGGCAGGCCAAACTTTGTTTGAATGAGGCTTCCTTCCCCCCCCCCCTGCATTCAGAAACTCATCGGAAATGGTTGATTCATCTGCAGCGAGGCCGCACGTGGTTCACCAAGAATGCCACAAGGGCCAGGCGAAGCAGCGCGAGGAGCTGAGGAGGCAGCATCCAGCTTGCTCGGAGTGTTTCCTTTCCCCCAGCCCTATCGTCCTCTGACAAATGGATTCCACTTGAAGTGTGAAGTGGCACAAGAGCACTGGCAAGGAAAGTGGGCAGCCCCAGCCAAAGGACTCTCCTTGGCAAGCCTCGAGGAGGAGGAGGAGGAGGAGGCACCTGGCTTGCCGCCTTGCGCTCAGAAAGGCTAGCAAAGTGTGTTCTGGTGCAACGGGGAAAGCGACAGGAATTGGAAAGAATCTGGAAAGGGCAGTTTGGCATGGCCGGGGTGGGGTGGGGGAGCCTCGCCTGTTCCTCTGGAGGACAGCAAAGCACCTGCCACGCAGGGGAGGGTGGAAAAACAAGCCAGAAGCCTGTCCTGAGACAATGGAAACAGCACACGGGTTTGGCCCTGCCAAGGAGTCAATAGGATTTGTCGGAAAGGACAATCATGTCATTCTGGTAGGGCCGATGGCAAAAAGCGACACGGCCTTTCTGCTGATCTCAAACAGGAAGGAAGTTTTCACGTATCGCAGAAGGCGGGGCCTCTTGAGATAAGGAACACGGTCGCAAGGTGGCTGCAGCCTCCCTGCCTCTGATGCAAATCTGTCAAAGCACTCCCACAGCTTGTAGAGGGCACGCCAAGAGGAAACATGTTTCTTCTTCCCATTTAGTCCCTGACAAGTGTCTGTCTGCAGTGGAGACACCTCGCCCATGCCCCCCTTACAGACCCACCTAGAAAGCGATACACTTAAATTCAAGAAAGACAAAGAGGGGGAGCTCCATCCCTTTGAGTTTCACTTCTACCACATGGCCATAATTTCCTCTACTGGCAATATGTGACCTGCCCGGCAAAGGCAGTTGCATTGTTTACTGAAGTTATGTGCCCCAAGTGCTAGCTAAACAAATGACTCGATGATAAGGCTGGCATTTTTGCACACGAGTGCCTTCGGGGAGTTCAGGAATTGCAGAAATAAAAAGTTATATTTTCCACACACACACACAAAGTTGCCCAGCATCCCAGCTGATTTCGGTCGCCACCTTCAGCGGCAGCTGCGACCCCAACTTTGGAAACTGACCCAGGGAGGGAGGGAGGGAGGGAGGGCTGGGCCTTGCAGCCCCACGCATTCCTTCCCACGCTCCGAGGAGACCAAGTCCGGCATCCTGAACGGATCGGGAACCAAAAGCTTGTGCATTGTGGCGGAAAGACCCCCCTCCTCACTCTGCTGGGTGGCACTGAGAAGTTGGGGGAATGAGCGGGGCGTTCTGTGTTTCTTCCCACCCCCACCTTCACACCCCTTCCTGGCAGGCTGCTGGCCAATCCAAGCAGGGCCCGATGAGCTCAGCAACCAGAAATGTCGCTTTGACAGCTTTTAACGAACCATTCATCTGATGGGGAGGGGCGAAGGGGAAGGCTCTTCCCCGGACTGGGGAGGGGGGGGGAAATGAACAAGAGAATCTGTAGCTTAAACTTCCCCAAGTAACCCCAAACATCCCCTTCCATTCAAGCTGGATAATGTGGCTTGCAAGTGGCCTCCCCTCTCCACCCCCCGCCCCCGCCCCACCAGCCCTATTGTCGTCACAGGCACAGGTTCCAGTTCTGCAAGAAGAAAAACTGCTCCCAGAAATAAAGCTTTTTAAAACTTCAAACCTGATGAGCTGAAACTCAGGCAGCTGCCTTATACCAAACCAGACCCTTGGTCCATCAAAGGGAGCCCTGCTTACTCAGACTGCCAGCGGCTCTCCTGGGGTCCCAGGTGAACGCGCTCTCATCCCCCCCGAGATCCTTTCAGCTGCAAGGTTGCTGGGGACAAAACTTGACATCTGGCAGCTGTTCTGCCGTCGAACCTCCAAAGCCAGGAACGTTTCTCAGATGAGAGACAGGGCAGCTCTCATACACGCAGGCTCAGCAAGGTTAGGGATTACCCCAGGTAGTTTTCCTGCATGGACCTCCCTAAAACGAACATGCAAAGGCTCTGTGGCACATTTAGAGGAGACCCAAAGGAGGGGAGGGAGCCGCTGGGGTCTGTACTGGGCCTGCACAGAGGAAGGAGCTTTGCCCTTGGAAAGGCTGCAAGTAGCAGGACGCGGCCGATTTCTGGAAAGGAGGGGTCTCTTTACCTATCGCCCCAACACCCCGAGAGTCAGAACAGCAGTGAAAGGGGGCGGGGCTGAAACAGCTCCCTGTGCGTGTATGTGGGACAGAGGCCTAGTATGTTGCGGAAATTAAACGGATTTTGTCAGCTGCCTTGAGGCCATATACACAGTGGGAAAACAGGTTTTAAAGTCTTTCCAAAAACTACTTGAGTGTATTGCTGGTCAATCTTAAAATGTTGCTTTACACCGCTGTAAATCTGGATTTTCCCCGGTGGAACTGGGAGGCATGATGAAAAGAGGATTTGGGGTGTACGGTTGCCCTACACAACAAGGAAGTGTCCAAAAGTCTGAGCTGGAAAATCCCCTACCTGCTGCCTGCAAGGAAAAGAACCAAACTCCTCCCTGCTTTGCAAGACCGTTCTGGCCCGATTGCTTGGAGAGGCATCTCACTTGCCGCCATAGATGAGGGGGTGCTTGCAAACCCCTGCTAGGAGCGAAGCCGCCAGCAGAGGGCGCACAGCAGTCCGTGGGGTAAATGTACCGTTAGCCCGGCTGTGGCTCAGGGATCATTACAGCTGATAACCTGCTCGGCCCATTCTACAGCAACTTGATGACCAGAGGCGGGAGACTGCAAACAGCCACAAAGCAGGCTGGCCGCTCAACAAGACAGGTTAGCACAGGGACAGGAAATCAACGCTGATGGTGATCTATCGGAATAGCTCCAAACGCAGCACGCACCCTTCCCCTCTACCCTCAGAATGCGAACTTCCCTTTCCATCAAGGGCCAGCATGCTCCAGTTTTCAAAGTTAACACCGGATCGATGGACCTTGAGAGGCCCAGTGCCTACTCTTCCTACCAGTAGGCCCATTCCGGGCTTATTGCTTCTTTGGCACCAAAGGGAAAGCATCCTGCTCCCTCGAAGCCATCTGAAACTCTTGTCACCAATAGCAGAAACCTGGATTATTCCTGCCAGTCAGGTCAGGGCTCTGGCTCTTGGGCAGAAAGAAAGCAAAACTCTTGCCAACAGGAACCAGGGACCAGCTGCTTGGTGTTAAGTGTTCACAGGGCACCAATGTTCACAGCAGAAAAAGGAGAACAGCAAGATTCAAGTCTAATTGCACCTTAAAAAACAGCAAAGTTTCCAGAGTATAAGAGTCTCTCTATACAAGACATCTTACATGGGGATGCTCAAGTGACTCACTTTCTGTGTGGACTTATATTCAAGTGTACTCTGTCTCTCTAGCAGTGCATGTGTACCCACAATGGGAGAACAAGTGTAAGATCTTTCACTTGATCCTACTCTTGTGTAGAGAGACTCTGAAGCTTTTGAGAGTCAAAGCTTCCTTTCTCACATTCCTTTGCTCTCTTCCGGGTGGTGCATGTGTTAAATAAACAATTAACTTAATGCGTGCAGAGACAAGCTGTTAGAAATTACTGTGATCCGGTAACTTTGGCAGATTTATACGGCTGAGACCTGATTTTAAAGAGTGACACTAGCTGAGGCACAGAACATGCTCAAGGGACTTTGCACCTTGTTTAAACCAGGCTGCTAGCTGTGCAAAGCAGGTATGCTTCCTGTGTAGCTACTTTGCACAAGCAGTGGCCCAGTTTAAATGAGATGTGTGAACTCAAGAGTCCTCACTGGAGACTTTTTTGCCTACACCAGTGTTGCGCTTCTCGCCTACAGAATGTATTAAGACAAAAATGGGAACCTACTGCACAATTTGGATTCCCTTGACACAGGATGTCTGCAGTATAAACAGGAGCCATTTTTAAATTCTGGCAGCTTAGCTGATCACACCTTCTTACACAAGTCGCCGTTTGAAGCTCATAACCTGGGGAGCGGCAGGGTTAAACATTGCCTGGTTTAAAGTACATCCTGAAGAAGAGTTCATTGCCAACAACCTTGCGAGTCACTCTGCTCTCGCGCTCTCTCTTCTGAGCCAACCGTGCCTTAAGGTCAAATGGCAGCCGCCTCTGGAATGTTCCAAAATGGAAGCATCTAAACACATTATTTTGAAACAGGGTGTAATTTGGTATTTAAGGGAAAGAGAAGCAGCCAATTAGCACCGGCCCGGTTTCAGGCAGGCCTAAGTTCCGGCAAGTTCTCTCACACACGCACCCCTTCCCACGCAACTGTGCTGCACAATTCCGCTCCGGGGCTTTGTTGCTGGACAGAAACTCCGGTGCAGCAGTAACTGGAGTCACCGATGCCTACTACAGTCTCTTGTTGCTGCAAGAATTACCAGAGGGAAGGGGAGATTTTGCAGGCAAGTGGGCAGCACACAGGGTAGGCATCAGCAATCGGAGATCTCCCATCCTTGCCAAAGCTCCCTGCCCAATAAATCTAGAGCTAATAGAGATCTGGAGAGAAAAACAACTGTGCTAAAGGAGCCCACCGCAGGACGCTTCACAGAGGAGGAACTAAAGCTCTGCCTTCGCGATCAAACACCTCCTGGCAATCTTGAGGACTAGAAGTTTGCTTTAATCAAGAAGTGGGGATTCTGCCCCCCAAACAGTGTGTCCATGGCTATTCATATGCAGTCCACCGGCCTGCTCCTTTGCCTTATCATCCAAGTTTGTATGAAGTTACTTGCCCAGATGCCGGTAGCAATGAACCATTATTTCCAGCCTGCTTTATGAAGTTGGGTTTTTTGTAAAGGTTGCAAGAGACCAAAAATGCAACTTTATTAGATTTTTAGATGGCTTTTTAAAGAGCCTCAAAAGCTGCTGGAGACCAACATAAAAATGGAGCAACAAAAAAAAGAGGCCTTTGCCTATATAGAACCCCAAAGGGATTCCATATATGTTGGGGCAAGCTGTGAGAAGGCTATTCCCCTGTGGACTCCAATCTCACCCCCAGGGTTTTCGGGCCAGGTCCCTGCTGACACATAAGACAAAAGAGGAGGGTCCATGGAGACAAGGCGCCCTCCTAAGGCCATGGTTCTCACACTTTCTGAAGTGGGGCCTAGAGCGATGCATTAAAAACTAGCTGGAACTCACTTACAAACTTGGTCTACTTTTCAGGACCCAACTCCACACTACACTCCTCTAGCCCAAACACAAAATGCTGGAATCTCCCATCCGTTAGAACTGGAGGGCGTTACGTTCCTCTGGCCAACATCTGCAGGTGGTCCCCAGCCCAAAGGATGCCTGCCTGTCTTTGAACAGAACCAGAGCCTTCTCTGTCGTGGCACCGGCCTGGTGGAACGCTCTTCCAGCTGAGATCCAGGCTCTGTTACAGTTCCGCAGGGCCTGTAAAGGCAGAACTGTTCTACCAGGCTTAGGGCTGAGATCAGCGCACCCTTATTTTTTAGCCTCCCTACTTCTGCCTGGGTGACTCTGGCAATTCTCCTCTGAACCTGTACTGTGTGCTTGGTGACAGCTGCTGCATTTTAAGCTAATTAGACCCCACGTTGAGATTTTAATTGTGTTTTAAACGTGTTTTGATGGTATTTATTGTGTATTGTTTGTTCTGGTTGTAACCCACCCGGAGCTCGCTTGCGGGGAGGATGGGCTAAATAACCGATATAATAAATAATAAATATTCTATTTTTCATATTCCTTATATTTTAAGCCTGATGGGGAAGGGAATCCAGATTGGCCATCATGCCCGCAGAGCCTCCTCTTCACCCTATTCATTCTCCACCCTTCTGGTCTGTCCTCGCCAGGGAAAGTTACGATGCATTTTTGGGTCTCGACTCCATTTCAGAACTGCTGTTGTGAGCTGCTCCGGATCAGACTACTTAAGGCCCTTGCTGCTTCCACCAGCACGGACGAAAGAACAGAAATATAGCAGGATGTCGTCAGCACGGTGATGACACTGCACACTGGGTCCCTGGACAGTCTCTGCCACGTTTTTGTATTGATATTAAGCAAGCACGAGACACAGAACTGAACTCTGAAGAATGCAACAGGACACATGCTATAGCGAAGCCCTCCAGGAACCACCACTGAGTCTTGATCCCCGGAGACAATTCAGAAGGGTATCATGGAAGACGGAGCTGCCGAGTGGCCAAAGAACCAACAGGGTCACATTTTCTGCTGGCTCTCCCCCAGCAAACACCTGGCAAACCAAAGCAATCAAAGCAGGCTGAATTTGACACCCGGAGGAACAGGGGGCAAATGATGCGTTACCCAAGACTAGCTTTTCACTGGCCTGCCACCAGTCTCACAAGTGTGCTGCTAGGGGGAAAAAGCAGGTTCAAAAGAAGTCACCCTATAGTTGCCTGGTTTCTTAACCATGACCCCTTCCAAGCTCATGCCCCTCCTGAGAAGCACTGACCACAAATCTGGCTTGGCAGTTGAGCTCTTAGTGCCAGGGGTGAGCCAAGGTCTACATGCTGCGGCCCAGACCTTAGCAGGCAGGTGAAATCCAACGCGGGCTTGCAGGCTAGGAAGGCACTCCTGTAGGCTACTTACTTGCACGGATTTACAAGCAAGGCCAGTTGTATCTAGAACAGGCCACCCACACTCCACCCTGCTTAACCGGACCTCTCTACCCACAACACTCATTACTTTTACTCTTCCGCTGCAGGAAGCATGCCTTCGCCTACAAAAAGCTCTTGCCGCGATACATTCACGAGACTTTTCAAAGGTGGCATGCATCCAGTCCACATTTCTGTGTCTATTATCAGGTTGCTCTCTTGTTCATGAAAAACGGAAACTCTCTGGATGCTGGAATTAAAAAACAGGGACTGGACACGAGAAGCCACATCTGCGTGGCTACCGCCTCGCCTCTTGGCCATTGTGACATGCAGGCTTGGAGAGGCTGATTACCAATGACAATTACAAAATGACGGCCCTGCTATCAGACTGGCTTTCAGGCAGCGTCAGTCAAGCTTAGTTGGGCACATTAGACACGACGCAAGCCCTCTCCTTTGTAATGATCTCCCCCTTGCGAGAGCCACTATTTGCATTTACACAAATGCGGACATGAAGCCAGTCTGCACTGTACATAAACTTCCACCTGCCTGGCCAAGGCCCTGGAGCTGAAAGCGGTGAAGCCCCAGGTGACGTTCCACCAATTCCAAAGGAAAGAGTAATGGCCTTTCCTGTACCATAGTCTGCAGTCCAGGCTCCCTTGGAACGGAGAGGTATTCTCCCCATCCAAACCAAAATTCTGCAAACAAAAGTCGACTATGCAGAGGAGCAAGTCAAACGACGAACATTTGCATGGGATTAATTTGCGTTGCTTATACAGAGAGTGTGTGCACGCATGAAAGTCATGGAAGGAATTGGCGGAAGTCAAGTTCATTCCAGGACTCCTATGGGAGAGAGGCTAGAAAGGTTAAATTTCTGGAAATGCTGGAGCTGTGGGGAAACGGGGGTGGGTGGGAGAACTTAAAAAATATACACAATGCTTATTTTCTTCTCAAACCTAAACTTTTACTATTTTAAGGACATAAAACGTATCTTATGTCAGGTAGCTATACAACTGTACTATCTGGTATATTTGCGGAATTCTAAAAGGTGTAAATCCTTTGAAAAACATACACATTATAAATATACCCTGTGTTACAGAGGGAGAGGAAAATTTCTGCATCCAGCAATACATTTACTTTTTGCCACCTAATAAAATGGGATGTGGAGAAAATAAAATAAAAGTTGAAGCAAAACGCAACACTGCATTTTAATTAGAAAGCGTTTGTTCACCAAGTTGATGGATGACAATTTCCCATACAATTAAGAGAACACTGCGTTTTGAAAAAGTTTTCTTACATGGGCTTAGACACCATAAGCAAGTCTCAGTCTTCCATACCAAAATAGGAAAGTATGTTTAGAACAAGAGCTCAGAAACTAAACATTTTTTTATAAGGAGCCGGAATAAGTCTGAACATTCAGTTAAATGTTAATGCTGAACTCTGCAAAAGTTGATCATTCTGTTAAGGCTGCATGCAGCCCAGTGAACATTTAATTGGGAGCAAAGCCCATCAAAGTCTCTGGGATTTGCTTCCAAGCAAACATGCAGAGAGTCAGGCCAAAGTTCACGATCTTGAACCCGTACTTGAATATTTTATTTATATCGTGTTCCATCCCACTAAATACTATACCCCTAAGAATACTAGGGTAAGTCCGGTTTCTCTCATCATAAGCAGGCTGTGGAAGAGCTGCAGATTCCAATGTGGAACTTCAGGAAATAGGGAGATTTGCATGAACTAATACACACTTCGGTACTTTTGCAAGTTAAGAGCACCAGTGTGGAGGAGTGGTTCGCTGGTGCCGAAAGGTGGAGGTCGTGCAGGACGGAGGCCTTGCCTCCACAATGTAGGAGCAAACTCTCTGGCAGTCTCACAGATTTTTCTTCTCCTCCACCAAATACTGGGGAAAGGTTTGGCATTCTGTGACCTTTGAAAGCTGTTTTCCCCCAACAGCCAGGCCTACGAGAGCGAGGAAATCCAGCCCACTTCAGTGAGCAGCAATTCAATCCTCACATTCACAACCTTTGAAACTTGGAGCCAAGGAAATGGTAGCGGTGTCAGCTGACTCTACAACACTCAACCGACCCACCTAGTTTAATTAATTTCATCCCGCTTGTGTTCTTTGGCGGAGGAGGGCTGTGCATATCCCCGGCTGTAAGTTCGTAACTACCCTGTGAGGCAGGTTAGATCAAGAAAAGGCCCCTAGCCTCGACCAGGGCCAGGGCCTTTTCGGCGGAATTCTCTGTCTGCGGAAACTACAGCCCAGAGGGATTTACTCTCTTTCCTTTGGGCCTGTAAGACAAAGATGTTCCACCGGGCATACGGATGAGGTTGGGGTGCTGGGCGAGCTCCTCTGCTGGTCTCCTGTTGAGGGGGGAACGTAACCCCTCCCCACCATGGTCTGCCAACTCTCTTTATGTGATGTATTGTCGAAGGCTTTCACGGCCAGAGAACGATGGTTGTTGTGGGTTTTCTGGGCTGTATTGCCGTGGTCTTGGCATTGTAGTTCCTGACGTTTCGCCAGCAGCTGTGGCTGGCATCTTCAGAGGTGTAGCACCAAACAACACTGAGAGATCTCTGTCTTTTGGTGCTACACCTCTGAAGATGCCAGCCACAGCTGCTGGCGAAACGTCAGGAACTACAATGCCAAGACCACGGCAATACATCTCTTTATGTGTATACCATCTCCCATCCATGGAATGTACTGGGTCAAGTTTAACTTCTTTCACTGAATTTTATGTTTTTAATATGTTTCATTATGTTTTTATGTGATTTTTATTACTTGTTACCTGCTTTGAGCCCGCCTGTGGGGAGAGTGGGCTATAAGTCCAATGAAATATGTAAATAAAATAAATAAGGAGTCGTGAGTGTGGCCAAGATTGTCGGTGATCTCCATGACGAAGTGGGGAATCTGAACTCCGGTCTCTCCCTGCCCCTTTGTCCTAGCCATTGACTCGTTAAAAAAAGATGGGCTTCCTTAAGCCCTTGATGGCTTAGGGAGTCCTCAAGAGGAGGGGCCCGAAACCCTGTCACCAAATGAAGCGAGGAAGATTTAGAAGGCTCGCCTGGCCAAACCGAATTGTCTGCCTCTGATGTGTAAGAAGAGGGGCCCTCGCAGTAGCTCTTTATTGCGGTCATCACTCATACCGGCTGGCTGCCTGAAGCAGTAAGGGACTGAGCCCCAGCTGGGCTGTCACAGCACATCGCTCCAGTGCCAAGCTCACAAGTCGTGCTAAAAAGCCATGGGGGGAGGAGGCAAGAAAAGAAAAGCCGGGCTCGAGCATCGAGGAATGGCGAGATACTTGATGCGAGATGGCGCCGTTACCTAAGCATGACTCGTTCATTAACCCAGAAGGTCGGCCTGCAGATAATCAGCTCATGTTGCCCGGCAACTTCTGACCCTTTTGGGAACTTAGAGCTTGGAGCCACAGGGACTCCTAGGGCCAAATCGGCCTTTTGCGGCATTTCGAGGATGCAAAGGGAAAGAGGCCAATGTCCCTCTCCAGCTTTGCAAACAAGCTGGCTGAATAACAGTGATAACAGGAGGGAACTGAGAGGGGCAAAGGGGGATCCCCCTGGCCCACAAGGAACCGGGAGAGGTCTTGGCCTGACAGGGTGACAGGTGAGCTCCGCTGGACCAAACAGTGTTGCCCATTTTTTTCCACTTTCGAGCTGCTAAAAGTGGAGTATGGCGTCTAAATGACAGATGCTGAAAGCTCGGTGCAGCCACCTTTGGAACAGGGTGGTTTTGAAAGGGCGTGTGCCACACAAGAATTCTCATTTTGGGGGCAGGAGGGCTGGCAAGAAGAGGAGGCAGTGGCGCAGGCTACTTTAAGCACCAACTAATCTGGATCCTGGGAGCACAGTGAGCGTGGGCCAGGGGTGAAAATTAAGAGGTGCTACATCCTACAGTCCGAAATACCCAGAAATTCTTAACTATAGCTCTGGTTAGAGCTTCAGGCAGACAGCCAAGCCAAAGTGCACAGCTGGTAAGCAACCAAAACAGAAAGTGTCAGAACCTTCCATGAGCCAAAAGGGGAAGGAGGAAGCTCAGAGAGAAACGTGCAACTTGAATTCCAGAGCATCTCATCCAAAACCCAGGGGGGCAACTCTTGTCTGCATCAGGAAGCAGAAACTGGCAGCACAAGACAGCTCCATACCAAACTTTGGCAGTGAGAAAAATTGTAATTACGTTTGGTCTTGGCCCTGCTCGGGTGGCAGACAAACGACAGGACGGAGTGATTTGGACTGCTAGCAGAGGCTTGCATCACCAAATGTTTCTCCAGAAATGTTCATGCATGTGGAGACCTAACATGTCAGACAGAAAGCTCTCTAAGAACTTGAGGTGCTTGTTTTCTTTGTGCAAGGATTTTTTTTTCCAAAAATCTGGGAGAGCCTCTTACCTGCGGGTGGATGCGATTCTGCCCAGAGACACACGTCTATCAACTCGGCGTGAACGATGGCAACTTTGGGAAAACGCGACAGAGGTGTGCCTGGGAGGGTCAGCCACTCCTACCCCAAACTATGAGTTTTCTGCCCCCCCTCCCTTTAGTTCCACAGAAATACTATCAAGCAAATGAAGTTTCTGGGAGCTCTCCTTACAGGTTCCCATCCAAAGCCCCGGAGGGCGAGGGCGGAGGACACACCGGTAGATGCTCATTTGAACATGCTGAAACCGAACACTGCAAAGCCTGTGATTTGCTCCCACCTCCAAGGAGGCCAAGAACCAAACTACACCCCAGGCCACCTTGTGGCCTTGAATTCCTTGCAGACACCACCAGATGCCTCAGGGGGTTTCCTATGGGTGAAGGTACTCACCGGCCCAGGATTCCCAGGAACCCAATCCTCCCACACACCCCAGCCTGACACTCCAGCCATTATATCACAATGGCCCTTTAAGACCGTCATAAGCCTGAAACCCAGACTGGGGACGGCTAAGCTTTCCTTGCATGTCACCAGCACCCCTCTAGCCAGCAAGCAAGGGAGCGAGACTCCCATTTAGCTGAGCTCAAGTCTGCCAAGGGTTCTTTGGCGGGGGCAGGGGGGGGGGAGAACAGCCTATACGCACGCCTAGATTTCAACTTCCAGGAGCTGACCTGCATTTACTTGCCCTAGCGCATGGAAAGAAAGAGGAGAGGCGAGATATGAGTCATGCCTCGTTTGAGTGAGACCAGGGAAGATCTGTCCAATGCATTTGTGAGAACAAAGGCTTTAAGTTCACATGCCAGCCAGCTGAACCCCCGCCCTGACTTTCCTGGCTTATGGGATGGCTGCTGTTTGCAAGCCCAGAAAAACCTTCCCCCTTCTCAAGATGGGATCCCACCTGGGCATTACTCAAGTTACTATAAAAAGCAGGGACGCTCTTTCCAGGAGGGGGGGGGGAGAGCTGCCTGGCTTCGGGACCCCGACACCTCCGCTGGCTCCAACTAACTGTCAAGTCATTAACTGCGGGGAGAGCTGCTGCCGGCGCTGTCAGGAACCCTGCTCCTTTTCCTGCTTGGGCGTTTGCTGGTTGCCAGAGAGACGTCCACACCTTTTGGGCGCTGCTTTAATTGCCCTGCCAGAGGGGCCCCGCCCTGGTTTCAAGAGCAGAAAGCGCCATTCTCTCCCGGCGGCCCCGGCTTCACTGCAGCGGGGCAATGTAAACCTCCACGGTGCCTTAAGTGAGAAAGCAGCACCTGTACTAGTGTGCAAAGGTGTGAGTATATTTTGCACAGGATGCACCCATGGACGGACACACACGCACACGCACACAAATACACAATGACAATGCAGCAAGGCAAAGAAGTGCCATAATGCACTCTCTGCATTCTGTCACTGAGATAAACCTGTGGTTTGCACAAACGGTGGTTGGTCTACCAAAGGGAATGGCCCCTGCTTCGTATCATCTGCTTTGCCTCCCAGCAAAATATTCCCAGTATTGGGGGTTGCCCCTATGCTAGCATCTGTGGCCAGCGCTATTTAAAATGGTGGTTTGTGAATTTAAACACCACAACCCACACAATTAGTACAAATTGTGGTTAACTAGTCAGTGACAAACCCTAATTAGAAATCCAAGTTTGGGGCCAACCAATAAACCCTGGGCTTTTGAGCCATCTGTATTCAGACAGCGCAGCTAACTGGAGTTTGATCATGGCGGGGTTTATTGTGATGTCTGGACGTAGCCTCTGTGGTTGATTAAACAAACCAGTTGTCTCAGCCTACTTCACAGGGCTGTTGGAAGGATTACTGAGAACTAAAAACAAGGAGATCTATCCACCGTGACTACTAACTAAATATCACAGATCGTAGCTAAATTCAGTTCAAAATTTATCAAAAAAATTTTTAGACAACCACGTTACACACAATCAGTTCCTATGTATACAAACTGCTCCGAAGTTGCCACTAGAAATGCTTATTATGAACTTCTTACAAATTACATACAGCCGAAATGAATATGAAGAAGTGTGGCTTAGCTCTCCACATGTAACTGGAGACAAAAATTCCAAACTTTGAAATAAACACTAATTGTTGACAAAATACTGACTCCAGTTCAAAGGGAGTAGACAGAGGATGTACCCGAAACGCCTCCTTAAAGCTGTACTGCTTCAAGGTTACAAATAAAGATTGTCTGTTATAAACAACTCTTACAGAGGACATTCACAGTAACAGATGAACAAGTACGCTCTATTACTCCACATGTAACTGGAAAAGAGAGTTCCAAATCTTGAAATAAACACTAATAACGAATCGTTTGCTCCAATTCAAAGTGGAGTAGATAGGGGATATCCAATGGAACGACTTCTGATGCGGTACCGATAGGGAATTGTTTCCAGAGAATCTCTCTCAAAGTTGTAGCTGTTTAAGAAGTATCATCCTTCACCACTGTAAATATCCACAACAGCATAAAACATCTAACTCAACCATAATAGCATACTTATATGCATCTCTTAGCAATTGCTTAAAATAAACCTTGGTAAAATAATGAAACTGCCTTGAAATTTTATAGTAAACAGAACGTCCCAATTAGTGCTCATATTCCCATTAAAGGGGTATACCACACATTCAAGTCTCTCAATTACAATAATTTTGTTGTCATTTATGCTCCATATTCCATTCAGGTAAATCAAAGAAAGCAAGAAAAATCAACGCTCAAATTCAAACCCGGGGGTGAAAGTGTATTCAGCCTGAATTTTACTTGGACAGAATGACGCCACTGAATGTACTTTATAAGAGTTGTTTATAACAAGCATTTCTAGCGGCAACTTTGGAGCAGTTTGTATACATACGAACTGATTGCATGTAACGTGGTTGTGAAATACTTGTCTAAATTTTTCAAAATAAATTTTGTATTGAATTCAGCTACATTCTGTGATAAGGTTTGTTGTTTAGTTAGTGGTCATGGTAGATAGATCTCGTTTTTAGATTTTTATCTGTGATTCTCTCATTGTATATTACAGGATTACTGAGAAGACATGCGTAAAGCTCTCTGGGCACTTGAGAAGTTACTGTCATTTTGGATAATTCCAGAACATCTCGGGAAGCGGTCTCCCACTCCTTAGCAGGTTTTTTTAAAAAAACATATACCCTGCTGGGAGTATTGTGTACTTCTGGACACCAGGATTCTGCACTAAGGTGACCCCAATTCTGCAATAAGAATAATCCTACGTCTTACATAAATTGCACGATTAAGCTAAGTTTGCAAATTGTTTTTTTAAGAAGTCTTGCGATGTTTGCTTCCCAGCATAGTTTATATTGCTTCTGCTAGCTATGGAGAAGTGACACTGAAGCCCCTCCCCCCACCACAGGAGATCTTCAGCATCTTTCTCCTCCACCACCACCACCACCCGCAAGGAACGTCGTGTGCTGGAAGAAGGCCAAGGCAAACTGTGCAACCAGTCCGACCAGATGAAGCATGGAAACCTGACGCGTCAGCACCATTTTAGGGAGAAATTTCAGGGCTGGCAGTTGGGAGCAGTTCAAAGAGCCTTCGCCTGATGCTTGCACTGGAGCCAGAAGCGCCACCATTAGCAAAAGAGATCCACAAGATCCAACCCTAAATCCTCCCAACACACACACTATAAAAAGTTCCTCAGACAAGGGTGATGGCTTCTTTGGCTGCTCCGATGCCAGCCAAGCTGGTACAGAGAGGCCTGTCTGATGGGGAAGGGGAAAGAAAGCAACCCCCCCCCCCGCCCTGTAGCCTCCGAGTTCTGATTCCCAGCCAGACTGCCGGATCCTTCCCACAAGGCAAACTGCCAAGGACAGCCAGCTAGCCGGAGAGTGATGAATGCCACACACACCATCTTGTGACAGGTCTCAGCCTGGATCAGCCAGATTAGAGGCAGAGAAAGCCTGCTAAGCGGCTACCTTGATAACGGACAGTGACACACAAGGAGAGATAAAGGTGCAGGAGGGACGGGGAGTAACAGCCTCTCCATCAAAATCAGTGGCACAAGCCATTCCAGGCTAGTGGCTTTCAACCCAGGAGATGAGACCCTCAGGCAGGTTGAGGAAGCCCACCTCCCGGGTTGCAAGCCCTATGGAGCTGCCTTCTCCCTACTTTTCACAAGGACCCGGTTAGTGCACATGCACAGACACCAAGGGTGCCATGCCTTCTGGGCATGCATAACAGCAAGACAAGGTTGCTCATTACGGAAGTCGATTGGCTCCGGCTTCTCCTCCTCTTGTTCCAGGCTCCGGACCATTTTTTTTTTTTTTGCTGAGCTGAAACACAGCTCTCTTCTGAGCACTGGATAAAGGCTTACTGGGCAGAAGACACCTCACCCTGTTGTGTCTCGAGTTCAAGAAGTGCTTTCTCACGCACCTTAACAAGAGTGTCTGCTGAGCCACACCAAGGTCAACTGAACGAGGCTGCATAAACCGGACAATTTCTGAGGCAGACACAGTCAGGCGGTCCCTGCCATCAGCAGAAGCCAAGGCGTCCCACCCCTTGCGAAGGAGAATCACCCCATTTCCCCCAAACAGGCCAGAAACCATTTCGGGTCCATCTGGTTTAGACTTCGGGTCTGTCACAGGGCTGGACATGGGTGCACAGAGTACCTTCCACAAAAGAGCCTAGCTGTAACCCCTGCCTCGGATCCATGCGCAGTATTAACTCTTAGTTCCTGGGAGAGGAAAAGCAAGGAACGTGCAATTTCGGAAGATTCACGATCTTCCTTCCTGCTCTAGGGCTTGTGGAAGCCGGGGGCTGACCCCAGTTTAAAAAAAAACAGGAAAATTAAAGAGCAGCAACAATATCTGAGCAGCCCCCCCCCACACACACACTTGGGAGGGCTAAGCAAAGTTGACCTTTCCTCCAAAATCCTTCGATCCTAAGGAAGAGCAGCAGCCAATCTCTGTGCATACTACAGATTGTTCTTAATGCTGCTCTGATGAAATCTGGGAAAGGCAGAGGAGCACAGATGAACTGGCTCTGCCAAGGGTCTCAGGAAACACACCTGTCCCTCCCCACCCCAGCTCCCTGCTGATGGCCTTGTACCATTCAAAGCACACAGCCATCTTTGACAGAAGCCAGCCTGAAAAGCAGATGTTTTTCACTCCCTACCGTATCACACTGGAGAGGAAGGGAGCACAGTTCTTTACGGTAGTTTTGGTCTGCGGAAGAAGGAAGGCCACAGGGTTTTGTTTTGTCCACAAATGTTCAGTCCCTAGCATTTTCAGTTCAAAGGATTAGGTGATGTGAAAGATCGCTACCTGAAGAGTCATCGCAGTTAGAGCAGCCAATGACAACTTGGACAGATCAATGGACTAATATGCAACCGTCACCCCCAGATTGGACTACTGTAACTCACTCTACACAGGGCTACCCTTGAAACTGACCCGGAAACTGCAACTGGTCCAGAATGCAGCAGCGCATGTCCTCACGGGAACTCCGTTTGGGACATATGTTTGACCTGTACTGCACCAGCTGCACCGGCTTCCAGTTGAATTCTAAGTTCAAGGTTAACCTCCAAGGCCCTTAGCGGACTGAGACCTGCATATCTACGGGACCGTCTCTCCCTGCATGTTTCCTGGAGGGCATTATGTTCTGCAGACCAATATTTGCTGGCGGTCCATGGCCCAAGAACATTCGCCTGGCCTTGACCAGGGTGAACGCTCTCCCAGCTGAGATCCAGGCGCTGCGGGACTTGTTAAAGTTCCGCCAGGCCTATGAAAATGGTTGAGCTAGCATGCAAACTATCCTGCTGGTCCCTTACCTGGTCTGCTCTGCTTCCAAAGCCTAACCGAGATCTGTGGTGCCTACTCGTGGTGGTATGTACTGAAGTTACCACCCTGCCACATCTTAGCAGTCCTCGTTGGACTGTGTTTCATTGTTTTACTGTTTTATATGGTTGTAAATTATATTTTATAGTAATTTACGTCATTTATATATTGTTATAATTGTTACAATATGGTGTTGTGATCGAACTTAAGCTCGCTTGTGGGGAGGGTGGGAGATAAATCCAATAAACAAACCAACAAACAATATAAAGGGACTACATCTGATCAAAGAAGTTCCACGGGCAGGGACAACAGGGCCATTTCCCAAATTTCTAGCCGTCATGGGCAAGTTTATCAAGGGAGACAGCAGCATGAGGTAGCTTGTTCCCAAGTATTCCCCATTCAGAATGGTTCAAACTCTCTGCTTGCAGGGAAAAAAATGAAGATGAGACATTTCAAAGGATAAAGGTGGCAGCACAAGAAACCAAAGTACCTATTCAGCAATCACACCATTTAAATTCCAGTTCATGCTTGCCTGGGAAAGAATGCAGGAGGGAGACTCCCAGAAAACGTACCAGCCAGCATTAAAACAAACACCAGAATGGCAGAGAAGTGGCCCAGCCACGAGGAAAGGCGAGGCAGAGCAGGAGGCGGGTCTGATCCACGGGGCGCACTCTTCTCTTTTGCGTAAGCCCCACCGAAACAGCTGGGATCTGTGCTGTTGTCAGCCACGTTCGCTAGCGGAGAGGAAAACAAAGTCGTTCCTGCTTGACATGCGCTGGGAGGGTCGCCAACAACACCAAAGATGCCTTTTTGTGTTTCTTCTTAGACCAGCTTTGTCTAAGCCAAAAAAAGGAGGAAATACACAGCCCGGCATCAAAGATATTCAATTTTTGCACACTCGTATGTATTTTAAAAATAGGCCAAAATATTTACATCCAATTACTTATTTCGTGCCCGCTTCCCCAACTCACAGCTCCTTAACTGTGTAAGGGTGGGTTTTTTGTGCATTCTGGATTGGTTTCCTTGGCAAAGGGGTGAATGTTTTGGCTAGAGGGGAGAGGCGCCTGTGAGAGGATTAACTAAGGCTATACGGGCAGAGGAAAGGGCTCCTTCTCAACATAGGCTTTGGAGACAGCAGACATAATCCCAAGGAAGTTGATCCTAATTTCTGGGTTTGGAAACATGCTCACCTAAAGCGGGTAAAGATTTTGTCCAACACAGCCATCTTTGACAGAAGCTAGCCTGAAAAGCCTTTTCCCTCCTTGCTAGCCTAAATATGGATGGGCCAAGCCTAGACACAAGATTGCCTTAACAACCACTGATGGTCAAAGGGAGTTCATGGAAGAGATGTCTCAACTCCAAGACACCTGCGCAACACTACCTCCTCATTCCTGCCAAACTCTTCGTACAAATCAACCTCTGACACCATCCCTTAAGTATCTTTACTGAAACTTAAACCTAAACATTGGAATGAATGCATTTACTTTCTTTTCATCCCCTTGCCCAATGCCTCCCCCCACCCCCGGTGGCCTTCCTTATCACAAATATTTAGACTGTAAGCTCCCTGGGGCAGGCAGCTACCTTCCAGGAAGCTGCAAAGCACTGCCATGTAGTATTCCTCTTTCAGAGGCACAGAATGGAGCAAGAAGCTCCATGCTGTGATAGAGAAGGGCGTGAATTTAAGTTCTATCCTCTGGGGATAAAACCTGATACTACCCGCTGGACCACATTCAGGTTAGAATTCTGTCCCTTGCAACAAGCTCCGAGGCATGGAAACATACGTTCTCTTTCACCCCAATGGAGAAGGGTGTTAATTCAGTATAGAACACACACTCATGAACCAACCAGCCGCTATTCAATGCAAAGGAACAAGAGGCTGCCATGTCTCTGCTCCCCACCCCCCATGCCGGCAGGCGCAGGGGTGTTTTTGCCAGCTCCGTAACTATTTTGCTGCATGCAGCAATTATCAAGATGGTCAGACACCACTGCGAGCACGCCCGTGCCAAGCTTTCCACCCCAGTCTGGGGGATTCCATAAGCAAAGACAGATGGCATCGGGCAGATCTGGCCTCCAGCCCACCACACACTTTTCCCCAAATGCTTCGTTTTCATTCATCCTTATGCCGAGAAAAAAAAAACCCTCAAAAATATGGAGCTCTTGCAAATAGTAAACATACATAAAGAATGCCAGGTTTTAACGATGGGTTGAATGTGGGGCATTTGCGTTGGGTTTTCTATATTGGCCAAAGATCTGGCCAGTGATTTGAAACAGACACATCACTTCCCTTCTGTTTTGAAAGGCTTTCCTGTCTCGCTCTTCCCCTGTTCTTCTGGGGCCTCTTTCTCCAAGCCCCAGAAGGGAAAGGCAGCCAGAGCCCTTTCTGTGATACCAGGGTGGCTCAGCCAATTGCTGTTGGAGGTTTCACAGCCGCCATCCCTATAGGGTAGGCCAGTGAGGACCGAGGGCTAGACTGCTCCAATGCCTGCTGAAGTCCTTCAACAGAGAGCTCACTGGAAAAAAAGGCATCCTGTCTGTAAAATGGGAACAGCGACCCATACTGGAAAGCCAGTGTTGGGTAGAATGTCATGCCAACCTCATCCACACCCGTCTGTTCTTCCCTCACTCACTTTCCCTAATCAGAGTTATTCAGGGGCCTGATAACTCTTCCTTTCTACTAATTGTGGGTCATCAATCACTATTTCCACCTATAGTTCCTCCTAGATAATCATACCGTTCCCAACTCCCTGTCCACCTCTGGAGACAGCCCTTAAGCTATTGTTTTGGGGGCAGAAGGTGTAATCCTGCTCCAAGGTACGTTTTGCATTCTAAGTGGGCTGCCCTCCGCCATAGCCGTATGTGTGCGCGCGCGCGCGCCTTGGATCCACTTGCACGTCCTCAGACTCGTCTCTGAGCCTTCTTCCTGCCTCAGGGCACTGGTTGCTCAAGCTGCTACTCTCTAAGGACATCCTCTGTTTCCCAGACTGGTAAATATCGCCTTTCCCAAGAAGCTGCTATCCCTTTTCCTCACTGCCTTCCTAGGTAGCTCTGTGTGTATGCTGTATGTTCTCTGTGTGTTTGCCTTGTCATTCCCCTTTAATAAAAAACATTCCTGTTGAACACCTGTCTGTTTATTAGAGAGTACTCTAAGGGAATGATCCAGGTATACATTGGTGGCAATCCTGCTAGTTGCCCCCTCTCGCTGCGTCTCCTTGTATGCCAATTCCCCGTACTAAGGCCAGGAGAACTAGGCCCAACTCCCCTTCCTACAGCCCTGGAGGCCGTCGCTATTCCTCATCTCAGCCTGAACCACTTTACAGGGTTGTTGTAAAGATAAAGCGGAGAGAAGAGATGCATAGACCACCCTGAGCTCTTTAGAGTAAGGGCAAGGGGGAGTGCTGTCGTGAGGAGGAATGAGGCCGCAAGACACTTGGTACGTCAGAAGAGCTGTCCAGGGGTTTGGCACTGGCTTATCGACCGGCCATTGTGCCTCTAACTAGCAAATTCACAAGAACTGACCTTTGACACTTTGAGACCTCATTCAGGCAAAACAGCCAGGTGGCTTTTCAAGGTATTTGTGGGCGAGTCATTTTTCTGAACTTGTCTACAAAGCAGAGTTAAAACTTTTTAAGTTAAGGCTTTGGTACTACTCAGCTCACTTTAGTGCTGGTTAGGGGTATTTCATCTTGGGCTGGACCAAACGCCCCACCCGACTGAGGGAAGGTTTTCCACGAGCAAGGAAGGGGTCAGATTCACTCTGCCCGCTTCAGCCTTTCTGCACAGATCCCAAACATGCTGTTTTGCAGCTGGCTGCACACAAGCACGGAAAACTGCCAAGATCACAGCCAAGCAAGTTGTGTTACATTTCGGAAAGGAGGGCCTTGTGGAGAATTCCTTAAGAAACGGCCCAGGAATGGGCGCACCATCTTCCTCCGGACGCCTGCACCTGGCTTCACAGTGCCAAATCACAGCAGTGCCCTGGTCAGCCATGATTCTGAAGGCCTAACCTCCTACTCTGTAACAATACCCCTCTTGGTGGATGAACCTCACACCCCATGGCCAACAGCCCCTTCGCCCCCCTCTCTTGCCTCAGGGCTCTCCACTTGGAGGACTTCTGGTCATCTTCTGAGGGACAGATCCAGTCTCCAGCGGATGATCCCTTGGCCAGACTTGCTCTGCAGTAATGGCAAAGACCGCCCCCTGTTCCAGGGTCAACAAGTGGAAATTTAGCCTTCCCATCACCATAGCTCTTGACGCAACCATGAGTGTATTTACAACGGCTGTAATGGCTGATCCAAGCGCCAGACAGACAGTGGAAAATCAATGGGCTCAAGCAGACGTATTTTTCCAGGAGTGGGCTCATATTTTATCTTGCCCAATTGGTATTTAAGACCTCTGTCCACTGTCCTGGCCTGTGGAATTTGCCCTCTGCGGTTGCTAGACTTCAAGAGCCCCTCCCCTCCCTTTGGGAACAGGTGCTGAAGACAGCACCGGCCAAACTGGACCTTAAAGCGGGCTGAGCAGGTCTGCTAGGACAGCCCTGGATTCCTGAGGAGCTTCACAGAACTGCCTGAACCTGCTGGGAGCCCAAAAAGGTCTTCATCCACAAAGCATGTGTGTTTGGTTCCTTCACACTGTCTGGAAACCCACAAGTAGCACATGTTCCGCCTCTCTCTGTATGTCCAGAGTACAGCCTGCTTTTAAAAAGGGCCAAAAGTCAGCGCCAAGAACTCTGAGCCGGTCCCCTAGAGGCATCTCAGTCCCAAGCTCAGGCTGTGCTCTTGGACACTGGCGAAGTCCTGGCAATCGACTTTCACACTTACTGACCATCAAAAGGCCGCTATGGTAACAGGAGTACATTGCAAGAACTCAGGGTTCTGGGCATGTGGTGCGCAGCGCATTTGCGCACATTGTTGCAGGTCCTTTGTCTAAACAATTAAAAGTGTGCTCTTCATGCTGATCATGAAAGCTTCAAATCCAGATCATGACAGACAGGATAGCACTGAAGGGGAGCGAGTATGTTCAGCAGGCACAAAATATTGAGAGCCGCTTAAAAGGTAGTGGGAAGAAGAGTAAATGGGCTCACTTGGAGAGCTCAAGGAATCCCAAAGGGGAAAGAAAGAAATCTCCTTTCTGTGAGATTCTTCATGGGTCCTGCTGGCTTGTTCACCCTTAACAGCCCACTTGAGGGTTGAATGACTACCAGTACGCAAAACAGAGCCACGTGTAAGACACAATAACGGTTTCTGCGTGTGGTGAAGAGGAGGGGATTCTGCAAACATGCAATAAAAATACAACTTATGTAAAATTAACCCTTTCTTTACAACAAACCACCCTGAGGAACATGCTCTCCAGGAGGCACTCTGACAGCAGCTGAATGCTGAGGAGCCAAACTCTTCCCTGCAGAACGGCAAGGTGAGGGTTAAAACAGCCCACAAATCCACTTTGCTAAAGGCAGTGCTTGCAAGGAGCTGTTAGCCGAGTACAGCTTCTGCTTTGATTTCTCTATGAAGAATTGGCAAAATAAAGGTGGCACGCCAAGAATTATTATATTGCCCTATGTACAATGATACACTCAAAATTACAACAATGGGTGCAATAACAATTGTTTACAATAATCGTAAGAGCAAGAAAAGTTCAATATTTACAATAATCATAGGAGCAAGAAAAGTTTCATCAAATCCTATTGAACATTCAACAGGTAAGTGGTAATCACGTTGCTGTTAATGCATAATGTCCCAAAGTCCGTGGAAGCTAATTGAAGGCATCCAGTAACGCTGAGTGGCAGGAACGCTGAGTGGCAACGAGCTTACCGGTCCCATTCGATTTGGCTCGTTTCAGGATAAAACCTTCATCAGGCCACCAACCTATAAATTATCATTAAAAGTCCATCATAGACCATGCCACAATAACAATCATAAATACAATATCCAAATGCACTAATTAATACTCACTATTTGGATTCCAACATAATCTTAACACGTGAAGTTAACCACCAGGTACAGAGTCAATGTAAAGTCCATTCAAAGGTAAGGGGGAGATCATTCTTAAGACCATAAATACTGTCATCATTAAAAAAATCAATTAAGTGCATTCACTGAACCATTTCATTAAACTCTGATCCTGAAAAGACCCACATCTATATATGGAGTCTACTTTTTTAAAAGGGAACAGGACCAAATTGGAATCCTGAAGAACAAATGTTCTCCATTGCGAGTGACCCCCCAGGCACACCAATATTTTATTCATGTTAAAATTATATTGTTAGAAAGGGTATTTATCCTTTATATCCTTAAGAGAATTTTCATCCCAAATACAGACCAGAGAACTCCACAGTCTGCCTAATTTTCCAAGTTATTTATACACCACAATGGGTGTTGAATCAAAAACATTCATTAAAAACGGAGAAAGAATTGGTCAAAGCAAGAGATAGTGACAGCTGTCAGGGGAGCCCGTCCCTATCCGGTTTAAGTTATCCCGGAAATCACAAGAAGACTGAATAGTCAATTTCAGTATTCAGACCCTGCGGTACCATGGTTTTTAATCTAAAAATCCATCTAATCTCTGCCTGCAAGAGGCGACGTTTATTCGCTCCCAATTTAGGTAACACCTCCAATACTGAAAATTTGAAGGTTTTGTCCCTACCATGCGTCTGCCACAAATGCTGGTGGAGTGTTGTTATCTCACTACAGTTTTTAACCCGTGAAACGTGTTCCTGGATCCGCTGACGGATCGGCCGGGTAGTGCAGCCTACATATAGGAGGGGACAGGCACATTGAAGGAGGTAAACTACATTATCAGTATTACAAGTGGAGAACCCTTTTGATTGGGCTGATTGACTAGATGACGGATAATTTATATCTCTAAGATCACAAGACAGGGCGCACACACTGCAATGTCCGCAGGGGAAATGCCCCTGCGGCAAGGATTTTTCTTCCAAAGGTGTTCTAAAATCGGAATGAACTAGTAAGTCCTTTAAGTTCCTAGTGCGGCGAAATCCTATTCTTGGTGGAGACCCACATCCCGGAATCTCAAGGAGGATGTGCCAATACTTTCTAATAATCTTAGTAATCGGGCCAGATAGAGGAGAATAGTCAATGGCCCAAGAGATGCCCGTGGTTGCAGGATCCTTTTGCCTATAAGTAAGTAATTGCGGTCGGGTCAATCCATCAGCTTTTTTCATAGCACGGGAGATCACCCAGTCTGGGTATCCTCGTGCTTTAAAAGCCCTTCCCATCCTGTTTGCCTCCCTATAAAAGTCAAAGTGGAATGACGCATTCCTCTTAATGCGCATGAATTGTCCCACTGGGATGTTTTTCTTTAAGACAGGGCGATGATGGGAAGTATACTGTAAATAAGCCGCCCTATCAGTCGGCTTCCTAAAAGGTTTTACCCCCAAGGAAGTGGCAGATCGCTTAAAGACAACCACATCCAAAAAAGGCACACTCTCCAAACTGCCATGGGATGTGAACCGTATATTAGGGTCTAGGCTATTAAGCCAGTTTACAAACCCCTCAACCATCGAGGCATTCTTTATTATGCAAAAGACATCATCTATAAATCTCCTTACACAAACCAGTTGTTCGAAAAAAGGGTTATTCTCAACACTATAAACATATTTTTCCTCTAATGCGGCCATAAAGAGAATCGCAATACTCGGGGCCGCGGGGCAACCCATCGCGACTCCCTTAACCTGGAGGTAAAATTGGGATTCAAATCTAAAATAATTTTTCTCCATAATAAGATCCACAAGGTCTAGAAGAAAGCTAGTGGGGGGGAATTTCGAAGATCTCTTTTCCAAATAATACTCAATGATGGCTCTGGCCTCATTATGAGGAATCGAGGTGTACAGTGACTGAACGTCAAGGGTGAGCAAATAAGCCCCTACAGGAATCTCCATATCTTCCACTAGTCTAATGAAGTCCGTGGTGTCTTTGATGAATGATCTAACCTCCATCACAAAGGGCTGTAAAATACTATCCAAATAAATAGCCAGTGGTTCCAAAATGGAACTACATGCAGAGACGATTGGACGACCTTGAGGGGGTCGATCAGGCTTATGAATTTTTGGTAAACAGTAAAATACAGGAGTCCGAGGGTCCTGATTATACAAGGCATGATGCATAGGCAAATCAATCAGATTATCAGCGAGTGCATTATCTATAATAATCTTGATGATACGCTGAATTTCTGAGGTTGGATCGTGATCAATTGGAAGATAGTACTTACGATCCCCCAATTGTCTCAATACCTCCTGTCGATAATCCTCGCGATCCAGAAGTACAATCCCCCCTCCCTTATCCGCCGGTTTAATAACCACGGTGTCATCTTCCTGTAGTGACCGTAAAGCTATTTTCTCTAGCCTGGTCATATTTTGCCGTTGGTTTCTAGGCTGGCCTTCCAAAAGTTCTACCTCTTTAAGTACTAGTTTCTCAAAGGTCTCTAATTGGACGTCTGAGACTGGTGGCGTAAAGGTGGATTTCCTTTTCAGACCAGGAATCACGGAAGTCACACTAGTATCTCCAAAAAATTTTTTTAATCTTAATTGACGAAATAGCTTGTACAAGTCAATACGTGTGTTAAGAATATTGTATTTAGGGGAGGGAACGAAGCCTAATCCTTTGTTCAGAACCTGTAATTCAATAGTTGAAAGCCGCCGGTGGGACAAATTGAAAACTAGGTCCGGTATCTCCCCCTGCGTGGGGGGCGGCCCCTTGCTAAAAAAGAGCGCTTCTGGGGTTGGTTAGGTATAATACGGCTCCTTAGGGTTCGCCCCCCTTCATCACCCGAATGGTCAGTGTCCGATGGATCTGTGGTGTCAAAATCATGACCATCCGTGGTGGATGGAGCCCAAGTTACTCGCTTCTTGGAGACCTGATCTTTCCAATTGTAAATGTTCCCACTCGAATAATCATGTCTGTCTCTGCTCAATTTTTTTAATTTCAATTCCTTAAGTTTAGTTTCACATTCCTTTATTAATCTATTTATTTCACCAGATCTAGTTTTAAATTCCTCCTCTGAATATTTGGATTGCAGTTCTTTTTGCACATTCTCTATCTCCAATCCCACTTCATCCTTCTCCTGAGCTATCCGTTCAATCAAAAGCAATATTAAGTCGAAAGAACACTTGTTCAAAATCTGTGCCCATTTCTTTTTAAAGAGCTCATCATTTTTATACATCCCTGGAGGTTTATTCATGCGTAAACCTCTTGGTATAATGTTCTCTTTACTATACTCTATAAGTGAGGCAGCATGCAAAGTCAATTTGGTATATTTCGTTAACTGCTCGGTCAAATATTCCCAATCTTGGGATGGTGTGCCTCCCTGTCCCTCCGAAAGGGAAGGAAGAATGGACAAAATTCTTTCTCGCTCATCAACAGAAAAAGCAAAAGTATCCCTATAATCAGTCATTTTGCCCAGCAAACCACAACGAACACCAAAAGGGAAAGGGCTTCCTCAAGAAGACTGTACCAAGGAAATATAAAGGAAGCACGCCAAGAATTATTATATTGCCCTATGTACAATGATACACTCAAAATTACAACAATGGGTGCAATAACAATTGTTTACAATAATCGTAAGAGCAAGAAAAGTTCAATATTTACAATAATCATAGGAGCAAGAAAAGTTTCATCAAATCCTATTGAACATTCAACAGGTAAGTGGTAATCACGTTGCTGTTAATGCATAATGTCCCAAAGTCCGTGGAAGCTAATTGAAGGCATCCAGTAACGCTGAGTGGCAGGAACGCTGAGTGGCAACGAGCTTACCGGTCCCATTCGATTTGGCTCGTTTCAGGATAAAACCTTCATCAGGCCACCAACCTATAAATTATCATTAAAAGTCCATCATAGACCATGCCACAATAACTGGTTTGTGTAAGGAGATTTATAGATGATGTCTTTTGCATAATAAAGAATGCCTCGATGGTTGAGGGGTTTGTAAACTGGCTTAATAGCCTAGACCCTAATATACGGTTCACATCCCATGGCAGTTTGGAGAGTGTGCCTTTTTTGGATGTGGTTGTCTTTAAGCGATCTGCCACTTCCTTGGGGGTAAAACCTTTTAGGAAGCCGACTGATAGGGCGGCTTATTTACAGTATACTTCCCATCATCGCCCTGTCTTAAAGAAAAACATCCCAGTGGGACAATTCATGCGCATTAAGAGGAATGCGTCATTCCACTTTGACTTTTATAGGGAGGCAAACAGGATGGGAAGGGCTTTTAAAGCACGAGGATACCCAGACTGGGTGATCTCCCGTGCTATGAAAAAAGCTGATGGATTGACCCGACCGCAATTACTTACTTATAGGCAAAAGGATCCTGCAACCACGGGCATCTCTTGGGCCATTGACTATTCTCCTCTATCTGGCCCGATTACTAAGATTATTAGAAAGTATTGGCACATCCTCCTTGAGATTCCGGGATGTGGGTCTCCACCAAGAATAGGATTTCGCCGCACTAGGAACTTAAAGGACTTACTAGTTCATTCCGATTTTAGAACACCTTTGGAAGAAAAATCCTTGCCGCAGGGGCATTTCCCCTGCGGACATTGCAGTGTGTGCGCCCTGTCTTGTGATCTTAGAGATATAAATTATCCGTCATCTAGTCAATCAGCCCAATCAAAAGGGTTCTCCACTTGTAATACTGATAATGTAGTTTACCTCCTTCAATGTGCCTGTCCCCTCCTATATGTAGGCTGCACTACCCGGCCGATCCGTCAGCGGATCCAGGAACACGTTTCACGGGTTAAAAACTGTAGTGAGATAACAACACTCCACCAGCATTTGTGGCAGACGCATGGTAGGGACAAAACCTTCAAATTTTCAGTATTGGAGGTGTTACCTAAATTGGGAGCGAATAAACGTCGCCTCTTGCAGGCAGAGATTAGATGGATTTTTAGATTAAAAACCATGGTACCGCAGGGTCTGAATACTGAAATTGACTATTCAGTCTTCTTGTGATTTCCGGGATAACTTAAACCGGATAGGGACGGGCTCCCCTGACAGCTGTCACTATCTCTTGCTTTGACCAATTCTTTCTCCGTTTTTAATGAATGTTTTTGATTCAACACCCATTGTGGTGTATAAATAACTTGGAAAATTAGGCAGACTGTGGAGTTCTCTGGTCTGTATTTGGGATGAAAATTCTCTTAAGGATATAAAGGATAAATACCCTTTCTAACAATATAATTTTAACATGAATAAAATATTGGTGTGCCTGGGGGGTCACTCGCAATGGAGAACATTTGTTCTTCAGGATTCCAATTTGGTCCTGTTCCCTTTTAAAAAAGTAGACTCCATATATAGATGTGGGTCTTTTCAGGATCAGAGTTTAATGAAATGGTTCAGTGAATGCACTTAATTGATTTTTTTAATGATGACAGTATTTATGGTCTTAAGAATGATCTCCCCCTTACCTTTGAATGGACTTTACATTGACTCTGTACCTGGTGGTTAACTTCACGTGTTAAGATTATGTTGGAATCCAAATAGTGAGTATTAATTAGTGCATTTGGATATTGTATTTATGATTGTTATTGTGGCATGGTCTATGATGGACTTTTAATGATAATTTATAGGTTGGTGGCCTGATGAAGGTTTTATCCTGAAACGAGCCAAATCGAATGGGACCGGTAAGCTCGTTGCCACTCAGCGTTCCTGCCACTCAGCGTTACTGGATGCCTTCAATTAGCTTCCACGGACTTTGGGACATTATGCATTAACAGCAACGTGATTACCACTTACCTGTTGAATGTTCAATAGGATTTGATGAAACTTTTCTTGCTCCTATGATTATTGTAAATATTGAACTTTTCTTGCTCTTACGATTATTGTAAACAATTGTTATTGCACCCATTGTTGTAATTTTGAGTGTATCATTGTACATAGGGCAATATAATAATTCTTGGCGTGCTTCCTTTATATTTCCTTGGTACAGTCTTCTTGAGGAAGCCCTTTCCCTTTTGGTGTTCGTCAAAATAAAGGTGGCGTCTATATTCAGAGACTGTCCAAAGGAGATGCTTGGAACGAAGCTGCCAACTCAGTGAATGTTCCTACACAGCACCCTGTTTCTCAGAGAGCGGAGGGGAGATCGCACACATGCAGCACTTCTAACCGGCCCGGCATTGTGGATATTTCTTCAGAAATGCTGAGCGGCAGCTGATCGCATGGCAGGAGTTATTTACTGCTTTTGTTAAATATAGCTGCCCAGAGAAGCAGAATTTCTCCCCTCCCCTCCCCACTCTTCTCTTTCCCTTGACAATCCATGACTACGGGTCATCTGAGCAAACACACCAAATATTTCACCATTCGGCAAGTCTCTATTCAACTGCAATGCCAACCAGGGCTTTGGATTCAATTCCTATCCATTTGGGAGGCAGGCTAGTTGAAAAGTTATCAAGATATGGGGGGGGGGGATGTAGAGATTTGCCGTGTAATCAGATTACAGGCCAGAGACCTAGGGCAACACTGCTTCTGCAAATGTCAAGTCGTGTGGTGCTCCAACAGAAGATAGACTGAAGTCACTGCAGCAATCTTGGGGAAAGGAAAATTCAAATGCAAGAGCTATGGGCAAGTACACGTTTCAGCAACCATGCTGGGGAGAGAATGCTTTGGTCAGCGGATCTGAGTGCCGCTGAGGATCGATTTGACCCACAGGGCCCAATCCACCAATTATGTTCTCCCAGGTGAGCCTCACTGGAGTTAACAGGAGTTCTGCGAAAACTGAACTCCCCACTGGTATGGGTCTCACGTGGGTTTTGGGTGGGGATGCTTTTCAATTTTCCATTTCAGGAAACAAAGTGCGGCTCATTTGCTGGCAGGACTTCCTTCGCTTTCCAAGGGCCACCGCCGCGTCATGGAACTTCCTTCAAAAATCTCAGATGTCAGGAAGCTTGCTCCTCAACACCTCAGCAAGCCGAGAGCTTTGATTTGGAAAGAAACGGGAGGCATTTGCCGGCACAGACGGCGCCCCGAGATTCTGTCCCTCTCTTGAGAGGCAGCAAAGGGTGCTGGCTGAGTACTGGCCTAAGAGAAGGGAAGGATTAATTCCTGCGTGGCATCAGCTCAAGGGCCTGCTCTGCCTCCGTTTGAAAGTTCACGGCAGTGTTTCCCTATCTCACTAAGTCCTTTCTCCTAAGCAAGGGAGGTTAAGAGAACTTTGAAAGTCACAAACAGGCACGGAGGAGGCAGGCACGCCTCACCAAGGGACAAGCGGGTAGCCCACGAGGAACCTTATGCAGGCCGATTTCCTCATCTGTTCCACCAAGGGCGATGAGCCCTCGGTCTTCGTAAGGATGAGGGTTTGGGGAGGGGTTAATATGTCCTGCCCCTTTAGGAAATCCCCCTAAGATCCCCTCATTTTTCTGTGGGTGGCACCAACGTTAATCACACTGCCCATCTACAGGGAGGCACTGTTTAGCTAGTGGTTCTGAAAGGCGTGTCTCATCATGAATTTAACAGCCATCTGAAGACATGTCGCTGGGAGCTCCGGGGCCGTGTCCTTCCCCCATCAGGCACACAATGAGGCTGACCAAGGCTTCTACATAAGAGCAAAGACGAGACCTCTGTTTCTGGACTGGTTATAGACATACCAGCAAGCTCAAACAGAAGTCCATATTGCTCCCCAAACCACCACTATGGCAAAGAGAACGAATCTTTGCTCCGGAAGGCCCTGTGGTCTACTCCCGATTGACGCGTTGCGGCTATCCAGTTTGGAGTGTTACATCAGCACCTGCTCCTGCGGGATTGTTTGCGAAGCTCTTGCTTAAAGTTTGCCACTGGTTTCAAAAAGAAAGAATGCCGGAAGTTGAGATGGGGGAAATGACCTCGCTGGCTCGGATGCAGACAAAAGGGGCAGAGGAGTGCGACGAGTGACTTGTGTTCCAGTTCCGTTTCAGAGGAGCCCTAACGAGCTCTCCCGCTAATCACGAGTCTCGCCTTCCAATGAGGCTCAGAGGCAGTTTTGATTTGTGGCGCTTGCGAGCATGACTCCTGGAGGTGGCAGGATGTTAGCCTATGCTGATCCTCTGTTGGGCTCCAGACCTAACCCAGTCAGCTTGCCAATTGCATCTCATAAAGAAGATCCAAGAATGCTCCTCACCTGAGGGTGGCCTAAGAACAGGAAACCTTCCTTGTTCCACAACATTCTTCTGCTGCGCCACATCTGCATTCATGCAGAAACGGACACCACCGCCCCACATCAGGAAATGGTAGCAGGGTGGGTTCGTGGGGTCCCAATCCAATAACCCCCTACCGACTCAGGGACACAAATCACACAGCCTGCACAACCAACTGCAACGCGGGAGATGATTCCCATGCCCCAGTTCAGACACATTCCAGAACGAGGAAGTGCAGTGGACCATCCTACTACAGCCTGCAAGCTTGGGGGGGACGGCAGGGAGAGGAGGAGACGCAGAAGACTTGGGAGAATCGTATTTTTTAATACTCAGCCATGTGGAAATTCTCCCAGATGCACTGGTTTTCTGCTTGTGGGGTGGTTCTTTTTTAGCAAGGGAAATAGTCACAGCTGAGACTATTCCGCCACTTCATTCGATGCATACGCGTTGGGGGCGAGGGGGGGGGGGCGGACTTTCCATACACTGACTGTTGTGCAGAGAAAGAACAAACAAAGCAGGAAGCAAGAGGATTTTCCTGTTGCAGGGCAGGAGCGCTACTGGGGCTGTTTGGGCAGACAGGCGTCCTCTTCTTCCTGTCCCTCCCCCCTCCCCTGTCTAGACTACAGCGACCGCCACAGGGCTGACCCCCTTAATGTATGGATCGCAGATGGTATCCCGGCTTAGGCTGAAGAAGCCTCCAGGAAGAACCCGTAGCTTCCCATCAATGGCCCACCCCACCAAGCGATTGCATGCCCTGGCTGAGAATGCAAGGGGGGGGAGCTGCCTGAGGGCAGCTGTTCATTTCCTGGGGCACCCCCCCCACCACACACTGAATGTCGGTGCAGGCAGACTCCTGCTCCTTTTTGCATGAAACCCCCCCCTTCCCATTTGAGGCCACAGAGCTAAGAGCTCAAGGGGAAAAGCAGGCCACAAAGATTCCCGTCATTCTTCTGCCTTATTAGGCTGCCAACTGCAGAGCATTTTAAGCGAGTTGGGCTAAGCGGAGCAACGGCAGCAGGAAGCAGCTTTTCGGGGAGATGGAGGGGCGGGCTGGGAAGGGAGGCAGATCACACAAACAGAAGCCGGGGCAGGAAATGTGGCGACTCTCTCTCCTGCTCTGCCGTACTCGGGAACAGGTGTCATCTGTCCCTGTGGGACCCGGCCCCACCCGTTTGCAAAGAGCGAACCGCAGCTTTCCAGATTGCTCTCTTGAATGAAACCGGCCTTGCTTCCTCTGGGGAACTGCCACCGAACATTAAAGCTTGCAGAGAGTGCAGTGGTGTGGGGAAGTACTGGTCGCGTCCAGAAACCTTTTCCTTGTGGGACGGAGAAATGATCTAATGAGTCTCTGGGGCCTCTTTCGGAGTCTTGCTCTGCATGTGCCGTTTTCAGAAAACGTGGCTTTGTGAATTCAGGTTAGCGTATTTGCCTCTTGCACTAGGCCCTGAGAGGCTCACGATTGCTGGCCACAAACCCGGTCTTGCCCAGCTCTGCAACATGGGAAATTAAACAGGTCTAATACTAAGAACCAGCTGCTTTGCATCCAACCTGGCATCCTGTTGAGCCGAATACATACAGGAAGCCCTGAAGCAGAGCTAGAGGTCAACTGCCCTCCACAGCCTTGCGTGTTCAGTAGTTATAGCTCTTATGACTAATAGCCATTAGGTAAAGGTAAAGGTAGTCCCCTGTGCAAGCACCGAGTCATTACTGACCCATGGGGGGACGTCGCTTCACAACGTTTTCTTGGCAGACATTTTATGGGGTGGTTTGCTGTTGCCTTCCCCAGTCATCTACACTTTACCCCCAGGAAACTGGGTACTCATTTTACCGACCTTGGAAGGATGGAAGGCTGAGTCAACCTTGAGCCGGCTTTTTGAACCCGGCTTCCGCCAGGATTGAACTCAGGTCGTGAGCAGAGCATGGGCTGCAGTACTGCCGCTTACCACTCTGGAGACCCTTCCGAGGTCGGTAAAATGAGTACCCAGTTTCCTGGGGGTAAAGTGTAGATGACTGGGGAAGGCAATGGCAAACCACCCCATAACAAAAAGTCTGCCAAGAAAACATCGTGATGCGACGTCCCCCCATGGGTCAGTAATGACTCGGTACCAGCACAGGGGACTACCTTTACCTTTAATAGCTACTGGGACTCCCTAATTTGTCTAATCCATTCAAAAACCTCTGTGGCTGTCATGGCTCCTTCCAGCCCCACACTGTGCATAGTGCTTGGAGATTTGAAGGCACAGCAACCCACAAGCCAGACCAAACCACCATCTTGCCGACAAGCCCAGCAATCTACCCTACCCCTTTGGCCTAGCAACCAGGCACTCCCAGCCGCTTTCAGAAAATCTAATAAATAGAGTTCAGCCAACCAGCTCTCTCTGAAAGGGAATGAAAGAAAGCCAAAGCGTTCCAGGGTCTGTGCATTTGTCTATCAAGGGAAGTGACGCCACTTGTAGGGCCTCTCTCCTTTCAGCAGGTACACAGCGAGGTCCGACTCTGAACTCCACAAGCTGCATAATGTGTTCTGTGAAGCGCCTCCCGCATATGCCGCCGGTCAACGTGAATGGGTAACTGAGATCCACTTCTAAGGGGGCAAGACAGGACTTCTCGACCCCGTTTTAAAATTTTTATTCAAAAATTCTAGCCTATGCCCCCTCCACCTTAAAAGTCTGCTTTCCTACTTGCACCCGCACCTACCTTGTAGGATCCTTGCAAGAATCGGAGAGAATCTATCCCATGCTCTCCCAAGCAGCTTAGGGCATGTGGTTCTCCACTTCAACAGAGAGTCAGTTTGGAGTAGCGGATAAGAGCGCTGGAGAACGGGGTTTGACTCCCCACACTCCTCCATCTGAAGCCAGCTTGGGTCAGTCACAGCTCTCTCAGAGCTCTCTCAGCCCCACCCACCTCACAGGGTATTTTGTTGTGGGGATAGTAACATATTTTGTAAACCACTCTGAGATAATGTTAAGTTGTCCTGAAGGGCAGTATATAAATCGAATGTTGTTACTGTTGTTATTAACAGTGTCCTCACAAACAGCCTTGTGAGGCAGGCCAGGCCAAAAGAGGACGAGAGACCCAAGGTCACCGAACAAGCTCCATGGACACGTGGAGATTTGACCCTGAGCTCCCCTGGCCCTAACCAGACTCATTAACCACTGCCGCAAAGGGGAACTTGCAGAAGGATTATTCTCAGCCACCCTTCCACCAGCCAGGCCTATCTGCTTTTCCCCTCCCTCAGACAGCCTGACTGAGGCCTCCCACAGAGCAGCGCTGGGCCAGGCCGCCCAAGCCACTCCAGGGAACTGACGCCTGCCTCTTGCACATTAAGTGCCACTTGTGACTAGGCTGCCTCTTCTAGGCCTTCGTCAGGAAAGGAACCGGCTGAAGGAGATCCATGGAACATTTCTGCCCACTTGCATGAAGCAGGAAAGGCCCTTGCTCCTGCCCGAGGCAGGAGGTTAAAATGGGCACCCATCAGCATTAACCTGCTGGAAGCTTCTCTTGCACAAACTTGTCAAAGATGAACCAGGGGTAAGGGGAAAACAGAATGCACATGTATAGCTCCTGTGCTGCATCTCCAAGAGACTTGTATAAGAGAACTAGCCAGAAGGCTGCATTCCCCATGGGCAAGACCTACGGCTGCATTCCCCATGGGCAAGACCTAGGGCTGCATTCCCCATGGGCAAGACCTAGGGCTGCATTCCCCATGAGCAAGACCTAGGGCTGCATTCCCCATGGGCAAGACCTAGGGCTGCATTCCCCATGGGCAAGACCTAGGGCTGCATTCCCCATGGGCAAGACCTAGGGCTGCATTCCCCATGGGCAAGACCTAGGGCTGCATTCCCCATGGGCAAGACCTACATGCTTCCTTCTCTGCCACCCTTCAGGTGTCAGGCAGGTCACTTGTCCTTGCGTCACAGGAAGTGTTTGCCTCAGCCAGCAATGGGTGGCATTGCACAGCAATGCAAGGCTGCAGCAGGCACATAAGTGAACAGTTCACCCCTCGTGTGCTCACAACAAAACGGCCCGCTTCACATCAACAGTCCCCACCTCCTGAGCCCGCCATGTCCTCCACCCACTGCTCCATTCCTGACCCGTGTCTTCCAACCCTATAGTAACCCACAGCACCTCTTGTAGAAGAGCCTCCTCCCTTCCTCCAAGAGATGTAAAGGTCTGGAAAAATTCGGGGGTGGGGGAACCCAAGTTCCTCCCTCTGCAATTTCCATCTCCCCAAGAATACCTTTTAAAATGAGAAATTTTGTGGAACACAAGAAGCTTCTGTGAAATATATTTTCTTTGAAATTAGTGAAAGGCTTTTCGAAACAAGGTTTTACTCAAAAAACAGACAGCAAGTAGCTCCCATCCAACTGCATGAACTCCGGGCACATTCTCAAAGCTCTCCACCTTTGCCACTGGCCAATACAAATCCCAGAATACTAATCACTAGCCTGCTTCCCCGTGGCAAGTAAAATTTGTCCTCAAGAGACTACAAAAATGAAGTTTCAGGAAACAAGGAGAATAGATTGTTCTTGCTCTTTCAAGCTGTTACTGGATCTTATTATTCAGATATTCATACCCTGCTTTTCTTCCCAATGGGACCCAAAGCAGATTACGACATCATTCTTCTCTCTTTCATTTCATCCTAGCCGTGACCCTACGGGGCAGCTTAGGCTGAGGGACGGTGACTGGCCGAAGGATACACAGCAAGTTTCCACGACAGGCTGAGGGTCCCAATCTGGGTCTGACAAATCCTAGTCCAACACTAACCACTACACCACACTGGTTCTCGAGGGATAAAGCGATTCTCGCATGCCTGCAGGGACAGATGAGCTCGTTTGCAAAAGAGGCAGGCTAGTAATTTTTGAACACTCATTTGCCAGGCTGTGCTGTTTCCTCCTAGGTATTTTCCCAAACAGACAGTGCTGAGCGTTATTTATTCCCTCCTGCATTGGTCAGCCAGAAGGGATCCACCTGGACAGTGGATCCAACTATGGGATCTCTGGAGAGCCTCTCACTGCCAGGAAGGTCACAGCACACCAGCATTAGATGTCCAGAAAGGAGAAGGGGGGGGATATACAGGCCTTTCTTGGACCCTACCCATAGAACTGTGTGTGGAGGAGATATAGTAGGCTATAAATCCAGAGGAGTTAACTGTGTTAGTCTGTAGTTGCAAATTAGTAAAGAGTCCAGTAGCACCTTTAAGACTAATCAACTCTGACGATGCATCTGACAAAGAGAGCTGTGGTTCTCGAAAGCTTGCACTACAATAAAGTTGGTTAGTCATAAAGATACTACTGGACTCTTTACTACAGTAGGTTATGTAGCTACTCTAAGCAGGCGCCCTTTATGTCAAGAGAGTTTATATGCTCTATTGGAGTACAGGGCTGTGTCCTGCCTGGCATGGTGTAGCCACCTGACAGCCTGACCTTGCCTTACATGCCGGGATGGAAGGCCACGTGGATGGGGGAGTCCTGCAGTGTTCTTGGGGGGTGGGGTGTGTGCTGTGACATGCATCTCGTTCAATTACAGAGGAACCCACTGGCAGAACTGATTGCCGTCTTTTCAGCCAGGGGTATATTTTTGCTCTGCAGCTCGATGGCTTAATTGTGGGCTGCTTTCAGATAAGGCAACAGTCACAGCTGGCTTTCCAGAGGGGAGCGCGTGTGGCACATTTTCCAAATTCTTATGATCTCCCCTCCCCCGCCCTGAAGCATTTTTTTTCTTCCTTCCCAAGTTACAAATCCCTAGATCTATATATAAATTTAAACAATATTTGCAGAGTTACGTCATGGGAAATTGGAAAGGTAACTTGCCGGGGGGGCAGGGGGAGGCACAGGAGCAGCGCTAAAAAGGAGCAAACACAATCCTGGGTGGGAGGGAAAGAAGAAAGGAAAAATGGATTTGGGTTACAGAGCACTGTGCCGAAACACTGCTTTGAATTATACATCCAGCTATGAAAGTTTCAGCAGATAAGCCTTCAGCGTCTTGGCATTTCCTCGTGAAAGCAAAGAACAGAACTCAGGGGACGAAGCAGAATGCCAAATCGGGCAGAAACTGCAACGTCACAAAGCTGTTCTGCCCGTTGACTTGGTGGCCACACACTGTGCTAGAGAATGCGGCTCCGAGGCACGTCAAGAGCAGCAGCCTGCCGTTGTGCAGCGAGGCTCAGTTGGGAAAGTGGGCCAGCTGTCACCATGCATGCGCGCTTGGCAGTGTTTGACGAGAGCACCCGTCTGGAGCCTCAGCGCAAAAGGAAGAGGGAGACCAAAGTTAAGCGACCTGATTATTGCCGAAATCCATGGGAAACCGTTGGTGGCCCCAAACTGAACCTCCGTGGAGTATGCTATCTGCAACTAAGGAAAAGGAGGGGGAAGCAACCATGCAACTTCCTCGGACTTAAGAGTGTGCACGTTAACAGCAGGCAGATAAAGGGTGCGTGAGTTTGCACTCAGCAATTTGAGTGCGAGACCACCTGTGCTTAAGTGTGAGCTGGCTCCAGTCATACCGTGACCCGGTAGATCCCTATGGCAAGCAGGGGGATGGGAGGAGTAAACAATGACAGGAAGAGCCCGTGTACACAGGTCTGCTGTCCTCTGTGCAAATTTTTTTTTAAAAAAGCATCAGAATTGTGCCAAGGTATGGCAAGTTGGGCAGCTAAGGAAAGACTGATTCTATAAACACAGTTCAGTTATGTAAGGGAGCTTGACCCCTTGACCAGCATGGCTTATTCTACTGCTGACCCTAGGGAGAGGCAAGAAGCCCAAGAGGAGAAAAAAAAAGGTGAGCGTGCAACAACTTTGGGGAAACAAAATTCAGCACTTTGGTGGCACTTGGCACAGAATCACAGCTTCTAGGATAGCCTTGTTCAGCTCGCCTACTCTTAAATCACAACAGCAGACATAGAGCTACACAGGACATATTTATAATTTGTACTCTCCCGTTCCCACCACCACCACCAAAAGCATCTCACACCAAACATGTAGTACCCATGCATTTTTTTTAAAAAAACCTAACAACTGGAACTCAAATTTCTGAAACAAATCACACCGCAACATGCAAAAAGGTTTAGAACTAACAGGCAATGCCATCCATATTTCACCACTCCATACAGGCCCTGGGAACAGAGAAGAGTTGGGAATCTCAGAGATCTGGGCAAAGCTCCTGTGATACAAGATTTCTCTTCCCTTCAACTCTGGACCAGGGAGGCAAGTGACAGTCAACGGATGAAGCTATTTCCACCGCATAACAGCAACATCTGCTTTCTTTCCCTACAGTCTTCATTTCTGAAATTTCACCAGGAGTGGGGGAAGCTGTAAAGAGCCTTGGAGGCAGGTCAGATGCTGCTTACTGAATGCAGTATAAGAAGAGCGACGTCTTCTCTCCGAGGTGTGGCTGCTGCTAAAAATGGCAGCCATGTGCCTCGCCCTCCTCAGCACCTAATGCAACATCACAGCACTGAGCCTTTGCCTGCACCAGCACCACACAATGAGCTGGTGGGGCGAAGAAGAAAAAAAACTGGATAGAAAGCTGTGCTATGGGTAGAAGGAGAACCACTGGGTACATGGTTGCCATTTCTAAGGCAGCTGAGAGTTTCAGGCGACTCAGAGTTTCACCATCCTCAGAGACCCAAGAACCCCAAAAGCCCCTGCCTGTCTGAGGAGAACATACCTAGCTAGGCATGCCTGTGGGAAAAGGCAGTTCCCAATGGTCATAGCTTGAGCTCAGTTGAAGAGGTGCCCTGCCCAGATATTTAGAGGGACCCTTGGGTGCATGGCAGATGGTGGGAAAGACTTTTCCCTGCCCGGGACCCTGGGAAGTAGATGCCAATCAAAACAGGCAGTTCTCAGTAAGAGGGTTCAATGACCTGATGCACTATATAGCACCTCCCTAAGAGCACAGACGTGCCAGGGGCAGATACTCGCTCACTCCTAACCCCTACCCCAAAAAGCATCCTTTAACCAAAGAGTGTGGAATAGAGGTTACAGGGTTGGACTAGGCTTGGGAGACCCAAGTTCGAGTCCCTACTCTGTCCCAAAAGCTTGCTGGGTAACTTTGAGTCAGTCCCACATATTCAACCAAACCTTCCTCACAGGGGTGTTGTGAAAACAAAACAGAGAGGAAAACAATGTAAGGTGCTCTGAGTCCCCACAGGGGAGAAAGGCACCTTATAGAGGGAGTAAGTAAACTGACCAAATATGCAACATACACCGATCTCGGACTTCACTTCCTCATTCTACAAATCTTTCCACGTTGTCAGAGCCCTGGTTTGAGCAATGGGGTCAAAGTCCGTCTGCATGCCCCCGCCTCTTTTCCGAAGGACTGGGTTTTTTTTGTTTTTTTAAAAAAAGAATGAAACTGAACTGCTGGCCTAGATACCATTAAAAGAAGTGGGGAGGGGGTTGAGTCACAACAAGAGGGGAAAGGTAAGCTGATCGGATCAGCCTGGCTTGCTGACATCCGTTAGCTTCTCCCAATTCAGTTTTGGGATTCAGTTTTCTTCGTGCTGCAATGAGATACCTGAATGAGAGCGGACAAGCAGATGAGAAGAGAACTGGCCAAAATAAAAGGCTCCCGGAACAGACGGGGCATTCAAAAAACAAAATCCGATCCTTGTACAAAAGAAGTCGTTCTACCTGCCCTGCGAATAAAGGAGGCCTTTGCATATCAGTGGCCGCCTCCTTATATGGAAAGGGGGCACAGATGTGAGGAAAGAGTCAAAGCGAAGGAATGAGCAACAGAGCGCACACCTGCATGCTCCTTCTGCTTTGGTGTAAGCAGCGCCCACATCTCCTTTCAGCAGCAATTCGGCAAAAGAGCCCTCCCCCCTCAGCCAAGATCACCCAAAGGAAGCGGCTGCACTGAACCGGGATGGAGATGCAAAGTGAAATTCCACAGAGGCCTAAAGAATAGGGCCTTGGCCCAGCTGCAGTGACCCACATACCACGGTTGCCTTTTCAGAAAGCCAGGATGGAAAACTCCCGTTCTCTCCTGCTGCTGTCTTCGAGAGCTTTGGACAGAAGCAGGATTGGAAGAAGTCACTCCTGTGCGGCTCATCCAGGGAGAGAGGAGTGGTACAAAGGGAGGGCAGGTGTCTTCCTTTAAACCACTAACATGGCGATGGTTCATGGGCAAGCAGGCTAACAAACAATGCAGTTATTTAACCGTCAGAACACTTCCAACTGGTTAGACGGCTCCATGGCTGCCCAGACCGGTACCTTCTAACTGTCACTCACGGCCAATCAGGAAGGTGCCGATTCTGGGAGCAGGGAGAGAAGATCCATGGAACCAGCCAGACCTCAGGCGCTTGGGAGCCATTAAGCACTAGAGCCACATCATGCCAGGAACCCACAGAAAAGCTGCTCCCAGAGCAAGGCTGTAACATGTGGAGGGCACATGAGTAGCACAGGCATGTGTGGGCAGGCCGGTTAGTAAAACTTTGAGCCAGTAATTTTTTGTAATTCCCAAGACTGTAAACTCCCAGCTCCAGTCAAAGTCTCTTTATGAAAATTCTAGTTCCTCGGAGATCAAGCATTCGCCTTCATCCCTTTAATAAGAAATTCTATACCTATGCTCATTTTTAATCAGGCAAATGCTTTAATGTGGTTTGTCAGCATACAGCAAAAATGGGATGGG
Organism: Eublepharis macularius; assembly: GCF_028583425.1. NCBI lineage: Eukaryota > Metazoa > Chordata > Lepidosauria > Squamata > Eublepharidae > Eublepharis > Eublepharis macularius. Next base: position 54,996,219 of record NC_072804.1, on the reverse strand, counting down.
GGGGAAGGAAGAAGGCGGCTTTCAACCTGTTTAGCAGGGTTTGCAATAATCCTCTACAACCATCCAGCCTAGAACCATTTTAAGTTGGCATCGCTGTAACTTGGCACCCCCAAAAGTGCGACTGGGCTTCCAGCCTCCATCAGGATGTCTTGCTTCCTGGATTTGCTCCAATCCAAAGAAATTTAAATCGTGATTTGTTACATAGGCAGGCTAATAGGGGATGATTCATTCGCCTGCCCTTCAAAACCGCTCATGCAAAAGAAAAACCTTTTCATGCAATGCTTGGCTACAGCTTCCAAGCCGCCAGAAACTTGGAAGCAGATCTTCTAAATGTATGAGTAGGATTTACGGCCTCTGCCTTGCAGAAGTGTTTTGGGGGAGGCATATGCACAGAGAGAGGGAGGGAGGGAGGGAGGGAGGGAGAAGGTTAACCTGCTTTTTTGAGTCACTGGTGTTTTGCAGATTTACTTTCTGTGCTACATACATTCACAATACTTGTTTGTGTTTCTGTCCAGGACTTCCAGATTGGGAAAATTTGTGAAAGGCACAGCTGGATTGTATATGTTGTTTGAAGTGGTAATTACTTTGCAACTATTTGGGGAGAGAAAGACAGGAAATGCAAACAGAATGACTGGCTGCTATTGAAGCCCTGCACAGCCAGCAAGCCAAGGCAGACCCCCCCCCCCTTTCTACTGCCCTCTCCCAGGGACAGAACCTGCACAGTGTACACGGATGGAAAGCAAAGCTCACTCCAGAGGCCTCACATAGCCCTTTGCTGAGCTGGGATACCCCACCGCCCCCTTCAGCTCCAGGAGAAAGGCATTCCCCCTCCAGAGAAGGAGCCAATAGCCAATACGGCTCCCGTGACTCGATCCTGTTCGTGCAAGAGGCCCCAAGTTCAGACAACAGTGTCTTCAGTTAAAAGATATCAGGTAATGGATGTTGGGACGTGCCTCCCTCTGCCTGAGACGCTGGCGAGCTGCTACCAGCCAGAAGAGAGAATGCAGAGCTAGAGGGGTCAACACTCTGACTTCAAATGTTATTGGAGAGAGTCTGTGGCTCATGAGTAGACCGCTGACTTTGCACACAAAAGGTCTGTGGTTCAGCCAGTAGTATCTCTAGTCAAAGGATGCTGGAGAAGACCTTTGCCCCACAAAGCCCATTGAAATACTGAGCTAGATGGACTAGCAGCCCATATGAGTGCGAAGCAGCTTCATAGATATGCTGCCATTACCCCAGTTCCCACACGTGGTTGGCCGGCCTTGTGCCTGCCACGTGGCATCATGAATCTGCCTTATCCAGAGTCACACTGCTGGACCGCCACACTAAGTGCTGTCAACTCAGACTGGCCCAAAGTCACCCAGTGGGCTCCAAGGTGTCCCAGATCAAACCCTGGCACTCTAACTGCTAGGCCACACTGGCTCTCAGTGATCCTTTTGACTGGCATGCCGACCTTCAGTATGCTAAGCAGGAGTTCTGCCTCCGAGCCACGGCCCCTCCCCAACAACACACAGGTTCTGAGGAACTATGCGACACTGATGTTTCAGAGATCACTAACCCCTAACTAGTGGGAGAGTGGCAACTTCACCCAGCCTGCCAGCTCATGCCACCACACACCTAGGGGCCCTGCCCCAAGCAATTAAAAAAACAGGCTGGCTATGTGAACTCTCTCCCTAACGGCTTCCAAACTAGAAACAGCATGTCTTCATGTTGGCTGCACGCGTAGTTCTGCCTTATAATGACTCTGTTTTTGAAATAAATACAATACTGCCGAATACTGTCTACAAAATTCTAGTAAAACTGATTTTACAACATAAAAAAAAGTTTTGGGGTCTTTGATCTAATGCAACACAGAGGTATGCTTGGCTCTGTCAGTCCTTAAACTTTGGAAAGAGAAAGAAGAGAGGGAGGGGGTCAACCACCCTCCGAATAACTGGCAGGGCCAAAGAATTTGCTTGATCTGACGCTGGCCAACACTACACACACACACACACACACACACACACACACACACGGCAAACACACACACACACGGCAAACACACACACACACACACACACACGGCAAACACACAAACCAAGCAAGCATGCTCCTTTTTGCAGGCAGAAGGAACCCAGTTTCCCTCATCTTCTAGACTTGTTCCAGAAGAGAAACATTTTTGTAACTCAAGGGAAGTTACGTATCAAGCTGGGCTGAAGAAGGGAAGCGTCTGGAAGTTTCCCCGTCAACTCGGCACTGATTCAAACTCTGCAACTGTCACGGTTCTGGCAGGCCGAGTTTTGCCAGGTTTTCAAGCAAAGGAGGAACCTTCCATGCCCAGATGCGGCAAGGAACTGGGTCAAAAGCCCCGTCATTGAAGGCCTTCCATCAAAATCAATTTGCTAGGTTGAAAACAGGGAGATCTGAAAAGTCAGTCATTTATGGGGATAATAAAAACTCATGGCTTTTTCACCGCTCTGACTGGGGCACTAACATGTCTATAAGAGTGGTATGTAAGTGCTGCTGCTGTTGTTGTTGCCACTGCATTTTCCACATCCCTTTCTGCAACTCTGAGGCTTAGAAACTCAGGCTCTATCAGATGTCTGCACATCACACAAAAGCATCCCTGGGACAGGCCTTACCCACCAGTTTAGGACAGCGGCTGGATATGTCAACAACAATTAGATTCACCCTGCGTAGATCCGTCTAAGCCTGGTGCACCTTAGTCACGACAGCATTAACATATGCCACCCCCCAAGCCACAAGCGACAGAAAGCTACAGGACGTAGGAATGTCACCTGCTGTTCAAATATTGGCACTGGTACATGACGCACAGAACCAGAGAGGGCTGTGACACCCACCCGTCCTCGACCTTGTCAAACTCCGTGCGGAGATGCTCCTTCTGAATTGCAGGGGAATTCTGCTGCCTCATTCCAAATGATGCCAAATTTCATACTGGATGCAAAAATCAAAGAGAAAAAAGGTGCCTAACTCTCCTTGTCCAAATGATTATACCTAATCTAGGATTTGCATAAGGACTAATCTTAATTTTTCCGCTTTTCACATGAGCAGCTGAACATGTTTTGCCCAGAGCAGCCCAGGTAGAACCAAAACAGCAAAGCCAGGTTGAAAAAGGAATGTCGACTCTGATCAAGGATGGAACCACAAGGACTTTTTTCAAAAGTTTAATTCTCACAGGCTGCATCTCTGCAAGAAAAATCCCGGGCCACTCTATGACGTAACGGACAGCTTCCTCCAACACGAGACGCGCACCGGACCGAATGAGCCATTCAGAACCAAACCCAGATCCCCACCTAACAGCGCAAGGATTTTTTATCTGATCTATTCGCATACCCCCTTTTCTCCTGACACAGTCAAGGCCCAAACTGGGAACATAATAATAAACAGGAAAGCCATCTATGAAAACAAGTAAAATGGACAGTTAAAATAAGTAAGTGCCTGTCTGAGCTGCTCCGTAAGCTCCCTTAAATAGTTCTGTCTCGTTTTTTTTTTTTAAAAAAAGGGATGTGGCTTGGCCTTGACCGCACCAGGACACTTCAGGAAGCTGCCGGGGGAGTCACAATTCCACAAACCAAAGGCAGGAAGACGAAGGGAGCCCATGCCTCCCTTACAGGGCTACTGGAAGACTGTGCAAGCATTCTGAACAGTGTAAAAACTTAACAGAACTACTACATCTTATTACAGTCCTCCTCCTCCAGCCCTGCCCCAAATGCAGCCACGGGCTCCACCCCTTTCCTTTCATCTGTCTCGGACCAGGGATAATAGAGGGAGGGGTCTTCGGAAGCGATTGCTCTATTGTGCTGACTCCTCCCTTGTGGAACCAGACAAGAGGCCATTTAAAACAACAAGCCAAACCGTGCAACAAAGCTTTCCCTGAACTGCACTGCCGTGGGATCGCAGGGAGAAAGGTTTCTCAAGCCTTTCTCAACCCTGCTCTGCTGCCTGGCGGCCAGCAAGAAGGTGCATCCAAACATGCAAAGAGTGCTTCAGCATATGATTTCTATAGACCAAAGAAAACAGGGAGGGGCAGGAGGGTGGAAAAAGGAAGACGTGCTCTATGCAACACACCCCAGAATAGACGGAGAAGCTTGCTGAGGCGTGGGGCTGATTGCTGCCGGGAACGGTGGCTCCTAACTGGGCTCTCCCACTGAAACAGCAGCAGCGCCACGTCACAGTGATAAGGTGGCGCAGAAGCCTGCAACCAGGTGGAGCGGGCGGCACTGTCCCACCGTTGAGGGTTTAAGAGGCTGCGCCGCCTCCTCCTCCTCCTCCGGAAATGTTACAGGAATGGAGACACGAATATTCCCTCCAGGCCACCGCTATGCCAGAAACATGGGAAAGTCATTAGCTGAGCCCTGGCTAAGCAGCACGAACAAATCTAGGGGCTACCTCTTTGGGGGTCTTCATTTCAAGCCCAGCCCTGGGGGCAGGGGCTGACAAGAACGTGAATGCTCAGTCTCCGCGACGGGCATTTCATCAACAGGCGACTTGCTCTGTTCGGAACAACAGTCCCTCTGAGCCTAAAGGGTTCCCGGCCTCCTGTGTCTTAGCTTGGCTCTAAGGAACAGCATGCCGTTAAGGCAATTAAGTAAAACAGCAGATGGCTACCTTAAACTCGCCACTCACCCTACAAATAAAGTCCCAAAGAAATGACAACGTTCTCCTGACAATACAAACACACACACACACCTCAGGAGCCTGTGGTCCTGGAGCAACTCCACAAGGTTTGGGAGAGTGTAGCATTTGCACTCCTCAACATTTCTGAGTTCCCAACAGGACAGGGCAATGAGGGTTGGAAAGAGACAGGGAGGGCAGTTTGGAAGACGTATTAACATGGGTATGGAAGCTGAAAGAGACTGCCAGCAAAATCAGAAATCAGGAAAAGGAGTCGGTTGCTACAAGGCAGTTACAGATCAACGTAAAGAGAATTTACTCCCTTACAATTATTCCTGTGTTTCCATCCCACACTCAGTTGTGCTTAACTGGATCTGTTCTGCTAAATGCACCTGCCCCCAAGCGAGAGGGGGGCCTCTTGATTGAGGGACAGGGCCACCATACCTGAACGGTGCAATCCAGTCCCCTAGAAGACAACACTGCTAGCTCCTTACTACAAAAGGTCATGGGAGGGGGGGGTGCCTCTCCAGGCCCACTCACAGAAAAAGCAACTTTCTAGCATGCCAATGGACTGCTCAGTTTCTTAGCTACATGGCCCACAATGGGGGGGGGGGGGAGAAAGCAATTCACAAAAGAAATCTGTTCACGTTTTAGATTCAAGAAGTATGATGCAGTGTGTGTGTGTGTGTGGGGGGGAGAATCTGAAGAGTTCCAAACTCAGCTGTTTGGGTAAAGCTAGCAGTCTCCCCACCCACCACATGTATGCGTGCATGCACACGCACACGCACGGCTTTGAAGACTAGGCAAACAAGAACCTTTGCTACAGTAACGGCACTCGCAGCTCGAGAATCCGGCCTATTTCAAACAAACATTTCCACATCGTCACGGAGACTGGAGGCAAAATCCTGGCAGCCCAGCGGGAGGCGGAGAACAATACTTGTCAATACTACTGGACATGACAGCTGACCTCAGGGAGGTGGCTTAAGCTCCCCCCCCCCTCCACTGTCTTTGTCAGCTGGGAGAGTTTCTGTCTGTTAAAGCCAATGCAACAAAGTTGACGTCCGTTACAGCAGAAGGGAAAATGCTTCCCAAAGAAGCAAGAACCTCAAATTCAATCCAGCGACTGTTGATAAAAGATGCCACAGGTACCAAGTTCATCCTAAAGGTAGAAGTATTGTGTTTAAACAGCAACCCTGTAGGGGGAAGGGGATGACTTACACTTCCCCATCTCTGGCACAATGAGAAGTTTCCCCAAAGAAATAGTCACAATCACCCATTATGTGCAGAGGCCGCACTCACTCATGGGGAGTGTTTGCAGTGAGCTGTCTGTAATTTAAAAATAGTTCCTGGGGTGTGTGTGTGTGTGGGGGGGTCACTTCCTTAGCCAATCCCCCGCTTCTGCAGGATGAATCAGTCAAGGAAGAATGCCCCAGCAAGGGCTGGCAAGCTGGGCTCTTCTCCAGGCAGGCCGAGCTGCCCCACCCAGTCACCGCCCTCTTCCTGCCCCGCCACACCTCTCCTCCTCAGCCCCATACCTGCCCCCAAGGCCCTCTCTTCCCCACTCAGCAGCCAGCACAGGCAGCTTCTAAGCACAAGGCCTACGAAAGGAGAAACTGGGCCCCTCCATTTTCTATGAGCGCTGACGCTGCCCTTCTGCCACAGTGAGGTCAGACCACCCCCCTCAAGTGTAGCCCTCCAGGCAGCAGGAGAGCCAGAGAAAACATCCATTTCTCTGTACCACTGCCACAGTCCCCCCAATCGCATTCATTCCCAGCCCCTTCCATAAGTCCCCCCCTTGCTCCCCTTCCCACAAAGCCCCCTCTCCCCACTCGTCTGGTTCAGATCCACTCCAGACCACACACACCACTCCCAGATCAGAAGTTCTGGCTCCAGACAGGCCCCTGATATCCAGCAGCCCCCTTGAAAACTCTCCAATTCCCGCAGGACTGCCCTCCAACAAACATTCCCCAAGCCTCAACTAGGCCTCCCTCTGCCCCCTTCCTGAACTCCTATGTTCCCTTGGACTCCCCCTTCCCAAATCTTCCAGGCTCATCTACCCCACACAACCCGGATCTGCCCAATCCTAGCGAGCTCCCAAGTTACTCAGGTCTCCCACGGCCCAGGAGCCGCGCTCCTGCCCAAACCACACAACTTATCAAGAGAGCTTTGACTCTCAAGGGCTCCTACCCTGGAAATCTAGTTGGTCTTTACAGTGCTACTGGGCCCAAATCTTGCTCTTCGGCTCTCAACATTATCCCTCCCCTCTTGAAAACCTCCAGGGCTGACCTCACAACCCGACCCTACACGCAGCCACTGTAGGGCAATGCTCTACTCGCTCAGACTGCCTCCTCACACATCCTGAAGCCTCAAAGGCTACCTGCCAGTAGCAGCTCCAGCAGCACCTTAGAGACCTGCAACATTTATTTCAGCAGGAGCTCAGGTGAGTCACAGCTGGCTTCTTCAGACATGCGCCCAGAGCACACTGACTAGGCAGGCAGCACCACTAGACACTGTGGGCCCTGTTCTTGAGCAAGCATGCAAAGGATTGCAGCACACCAAAGACCCAAAGCGGGATACCAAAGACTCACACAAGGCTGTCTGTAATTCACTGAAAAGTTTTGCTTAAAAAACAAACACGCACACCCCCTAATGCAATACTAAGCTCTTTGTAAGCAACACTATGCCAGCGGGGCTTCTCCAAGCAGCTTCAAGCTCCCCAGTTCCGTCACTAGCCCCCAAGCCCAAGATACACCCACCAGCACCCCCTTTCCTACCTTCACAGAGACCCCTGAATCCAGATCACAGACTTTTCTTCCTCTTACCACACTGTAACATTAATACCACAAGCTCTCTCACTTTCTTCCCCATTTTAATTAACCTCCACCACCCCAAGTTATGAAAGGTACGGAACATTCAATGCGTTTTTTAAAGAAATGTAAGGGGATATAATTCTGCCTGAATTGGACCCCCTCACATACATACAGCTTTTGACTTGGCAACCCAGCTTAATAAAGCCATCGGGAAAGGGAGGTGGGAGGCAGTGGAAAAGACCCCTCCTGCCCTTCCCAAGGAAAAGTGGATTCATATCACCTTTTCGATTCCTGCGAGCCACTTGAGGGCTGAAAAGCAGGAGAAAGTCAAAGCAACTCCTAGAATAAAAAAAACACGGGGGGCTTTACACTGATCCACCCTGTCACCTGAGGGGAGCCCTAAACTTACACCCACTCCCCCCCCAGTTCAGAACACTCCCTGCCCCGCCGGAGGGATTTAGCCCTCCAAACCACCTCAGACCTGTCAAGACTCACAAGGAGCCCCCCAATAAAACCCCAAACCCCTCCCTTACATTGCCTTGTTTCAACCCATACAGTGATCCTGTGTGGGGGGGGGGGCAGTTATACTCTGTTTCAGCATTTCTTCAGCTCTCCATTGGATTTAAATCTCTGCAAGTTTGCATGCAAGTACCCTATTATATGTGTATTGCAATACCCTTGAAATTGACTGTACTATGAACCACACTGTCTGATCTGCCTTGAGTCTCAGTATGAAAGGCAGACCATAAATAACGTGAATAATACAAATCGTTGCAAGTTTACATGTGCATCCCCTATTATGCTGTTTATTGAGAGTCTCTAAAATCGACTGTACCGGCTCGCACTGCGGGATCCGCCTCGAGTCTCAATGAGAAAGGCAGACTACAAAGAAGGCAAAGAAGGCAACTCAATCTCTGCAAGCGTGTGTTTCTTCAACTCTGTACTGGATTTTTGCTAATATTATGCCTTTGTAAATTTTACCCTCTGGCATTGTTTATGGAAATGTCCTTGATATTGACTGTCCTAATCTCACGCTGTGCAATCCGCCTTGAGTCTCAGTGAGAAAGGCGACTCTAAATGACATAAATAAATGATGTGCTCTAGTACACTGTTTATTTCTTTGGAATCAACGGTCCTGATCCGCCTCCGAGAAAGGCGGGCGACAAAAAGCGCCAATGGAGGAACAGAGCTCTCACAACGGTCCTGCAAGGCAGGCCAGCCTTATCCCACCCGCCTCTCTCCGCACAAGGCAGCCTGCGGGCGCTCTGCGCATGCCCAGAGGCGCCCGCCTCGCTCTCGCGCTGCCTCACCTTGCGCTGCTGCTTCTCCCAGGCGGGGTCGAGGAGGAGGTCGCGGTCCCAGTCGTCTTCCTGAGCCATGTAGTCGCCCAAGCCGGGCCCGTTGCCCCCGTACTGGTAGGTGGGCTGGCCGGCGGTGTGGTAATCCACCATCACGCCCGGACGGGCTGCGTGCGGGTGAGGCGGCGCTGTCGGGCAGGCGAGGCGGCGGCGAGGCGCGCGCGGCTCCCAACGAGGCGGCGGCTCCGACCGACTGGCGACGACTGGCGCGGCCGCTGCCTAGGGGCGCCGCTGCGCCTGCGCGCACCCAGCGACACGCCCCCTCCGGGAGGCCCGCGACGCATGCGCCGCGGACGGCCCACCGCTGTTGAAAAAACCGCGAGGGGAAGGGTGGAAAGGATTGCGCGCGTGCGAGCGGGTGGAGCCTCTGCTGAGGAGAGGGATCCGCCCCCGCCCTCCCCGTCCTCACTACGCGTTCACTGCGCCTGCCCAACCTTCTTCCCGCTTCGGTTCGGAACCCAAAAGGTGCGCCTGCGCGTTCTGTACCTGAAGCGCGCGGGGGGGGGGCTTTCCTGTACTGCGCATGCGTGACTGCTGCGGGGCTCTGTAAATATCAGAAATACAGATACTAATTAATTATTCGCATGTTGATATATTATTAGCAGATCTATGGGTTGTTAATATTTATCTTTCTTGCTAACGATGCTAATTAATATTAGCGTGTTGATATTAGCAGATCTGCGGATTGTTAATATTAATAATGATACGAACTAATATTTGCGTGTTGATATATTATGAACAGATCTATGGACTGTTAAAATTAATAATGATACGAATTAATACGTGTTGATATTAGCAATTCTGGGAGGTGTTAATATTAATTAATAATGATACTAATATCTGAGTATGGATATATTATTAGCAGATCTGTGGGCTGTTAATGTTAATCTTAATACCGATGTTAATTAGCATTAATATTGTTGGCAAACTAGTGGCTGATCTATTGTTTGTTAAAATTAATACCGACGTTAATTAGTATTAATATGCTGGCAGGTTTTGGGCTGATCTGCCGTTTGTTAACGTTAATTAGTAATACTAATTAATTGAAATCGGAGGCGCTCTTTACACCTCCCTGGCAAGATGCTCTCCAGTTTCCCCTCTGCACCAGTAGACCTCTGACCTGCCTGCCAGATGCTTGCCCACCCTAAGCTCCTTACAGGGGGTAATTCTGCACTGGGAGCAGTTCAGCCCATACTCACTCATATTAATATGCTGATATATCAGTAAAGCCTAGTCGACATCAATAGTAATCTTAATAGTAATGTTATTGATGTGTTCTTGATCATACCATGTGGTAATGTATATTGTTAATAATAATTGTTGATACCATGGATCAATATATGTTATGTTGTTAATAATAATCTTGAACACGCTTATCTGCAATAATAATGCACATGTTCTGGGATACTGAAATCCAGGGTGGCTGCCTCATTAAAATGAATATGCAGTATTAGGTTTTGTGCCAGAGTTTGGTGGTGCAGAACCGCACCCAGAATAAGTCATCTAAATACTATTTTTGGTTTAATAGCATAATTATTAGTCTTTCATTGGGCTGTAGGTGAAAACATCAGATGTGGGCATGTCATTAAACTTGCTTGGCGACTCTTCATATGAACAAAAATTCTCATTCTGGAATTCAAACATCAGATTCTGCATATGGACGCTGCCTTTCCCTGCTGCAGTGCAGTGGCTATAAAATGTGAGCACCGAGCGCTAACACACACACACGCACACACAGCCAAACTGTCCACAGGATGCCAACATTCTCCTGCAGGCCAGGAAATGCCGGCATCCTGCAAGACCGATGCTGCAGCGCCATGAAATGTGGAGCAATTTAATATTCCTGTCGCATGCATCTGCAGGAGGAGGCTGCTCGCTGTATCTCTGCACGCTTTAATGCTTCAAACTTCCCTATCAGACTCATCTTTGTTCTGCCGTCTCTGGGCATTGGGTGTGATTGGCTCAGTTGCTCCCAATGCAGAATTAGCCCCTGTTAGGTGCTTAGGGTGGGTGGCCATAGGTCTGCTGGTACAGAGGGGAAAAGTGGAAGCATCTTTTGATGGAGGTATAAAAGTACCTCTGATTTCAGTTCATAAAAGTGTGCCTCAGAAACGTGGGATAAACTGTGTTGAGGGTGTTTTTGGGCTGCTCCCTCTATGGTTGTTGTGGGTTTTCCGGGCTGTATTGCCGTGGTCTTGGCATTGTAGTTCCTGACGTTTCGCCTCCCGCCATGAGCATTCCACACCCTGGGAAACTCTTACAGGATGACTCAGCTCAACCCCACCCCTCCTGAGTAGATAGAAATGACCTACATCTTTTCCACACTGTGACACTGAGAGATCTCTGTCTTTTGGTGCTACACCTCTGAAGATGCCAGCCACAGCTGCTGGCGAAACGTCAGGAACTAAAATGCCAAGACCACGGTAATACAGCCCGGAAAACCCACAACAACCATCGTTCTCCGGCCGTGAAAGCCTTCGACATTACACTGCTCCCTCTAGTTTGTGTGAGGACCCATTTTGCGTGTTTAAGGCAGTAAGCAGGCATATGGGAAGGACCGTTTTTAAATACAAACGAACTTAAAATGCTTTTTCCCAGCATTAGCTGGACCCCTTCTCCCCATGTGATCCCCACAGGAAAGCTGTCCCAAGCAGTTTGATCGATTCCTGCCTCCCCATCACCCAAGCTGATCCACTGGTCCCTTCGTTTAGAAGGAAAAAGAAGCATCTACGAGCGACGCGTGCTTTAAGCTCTCCCAACCAGGCTGGAGCCAGAATTTGGAAAAAGAGAAGCTGCCGCAAGTTGCTTCTTAGCCGCAGTTTCCTTAATTTGCAACCTCAAGTTTTGCACCGAGAACGGAAGCGGTTACATCCTCTATCCATCAGCGTGACTGAGCATCATAACCCAGGATGTGGGCTGAGTCTGTATTCTGGCACAAATCCTGCTCTTTAATGGCTTCACGTAGAGATAGTCCAGTGTTCTCTCGGTGCGAAGATGCAGCAATGGGAAGAATTGGACCTATTGAACAAACAGATCTCAAGCAGCCGATAAAGGCACAGGGTTCCATCCAGGGGAAAAACCAAAAGGTGGCCATCTTACGTGTATGAAACCCAAGGAAGACGTCATTCCTGGAGGCCTGTGGCTGGTCATTAGATAGTTACACAGTGCAATCGATCCAGAGGAGTTAAGCCGTGTTAGTCTGTAGTCACAAAATGGTAAAAAGTCCAGTAGCGCTTTAAGACTAACCAACTTTATTGTAGCATAAGCTTTTGAGAGCCACAGCTCTCTTAGTCAGATGCAACCTGACGAGAGCTGTGGTTCTCGAAAGCTCATGCCACAATAAAGTTGGTTAGTCTTAAAGGTGCTACTGGACTCTTTACTATTATGCAGTGCTATCATTTCCAAAGGGTAGCCAGATTATGATACTTAGCAAGATCAAGATGGGTAGCTGTGTTAGTCTGTCTGTAGCAGTAGAAAACAGCAAGAATCCAGTAGCACCTATAAGACTAACAAAATTTGTGGTAGGGTATGAGCTTTCGTGAGCCACAGCTCGCTTCTTCAGATAGTCACAGCCCATATCCCCTACCACAAATTTTGTTAGTGTTATAGGTGCTACTGGACTCTTGCTCTTTTCTAAAGATACTTAGCAGTCACGTATCACTTTCCACAAATGCTCAGACACTACAGGTACATTATCTTGGTCTTCCTTACAACCGCCTTGCAAGGCTGGCCAGCATTGTTGTTCCTCTGCTGAGCAAGTGAGCCTGTTGAGTTGCCCAAGGCCACCTAGCGAGGTTAAGGCCGAGGCATGATTTGAACTGGAGACTTTGTGGCTTGCAGCTAGCACATTAGCTCTTATAATTAGTGTAATCATTGCTATGCATTTGCTAAATGCCCTCACAACACTACAGGGTAGCTTATTGTTAATTTTTTTTTTCCAAATGAGAAACAGAGGCAGTAATAAAGTAACTACACTATGAAACCACAGCAGGACGGGGGACTGAAATCAGAATTTCTCAGATTTGGATTGTGTTCTTTATTAGAGTGCAATGGTAGCACCCACAGACTGGTCAGTTGTGGCAGATGTCAGCAACAGCCAACTCTAGCCATTAGCAAAGCATTTGCAGATGATTCCCTGAGACCATTGCAAAAATTTCTAGAGGAATAGTAAAGAGTCCAGTAGCACCTTTACGACTAACCCACTTCATTGTAGCTACAATAAACTTGCATCTGACAAAGAGAGCTGTGGTTCTTGAAAGCTTATGCTACAATAAAGTTGCATCTGATGAAGAGAACTGTGGTTCTCAAAAGCTTATGCTGCAATAAAGTTGCATCTGACGAAGAGAGCTGTGGTTCTTGAAAGCTTATGCTACAATAAGGTTGGTTAGTCTTAAAGGTGCTACTGGACTCTACTATTTTGCTACTACAGACTAACACCGATAACTCATCTGGATCTATTTCTAGAGGAAAATGCCAAAGTATTTTGTGTTCCGGGATGGACAGTGATGGATGCTGGATTCAAACCATGCCTTCAGCACTCCAGTGCAACTGTACTGAATGCACAAGAGGAAGGGAACCAGGAGAAATGCCATTAGGGAGCAAGCGTGTATGAAACATGCAACATATGCTATATCTGGGAATATATTTCCCCCTTCCTTGCAAGATGTACGTTCAGCACAGCCCACTAGAGTTTAGAAGAAATTAAGCCTTCAGAGCTCCACACATGATGGCCGCTGTAAGAATACTGTGACCCCTAAAGAACAGCCAGATCTGACCGGCTGTCCACTGTGCAGCCATGCTGAAGCATCGCCAGCCTGTTTTATCACCTGTACAAAGCTGGGGTCTGGCATTGAGGATCAGCATGGTCAAGCGTCCGCTAAGGCTGTGGAAAGGGCTCTTGTATCTAGCTAAGGTCCAGAGGAGTTAGCCGTGTTAGTCTGTAATTGCAAAATAGTAGAGTCCAGTAGCACCTTTACAACTAACCAACTTCATTGTAGCATAAGCTTTTGAGAACCACAGCTCTCTTCATCAGATGCATCGTCCGCTTTCGAGAACCACAGCTCTCTTTGTCAGATGATTTTTGTCAGATGCTTCATCAGATGCTACAATAAAGTTGGTTAGTTTTAAAGGTGCTACTGGACTCCACTATTCTTCTATCTGGCCAAGACATTTGAGCCATCCATCCACTCTCAGCAAGAGGACTTCCATTACAGGGCCCAGGGCAGGGGAGATATCACAGTTGCTCTCTCATGCAATAGCCGCCCTCTGCCGCTTCCAGACACTCTCCCAGTAGGAAGTGGGAGATCATGCCAGACGCTAGTGCAGATGGAACTTAAAGGGGCATGAAAACATCTCATCCCACTGCCGCTGTGTGTGTGCCTGCATGGAGGTGGTGGGGGAGAGACAATCACTGCGGGGTGTTTTGCCCAGGGCTTTCCAAAATTTGCAGCCAGTCCTGTACCAAAGAGAAGGTGTGTTATCCACATGAAACATCTCTTCTTCTAGCGCGAGGCAGGAAAAGCAAATGAGGGTCTTCCAAGGAGTTTGCACACTCTCCGTTCTAAATCTGTGCTGAAATGGCTCCAAACGATCACTGACACATCCAGCAGTAAGTTGAGCGCCCCCAGGAGACTTTCCAAAATAGCAAACTGGTGCAGACGATCCGGCAGTAGGAACCAATTAATTCCGTCCACCTGGCCAAAGGCTGATGGCTAAAGCGTTACATTCCTTTGTCGAAAGCGTTCCAGTTTGCATAATCATGCGACCCTTGGATTGGACGGATTTCCAAGGGACAACTTTCCAGAAATCTGAACGTTCAGCAAGCTTGTTTAACGGCCTCTGCAAGGAACTGTAGCATACGAGCACCTGAAGGTGAACAAATTAGACTGCATTAGGAGCATTTCATGCATAGTGGTTCCGGGAGAATTGGAACAGCCCGCTTAGGAATGGGGTGTATCCGGATCGTCCTGTACTCTGCACAAACAACAACAGCAAATAATCAACATTCTGCACTGAAGTAGCCTAGGCTTCGTGCCAAGGGAAGCTGAATTATGAATGTAACTTCTGTACATTATGCAAATGAAGCACAATTTGCCTTTAGTTTGCATAATGGACTCGGCTACCTAAAGGGAAGAGCAAAGACCAACGCGAGGCATTTAGTTGCCCCCGACATCCGGAAATCCTGCTTGGGCCTGCCTCCCTCCAAGTTTCATTATACGTTACAAAAAGATATTCATGCCTGTAGCCTAGGGTTGCCAGCTCCAAGTTGGGAAATTCCTGGAGATCTAGGGGGTAAAACCTGGAGAAAGTGGGGTTTGGGGAGGGAAAGGAACCTGGCATGGCGTAATTCCATAGATTCCACCCCCCAAAGTAGCCATTTTCTCCAGGTGAACTGACCTCTGTGGGCTGGAGACCAGCTGTAATTCCAGGAGATCTCCAGCCACTACCTGGAGGCTGGCAACCCTACTGTAGCCTAAAGGACTAAAAACTTCAGAATCCTTTTTTAAAGAAATGATATTGGGATCAGGCTTTTGTGGAGTGGTCTGAAGGAAAGATGAGGAACAGGGTTTCCAGGCAGGGCTTTGGTCCGATAGCCTGCTAAAATTAAGCCTAGGGATCTACTGCCCGATATCCGCTTGAGATGTGGTATCGATGTCCTAGCCCTCTGTTCTGTTCTCGTTCCATCCCTTCCGGAACAAAAGAATACCTCTTTGGGTGGCCGATCTTGGTCGCTCGCATTCCTTGGTGACTACGGCTGGGCGTTCTCGCCCTCTGGCCAACAACCATTCTGTCTGCCAACTGATCCAGCCGGTACAGTCTGCATGCACGTCACCCAGCCCTTCCCCGAGAGAAGATGGTACGGAATGCCAACCCGATGACGTATCGCCCTCCTGTTTATTTTGCCTTCAGGTCGTCTACCAGCATCCCGCCCCAAGGCGCATCAGAGGCAAGAGGCACCCCAGGCGGAGCTGCGACAGGCTTGCACAGAGAGTGTGTCATAAAGGTCCCACCCAAAGCCATTCAACACAGAACCCAAAAGTGGAAGATGGAAGACTAGAGCTCCCGCCTTTGCTGAGCAATAGTTCCTGGCAGGGAAAAGAGGTGGTGGAAATCAGTGGTGGCTCCATCACACGAGGATACACCAGAGCTGTGCTTCCCGCTGCTCAGGAATGGAAATGAGAAGAGCTCAGCCTTCACAGTCAGAACACCTGTTATCCGTCAGAAGCTCTCCTCGGCCACAATTCTCTTGCGGACACAGCATGGAGCCATGCGAGCCCTTGGCACCCGTATGCTGAAAGGCCCTGTATACTTAGCATAGGGGAAGTTCAGCATGGAAGCCGGTTCACTTTTCAACTGAAGGTGCCCATAAGGACCACATTAAGCTCGTTATACTTTACTCTCCAGGATGTGTGGAGCAGGGAAGATGGGCCAACGTGGCTGCCGGGATTTCCCTGGTGGGCTGATGGCCTACCGCGCACACACCTGGTCCAGGCCAGCCCAGTGGCAGAAAGGCTGAACCAGCCCTGGGGAGGCAATGTCTGGCCTGCTCAAGGCCCAGGTCGGAGAGGAGGCTCAGTCGACACGTGCAGCTCAGGGAGACAGCAGTGGCTGGCCCGACCTGCATGGGGAAGGGGGCAGCCTCCTGGACAGACAAGGTGGAGACAGCAGTGGCTGGCCCGACCTGCATGGGGGAGGGGGCAGCCTCCTGGACAGACAAGGTGTTTCTTCCCCCCTCATCCCCTTCCTTTGTAGAGGCGAGGGCAGGCAGGTGACCTATCCTTCCTTTGAGGGGGGGAAGGTCAGGGCAAGTCGGGGGCTTCTGGAGGACAGTTTTTTTTTAATCCTGGTCTGCCCCTGGTGCAGAGGCATGCTGGAAAGGGGTGAAGCTGATTGCAGTCTGGAAACATTCGCGCAAGAAGAAACCCCACCGGAACAGGATTATGTTCTCCTTTGTAAAAGGGCCTTGTCCGGCTCCTTCCTCATAAGGGGCTACCGTAGGTCATCGGAGTCCGGTGATCTAGTTTATGACACCAGCTAGCAACTTCAGAAAAGAGGATGTCTCCTGGCTTTGGACGTTCAAGGCACAAAAGTGAACGTCTGTTCTTGCAAAAGATCGTTCTGCTTCTCCTATGGAACTGGCCTGCCCCCAGGGCCTTCTGCTAGGTGAAAGGGTTCAACGGCAGATCCATGGAAAGAGACCAGTTTACCCAGAAAAGGGTCCCTAAAGGTAGAATGGCTGAAAACCCTCCCTGCGCTACAGAAGCACAGCGGCCCCCTGCATAGATGGACGGAGGAATTCCAGCCAGCATCTAAACACATGCGCACGCACACACATCTCTGGAATGTTCAGCATCTCAACGGACAGGAAAGGAGAGGCCGTGACCCTGGCTGGACCACTAAGTGGAAAACAAAAGGGGGGGGGAGAGCGTGGAGAGAAGCAAAAATGTCGACGGAACTGTAAGCGGCAAGGAGGAAAGGCTGATTCGGAGCCAACTCCAAAACAGCCCAAAATGTGCTCATCTGGTTGGCTGCCAAATTCCCAGCCCTACTGGAGAATCTCTACATCTGGAGACAGACTTTATATGGCTGCCTTCTGGAACTTGTCTCCCCTCTGCGATGGCAGAAGTCAGATGCAGAACTACAAGCCAGACAGTCTCAGCCAGCACAAAGCATGATGTGCAGCAAGGGGGGGGGGCTGTGTCTGATCTACAGCCATCTGGCTGACGGGGAGCCGTTCCAAACTGGCTGCCTTCAGACAGACCCAGGCGAAGCAGCATTAGGTTCAGAGGCAGAGGTCTGCTCCGGAGTAAGCCTCTTTGGACTTCTGCTTCGTTCCAAACTTAACTTTTTCAGGGAGACCGTACACTGGTTTCTCCCGTCATTCCTTGCAATCAACAGTGCGGAACTCAGCTTGCAGAATCACGCAGTATTTCCTTCCCGGGGCAACTAGTTTCTATTGTGCCGTTACATGAGAGCATCTTCTTTCCCTTTTTTGAGGGTGCCTGGCCAAAAAAAGTCAGATTAACCTTCAGGGTGGGTGCAAGCAAGAAAAAGACGCTGTCCCTAGCGCTGAACTACCAACAGCAACCTAAGCAGAAAATACATACCATGGCTAAAATATCAGAATAAGTAAACAGGTGGGAAAGCTGTCCGGAAAGGCTGGGCCTTTAAGGAGGCACTCATAAAGACGGCTCCAAAAACTCCAAGCAAGCCTCGAGGTTCGATCCTCCATGGTCACTTAGGTGAAATCAGCTTAGTTCGCAGTAGCATGGCCAGCCAAAGCGGAGCTTTATGGAGGCCAGTTCCCAGAGGAATCAAGAAAGATTACAAAACGAGTAGGGACACGAAGAGAGCGTGGTTTCGATTTACAGAACAAAATTAGCTGGCCAAATGGCCTAGAGTGAAGGGAGCGGGTGGGATGGACCTAAAACACTGATCAAGTCAAGAATTTGGAGGGTCCTACGCCCCCCCCCCCGTGCACTGATCACTTCTCCTCCCCCCTCAGCACTGCCCAAATGTTTTGAACTCGGTCCCTTTCTCAGCCCAAGAGTTTTTGGTGACAGAGGCGCCCCCACCTTCAGCATACATACATGAAGATAATGAAACCTCAACTGGCTCATTCCAAGGGCTGCAATTCTAAGCATGCCTACCTGGGACTGAATCCCATCGAGTGGGCATAGGAGACACGCATGTGTCTCCTATGGTTTGGCGACTGCTTGCTCCTTTTCACAAAAATGCTTTTCAAGGCCTTCACCTGGCTCCATCTCCCAGTAGTTACTACAGTCATCTTTACTGATCCGTTTCCTCCTGCACCCCATACCCATCGTTGGTTTAACAGACTAGATCACATAGTTATGTTGCGTGTAAAATCTGGCATACAACTGGCAAGGCTTCCTCCCCCCCTCCCCTGGTTGTTTCAGTTGTTTCCAGAACTATATTGTTGATTTTACTGCAGTTACATACCTTGGACCCCAATAATCATTGAGAAAATGGGGATTATTAGTGTTCTAAATAAATAATAGAGTACAGTAACACCTTTAAGTCTAACCAACTTTATTGTAGCATAAGCCTTCGAGAGCCACAGCTCTTCATCAGATGCATCTAACGAAGACAGCTGTGCTTCTTGAAAGCTTATGCTACAATAAAGTTGGTTAGTCTTAAAGGTGCTACTGCACTCTACTATTTTGCAACTACAGACTAACATGGCTAACTCCTCCGGATCTAAATAAATAAAAGACTCTCCCACTGCCAAAGTTTCTAGTGTTTAGGGCTGCAGCCATGGATTTCAAAGGGCACTGGGGGGAGAATGCAGGATTTCCAGAGATCCCGCAGCAGGGGTAGGGTTCAATACCCCAGGCAACTCTTGGGCCTGTTCTCCTACCCAAAGCGTAATTGTCCTTTAATTTGGCTCACCACCACCATCTAATGGTGAGAAGAAGAATAACAGGGGAGAGCACCTGGATAGCCCTACCTGCCTGTTTCCTTGAACCGTTTCATGTGGCTAGCCTTCAACAGCAAAAGTTGGGTCCCGTAGTCCAGTCTTAATTCTTGAAATCTCCTACCCTGGAAATCTAGTTGGTGTTTAAGGTGCTACTGGACCCGAATCTTGCCTATTTCTTATGTCATTCTCTTCTTAAAATAAGGGGGAAGCTTTTTGAGTTAGGGTGACGCTAGCAGTACAGATGGGGGGGAGATGGGGGGGAGAGCCAACTATCGAGGATTGGACCTACAAATTGCTGTACATGGCGGAGATGGATAAAATGACAAGAAAACTGCAGTTTAACAAGGACTGGGAGAAGCTGAAACAATATCTGGTGAAAAAATGGGAGGTGGGAGGAGAACTATGGCAGTTTGAAAATTACTGAAATATAATATAAGAAGAGGGAAGTGACTATACCGAGGTGGAGAGTTAACAGAATAATTCTAAGCAAATATCATATTTAATTATTATATAGAGTATTAGTAGTGCTATTACTGTAAGAATTATAAGGATAGAAAGTATATTAAATATTTTCTCTGAAAGCAAATAATAATTGTACAAGGGAGTATGAATATAGATTAGCATACGGAATGTGGATTTAATAGACTGACTCATGTTAAATGGATATATATTGACTATTTTTGTTAGATAGCTTTACAATGGTGAAATAAGATAATTAAGATAGATAGGATATGCAAAAGGAAGTAAAGAGCAACATACAGAATATAAGTCAAACCGATTGATTTATCATGAATGTATGCAATGTTTATAGAAGTATTAGAAGATACGTATAACGAGGGGCAAATTGTTTGTCCCGTACTGAAGAGACCAGAAAGAATAAGATAGAGCATAGTAATAGCACAATTATGATAGATAAGCTTAGAAGAATTTGAAAGTATATTTTAACAAATGTATTAAAGTTGATATGAGTAAAGGGAAAATAGAATGAGGGGTTGGAAAACTGTTGGAAGTCAATAAAAAGGGGGGGGAAGGGAGGGGGTTAGAATTGGAAAATTTCAGGGAATGTGATTGTAAATGATAAGGAATGTTTCTAATCCAATAGAAATTTTCACAAAAAAAAAAACAGATGGGGGGGAGGGAGTACACATGAATGGACGGAAGCACTCTTTTGTGCTCCAGTCCCACTTGTAACAGCGCAGCCAAAGTCTTAGTTGATACGGCTTAAAATGCTTGTGAGCTACCATCCGCTGCTCCCTAAGCGCCACACAGTCTTAAGAAAAGTCAGCTATGGCCCAGGGTCATTGACTGGCAGGCCCTGGAACAAATCCAGGCGACTGAGCAGTGCTTCACAGCGTCAGATCGCAGGAGTTTTGACAGGAGGCAGTTTCAGAAGATGGCCCCAAAGACTTGCGGATCCTTAAGGGGGAAAGGCCAGGGATGAGCACCTGCGAGTGCAATTCATCTCACCTTGGGGCTGACCACGGTAAGGTGGGTAGAGCAAGAGAGACGGTCCCCCCTCATTTAATATTGAGTCCCCAACTCTTGATTTTGAGATGCACTCTCCTACACACACGCACACACACCAAAAACTGCATGTCTTCCCACACAGCTGGTTCTGCCTTCATAGCTCGCTGGCAGCCCCGATCGCTTGTACTCTGTGGCGCCCCATTTCTTTAGTGCCCCGCCATAGTGGCCAACAACTGGCCAAGCCCAGAAGAAGGTTGAGGCACGGCAATACAGGGGCTTGGGCTAGCTAAAAGTCATTTATTGGTTGTACAACAAAGGAATACACCCAGCTGGCAACGTGACGTACTCGAAGAAGCTGCTTCACTGTGAAGAAGCCATGATACTGGAGACACCTGCAGAGAGAGAGAGGGAGGATTAGAAGCTGCCTTAGACACGGGTCAGAACTAGCATCAGTCTCTCTGGCTGGCAACGGCTCTTGGGCAGAGGAGTCTTTCCCCTGCCCTTCTACTTGGGACTGAGCACGCTGCCTCTGCGCTGTGGACCTTCCTACTGAACACTGGCCAATTGTGGCTCTTGGGGGTCCCTAGCACAAAAAGGTCTTGCCTAACACCAACTACACAAGATCTTCAAACTGCAAATGCCACACCAAACCCAGCGCTCTGCCACACAGCCAAGCCCCACCGGCTAAATTAAAAACAGTGAACCTGCCCTCTATGGAATCGGACAGCTGCCTGGCCTATCTCCACCAATGGCTGGATCTTTCCAGGCACTGCACCCTGAGATTCTGGGAGAGGCCAGGATTGAGGCTGGGACATACGGGCAAAGGAGGGGCTCCACCATTGATTCTCAGTGGCTCACTCTGTACAGGCAGGAATGGCGATTTCAAGGGCTGGCAGGATCACATTAGAATTGAAAAAAGATGCAGCGACCACAAGCACAAACATCCTCCCCCTCCCAAGCATCAGTGGGGCAATCCACGCTACCAAAGAGCTGGGGGGCAGGTTTGCAGCTACAGAGTCAGCAACCTGCACCGTATTCAGAAATGATGAGGGATAGGAGAAGGAACAGGAGAGGACCAAGCAGCCTACCAGAGGGTCACAAGCAAAGCTTTGTGCATGCTGCAGCTTTATACAGCTGCATCCTGCATCAGTGGGCATAGAAGGCATCCCTTCTCTGGGAAGGAGTGAGCAATGCTTGCCAGCAAACTGGCTGTCATGGATGCCAGCATCCATGCCTTTGTTGTGTTCTACGCCATCACTGTGTTCTGATCTTTATACTGAGAACGCTATAGACATTTCTACCATTGTTGTATTCTGCATCTTACACTGCCCTGTATATTTGTAATGCCAAAGTTAAATGCTGTACATCTTCTCCACACTGTGACACTGAGAGATCTCTGTCTTTCGGTGCTACACCTCTGAAGATGGCAGCCACAGCTGCAGGCGAAACGTCAGGAACTACAATGCCAAGACCACGGCGATGCAGCCCGGAAAATCCACGACAACCATTAAATGCTGTATCTCACATGTTTTATATAAGCCTCTCGAGGGTATCTAAACGGCTAAAGTTAATTTCCCAAAGAGCCAGCAGGCTCTTCCTTATCTCTAGAAATACGCGCTTTCACTTCTGAGTGGCCTTGGGCCGAAGCTGCAGCTGAACTGTATTTGTCTCACAGGGGAGAAGATCCCACTGTGTACTTTATCTCAGACTGAACTGCCTTGTTCCCATGTAATTTTTTAGGTTTTCGTGCCTGAATACAAAGGGGGCGGGAGAACGTCCCCCTATGTCAGTAGTCCTATTGTTTGACTAGTTACTTCTGTCAACTTCTACCTATGAGTGCATCCCTGAACTGAATAGCTCTCTCAATAAAGTTCTTCAACCAATGCACCTGCTTGCTTGCTTGCTGTGAGGGGCTTGGGGAATCTTACTGCTAGGGACTGACACTGGCATGATAAGATTGTGATCGAGGGCAGGGGAATACTACTCCCTCCCCGCTCCACACACAACCAGAATGCAAGCTATCCAAAACAGCTGAGCTATGCAAAGAAAAACCCTCTGTTTGCAGAGGGCACAACGTAGCTGTTCTCAGCAGGCAGTTCAGGAAACCCGGCCTGCTGCAAGGACCCGGGCCTGGTTCGGAGAGAAGCAGGACAAGGTGAGGGAGGGAGAGGGACGCTCACTGTCGAAGTCGATCTTCTCCACGATGTTTTTGGGCTTGACACTCTCCTCCTGGTTGCAGATGAAGATGGTCCCAGGCTCTGGCTCCGTCCAACCGTACTTGCTCATCCAGGATTTCAGCTGGTTGTCTGCCAGAAACAAGATTGATGGAAGGACTGACTGCTCAAGGCTTTATCCAAGCAGCTCACCCACCACGAAGAAAGCCCAGATCAGTTACCAGCCAATTTCCTCCTCCTGTCTACCCCGAGGCCCAATTATCTCTTGCTTGTATTGTAACATTTACAAAACCCGGCCCTTCCTGATCGTTTGGCTACGTTTCTAGGAAACATAAAAAGGTGCCCTCCCAGAGCAGCCCCGTGCTCCATCTAATCCCAGATCCCTTTTCCCAGAGAGGTCAAACAGGTGCCCTAGAGAGTTAGCAAAGAGGGTGCAAAGGCCAGGGCACTCCCCAATTCTGCCTCCTAGCACTAGTATTTAGAGATTTACTGCGTCTGAATACGGATGTTCTCTTTAGTCCCTATAAACTTTTCCTCCACCACTCTGCTTAATCACCTTTTCAAGCCACCATTGTGGCTGTTGCCACCTTCACTGACAGCAAACTCCATGATTTAGTTTCTCATTGACTGAAAATATACTTCCTTTGGCTTATCTTCAGGCAGCCCTACTAACAAAGAAAGCCCTCATTTACTGGAGTGTTCCTTTAAGCTCCATAAAAGCGAGCCAGCTTGGAGCTGGCAAATAGGACATGAACCAGGCCTCTCTGGATAAAAAAGAATAACAACAATAATAATAACATTTGATTTATATACCGCCCTTCAGGACAACTTAATGCCCACTCAGAGCGGTTTACAAAGTGTTATTATTACCCCACAACAATCACCCTGTGAGGTGGGTGGTACTGAGAGAGCTCCAGGGAACTGTGACTCGCCCAAGGTCACCCAGCTGGCTTCGTGGAGGAGTGGGGAATCAAACCCGGCTCTCCAGATTAAAGTCCCGTGCTCTTAACCACTACACCAAACTGGCTCTCAGAAGGCTTGATGTTGCTCACCTGTGAGTTCGCCCAGCATCTTGGCCAGCAACCACCGGTCGATGTGTTGGTACGTGATTCCCACCACGTGGCAAATAACTGCAAGAGATAGAAGGCAGGAAGGCTCAAAACTGTCGCTTATGAACAGGGCTGAAAACCACAAGCTGCAGTGGTGGAAAAGCCCAGCTGGCTGCTGTCAATATCTGTGCCAACAAACTCTTGGACAACAGTTCAAAAACACGTTCCCGAATTTTGAATAGCTAATTATTAACTGGTGTCAAAAGTGAAGTGAGCTAAAGTGCTCAAAATATCAATATAAATCTTTCCAAAGTCCAATACATTCACATCCAATAAATAACATATTTCATACTAGTCATAAATATCTTATAAAAATATAGCTCTCTATTACAATCAATCATATCAAAACAATAATCCAAATGGTGAAGAGGACAATAATCCAACCGGTGAAGAGAATCTCTGGAGGTAAATATTAGAAAAAAGTCATGGTCTTAAACAGTCTTTTTTATCTTTTGCAGGTTTTCCACAGATAATAGTTACTTTGCAGAAGATAATACTTTGAACTTTTGGTTCAGTCCAAAAAGACGTTGAAGAGCTCTTCACCATTTGAATGATTGTTTTGATAATAAAAAAGTGGGAAGAACTCCGTTATATTGGTAGATTCACAGATCAGGGATGCTCTTCCCTTCAGCTGAGGAAGACTGCTGATAGGCCAGAGCAAAGGGGGGGAAACCGAGGACGGACTGCTCGAAGGAGAACAACGTGTGGTCAGTTGTCATTCTTGACTGGCGCCCTCTCGATTTCCAATGCAGAGAGATTCTGTGCTGAAAAGGCAGTCAAATAAGAACACGCGGGGCTTCACAGTTTCAGGGTGGAAGCACGACAGCAGAGACGAACCCCACACTGTACTTACATTTCCGAACTGAATCTTCAAACCCGGTGATTCCGTCCAGGAGCTCCATGTTCTCGTCCAGTGCTTGCTATTTTAAATATTTTGAAAGAAAGAAAGAACACGTACCTCGTTACCATCTCGGGTCAAAGCTGTGAAGAAGATGCCTCCCACCACATAAGCAAGGCTGAAAGAAGTGCTCAACTTTATACACAGAGGCCAGTCATAATAATAATAACATTCGATTTATATACCGCCCTTCAGGACAACTTAATGCCCACTCAGAGCGGTTTACAAAGTGTTATTATTACCCCACAACAATCACCCTGTGAGGTGGGTGGGGCTAAGAGAGCTCAAGAGAACTGTGACTCGCCCAAGGTCACCCAGCTGGCTTTGTGGAGGAGTGGGGAATCAAACCCGGCTCTCCAGATTAGAGTCCCGTGCTCTTAACCACTACACCAAACTGCATGTTGCTCACCTGTGAGTTCGCCCAGCATCTTGGCCAGCAACCACCGGTCAATGTGTTGGTACGTGATGAAAGTTAATACTGTTTACGAGCCCTAAAGAAGGGCTGTTAAAAGAACGAGCAGCGCTTACCCAAAAGGCCTGGAAGTGGCAGGTCTCCAGAAGCTCGCCCAGATATAAGATCTGACGGATGGGTCTCTCCTCTTGCTGGAAGGGATGGCTCAAGGAGGAAATAGTCCAAAAAGGCAAAGAGGAAACAGAGGCGGGGAAATGTCTGGGGCCCTCCGTACCAGGCGTTAGGGACGAGGCATGCTCAAAAAATACTACCCAATCAGGTTCTAGAGCCTAGATCAAGGGTGGCTGCAGCTGTAGGATAAAACACGTTTACTCTCTGGGGCAGGATCATATTTCCCAAGCACATACGTGGATGCCATTGGTATTTAACTGGACCCCAGACACCCATATCCTAAGGTGAGCCTTTTCTTCAAAGTTTAGGTGAAGGAAAAAGATTGAGAGGCACAAAAGTGGCCTCAAAGAGATCCATCAGTAAAGTGAAAGGGAATCCATCAGGGATAAGGAGGGACCACAGATGTTACTATTATTGCTCTAAACCTTGAGGGACCATAGAATTCACCGTAGAGTATTGCTATAAGCATGATCCTACTGGGTAGTTCCGTTGTTCCTATGTCAGTCGTAGAATTGCTTTCGCTGTTTCACTATTTCTTCAGCTCTCTATTGGATTTCTTCTGGTTTTTAAATTTGCTTGTGTAAATATATATCCATTACACATTTATTGAAACGTCTTTGATACTGACTGTACTGACTCGCATTGTGCAATCCGCCTTAAGCCTCAGTGAGAAAGGCGGACTATAAATAACATAAATAAAATTTTAAAAAGCACAAGCATAGGGCAAAGAGAAATAAAGAGTTGCAAGTGCTTCTTGCTGAAGAGGAGAGATGCACTCTACCACAGCCCTGTCCAGAGGCCCCAATCCAACCAGAGAGTTTTCCTTAAGTGCCGTGGAGATTGACATAACCTGCTATTTGTTTAAACCCTCCACCAGACTTCATGTGCAGGACAAGGTTAAAGGTGGGCCTCCAGGAATGCCAAAATACACTGCAAAACAGTGGGTTTATTTATTTTACATAATTTACAGTCTGCCTTTCTCACTGAGACTCAAGATGGATTACAGAGTGTAAATCAATGCAACCAATAGGGCGATCCATGTAATAAGCAACGTGAAAGGACACGCTTTCCAGAAATTTGAAATAAAGCATACGTTTTAAACACTGAAGATGGTACTACATCAGTAGAAACACAGTGCGTTTTCCTGGAGCAGCCTGTAGTCCCTATTTCCTTTATAAAAATGTCCTCCAGAATAATTCGGTTTTACAGAGTTTGCAAAATGCCAGGAGGGCAGGAGCCTTCCTGGCCTCTCAGGCAGGTCATTCCAAAAAGCGGGGGCCACTAGAGAGAACGCAAGTGTATGGGCAGTTGTTGATCTTGCCTGTTTGCCGGGGAGTACCTGCAACAGGTTCTGCTCAGATAAATAAAACTATCCTCAAGGGACACAGGTGGAGAGGCAGTCAGAGCCTATGACTGCCTTCCACCAAGATTTCCCGTACCTGGAAAAACCTTCCTCCCTCAAAGTCTCTTCTCAAGATCCATCCCTTTCATTCATTATTCTAGTATTAATGTGCCATTTACACAGCTAAATGTTTAAAGCTCTTCACGTACATTATCTCAGAGATCTAACAGAATTGAAAAGTAGGCCAAAAATGTCAACACATTGCAGATGAAACACAAGGCTAAGAAGACAGTGGCTTTCCTAAAGACATCTATGAGATCACAGAACAAGATCTGAACCTGGGTTCCTCCTGGATCCTAGCTCAGTTTCTCAGCAGTAGTGCAGTACTAGCTGCCCCTTGGATAAAGGATACGTGAGCCTGGTCGATCATGCACTTGCAGAGAGTGAAGTCCGTGTGGGGCAGGTTGGTCAAGGCTTTCAAGAGGATCTGAGCTGTCACCGTGGTTTGGAAGAAGGCAGGGTTAAACTGATACCTGGATGAGAAAAGAGTCTCTCTTGAGATTTTGGACAGTGAAGGCAGGCACAATCCCATAAACCTTTAGTCCCACCACCCACCGTCAGTCCCTTCTTCAGCACCAACTGCTTTACAATCCAGCAATGGGATGCACCCAAAAAAGCCACATCCTGTCTCTTCTGGCAGCAGAGCTGCATGACACAAGCGGGAAGAAGTATAAATTCACCCCCTTCTGCTTTGAGGCACTCTTTCAATGTTCCATATACGAGAGCTGCAATCCCAGGAATAATTTTTCCAGGGATTGGAAGGAGGCCAGAAGCAGAGAGGAACATGGAAATATGAACATATCAAAAACATTGTTTGATTCAGGCCAGTGTCTCCCAGCTTGGCAAGATCAAACACCACTTCTACAGAGGAGCAACGGAGACCTTGAGGTCCACTGACACAGCTTGGCCAGGATCTCTCAGGGATGTTCCAGTGCCACCCCCTCCCCCCCCCAAGAACAAGCAAATTTGTGAAGAAAGGGAAGATAAAAATGTTTGAAAGGAAGAAAAAGGGGCATCCACTCACAGCTTCAGTACAGCCAGGTTGGCTTCCAGGTCGTAGGCATTCTCCTTGGCCTGGGTCTCCACATAGCGTTCCAAGGTAGCCAAGTTCTCTGGATTGTATCTGAAACACGGGAAATGAATGGAGGAGCAGAGCGAAACAATCCCCCTACTCCCTACCTTTCTGCTTTAGCAAGGCAGATTATATCCATGCATATACAGGAGAGCACGTTAAAGACTGACTAGATTTCCAGGGAGTCAAAAGCTCCCTTTGAATCTTGCTCTTCTACTATAGGCCAATATGACTACCCCCTAAAATAAACATACACACACACACACATTCACCCTCTTCCACAGAAGTCATGTAATGAAACAAGTATCTGTCCACAACAACCCTATTAAATCTTTAACATGCCCCAAGATAAAAATAAAATAATAAAGTAATTGCATTTATATAGGTAAGTAAGTTCAATTATTTTTATTATTATTCCAATTTTTTTGTTTCCATTGCTGCAAGAGGCTGCAGGGAGCAAAAATAAAGAAGTCCCCTATTTACAAAGGCAAGATTGGTACAAGGACAGAAAGTCCCTGAGCGCACACAGACCTAGGGTTGCCAGCACTAAGTCGGGAAATTCCTGGATGTTTCGGGGGGTGGAGCCTGGAGCGGGTGGGGAGGGACCTCAGTGGGGCATAATGCCATAGAGCCCACCCTCCAAAGCAGCCATTTTCTCCAAGGAACTGATCTCTAAGGGCTGTGATTCCGGGAGATCTCCAGGCCCCACCTGGAGATTGGTAACCCGTGGAACAGCCGGGAAACACCCGCGAAAACGCGACGGAGACCGGGCCTCGGTTGCCATAGCAACACCTCCCCCCGCGATACCTGTCGATGCCCTTCAGCAGCTTCCCCACATTAGCCCGCATTTGCTCGAAGAGCGCCATGACGGAGGCAGCCGGCGGCGGGGCGGAAGTCCAGCGAGGACGACGACTTCCGGAGAGGAAACGGATGAAGCCGGAGTGGAGGACACTTCCGGCCGGATAAGACGCCGGTTTCCGCCAAGGCCTAGTCGTGAAGGATGCGCCATAGAGATGAAACCGACAGAGCGTCCCGGCAGCCCCACAAGGAATTTATGCGCATGCGTCTATTAAATCCGCCGTAGTACGTATCATAGCAACGCCCACTCGGAGGTTCCGCCCCGCAGGCGGTGAGTGTCGCAGTCGCGTCCCTACGAGGATTAGAACTGAGGTTGCCAACTTCCAGGAGGTAGCTGGGGATCTCCCGGAATTGCATTTGCTTTCCAGGCTCAACCCTAAAACTTCGTGATTTGTTCTGTGTTATGTTTAATGTTTATGGGCAACCCACATTTGGGGTGCAGTGGTTCCCGTTTGGGTTTTCTTTTTAAACAATACACGCACACACATTGCCGTACCCAGAGGCATCACAAGGTTCCAGCACTCTCTCGTCCGAAAGGAAACGGATCGTGTGCAAAGCTGCAGGCCGGTGATTGCTGTCTGCTGAGCCACCGCCTGGAGGCTGGCAACCCAATGCTCTGCCTGTACTTTTGTTAATAGGTGCAAAAGGCACCATAAATCCCTGCTGCAATGTGGTGCTGGCGCAGGAGGAGAGTTATGTGGATACCATGGACTGAACCCAATAAGTGGGTTCTAGATCACATCGAGCCTGGGTTCTCCCTCGAGGCTAAAATGACAAATTCTTTGGAAAAGGCGAAAATGCTAGGAAAAAGTGGAAGGCGGTAGGAAAAGAGGAAGATCTAAAACGTGATGGTTTGACTCAGTAAAAGAAGCCACGTCCTCCAGTTTGCAGGATCTGAGCAAGTCTGTTAGTGAGGACGTTTTGGAGGTCTTTCCTTCATAGGGTCGCCCTAGGTCGGAGGCAGCTTGACAGCACATAACACACCCGCACACCTCTTCCAAAAGGAAACTGATTCTGTACAAGGCTGGCTGCATACGCTCTTGCTGGCCTGCCTCCTACCTGCTCAACCTTTACTTTTGTTAATAAACAGGATTATCAACAAATCTGGGAAAATATGTCCTGCCCCTTTAATAGAGACTTAATGAGCTGTTATTTACCAGTTGATGTTATTTACTTCCATGCCAGGAAAAGTTTTAACTGCCCATTTCCACACATTAAGCCTCTATTAAAGGGACAGGACATTTTTCTCCAGGCCAGTTGGCAACTCCAGACTAGACCCCAAAGGTGTGATTGGGAGCTTGTGCCATCTCTTCCAAAAGGAAACCAATTCTGTACAAGGCTGGCTTTGCGTGTCCTTGCTGGCTCACTTCCTACCTGTTCAACCTTTACACTTGTTAATAAAGCAGACTAGTCCACAACGGCATTGCAAATCACTAGTCCTTTCTGCTCCCAAAAGGAACTGATCCTGTATTTGGGCCTCAAGGAATGCAGAAAGCAAAGCAGTAACTCTCTTCTTCGCAGCCCTGCAGAGGCCTTTGGAGGGCTCAGAAAGCAACCAGGCTTCAAATCAGGAAGCAGCACCCTGAGAAATTTATCAGTGCTCTGACCACATTGCTACTGCCGCCTACGCAGACGGACTCACGAGCTCTGTCACCTCCCCGCTTGCGGGTGGGAGAACGTTGAACAATGGATGCCCAAGAGAGAGCGGCCTTAGATATTTCCACCAGGAACCCTCAAGAGGACTTTGAGCTACTGCAGAGAGTTGGCGGGGGCACCTATGGGGAAGTCTACAAGGTAACTGCACCTTTCTTTCGTGAGTCACCAGCCAGGTGGCATCTCGGGACGGTGCCAGTGGCTGCTTTCACGGCCCTGATTTTAATCAAACCGGAATTTTTGTTTCAGGCCATAATGTATTAATCTAATATGGTTTAAAAGAAAGGAAAGAAAAATGTACCTTTACAAAAATGTAGCCATGAGTTCCACAGAGTACTGGGAAAGCCAACATGCTCTTTCTTTCTTTCTTTCTTTCTTTCTTTCTTTCTTTCTTTCTTTCTTTCTTTCTTTCTTTCTTTCTTTCTTTCTTTCTTTCTTTCTTTCTTTCTATCCAGTTCAAGAGGCTAGGATGACATTCACTGCTCCCCCCCCCATTTTTTCTTAGCAACAGCCTGTAAAGGGGGGAAGGGCTGTGGCTTGGTGGAAAAGCCCCTGCTTTGCATGCAAAAGGTCCCAGGTTCCATCCCTGGTGCCTCCTGTTAAAAGGACCAGGCAGTAGATGATGTGAAAGACCTCCGCCTGAGCCCCTGGAGAGTGGCTGCCAGTTGGAGAAGACAAAACTGACCTTGATGCCCCAGTGGTCTGATCGGTATAAAGTGGCTTCATATGCTTGTGTATGTAATTTAGGTCACGTTGAGTGGTTGTTGTTACTGTCCCAAAGTCACAAGGATGATGTATGTTCATATAGAACCAGAGGAGTTAGCTGTGTTACTCTGTAGTTGCAAAATAGTAAGAGTCCAGTAGCACCTTTAAGACTAACCGACTTTATTGTAGCATAAGCTTTCAAGAGCCACAGCTCTCTTCATCAAATGCAACTTTATTGTAGCATAAGCTTTCGAGAACCACAGCTCTCTTCATCAGATGCAACTTTATTGTATCATAAGCTTTCAAGAACCACAGCTCTCTTCATCAAATGCAACTTTATTGTAGCATAAGCTTTCAAGAACCACAGTTCTCTTCATCAAATGCAACTTTATTGTAGCATAAGCTTTCAAGAGCCACAGCTCTCTTCATCAAATGCAACTTTATTGTAGCATAAGCTTTCGAGAACCACAGCTCTCTTCATCAGATGCAACTTTATTGTATCATAAGCTTTCAAGAACCACAGCTCTCTTCATCAAATGCAACTTTATTGTAGCATAAGCTTTCAAGAACCACAGTTCTCTTCATCAAATGCAACTTTATTGTAGCATAAGCTTTTGAGAACCACAGCTCTCTTCATCAGATGCAACTTTATTGTAGCATAAGCTTTCAAGAACCACAGTTCTCTTCATCAGATGCAACTTTATTGTAGCATAAGCTTTCAAGAACCACAGCTCTCTTTGTCAGATGCAACCTGATGGTTGTATCTGACAAAGAGAACTGTGATTCCTGAAAGCTTATGCTACAGTAAAGTTGGTTAGTCTTAAAGGTGCTACTGGGCTCTTTATTATTGTTCATATAGAAGTCAGTCATGTAATGTTCAGTGGGGCTTAGGTCCTGGAAAGCATATGTAGGGTTGCAGCCCTTAAGAACTTTAGCACTGAGTGGGGTTTGGAACTCAGATCTCCCTGGAATGTCCAGAAAACTTTATTTGGTGATGCACTTGGTAAAGAAACCAGGGGGCCAGATTGGTTAAGATGAGTTAGCATTGGTGGAAACAATACCTGGCAGGCAGATGTGACCCCTGGTACTCATCTTGTTAAAGAAAACGACCACGGCCTTGCTTTGGGAGGGATGGAAGCGCACAGTGGGGTACCTGCACATCTGTGGTTTTCTAACCGTGGCATCGGCAGCCACTGTTTTTCCTAGGAGATGCCCCCTTTCCGGTTTAGGGCTCTGCTTCAGGGTCCCGTTGCCAAGAGGTCCGCCCTTCTTTGCCCGCAACATCCCTAGCCGTTCCACACACAGAAACACACCCTTCTGCATCCAGCTACTTTGACTGTCCAGGTCTGTGCAGTTAAACAAAGAAAAGGAAAACGGCTTCAGAAGCTTTCCTCTGAGCGGGTGAAAATCTCGCAGAACTCAGCCGATAACATCTCAGAAGCCGAACATCCTTATCCTCCCCCTGATCTCTGCACTGCTGAGTTTCTAGCCTCCATTCTCAGTTCTTTCTTCCTGCATTGCAATTTTGGCTAGAACTATATGTCCCCTAGAGCCACAAGGAAAAGCACACTCCAGTCAAGCTGACACAGGGGAAACGCCTCTGGCTAGGCCCTCAGGGCAGCCATGTTTCCCAGCTGGAGATCAGAGGATGAAGTTTGAGCTGGCTGGAAATTCACCCCCCCCCCCACACACACACCAGCTCCCATCCTTCCCCTCTTACAGCCAAGCTACAAGTGACGCCTTACACAGGTTGGACACTTGTCAGCTTCCCTCAAGTTTTGATGGGAAATGTAGGCGTCCTGGTTTTATAGCTTGGCTCTCCATTACAGCTGCAAGACCAGGATGCCTACATTTCCCATCAAAATTTGAGGGAAGCTGGCAAGCATCCAACCTGTGTCAGGCGTCACTTGTAGCTTGGCTCGCCTTCCAAGCTCTGCCAGTAGAATACAAGTTCCCCAGTTCTGTGCCCTGCCCAGCATTCCTTAGAAATACCATCCTGACACCACAAACCCCTCTCATCCTCCACAGGCGAATTCTTTCACTTCTTCCACTCATCGGAAGTTCCTACAGGTGTCTGTTATCGAGCTCACTGGCCACTTCGTCCAACTATTATAAACCTTTCTGCTGAGCCACGCAGCCTGCACAATGTTCCTGCACCTTCCCAAACTCCAACCTGCAGCATCAAATTTGGGAGGTTCCCCCTCCCTTCTCGCTCTTTCAGCTCCTTGTGGAGTTTTTTTTAACCCTCCTGACCTTTTAAATTCCTGCCCTTTTTATAAAGATTCTGTTGCGAACCGTTTTCGTTTGAGCAGCTGCAGATTTGCTGAATGTCCCAACCGTTTCTCTAGTTTGGTTCCATTGCCAGATTATGGCTGTTCCTGTTTTTGCCTTTGGGGGATGCTTGTTATCCTTTTTAGCTTAGCTTGCTAGAGCTGTTGCACTCTCCCAGGATCAGCCAGCGTCCTCCCCAGGAACTCCAGAAGTGAAAATCTTAAGTGGGGAGCTGATACCTTGAATTCCACGGCCCTTGCTACCACCAGAAGTGTGTCATTGGCATACCTGGTTTGCATATGCCACACACCCCTGACATCACCTATCCTGGCTGTTTCGGACCCAATCCTGGCCATTCAGGGCTGAAATTGGGCCCGAAATGGTCAGAATTGGGCTGCTTCTGAGCGGGAGAGTGATCCACTACCCGTCAGAGGCCCGATCCTGGCTGTTTGGGGACCAATCCTGGCTGTTTTGGGCCCGATCCTGGCTATTTTGGGCCCAATCCAGGCTGAAACGGGCCCCAAATGGCCGAAAATCAGGTGGACGGGGCCACCTGCCATGTGACCTCTTTGGAGAACTGCCGGAACTGCGTTCCTGCACGTTCCCCCTCAAAATGAGCCCTGGTTACATGTACACACAGTACACATACACACATCCCACGCTGTGCATAGTCTGCCATTTCCCCCCACTGCAACTGTAGTGGTATGTTTTCTGATAAGCTGTTTTAGGAAATCATGTTATAAACCTTTGTGCTTTTATATATATATATATATAAAGGTAAAGGTAAAACCCCGTGGTGCAGAGTGGAAAGCTGCAGTACTGCAGCCCAAGCTCTGCTCATGTCCTGAATTCGATCCTGGCGGAAGTTGGGTTCAGGTAGCCGACTCAAGATTGACTCAGTCTTCCATCCTTTACCGAGGTCCATAAAATGAGCACCCAGTTTCCTGGGCGTAAAGTGTAGATGACTGGGGAAGGCAATGGCAAACCACCCCGTAACAAAAAGTCTGCCAAGAAAATGTTGTGATGTGACGTCCCCCCCCAGGGGTCAGTAGTGACTCGGTGCTTGCACAGGGGACTACCTTTACCTATATATATATATAGGTTATGAACCTATATAAATATATATATATAGGTTATGGACAAAGTTATGAAGAATTAAAAAGTTATGAAAACACAGGGTTAAAGGGCCATGAACTGTAAGAAGTGGTAGACAAGCTGTAATTTTGTAAAATCCCAATGTACTTCGTACATTTCATGGCTGTTTACAATTTTTCTTCATATATTTTCTGTGTTAATTAATAATATTAAATATTATGAATTAAATATGAATTAAAATATTTAATCTTATGGATATTATGAATTCAAATATTTATAATATTTTTACAAAATTGTTTTCAAGTGTCTCTCTAAAGACTGGCTACTCCACAAGCTCTGCTGGGGTTGCCAACCTCCAGGTGAGAGCTGGCATTCTCCCAGAATCACAAAAGATCCCCAGCAATCCGTTTCACTAGCAGCTTTGGCCTCACATCCCCAAATTCTACCCTCCTCAGGCTCCACCCCCAAATCTCCTGGAATTTTCCAACCAGGAGTTGGCAGCCCCAAGCACTGTACTGATACCAGCAGCCATTTTCCCGCATCGCATGATAGCGCACCTGCCAGTGGTACGGGAAGCACTAACAGCCAACCCACCGATATAATTTCCACCACTTCAGAACGTGGTTGGAAATTCCTTGTTTTTATTTTCTGAACTCGTTTTGTGTTTTCCTCAGGCAAAGAACAAGGAAACGGGGAAGATGGCGGCTATCAAGATTGTAAAAATGGAAGCTGGTGAGTGAGGCGTCCGTGGCCACCTTGTGCGCTTGCTTGGCTACTGTCCAGAACAGAATATGCAGGGCTTGTTTTCAGCTGGAACGCAGTGGAACGGAGTTCCAGCACCCCTTGAAAATGATCGCATGGCCAGTGGCCGCCGCCCCCTGATCTCCAGACAGAGGGGAGTTTAGATCGCCCTCCGTGCCGCCCGGCACAGAGGGCGGTCTAAACTCCCCTCTGTCTGGAGATCAGGGGGCGGGGGCCATTGGCCATGCGATCATTTTCGCTGAGGGTGATTTAAACTTTAAAATATTCCCCCCTTGTTCCAGCTGACCCAAAGTGACGTCATTGCATGGTCCCGGGAGTGTGCACACACTTTGTGCATGCACACGTGGTACCAGGGGCACCACCTCCCTCCAGGAGTTGCCCCCTGTGCTGGCAACCCACTGAGTTCCACCACCTCTTTTCCCAGAAAAAAAGCCCTGAGAATATGCATCGAAGTAGCTCTCCATATATGTATTCCTTCTTACAAAATGGGGCCAGGAAACCGTCTTGTGGTCAGGAATTAGCTTATAACGGGAAAGTGACAGAGCTTGAAGTCGTTCAAAGATAAGCTCTTTGACCGGAAAAGCCCGAACACTAGATTAAGACCAGATACACATATACTATGTGCTGTGGTGAGGCAGAGGCGCTCTCTGTACGTTCTCAGAAGCAATATTTTTCACAGCTCTCAGGGGATAAACTATTTGAGGGAAAGCCCTGGTGCAAGCAAGACCCTTGATAAGGCTTCACACATGCACATAATACAAACCTCTGGAGGCAGACCTGACACAAGCCTTCCACTCCATGCTCACAGTCTGAGGCATTCCACTAAGTGATCCATACCCATCACCTTTCTCTTTCTGCAGTGACGAATAGCTGCAGAATGCTTGGCAAGGCATCTGTAGACTAGGCTACTTCACAGAGATCCATCAAGCCATGTTAGCAGTGGAAACAAGCAAGAGTCCAGTAGCGGCTCTAAGACTAACAAAATCTGTGGTAGGATATGAGCTTTTGTGAGTCACAGCTCACTTCTTCAGATACCTGAAGAATCTGAAGAAGTAAGCTGTGACTCACGAAAGCTCATCCCTCACCACAAATGGACTCTTGTTCTTTTCTGGTGTCACAGACCCTTCCTCCCTTGAGGTGTTTGTGGCATTAATTATCATGTTTTGTAGCTGTATGTTTGCGTGCTAGTGACGGGTTGTCACTTTGCGATCAAAGCGATGGCTTACTTTTTAAAATGTTATTTCTGTGGTAATAAGTGCACAGATAAAACAACAATAATAAAAAGCAATCACCGTATTCTTCTTTAGTCTCAGTTTTAAAACTTTATTTTTAACGAAAGCTTTTTTAATGCTGTAAATAGTTGAAAATGAGGAAGATTAACAGTCGGTTTACAGCTGTGTCTAACTAGAAATCAGGGTTACTTGTCCAGAATTTCAGACAGGATTAAGACACCAAGTTTAACAAATGTTAAAGAGTCACCTTCCTTTTGACAACGAGTTTCTCTACATGAAACGTCTGACTCATGAAGAACGCGTGTCGGGAGATGCAGTGTTAGGCAGGAAGGGTAGTTTAAAAAGATGGTGCTGGTGGCAGGGCAAAGGCTTTGCTATACACTGAAGCTGTGTGAAGGGGCTATGAATTGCCCATTATAACCTCTCTATGTCCAATCCCAGCACTGCAAGGCAGCTCCAGCCCATTTCCATTCCTGGCTGCCCTCTAGTTGCAATCCCACAGGTGAAATTGACAGAGCCTCTGAGAGGTGAACATGAAATTAACAAACCCTCTGAGGAGCAATCTCTGCCGGCTCTGTCTTTTTAAACTACGCTTCCCGGCTAATATTGCATCTCCCTACTCTTGACGAACATGTGCCAAGGGGTCTCATGCAGAGAGACTCAACAATCGCAGTGATGATTTAAGGAAGGAAAGTCTATGAAAGTAGAAGGCGGACTTAATTCAAGCACTCTGCTTGACCTACCTCAGAGGCTTGTTGTGTGGTTAAAACAGAGAGGGGAAGAATGTTGTAAGCTGCTTTGGGCTCCCATTCGGGAGAAAATGGGACATAAATGAAGTAAATAAAAATCTCTAAACTGAATTGTTATCACTCTTCCAGATGATGACTGTGCCACCATTCAACAAGAGATTGTCATGGTTAAAACTTGCAAACATCAGAACATCGTAGCCTATTTTGGGAGCTACCTCCGGTGAGAAACACACACACACGCGCTGATTGGCCAGGGTCTCCCAGTACCCCAAGTCGAGGCCTGCTGCTGGTCTTGCATGGTCCAATGGAGTTCCAAACCGAGAAACAGGATCCCAGTTATAACACTGTAGGAAATCCTGGGTTGCAAACACATTTCAGTGTCGTTCCTCAGCATTTTGGGGTTGGGGTGGCCCTGCGTCCCCTTTCTAACCCTCCCTCCCCCCATTATTCACGCTCACCTCTCTGTTGCCTCACTAGGTTTAACAAACTTTGGATCTGCATGGAATTCTGTGGGGGTGGGTCTCTTCAGGACATCTACCAAGGTAAAGTTATTCCCCTCTCTCCTCCTTTCCCACCCTGTGAGCCAAGCTACAAGTGACGCCTGACACAGATTGGACACTTGTCAGCTTCCCTCAAGTTTTGGTGGGAAATGTAGGCAGCTTGGCGGAATGTTGGACAAGTGACAGTGGAAAAGTCCCTTGGACAGCAGTCGGGGAGCCAAGCTGCAAGACCAGGACGCCTACATTTCCCATAAAAACTTGAGGGAAGCTGACAAGCGTCCAACCTGTGTCAGGCGTCACTTGTAGCTTGGCTCACATGTGTGGTCGCACGGAACCAGGTACCTTCTTACTTTAGCCCCCTTCCAATGTTTACAACAACAGGATTATTCCAGCTATGAGATGGGATATGATCTCTTTTTCCTGTAAGCTTTTGCACAGCTAACGATGAACGCTGTTTCTTTCATGTGTGCTGAGGTCTAGAACACGCTTCAGCATCGATAGCCTTTGATGATTGGTGGCTACCAGCTAACTGATGCACCCCAGCTTTTGTGTGTATGTTTTTGGGGTGGGGAAATGGTTTGGCAGTTTTAATGTAGTCCCCAAAGCAGACAGCCATCAGGTAACTCACTGGGAGTTCCATGTCTGGAGATCCCAACATTTAACAAATTAGCCTACCAGGCACACGAGGTCCAATTTGGGTGCAAAGGGATCAACTGTGCAACCCTAAACAGAGTTACTCCATTCTAAACCCATTGATTTCAATGGGCTTAGACTGGAGTAACTCTGCTTAAGATTGCACTGTAAACCTAGTAAGCCTTCCAAACAAACTGGGCAAATAGCAGTTCCCGGTGGGAGGGGTCATTTTCGATCAGAAAATTGGCATGGAGCAAAAGTCTTGCCCTCTCCACCTCCACATGTGCCATGGCCCAGAACCAGGGCTTTTTTTCAGGGGGAACGGAGTTCCGGCACCTCTTGAAAATGGTCACATGGCCGGTGGCACCGCCCCCTGATCTCCAGACAGAGGGGAGTTGAGATTGACCTCGAGGCCAATCTCAACTCCCCTCTGTCTGGAGATCAGGGGGCAGGGCCACCGGCCATGTGACCATTTTCTCTGAGGGCAACCTACTGAGTTCCACCACCTCTTTTCCCAGAAAAAAAGCCCTGCCCAGAACTGAATCAGTGCCCTGAGCATATAGTGGTTAAAAAGGAACACTGGGAACTCCAGACATGGACTTCCCAGTGTATCACCTGGATGGACTGAATATTTAGAGCTGGCAGGCCAGAAGGGTGGGGCAAGGCATAGCAGACCTGTGGTGCACCTGGACTGGAATAGGAAAGCCGGCAGGCTTGGAAAGCACCTAGAATCTGAGCTCAGTTCCTGGCTGCAAAAGCATCCCCCCGCCCCCGCTAAAAATACCATGCCGTGCACCATCTCCAGCCTTGGACAGCTTGGGGCAACGCAAAGCTAGGGCATCTGGTTACTTTGCCAAGCTCTGCCAGTTAAGAGTCCCACCTCCAGTCCTCTGGGTTACCGTAATAAGAGCCCTTCCCGTGTCGCCTGGCTGCACGTACGTGCAAGGAAGGAATCCGAGACGCCCAGCAGTCAGCTCTGCAATGCAGAACTGAAACCGTGTGTGGTCGGTTCGCTTTCTCTACTGTTTCAGACGCCACCTGAAAGGAAGAGAGGCCCTCCCCCACCCCACGGGGGTGGGGGGTCACTTACTGAACCTTCTTCACTCTAAGGGTGTTTTGCATCTTTAAACAGTTTCTGCCTCTGGCAAGAGGAAGGACAGAGAGATATGCAAAACGCTGCAACCCTCTCCTCATCTGGCCTGTTGAATTCAAGCCCTTCACCTCTCCTTGCTGCCTTCTCACTCCTGGGCCCAGGTTCTGAGCATTCCAGGCGTTGTCTCCTGCAGGCTTCCAAGCCCATCTTCAGAGGTCTTCAGGACTAGGAACTTGCCTAATTTTTTTTAAAAAGTAAAAATTGAAATCCCCCGCATGCTGAATTCTACATACATAGCCCTCCAATGGGGCAAATAGCAACCCCCTAGGTCTATTTCATGTCAGGAAAATGGTATGGGGGAAGAAGGATTAAGCCCCTTCCCCCCTCCCACTGTGGTCCCAATGCAAACTGGGTCCCTCCCCACCCACTTGGAAAACAAATTCTCCTGCTCCTGACATCTGAGAGCCTCTCTACATGAAATGCATCCTTGCATGTTTGTCAAGTGTAGGGAGACGCAATGTTAGCCAGGAAGGGTAGTTTAAAAAGGCAGAGCCAGCAGAGATCACTCATCAGAAGGTTTGTTAATTTCATCGTCACCTCCCCAAAGGCTCTGTCAGTTTTACTTCTCCAGTCTGAAATTATGTGATATGGCAACCAGAAGGCAGTGAGGAATGGAAATGGGCTGGAGCTGCCTTCGAGAGCCGGGCTTGGACCTGGAGAGGTTATAATGGGTTGAAGTTTCCCTTCTGGCATTTCACAGCCCCTTCACAGCTCCAGAGAATAGCAAAGCCTTTGCCCTGCCACCGGCTCTGACTTTTTAAACTACTCATCCCAGCTAACATTGCATCTCCCAATACATGTTCTTCACATGTCTTGTGTAGAGAGACGCTGAATGTCAGAGTCAGATTGGGGGTATCTAGACCCTACATGTAACCTGTTTTTGGCCCTGTCCCTTGTCTAAACACGATGCGTATTTATCATACAATAAATGATAAATTATTACAATTTATCATTTTATAAATTTAGTATAATATTATTTTATTTATTTATTATGATAAATTTATTATGATAAATTTATAATTTATCATAATTTGTTATTTTATATAAAATTAATCAAGCGTGGGGCTGCCCTTGAGCTTGACCCGGAGATCACAGCTGGTACAAAATGCAGCGGTGTGTGTTATTTCGAGAGTGCCAAATAAGGTGCATATAACACCGATCTTACGCGAGCTGCATTGGTTGCCAGTGGAGTACCGGATCAGATTCAAGGTTCTGGTATTGAAGGCCCTGTGCGGACTGGGACCAGCATATCTACGGGACCATCTCTCCCCACGTATTCCCTGGAGGATACTCCGATCAGGTGACAAAGCCCACCTAGCCTCGACTAGAGCCAGGGCCTTTTTGGTCCTGGCTCCCACCTGGTGGAATGCTCTGTCTGCTGAAATCAGGGCCCGGCAGGACCTACTATCCTTCCGTTGGGCCTTCAAGACAGAGTTGTTCCGCCAGGCATGTGGCTGAGGCTGGGCCTCCGCCGGCCTGAAAAAAGGGGTGTATAAAATCTTAACCCTCCCTGTGAAGGCTGCCCACCATCCTGTTTTAAATGTGTATTAATACACAGTTGTTTTTATCTTTTAATGTAGATGAATTTTTTATTGTATTTTAATACGTCGTTCTCTACCCTGAGCCCACTCGCGGGGAGGGTGGAATAGAAATTTGAAATAAACAAATAAATAAATCCCAGGTGTACCAGCCTCCCTCTCTCAGCCAGGAGGGGGGGCTGCTGAGCCATAAAGGCTTGTTGGGGGTCTCCAGAGCTGTCGGGAAGCATTGGCAAGCTTTCCCACCCCCTCTGGCCCAGCAAGTCAATCCGAGGTCAAGGATATAGGACAGCCTTATCCAGACAATGCTCAGTTGACCACATCACTAACTGCACCACTCTCGGGCTTTGGGCGTGGCGTGTGATGCTGACCGTTGCCTTTTGCATTTGCAGTCACTGGTCCCCTGTCTGAGCAGCAGATTGCCTACGTATGCAGAGAAACCTTGCAAGTGAGTATGAGCTGGTGGGGCGGATCCTCCCTTCCCGTTTCATGAAAGAGGTGGTGAGTGGCTGGCTGATCTTTTGGAGAGGACGGAAGGGGTTGCACTCCCCCCCTTTAAGTGAACCACTGGAAAAAACAGAGGCCAGTAGGAGTTCCACAAACTCAAAGCTTTGCTGCCTCCTCAAGCCAAGCGCCCAACCAGAAAAGACGCTCAAAATTCCACTTATGGGGCCAAAGTATTTTGCTGTCCCAAGAGAGGCTGGGAGGACAGCAGGATTTGAGTCCAATGGTACCTTCGAGACCAACAGGATTTTCAGGGTGTAAGCTTTCGAGAGCCAGAGCTCCCTTCTTCAGACACAAGAAGGTCTGGGAAGAGGCGCTGGGTCTACCTTGCTTGGGACAACACAACATCTTGAACACTCCCTTCCCCGCCCCCAGTCCTAGGGCCCCCCTAGACAATGCAAGAGCTGGGAAGGTATATTTTTACTCCTACCAGTCTCCATGGTGGGGTTCCTGATTCAGACCTTTCTTTCAACATGGCCAAAAACATACAGACTCCTTGAAGGGGAAAGTGCAGTCCAGATGGAGGAGGAGGCTCTATTGAGAAGCAGCAGGGGGGCGTGTATGTGTGTGTGTTCATGCCCTCTGCTATGGCTGTGATCTAAATGGACTCCGGTCTCCCATAGCTGCTCTTTATGGATTAAAACACACCTATCCAGAGGAGACCATCACAAACAGATATGGCTACATAGTAAAGAGTCCAGTAGCACCTTTAAGCCTAACCCACTTTATTGTAGCATAAGCTTTCGAGAGCCACAGGTCTCTTCGTCAGATGCATTGTCAGCTTTCAAGAACCATCTGATGAAAAGAGCTGTGGCCCTCAAAAGCTTATGCTACAATAAAGTGGGTTAGTCTTAAAGGTGCTACTGGACTCTTTACTATTTTGCTACTACAGACTAACACGGCTAAGTCTTTGGATCTAGAATGGCCACGAAGGTGAAGAGTCTGCCTCCACCGTACAGGCCATTTAGGTTCGGGCTTTACAGGTTAAACTCAATTCCTGGCATGGAAGACAGCAGGAAGCCTGTGAGGAACCAAAATACCAACCTTCAGGCTTCTCAGCCATCCACTATCCTCCAAATGTTTTATGGCTCTGGTTGGTTTTCATGGGTATCTTGCTGTAACCCACTTTGCTTTCTTTCCCCTTCTAGGGCCTGTCTTATCTTCACAGCCAAGGGAAGATCCACAGAGATATCAAGGTAAGGCGATCCTGGCAGGCAGGGACTTCAGTGCTGATTTCTGTTGGGGAGCTCAGGGGATCTGCAAACATTTGGAGAGGCGTAGGAGAAGGTACAGCCCCTACACAACACTTTTAAAGCAGTGCCACACAGCTTTAGCACACTGTCTCAGCTTCAGATACATTCCCACTATGCCTCTACACGAGACACCTCAGCGCGTGTTGGTCAAGTGTAGGGAGACTCAATGTTAGCCGGGAAGCGTAGTTTTAAAAGACAGAGCTGGCGGAGGTTGCTTCTCAGAGGGTTTGTCAATTTCATCTTCCCCTCCCCAAATGCTCTGTCAATTTCACCTCTCCAGACTAAAACTGTGTGTGATCTCAACTGGAGGGCAGCGAGAAATGGAAATGGGCTTGGACCTGGAGAGATTATCATTGGCTGAAGTTTCCCTTCTGGCCTTTCACAGCCCCTTCACACAGCTCCAGTATAAACCAAAGCCTTTGCCCTGCCACTAGCTCTGTCTTTTTAAACTACCCTTCCCGGCTAACATTGCACCTCCCAGCACATGTTCTTCACGTGTCAGATGTCTCCTGTAGAGAGATTCTTTATTTACTAGGAACAACCTTTGTTTCTGTTTCATGAACCAAAGCAAAGCCATTGTTCATCTTCCTCCTTTCCTGTTTTTGCCATTTGAAGATGCTGCAGTAAATTCTAGAGAAAATTGTCTTCCATCAGGGTTCTCCCTCCCATGGGGAAGTCAGAGTTCAGAGTGGGAAGCAGATGTATGAAGCATCACAGCATGCATGCTGCGGTGCCAGGCAGCCCCCATCTTGCTGTTCTACATGCTGCTCCCGCATGCACACGAAGTCCCCATGCACCTCACAGCATGCTGCTCTTCATGTTGCAGCTGCTAAAGCAAATTTGGAAAAGATGCTCATCCATTGCAGGACAATTCTGCATTTTTAGGGGAGAACCTTTCTAATCAGTGGAAGAGAGACATCCAGAAGGCAAAAGGGAAGGGTGCACTGGGCGGGGGCCGTGATCCTCAGAAGAACGAGAATTGGACTTGTAGCGTGCCCCTACTTTCGTCCATGGAATGTTGGAAGAGTTTTTTAAAAAACCAGGGCATTTTTTCAGCTGGAACACGGTGGGACGGAGTTCCGGCACCTCTCGAAAATGGTCACATGGCCGGTGGCCCCGCCCCCTGATCTCCAGACAGAGGGGAGTTGAGATTGCCCTCCGTGCCACTGGCTGTGATGTCAGAGAGGGCATGCAAAAGGGTTCCTGGCTGCCATTGGCAGAGCTGCTGTGATGCAAGATGGGGGCGGAGCCAGCAGGAGGTCCAAGGGAAGAATGAGGGAGGAGGAGGAGACA
Organism: Eublepharis macularius; assembly: GCF_028583425.1. Lineage (NCBI taxonomy): Eukaryota > Metazoa > Chordata > Lepidosauria > Squamata > Eublepharidae > Eublepharis > Eublepharis macularius. The sequence continues at coordinate 54,952,092 of NC_072804.1, read as the reverse complement.
AAGGCAAAGGGTCATGCAGTAGACCGGAGGAAGAGGGTCAGTGGAACAAGAGAAACTCGGAGAGGAGGAAAACAGAGATGAGACGCAAGGTGTGTGGGGAGGGGGAATTGTGAATTTCCTGCATCGTGCAGGGGGTTGGACTAGATGACCCTGGAGGTACCTTCCAACCCTATGATTCTATGAAGGTGAGGAAGTTCATCTCTTGAGCTGAGTAACCAATCTAGACTGGAGCTGAAGGCTTCTTTTCGAGCATCCCTGAGCATATGTGTTTACTACTGTCCTGAACACATCACAGCTAGCCTTTGTACCCCCGGGATTTGAGGTCAAGGTTTCTAGAAAGGGAGGCTTTCTTTTGGGATGGCTTGGGCCTTGTTAAGACTAACCGTGGCAAGGGTCCTAAAGAGCCATGCGGAGGGGCCAGCGCTGTCCCCTGTTTTAGGGAGATGCCCCCCATCTTCACCCTCCACCTACTCATATCCAGTATTTTTTGTGCCCTTTCACTTTTCAGGGAGCCAACATCCTACTCAACGACCGCGGGGAAGTAAAACTTGGTATGTTTCTTGGAGGATCTTTCACACCTTGGTCCTTCCCATGGGATGTGGAATCCGGAGGGGGCACATGGAGTCGGACACATGGAGAGATCCGAGTCCATTCCCCAAACGGTCAGGCCTATGCAGTCCTCTGCCAGAAACCATGCTTCGTTCTCCCTAATTAGTCTCAACACCGGAAGTTATAAAAACAAGCCTCTCGCTAGTATTGCCGCTGAGGTTTTGGGCTTGCAGAGCTCCTGTGATCTCCACTTTGTGTATAGATCCAGAGGAGTTAGCCGTGTTAGTTTGTAGTTGCAAAAGAGTAAAGAGTCCATAGCACCTTTAAGACTAACCAACTTTATTGTAGCATAAGCTTTCGAGAGCCACAGCTCACTTTGTCAGATGCATCTGACGAAGAGAGCTGTGGTTCTCGAAAGCTGACGATGCATCTGACGAAGAGAGCTGTGGTTCTCGAAAGCTTATACTACAATAAAATTGGTTAGTCTTAAAGATAATACTGGACTCTTTATTATTTTGCCACTTTGTGTATGTGATCCAAAGCTCATTTCTTGCATGATTTCTAAACCACCCCTCCCACATCAATATTTCAAAATCATTCCAAGAGTTAGGTGTTTGTGATGTCACAACTGTCAGCCAATCGGTGCTGTGAGTGCCGTGTGCACAGCCAGCTCCTGCAGAATCATGTTTTCCCTGGACAGGTGCCTAATGGGAAGAGCCATCAGACAAGAACATGGCGAGCGTCGCTGCTTTGCTTCAGTAGCTTGCTTTGATCAAAAAGCTGAAATTAAATGAAATCCTGCCCTCAAGTCATACTTGACTTACGGCAACCCCCGGTGGGGTTTTCATGGCAAGAGACTAGCAGAGGTGGTGTGCCATTTCCTGGCTCTGCAGCCCTGGTCTTCGTTGGAGGTCTCCCATCCAGTTACTAACCAAGGCCGCCCCTGCTTAGCTTCTGAGATCTGACGAGATCAGGCTGTCCTGAGCAAGAAGCTACATACGTGTTTTTGCCAGTGTCACATTGAAATCGAGCCTGATGCAATTATAACTCTGGAGTATGCCCAGACCCTGTCACATCTGAACATTGGCCAGTTGCTTTTGGCCTCTGCCTCGGGTCCCCTGTCTATTTCTGCTTTTCAGAATACAAAAGACCTTTTTGAATTACTTTAGGTTTTCTACCCATGGTTAAAAATGACTCTCTCCCATTTTCCCCCCCGGCCTCCAGCGGATTTCGGAATCTCCGCGCAAATCAGCGCAACCTTTGCCCGGAGAATGTCTTTCATTGGCACCCCGTACTGGTAAGGACAGGGGTGGGTTTACTAATAGATGGTTTGGAGAGTAATTGGATGGGACATGCTAATGTATTGGCTCTTTTGCCAGAGTAGTGAGAAGCCATATACTGTACGTAGCTCTTCCCCTGCTCCCCCTTCATCTGTTATTAGCAAAGGCACCTTTCCCAGAACCTCCCTGTGCAAAAACGTATCGCCTCGGGGCGTGGGAGGGAAACAGGGCTGCGTGTGGGAAGAATTCCATCAGTCTTTGCCAACTGAACCTGCTCTTCAAAATGCCAGCCTGGAGAAGAATGACTTCCAAGGTTTCAGAAAAGTATCTCTGGGGAGGTCAATTCATAATCAGGGCGAGAGATTCGTCCCTTTGTGGCCTTGCTGACGCACAGATGAAATCCTGAATAATGCAAACTCCCCCCCCCCCCAAATCTTCTCCTATCTTCAGGCAAGAATCTCTTTCTCACAGCTAACCATGGCTAGTTTTATATTGCACCTTCTGACTACAGTTGTGGTGTGGCATTAACCATGGTTAGCAAGAACATCACTGCAACACCGCCATAGTTAGCTCCAGAAATTAAAAACGGGGGGATTCATGCCAGAGGAGGAGGGAGGAGCATATAAACCACTGGTGGGGGCACAGTCTTTATTTCAGGTAAAGGTGCTTAAAAAAATTCCAAAGGGGCGGAGATGCAGACCCAGGAAATATACCTTGTGCCCTGGACCCCTGTCCCTTTTTAATTCTTATCTGTGGGATTTGGCTTTGGTTGCCAGCCGCGATAAGGGCTATCTGCACATGCTCAAAGGCACCTTGTTCTTCACACAACGTCGTATTTGTGCTCACTCCTCGGTGCTGATTGTATTCACTTGCAGAATGTAATCTGCCTTGGATCTCAGTGAGAAAGGGGGACTATAAATAAACCCTACCTCCTAAACAGGATTAGAGATCGTGCAAGAGGGTTTTGTCTGCTCGGATTCTAAGCAAGTGCCCTGGATGGGTTTCGGTGACGGTCCTCTAAGACAGGCATGTTGGGGTGTGGAATGCATCGTGTCCAAGGTCCCTCCGTCTCTCTTCCAGGATGGCTCCAGAGGTGGCAGCAGTAGAACTGAAGGGGGGGTACAATGTCCTGTGCGATGTCTGGTCCGTGGGGATCACAGCCATTGAGCTGGCAGAGCTGCAGCCCCCCATGTTCGATATGCACCCTATGCGGTGAGTTATTTGGGAAGCCCGTTGCTCGCACCGCGCTCGCTCTCTCTGGGTCATGGGAAATGGAGCAGTTCGTTAGTTCAAATTGTGGCTGGTGATCCTGCAGCTGCCCACCTGTCACAGACAGACAATTTATGCCTCCCACCTCCCCATTGTGGCTTGTGGCCTGCAGAGGAAAGCAGCAAACGTGCCATAGAGGATGAAACTCCGCATAGAGGAGGGAGGGCAGCAAAAGCACAGCATGTGGCTCTGGGTACAGAATTCAACCTCAACAGCTCAGCTTTCGTTTGATTAGAATTGTAGTGTGGGAAGGGACCTCCAGGGTCATCTAGTCCACCTTCTGCGCAATGCAGGAAATTCACAACTACATCCTCCCCACACACCGCAGTGACCCCCTGCTCCATGCCCAGACGATGGCAAAACACCATCAGGATCCCTGGCCAAATTGGCCTGGGGAAAATTGCTACCTGACCCTAAAGTGGCCATTGGCATTACCCTGGGCATGTAAGAAGGGTCACGAGAACTAAGCACTGATGTAACCCTTCCTGCCCTCCCTTTCAAAATCTGTCCAAGTTCACAGAATTAGCAAAAAGAGCAAGTTTCTAGTCCTTCAGACTGCAAAGATAAAAATAATAATACCCACCATTTATAAATTAATACCACACATACATTATTTTATTGTAGTCCTTCAAACAACATTGTTGAGTGCATCAATATTATTATCCCCTTTCAACAGAGGGGGAAGGAGCGGAACTAAGTGCTTAAGGCCATCTAGTGAGTTCATAGCAGAGGAGAGATTCAAACCCAGTACCTTCCAATGGGTAGTTTATTTTCTGAGCCACTGTGCTACACTGGTTCTCAAAAGAGGGATTTGAGAGCACGTGAGCAACAACTTCTGAGATCTCCAAAGCTAGAGGGTTGAGAAAGTACAATACACTTGCCCCTCCCGTGATGACTAGCCAAGCCCATAAATTATTGCAGAATACCAAATTGCTTGGTCCAGAATTAAAAATTTGCTCTTCTAAAGTGCTGTGGGGAGGAGGCTGTTCAGCCTGCGAACACAGTCCAATTTCCTTGCACCATGTCATTTTGCAGAGTCTTGGTTCTCATGACGAAGAGCGGCTACCAGCCCCCAAAGCTCAAGGAGAAAGCCAAGTGGTAAGTATCGCTGGGCAGGCCAGTCGCCTCGCCTACCCATCACCCACCATTTTTAGAGTCCCCCCGTCTGCCCGCTCAATGCTGGGAGGTGGCGCTGCTGGGGGCAGCTTAAGTTCTGAGTAATCACCTGGGCCGTTTCCAGACGGCTTACCTGCACCCGGGACATCGCACCACGTTTCGGATCGTGCCGGGGAAAACGTGAAATATCGCGTTTTCCCCAGCACGATCCGAAACATGGCGCGACGTCCCGGGTGCAGGTAAGCCATCTGGAAATGGCCCTGGATGCTCAGCTGCATCCAGGCAAAGCTTAGTTGTTGTGTTATTTTTGCAGGTGGATTTTCCTGCATGGGTAGGACAGTGCAAGCGCAAGCGGTTGCTCTTTCAGAACAACAGTGCAATATTGGCGTGCGAGTGCAACCTTAGAGACTTGCGTCACCCGGGAGAGGAGGGTTCCTGGCCCAAACCTCTGGATAGTTTCCGGTCACTTATGCATTCCCCTCCGCCCCCCTATCTTTCTGTCTGTAAAATTAGACTCCTGTTATCCCACCTTACAAGGTTGTTGGAGAAATGAACAAGCTGAAGACTGAAACACTTTTACAGATCCTGCCTGATCAGGATAGTTCGCTGTCTGTAACTTTGGTCATAGATCCAGAGGAGTTAGCCGTGTTAGTCTGTAGTAGCAAAATAGCAAAGGGTCCAGTAGCACCTTTAAGACTAACCAACTTTATTGTAGCATAAGCTTCCGAGAGCCACAGCTCTCTTCGTCAGATGCATCATCGGCTTTCGAGAACCACAGCTCACTTTGTCAGATGCATCTGACGAAGACAGCTGTGGTTCTTGAAAGCTGACGATGCATCTGATGAAGAAAGCTGTGGCTCTCGAAAGCTTATGCTACAATAAAGTTGATTAAAGGTGCTACTGGACTCTTTGCTATTTTGTAACTTTGCTAAAACTATAGGCATGTGTGAGAACTAGTTTTGAGGTATAGGAAGAACAACCAAGCAACATTTTGCTCAGCTGAAGAGCTCAGCCAGACCCAGATTTATAGGTCTAGTTCAGTCCGTCACTTACCTGCTCCTTGCTGACATGGTAGCTGTGATAACACTTCGTGGCCGTCTCCATCTTGGGCAAGCTACTACTGCTAACAGACTCCCCGGATCGAGATCTCTGAATATCCCCGCCCCCGGGTGCTGCCTTTCCTATAGGACACCAGCCTTCCACAACTTTGTCAAGATGACGCTAACCAAGAACCCCAAGAAACGCCCGAGTGCCTCCAAGATGCTGACCGTGAGTACAGCTCCCGTCATGGGCCGGGCTGGGCCGGCACAGGCTGTGCTGCCGGGGGTAGGGCAGGGTAGGCAAACTCTCTTAGCTTTTACAGAGTAGTCGAGGTCCGGTCCAAAGTCAGGACACAGAGTCCGAAACAGCCAGTAGCGTGGTCCAAGCGTGAGTTCACACAGCAAGGTCAGGAGGTCCGAAGGTCAGTTACCGGTAAGTCCAAGGATATGACGAGGACGAGGACAACACAGTCCAGAAGTCACAGGAGTCGAGACAAGGCTCAAGGTAGTAGCCGCGATGCCAGGGGGTACTTCCATCCCCCGTAGTTCTCCTAAGCTGGTCTTTATAGTTATGTGCGGATCGCAGCCAGCTGCTTGGGAGCTATCTTCATGCTATTCATCGTCGCTATCCGCAAGCAGCTGGCATCAGCCCGGGAGGCAAGCACTGCGTCGCCTCTCCTGCAGCTCCATTCTTTGTTTCTGCCTGCGGCACTCCCTGGGAGTGGGCAAACCTGGAGAGTTGGAAGCCCCCGGCTAAGCTTCACCTGTGGTGCTGGGGCTGGAGGGTGACGGTGGCTCTACCTCAGCTGCCAGCTGTAATCTCTGATTGTCTGGCAGCTACTCTTCCTGATTGCCGGCTTCTTTGGACTCGCAGCTGTTTGCCCAAGGCATCCTCTTGGCTACACCAGTCTCCTCTTCTCCCAAGGAGTCCTTGCTAGTACTGAGCCCTGGCTGGCCCATGACAGCTCCCCCAGCAAACATAAACCATTCTCCATTCTCAGGGCCCACTCGAGATATTTTGCTCTGCCATCCTCGTCTCCCTGCCCAGCACCACTTCCGAGATGCCATAACAGCCTGGCTGGCTGTTTCATATGTTGGTCCGGGCAGGTGGTTCTTCAACTCTGTTGCACCAAGAACTGGTATTCTGTCCCACTATGTAGGAAAGGCTAATCAGGGCTTCTGAATTTAACCGCAGCTTTTCATCCAATGAGGTCCTAAACACATAAACGGGAGCGGGGGAAGCATGCAGAATGCAACATGGGGGGAGGTTCTATTGCCCTGCTGAACCGTGCAAAAAACACCCCATTATTCTTCAACCCTCCAGCACCAGTTTGTGGCCCAACCTGGACTGAGGCGCTGTCTGACCCTTGACCTGCTGGAGAAAGTGCAAAATCCCGAGCATCAGTCCAGCTGCAGAGGCGAGACGGACGAGGACGATCAAGAGGTGAGTGCAGGTGGAACGGGAAGGCGGGGAGGAGGAATGTCCCGCTGTTGCCTTATAATAACATTGGATTTATATACCGCCCTTCAAGACAACGCCCACGCAGAGTGGTTTACAAAGTATGTTATTATTATCCTCACAACAATAATCACCCTGTGAGGTGGGTGAGGCTGAGAGAGCTCCGAGAGAGCTGTGACTGACTCAAGGTCACCCAGCTGGCTTTAAGCGAAGGAGTGGGGAATCAAACCTGGCTCTCCAGATTAGAGTCCTGCTGCTTTTAACCACAACACCAAACTGGCTCTTTTCCTCCTCCTGACTCCCCATAGCTGCCTTTATGTTGCCCACAGGGCCCTTCTAACATCCTGTCAGTGCCCAAGATAGGGAGCCAGCCCTTAACTGTGATTGCTGGAAAGGGCATATTTGCCTCTGGGAAGGTGCAGAGTGCTTTCCAGCCCAGCCTGACACACACACTTTCTCCTGACCCAACCAAAGATCTAAAACACCTTTAAAAGTCCCAGGCTGCCATTCCTTTCAGGCAACTAGCGCACCTTTTATCACCTTCCTCTGTAAGAAGCAAAAGAAACCCCCAATATTATATAGAGTTGAAACCTAGTATTCTCCAGTGAGAGTGGCAGAGGTTAGGTAGAGGGCTATCCCACAGCTAGCTGTTAACAAAAGAGAAAGAGAAATTTGCCCGGCATTTAAAAAGACAGGAAGTTGTATGTTTCTTTTTTAAAAATAGCAAACAGCAACAGAACAGAGAAAATGCAAAAAAAAAAAATCTACGCCGTTCAATAGACTGCTCTTTTAGGTAACAGCTTTTATAAGCTCAACAGGATGCGGGCGAGCGCTTTGAGAATGGATTGCAATTATGTTAAAATGCAAATGAATTGTTCGGAAAAGCCCAGTTTTGTGGAAATGACATACTTGCTTTTGCATGTAAATGTCCCAAGCATGGGGGTGCCACTTTCCGTTAGGTGGAGATAATGTCAGAAATCCGTGGGAAGGCTTTGCGTGGCACTTATCCCCAAATTGCACAGAATCATCTCTGGGGAGGGGGTGCAGAGAATGGTCTTGCTTTGGGGCAAATGACTTTCAGCCCTGTCTGCATAATCTTGGAGCCTGTGTGTTGCTGGCAAAAGATGGTGAACGGAGCCAACAGTGGACAGTTCCTGCTTCAGGGCTCTTTAAGCTCTCGTTCCCAGCTAATGACTCGTTTTTGACCACAGCCACCTCCCCCTCCGGTGCCCCGAAGAATCCGCTCCAGCCACCGGCAAGGTGTTACATCACCCAGATGCTCTCACCCCCATGGTACGTCTGCCCCCCCCCCGTTGCATTCCCAGCTGAATATGGGCCTCCCCCTAGAGCTGTTTTTTACTCCTGAACTGTATGGTTTTAAATGGGAATTTTTAATGTTAATCTAAACATTGTTGTTATCCGCTCTGAGCCCGTTCGCAGGGAGAGCTGACTAGAAGTTATGTAAATAAATAAATAAATAACAGAAAACTCCAACGTTGCCTACAATGGAGGAATGGTGGATAAAGTTTTTGGAATATGCATCAATGGCAAAATTTACTTTCACCGATTAGAGAGAGGGCAAGATCTACACTTTGCGTTTATAGACTTTGTCCGGCGACGCCGGCCTTTTTTTCACCCTCACCGCCAGCCCTGCAGCAGCAGGCACCCCCTTTAGGCCCTGCAGCACGGCCTCTGGCAGTACCTCAGCTGCAGGAGCCCCTACAGGCCTCTCTCACCCTTAGGCCAGTTGCAGCCGACGCCCAGGCACAACTCTGGGGAACAGCCTGCAGCCACTCAGCAGACTCACCTGTCTCCTGCAGTTGCCCAGATGGCTCCACTTCATCCAGGCTCACAGGAGGTTGCCATCAGCACGAGCCAGGCAGGCACAGGCCCCCAAGATGCCAGGGGAGCCACTGGGGAGGGTTCAGAAGCAGCAGGGGCGAGCCAGGCAGAGAGCAGACCAAATGCCCCACCCTAGGCGGGGATGGAGGGGGTGGAGCCAGGAGACTACAGAGTCTACCCAGCCCTCCTATCAGATAGGCCAGGAGCAGGGCCAGTCAGGGAGACGGGGTGACGATTGGAGGCAGAGCCAGGGAGGTGGGGCCAGGGGAGGCCTTTAAATTCAGGTTCCTGTGAAGGCCGAGGAGGATTTTGGAGGGAGAGACAGCTGGAGCGTGCTGCTACTCCCAGGGCAGGAGAAGGAACAAGGTGGTGCAACCCCCTTCGCTGCCCATCTGAGGCTGGATGACACCTGCCTGGAGAGCTGGTAGGATGGCAGGCCGTCAGGAGAGGGCGCCAGTGAGGGAGGATCCTCACAGACTTTTTACATGAAATAGACAATAATGATTTGAGGGTATGTGGATCTCCTCCTTCCCCCCTTCCCCCCTCTCCTCCTCTATATTTGGCCAGTTTCCTTCTGCCCTCCATGCATCTGACGAAGCGAACTTGATTCTCGAAAGCTTATGCTACAATAAAATTGGTTAGTCTTAAAGGTGCTACTGGACTCTTTTTGATTAAGCTCATCTTTTGCATTCTAACCTCCACTGTTCCTAGGAATGCCCTTCCCGGGAACCTGCTTCCCATGTCCCCCCACCCCAGAGGCTGTGCTCTGACTCCCCTTCCTGTAATCTTGTTGCAGCCCACCATTTCGGCCTCAACTCCAGCAGCAGATCAAGGCTGGACTCCCCGAACATCACGGTATCTCTTGGCTTCTCTCTGCCTCTACTGGCATCAGGGTGCAGCTACGCCTTGTCTTGGCTTTTTTTCTCTTTTGCAAATGGGAGGGCATGGTTTGAGGAACCTCAGAGGGGTATAATCCGCTCTCTGAAAATAATCTCTTAGTCTGGAGGTCAGTTGCAATTCCGGGAGATCTCCAGGCTGCACCTGAAGGTTGACTCCATGGATGGTGGGAGGGAGGAAAGTACTACTGTGGTGTCATCGGGGAAATATTTTTCCCGACTTTCAGACACTTTGGCTGAAGAAGGATTATGGAATGGCTGAAAGGCAGTAGGATTTGGAGGGCATATCTACACTACAGACCTCCTGTAGTTTTAAACCCATTTAATTGTTGTTGCTTCCCCCCCCGCCCAAACCAAAAAAGAATCCAGTAGCACCTTTAGTCTTTGGTTAGTCTTAAAGCTGCTACTGGACTCTTTTCTGTTTCGCTACTAGAGATGAACACGTCTAACTCCTCTGGAACTATTCCACCCCCCCCCCAAAGAATCTTGGGAATTGTAGTTTAGTGGGAACACTGAGAATTCTGCATGGGCGATTGCTGCCTTTCCTCCCTCTCCCAGAGCTCCCAAGAGTCTCCTTGAATTCTTCTTGCATCATATTAGTACAAAGAGGAAGGAGAGAAGAGTTACCATCTTTTGCACCGCGGAATTTTGAATACCGATCCTTGGCTACTTACCTTATGGATTCATTCCAAATGCCAAATTTCCCCTTTAAACTATCCATTCAGAAACAGAGTCTCAGCTGGGCTCAATGCAAACCGGCAGCAGGAGAACAGCTGAAAAGCGGTTTAAATGACACGTGTGAATTTGGCCTGTGTTTTCTTGCCTGTAGGAACTCTCCACGGACCCTGGCTATGGTACCGGCAGTCATCTGTACAGCGCAGCCTTTAGCAGCAGGTAGGGGAGAGGCCTGGGCCGCTGGTTTGCTTCGCAAGTTTTTTTTTAACTTTGCTTGGCCCGACCACTTTCTGGGCCAATCATCACGCCGCATGGGTTTTCCTTTTTTTTTTTTTTTTAACCAGAGAGAACGCATCAGACTCCGATCACGATTACGATGATGTGGACGTGTAAGTAGAAGCCGCTCCTGTAAGACAGTCATCTCACATCCGTGTACAACCTACATGGTGGCCACGTGTCATGAACTCTCTCTCTGTCTCAAAAAATTAGAGAGGCTCCTCCAACGAAAACTAAGGGCAAAGAACGGGCAGAACAAACTGCAAATGGAGGGAAGTAATAGTCACAATCCGGAAATACGAAGTCAAACCTATACTGAAAGTCAATAAATATAAAATTACATATACACGCAATTCTATAATAACATTAATCCACAATTATCATCGATATAAGTAAATGAAAAAGCAGGCAAGCCGCTCCACAATACACAAATTCAGTCCAACGGGGGAAGTCCACCAAATGGCTGGTCTCCACTAGAATGATATGTCTCCTTGAATTCTTCTTGCATCATATTTGTACAAAGAGGAAGGAGAGAAGAGTTACCATCTTTTGCACCGCGGAATTTTGAATACCGATCCTCGGCTACTTACCTTATGGATTCATTCCAAATGCCAAATAGTGGCTGATGGCAAACCGCCAGAATTTTCACCAGACCCAGCCCGCAAGGAACAGCTCTAGCAATCTCAAATTTGACCAGAGAAAGAGCTAAGCTACAAGTGACATCGGACACGTGTTTTTTAACATGTCGGGGATGCAATGTTACCTGGGAACTGTAGTTGAAAACAGCATTCTCTCTCTAGCACAGGGAGGCCGGGGTAAGGAAGAGCTTTTCAAAGACAGTTTTCGAAGACAGAGCTGCTTGGGATCTCGGGGGGAGAGGAACTTTAAAATTGTTTTCTTGCAATCTCAACGGGGAGAGGAACACAGGACACTGTTTCTAGCATGGGGAGGCAGGGGAGGGGCAGAGCTGGAAGTTCATCTCTCTCTTGAGATTGCCAGAAAACAATTGCAAATGTTCTCTCTCCCAGCAATCCTGCATGGCCCTGTTTTTGAAAAGCTTCGAAAAGCTAGGGACATAACGTTGTTTTCAACTACATTTCCCGGGTAACACTGCATCTCCGACATGTTACAGAACACGTGTCCAGCTTCAGTTGTGGCTTAGCTCAGAGAGAGATGTCAGAAAAGAAGTTCTGAGAAAGTTGACCGAAGCCACGTGCAGGTTTTTAAGGGGCCAGGCAAATGTTGCTTGTGGAGAGCCTGCTTGCCTGCTGCCTGCTCAATCTGTACATTCATAAGTTACCAGTATCACAAAGGCCTCCAGTACTCTTTTTTTCACATGGAAGCAAGCCAGTCCTCCTCTACTCAGCACTAGCCCATCCAAATATAATAATGATTTGAAATCTTCCATGAAAGTTGTATTAAGGCCCATCTTACAGTTGCCCGTAGAGGATTTCTCCAGATATTTTCAGACCTGTTGCTGGTACTGTTGAGTGCGTGCATTCACACATGACTGCAGTCAGGGTGCCTTGCAATGTAGTCCTTGTAGGAAAGAGCCTGTCTGGTATTGCACATTTCACTGTGGTGTGGTATCTCAGGCTGGGAGGAGAAAGAGGACAATATGGCCTCACTGCCCCCCCCCGATTCTGACCCTTTTTTTTAACCTTTCAGTGTCACCTCATCCTCTGATCTCCCACCTCCACTCCCCCCCAAGGTAAGTCATTCATTGTATCCAAATAACCCTTCATGCACCTATGAACACAATAAACAAGCAATAGCATGAATAACTACATTGCAGTAGACTGGCCAGTGATAGGCCTCGGCCCCAATCCCTGCATCTCACAGACAGCTGCTCTTTCCATTGGCACAGATGCAGGCTGTCTATACCCTTTTTCCCTGAGGGAGGGTGCCTGTTGGCCCAGGTGCGGCCCTGATTTCACACCTTCTTTTCTTGCTAACAAAGTACCTTTAAACTGAGCTGACGCGCTCTCCACCTCTCTCATGACAGCCCAAACTTTGGGCCTCGTCAGAAGAGACCACGGCAGACCGATCCTCCTTGCAGTGCTCAGCAATGCCCGTATCTTGGGGAAGATGCTCCAGTGGGCCTGTGATGGGCCAGACTCCTCCACAGATGGCGCAGATGGGGGCTCCGGCCTCCCACCTCACTTCCAGATCAGGTACGATGCGCCCAAAGAAAAAGTACGGACCCGTCTCAGCACCAAAAAGCCCTCCATGCTCATAAACGAGGATATTATTGCAGAACAAAAGCCCAGGAGGTAGAGAGGGCTTTCCGCCAGCCAGGGATATTCTATGCCCCTTCCCTTGAAATCTCTGCTTTAGTTTAAAAGATGATTCTCTACACTTGATCCAGTGGGTCTGTCCAATGAGAGGAAGTGCCGGGGAAAGCTCCTTCAGCTGGTGAAAAGTACCGCTGTTTGCAGAGTGGATGAGCAGAAATCTCTCCCCAACTCCTGTCCCTTTGATGTAAGAACAGGTGTCAGGATACGTGCAGAGCGCCTCCTGCCCAACTGGTCACATCTATGCAAACTGACGGGAATCCAACCGGTAAACCAGTCCCCAGCACGAAAACAACCGGTAGGTACAATATCAGACAATCAACACGAATTATCAAAAGTGCGAAATTTATCAAGTGCAAAGTGCAAAGTGCAATATTCAATGGAACAATTAATACACAATAAATATCAATAAATATATACACAATACATCCAACAAGTATTCATACAAAAGATGCTCCGCAATCCGTATACAACAGAAATTCTACAATTTAAACACTCACATGAGCAACAAATTTAACAAGGTGCAAATTTCAAAAGGAGTACAGGCAGGCGCAACGGTGGTAAACCTAGATCACTCAAGGTACATGAACACCAGTCCCATGTAGGGTATATAAATGCCGACGGGTTGATGCGGGGCAAGATTTCCAATTCCTGTTTCGCACGTCTTCTTGGGCAATTATCTGGTGAGTCGCTGGTCACCTGCGCTCCTACACACCATGTACTCACTGCACGTCATCCGTCATTGATAAATTTCGCACTTCTGATAATTCGTGTTGATTGTCTGATATTGTACCTACCGGTTGTTTTTGTGCTGGCAACTGGTCACATCAGCAAGAAGAGAACTTGCCCCCCCCACTCCGGTGCCAACAAGTGTAAAGGCGCTGAGGTGATTGACACACACAAGGGATCCTGGCAAATAACAAAGAGGATAAGATTGACTTTTCCTGCCCTTTGTGACGGGGCTAGGAGTCAAGGCGTCCCCCATTCAAATCTATCAGGAGTGCATTTGTAGAAAAGAGCAAGAGTCCAGGAGCACCTATAAGACTAACAAAAATTGTGGTAGGGTATGAGCTTTCAAGAGCCACAGCTCGCTTCTTCAGATACAGCTAGAATGTGAGTCCATCTGTCCTTATATCTTGGAAAGTGGAGTGATTTCAGAAGACAAATGACAATTGCCAGTGAATGACAGTAGCAGGCATGGTTGGATAGGGTGGGGTATGCAGAGGGGTGGCGGGTGTGGAGAAATCAGTATTGGTAATGAGACAGGAAGCCTAGGTCTTGATTCAGTCCAGGTGGATGTATTGTCTTGAGCTTCGTTATCAGTTGCAGTCCTGGAAGGTTACAATGTCCCCCCACTGGTTCTTGAATGTTTGTGGTTTCTGATTTACGTCCATTAATTCTTTGTCGAAGGGACTGGCCAGTTTGTCCAATGTAGAGGGTGGAGGGGCATTGCTGACATGCCATGGCATAAGTCACATTAGAGGAAGAGCAGGAGTATGAACCTGAGAAGGTCTGGCTGAGATTGTTGGGTCCACTCAATTGCTGACCTAAATGTAGCAGTTATCTTGTCTCAGGTAGTAGGTGTGGAGAAATCAGGCCTGCTGTTGTCATTCACTGGCTATTGTCATTTACCTGCTATTGTCATTCGGCATCTGAAATCACTCCCCTCTCCAAGACAGATGGACTCCCATTCTAGCTGTATCTGAAGAAGTGAGCTGTGGCTCATGAAAGCTCATACCCCACCACAAATTGTGTTAGTCTTATAGGTGCTACTGGACTCTTGCTCTTTTCTACTGCTACATAGAAAAGAGTCCAGTAGCACCTTTAAGACTAACCAACTTTACTGTAGCATAAGCTTTCGAGAACCACAGCTCTCTTCATCAGATGCAACTTTATTGTCGCATAAGCTTTCGAGAACCACAGCTCTCTTCGTCAGATGCAACTTTATTGTCGCATAAACTTTTGAGAACCACAGCTCTCTTCGTCAGATGAGAGCTGTGGTTCCCAAAAGCTTATGCTACAGTAAAGTTGGTTAGTCTTAAAGGTGCTACTGGACTCTTTTCTATTTTGCTACTACAGACTAACATGGCTATCTCCTCTGGATCTACTGCTCCAGACAGACTAACAGGGCTACCCATCTTGATCTATCGCCAAGAAATGCATCAGGTGGTCTTATGTAGGCCCCTCCCCCAGTTCCACAATATAGGGATGAGAATACTCCCCAAGTTCTGTATATCTGCTAAATATTATAATTGAGATAATCATAGAATCATAGAGTTGGAAGGGGCCATACAGACCATCTAGTCCAACCCCCGCCCAGTGCAGGATCAGCCTAAAGCATCTCTGACAAGTATTCATCCAGCCTCTTCTTGAAAACTGCCAGTGAAGGGGAGCTCACCACCTCCCTAGGCAGCTGATTCCACTACTCTGACTGTGAAAAAGTTCTTCCTAATATCCAGCTGGTACCTTTGTGCACGTAATTTAAGCCCATTGTTTCGGGTTCTACCCTCTGCTGCCAACTGGAACAGCTCCTTGCCCTCCTCCAAATGACAGCCTTTCAAATACTTAAAGAGAGCAATCATGTCCCCCCTCAACCTCCTCTTCTCCAAACTGAACATTCCCAAGGCCCTCAGCCTTTCCTCGTAGGGCTCAGTCTCCAGACCCCTGATCACCCTTGTTGCTCTCCTCTGCACCCTCTCGATTTTGTCCACATCCAAATGTTGCAAGCCTCACTCTTAGCCGTAATAGGCTCCTTGTATACAAACTGCACCATCTCTGGAGGCAGACTTTACATCCTGCTGCGGCCACTGGAGGAATGCCCTTTGCCTTGTCCTGGGCAACACCTGGGACGGTTTCCTGGGGTGGTTGGGCCTTCACGGGTCTCCAAAGGAGTGCGAGGGCTGATTCTTGCCTTGTCCCCTGCAGTCCCAGAGTTGTGGCCCGTTCGCCAGACTGAAGAGCCCCCCGTCCTGCCCCCCAAGCCCAGGCGGAAACAGAAACCAGTGAGTGCCTTCATCCTCGGTCTTTCCTGAGTATCTGATAGAGAAACACCCTTTTTTGTTTTGTTTTTCCTGGACCTAAAATGGAGGTAAATCACACTCTTGCAGTCAAAATGTTTTGCTTTCAAAGCGTTCAAAAAGAATTACTTAAAACTTGTGCCTCAGTATGAAATGCTGTTCTACACAAGATTGCAAATGGAGAGGAACGGTGACTCATTCAGAGATCCAACAAGCGGCCTCTTCTTGGCAATCCTCCTGCATCTGTGCCTCAGAGATATCTAAATGATAAAAATCATACCAGATGCATGGAAGGGAGAGACTTACCTTCCTTAGTGAAGGCAAGTTAGAAGAAGCCTAACTAGAATGGGGAATCATGCAGAGATACTGCCAGCAACCTGGTCTGCAATTGGGTGCTTTGGAGTCTTTAATTAGATTCGATAGGGAATTACTGACCGCCCTTTCTTTCCAGGACAGGACGCTCTTCAAGAAGGTTTTTAACGAATGTCCTTTGCATGTCACTTCAGCCACTTCTTGGACTCACCCCAACACAAAAGGTTGGTGCAGCATAAGACCCCACAGGGATCAGAGCAGCCCACCCTCCCACCTCTCGCTGCCCATCCTTCGCTGGCTGATTGTCACTGTTGCATAGGCGCTTCAGGGCCCTTATTTTTGAACCTCGCTGCCTGCCCTCACCCGCTGTATCTCCCTCTACCTTTGTTTCCTCTGGTGAACTCTCCTTCCCGTTTCCCAGCTCCTACGTCTCCAGCTCTCAGTCAGCTGCATTCGCACAAACCTCTTGCGTTCCTGTGGCCGGTTCCCCGTTCCCCGTGCTACCCTCCCATGCCGTGGTCAGTGTCTGTGAATACGGCAACTGTATGGCTGAGACCTATTGTGTGGGGGTGTTTTGCAGAATCATGGCATGGGAACATGTAGATCTGGGGTTTCTGCCCTATCCTCGGGTTCATACTCCTGCTCCTCCTCCAACGTGATTTACGCCATCGCGTGTCAGCAATGCCCCTCCACCCTCTACGTTGGACAAACTGGCCAGTCCCTTTGACAAAGAATTAATAATCACAGGTCTGACATCAGAAACCACAACATTCAAAAACCAGTGGGGGGAAATCTTAACCTTCCAGGACATTCGATTGCTGACCTAAAAGTAGCAGTTAGCCTGAAGAGGAAATTCAAAGGGAGATTAGAAAGAGAGACTGCTGAATTGCAACTGATAATGAAGCTCAAGACAATGCACCCACCTGGACTGAATGGAGACATGGGCTTCCTGTCTCATTACCAATGCTGATTTCTCCACACCCACCACCCCTTTGCATACCCCACCCTATTCAATCACGTCTGCCATTGTCATTTACTTGTTATTGTCATTCCGCTTCTGCCATCACTCCAGTCTCCAAGATACAAGGACAGATGGACTCCCATTCTAGCTGTATCTGAAGGAGTGAGGTGTGGCTCACGAAAGCTCATACCCTACCACTAATTTTGTTAGTCTGGACTCTTGCTCTTTGCTACTTATCCTGGACCATGTTTGGTGTGTGATCCCTTCAGATTTGGGTCCTTCTTTGCGCTTGGGAGAAGGATATGGGAATTTGAGTCTACAGTAGAAAGTTTGCGCGGGTGTGTGTGTGTGTGTGCGTGCGTGCGTGCGTGCGTGTGTGTGTCAGTCAGTACCAGTGAACATCTACTTCCATGACGTGAGCGTGCTTTTTTTCACCTTCTCACCCCACACTCCATAGAGCCATATTTAATCCTGAGCGCTGAAGAGGGAATCTTTGCCTTGAAACAGAATGACGCAGAGCCAACCCTTGAGCTGGTAAGAGGGATGGCATGCCGGGGTGGGGAGCGGTGGAAGGGCACTGGGGGAAAGGACAAGGAAGAAGCAACCAGTGGATTCTGATGACTGCGGCCAGAGAAACTAGATTTTTAAATGCAAGATCACTTGTCTTAGCTTAAGAGCCCTTAATCTCCCCATTGTACTCATCATCCAAGTAAGCACTGTGCTTCTATCCTGCCTAGGCAGGACAGTAGATTTTCCTTCTCCTTTGGAAAGTACCTTTAGTATCCTACTATATAAAAGTCAACCTGTGTAGCCGACAACTCACTTTTTATCCTGGTGCAGGCACAGTGAGTCGTTGGCAACACTGCACCTGCGCCAGGATTAGGCCTCCGTGACGCAGGGAGGCCCTCTGGAGTGACAGAGGCAGCAGGGAGGTCCGGCATGCCAACACGGCCCTTAGCAGCCCCAAGTAGGCCCCCAAGCAGGCAGCAGACAAGCCCGGCACAGCAGCGGCCCCGCAATCTGGCATACAAACAGTGAAATCCTAAGATGAGTTACTCCAGTCTAAGCCTTTTGACTTTAATGGGCTTAGATTGTAGTAACTCTGCTTAGGATTTCACTAAAAGAATATTATCTTCCAAGGGTTTTTTTTTGGGGGGGGGAATATTGCCTGGGAGTCCGGGCTTCACATTCCAGCAGAGGCAGCTAAGGACTCTCTGCAGGGGACTTACAGACAGTATCTAGACTCTCAGCCTCAACTTCCTCCATCTCTAAAATGGGTGCAATAGCAGTTAACTGATAAGGCTGAATTAATTTCATGTCCTGGATCATTGGCATAGGGGCAAGTTATTAGACAGATACTCAGGCCTGTCTCCTCCCACTCTGCTCAGCAAAGTTGGAGCCTTCCTTCCACTTAAGTTGCTCTTACATCAGCTAACATTTTTACTCGCTATCCTTCCACTCGGCCCTGGGTCCGACTGAGGTTTGTGGCCCAAGTCCATTCAACATCTCCCCCAAATCGTCATCTCAGTATTTAAAAGCCACTTTAAAACAAAGGAACAGGTATTAAAATCCAAGAATTAAGGCAAGAGGAAGAAGTCAGGCATGCAATCATCAAAGAAGCCCAGGGATCCAAAATTGCCCAGATCCGCAATTCCCCCTAAGCCCTCCCTCCCAAAATAACAATAAAAGTTGCAAGCAGACAATTGAAAGCCAGTAACGAAGGGGCCAGACTAGCTTCCCCATGCAGGGAATCCCAAAGGAGGGGTGCTCCTCCGAGATGGCCCTGCAAAATCGTTGTGACTTCTTTCTGCTCTGTCTTGCCCCCTTCTCAGCTCTATCACAGCCGCACAACTTGGGTGTACAGCATCGAGAATGTCCTCATGTCACTTTCAGGTGAGTTGGGTGGGGAGGAGGAGAAAGGGGCACTGATAAGATCGTATAAAGTTAAGATGGGACTGACGTTTCAAAAACGTCAGTGCTTGTTGGGGGTCTGGCAAAGCATCACAATGGACAGACAGGGATGCGAGCTTTTAGGGGGGAGATACTAATTTTGATGTCTCCAGATATTAAGGAAACAGATAAAGAGAAAGCTAAGGAGCAATCTTATGAGTTAAACTGGGGGTTCATCTAGCCCAAGTCTGTCTGTGACCGCTTGGAAGCCTCTCTCCAAGGCCTGACTAGTTTTGCCCAGTTGGGAACGTTTAAATTAGAAAGCGGAAAGGGTTGAACTCGAGGCGCTCTGGAGGCAAGGCAGATGTTGAACAGCTGGGCTAGAGCCCTTCCCAAACGAGAGTTGTTACATGGCCAGGAACCCCCACCTATCCTGTTCTTATGCCTGCAACAGGGTCTAATTTACAGAAATTGGGTTGTGAAATGCTGAAGTTGCTATTGTGAGCACAGGAGCACAGCCATTTGAAAAGTTAACACAATCTGCCCTAAAGAATTCAAAATTCTGCTGTCTGCATATGCCATTTATTAGTAGTGCCCGAAGATAGGATACGGTCTGGTCTCTAAAACATCCTTGAAAGATACACAAGTAATGGTAAAGGATTCTCTGTAAGGGACGGAAACTTGCTTTAAAAGATCGGGAAAACCAAAGTTCTCTGGGCCAAACAGATCCTCAAAGGAGAGGATCCAGAGGAATTAGCCATGTTAGTCTGTAGTTGCAAAACAGTAAAAAGTCCAGTAGCACTTTTAAGATTAAGCAACTTTATTGAGGCATAAGCTTTCGAGAACCACAGCTCTCTTCGTCAATGCATCTGATGAAGAGAGCTGTGGTTCTTGAAAGCTTATGCCTCAATAAAGTTGGTTAATCTTAAAAGTGCCAAAGGAGAGGAGCATTTCTGAATAGGACTGCCAAGCAGAGGTTTCTCTGTGTAAGCCTTTGGGAAGTTGTATTGTCGGAGGCTTTCACGGCCGGAGAACGATGGTTGTTGTGGGTTTTCCGGGCTGTATTGCCGTGGTCTTGGCATTGTAGTTCCTGACGTTTCGCCAGCAGCTGTGGCTGGCATCTTCAGAGGTGTAGCACCAAAAGACAGAGATCTCTCAGTGTCACAGTGTGGAAAAGATGTTGGCAGGTCATTTGTATCTACTCAGGAGGGGTGGGGTTGAGCTGAGTCATCCTGTAAGAGTTTCCCAGGGTGTGGAATGCTAATGGCGGGAGGCGAAACGTCAGGAACTACAATGCCAAGACCACAGCAATACAGCCCGGAAAACCCACAACCACCACCTTTGGGAAGTTGCTTTGGGTTAGGGTTGCCAACTGATCAGGCCCACTGCATCTGTGCTCTTAATAGCAGCTTCAGTTGCAGAAATCAGTAACAAAGCTGGTCAAGGCACAGAGGGAAATCTGCAGAGAATGCTTCTCAACCTCAGCTGGCAGTGTCCGAAAAATGGGTGCAATAGTGAGTTAACTAACAAGGGGTGCGAGACTGAATTAATCCGATGTCCTGGACCACTTAAGGAAAGGAGCTGATGAATGGTGCTGGAGGGAGTGAATTATTCATTATAACCGACTTGCAAAAGGACGATAGGAATGCAATAAAAGAGTGATCATTGGACACAGCAAGGAGGGCCAGATGTCAGCCACACAGCCTCAGTTGACCTGACCTGGGGTCTTCTCCCCTAACTCACCTTCTGCTTTCCTTTCCATGCAGGCAAATCCCCCCAACTCTTCTCTCACAATTTACTGGGTTTGTATGAACAGAGCAAACGAGATCAGCGCCCCGCAGTGGTCATTGCTCCCTACAGACTCTTACCCTGGTAAACACATCTCCAAAGAAGAGTCTCCAACAGTGGGATTGGGGGGACGGGAGGGGGGACATTTGGCTTTTCTTCAGTATCTTGTCGAGTCTGGCTCCTTTGGGAAATTTCGTGACAGGCAGAAAATTCAACAGGTTTCCCTGCATCTACGTACTGGCAACATCTCTGCCTGATCCTGGTGTTGTAGGTCACCCCATTGGTCTGTAGAAACATTCCAGAAATAACAGCTGTGATGGCTTATTAGGAACCGCCAACATATCACTAACCAATTACTAACCAAGGCCGACCCTGCTTAGCTTCTGAGATCTGACAAGATCAGGCTCACCTGGGTATCCAGGTCAAGGCCCCATACTTGGTGAGTGCCCCTGGACAGGCAGGAAGAGACCCTTACCTTGTCTATAGCCGGTTTTGCTCTGCAATTTCTCTGCAACAAAGGCTGTCGCTGCAGGTAGACTGATAGGACGGAGGGATGTAGCACAAAGCAGGAGGGAATCTAGTTGCTACAGTGTGGGCTCAGGATGAGATTGCCAACTTTCCAACCCGCCCCTGCATCTGTGCCTTTTAACCACAGCTTGATAGTATTCGTGTTTCTCCAGTATTCTTTGTGTACACAGATAAGGGTGTGTAGATTTTAGAGAAGGAGCTTGCATCATAAATCTAACAATGGAGAAGATGACAGAAGTGTGTAGGGGAGGCAGTATAGACAGGATGACACCTCGCCCCTCCCCAACCCTCCTCCTTCATCTGCCCCCTGCAAATCCGCTCATTTTCCCCTCCCCAGCAAGAAAAACGTCACCACCACCAAGATTCCAGACACCAAAGGATGCCAGAAGTGTAGCGTGGGTGAGTGCCTCCCCAGCCATTTCCTGTGGGGATGGATGGGCCCACAGGTCTGCCCGCTGCCCCCTTCCTTCCCTGCCCACGTGCAAAGCCTGACTTCCTTCCCGCCATGCACAAAAAGAGGCTTGAACCCAGAATAAGCATCGGTAGATTCTGCACCATCCTTGTGGCTAACACTGGGCACTGCCCTCTTTTCCTTACAGCCCGGAACGAGCAAACCGGCTGCTGCTACCTGTGTGGGGCGCTCGAGGCAGGGGTGGTCCTGTTGCAGTGGTATGAACCCATGCAGAAGTTCATGCTAGTCAAGGTAAGAAATTGGACTCGTGCAACCGGCAGCCTCCTCCAAGGATGGGCCGGTGTAAGGACCAGGAAAGAAAAGCGGTGTGCGCTCTTGCGAGCACTAGCCACACGCTTTTGGTGCTGGTGGGCAATAAAAACCATCATCTTCCTTTTCCTGCCAGTATTTCGACTTCCCTCTGCCCTCACTGCTGCCTGTCTTCGAGATGCTGGTGTCCCCTGAAGAGGAGTACCCGGTCATCTGCATCGGCGTGAGCAAAGGAGCATCTGGGCAGGCTGTGGCGTTCCAGGTCATCAACCTCAATTCGCTCACCTCCTGGTTCATCGATGATGGCTCCGGTAGGGGCAGCGGAAGTGCCCGTGTGCAGTGGGCTGGTGCTACAGGCAGCCATACTTCAGAGCTTTCCAGCCTTGGGCTGTGAGGTCAGAGGCTGGCTGGCCCTGCCCAGGAGAAACTCTTCTCTTCTGCTGCCCAGGAGGCCTGACCAGATTTCCACCAGGACCACCCAAGTCCAGAGTAGGGTTGCAAACTCCGGGGTGGGAAATTCCTGGAGATTTGGGGGTTGATCCTGGAAAAGTGTGGGGAGAGACCTCAGCAGGGTATAACACCACGAAGTCCATAGCAGACATTTTCTTCAGAGGGACTGCTCTCTCTAGTCTGGAGATCAGCTGCAATTCTGGGAGGGCTTCCACACCCCACATGGAGGTTGGCAACTCTAGTCCGGAGGCGTCTTTCTGCCTGCCATTCACAAGGGCAGACAGGGCCCCCTTATTCCCTTCTGGGGTATGCACAGTCCCGAGTCACCTGCTCTTAAGCTTAGCTTCGGGTCCTGCTGTTGCTGGTTGGAGTCTCTACACAAGGTTGTCCATTGCACAATGGATTTTGGGGCAAAGAGGCAGCAACACAGGTCCTGCCTCTAAAATGCCAGAAATTAAGACTTTTGCCAGCCCAACTTCCCTCTTCTAGCCAAGGTCTGGGAGCACAGCTGTCTTTTCCATCCTGCCAGCTTGTCAGCTGTGGAGCCTCGAAGGTGTCCTCTTTCCCCTCACCTCCGCTGGGTGATAAAAGCTATGCAGAAATCCTTACTGTTAACCCTGCTGCTAAATAAAAATGAGCACATTTCTCCACAGAACCTGCTTGGTCTGGCCCTGTCCAGGTGACCCAGTTGGGCAACGAGAGGGTAATGGTTCTGATGGACGGTAAGTGGGCTGAAAAAAGGCCGCTGGCACAGCTGGGCTGGTGGGGCGACTTCTGGCTTATGTTCAAATCAGTCTTTCCGTCCCCCAGGAAGTGTCAAGTTCGTCAGCCTCCAGGGCTCTCTTCTTCCACGCCTCCCAGAGCTCACCTTTGACGTGGCGGTGGAGTCAGTCGGTACGTTCCTTTGGCCTACTCTGCTCAGCCCCCCGCCCCAATCCTGTTTGCCTCATGGGTGCAGCCTGCATGTTTCTCAAAGAGGCACCCCATTCCAGAGGTAGTTGCAATCTGGCATCAAATGAGGGGACCAAATATAAATCCATCTCCTGTGGGGGTCCTTGTTCACGCTTCCAGTCGACAGTGGTGCTTGGTGCAAGCTAAGCTATTTCTGTTGATGCAGGACCATGCCTGGGATAAGGGCTTGGGCCCCTTTGAACCCTAGGGTGCTATGTTGAGCAATCCCCCCACCCTGGCCAAGATGGTTACCTTTCCACACCAAGTGAGAAGAGCCTCCATTCATGTAGGGGAGGTTTTTACTTTGCCCTGGGGTGGCCCTTTGCTTGGGAAAGGGATGCCACAGCGGACTCTGGTTTTGGTCTCTCCCCAGCAGTGGTACGGGACCGCGTGTATGCATGTTGGCGCCACGGCATACAGATAAAGAGTCTTGGATCAGGCCAGGTACAGAGAGAACCTTCACCATGCTGGCCCCTTGGGATGTGCGAATGTGCAAGTGTGTGGATTCTGGATATAGCACAGCCTAGAACTCCTTGTCTATATGTAAGGCTGGGCTGCCCTGTCAGGCCGAGGCACCGGAGCTCTCTAAGTGGGGGCTTCTCTCTCTGGTCTCCAATATTCTCCCCCACCCGTGCACCTACCTGTCTTTATTCCTTCCAACCTACCATTGCTTCTGGATCACTGAGGGGAGAACCAAGATGTTTGCCATGATAGGAGAAAGCAGAAATTGTTGATCTGGGGTAGCGAATAGTAGAGGTGGGCACAGACTGAAATACGAACCAAAGTTCGTCACGGACTCGACTGGTTCGTGGTTCGTCAGAGGGCATTTCTGATGAACTGAGACAATTTTTAGGGCGGTTCGTTTGGTTTTTCGGTTCATCGCTGCAGACAGCCTGGCACTGATCAGTCAGTTTCCTAGGCAACTGTGGGGAATGGGCTTTCTGCAGACCTTCTGCTGACCCGGAAGGGACATAGTCACAAACCAAACGAACTGGTTCATGAACTGGGCAATTTCATGCCAGTTTGTGAAATGCGATGAACCACGAACTGCCATTTCCCCAGTCTGTGCCCATCTCTAGCAAACAGTCTTCCCTTTCCCCTTGTTTTTGAACCTGTTTGGTTCTAATCGCTTTCCAGAGTATCACAGTTTCCAGTCACATTAATCCCCCCACCTTTGGGGCTGGGTGCAAGGATAGCATGAGGTTTTCATAATCTCCAATTGTGTGTGGGGGGGGGGGGGAGACTGACATCTGCAGCAGCTGGCCCTGAAACTGCTGCCCCGCCTCTTTCCAGCTAGCACAAGAGCTGCAGGACCAATGTTGGACCTTCCGCTTACTGGAATCCTCAAGGTACAAACACACACACACACACCCAGATCCCATCCTACAGTTCCCTTTGCATCCAGGCTCCTCAAACCCGCCCTCTGCCCCCTACCTACCTGGCCTGCTGCTTCCCTTTCTGTGGTAATGTGTTGCCCTGACACCAGGCTGAATTATGCGGAAGCAGGGGGACCGCCCCCTCTGTCCCTTTAGCCAAACATCTGGTTTCTCATCCCTTGGCCTGATCCTGCAGGGGTCCTGCTTACAGCAGGCAGCTCTCCAAAGCGAGCTAGAAACAGTGCCAGAAGGGCCGCTGTCTTCAATGGTGCCAGCCTTTCCCACTGCGGACATGCACAGATGCGGGGAACCGGGGTCTGCCAGAGAGAGGCATGGGAGCGATCCTGTCCTGATTTTGCTAATTTGAGAGCTGGCCTCAGGCAGTTCCCCCTTTGCCAAGCCACAGAGGGTGCTGTGCCAGGCCAGGGCCCCTCAAGCGATTCCTGATTTTGCTTCTCTTCCCTCCACTAGCGCCGTCATGTTGGAGCTACGGCCTGCGGCCAACCCCACTTCCCCCAGCAACCTCTATGTGCCGGAATGACCTAAACACGTTTTGCATTCCTCCACCCCACCCGCTGTGTGACTCACGGGGGCTGTCCCCAATTCCTGTGCAGCTGGAGCCACTCTGGCAGGGCTCACCTCCTAGGAGGAGATGGGGAAGACGCAGCCCGCCGCTGCTCCTGGAGGGGGTAAGGAAGGCAGCTGGGCAGGGAAAGCAACTCAGCATTTTGCTGTTTCCCCAGCGTGAACCACTTCGGCCTGCCTCGATGGCCCCTCCCCACCAGGCAGGCAGCAGTGACCTTTCCCTGGAGTCGCATTTTCCTCCGATGTATGACCTTGTCTCAATAAAACTCCTCTTCCTGTGAGCAAGTCCTTTGGCCTCTGATTTTTTTTTTTTTAAAGGAGAGCAGAACCCAGCAGTTAAAGCTCAGCAGCGTCAGGGAGCGACAACCCTCTGTGCTCAGAGACGCTCCGGCTACTTAAAAGGTTGTAGCTGTATACTTAATAGAACGTCTTATGTTATTGTAGGTGTCTGTTTGGTGGGCTGCTGCATAGAGCATACAGAAGTCACATGGCTACTTTTGTTTGATAGTAATAAAGAACGTGGCTCTCTGAGTTTCAGCGTGAGCGTCTCTACACGAGACGTCTTACATGGGGATGCTCAAGTGTAGGGAGACGCAATGTTAGCCGGGAAGCATAGTTTTAAAAGACAGAGCTGACGGCTCTGTCAATTTCATCTGTCTACACTAGGGTAGTTTAAAAAGATAGAGCGGTTGGAGATCGCTCCTCAGAGGGTTTGTTAATTTCCCTAAGGGGAGGTGAAATTGACAGAGCCTTAGGGAGGCGAAGATGAAATTAACAAACCCTCTGAGGAGCGATCTCCAACCGCTCTATCTTTTTAAACTACCCTAGTGTAGACAGATGAAATTGATGGAGCTGTCAGCTCTGTCTTTTTAAACTATGCTTCCTGGCTAACATTGTGTCTCCCTGCACTTGAGCATTCCCATGTAAGGTGTCTTGTGTAGAGAGACTCTTGAGTACCATGGATAAAAGAGAACCGAGGCCTACCTTCAGCCTCCTCCTGCCTTCCAAGGAGAGAGAAAGAGAAGCGCAGGTGCCCGTGTGTAGTAGTAACAGCCCACACCACCTTTCAGGTGCACGCAAAGACAACATCAGACTCATGGGGCTGGTTGCAGCAATCTATGGTTTTATTGGCAGGGGACCAAGCTGGGCTGGGTGGGGGAGGACCACAGGCTTGATCCTCCCGGCTGCCCCCCTCTCACCACAGCAGACCCAGCTTAAAACTTCCTACGGCAGTGACAGAAGACACAGAAGGAAACAACAGCTGGAGGCAGGAGCGGAGGGCACCAGGACGGCCAGGAGGGGTATGCATAAAAACCCGGTGCCAGCAGCATCCTCCTGCCCCGTTCACATCACACACACAGAGGGAAAGGTTGGGGGTGAGATTCAGGAGCCCCTCCCCTGGCTCCAAAATGAAGCCACCGAACAGAGAAAGCCCCCCCCCCAAGATCAATAGCACTAGCCCCACAAATGAGACAAAGCTTAAGGGTGAGGGAAACACTGCAAGGGATAGGAAAATGGAAGAGGCTTGCATAGCTGCTCCCCCATGAGAAACTGGAGCCTCCCAGGGCCAGTAGGCCCATCTCTCTCTCTCCCTTCCTCCCCCCACAAGCAGCAGTGGCTTCCCTGGATTGCACTACGCTTGACTGACAGCAGCAAAAGACATCTTCCCCCCTTCCTCTTCACCTAAAACAGCATCTGGTTCTCTCCACCAAAGCCTGTCCCCTCTCCTAGGGGTAAGAGTCTATAAAAGGCACTTGAAACTGGGGTGGGGGGAGACCCTTTGACCCAGGAAGGGAAATATTGCACGGACCCCCACCCCACCCCGCAGGACAGAAATCTACCCAAGAATCACTGGCCGGGTGTAACTGGGGCCCCAGGTGCAATTCCACCCGAGCAGTCCTGAATCGGATCCTTTTCTCCAGAGGGCAGGAAAATGTCTCTCTTCATCCCAGGCAGCCGGACAGGGGGAGGGGGGCTTGGGGGTCAGCAGCAGGACACAGAAGAAACTATGTGATGATGGGACAGGAGGGGGTGGCAACCTCTTCTGCTCCCTCCCCCAATTCTTTTTTAAAGGCCAGATTGGGTGTGTCACCCTGCATTGTAACCCCCCCCCCTCCCCAGGCAAGAGGAAGACGGGCAAGGAAAATGGACTAGACCAGGTGTCCCCACCCCCCTCCATGCCCCCCTTGGTGGAAGTCGGGGAGGCGCCTAGCCCAGCAGGTCTTCGTATTGCTTGCGGAAACAGTCGCCAGCAGGGAAGAAATCCCAACAGCGTTCTTGGTACAGCTTCCAGACGTAGGACTCCTGCAGTGCGGGAAGCGGCAGCAAGCGAGTTAGACAGCAGGGCCTTGTGATGTGAGCTGGGATGGGGGCTGGGCAAACCTCAGTGGCGACAGCCACCCCCAGTTTTGCAGAGCATCTTCAGGCACGGAAGGGGGAGCTGACTGTCTTTGCTGCCCCCCCTCACCCCGCCCCAGTCAGCAACCTGCTTTGCCTGACAGCCTCTCTGACAATGGAGCAGATTGGAGGTAAACTAACTCCGCATTCCTGTCGCCACGTCCATACATTTCTTTTGCTTTCAGAGTTGGCAATTTGGGCAGCCTGAGGGAGGGAAGGAGGGAGGGCTCGGGGGGGGCTGCCAGTTAGTGCCCCTTTTTCTAGGCTGTTAAAGCAACAGGAGGCATCTCCAGGTGAGCAGCCAGCCCCTCTCCCCCCACTTCCCTATCTGCCAAGACAAGGGAGCTCCCCTCACCTGGCCAGTGTGCTCCGTTTCATCCTTGTTGATCAGATACATGAGGAAGAACCTGGGAGATGAAGAGAGGCAGAGAGTGATAGGGTTTGGGATCGGAGTTTCAAATGTCAGGCAAACTCTCTGAACCCTCCCAAATACAGCAGCAAAAGCAGGTGCGCAGGTTTGGAAAAACTTGTGTACTATCTTGTGTTGCACCGTAAACAAAATGATCACTAGCACCCTTCCAGTACTTCCGGACACGAACATGAATTGATACCGGATGTGCTGGGTCTCTGCTGGAAGGCATGGCCAGAAGGGGCTACTGCCTGCTGGTCAACATGACCTCTGCCATTTGCATGCTGCCCCCTCCCCAATCAGCAATGAAAATGGAAGGGGGAGCTACTTTTCCTCTGAACATTTTCTGCACCCCCACAATCGTACCTCCTCTGGCCTTGAAATATTTTGTGCCCGTTTTGTTTCCTCCAACCCCTTCGATGCCTTTGCCCCGTCTCCCTTGCTGCCTCTTATGCCTGAAAATGCCTCCTAGAGCATCTTCACAGTACCACCTGCCTTCCAATCCTTCCTCACCTGTTTGGACCAGGTTGATTCCCATTTCCCAGATACTGGTACCATTCGCTGCAGCCTCACCCCCCACCCCGACTCTGCATGCCAGTTCCTCCTTGTGCTTTGGGGATCCATTGATGGTTGCAACACCAGTGAGGGATGACTCGCATGTAGGAAACCCCTCTATCGCAGGTAGTTTCCATATACCCTCAAAGGTGTTTCTTTCTGAACTTTCAGTTCAGAGTGACAGCGGAAAGTGCCAAGTTAAAGTGTGACCAAAGATGTGCTTCACGAATAATCCTGGGCTGGTAGAACTGGTAAGGTAAGGGAAGTATTCTGATGTTCCTCAAAAGCAGCAGTAGTCAAGAAATAATAACATTTGATTTATATACTGCCCTTCAGGACAACTTAATGCCCACTCAGAGCGGTTTACAAAGTATGCCATTATTATCCCCACAACAAACACCCTGTGAAGTGGGTGGGGCTGAGAGAGCTCTGAGAGAGCTGTGACTGACCCAAGGTCCCCCAGCTGGCTTCAAGCAGAGGAGAGGGGAATCAAACCCAGCTCTCCAAATTAGAGTCCCGTGCTCTTAACCGCTACTCCAAACTGGCTGTCCAAGCTCTCCCCAAACAGTTGCTTACATATAATTTGCCAAGTTGTGTTCTTCCAGTGTGTGGGTCTCAAAACCGTGGGGCGTCGTGTCGAAATAGTCACTGCCGATTCCACAGATGAAACATTTGGTCTGTAGGGAGCAGAAGCGACAATGAGAAGAGGCGAAGAGTCTGAAAATGGAGGCTACCTACCAATCTGTTCCAGGGTGCTACGGTGGCCTACCCAACCTTTCCCTCTTCCTACCCTGCACCAGCAGTGAATTTCTTCCAAGTGGGAAACAGAGCACATCTCAAGGAGGTGACACGGCAACTGGGAGACTGCCCTAATCCGAGCAATTGCTTGTGAAGAATATTGCAGGATTATAGACCCATCTATTGCCGTTTAAACCCACACTTCTACCAAGGAGCTCAGAGCATATTCTCACTACTTTCATTTTATACTCCCAGCAACCCTGTGAGGTCGTTCAAGGCTGAGCCAGTGACTGGCCCAAAGTCACCCTGTGAGGTTCACGGCCGAGAGGTCTGCCAGGTCGAACACACTTCACCACGCTGGCCCTCGGCACGTGTGCTGGAATGCGCAAGGCAGCGGAGTGGCACTTGCAGATGCCGTTCAGCCCTGGGATCTGTGGATGAGCCAAAGGGTTTTGGTCTTCCTGCGCAGTTCTTACCTCCATGTCCTCCTTCACCTGCTCCTGCTGGTCTCTCAGCTCCCCAAAGGCATCAATGATCAAACCTGCAGGGGAGAAGGGGAAGCACGGCAGTGAGAAGAGGGGGGCAGGAGAGGGAATGCAGGAGCCCTGGCCTGGATTCTCTGCCTGCTCCGCCCTGCAAGGTAAGCCAGCCATCAGCACCGGAGGGTGACCACTGCTCTGTGTGCGATACAGAGGTGCAAGAAGGCGGCAAGGGCACAGTGCACATATTCAGCGGCATTCTCTCCTTTCATGACACTTCTCTTGTCCTGGGAGTGGAGCTTTAGCACTGAGTCAGAAGCTCCAACAGGACGGGGCTTTAGAAAGCCCTGTCTCAGAATCTCTCTACACAAGATATCTGAGACACGAAGAACACATGTCGGGAGATGAAATGTTAGTGGGGGAGGGTAGTTTAAAAAGACAGAGCTGTGGGCAAGGCAAAGGCTTTGTTATACACTGGAGCTGTGTGAAGGGGCTGTGAAAGGCCAGAAGGGAAACTTCAGCCCGTTATAACCTCTCCAGCTCTAAGCCTGGTTCTGGAACGCAGCTCCAACCAATTTCCATTCCTGGCTGCCCTCTGGTTGGGATCCCACACAGTTTTAGACTGGAGAGGTGAAATTGACAGAGCCTTTGGGGTGGCAAAGATGACATTAACAAACCCTCTGAGGAGGGATCTCTGCTGGTTCTGTCTTTTTAAACTACACTTCCCGGCTAACATTCTGTCTCCCTACACTTAATTAACATGCACGGAGGCGTCTTGCATAGAGACTCTCAGTTTCAATCCCGCCATGAGTCCTCAAGATCTGACCTCTCTCACACTGGGACTTGCGAAGTGAGAAATCCACGGTCAGGCACTCCTATGGGGTCTTTAATTCAAAGCAAACGTGGAGGCAGATTTTTAAAAAAATCCTTTCCCCTGTGCTGGCTTTCGGGTCTCATCTCCCCCGCCCTCCAAATGGCTACCTTGCTCTGCACGGGAAAACCGTACACATTCCTCCCACTAGGCTCAGATATCCCACATCATGTCTGGTTTGTCTCTTAAAGGCCTCCTTAACCCCCAGCTGAGGTTTGATCCGCACGCTCACCAGTATAAGGCAGCTGGAATCAAGAGGTTGGTGGGTTGGCCATTTATTTTTATATGCTTCCCTACTTTAAAAAATTGCACATTTTAAAAATACCCAAGCATATCAAGGGAAAAATTCTAGCCCCGTCTTCTTTTTCCTATGCACATTTTCTGGGGCTGTTTGGATAGGACTGTACCATCTCATGGTGCTATGCAGCACGGAAATCAGGCCTTGGCATCACTTCCGCACTGGAAAGGGGAAGTTGGGAGAAAGAGCTCTGGCAGGGCGGACCTTGGCAACACTCGGCAAAACAGACTTTCGTCCACATAGGCAGGTCTGCATGACTTGCCTTGGATGATGGCTAGCAGAATGACAATGACGAAGAAGAAAAAGGTGATGTCGAAGATGACGCGGTAAAGCTCGTACTCGTCTCCCGCTGGATCCTCAATCTCATCACCGATACCCCCACCAGCACGCACCCCCACGTACATGTGGAACAGGTAGCACTGTGTTGAGGAGAGAGGGCAAGGCATCAGAGGAGGATTTGTGGGACATCACGAGAACAAAAATTTATTCCCCGTGTTAATTATTCTGGAAGAATTATTACTCAGCCTCCCTCGAGGTCCCTGTTGGTGGCTTCAAATTCCCGTTTCTCCCGTAAGGATTTAACGCATCAAAAAAGTGACAAAATTTATTTGTGGAGGTTTGCTCTATTGAGGATTCTTAGATAAGTGGAATGTCGGTATTTAGCATCCCTCTGAATATCAGATGACTCTACCTGTAAGCTTCCACAGACATTTGCCTAGCCGCTGCTGAGAAACAGGCACCTGACCAAACGGACCTTTCGTCTAGTCCAACAAAGACCCTGATTAACTTTTTACCACCACAATCATGAGTTTGGTTCAAGGATGTTAAGGAATAATGATCCAGAGGAGTTATCCGTGTTAGTCTGTAGTAGCAAAATCGAAAAGAGTCCAGTAGCACCTTTAAGACTAACCAACTTTACTGTAGCATAAGCTTTCGAGAATCACAGTTCTCTCCACACATCTGACGAAGAGAACTGTGATTCTTGAAAGCTTATGCTACAGTAAAGTTGGTTAGTCTTAAAGGTGCTACTGGACTCTTTTTGAAGGAATAATGAATTCATGTTCAACAACTGGAGCAGGCATTCCCTCTCAGGAGTCCTGAACACTATACATATAGTTCTTTTCCATTAACCTCTAGCTACTTGGCACCACCTGAGAAGTTAAGCTAAAGAGCAACAATAGTTTCCCCCCCCCCTGTCAGCTGAAGGCTGTTTGGAAGAGGGCTTCCTTCTTGCAATTTAGACATTCATCCCATTTCCCCTTCTACCAAGCAATTTTTGTAACAACCAGCCAAACCCATGCATCTGACAAAGAGAGCTGTGGTTCTTGAAAGCTTATGCTACAATAAGGTGCTATCAGACTCTTTACTCTTCTGGCAGAAGGTGTGTTCCCTGGATGCAAAATGTGCAAGCACCCAGCATATCAGGGAATGCTCCTCCTGTTGGAGGAAAATGCCTCTGCTAGCCAACCCACTGTGTTTCTTAAACTGTTTCCAGCTTTCTTGAAGGTCATCTCCCATCGGTCCAGCTCACCGTCATCATATCGTCACACTTCATGTCTGGCTCATCCTCATCCTCGCTCTTGTTGTAGAACTTGCGGAAGAAGTTGAAGGCGACGACGGTGTAGAGGTAGACCACCACTGCAAGCAACCCCACCGTCATCATCAGCTGAGGAAAGACACCATGCGTGTAGAAAACGTCAGCTGGAGCGCGGGAACCAGGGCCACACGAGGGCAGCTAAGTCCCTTTCTGCCTAGGGCTCCGCTATGCTTTATGCGCCCCAAACTCATGACTTCACGCCATACCTGTTTGCCGTTGTGAGTGACAGATGAGAGAATGGTTCGCAATGTCTTGACTCCCATGGCAATGTCCAGAAGGTGGCAGGCAAAGAAGAAGTTGTTGTAGTGGCCGAGGACGGACATCACCATGTACCAGAAGAGGTACAGGAAGGACTATGGGTGGGGAGAGAAAGAAAAAGGGGGTTGCAATGGAGGTGGTGTGGAAACCGTCTGAGGGGAGCTAGTGAGGGGACAAGGAAGCAGTTTTCCCCAGGCCAATTTGGCCAGGGATCCTGGAGGTTTTTGTCATCTGCTGGGCATGGAGCAGGGGTCACTGGGTGTGTGTCTGGTGGGGGGGGGAGAGTTGTGAATTTCCTGCATTGTGCAGGGGGTTGGACTAGATGACCCTGGAGGCACCGTCCAGTTCTATGATTCTAAGACACCTCAGTGGATCAGAGGATCACCATCCACTGACCTTAAACACACACAAATAACAGAGGCCATTTCTATAGCTATTGACACACTGTAGGAACCGTCAACAGGTGGCTCTCAGGCCAAATATGGCCAACTGAGGGTTAAACTAGATTGCTTCCCCAGTGGCACAGGTAGTTGAAGGAAGTCAGCCAGCCCTTTAATTTCTATTTTCTGATCCCAGAAGGAAAAGAAGGAGGGTATAGATAAGTAGCATTTGTGATAATGGGCAAAAAACTGGCGGCGGGGTTGGCAGCACACGGCCTCTCCTGCTCGCAAAAATGCCTTCCCACAAAACTATTTGCTGACCAGGATTATACCGCGCCAAGCCGAAGAGCAATCTAGCTCCATCCGATACAACGCACGCTAGTTAATTCCGTTTGCTTGATGAGATTTTTACGTAATTGATTCTGTTTGGCAATTTTGTTTTTAAAAAGCAGGGATTCAGGCCACTGAGGGATGGGGCATCTCTGTGTTATGAAGAGGACTAGAAAACTTGGTTGTTTCTTCTGTAAAGAAACCTAAACTGGTACAGAGTACTGGATAGCAAATTCTGCACTCGCTCACCAAACCAATGGAAACGTGACCCCGATATAGAGTGCAAGCCCTTAGACATGGGGAATTGCACGCTTGTCCCAGATCCACAGTCCTCCCCCCCCCAACTCATGGCTGTTGGGCTCCCCCCTCCAACAGGTGGTCCATTAGCCAGCCTAGGGACTGGTGATTTCCTCAGCCAACTTTGCTCTGTGCCTTCTGGCTGGATCTCCTTACTCACATTATCTGTGAAGATCACCCCAAATTTCCAGATCTTGTACTTTATGTCAATGGAGGTCATCCTGAAGAAGAGAGGACAGAAGGGTGAGGAGGAAGCCAGGGCTGCGTGTGTACGAGGTCAATTGACACGTTTTGTTTCGACATACTCCTAAAGATGTTTAAAGCAGGCAAAAACGTGCAACTAACAACTAGGGTCAAAGCTGAGCTAGCAAGCGAAGGCACTGGGCATGTACACTCCCCAAGGAGGCTGCACTGGCTGCGGCACCTTGTGTGAAACCCAGGCTTGCATCTGTGTGACGTTGGGAACACGACACAAAGGGAACAGTAAAAATGCAGCCACTTGAAAAACAGAACCCTTACGTTCTCCACACCAGCCAGCTCGGTGACCTTATTTGACACTAACTAGAGTATCACCCACCAGAGCAAGATCTGCCTCCCCACAGTCACCACCAGCTCTGCCTGCCCCATCTCACCAAGTTAGAAAAGACTTGTCCGGTTCGGGCTTCTTCTCGTTCTGTGCTGAGATTTCCAGACTGCTCAAATCCATCCCCAGAAGTTCCGCAATCCTCTCCCTCCCATAGATGTCACCGTATTTCTCTAGCACCTGGAGGAAGAAGGGGGAAAGCTCTGTTTGGCCCCCTGCAGCCAGCGGGACCTTGGGCTTTGCTCATCGTCTCCATCTTGGCTGGGGAAGCCCTGTGTCATGCCCCCCCCCCACACACACCTCTACCCCAGACACTGGTAAAGCATCTCACCTTCCTCTTGATGAATTTGTCCCAATAGTTGCTTGGGAATGACCTGGAAAAGAGGCAGAACAAAGAACAGGATAAGAACCAGGGCTCATTTCGAGGGGGAACGCGCAGGAACGCAGTTCCGGCAGTTCCCTAAAGAGGTCACATGTCAGGTGGCCCCGCCCACCTGACTCAGCAATTTTGGGCCCGTTTCAGCCTGGATTGGGGCTGAAACGGCCCCGATCGGGCCTCTGACGGGTGGTGGATCACTCTCCCGCTCAGCAGCAGCCCGATCCTAACCATTTTGGGCCCCTTTTCGGCCATTTTCAGCCCCTTTTTGCCATTTTGGGCCCAATTTCAGCCCTGAATGGCCTGGATTGGGTCCAAAAAAGCCAGGATAGGTGATGTCAGGGGGTGTGGCACATGCAAATCAGTTATACTAATAACACACTTCTGGTGATGGCAAGGGGTGTGGCATATGCTAATGAGGTATGCCAATGAGGTATGCCAATGAGGTATGCTAATGAGTTCCTCCAGCTCCTTTTCTACGAAATGACCCCTGATAAGAACTGTGGTTTGCCCTTCTGCCACCATGCCTGGAGTTGTTTCATCCTCCTTCCCTCTCCTTCTGCGAAGGCCCTCCTGCTCCCAACTCATCTGATCTTCTGCTTTCCCTCCCCTTCTCCCTGGACTCCTCAGGCCACCCCAGTTCTTCTCCCATCTCACTGGCGAGGTGCCGCTGGCAAATTCCAAGAAGGACACACAGCAGCAGAGGGGACGTGGTCTTCTCCTGTTCCACCCCCAGTATCCAGGAAACCACCACTGAACAAGGAGGGCCCACTTAATCGCCACGGAGAGAGGCCAGCCTCCATGAATTAGCCTGTTCCTTTTCTAAAGCAATACAAACTCAACAGCCACTGCTGTATCTTGTGGCAGTAAATCCAACAAGTTAGCTGTGCATTCCGTCAAAGAACGCTTCCTTTTATCTACGCTGCAGCCACTTGCCCAGCTATTTCTCCGGGCAATCCAGAGCTGTATTATGAGGCACGGAGAACGGTTTCCTGCTCTCCACTCTCGATCCACCCCATTCAGACCTGCTGGCAAGGGGCAGCAATCGTCCTGTATCCTGTACAGCACCTCGTGTGCTGCTAATACTATACTACTGTTAATGGCTGATTCCGCACACATTGGATAATGCACTTCCGAGATCATATGGAACTGGATTTTTCGAGTGTGAAACAAAAAATCCACTTCCAAACGATAGCTAAAGTGCATTGAAAGTGCATTATCCAAAGTGTGCGGAATCAGCCTATATAGACAGGGGTACAGCCAAAAGGGTATGTTTGCAGGGGTTTGCCCAATGTGCAGGATTCAGCACCACTGCATTATGGGAAACTTTTTTAAAAGCTCTTGGAAGCAGGATCCGGGATGAAAGGGGAGGGGGGGTCACTCCTTAGCCGCCCCCCCCACTGGATCCTGCAGGGCGGCTCACGGTGCGTTGAGGACCAGGCGATCCCACTGGCCCTTGATGTCATCGTCCTCCGGCTGTTCCGTGATGTAGAGGCCGTCGAATTCCAGCTTCCGCGCCAGCTCCTTCTCGCGTTTGAAGATGACCAGCGGCACCTTGAGACAGTTGTAGCCAATAATGCACAGGAAGGCCACCAGCGTATGGATGATGGCCAGGAACTGCAAGGCCGGCTGCATGTAGCCTGTGCTCTCCTCCAGGAAGAAGTAGACCACACTTTCCTCGTCGTCTTCGTCCCCGTTGCCATCTCCACCGTCATCCTCTCCGCCAAAGCCAGACCCGGACCCAGAGCCTGCGTCCAGTTCTCCTTCGAACCCAGACCCCTCAAATTCCTCCTCGCCAGGAGGTGTCTCTGACACCTGGGCAATGGGAAATAGCAATGGGAGAGGAGGTCAGGCTGCGACAAATTGGGAAGGGGCTTGTTCTTGGCCCAGATGCTGCAACAAGTACCCAG
Organism: Eublepharis macularius; assembly: GCF_028583425.1. Taxonomy (NCBI): domain Eukaryota; kingdom Metazoa; phylum Chordata; class Lepidosauria; order Squamata; family Eublepharidae; genus Eublepharis; species Eublepharis macularius. The sequence continues at coordinate 54,915,339 of NC_072804.1, read as the reverse complement.
CTATCCTTGGCCTTTGGCACTAACCACTTTGCCTACAGCTCTCCCCAGTATTGGTATCTTGGCTTAACAATAGCAACAACAATAGTGTGCTTATACTGCTCTTCTAGACAGAGCAGTGCCCCACTCAGAGCATTATTATTCCCACAATGCAACTGGGGAGCTGTGCTGGGAGGACTGGCTGACCCAAGGCCGCCTGCTGAGCTCATGGCAGGAGTGGGAGTCGAACCAACAGAGTGCTGATTCACAGCCCAACCACTTAAACCCTATGCTGCAGGAGCTCTCATCCCTGGGCCTGTCTCAGGCCCCTGAAATGCTCTAAACTCCACCACCACCACCCAAGCGAAGGGAAGACAATCTGTGTCCTTCCCTTCAGTTTCTCGCTGTTCTCTTGAGCCCAGAGATGGCAATCTGGGAGGACCAAGATTCCTACCCCAGCCTTCTTACCTTGTAGAAGAGCAGGATGAAATTGATGGCAAAAGCCAGGAAGAGGGCAAGGAAGCGCAGGTTGTAGAAATTCCTGGACAAGTAATTCTGGAAGGAGAGAAGAGTGGCGAATTAAATAAATGGCAAAACATGCCTTTGAAAAAAGATACAGAGCCCCCAATTCTCGTGCCAACATGATGCAAACTCAGTGTGGACCAAGGAAAAAATAAAAATTCTGTAACCCGGACACAAGTTAATGTATCTGCTGACTGGCTTTGCACCCCAGATTGCACTGGCAAAGCAGGGCATTGCAGCTATGCACTCCCCCCCCCCCCACACACTGCTGAAAACCATTCGCCAGCCCATGAAATATCCTAGCAAGCCTCTCTTCACAGCCTTATGGACTAGAAACTTGCATTAAAAATAAAACACTGAGATGCTCGCTCTGCTGATTCTTGTGCTCAGTCCCCATTTATTTATTATTTCATATTTATATCCCGTCCTCCCCGCATGCGGGCTCAGGGCAGCTAACAACATTTAAAAACAATTTAAACACTTCAAAACATTTTGTATTGTGTGGTGGCAGCATCAGGCTTATAATATTTTGCATGCATACTGTGGTGGACAGTTTTTCATGGGGGGGCATTAAATTCCCCCCCCCCCGGCTGGCAGAGGCCCAACCTTAGCCATGAGCCTGGCGGAACAACTCTTGTCTTGCAGGCCCGGTGGAAAGACAATAAATCCTGCCGGGATTTATACTTTCTATAGTTGTGTAGGATCCAGATGCTCTGTAGCCATTTTTAGTATCAAAGAAAGAAATGTCTGAACAGAAGCCTACCTGGAAGCTCCACTGACGAATCCCAGGCACATGAAACTCATTATTCATTCATTCATTCATTCATTCATTCATTCATTCATTTCATATTTGTATTCCGCCCTCCCCACAAGCAGAAATGAGGAAATGAACTCTGAATGTGCTCAAAGGCATGTTCTCATTAGGGTTTTTTTTTTACACCACAAGTTCCAGGTGGGAGCAATTGTGTGGGCATGGGCTTTGCAGGACTGCCCTCCGACAGAGCGCGCACACTTCTTGCCCGAAACAGACAACCCGAGACCACCATCAGGCAGTTCATCACCCGAGTCCCCGCTGCCATTCCCACTGCCAGGTTTATCCTGCGGGCCTCGATGGGCTACAAAGTGGCCTTGGATTTGTGCCCCTTTGACAGTCATGGCCACTTCCCCTGGTAATCCTGGGAACTGGATGAATGGTGAGGGGATGGGAAATCCTGTGTTTGAGATCCCTAGTGTGCCTGCCTTCACAGAACTACAGTTCCCAGAGTTCTCTGGGGAGAGGGAATGACAGCAGAGAGTTTAAGGAGAGTGTGGACATACCCTATAACAGCGGTTAAGTTTAGGATTCCCCCCTTCCCAGAACCCCCTCCCCAAGCCAGCTATGCAAGAAGAGCTCTAGCTCTAGCTCCATGTCATCTCCAGGAGGCCTAGAGTGAACCGGCATGAATGGACTTTGGTAAGATCAACCAGCTTTGGAACCAACTCAGAGAATGCTTAGTCACAGTCAGCCAGCAAGAAGTATTTTAGCTAGTTAGAACATACTTAGATCAGCAAGCTGTTATTTGTTTTCTGCCTTGCCTAAATACTTTTCAAGAGTGGTTTCTGCCCTGTACACGCTCCTATGTTCTTACTTTAATCACTTCCTATAATATATTTTGCCAGCCTGTGCCCAGTGTTGCTTGCTAAGGAGGTACACACACTCAAAAGAACCCAGGAAGCAGAGGTGCTTCAAACAAACAACCAGATCTCTTAGAGGCTCCTAGGGGACCTGGCCAGGACAGCCATCAGGGACGGGGGATGAGAGCCTCTGGGTCGATACAATACCCTATAAAGGTGGTTAAAGCTTAGGATTCCCACCTTCCCACAACCCCTTCTCCAAACAGCCCCTACCAAGAATTTTATCCTCTGGATTTCCAGCTCATTCCAAAACTCCATGCCCCCCTCTTCGGCTTCCTTCTTCTCCCGCTTCTCCACCTTCTTCTTCTCCGGGACAGCTGGTTTGGGTTTTTCTTCCTTCTTAGGTTCCTCCTCCTCCTCCTCCTCCTTCTTCTTCTCCTCTTCTTCCTCTTTTGCTGCCTTCTCTCCATTTTCAGCACTGAAGGGAGAAAAAGGAAAGACCAGCTGCTTACGGAAGGCCACAAGAACAGCCCTCCAGGTTCAGATCGTTTGCTCTATCTGCTCCAGCATCCTGTTTCCCACAGGGGGCAGCCAGACGTCCCTGAAGGCCTCCCCTGTGGTTGCCCCCTCTATCCCACAACTAGTATTCACAGGTGTGCTGCCTCTGACCATGAAGGTTTCATTTAGCTATCCTGGCTGGTATCCATTGATGGGTGCGTCCACTATGAAGTTGTCCCACCCCCTTTTAAGACCTGTTATACTACTGCTGCTGCTATTACTGCTACTACTAGCTCCAGTTATATCCCACTCTTCTAGACAGATTAGTGTCCCAGTCAGAGCAGTGAACAAAGGCAGTGTTATTATTATCCCTACAATACAGCTGGCGAGCTGGGACTGAGACGACAGGCTTACCTAAGGCCACCTGCAGAGCTCATGGCAGTAGTGGGAATCAACCTAGCAGAGTGCTGATTCACAGCCCAACCACTCAATCTTTGTGCTACAGCAGCTCTCGTAAAAATAACTGTGCTTATAGACTGCTGTTCTAGACAGAGCAGTGAAGAAAGTCAGTGTAATTATTATCCCCACAATCAGCTGGCGAGCTGGGACTGAGGGGAGCGGCTTGCGCAAGGCCACCTGCTGAACTCATGGCAGGATCAGCAGAATGATTCGAACCAACAGAATGATGATTCACAGCCCAACCCCTTAGCCTCTGTGCTGCAGCAGCTCTCTAATGCCCATCACAATACCCTGCGGCAGTGAATTCCAAAAATTTCACTTGTTGAGCGTTCTTCCTTCTGCCTGCCCTGAATCTACTGCTAATCATCTTCACCAGGTGCTCCTAAATTCAAGTATTGTGGAAGAGGAAGAAAAAGTTCTTTCGATCCACTAAGCCTGGGGGAACTGTGTACGACTGCATGGCTGTTCTTAGTTTTACATACCGTATTCTGGTTTTGCTGGTGATGGGAGGGGAAAGGATAGTAAAACCCTACCCGGAACCATTTATGATTAGCCTTCTACTACCACCTCTCTGGCTTTCAAGCATATCTTCGCCATCAGCAGGACCGGAACCCTGCGCTTTCCATAAAATGAAGGTGAAGGCAGGAGAACTGGGCACTCCATCTACCATCTACCGGGACTGTTCTGCTGCCTTGTAACACTGCAGCCCTGCCACTTAACCCAGCTCACGGTAACAAGACACTCACTCGGCTTTCTCGGGCTCCACTGGAGGTTCTTCGATCTTCTCTGGTTCTGCTTCCACTTCCTCCTCCCCTTCAACCTGTCAGTCATGAGAATACAGATTGGTGACCTGATATCCCAAGGGTGGGGAACAAAACCAGCGCATGTTTGGCTCACAGGTTTAGCCCAGAAACATTGGCAGAAAAGAGGAGTCTTCTTGGATCCCAGATGCCCTTTTAAAGAGGGACAAAAAGGATCCAGAATCTCGGAGCCATACGGTATGGGAATCCTTGGGCTTTACTATTCCAGAGGGATACACTGTCTGAATGTGCCTCCATAAAACTAGGAACAAGCTGACAACCTTCTCACTGGCATGCTAGCTTGATCTACAAAGGGAGTATTTTATGTGAGGAGATTTGGGCTCCCCTAGCTTCAGCACGATCTGGTGCAGGCCGGCAACGAAGACCCAGGATGCTTCCGCTTGTCTGCAGTCCCCGTTGTCTCCAGTCCCAGAGTAGAGAATTGACCTGCCAACCCTTGGCTTGTACCCGGCAAGTCTCCTTTTTCTTGTAAACCGGGGATCCAGGGTTCCTGGCTCCCTGCCCCCACCTCTCCCGCTCATTGTCCAGGAGTCTCTCCCAACCCCTTCACAGAAACTTCCTCAACCTCCAAACCTACTATCAGTTTTCTCTTAAGGATAGGTGATCCTTCAGGTGTGGGAGGCTCCACCGGAGTCGTGTCTCCCATATCCCCAAGCCCGCCAGGCGCATCAGGTGCCATGGACCGGAAATGCTCTTTCTTTGGGTCTACTCCAAAGACCTCGTCACCGTCCACAGGAGATTCTTCCTTGCCGGGCTCCGCTATTTCTGCCTCTTCCCCTTCCTCGGCCATCTGCTCAACCTCCTCAGAGGGGGCCACGTCCCCATGAACTTCGTCTTGCGTTGGGTCGGGCATGCTGGCCAGCAGCTCGGTCACGGTGATCTTTTTGGCCTCCTCTACCAGGCCGCCACCAAACAGCGTCTTCCAGAGGAGCAGGAAGATACCCTTGAAGATGTTACAGAAGAAGAAAAGGATCCCCATGAAGACGGTATAGAAGAAAGTAGCCACGCCAACGCCCATCTCCTTGAATGTCATCTTCTTGATTTTGCGGAACTGCCGGCGGACGTTGCGGTAGGTGAACATGCGGAAGAAGTTGATGACACTTTCCACAAACTCCCCAAAGGCTGAGGATGCCTCCGATGGTGCTGATACCTTCTCGGCTTCCCCACCTTCGGCCCCTTCCCCTTCCTCCTCCTCCTCTTCCTCCTCCTGCCCTTCCTCCTCTGAAATCTGCGCCGCAATCTGCATCTCAAAGATGGTATCCTCGCAGAAGTTGATGAAGAGCTCCATCTTCTCCGACTCGCCCCCTTCGTTGACCACATCAAAGATGAACTGCCGCTTGGATTCCTTCACCTGCGGCATCTCCCACTGGGTCTTGTTGGTCTCACTGATCTCGAAGTAGATGCGCTCGATGCGCTTGCTAGAGCCCATAATTTCGATGCGGCCCAGGTAAGGGCGGAAGTAGTTCAGGATGCACTCCGCCAGCTCCAGGAAATTCTTGAGGCGGTTGTCGTGAGGCATGTGCTCAGACAGGTTGGTTAGCAGCACTGCGATGTTGAAGCCGATGTCTTTGGCAGGCTCTTGGAAGCGGTTGGCGAACTCCTCGAAGTCGATCATCTCGTTCTCGTCGGCCTCCGAGCAAGACAGCAGGAACTGGATCTCGGAGGGGGTGTACTGCTTCTGGCTGTCCATGGCCTTCTGGAAATCCTTCTTGGAGATAAGCCCCCGCGGGTCTGTGACATAGTCCCGGAAGGCATCCGACACCACAATGTCCTTCAGCTTCAAGAACATATCAAAGAACTTGAGGATCATCTCCACGTTGCTGGAGGATTCCACCAACATGTCCACCATTTGCCGTGCGATGGTGCCATTCACCACGTTTCCTAAGAAGACGCAAGGAAGACAAAAGCAACCAAGTCAGTAATGGGAAAAAGTGTTGAAGAAAGATGTATGACCCACAGGTGGCTGGGATGGTGCATTTTTTTTCTACCCAGATTATCGGGCTGTGTTGCAAGAAGGAGCTCACAGAGATGCTTTGGGAGGGACAGGGTCTATATACTACTCTGCTGGGTATTGTCTGCTGATATAGATATATGCCAGCTAGGGAGTTTTCCATGTTGCTAAACATGCCCGTGTAAATTAGTTATCCTTTGCTTCAGAAAGATTCCATCTCTTTGCTCGGCTCGATGCTCGTTTTTCAGATTTTCTCCCACCATGCTCTATTGTATCTCCTTCCGTGAATGTCCTAACTGTTGTTCATTATTGTACTTCGCTAAGTTAATGTCCTGAAAACAGAAACAGCGGTTTCCTTTCTCACACTTGGTCAGAGGGCAGACAAGAATGAATGGACAGGTATGTTGATGAATGGGGACACTTGAGGAAATAAAGACGGTAGAACCAGCAAGCAGGCATGGGAAAGGTCTTTGGAGAGGTGGAGAAGCAGAGAAGCAGAGAGAGGATATATTGGGAACAAGGAATAGCACAGTGCAATAAAGCAAGCAAACAGAGGGCCTGAGTTCAGCCCCTGGCATCTCTACTTCAATGGATTCCTGGGGCAGGAAAAGACCTCTCTGTGCTGGAGAACGGATGCCAATCAGAGCAGACAAGACTGAGCTAGACAGAGGGACCAATGCTATAAACAGGTACGGAGCTGCCTATCCTCCAGCCAGCCAGCCAGCCAGCCCTGTACTAGCTCCAGCTCTCCAAGGTCTCACGCAAAGATTCCATCCCTGCTTCTGGAGACTGAATCTGAGACCTCAAAATACAGTAGGAGAGCATCTGCTTTGCGTACGGAAGGTCAACGGGTTCAAACCCCCCCAGCATCTCCAGTGAAAAGGATCAGGTTGGCGGTGCTGGGCTTCTAGTCAGAACAGGCAAGACTGATCTCGACAGACCAAGGGTGCGGCTCCCTACAAGGCACGTTCGTGTGCATCCACGCCAGACGTTTGCTCCAGCACCGGACGCTGGCCTTGGGAAGCCAGAGAGGAATACGGGGGAAACTGCGCAAGGCTCGTACCTTCTAGCAGGGACAGGAGCATCACCACCATGTCCTTCTGAAGATCCAGCAGCTCCTTCAGAAGCCCAATTTGGCTCGAATCCTGGAGCGGGAAAGGGAGCAGAAGGCACTGAGCACTGCGGGAGGGGAGGGGCATCTCTGCCTCCTCCCTCCCTGTCCCCAAGAACGCGCACCCAGCGCACCTGCCATGCTCACATCCCACGTTGCAACTCTTTTTTATCTAAACACACACACACACCAGCCAGCTCCTTGCAGAGACCAGGCCAGGTGTAAGTGTGGGGATGGAGATATGGTGCTGTAACTCTGTCAAGAGCAGATGCCAGGCCGTGACCACCAAACCCTCCAACGGTGTTTGCCTTATGACCAGGAGGTATCACAGCGCCTGGCCAGAAGTTTGGTATCTGAAGTCAGGTTAGGTAAGTCCAACTCAGCCTGCTACCAGGTGCGGCTGCAACCCTGCCCTGGGTGAAGAAAACACTTGGCTCTCGCTGCCAACCTGCCCAGATGCCCTCTGCCTGCTTTCCCTCTAGCTTTGAACCCTCCTTGAAAGAGAACAGCACCCCTGAAGGACCACCCCAAGAGCTGCCGTAAAATGTGCACGGAAACAGGGGGCGCATGTCTCCCTCGGGAGAAGTGGCAACTCCCCCTCTTACCTCTGGGTAGGATTCGCTCCGAAATTGGTCCTCGTGGGCAGCGCAACAGAGAGATAATTTTGGTGAAGGGAGGAGATCATCCCCAGGGTGCCTCCCTCCCCGCTGCCGTTTCCCAGCCCCGTTCCCACATCACCCCACTGAGAAGAGGATGCTGGGACTGGGACTCTCCCTCTTTGCCTGCTCTCTCCCGCAAGGAACACGCTGGGTGTCATTTAGACTACAAACTTGTAGCACCTTTACTTCGCTCGTGCAGTCACTCCACCCACAAAAAAAACCTTAGGAAGTACTGACTGGTACTACGAACTCTCTGTGGAATATTCCTGCCCGCATGGAAGCGTGATTCCCAAGGCTTCCTGGGAAGAGGGAACAGCTAACTCACTAAGTCTGGAATGCAGAAATGCCCATGGTTACCCTGAAGCAGATGGCAAGAAGCAGTGGGGTTGGGTTGGGTTTGGAGACAACGGGCTGGATCCCGTTCCGCTAGTAGAGGGGCTTTCCGCCAGCGGAAGGAGGCTCCCCCTGCTCTAGATTGCTGAGAGATCCTTCGTGCTAGAGGGAGTCTCTGTCCACTCGAGTAAGGGATCCGAGGGATCCTACCCAACCTCACTGGCCAGGCGCCACGCCAGCTGCAGCTCCCAACCAGCGAGGGTGCCAGCGAGGGTGCAGTCATCCCCCGATGTGCATCTGTTGAATTCCCCTCTCCCACTCACCCCACCCCCAAGCCCATGGTGGAACAAAACACGCTGGGATGGGGCATGAGCCAGCAAGCCAAAGCGATGACCAAGCAGGGCCCTTTGCCCACCCCATTTGTGAGGGTGGTGGAGAGGGGCGGAGAGAAGCAGGGAGGACAGAAAGAGAGGAAGTGGGGGGCCAGGGTGACGGGCCAGCACCAGCCCTTGCAGGCGTAGAAAGGAAATCAGGCCAGATCAACCACAAATGCGTCCCTGAGCCAAGGGATGCTGGGGGAAAGCTGAGCATTTGCCCCTGCTTTGCTAGGACTGGGGCCTTGGGTGGGTGAGTTAGGAAGGAAGCTTTTCCATACAGGAAGGTGGTGGAAAAGGTGTAGCACCACCTCCAAAAGAGGTGGTGCTACACCTCTGAAGATGCCAGCCACAGCTGCTGGCGAAACGACAGGAACTACAATGCCAAGACCACGGCAATACAGCCCGGAAAACCCACAACAACCATCGTTCTCCGGCCGTGAAAGCCTTCGACAATATAGCGAAGGCAAGCGGGGTTAGATTTTGGTGTCTGGAGGAAACATGGCAAGACTGGCTCATTATCCCGTGATCTATCTTCTGAATATCTTTTAAAACTCATCCTTCCTCAAAAGGAAGTGATGCGTGGCTCTCCTTTTCCATTTTATCCTCACAAGACCCCTGCAAGGTAGGCTAGGCTGAGAGATAATTACTGGCCCAAGATCACCTGATCGTGCTTCATGGGAATTTGCACCTTGTGCTGCTTTGTGGCATTAAAAAATGGATCCCGGCTGGTGAAAAGCAGGTTTGAAGGTTAAAACATAGGCTGTTTTTAAAGATTTTCCTCTTTTTCTCTTAGCTGTTGGGGTTTGGAGGATCTGTGGATTACATATTCTTGTACATCCTTAATTAATTTATTTTTAAAACTCCAGTTCTACCTCTGTTCTGAGCACTGTAGGCTTTATTTGTCCCAGGAGTACAATATTGTAAAGGAGGCAGGGGGTCTCAAGCCAGGAACTCTAGGACCAGGCACTGTCCTCTCTATGACAAAGCAGCAGCTTGGCTGAGGAGAGAGCTGCTTATCTGCCCGCTACTGCCACAGATGGCCTGGGGATGGAATTGCAGCTACCCACTCAGCAGAAATCAGGCGACATAGGGAGCCAAGGGTTTTTTTAATTGGTCATCTCAAACTCCTGACCCTTGCCTACCTTCTTCAGCCCCACACAGACCTGGCTCAACCCATTTCACCTTCAGGCGACCAAACAGAAGAGGTGCCTGTGACAGGTGCCGTCCAAAATGCACTTGTCTCTTGCTTTGGCCTCCCCTTACTACGGCTTCAACCCTATAAAACCAGTTTAAAATTGGGACAGAAACACAAATGGGTCTGTGCAACTGCACTATAACTTGGTCTGGCCAGATGAAAAGAAGGGGCAGGGTAAGGGGGCACTGAGACAGAAAAGCAGAGGGAAGGAGGGAGGGGAGGAAGAGAAAGAGAGAGGCGTTATGCGCTGGCGTGAGATGGCTGCGTGCTACATAAAAGGTTCTTACGCCGTTTCGAAGTCCTGGGATTTGGGTCATCTGTCACACATCAGAATAAAAATGTTATTCAGAAACATTTTCAAGAACATTTTTGTATTTTGCCAGGTGTACCATCCAGCACGTTCCTTTATTGCTCAGATTAGCTGCCCTCTCTGTTTGGGGGAGCAGGTTGTATGTGCAAGTGTGTGTGTTTGGGGTAGGTAGAGGGAGAACGGACAACATTGATCTTTACCATCACTGCTTTCCAGGGCTTTTTTTCTGGGAAAAGAGGTGGTGGAACTCAGTGGGTTGCCCTCGGAGAACATGGTCACATGGCTGGTGGCCCCGCCCCCTGATCTCCAGACAGAGGGGAGTTGCCCTCCGCGGAGGGCGATCTCAACTCCCCTCTGTCTGGAGATCAGGGGGCGGGGCCACCGGCCATGTGACCATTTTCAAGAGGTTCCGGAACTCCGTTCCCCCGCGTTCCTGCTGAAAAAAAGCCCTGCTGCTTTCCAATGGAAGAAGAGATTGTGGGGAGGGCAGAGAAATCAGGAAGCTTGGCTCCTTGCCAACCTCCTCTCCATCCTTTAACTGCTAGATTTCACTCCTTCCCTGAGTCCTAGAGTTAGAAGGGTCGTTAGAGGCCGTACAGTCCAACCCCCTGCTTGATGCAGGAAAGCCAAAGCTCACGAAAGCTCCATCCCTGACAGAGGAGTATCTAGCATCTGCCGGAAGACTGTCAGAGAGCTCACCAAACCCCTACACATCAAACGCAGCCCAGATCAAACGCAGGAGCCCTCACTCTCCAGTCCACCACACTCCATGGAACTCGGTAGTTGTCTGGGGGGAACTCTCTCCAGTCCTACGCTGCTCTCCCCTACCAAGGCTACGAGGCCCCTTCCCTAAATGAGAGACAAGATTGGGGGCATGTCTGTTCTCTTCCCTGCTGATGTTTCATACCACAGCACCAGGAATCGATAGAAAAGAAGTGAGCTGCGACTCACGAAAGCTCCTACCCTACCACAGGTTTTGTTAGTCTTGTAGGTGCTACTGGACTCTTGCTTTTTTCTACTGCTACAGACTAACACGGCGACCCATCCTGATCAGGAATCGTGGCACATAACCGTCATGTTTTCACCGTCCTATGCTCTGCAATGCACATGTGATTTCAGTCCCTCTCTTTAAGCCACTCAAACAACACCAACCAGTAGTGCTGCTATTTGGACCTGCCCGACATCGGGGTGCAAGCCGCCAGTCACAGAATGAGGGCTCGGCTGGTCCCAGCCTTGGGGCTTATCTTCTTGGCAGGCACGACAACAAGTGAAATGCCTCTTGCAGGGTTCATCCCATCCCAGGGCTAAAAATTTCTGCCCTCTCACAATTGTGAAAAGGGCTTGCAAAAGCAGTCCGAAGAACTCTCTCCAGATTTCTAGGTGAGTTCGAAGATGGAAGGGAGAGAGTACAACATGGGGGAGGGGGGCACGTGTCTTTCCCTTAAGTGCGAAGGTGACATGGTGGTATAAAGGAAGGCCAGATGGTGGAATACAAAAATGGTTCTTTTTGAAAGGAACACCCAAAGCTGTTGCTGAGATTGGGGACGGGTAGGAGAGGAACACAGCAGGCGAGCCCGGGGTTAGTGCAGATTAAAAGGAAGACTGTGCCACAGACAACCTACCCCCACCCCAGATCACTCCTCATCACTGCCATATTCATGCTGCTTCTCCCTCCCCCCACCACAAGAAGGGGGCTCCTCAAGACTGTAAAGCCCTATCAGAACCCACACCTGAACCTACAGCTGTCCAGATGATGGTCCGTATAGGGCAGCCAGCAGCCAACTGGGATATTTAATGGCTTGTTTGCAAAAGATGGGAAGAAATAGTAAAAGGGTTCTGTAATTTGGAGCATTTCGGTTTCTCACTTTGGGTAGAACGCCCACCAACCTGCAGCCTCCATGGACACAGTTTGGCTACCAAACGCATGAGGTGGGCTACAAAATGTGCCAAAAGTTAGCTTCACTGCTGGGATTTGGGGCAACCAAAACAGCAATCTTGGCTTGGTAAAGGGAACGTAAACATTTGAGCTTGGTTTGCCAATCAGCAAATCTGGCTACTGGCCCGGACTGTGGCATCAAATCCCAGAGATCCGGCTACTCTGCTGTGAGAGGGTGGGGCACCCAAGTCCACCTTTTGGGCTACATAACGGACAAAGTCTTTGTTTCTCAGACTTTTGGCTCATCAGTTTGTAACTGACACCTGGAACTTGGGGGTCTATTGCTTCAGCATAGCATAAAAGACGGAGAGTTTTTAGTCCACAGGTCTGGATAACAGATGGGGTGTCGGGGCTCGCTTTCCCTTGGTGCCTGCTCCCTCTGCTTGCTGCTACACCCATGCTCATGTGTGCTGTTGATGAGCAACCCTGGTCATAGTCCTGCCACTTGTCCTTTCTCAAACTTTGGACAAAGACCTCCTTTTTTTTTTTTTACCTGGGCCAACTTCATCATCATGTGAGCAAATACATGGAGGAAGCCGATGACAGCATCCCACAGTCTGCTGTGAGCCAAGCTCTGCTGGTTCCCGGTGCATGGTCCCTGGAGAAGGCAAAACAAGGGGAGACAGATCCGTCGCAGTCACATACTGTAGACTTTAAACGGGCTGTCCATTGGCTGCTTGAGGACATGCTAGTTCTTCTGAATATTCACAGGTGTAACAGAACCTTAAGGTATGCGGCGCCTGAGGGTGACTGGTCAGTTGAGGGATGTGCCGCAGAGCGGAGGAGGGCATGTGATTGGTGGGCGGAAGTCAGAGGCTGACGGAGGGGAAACTGAGTGGAGTTGGAAATCAGGAAACTGGTGCCAGCATCTCCATCCATGCAAACCTGCACAGCCTCAATTTGCCATGAGGCCATGCAGAGAAAGGAGAAGAATTTAACCCTTCAACCTCCACTCAGTTTCGCTAAGCAAAGCTGGTCTTCCAGTTTTGTTATCCGTACTTTAGAGGAGGGAAAGACAAGTTTTTAAAGAACACACTTTTTCCGTTAAAGTGCTAACAGAATGGGGCTGGGGGCAGGGGCGGGGAGAGAATCTGGTTTTATTCAGTGAAAACCAAATGGAGGTTGAAAGGCCCCAAGGCCTTGAGGCAAACACCGGTGGTACAAGCCTGCAAGTTACATTTCATAAATGTGGAGGTGGCCCTAAGGGAGAGAGGAGGCCTGGAGACAGGGTGGCTGACCACAGGGGGACGCAGTGGCCTCGGAAGCAAGAAACGGAAGGGGAAGGCAGAGGGCTGAAAGAGCAAACAAAGGGGGAAAGTAGGTCTGGGGGAAGTCTTGGCAAAGTACCTCTAGACGAGGGATTGTGTGCTGGTGATGGGTTGGAGACCAGGGGCTGGGGAAATGCTGGGAGACTCCCTGCTTGCCACAGGCCACTCTGGGCTGCCATATCTGCCTCTGCTTGCCTGAGCCCGCCTCCTTCTTCTCCCCCCGCATGTTTTTTCAATCCCAGCCGCCATCTTGCCCTTGTGAGGAATGCTTGGATGGATCCTTCTAACTTGGCTGGCGGCCTTGGGCCCAACTCTGGGTGGGTTCCCACCTAGGCCACTATGTCTGGTCAGCATGAAACAGGAGGAGGCTGAGATCTAGCAAAGTCGCTTGGGCAGCAGGACCTCTTTCCGCCTGGGGTGCCCTCCCTGGCCTTACCTGGATGTACTCGGTAAGGCTGTTGAAGACTTGCTTGGCCACAGCCATGGCTTTGGAGAAGTTGCGCTTGCCCTGCTCATCGATCACGTCCTTGCCTGAATAATACCAGTAGAAATCACTGATCGACTCCTAGGAATTGAGCAGGAAGAGGAAGGGTATGAGCGATTGAAACGGTAGCCAGCTTTACCTGCCCCACTTCCCACCCAGCTTAGGGCCAGTGGAAGATCTCTTTAAGCAGTGCCAGAATACACTGACAATAATCCCATCCAGAGTTTGAAGACCTGTGAGCAGGCATGATTCCCCCACCTGTTACCTGAGATGTATCACTCACACACCCTCCAGTGCCTCTCATTTAGGGACTATGCCCTGCACAGGACTGGACTCCCTTTTTATGTAGGATCTGACCCAAAGCCTAGAGAGCAAGGCAGCTATGGACTGTGCCACAGAGAAGAATGGAAGATGTTAGTTAGACTCAGGGGGAGCGATACAGCCAACAGCTGCAGCAAAACCATTCAGAGAGAGCCTATAAACTAAAAGAGGACACTTTGGCTGCCTTGCAATGTGATAAGCAAACCGCAGTTTGAGTGCAGTCTGAATAAGTCTCAATCTTTGGGGCTTGTGTGTTTTCTCCACCTCAGCCCAACACAGAGACAAGACTTTAAGAAGGTTTAGAAGCCTTTGTGGTGCATTGGAGATTCAGCAATGTCTGAATACAGGGGCTTTAACAAGCTGGTGTTTGTCTCTATCCCAGGAATTGGGATCCCAGTCTGTGGTTTAATCTTGTTTTAAGAATCCCAGTTTGTAGGCAAAAAAAATTTAATCCCCATCTGCATGAATTCAGACCATCCAACAAACCGGGGTTCAACTGAAGACCAGGAAGTCTTCCATTTTGGTGCGGTGCATAAAGGTAAGAAGGAGAGGGAAGGGAGCACAAACTACGGTTTATTTTGTGATGTCTGAACATTTTGTGGACAAAACTGCTCACTGCCCCCTTATGATTAGAAAAAAATCCTGGCAGGAATGCTTTTGAGCACAAGCAGAAAACTATTCCCCAGAAAAGGGGGAAGGGAGGAAGGGAGGGAGGGAGAGTGACCTAAGAACAGAGTGTCTGTGAGCATGTGCAGAGTGTCTTTCCCTTGCAAAAGGAGCCAGGTTCCATTTTTTAGAAAAGAGATTTTAAGGACACAGGACCACATTGGGCAAAGTGGGTGAAATTCTGGCCAAGCTGGTAAGGAGTTTCCTGGCTAGATGGCGAGCCCAGCCAGTACAGGAGGCACAGGCCGACAGAAGATGCAAGTGCCCTCACCTGGAGCCGCAGAAGGTAATCCACGGTGCAGATGATAATGTTGATAGTGGTTGTGTTCCCCGTTTGCGTCCGCAGGTAGTTCTGGAAGTCTGCAGGAGCATAAGACAGTGGGGGTGTGAAGATGGGGGCAGCTCTGGCCATGGACATCACTGCTTTGGTCTCCCCCCCCACTTCCGTTTATCTGCACAACAACCCCGAGAGGTAGGTTAGAGGAAAAGGGAGAGAGAGCTTGTGAGTGTGTGCATAAGTGTGTGTGAGAGATTAGCTCAACGTCACATAGTGAATTTTGTGGCTGAGCAGGAAACAGCACAGGTTTTGGAAGACTTGGGTATAGGAGTAAAGTAGTAAAGAGTCCAGTAGCACCTTTAAGACTAACCAACTTTACTATAGCATATGCTTTCGAGAACCACAGCTCTCTTCGTCAGACAAAGATAGCTGTGGTTCTCGAAAGTTTATGCTACAATAAAGTTGGTTAGTCTTAAAGGTGCTACTGGACTCTTTACTATTTCCGTAGTGAGAAATTCCCACAATTTATTAAGCCATGGTTGAACTGTAAGTGGAATTTTGGACTTCCAGGATTTTGACATAATTGCAACCAGGTCCTTACGAATTGCTGGGATGTCAGCGTTATCCCATAAATTAAGCAAAACAAGTTCAGGGGTTGGTTGGATATTATAGCCTGTGATTTTGTTTCAATTATATCAAAGATCATTGCCCAGTAGCAGGAGACTAAAGGGCAGTCCCACCAGCAATATGTTCTTCTTAGAGCCAAGCTACAAGTGACGCCTGACACAGGTTGGACGCTTGTCAGCTTCCCTCAAGTTTTGATGGGAAATGTCGGCGTCCTGGTCTTGCAGCTTGGCTCTCCGTCTGCTGTCCAACCGACTTTTCAACTGTCACTTGTCCAACATTCCGCCAAGCTGCCTACATTTCCCGCCAGAACTTGAGGGAAGCTGGCAAGTGTCCAACCTGTGTCAGGCTTCACTTGTAGCTTGGCTCTTAGTTGCTAACCAAGGGGCAATCCTTCTTGCTTCCATTCTGCTCATAAGTCCCCTCTCACCAAGCTAAGGGCACCCTGCCCCACCCACCCACTTATCCACCCCATATCCATATCGATTCCCATTTCCCCTTCTAGAGTATCCATCGGCTCCTGAACAATTTCCAAATCCACCCAAGGCAATCCTGTCTCTTCTTGCCTTTGTGAACCCACCGTTGTTGTGTCCTTCACAAAGCAGCTGCAGAAACCGAAAGAGGTCCTGGGTGAACAAGTCGTCTGCCATCACTTTCTCTCCTAGAAAGGGAAAGGGGTAAGGGAAGAGACAGAACTGGCCAACGTTAGCAGGAACCACGTGGGGGAAGGGGAAGGGGGCAAGGGGCGGGGGGGGTGGAGGATGCGGTTAGTGCAAGCGGGGATTCTCCAACGCTGGGTACAAGAAGGGGAAGCAGTTCCGACAAGGCAATCCACACTCCAAGAATGCTCCTGGCACACCAATCGGAGCGCAATCCTGCAAACCTCACTCGGGGCTTAGCTCTCACTAGTGATCAAGGGGAGCGCAAGTGAGCAGGGAGGAATACACGAGAGTCTGCTCACTTGCCGTTCAAGTGTCATTCAAGTGACGCCTGACACAGGTTGGACACTTGTCAGCTAGCCTCAAGTTTTGATGGGAAATGTAGGCCTCCTGGTCTTGCAGCTGTAATGGAGAGCCAAGCTGTAAAAACAGGACGCCTACATTTCCCATCAAAACTTGAAGTAAGCTGACAAGTGTCCAACCTGTGTCAGGCGTCACTTGTGGCTTGGCTCTGAGCCTGCTCAATAGAGAGTGATCGAATCCCAAGATAAGGACAATGGGACCCTGGCCACTTAACTCAAAGAAATATCGCAGGAGTAAAAGGGGGAAGAAAGAGCCAACATGCCCGATGGTTGTTGTGGGTTTTCTGGGCTGTATTGCTGTGGTCTTGGCATTGTAGTTCCTGACGTTTCGCCAACATGCTCATTAAGCAGAATGAGGTGTGAGAAGGAAGCACTTAGGGGGCCGGGCTATTCCACTGCAGGTTGGGGGGACACACTTTTAATGAGCCCCTCTAAGCTAAAAAAAAAAAAGTGCCTCCTTGGAAAACCTGCACAGCAGAGAGAAACCCTCTCCCCAGTAAGCTACTTTACAACATTCCTGGGGAGTTTTAAGTGTCAGGAAGAAGCAAGGAATGTGGTACAACCCAGAGTTCCAACACTTCAGTCTACCATCTCTTTCTGTATAACATGTCTACTGCAATCCTAGGCAAATGTTAATCCAGTCTAAGACTTCAGTGGGCTTACACTGGAGTAACTGCATAGGATTGCACTGGTTGATTGGCTCTAAAGTGCGTGTAAGGTGATGTCTACATCAGTTTCCAAACTGGACCAAATAGGGAGTGAACAAAAGGAGGAGAGGAAAATGTGTGACATTAAATTATCATCAGAGGACCGCTAGCGATTCCCACTGCACTTTCATGGTGAATACGACGGAGGAAAATGCTGACGGACAAAAGTTTGTCTTTGAAGTTCCCACCACAGCTGAAGAGGCAATCCACTTCCTCAGCTATGTTTCTGAATAAAAAGCAGCTTGCCTCTTCTGCGGCACAAATGGCCATGGCACAAATGTTAAAGAGCCTCCGGTTGCACTGCCCAGTTCTCGCCCATGCTAACTTCTGAAGGGTCCTCCTACATGGTAACCATAGTATTAAGAAAATTAAGGCCTGCCAACTACAAGCTGACCTGATAGCGGTCCTCAACACAACAAGGGTTAAAACTCTTGAGTAAGCAGTTCAAGAGCCTAAGGCGATTGGGCTTGTGGAGTTCAAGAATTATTTTCTGGACAAAAGACGAAAGCATTCAGGTATTCATGGACGACTGGAATTTAGGGGAGCTGAACCAAAATGCGGACTGCAGAATTGGCCCCAGCATTAGTAGGATCAAGAGTGACATGCATTGTGTTAGGGGATCTTGTGGCTTCTTTGTGTAAGGGGCTGGGACTGTGTGCATAACATGGTAATTGTGTGTCATCTGTGAAATTCCAGCAAGGGTACAGAGCTGACATATATAGTCCCTTGCAAGACCCCTGTACATCTAATGAGGGGACTAGAGTATTTAGTGAAGGGACGATGGTAGAGAAGAAGAGAGCAAATGTTGAAAGTGGTGTATGGGAGCAGGGCTTTTTTTTCGCTGGAACGCGGTGGAACGGAGTTCTGGCAGCGCTTGAAAATGGTCACATGGCCAGTGGCCCCACCCCCTGATCTCCAGACAGAGGGGAGTTTAGATTGCCCTGAGTTTAGATTGCCCTGCCATGTGGCGCAGAGGGCAATCTAAACTCCCCTCTGTCTGGAGATCAGGGGGCGGGGCCACCGGCCATGTGACCATTTTCATCAAGGGTGATTTAAACTTTAAAAAACTCCCCCCTTGTTCCAGCTGACCCAAAGTGATGTCATTGTGCGGTCCTGAGTTCCACCACCTCTTTTCCCAGAAAAAAAGCCCTGTATGGGAGTATACCTGGGTAAGTGGGAAGAGTTTTAATAGCCATAATCAATGTTAAAGACTGATTTATTCCTTCTAATTTAAACTATATTGTGGCCAAATTTTAAAATGTTAACTCTGGGAGAAGCACCTTCCAACAACAAGGGAGAGACACTCTGAGTAAAATGCAAGTAAAGGGGTACAAAGGTCAAGGAAGGATGGAATAAATTCCAAGCAACGGATCAGAATAAAGAAAAATCATCAACAGGACCAGGGAAGAAAAAAGTTTAAAAAGAGTAAGAGTAAAGCTGGAGTAAGATGAGAGTAAGATACTCAGGATTTCACCCTGTCTCTAAGAGTTAATATAATTAGTTGCAGAAGGTCAGTGACTGGGTCACACCATTCATTGAGTGGCATTGGTCATTAATGAAGGTATGAATCCAGCAGTGAGGGAGCAAGAATGCTGACTAGGGAGCCCAATTTACAAGCACCCTCTTCATTCCTCCGGGTAGATTCATATTGGTACTCGTGCATTAATGACCAGCCCTTTTCCATTTTTTATGAAGTTGCCACCTCCATTTTATGGACAAAGTCAAGTCGTTACTGGGTATCTTCCCCCTCTTGATTGACTTCCCTGTATGTTGAGACTCTCATGGCCCTCGGAGGGTGGAACTGGGTGTGGGCAAGACCGGGAAAAGTGCTGCCCCAAACCATCTGGGTCTGCTTTGATTTAAGAAAGGTTCTAGAGCATTAAAAACAGGAGTTGACCTGAAGGGAAGAGCAACTAAACAAGAACAACACAATTACTACAAGGATATCATATGGATAACACTTTGTCCAAGAACTACTATAGCAACAGACGCCTAGATCACAGAACAAGAATGCAGCAAAGTTATTACAAGGACAACACAGTTGCTACAGGGATACTACAAAGACAACACATTGAATATATCAGGATTCGGGATTATTGTGACAGACTCTTGAGCATTAGGCAAATGAAACAGAGCTGCTACAAGGATAGCTAAAATGGAGCTACTACATTGTAGTTACTACAAGGTTACTATGAAGACAGCGTGATTACTGTAGCAAGATTACAACAATAAGAGTGAAACAGAACTTCTGCAAGGATGGCTCAAAAGATTTATAAGGACAAGATGGTTATTACAACAGGATTGTTACGTGAGTGATACTCTCATTCTATAACATTAAACAATGGCCGCAAAACAACATCTAAACAGAGTTACTAAAAGGACAACAGAATCCTTTATTACAAATGCAGCGTATGTGTGAAGCGCATCTAGAACGTCATTCCTACAAAATGCGACAATGTTAAGCTCAGATACACACAGAAGTAAGGTGCCTTACTAATATGTTCTGATAAAAGCAAAAAGTTTCTAACAAAGTTGTCACAATTCACCACACTATTCATAAAGATCACAAGCACTACAAAGAAACTCACTGGTTATTCTAAAACATCTTGAAGAATGACTGTAAAGACACTGCTAATTTCACTATGCAACTCAGTTACTACAAACACTACACTTAGCTGTTAAAGATTCAGCGCAGCTATGACAAGCACTACGAGCCTCATAAACGATGCTAGCACTTTGACATCATACAGAGAATGCCGCTCATATTCACTACGTACATGCCCCATTTCTTCAGACGGGAAAGATATAAAAAAGGTGCAGTGCTGCTGCTGAATAAGTTACAACAGAAATACTACATGGCTGCTCTGCAACATTGCTACACAACACAGCTAAAACAGCTACTACACTCAGGTACTACAAAGATACTATGCTATTATTACTATGTTTGCACACACCTCACAAAAATACACTGGAAGCACATTAGGTGAGTACTAGGAATACAGTATTTTAACAGCAAAATTACAAATACAAAAGGTATCACAATGTTACTGAAGAAATCATTGCAACAGCAAAACTACAAGCTGAAATTGTGTCCACACAGTTACCACACATATAATACAGACTGTGGTCACATCTATTAAGTGTCTGCGCTTACTCCAAACAGAGAAACGAGGGGAAGGACGGTGTCAGAAATGGCCTGCTTTTTGCAAATTCACAAAGGATTAAATCGCAGTATTTGCGAAGGGGTAAACGTGTTCTTCTGATCATAATATGTCCAGCAAGGCTGTTTCCTGGGAGTGAAGGACTTTGAGTGAGATGTGATTTAGAAGAGCACTAGCTTGGAGACCATGGTTAAAGCACGGGACAGCTGTTAGTGGGCTGAGAACCAACTGAAGGGGTGGGGAATTAGACCCCGGGGGGTGTTTTTGCAGCTAAATTGTTGTGCTAAATGCATGCGCCAAATGGTTTGCTAATCCACTAGCCCAACCCATACTGATCAGAACCCCCTCAGGACAGCCAGATGATGTTGGGAGCTGGGAGAAAAGAGATTAATGCCAGTTTTAAGGGGGCGTAAATTCATTCCATTTAACAGTGCTGGCATCTTCTGCTACCCTGATAGAAAACCCCCAGATACTACGTGGAAGGAGCAACCCAACGTCCCAACCTCAATAGGCTCCCATCTAGGTGGAGGGGGAAATATAAGAATTGCATGTATCACTACGTTTTGAAACCAGAGAGCTTATTTACTACCACAGTTCTAAGGACAGAACATCCAACATGCCCTCAGACCTACAAAGTTACACCAGGATGGGAGCCATGGAGACAAAACGGGGCTAGTTTGCTCTTTCATAGCGACGTGGTAGTCTCCAAGGAACACACCAGTCCAGGAACAATATGTCTTTATCTGTCTATACCTCGCCATGTGAAAGCAATACGACAGAAATCCTCAATGTTGCAAAACATGGCTCCAGATATCCCCTACTATAAGATCAAGTGTGGGCTTGACACAGCGTGCTTTATGTGGAATACACAGAGCCTGCTGGTTGCTAGGACTCTTGCAAAGAACACTGGGGCAGGTGGATTAGACTAATTCATGAAGGAAGACAGGTCCGTCAGTCTGTTAACCAGGATAAAAGAGAAGTCCAGTAGTACCTTAAAGACAAACAGCATTAATTCCAGTATGAGCTTTTGTGAGGCAGAGCTCACTTCCTCAGATACAATGAGAAGAAAGCA
The DNA here is from genome assembly GCF_028583425.1 of Eublepharis macularius. Taxonomy (NCBI): domain Eukaryota; kingdom Metazoa; phylum Chordata; class Lepidosauria; order Squamata; family Eublepharidae; genus Eublepharis; species Eublepharis macularius. The sequence goes on along the minus strand of NC_072804.1, from coordinate 54,893,976 downwards.
AATAATCTCTCTCATTTTTACAGAAAATTACAGAAGGGGAGGGGGAAAGAGGGAGAAGCTGCACAGAGAGACACCAAGCATAATTTTTTCATCCCACTGTATCTGAGGATGTCGGTTGTTAAGGTGCTGCTGGACTTTTGGTTTGGTTTGCTACAATAGACTCACAAGGCTACGCCCCGGTATTAACAAGGATAACTAAATGGAACTCCGGCCGATTCCAGATGGCCAGAAATTGCGGTTTTTCTGCGGAAATAATCGCTTACCGGCCACACGTTCACTTTCGTCTCCATCCGCTTTGTCTCACAGCGTGCCGTGCCATCCCGCTTCCGGATGTTCGCACGGCCAACTGAGGTACCCGGGATTGGTTGTTTCCTCCCCGTCACAGTTGACGTCGGGGGCCTTCATTGGTTCGCATTTCAGTTTTTTTTAAAAAAAAAATTACGTGTTTTGCGCAAATGCGCAAATGCGCAAATGTGCAGGTATGCGAATACGCAGCGTCAACTTTTGTGCATTTGTGCATTTGTGCAAACGTGCGACTGCGCAAATGGCGCCCGGTATTAAAAAAAAAATTAAGGGAATATTGTTGCCAGCCAGCCGACAAAGGAAGGAGGAAAAGGGGAGGGCCTCTCCACGGCGACGAAGTGTCCAGAAGTGTGCAAACCTGCAATACGGCGTTCACACCGTCCACTTCTGGAGCGCAACACAGCGCCATGAACCGGAGGTAAGCAGGGACGGGACATTACGGGTTTTTACGAGTGAGGTCGCTGGAAAAGCGAAAGCACTCGCTTTACTTGTGCCCGTCTGGAATCGGCCTCCATGTGAAAACAGGTTAGTGTATCATGAGCATTCTAGGGGCAGGGGGTTTAAAGGAAGAGAGTGCACAAACACTACCGGCATATGCAAGAGATGGAAGTACCCCTGTAGTAAAGGTCCTAGTGGTGTTTGTTTCTTCTTCCAATTCAGGGATACTCAACAGACCTCCACCAAGAAAATAGATCCAGAGGAGTTAGCCGTGTTAGTCTGTAGTTACAAAATAGTAAAGAGTTCAGTAGCACCTTTAAGACTACCCAACTTTATTGTAGCATAAGCTTTGGAGAACCACAGCTCTCTTCGTCAGATGCAACTTTATTGTAGCATAAGCTTTCGAGAACCACAGCTTTCTTTGTCAGAGAGATAGTTGCATCTGACAAAGAGAGCTGTGGTTCTCGAAAGCTTATGCTACAATAAAGTTGGGTAGTCTTAAAGGTGCTACTGGACTCTTTACTATTTTCCACCGAGAAAAGTGGAGGATGAGTGGATGCACAGGGAGGGGAGGGAAAGGCAGATGGGAAAGGGAGGAGAATTCTATGACAATGAATCTTCCTTGCCCCCACCCTCCCCTGTGAAAAGGAGCAGGAGAAAAGAAGAAAGATGATATCGAGCACTGAAGTCTCTTTCCAAAGTGGGGTCCTCCAATGTGCCAATCAAGTAAAGATCCTAAGCTGGACCAAGACTCAAGTCAAGACACCTCTCCAGAATCCTCTACACCCCCTTCTCCAGTTTACTTTCTATGGATTCACTCCTGCTGAGACCTGTGTGTGTGTGTGTGTGTTATGTGCCGTCAAGTCACCTCCAACCTATGGCGACCCTATGAATGGAAGACCTCCAAAACATCCTATCATTAACAGACTTGCTCAGATCCTGCAAACTGGAGGGCGTGGCTTCTTTTATTGAGTCCAGCCATCTCGTTTTAGGTCTTCCTCTTTTCCTACCGCCTTCCACTTTTCCTAGCATTATTGATTTTTCCAGACAATCTTATCTTCTCATAATGTGAACAAAGTACAATAGCCTCAGTTTTGTCATTTTAGCTTCCAGGGAGAATTACACCTACATCAACAATTTTGATTTCAGAACTTAACCTCACCACAAAATGCCTGCAACCCTGCCTCTTCTGAACCAGATATACAGCACACCCTTTGCAGACAATCTAGACCCGGTAGGACGTTAGGTTCTAAGCCAGGGCAGGGGAAAAAAGGGGTTAGGGGTTCTGATCAGTTTTCAGTCTTAGACCCATCAGGTTAGAATACGAAATTTTAAAAAAGCAAGAAACTAACTGTTTAAAAAAATTAAAAACTCAAGGAAAGCAAAAGGGTTATTTACCATTTTCACGACTGATGACTGAGGGAGGGGCATCAATGAGACCAGGAGAGGGGGAGGGGGAGGGAAGAGAAGGAGGGAGGGGGAGAGAGGAGGTGAGTGCAACACATCACAGCAAAAGAAGGTAAAGGAGATGATTAAATAACAAAAGAAAAGAAAATACCCAGCGTGTATTAAAAACGAAATTAATGTGGAATGGAAAAACGGAAAAGATCCAGAAACCCGAAGCAAAGGGAGCCAGGTGGGTTGGGAGGGTGAGAATCCATTATTGGTTTTAGAAAATCTCAACATTAATCCACATCTCAATGGGAAGAAGCTGTGAACACAAACAGAATATGCAGCGCACTGGGGAGGTGGAGGGTGAGGAAGTCTGGGCTGGCACCCAGAGAAGATCTAGCCCTGAGGACTTGCTGGACTCTAGGGCAGGGACGGAGAGAATCCCGATCACAGCTGACCAGCCCACCAAACTTCTGTCCTTACCTAGGCATGGAAGAAGAACCCAGGAGTCCGGGCTTCCAGTCCTGCCCCAAGTCCCACGGTAACCTCATAGACTGTTCCATTTCCAGAAGGAGAGGAGGGAACAAGGCACAGGACCTGAACTCCAGTTTTCAAAATGCGCTACGCTGCCCACAGTGTCTTCCAGTGGGCTCTTAAAGAAGAGCACGGCAAGGACCAGGCTGTCCAAAGATGGGTGGTAGGACAGGGGTAAAGGCCAGCTTGCTGAACTGCCGTATGGGGCAGGAGAGTGGCCAGGAATGGGACGTGTCTAGTACCCTTGGGAAGGGATGCAAAGGGGCAGAAGACTTACTCGTCCCATCTTCCGTTACCATGCCCAGTCCTTCGGCTTTGTTTTGCCTCTCAAAGGCGTTGAGGTCCAGCACGCTGCAGGCAGAGAGAAACAAGCAAGGTGAGAAGCGCAAGGAAAGACGGAGCGGACGTGGCAGAAGGTGGGATGGACATGCACCCACGGACTTCGCCTTCCACTTTTAGCATCTCTCAGACTAAGAGATAAACCTTAACAAGGGAATTTCTGGAATAATTTGGTGCTTTTATTTTAAACCTTCCTCCAGCGTGCTAACAAAAGATCATCCCAAAGAATAAGGAAAGAATGGAAGTCTACATGGCACCTGCTGTAGCATAGTGGTTATTAACCACTGGTTAAGTGGTTGGGCTGCAAATCAGCACTCTGTTCGTTCGACTACCACTCCTGCCAGGAGCTCAGGAGGTGGCCTTGGGTCAGCCACTCCTCTCAGCCCAGCTCCCCAGCTGTATTGAGAGGATAACAATAAACATTTACTATGTTCACTAGTAGGAGGGGGGCACTAGCCCACTTAGAAGGTTGGTCTATAAGAACAGTGATTATAAGAGCTGCTGTAACAACAACAACAACATTCGATTTATATACTGCCCTTCAGGATGACTTAACACCCACTCAGAGCCGTTTACAAAGTATGTCATTATTATCCCCACAACAAAACACCCTGTGAGGTGGTGAGACAGAGAGCTCTGAGAGGTGTGACTAGCCCAAGGTCACCCAGCTGGCTTCAAGTGGAGGAGTGGGGAATCAAACCCGGCTCTCCAGATTAGAGTCTTGCGCTCTTAACTACTACACCAAACTGTACTATAGTGGTCAAGTGGCTGGGCTGTGAATCAGCACTCTGCTAGGTCGACTCCCACTCCTGCCATGAGCTCAGCAGTTGGCCTTGGCTAAGCCACTCCTCTCAGCCTAGCTCCCCAACTGTATTACAGAGATAATAATACACTGATTTTGTTTTCCGCTCTGAGTGTGGCACTAATCTGCTCAGAAGGGCAGTATATAAGCACATGGCGTCCACTATCTTTCCAGAAACACTGAGTTTCTGTTGCCAGTCTGCGTGTTTCTTACACTCAGCAACCAACAGGCAACGAAGTGCCGTCACTGGCACAGAAACACCTACAGACATGATGTTGTAACATGAGTCTCCTTTCAGCTGAGTTGAAACATGGAAGCCATTGTAGGCCGGGGCAAGTTCTGCTAGAGAATGGTTTGGGCCTAGTAAAGCCTGCCAAAGGGCTCTCAGATGTCAGACCCTGAGATGAGGAGACCCACCTCCAGTTCCCCAAATCCCCCATTCCCAGAAGAAGGCAGGTGAAGGGAAACGGTGAGAGGACAGAGGCTATGTACCTGCATGTTTGCATGAGTGCTTGAACGCTCTGGAAGAATCCCACCTCCCGTTTCTCCTTCAGATAATCCAGCATTTTCTGAAGAAAGGGAGGAAGGCAGAGTTGGAGAATGACGCGGGACGGGAACAGGAAAACCGGACCTTTAAACCTCTGCCTTTTCGACTCCTCCCTCCCCACCATTTCTTCATCCTCGTATGCTCAAATACGACCCAGCCTTTCTCCTTCCCTCCTGACTTTGCCAAACACATCCCGCTCTTTGCCTCTCAGCAGCCACCCTCCACCCCATTTCCCTGCTCTGCCCTAATTCTCTATCTCTCCATTCCAGATCTCCTACACAGCCCTTCACCGCAAACTTCTTAGCTTGCTCCACATTCCCTTTCAATTCTGCACTTAATTTCTCGCTGAAACATTTGTGATCGCTTCGGCTTAGGGGCTACTCACGTCTTACTTCTCAGCTAGTTACTGCTTGCTTAGAATCATAGAGTTGGAAGGGGCCATACAGACCATCTAGTCCAACCCCCTGCCCAGTGCAGGATCAGCCTAAAGCATCCCTGACAAGTATTCATCCAGCCTCTTCTTGAAAACTGCCAGTGAGGGGGAGCTCACCACCTCCCTAGGCAGCTGATTCCACTTCTGAACTACTCTGACTGTGAAAAAGTTCTTCCTAATATCCAGCCGGTACCTTTGTGCATGTAATTTAAGCCCATTGCTTCGGGTCCTACCCTCTGCTGCCAACTGGAACAGCTCCCTGCTTCATACAGGCTTCTTTTTTCTCTCCAAAAAAACCCCAACTGGCTGTACAGTTGCCAGTGAAACTGGGACTCACTGGCGGCCTGCTGATCTGCAGATACTCTTTGGCTTAGTATGACTAAAGGAACTCACCAAGCTCAGCCCCCCACCCCCATACCTGCTGCACATCCTCGTTGCCGCCATTCAGGATAGAGATGCCCAGCTTCAGAGTGGAGGATACCATGGTGCCCGGCTCTCCTGCCAACAGAGAAAGAAGAATGGATAAAACTGGCTTCTTGGGAGCATGTTAGCTGGGTGTGGATGGAGAAAGAGCCCATTTCCAGCCAGGGCCAAAGAGGAAGGGAACCTAAAACCTTGAGGTTGGGCCCTAATAGAATATTTTAACTTCTTGCCCAACTCTAAGCAATGCTTGAGTGTAAACATTTGACTTTGGTTCTGAAAAAAAACGAATGCAAGAGCCTAAGAACTTGGACATATTTTTGCACTTCTGGGCAGGATGGGTGTTTTCTGTGCATTTGTGAGTTCACCAGCTTTATCTAACCAGATTCCTAGGGCCTTGGCTTTTTAAAATAACTTTTTTTTTTATAAAACAAGTTTCGCTTCTAGACTTGAGATAAAGCATGCAACCTCAGTCTTCCAGAGGTTGCCCCATGCAACAGACAAGTTTTCCATTTGGAGATGAAGAGCCCAGTAAAACTCTGTCCTGCTCACGATCCATCAGCTGCTGCGGAAAAGGGGGACAGAAAGGGGTTGCCTCTGACCTTTACAGGCGCTAATCATCTGCAGAACCATCTCGGCTGCCCCACGGTTGTGCAGGCGGGACTGCTGATACAGAAGTCTCTGCTTCTCCATCTCCTTCTCCTGTGGGAGGCAAGAGCGTGAGTGCTTTAGGACTGGAGGTGTGGGGTCAGTGACAGGCACTTCCCTACCTAGTGGCTGGGCATCAAGTACCGGCTCCCTACACTATCTGGGGCTGCTGGTCCGAAGAGGAAATTGCAAACAGTTCCAGGGGAGGCATTCAAACACCACCAGCCTATCTTTGTCCTGGTTTGGGAAGCCACAAGATACTGGCATTTGGGGGAGAATCAGTGAGTTTCTAGACCTTATGGTTGGGTTGGGAAGACAGATTCAAACAAAACTTCCTAAAAGGAAGAGCAGTTCAGCAAAGCCAGTTTGGTGGGTGGGGCTGAGGATAATAATGACACACTTTGTAAGCAAAACTTCCTAAAATGAAGAGCAGTTCAGCAAAGCCAGTTTGGTGTAGTGGTTAAGAGCGGCAGGACTCCAATCTGGAGAGCCAGGTTTGATTCCCTGCTCCTCTGCTTGAAGCCAGCCAGGTGACCTTGGGTCAGTCACAGCTCTCTCAGAGCTCTCTCAGCCCCACCCACCTTACAGGGCAGTTGTTGCAAGGATAATAATGACACACTTTGTAAACTGCTCTGAGTGGGCATTAAGTTGTCCTGAAGGGCGGTATATACATTGACTGTTATTAGAATCATTATAATTTGACCATTTATCTAAGAAGTGACAGGTTGGCCCTCCCTCACTGCAGCTCTTTGGCCAGACAACCATCTATTGGGGATAGTCTACCTTCGCATTCCCTATCTCAAGCAGGCCAGGTGGACTCAATGACCTTGAAGGCCCTTCTTCCAACCTTAGCATAAGAGAATACATGGACATTGCTCATCGAAATTTTGGAAACCAGTTGGGGAAGGGCTGAGCACAGAAAGATCGCTTACCTCAAAGGGAACTTCAGCTTCTTCCTCTTCTTGGCCTTCACCATCTCCTTCACCCTCATCCTCATTTATGTGGCAACTCTGAAGCAAGGGGGAGAAAAGGGAAATTGAGGTGGGCACACAGCACACAGGCCTCCACCCAACACACACATCAGACAGGTTCCCTCTCAACATCTGCCCCTGGTTCTCTGCAGCAATTGATTTACTCTGCAATTTAGCACAACGTTCAGAAAAATCAGCCACGGGCAATTCTGACAGCCTTGAGTCTTGTGGCCGGACGAACATTTTCTAAAGACCCACATTTGCACACTGTGGGATTGGTAAGAATGGTCTCTGAGAAATGCTGATGTTTGGGCTTTTCCCTACACAGTGTCACAGACATGCTACAGATACAATAGCACACAGCATGATGGATATTCAATATAGTAATATATAATCATTGCCAGGGCTTTTTTTCTGGGAAAAGAGGTGGTGGAACTCAGTGGGCTGCCCTCAGAGAAAATGGTCACATGGCTGGTGGCCCCGCCCCCTGATCTCCAGACAGAGGGGAGTTGAGATTGCCCTCCGCACTGCTTGGCACAGAGAGCAATCTCAACTCCCCTCTGTCTGGAGATCAGGGGGCGGGGCCACCAGCCATGTGACCATTTTCAAGAGGTTCCGGAACTCCGTTCCCCCACGTTCCAGCTGAAAAAAAAGCTCTGATTATTGCTATATGATGGTATATGGATTGTAAATATATGTCATTTATGACTATATGAATGTATAATAATTTAGAAAACATATACTGAATGTAATCATTGTTTATAGATACCTATTCTTGTAAAAGTTATTTGTATTGCTGGTGATTTTAAAAACAATAAACAGAATTTGGAAAAAAAATAAAAACACACATTAACAACAAATGCTAACAATGAGCAAAGCCATGGAGGTTGAAGGGTTAAACTCTTCCCTTCCTTGCCTGACCCGAGGCAAAAAGAGGCTGTGTATGAACCTGCAGGTTGCATTTGATAGATGCATGTCTGTTTCTGCCTTCCAGAATTAAGCTTACTGGGTGACACTGGGCCAGTCTCGGTCCATTTCCACACGTCTCAGCATAGCGCTAAACTCACGGAACGAGGGTGCCTTCATGGCGCAATTTCTGACGTCATCGCACCACGATTCCGTTTTCATGGCGTGATGATGTCAGAAATCGCGCCATGAAGACACCCTCGTTCCATGAGTTTAGTGCTATGCCGAGACGTGTGAAAATGGCCACGATCATTTAGCCTGACTTACACACCGGGTCATTGCATGGATAAAAATGGAGGAGGGGAGAGCCACAAGTGCCTGAGCTCCTCAGGGGAAGTTTAAAACGTGACATTTGGATCAACAACTTAATCTTACTTGTCAGGTGTCTGTAGTCGCACATCCCAAAGAAAACACTCCTTCCCATTCCTCACAAAAAGAGGATTCAGGTACAAATTTAAATTCCTCTGACTCCTTCTGCAAATTGTTTCACTTCAAATTCCACTTGCTGATTTCTTTCTTTCGGTCTTACTGGCAATTAATACAGGCTGACTGGCAGGTATAGTTGGATAGGCTTAAATGTCACAGTTTTAAAGAAAAGAAATCAAAACTAAATGGCAGGAAGGGAATCGGGGTGGGGGCGTGCCAATCCCTTGCTTACCTTTGCCATGATGTCTGCATAGGCGATATACAGAAAGTCTTCATCCAGTTTGCTGAAATAGAGCAGAAACAGCTCAGAAAACGATGTCAGAAATCTCCTGACCAGGGCTTTTTTTTAGGGGGAACGCAGGGGAACGGCGTTCTGGAACCTCTTGAAAACGGTCACATGGCTGGTGGCCCTGCCCCCTGGTCTCCAGACAGAGGGGAGTTTAGAGTGCCCTCCACACTGCCGAGCGGCGCAGCGGGCAATCTCAACTCCCCTCTGTCTGGAGATCAGGGGACGGGGCCACCGGCCATGTGACCATTTTCTCCGAGGGCAACCGACCGAGTTCCACCACCTCTTTTCCCAGAAAAAAAGCCCTGCTCCTGACAGTGTCCTTGTGCCGCCCCCCACGCGTTTCAACAGAGCTTTAGCACAAGAACATCCTTGTGTTTGCATTGTATTGTTTTAATTTTTCATGTCATTATTAAGATGCCTTGGACCTCAAGCTGAAATAAAAGCAGCATGGAACGTTGTTTCTTCATGTGGGAGAACAAAATGCCAACGGTTTGTGCCCAGCGGGAAAGCCCAGCCAGGCTCCTAATTCTGCCCCTCTGCCGGTGACTCACCTTTTCTCTGTCAGGGCAGTCCTGCTGAAGTGCAGAATAAGCTGGTGTAGGGGGTCTGGTTTCTTTTCTGCCTCCTCTTCTTCCTCCTCCTCTTCCGCTCCTGGCTTCTACAAACCCCCCCACCCCCCGAATTAATTTAAGCATTAGAAAGTAAGCTTAAGGCAGCTAGGGAGCACCAGAAAATTTTTGGGCCATCCCACACCTGCAATAACCCCAGTGTGCCTCTGCCTTCCTCGCAAAGGGGCTCCAGTCCTAATGAACTCGTTGTCATGTTTGGTAATAAACTGAACAGATGGTGAGTCCTGATTGTTCCAGGATTTAGACGCAAACTACGGGGAACACAACAAGTCCCCTGTTGGCATTTATGGAGAGTCGTGGTCAATGACAACCTTCAGTTTAGCATAGGGTTTGGGCATCACTCTAATCTCTTTGTTGTCTTAGTTCCCGGGACTCACAGACAGGTCGTCAATCATCCTGTCTTCAAATGGATGCTCTTCAGTGAGGATCCAAGACATCTTATAACTTTCCAGGAACATATTGCAAGCTCGGTGCCTGGAGAGAAGAGAGACACATTTGGTGTTAACCCCATGGTCGCCTGCCTCCTATGTGGAAAGTTTTTTAATGGTTGGGTCAGCTGCTGGGCCCAGCAGGGGAACAGCCACACAGCCACAGCTGGGGCACTGGGGAAATGGATCCACTGGCTGTGGGCCAACTCCTGCGCCCGCCCTCCGTCCCTTGTCCTTGATAAGTTGAAGAACAGGAGAAAAAAAATGGGAAGGGGTTTGATGGTGTTGTAGGAATTTCCCTTAGTCTCTATGGTCTTTCCCACAGAGCTTAAGGGAAATTCCTAGGGTATCCCCTGGAAGTGATGCCATATCCTCCTGAAACGACACCCTCCCCAGGTTCTCCTTTACCCATTTTATCTTCACAAGAACCAAGTCAGGCAGTTGAGGCTGAGAGCATGTGGCTGGCCAGGCAAAGCTTCCACAGCAGAAAGGGGGTTTGAATGCAGGTCCTCCCAGATGCTAGTCCAAGACTCTAACCACTAGACAACACTGGCTCAAGCCAACTATGGACTAGTGAGCTGTTGCTTGAATCCTCCCCTCTCATCACACCCACCTGGGCAGGTTGTAGAGTGGTGTCATACGGAAGCAGGCGACCACGGCGCGCCGGCGTTGCTTGGAGAGCAGCTTATGCCATACGGCCTTCTTGGACTTGTATGGATGCTCTGTCTGTGAGGCACACGTTGGAGTCAGAAGGCAGGGATCCCACCGTTTCCCTGTTGCAATTTCTCATCTGCTTATCCTGCTCTCTGTCTATCCTGTATTTCCTCCCCCCGCCCTCTCTCCACCCTTGGTGAAGGATTTCATTAAGACAGCAGGCGACTTCAGGACAGTCATTTCTTGGGAGGGGGGGCGTGCTACCAGGACACCAGCCACCTTCTTTTCTGTGAGGTCATTCCAAAATGCACTAGAGTTAATCGACAGCCCTTAAGTGCTCTGAACAGCTTAACATGCCAAGCTGTTTGTACGTCCTTCAGCTTGTTATCATTTTTAACAAACTCTGCTTTAAGGAACAGCCTGGGTAAAGGAGCAGCCAAACAGACGACGCCTTCTTGAGGAAAGCCATCCCACAACGGGTGGGCAGCTGCCCAGTGTGCTCTATGGCTTCTCTGTGCACATTCTTCCATCCACTTCATGGCCACCCCCACTTCCCCGTACCTGCTCCAGGTGGTAGAGCACAGCTGAGACTTCCTGAACCCGTTTGACAATCTTCTCCGGATTGTTGCAGTCCTCAGCTTTGCCTGACATCTCCTTGTAGAGAGCCATTTGCCAGCGCATGGATGAGGAGTTCTCACACTGAAAGGGAGAAGGAGCCGGTCAGCACTACCGAGGAAGACGGGACCTGCCCGAGAAGCAGCAACCCCTGGTTCAGAGTTTGGGGAGGGCCTGCCTGTCCCTAGTCGCCAGCTTTCCCCTGCATCAGGCAACGTGCCTGCATGACGCTGACTCATTAAACCCGCACCAAGACAGAAAAGCCTCTGGAGGTGGCAAAGGAAAACAGAACTGCTCCACTGAGCATCTGCAAACTGAGGAAATGTTTTGTCCGCAAGCGGAGGCAGTGGCAGAACGAGGGGCATCGAGACACCTTTGAAGAGGAGACTCTGCCCCTGGACACAGCAACAAGGCTTACCTTGCCCTGAAGGTGTAGATTGTTGTTGAGGAATTCACGCACCTCTTCATCGGTATCTTTCTGTAGCGAGGGAGGGGGAGAAAGTATTCCCGTGAGCAAAGGAGAACAGCTGCCGTTTCGACTACAATTCAAGCACAGGAGCCCATGACCCGCCCACATGTGATTCACGTACCGGATTATGATCCCCTCAAGGAGAATCATAGTATTGTCAAGGGAGGATATCCCGGAAGGCACACGGAAGAGCCAACTTACCTCTCATCCTACAACCAAGAGAGGTGCCCCGAGTCCGTCCGTCCCCCGCCCTCATTCGTTCCCGCCCCTCCGCATCCCCATGCCCCTCACCAGGGCGTAGCGGATCTTGGCCAAGTTGATCAGCTCCTGGTCAGTGGGGGAACACATGTTCAAGCCAATGGGAAGCATCTTCTTGAGGGTGGCCACAATGAGGGAGGTCTGCACCGAGTAACGGTCCCCGCGCCGCTTCTTCTTGGCCCGCTCCTGGTCAGAGCCGCCCGACTAGGGGAAAGGGTGTGGACAGGAAGGTAGCAGTTAATACCAGGGAGGCCCGCCTTGCTCTGGCTACTGCACGGCATGCCAAGAGATCGGCCGGGCAAAAGCTTAAAACGGCCAAGCGCCGCTCAGACACAGGAATCCGGTGAAGTGGGAGTGGGGGAGGCAGGCTAAAGGCCTCCTCCACAGCAGAGTGGAGTGGGGAGATGTGTTTCCTTTGCAGAAGAGAAGAGGACAAAGACGGTCAGTGGTGACAGCCGGCCCCGGCTTCCTCATACCAGGGGTCTTGCAGGTGGGCACCTCATGAAGTTCCAAAACACAGGTGCCTTCTAACATGCAGATAAGAGGGGTGGATCCTAGGGATCCATTCAGCTACCGGCAGAGCTGTCCTCCAGCAGAAGGCGCCTTGTGCCAAAAGAGAGCACTGCCGCTTAGTGGACCGGACACAGGCGATCCAGCCCATAATCTCCAAGCAGGAAAAACGTGTCCCTTGTCACTTTAAAGGTGTTCTGTAAAGAAGCCATGGCACAGGTCTGATTCTGGTCCAAAGAAGACGCCAAAAAGAAACATTTGGGCCAAATTCACATAGGCTGTTTAAACAGCTTTCCACCCTCTCCCCTAAAAGGGGGGCACATAAGTGAACAATTGAAAGACTCCCGGGCTTCTGGATGACGTGATGGCCATGCTTTACCATCAACTGCATGCCAGACTTGTAATTTTTGGATCTCAGGGGTAACAGACAACAGTTTTTCCTGTCAGGGAGATCTCTCTGTGTAGGGACAATAACGTGTATGAAGTGGCTTGAAGAGATGAGAAAGAGGTATCGGGATGTGAAGCAGGAAAAGGTAACCAGTGCATGGCAGTATCTGACTGGAAAGCCACAGGCCAGGAGCTGTTGATGGAGATCGAGGACCCAAGAATCAGAATTGGCGAAAAGAGGAGGCGTTCAGCAGGAGGGGAGCCATTTGACACTTGTACAGGAGCTAGGTAAGAGGAGCAGGCGAACAGCGGAAAAAGGAACTGGGGTGGGGGACACAAAAGGAAAATATTAGGTCACAGGATTATAAGGAGGCCTGGCAGATCAGGGGACAACGTCGTTTCTATTTGGGATCTCACAGAAGGCAGGGCTGGAAAAACGGTTTGCTTTCCTACGATGCCAGCGTCAAATTCCTAGGCGCTAGGATAGCCAGTGGACTGGGATTCTGCAAGCCCTGGGAAGCGGAAGGAGGCATGCAAAGTGGTCAGGAGGGTAAAGACTGGAGTGGCATGAAAAGATGCACTCACAACAACCCTTCCCCGCTCCGCTGAAATCAAGATGGCAACCGAGGCCCACCACCTTCGCCCACCTACGTCCAGCCTTGCAAAAGAGTCTTCTAACTTCTACATATAACCACACGCAAGACACACAGCACCCTTGTCAGCCAAGACACACAACCTGCCAGGTGTGGCATTGCGGGCACCCCCTCCCGCCGACACGTGGTGGTGAGGGATGCCACAATTGAGGGCTTTGGGAGCCTCACAGCAGGGTGGGGAAGGGAGAGGGGAAACAGAAGAACCCAGAGGACGTGGCTCCAGAGCAGGGGAAGGGGGCTGGAGGAAAGGTCCCAAAGCATGCTGGGGGAGGAAGAGGAGGAGCCGCACAACAGCGGCTTTCACGGGAAGGGGGAAATTAAGAGCTCGTGTCAGAGACATCACAGAACTAAGGCCACTTCCTACAACATGGCGTCTTGCCCAGGAACATGACGGTTAGTCCCACCAACAGGGGCACTCGATGGCTCACGGAGGCCAACCCATCGGATGCATGATGCGTTGCTGCCAGAGCTGCGGAAAGCTACTGTGCTCCTGCCATCACCCATGCAGCTGCGCCCCCTTCCCTCTCCCCCTAACATTTGGGAAGAGATCCCGCTGCTCTCCTGAGGAGAGGGGGGAGGGGAGGGTTGCGGCAGAGATGCGCACTGCGCCATGCTGTCTCCACATGCCCCAAACAACAGCAAAAAGAGGGGGCAGTGGAACGGCTGGTGTGTCTCTAACCTGGCTGTCTCCAGACTACACTCACAACACGGCATGGGGTGAAGAGGGAAAACAAGACAGGAGAGGAGAGAGAGATGGTTAGGTGAAGCGGTAAACGCCCTCCCCAAAGCAGAAAAGAAAAAGTCTACCACCCAGGACTTGGCAAATCCACACTATACAGCCACCCCAACGTCTTTCCTCCTCCCCCACCGACCCATCAATCTGAAGAGTGAGATAAAATAAAAACCGCCTGCCAGAAGAAGCCCGAACTTGATTCATGGATGCAAATTGTGTTCATCGCAGACTGTTGCCCCCCGCATGGAGAAGATAACCAAGCTTCTAGTCCTCGCTGGCCGCAAGAAGGATGAAACTGCTCCGGTAGGGACTGCTGAGCCTCCTCGAGTGGGGCATCTGGCCATTAGGTGGTTTGGTTCCTCGCCCCTCTCTATACCACCCCATTCCCCCATTCCTTTCCCCCTCTCCGTCACAGGCTCTCTATCGCTTCCATGGGTTGCCCAAAATTTCCAAATGCTACTCAGAGATAAACACTGAATTGTGTAGATCCTGGACCGTAACAAAGAAAAAGGCCCAAGTGATTCTGGCCTTCCCAGTCAGTTGTTCCCCAGGTTTAAGGTGAGGAGAAAGGCGTCCCTGGGAGGCATTCTGTGAATGTTGCTGGACGGCCGCCACAGCCAGGGTGGGAGAATTCGGTGGAACAGCCGGTGCATTGAGCCTTGCTCTGCCTAGAGGTTGGTACTATTAATGCTGTTCCGTCCCTTTCACAGTACACAAAGCCCCTCGCTGCAAAGAAGTCAGATCCATCAGCCATCTCCTCCGGCATCTGGCTTCCCACAATAGCCAATCAGAAACCCCCTGGAAAGCTGTCAATTGGGGTACAGAGGCAAAGCGTCCTTTCTGTTCGCACCTCCTAGCCCTGCTATTTTGAAGGACAGTGCCCCTGAACATAAAGGATCCATACAGTCATCATCTATCCCTCCATGAATCTTTGTAATATCTCAACGATCCTTACAACAACCCTGCAATATATGCTTATATCGTTAATCCTATTAGACTGCAGGAAGGGGAAAGGCCTGCTTAAGTGGCCCTCGCGACTGTCTGTTTCACATATCACCTTTACCCTGCGCTAATTCTTGGCCACCGCTACAGAAAGGAAGCAGCCCAGGGGCTGCTGGTTCCAAGATCCTTCCAAATTCCCCCTTGAAAGTGGATATTCTAGATCTAAAGCAGGGGCAGACCCTTAGGAGGATAGGACCTCCATTCCAGCCCCCTCCCCAGTCAGATTGTCACCCCCCCCCCCCGGCACTCCTCTCACCTTGGACATTTTGCTCTTGCTATCAGCCGTGAGAAAGGACATGTTGTTGATTTCGTTTTGCACCACGAAGTTTTGCTCTTCCCGTTTGAAGTTCTGCAGAATGAAATTTAAAAGAAATGAGGCACAGCCGCAGTTTCTCGAAAGGCAGGTCAGATTCATCACATCTCTCAAAAAGAAAAAAAGATTACAGTCCCCGCTTGCCTCAAGGGACACAGCCACAAAGGAAGGCACCTTCTCTCTCCTTGTCCTTGGCAGAAAAAGAGAAACGTTCAAGCATGACAGACCTTCATTGTCCATTGGTGGCCAAAGGCAGTTTGCAGTCCTGGCGGGCACCCCAAAAAGCATGGCCCAGAACCTGTTCTGGTATTGCTTGGATGCCGTTGTGTGCAGGGGTCATTTCGTACAAAAAGAGCTGGAGGAACTCATTAGCAAAACTTATTTGCATAAGCCATTAGCATATTCCATGCCTCTTGCCATCACTGGAAGTGTGTTATTAGTATAACTGATTTGCATATGCCACACACCCCTGACATCACCTATTCTGGATGTTTTGGACCCAATCCTGGCCATTCAGGGCCAAAATTGGGCCCAAAATGGCAAAAAGGGGCTGAAAATGGCTGAAAAGGGGCCCAAAATGGTCAGGATCGGGCCATTGATGAGTGGGAGAGTGATCCACCACCCGTCAGAAGCCCAATCTGGGCCGTTTCGGCCCCAATCCAGGCTGAAACGGGCCCAAAATGGCCGAGAGTCAGGTGGGCGGGGCTACCTGACATGTGACCTCTTTGGGGAACTGCCGGAACTGCGTTCCTGTGCGTTCCCCCTCGAAATGAGCCCTGGTTGTGTGTAATCTAAAACTTGGACCTGGTTTGGCAATGCTGTAATAGTTTTAGGGGCCATTTCCCAGACTGCATGCTTCTTGGGCTGGCACCCTTAAAGGTACTGCTGCCACACAACTTTTGCCTGAAGTCTCACTCACATGCGACTTGGACCAGAAAATGAACACCTCCCCGACCATCCGGAAGAGCTCCTCAGCATCCAAGTCCGGCTCCGTCAACCATTTGGCCCTGCCGACCCAAAAAACAGAACGGTCACTGGATACTTGTTTCCAGCCCACAGCGAATAGAATTTGGTCTACACTGACCCACAGCAAGGCCTCTCCTCCACTCCTAAAATTGGGACACGTTTATAAAAATCTGATATGCTTTGGTAACTTGAGACAGTCTTTTTGTAAACTCTCCTCCAAACCCCTCTTTCACCACTACCAACGCTGAATGGATGATCCGCGACACAAATCTGTAATAATTACATTCGATTTATATACCGCCCTTCAGGACAACTTAATGCCCACTCAAAGTGGTCTATAAAGTGTGTTATTATTATCCCCACGACAATCACCCTGTGAGGTGGGTGGGGCTGAGAGAGGTCTGGAAGAGCTGTGACTGACCCAGGGTCACCCAGCTGGCTTCAAGGGGAGGAGTGGGGAATCAAACCGGGCTCTTACCCACTACCCCAAACTGGCTCCCTATGCTTGCGTGTGCAATTATCTGATGCTTGACCATGCAATTATCTGATGAGGAATCTAGCTCAGCTGGTTTTCCAACGGAGTGCTGAAAAGTAGCACCAATAGGGAGCAAGCGTTCACACACAGGCACCTTATTCTGAAGGCCATTCCTGTATGTCTGATGCCTGGGACATTGAAGGAGGGATGGAGGGGTAGGACGAAGGGATATGGTTAAATAAGAGCCACCTCTCAGTCCACTAGCCACACACCCCCTCCTTAAAGAAAAAACAGGGCAGCACCTGTTGTTGTCCACGTAGCGGATAAGCAGCGGGTAGAGGGCATAGAGGTCTCGGCAAAGCACCGAGAACTCATCTCGGATCAGCAGCTCAGCATCTTCTGTCTCCGCCTTGGCCTCCAGCCGCAGCTGTTCCTCCTCGGCTACCACCTTCCCTGAGCGCTTTTTCAGTTTCTCCATGGTGGGGATGAAGTGGGAGCGAAGAAGCTCTGGCTTGGCTTTGCTGACGATGGGCTGGGCAAAGACTGAGCAAGGAGGGATTAAGGGGAAGGGGGAGAAACCGCATGAAATCCAGCATTCCCACACCCAATCTATACTCTCTCTCTCTCTCTCTCTTGACCATGGCTTGAAACTTCCCAAACGACCTGCTTGCCAGGATTCTTCAAACTTTGACATCAGCTCCTAGGAACGTTAATATTTCTGGCACCTAAAGATCGGGCGCTTGCTCCATAAAAGTGGAAACACCTTCCCAACCTTGCTTTCTGGGGCAAAGCTTGGGTCCACATTGGATGTAGCAAAAATATTACATAGCCTGCCTGCGTTTCCCAGAATTCCTTGAGGATTCTTGGACTCTACTTTGACCCGTTTATCCGCAAAGATGTCCCAGCCCCAACCCATGTCCCACGGGTCAAACAATTCCATGCCTGGCTCTCCAGGTGTGGAATCTGGCTCTAGAAAGTGGCTGCAAGGTACGTGCTCTTAGGTACAATCCAGATCATGGCCACAGCACAGGCAAGACGAAGGTGTGCTTCCTCTCCCGGGGCCCCTTCTCCAGTCAGCAACAGCCACCTTAGATGGCTTTAAACCCACTTCATCAACTCCTGGATCTTATATTTTCAGTTGTGGGCTGCCATCATATCTTCTACACAGAAGGCTAAAGATGGACCCTGGTACCAGCTCCTCTCAGCTCCATTTTATCTATTCTAAACATGGCTGGCATTCTACACAAGATCCAAAACAATTTTTTTTTAAAAAAGAGCAAGAGTCCAGTAGCACCTCTTAAGACTAACAAAACTTGTGGTAGGATATGAGCTTTCGTGAATCACAGCTCACTTCTTCATATACCAGTAGAAAAGAGCAACAGTCCAGTAGCACCTCTAAAACTAACAAAATTTGTGGTAGGGTATGAGCTTTTGTAAGCCACAGCTCACTTCTTGAGATACCTGAAGAAAGCTCATGAAAAAATTTTGTTATTCTTAGAGGTGCTACTGGACTCTTGATCTTTTCTACTGCTATAGACAGACTAACATGGCTAATCACCTTGAAAAAAAACTTTAAAGCCTTCTGCCTGCAACCTTTTTTTCCTCCTCCTCCCTCCAGCATTTTTTGCTACCATCCATCCTGACTGAAGAGTTCTGAGGAACTCTAAAGCTTGCCCATTGTTTTGTATCATTTTTGGTTGGGTCTAATCGAGTATATCAAGCAGCTGCTGAAAAGAGACTACCTTCACTTTGACCACTGACCCTTCCTTACCTGCCAATCGCTTCATCCAGGAAGCTTCATCTATGCCCAGGTTGTTGACGATGATCTTTAGGATGTTGCCCAACAAGGTATTGAGGTGGTCAGATGTCACTTCCGTGCACCAAGGCCCTTGGGGGTTCGTCTCAAGGCCCCGTTCCCACCAGCGGGGCAGGTAGTTGCACAACATGGGCAAAGTGACCTCGATGACGTGGGGCATCTCTGTGTAGCGGGCCCCCGACTCGGCCAGGCCGCTGATCTCCTTCATGAGTCTGTCCAGAACTGGGATGTCCGGGCACATCTCCTCCACGCTGTTGGGCAAGCCTAAGACTGGGAGTGTGAAGAGAAGGGCATTTAACCACTCAGAAGGACATTTAATCACTCGGTTTGTTTAAGGGAACAAGCCCTTACAGGTTTGTATTCTTTCCCCATCCCTAACTATTCAATGTTTATTTATTTGCTTTTATTTATTTAAGTCATTTATAGTCCTCCTTTCTCACTGAGACTCAAGGTGTATGAGGTTAATACAGTCAGTATCAAGTAAGTACACAGTATGAGGTTAATACAATCAGTATCAAGTAAGTACATTTCAATACAATACCATAAAGTAAACGTATACAAGTTTAAAGACATAGCATTAGCAAGGATCCAAGATCCAGAGGAGTTAGCCGTGTTAGTCCGTAGTAGCAAAATCGAAAAGAGTCCAGTAGCACCTTTAAGACTAACCAGCTTTACTGTAGCATAAGCTTTCGAGAATCACAGCTCTCTTTGTCAGATGCAACCGTCAGGTTGCATCTGACAAAGAGAGCTGTGGTTCTCGAAAGCTTATGCTACAATAAAGTTGCATCTGACGAAGAGAGCTGTGATTCTCAAAAGCTTATGCTACAGTAAAGTCGGTTAGTCTTAAAGGTGCTACTGGACTCTTTTCGATTTTGCAAGGATCCAAGACGCCCTACAATACAGCCCTCCCATTTGAGTAAAAAGCCTTTTTGAATAGTTCGGTTTTGCATCGTTTACGGAAAGCCAGGAGAGTGAGGGCTCTTCTGACTTCCTCAGGCAGGTCATTCCACAGGATAGGGGCCACAGCCAGTACAGAATATGGGGCCCTTGACCGAAGAACAGTACACGCCTTCTATCTGGGATGGTCATCCTCTTCCACCGAGCGCGCAGCTTCGGGAGGGACGCACATGGAGCGGTGAGGGAGGAAGGGGACACCCGCCTAGCCAGCCAGTTCAGCCGAATCAACCCTGGCAATCAATGGGGTGACAGATGTCGCAGCCAGATCGCCCTGTTACTAATTGCTTGTTTATGCTTATGCTTCTGTCTTATTATTTATTAGACTTTGGTCTTTATCTCAGACTGTAGACTATTATTATTTCTAATGCCAATAAAGGTAATTGAAAATTGAGAATATGGGGCCTTTATGCAAAATATTCACTTAAAAAAATCCTCTAGTCCGCAAGATTGCAGAAAAAAGCCTAACCACTTGAAGGCAGTTTGAGAGGCTCTAAGTCATTTTGAAAGGACAATTTCATCACTGAAATGTTCTGAGCATTTCTATGCTTATTAGCACAAACCATTTCAATGGAAGAATCTGAGGTTTTCAACAAAACCCTAGTTCTTATTAGGTACGGAGTACCAGCTCAGGCTAAAATGCCCCATGCATTTGAGTGAAAGAAGGAAACTGGGAAAATTTGGGGAGGGAGGGGGAATGCTTCTTGTAGGTGGGTGGTGGGATGGATTCTAACAGCTTTGAATATAAATGGAAAGGTAGAGAGATGGATGGGATGGGCGGGGGTATCAGGCTCTGGATGACAGAATACAGCAGACAAATCCCTGCTTCATTATAGCAAGACACAAGTCCTTGGTTAAATGACTTTTATTCAGAAATTAGTTCTTTCCATATTCAGCTCCAAGGGTCTACTTAGGAGTAAGGTAAGTAACTAAGTAGTGCTAGTAGAAATTTGACAAGAATGGCAACATGGGAAAAACACATCCCTTTTCTACCCGACATTCCTTCCCCCTCCCAATTTCCCAGCAATTCAGTGTTGTTCTTTCTGTGTGAGAATATTGTGCATATTTGTGCTATCACGCTACAAAGAGAGAAGACATATCATAGTCCGGAAGAAAGGTTTGGAGTTGTAAACAGACAGCCACCTGGGAACGTGTGAGAACCCACTAGAACACTGGCAACAGGAAATGGAGTTATATCAGGCAATTAAGCATATGGAGTTATGGCAATTGACAAAAGAAATATTGGCATGGATGAATGGGTATAGTCAAACATGACATGGGGGTGGCACAGGGAACAGATAAGCAGGGAGCGTCTGGAGTGTGAGCCATAAAAACTGCAGGGAAAAAACTGAGCACCTGTATATGAACCCAGGAAGCTGCCTAATAGGGAGTTAGACCATTGGGATCACTATTATCCACTCTGTCAATGAAGGCTGCAATCTGACCGTTCTTTGTCCTCCTGCCGGCACTTACTGGCTCGCTCCCTCGGCGATTTGGTGGTATAGACGGAGTAGGGGTTATATTCATTGATGTGGGGCTCCAGGAACGCCACGGGCATCGCCGCTGCCAGTCGGGCCAAACATTCCCCAAGTTGTGGACGTTGCCTGCAGAGGGCAAGGGAGATCAGGCAGTTTTGTTCATCCAGATCAGCTTTGCCAACACTACCCCGGTAAATGCCACATTCTCTGTTCTAAGTTGGGCATGCCTCTAACCTGACAAAGCTGACACACGCTTATTTTTTTAAAAAAATAGAAGTGAAAAAAACAGAAGAAATTTCCAGGGCAAGGTCAGATGGACAGGTTCCTCTTTAAGAAGGGTCTGCGTTCCTGTTCCAGCCCGACTTGATGGTGTTTTGCTAAACGGAAGCAAGGAAGAGTGAATTCGGAGGTAACGTTTTCAGAGCGGTGGGGTTGGTTTGGAGGCTCTCCCACTACACCTAACCCAAATGGACTTTTCGTCTCCAGGCTTCCCACCTCTGAACAGAAACTCCATTCCTGCAGGAGCGAAGCAGACTCTAGCTGTGAAAAGCAATTCTTTAATTTCAACACACTGAGGATGGAACCAGGAAACCTGTCCGTCATCCATGAAGCAGTTTTGTATTTTCAGGGCTAATAACGGGGCAGACAAAGAGGCAATTGCACACCCCTTCTCTCACCTCTCCACGTAAGGATTTTTGGTTGTCCCCAGGGAATAGATGCTGCAAAGAGTTCGATAGCAGGAGACCTGCACATCATCCACTAAAAAAAAGAGAGAGACTGACTCAGTCTAAGACTCATATAGATTCTCCTTCCCACAATTCTCTGCTGCTAGAGATATAACAGTCCTTTCCTGGTCTTTTCCTTGGCAGCCATCTTGACTCAGGAAAGCAGCCATCTTGGACTCTTGACAAGCTTCCCTTTACACAGCTTCCCCTCCCCACAATTCTCTTCTACAATCCTTCCACAATCTTCTCTCAGAACAGCAGCCATCTTGGACACATGGCGAGCTTCCCTTTACACAGCTTTCCCTCCCCAAAATTCTCTTCTGCAATCCTTCCACAATCTACTTTCAGAACAGCAGCCATCTTGGGCTTATGACAAGCTTCCTTTTACATAGCTTCCCCTCCCAACAATTCTATTCTGCAACCTTTTCCACAATCTTCGGTCAGAAAAGCAGCCATGAACATCCTCACTAGAATTAGTGCCCAGAAACAATGAGCTCTACTGCCCCTGAGGGACCAATCTATCCTCTGTGGCCTAGTCAGGGCTTCCTTGTACTGTTACTGGCCTCAGGTCTTGCCATGGCTTAAGGCCCAATGCTGCGCACACTCCCCCTTGCTTGCTCACAGATGACGTCGTCCCCGAACTGGTGCTGGGCAATATGCTCAAAGAGGGAAGTGAGCACTGGTAGAAGGGCCACAGTGGTGTAGGTGATGTTCTGCCCCACACCCTTGACCTGGGTGCGGGTCTGTGACACTTTGCCCAGTTTGAGGTTCTCCACCATCTTCTCAATGTCATCCGAAGCGCCCTCGAAGAAAGAGCGCAGGCCGGCCTTCACGATCTCTGGACCCGATTTCATCACTGTCCTACAGAGAAAATAAGGGTAACCCACATCAGATTTTGGCATAGGGAAAAGAGGGCCCTGAAGATCACCAAGACTGTGAAATGACTCCTATCTTTAGTCCACCAGGCTTTCTGAGGTAAAGCCAGCAAGCCCAAAAAAGTTACTTTTATTGTTCATGCTTTTATTGTTCATACTTTTATTGTTCAGGCTTTATTTGACTGATTTGATTCACATCTTGGGTTTTTTTAACACAAGGGTCCTCGAAGCAGCTTACATTTTAAAAAACAAAATATTAACCACTTCTTCCCTTCCAAGTTTTTAAAGATTTTTTTTCTCTTGGTTTTACTATTCAGATTATTATGAGCCCTTTAATTGAGCACATACTGAAATTCTGCCTCATTGCCTTCAAACTAAATGTGTCATGTTCATCGCCGAAAGCCTCTCTGAGAGCAACATGCTAAGGGGACAGGGTATAGATATTTTAAATAAATAAATGTGACTTTCTAGCTTCTTGGAACTAGAATTCAACTTTTTCTCAGTCCCAGAACTGGTTGTATACACAGGCAAAAAGGAGGAGCCCGTAAGAATTCACGGGAAAGGAAAATCACACGCGTAGGCCTTTGGCTTCAGCCAGACTTTCACTGCCTCCAGTTAGTTTTGCTGAGGTCTACTCCTCTCCCCTACACTTCACAGGAACACACACACGAAACTGCTTTCTACCAAATCAGGCCCTCGGTCCCTCAAGGTCAGTATTGACTGAGACTGGCAGTGGTTCTCCCGTGTCTCAGGCGGAGATCTACTGCTGAGGATTGAACCTGAGATCTGGGACCTTCTGTATGCAAAGCAAAAGCTCTTCCATTGAGCCACAGTCCCTCTCCCATTCTCTACTCACCCTCATCTTTGTTGTAGTGGTCATTTCTGGCTCCTTTTGGCAACTCAATATGCCATCCAAACTTGCCAGCCCTTGACTACTAGGTAAAAGCAGGGCTCATTTCAAGGGGGGACGCGCAGGAACGCAGTTCCGGCAGTTCCCCAAAGAGGTCACGTCAGGTGGCCCCGCCCACCTGACTCTCGGCCATTTGGGGGCTGTTTTAGCCTGGATTGGGGCCAAAACGGTCTGGATCGGGCCTCTGATGGGTAGTGGATCACTCTCTCACTCAGCAGCGGCCCGATCCTGACCATTTTGGGCCCCTTTTCGGCCATTTTCAGCCCTTTTGCCATTTTGGGCCCAATTTCAGCCCTGAATGGACAGGATTGGGTCCAAAACAGCTAGAATAGGTAATGCCAGGGGTGTGTGGCATATGCAAATCAGCTATGCTAATGACACACTTGGTGATGGCAAGGGGCGTGGCATAAGCTAATGAGTTATGCTAATGAGTTATGCTAATGAGTTCCTCCAGCTCCTTTTCTACGAAATGACCCCTGGGTAAAAGTATCATATACTTATTTTTGAGTATACTTTGGGAAGGCAAGCTCTGCAAGACCCCCTGAATTGTTTCCAGCTTTGCTGAAGCATTGCTCCTTGGGAGGAAGGGATTCTTTGGGAGAGACAGACGGAAGCGACTCACCTGGCGTCCAAAGACCGAGCCAGGATATGCAGGCAGTTCACCACTGCAGGAGCATCTGTGCCTGGAAGGAGAGAGGAGGCCCTTCTTTAGACTCAGGGATAAAGGCCTGTGGCACAAGGGATGCAATGCAAGCAGGCAGAGAAAAGAAGGGACAGTGGGTAAAAGAATGAGGGAAGGACACCGGACGGAGAGCAGCTGTGCAGGATGCTTGGGCCTCCCTGAGCCAGCAACGAAATGGAGGAAGAGGACAACCCCGCTCCCCTGGAACACAGCTGCGCAAGGATGCCGCTTACCAAAGAGAGAGACCCGGTGCCTGACCAGGGCTGCCAGTTTGCAGAAAAGGCTAGAAGGTGGAAAAGAGAGGCAGAGGGAAAGAATGAAAGAGGCGGTCGGGAGGAGGAGGGCTCACAGAGGGGCAGAGGGAATAGGGAGGAGGAGGGAGGAACGCGACCGGCCAAGCCCCAGTGAGGCTGCCTGGGAGAAGGTAGGGGTTGCAGGACTCCTCTCCCCGCTGCCATCCCCATGCTTCCAGGTTGGGGAAAGAAGCAAGACTGCAAGCTAGGGAGCTATTCCCGAACTCACAGTGAGTTGTTCCAGGTTATCTGCCACAAACTGGCTCACTACAACCCCCCCCCCCCCCATATTCTGCCCAATTTCAAAATCCGTAAAAAATTCTGTTTCGGCTCCAACATGGTGATGCCTAGTCACGTATTGCAGAGTAGCAAACCCAGGTTTGCTCCGGGAAATAACCCAGACAGGCAGCCAATCCTAGCTTCCGAATGCATGCACATGTAGGGCGCACACGTATTTGCAAACGCAAATCTGTTCCTACTTGTTCTTCACACATTTGGAGTTTCTTTAGGTGTACATTTAAACAACGCACACTTGGAAAATGTAATGTGTGAATCAGTCCTACACACACAACACAAACATGAGCGCCTTGCAGGGGCTGATTTCCTGGTCCTCACCTGGTTATCATTTCCTTCTCCTTGTTGGAGGCGTGCCCCCCACTCCCCAGGACTTTGGCAGGGGTGGACAAGAAGTAAAGGCAGTGGTTGGTGAAGTACTGGTTGATCAGAGGCAAGAGGATCTGAAAAGTGGAACACAAGTAAACAGGGTAAAAGGTTCCTTCCGCCTGCCAGGACTGGGTAGGACTAGGATCTTCACCAAAAATCAAATCAGGATGCTCTTGTTCCACAAATGCTGTTGTAACTTCTTTTAGGCTTGTGTTGGACTAAGCGCTGTACGACTGATGTGCTGTTTGGGGAGCACAGAAAAGGGCAGTCGCTCCCTCCCTCCCTGTCTCCTAAACCCTCTCCCAGGGACACACACTTCTTGCACCCAGAGGGTCACTGCTCAGAGAGACTCACCTTGGCAAAGAATTTGATCTCTTGTTCGTGGGGGGATTTCTCCACCCGTCCACTGCTCACAACAGCCTCTGGAGAAGGGAAACAAAACCCTGGGTGAGTGCGCTAACAGAAGACTGAGGCAGGGGCTTCTTCCCCTTTCCCTTATTGCTCTGACAAGGGGGAAGAAGGGGCTGAGAATACAGTGATGCAACCTTCAACTATGAACGGGCTAGCCTTGAAACAGTACCTGGAACTAATCCGCTACAGTCCACCTTCCCTGCTATCTCTGCCAGTGGAACACAGGAGTCTCGCTTCCTACTTCATCAACTGCCCTAGACACTAGACTTCCTCGCGTGCCAAAAGAAGGACCACTTTTCTCTTAACAACCCAGCTTGCCCGTTAAGATCTTCAGCTCCAGCCCTTCTCTCTATACCCCAGCCTGCAGAAGCTTTACCCAGGTGAGCTATGAACTCCTGAGAAATGTCCATCCACTTCAGTAGCTGCTGCAGGAACCCGTAGGCAAAGCGCTTCTCGATGGAAGATGTGTCCAGCTCCATGTCTTTCAACCCCCTGCAAATGAAAAAAACCAGCCTTGGAGTTAGGGGACAACCTCATAGGGTTGGGGTTAGTACGTTTGAGGAAACTAGGTTCCTCCAACATGAAAGACAGGACAATGGCAATAAATAACAATAAAGACAGTTAAAACAAGTTCCATTATAAAAGAGAAACTGAATCACTGTAATCAATTTCCAGTTTCGGCGGCATCAATGATTACATCGGCCACTATAAAAGCATAAAAACTACAGATTGCAGCCATGGTAAAGTGCATAGGGCAAGACAGAGCGGGGCGTAGGGGTCCAAGAGGGGACAGAACGTTGTCTCTCAAACAAAGGCCCTGTGGAATGGCAACAGATTCCAAAGGGTCCAGATTTCCAGTGAAAGTGACTGGGGTCAAAGCCAAGAAGGCCCCGGCCCTGGTTGAGGCCAGAGGAACGTCCCTCAGGCCAGGGATCACCAGTAATTGTTTAACTGCAGAGCTCAAGATTCTGCAGGGGACATACTACGAAAGAATAGTAGTTGAGAGCAGTAGACTAGATTCTGGGAGGCCTGGCTTCAAACCCTTACTCTGTCACAAAGCTCATACTCAAACAACCCTACCTCACAGGGCTGCTGTGACCAAAAAATAACAGGCATTAATTTTAGTTGGGTAGCCATGTTGGCCTGCAGTAGAAGAGAAAAATCTGAGTCCAGCAGCACCTTAAAAGACCAGCTAGATTTTCAGAGTGTAAATTTTGAGGGTCAGAGCTCTCTTCTTCAGACACTAGTTTTATGACGCTCTCGGCTCTTTGAAAGAAGAGTGGGATGAGCTAAAAATGTACTAAACCATTCTAGAATGGATTCGTCTGTGGTGTAGGCACGCCTCTTTAAAGGAATCGTCCTTCCTGGCTAAACATTAAGAAGAACTTCCTGACAGTTAGAGTGGACCCTAAGTGGAACAGGCTTCCTCGGGAGGTGGGGGCTCTCCTTCTTTGGAAGTTTTTAAGCAGAGGCTAGATGGCCATCTGACGGCAATGCTGATTCTGTGAACCTGGGCAGATCATGAGAAGGAGGGCAGGAAGGGTTACATCAGTGCTTAGTTCTCGTGGCCCCTTCGTACA
This sequence comes from Eublepharis macularius, assembly GCF_028583425.1. Classification (NCBI taxonomy): domain Eukaryota; kingdom Metazoa; phylum Chordata; class Lepidosauria; order Squamata; family Eublepharidae; genus Eublepharis; species Eublepharis macularius. The sequence continues at coordinate 54,866,989 of NC_072804.1, read as the reverse complement.
TGCCCAGGGTAATGCCAATCACCACCTTGGGGTCAAGAGGAAGCAATTTTCCCCAGGCCAGTTTGGCTAGAGATCCTGACAGTGTTTTGCCATCTTCTGCACATGAAGCAGGGATCATTGGGGTGTGTGGAAGGAGGCGGTTGTGAATTTCCTGCGTTGTGCTGGGGGTTGGACTAGATGACCCTGGAGGTCCCTTCCAACCCTATGATTCTATGATTCCCAACCTACTGCCTTCCATTAGGCTTGGCCTGTATTTCACTTCCTTTGGGAAGAGGCAGTTTTGCCAAGGCCTTTCCCCAAGAGATGGAGCCCATGGCATGCCTAGGAGGAACAAAAGTTCTCCCATCCCTCTCTTTGCTCACATCACATGCCCAGTCTATGTCTGGGTCCCTGATTTGCTCATTTGGGGCCCACCTGGTCACCGCGTAACCATTCAGCTGCAGGAATTTAAGCAACTCTTGAGCTTTTTCTCGGTCCCGGGCCTTCTCCTTGGCCGTCAACGTGTCATAAGGCACCAGTAGTGGGTGAGTGCCACCCCCTGTGGAAAAGAGAGAAAGAAAGAAGAGGGGTCAAGGTTGCTTCAGGAACTGGGTCAGGGCACTAGCACCTCAACGAGAGTTGCAAAAAGGAGGCTTGCCTTTGGCTTCCAGCTCCAGCTTCTTCTTGCGACCCCAGGTGTTGTGGTAGTTCTCCGCCAGCTGTTCTGCCATCGCCTGTGGAAAGAGCCCAGACAGGTGGGAGATCAGAACAAGCATTCTAGAACCTGTGAAGTGCATGTCTGAGATGCAGAACTGAGCTGTCCACTATGGAACTGCGTGAGATTCTCAAGGTTTGTTTTTAAAATGGACAGCCAAGTTTCTAGCTCTCTTAGCTGGGGGAGAGATGCAACTGCATGGAGAATCAGGAAGATGGTTATCTGCGAAGGAAAGGGAGGGATTTGGGCAAAATGAGCTGGTGAGGGAATCTGAAATTCTTTTCCCAAGCCACCCAGCCCACGCTTATCCACAGCCCTCTGGCAAAAACTCCTGTTTTCAAAAAATGCCTCCTGCACAAAACATACGACTGAAATACAGGAAGAGAAAGATTGTGGGGGCTTTTTGTTTGTTTGTTGTTTGTTTTAACAAATCACTCATCCTGTATTTGCAGAATGTGTTACAACTGCAGAATGTTCATTGTCTGGTTGCAGAATGACTGCCTTCAAACACTCCCATCTCCTTGTCTCGCTTACCTGCAGTTCCCTGGAAAGGGTTGCACCAGAGAGGTCCATGGGTTGGGGGTTGTAGCCGTGGCTGGGGTCATAGACCTATGGGGGAGTTGAGAAGAGGCAAGTTATTTTGACATCCACCAGCCCCCTGAGCAACCACACCATGCTCCTGTCCCCCAACCCAAACTCAACAGGTTCAAGTGCTGCAAAGAGACCCTAAGAGTCCCAGCGTCCCTGCTTTTAACCAACCTCAAGCGTCAGTCTCTTCTCACAAATCAGTGAAGAAAACAATAATACTTGGCTTCAGACCTTCCTTCCCTTTAACTATTCAAACAACTCTTTCTGGGCAACGATCCCATGAATCTATGAATTTTGGTACCTTGCACCTCCCTGGTTCTCTAGCAAGAGATACTCTCAGATTTGCTGGTGGCAGTGGTTATTATCCAGTGAAACATTTGGTACTCCCTGGGAGTAAGGAAAAGAGGTGGCGTTGCTGAGTGGAGATTTGGGATCTCCCAAGACCCAAGGGAATGCGCTGGCGAGTCCATTCCTTCACCCAGAATCCAATAACAGACCTCCTTCCACAGCTCAATTTCTTTGAATTTCTGCTCAAAGTCACTAGTTGCTTCATACGCATTACCTGCCCGTTGCCCGTTTACAGTGACAGTTATGTCTACGAAACCCCATAAGGGAGTGGGAGGCAGAAGTCAGGGGGAGTGATTTTTACAGAGGAAAAATAACCAACTGGCAAGGAAAGGCTTGCCAACTTCCACCTCTCCCTTCCCAAATTCCCAAGGCTGAGCCTGTTTGGTGTAGTGGTTAAAAGCAGCAGGACTGTAATCTGGAGAGCCAGGTTTGATTCCCCACTCCTCCGCTTATAGCCAGCTGGGTGACCTTGAGTTAGTCACAGTTTTTAGGAGCTCTCTCAGCCCCACACACCTCACAGGGTAATTATTGTTGTAGCATACTTTGTAAACTGCTCTGAGTGAATGTTAAGTTGTCCTAAAGGGTGGTATATAAATTGAATGTTGTTGTTGTTGTTGTTGTTGTTATTATTAAATATGTTGGGACACCATTATATTTAAGGTGTAGTTTGCCCTCCCATTTCCATCCAGATCTTTAGTTTCCTTGCTGCAGCCAGACTAGGAGGGCACACCTGGGCTGTCTGTGAGATTTTGCGTGTCTTTTTCTTCTCTATCTTCTCTTCTTCACCCTCGCGGGCTTTCTCGATAGTCCACTCCCACGCGATCATGGCCTTCAGGGACTCCTTGATAGGCCACCGGTAGATTTCCTTATCCTAGAGGGAGAAAGCAGGATGGATGGGCACAGGATGGAAAACAAGGGACTTCGGCAATGATCAAGGCTTGGATCGCCAGGTGTATTCTGGGAGAGGTTCAACCAGTCTGGAATTCAGATTCATGCCGAGGATCGGAACCAGCTCAGCAAGAGGTGGGCTCTCTTGCAAGATTTGGCAACAGCTTACTGAACTAAATCTAAAGGGGAGAACATTCAAGAGTATTCCTAATTCAAATCTGCCCCTTTGGAAAAATACTCAATTTAAATTCTTTTAATCTGAAAGTTTGTAATGTTCACACTCTGGACTGAGACTTGGGTGTGGCCGTGTAAAACATTCAACGGTGCAAGTTCGTTTCCATTATTGCCTTAAAATGCCTATCAAGAATTGGCAGCATCAAATAGAATTTTAAAAACTGAAATTAGTATATCCTTGGAACTCAAGATGGGGTTCTGAAAATCTGTCAGATTCCAGACATGGGTGAATTTTTCCTTCTTCTTCATCTGGACTTTGGAGTTAAGCCGTGACAACTTGCTTTTAAGATGGAAGGGGACAGTGGAGGAGGAGTGTGTGTTTTACCTTTTCTGAGAATGTTTTATAGGGGCGCAACATGGGGTTGGTCTTGGCCTCCTCGTCGTAAGTCTCTCCGAACGACCAGTTATTCTGAATCTGCAAATGAGGAGACAAAGGAGCTTTCATTTGCTTTACTCCAAACCAAGACTCTGGAGTCCATGCCAAGAAAGAAGATACAATCAGCCCAGAGAGGTCCGTGGAGGCTACTCCCTTACCTTGTCAAAGGCCCACTTTTCATGAGTGTATTCAGCATATTTGTTGATAAAGCCATCCAGCTTCTCAGGAATTATGACACTGCATATGAGGAAAAGGCTTTTTAAAAGATCAGTCAGCAAAAAAGGGAAGCCTTTGTATTTAGAGACCCGCTCCACCCTTGCACGAAATAGAAGGTTGACTCCTCTTATCAGATCTCTCCCTACAGGGATATCAAGTGAATAGCTCAGCCCCCTCTCCACTTAAGTCTCCCAGCTTTTGACACTTTGCCAGTTATCTCCTGCACATTTTCAAGCCTCTCTTTGCAGCCTTAAGGGTCAGAAATCTGCAAGTTTCATTTGCTTATTTTTAAAAGGAAGTTACAGGTTTTTCCCCCAGGAGTCTGAACGCTGTCTGCCATGCCAGATTCCATGCATGCAGGTGGCAATCTCCCTACATGCACGCACCCTGCAAAATAAATAATAATAATAAAATAAAATAAAACCCACTCACTTAAGCGTCTCGATAGGCTTGGGGTCGAAATTGCCTTCAGCATCCACAGAGGCCTTCTTCTCGGTCTTGGAGGAGTAACTCGCATCTACGTAGTCTGGTGGGATTGCGCCTGCGATAGCGCACAGGCAGGGCATAGCTAGTTTGTAAAGTTCAGGTTCAAATTTCTGGGTGCCGGGAGGGGGGAAAGTAGAGGAGTGCAGGAAATCAATCAGTTCAGTAAGACAGAGAAATAGACACACTCCAATTCCCCCCCAAAATGACATCCTTCCATTTCTTCATGATTTAGCAATCAGCTACCCACAGGCTACACAGTAAGAGGAGATGGAGAGGACTTGTTTAACCACAAGTTGCTTCAGCCACAGAAAGCAGCAGCCCCAGAATCTTTGTGTGTGTGCACATAAAGTACTGTCAAGTCACAGCCACCTTACGGTGACCCCATAAGGTTTGCAAGGCACCTGGAATCTTTACAGTCTGTGATTTCCTCCTTGGACTTAAAATAGTAAAGAGTCCAGTAGCACCTTTAAGACTAACCGACTTTATTGTAGCATAAGCTTTCGAGAACCACAGCTCTCTTCGTCAGATGCAACCGCAAAGTTCAACTGCAAAGTTCACCTCGTGTCACTCTCTCTCTCTCTCTCTCTCTCTCTCTCTCTCTCTTCCAAATCCAAATCCAATCTTTAATGGCATAATGGCATAAAAAATAGGCTGGTGCCAATTACAGGATTGTTACAATAAAAGGATAAAAAAGTTATAAAGATAAAATTTAGTTATATCATTGGAACATCACTACGTCTGATCTTGACAAATCTTAATGGCACATTGAAGAAACAAAGCAACCTTCTCAGTTGTATCAGAAAAGATGTCATTCAAGATATATTGGGCTTTAATATAATCAGACAGACCTGTCTTTTTCTCTCTCTCTTTCAGCCTGATTGGCCTCACAGATCTGTTGGGGTCATAAATGTGGGGAGGAAAGAGCCACACATACCATTCTTATAAGACAGGCAGAATAAGAAGAGTTAAAGAGATAGGTACGGCGCTTACCTTGTGGGACAAGGACTCGAAGATGCCCCAGAAGAGTTTACGAGTGAGGTGCAGCTCCTCCTCAGAGGTGACCCCATAGTTAGCCCAGCCGGTGGGGAGGCAGTAATACTTCCAGCAACGCTCGTAATGATTGGTCAAGAGCTGAGAAAAGATAGGGCGTGGCTCAGCGTGCAAGAAAACGAATCACCACCATCACAACAAAAGAGAGTCTTCCCTTCAAAAGCACGTTTTTACCCTCTACCAAATTTAAGATTGTGTAACATAATCGGAAAATAAGATATTCTCAAAATGGCACACGAATAAATTGGCAATAGTCGGGGCGAGTAGACTCTGTGTGGCAACACTCTGAGTCTGAAGGTAAAATTGGTCTTAAAAACGAAAGTAATTTTTCTCCAAGACAATTTCCAATTTATTGAATATTATATTTTGTACTGGTTTTAACTATTGCAATTGTTGTGAACCGCTTCAAGATCTTCATTAAAGAGAAGTGGCATAAAAATCGAATAAATCAATAAAATAAAATGAGGTGGGAGGAACGGGATCCCATATACCTTGTCAATTTGCTTATGCTTTGTTTCAGCATTGTGTTCCAGCTCTATCAGATTTAGGAAGGCTGTTTACTGTGCTGTAAGAAACGGCTCATAGAGATACTTTGGTAAAGGAACAGGGTTTATACTACTGAGTGCTGTCTGTTGCCACAGATATGCTCCTACTGGGTAATTTCTGCATCATTTGTCATATCAAATTAATTATGTTTTGTTTCAACATTTCGTCTCTGTATTTGGACTTCTGCTTGTTTTCAAATTTCTGCCGTCCTTACCCTATCGTATTGTTTATTGAACATCCCAGCCGTTGATCCTGTCGGCCTACACTGCGTGATCCGCCTTGAGTCTTAGCAAGAAAGGGCAGGCCATAAGGAATATGAATACCGAAATGAATACAATGCTTCAGGTGAGGACAAACAGCCTCATCCTACACTGCTCACCTTCAGGGACATCTTGGCAAACTCGTTGAGGATGGGTACATCAAACACCAGTCGGCGCAAGAGATGCTGGAGCATAGAGGGGCGAATGTACCTGGGAGAAAACAAGAAAGGGATCCAGAAAGGCCCCACAAAGGCGCAGAGAGATTCTTTATAGCTTTAAAAATTCACTAAAGGGGGACGCTCAGCCCTCACTGCGGCTGCACCATCAAATTCCCGCCAAAATCGGGTGTCTAGGCTGAATGTCCCCAACATTCCCACAGTTCTTTCTTCACCGCCGTAGTGAGAGGTTCGTAGGTAGCTAGCTTAGTTTGAAGTTAGGACAGTGTTAGTTAGGCACGATGTCTCCCAAATCATTGTTCAAAAAGTGTATGAAATGTGACACAAAGATGACTCACACTGATGAACATGACCTCTGTTTGCTGTGACTTGGGGAGAGTCACAACGTACCTGCTTGCCGCATCTGTCAAAAGTTCACACACAAGGCTCGAAGTGACAGATCTGCTCGTCTTAAAGTTGACTTGTGGAACAAGGTTTTAGAGAGCCCTGATAATCCAGCAAGTAAACAATCTGCTGCGACAGGGAATTCAACAGCTCAGAGCCAACTGACACCTGGTACTTCAGAGCAGATTTCGGAACCGGGCAATTCTAACTCCTCCACTCTGCAGAGCAGATCTACAGAGTTGCCTCCCTCAACAAGCAACCTTCGTTCCTCACATGTTTCAACGCGCAAAACAAGACAATGTTCTTCTTCCGAATGGGAGAGATCTCTTTCTGAACCCCCAGTTAAGAGGGGAAGGAAGAAGTAGCCCAGAACTACCCATTGTAATCTATCGGTTGGGATGAATGACGGTTCACCAAAGACCCAGCCAAGAACCCTCTTCAGATGTGAGCTGTTCTCCGTGGAGTGTTTGGGACAGGACATATTACAAGGATGGACAGGGAGGCCGGGACATCCAGTGATCCTTTTGCGTAAGGGAAAGAACGATCCTGTTTCTTGGCCCTCCAAGGCAAGTGGTTAGGAGCTGTGTGAAACCACGGAGAGTAGGAATGGTTCTCCATTCCTACTTGTGTCTGAAGAAGAGAGCCCTGACTCTCGAAAACTTACACTCTGAAAATCTTGTTGCTCTCGAAGGTGCCACTGGACTCGAACCCTGCTGTTCTACTGCAGACCAACACAGCTACCCACCTAGGACAGTGTACTAGATAGACAACTGGTCTAATCCAGCAGGGCTCTTCTTATGACATTATGGAATGTGTGCGTGGTGCACTCAAGTCATAGCTGACGTATGGCGACCCCTGGTGGGGTTTTCATGGCAAGAGACTATCAGAGGTGGTTTGCCATTGCCTGCCTCTGCAGCCCTGTTCTTCGTTGGAAGTCTCCCATCCAATTACTAACCCAGGGTGACCCTGCTTAGCTTCTGAGATCTGACGAGATCAGGTTCACCTGGGCTATCTAGGTCAGGGCTCTTATGGAATGAGAGGGGGCAAATTTCTCAAAAATGTTAACTGTTTGCACAGAGAGGCCAAATGCCTATCTCAGAAAGAGCACCACAAACTAAAGGGCACCACGGAATTGAGATGACCGGTGAACGATACAAGTTCTTCCGTGGAGGAAACTCAATTTGTAACTGTTAAGAATTAAAGTGCGCCATGCTCCAATCCTCAATTGTTAATAAATATTTGTATACATATTTCAATTTACTAATGAAAGCGTGCAGTGCTCCTTGGTCAATAAATACAGCAATAAATATGTAAAATTGATACCAATACAATGTAAAGTCAATAACAGTATAACGTTCACATCCAATCCAATTTGACATCACTCTACTGTTTACAGAAGACCACAGACCCTTGGAGAAGTCCCTCTGCTCCTCCCGTTAACGGTGCTCATGGACAGAGGGACTTCTCCAAGGGGTCGTGGTCTTGTATCTTTCACCAGTCATCAGCCTCAGAAAGAGGGCAGAGCCCTGCTCTGACTCCTCCTGAGGGCCCCGCCTAGCCTAGCGTCCCTGCCGAGTACCTGCACAGGGCCATCAGGCACTCTTCGATAACGTCCCGCTGAGCCTTGGTGAGGGACCGCCCGCGCGACAGGCGATAGATGGTGTGCAGCATGGAGTCCACCATGATGGCCCGGTGCTCAGTGCCGGCGAACAGAGGGGCGCACTTGGTGATAAGGGGCAGCACCGCCAAGCACAGGTAGCGATTCAGGGCCAGCGCCATCTCTGTGGTGCTGAAGGCAGCCTGAGGGGGACAGAGGAAATGGGAAGGAGAGTCAGAGAGAAGTGCAGCCATAAGAAAATTAGGCAAAGGCAAGTATATTGTGGCATGCTCCGTTTCTGCTGAGGCATATACAGATGCAGGTGTAAATACAGCAGAAAAGAGCAAGAGTCCAGTAGCACCTATAAGACTAACAAAAATTGTGGTAGGGTAAGAGCTTTTATGAGCCACAGCTCACTTCTTCAAATACCTTCAGTGACTCGCGAAAGTTCACACCCCACCACACATTTTGTTAGTCTTACAGGTGCTACTGGACTCTTGCTCTTTTCTGCTGCTACAGACAGGCTAACACCGCTACCCATCTTGGTGTAAATACAGCTTGCATTCTACAAGGATATGTTCCTGGCTGCCACTGGAAACACACCCCATCCGAGGACTGATGAAGCGTGTGAAAATGATGTTCCACAACACCATTCTCAACTCAGGAGATCAAGGATAGGAAGCAACCAGGCAGGAAGTTACAGAGTTACAGTGACTGAAGGGAACACGGAGCATAAGAGAGGTGATTCCCCTCCCAAGGGGCCAGTAGATGCCCGCCTATCCCTTTTTCCGAAAAACTGTGAGGTAGGAGATTCTCCCCCCAACCCAGCAGATGAGGAAAGCTGCATCCGTCCCATCTCAGCACTCACTGTGTCCAAGGAGGCAGCTGCTCGCATGTCCGGCAAGAAGCCCACTTCCAACACATGGAGGAGAAACTCCTGGTTGTCAATGCCGTAGACCCGGTCCAAGAACAACACCATGGGTGCCTTGTGGTCAGGCACGAAGCTGGCAGACATCTTGGGCTCAATAACACTGCCATCTAGCGCGGGAGGGAGAGGAACAGCAGGTGGGATGAGGCGAGCAAGTGAGGCTGCCCGAGGCCTAGTTCACACCTTTCGAAGTCTGTGCGTCCCCCGTCTGAACTGCCGACAGGGAGCGGGAAACGAGGGAGCTCGGAACCCTTCTCTGCACCACCCGCCGTCGTACCTTTGCCAAAGGCAGGAATTTGCAGCGAGAGGCTGATGACTCCAACAAGGTCCTCAAGAGGCACCAAGGAGCGCAAGATGGCTCTGATCCGGAGAGCTTCGCCCTTCCCAGCCTGGATGAGCTGTTTAAAGAAGAGGCAAAAGAGGAGGCAGCGTGAACCGGATGGGGAAGTACCTGACCTAATGCCAGCTCAGGAGGAAAGGCGGCGGAGGGAGAGAGCTAGTTGGGGACTGGGTGTAAGTGGCGGGGGAGCAGTGCCGGGTGAAGTGGACCAACGCCCAAGTCGTGCAGGTTGTAGTGGGGAGAAGAACGCGCTTTCATCCTGGAGATAGTGCGGTGGTGCTTACATGCATCTCAGGGGCACAGCGGCCCAGCAAGTCGATGAGTGCCGCATAGAAGGACATGATCGCGTTGCCCAAATGTACCCGGTTCTCCTCGTGAGTTTCCTCTCCCCCAAATCTGGCAGAGAAAGAGAGAAAAGGGGAATGGAGGGAGGGGGAAGGAGGAACGTCCATGCGGCAAAATTAGGGCGTTTGGGAGGGCAGAATAGTGCGGAGTTGCCCCAAACCCCAAAAAAAATAAAGGGAGTGAACATGTGTCTGGAAGTGTGTGAAATTACAGGCGCGGCCAGTGACAGGGGTGTGGGAGCGTGTGTGGGTTGGTCACAACAATCAGATTCCCAAAAATACAATGTGACGCTCAGCTCAGCACATCGCAGCACCCTCAGATTCTCAGCTTTCACGATCAAGTTCCCAGCCCTCATGAAGGTGGAAGGAAAGAAAAAGAAGGAGATAACCTTCGCCACAGGCTCAGAAAACAGGACGTAATCTGAATCCAAGTTTACGCTGCTGGAGTTCAGATCGAGTTCACATGTGCCACTGTAAAGTGTTTTTCAGCCTTTTTCCTGCCGTGGGTGCCTACAGGGCAGGTTGAAGGTATTGTGTGGGTACAACTTCCTCTCTCTTGCTGCTCCACTGACAGCCAGATCAGGGCTCAAAGCTCTCTGGTGGCAGCACTAGCCAAGAAGAGGATGCCCATCATTTTCTAGGTTGCCCATTGTTAGGAGACAGCCAAACCCCTGTGGTACACCCTCCATGCCATCCGCCATGAGCCATCCCAAGCAGTTTCTTGGGGGGCTTGGCCAGAAAACTGGCCCTGAGCGTGCCAACGTGAAAACCAGGAAAGGCAGTTTTGTTAATTTACAACTGCATCTTCGGGAACACTGAAAATGCACGGGTGATTTTGGTCTCCGTCTCTCGTAAGGAAGAAAAATGCCACTCAGCACACATGGAAAATGCATGCCTTTTGTGCGTTTTAACCCTTTGCCAGGACTCAGCCCCTCAGTGAGGGAGCCTCAGACATGCCAGGCAGGAATTCAGCTTGGGCCAAAGGAAGGAAGCCAAAGAAAATCAGTGGCAGGCTACAGCAGGTCACGTGGCACTCTTTGACCTCTGAAAAAATCACAACAGCTTCCAAGGCACCAGTGAGACCAACAGACAGACCACTCTGGTCTTCCTCTGATAGCTGCAGTTTCAAAGCCATGGGATGTGTCCTACGTTAATTCTGCACCCTTCCCACAATGTATTCCCCCCGCTCCCCAAATGTGTTCCCTAGCCTCACGCACAGCTCCCGACGGCGATCTTTCTTGACCGTGGGCCCATCCCGAGCAGGATCCTGGGAGATCTGGATGGCCTCCTCTATGGCTGCCAACAGACCGTTGCCACCCTCACCCCGAAGGGCTGGGCCGAAGCACTCGGGACGTCGGATCAGCAACCGTACAACCACGTTGGCATTCTCCTCCACGCTCTCACCTGTTGAGAGTGAGAGGGGTAGGAAGGGGAAAAGGGAACCGCATGAGCCAGGAAACCCGTTGAGAAGTGGGAGGGGGGGGCAGGAGGATGAGTGCCCTGTTAAAAATGGTCATAGATCCAGAGAAGTTAGCAGAGTTAGTCTGTAGTTGCAAAACAGTGAAGAATCCAGTAGCATCTTTAAGACTAACCAACCTTATTGTAGCATAAGCTTTCGAGAACCACAGCTCTCTTCATCAGATGCATAAACGAAACATAAGCTTTCAAGAACCACAGCTCTCTTTGTCAGCTGCACAGACGAAGGATAAGCTTTTGAGAACCACAGCTCTTTTCATCAGACGCATGAACAAAGCATAAGCTTTCAAGAACCACAGCTCTCTTCGTCAGATGCACAGACGAAGGATAAGCTTTTGAGAACCACAACTCTCTTCGTCAGATGCATGCATCTGACGAAGAGAGCTGTGGCTCTTGAAAGCTTATGCTACAATAAAGTTGGTTAGTCTTAAAGGTGCTACTGGACTCTTTACTATTAAAAATGGGTACTGCCTCCAATCTTGGCACAGAAGGACGTGGCACAATCCTAAACATTTTGCTGATCTAAACGTTTTTTGTTTTAAATTTGCTCATACAAGAATAATCATTCGATATCCTTACAATTGCGGCAAAGGACCTTGAAATATAAGGGAAAGGCCTACTACAGTACAGCACAGATGAAGGGAGGGGGGAAAAGGCCTAGAGAGCTGGTCTGACTGCTTGAGAAGGCTAATTTGGCCCACTGGCTGCTTAGTGGGCAAACAAGATTTCTGGCTGGGGAAAAGTAAACCTTGGCGTGCATCCCGAGCACAGGCACACTAAACCCTTTTGCTAGGTGTATCGGGCCAGGTTCCCCACCCAAAGGACCAAGGCAGGCTCCCACCTGGGGTTCAGATTGCTCCCAGGTACGTTTGGCCAGTAGCAGTTGTTGTCCATCCAACCACCTGCCCTTTTCACTGCTAGCACTCCAATGTATTCACAGGCAGGTATTATGGGGGGAAAAGAAAGGTTGCTGACCCATTTTAGGCCTTTCTCAGCAGTTCCCAACCCATCCAGCGATTCCCATTTCTTCCCCCACCATATCACCTCTCTAGGCTGCCCACCGCCCCACCCAACAAATTCTACTGCTTCCCCCAACCGACCTCTGGTATCTTCAAAACCATTTTTATCCTTCAGTGACGGATCTCCCCTTCTGGGGAGCCACGGGAAAGACAGCCCGACAGCAGTGGGAAAACACCCCAGGATCTTAGCAGAGGATGGTCTCTGTTCTCAGCCTTTCCACACTGAATCGCTCATGATAGTAAAAATTCTAACCATGTCGCCAACTTCAGATTCTCTCTCCTGAGTCGAGCTCACCATTGACAAAGACGGTGAAGCGCAGGAAATCCAGGTAACGCTCGCCCCCGCAAGGGTTCCAGCCGATGTCAGGATATCCCTTGGAGAGCAGCATAGGACAGCTCTGGAGGCCAGCCCCTGCCAGGTAGGTCACCACCTGAGGAGACAATGGGAAGATCAGAGACAAGATAAATTAGTGCGAGTTTCTACCAATACGGTGTCCCGGAAGGAAATGGAACAGGCGCAGAACAGCAGGGTATGAGTCCGGTGGCACCTTAGAGAACAACAACAACATTTGATTTTTATACCACCCTTCAGGATGACTTAACACCCACTCAGAGCAGTTTACAAAGTATGCTATTATTATTTTCACAACAACCACCCTGTGCAGTGGGTGGTGCTGAGAGAGCCCTGAGAGAGCTGTGACTGACCCAAGGTCACCCAGCTGGCTTCAAGCAGAGGAGTGGGGGATCAAACCTGGCTGTCCAGATTAGAGTCCTGCCGCTCTTAACCACTACACCAAACTGGCTAACCAAACAAGATTTTCAGAGTGTAAGCTTTTGAGAATCAGTACTTCCTTCTTCAGACACGAACACGATCCGTAACTGGAATAGTTTGTCTTCATTCCAGGGAACCAAAACAGGTGTAAATCACAAACTAATTACTTGCTTTCTTTGGTCCCCCTCAACCGTTATTAATACCTATTCCCACAGGAGAGGAAAAGGGAGGTGGGGGAAGCTTTTCAGTTTTGCAGTTAAATCAGTTCTTCACTATTTTTAATTTTATTATTTAGAATCACAATTTTATAATAGTATTATAAAATCATAAAAATAAGAAACTAACAAGAGTGTCTTGGTTGCAAAGTGAAAAGCAGTGCTTCATTTCCCCCCATTCCCCAGCAACCAAGAAAAAAAAAGATAATTCATCATTAATTTAGAGATGGTACTGCTGGCAAATCAGAGAGAACAAGAAGAGAGTAATTAAGCTGAAAGCAGGAAACAGACAAAACGTAAAGGGGCTAGTTACAAGAAACATCAATATCACATTGTCTGTATGGAACTGGCCAGAACTGAATTTTATGTTGTTGTTTTTTAAATCACAGATCTCAGCTGGAAAACAAAAAAGATCCGAGGACAGAGAGGAAAATGTTGGAATGTAATAGTTTACCTAAGACACTGCCAAATCTCTGTTAAAACTGAGTGTCAGAGTGTCAGTTTGATTGTCAGTTCTCTAGCCAGAGTTACGCCATGTTAACTTGCTATAATCCATAGTTGTTTAGCTTTCTCCCTCTAGGCCCAGGTGGTGACCAGGCCGCATATATTCATGGGAGCGAAGAGTTCTTATCAGCCCATTCCGGCCGACGACCTTGATGTCCTCGTCTTCCCATGCCTTCACAGACAGGACTAAGGGGGGAGGCTGGGAATGGGTGTTTGAAAAGTTGTTACTTTCATTTCTTGTGTCGTTCTCAACAAAGCTTTCGTTCAGCCAAGGGTCTCAAACCCTTGGATTGTGGACACCTGTATCCTGAGCATAATCTTCCAATAAACCTTTTGCAACCAAGAAACCTTGTGCTTCTTGCAGAAGCGGGGAGACGAACTTTGGATAATTGGGATTCCATAGTCTGACACTGAGTAAACAAATCAAAGCAATTCCAAACCAAACAGCTAGTGAGGAAGCAACCCCAGACAACAGCAGCAATAATAGCAGAGAATGGTTAGAGAAACTGGTAGAAAAGGAAGGAATCAATACAGGGGCTTCTTGGAGAAGTGAGAAGTACAAACTAGGGTTGGAAGGACTGTGCTCCGGTTTCATCAAGTACATCCAAATGCCCAGGGCTGGCCCTGATCCGTACTCTCCCTACCCATTCTTTCGCTACTCTCCTGTCCCCACGTTACCTTCTCTAGATCTTGCTCCTGAAGGGCAAGTGCCAACTCGTTGTTATCGATCACAGAAGCAGCCGCCACGTCCAAGGGAGTGGACCCACGCATGCCTAGGGAAGCAAAGGAAATGGGTCAACAGTTGGACTGAGCAAAAATCTTTCTTTTTATTTTTGTAAGGGCAGCAGTTCAACTCATCAGCACCCTCGGAGGTTGGCGCCTGGGTGGGTGCTCCCCTCTAATCTGTCTTTGTTAAAGGGCAGGGAGAAACCTCAACGTTCAGGTCAATAACGTCAACATTTTAATTCTTAAAATGCACATTTAAAATATGGGACTTTTTCTTTTTTGGAGGGGTGGGTGAATTCCCCCCATACACACACTGCGATCCATCCCCAGCCCGTGATTGTCCTAAGCACGTTGACTCACCGAGCCCAATGCCGCTGTTTTCTAGCAGGTAGCTGAGGTGGTCGAACATGGAGCGCTGGTTCTGGCGGCTGATGCGGCAGAAGTAGCACAGGAAACGACAGCAGTTGGTCACCATCTTAGGGAAACGGATCTCCTGGTTGGGGGAAGAGGGTCAGAGAGATTCCTTTAAACCTTGGCTGACTGCCCACCTCATCAAGTTTTACCTCGTTTCTCCCCTCCCATAATCAGTCCAAGATGATTCCGTAGACTTATATCTCGCCTGTTCTATTAGCCTGATTCAAACAGAATGCTGGTAAGCAAGAACTTACCTCTGGGACATTGCACGTGCCCGCTGACTCATTTAAAATGGACTGCTACAATGCTACCAGGCATGCAATGATAGAATGCCAGTGCATGCCAATGCCATCCTGGTATACCATGCTATCCTGGAGCCCACAGTGACGGCAGGCCCAGTTTTAACCTGATGCTAAGGCACACACAACTTCGCACAGGATAAAATTCTTCTTGCTTGCTAACATCATAGTTTAAAGCAGGCCTATGATGGACAAGGATATCAAAACGGTTAGGTTACTTCCTGATGAACTACAAACTTGCAGATTTGATACACATGTAAGCTCAGGACAGAAAAGCTTCTAATATCGCGCTTTTTTACACCTATCCCTCACCTGAAACAGGACACTCAAAAGCGTACACCAAAATTGTTAAAGTATTTCCAGAGGAGTTAGCCGTGTTAGTCTGTAGTTGCAAAATCATAAAGAGTCCAGTAGCACCATTAAGACTAACCAACTTTATTGTAGCATAAGCTTTCAAGAACCACAGCTCTCTTCGTCAGATGCAACTTCATTGTAGCATAAGCTTTCAAGAACCACAGCTCTCTTCGTCAGATGCAACTTCATTGTAGCATAAGCTTTTGAGAACCACAGCTCTCTTCATCAGATGCAACTTTATTGTAGCATAAGCTTTTGAGAACCACAGCTCTCTTTGTCAGATGCAACCTGATGGCTGCATCTGACAAAGAGAGCTGTGGTTCCTGAAAGCTTATGCTACAGTAAAGTGGGTTAGTCTTAAAGGTGCTACTGGACTCTTTACTATCTAAGGTATTTCCAGGTTCTCCTAGAAAGTCAAAATTCGACACATAATCACCAAAGATGTTCTTACAAGAAAAGTTAGATACATGCAAGCCCTAAAAAATAGGGGGGGGGGGGATCACCTCCAAAATGCCTATATGGTACAAAGCTGAGATTTGGTAGACATCTAAATTGGGAGGCACAGATTACTAGGGTGGACGAAAAGTGGGATCTTCCCATCCCACCCTTAAAACTTGCGGCATGAAGTTGATAACCCAACAAACAAGAGATCAGCAAACAGCCAGGCAAGCTCCGCATGGGATGTGATACTGGACCAGAGGAAGAAGGGGTCCTGCGGCTTCTTCAGCCGCTTGAATCGGCCCAGAGCGAGGGGCTTGCCGTACGCTTGCAAAAAGCCGACGTCCTTACCTTCGAATCCCCTCCTCCCAGGACATTCACCATCACCTCCATGACCGTCTCGTGCATGCCCAGAGCTCTCATCAGGTTGGGGTGCTGGTAGAACACTTTGTTGTTCATAATGTTCCTGCCAAGAAAAACCAACACAGAGATGTAATCTGCCAATTGTTACAGAAGGCAACCGGCGGTGGTAGCAGACGGGTGGAAGGAATCAGGAGGATTTTGGGGGTGGTGGTGGCTGGTTCTGGATACAGGTTTTACAAACTGGCAAGTAGCAGAGGCTGATGAGGAAAGTTCAGCTTGCTGAGCTCCAGAGACGGGGCCTTGTTTGGGGTGGCACTCGGGGTCTGGAACTCTCTCCCCACAGAGGTTTGCCAAATCTTTCAGCTGCCAGGGGAAAACATTTTTTAATTTTAGTACTGATGGCTGGCTTTATGCTGGATGCTGTATCCCGTCCCTCCAAGGGGTTCTGGTGCTTTTATTGAGCTACTTAAGTAGCTGCCTCAAGAGCAGATTTTGTCCACTGGAAGGTATTCTGGAACAAATGAATATCGAGCTTTTTAGAAGAAGGGCACTGAGTGCTGTCCCTTTCCTCAGCTTTCAGAGGGAGACAAACCAAAGAGTTAGAAAGATAGAGAGGCCATGACATTCTGTTTACTGCTCTGACTGTAGATGTGTAGATTGCTATTCTCAGGACTTCCTCCTCATGACATCCTTCTCTTCCTGGCTTTGTCACAGCCAGCACCTTCTCCCTTCTTTCCAGCTTGCAACCATGGATGCAGGACTTATCCTGCCATCCCATGTCCACCCACAGATTAGATAAGAGCTCTCTCTCTTCCTATCAGAGTATGGAGTTCCTACGATAAAGAATTCTTATTTCCTTTCTAAGTATAAGCAGGTGTATGGTTTGTTATTTTCTCTCCTGCACACACACCTGCCAGCAGAACCAGCTCACACCACTCATGATCACACATTCACTGCAAACTATATACCGTGCTAATGGCCCAACTATGGAGTCCTTTAATTGGGTTTCTGGGGCCAACATATGATTTTTATCAGAGCTAGAGGGCTCTGCGGCCTGCTTGGTAAAAGGCAGCCTTACACATTCACACGCACGCTCAAATTCACCCTAAATGGGAGTCCGGGGAAGAGCATAGAGGCACAGTTTAAAAAGTTGCTGAAAGGACTCTGATCTCAAAAACTCAGTGAAATGGAAAAGGAAGCTGCAATCCAGGAGAAGCCCAGGAGTCTGGACCGGAGGAGTTAGCAGGCTGGGGGCACGCACCCAATACTCTGTATCATCAGATTCTCCTCCTCGGGCCCCATCTGGACGATAAGCAGAGACCGGATCTGACCCAGGCATTCCAGCAAACTCATGGTGTCTTCCACAGAGTTGGCGTTGATCGTGTATGCCTTGGGCAAGGCGCGGATTAACTCCCCGAGGCCATCGTATTGCCGGTGGAGGAGGCTGAACATCACCCGCACCAGCTCCGGGCTCTGGATGAAGGATTCCTGGGCCCAGTGAACCATGGTGTGTGAGATCAATTCTTGGAGGGTGCCTGCAGGATCATAGAATCACAGGGTTGGAAGGGACCTACAGAGTCATCTAGTCCAACCCCCAGCACAATGCAGGAAATTCACAACCACCTCCCCTCCCCACACCCCCAGTGACCCCTGCTCCAGGTCCAGAAGATGGCAAAACACCGTCAGGATCCCTAGCTGAACTGGCCTGGGGAAAATTGCTACCTGACCCCAAAGTGGTGATCGGCCTTACCCTGGACACGTTAGAAGGGGCCACGAGAACTAAGCACTGATGCAACCCTTCCTGCCCTCCCTCTCCTGATCTGCCCAGGTTCACAGAATCAGCATTGCTGTCCGATGGCCATCTAGCCTCTGCTTAAAAACCTCCAAAGAAGATCAGGGAGAGGGAGAATGAAAAATAGTAGACAAAAACAAGCACCCAGCCCACCAGGAATCACAACACAATATCTTGGGGATGCTGAACTAGATGGATCCTTCATCTGACGGAGGGGTTCAATTCCCAAATGCGACAATCTTCTCTTCTTCTTCTTCTTCTTCTTCTTCCCCTGCCTATTATAGGATACTTTTTTGCTTCTCATTTCAACCGGAAGGACGTAAAAGCACACACTCCTAGGGCCCTTCTCTGCCTCTTTTCTATTGATTCAGTTGCACTGTGCTTGAGACAAGCGATGGCCACCAAGACACTCTGTCTCAGACATCTGAGGATGCTCACACCATCTCTTAAAACAAGATGTTGAGACTTAGGCTGTTTCCACACACCCTTATAAGGACGGCCCACTCACAGAACGTGGGCAACATCTCTGTTTGCAAAACAGTTGCAGGCTGTTTGGCTTCCATTTTTTCGGCTGTCCCAGAAAAGGTGCCAAAAAAATGGAAAACAAACAGCCTGCAACTGTTTTGAAAACGGAGACGTCTGGAGTCAAGGGGGAAAACTGCCAGCGTTTGGTGAGTGGGCTGTTCCTTTAAGGACGTGTGGAAAAGGCCATAAATGGGGGAGTGACTAACAGTTTTGTTGGGTTCTTAACCAATGGCCCTGTCTCTGGATAGCATTCATCATTGTCTCCCAACTGCTCTCTGGCACCCACTGGGTGTTGGCTCCTCCTCGGGGGGCTGCTCCTCTTCCGACTCGTCCTTCTTCTTACGGAAACGCACTACCTTCTCCACCAAGCTCATCAGCCGCCGGTGAAAAGACGCATCTTCTGCCTGCTCTTCTTCCTCACCTTCCTCTTGGATGCCTGTTGGGGAAATGGCAAAACTGATGAGTTTTTGCGTTCAAAGATACTTAACTGGCCAATCTAGGGTGCGAAATGGTATTTAGGAAGGGGAAGGTCTGTTGATTGCGCAATACATTGTTGTTCCTTGTTACATGAGGTTGAGGGAAGGAAGGGAGAAGAGAGGACTCCAGATGACAAAGACCAGTACATTTTTCTTTTTAGATCAAGTCAGGGGTGCACATCTGAGACGGAATGCTACAAACATGGAATATGTCCCCAAGAAACCTTCTCAGTTCCCTTTTGAAAGCGCCATGAGCCCTCGGGGAGGCAGAGATAAGCTTAGAAATGCGTGACTGGCAACTCAAAGAGCCAGCAGGACTTCCATTCATGGGGCGGGGGGACGGTTGCCAACACTTTGCCTACCCGCACGTCCTTCCCCACGGCTACTGGAAGCAGAACAGCATATGCACACCAAGCACAGCACACGCGAGCCTGTGTGATGAGCTGCACAATATAGTCAAAGCTACAGCATCCAATTTTTCTTCATGCAGAGTATCTGGGTGACCTTGGCACAAGTATAACACCCAAACTTGGCATTAGGGCAGTATCTTGGACGAAGGCCATATCCACTATAACAACAACAACAACATTTGATTTACATACCACCCTTCAGGACAACTTAACATCCACTCAGAGCGGTTTACAAAGTGTGTTATTATCCTCACAACAATCACCCTGTGAGGTGGGTGGGGCTGAGAGAGCTCTGAGAGAGCTGTGACTGACCCAAGGTCACCCAGCTGGCTTAAAACGGAGGAGTGGGGAATCAAACCCGGCTCTCCAGATTAGAGTCCTGCCGCTCTTAACCACTACACCAAACTGGCTAGAACAGTCTTGAATACTTCCAGCACACCAAGCACAGCACATGCGAGCCTGTGTGATGATCTGCACAATATATTCAAAGTCACAGCATCTAATTTTTCTTCATACAGAATATCTAGGTGAGCTTGGCACAGATGTAACACTCAAACTTGACATTAGGGCAGTGGCTTGGACGAAAACGGTTATCTACTAGACTAGTCTGAGTATTTCCAGCCTGCCAGAAACCTTCCCGGAAGCTCACTGTTACTATCACTGAAGTGAACGGTGTCCATAAAGCAGCAGATCAGAGTTACTGCGGAAAGTGGATCTCCACCACCTCACACTTGCCTGGCAGCAACATGTGGATCAACTGTCAGTGTGTTATGTGTGCACAGGAAGGGAGAAGGGGACCGAGAGGAGATGCTTCTTACCGCAGTGAGATAGCAAGTCGGCATGGAACTCGAGCAGCTCATCCCGGATTTCATCAGGTACCGGGCAATCCTCCTCGTCAGCACCGTTCTTAAATTGCAGCAGCATGTTAATCTGTTGGGAAGAAGAGGAGACATCGGCTGCAGCAGAGGCAGGTTGTCTATGCCTTTGGATGAGAGATTTGTTCTTCCATACAGCACATTTATTTTATTTTATTTATGTTATTTATGTTCTGCCTTTCTCACTGAGACTCAAGGCGGATTACATGGTGTGAGATTAGCACAATTAGTGGCAAGGACAAGGGCAGGTATTTCCATAGAGTTTCAAGAATATTTCCATAAACAATGTCATGGGGTAAAAGAATATAAGTTTACAAAGATACAGTATTAGCAAGGATCCAGTATGGGGTTGAGGAATTGCTGAAACAGATCATGATCAATTCTAGGACTTACATTGAACAACATAAAGCACAGGTAGGATATAAGAGTACATATTTGCATTAAAATGCAAAACCGCAGCACTGAACTGGCGGGAATGGGTGGAGAGAGGGGACATCTTAATCGACAATTTGTGCATCGTCCAATTGAAGTTTGCTCCATGGTTTAAAACTATTTTAAAAGATGATTTTAGAGCTCTGTGGCCATTTCCACACTGCTTACCTTCATCCAGAATGTCGCAAAAACACCGGCGGAAGATAGCGTTTTCTCGTGTGAGTTTTGTGCAACATCAAGCAAAACTTGCGCGAGAAGATGCTATCTTCCGCGAGTTTTTTGCGGCGTTCAGTGGCGTTCTGGATGAAGGTAAGCAGTGTGGAAATGGCCCATATTTGGTAGATACAATAGCATACTATCTCAGAACGGCATTTACATAGTTGCACTTTCAAACTATGCCAAAGGAGCTACTTACTGAATGATACTTAAAAATACCACAGGAACAATGTGTTTGTATATGCAGAAGTTCAGTGGAAGACCTCCTTCACTATGTTTTGGTTTTCCTTTTATATTTGGAGCCCAGGAACAAATTTCTGGCTAAGACATTAGAGACTCTGACTTCTTTTTCCGATTCTGACAAGTTAGTGTTTATGTTTTCAGATGTGGATTATTACGTCTCCTACAGAATGGCACTTTTTGCTTTAGCCGCTAGGAAAATTAGAGCAAATGTGTCTTTCAAGAAAGCAGTCAGATGAAACGATATGTAACTTTTGAGCCTGAAAGAATTTTTGGAGATGGCTGTTACACTTGAAATTTTAAAATTTTAGGGCTGTAAATATGTTTTCATTTATAAAGGCCTATGGTCGTATACAATAAACTTATTACCTACCTTCCTACCATTGGACTGACAGACTGATCTCCGCCTGCTCATTTGTTTTACATGCCAGCAATTATTTAGAATCTGCACTGCATTTATTGTTCCACAATCAGCAAAAGATATGTCCTGATTCTTGAAAGATATGGCATAGGTCTTGATTTGCAAGCGTAATAGGATTCTCCTGTAGCCGTTTTAGTTTGAGGCAACCAGTTTATCACCTCGGGAAATCTGGTGATTCTTCACCAGTTTATTACGGGCTCCTCAACGAGAAATTTGAAAACGGTCAACAAACTTCCCTGGAAAAGAGTTTACTCCCACTACAGATTTCCCCCTGCTACGAGCAGCCAGAATACGCAATGTGTTCTAAACAGGAGTTTTTAAAAGAAGAAATGATAAGATCCTTTTCTTTCCAAGGCGTTAATGCAGGTCAGTATCAACATAAGCCCTGATTCAGGCCCAAATTCAGGACTTTGGGGGCAGTTACTTGAGTGGAGGGATTGGCTCTCGTTGTCCTGTGCCCCCCCCTTTTCCTCCTCTCCTCTCGCATACCCCGGGGCAGCTTGGCTGATATCATGGCTGAAGAGGGAAATGATGGAGCCGTCCGACTAGACAACAGAAATATTTAGTGGCTCCTCTAACCTCCTGGGAAGGCAGCTTTCTTTCTTTATCAGCTTTTTTTTTCTTTCGTTCATAATTCTCAGGTTCAAGCCCAACAAGAAAAATAGGAAAATCTCATTTGACAAAGGAACGCTGCATTGCGCAAGTGAACCTGAAGTGGTGAGCAATCCTCCCACCACCCTCTGCCCCTTCCCCATGTCTGTGTAACCCCTGTGAGGTTAATTGGTTTAGCCCAGTGGGGTGGAGTCAGAAGCTAGAGGCAGGCTGCTGAGGAGGAGGCTGTTTGCTGGGGAGCTTAATAAATTGTAAGCTCTTATCACCTTGAATAAGGTAATCAAACGTTGTATGTAAAATATGATTTAAAGTGGTGTTTGTGTATTGTATGTAGTTGGTGTTACTGGGATTGTATTATTTTTGCAGGGCTATAATTCCCAACAAGAAGACAGAAGCCTGGGATACAGTTGCTTCAAATGGATGAGAGAGGACTCATCATCACTTCTTGAATGTTGAACTGTTTGCCTTTTCAAGGACACTGTTGATTTGAAGGTTTTTTTTGTATGGTTGCACTTAAGAGTTAATTTTTGTTAAAGTTGTATTTTATTAATTGTTAAAAAGTTTAAAAGAAAAAAAGTTATTTCTTAAAATTTTATGAAAGTTGCTTTCTAAGCCCCATGGAACCCATGAAAAGAGACGTTACATCTGCACCTGCTCCTGTGGAGGCGAGCGGAACTCCCGGGTGCGGCGAGCTGTCTCAGCGGCAGACATGGTGAACGCCTGCATCAGCGTGCTGTAGCGCTGCCGTTGGTTGGTCTGCAGGTTGTCCATGTAGCACTCCGAGAATGCGATGATGGCTTCCACCCGGTGCTGTAATTCGCGGTCGCAGAAAAACTGCAGCAGGTGGCACATCTGCAGGGAGGAAGAGGAGGAAAGAAGGGAGGACTCTGAAAGCACATGCACCGCTAGCAGAGAGAGGATGCTGGGGGATGAGGAAGAGGCACACAATATAAACTGTTTTTCCAGATGACCCAGGGAATGGGTACCCGGCATCCCCCAGAATCTGTGAGTCTCTCTACATAAAACCTCTTACGCAAGGACGCTCAAGTGTAGGGAGACACAACGTTAGCAGGGAAGCGTAGTTTTAAAAGACAGAGCCGGCAGAGATCACTCCTCAGAGGGTTAGTTGGGGTTAGTGTCAATTTCACCTCCCCTTCCAGAAGACAAAGATGAAATTAACAAACCCTCTGAGGAGCAATCTCCACCGGCTCTGTCTTTTAAAACTACGCTTCCCAGCTAACACTGCATCTCCCTACACCTGAGCGTCCTCGCGTAAGAGGTCTTGTGTAGAGAGATTCTGTCTCATCTGTGTTTGGCTGGACACAGTTCCCAGGTGCCCTTTGTTGACTGCACCCTCCTTCTGACTCTCTCAAAACTCTCTCAACTCTAGTGGCAGGAAACATGATGCTCCATACGAGACTCTTGCTCTCTGTCTGTCACACACAGTGGTCTGCATCCACATTGGTTGGCTTTTCAGAACTGTGGTGTGCAGACGGCCCACGCTTTGGGGACGGGACTCCTTGCTCTTTGCCCCTGGATTTGGTAATGACTGCAACACTACTGGGCGATACAAAACAGAGGAACTATCAGAGAGAGAGAGAGAGAAAGCAGACAGGAAAGCCACAAAGCCCGTATTTTACCTGCAACTTGACAGACTCGGGAAGAGTCATCTGCAACAGGCCTTCCTCCAGTGCCTCCTCATCTTCCTTGGCCTCAGCCTCCCCGGCCTCGATGGCTTTCAGCTCCCTCTTGTCTCCTTCCTCGGCTTCCTCCTTCTGCCCCCCTCCAGCCTCTTTCTCTGCCCCTTCCTCCTCCTCCTCTGCCACCTCCTCCTCCTCCTCCTCCTCCGCAGGCTCTTGTTCCTCTCCTTCTTCACCACCCTCTTCGCCAGCCTCTGCCGTCTCCTCCTCCTTGGACTCGCTGAACACATTGGGCTCGATCATCTTCAGGATGTGGCGAACGTCCTCGTCCTCAAAGACGCCCATGATCAGGAGGGTGCAGATCAGCTTGAGGACGGGCACGAACTGGAACTCCACGCTGCCCCCCACAGGGTCACGGGTGTGCTGCCCGCCATCTTGGACGGCCTCGGTGAGCATAGTGATGGCCTTGATCTTCAGGATGTCCAAGGGGATGGAAGGGCTTAACTGGTACAGCTCGGAGTTGGTGCTCACGAAGCAGGTGTCTGAGAAGTGCAGCGGAGGGCGCAAGCAAGTGCTCATGCCCACGCCGGGCAAGCCGGGCTTCTTGGTGCCGTCCGGGAACAGCGTGATGCTCTTGGTCTCGTCCGTCATGGGGACGATGAACTCGCTGTTCATCATGAGGCGGGAGCGCTTGGCTGACTCCAGGTGCATGCTGATCAGCATGTCATAGTAGCCGCCGCGCAGCAAGCCCGGCAGGTGGTTGCTCTCGATGGTGTACAGTAGCTGCGACTCGTCCACATGGCTGCACAAGGCGTGCGCCACCCGGTTATTACCCAGCGCGCAGACGGCACAGTATAGTTTCAGGGTGTGCGAGTGGAACTTCAGGAGGTCCAACCGTTCGGACAGCTCCAGGATGTCAATGCACCTGATGGGAGTGGGTAGGATAGGAAAAGGTGGAGCATTAGGGGACGCAGGGCTTTTTTTCAGGGGGAATGCGGGGGAAGGGAGTTCCGGAACCTCTTGAAAATGGTCACATGGCCGGTGGCCCCGCCCCCTGATCTCCAGAGAGAGGGGAGTTGAGATTGCCCTCCGCATCGCGAAGCGGTGCAGAGGGCAATCTCAACTCCCCTCTGTCTGGAGATCAGGGGGCGGGGCCACCAGCCATGTGACCATTTTCTCCAAGGGCAACCCACTGAGTTCCACCACCTCTTTTCCCAGAAAAAAAGCCCTGAGGGGACGTACAGGTGGTGTTGGTAGTGGTTGGCTGATTGCCATACAGCAGGTGTACAAACCGCTAAGGAAAAGACAGGAGTCTTTTCCTCTGGGTTGCCTCTGTAGTTGCTATGGGAAGCTTCAGCGCCAATCTCCGTCGGCCACGTAGGCCTGAAAGGACCAGCACGAAGAAAATCTCTACAGGTCTGGGGATGATAATCCCTGAAAGCACCACAAGAATTCCTAGACCTCCAGACTGGGGCAGTTTGAAAAGGCTCGTGCAGAAAAGAGCAAATTGAGCCTGAATTCTCCCTAGAAGCTAAAATGACAAGACTGAGGCTATCATACTTCGGTCACATAATGGGAAGACAAGACTCATTGGAAAAGACAATAATGCTAGGAAAAGTGGAAGGCAGTAGGAAAAGAGGAAGACACAACGCGAGGTTGCTGGACTCAATAAAGGAAGGCACGTCCTCCAGTTTGCAGGATCCGAACAAGTCCGTTAACGATAGGATGTTTTGGAGGTCTTTCATTCATAAGGTTGCCATAAGTCAGAAGCGACTTGACGGCACATAACACAGCCATAAAAGAAGATAAAAGAAGGTGGAAGACTGGGATTTTACTGCTGGCCATGGGAAATAAAAGGTAGACTAAATCTTATGTGCGTGCAAGAAAGCCCCAAAAGCAACTTCTCCCTTGCTAATGGCCCTCAAGATGGGCATCTCTGCCACAGAGGAGGAGTCATCAGAACTTCATTACACATGGGTGCAGCATAAAGCACAGTATGTCCCTGTGGGTGGCTGGGAATGAAGGACTGAAAGATCTATTTTATAACAAAACACACTGGAAATCCGGCCATGGGTCTTTGAGCATCTTGTCGAGTTTGACCATCTAGGACTCCAATCCATTGGGCGCCACCTCCTGTCCCAAGGAATTGAAACAGCCCCAGTCAGAAAGACCACCCATCAGGATAGGACGTGGACTCCTTGGCTGTGTCCCTGCAGCAGGTCGGTTGCCAGAGACTCACCGGCTCTCTTCGGGGATGTGAAGGGCCATCATGATGTTCGGGTCGGCACACTCCACCATCCAGCCGTGCCGGTCGCTGACACGACCCACGTCCACCCGCAGGAAGTCGTTGGGCATGCGGCTCCAAGTCATGGGGGTCAGCATCTGGATGGCCAGCCTGGGAGGGATCTGCGGCTCCGGGTTCGTCCGCTCGCTGCGGAACATGGCAGCCGAGATGGGCATGATATTCTGTCAGGAGAGGCAGAAGGAGAAGAGCGTCACCCCAGGAGACCCGTCCGTCAGCTTCCCGCTGTTCCGACACGCTACTCTTTTGAGGGGACGGCTCTTACCTTCAGCTTGCCCAATTCAAACTGGATTACGTTCTGGCTCGTTGGGAGAGTGAAGACAGCAGGGAACAGCTTAGTGTTTGGCTCAACCTGGGAGGATGGTATGCAAGAAAACTCAATGGAAGCGTACAGAAAGAGGGAGGTAGTCTTAAAAAAGAAGGCACACTGGCACATCAGGACCTGTCAGCCCAATAAAGGGCCCTGGAACACCTCAGGAACGCAAAATGGTTGGGGGTTAGGGTTGCTAACCTCCAAGAGGAGCCTGGAACTTTCAAAATTACAACTGATCTCTAGTCTACAGAGATCAGTTCCCCTGGAGGAAATGGCAAAGAGTCCAGTTAGCACCTTTAAGACTAACCAACTTTACTGTAGCATAAGCTTTCGAGAACCACAGTTCTCTTCGTCAGATGCATGGATCTATGACCCTGGATCTATGACCTCTGGATCTATGATCCTGGAGGAAATGAATCACAACAACGGACCACGGTGTCACAAACCAAAAGAATCAAGGACACTGTGAATGAGCCAATATGCAACTCACCAAAATATTATAAAGGAACTAAATTTGCCTTATGTAATATCTGCTGCTGTGTGAAGCTGTTGCAAGGTGGTGTACCAATGAATGCTGCTAGGAAAAGGTGTGTTTAATAAATCAAAAACAATACATCAACCACAAGGAAGACGACAAAGCAAGATACACACAATTAAAGTCCATGAAGCAAGATACGCCTAATCAAAGACCACCACGGGTAAGCCGTAACATCCCGTTTCAAACAGAAATCTTCATCAGGGACAGTACAGTATCTTGCTCCCAAATAGTTGTAATGTAATGTAATGTTTTTGATTCTTTTGGTTTCCCCTGGAGGAAATGGCAGGTTTGGGGGTGGGTGGGGGTGGACTCTATGGCATCACATCCTGCTGAAATTCCTCCCCTCCCCAAACTCCATCCTCCCCATGCTCTGTCCTCAAATCTCCAGGAATTTCCCAACCCACAGCTGGCAGCCCTGTTGGTGGCCAGAGCTAGAAACTTATTTTATTTTTCTCATTTATACTCCTGCCTTTCTCCCCATTGGGGATCCAAAGCACCTACATCCTTCTCTCCTTCTCCCTTTGACCCTCCCAACAACCCTGTAAGGTAGGTTAGGCTGAGAATATGGGACTGGCTCAAGGTCACCCAATGAGCTTCCATGACAGAGCACGGATTTGAACCTGGTTCTCCCAGATCCTAGTCTGGCACTCTAACCACCACACTGGCTCCCAACAATAAATAAAGCAGCCTATCTGTAATGGCTTTTCCCGAGATGGACTTGGGTTTATCAGGAGGAGTCCTTATTAGTGAGTTCAAAATAATTCCCGGAATTCCCGGGCTCAGGAATCTTATTTGTATCCACTCCGCAACACCAGCTTTCACTTTAAATGGTGAAGAAAGGCTCAACTACATACCACGATTTCTTCCATTTTTATTTTAAACCATTTTTTGCAAATGCAGCTTTTGCAAATGCAGCTTCCCCAAGGGATAGAACCAGGGCTTTTTTTCTGGAAAAAGAGGTGGTGGAACTCAGTGGGTTGCCCTCGGAGAAAATGGTCACATGGCTGGTGGCCCCGCCCCCTGATCTCCAGACAGAGGGGAGTTTAGATTGCCCTCTGCACCGCTTGGCAACGTGGAGGGCAATCTAAACTCCCCTCTCTCTGGAGATCAGGGGGCGGGGCCACCGACCATGTGACCATTTTCAAGAGGTTCCGGAACTCCATTCCACCGCGTTCCCACTGAAAAAAAGCCCTGGATAGAACAACATGTGGAGAGACACAAGTTTAACTCTTTCCTCCTTTGCTGTTTTCTTGCTGGAAAAGGCTATCCCTAAACGGCTTTTACTGATGCTGGGGAAAGCTTACTGGTACCCCAGAGGGGCAAAAAACAGTGGAGGAAAGGCTTTTCCAGCAAGAAAACAGGAAAGGAGGACTTCTCTCCACACTGCCATTTGCTAAAAGAAAAAAAATGTTCATCTGTAACTGGCCACCCCATGGGCTTATTGAGGCTGAACAAGTGGTGCAGTGCGTGCAAGGCTGTTTTATAGTATTGTATTGTTTGTTGATTTTATATTTTAGGCTGCCAAGTTTGATTATTTTACACTTTTATATGGCTGTGATCCACTCTCAGCCCCCTTGTGGAGAGAGCGGAATATAAATTCAATCAAATAAATAAATGAGTGAATAAAAGAGAAAACCATAACGTGCATTTAAACCTCTTAGGCTGTTGCATATGAAGAGCATCTTTCACACACCCCTGGACCATCGTGGCAGGGGGGCTTGAAGATAGGGAACCTCAGTCCTGCCTTTCCATCATCAAGGCGTCTTTGCTCACCTGGAAAAAAGTGTTAACCTCTTTCCCGTTGGCTGTGAAGGTCATAAGTCCCGTAGCTAGGTCAACGAGGCAGCCAATCACCAAGTCCACGGTGCTGACCCGCGTCTGCTGGGTATTGCTGACAAAATCCCCTCCCCAGACCATGTAGCAATTGCTCCGCTTGATGCTGTCAAAGAAAGAGACAGCTGAGTAGCCCCGAACTCCTCCTACCTTGGGTAATTAATTCTCTCCTCCAACATGCAGGCTCCATCTGTCTATCTCCAGCCTCCGCTCAATCCTCTAACACTTTCATATAACCCTCATTGTAACGGACTCTTACATCCATGTCTTTGCTAAGCTTCTACCATCCAAAAAGAAAGATTTTTATCTTTTACTCCTGAATAGCTTTCAGCAATTAGTTCAAGACCTGGCAAACAGAATTGCTCTTTGAACAAGTTCTGCTTACCAGTACATTATTTAATAGGGTCCTTTTTACTTTGCCCTTTCTCATCAAAGTACACAGACACCTTTCTAGAGTTTATTTCCTTTTACTAAAACTACATTCTAGTTTTTTAATGAAGCAAGATATCTATATCTATATCTATATCTATATCTATATCTATATCTATATCTATATCTGGTAATTAATATAAATCATGTAAAAACGAGCACAGAAAAGCAATAAGAATTAGGTTTGCTAACATTTCCTAATAAACTCTACGTTTAAAACAATCAAAGTTTTTATGAAATGCCTTAAGTTTCCTATAGCATACAATGCAAAGATAAAGAGTCTCACCTAAATTCTCATGAGATCTCTTCCAATCAGAACTCTAACATACTATCTGAATTTACATGTTTTGTGTTATCTTATGCAAATATCTAAGATCTTTTTCATGTGATGGCATAAACAAACTATGATTGGTTTGATGCTTCATTAGATATCTGTAATTTCTATTATATAATTACAGTAATTAGCTTAAAATGACAATTAGATCCAACCTGCAAAACAAAACTATAAATCTGTGAGAAATGACAGAATGAGTTCAGTTGGTAGATCACCATTGGTCCATTCTCTGATAGAAAAACATTAATCTAGATAGAGCCCACTATTTTTAATTGTCTGTCAAAGAAGAAAAGCTTACCTGTTTTAGTTACCTAACATTCTGAAAAAAGCACACAGACAGTTCGTGCAAAGTTTAGAAGTTCACCTAGAATACAAGTGTATTGCTTTGTATTGCTTAATGCAACGTGCTTTAATCTATGTTACTGTAACACCATTATCCTCCTTCAACACACCTGTAAGGCACGGCAGATTGGACTTTCTCTCACCTGTCATGGATGTTTCCCTTGTCATCACCCATGGTGATGGTGACATTGCGCACCTTGGAAAGGTCAAAATTCATGTCATGCTGGTGGTAGTCAGGTGTGACCCAGCCCACCCAGACGCAGGTGGGTTCCTGGCCTGCGAAGATCCGGACTGAGTAGTAATACTATAAAGGTTGGAGGGGGGGAGAGAGAGAGAGAGGCAAGAAATAATCATAATAAGCGCGGATGGTTTCAAAGCCTCCAGGATTCTCTAAAGTCTCAAGGACTTGGGCTAGAGATGGGCACAAACTGAAATACGAACCAAAATTAAGCACGAACCGGGCCGGTTCACGGTTCGCAAACCACGGTTTGTCAGACCCCACTTCTGACGAACTGCCATGAACTTTTAGGCTAGTTCGTTTTGTTCGTTTTTTGGTTCGTCACTGCAGACAGCCTGGTGCCAATCAATCAGTTTCCTAGGCAACATGGGATGGACTTCCTGCAGACCTTCTGCTGTTCCGGAAGTGAACTTCTGCTGGCCCGGAAGTGATGATTTTCTGACCTGGATGTGACGTTTTCACAAACCAGTTCGTGAACCAGGGGCAGGTTCGTGGAAGTTCATGGTTCATGAAATTTGACGAACCACGAACCACATGGTTCGGTTTTTTTCCAGTTTGTGCCCATCTCTAACTTGGGCAGACTGATCCTTTCTACCTACTTTTCCAGCTGCCTCTTGGAGCACGCCCAGATCCCATCAGGCTATCGCATGTTTTCTTTTCATTAACATACAAAGTCACATTTTTCTGCATATCTGGGCAGTCCCCCGAGTAGGCTGACTTCTGCCTTGTCTGTCAGTGGCCTATTGTGCGGGTTTCCTAATCTCCAAAGAGGTCGCCCATTTACTATTGGACACTGGGATTACTTATTATCACTGTTACAGTTGTCCTCCTGTGTGGAGTAACATTTTGAGTTCTATTTTATGTGGACCTGCTTGTTTTAAAATCATGATAAGTAAATAATTAAAACATATACAAGCCACACATGCATTTATTCAAAATTTTAGGAATCAAGGGTTTTTTCCCCTTCAAGTCCACTGGTTCCAAATTCGGAAGCAAGCCATGGACTGTGAAACCAGATCCACCCAAAAGGGCCCTCGACTTGATTTTGCTTTCTACTTTTCCACGGTAAAAATGGAACATCCCATTCTCTGGAAAGAGAAAGCCACACCCCAAGACCAAGCTCTCGCTACCGTTGTAGTGTGCATGATGATCTCAGGGTCATCTCGGTCATCGGGTACCACCTCCTCTTCCAGGCGAGGTACCGTGGGGACCACAGGAGGTGGGGTAATAAAAGTGGTGGCCTTCTTGGCTTTGAACAGGAAGCTAGAGAAGATAAATGGAAGAGGTATATGATCAGAAAATGCTCTGTCCAAAATATTATGCTTCACTAAGGCCTAGAAACACTTACTTGGCCCTAATAAATTCAGTGGGACTGACTTCCCAGTAGCTATGCATAGAATGGAGCAGATCAAAATACAAAGACAAATAGGAATCAGGACGTGACTATCTTACAGTGTGGTGCTTTTTGGTGTAGTGGTTAAGAGCGGTAGGACTCTAATCTGGAGAGCCAGGTTTGATTCCCCACTCCTCTGCTTGAAGCCAGCTGAGTGACATTGGGTCAGATTCAGCTCTCTCAGAGCTCTCTCAGCCCCAGCCACCTCACAGAGTGTTTTGTTGTGTGGATAATAATAACACACTTTGTAAACTGCTCTGAGTGTAGCATTAAGTTGCCTTGAGGGATGGTATATAAATCGAATGTTATTTCCCCACTGGGCCAACTGGCATGATATAAGGCTGTGTGTGTCAGGAAAGATAACATGCATAAAACTGAAGAGCCCCATCCACTGTGGCTTAAAAATACTTTTACACATTCAGTTTTGTACTTTTGTGCTTACACATTCAGCACAATGTATATTATTCAGTTAACTGCAGGGGCTCCTGAAGTTTTTCTGAAAGGCCCATATCCTTACCCCTGTATGCAGCTTACCCTCGTTTGGTCTTGCTCTTTTCAGTGGAGGCATCTTTTTCATTTTCAATCTTGGGGGCTTCCTTGGGGGGCTCTTTTGGGGTGCCAGGTGGTGGGGGGCCCTGCTTCTCCTTCTCAGCCTCCTCAGCCTCTTTGCGGCTAGCAGATTTCTTCAGCTGCTCAAACTCCGAGTCGAGGTCGACATCCTTGACGTCCTCTTCGGGGATGGTGAGGGCACGGGTGAGAGGCGTCGTACCGGCTGTCACCTTGAATTTCTCGTGGAACTCCACAGGCATGCTGAGGCGCAGGAAGAGGAGTTCCACAACAGCGTTTTGGGAGCCGAAAGTCCGGTGGGTCAACTTGAGGCATGGTGGATTATCCACGGTGCCATCAATTCGAGACACCTGCCAGGGAAAAGCTCAGAGTTAGAGCTGGTAAAAGCTTGGCGGGGGGGGGGGGGCGGGATGAGATCCTTCCCCTGCTCTGGATAAGCCTGAATCAGTGGCTGCCTGAGACAAGCAAGGAATGTGGGGCTCCTTTTCGAAGCCTATCAGGGTTCCTGAATAAAAAGATTAGCAGTAGCGGACGACCTTCCATGGAAGAGAACTTGGCTATCTGCAACTGACCTCCCCTGCAATGGGACAATGCAGAAGCAATTGGCGTGTATTCGAGGTTCTCTAACTGAGGCGGAACCTTAGAAGATACTCCAGAATCTACTCTGTTATGCACAGCAGGCAAATTAACAAAGAAAAAGTTCCCCAGAGGGAGAAGACAACTGCTCCAGATATTGAAGTTTCATCTCCACCTGCCTACATTATCATCTCAGCCATGGGCAGACCCCTATCTTTGCAAAGCTGCCCCAACATTTCTGGGCCTTCCAAGAAGCCCTCAATCTGTTACCATCTCAAGTGGTCCTGGCTGCTCCAAGTCCCTGTTCCCCCATGGACTCCACCTCCTTTGTCCCTAGGGTGCCTGGACAATACCATCCCCTTTCCCCCACCCTCTTTGGCTTCCTCGCAGACTGGTCCCACATATGTCTCCCCATCTCACGCTCTTTGCTCACAATCCCTTCAGACGTTTTCCTCCCTCCTATTTATTTATTTAGGATATTACTCTGCCACCTTTTCAGATTCCTGCTCCAGGCAGCTTGCAATTAAAACAACATAACAATATTTTAAAAAATAAGCCATTGGACTTAAGACAGCATAAAAACTATCCTTTAAAAAGAAGCAAAATATTAAAAAGCTGATACAGTAAAACCCCCTAATTAAAAGTCTAGGTGAAAAGATGTGCTTGGCCTGGCACCTAAAAGAAAGTAAAGCAGGCACCAGCATCAACTATATAAATTATTTACTTCTACACAACTGGCATCCGTGTTCAGGTACCAAGTAACACATGAGGAAATTTACCTACCCATTTCTCCCCATAAACACTTCTCTCTCCTCCCAAACGTTATTACAGATCTGTGTGTGTGTCTATTTTTGAGTTCTCGTTTCTCTGTGGCTTGCCTCCCCAAACCGGGCCCCAGACTACGATCCAATGGCTTGTTCCCCGAGCACATCGCCCGCACTTGCCTCGTAATGAGGGTGCTCCGACGGTATCGGCGCGAATTGGGGCAGGCTCTTGCTGAACCACATGGTGATGTCTCGCTTCATGTTGATGGCAAAGGGCTCGAAGCCTTCCTGCAGGCCGCAGATGGTGAAATAGCGCAGGCTGCTGACATCCTGGCCTAAGTTGAGACGCCCAACCTGGGACAGGCCCAGGCTGCAAACTGGAATGAAGCCTGCAAGGGACGGACAGAGGGAATAAAAGCCAGACTTCTTGGTTCCAGTGACTTGTGGGCAGGGCTTCATTGCCCTTTTTAAACAGTTGTCCTTGATGAAAAGCAGAAGAGTTTCAGCTAAACCATTTACACTAATAGATCAAGATGGGTAGCTGTGTTAGTCTGTCTGTAGCAGTAGAAAAGAGCAAGAGTCTAGTAGCACCTATGAGACTAACAAATTTTGTGTTAGAGTATGAGCTTTCATAAGCCACAGCGCACTTCTTCAGATACAGCTAGAATATGAGTCCATCTGTCCTTATATCTTTGAGAGTGGATTGATTTCAGATGCCGAATCACAATAGCAGGTAAATGACAAAAGTCAGTGATTGGATAGGCTGGGGTATGCAGAGGGTGGTGCATGTGGAGAAATCAGCATTGGAAATGAGACAGGAAGCCTGTCTCAAAGGGAGATTCAAAAAAGAGACTGCTGAATTGCAACTGATAACAAAGCTCAAGACAATGCAGCCACCTGGTCTGAATCGAGACCTGGACTTCCTGCCTCATTACCAACGCTGATTTCTCCACACTCACCATGCTTTGCGTACCGTATCCTATCCAATCACTCCTGCTATTGTCATTCACTGGCTATTTTCATTCGGCATCTGAAATCACTCCACTCTCCAAGATATAAGGACAGATGGACTCACATTCCAGCTGCATTTGAAGAAGTGAGCTGAGACTCACAAAAGCTCATCCTCTACCACAAATTTTGTTAGTCTTATAGGTGCTACTGGACTCTTGCTCTTTTTTACATTTATACTAATGTCCTCCATCTGCATAATTGGCATAAGACAAGGAATTCAGTTTTTCATGGCACAGAAATTTGGGAAACTTTGCTGCACAGGTTTTAAAAATTCAGAGAACACACAGGCCTGGGAATACAATGCAGGACTACCAGCCCTTCTATCCCAAGGCCACTGGACTTTGCAACCCAGAATTGGAGATATAACTGCGATCCGCCCCCCACACTTCACTCTCCCCCATTTCCCAGAGCTTAGATGAAAACCTAAAAGATCCCCAGATCTCTCCTCATTATTAACACATTCATTACACATATATAAATAGGTCTGGAATTTTGGAATTGTGTGTTCCACTGCTCCAGTAAACATGCTGACTTTTCTCCCAAGGGCCAAGGGACAGAAACCTAGAATTTGGGTTCTTGGTGCTCATGTCTTGCCCTTGAGAAATACCCCCCAAAGCAGGTGCCAAGCCATCTCTTATGCCCTACCATTTAAGACATCTTGCACCCCATGAACCAAGAACAAATTTGCTACTCTTCATCTCTCACTAGATACACAGATCTCCAAATTCAACAGCTAGGGAAATATCCCAGAAATCCTAGATCCTTGCTTCCTGATTTCAACCAAGTTAGGCAAAGGAATCCATCCATTCCAGCTCCTACTATCCCTTTTTTAACCCTAACACTTGAACTTGGTCTTGAACTTACCCTCTCCGATCTCAATTTCTTTGAAGGCCAGCTCTGACCCTGAGTCACTGATCAACATCTCCCCGTTGAGAGTGAACATGATGTTATTGTCGGTGAGGTCTATCATGCAGCCGACCACATCGCCAGGCTGCCAGGGCCGACCGAACGGCTCACTGCCTATGTGCCAGCGCTGGCCCTGAAGAACAGGAGAGAAGCGGAGGGGTCAACCCACTGGCAGTACAAAAGTGGAAAGCAAGGGAGCAGGACTATGGAAGCACACGGTAGAAGAGGTGCCCCAAGATTAGGGGGACATGGGCAGTCCTCCCTACTCACTCGGTGCCCGTTGAAAACGTAGGACAGCTCATCCGCTCCAAGCTCCACGTCAGGCCGCACACTGGGTCGTGCCCAGCCCACGCGCATCTCGCCGGTGGTAACTGCTTCAAACTCAAAGTACCATTTGCCTGACTTCACTGCATAGAACTGCTCAGCCCGGAAAATGCGGACCTTCTCTGTTCGGACCTTGGTCTGGTCTTGACCTGCTGCACAGAGAAAAGAGAGAGAGAGAAGGATGAAACAGTTGCCTTATCTATAGCCTGGGATCCCTCAACATCAGACACTCCATTCCATCGTGCTGCAATCCATTCTCAGCAGACTAAACTCCTCAAGGTACAGGGGCTTTGCTATTTTGAACCATTGGTGAGGGCATTTGTTTCTCCCTGCCCCTAGAATATTAATATGCAAAGAAAGAAATTCCATGGGTCGACTTTTTTTCAATTAGCTAATCTATACACAGGATATTCCTTCACACAGATAGCTTACTAGTACCCAACAAGCCATTTTTTCCTACGTGCAGAAAGCGTATTACATTGAGGAAGCATTTGGTCCGGAAACGGTGCAAGCCAGTAAGAATACGTGATTTGCCTGATTATAAAGCCTAGATCTTGGTTTTCCCAGTGAAGAGTGCATAACAGTAAATCCCAGAGCAGAGGAGGGGTAGGGCGGCACTCACTAGCTTCCTGGTCCGGCGGCTCGATGTTGTATCCGTAGCCGATAAGGGTGCGGACAGCCTCGCGCAAGCTGTCTCGGTTTGTTTTCTTGGTCCGCTCATCCAGGAGGCTGTAAGGCACTAGACGGGGGTTGCGTTTGTTTTTGATGTCCTAAGAAGCCCAGGAGGGAAAGCAGCCAAACATCACAGAGCAAAGTGTTTCTAGGCAGAATGCAACAGGTATCCTCCCGCTCGGCCACACGCCAGAAGATCCCAGTTTTCAGTTCATTCTTTTAACCCAAGACTCTCCTCTCCTCCCAGGCTATACAGATATCAGCGGGTTCCGGCTCTCCACCGTAACCCACCCTGTGTCCAGAATCACCCCTCTGGAATCCAGTACCTGCACAACACTATAGGTCCACCCCTGCTGGACACGGTCTCTTGCCCAGACATTGTGACCATTTTCAGCCAGCTTGTCGACCAAGGTATTCTGGGCTGGAGTTAGTTTGACGTGGTTGAGATCCAGCGGCGCTGGCTTATAGCCATTGGACATCATGTACCTGTCAGAGAGAAGGTCGGAGTAGGGTTTTTACACATCTCAGAAGCCGTATTTCCTGCCTATTTATACCTACTGAGCCAGCCCACTGGAGTATATTCCCCGGAGGACGCTCCAATCAGGACAGAAACAGCTGTTGGTGGGCCCTGGCCCCAGGGAGGCCCAGCTAGCCTCAACCAGAGCCAGGGCCTTCTTGGTCCTGGCTCTGACCTGGTGGAACTCTCTGTCAGGGCCCGGCCAGATTTGTTATCCTTTTGCCAGGCCTGTAAGACAGAGATGGTCCGCCAGGCATATGCTTAAGGCTGGGCCAGGCCTCCACCAGTCTGGTAGGGAGGGAAGAGAACGATCTGAACCCTCCCAATTAGGTTGTCCATCATCCTGCTTCCACGTGGGTTAATATTGCCATCTGTTGCCATCTGTTTTAATTAATTGTCTGTGATGTTGATTGAATTTAAATGTTTTAACTTGCTTTTATGGAAATGTGATATTTATTGTGGCTTTTAAATGATGTGATCTGCCCAGAGCCTGCTTGCAGGGAGGGAGGAATAAAAATCTAAAATAATCAATCAATATTTGAGGTTGTACATAGACAGAACCAGGCTTCAGCCCTCGCTTGTCAGCTGGAATCCGGCCACCTACGTTTTGGGAAGCTTCGTCTTCTTGAGGTTCTCTTCGGCCTTCTCGTCTGCCATTCCCACGTGGCAGCCCAAAGCAAGCAAGGTCCTGGATTGGGGGGGGGGGCGGGGGGGCACAGAAGAGGGTAAATAAGCTCTCACGGTGGACTCAAATCCCCTCACTTTCGCTTCCTCTCAATGGACAGTTGTCAGCCAGTGAAGGTGCAAAATATTTTGAGTGTCAAGAATAATTCTGCTGCTTTACTGGGATGCAAAACTCAGCTTTTCTTGAAGAAACCAAAAGCCAAAAAAAGGCCTTCTTGGTAGGACGCCTCCGCTTATCCCCCGACAATTCACAAAGGCACCCTACCTGTCCTTTACGGACTCTTACTGTTGCCAATACATAATTTCCAAATATGATGGATTTGCACTGAGTCATGAAATGTCCATGACTCATGCGCAAACTGGATCTTAAAGAGACAATGGCCAATTTCACCTGACCCCCACTGCTCTTCTATCCACTCCAGGGCTTTCCCACTCTCAACTCACTTGAGTGTCTCTCCCGACATCTGCAGGTTGTAATTGCGCTCTGGTTCAGGCAGGCTATGGAAATCGAGCAAACACGGATGCAAGCGCTTGTTATCGTCCCGGATCTGAAAAGGGAGAGGCAGAAAACACAGTTCAGGTGCCCCTGGCAACCTGTTCCCTCACTTACAGTGGGTTAAGCCCCTCTCGGTTTGCTCTATAGTGACGGAAGTATAGTGGGGTGGTGGTGGCAGCATCTCCCAGTTCTGTATATCAACTGGAAGGGGGCAGCAAAACTCACAGGTCCGTAAGTCCATCCTTGCTCGATGCGGGTCAGGGCCCAGAGTTCGTGAATATTCTCAGCCAATTTCTCACGGATCCGTTCAAGATGGGGTGGCAATACAATCTGCAGAGAAGCAAAGGAGAATGTGTTTGCCAGAAGCAATATGAATGGCCCCCAAAAGGTTCCTGCCTGCTAAACATTTATGATACAAGGCCCTGTGCGGACTGGGACCAGCGTATCTACGGAACCGTTTCTCCCCATATATTCCCCAGAGGACACTGATCAGGGGACAAACAGCTGTTGGTGGTCCCTGGCCTTAAGGAGGCCCGCCTAGCCTTAATTAGAGCCAGGGCCTTTTCGGTCCTGGCTCCCACCTGGTGGAATGCTCTGTCTGCTGAAACCAGGGCCCGGTAGGACTTACTATCTTTTCACCGGGCCTGCAAGACAGAGTTGTTCCGCCAGGCATATGGCTGAAGCTGGGCCTCTGTCGGCCTGGAAAAAATGGGTGTATAAAACCCTCCCTGTGAAGGCTGTCTACCATCTTGTTTTAAATGTGTTGTTTTTAATGAATATGAATTTTAAACTGTATTTTAACTGTATTTTAATATGTTGTTATCCGCCCTGAGCCTGCTTGCGGGGAGGGCGGAATACAAATTTGAAATAAATAAATAAAATAAATTAAACACTCATAGCTCACATTTTTGGTAGGTAAAGCAAACATTCCCCTCAAATTCAAATGATCTCAAAGAAAGTATACAATTTTTAAAGCGACCCAACACACATTCCCACATTGCCTGAACTGTTTTAAAGGTAGCCCATCCTCCACTAACCGTCCAAATCCACCTTCCCACCCACTGGGCCTGCTTGTGGTAATACTGAGCCACCTCACCTGGATGGTGTCAACGGGGTACGGCGTGAAGGCCGTATGGGACAAGGACTGGGTAGGGCCTAGAAGATTCCGGACCCCGTTGAAGTCGTGTTTATACTCCTTGATGGGCTCCACTCGCATCTTTTCGCGGGGTAAAAGGGCTTCGTAGCAGGGGGCGTAGCCTGGTGGGGGGAGGAACTTGAAGTCCCCGTGACGGCCTCCCAAGAGGAACCGCACCCTGGCAAAGACAGAGAAAGAAAATCCAATTCTAGTATGTGTCCTGCTCATACCCTCCAGCAGATGCTTTGATCAACAGAACTTTCCCAGGTTACCTTGTTCCATCAGGCCCTGATTGGCTCCCAAACTCTAAACCTTCTGATCTGTTGGGAGCTCTTTTATAATGCCTTCTTTGAACAAACCTGACCCAGTCCTGGACATGCTCACAGCTTCAAATCTGCTGATCTCTTTTGTCTGAGCCAGTCTGACCATGTTTCTCACTTTGTTGGGAAACTTCCCTCCCCAGCCCTTCCGGCCATTGCTGAGTCGAGTGGTGGAGGGCGGGGGCAGATATGGAAGGCAACTGGTATTGCCTGAGGACCATTATGTCACTTCTGCCACAACCCGGAAATGACATCATTGCATCGGGTAACACACTTAACATTTGCCAGTGACACAACAACGTCACTTCTGAGTGATGCCAGAAGTGACATTGCTGGTGATGTGGGCAAGGGCTACTCCAGATAGCGAGTTTCCTACCAGTTGCCATCCTTGCCTGGCTACCTAGTTCAAGCTCAGTGTCATGTCTGAGCCCCACCCATGCCAACTTTAATGATCCTTTTGTGCTGAACCAATGAATCCTGCTGTAACTCGATGTCACTTTACAAGTGTCATAACTACTTCTTTCTCAGGCTTCCACAGGCGTTTATCTGATGGACTGTAACAGCTTCCAGTATTTCCGATCTTGTAGTCTCAGACTTTGCTATGTTTTGCTTCCTAGTGACTCGACTTGATATTACAAATATGTGAAACATTCTCACACAAGAAAAGCACCAAAACCTTGTTTATGATTGGGAGGGGTGGGGGGAAGAGCAGACTTGAGTGTTAAAAGAGAAGTCTCTCTCACATGATGTCATCCCTATCAACTTTTACTCTTGCTGCTTTAGATGCTTACCTGGCTTCTGAGTAGTCCTACGGACACATATATGGAAATGATCTGATTTCTGAATAAAAACCATTTAACCAAGAACTCGTGTCTTGCTGCAATGGTCCAGGGGTCTGTCTACCATATCCTGTCATCCGTAGCCTGACACTCAGTTGGCACAACGGTTCTCCTGCTTTGGAGTCCAGTCCCCCGTTTTCTCTTTGTTGTCAACTACATACTGCTGCCCTGGCTTGTTACCCTACGTTACCACCTGTTCAACCACCACATCTCCATGCCGTGCAGTCATATGCAGCCCCATCAGGCTGCATCGATGCATTACTGCCACGGACTGCAGAAACAAGGCGGCTGCCAAAACAAAAACTGGCTTCCCAGCTCTGTTAACAAGCACTTTCCCAGGAAAGCACACGTACCCTTTACTAATGTGCCTCTTTTCCTTTTAAAATTCTGGTAACAAAGCAGGAAGTCCAGCATTGATTGGCGAAACGGAGCAGAGTTTGAAAGGCTAAATTGCAAAGGCAAACTGAGGATTCCCGACCCTGTAATTTATATTTTATTTTTATTTTTTTTAATTTATTGGATGGGTCAGTATACACAAATCATAATATTCAATATAAACATCCATCCCATTATGTCACTCCCACCCATTTCCCGCCCCCCTTTTCAGTTGACTTCCAACCGTTTTCCATTCCCTTCATCTATATTACATCGTTATCTCTTATAATATAACTTTCTATATCATAATATATAGTATAACATATCTATATCTGCCATATTTAAAATAAATCTCTAAAACTACTTTCAAGATTATAATATAAAATATACTATATCATTCTTACTTATATACTATCCATATTTTCACCTCTAACTAATATAAAGTAAAGATCCATTCCCCCCTCTTAACAATTATCCAAAGACCACATTTTGCCTTTCATGTCCCACTTTTTTCCCACATAATTCTTCTCCCAACTCTTAACATATTCCACAGTATCTTGTTCTTTCAACTTCCTTGTTAGCTTGTCCATTTCTGCCATATTTAGTAGTTTCAGAATCCAATCTTCCACTGATGGTATCTCTTGAGTCTTCCACACCTGCGCATAGGACATCCTAGGCGCAGTAATCATATAGAACACCATTGTTCTGTCCATTCTATCAAATTGTTCTAGGTTCAAACTTAATAACAACAATTCTGGGTTCCTAATCACATTTTTCTGTAAAATATCTGACATAACCTCTACAATTTCCCCCCAGAATTGTTTAGCTTTTTCACAAGACTACCACATATGTTTTCACAAGACCACCACATATGCCGACCCTGTACTTTATATTTTATAGACAAGAAGATGTGTGAATCTTGTCAGGTATTTTCCCCATCTCTTTTCCACCCTACTGTTGCCCTCTGGTGCTGAGCTTACTTGATACCAGCGGAGAAGCTGACCACGGGGAAGAAGAGCCCATCCAAGTTAAAGTTCTCAAACATGCCTTGGACGGGGAAGCCATTGACGCGGAAGGAAATACTGGGCACGCTCAGGTCGAGGCAGCAGCTCACCACGTCGTCCGCCCCCAACATGTGCTGCCCAGGGGAGGTCACGGGCCGAGCCACACGGCCTGCACCAAGGAAAATTGTGGCAAGGAATTAAAACCAGGGACATTTAGAGACTCCCTCTAAGAACAAGGCGTGGAAACAACACAGAGCCCAGAGAAGTAGGATGGAAGCTGTTCTTCACTTAAATTAAAAATTCATATACATTTTGCATTATAAAGAGCAAAGTTCAGCAACGTGTTTAAGTCATGCAAATCTGCAGTTTTTGTTCCTCTTATTTCACATAATTTATTCTGCTATTTTTACTACTTTTACAAAACGCATTGTGCTGCTGGTGGCTGGGTGGAGGGACAAGCCCAAGTTTATGTTAAGCATACCGCTGAAGCCCCTTCTCTTCTGACCCTGACTCAAAATGCTGCAAATCTTGCTCAGCTGCCCTCTGGTTTCAAAGATTCTGCCCAGCTACTTAAGTGTTCCATTTAGGCACGTACCTGACCACAGGTGCAGGCCATCAAAGGCAAAGGAGTAGAGGTCGTCCCCAACGCCATTGCCCCCCCAGCCTTCACCGCCACCAGGGTAGGGGCTGTACCCATCCGTCATGGCCCAGCCCACCCGCAAATGGGTAGCCTGGGCGGTCATGAATGGTTCCACGTAGTCTACAATCATCTCGTAATACCACTTCTTGTACTGGGTGGAGCCCTCGTGCGTGCCCAGAAAGATGTTGGGGCGCATGCTGTCAAAAATGGGAGAAGGAAAAGAGACAGAGGATCAGATAAGGGTGTAGGAGGGAAAAACACGGCAAACTCCAAAAGGGAAACGCGCAGACTTCGAGATCTGAGCGGCAGTCTCTCTCTTAGATTTAAAATTTCCGCAGTATTCTGACCAATCCATACTAAAGGAAATTAAAAACTCAGCAATCCAGATTCTGCACTAAGAAAACCTGAATTCCATCTTATGCCAATGTGACTTATTTCTCCTCTTTTGTATAATTTATTCTGATTTTGCTATTCACAGGGAGGAACAAAGGCACTTGTATTTAATCTCCCAACAAATGTGAAATCTGATTCAGCCACCCCTCCGCCTTCTCAATTTAAGCAGGAGCGGCTTCTGCACGTTTGAGCAGATTTTCCCCATCCGTAAGGGCTACAAACTTGATATATTTTTAAGGAAGGTTAAGATAAAGTATTCAGGGAGCAGAATTTTGCTCCCGGTTCTCTACTTTGTCTCCGCTCCAGCAGTCCAAAACATACACCCTTGGTTCTTCTAAGCAGCAGGTATAAAAACTGGGTCCGAAAACCCACCTTGTAACATAATTGATGAGTTTGGTCTGAAGGA
Source organism: Eublepharis macularius (assembly GCF_028583425.1). NCBI lineage: Eukaryota > Metazoa > Chordata > Lepidosauria > Squamata > Eublepharidae > Eublepharis > Eublepharis macularius. The sequence continues at coordinate 54,823,964 of NC_072804.1, read as the reverse complement.
GAAGTTCCCTCCCTGGGAGCAGGTTTTCAGTGATGAGGTTTTGGTTGGAGCGGACAGCCACACCGTTGCAGACACACAAAGAGCAGAGGACGTCCAGAACCTGCGGGAGGGACGGGATGCTACAATTTATGACCAAGAGTGGCACATTTAAAGTGGGGACAGGGGTGCCACTTACAGGAGCTTTGACCAAATTGCTGAGAAAAGGAACCAGGGGCTAATGTCAGCGTCAAGGGGCATCGCCCTGTTTGCACAGACTGGATTTAAACTACAGGTGGAGATAACTTGGAACCAGAGGACAGTCCATTCCATTCCAAACATGAAGTAGTTTCTCCTCCAGCCCTTCTTCCAACCCCGGCGGCAGGTGCACCACCCACCGGCAGAACACTTGGGTTGTGTGTCTAGCCTGCAATTTGATACATGCCATGGCAAGCACTCCTTGACAGGGCAAGTTGCTAGCCCTCATTAACATAGCCAGTTCACAAAATTCTAAATTCTTTGGACATTTAAACCCTGGAAGGGGACTCCCTGACGCATGATATAATGCATGAAGATTTCGTATTTTGGATTGCAGCGCAGGTGACCCCTTTCAGCCTCCAAAGGAAGCTGGGTTACGACACATCCTTTGAGAACCTTGTAGCAAGCAGCCCCCCTGCCAGATGATGCATTTCTGTTACAAGGAGAGCTGGGAGGGCCAGTGGCAGATGCTCGGCTCATCCTACCTTGTGGTTGCGCCCGTGTTTGTCTAACAGCGAGATGATGGACTTGATGTGGTTCTCCTGAATGATGTTTAGCACTTCGGGGCTTTCGATGAGGACACAGTATAAAACTTCCAGGATACCTGGAGAAGAAGACCACTTTTAGAGAAAGAGTACTTATCTACTGTCCTGTTGGATCAGTCCAATGGTCCATCTAGTCCAAAATCCTGTTTCCCACCAAGGTGCGTTAGAAAGCTCACAGCCAAGGCCTGGAGCCCAAAGCCACCCCCACCCCCCGCAGTAATAGCCGATCTAGCGACCCTGCCCACTCGGAGGTATACTGCTGTTGAATATGGAGGTTCCATTTAACCATCAAGGCTAAAGGAAACCTCCATTAAGCAGTTCATACTCCATTGTTCAGATTCAAATGTTATCATATTTTATAATCTGACCAGTATAATGTGTTTCCAACTGACTGAAAAGTTTTTTTAAAAAAATCATACTTGTAATTCACCTTGGGTCCCAGTGAGAAAGTTGGATTATAAATGATTTTTAAAAAAATTATACTTGTAATCTGCCTTGGATCTGCCAGACTATAAATGAAAATAAACAAATGGATGGATGGGTATATTGTAATGTTTTTATATTAACTGTTATCCAATTGCATAATCCAGCTTCACGGCACTGCGTGGATTATACCGGTCTTTGTTTTATAATTTTGCAATCCACCTCAAGTTTCAATGAGCAAGGTAGAACGGTAAATGAAGTAAAATAAAGAAATCCAACAATGCCACCAGATAGACCTTTCCTCCATGACTTTTCTTAATGCGTTTTTAAAGTCAGTGATCATGTTGTAGCAGTAAATTCCATAGATACTCATGCGCTGTGAGAAGCAGTTCATCCTTTTGTCCCTCCTGAACCCACCACCCATTAGTCCCTTCTCTCAGAGTCTAGTAACAGAATCAACGGTATGTGCTCCCCCTCCCCTCCACGCAGCTTCCCCTCCACTCACCAGAAGAGGCCTCCAGCCGGTCCAGTTTGCTGACCAGCCAGTCCAGGTTGTTGGAGAAAAGGGCGCAGTTGGAACGGTTCCCGCGGATTAGTGAGGCTGCCGGGAGGGACACAAAAAGGAAGCCAGAGGGGGGGAGCAGTTATTACGAGGCCAGGGACTGCTGCAAGGTCTTTTTCAGACAGGAAACTGATGGTATGGCTATGCATAGTCTCGTGGAATGTGGAATAAGCACCAGCCTGTGAGGGCACCACACTCCGCTGTTTTGTCTTAGCATCATCGAGGGGATGAAGCTAATGGAAAATGCAGAATGCTTATTAATTTAATAAATATCTGCTCTGTTTATTGCCCCACTGGCATTCTGCCTCGTTCTTCCTTGGGGACCAGCCCTTTGGTTTTCCCCCTGAATAACAACAACATTCAATTTATATACCGCCCTTCAGGACAACTTAACATCCACTCAGAGCAGTTTACAAAGTATGTTATTATTATCCTCAAGACAATCACCCTGTGAGGTGGGTGGGGCTGAGAGAGCTCTGAGAGAGCTGTGACTGGTCCAAGGTCATCCAGCTGGCTTCAAGCGGAGGAGTGGAGAATCAAACCTGGTTCTCCAGATTAGAGTCCTGCCGCTCTTGGCCACTGCACCAAACTGGCTTTTGTGTACCACCCCATGTGCAAACGTGGAGGGTTTTCTTAAGCTAGGCTTCGAAGACACCCTTTCTGCAAATCTCACAAATTCAAGACTGGACTGATTGTCTGTGGAAGGTACTGCCAAATCTAGCCCAGATCAGAACTAGAACCAACCCTCCTTTCAGTGACATGAGAAGTTCGTGCATGCATACCATTTGCAGGATGGGAATTGGGGGGGGGTGCTCCTCCCACCAGAAGAGGCAACACATCCCAGTGGAGAATTCTGCTATTAGGATGCCCTCCCTCGTCTATTGTGGTGATTCCAATCCCCTCCCCACTTCCGCAGGTCTCTGGCCACGTGACTGTTCCAGCATGCTTGGGGGCACTTTGGTCCTATCCCATCGAACGCAGCCCCCCTGCTCCTCCACCCTACTGGAACCCTGCTCTCGATCCACACACCAAGCAGTTCATAGAGCAGGTTCACGATCTCCTTCCAGGACTCGGCGGCTTCCTCTCCAGCATACTCAGAGAAGTGTGCGGCGGTGCTGTAAACATTGAGGCGGTCTATGCAGTTCAGAACAAGCGTGATCATGCCCTGCAAGAAGTAGAGATGCATTCAGGCCTAGGGGGGTCAGACTGTGTGTCTCTTCCACATACCCCCCCTCCCCACACACACACCATGAGACCCCCTTCTGTGTTTTGAAAGGCAGTGGAAAAAAACGGCTTTTCCATTCAGAGAGACTGGGGCTTAGTACCACCAAGATATGGTTTAAAACCTCCTTCACAGCCATGATGCTGCCTGGTGCATCATAACTGCAACGTCAACCGTAAGGAAACTGAGCAAAGCCCCCACTGTTACATCACAGCAGGTCAGCCAATAGGGCAGGGTGAGCAGAGGGTCAGAGGTCAAGATGGGCATGGCAAGAGGAGTCCGAGGGTGAGATTTCGGCAGCGGATGTATTGGAAGGCTTTTTAGCTAGATAGACGTTTGCACCGACAGCTTTGAAACGTGGCTGCCTTGTAGAAGACAACATAAAGTCACTCAATGAGCAAAGCCAGTATTGGTTTAAATAAGCAAAGCCAGGCAACTGAGCTTTATCTGTCGAGAACTGGGGCTCACACAAGGTAGTGTCAGGGGGACTCCAGAGTTCAACTTAGCAAGTCCAGCTACCTCTCTCTACATGAGACATCTGACATGTGAAGAACACATGTTGGGAGATGCAATAGGAGCTGGGAGCCGGGAGCTAGCAGCAGACCAAAGGCTTTGCTCTGCACTGGAGCTGTGTGAAGGGGCTGTGAAATGCCAGAAGGGAAACTTCAGCCCATTATAACCTCTCCAGGTCCAAGCCCAGTTCTGGAAGGCAGCTCCAGCCCATTTCCATTCCTCGCTGCCCTCTGGTTGCGATCCCACACAGTTTTAGAAAGGAGAGGTGAAATTGACAGAGCCTTGGAGGAGGCATAGGTGAAACTGACACATCCTCTGAGGAGCGATCTCGCTCTGTCTTTTTTAAAGTAGGCTTCCCAGCTAACACTGCGTCTCCCGATGCTCGACGAACTCGCACCAAGGCATCTCATGTAGAGAGATTCTGAAACTGGGGGCTCTGTGGGCCTAGAACAGATTAAGGGTCCGCAATGTTAGCTCCCTGTGATGGTAGGAGGTAGGAGGACTGCAGCTTGAAGCTCGAGCCTTCACCCCTGGACCTAGTCCAAACCCTGGGTTCAAATCTGGCTCAAGTCTCCAGTACCAGGCCTAGCAAACGACTCCACAGGACCTGCATGAAGAACGCCCACCCAAGGCCTGCCTCCAGATACATCTGCTCACAGCCCTGGCCAGGTAGGGGCAGCGTACTGTGGGCCACCGGAAGGAGCAAATGGCCTTGCGCTGCCAGCCTGGGCCCAGCAGATCTGCAGCAACCGGCCGTCTATTGAGCACAGCCCCCGCTTGCTGCAACGGCTGCACTGGATTGCGTCCATCCGCCCCGCTCGGCACGAGTCGCTCACCTCCTCCTGGAAGAGGTTTTGTCTGTTCTTAAGCGAACGGAGCTTGGTCTGTTTCTCCTCGTGCTGCAGCTCTTCTTCGGGGTGCTGGAAGTAGTTGATCAGATCCTGCAAGCTGAGTATCATCCCATCGATGGGAAGATTCACGGGGCTGCTCGACTTGGTCTTCCCGCTCAGCGTGTCCAGGCCTCTGGGGAGGGGGAGAAGAGGTGGCGAGAGCTGAGGATGGCGGTGGAGGGCAAGGGGACAGGAGGAAGCTCCATAAACCCAGAGACTGCAAATTCACATGGTAATGCTGGCACCCGACTCACATGCCTGGCCTCACATGCCTGGCATACTGTCAGAAGCACAAATCCCCCACTCGCCACTAAACACGGACAGCTTCCTCGGCCTCCTCTTCTTTTTGCTTTGGTTCCTTCTTTTGTTCCTAGGCCTAGAATTACTCTTATAGCCAAATGACAACCTCCCCCCCCTCCAACATCCCTCTCATGAGGTGTCAACATTAGAATCTCTCCCACAGCTGTCATATTTTGGTGTCACGGAATATTCATGAACAACAGAGCAGCCAACGGCTGAGGGGTGTGCGAGTATGTTACAGGCAGGCAAGAGCAGACAGCCAGACCTTAGCCTTTTTATACACGCAGAAGATAATATGCAACCTTCTCTTGTCCCTAGGAGCCGGATTTGCTCAGCACCCACTTGATGAACTGGTTGTAGAGGCCGGAAGTGCTGTAAATCATCCGGGCAGCTTGCGATTCCTCATGCTGGCAGCGGGTCAACGAAAGCGCATCATCCATGTGTCCCTCTTGATGCAAGATGGCCTGTGGGGTTGGCAGACAGACTGACAGGTATTAAGGTATTGAGAACTGTCAACTACAATAACTGTTTTATATATTTTAACCCTTGTGTATTTTGTAATCCGCCCTGAGCCTTCTAGAAATGTGGGGAGGGTGGAATAAAAATCAAAAATAAATAAAAAAGTAAGTAAGTAAGTAAGTAAGTAAGAATCAAATCGTAATGTCCTAACGGTCTCAAACTGGGGAACCCAGGAATGTTACTCTTTGCATAATCAAAAAGAGTCCAGTAGCACCTTTAAGACTAACCAATTTTATTGTAGCATAAGCTTTTGAGAACCACGTTCTCTTCGTCAGATGCATGGAGGGCAGAAGGAAACTGGCCAAATATAGAGGAGGAGGGGGGGAAGGGGGGGGGGAGGAGAGGGGGGATGTAAACAACTCCTTTGATATGGAGATGCAGACAGCTCCTTTTGGTGTGGGGATCAGTTTGCTTGTGTAAAGGTTCAAAGGAGTTTGCCGTGTTAGTCTGTAGTAGCAAAATCAAAAAGAGTTCAGCAGCACCACCTAGACTATCCCATTCCACTGCAGCACAAGCCCTCGATAACCACAGTCCTCCCCACCAGATGTACTGCGATGGAATTGGATAGTCTGGGGGTGCTGCTGAACTCTTTTTGATTTTGCTACTACAGACTAACACGGCAAACTCCTCTGACTCTTTGCATAACAGCTGCAGAAGAGTGGAGGGAGGGGCTGGCCTGTTCTCCATTGCCCTACAATACCAGGTGACCAGCGGGTGACCAACTGTCAACATCACAGGAATCAGGTGACGCAAGGAACTAAGTGGGGGTTCAAGCCAGTCCTATAAAGCTGGCTGTCTTTTGAGCAACCCCAAGTGTGGGGTTATGCAGTGCCCACTGGCCGGCTGCCCAACGTATGGGCACAGCACGGGGCTATGTAGTGCCCTTCGTTAGCTGACCCACGTCTGGGTTGCAGTACGCTATCTGCCCGCTTCCCTCCCCCTGCATGTAGAGGAGCAGGAACCTGGAATGGACCCCATCTTGGGACAGGTATTATCTGTGGATTTCATGATTTGAACTGTTGTTTCTAGGAACTGTTGTTTAATATTTGTATTGTATTTTATAACTGCTGTACCTCGCCCTGAAGGGTGGGTTAGAAATGTTGTTGTTGTTGTTGTTGTTGTTGTTGTTGTTGTTGTTATACGACTGCCTAGCTCACAAGACAGCCGAGAACTCACCCTTCTCTTCATCAGCCCTAGGCGTAATGCCTTGGCATCGGCTGCCGCATAGGTCACCCAGAGGCCGCTGTCAACATGTTGCACGAAGCACATGGACTCGCCATATTTGATCTCCGGGGCTCCCATCCCCTCCACGTCTCGCTTTGGGGACACATCCAGCTTTTCCTAAGTGGTTGGGGAGAAGAAAGGGTTACATGGGGTAGACCAATTAGATCTGGAGCACAGATTTGGTCTTTGGTCTCCCTTGTCCTAGGCAGACATGTTGACCACTACAGCATGCAGACTTCAGGTGCATGATTCCACCCACCCCACTCCACATATGGGTGCATCCACACAATTTCTTCCATCACTTTTCCACTATTCTTTGTGTAAAGATGCTTTCCCATTCCGGTGGGTGGAAGGAAGAGTAGTTTTTTTTTTTATCCTAGACTTATCGCAGCCACTTCCAGGGACGGGCATCTGTTTTTACTTTCAGTATTTATTCATCTAGAGCAGGGATCCCCAACGTGGTGCCCGTGGGCACAACTGTGCCTGCTGACACCTTTTCTGGTGCCCACTAAGTGTTTTTAGGAAGCGGGTGGGGCTTTTGCCAAGCATGGCTCCTGACTGGCCATTGGAGTATTGATTGGCTGTGCAGATCTTTAAAAACATGGCTTTGGCAGAAGCTGCTTCCACAGCACAAGGATCTTCACTGTGTGACTGAAGGTAAGGTGCGGCAGCCATTTTGTGCCCAGCTCTGTCTCCTGCAGCAGCCATTTTGTGGAAGCCGTATTGTTGCTGCGCCCACCACAGTGTGTCAGAATTCCAGATGTGCCCACAAGCTCAAAAAGGTTGGGGACCCCTGATTTAGAGTAACACTTTTCACCTTGGAGATACGGAAGCAAAAAGCTGTAGACTTGGTGTTGGCCTTTTCAGCGTCTACCACAACCAGCCCCTTCTCCTCAGTCAGCGCCAAGTAGTGGCCTGTGGTGACATGACGGACGCGGAAGGGCTGGCCCCACTTCATGTGACTGCCACTCCAGCTGTTGGGATAAGAAGGAGGCCCATTACTCAGAGAAATGCGGTACATGGCTGGGTTCTAGACGTGCCACTCACCTAGGTGATCAACAAACCCAAAAATAAGGCACCGCATTCCTGGTTGCAAGACTCAAAGGTTCCAAGACAACACAAAGTGAGAAAGCCTGACAGACTCCTGACCCACCTTATGCGCAAGGGCTCCAAGCGCCAGAGGGAGCGAGCTTGAGAACAGACGGGGCCGCCTTCATAGTTCACCACCCTGCAGGAGGGGAGGGGAATAAAAGCGATGTTGGAAAACTGAGACAAGAAACACGGAAGAGATGCTCTTCCTATGACCTTACCGTATTTATGGTTCCTTGCAATTTTAGGCGACGTTTGCTTTCAGGGAGGCAGCAGGAGGAAAGCCAGTTTGGCGCAGGAACTAAATTGCTGGGCTTTAACCAAAGAGAACCAGGTTCAAATCCCCAGCCTAACCTACATCAGGGGATTGCTGCAAGGATTAGGGAAAGATACACTGCCCCTCGCTCCTTGGAAGAAAGACACCTTAAATATTAGAGAGATAATATCCAGCACTGCCCCTCAAAGTGCTACTCCCCTCTGAAGAACAGCAGCAAGTCTGAATCGAGGGGGAATGTGAGAAAGAGCATGAGGGAAATGGGCAAAGAAGAAAACATGGCTGGGCGCCACCCAGGGCTTTTTCAGAGGGTATGCACTGCTACGGAGAACCTGCACCTCTTTATGGAGGTACCTGTTGGGCATTCGGGCTGGGAGGGGAAAATGTCATGGATACTAGCAGCTTTTTTTTTCTTTTGTTTTTAAGGGGAAAAGCACCAGTGCCGCCTTTTGCTTCTCAAAACCCACCTTTCATGTGGCCCAACTCACCCAAATTCTTTCTGTTAGGCTTCTGCCTTTTCACTTCCTTCTCAAAACTTAGGCCAAACTAGACACGATAGGAGAAGTCCATGTAGCGTGCTACACGAGTGTGTTTAAAACTGAAGGTAGGAGTTCTATTTTTTTTTTTAAACTATGGCATACACGGGTGAGGGGAGTTTAATGCTGCCCACTGGGGTAACTGTGAGGGTAGCATCACTGAGCTCTGCTGCTTTCCGGGTTTCTCTTGCTTGCTTCCGATATCGGAGCCAGATTGGAAGAAAAGCTGAGCTTAGCAGAGCGCCGTAAAGGAGGATCAAGGAGTGTTTCAGCTCCCCCCTCAGATCCTATTTTTGATAGAACTTAGACCTCCCGCTCTTGCCTGAGACATGAACAGAGAGACTTGTGCATAGTTTATTTACTTATTTTAATTGAAAACTCTTCTATCCTGCCTTCTGTTCTCCAGCTTAAGACGGCATAATGCACGGGGCTCTCCCATCATGTTGACCTCAGGATCTTCGAAACAGGGACCTGTCCTTTTGGAGGGGGGCTCTCACTCCTTAAAACTCCCCTACATGAAACCCACCTGCGCTGATCTTCATTCTGGTCCGTGGTGGAGATGGTGAGGCATTCGTCCATGTGGCCATGGAAGAGACGCATGACGTGGCCCCCAGTCACACACCCTGAGCAGATGGGAAAATCAAGTGACTACAAAGGCGTATTAAATGTGGGCACATGAAAGCACAACGGGAGGGGGGAGGGTGTCATCTAGCACACACTGCAATCCTAATCAGCTAAGGTAAGCTCAAATATCATGTTCTCCCCTATCCTTAAACATAAAAACCGAACTGTGTTCCCTACAACTCGCTTTTTATTCTGGCACAGGCACACTGAGGGCCCTGCGGTGCGCCTGCACCAGGATAAAAAGCGAGTCAGCAATGGCAGGTCTCTGAGAGGCTGCAGAGCCAGCGGGGAGGTGAAGCGTTGGGGAGCACGCCCCCCCCCCCCCCACCCACAACCTCCCCACCATCTCTGCAGTGGCTGAGAGGCCTTGGGAGGGCCACGCTGGCATCTCTTCCTGCTGCTAGAGCCTGTTGCATTCATTTTTACAATGGGCTCTGTTGCTAGTATATATATAACTGGGTAGGTTTTGAGGTTGGGGGGAAGGACGGACTCACTATGGGAACCCAGCAGAGGAGCCAGCAGTATAGGGAAAATGTCCTCCTTCTTGGGGGGGGGGAGACAGCAAGAAGCACTTGGAGTTTATGCACAAAATGGGTCATTTGGACTCTCAGAAGCCTTGTAAACATTCAATACATTTCTCTCTCTCCAGGGAAAGGGTTTGGGGATTAACGGCTGGCCATCACTCTAGGAGAATTCAATGTATAGGTGGGTGGGGGAAAGAATAACCACACACCTTCTTCGCAGCCTGAGCAGATGGGGTTCATGTTCCATAGTGTCTGCATGAAGGAGGCATCTGCTTGTAGCTCTCCGCTGGCTGTAGACAGGTGCTAGAGAACAGGACAGAAATGGGTGAGGAACAGAAGCCAGGTGTGTGAGTGAAAGGGGGGAGATCAGGGGTTCAGGATTCAATCAGTGCTTTATGACCCTCTTTTCAGCACCAGTCCTCTGTTTTGGGACTTCTGAATCAACAGTAAACAGAGTGCCTCTGAGCATGTGGATATGTCCCGAACCACAATAAGCCTACAGACTAGTGGATGAAGGGAAGGAGGTACTCAGAAGAGAAAAGACTTCCGGATTAAAAAGCCGTAATCTCGAAGCCTTTTCAAAATCATGTTGTAGGTACAAGGAGAGGGAAGAGCAGGCAGGGAAAGGGAGAAAAAAAACCCAGCCATTTTAGCAAGACTTCAGTTGCCTTTTCTTTCAAATTGGGTCAGTGAGAAAAGGGATTTGGGGAAGTGTCTTGTTTGCTGCTTCAAGATCTGGGGCTAAATCTGACAGGAGAGAAAGAAAACGGGATGTGACGAGACACAGAGAGGCTCAGGAACATATTCCTCAAGGTGCAGTTTCCCAGTATGGCTGACAACAGCACAGACACTCACCAGGTACCGCTCAGAGGAGACGCTGACTAGGATGAGATCGTCACCGACACGCACCTTCTCCCCTTCTGAGCGCTGCTTAGAGGCGGGGTGGATGGTCCACCAGCAAGCTTCCCCTGGCAAGGGCAGAGAAGGGTTGGCTAGCTGTGAGGCAGTTCAGGGGAGCACCCACGGAGGGAAGCACAGTCCCAGGGACTGGCGCCCTTTGCAACTCAACAGGGAGGGTGTGGCCGGGGTTGTGTACATGCTGCAATTCTGCAGAAGCACAGATTTCAGCACCATGGGAAGAGAATGTTAATTGTTGTACCCATAGTTGTTGTTTTTTTAAAGCAGTCTAGCCCACATGCCTACAAAGCTTTGTCTGAAAAGGTGTCCAGTGGGTAGCCATGTTAGTCTTCGGTAGCAGAGCAAAATCTGAGCCCAGTTGCACCACAGAGACCAACCAAAATGTCCAAGGTATAAGCTTTTTTTGAGTTAAAGCTTTGGATCTGACAAAGTGAGCTCTGACTCATGAAAATGTACATCTGGGGAAATTTTGTTAGGCTCAACAGTGTACTGGACTTATATTTTGTCCTGAAAATGTGTGGGGTACGGCAGCTGAAATCTTAGAAGGCAGCAGGGTGGCTGAATAAGAATTTCAACAATGGAGTGTGGAGTTTACAGTCCGGGCACTGTTCGTTCCCTGTCCCCACAACTAGCAGATGCATAAAAAATTATGCAAAATAAGAGAAAGCTTGCTCAATTTGCATCATACAGGTGGACGAATTCTACTTTAGGTGGTACAGAATTTCAATTGTCTGGTGCCAAATTCTATTTTTAAAAACATGGGGTAATATATACAGCTCTGGGCTTAACCATCCTAGGACGTTTTTTACTGCTGATCCCAGAATTCAAGTTACGGTATGACGAGTTCCTTCTATGCACAACCACCACTTACACAGCCTGTCTCACATACCTGTTGCATCTTCCTGGAGGCCCACGTCAAAGGCAAGTTTATCAGTCAAGGAGCGGGATGTGGTTAGGCAGCTTAAATACTAAAAGATGGGGAAGGAAAGAACACCTTGAAACGTTCTTTGAAATTCTTAACCTCAACAGAGAAGGAAAAAACCCCTAAAGACAGCTCTAAACATTTGCAGGTTAAACAAACACATACACACACAATTATCTAACCCTATCTAGACAGTCATGATAAAAAAATAGCCACAGTGGCCTGGAACATATATACAGAACAAACAAAAGAGATGCTTTGCATGCAGAAGTTCTCAAGTTCAATTCCTGATGTCTCCAGTTAAAAGATCACACGTGGACACATGAAGCTACCTGCTCCATCAAGGTCACCATTTACTCAGATAGAGATTCTTCCCTTCCCCTACCACCTGGTTCTTTCAGCTGGAGATGTCGGGGATTGAACCTGGGGCCTTTTGCATGTCAAGAAGGCGCTCTAACACTGAGCCGCTGCCCAGCCCTCACTCAACTGCCCTCCTGCAACTCACTGAGCTGGACAGACAAAAGACACAAGACAAGTTCCTGTGTGTATAAGGACAAGAGACAGACACAGAAATGCCTTCTTGCTTAGAAATTTTGTAACACATTAAGTGGCACTCAAGAAGATCCTCTTACACTGGGTGCGCTAAGCCCTAACCTTTTCAAACAGCAGCTGTACATTATCCCTGCATTTACCACTGAAGTACCCCGACTTCTGTATTGCTCACTCAAACACTTCAATGAGTATTAAACTATTGCTTTTCCCTATTGTTTTGTTTCTATACCAGTTTTTTTCTGGAAAAAATGGGTACCTCTTTGTGTCAAGAGAGGACATGTGGAGGGCATGGCTACTGGAAAACAAGATGGGGGCATCTCAATGCTATTTGGAGCTTCTGTTTTAGGCAGGGCTCATTTCGAGGGGGAACGCGCTGGAACGCAGTTCCGGCAGTTCCCCAAAGAGGTCACGTGTCAGGTGGCCCCGCCCACTTGACTCTCGGCCATTTTGGGCTCGTTTCAGCCTGGATTGGGGCCGAAACGGCCTGGATAGGGTCTCTGACAGGTGGTGGATCACCCTCCCACTCAGCAGCAGCCCAATACTGACCATTTTGGGCCCCTTTTCAGCCATTTTCAGCCCTTTTTTGCCATTTTGGGCCCATTTTGGGCCCTGAATGGCCAGGATTGGGTCCAAAACAGCCAGGATAGGTGATGTCAGCAGGTGTGGTGTATGCAAATCAGTTATGCTAACGAACCACTTCCGGTGATGGCAAGGGGCATGGCATATGCTAATGAGTTATGCTAATGAGTTCCTCCAGCTCTTTTTCTACGAAATGACCCCTGGTTTTAAGCATTTCCTGGAGACAAATGGGGTTTGCCTCATAGAGATGTGGGGATGAGAATTATTTCCCTGTTTCCTAGGACTGCCACACAAATGCTGCCTTCCTAAAGGAACCAGAAACGAGACCTGTGCATTACAATCTTATCCTTGTGGTTTAAAAGTACAGTCTAGCCAACCATTTCTATCCCAGGAGGATCAAAGTTACGTTCCACTCCAGTGACGCCAGCACTGTCTTTTTCAAATCTTTATTTCATTTTCATTTTCAATCCCTTCAACCGTAGGTTGGTGGGATTATAGATAAAACAGAAACGGAACAAATTAAAAAAAAAACAATAAATACTAAGATCATTTAAAAACATATGCAAGAAATCTAGCAACCGCTTCCAGCCAGCCCACATCCTCTGAAAACAACAGTTTCAAAATAGCTGAACATCGGCGTGGACAAGAGGTCCCAATATATCACACCTAGCTTCAGTAAACTAAGGACAATATAACAGCAGGTATGAGATGGTCTTTTTCAAACATCCTGAGAACTGGGAATTTATTGAAGGCAGGCCTTTAGCATAATAGTTATGACAGCTAAATGAAACTCCCATAGTAAATGGCAGTACATAAGCACCAGGTGGTGGAAGCCAGTCGCCACAGAGGATATCACCTGTAAGATCGGCCTGCAAGCATCCCACAGGCATTTGGCTGGAAACTGGCTACAGACAGAATACTTCCACTGATGGACCCCAGGTCTGACCCAGCAGATCAAATGAAACTCTACAGGAGCCATTAGCAAAAGAGAGAGGTCCAACAGTGGGAAGTATAGTGCCAACACACAGTCTAAAAGGGCAGCCAACCCGGGCCCTTTTCTATACACATACACATGCATAGCCCTCCTAGGAATGTCGACACAGAAGGCAAGTACAGCCGGCAACACCCCACCCCAAATGACCTCAACATCTTGACTTAGAACTTAAATTTGGACTCCAGAATGCCTCTCAGCCCTTTCGGCGTTTGACACTTTCTTGGCTGAGAAAGCTGCCCGCCTCCTAAAACCCCTTTCTGGATTCCTTGCAGTTTCCGCATCCTTCGAGGAGAACATATGATGCATGCTTGAAAATAAATCTGCCTGGGGCGAGGATGGACGTGTTAAAACAAAAAACAGCCTGGTTGGAGCGGCGTTCCTGCACCGCTCTCCTATGAAGTCTACCTGCAATTCGCTGCACCCCAAGTTTCCATGCCCTCCTGATACACCTTTTCCTGCTGAAACACACTCAAGGACCTCCTCCCCCCTGCCTCGTCTCACCATGCCGCTGTGGGAATGCCGGAGGAGAATAGCATGTCCATAAAGGAGAGTCCGGTGTCCGCCACCTTGTGAAGACTGGGAATGATAAGACAAAAGAAAACAGAATCAGGCTGTGAATTCAACTGTGTGGAACGCCCAGTCAGGTGCCACCCCATCCCATTTACCCCCCGTGACCCACCCCACAACAATTCAAGCCACAGACTCCTTCATTTAAGGGGTCAAGGAATACACTTTTTGATATCTCGCTGGATTCCAAACTTCACCGTTGGCAAAGCAGAAGTCCATGGAGAAATAAAGCTGGTGGATCACATACCAAACTCATAATTAGACGATGGAGAAAACAATAATTCATATTTGATTCAAGCAAACCTGATCCGTTGCCCCAAGTTTAAAGCCAGGCCCACTAAAGCAGATGTTAATATTCCAGGAATATTCCAGAAGGAGCCTGGGGACAGGTTAAACAGGCATATATTTCATCACATAACTGAACTTGATGTGAGAAAACATTCTCCCCTGTGCTCAGCAGGGCACCAAGGGACTTTGCAAGGGAGCACATGCACACAACATCAGAATAGTAAAGAGTCCAGTAGCACCTTTAAGACTAACCAACTAAGTGTACAATAAGCTTTCGAGAGCCACAGCTCTCTTTGTCAGATGCATTGTCAGCTTTCAAGAACCACAGCTCTCTTCGTCAGATGCTTTTGTGGTTCTCAAAAGCTGACAATGCATCTGACAAAGAGAGCTGTGGTTCTCAAAAGCTTATGCTACAATAAAGTTGGTTAGTCTTAAAAGTGCTACTGGACTCTTTACCATTTTGTGACTACAGACTAACACGGCTAACTGCTCTGGATCTCACACTATCCAAAGTTGCCCCTTGGGAAATCGCTGTCAGACGCCACCCAACGAGCCAGAGGTATTCAACCCACAGAAAGCTTTTCCAGCAAGGAGGTATTTCTTCTAGGTGATTTCTTTCAAGGGTCCCAAGCAAAGGAATAAGGAAGAGTAACATTTGCTATGGGAAGGGGCCAGCAAAGAATACAGCTTTTCAAATACAAGTAGGGTCGAGAAGTTTTATCTGAAAGTCCTTGGCGAACATTTACATTCAGACCCAGAAAAGTCAGAAGATGATAGCTCTCTGCAGGGCTTTTTTTCTGGGAAAAGAGGTGGTGGAACTCAGTGGGTTGCCCTTGGAGAAAATGGCCACATAGCCGGTGGCCCCGCCCCCTGATCTCCAGACAGAGGGGAGTTGAGATTGCCCTCCACGCCGCTGAGCGGCGTGGAGGGCAATCTCAACTCCCCTCTGTCTGGAGATCAGGGGGCGGGGCCACCGGCCATGTGACCATTTTCCAGAGGTTCCAGTACTCCGTTCCCCCACGTTCCTGCTGAAAAAAAGCCCCGGCTCTCTGAAGATTTTCATAAACACTTCTCTCACACAATATATATATACTTTACTGGCCAAGCTGAAAATGAGGGTTGCACATGCTGGCTCCATTACTGTATGGCACACCAACCACCACATCTTATCAGCGTTGGATCATGCAGCAATTAAGAGTAAGACGGATGTTACCAGAATACGTATGTGTGCGAGGAGGAGGGGGTTACAGAGATACATACAGCAGGTAGACCACTGCAGTACATATGGTGGTAAGCTCACGGGTCACGTTACTACAGTAAATACAGTAAGATTTACTCAGACAAGCAGGATTTATAATAATTGTTGCAATTATTATATATATCTGCAATACAAACCAACATCAGCACTCAAACCATGTTGTTGCAATTACATATGGTCATTACTATATGACTCACATAACTACAACATATATGGTCGTAATAAATAGACCGTATTACCACAGCCTATACGTGGCCATTTGCAATTCAGTCCTATTACAGCCATATATAAAATCCTAAATACTTGGACCGTATTACAGGATTATATTCTGTGATTCCTCCCCCAGAATTCAAACTGGAGATCCATTACACACTTACAATTGAAAAGATTTACTTTTAGGGTGTCAGAAATGAATGTCAGTCATTTTAATTAATAATTTAATTAATTAAAGGTTTGTTTGGGGAATGTCCACAATGCTCGAATATTACCCACCCACCCCTGGAAATTCCCCAACAATGCCCAGATATGACAATAATGACATAATTGTTGTAAAAGTATTCAATATATAATGTTACATATTTTACAATGTATAATAGTTAATGTTAAATAACTTTTGCATTTTAAACCAGCTCCATTATATAGTTTATTAAACATTGGTTGATCTAATAAGGAGGTTTATTAGGATAGAGAAAGGAAATACTTGTGACTATGTTTGTAGTGTATATCTGAAAACTATCTTTTAAGTGTTATACAGTTATTGCATTTTGATAGTCCTTGTAACATGCATCGTTAATTTTTTTTAAAAGTAAACTTTTGTTCCCTTTCCCTTTCTGTACCTCCCTATTTTTTTTGAAAAACTAAAAATATTTTCCAAAAAAATGCCCAGATACGACAGAACTAAATGACATTGGAGGAAATCACCCGCAGCTTCTCTGGGCATATCTTCCAACTGGAAAGACACAAACTTGACATGATGATTCATGCAGAGTTGCAGCAGGCAAGCTCCTCCGAGGGCACATCATCCGACCATCCCTTCAACAGGTGCAACTGGATCCTTCAATCATTCTTGACAGAAAGATGCAGTGGAGACTGACCGGACAGAAGTAGATCAACTTGAGACTTTTCTCAAGTCACTCTTCCAAGCCTTGATTCATACATTGAGAATTATTGCTGGGCACTTCTTACAGCAATGCTGAAGTCCGTATCACTGCAACATAGGCCATCAATAAATACTGGCATTTTGAAAAACTGAGCCCACCTGATTGAGAGGGATAAAAATCTAACAGTATAAACAAATGTGCTAATGGCGGATCACCTGTGGCTCATATTAACACGCAGCAGATGTGATTGTTACTACAGAAGAGACAACCATAGTGTTTTATTTGGACCACAGACACAACCCCAGATGCGAATGGGTTAAATTTCTTATTTATTTATTATCTCCTTTCTCTGCCACCCTTCCTTCATAGAGCGCAGGGATGATTCCATTTTATACCAATATAGTACATGTCCCATGGCTGAACATGACCAGTCCAAGCTGCTAGGAGCCAAGATTTCATGGGCAGTCTTCCCAAAATCTTCTCCAGGGAGGGCACATGATAACTTTAAGGCATACCACATGCCATGATCATTATGACACCAGTTCCCCTGAGAAGGAACACACACACACAGAACTTGTGAGAAGGAACACACCAGTTCCCAAGCAGTGTCCCAAAACTTGAGTTGTAGAGTGAGGCCAAAGACAGCCAACATTTTAGTACCTTGCAGGAGAGCGAGGGGCCCATAGCTGAAGGCAGCATTGTAGGGCAGGGTGGATTTGATTTAAATTGAATCGCTTTAAATCATGATTTAAATCGCGATTTAAATCACTAGTCAGTAAGATTAGATTTAAATCATGGATCTCTATATAAAGACTCATTCTTTTCTACATAAAGACTCCTCACATTTAGCTTCTTGTGCAGATCTATTCTATTCCCAACAATTTTCTATTCATTGATTTGTTTGCAACTTAGCACTTAAGAGGTAAAGGGTTGGTTCTGTGTACAAAGATTTGCAAAGGAACAATGGGATTAAGGTCTTTTTCTCAACTGTGTATGTTTATTTTATAACCTTTTTGCTGTGAAGAAGAGACGTGATCTCTGCAGACACAAATTCAGTTTTGAGAGCTGTAAAATCAAGCATCTGTGATAATATCTTCTAGATAGAAAAACTGCCCAATAATCTTACAGAAACCTCTGGAAGAGCATGACATTGTGAATGGATTAATGGCATTCATTTACCAAAAACTTTAAACATTGCATGAATATACAACCTCATGCTACATAATTAAAAACTAATCCTTATTTAATGATGATAATCTTTGGACTATATCTTAAATAGAAAACTATCTTTAGATAGATTTTTCCTCAAAAACATTTTATTAAAAAAACCCAATTTAAATTAAAAAATCCTATTTAAATTTTTTAAAATCCATAGTTTTTTTATTTTTTTAAAAAAATCGTTGAATTTTATCCACCCTGCAGGATGGGATGGAGGCCCACAGCGGATCCATCTTGAGTTGTCAAGATCGCCTGATTGGCACCAACTGAACCCAACAACTGCTCCACCTCGTGGTGCAAAAAGACCAGGTTCGCTTCCAAACATGACGTGGTAATGAATACACCAACGTGGGAGGAGGCCCTCCTCTGTTCACATCCAGGAACCATGCAATGGAGGAGAGAAGGTGGAAGGAGCAGGGCCACAGCCAAGGAATAGGTGAGGAGGGGTGCTGGTGAGATGGAGTGAGGAAAGGAGAATTTGAGGGGATAAAGGATGTGGAAGATTATTAGGCAAAAGAAAAACGGGGTTTCCACCGGATTTTCATCAAGAGAGGAAAGACAGAGTCTGCCCACCTCCCGTTGTTTCTCACTAACTGCCCTTCAAAAAGGGGGACCCCAAACCTTCTCAACCTACCGGGTGATGTCCTTTAATGAGAAACTCACAGGGAAATGACGTGCCGTTTCCCATTAAAATGCAGAGTGGGGATCCTGTGGGTGGGGAAAGGGGAACATGTGACAGTGCTTGGTGATCAAATTCTACCTTGTTTCTGGGCTACCTTGAAGGAGGGAATAAGAAAACCGCTTAACAATGGAATAGAGGCTGAATGGCTGAGAGGAATCTGAAGCTAAAGGTATGTATGTCCAGGGCTTTTTTCTGGGGAAAGAGGTGATGGAACTTAGGACCGCACAATGACATCACTTTGGGTCAGCGGGAACAAGGGGCGAATTTTTTAAAGTTTAAATCGCCCTTGGCGAAAATGGTCACATGGCCGGTGGCCCCGCCCCCTGATCTCCAGACAGAGGAGAGTTTAGAGTGCCCCCCCCCCCGTGCTGCTTGGTGCGGTGGGCAATCTAAACTCCCCTCTGTCTGGAGATCAGGGGGCGGGGCCACCAGCCATGTGACTATTTTCAAGAGGTGCCGGAACTCCGTTCCACTGTGTTCCCACTGAAAAAAACCCTGGGTATGTCCTTGCATAGAACTCTTTTCCTACTGCAGATCTCCGGTTCCCTCCCTCTACAGCAAGGGGGCTGCCGATGTTTACTGGCCCTGCGCCTATGTCTTCAGCAGCAGCTCGACTCACAGAAATTAAGCAAAGGACACGTTTGTTTTTCTTCCGTACATGACCTCGAGTTGGGGGGGGGGGGAGAAAGGTAGATTTTGATATGTTACGCTAATGTTGAAAACACAGGAGCCAGGGCAGTAACTTATGGTGGTTAATGGATTCAATTAAAAATATATATATTCACTCCCTCGCTGCTGTCACCACCCCGTCACTTGACTGACCAGTAGCCCCTAAGCTGGATGGGGTAAAAACATCAAGCAAAGCCAGCTCATCTTAACTGGAGGGCAATGGTCAACTGGGGGTTTCTTATATAAGACCAGAAACACAAATGACATCTAAGGTGCCTTACCAGAAGACTGGGAGGGGCTCAGTGGAAAATAGTAACAATAACTGTGCTTATATGCTGCTCTGATAGACAGATTAGTGCCTCACCCAGAGCAGTGAACAAGTTAGTGTTATTATTATCCCCACAATACAGCTGGGGAGCTGGGGCTGAGAGGAGTGGTTGACCCAAGGCCACCTACTGAGCTCAAGGCAGTAGTGGAATTCGAACCAGCAGAGCGCTGATTCGCAGTTGAATCACTTAACCACAATCCTCTGCTTTGCATGCAGAAGGTGCCAGATTCAATCCCCGGCATTGCCAGTGAAAAGGAACCCAGAAGGTGAAGGGAACCTGAGATCCTGGAGAGACCCTGCCTGTCTGAGTAGACAATATCGACCTTGATGCACCAAAGTCTGATTCTGCAGTAAGCAGCTTGCTACGTATTCATATGGGCCAGGGTCCCCCTAGCACACCTGACAGCTGCTCTGAACCTGTAGAAATCTGGGGAGGTGGGAACCCCGGGAGAAGGAGAGGAGATGGGTGCACACACACCAAAACATGGCAGGGAGGGCAGGAGAGGAGCACTTCAGAAGGGAACGGGCGTGGGTGGGATCACGGCAGTGAAGTCAGCACCTACCCACTTGTCCAAGTCAACACCCTAGCGGGCCAGCCAGCGGAACAGAGAAGCCAAAGGAAAGAAGAGGAAGAAAAGATGAAAGCAAAGTGGGGGGTGGCAGGGGGAGCTGCACCCCCTGCCTCAATCAGCACCCTGGAGATGCAGCCCCTTCTCTATCCACCCGTACCTGTTTCAGCACTCTGCTTTGAGACGGGGCCTTGACTGACTCTATGCACCCTCTAGGGACTGTGGAGATCTCCCTGTACACCAGCAGCACAGCCCTGGAAGGTTGTCTTCAAAATCAATCAGAGGAGGAGCTGGCGTGCAAGATGAGGCCTTGTGCTGGGGGAGACCTCCCAAGACCAGGCTTTTTGGGGGTGGGCATATGCTTTGCATTGCTAAAAGCTTGTGGCAGGCAGGCATTCAGCAGGTGAAGCTTTCCTCAGGGCAGCGAAGGAGTGCTGGGCCAAGCTTCGCCTTGATTACCGGAATGTGGCTGTGGAGGGCACCTTTCAATAGTGCACCAGCACCACCTGTTTCTTTTTACTAACTGCTGCTGCTCTGCCTTGCACGGAAACTGAAGGTCAGATATCAGCAGAGAACAGCGTTGTACGTGAAAAGTTTCACCTGCTGATTTCTGCAGAGAGGGTGGGCTAGGTTACTGGCAACCAAGTCGCAAATGGGTCTACAGATATCCTCTGATAATGGCTTTAACCGACCGAAGTCCAGGCTTCGTCTAGGATGGCTGCAGATGAACTCTGCACTAGGGCCGGGGGGGGGGGGGCAGGAATTTCATATCTTTGCTTTCTGTTTGCCTGCCTGCTCTCTGTTACATACACTTTGATCTCACCCCCTCCCCCAAGGAGATCGGGGAAGCATGCAAGGTACCCCAGCTCCACTTTATGTTTACAACAACCCTGCCTCAGTTTATCCAGTGAGCTTCATGGCTCAACGGGGTTTTGAACCCAGCTCTCAGGCCAACACTCCAGTCACTGGCCATTTGGGCTCTGCTGTTTGGGCCAGTAAAAAACTGGAGAACGTACCTGCGAAGAATAATGGCTTTCCTAGATGTCTATGCTCCCCAAAAGAGTGTTTCCCCTTCCACTTATTTCCCCCCACCCTCTGCCAACAAGGCAATTTGGGAGCCACAGTTCCAGCCACACACGTGGTTTGTGGGCCACACTGTGATAGGCAAAGGACACAGTCACAGGAGATGTAAGAACTCTAGCAATGTGCGCCCAACCCTGCCAGTGGGCTTACCTCAGGGGCGCTTTACCACCACAGGGCCAGCCCGCCCACCCTGTCCCACCCCCGCAGCCTCAAAGGCTGCCTTCCTTACCTCCGCACCCACCTCTACAGTGTTCGCCAACATCTCCTGGAGGGCTCGCACGGACAGGGACTGTTCCAGACTGAAGCAACATATAGCCAGATCTGGGGGGACTTTCTGCAGGTGGGAGGAAAGGAACAAGTTAGTCTTCAGTTAAGATGGCAGCTGTTGAGGGAGACAAGAGGTGAGGTTATGTGAAGAAAACGCTTCTTTACACAACGTAAAGAACCTGCAGAACTCACTGCCTCAGGACATAGTGACACTAGATCTCCTAGCCCGATTGGCTTCAAAAGGGGGCACTAGACACATTCCTGGAAGAAGGAGGAAGTGTCAGTGGCGACTAGACATGGCTAAATGGAACCTCCATATTCAGAGGTAGTCTACCTCTGAACGTCAGTAGGAGATGGCTTTGGCCTCTCCTTGTGGGGCTTCCAGGACATCTGGTTGGCCACGGAGGGAAACCAGGTGCTGGACAGGACGGGCCACCCGTCTACAAGGGTCTTATCACGCTGGTCTCCCAATTCGCACAATGGGTTTGGTGGAGCAATGAAGGAAGAGAAGTATTTGGGTCTCCTTTGTGCCAGCATTGCAGACAGCACAGAAGGGGAGTCCTTTCCTGGAGGTGTTAAGGCTGGAATAAGTGTTGGCATTTGGGAGCGCAGGTGTGAACACACCTGATGAGTTGAAAAGTGGCCCAGTGCCCAAGATAAGCGCGGGAGGGGGCGTGGCTCAGTGGAAGAGCATCGGCGTGGCATGCAGGAAGTCCTAGGTTCAATCCCCAGCTTCTCCAGTTAAAAGGATCGGGCAGTCAGTGATGTGAAAGATGTCTACCTGTGATCCTAGACAGCCATCGCCACTCTGAGCATATGACACCGATCTCGATGGACCAAGATCTTCCCACCCACATAAAACCTTAAGAGCACCTTCAAATCACAAGGGTTAGGAATCACCTCCATTAGCATTTTCTTGCTTTCTTCTGGTTTACTGCCAGCCACAATGACAAGGTCACACGCACAACACTTTTGCCCAGGATTCAGGTCTGTTTCTTGGCCCAGCCCAGAACTCTCCTATCAGCAACCTCTTGATTGGCTCGTGTCAGATTCAGAGCGGGACCACAAGTGACGCCTGACACAGGTTGGACACTAGTCAGCTTCCCTCAAGTTCTGATGGGAAATGTAGGCGTCCTGGTCTTGCAGCTTGGCTCTCCGGCTGCTGTCCAATGGACTTTTCAACTGTCACTTGTCCAACATTCCGCCAAGCTGCCTACATTTCCCGCCAAAACTTGAGGGAAGCTGACAAGTGTCCAACCTGTGTCAGGCGTCACTTGTGGTCCCGCTCTCAGTTATGGGCCAGCTGAATTGTGGGAACAAGTTTTCTTTCCGGTGGAACATACCTGAGCGTTGGAGGTAGGTTCCAAAAAGCATAGTCGATTTCCAAAGCCTTCGGCAGCCAGACATAATTTCAGCTGTTCCTTCTGGATCGTGGCCGAGCATTGGAGGACGACTTCGTCTTCCTGAGGGGGAAATGGGGGGGGGGGGGTGTCAGAATTGTACAAATAAAAGGGCAGGCCCATTTGGATTGCCTCGTCTCAACTTTTTATTGTTCCACCATCTTACATAGCGAGAAAATGTATATGTGAAATACTTAGAAAAAAGAACTAATTCATTGACCATTTCGGCTTGAAAAAATGGCACGGGACGGAAAGCTAAAGCTCCCCCTTTCTCAGACTTGCGCTCCTGAGCGGAATTGAACTCCAGCGCACTTGGGAATGTCGGTTCCCTGACGTTGAGTCTCTCTACACAATACTTTTGAGACGTGTTCTTCACGTCGGGAGATGCAATCTTATCCAAGAAGCATAGGTTTGTAAGACACAACCAGCGAAGGAGGAGGAGGCGTATTTCCTCATAGCTCTCCGCTGCCTCTGGCGTTTCCCCTTCTGGAGCCTTTGCTCTGCAGAGACTTGGTTAATTCAAAGTTTTAAGCAGCGGGGGCGGCACAGTAAAAGCTCTGGAAGGGGAGACAGTCTGGCACACCAGAGGCTGCGGAGGGCTGTGAGAGAATCCGTCCCCTCCAGAGCAATCTCCACCAGTTCTGTCTTTCAAAATTACGCTTCCTGGCTAACATTGCATCTCCCAACACTTGACGAACATGCGCCCAGGCTCTGGAGAGAATCATTATCTCCACCTGCAAATAAGGACGCAGTCAGGTCAGGGGCACCCTAATTGAACTCATGTCACAGGTAATGTCTAGTTTTGCCCAAAGATGCTTTGGCTGAGGTGAAATGGTGGGGTACCATTTTTGAAAATAAATAACTTTGATGTGCCACACAGGTAAATAGCCTCTTGATTTGTAACTGAGCAGGGAACCTTTAGAAACGTTTCCTTCCCCAATGTCCACTTCCATTTAGACCACAAATGCCTAACAGAGGTATATATGGGCAGGCAAGGTTGGGGGGGGCAGGAACCTGTAGGCTACCTACTTCTTATTCTGGCTTATATCAAAGCCCAGGGAATACCTTACCCAAAGCACTAATGGAATTTGGGTTGAGATGGGCACTATTTTTCTAAAAGAGATGAAAACTGATTAATAAAAGCTTGACACACATACACTTCTTTCCACCTCCGTTGCCACTAGTCAAGCTGTTTTGCAAGATTTTGAAACAATACCCCGCCCCAAAGAGCAAGTGAGCCTGATGCAAAAATGGAATGAGAGCCCACGCCGTCCACAGCAAATAAACCACTAGCGCATTATTTCCATCACACTCACTCTTGACCCCAATCCCTTCCAGCAGCCACCAGTCCATTCACACTGCAACAACACCTGGGTGTGCCATATAAGCTTTAGAACCCTCTCCGGTCGAGAAAGAAGTTTCTAGAACATGCTGCCCACCCACTCCCTCCCCCTGCCCAGTGAGCATTAGGGGAACGGACAGATCCTTCTGAATGATGGGTAGAAACAGATGGTGCCTGCAACTTGTTTATGTCCCAGCCAGAGTCCAGAGGGGACAGAGATCTGGCCAGGTACTTCGGGGGGGGGCGGGGGGCGTTGCTTTGCAGAGCCCAAATGGAGCACTGCAGGCCAGGACTTTTTAAATACCTTAAGCAACTTCTTTATGTTCAGGAAAGCATTTTTATAAAGGGAAGAAGGTGGCAGTAAAATGGAAAACTTTCAGTAAAATGGAATTGTTCAAGAGGGCTTTTTCTATAAGAGGAACAGGAATATAGCTTTACAGTGCAATTATAACAACACTTTCCTGGGAGTAAGCCCTATTGCCCAGCCCTGAGTGGGAATCAGAGCAGACCTCCTTAAGACAGCACTGTAAATGTCTGAACAATTTAGACAGGTTTCCCCCTGCCCTTCGTAGTCCTGTTTTTTAATATCATCATTCTCTAATTCTATTAATGCAGTTTGATTCCACTGTTTGTTGTATTGAATATGTAATTCTAATTCTCTAATCTGCCCTGAGTCTCTGCAAGAAAGGTACACGACACATGAAGTAACTCGATAAATTGTTTTGAGCCAAGTCTGGTCTATTCCTTCTTCGAGGCCAGAAAAGAAAAAATCGTGCCTTCTAACACTGAGGGTGAAAGAGAAGTCAGAAAAAGGCCCGGACTCCTGAGTTCTGTCTCCAGCTGTGGAAGAAGAATTGTCACATTTTTATCCTGCCCCTCCTGAAAGCAATTTGGAGCAGCATCCATGGCCCTTCCCTCCTGCATTCTATCATAAGAATACTGCAAGGTTAAGCTGAGAAAGGCTGACTGGTCCAAGATCATTCAGTAAACTTCATGGTGATGAACCCAAATCAGCCCAGCCTCAGGCTAGCATTTTAACCTCTACAGCACAGTAATTTTGAGAGTTTTCCCTCCCTCTCACAGCCCTTTACATGGAAATTATAGTGGAGAATCAGTTAGAATGAGATGCAAGCTGCATGCCAACAACTTTTGGGTTTTCACTGTCCTGGAGGGAATGTGAGATTTAAAGTATTACAACAGAAGGGGGGGTGACAGTGGATTAAACTGCAGGAGATAGTTTTAGAATTAAAAAAAAAACCAGGAGAATCACTCACTACTAGTTGTTTTGCTTTTTAAAAAATTTATAACGGGAGTAGCATTGTTTTGTAGCATGAATTATATTGATTTTATGGCATTTGTATGTTTTATACTGTTTTTTAAAAATTGCATTCTCTTCACATTCTGTAATCCACCTTGAGTTTCAATGAGAAAGGTGAACTATAAATGAAGTAAGTGAATAAGTCCTGCACTACCAATCTCAGCCAGGGCGGTAAACAGATAAACCTGCATAAGGTGAAGGTTCTAATCTGCTTTTACAGTGGCAGCCAACCATCTGGTTGGCTATTTTAAAACTATTGTTATACTAGCAACAAAGCCTGTTGTGGGGGGAAATACAACGGGTTCTAGAAAGGGGAGGGTGGGCAAGCGGGCATTCCCTCCTCCTCCGTCACTGATCCCGGCCAGACGAAGGCAGGGGGGGGCGGTATGGCCACCTCCTCTGCACCTGATCTCAGCTGAGTGAATGGGGGAGTGGGCATTGCCTCCTCCTCCGCTCCTGATCCCAGCTGAGTGAAGGTGGTGGGTGGGCATTGCCACCTTCTCCGCTCCTGATCCCAACTGGGTAAAGGCAGGAGATGGGCACTGCCACCTGCTTTGCTCCCCATCTCAGCTGGGTGAAGGCGGGGGAGGGGCATTGCCACCTGCTCTGCTCCTGACCCCAGCTGGGCGAAGGTGGGGGAAAGGCATTGCCACCTGCTCCGCTCCTGATCCCAGCTGGGCGAAGGCAGTGGGTGGGCATTGCCACCAGCTCCACTTCTGATCCCAGTTGGGTGAAGGCAGGGGGTGGGCATTGCCACCTGCTCCGCCCCTGCTCCCAGCTGGGTGAAGGTGGGGGGCAGGAATTGCCACCTACTCTGCTTCTGATCCCAGCCGGGTGAAGGCAGGGACGGGCATTGTCATCTTCTCCAATCCTGATCCTAGCCTGGGCTTTTCACTGCAGCATGCTCTCTGGAGGTCTGGCTGCTTCACCTGGGCTTCCCTCCACAGCACTAGGGTAGGAAGTGAGTTGTCTTGAATACGCTTAGCCTTTTATATAGTAGGATACAGCCTGCCTCACCTCCACAGTTTCTAGATGTACTTTCTCCTCCTCCAATTCTCCTTTGCTTTACTTCTTCATGTCGCTCCTTTTGAGTTTCTCTGCTTGTCCACGTGGCCTGGAACCGCTCCTAGCCCTGCCTGCTTCCTTCCTAACCCCTCCATCTTTCCACCCTTTCCCCCTAGAATCTGCTGTTTCCCATGCCCTTCTGTGACATCACAGCAGCTCAGCCACTCACATAAAGAGGTTCCTTCAGTGCCACTACTTAAACCATGGCAGCCTCTAAATTCATTCATATAAAGGCTCTCTTGTAGCTAGTTTACAAGAGAGGCTGAAAAGAGATTTCTCACCAGAGGGGTAACTAATCTTCATAAATTCTCTGCCATGGCGATCAGTCTTTTAAGCCTCCATGGGACAAAGGAGAGATCCTACTACAGGCTGATTTTAAAAACAGTTTCACACCATGACTGGGCCTTTTCTTTTGCTGTTGGAGGTGGGGGGGGGGGGGGAATAATGGCAGAAATCTCCAATCTCTTTGGTTAGAAATCTCAGTAGGAAAAAAGCCCTGTAACTATAGAACCCCAATGCAAAACCCAGCAACAGCCAAACTATCTCACAATAACACAGATTGCTGATTCTTGCTGGGTGCTATTACCCATTATTGTAGCAGACCGCACAAGTACCCGATGAACAAAATGGGCTGAGCTAACAGATTAAACAGTTTTTAACTGAACAAATCTGCCTTTCAGACAGCAGATTTACAATGACTGTGCATATGACCAAAATCTCCACGTAGGCGCCTTGTTAACATACTAAAGGAAGCATCTCACGACGCAAACGATCCATTCTTCCATGTTAGAGTAACACACCAGAAGTAAAATTGAGCTCTCCCAAATAAACCTGCTGTGGAGAACCATTAGCTATGAACCCTCTCTGTGGAGTCTCCCAGCCCTCCTTTGTGCCAATGTGTGAATGCTCCCATAATGTGCACCTATTAAAGCACAAATGCAATTCAAGAGCACAGGGAACAGGAGAGTGCATCCCCCTCAGTTTTAGAAATGAGGGAATAGGCTTCTATGTGTTCTTCTCCCCACCTCCATTTTCCTGGGAGTCCTCAGTTAAATTCATGAGGGGAAAAGGGTTGCTGCCTGCCACCCTCACATACGGCTTTAAAAAGCTGCTCTCTGCACAGACTGAAGAGAAGCCTGTGCCAGAATGAAACCATTTTGTTAATAATAATAATTTCTTCAGCCCTTTTCATCATAAACCTCCACAGCTGAGACCTGCTTCACACATTCACACCCACCCTGCCTTGGAGTTAATATAGGCCTGAGGCGGCCATTTTGGGTGCCATTTTAAAAGCAGCGATTTGTCAGCCATTCAGTTCTATTATTATACTTTGACTGGTGAGGGCAGAGAAATTTCCGTTTTCTGCCTTGGAGGCTAAAATATGTGGACCTGGCTGGCCCTTCAATTTGTGACTTGTTTGTTCCTCCATTCCTATGAATGCGCTTTGACGCACTGAAACCTCTCTCGGGCCCTTAAGCCACCTTTCAGCCTAGAGGCCCCAGTTAAGAACTGAGGTTCCACACTCAAGCCAGAATGGGAAAATATTTATGCTTCATTTATATTCTGAAGAAAATGCAATGGCCTGAAACCACTATTTTCCCATGAAATGGCACCATTCTCATTCTAGCTAGCTACCACAGCAGTCTTAACTTTTCACCACAATGGAGAGGAAGACGTGCCCAAGATTTTCCCCTATTGGCCTCACTCCCATACCTAGCTAACAACAGCCTACCACAAATAAATATAACAGGAGAAATGTTTCCCCATTTCTTCATCTCTTTGGATTACGGTAGCCAATCTCCAGGTGGGATGCAAAGATCTCCTAAAATTACAACTGATCTCCATAGTACACAGCTCAGTTCCCCTGGAGAAAATGGCTGCTTTGGAGGGTGAACTCTATGGCACTCGACTCCACTGAGGTTCATCCCCTCCCCAAACTCCATTCCTCCCTAGACTCCACTCCCAAATTTCCAGAAATTGTTAGGGTTCCCAGGTGCCCGCCAGTGGCGGGCAAACTCTCGGTGATTTGCTCCCCCATCTGCTGACTGCCCAATGATCGATGGGAGGTGGCAAGCTCCCAGAGTAGGGTTGCCAGGTCCAGGTTGGGAAATTCCTGGAGATTTTGGGGGTGGAGCCTGAAAAGGGCAGGGTTTGGGGAGGGAAAGGACCTCAGCATGGTATAATTCCATAGACGCCACCTTCCAAAGCAGCCATTTTCTCCAGGTGAACTGATCTCTGTGACCTGGAGATCAGTTGTAATTCCAGGAGATCTCCAGCCACCACCTGGAGGCTGGCAACCCTATCCCAGAGGTTTCCCGCCACTGGCAGGCACCTCAAGAATGCTCACTGCACGCACGCTCCCCACAGGTGCAGCGATGTCACTTCCAGAACTGACGTCATCACACTGGCCACAGGAGTGTTCCCGCACTTCCTTTGGGGCCAATTTGGGCCCCAAAGGGGCCGAATTGGCCCTGTGCAGCCAGTGCTCGTGCAGCCAGTGTGGTGACATCACTTCTGGAAGGGACATTAGTGTGTCAGCCCCGGGGCATGCGCGCAAAGTGGATCCTTGTGGACAACACGAGGTGAGCGCCAGGTGTTGTACCTACCCTCCTGGCTGGAGGTGAGAGGGACTTGGCAACCATAGTAATTTCCCAGCTCGGAGCTGCAAACCTCTTCTACTGATGATATCCAAACCTGTTAAACAATTGTACAATCGGCAAACATTAACAGGTGACGCTTTCCGCCCACTTGCGGGTTCAAGGCCCAGTTCCAGTGTCCCTATGGTGCCATCATAGCAGCGGCCTTAAATTAGGGAAACTTATCCTTGGATATCACAGCCACAGTCCATCAACTGTCAAGCTAAAAGTTTACTACCTCGGTATTTTTGTGAGAATAATGAAAAAAAAATAAAGGCAGAGCTTTATTGTTATTGTTTATTTATAGTCCCCCTTTCTCACTGCGATCCAAGGCAGATTACATACTACAAATGAATACAATATAATCAATAGCTAGGACATTCACAGAGCAAAAATACAACTTGTTGTGCAAAGAACAAATTGCCCTTGAACATGCGCAGACAGCCCCTACTGCGGTGGCAGGCAACCAAAGCCAAATCCCACAGATAAGAACTAATAATAACAACATTTGATTTATATACCGCCCTTCAGGACAACTTAATGCCCACTCAGAGCGGTTTACTAAGTATGTCATTATTATCCCCAACAACAACAATCACCCTGTGAGGTGGCTGAGGCTGAGAGAGCTCCAGAGAGCTGTGACTAGCCCAAGGTCACCCAGCTGGCTTCAAGTGGAGGAGTGGGGAATCAAACCCAGCTCTCCAGATTAGAGTCCTGTGCTCTTAACCACTACACCAAAAAGGAACAAGAGGTCCAGAGCACAAGTATTATTTCCTCATTGGGCTGCACGTCAGCCCTTTTGGATGTTTCTTAAAGCACCTTTACCAGAGATAAAGATTGTAGCACGTATTTTTATGCGCTAAAATTGTTGCATCAGTGAATAATAACAGTTGAACTACCAGATATCAGCAGGCCCAATACCCCTCTCCTGCGATATCTTGCAGCCACCATCAATCAAGGGCACGGAAGCATGACAGAGCAAGACCAATTCCGGAAATTAACAAGAGAAAGGGCACATTGGTCAGAGAACGGGAATCAGTGACAGCCATGGGTGCCTCTGGAGCACAGCCAAGTGACATCAACCGGGAAAGAGCACGGCATCCCATGGCACGACTCTCCCATTCGCTGTTTTTTGGCAAGGGGCACTACTGAAAATTGAAGTGGGGCCAAGAACAGGGCAGAGAATTCCCAATCCGTGGGAAAGGGTCGGTGGTGGAGCTAATGGCTATGGCAGGGGGGTAAAGAAAAAGCAACGACTTTGGGGTTCCCACTTCTAAAAGCAATTTTTAAGTTTGTTTTTGTAAAGGCCAGTTTGTAAGTTCTCCTTCCCCTGAGACCTCCGAGATAGGGTGGGCCTTTAGTCTCTTAAATAAATCATATAAAAGGGCACTGAATGCACTGGTAACGAAGCAGCAGGTTTGACTGCAAGGCTACAGATTCCTTTGTATTTAAATACATTCTTTTTCTGGCTTACAGCATCGTTCTCACCACCTCCATTTTATTGAATGTATGAGGTGAGTTAAGCTGAGAGAGGGTGACTAGCCCACAGCGTCCAAGTCAGCTGCCATGGTAGAATGAGGATTCGAACCTGAGTCTCCCAGATCACAGTCTGAAGACGCTAACCACCACATCGACTTCCTGCATATAAAAAATCAACACAGCGTGGAAAAAAGTTCTACCCAATCGCACCCCAGGGCTTGTTGGGATTTCTATCTGAAAATCAGACAGACAGAGACAGACAGACAGATATTCCAAAATGGAGTCTTCTTTGATCAGACCTGAGATCTAAAACAGGCCACACTATACCTGCATTTTCAAACTGGACCTCAGATAAAAATGGGCTGGAACCAGAATTCCTGACTTCTCTCTCAAGGACTCTGCAGTTGGGGGAAGACTGGCATATGGATACATCCTTCCAAAGGAGGCAGAAGGGGGGGGGAGCAAAGAAGGGTCTAAGACCCCCAGAATCTTTCCTAGCTCTCAGCTCCATAAGGATTAACTGAGGCAAATTTTCATCTATGATTAAAAATTTAGTTAGATTAGTTGCCTGTCTAAATTCATAGCCTTGTTATTTTATATACGTAAACATTGAGAGTAATGAGTTAGAGAATCCAGGATTCAAATCTCAAAGCCTCAAATTTTCAAGGGACTTTCTCGCATGCACTGTGCGTGGAGTTGCAGGTGTGTAATATTTTTACGGTATATTTATTTAGTGCATTCCAGTCC
The DNA here is from genome assembly GCF_028583425.1 of Eublepharis macularius. Lineage (NCBI taxonomy): Eukaryota > Metazoa > Chordata > Lepidosauria > Squamata > Eublepharidae > Eublepharis > Eublepharis macularius. Next base: position 54,792,504 of record NC_072804.1, on the reverse strand, counting down.
TTCACTTTCTCCAAGGAGTCCACGATTCTCCCCCTTCCACTTTTTCCTCATCACCCCTCAAGGGAGGGATTTCCGCAGGGTATAAATCCCACAGAGTCCACCCTTCAAAGAAGCCATTTTCTCCAGGGCAACTGATCTCTGTGGCCTGGAAATCACTTGTAATTCCAGATCTCCAGCCACCACCTGGAAGATGGCAACCCAAGCAAACTTCATGACACACAGGGATTTGAACCTAGGTCTCTTTAGATCTAGTTCAATGCCCTCACCACCACATCACATGAGCTCCAATAATGGTGACCTACTCTGCAGGGCTGTCATAAGGACTGCAGCAAGATAATGCACAAAACATTCCTTGACAGCTCAAAAACTAGAATATTCCTAATAGATTTATCTGCCCCTCAGCTTCAGAAGGCTAAGTGTAGCAAGCTATGAACACACTTCTGCATTCAGCTAGCACAACTTTGCCAAGGCCTTTCTCTGCTCCCCCCCAGAAAGCCCACACTGTTTTTCTACCCATGCTGTATAACAAGGAGGACGGTGCTGGGACCCTCCCTTTGAGGAATCAAAAAGCCACAAATTCTAAGGCCACTTCACAAAAAGAGGAGATAATGGAGCTGACTCAGTCAGGGGCCTTAGCTGGAAGAGCAGCTGCCCTCCTCCACAATCTTTGTTGCTAATGAGCCTTCTTGCCAGCCCCAAGTTGACAAGGAAGGGTGGGGGGAAACTGGGACTGAATGGCGTCTGGGGGAGGCGAAACATAAGCCCCCATTCTTCTCGTTCCACTGATTCCAGACCGCCTGGTGAGCATCAAAAGGATTGTAACTGGCTCTGGGGAAGGGCAGCTGTCTGAAACAGGAATCCTTTGCCCGAACTTGCACTAACGCAGCTGCCTCTGGGGAGCAAGCAAATACTTTCGGAGCAGACAAGAGTGGCCTGGGCTTAGAATAATAGAATCATAGGGTTGGAAGGGACCTCCAGGGTCATCTAGTCTAACCCCCTCCACAATGCATAAAATTCACACCTCCCCCCACCCTACACACACACCCAGTGACCCCCCTGCTCCATGCCCAGAAATGGCAAAACACCATCAGGCTCCCTAGCCAAAGTGACCTGGGGAAAATTGCTTCCCAAAGAGGAAGGCAAGCCCTATTCCGAATGGAATCCAGGAACGTGACATGGAATTTGGGAGAGATGACGACTCAGGGGTAAAGTACCTCCTTTGCATTCAGAACCCCTCCCCCCGGTTCAATCCTGGGGATCTCCCAAGTGAAAGGAGTTTGGAAAGACCCCTCTCTCCCTGAGGCCCTGAACAGTAGCTGCCAGTCAAGCACAGCATACGGCGCTGAGCTGGGCGGCGTGGCAGTAATGGTGTAACTCAGTATAAAGTTGCTACAGAGGTGCTTTCTGCCTTCAACCGATGACAGACCCTACTGAGAAAGATCACATGTGAAGTGACACCAGCTGATTATGTGAGGTTAAGATAGGGATGCCAGACCCCCGCAGGGGGCGGGGGATCCCCCGCTCCTGCCCCCACTTATCGGGCCAGTGGGGGGTAGCGCACCTTCTGTGCGCGCTCCCCTGCAGCGCTGCGTGCTCCCATGTGCTGCAGCCACCTGGACTGGGCCCGTTTTGGCCTGGGTCAAGCCCGGATTGGGGCCGCTGCGGAGTGCAGGAGCGCTCCCACGATCCGCAGCGGTCCAAAACACGCCCATTGCAGCCCAGATCGGGTTCGTTTCAGGCCCATTTTGGCCTGGATCGGGCCTGTTTTGAGCCGCTGCGGATCGCGGGAGCGCTCCTGTGCTCTGCAGCGGCCCGAAACGGGCCTGGTTTTGCCTGGATCGGGCCCATTTCAGGCTGCTGCAGAGTGCAGAAGTGCTCCCACACTCCGCAGCAGCTCAAACCGGACCCGATCCATGCCAATACAGCCCTGAAACAAGCCTGATCTGGGCCAAAATGGACACGTTTTGGGCCGCTGTGGAGGGCAGGAGCACTTCCACGCTCTGCAGAATCCTCAATCCATGCACCTGCGGAGTGTGGGCGCGCTCCCAGGGGCTGTGTGATGACATCACTTCCGGGAAGTGACATCATCACGCTTCTGGGAGCGCACGCACATGCGCACCCCACCGCACAGGTAAGTGCCAGGCCCCAATCTCCTGCCGGGAGGTTGAGGAGGCCTGGCAACCCTAGGTTAAGCTGTATTCAATTGGGGGCTACTTATTCACACACGGAATTCATCCATCGCAGGCCTTTCCATTTTGCCTGAATTAAAACTAAAAACACTTTTATCTCTGATACTCCTAAAGATTTAGTGTGCAATAATCCTCACTAGAGAGCTCTACTCTTGCTTCTGTGAGCATTGGTGCTCCGGGTCCACGTCTTCATTGGAATAAGCCACATCTACAGCGGTGATTCTTAAAGAGATACAAGAAGACAGTCTCCTTTGAGGATGGGAAATGGCCCTGCACGTCTGCTCCAGTTGCACATGGCGCAATGATGTAACACGGACCACAGGAATCGTAAACAGACGGAGCAGGCAGACTCCTGCAAAGATAACCAGCACAGTGTGTCTGATAGTGTGTTGGACTAGCATCTGGGAGAGCTTGCTGGATGACTTTTGGCCAGTCATACAGTCTCATACTAACCTACCCCAAAGGGTTGTTGTGAGGATAAAATGCAGAAGGAGAGAATGATGTAAGCCACGTTGGGTCTCCACTGGAAAGTGAGGTATAAATAGAGTAAATAACTAACCAACCTTGGGCCCATTGGCACCTTTCATTTTTTTAAACGAGTCTTTCTCACAGCACTAGCACCTTGTGACCCTCAAGTGAACCCCAACATGTACAAAAATTATTGTACTAACCCCTGCAAATGCAATTTTTTAAGAAGTTTGGGAAGCAGCTAAAATGGCAAAACTGACAGCCTATAAAATTCTCCAGGAAGCCCCCAGGAGGACGGTTGGCCCCTGTGAGGTCTGGCTGCCAGTACTTTAAATTTTATTAATAAGCAAGATTGAGCTCGGGAACATAGCATACAATATTTATGTCTCGTTTTGCACATGAACTGGCATATGCAATTCCAATTTAAACGAAACATGAATTTGAAATGGTACGAAACTTTTTCTCTTGTAGGTGCCCCTGGAAAAGGCTTTTAGAAGGAGACCGAAAGGAGGAAAGGGAGAAGAGGCCACGCCCTCGCCACATAGCCTGTAGCCACATCCAGCCACGGCCTCACAGCTGAGCATCAGCTGCTCAGCTGTAAAACGGGGCACAACGGCAGCCCACCTCTCAGGGTTGTGGCAAGAGCATAATACAACAGCAGCCCCCCCCCCTGCACTCCACCTACCTGGCCTCCTCAACCCAGCCCATCTCACCACCCACTCCAGACTCATCCCTGCTCAGAGGTCGGATTTCACAGCCCAGGCCTATTTCTGCCTGTGGAATGTGCAACTTCAGGCCTCTACTCCGCTTACAGGGCTGCGCTCTGACCGCTAACCCAAGTTTCCCCGGCTGCCGTTTCATCCCTTTTCCTCTGGACTACCTAAAATGTTGATCTTCAGCAAGAAGGATTTAGGTTAGCAGTTGCAGGGCATGTAATCCCTTAATATTTTTATTTACTCGTTTATTCATATCCCACCTTTTCCCCCAGTGGGGACTAGGGTTGCCAGCCTCCAGGTAGTGGCTGGAGATCTCCTGGAATTACAATTGGTCTCCAGGCCACAGAGATCAGTTCCCCTGGAGAAATAGGCTGCTTTGGAGGGGGGACTCTATGAAATTATACCATGCCACGGTCCTTTCCCTCCCCAAACCCCACTTTCTCCAGGTTTCACTCCCCAGATCTCCAGGAATTTCCCAACTTCGAGCTGGCAACCCTAGTGGGGACCTCCAAGCAGCACGCATCCTTCCCTTCTCAATTTTATTCTCACAACAACCCTATATAGTGAAGAGTGTGTGTGACTGGCCCATGGCAGTAGAGATTCGAACCTGGGTCTTGAGATCCTCGTCTGATACTCTAACCACTACACCGTACTGATGCTGAAGTGATCTTGGTTCTTTTTCAGTGGACAGGCAACCTGCATATTTTCTCCAACTGGGCAAATAACAGTTCCAGGTGAGCCATTCAATTTTTTTAAAAAGATATTGGGGAAAGGGTTAACCGCACTCCCGTGTGCTTTGGAGCCTCAATCCAAATCAGCAGGTCCCGTTGAAGACATTAATTCATGGATCCCAGATGTTGCATCTATCTTGGCCCCAGGAATGAGGACTATACCCTGCTGTGATATCAAAACCTGGCCCATCACCCAGTTCAGATAAGCTCCATTTCTTCATGGCCAGCATTGCAATTCTGTGCAAAACTATTCCCGTTTAAATTCACTGAAGTCAATGGGGTAACTCTGCATGAACTCCCAATACTGTTAGACTCCCAGCAAGAATTCAGCCAGGGAACCTGTCTTGGTCGCAGCTTCAGAAAACCCCAGTGGGGTCCAAGGAGCCTAGAAGACAGCTGCCCACACATGAGGAAACAATTTAGCACCACAAGTGACAAAGCCAAAAGAAAAACCACATCTGGCAATAGATCCAGAGGAGTTAGCCGTGTTAGTCTGCAGTTGCAAAATAGTAAAGAGTTCAGTAGCACCTTGAAGACTAACCAACTTTATTGTAGCATAAGCTTTCGAGGACCACAGTTCTCTTTGTCAGATGCAACCGTCAGGTTGCATCTGACGAAGACAGCTGTGGTTCTCGAAAGCTTATGCTACAATAAAGTTGCATCTGATGAAGAGAGCTGTGGTTCTCGAAAGCTTATGCTACAATAAAGTTGGTTAGTCGTAAAGGTGCTACTGGACTCTTTGCTATTTCACATCTGGCAAGGAACAGAATCGGGCAGGGTTCAAGCCCACTAATGGCTCAAATGTGTGCTGTGGAGCAAACCAGCTCCTGTGACTTTCATCACATCAAGGTGAAGAACGAACGTGCAAATTGAGAGAGATGTTCAGCCCACCTCGCTTCTAAGGGCAGCCCACACACGCACGCAGTGACCAGCTGCATGCATGTGTTCCTCGCTACATATCTAGAACATTTTTTTTACTTCAAGCAGCATCCACAGTTCTGCCTTGCCTGATTTATCTTCACAACAACCCTGCCAGGTAGGTTGTGCTGACCCAAGGTCACCCAATGGACTTCAGAAATGAACAGGGATTTGAATCCAAGACTCCCAGGTCTGAGCTCAACATTCAAACCACTAACCCACACTGCATGCTAGGGTTGCCAATCTCCAGGTGGGGCCTGGGGACTCTCCTGGAATGACAGCTAATCTCCAGACTATAAAGACCAGCTCCCTTGGAGAAATGGCTGCTTTGGAGGGAGGGCTCTATGGCATTACATCCCGCCAGGGGTCATTTCGTAGAAAAAGAGCTGGAGGAACTCATTAGCATAACTCATTAGCTTATGCCATGCCCCTTGACATCACCGGAAGTGTGTCATTAGCATAACTGGTTTGCATACACCACACCCCCTGACATCACCTATCCTGGCTGTTTTGGACTCAATCCTGGCCATTCAGGGCTGAAATTGGGCCCAAAATGGCAAAAGGGGGCTGAAAATGGCCGAAAAGGGGTCCAAAATGGTCAGGATCGGGCCACTGCTGAGCAGGAGAGTGATCCACCACCCGTCAGAGGCCCAATCCGGGCCGTCTCAACCCCAATCCAGGCTGAAACGGGCCCAAAATGGCCGAGAGACAGGTGGGCGGGGCCACCTGACATGTGACCTCTTTGGGGAACTGCCAGAACGGCGTTCCCCCTCGAAATGAGCCCTGCACCCCGGCTGATATCCATTCCCAAACCCTGCCCCCAGGCTCGACCCCAAATACTCCCCCTCTCCCCCAAAGCCATGGAGTTGGCAACCTTACAGGACGCACCCAGCTGAATGTTTGAAAAACTTTGTGGCTATTTGGAATAGAGTATTTCCCTGCCCAACTCTCTACTGTTGACATTAGGCTGAGGAAAGCATGCATGTGTGAAACAGCCCAAGAGACCCTGCAGTATAAAATTCCATCTTCCTGCGTTCTCTCCGACTTTTTTGCTGCCCTTCCATCCCCTCAGCATCCTCCGGTTGTTACTGCATGGGCTGGGGACAAAGGGGAAGAAGAGGGGTGGATTTCATGCACTGCCAAAGCCTTAGAAGTCCCACAAGGCTAAAAACGTTGGCAGGGGGCCGGTTTGTCCCCAACCCCCCCATTTTGCACACAGAAAGTAAACCCCGCAAACAAGCAAAAGCGTATCGGCTTTAATTTTTTTTCCCCTTTAAAAACCTCTCTCCAGCTTTGCTTGTTAAGTGCACATGGGTGGCTTTAAATAGGAAACGGCTCTCCAGGAGGAATAGCTAGCTATTCGAGGTTCCGAAAATGCAATTAAGTAGGCACCAGCCTTTGCGGCTCTCCTCCCCCTCCAGGGGAAACATCCTCAAGGAACGGGTGCCGAGCGACAGAATTGCCCCTTAAGCAGCTAAAAGGCTGCCCCTGGCAGTGACCTTGAGGGGGGAAAGAGGGGGGACAGGGGACCTTGGGGGCTGACTTCACCCTGGAAAGTGCTGCAAACTGAGAGAGCTGCCCATCTCCCCAACCGCCTAGGTCAATGCCACACGCCATCCCCTCTCATCACAGGCAGGCCGTGGCAGAACGGGGAGAGGAGTATTTTTGGAGACTGCACCTGTTCGAAGCATTCTTGCAAACTCTGGGTCAGCACATAGCTTACAGCCGGGGGAACTTGCTGACAGAGATAGACACACACCGGCCTTCCGACCAGGGCTCAGACAGGCCTTTTAGGCAGGAGCACAGAGAAGGCCCAGAGAACTCCACAGAAGCTGTGCTCCGGGCCGGTTGTCCACCAACATACGCAAGCAACCGCTTGGGGCGGCACAACGAGGAGGGCACTGATGTACCACAGGGATTCGGTTCCCTCCTGGCCACCCACGGCATGGGAGATGATTGGCCTCCTCTCTTGGGACTCTGCAGTCACCAACCAGGTCCAAGAAACTCCCTGTCAGGCTTGGGGTGACAGTACAATCCTAAGCAGAGTTACTCCAGTGTAAGCCCATTGATTTCAACGGGCTTAGACAGGAGTAACTGCTTAGGACTGCACTGAAAATGTATTAACCTGGCTTCTGTCCAGATGGGAACGCACACAGACAGGACGGCCACAAATGAAAGAGGGCTAGGCTCTGAGATACATTGCTTAGCTGTGCAAGAAGAGGAGATTTGCAGTGGGCGAGGCCTGCCATATCACAGTGCGAAAAGCCGCACCTCCCAAAAATCTCTTCTCCTCCTGCAGCTATTAATGGTGCAAGAGCCCTCTGTGATGGATCGAGGCCACAGGAAACCTTTCCCGCATCAGTTTGCCTGTTTTGGGTGCCCTGCATGTTGCAAAGGACTTGGGAGACACAGCTGCCCTGAGGAAGACTCAAGCACTCCATGCTTCCTTGCAAAGTGCAAAAGGAGAGGTGCTTGGGCCCAGGTCATCCTGGATGTCACGACCTCTGCCCTGGAAGCAAAACTTAAATTAAGCCACAGCTGTGCAGAACCACTTTGCAGTCCTGCACTCAGCTCTGAAAAATAAACGTTGGCTGATTCCGCACACGTTGGATAATGCACTTCCCATCCTCTTTAGAGATCATTTGGAACTGAATTTTTCGTGTGTGAAACAAAAAATCCACTTCCAGACGATTGCTAAAGTGCTTTGAAAGTGCATTATCCAACGTGTGCGGAATCAGCCATGGAGATGCTGCAAGAGAAAAGGTTTCACTTGGGCCGTTATTTCTATTTTATAGCGAGGGAAGCTGAACGAAAGCAACACAAAAAAAAAACGCTCCGTGTTTTTAAAATAGCATCACAGGCCGAAAGTAATGCTTTCTGTTGGTTTTTAAATCTTTGCACATTTGCATTTATAGACCCTATTAAATGTGTATTGGAATGTCTTTGGAATTGACTGTACTGACCCACACTTCAGTATGAGTGAAAAACGCAGACTATAAATAAAATAAAATAAATCTGGGGCTGCAGTAAAGAATTGTTACCTAAATTTCAAACTGTTGCAAAGCTGCCCAAAGGCACATGGTAGCTTTCACCCAAAGAAAGGCAGCCGCATCCTCAGGAAATTCGAGGTTTGAGAGATTCGGTGCAATGTTCCTGCCTTGTCCTTTCATATTTCACTCCAAACAAACAGAAATCCTTGCAGAATTCCCTGCCAGAAACTCATATCTGCAGAGCATGAAATAAAAACCCTCCTATGCCAGCAGGACACAGAAGTAGAACAGCAAAGGGTGGGGAAAGAAAACAGGGTTTTGCTTCCAAACATAATGCCTAGCACCACATTCAACCTGGACCATACGATCGGATTCCTCTGAGCATGCACAAAGGGCCTCTCTCATCGCTGAGCAAATGCACACAGCTGATACACACTCGCCCTGGATTACAGAGAAGGCCAGAAGCATAAGCAACAATACACACATCCAGGGCTTTTTTTCTGGGGAAAGAGGTGGTGGAACTCAGTGGGTTGCCCTTGGAGAAAATGGTCACATGGCTGGTGGCCCCGCCCCCTGACCTCCTCCAGACACGCTCAGCGGCGTGGAGGGCAATCTCAACTCCCCTCTGTCTGGAGATCAGGGGGCGGGGCCACCAGCCATGTGACCATTTTCAAGAGGTTCCGGAACTCCGTTCCCCCGCGTTCCCCCTGAAAAAAAGCCCTGCACACATCCCTTCTAGAAAAGCAGACATACCCAGCAAAACCCGCGTACAACACTGCTCACAAACATCTGTGTCAGGCACAGGGAGCATGTCATTCCTCTGCACAGATTTGGCATAGACCCATTTACGCCTAGAGGGACCTGGATTCATGATCTGCCTTTTTATTTAGAACAGTCAAAAGTACGTTTCTAGTACCTGTGTGACTGCAGACATCGTCTTGGAACTGCAAACGACTCCAGGGTCAGAGTTTCTGAAGGTTATGCAGTTCTCCAGCCAGGTATGATTGGTGGGTACTCCCCATGGCTACCTGGCATGGGCACAGTGCGAATTAACACGGGGCACAATCTGGGGGGAAAGTTCTCTCTATAAACCTCATGAATGACCCCGAAGCTCTGTCCGGTGCTATCTTTCTCCACTCTGAAGCACACTCGCTTCCTGGATGATGCACACGTATTTATGCAAAACGAAGCATTCTCCCCACCCCATCCCACCAAATGCACAGAGAGGTGAATTGGCATAACTAACCCCCCAAGTGCTCAATTTGGATTTCATGGGGAAAGAATCCAGGTTGTGTTTACAGATGCCGCATCAGAACAACTATGAATGTCATGGTGGGATAACAACTTAGCGAGTGAGGAATTCAACTCACGAAAGGCTGCTGGTGGTGGAGTGCTATTTTCGGCGTCTCCTAGGTTTGCAGAACGCAAAGCACGGGTCTGAACTCTCGCTCTGTAAAACTTCAGAGTATGGCTTTTAAGTTCTTGCCACAAGAGTAGAATCCTTTTTTCTAATGCATCCATTAACAGCGTGTGTGAATTCTGAGCACCACCGTTCAAGACAAGAGCCATGCGGAGAAATTCCAGCCAGGTTTGTTGGAACTGCCTCCACTGTCTTGGACTTCCCACCTGGCCCTCAGTATATTCACCAGGGGTCATTTCATAGAAAAAGAGCTGCAGGAACTCATTAGCATAACTCATTAGGATATGCCACGCCCCTTGACACCGCCAGAAGTGTGTCATTGGCATACCTGATTTGCATATGCCACACCCCCTGACATCACCTATCCTGACTGCTTTGGACCCAATCCTGGCCATTCAGGGCCGAAATTGGGCCCAAAATGGCAAAAAGGGGCTGAAAATGGCCGGAAAAGGGCCCAAAATGGTCAGAATTGGGCCGCTGCTGAGCGGGAGAGTGATCCACTTCCCATCAGAGGCCCGATCCTGGCCGTTTGGGGACCAATCCTGGCTGTTTTGGGCCCGATCTTGGCTATTTTGAGCCCAATCCAGGCTGAAAGGGGCTCAAAATTGCCAAAAAACAGGTAGGCTGGCCACCTGATATGTGACCTCTTTTGAGAACTACCAGAACTGCGTTCCTATGTGTTCCCCCTCAAAATAAATCCTGCCAATCCCAAAGATTCATCCTCCCTTATTTCCATCAGTTTTCTCATCAAGTAAGGAATGGGCAAAGGGCTCTTTAAGCCCCTCCCCTTCCCAGCACAAACGGCCACAGATGCCTTGGCAAAGTTCTCTTCTTACAAACGTCTGTTGCTCCCTTCTGTGCGCCAAACAGGAGTCAACGTCGCGGGGAGGTCTCTGCTGCTGTTCCCAATGGGGAGTGGGGCAACTGAAGAGCCCTTTGCCGATCTTCGCTCACGTGGGAATCGTGGAGGAGGCACACGCAACATCACCAGTGAACAAAGCTACGGCCCAAATTCACAATATGGCCTCTGGGAATAATTTCTTGCTGGCCAAGGCCTTGGAATAAATCATCATCATAATAACTGTACTTATATACCGCTCTTCTAGACAGATTAGTGCCCCACCCAGAGCGGTGAACAAGTTAGTGTTATTATTATCCCCACCATACAGCTGGGGCTGAGAGGAGTGGCTTGCCCAAGGCCACCTACTGAGCTCATGGCAGTAGCAGGATTCGAACCAGTAGAGTGCTGATTCGCAGCCAATCCACTTAACCACTGTGCTCAGCACTACGCCTGGCTTTCTAGAACTTCTGCCGTGCAAGCTCTCTAAACATGCGTTTGCTACCTCACCTGCCTCACCTTGCACCTGCTAACGGAACTTTACGCTATGATAAATATGCAGGCCCAACCTTATTCTTATGCCGAAGCACCTAAATGAGAAGCAATTCCCTGTCCTCCTGATCTAACCCCTCTAGAACCCACGTAACCCTTGATTGCCGCCACACAGTCCACAAGCAAACTCTGCCCCCATTGGTGCCCTTCAGCTCAAACTGAAGGGCCCATCACACCCTGCCCGGACCTGGGAAACCATCCTGTGACGAACGGCACTCGGCGATCAGCACAAGATAAAGGCTAGTAACTGGAGATGTCGCCAAGCAAAGGGGTTGCTGTTCTCGCTGTGTGCGATCCAGAAAAACGTCCCTTCCACGCAGGGCGCTCATTGGCACATTGGGCATTCACGTCCCAGCAGAAGAATAAGTGAACTTTTTCTCCTGCTCCGACATGCAAACTTGGCTGCCTTGCCGCAAACTGTCTGGGTCAGAGATGGCGTTAGTGCCCTGAGAAAACTGCAGTTGTGAGAACCCTCCAGGGTGGGAAAAAACAGCCGCGGGGGCAAACTGTTCCACGGAGGATACCAGTCTCTCTCCAGCTATATGCCATGATGAATAAGAGGAACCTCCATGTCCAGAGGCAAGACACCTGAGCATAAGGGACGCAGCAGCTAATGGACAAGGGAAAACTGCAGCCTTGACCAAGGGCGGACTGCTGCTGGAAAGCGGATGCTGAACTAGACAGCTTTGATGCCATCCAGCTGGCCGGGTCAGATTCTCAGGGGAGGATCAGGGTCTAAGCCAGCCCCCTCCACCCTGCCCCGGGGAGCCACCTGTTTGCTGGCAGATGGGTGGCAGGCGCCTCCCTGACAAGCGGGCCGCTCTAATTTTAGCCCTGGTGCCAGAGAAGGCCATGCCCAGCCCTGCGCCCCCCCCCCAAAAGACCCACGGTGCAATCCTAAACAGAGTTACTCTAAGCCCAACGGGCTTAGACTGGAGTAACTCTGTTTAGGATTGCACTGAGAAAGAAGCAGAGAAGGGCAGAAGGGGGGGGAGGTCACCCCTGGCCCAGCTTCCCCGCATCCCCGGGCTCTGCAGCTGGCTTGTGCGCCTGGCCCCCTCCAGGATTGGACCCCCGCGGAAAGACTCCGGCCTTTGCAACAGCGGGGGTCAAAGAGCCGGCTTGCACGACCCCCTTTCGAGGGAGGGGGGCTGCAAGGCAAAAAGTCCTTGAAAGGGATCCAGCTGGGGGAGACCCCGACCCGGGCAAGAATCCCAGCCCAGGGAGGGCCTCTCCTCCGGCCCGGTCTCTCTCGCCCTCCCAACCTTGGAGACCCCCCCCAGCATCCCCCCCCCCGGGCCCCGCTCGCCTCCTCGGCCGCCCCCCGACCCTCCGCAGCGCCCCCAACTTTCCCGCCGCCCGGCCTTCCAGCCGCCGCCGCCGCCTCCGGCCCCTTCTCGCCCCGCTGCGCGCCTTGCTCCCCGCGAGATCCCGCGCCCGCCCCCGAGCCCCCCACTCACGGTGCGGAGGAACTGCACGTCGTCCTCGCCCTCCCCGCCGCCTTCGGCCATGGCTGGGCTGCTCGCGGGCTGCTCGCGGGGAAGGTGGGAGGGCTGCCCAGCTCGGCTCCTTCGCAGCTGCCGGGAGCCGCCGAGACACTAAGCCAGCGCCCCGGACTTCAGGCAGCGCCGGCCGGCCGGCCCGCCCGCCCGCTTCCCCGCCCCCCGGCCCGCCCCGGGGAGGGGAAGGGAGAGGCGCGCGTCCCGGGCCCTTTGGACCGCTCGGCAGGGGAGCCCCCCGGGCGGGAGCAGTCTACCCGAATGGAATTGGGGCGAGGGGAGAAGCAGGCATCCCATGCCCTTTGGAGAGATCTGGCATGGAGCCCCTGGGGCAGGAGCAGTCTACCTGAATGGCAGAGGGCTTGGGGGAGGCAGGCATCCCATGCCCTTTGGAGAGATCTGGCATGGAGCCCCTGGGGCAGGAGCAGTCTACCAGAATGGAATTGGAGCAAGGTGAGAGGCAGGCATCCCATGCCCTTTGGAGAGATCTGGCATGGAGCCCCTGGGGCAGGAGCAGTCTACCTGAATGGAATTGGGGCGAGGGGAGAAGCAGGCATCCCATGCATTTGGGGAGATCCGGCATGGAGCCCCTGGGGCAGGAGCAGTCTACCCGAATGGAATTAGGGCGAGGGGAGAAGCAGGCATCCCATGCCCTTTGGAGAGATCTGGCATGGAGCCCCTGGGGCAGGAGCAGTCTATTAGAATGGAATTGGGGCGAGGGGAGAAGCAGGCATCCCATGCCCTTTGGAGAGATCTGGCATGGAGCCCTCCCCCCGGGGCAGGAGCAGTCTACCAGAATGGAATTGGGGCGAGCGGAGAAGCAGGCATCCCATGCCCTTTGGACAGCTCTGGCGTGGAGCCCCCCGGGCAGGAGCAGTCTACCTGAATGGAATTGGGGCGAGGGGAGAAGCAGGCATCCCATGGCCTTTGGAGAGATCTGGCATGGAGCCCTCCCCCCGGGGCAGGAACAGTCTACCTGAATGGAATTGGGGCGAGGGGAGAAGCAGGCATCCCATGCATTTGGAGAGATCCGGCATGGAGCCCCTGGGGCAGGAGCAGTCTACCCGAATGGAATTAGGGCGAGGGGAGAAGCAGGCATCCCATGCCCTTTGGAGAGATCTGGCATGGAGCCCCTGGGGCAGGAGCAGTCTACCAGAATGGAATTGGGGCGAGGGGAGAAGCAGGCATCCCATGCCCTTTGGAGAGATCTGGCATGGAGCCCCTGGGGCAGGAGCAGTCTACCAGAATGGAATTGGAGCAAGGTGAGAGGCAGGCATCCCATGCCCTTTGGAGAGATCTGGCATGGAGCCCCTGGGGCAGGAGCAGTCTACCTGAATGGAATTGGGGCGAGGGGAGAAGCAGGCATCCCATGCATTTGGAGAGATCCGGCATGGAGCCCCTGGGGCAGGAGCAGTCTACCCGAATGGAATTAGGGCGAGGGGAGAAGCAGGCATCCCATGCCCTTTGGAGAGATCTGGCATGGAGCCCCTGGGGCAGGAGCAGTCTATTAGAATGGAATTGGGGCGAGGGGAGAAGCAGGCATCCCATGCCCTTTGGAGAGATCTGGCATGGAGCCCTCCCCCCGGGGCAGGAGCAGTCTACCAGAATGGAATTGGGGCGAGCGGAGAAGCAGGCATCCCATGCCCTTTGGACAGCTCTGGCGTGGAGCCCCCCGGGCAGGAGCAGTCTACCTGAATGGAATTGGGGCGAGGGGAGAAGCAGGCATCCCATGGCCTTTGGAGTGATCTGGCATGGAGCCCTCCCCCCGGGGCAGGAACAGTCTACCTGAATGGAATTGGGGCGAGGGGAGAAGCAGGCATCCCATGCATTTGGAGAGATCCGGCATGGAGCCCCTGGGGCAGGAGCAGTCTACCCGAATGGAATTAGGGCGAGGGGAGAAGCAGGCATCCCATGCCCTTTGGAGAGATCTGGCATGGAGCCCCTGGGGCAGGAGCAGTCTACCAGAATGGAATTGGGGCGAGGGGAGAAGCAGGCATCCCATGCCCTTTGGAGAGATCTGGCATGGAGCCCCTGGGGCAGGAGCAGTCTACCTGAATGGAATTGGGGCAAGGTGAGAGGCAGGCATCCCATGCCCTTTGGAGAGATCTGGCATGGAGCCCCTGGGGCAGGAGCAGTCTACCAGAATGGAATTGGGGCAAGGTGAGAAGCAGGCATCCCATGCCCTTTGGACAGCTCTGATGTGGAGCCCTCTGGGCAGGAGCAGTCTACCTGAATGGCAGAGGGCTTGGGGGCGAGGGGAGAGGCAGGCGTCTCATGCTGGTTGGACAGCCTCCCTGGTAGAAGCCATCTGCCTGAAAGAGCAGGCGTGCTGGGCTCCGAGAGGCCAGGCGTTGTAACCGTTCTCTCTAGCACTGCGCTTGCAATGATTCAGTATATTCCTACTTGCAACGATTCGGCGCTCTTCGGGACAGCAGTGTGAAGTATACTGGCCTACCTTGCAGGGCAAATGCACAAACAGCAAGGGGTGAGAGGGCGGCTGTGCTTGTGTTGGCTGCCTGCTGACTTCGCCAGGGCCAGGCTGGACACTGCTGGAAGCGGACAGTGGTACTGGATGCGTCCCTAGTCCAATGCTGCAAGGCTCCAAAGTTCCTCTTTTTAAAAGCAGTTTTTGCTTAAATGCATTTTCTGCTTAAATGCATTTTAAAAGCATTTTTTTCTTGGCCTCTTGCCTATAGCCTTTTAAAGTGGATTCGAAATGCTTTGTCTGCATTTTCTCAGCAGTCTTACCAACAGCCCTGCAAGATGGGACAGCATTATTAACTTTGTCGGGCAGGAGTTGTAAAAAACCAGAAACGGATTCCACTGGCAATTGAGGAAAGGGGTATTTCGTGGTTAGAGCATCTAGCTTAAGCCAGGGGTGGGACGTCTTCCTAGCATGCCTAAGGGAAAAGCCATGACACAGATCTCATCCGAAACAGTATTCCCCATATGAAATAAATTCTGTCCTAGTTCTTTAACATATAGCTTTCTTACAAGAAACTGGGAGGATTTGTTTGGAAAGCAGGGAAAACGAACCAGCATCTTAGCCTCTGAAAAACAACTAACGGGCGGCTAAAGAGCAAGGCATTGCCTTAGCAGTTTACTTACTTCATTTGTACCCCACCTTCCTTTCCCAATGGAGACCCCCCCCCCAAATCTGCTTACATCATTCCAACACCATCTCCTCCATTTTGTCCTCACAACAACCCTGAGAGGTAGGTTACGCTGAGTATGTAACCCAGCAAGCTTCCATGGCGTAGTGGTGGTTCGAATCAGGATCTCCCAGAATCCTGCAGTTTAGTAAAAAGTCCAGTAGCACCTTTAAGACTAACCAACTTTATTGAGGCATAAGCTTTCGAGAACCACAGCTCTCTTCATCAGGTGCATCAACTACAGACTAACACGGCTAACTCCTCTGGATCCTGCAGTTGGTCCCCAAAGCTAATTAAGGCCCCCACGAATGCGTGAAACAGAATAGTACAGGAGAGGGCATTCTTATAATAAACGGATCAGAAGAATAAGGACAGTCTTGCAGCCTGTTGCAATGTTTATTGTACATATTGCCCCTTTTTACTGCAAAATATCTTCTGTCTTCATAAAACCCTTCCCACATCAGAGCACATACATCCTTAGACAGTTTTATTGCCTTGAGCCAGTTTTTTCGCTTGCACTATTTTCCATTCTCTGATCTTAGCCCTGCCCCATTGTTTTGCGGAGACCTTTGCTGTTTTTCATATTTTGTAATCCACCTTGAGTCCCAGTTGGAAAGACGGGCTATAAATCAAGTTTGTTAGATCATTAAACACAAAGCAACATCTGATCTCCCCCTCCTACAGAGATGAAGCAGGGGGCACACTGCCTGCTTCAGCATCCGCACATGAGAGCACTGGGGGCATCTCCAGAACACGTCTTTCCACTCAGAAAATAAATACCCCCCCCGTGCAATGAAATTAAGGGCACAACGTCTTTCACCGTGTCCAAGATGTCTCTGTGTAACACACTGTTACTACTAGAGGTGGGTCCAGACCGGGAAAAACCCATGGGCCATGGGACTGTGGTCCATGCGTTTCACGGACCCACAGACCACAAACTTTTCATGGTCCAGCCCCGTTCGCAAACCGACCTGTTTGTCAATCCGGGCCAGGGCCAGCGCGTTTTACCCCCCCTTGCTCCAGCTGACTGGCAGCCGCCAGTCAGCTGGAGCAAGGGGGAGATTTAAATGTTAAAGCGCTTCCAGCGCCGCTTGCCAGTGGCACCAGGAGGCTTTAACGGACCACCTATCAACAGACCGTGAGTCCGTGAAAACAGGCCCACTCTCAGCGGCGCAGAGGGCAATCTAAACCCCCATCTGTCTGGAGATTAGGGGGTGGGGCCACCGGCCATGTGACCATTTTTAAGAGGTGCCGGAACTCCGTTCCACCGCGTTCCAGCTGAAAAAAAGCCCTGCTTATATATGTTTTGAGCAGGGTTTTTTTTCTGGAAAAAGAGGTGGCGGAACTCTCAAGAGGGAAATGAGGAAGAAACACATGGGATTCTTCGAAATAATATTATTTTCACGGTCTATTGCCGAGTATTTTCAAGAGGTGCCGGAACTCTATTCCACCATGTTCCTACTGAAAAAAAAGCCATTCATAACAATAGTATGACGGATTCCAGAAATTAACCTGAAAACACAGGGCTGCTGCCCCAGTCTAAAAATCCAATTGCTCTGTTCTTCATATATCAGTTGTTAGAAGGTTTTGTTTTTGCAAACAAATCTCGCTGATGTAAATTGGAAAAAGGAAAAAAAATCATTTGGGATTATGGAGACAGAACTCTCCACTCAAGCTGCTATACAGTTCTGTACCATTGCCAGGCTTGCATACTTTTGTGCCGGACAGACGTTGATCCAAAAAGCAAGCTCTGCTGGATTTTTCTGGCATAGCAGCATCTTCCATGCCAGTTTGTTCATTGAGGGCATTAGAGCCCGCTTATGTGAATTAGCTACTTACCCACCTTACTGTTCAAATAATCTCCCCGCCAGAAATATTTGAGGTTGATACATCCCCGGGAAAAAAAGGTTTTAAAATCTTTGCTGCTTGGATTAGAACTACTTGTTACACATGATCTTGGGTTTGGGTGGAAGGGAGGGGGGATGAGACATGCATTTATCTCAGAAAAGAAAACTGGACCAAAAGAGGAGAAAAGAATTAAGGGGAAGAAACGACAGTTACACATACAGGCTTTTTATAGAAGCACCATATTAACACAATTTCCCAAGGGGCCACAGAGTTGCCCTTCTCCTCTGCTTCTTCACACCCTGGTTTTCAAAGCCATCGTAAATTAACTGGGGCGGCGTTTCCAATTCCATGCTCTTCTGTCTCACCAAATTTAGGCTCCCCCCTCCATATCCGAGCACCACCTGAGGACGTCCCTGAAATTAACTTCTCCGCCCTTTTATTATTTTGACAGTGAAGTTAATTAGGAGCGGAGGAACCAGCCAATTATGCAGCGGTGGGGAAAGCCATTTTTTTAGAAGCCTGGCTGAGAAAGATCTTGGCAAAACTGCAAATGGAAGTTGCTAAAAATAAAAATAATTTAACGGTGCTAGATCTGCGACAGGCAACAATTTAGCTGATTGTTTCAAACCAATGGTGACCTTCAGCCTATGGAAACCTCTTGGCCTCCTGAGTTCTTCTGGATGTAAGCAGTCAGCCCGGCCTCCACCAGTTGTACAGCAGTTTCCATGTAGCTGCGTGTAATATTAAAAGTGTACACGCCTCTGGAGTTTAAAATGGCTACGGTTTAGCCAGCCAGAGAGCCCCTGCCGTGCTACATCCCGCCCGGGAGAACCAGGCATGCCAGGAATGCTGCTGTGGAAGGCGGAGTGGCCGTGGCTTGATTGGATTTACTGCCATCGCCAGCCCCGCAGGTGCCCAGAGCAACAAAGGACTTGCAGCGTCAACCCCACTTAGCACATTCCTCTCCCTCCTTCCGTGATGAGATCTCCTGTCCGTGATTGAGGAGCTAATCAAGTGACATTCATAAGCATGTACAGTCGCTCCTGGCACCATGTATCCCCTCCCGAAAAATACTTAACCTAGCTCCGGTGTACTTCATCAGGAAAACTGTCCTTTTTGTGCAGCGCTAGAACTAGCTTTACATTTGTATCCACACACCCCGGCAGCCATCCATCAAAGTACTCAAGCCTTTTGTCTAACCCAGGAACTGACCATTGGAGCCTTTGTTCGAACGGCTAGGTGGGCTCTTCCACCTCAGGGCACATTTTACCTATAAAGGTAAGCCCTGGCCCCATTCAAATCGTGCTAGCTTCAAGGATGCTGCTCCCTAGGGTCTCTTCCCTAAGCCTCTCTTCCTTCGAACACGTTCAAGGATCCACAAGCGCTGTTCCCTTGAGGTTTGCTCTAAGCCTCTTGCCTTGCCGAGGACGCTGGATGTTTGAAGCTCTTCTCTCCCTCTCCTCACTGCGGACTGGACCCCTTCTCCAGGCTAGGTAGATATACTTACTCCCTCTCGCTCTTTTCCCAAATCTCTGGCTACATTTCCTAGGACTCTCTCTCTCTCTCTCTCTCTCTGTGTCAGGGCTAGATTGAGGGGGGACAGAGGGGGTAGTCTGCCCCTGGCTCTGCCAGGGAGGGGCCGCCGGGAGCAGCTGCCAGCTGCCGGTGCGCACGGGCAGCAGCGCGGGCAGCCTCACAGCCCCCCGTGCCACCTCTTGCCTGCTCCGCGGGACAGGGGATGGCCGGCTTGCCGCACACCCCGTCCTGCAGGGCAGGCAAACGGCAGTGCGGCCACCCACACCACTCACCTGCCTCGCAGGAGAGGGGGCAGCCGGCCACACCCTGTCCTGCGGGGCAGGCAAAAGGCATCGTGGGCGGCTTCCCAGCCCTGCACGCTGCTTCTGCCGCCCTGTGTGATGATGTCACCAAAATGATGTCATCACGCCGCGCCAGGGGGGTGCCCCGGGCGCTGGCAATCCTAGATCTGGCCCTGGTGTGTGTGTAATGATTTCCCCCAGTAATTAGTGTGTATGCGCATGAAGTTCTTGTGTTCAATAAAAGTTATTGTTTAATATTAAGCACCAGACTCGCTTGTTCTATTGTAGGAAGGGACCTGGTATACAAAGATGATAGATTCCAGTTACCGCATCTTGTATAGCCGTCTTCCTTGCTAGCTAATCCCCCCGCCCCTAAATCATATTTTTGCAAGGAGACCATTTCCGGTAACATGGGCAGCTGGTCATTCTGTGAGACAGGGACTTTGGTAGCAGATAGCCAGCTTGTCCCAAGATGTGGGACAGAAATTGGTTTTCCAAAGGATGCACCCTTAGGATCGACATCAAGCATGCTACAGGAATCTTACGACAATCCTGTAAGGACAGCCAGCGTTGTTGCCCGGTCTTGCATTGAGAAACCGAGGCAGAGAGAGAGAGGCTGACTCATCTGCCACCTGGTGAGTTCAGGGTAGGCACAAACATTGAACCTGGGACCTCATCCCATTGGTCAACTCGTGTCCCAACTTTGGAGTTTCTTTCTTCCACTCTTGGGCCCTTGTCACAAGAATTACCATAAAAGGAAACCTCCTGAAAAAAAAAATTAAATGTAACAGGGGAGGGGAGGAATACTTTCAACAGCTACCATATGGTATTTCTTGCTTTTAATTATTTAGTGTTAAGATTAGGAAAAAGACACACGAGGCGGCAGCCAATACAGTTCCCAAAACAGTAAAAAATAAATACAGAGTAGTTTGGAAACAATTGCGGCACCTGATTGCCCCCTAGAGGGCCGAGGAAGAAACTGCATGCGTGCATCCCAATCAAAGAGAATGAAGACTTTTTAAAATTGAAATCTTCCCCCAACCCTTCCCGTACCGAAAATTTGGAGAAGTTCAACCATTCTCCTTTTCCACGCTTTTGCTAGAAAAACTGCCCAACAGAAGTCGTTTCGAGGAGCCAATTTGAAAGGTTTGCCCACCACGCAAGATTTTTCTGCAATGCTGTGCATTCCGCCGCCTTCCACAAGGCAGACAGTATCATAGGCATAAAATGCAAAACCCAGGCCAGCCCTTTGCAGGCTGCTAGTTTGGGGAAACAAGCTGAGGATATTTACTAAATGCACTGAACACCCACGGATCCGGAAAAGATTATGTGCAACTGCAAACACACTATGAGCAGGAATAAATTGTTTAAAGGTCAGGGAAACAGAGACCAGAAAAGGGAGAGAAAATTAGTTTGAAATATCAGAACGTAGCAGGGTGTGAGTGTGTGAGAGTGAAATTAATGTCAACAGTGAGATCCCGTTAAAGGGAAAGTTACTGGCAGGGAGAGGGCTTCAGAAACCAAAGGCCTAGCATCATTATTAGCTCCCACACATATACCCCACTTACAAAATCTGAGCCAAAGATGAGAACGGGATGAAGCATTAGGAACTAAATACAACTTAACTAGCGCAGCCAATCAGTCACCTGCAATTACTAGCCCAAGAACTCGTTATTCTGAGCGACTCACCAGTCCACTACCTACATCCCCAGTTCATCTACAAATCCTTGGAATCTTGACTAGCCACAAGTTGAGTTTCCGCTAAAGGGAATTTGGGAGAGCGACAATATCTACGTCTTTCTCCCACTAGCCGGTGTCCCAGGAGTGGTTCCTGGGAATCCACCGTCGTCCATTCGGTTTCCTGAGGACTCGGCAACGTCGATTCCTTCCTGCTCCGTAGCCCTGCGAAGGTCATGGCCAAGTGTTTGTGGGTTAATAAGATCTGCCGCCCGTAGGCCTTGAATGACTGCAAGGGACTCTTGGTGGCGGCCCCTTTCTTTGCTGCACAGCCGGCCTCCTCCCCGGCGTGCAAGGGTAGGCCGCTCTCATGGCTCACAGACCGGCCAAATCGGCGTCCCCCTTTACGCTTGGGCCTAGCCACGTTCGGCCCTTCATTTGGCTGGGAGGATGTCCGGTGGAAGTTGAGGGTGAAGCGCTTCAGGCTGCTTTGGGGCACCTTGCTGAGACGGCTGTCAGCCCGGGCGCTATGATCTTCAGGCACGTCTAACTTGGAGCTGTCTGGGACGTCACAAGGCCTGTTCTCCGAGCAGGGAGCCCCATAGCTGTCGGCCAGCGTGACACACACTGTGGGGATGCCCAGCTGCCTCAGGTCCGTGGCTATTACTTCCATACAAGGTTGCGCTGACTCAGCTAGGCCGCAACTGTCTCTGGGATCGATGGTAGCCTCGTCTGGGAAAAAATCGGTTCCCTCTTGTTCTGTGGTACCCCTCGCCGATAGATCTTCAGGACAACTCAACGAACGGCGCAGAAGTTGAAGCGGCCGCGGTGGAGACACCACTGCCTCATGGGGATTGCCAAGCAAACCCTCCGCCTTGCCTAGTAAACCTCCACTTCCAAGTGGGGCTTGGTGCCCAGAGGAAACGCCATCCAAACCAGGGCTAGTCCCAGGTCCAGTTTTACAGTTCGCAACAGCATCTTGGGCCACTCGGGAGTCTTCATCAGATGACCAACCGGGAGATGCTGGAGAAAAATTCCAGAGAAGCTTTTTACATGTGTAGGCAGCACCACAGAGTCCTGCAGCACCTCCGTTTATTCACTGTGACTGTCGGCTAAAACCCACATTGAAAAAATGCACTTGAGAGATGCAGGCTCTCACCCAGAAAAGCCCATGCTGCATGAATATTTCGGCTTTTAAGACATCATAAGAATTTGGTTTTAAAATGCACACATAACTCAACAAATCTGATGCCACCCACACTTAGCTTATGGAACTGACTGCCACAAGATAAGTACGTGGAAGACAGGGTCTCAAGTGACTATAAGCCATGAAGGCTAAAATGGAACCTCCAGATTCAGAAGAAGTCTACCATTAAATATTGGTTGCTGGAGGGAACCAAATATTGGGGAGGGTGTTTTGACTCTGAGAAAACTGGCCATTGAAAAACGGGATGTGGAAATTACTTCTGGTCTGATCCAGCAAGACACCTCATGTCCTTCTAGAGCGCCACACCCTCTATTAGATGCACCTATTTGAGGAGTGAGAGCGGGGACACAGAGATCGTGAATCGTGGAAAAATCAAGGAAGTCTCTCAAACACAGCAATAGTTAAAGCAGGTTTTCTGCACTCAAGGCATTTCTGCCTTTGTGGGCACAGTATAAAGACCCAAATTTATTTAGCTATCTGTACAGAAGCCAGATCAGTTTGGGGAACAGGGTGGAACAGAACCGTGCATGCACAGCTGAAACAGATTTTGGCACATAAGCAGTGAGAAGTCTTTTCAAACTGGCTTTTCCTAGATCGGGCACCATGGCAGCTCTTCCCACCGTGTCACAGCCATGCAGCTGCCGCCAGGGTGAGATCCTAGATCCGGTCCCTTAGACACACCATGCCCTTTTTTGCTACTGCCCAGAATCCTGAGCCAAGCTTTTCTTCGGCAACTGGAAACTGATACCCATTGCCTTTGAAGGATGATCCTACATCGTTCGCAGCGTGGCAAGGAGAAGTTTGGCTGGGGCAGCTTCCCACTCTGATACCTGCTGAGCTTTTCCTTGCCACGCAGGTCTTAAAAGAGCAGGAACACCCCCGGCCCCAGAGCTGGCAGACTTTAGGAAGGGCCTCACCTGCTTTGGTTTCTTTGGACTTCTGCGAGGGTAGCCGGGCCCATCGCTGTTGGGAAGTGGGGCCCTCCAGCGCTTCCGTCACCATCTTCTTCATCAGAAGCCAGCTGCTTGGTTCTGCACTCTTGATGGGGGGACAGAGTGGATGCTGGGCAGCAGACAAAGTGCAAATGTTGACTCAGATTGCATTTTGCCCAGCTTTTTTATTTTTTAATAAAGTTACTGAAGTGATACCTTTTGTGGCTAGAGTTTCATGGGTTAGATTGAGGAAGGGGAAAACATTATGCTTCGGTAATACGTTTTTATTTGTTCTTTTTCTAATATACATTTTATAAGGGTTGTTTCAGAGCTTTTGATTGTTCACCAACTCAGGGAAATCTAAAGTTTAGTTTGGAGAAGAGGAGGTTGAGGGGGGACATGATTGCTCTCTTTAAGTATTTGAAAGGCTGTCATTTGGAGGAGGGCAGGGAGCTGTTCCAGTTGGCAGCAGAGGGTTGGACCTGAAACAATGGGCTTAAATTACATGCACAAAGGTACCGGCTGGATATTAGGAAGAACGTTTTCATGGTCAGAGTAGTTCAAAAAGTGGAATCAGCTGCCTAGGGTGGTGCTTAGCTCCCCTTCCCTGGCAGTTTTCAAGAAGAGGCTGGATGAATCTTTGTCAGAGATGCTTTAGGCTGATCCTGCACTGGGCAGGGGGTTGGACTAGATGGTCTGTATGGCCCCTTCCAACTCTATGATTCTATGATTCTATGAAAGCTGAGTGGAAAGGTAGCATAAAAATAAAAATAAAAATGTTTAAAATAAATACGTAAATCTATTTGTCCTTAAGGTGCCACGTGGCTTAAGGTGCCACGTGGCTTCTTTCTGCTTTGGCCAATAAGCACAGCTTGGCCGTTTCCACATGGCTTACCTTTTGCCAGAACACAGCGTCTTCATGCACAAAATCACACCAGGAAGACGCTGTTATTGCGCAATTTCGCACAAGAACACACTTATCGCGCAATTTCGCACGAGAACACACTGTGTTCTGGCAAAAGTAAGTCGTGTCACTGCAGTCGCCACAAGCTAGTGTGCAAAGTTAGAAAGCTGCATCACACATCAGCACATCTGAGCTGTGGCAAAATATAATTAACAAATCCTAGGCAGGGAAGTCCAGTCCCAACAAGAACTGATTTTGCATGCTGATTTTAAATCATGGCCCATGGTAGCGTTATTATTTTTCTTTAACGGACAATTCAAGTTGTGCACACAACTCTGGTCCCTACGGCCCTAAATCATATTTGATGAAGTCCTAGAGATGCTCAAAGCACAGCGGCAGCATACTAGCCATTTGCTGCCCCTGCTGGTGGGAGTGGAAAGTGCAGAAAGTACCATTTCCCCTGAAGAATGCCTGGGTCTCCAGCTTCTCATGATCTCCCTGGGACTTACCGTGTCTTTGCTGCCACGGATGAAAATGCGCAAGGATTTGCACCCCACGTCCTTCCGCTCAAAGGGTGTTGGGGAGCAGCTGGGAGCAGTGCGGATAGAATGTTTCCTGAAAGGGAAAAGGAAATAGTACATTGACTGAAATATTTTGCTTAGACTGTTATACGGAAGGAAAGCTCTACAAGGACTACAAAAGCTGTGACCTCTATATGAACCCGCCCCCCACATTCAACAGACAGACCCTCTTAGAGCATCACGTGGGACAAAAAGAAGGCTGTCAATCACCCGATCTGCTCACGAACCTTTAAGCTACAGCCAAGAAGCTGGAATGACCTATAGCCTGACACAATACAAGAGGGTATGTAAAGCAGACATATTCCTCTGGACCAACCTAGATCCAGCCTCATGGCTGAGAAAGTAGCTGTTACTTTAAGGTCCTTATAACTGGAGTCATCATGAATTGAACCTGAGAATTTTGCTTGCAAAGTTACCGAATGAGTTACCGAATTTCAAATGATTCGTTTTCTACAAAACCATTTTTATGTCATAAGATCCGTTTTGCTATATGCAATACACTTCATGCAAGAGACTCTCTACAGCTTCAACCGCACAGCAGGCAGAAATCCAACAGATGCAACTTCTCCCTGCTTTGCTTGTTGATTTATGAGCCTCCAGAAGAGAAAATAACATGGTTGCAACCCTAATTTGGGTTGTTCCCCTAAGGAACCCAATGGAATCAATTTAATAAGGCTGAATCGCTGGCAGGTAGACAACATTCATTACAACACATATTACATTTCAAGTCCCAATGTGCACGGGGTCTTCTCCACCCACTTGTCCCCCCTTGCCACCATCCCTTAGAAAAAAATCCTGCCTCCCCCCAGACCTCTGGGGGCGTTTTCTGCAGCTGCTCCTCCTCCTCTGGACCTTTGTAGTGGAGATTCGTGAGATGCCTGGCCCACTTCTTATCCCAGAGACTGGATTCAGAACGCTGTTGGAGAACACCAGCGCAGGGCTTCCCGGACCTGGGTTACAGGAAGATGAATGAGCAAAGAAACAGAGGAGGTAACTGAAAGTCGATGTTTTATTTGTCATTCAATTGATCTTCTTAAAAAGAACTGGCAACATGAGGGCAGTCAACTGAGGGCCAAAATAACAACAACAACAACAACAACAACAACAAAAACATTCGATTTATATACCACCCTTCAGGATGACTTAACACCCACTCAGAGCGGTTTACAAAGTATGTCATTATTATCCCCACAACAAAACACCCTGTGAGGTGGGTGGGGCTGAGAGAGCTCTAGAAGAGCTGCGACTGACCCAAGGTCACCCAGCTGGCTTCAAGCGGAGGAGTGAGGAAATCAAACCCAGTTCTCCAGATTAGAGTCCTGCGCTCTTAACCACGACACCAAACTGGCTCTCTGCACCAAACTGGCACATAGACAATATGTGTTACCTGAGTTGGATTGGGAGTTCACAACCCAATCAGGGAACTAATTTTCTCAAGCACGCTGGGGTCCAATTCAGCTTGAGAGCATTTTCCAAGTCAAATTGGCTTCAAGGGTTTGTTTGTCCCGCATGCTACAGTCAAAAACCATGCAGCCGCACAGCAGGGCAAATAGCCCATCCTACAGCCATTTCAGCTTAGAAAAACTGCATGGAAGGGAAGGCTGAAGCCCTTTCTCCTCCTCCCCCATCCTGTGCCATGCTTCCAAGCCAAATCAGCACGCTTGGGAATGTTAGTTGCTAGACGTCATGTGTGCCTCCAAGTTGGGTCAAGGGATCCCCAACCCAATTTATGCCACATTTATCTAGTTTGGCTCTGAACTGAAAACTTTCTACTGATTTATTTCTGAAAGTTCGCCTTTTTAAAGCAGGACGTTAAGCTGCTTAAATCGACATTCCACCTGCGGTTTCCCCCTTTACAACACTGCAAAAATACAGCCCTCCTTGTCTTCCCCATGACTCATGCTGTGGTCAACTGCTGCCTTGCCCACTGCAACCTTCATGTCCCTTGCACTCTTATCCAGGGCTTTTTTTCAGCAGGAACGCGGTGTAACTGAGTTCCGGAACCTCTTGAAAATGGTCACATGGCTGGTGGCCCCGCCCCCTGATCTCCACCACTCCTTTTCCCAGAAAAAAAGCCCTGCTCTTACCCCTCACCTCTAATCTGGCTCAACAGTGGCCGAAGTCTCTTGCTGTTTGGGCTACCCTCTCTTCAATTCCTGCAGCTGCCTTCCTGCCTGTTCCCAGATCTGGCACGAACCCGTCATCCTGACCCCTAAAATCCTCCATGGTCTTGCCCTCTCTTACCGCTCCTCTTCCCTATCCACTTGACCCTTGTCCGTGCCCTTAACTCCTTTCACTGCCCAAGGGTCTTTTCTTCCTTGCTGCTCTCAGTGCCTGGAAACTGCCTCCCAGAACACTTGCGTGAGTCACCTCTTATTTCCTGCAAAGACTCCCTCAAAGGTGAGGGGCTCAGTGGAAGAGCCTCTGTTTGGCATGTAGAATGTCCCAGGTTCAATTCCTGGCATCTCCAGTTAAAGGGATTAGGTAGCAGGCGATGTGAAAGAGATTTTTGCTGTCCATCTGAGTAGACAATACTGATCTTGCTGATTCAGCCTAAGCCAGCTTCATGGGTTCAAATCCCTCCTCTTCCAGGAAGTCCCTTAAGCACAACCCTACTTCCTAACTGAAATCCAGCACGAGGCGCCACGAACATCTTTCCCTTGTTTATCCTCTCTGCCACTGGTTTTCTCCACTATGTGAAATTTTAGATTGTAAGCTTCACGGGGCAGGGACCTGGCTTTGTAGGCTTCACGGGGCAGGGACCTGCTTCTGGTACGCTGTTGAGTGGCCCTTCAACAATGATAGTTCTATCTAACAGGTAAGGTAACATTACAGGTAACAGCAGAAAAGAGTCCAGTAGCACCTATAAGACTAACAAAATTTGTGATAGGGTATGAGCTGTGACTACCTGAAGAAGTGAGCTGTGACTCACGAAAGCTCATACCCTACCACAATTTTTGTTAGTCTTATAGGCGCTACTGGACTCTTGCTCTTTTCTACTGCTACAGACAAACACGGCTACCCATCTTGATCTATTACAGGTAACAGTGAGCCCTCCCACAAAACACATTTGCCAAGCAAACAGGGTTTGAAGTTGTTACCTTGCACTAGACCCACATCTACTGGGTACTCGAAGACATCCTCTTGGGAGGATTCTGAGCCGCCTGAATCTAGGGTTGATCTCCTGCAGCCGGGAAAAAGGAGAAGGCATGTAACAGAACCTTGGAAAAGGCCACACGGTATGCAACTAAAGCGCCAGGTGCCTCTTGGTGACAAGGTGCCTAAGGGAGATCAGTCAAAGGAGACACCGGAGACACCAGCAAGACAACCGACTTCTGCAAAGTCATGACAGAGATTTAAATGGCAGACATTTTTTCTGCCCCTAAAACTTTGCCTTCCCCCAAAGAACAAGTTTCTAGACCTCAAGCTCATGGTGAAAACCCATAGAAATGAAAACTGTCAACAAGTATCCCCAGGAACTATGGTAGCTTGGCACCAAGCAGAACACACAAAGTGATCATTTGTACTGAACCAACTTCAGGCTGGTGTAAAAATAAGCAAGCTTCTAAGCTTCACAGAACTCTTCCTCAGGGAGAGTTCTCTTACCCTAGAGAAAACGGTTGTGGGGGGGTTGTTTGTTTGGCTTCCCCCACTTAAAGCTGAGAAGGTTCAGGGCACACTTTTGAGATTAGTTCCTCCCAAAGGAGGAGAAGGAAGCAGAGAAAACTGTGGAGACTTGCCACATCAGTTTGAAGGACAGGGAAGAATGAAAGGTTAAAACTATTGGCACGCATAAGTGCCGATCCCAACATAGAATCAGTGCAGACCTCCAAGCCAACAAGCTCAAAACCCAGTGTCCTTCCCCCAGCCCCCAATACAGAGAGTTCTTTTTCCTGTTGCCCACCACCCACCACTCTTTTATAGGGGGCACAAAAGCCCAAACATCTCCCATGAATCCAGACAGCCCAGGCAGGTAAAGGGAATCTTTGCTTTGGCGAAGCAGAAAAAAATGGAATCTCCATCACTGATCAAAGAGGTCCAGTTCGAAGAACCTGCAGCTCCGAAGAACACCGAACCTGTTCTACCTTGAGAGCCCTATTCACTCCATTCATTAATCATCTTGCATACAGTTGCCTTATTGATCAGACTGTAGATGCGTTTCACTCAGTATTGTTTCCTCTAACTGGAAGCAGTCCTTCAGGGGCCTGGGAAGTGGAAAGTCTTTCTCCACACCTACAAGTTGAGATCTTTTAATGGGAGATGCCAAGGACTGAAGCTGGCATGCAAGGGTATGCACTAGAGGTGGGCACGAACTGAATTATGAACCAAAGTGCGTCACGAACTGGGCCGTTTTTTCGGTTCACGAACTGGCAGTTCATCAGAGGGCGTTTCTGACGAACCGCAACAAACCACAACGATTTTTAGGCTGGTTCGTTTGGTTCATTTTTCGGTTCTTCACTGCAGACAGCCAGGTGCCAATCGATCAGTTTCCTAGGCAATGGGGAAGATGGGCTTTCTGCAGACCTTCTGCTGCCCTGGAAGTGACATATTCATGAACCAAACAAACTGGTTTGCGAACCGGGCAATTTCATGCCAGTTCATGGTTCGTGAAACGCGATGAACCACAAACCGCAATGAGCCGCCCTTTTCCCAGTTCATGTCCATCTTTAGTATGCACTCTTATTGCTGAGCCACAGACCTGACATCCCCTAATCTTACCTCTTCTTGGCTGAAAGCTCAGAATTCCACACAGCATCGTCAGAAGCTTTCCTCTTGGAATTAAAGGATATTCTCAGAGTTGCATTGCTCAGGCATTCTGGGAGACAAGGAGGACAAAGCCGGTCATGCCAAGCATCCAAACAATTCATCTGCTTTCCTAGTGGCCCCAACAGGGACCTCAACTCTTGCCATTTCAACAAACCTATTTTTCATATACTTCGAATCTCAGCATTAGCGCCAACAGAGAAATCAATTAAAAATCAGTATCGATGCAATTATTAATGCACTGACACTAAAGGACATGTTGCTTTGCAGTATACGCTAAAGAAAAGGGGAGGCCTCTGCCCCACAGAGGTTACAGTTGAGAGCTTGACAATAGGGAAGATGAGAAAAGAGTGGCTGTAAGGCAATCAGTGCCATGACATATATATCCTAGCACTGATTGCCCTATGACCTCTCCTTTCAAGGTCAGAAGACTTTATGACCTTGATACATCACACACACACACACATATCCATCCGTTCGTACATCCATCCATCCATCCATCCATCCATCCATCCATCCATCCAACAATTCTATAAGGTAGGCCAGGACGAATATCTCCATATGTCCAAAAAAGAGGCCACTGAAACAGCAAGAGCAGACTTATGGCTTTGTAGCAAATTAATGGCTGGGGCGAAGCAGTGTGGTGTAGAGGTTACAGTGCCAGTCTAGAATCTGGGAGACCAGAGGCCAAAGCCTCAGTTCCGTCACAAAGATTGCTGTGGGACCTTGGACAAATCAAGTTCACTCTCTTTCATCCTGCTTCATCTCACAGGGTTCTGATTGATGATCGCAACAAAAATAATACCTCCCAGAGTTTCTGTAGTAATGCAGACCCTGAAATACATGGATAAAACCATACTGTTTAAACAGATTAGAACCAGAATTTCCCAACTAAACCAGGAATTTTGGATCCAGCAGGGATGAGGACTCCTTGACCTGGATAGCCCAGGTGAGCCTGATCTCGTCAGATCTCAGAAGCTAAGCAGGGTCAGCTTTGGTTAGTAATTGGATGGGAGACCTCCAACAAAGACCGGAGAGTTGCAGAGACAGGCAATGGCAAACCACCACTGTTCATCTCTTGCCATGAAAACCCCACCAGAGGTTGCTATAAGTTAGCTATGACTTGAGGGCACTCTCCACACATGGATGAAGACCAAGGTTTGTGTGCATGCACGATTTTTCCTCCTGCTGTGCTAACAACAGCCAGTTCAGCGCACTGAGTGAGAAACAGCAAAATAAATTGCACCATGCCAGCAACGGCTTCACAGTGAC
Organism: Eublepharis macularius; assembly: GCF_028583425.1. Taxonomy (NCBI): domain Eukaryota; kingdom Metazoa; phylum Chordata; class Lepidosauria; order Squamata; family Eublepharidae; genus Eublepharis; species Eublepharis macularius. The sequence goes on along the minus strand of NC_072804.1, from coordinate 54,762,029 downwards.
AAAGAGAACTCCGGAAATCGCTCCAGGTCTGTCAGTCTGCAAACCGGAACATTGTCCATTCCAACTGCTCAACCAAGCAGAGCTCTCTGATGCATCTTCTCCCATCTAATTGGTCATGAAGGTGCTAATGCATCTGAATCTTACTCTTCTGCGGCAGACCAACATGGCTACCTGCCTGAAACTATCTCTATGGAAGAAATCTAGTTAGTCTTTAACAGGGCTTTTTTTCAGCGGGAACTCGGTGGAACGGAGTTCTGGCACCTCTTAAAAATGGTCACATGGCTAGTGGCCCCGCCCCCTGATCTCCAGACAGAGGGGAGTTGAGATTGCCCTCCGGGCCATGCGCGGAGGGCAATCTAAACTCCCCTCTGTCTGGAGATCAGGGGGTGGGGCCACCGGCCATATGACCATTTTCGCTGAGGATGACTTAAACTTTAAAAAACTCCCCGTGTTCCAGCTGACCCAAAGTGACGTCATTGTGCGGTCCTGAGTTCCACCACTGTGTTCAACCACCCCTTTCCCCAGAAAAAAGCCCTGGTCTTTAAGGTGCTACTGGACCCAAAACTTGCTCTGCTCTCCCATCACTCCAGAAGCATGAGGGCTTTGGAGGCACCAATTTCTTCTGTTCAGCTTTGCCCCATCTCCTTCCTTCCTTGCCATGACTGCCCTCCCAAACCACTCACCATCTCCTTGGCAGGCACCCTCTTTGGTCTCTGGGCAAGGAGCAGCACAAAGCGTTCGGCCCGACTTAAACTTGCTCAGGGCTTCAGTGACAATATCTGGAAAATGTGGGGTAGGGGAAGGATGACAAGAAGGGGACAGCGAGAGGAAGGTCAGGCAGCTTAGAGCTCCTAGAAGTTCAGTATTCAATTTATTAAAATATGCATACATTTTTAACTCTACTGTGCCCGTGTACCCCACACAGAAAGGGAATAAATATCTGTGGCTGAAGAACCTTCTGCAAATATGGTTTAACACTTCTGAGTAGAGATGGGCACGAACCAAAATACGAACCAAAGTTCGTGATGAACCACGCCAGTTCGTGGTTCGCGAACCAGCAGTTCGTCAGGGCCCATTTCTGACGAACTGCCACAAACTTTAGGTTGGTTCATTTGGTTCCTTTTTTGGTTCATCACTGCAGTCAGCCTGGCACCGATCAATCAGTTTCCTAGGCAACAGGGGATGGACTTCCTGCAGACCTTCTGCTGACCTGAAAGTGGCCTTCTTCTGGCCTGGAAGTGACCTTCTGCTTTCCCGGAAGTGATGATTTGCTGAACTAGATGTGACATGTTCACAAACCAAACGAACCGGTTCACGAACCAGGACATGTTCGTGAAAGTTCATGGTTCATGAAATGTGATGAACAACGAACCACATGGTTCGGTTTTTTTCCAGTTCATGCCCATCTCTACTCCTGAGCGGTTAAAGAGACATCAGGTGCACAATGGCTCTTTAGACTGAATGAACACGGCCCCTTTGAATTCCACAGTGGGTGCATATAAATCAAATACCATATGTCAAAATATTTGGACTCCATTAAAGCAGGCCCAGTCACGCAGCTAGCCCAAGTGATCTTTGGGAGCACAACCTCACCAGTGCCGCAACGGTGACCACTCCAATTGTTCTGTGCAGCAGCCTGGGTAACAAAACCCCCTCAGTTCCACCCCCAAACTTAATAACAAGAGAAGGGACTAGAAGATTAAGATGACTGAGGATCCAAGAGAAGAAGGGCATTCCCCCCTCAACTTTCCTCAAAGGGGCCACCATAGTGCTGGAACACTTACCGCCCACACTGCGTCGCCGCCGCCACCTCCTGCAGTTTTCCACCTCCCTACCTCTCCTCTCTCCTGGTTTGGGAGGAGACTGTCTTTTACGTTCCGTGTCTGAAAAGGCAGCTTGCACTTCTCCCAGGAGGTTCTGGGGGACTGTGCCTGAGACCAAGGGTTAGGGTCAGCGGGTGGTGGGAAAGAGAACAAAATGAAAGGCAGTGATTAATATCTAGATATTATGTACTGGCAAAGGCCTGGACCAAAGCAAGTCCCTGTCCCATATTATATGATATTTAAAGTATTGAAATTAAATATTTTAATTATTTTAATTATGGTATTTAAATGTTTTATGGTTTTAAATCGTACAAACTGTATAATGTAATTTTAAATTTTAATTGTAATCAGCCCTGAGCCTGCTGATGTGAGGAGGGCGGAATATAAATCGAATATAAATAAACAAAATAAATTAAAACATTAACATCATTTTTATGGTTTTTACATTATTTAATGTACACCTGTCTCTCTGAGACGCAAGATGAATTATACAATGTAAGTCAATGCAACCAATAGGCGGGGACATCCAATAAACAGTGCAATAGTGTTTGGAGTACAGGAATTTGAAAAAAAGCAGAAATCTGATACAGAGCTGAAACAAAACATAAGCATTTAAACACAACCCCTTAAATGCGGATCTGGACTTTTTGGGTAACAAGATCAAGATACTGAAGGACGTCCCATTTTTAGTTCGGAAAAGACGTTTTAAGTATAAAAAGCTTGCAGCTCTTCTGAGGGAACGTGGAATAAAGTACAAATGGTTATTTCCTGAAGGCATCTGGTTTAGTTACAAAGATCAAGCTTACAAGATATTATCAGAAATCAACTAAGGGATTTTGAGGATAAAAATCCGGAATTCCAGCAAGACACCAAGCAAGAAGAAAAGGAGAAGTCTGAGGGGCGGGGGGAGGAAACGAGCACTGCGGCTGCAGTTGCTCAGAGAGAACTACGTCCGGGACCCAGGAGGGGGAGGAAAACTTAATTTGAATTTGAATTGTAATTTGCATTTTGTAAGGTCGACCACTCCATCAATATTATACAAAGCTTTAGTTTTTAATAATGGCAGTATGAAGGGAAAGCATTCTGTGTAGTGTAGATGTTATATGTTGTTGTTTGGGTTTTTTTTCTCTTTCCTTCCCTTGTTTCCCTTCTTTTCCTTTGTATTGTTAGTTAATGTAGTTAATAATAAAAAAAAATAAACACAACCCCTTAAACGATGCAGAAATTAGCTAGTAGGAGCAGATTTACAGCAATAGACAGTACACAGTACTAGTAGTATATCCCTAAAGTATCTTTCTGAACCGTTTCATTACGGTATAGTTTTATTACCTGTGTAAAAAAAAAAAGCCCTCCTGAACAATTCAGCTTTGTGGAAAGCCAGGAGGGTGGGAGCCTTCCTGACATCCTCAGGCACGTCATTCCACAAGGTGGGGGCCACGATGGAGAAAGCACGTGTACGAGCAGTGGTCGATTTTGTTCATTTGCAGGGTGCCACCTGCAGAAGGCTCTGCTCAGATGAGCAAAGGTGCTGTGGCGGAGCATGAGGAGAGGGGGGTTCCGTTGATACGAAAGACCAGGGCCATGAAGGTCTTTGTACAGGACACCCAGTATCTTGAATTCAACCTGATAGGTAGCTGATGAGCAGCTGATGAAAGGATTGCGGAGTGGGAGTAATATGCATGCTCGATCTAGTTCCTGATAATACTAAATATAAACATTTGTACTTTTAGAGTGTTTGAAACTTCTCACAAACCTTTCCTCGTGCGCCTTACAACAACCCTGTAAGGTAGGTTTATTACCATTCCTGTACTGAAGGCTAGAGGAAGACCGATCTTATGAGATGTTTAGATATTATTTGTTTGTAGCGTACCCTGAGCACAGAAAAGGCACAGCAGCGGTGAAATAAACCAGTAACCAGGGTTTTTTTTCTGGGAAAAGAGGTGGTGGAACTCAGTGGGTTGCCCTCAGAGAAAATGGTCACATGGCCGGTGGACCCGCCCCCTGATCTCCAGACAGAGGGGAGTTGAGATTGCCCTCCGCGCCACTGGAGCGGAGGGCAATCTCAACTCCCCTCTGTCTGGAGATCAGGGGGCGGGGCCACCAGCCATGTGACCATTTTCAAGAGGTTCCAGAACTCTGTTCCCCCGCGTTCCCCCTGAAAAAAAGCCCTGCCAGTAACAAGTTATTAAACCAATGCGTTTAGTGTGAATTGAGTATGTTGCAACTCCTGCTTTTCTTTCCGCAAAGGTTTTTTTGGATTTTCTTCCTTTTAACGCAGACCACAAAATGCCCCACCCAACTTTCAATTCTCAGCACTTGCCAAGAAGTTGACACCATCCCATTTCCATCCAGCAGAGGGCAGCACATGTCTTTTAGTGCACACACCAATGCCAGCACCACAACCTTTCCTCTTTTCTGTCTTGCCACATGCTGTAGGAACTCACTCAAACAGAGAAGACTGAGATCATTTGGCAGATCTCTGCAGCCTCAGGTTTCCTCATTGCTGTGTGGGGAAGGGAGAGGGTCTTTAACCCTTCAGCATCCACTTAGTTACGTTATCCAAAACAGGTCCTGCCACTTTGTGACTACAACTTTACAGGGGGGAAATGTGCAATTCTGAAGGACCCATCTTTTCTACTTTAAAATGGTCACAAAAGCAGGAGCTTAGTTCCAGACAGTGAAATGGAATGGAGATAAAAGGGTTAAAAACCTTTTTTGCTTCCATGCATGGACCCGAGGCAAATTGGGGCATTTTTACTGTTTGTGTTTTAGGAATGGAAATGGATGTGCAATCTTTGTCTGGTCAGTCTGAAGCCACAGAAGACGCAGGCAACAGTGCCAGTGCCAGCAACCAAGGAACGGATCATGTGCAAGTGAAGATTCCGCACACGCATGAACACACACACACACACACACACACCATCCTCATTTGGCACCTGGAAGAATCAGACTTACCGATCTCCGATGCATGGCGAATCAGCAGCTCTACCACAGCTGCCTGCGTCTGCAGAAGTTCCTCAGCTTCCCTGTCCAACTTGCCACAGTGCTCACTGGGGAAGAGGTTGGGGGTGAAGACGACAGCCAGGTTGGCCAAGTCCATTTTGTTCTGGGCACACCTGCAAAGGAACGGCCAGGGAGGAGCCATGGACGGCTGTAGGCTTGTAAGGAAGGACCCGTGCAAGAGATGGAGAAGTGCTTCTGGCACAACAGTCAGGGGGGTGCTACTGTATCCTCTTGGAAACACTGTGCATATCCCACACAATTGCCCCATGCAAACTCAAAAACGAATCTGGCACAGATCCAGAGAAGTTAGCCGTGTTAGTCTGTAGTTGCAAAATAGAGTCCAGTAGCACCTTTAAGACTAACCAACTTATTTATAGCATAAGCTTTCAAGAACCACAGCTCTCTTTGTCAGATGCACCTGATGAAGAGAGCTGTGGTTCTCGAAAGCTGACGATGCATCTGACGAAGAGAGCTGTGGTTCTCAAAAGCTTATGCTACAAATAAGTTGGTTAGTCTTAAAGGTGCTACTGGACTCTTTACTGATCTGGCACAGCATCCTGAGAATTGTTGTTTCAGGTGGGTAGCCAATGTTGATGCGCAGTCAAAGAGCAAGGTCTGGGTCCAATAGCGCATAAAGACCAACTAGATTTCCAGGGTATGAGCTTTTGAGAGATTTGATGAAGGAAGCTTCATGGAAAGCAAGCTTAGCTGCTGAGATTTTTTAAAGATTATCTCTTGGGGGAGGTTTTTCCTCCCTCCTCCTTCTTTTAAATGAACACAGAGCACACTGAGTCCTGCTTCTGCCTGGTTTCTTTGACCCTCCAGAGGAGCAAGGCCTGGGTCAATTGGAAAGAAACATGCCCTATCCCTACATGGCACAAGAGAAAGGGGGGCAGCTGAGTAAGTCTTCCTGCCTCATAGCACAACAGAAGCTCAAGGCGCATCCATATTAGGGCAGTGGAAGCAACAAAGTCAAGAATTCTGCAGAACTCAAAAGCTTGCACATTGTTTTGCTGTCTGTATACTGGCCATAAGGAAATGTATTATATGGCTTTGGGCCTCCGGAACCACAACGGAGGGGCGCAGCTAAAGCAAGCAGCAAGGAGACATTCTGGCAAAAAGGGTCAGCTTGGCTTCCAATAATATACCCCACCACCACCCAATAACCTACCTGGCTGCCACATCCTGCAGGAAGCTGAAGAAATAGCGCAGGGTGCTGGCACTTGGTTGGGGGAGCAAGCATGTGAGCAGGAGGGTCAGCGGGCCCTGATCCTTCTCCTGGCGCTGCTGGACTTGGCACATTGGGCCCCGCAGTTCAGGGGGAACCAAGGGCTCTGGCAGCTCCCTCAGGAACTGCTTCACGAGAGTTGCCACGTCACATGGAAGAGCCATATGCAGGCAGTTCTCGCCAGCCTCCAACCGGGTCTGCAAAGAGAAATGTCAGAGATGTAGCCGTGGCACACCGTCACCAAGAATCAAAGCCCCTGGCTCTTTTCTATGAATGTGAGAGCAACTGTCTTGTTGGGTCATACCAAAGCACCAGCATCCTGTTTGCCATAGTGGCCAAGGCCTCTCCGGATTGCTGCTCCCCCCAGCAACTGGTATTCAGAGGTAGACTGCCCCTGAACATGGAGGTTCTGTTCAACTACTGAGGCGAATAGCCACTGATAGAGAGCCATGCTCCAGGGATTTCCTTTGTGAAAGCTAATGTAAAACATCAGAAGAATCAGATGGTACGAGAAGTTTTGTCTGCTTTTAAAATATTTTTTGTTCTCATGCACCTCAGATCACCAATATCACTCAAGAATTGGTGCTATCGCTATCAGCAGCAGCAGCAGCAGCAGCCAGTTTGGTGTAGTGGTTAAGAGTGGCAGGACTCTAATCTGGAAAGCCAGGTTTGATTCCCCACTCCTCTGCTTGAAGCCAGCTGGGTGACCTTGGGTCAATCACAGCTCTCTCAGAGCTCTCTCAGCCCCACCCACCTCACAGGGTGTTTTGTTGTGAGGATAATAATAACGCACTTTGTAAACCGCTCTGAGTGGGTATTAAGTTGTCCTGAAGGGCGCTATATAAATCGAATGTTATCATCATCATCATCATCATCGCTATAACCCTTTTCTTTCTCTTGGGTAGATTTAGTCCTTTAAGCCTTTTATTCTTCCCCCTCTGGGTAGATTGCTGCCACCAGGAATATTATATTCCAAGATATTTTATTTAAATTTCCCCTTTAGTAACGTGCCCAAGCGTCAGGCTCCTTCGTGGTACTATGTGGCCCTGAGGATAGGAATGGGATATAGCAATGACAGATACTCATTGTATCTGTCATACAACGGGATATAAAAAAACCCAAAGTAAACTTTTATTTTTATAAGAAGCATATCTGTTTCCTATTATTTCTTAAGCTTGATGGTTTCAAAGAGCGTTATTGGTTTGTAAAGTTTCCTTTCATAGACACAGTCACACAGATCTTCTCTCAGGCTTCACACACAGTTTGCCTGCTTCAGATATTAATTTCTCTCTTAATTACAAGTAAGACCTTTTCTCGGGCACACACAGTTTGCCTTCTTTCCCCTGACTGAATGTTCTTTCACAAACATACAGTCCAGGCTTCCACACAGGTTATATTTCTCTCAGGGCCAAACTACAACTGATGACTGACACTAGTTGGACACTTGTCAGCTTCCCTCAAGTTTTGATGGGAAATGTAGGCAGCTTGGCGGAATGTTGGACAAGTGACAGTTGAAAAGTCCATTGGACAGCAGATGGAGAGCCAAGCTGCAAGACCAGGACGCCGACATTTCCCATCAAAACTTGAGGGAAGCTGACAAGTGTCCAACTAGTGTCAGGCGTCACTTGTAGTTTGGCCCTCAGACAACATATACAAGCTCAGGCTGCACACAGCTCGCCTCTCTTGCCCTGACTGAATCTTTTCTCTCGACTCTCAGGGCCAAACTACAAGTGACGAATGACACAGGTTGAACACTTGTCAGCTTCCTTCAAGTTTTGATGGGAAATGTAGGCAGCTTGGTGGAATGTTGGACAGGTGACAGTGGAAAAGTGCATTGGACAGCAGTCGGAGAGCCAAGCTGCAAGACCAGAAGGCCTACATTTTCCATCAAAACTTGAGGGAAGGTGACAAGTGTCCAACCTGTGTCATTCGTCACTTGTAGCTTGGCCCTGAGTCTAAAACTGCCTTCACTCATTCCACCCCCTCAGTCATCAACCAATCATCTCCCTCGCTTACCCCTCTCTTTCACCCCCACTCTTCATCTATACCACACCAAGCATTTAAAGACACACACATACACATATTTACTTTAAATCATTACAATCATAATCATCATCATCATCATCATCATCATCATCATCTCATTAATAATTTTATCATAGCCAAAGATCTCTGGGCAGTTTACAACAAATATAATATAATAAATACAATAAATAGACATTAAAATTAAAATTTATATAAGATAAAAACATTAAAACAATAAAAACAATAAAACCAGTTTACAGAGGCATCAGGCTAATCATAATGGGTCTCCAGAATGACCAAGGAGAACCTGGTGCCAAAAAGAAGGCAGATTAGGTGCTAGGTAGGCTGCAGCAGGGAGGCTGTTCCAAAGATGAGGGGCCACCACTGAAAAGGCTTCCCCCCAGTTGCCACCCTCCGAGCCGCTCAAGGAGTTGGCACCCAGAGGAAGGCCCCAGAGACTGAGCACAGTGTCCAAATGAAGATGACTTCATTTGGCCTCTTCTGCCAATCACCTTACTAGATAACCCTGAATTCTAGTATCGGGGGCACGAGGGAGAAGCCATTCTCCCCACAGGGACATAAAGTAATTATGTTTAAGAAAAACTGATATTAAGACAAAAAACTACTTGGCCTTGCATGGAAAATGCTCTAGCAATGCAAAAAGACCACGATAAGCAAACCTTAGATGTGTTATCTGTTCACATTTGATAAAGAGGAAATCACTTCCTCCCGAGCCTTTTGAAAAATCTACTTTTCTTCGTGGGGCAACCAAAGGGTGGCAAACCAAAAAATGTTTACTGGCAATATAATTGCTTAAGTTCCCGTGTCTTTAAGCAACCTTTCCTCGGACGGATTTCAACACCCCTTCCATGCACACCACTGTCAGGAAAGCAAGAGTGAGTAAGGGAGTTACCCCAGACAACCAGCAGACAGCCTCGGGCACCCTTCTAGGAACAGAGACCAAAAGGCACAGGTCTGTCTTGTGACCGAAGGTGGGATTAAAGCAGCAGTGTGCTGCAGTGGCGAAAGAGTCAAACTAGGATTTGGAAGATCTGAGTTTGAATCCTCACTCAGTTCTGAAGTTCTCTAGGTGATCTTGGGCTATAATGGTGAACCGTGTATGCCCTCTGAGCTTCTTGATGGAGAAAAAAATGGTAGATTATTTCTAAGGCTGGCCGGAAAGGGATTCAACAGGTAAAGAAGACAGGCTGCAAAGAGGAGGGAAAACCTCTGCTTAACTGGCACCATGATGTGCAACTTTTCTCTGCGCAGGGAGCTTTCTTTTTATGGAGGGAAAGATTCCAGCGCATTACAAGACTCACTTTCTGCGTGGCCTTAAAGGCACACATACAGTTTCCTCAACAGCATAAGGAAAACAGAAGTTATGTAAAGAAAGCAACAGCAGGCCCTACAATAATTTCTTTCCAACGTTATTTTAAAACTGCAGTCCCAAAGATAGGCTGGAGATGTTTACTCCAGATTTTATTTTATTTATTTTATTTACTTATTAGATTTGTAATCCACTGTCCCTGCAAGCAGGCTCAGAGCAAACCACATCAATTCAAAAACACAAAAATAAGCAGTTAAAAAATTGCCTGCCTTCTACCAAGTACGGGGGGAAATGGCAGGCAAACAGAATTTTGAATGGAAAAGTAGCTTGGGGGGGTGGGGGGGGGAATTAAAGGGGTTAAATCCACCCTTTCTTCTGTTTTTCATTATCTTTCACTTGCAGCCTCCCAAGGCTACTTTTAATTAAAAATAAAGAGTCCAATGGCACCTTTAAGACTAACCAACTTTATTGTAGCAAAAGCTTTCGAGGACCACAGCTCTCTTTGTCAGATGCACCTGATGAAGAGAGCTGTGGTTCTTGAAAGCTAATGCTACAATAAAGTTGCATCTGACTAAGAGAGCTGAGATTCTCGAAAGCTTATGCTACAATAACGTTGGTTAGTCTTAAAGGCGCTACTGGACTCTTTACTATTTTGCAACTACAGACTAATACACCTAACTCCTCTGGATAAACAATAAACACTCTGGAGAAAAAGTCACATGCAATTCTTTATAACATCTCCTTCCATTCTCATTGAATGAATGATACCCTCCATGCATTTGATGAAGAGAGCTGTGGTTCTCGAAAGCTTATGTTACAGTAAAGTTGGCTAGTCTTAAAGGTGCTACTGGACTCTTTTCTATTTTGCTACTACAGACTAACACGGCTAACTCCTCTGGATCTATTCTCATTGAGGAACCCCTGATAAACTTACAAGGAAACCTGCCAATCTCTGCAGCATATCAGCTGAGGAGCTGAGACCTCCCATCTAGGGAGTTCGGGGTATCCCTGCCGCTACTCACTCACAGGGCCCAATCCCCCATACCCCAAGGCCCCACCACCACAGATTACCTTCAAAGCTTTGATGCGGGTAACCGAGCCACTTTTCCGGAAGAGTCCTTCGATATGAAGATGGAGACGGAGTAGCTCACAGGCATCCACAAGGAATCTACGGGTGCAAGGGAACCACAAGGAGATGGTGGGGAGACTATGGGCCAAGCTAGAAGTGACGAGTTACACTTGAACGGCAAGTGAACAGACTCAGGGCCAAGCTACAAGTGACAAATGACACGTAGTGATCGAGTGGAGCGCAAGTGGAGCGCAAGTGAACAGGGAGGAATACACGTGAGTCTGTTCACTTACTGTTCAAGTGTCATGCGTCACTTGTAGCTTGGCCCTCAAGCAATCTGGAGCAGGGGGGAAGGAGAGGCAGTTGCTGCTTTGGGAAGGAAAGGGGTTTAAATCCTCAGTGGGGAAAGCATAGGCTAACACATGTGGGGCCTCCTGGGCTGCTAGAAAGAAACAGCAGTACACAGCAGCTAGCCAAAACAGAGACCATTGTGAAGAAATAAAAAAATCCGTGTTGCTGTCACACAGGCTGTGTGTTCACTTGAGTAAAACCAAACTGAGAGCCAAGCTACAAGTGACGCCTGACACAGATTGGACACTTGTCAGCTTCCCTCAAGTTTTGATGGGAAATGTAGGCGTCCTGGTTTTACAGCTTGTCTCTCCATTACAGCTGCAAGACCAGGATGCCTACATTTCCCATCAAAACTTGAGGGAAGCCGACAAGTGTCCAACTTGTGTCAGGCGTCACTGGTAGCTTGGTTCTGAGTGGTCATGTGAATGAACGTCCATGGGCTGGAACAATTCAAACTCCACATTTTGCCAGTGGGAGTAATTCAGCCTTCTAGCAATGGACATGGGGAAGTCCTCTGCAATGTTTCCTGCCTGGTAGGAAATTAGGGCTGCCAACCTTCAGGTAGGGCCTGGAGATCTGGAATTACAAGCAAGAGAGATCAGTTCCCCTGGAGAAAAAGGCTCCTTGGAAGGTGGAGTCTATGGAATTATAATCGACTGATGTCCACCCCCAAATATCCAGGAATTTCCCAATCCAGAGTTGGCAACTCTAAAAAGAAACAGCCCTTGCCCTCCTATGGTGGCCTGAGGTACCCTTGAAAGGGTCTCACAACCCAAAGAAGATTCTGAATGTACACAGAGAGGGAAAGAGGTTTCCAGAGAGGTTAAAAGAGAGCAATCCAAGAAGGGCACAAAATACTTACTGCGGGACCCCTTCTGCCTGTGCCGAATAGGGCAGTGAGCAAAGAGGGATGCCGAACAGGCCTCTGGCTGGAACAGACACCGGCTTCTCCTACAAGAAAGCCAACTTAGACTGAACACCAGAGTCAACATGTCAACTGCAAACTCCTTGGGACAGAGACCTCTTTGCAGTTCTTTTGCTCTTTAAACAATATGCTGACAGTACTCTAAAAAAAAATCCAATTACCTTCACAAAATTCATTAAATTGGGGTGTTGTTTTTAAAACAGGAAGTCTTAATTGGAACCATCTGAGTTCAGCTGTAGAAGCTGACCCCCAGACTGGATGCTTGGAAAGAAGCAAGAAAAAGAATCTGCCTCTAGGCATGTACAGAGTATTATTGCCCCACCACTCTCTACACACATCCCCCCATCTAAAATTATTTCCCAGCCAGAGGGAGCCTATCAGGTTTATGCCCCTGAACCTCTCGTTATAGAAATCTGCAACATCACAGGTTGGATAAGAGTCTAACCCCTCCAAGGCAGGACTCGTGGGTTCTAAGAGGGCCTGCGGCTGCATCTGTCCTCCAAATTCCAGTTCCTTCTAGAAACGGAACACGTGAAACTACTTTTTACTGGGTCAGACCACTGGATCTACCGTGCCGGATATTGTCAGTTGTGATCGGCCGTTTTCTCAGCAGCTGGTTCCAGAATCTCCTTTACCTGGAGACACTGAGGGCTGAACACACACAAAGTAAGAACTCCCCCATGAACCACATCTCTCTCCCCTCAGGCATGCACAACGTCCCTTTGAGGTAAAGGCCTGCCCACACAGAACCTGGCCTCCGCCAGTCACTGGGTTTTTCTGCGCCTTCCATTCCCAGAGACGAGTGTAGGGTGGTTCCCCCCTTCAGCCACAAATGAGGGCTGCAGTCAGCTTAGAGGTTCAACCGCAGATGCTGTAAGCTTGGGGTGAAGGTCCCGCTGAGAACAAAGGCGAAACAGCCAGTTTGGGTCACAAAGCACCACCCCACACACACACAAGAAAGGAGTTATGCCTTCTGGTTACAGAAGCACAAATGGTTGTGGCTTGAACCTATAGAATGGAAAGGCTCTCCTGAGGCGGCTTGCCATAAAAGACTTTGCGCTTGATCAGAGGCACTATTTACTTTCCCTGTTACAGGGCACAGGACTGGCATTTAAAGTTGTGTCAAGACTCAGCACTAGAGCTCAAAGCACTCTGCTCATGTTCAGAGACTCTAATCTTTATTGATGTTTCATATGTCCTAGAATGAGCCCTGGCTTGGAAAAATAAGTCCTCCACTTTGGCGATTGAAGCCCGGCATTTCTGACTTGGGGCTGGACTGCAATAGCAAAGCATTTCTCCATCACTCTAGTCTGTGGTTTGTCCTGGAAGATTTCCCTGTTAAATTTCTGCCTGCTATGTTACCATTAAAGGTACAAGAGCACTATTGGGGTGAATCCCGCCCCAATCTACTTATTCCTTCTTAAATCCTTTAAATCACTACTAACAACACCCTATGCAGCACTTTTCAAAAAAGGTGAACCCTGGGAATGTCTCTTGCAAGAGTTTTCTGTTTCCCCAACAACCTTGGCAGGTAGGGCTTGTTATTTTCTTCCCTCTCCACCCCTTATATCACTCTGTCTCCAGAACTAGTAAAGAGTCCAGGAACACCTTTAAGACTAACCAACTTTTTTGTAGAATAAGCTTTTGAGAACCACAGCTCTTTTCGTCAGATGCATGATGCCCTGACGCATCTGACAAAGAGAGCTGTGATTCTCAAAAGCTTATGCTACAATAAAGTTGGTTAGGCTTAAAGATGCTACTGGACTTTTTACTATTTTGCAGCTACAGACCAACACAGCTAACTTCTCCAGAACTAGCAATTGAGAACCCAGGAGTCTGGTGAAATCCCCCACAAGCTTCATTTCATTCTACCGGGCACTCAAAAACAGAATGTACATACAGGTCCACAAGTTTGTGCAAGCCACTACTCCAATCCACTCACCTGGTTCGGGCTGAGTTTCCCGGGTCGGACATGAACTCCAATGCTGCGGAGGTAGTGGACGATAGCACGGGAAAGCTCCTCCTTTTCTAGGGTAGGCATAGCTTTTATGCCACTAACTATCACACATTACAAACCTGAATAATCTGGAAACCTGATTTCAGGATCCCCTCTTCTTCCCACAATTAAAAAAAAATATACACTCTGATCTTGTGTTTCGGTTTGCAAAGAAACAGGCCACGAACTCACCAAAATACCCCACCCGCAACCACAAGCCAGGCCTGCCTCAGTAAAAGGACTTTAAAAGACAACTATATTTTCCCACTGCTGTTGAGATTAATTAAGCCCCTTCTTTGGCTGGCTCCCCCAGTGACTTCTGTTCCCTTCCGAGGCGAAAGATGCCCTCAAAGGCCTTTCAAAACCCTTAACTCTGCCCCTAAAACTTTTTTTGCCAGATCCAGTTTAAAATCCTCATCTCTGAAATGCCTCCATTTGCCCACAATTTGGCTTCCTCGGAGACCATCTTCCCCCCCCAAAAGCAGGCTTTGGTCTGCAACCAGTCCCCACCTCCAGCCCACTTTGGGGATGGGAAAAAAAGGCATAGAAGCAAACTGGGAAATGGCCCTTTTATCAATTTTCTCTGGGAGGCAAAGACAATGTTTAAAGGGACACACACCTCCCGCAACGGAAGGACTGAATCCTAGACTGAGTTTGGGGAAAGTAATTTCCAGTGGTTAGAGGGCTACATTCAAAGGAAGCGGAACAGAAAAGCTTGAGTTCCATTTCCTAGCTGGGGCTGCCAACTCTGGGTTGGGAAATTCCTGCAGATTTGAGAGTAGATTGAAGGGAGGGTAGAGTTTGGGAAAGAGCTCAGCTGTCAGTTGCAAATCAGCAGTCTTTTTCTGATCTTGCTTTGTAGTTATCTGCAGGATAACTACTACTTTTAGGTCAGGATGGAACTGAATGTCCTGGAAGGTGAAAATGTCCCCCCTCCCACCACACTGGTTTTTGGTTTCTGACGTCAGACTTATGTCCATTAATTCTTTGCCGAAGGGACTGGCCACTTTGTCCAATGTAGAGGGTGGAGGGGCATTGCAGGCACGTGAAGACGTAAATCACATTCGAGGAAGAGCAGGAGTATGAACCGGAGATGGTATGGCTGATATTGTTGGGTCCACTCAGTTGCCAACCTAAATGTAGCAATTATCCTGTCTCAGGTAGTAGGTGTGGAGAAATCAGGCCTGCTATTGTCATTCTCTGTCTATTAGTATAATGGGACAGGTGCTTGTATATATTACTTGAAGTATATGAATTTTAAATAATGTATTTTATCTTGCTTTATGTCCTGATTTTATCTGTATCACTGGTCCAATGACCGTTACAATAAAATTCATTCATTTACCTGCTATTGTCATTCGGCATCTGAAATTACTCCACTCTCCGGCCGATTCCGCACGGCTTACCTGAAGCCGGAATGTTGCGGAATGTCCACAATGTTCCGGCTTCAGGTAAGCCGTGCGGAATCGGCCTCCAAGATATAAGGACAGATGGACTCCCATTCTAGCTGTATCTGAAGAAGTGAGCTGACTCACAAAAGCTCATACCCTACCACAAATTGTGTTAGTCTTATAGGTGCTACTGGGCCATTTCCAGATGGCTTACCTGAAGCCGCTCCATGCCGCAATGTGGTGGATCGTGCCAGGGAAAATGTGAAATATCGCGTTTTCTCGTGCGAGTTTTGCGCGACGTCGAGCAAAACTCGCGCGAGAAAACGCGATATTTCACGTTTTCCCCGGCACGATCCACAACATTGCGGCATGGAGCGGCTTCAGGTAAGCCATCTGGAAACGGCCCTGGACTCTTGCTCTTTTCTACTGCTACAGACAGACTAACAGGGCTACCCATCTTGATCTATCTCAATGGAAATCACTTGTAATTCCAGGAGAACTCCAGATGCCGCCTGGAGGCTGGCAACCCCTCTTGTGCTGCCCAATTGCCACCCTTTTCCTTTCTGGCTTTACTGGCTTTGTGGCAAGCAGCAGTTCAGATGGAGTCAGAAGGGGCCCGCTTTACCTGTTGAATTTCTGCTTGCCTGGCCTCCATCAAGGGCACAGGGATCCTGCTGGTTCAAAGAAACAAACAGAGCCCACCCCAAATTGCTGCTCTGCTATCAAAGCCTCAAGTCAGTGCTCCATTCCTATCTCTTCCTTGCACGCGTGCATACAGACACCCATCGCATGAGCAGTTCCCTTTTACTCCACTTCAGCTTAAAAGCAACAAGTTCATTTTTTGACTCAGCCGCCTTGCCGAGAGTGCTGTGTTCTACGGTACGCCTCTCCTTGGGTTGGGCCAGCACCTGGCAGAGAGACTTCTGCAAGGACAGGAAAGAGGCACCTACGGCAAAGCCCAGGTTGGAACTGTGACTTTGGAGAAGGATTTGCGCCATGATCCGAAGAGAGAGCAAGAGGTAAGCTGCACTGCCAGTGTCATCTTGCATTTTTGCTCCTTCATTTAGTTCTCTTTCTAGATTTTAAAAATGCTTCCTTCTGTCTGTCGCGACACAAAAATGCAGCATTCTCCCAGGAGACTGTTTCAGTAGTTCTCGTTCTTGCTGGCACAGTAAAGAGTTTCACAGTAGGCAGAAACTCAACAGGGGATGCCTCATCCCTGTGATTGCAATCTCATGCTCCCAGGATTAAATCGCTGCCCACCCAGCTCAGGATGTAGGGAATCTGCCCTGGAAAAGGATGTAACTATTGGCTCTTTTGACTAAGAGCTAAGCTAGAAGGGACGAATTACACTTGAATGGCAAGTGAACAGACTCACGGGTGTTCCTCCCTGTTCACTTGCGCTCCACTTGCAGTCCACCCTCCAAAGCAGCCAATTTCTCCAGGGGAACTGATCTTTATGGTCCGGAGATCAGTTGTAATACCGGGAGATCTCCAGCCACCACTAGGAGGTTGGCAACCTTAGTTCAAAGGCTCACCTGTCCGAACATGGGCCACTGATTTTGTGGCGATGTTTCTCGGGCAGCCCTTGCTCTGAAGCCTCTAACACTTGAGTTCTAACCACAACAAATCCAAGAAAACCAGAGCAGGGCCATTTCCACACCACTTATCTTCATCCGGAATGCTGTGGAAAGTCACGTCAAAACTACGGAAGATAGCGTCTTCTTGCACGAGAAGACGCTATCTTCCACGTTTTTTTCACAGCGTTCCGGCTGAAGGTAAGTAGTGTGGAAACGGCCCAGGTGCCTATTTTATATTCCTGTATCAGAGCATCACGTATGTCCAGAGCTTCTCTTTTGGATGCTTTAAAGCTGAACGGTACAAGTCCGTCTTTCTCATTCCGCTTGCAGTTCCAAATCTTTCAGCATCGTCAATTGGGCAGGCTGAGATATTGCAGAGGTCTGCTTCGGAAGCTCCAGTCTAATAACGTGTACCTTAAGAGCCTTGCAGGAGAACGTGTAAAGGAGCTGGTTCCTCATGGTTGGGGCAGGGGGCCCAGGTGTGACAATAACAAAAGACAGGCCAAATCTGACCTGGTGCGAAGCTGGGAAGAGACTTCAAAGGAGGAGAGAGCTTGGCCTCCTCACATGCAGAGGTAGGAGGATGCAGCCCATGCCTGCAAGGAAGTTGGGCAAAAGAGAGGAAGTCCCTGGTAGAATTCAAGACTTCCAAATATAGCTGCTGGCTGATTGGTTTGCTTTCAGATGCAAGGGACGGGGTGGGGGGAAGTGTGCTTGCATGTGGGGAAATGCGGAAGCGCTGGGGAAGTTAAGAGTGATCCAAGGGTTACAGAAAGGTCTGAAAGGCCTACTTCAGATTCTGTAGGGTCGTCGCCATCTCCAGGTTGGGACATTCCTGGGGATTTGGGATGGTGGTGCGAGTTTTACGCAACATCGTGCAAAACTCGCGCGAGAAAATGCGCTATTTCACGTTTTCTCCGGCACGAGCCGCGACGTTGCAGCATGGAGAGGCAGAAGGTAAGCTGCCTGGAAACGGCCCCTGTCTGGTCAATTTGTTAAGCTAGGACAGGAGAGTCCTGGGTTCAAATCCTCACTCCGCCGTGAACGTGACCAGTTGATCTCAGATCAGTCATTTTTTCTCAGCCTAGCTTACCGGCAGAGTCTTGAAACAGTCATATAGCAGGAAAGGAAGACCAGTGTCCACTACTCTGACCTTCTGGGAAGAAGGACAAGATCCAAAATGTATACATGAATAAAAGAACAAATAATTCCTGATCTCATTTTTTACTCTCATTTTGACTTTGGGGTATGCTTGGTTAAAATGTGGCCAGTTTGAGTGGCTAGACTTGTAATTTCTTAGGGCCAATTCACTCCCTGGGGTCTTTAGCAGCCCTATCTGTGTACTCTTTCAAGTCCTGATGCATTTCAACGCATGTACATGAACGCATGCGCATTGTGCACCATATGCCCTGCTAGGTCAAAGACTGCACTGCTGAGATATGTTTCCTTGATAACTTATCATAGGTCTTTGTAGTGTCCTTTAAGTCAACAAACAAAGAACCTTGGCATTTAAACTAGGGTAAGAGAGGCTATTGCAGGCAACCAGCTAAAAAGAGCCTTCTCAATGAGTAACGGCTACATTGTTGGGAAAATCTTGGGAATGGGGTGATGGTGGTGATTTAAGGCACCATTCTTCCAGATTCAGATATTCCAAGCTTGCTTTTTTTATACATATGAATTTAAATCAGACACAAGTCTCTCTATATGAGACATCTTACATGAGAACGCTCAAGTGTAGGGAGATGCAATGTTAGCTGGGACGTGTAGTTTAAAAAGACAGAGCCTGTCTACACAAGGTAGTTTTAAAAGTCAGAGCAGGCAGAGATGGCTCCTCAGAGGGTTTGTTAATTTAATCTTTGGGAGGTGAAATTGACAGAGCCTTCTGGAGGCGAAGATGAAATTAACAAACCCTCTGAGGAGTGATCTCTGCCTGCTCTGTCTTCTTAAACTGCGCTTCCCAGCTAATATTGTGTCTCCCTACACTTGAGCATCCTCGTATAAGATGTCTCATGTAGAGAAACTCAATAGTTCTATCCCATCTTTCCCTCTAAAAACAGAGGCCCAAGGAGGCTTACAAAACGTGTTCAACAGCATAGAACAAGGATGGACTAAATTTTTCACTTACGGGAAAGATTCGAGTGGTCACTGCCTTGGTGGGCCACTGGTGGCCAAGAGCAAGCTGAGACAAGTAGTCCGTGTGCTGCTGCTGCTGCTGGTTGCTCAGCTCTACTCAGGGACCAGTTTGAGAGTTTTGCCCTTTGCAGGAAATTGCGGACAGAAGCCCACAACCCAACAGATGCTGCCCCCCTCCTGGGCTCTGGCAAGATCCACCGGCGGAAGAGCCGACGCCGGATGACCTGTCCTAACCCCAGGGAAATCAACCAAGCATTGGCTTCCATTACACTAGGAGAACTGAACCGTTCCTGCACATTAGATGACTTGATTGAGAAATGCCTTCGCTCCTTTGGTAACTGAAGGGTGGGTGGGTGAGGGAGTGGGACCTTTCCCTTATAATAATAACATTCAGTTTATATACCGCCCTTCAGGACAACTTAATGCCCACTCAGAGCGGTTTACAAAGTATGTCATTATTATCCCCACAACAGCAAACACCCTGTGAGGTGGGTGGGGCTGAGAGAGTTCTGAAAGAGCTGTGACTAGCCCAAGTTCGCCCAGCTGGCTTCAAGTGGAGGAGTGGGGAATCAAACCCGGCTCTCCAGATTAGAGTCCCGTGCTCTTAACCACTACACCAAACTGGCTCTCAAGCACATTCAATGGGACTTTTGTGATTTTATTTGGTATTCCTCTGATGTGACTCCATCTGGGAGTATCCCAGCTGCCCACTTGAAAAGGACTTTCATCCCCGTTTCCCCTTAAAACCAGCTTAACCACAGAGAGAATATCTGGGCAAGCCATCATTCCTGTAACCAGGCAGAGTCAAGTAAATCAAGAGCGTTTCTGGCCAGTAAGAAAACAACAGACCAGAGACTTCAATGCACCTCAATGGTGCTAATTAACTGTAATGCATTTTCATCTACAACTATTGGGTACTTTCTGCCGTTGAGCTATGGGACCTTTAGGGTCATCTCTAAGCTGGAATCCATTCCACTTTCAATGCTGTAGATCCAGACAAGTTAGCCGTATTAGTCTGTAGCTGCAAAATGTAAAGGGTCCAGTAGTACTTTTAAGACTAACCAACTTTATTGTAGCATAAGCTTTTGCTATCTAGGCCACAGCTATACAGCCCAGAAAATCCACAACAACCATTTTGCTATCCATCTTCGTCAAATTCATCTGATAGCTGTGGTTCTCAAAAGCTTATGCTACAGTAAAGTTGGTTAGTCTTAAAGGTGTTACTGGACTCTTTACTATTTTTCAATGCTGTGTTGACAATCCTGTCTTCAGTACGTCTTTGCAGCCCAGCTTTTCTTCTCCTCGGCCCCAAATAATTCTGCTTAACCCTTTCCTTTTCTAGATTTGGATGGGAACCTGTGCACCAGTGATTTCATGGTAAACATGACGCTGACAGTCCACAGCTGGGTCGTGCCATCAGCAGAGCTGGCTCGCCGCCTCTTGACTCTATATCCTTTGTTTGGGTACCCTTGTTGCCCTTTCATCCACAACACGAAAACACCTCGGTAGCATTGGAAAGGGGTTCCGGTATCAAGACTGGGGAGATGGTGCCAGAAGTGGGACACTTTGAGTCCCTGTCTGCACATTTCAGCACTCTCAGAGTGTGCCGTTGCAGATACAGGCAGCAATTCCACCATCTCTGAATTTTCCTCTTAAAACAAGCGACCTCTGGTAAGCAGAGGTGGTCAGAGAGCAAAGTTCCTTGCCAACACACACTGACCTGTGAATGACCGCACCGTAGCCATCAAAAATTGTTACATTTATATTGGAATCCTCAACCAGGTTTTAGAAGCTGATTGAACAATCCTGCCTTCTCCCCAGGTGCCCTTGGAGTATTTCTTCTGGGTGGGGGATGAGAATTTCTTGCACAAGAATTCCTTAGCCTTTTGAAACTGAATGTAGACCCAGAAGGGTTACAGCTCCTTGCAGGACTCAACACTATCAGTTAATCGATTTAAAACAGGTAGCATAGATAGGATGGGCTCCAGCCGGTGGCGAGTGCAGGTAATGCCACAGCCCCTTGGCTGGCCCTGCCCACCAGCGTCACCCCACAAGGTGGCAACAGTGCAAGAAAATAATGCTCAATTGCAGAGTCTGCCCCTTCCGAGTTAAGGGGGAGACCATGAACCAAGCTACAAGTGATGAATGACACACAGAGCCAAGCTACAAGTGACGAATGACGCTTGCCTGGCAAGTGAACAGACTCACGTGTCTTCCTCCCTGTTCACTTGCCATTCACTTGTGCTCCATTTGAGCAAGTGAACAGGGAGGAAGACACGTGAGTCTGTTCACTGGCCAGGCAAGTGTCATTCGTCACTTGTAGCTTGGCTCTCTATGGGAGAAATGCTTTGCTTGTCAAGCTCAGAATCTTGGGACATGCCCTCGCTTCCGAATGGTTTCATCTTTTAACCTTTGGCTTTAAGTTTACTCCTAAAGGAATGTAGGAGGGAAGTGGGTTCGAGGTGCGAATGGCCAGGCTTTCTGCATGCCGGGCTTCTTTCCCCAAAGCTATGCACAACTGAAGCCTTAACTCAACGTCCTACATACCAGGAAGCGTCCCGGGAGAAGCGGCCGGAACACCAGCTCCGAATCTGTCACTTCCTCCGGTCTGAGTTCTCCCCGCTTCCCCTGTCCTCCCACCCCACCACCGCTATTCCTGGCCGGGCACACCCGTGGGTCTCCACCACCTGGCAGTTCTCTGCATAGTTCAAGCTGAACCATCTCCTTTCTGGCTTCAGGTACTGGCTCCTCCACTACCCCGAGGCCTTCCGGGTGGACCTGCACTTGGAAGAGGCTGTGGCTGAGATTTGGGAGGTGGTGAAGAAGGAGGACCAGGAGGCGCACTGCCAGCTGCTCGATATCTCCAACACGTGAGTGGTGCACACACACACACCCCAGCTCCAGAATCAAACCCTGCAATGGAATGGCTCAGGGGAGGGGGAAGAAAGGGAGATGCCAACCAGCAGGTATCCTTGGAGGATATTGCTATGGAGTGAACGGGAAGAGTTGTGCTCACTAAAACAGCCCAAGTAAAAGACTGAGCAGTCTGTTCAGAGGCCGCAGTGGCTATTGGTTTGGCCAAGGGGCTCCCCCATGCAGCCGTGGCTCGGCTGGCTAGCGGCATTGCAGGAAAGTGGCCCACTGGGGATTTCCTGCGAAGTTAAAGGGCGGATCCAGCCCTGCTCACGATCCACAATTTGGCATTTACCCCATTCTTTCCCAGCTGCCTGACCTTGCCGAGAACGACATTGGGCACCTGCTGTTCTAACAGAATTTTACCATTAAGTAAGAAATCCCTGTAGCTCTTTGGTGCCATTCTTGTAAGTGCGTGCACATACGAAAGTTCAAAGACCCGCAGAAATAAGAACAGGGCTTTTTTTCAGCCGGAACGCGGGGGGAACGGAGTTCCAGAACCTCTTGAAAATGGTCACATGGCTGGTGGCTCCACCCCCTGATCTCCAGACAGAGGGGAGTTGAGATTGCTCTCAGCGCCGCTTGGTGGTGCGGAGGGCAATCTCAACTCCCCTCTGTCTGGAGATCAGGGGGCGGGGCCACCAGCCATGTGACCATTTTCTCCAAGGGCAGCCCACTGAGTTCCACCACCTCTTTCCCCAGAAAAAAGCCCTGAATAAGACTCTTTTAGAGAGAGAAATGGTGACTCTCTATGGGTTTTGGGGGGGGATGTACCAGAATAATTAAGTTTTTCTTACCTAACAGAGATCTCTCTCTGTGGCTGTCATTTGATTGTGTAAAGTGACTCCAAGGGTGCTTTGGAAGGGACCCTTCAGGCTAACGCCCCATTTCCCTCCTCCCCACCAATTAATCCCCATATCATGGTTTCAGTAGAAGCTACACCCTCTGTTCTACTCTCACAACAACCCTGTGAGTTAGGATAAGGCAAGAGAGCAACTGGCTCGGGGTCACTCGTGAGTTTCGTGGCTGTGTACCTGGATTTGAACCCAAGACTTTCTGTTCCAGGTCTGACACTCTACCACACTGACACATTGCTCTGCACTACAAGACCCAGGGAGTTCTGGCTTTCTGGATTCTGACATTTATGAATCACGCCTAGGAAACCCTCAGGAATCTTGGCTCTCAATTCCACCTCCCACCCCCAAGAGAGAACCCAGGAGTTCGGGCTCCCTGATGCCTTTCCCTCTTTATGGCATGGTGCTAAACTAGGACTAGAGAGAGCAGCCGTCAGATGTGAGGAAGTGAGGGCATGTCAGTGCCCGCCCCACTCTGCCATTAAGCTCAGTGGTCATCCTTGCACCAAGCAGCCCAACCTACTCTGCAGGGTTGTTGTAAGCATCAAGTGGTGGAAGGAAGGAACTGCATACCACAGTCCTGACCTGCCAAGGAAAGGAAGGAGAAAAATGCAATAGAATAACCCAGCCATGCTAATGTGTTTAGCGTGCCTTTCTTCCTTCCATCCCTTTTGCATTTCTGGGTAAGGGCTCATAAGAACATAAGAGAAGCCATGTTGGATCAGGCCAGTGGCCCATCCAGTCCAACACTCTGTGTCACACAGTGGCCAAAAAAACAGGTGTCATCAGGAGGTCTGCCAGTGGGGGACACTAGAAGCCCTCCAACTGATTGCCCCCCCCAAACAGAGCAGAATACAGAGCATCACTGCCCTAGACAGAGAGTTCCATCTATATCTTGTGGCTAATAGCCACTGATGGACCTCTGCTCCATATGTTTATCCAATCCCCTCTTGAAACTGTCTATGCTTGAAGCTGCCACCACCTCCTGGGGCAGTGAATTCCATGTGTTAATCACTCTTTGGGCAAAGAAGTACTTCCCTTTATCCGTTCGAACCCGCCTGCTCAGCAGTGCTCCTCTGAGCATGCCAAGGGCTCCTCTGAACACACTTCGAGTCCCAACCTATCTTGGCTTTCCTTCCCTGTCTCCCTCCAGCCGTGCCTACACGTGGAACCGTTCGCTCAGCTACCAAAGCAGCCCCGGCTGTGGCAAGAAGCGGAAGGTGTCTCTACTTTTCGACCACCTCGACGCAGGCGAGTTGGCCAACCACCTCAGTTACCTGGAGTTCAAGGCCTTCTGCCGCATCTCGGTAGGGAACGGCCAGCACCAGCGAGAATCGTTGTACAGATAGGCCCGGCAGCTGCGCAGGCTTCCGGACTAGCCCAGGCATTCCTTCTGTCTGTAGGCTTCCCTGGGTAGCCTGGGCTGTCTCTTGGGGACAGTGGTAATAGCAGCCACCCATCTAGGGCTTGCAAATGTGATTTCATTTCTATCCTATGTGGAGGTGGGGGGAGGTCTGCCAGGTGAGAGATGAGCAGAAGAGGTTTGCCATTGCCTGCCTCCGGAGAACAACCCTTGGTGTTCTCCCATCCGTGTACTAACTAACCAGTGCCCACCCTGTTTAGCTTCTAAGATCTGATGAGATTAGGGCTGTTTCCACACTACTTACCTTCATCCGGAGCGCTGCAGAATGTCACGAAAAAAGCACGGAAGATAGCGTCTGCTCGCATGAGAAGACGCTATCTTCCATGGTTTTTTTGCGGCATTCCGCAGCATTCTGGATGAAGGTAAGTAGTGTGGAAACGGCCTAGTTTAGGCTGGGCCATCCAGGTCAGGTTTGTTTGTTTGTTTGTTTGTTTGTTTCAATTATATTTTATTAATAATTTTTCAGCAAATCAAAATAGGGGGAAGAGAGGGGGGAAAGGGAAAGAAGCAAAAAAATATTATATAGTGTGCTTACAACAGTACTCTACATATCATTTAGTATTACACATCAGTAGACGATGATAGTTGAAAGCAATTACCTTAAAGCCTTTATATCCTTAATACACTCACATCTTTATGCTTACTTTTAGCCCAATCATAGAATAAAGGCCCAGCAATGTCCTCTTCCATTTGTCCTTTCAGTACTGAAGTCAGTTTATCCATTTCTGCACTTTCCATTATCTTCACCACTAGTTCTTCTTGCGTAGGTATTATTTGACGTTTCCAGTAATATGCAAATAAGATTCTAGCGGCCGTTACTGCATATATATTGTAAAATATTTCTGATCCTTACTAAATTCATCAGAGACGCAATTCAACAAAAACAACTCTGGTTTAAAGGGTATTGACACCTGTAAAATTGCTTAAAGTAACGTGTGAACCATTACCCAAAATTTATGTATGCCTTTACAAGTCTACCACATGTGGCAGAATGTTCCTGTATGTTTCACACCAACAACTACTTGACACATTTTAATACATTTTAGCCAGTCTATCCGGTGTTAAGTACCATCTGTAAAACTTCTTATATAAATTCTCTTTAAACGTAATCGACTTAGTTATAGGTTTCTTACTTTCTTTATGTATTAGCTGTTAGCATAATCCCCCATTCATTTGGGGTGCTAACTTTAACTAATGAGATTTGGGTCCAGTAACACCTTAAAGAGCAACTAGATTTCCAGGGTAGGAGCTTTCATACCCTGGAAATCCACTCATTGGCCAGTATCTACCCACCCTACCCAACAGAGTTCGAAGCCTCCCTCCAACTGACATGGCTGTTCCTCCTGTGAAAGAGCCACTCCAGCTGGAGGCCCGCTTCTGAGCAGAGCAGTAGCAAACAAGCCAGTACATCTGAAGAAATAAGTCCAGAAAAGCTTATTCTGTAATAAAATCTTGTTAATCTTAAAGGTGTCACCCACCCTGCCCCGGATAGCCTAGGTGAGCCTGATCTCGTCAGATCTCAGAAGCTAAGCAGGGTTGGCCTTGGTTATTAATTGGATGGGAGACCTCCAAGGAAGACCAGGGTTGCAGAACCAGGAAATGGCACACCACTTCTGTTAGTCTCTTGCCATGAAAACTCCACCAGGGGTTGCCAGAAGTCAGCTATGACTTGATGGCACTCTCCACCACCATAGGTGCCACCCAACTCCTGTTTGTCTAAGCTCTCCAACCAAACAGCGCTATCAGGAAACGGGTTCAATTAGCTTCTATTGATCCGGCATCTGCAACCGTTAAAAAACATTAGCCCAAAAGACTCCTCCCCACCCCCGCCAATTCCTATCAGGTGTTAATTACTTAACAGAGTTTCCTACTTCAAGATGTCGTGACAGCCACTCCTTTTAAAAAGGATTAGACAGATTGATGGAGAAGTCTATATTGAGCCATTGTAGTTAAATAGAGCCTCCAAATCCAGAGGCAGTGTACCTCTAAATAATGGGTTGTGATGGCCTGCTTGATAAGTTCCTTTGTGGGCCATCTGGTTGGAAGCTAAACATTGGATGCAGGTGACCTTTGGTCCGATTCAACAAGGCAAATTCTTCTGTTCTTATATGCTGGGCAGTACCTGGACTTCCAGAGTTATGTTTTACACGGCTCGGTCTGTGGCAGTCCGGCCCTGGAGCGTTCCATCGCCCTCTGCAACAGCATCTCCCAGTGGGTGCAAGTCATGATCCTTAACCGTCCGACACCCCAACAGCGAGCAGAAGTCTTCACCAAGTTCATCCACGTTACTCAGGTGAGGCTGCATTTTCTTGCTTTGGGGGCAGCACAATAGGGGTGGTGGGTGGGATGGGAATGTAGGGAAGAAACAGGCTGGTGTCTCCGTTACCGGTTCCTCAGGAGTTAATGCTTAACCAGCAACAGTCCCTAAAACCAGATGATGGGATCTAAAATTATGATGTTTTAATAATTATGATCGATACCATTGTCTTTATCCTTATGTATATTAACATGTTGTGCTTCGCTCTGGGCCCGCTCATGGGAAGAGGGGACTAAAAGTCTAATAAAATAAATAAAATAAATATTGGGGTTGCTAGCTCTCGAAGTAAACAATGAGACCTGGGTAGGCTCCGAAGGCCTTGTTAGTGAGTGGACCTCAGAGCAAAAGAAAACAGGAGACTGAGAAATGGGGGAGGGGGGGTAGCCTGGCCCTGCTTTTCTGGCACCCACCCCTCCCCCAAATTTAAAAATCAGTGCAAGGCTGTGAGTCTCTTTATTTTCCGTGAAAGGTTGTGATTCATTGGTAATCCTATCCAGAACCAAAATCTCACCCCCCAACCCTCTACCCAAGTACTTGCTGGCTGGCAAGTGCCTCTGAGCATATTCACAGCACGGTGGCACTGAGATATCCCCAGACAACACACTTCTGATGGGCAAGACATAAGCCATGAATGATCCCTTCTTTATTCAGGACTGGGAGTTCGGGGACACGTTGGATTCTCTTTCTTCCCAATAACCATACCATACCCTCTTCCTTCCTCCCCGCTTTCTATCTTTTCTCTTGTTACAGAAGTTAAGATTGTTGCAGAATTTCAGCACACTCATGGCAGTTGTGGGGGGTCTGTGCCACACTGCTATATCCCGCCTCAAGGAAACCCACGCTCTCCTGCCCTCTGAGGTCACCAAGGTAGGGTATCTGGGGCTAAAAGAAATACACCTCAATATACTGCGTTGGTCAGGCCCTGCCTGGAGTACGGTGTGCAGTAGGGGTGTGCAAGCCAAAAATTTTCGGCTATAGCCGAAAGTAGAAAGCCGAAAGAAGATTCTCTATCGTTAAAGCCGAAAGCCGAAACAAGAATCTCTTTCGGCTTTCGGCTTTCGGGATTCTTTCGGCATTATTTCGGCATTCTTTCGGCTTTTTTCTAAGGGAAAATGCCTCCGTCTTCCAGGACGCCTGGAGGAGGCATTTTCCCACCGAATAAGCCCAAAATTGGTGGGGACCTTCCTCTAACCCTTCTCTAACAACCACCCAAGTTTCAGACAGATTGGACTTTGGGGGGCCATGTTATGGCCCCCCAAAGCAGGTCCCCCCATCCTCCCATAAGAAAGCGAAGGAGCAGCATATTGTTAGCGTGCTGCTGCTAATCTTTCTTCATTATTTCCTATGGGGAAAAAATGAAGAGGCAGGCTTCCTTTGCCAGGGGTGGCATTTTGCATGCAAAATGCCCCCTCACCCTCAGGGGCCCTTCTCCCACCCCTCCTCCCACCCCCCACCAAGGCTCAGCCTGCTCCCACTTGGGGGGGCCATTTCATGGCCTCCCCAAGTAGGTGCTCTAATCTCTACCACTGACAGCTGGGGGAGGCTTGTGTTGCCAGGGGTGGCATTTTGCATGCAAAATGCCCCCCAACCCTCTGGGGCCCTTCTCCCACCCCTCCTCCCACCCCCCACCAAGGCTCAGCCTGCTCCCACTTGGGGGGGCCATTTCATGGCCTCCCCAAGTAGGTGCTCTGCTCTCATCTCTACCACTGACAGCTGGGGGAGGCTTGTCTTGCCAGGGGTGGCATTTTGCATGCAAAATGCCCCCCAGCCCTCTGGGGCCCTTCTCCCACCCTTCCTCCCACTCCCCACCAAGGCTCAGACTGCTCCCACTTGGGGGGGGCATTTCATGGCCTCCCCAAGTAGGTCCTCTCAGCCCCTAAAGTCCACCCCTTACAGCCCCACACAAACCCAATTCCCCCCCAGCTGCCACACACAGACCCAAATCCCCACATTAGCCCCTCACAGACCCAAATCCACCCCCACCTGCCCCACACCCATAACCCCAGGAACAGGCTGGCAAAGGCCAGCCCTCTCCCTTTGTTCCCTATGCTGGGAACTTCTAAACTCTCTTTCCCTGGGCAATTCTGCACAGCCCAGGGGTGCCACAATGGCGGGCACACTTCTGAGTGCCAGCTGGTCCCTGTGAAAGAGCACCTGAACCACAGACACCCTCCCTCAAATTCCCCCACCACCTACAGAGATGGCTGGCCAGCCAGCCCCATTGTTCCCTATGATGGGAACCAACTGCACAACAAAGAATAAAACAAGAACAACACAAAATAAAGTTTAAAAAAATTATTTTCTCCCTTCCAAAGTACAAGTAGGCAAAGCATTATGACACATTACACCAGCAGTCCCCCACACAGAAAAATTAAAACAAAACTCACTTAACATCAGAGAATCACAAAACACGATTCCTGTCAAAAACACTTTATTTCTTGAACAGCTTTAGGTTACACAGCAGGGGGGAACACCAAAGGGCATGGCAGCACTATCTTACACAAAAATAACACAACTCACTTAACATCAGAGAATCACAAAAGCACAATTCCTGTCAAAAACACTTTATTTCTTGAACAGCTTTAGGCTACACAGCAGGGGGGGAACACCAAAGGGCATGGAAGCAGTATCTTACACAAAAATAACACAACTCACTTCACATTAAAGAATCACCCCAAAAAATTGCTGTCAAAAGCACTTTATTTCTGTAACTGCTTTAGGTTACACAGTAGGAAGGCACCACAGAGCAGGAAAGCAGTGTACTACACAAAAATAACACAACTCACTTCACATCAGAGAATCACACAAACACAATTGCTGTCAAAAACGGTGAAGTGGGTTGTATCATTTTTTGTAGTACATTGCTATCATGCCCTGTTGTGCCCTCCTACTGTGTAACCTAAAGCTGTTCAAGAAATAAAGTGTTTTTGCCAGGAATTGTGTTTTTGTGATTCTCTGATGTTAAGTGAGTTGTGTTATTTTTGTGTAAGATAGTGCTGCCATGCCCTTTGGTGTTCCCCCCTGCTGTGTAACCTAAAGCTGTTCAAGAAATAAAGTGTTTTTGCCAGGAATTGTGTTTTTGTGATTCTCTGATGTTAAGTGAGTTGTGTTATTTTTGTGTAAGATAGTGCTGCCATGCCCTTTGGTGTTCCCCCCTGCTGTGTAACCTAAAGCTGTTCAAGAAATAAAGTGTTTTTGACAGGAATCGTGTTTTGTGATTCTCTGATGTTAAGTGAGTTTTGTTTTAATTTTTCTGTGTGGGGGACTGCTGGTGTAATGTGTCATAATGCTTTGCCTACTTGTACTTTGGAAGGGAGAAAATAATTTTTTTAAACTTTATTTTGTGTTGTTCTTGTTTTATTCTTTGTTGTGCAGTTGGTTCCCATCATAGGGAACAATGGGGCTGGCTGGCCAGCCATCTCTGTAGGTGGTGGGGGAATTTGAGGGAGGGTGTCTGTGGTTCAGGTGCTCTTTCACAGGGACCAGCTGGCACTCAGAAGTGTGCCCACCATTGTGGCACCCCTGGGCTGTGCAGAATTGCCCAGGGAAAGAGAGTTTAGAAGTTCCCAGCATAGGGAACAAAGGGAGAGGGCTGGCCTTTGCCAGCCTGTTCCTGGGGTTATGGGTGTGGGGCAGGTGGGGGTGGATTTGGGTCTGTGAGGGGCTAATGTGGGGATTTGGGTCTGTGTGTGGCAGCTGGGGGGGAATTGGGTTTGTGTGGGGCTGTAAGGGGTGGACTTTAGGGGCTGAGAGGACCTACTTGGGGAGGCCATGAAATGCCCCCCCCCAAGTAGGAGCAGTCTGAGCCTGGGTGGGGGGTGGGGGGAAGGGTGGGAGAAGGGCCCCTGAGGGCTTGGGGGCATTTTGCATGCAAAATGCCACCCCTGGCAACACAAGCCTCCCCCAGCTGTCAGTGGTAGAGATTAGAGCACCTACTTGGGGAGGCCATGAAATGGCCCCCCCAAGTGGGAGCAGGCTGAGCCTTGGTGGGGGGTGGGAGGAGGGGTGGGAGAAGGGCCCCTGAGGGTGAGGGGGCATTTTGCATGCAAAATGCCACCCCTGGCAAAGGAAGCCTGCTTCTTCATTTTTTCCCCATAGGAAATAATGAAGAAGATTAGCAGCAGCATGCTAACAATATGCTGCTCCTTCGCTTTCTTATGGGAGGATGGGGGGACCTGCTTTGGGGGGCCATAACATGGCCCCCCAAAGTCCAATCTGTCTGAAACTTGGGTGGTTGTTAGAGAAGGGTTAGAGGAAGGTCCCCACCAATTTTGGGCTTATTCGGTGGGAAAATGCCTCCCCCAGACGTCCGGGAAGACGGAGGCATTTTCCCATTGAAAAGCCGAAAGAAAGCCGAAAGAATCCCGAAACGTTTCGGCTTTTTTCTTTCGGCTACCCGAAACGTTTCGGCATTCCCCGAAACGTTTCGGCATTCCCCGAAAGAAGCCGAAACACTTTTATTTCGGCATTCTTTCGGCATTCTGAATGCCGAAACGCACATCCCTAGTGTGCAGTTCTGGAGGCCTCATTTCAAAAAGGTTGTGGACAATTTGAAACAAGCACAGGGGAGAGCAACCAGGACAATCAGGGGCCAGGAGACCAAGCCCTAGGCGGAAAGACTGAGGGACCTGGGAATGTTCAGTTTGGAGAAGAGGAGGCTGAGGGGAGACATGATCGCTCTCTTTAAGTATTTTAAAAGGCTGCCACTTAGAGTGGAAATACACGTTGCGAATTACCTGGGGATGCTCAAGTGCAGGATTGTATGTGTCGTCCTCAATTCACACGCAGGCTGTTCTTGCTTGGTGCCCATGAATGCCGCTTCCACAGGAGCTCCCTTTGTGTGATGGCATCTGCAAATGATTCCGGAGGGCAGAGCGCCAATTCAGCACTCTTTTCGCTGCTAGTTGCCAATTTGCATTTCTTTAA
This sequence comes from Eublepharis macularius, assembly GCF_028583425.1. Lineage (NCBI taxonomy): Eukaryota > Metazoa > Chordata > Lepidosauria > Squamata > Eublepharidae > Eublepharis > Eublepharis macularius. The sequence continues at coordinate 54,730,742 of NC_072804.1, read as the reverse complement.
AGTGTGAGAAAATGTCAAGATCTGCATTTCAATGAATGGATGTGGGGGGAACTGGGATACTTTTAGCAGTTGAGGAGGAACTGATATCGAATGCGTGAATGTATTCACGCGGAGCAAACTGAAACGTGAATGTGCCAGCGAGTGCATGGAAAGTTGGAGGGGGAACACTTGAAATGAGGTTCACTTGAGCATCCTTAGGTGCGTAGTAACGTGTATTTCCACACTTAGAGGAGGGAAGGACTGCAGAGGATACTACACAAAACAATGGGTTTAAACTACAGGAGGGAAGGTACCGGTTAGACATTAGGAAAAATGTCTTCATATTAAGTGTAATCCAGCAGCGGAATCGGCTGCCTAGGGATATGAGGGATTCCCCCTTATTGGCAATCTTCAAGGAGCGGCTGGACGAATATTTGTCAGGGATGCTTTAGGCGTTCCAGCATTGGGCAGGGGTTGGACTAGATGATCTGTAAGACCCCAACTCTAGGATTCTAGGATCCAACTCTACCCGCCTATGAAGGAGGGTAGAAAAGGAACCGGTCCTCCTGATTATTAAAATGAAACCGGGAGAATTATTTCCTCCCAATTTCCAAGCTCGGTGGTCCAAGAGCGCAGGACTCTAATCTGGAGAACCGGGTTTGATTCCCCACTCCTCCCCTTGAAGCCAGCTGGGTGACCTTAGGCTAGTCACAGCTCTCTGAAGCTCTCTCTTGTTGTGGGGATAATAATGACATACTTTGTAAACCGCTCTGAGTGGGTGTTAAGTCATCCTGAAGGGCAATATATATATCTAATGTTGTTGTTGTTGATCCAGAGGAGTTAGCCGTGTTAGTCTGTAGTAGCAAAATCAAAAAGAGTCCAGTAGACCTTTAAGACGAACCAACTTTAATATAGCATAAGCTTTCGAGAATCACAGTTCTCTTCGTCAGATGCATGGAGGGCAAGAAGAAACTGGTCAGATATAGAGGAGGAGAGGGGAGGGCGGAGTAGATGCAAACAGCTCCTTCTGATATGGAGATCAGTTTGCTTCTGTAAAGGAAATCAGTTACTTTTGATAATGAGATAACCATTCATAGTTCCTATTCAGTCCCATCTTGACAGAGTCAAATTTACATATGAATTCCAATTCAGCAGCTTGTTGTTGTTGTTGTTGTTGTTGTTGTTGTTATGTCTTCAGACTGAATGACCACAGTGAGAATCTTTCATGATCAGCCATTTTGAAAGGTGGCATCATGGGAGGGGGCAGTAAATGGGATCAACCCCCTCTCTGCTGACCACAACATCCTCTCGGCTTTTCCTCCCCCCTTCCAGATACTATCTGAGATGACAGAGTTGCTCTCGTCATGTGGAAATTACGGGGCCTATCGACGGGCGTATGCCGATTGCAGTGGCTTCAAGATTCCCATCGTGGGGGTCCATCTCAAAGACCTGGTTTCTTTGCACGAGGCCTTGCCAGACCGAGTGGATGGTGGGCGACTCAATCTAAGCAAGTTGCAGAGTTTGTACGAGCCAGCACGAGAGCTGCGGATGCTGCAGCAGGCTGAACAGCCCTTCCAAGCCAACAAGGACCTGGTGCATCTGCTCACTGTGAGAGAGGATCTTGTGCGTGCTATGAGAAAGAATGGGGACTGTGGGGTTAGGCCCACACGGAATATGAGTCTTTCAGGAATATCAGTGCAACTGCTGCTGCACTGCTGTAGCACAGTAGTTAAGTGGGCGGGCTGCAAATCAGCTCTCTGCTGGTTTGAATCCTACTCCTGCCATGAGCCCAGCAGGTGGCCTTGAGTAAGCCACTCCTCGCAGTCCAGCTCCCCAGCTGTATTGTGGGGATAATAATAACACCAAACGGTTCAGAAGAGCGGTATATAAGCACAGTTACTATTATGAAAGCTGTTGTAGCACAGTGGTTAAGCGGTTGGGCTGTGAATCAGCATTCTGTTGGTTTGACTCCCACTCCTGCCATGAGCTCGGCAGGTGACCTGGGATAAGCCACTCCTCTCAGCCCAGCTCCCCAGCTGTAGTGTGCGGATAAGAATAACACTGACTTTGTTCACCCCTCTGAGTGGGGTGCGAATCTATCTAGGTGTATATAAGCCCTGTTGTGGTGGTGGTGGTGGTGGTGTTGTTGGGGCAGAGCACCACCATGACATGAACCAATAAAGTCACATCTGGGGGAAAGGCGGTACAAGCAGTGTCTTGTTTAGCGCATGGTGCAGACTGCCCTCTCTTTTGTCACATTGTGCTATCACCATGGTGTGTGCACATGTGTATTAGGGTCACAACATTGGGGTAGCTTAGTAACCACCACTAGAGGGGGGAAAGAGCCACAACCACCGTGTTGCCTAGCAACCGTCAGTACAAAGAAAGACATCACCGTCGTGTGGCCTGGCAGTAGGTTGTTATGTGACTCACCAACTGCAATGGATTTCCTAGCAACTGTTAAACTGTTACTATAGAGAAACAGAACCACACGTATTGCATGTACTGGCTTCAAACTCCTGGGTGGCCTAGGAGTAACCACAGGGTGCTGCCCCTCATCTTGCAAACCCCGCTGCGGATCAGCGCAGTTGCCCTACCCCTCGTGTCTTCTCTTGCTCACAGTTCACGGCCTTGGGTGTTGGAAGAACCAGGGAGGATCGTGGACGTTATGTCGCCTGGCAAACGAGGCAGACGTGGCAACCTTCCTTCTTGCGGGTCATAGCATCCCCTCTTCAAGCTTGCCATATGTAGCAGCCCTGCCCAAACACATCATGTACTCACAGCTTAAGCCTGCAGAGAATAACAGGTCAAAATTGGCCAATAGAATAGGATAATTAGTGGCAGGTCCTGCGTGCGGAACACGTCCCCTCCTAACTTCTTTGTGCTCCAGCTTTCTCTAGACCTTTACTACACAGATGAGGAAATCTACACACTCTCGTATGCCCGTGAGCCCCGCTACCCTAAATCCTTGGTAAGAGGAAGGTGAATGGGGGTGTGTGTGGATGGGATGGGGGGGTGACACTGGTTAAGGCTTTGTGAGTCCCATTTCTCAAGCTACACCCTCTTATTTTGTCACAGCCGCCCACACAGTTCAAGCCCCCTGTGGTGGTGGAGTGGGCACCCAGGGTGGCCCCCAAACCAGACCGGGTCACCATCAGGAAGCATGTCCAGCAAATGGTTGAGGTAAGAACCCAATTTATGAGAGACTGCGTGGTGTAGAGGTTAGAGGGTTGGATTAGGATCTGGGAGGTCCGGGTTCGAATCCCCACTCTTCTATGGAAGTTCACCGGGTGACCTTGGGCCAGTCTCACGCTCTCGGCCTCACCTACCTCACAGGGTTGTTGTGAGGATAAAATGGAGGAAAGGAGAATGATATAAACTGCTTTGTGTTCCCATTGGGGGGGAAAGTGAGGTATAAATAAAAATAATAATAATAACGATGACGACGACGTTGGTGTGTGAAAGTCAGCGGCTAAAATTAAGGTTGCCAGCCTTCAGGAGGTGGCTGGAGATCTCCCAGAATTACAACTGATCTCCAGGTGACAGAGACCAGTTCCCCTGGAGAAAATGGCTGCTTTGGAGAGTGGACTCTATGGTATTATACCATTCTGAGGCCCCTCCCCTCCCCAAACCCCACCCTCTCCAGGCTCCACCCCCAAAATCTCCACAAATTTCCCAACCTGGACTTGGCAACCCTAGAGATGGTTTCGTGCCAGCCCCCCCCCCCCCGATAAAATTCTATACTTATAAAAATGTCCCCCTCCCACTCTAAGAGCAGTCTTCCTACTGTCCCTTTTTTTGCCTGCTGACAAGTTTGGTGTAGTGGTTAAGAGCGCGGGACTCTAACCTGGAGAGCCAGGTTTGATTCCCCACTCCTCCGCTTGAAGCCAGCTGGGTGACCTTGGGCTAGTCACAGCTCTCTCAGCCCCACCCACCTCACAGGGTGATTGTTGTTGTGGTGATAATAGTAACATACTTTGTAAACCCGTTCTGAGTGGGCATTAAGTTGTCCTGAAGGGCGGTATATAAATCGAATGTTGTTATTATTATTATTCGTGGGTACTGATATCTGTCTATCGGTAGCATACAGCACAAGAGTGCTTAAGGCCAATGGCTAGAACAAAGATTTCACATCCAGAAGCAACTTAGTGTATGGGATCGAAAACAGGTCTCATCATAAGGAAACAGATTCACACAGCATTCAAAACCTTAGTTTCTAAAGAGCTCTCTGCCCCAAAGGGATGGATTCAAACTTGAGGAAGTTATAATACTCTGAAGCTTCGAGCCGAGGAGAAAATCATCTCTCCTTTGCCGGTCACAAACACGTCTGGGAAGAAAGAAACTGCAAATGAGGTTACCCCACACCGGTAGAGACTTCTCAGCCAGAACATACACTTTGTGACAATCAATATTTTAAAAGTCCCAGTGACTGCAAGAGGAGGGGTTTTCAGAAGCCAGTCAAGAAAGGGCTTGGTTGTTGTGGATTTTCCGGGCTGTATAGCTGTGGTCTTGGCATTGTAGTTCCTGACGTTTCGCCAGCAGCTGTGGCTGGCATCTTCAGAGGTGTAGCACCAAAAGACAGAGATCTCTCAGTGTCACAGTGTCCACACTGAGAGATCTCTGTTTTTTGGTGCCACACCTCTGAAGATGCCAGTCACAGCAGCTGGCAAAACGTCAGGAACTACAATGCCAAGACCACAGCTATACAGCCCGGAAAACCCACAAAAACCATCGTTCTCTGGACGTGAAAGCCTTCAACAATACAAAAAGGTCTTGTTCTCTCATACGGAATCTATCTATTATTGAATATGGCACAATTGTTATAATTCAGTCCTGGGATTTTCCTGTCTGAATAGAAGAACCCAGGAGGCAGACTATTACAATTGCATAATAATACAATGATACACGGATCTGTAGCTACCCGAGGTTTCCATTCTCCATAGCAGTGAACGTTCACTTGAATTAAACACCTTGAAACGTTCAACCAATAGTTAGTCCAGGAAATACTGAATATCTAATCTATTTATATCTGGAGTAGCCTGATTAGTTCCCATTATAGTGTATACAGATAAGGGTTATTGGGCAACCAACCATTAAAGCTAGGCAGGACAGAGAGCTCAGCTTTTCTAGATGAAAGAAAGGGAGCAATGCCAAGTAAGACAAGGTAGCTTTGGTGAGTCCCAAAATGGACAGCAGAACTTTTAAAACGGAGGCTTATAGGTTTATGATATATAGAAAAATTCAAAATTGGAAAAAGGGATAAATTGTTTATCCAAGATGGAAACAAAGATTTACAGTTTGGGTATATAATAAGAAAAGTAGTTAAGGATGTACTGCTTAGTATAATGGAGAATATATATTTGTTTTAGATAGAGAAATTTAATAGAAGAAAGGGAAAAGGGACAAAGGGGTGGAAAACTGTTGGAAGTCAACAAAAGGGGGGGGAAAGGGAGGGGGTTAGAAATGAAAAATTTGGGGAAAATTGAATGTAAATGTAAAAATAACGGATTTTAACCCAATAAAATTTTTTCAAAAAAAAAAACGGAGGCTTATAATGTTAACTAGGTTAAAAAAGAGAAACCGTGGCGAAGGAAAAATACATTGCTGACGTATGCTTCAAGGTCTCACCTCTTGTACTCCACGTTAACTTGGCATAACTCTCTTTCTGCCTTACTTTGGTTCTTAACATTACAAGCCTTCCTGAGAGCAATTTGTATGAAGTAGCTTGAGCCCCTTGCCGTCTCTACAAGTCAGGGTAGATTAATTTAATTTAATTTTTATTTACTTTTGATTTTTATTTCGCCCTCCCCACATTTCCAGCAGGCTCAGGGCGGATTACAAAATACGTAAAGGTTAAAATATTAAAAACAGTTATTATAGTTAACAATTCTAAAAACATCCAATTTACACAGTTAAAATACAATTATAAATATCCACATTGCAGCACAGAATTCCACTGATCAAATTTAAAACAACTTCAGAGCACCTCTGCATTAAAGAGTTTTTAAAAATGGGGGTATTGGTGGTGTATTGCCATATACTTCCATTGTGTATTTAAGGAAGAAATTTTCTTGCACGGCAACACGAGGAGGAATGCTTCCAATCCAACCACTATTTTGCAGTGTGCAAGGGATTGCTGAGCCTACTGACATCTAGTCTGGGAATAATGTAGAAGCACGCACTGAAAAAAGATGCCCCCCCCCCAAAACATTGTTTGTGGCAATAATTCACCCCAAAGACTACAGCCTCCTGCATTCTTGCAGGAGTACAGGAGCATTTCAGCCCAGGCGCATTTACTCATTTTGGACCCTGTATTTGCATTGCTTGAACAGTCATTAATCTGTGGACGCACTGCAGCATCATTTCCTGTGCATCAGCTGCGTGTTCCATTTGTTGCAATGTCATGAGCCATGCAGGCTCATGATGATCACGTGGTGCATCTGCAGCAATGAGGCAAGTGTGCTAACGGGCGCTCCTTGGCTTACTCGGTTCTCTTGCATGGGACCTATTTAACTTGAGGGACGCGGTCTGGAAAGCCAGCGTCTGCTCCAGTTTCATCACTAGACTGCATGTTTCTCACTGCTACATGAGTAGGGGTCTGCAGGCACATGTTGAGTCTGAGGATCTCGTCTTGCATGAAACCACAATAGCTGAGGTCGGAGAAGGCCCACGTTGCTAGATCTGTGCGCCCCGTCACTAGGATTAAAGCTAGCAAAGGCAATTTTGACTGCCTTCTCTCAGCAGCTACGGCTGTGCTGTGCTACTACAGGATGTTGGCTTGCTTTGCCCATAGGCAACCCACTGGGAGTCTCTCAACATGAGACATCTTACACGAGAACGCTCAAGGGCAGGGAGATGCAATGTTAGCCAGGAACCGCGGTTTAAATCTCATCTCTCTACACAGAGCAGGTAGAGATTGCTCCTCAGAGGGTCTGGGAGGCGAAGAGGAAATTAACAAACCCTCTGAGGAGCAATCTTTGTGGCTTCTAGAGAAGTGAAATTGACAGAGCCTTCAGCTCTGTCTTTTTAAACTTCCCTTCCCAGCTAACATTGCGCCTCCCTACACTCGAGTGTTCCCGTGTAAGATGTCTCGTGTGTAAAGAGAATCTCAGGGTCGCACTACAAGTGACGAATGACATTTGCCTGGCAAGTGAACAGACTCACGTGCATTCCTCCCTGTTCACTTGCCATTCACTTGCGCTCCACTTGATCAAATGGAGCGCAAGTGAATGGCAAGTGAACAGGGAGGAATACACTTGATCAAGTGGAGTGCAAGTGGAGTGCAAGTGAACAGGGAGGAATACACTTGATCAAGTGGAGTGCAAGTGGAGTGCAAGTGAACAGGGAGGAATACACGTGAGTCTGTCCACTTGCCAGGCAAGTGTCATTCGTCACTTGTAGTGCGACCCTCAGAACCTGCAGGCCTTCCAAAGTGGCACACTTTCCGGCACGTCTCCTCCCCCTTCCCCATAGCACAACCCTTCTGTGGAGGAAGAGGCTCAAATCCGGCCACCCCAGCCACTTCCTTTTCTACAAATAAAGATTGCTGCTGAGACAACTTGTGCATGCTTTGAGTGGAGAGGGAGGGGAAGCGGAGGTACGGGGATCAGCGAAGGGGCGCTGTTAGCCCTGCAAAACAGCGGGACTCGCTCATTCCCATTCTCTCTAAATTCTGCACCAAGGAAAGCCGGAGTCTCTGACCTGAATTAATCCTGCAAACACTTTACATACTTTAGTCTGCACTGCTATCCAGTTTCCGGGCAAAAGAGCTCCGTATGGATTGAAGCCCTGGCCTCCTGTTTGTGGAAATTCTCTTTAGCCCACCCTCTGCACTGAGGTCCCCCAAACGCAGCCCACATGCTTCCCAGTATACTTCCAGAATCAGAAGGGCCAGGAACTTGAGATTAAGAGTCTGTTGTGCTTAATGACTCTGCCTCAAGCATGCAGTGGTGTTCAAAAGCCACGTCTCTCATGCAAGCCTCTTTTTTCAAACAGGGAGGCTCCTGGAGCACATGTTTTTTGTGATGCTAATGGGTTTCCAGCTCCTGCTTAGGAAATTCCTGGAGATTTGGGGGTGGAGCCTGAAGAGGGCAGGGTTTGGAGAGGGAAGGGACCTCAGTGGGGTTATAATGCCACAGAGTCCAGCCTCCAAAGCAGCCATTTCCTCCAAGGGAACTGACCTCTGTCATCTGGAGAGCAGCTGTAATTCCGGGAGATCTCGAGGCCCCACCTGGAGGCTGGCAACCCTATGACAGGCTGATGCCAGCGGGTTGACAGTAGTCTCCTTGCACATAGAAAACATCCCACCTACTCCAAGGGCACGGCAACGTACAACCAGGTAGGGAAACAATGAAAGTGAGGAAAGGTTGAAGGATCTGGGTATGTTTAGCCTGTAGAGGAGACAACTGAGAGGTGATATGATAACCATCTTCAAGTACTTGAAGGGCAGTCATATAGAGGATGGCACGGAGTTGTTTTCCATTGCCCCAGAAGGTCGGACCAGAACCAACGGGTTGAAATTAAGTCAAAAGAGTTTTCAGCTAAACATTACGAAGAACTTCCTGACAGAGCGGTCCCTCAGTGGAACGGGCTTTCTCGGGAGGTGGTGGGCTCTCCTTCTTTGGAGGTTTTCAAGCAGAGGCTAGAGGACCACCTGACAGCGATGCTGATTCTGTGAACCTGGGCAGATCATGAGAGAGCAGGAAGGGTTGCATCCGTGCTTAGTTCTCATGGCGCCTTCTTACATGCCCAGAGTAATGCCACTTTGGGGTCAGGAAGCAATTTTCCCCAGGCCAGTTTGGCTAGGGATCCTGATGGTGTTTTGTCATCTTCTGGGCATGGAGCAGGGGTCACTGGGTGTGTGTGTGGGGGGGAGGTAGTTGTGAATTTCCTGCATTTTGCAGGGGGGTGGACTAGATGACCCTGGAGGTCCCTTCCAACTCTATGATTCTATGCAAAGCCCCCCCACCCACCCACACGGCCTACTCACTTCCCCTCTCTCTTTTTTTGCCTCCCCATTGCCACCAGTCTGTGTTCAAGAACTACGACCCTGAACAACGAGGTTCCATCTCCCAAGAGGATTTCGAAACCATTGCCACAAGTTTCCCATTCTCTTTCTATGGGCTAGAAAGAGATCGGTAAGTTTGGGGGTGTAAAGAAAGGGGGGTGGGGGTGCCCAGAGGCTGTGGACCAGTGTGCTTGCCTGTTGGCATGAATTTAGGGCAGACCTCCACGTCAGGATGCCCGGGTCATAAGGCGCGTATTCCTAGGAAGAGATTTAGAGCCAAGCTGCAAGTAACGAATGACGCTTGACTGGCACATCAAGGGCTTTGCGTGCCTTTCTTGTGGGTAGGTAGCCATCTTGGTTTGCAGTTGAAGAGCAAGATGTGAGTCCAGTAGCCCCAACTAGATTTCCAAGGTGCGAGATTTTGATGAAAGGAGGAACTTTGACTCTTGAAAGCTTCTACCCTGGAAATCTAGTTGGTCTTTAAGGTGCTACTGGACCCAATTCGTTCTGTAGCCCCAGATCCTTGCGAGCTGCACGGACCCTGTCACCTGGCTGTCTGTCAAGGGGATTCGTGGGGGTCAGCCTGGGTGGGAAAGTGGCAGAACTGCCAGTTCGGGTGACAGCTTTGCAGAAGTAGGAGTGGGTTGCAATGTGCTACAACAGCCTGACTTGGGGGCTCCCCCACGAAGTCTGTAAAGGGGACACTCTGGTGAGAGCTCAGAAACAACAGAGAACCTTCAACAGCAGCTTGCTCAGCTGTACAAAACTCTCCCTGTAAAATAGCAGGCACGCATCGACAGCACATGGCACAGTCAGCCAGTGGTTCTGCAGGCACACAGACCCCCTTTTCCTGAGTGGCCCAGTTTGTGCTTCATGTAAAGTGACCAAAGGCATACCAGGACCCTCAGGGGTAAAGCTGCAGGTGGGAAGAGGTTTTTGGTAGCCAAACAGCAACTGGGAAGAGGGCTTCCCACAGCTAGCCACCACAGCAAAGATGCTAGGATCTCCCTATTTCTGGGAATCCTGTCAGGGCTAAGGCGACTCTTTCTCTGTCTCTTCCCTGGCTAAGGCAGCTCTTTCTCTGTCTCTGTCTCTTCCCTGGGTAAGGCAGCTCTTTCTCTGCCTCTGTCTCTTCCCTGGGTAAGTTGGCTCGTTCTCTCTCTTCCCTGCACAGCGAGGGTCCGTGGAGCCGGGAGGAACTCCTGGAGTACTTCATGCGGGCCTGTGCCATCTTCTCCAAACTGGGCCTGGGATTCCTACACAACTTCCACGAGGCCACCTTCATGAAGCCCACCTTCTGCGACAGCTGCAATGGTTTTGTGAGCATACAGACTTTTCTTCCCCCAAAACTAACCCTCTGCAGTGGGAGGGAGAGGATAGCTGGTATTGAGGCGATACATGTTGGTACCCTATTGGGGATGACAAAAATGGAGTAGAGCCAGAGGTGAAGAAGATGGATGTGGAAGGTTGGATGAAATTGTAGTGAACCATTGGTTACCAGGGAAGGGACAGAGCCGTGCAGAATGGCGGCCTCTGGTTCTCTAAAAGCATCACCCTGACCCTTCTGGACTGCTGTAGCACAGTGGTTAAGTGGTTTGGCTGCGAATCAGCACTCTGCTGGTTCGAATTCCACTCCTGCCATGAGCTCAGTAGGTGGCCTTGGGTCAGACCCTCCTCTCAGCCCCAGCTCCCCAGCTGTATTGCGGGGACAATAATAACACCAATTTGTTCACCGCTCTGGGAGAGGCACTAATCTGTCTAGAAGAGTAGTATATAAGCACAGTTATTATATTTTCTTCTGCGGCCATGAGGCCTAGAAATATGAGGCAGGGGTCCTGAGCTGCGCGACTGCACACATGCAAAAATTTAACCCATACCCTCTCCCATTAAAAGACCTCTGGCTGCCCGTGCCAGGGAAGAGCTTCCAGTACCAGCGTATTTGCTGCCCCAGCTGAGCCAGAGGGACTAGCACACCGTCTCACCAAGCTATTTTTTAAGCTCAACTTTTTCTCTTTCAAAGCTAAAAGTGGGGTTTCCGAGAATTGAGAGGTTGCTGCGTTTCTAGAAACCTGCTTTTGCGATTAGGAACACGATTGGCAAGCTGTTAGGCTTAGTCTGAGGTTAAACCACATTCAGTGTGTTCCAGTTACGTATGCAAAGTGATGAACGTCGCTGCAAAGCTAACCTGCTGCATTCTTTGCAATTCTAGCTCTGGGGAGTCTCCAAGCAAGGATACCGATGTCGGGGTAAGCATGCCCCCTATTGGACATGAACAGCGACAAAACGGATTTTAAATAAGAGCACCTCTCAAGGAGGTTCCAGTCTGTTTACACCACGCACTTTGCCTCTAACGTTCTTGTTACAGTACAGATAACGTGTGTGTGTGTGTGTGTGTTATGTGCTGTCAAGTTGCCTCCAAACTATGGTGACCCTATGAATGAAAGACTTCTGAAATGTCCTATCATTAAGAGACTTGCAAACTGGAGGACGTGGCTTCTTTCATTGAGTTCAGCCATCTCCTTTTAGGTCTTCCTCTTTTCCTGCTGCCTTCCTCTTTTCCTAGCATTAGTGACCTTTCCAAAGAATCTTGTCTTCTCGTGAAGTGACCAAAGTACGATAGCCTCAGTTTTGTCATTTTAGCTTCTAGGGAGAATTCAGGCTTGATTTGATCCAGTACCCACTTATTTGTCTTTTTGGCTGTCCATGGTATCCACAAAACTCTCCTCCAGCACCACATTTCAAATGAATCCATTTTCTTCCTGTCAGCTTTCTTCACTGTCCGACTTTCACACCCATACATAGTAATGGGGGGAATACCATAGTTTGGATTATCTTGATCTTGGTTCCCAGAGACACATCTTTATCTTTCAGGATCTTTTCTAGCTCTCTCACAGCTGCTCTTCCAAGTCTCAATTTTCTTCTGATTTCTTCATTGCAGTCTCCCTTTTGGTTGATAATTGATCCAAGAAATAGAAAATCTTTAACAGATATTATTGAGGTGTAAAGACTGGTTACGAGGCAGCGACGCCCTGTGGTGTCAATACACTGCAACGATTCAGAGTTCTGGCTTGGAATGTTTCTTTGCATTAAAAAATGTCCACGCAACTAGAAAACTGGCACACCAAAAATTAAAACATTTTGGGTGCTTTTCAGTCTTGCAAAGAAATCCTTAAAGATACTAGTCCACAATAGTGACTGGCCTGCATAGCTACGCCAGGGGTTTTGCTACATACATACGTCTTGAAGACAGAAAAAGTCAGAACCAAAACCATGTCCTTTGCAGCCAACAAGATATCCCTTAGATGGCTTTCTCAAAAAGGCGGTTCCCCTGCCAGATTTAGCAGTTTAGGTGGTCTGTTGAGAGAATAGCCAGAGTTCCCAGTCTGGAATTAAACAGAAGTTTTAACATGCCTAACTGTGAGACTGAACAATTATGCATGCAAAAAAAGTTCGTCAAACTCCATTTCCCTCCCTCTCTGTGTCCTGCTGTGGATTGTACTGACCCAGCTTTTAATTGCCAACCCATTCCTGTTTTCCTTGGCAGGGTGTGCTACACACATGCAAGTGAATGGGTTGTATCACTACCGGTGCCGTTCTTTAAAAGTTGGTTTATATAAAAACAAGACAACTTGAGCAGGAATCTTCTATCTTCTACCCACTCCCAGCTGGGCTAGTTTTCTGCTGCTGCAGCACAGCTTTCTAAGGCAATAGCAGCGCCTCCAGCCCACAGCAATACTTGCAATGTTGCTCTGCTGCCCCGGACAGGCTTAGGGAAGGGGCAAGCAGCGGCCCACCTGCCTCCCAACATTAACGCCTCTCTTGTCTCCTGCAGACTGCGGCATGGTTTGCCACAAGCAGTGCAAAGACCAGGTAGAGGTGGAATGCCAGAGGCGGTTCCATTCCTGCTCTTCCGACAGCGGCACGCCTCGGCCAGCCACGCCAGCTCCCACCCCGCAGCCGAGCTCCGGTAAGGGGAAAGGGGGCACGGGTCTGTGGGAACCTGGAAGCAGCTCACAGCGGGCCATCTTGGATGGTGCTTCATAGCAAAGCGGTGCACCTGTGGAACCACTTTAACTCCAGTTAAAAACCACTGCTCTGCAATCAGAGAAGGTTGACAACTGCCCACTTAACTGTATCCGAATACGGGGCCCTGGGCTTAACCACCCTTCTCCTTCACGGCAGGTTCGGAGGAAGAAGCGTTTCCTTTCCCCCCGGGAAAGGAGCAGAGTAAGAGCCGCAGGCTCCTGTCAGCAAGTAGCCCGGGCAGCCGGCTGATGAAGCACGCCTGCACCCAAACGGAGGGCCTGCAGCCAGAGCCCCACGGCGGAGTGGGGGGCCACGGCAGGACACAGAAGCAACTCCCAGAACAGTTGAAGGAGCTGGAAGAGGTGAGGAGACCCTGGGCAGCCGTTTGGCACGAGGATGATGCCCTGGCGAAAGAGCGGGCAGCTGAGTCAATCTGTGATGGGGGCTCTAGTCATTTACGGGAGGAATGCTTGCCTAGCAATCCCCGGGAAAACATGCCCACCTCACCCAAAGCTGCTTGGGTTGCCTTTGGCTAGTGCTGTTATTGGGGAGAGGAGTTTCTTCTTCCAAAATTCACTTTTTTAGATACGGCCATCGATTCCTTTTATCCTTTCTCCTCTGTTAAAAGAGGGGTTTCTCTTCGCAGAGGAATCAACGCAGCCTTTTGTTAACTTCAGTGTTTTGTTACACACCACAGGGTGGTGCTTCAGCAGGAGGGTAGGAAGGTGAGGGAAGACACCGTCTGCTGCTGAGCATTATGGGCCAAGCTACAAGTGACGAATGACACACAGAGCCAAGCTACAAGTGACGAACGACACTTGCCTGGCAAGTGAACAGACTCATGTGTCTTCCTCCCTGTTCACTTGCCATACACTTGCGCTCCACTGGCAATGGCAAGTGCACAGGGAGGAAGACACGTGAGTCTGTTCACTTGCCAGGCAAGTGTCGTTCGTCACTTGTAGCTTGGCTCTACCACGTGAAACCCCGCAACGGTGCGAGCTTCCCTTCCTGCCCCTCTTCTCTCCGAATTTCTCAAAACAGAACTGATTTGACCCTGAGTCCAAATTCCTAAAAAGAGGAAATGCAACTGTTGGATTTCAGGGAGAAGTTGGCTAAAGAGGAATTCAGTGGCTTTCTCATTAACACTGCTACTAGGAACTCGGTTGCCCAATCTCAATTTATTTATTTAGTTTATTCAATTTATATTCCGCTCTCCCCGCAAGTAAATGCAAACTCTCCTTTTGATGCAGAGCCCTTGGGAGGAAAAGAACTTTGGTTTCTGCTTGGCCAGACCAGGCTGCCTCCAAAGGCAGCAAAACACTAGCAAAAGGCAAAGCCCTTGCAAGTGAAAATTCAAAGTTCAATTAAAAACGTAATGCAAAATTTAATCCCCCTGCTCCTTTGGTCAAAACGACGTTGGTAAAGCAAGGGAATTTCAAAATCCAGAGACACACATTCAGGTTGGATGCAGTTCTTTTGTTCCATTTGGGGACGGGCTTTCCTCCGGCTGAAGAACCCTTCTCAAGCGCTTTCCCCCTTCCATTCGTTGAAAGCACCCCCCACTAGCGGATCGGGCCCGTGGGATCCAACCCAATTGTCTCCAATTAAAAAAAAGCTGCCTCCTCTCATGTAACGCAGTGTTGGGAATTTTACATCTTTTTTGGCTGTAAGACAAGGAGGATTCCGTTTCAAAATTTCAAAATTATCTATCCCGTGCAGCTGATTTTTAGACAGCTGCAGGACAATCTTGGCGGGTTTTTTCCCTTTGTGGAATAAGAACTGAGGAGCTGCTTTAGGGGATGGAAAGGAGAACAGCTACCACTCCTAAGGTCTCCTTAGGAGTAAGCCATCTCCTGGTGCAAAGAACTAGAAGTATGTTTAACACAAGGGCCAGAGGGGCTTGGGGAAAACAGATGGCCGCGTAAGACAGATTTGGCCCAGAGTTGCTTGTTGCTACTCCTGCTGCATCTCTCACGCTTCTCACTTATAGCTGGGACTCTGTTAAAGGTTCTGGGGCTTAGGCCATGTAAACTGTGCCTGTTACGGTTGCTTTGCTTTACAGGAACGAGACAGGTTGCTGCTTGCCAATCAGAACCTCCAACGCCGAAACTCTGAGCTGGAGAAAGAGAACAGGCGGCTTCAAGGCACGACGCAAGCAGCCCAAAGCGAGCCCTCTGTTATGCTCCTCCTGGAAGGGATGGACCGCCTGCAGCTCCCACGAGCATCCAAGGCCTAGCAGGCCTGAAAGAGGTCAGGATGAATGGCAGCAGGGAAACTAGAGCTCCCGAACAAATGGAATTAAAAAACAGACTATTTATGGAAGGGCAGATCCTTGCCATTGGGCTGGTTTTTCCCATTTGTGGTGTAGGCTGCAGCTTGGCTCACTCACTCGAGCCGCCTTCGATGTTTTACAAAGCCGCTCCTGAGTTCGGGCAGGGCTGACTCCAGCCTGAGGCAGACTAGAACAAGCCAAGAGCCACTGTGCATGTGCAGAGACTCCCCTTACCTTGGAGGCAGTCAGAGTTGGAGTGGGTGGCTTTCTGTCGAGGCCTCCAAGTCCAAATGTCAATTTGGAAAGTGGATGTTTGAAGGCCGTGGAGAAGGAGCTGGGAAGGTAAGAGCAGACGGTTGGGCCGGTGGGGAAGAGAGACAAAAGGTGGTGCAGAAGCTTTCAGAATAATTCATTCTCTCACCCGTTGCTCCTCCAACGTTGCCTCCCTTCTGCTGTAACTTCGCTCTCAGGCAGTTTTGTTCACCGCTCTTCAAAGGAGGTTTTCCCATTCACTTCCCTTTAACCCCGGCCCTGCAGCCAAAGCTGCAATTCCTAGCACCCATTTCAGGAACCTTCTTTCCACCATCCCTTCTGACTTGCCTCTTGAAATATCTCTGCAACACCAACACGCCAATACTCAAGACCCCTCCAAGAGGCTCTGCCCCTCCAAGAAAGGGGTGAGTGGGCAAGCAAAAAAAAAAAAAAAAACACACTTTGCACAAACTGTCAGAATTGAAAAGCAATTTAATTCTGGGGCTTATAGCCAGGGCCGGATCGAGGGGGGGGCAGGGGGGTAGTCTGCCCCTGGTGCCGCCAGGGAGGGGGCATCGGGAGCAGCTGCCAGCTGCCAGGAGCGCATGGGCGGCAGCGCGGGCAGCTTTGCAGCCTCCTGCGCTGCCTTTCGCCTGCCCGGCAGGACAGGGGGCGGCCAGTTACCAACAGGTGTCTAGAACTGACGTCGATTCTCGGGGCAGGGCGGGGGTTACCCAGGCAAAAGTAGTGTGTCGGCTCCCACACAGGTGTTTTCTGTACATTTTGTACCAGGAGAATCGATTTGTGCTGGAGGAAAGCACCTCCCTTGGGGCTGCCCTGTCCTTCAGGGCAGGCAAAAGGCAGCGCGGGGGGCTGTGAGGCCGCCCACGTCATTCACCTGCGGGGAGGCGAATGGCGCGGGCAGCTTCCCAGCCCCACACACTGCCTCCACCGCTCTGCCCTGTGTGATGACATCACCAAAATGACGTCATCACGCAGCACCAGAACACTCCAACTAGGGTTGCCCTGGGCGCCGGCAACCCTAGATCTGGCCCTGCTTATAGCCACTTCGTGTTGAACTTGGCCGCCTTGTTTTCTCTCTAAACTGTGTAAACTTAACAGTCTCTGAACCAAAAATCCAGGTAAGTAAATTTCATCGGCCAATGGGGCCAGCAGACAGGACAGATAAGCAGGAGAGAGCTGAGAGTTTCAAGTCTCTCCCCCCACCCCACTACATTGCCCAGTTGTGTCACGTCCCACCAGAAGAGCCGGTACAGATGATTCCGTTGAGAATGCCAAACACAGAGAACCATCGCCTAACGCATAACCGGATCTCAGGAAAGAAATTCAGAACTCAGCCAGACAGCCAACAGGGTAGCCTTCGTACTCTCCAAAACACAAAACGCTGCATTTGAATTTCTAAGGGTTGGATCCTGCCCATCTTCCACCAAGGGAGGTGCTTTCCTCCAGCGCAAATCGATTCTCCTGGTACAAAATGTACAGAAAACACCTGTGTGGGAGCCAACACACTACTTTTGCCTGGGTAACCCCCGCCCTGCCCCGAGAATCCACGTCAGTTCTAGACACCTGCTGCTAATTTCCAGCAGCTCCACAAAAGCAACCTCAAGGTGGCAGGCATCTGCTGTCAGGTCGTGTCATAGGGGGACTCACTTCTGGCTTAAGGGTATGCTAAAACTGCGTCCTCAGCCCTCATTCAAGCTGCAGGAAAGGTAATTTGCAACCATGGCCACGAAAACTGCCAACTGCGCGTCCCGTGAACACTGCAGGGGACACTGCCTTGCGCCCGCCCCATTCCTGGAGCCCCCGCCCCAAAATAAATAAGCATAGTCTTGAGAGTGCACCATTTGGAAGAGGGCTGCAATTCCCATTTTATTTCTTCTTCTTCCCCCTTTTGCCCCAGCGCTGGTAGCCGCCACCTCCTCCCCCCTCTCGTCTCTTCTCCCACATGGGCATAGGGGGCTCGATCTCATTTGGACGCCCACCTCGGTCCGGGACACCACCTGTCATCAGCACCTGTGGAATTGAAACCCAACAACAGACAACCGTGTGTAAGGAATAAACACGATCAAAATCACCGTGTGTGAGCTAAGAAACCAGCCCACCAAAATCCTGCAAGGGTATAAGGAATAACTGTGCTAAATCTCCATTATATAATGTCTGCTGCTGAGAATAGCTGTTGAAGAGTTAAATGTCAATGAATGTTGCTATGAAAAAGAGTGTTTAATACCCCAAAAGAAGGAAGAGAAAGAAGCAGGATGTACAAAATCAAATTCCACTACGGGTAGCCAGTAACTTGCCCATTTCAAATGTGATTCGAAGTCATCTTATTGTGGAGTAACACAAGAGTCTGTGTTACTCTTGGGAGTTCTTCCAAAAGAAGTTTACTCCCTTTGCGGCTCAATTCCTTCTAAAGAATGTGACTGCATTCACTGCCTATGATGTATAACTACATAACAACAATTTAGACGTAGGATATTGTAATGTAAGGGAACAAAATAGAGGAGCTAAGTAACAACATAAAAATATATTAGAAAATATTTATTATGAATGTGCACAAATGCAGATTAAAAACAAGTTTAAAACGTAAGGCCTGAATGGCAGGCTACATGTATATGCTAAAACTTGCTAAAACATCTCAAGGTACAGATGATGGTACAGTGCAATGACCGACACAAATAGAGCAAGGTACAGTAAAAACCGACCAGACACGTTTCGGCCCTAAGGCCTTCCTCAGTGGTCAATTGTAAAAAATTTATAATCAAACACACCCACACATATAGAAACCAATCATGAAATGCTTCCGATGTTTTATCTGGAGCTGTAACAAAAGAAGAAGGGGGGAGGAGAAAATGTCTTAATATAATATAGTCTGTTATTAAGTGCTAGAATGATTTTGGGTAAAATACTAAATCAAAAGTTACCTCTAGTATTGTGTGATAAAATACAATTATTGCAGTAGACCCAGGACAGCATTCACACAATGCTCTCCATTTATTGTTGTACTCTACAGAAAAAACATACCAAATTAGATAATTATTCCATTATCTAATTTGGTACGCTTTTTCTATACAAATAGAAAAAATACTGCAATAATTGTATTTTATCACACAATGCTAGAGGTAAATTTTGATTTAGTATTTTGCCCAAAATCATTCTAGCACTTAAATAGACTATATTATATTAAGACATTTTCTCCTCCCCCCTTCTTCTTTTGTTACAGCTCAAGATAAAACACCGGGGGCATTGCATGATTGGTTTCTACATGTGTGGGTGTGTTTGATTATAAATTGTTTACAACTGACCACTGAGGAAGGCCTTAGGGCCGAAACGCGTCTGGTTTTTTACTGCACCTTGCTCTATTTGTGTCGGTCATTGCACTGTATCACCATCTGTAACTTGAGATGTTTTAGCAAGTTTTAGCATATACATTTATCCTGCCATTCAGGCCTTATGTTTTAAACTTGTTTTAAGTCTGCATTTGGGCACATTCATAATAAATATTTTCTAATATATTTTTAGGTTGTTACTTAACCCCTCTATTTTGTTCCCCTGCTTGTTTGGGCTGAGTTTGTGGGGACTTTCCCCCACACCCCCTTTTTCTTCTGCTTGGATACTGTAATGTACCTGATGAAGATTTCTTTTTGAAACAGGCAAATTACCGCCTACCTATAGTGGAATTTGATTTTGTATATCTTGCTTCTTTATCTTCCTTTGTGTATTAAACCCTTTTTTTCATAGCAACATTCATTGACATTTAACTCTTCAACAGCTATACTCAGCAGATATCATTTAATGGAGATTTAGCACAGTTATTTCTTTGGTGGGCGGGTTCTTAGCTCATACATGGTGATTTTGATTGTGTTTAATCAGCACCTGTAGGGCGGAAGGGGAAAAATTATTCCAGAGGTTTGTTAGCAGGAGAGGTTGGCCCAGGTCTTATTGGACAGTGACTGCAGAGAGAGAAACTCATTGGCCTACAACATCCATTGCTCTGCAGGCAGTTGTGTGATTGTGCCAAAGCCCCACATGTACACAGCCACAGCTATAGGGCTGCCCCTGACTCAGCATCATTATTTGGGTCCCAGATGTCCTCCTGTGGCCCATACCTTGTTGATAGCACAACTGGTCTTGTCCCGGGACGTGCCACTGCTGGTCTTGATGATGCGCGAGAGGTCATCTCTGGCCGCTAGCAGATGCGCGAGGGTGACCTGAGAATCCTCCTGTAAAGATTGCCGCAAGGGCTTAAAGGCCTTCGCCATGGCTTTGCTGCGATCCTAGCAGAGGCAAGAGTTGGAGGGAAATAGGCAAGTAATAATAACAACAACAACAATCGATTTATATACCGCCCTTCAGGACAACTTAATGCCCACTCAGAGCTGTTTACAAAGTATGTCATTATCATCTCCACAACAAAATACCCTGTGAGGTGGGTGGGGCTGAGAGAGCTCTGAGAGAGCTGTGACTGACCCAAGGTCCCCCAGCTGGCTGGAAGTGGGGAATCAAACCCGGCTCTCCATATTAGAGTCCCGCGCTCTTAACTACGGCACCAAACTGGCTCGCTTAATATTTTATTACAGTATAACAACATGTTTACCTTCTTACATACATCACTGTAACTAATTTTTAAATAATCGATACTTTATGTAAACATTAACGAACATAAAATTGGTTGTTGTGGGTTTTCCGGGCTGTATTGCCGTGGTCTTGGCATTGTAGTTCCTGACGTTTCGCCAGCAGCTGTGGCTGGCATCTTCAGAGGTGTGGCACCAAAAGACAGAGATCTCTCAGTGTGGACACTGTGACACTGAGAGATCTCTGTCTTTTGGTGCTACACCTCTGAAGATGCCAGCCACAGCTGCTGGCGAAACGTCAAGAACTACAATGCCAAGACCACGGCTATACAGCCCGGAAAACCCACAACAACCATCGTTCTCCGGCCGTGAAAGCCTTCGACAATACATCGAACATAAAATTACCTTTAATAACAGCTGTTAGGGGTTGCTAACAGCTGCAATTAAAAGGCGGTCAGCCACGGACCCTTGCAGCACCTGGGATGGCAACATTTTCTATTCTTGAGTGAAGATCAACAACTACAAAAATTATACCCCAGGGAAAACCACTTGCTCCTCTACAGTAGAATAAAATTAAGTTGCCAGACTATGCGAGAAACTATCCTTTTAAACTAATTAACAAGCTGGGGGGAACCAGTACCCCCTTTGAGGAGGACAAAAGCAGGGTGAAAGTATTTGAATAGAGGAGACCACCGAATTGGTGATTCCAACCTTCTGCTTTTGAGGCAAAGACAAATATCTTGGGGAGGTGGGGTGGAATGCAGCCCTGGTTGCTGACCTTCCCGACCTCTCACCTTTGCTCTCTCGGACCAATGGAACGACTCTAAAGTGACGTCAAAACGAGTGATCATCATGCATTTGCGGCACTGGTACTCCGCCCGCAACGCTCCGTGGATCTTCTCTACAGTTTTCTAGAAAATTGGGGTGGGGGGTGGGAAGGGGGACAGGAGAAAGGGAGAGTCGCGGCAGCTCTGCATCCACCCGGCCTCGGTTACCCGACCCACCACAAATCGAGTGGGGGAACCGCTGGTCCCAAACCAAGGAGGCGCCAGTGCCAACCGCCCACATGAAAAGCTTCCCCTACCCATTCCTCAGAAGCCAGCGGGGTTTTCAGAAGCGGCGCCATCTGCTCTGGAGGCATCGTGGAAAGCAACCCTGAGATCTAAGAGGGAGACCACAAATTTAGCTGTTTGGGGAGAGAGAAAAACAGACCGTTTGCATACTGGGGTGGTGACCACGCAGGAGAAGGGTGGGGAGACTGGTGAGGATGGATGCCTGCCTGCCTGCCTATGTCGTCAGCCCCAACCGAGATACAGCACAGCAAAATTAGCACACGAGCACACGTGAAGCTGTCTTATATTGGATCAAACCAACGGTCCATCACGGTCAGTACTCTCTACTCCAACTGGCAGCAGCTCTCCTGTCTCAGACCGAGGTTTTTCGCATTGCCTCGTTGCGGTTTTTATTTTAGAGAGCTGAGATTTACCAAGTTTTACATGTTGGCACTGCATTCCCCCCCACCCACCCACGCAGCGACTTTGCATTACGTGAAAAAGTCAGCACAGGTGGCCCCATAAGCAAGGAATAGGATGAGACTCCTCTGATGTTCCAAGCACAGTCAAGAAGTCCTGCGGTCTGAATTCTGGCTGCCAAGGCCTAAAGCACTGTTGCTCCCGGCATACTAGAATCTCCAGCCTGGACACTTCTGCCTCAAAAGCAATTTGTAAAAATCCTCTTATCCCCACACAGTCAGAAAGACAGCCATGTGAGAAGGCCCAGTTCCCTGCTTCTCCTTGCCCCGACGGAGACAGCAACCCCTATGCAGTTCCTCCTAACCAGAATCTAAAATGCCACCAGCCCTCCTGGGCTGCGCGTGCACCAAGTTGGCCCTACTGCGAAGAAGTCCCTGCAGCATCCGACCATCGACTCCTACCTTGGATTTTATGTCAGCCATGAGTTGAGGGATAGGGCAGTCTGGATCTACTTCTGGCATTCCCAAGGCCTGGCAGATGTGCTGCAGCTCACACACGGCCTCCCGAGATCGATTTTCTTGTTCCGGTGAACGAGGTCTCTTCCGGGCTTGGAGCCGGGCCGCAAGCAGCTCTGAGCTCAAGAAATCTTGATACACAGAAAAAGAGTGTGGATTCACGTTTAGTCTGCTCTGACTCAAAACACTCATTGCAGGTTCAAGCTGGACTCCTGCAGGATCACAGAAGACTGAGGGGCAGCCAGAGAGAACACCGTATCGGCCCTTCCTTTCGCCCATCTTTCATAAGGAACTCAGTGTGGCGTACAAGGGGCTGGATGCTGGGGTGGAGCTGAGCTTGGACCAAGGGGTGCTGCCAGTCTGGTGTAGTGGTTAAGAGTGTGGGACTCTAATCTGGAGAACTGGATTTGATTCCTCACTCCTCTACTTGAAGCCAGCTGAGTGATCTTGGGTCAGTCACAGCTCTCTAGAGCTCTCTCAGCCTCACCCACCTCACAGGGTGATTGTTGCTGTGGGGATAATAACAACATACTTTGTAAACTGCTCTGAGTGGGCATTAAGTTGTCCTGAAGGACAGTACATAAATCAAATGTTGTTGTTATTATTATTGATTCTTGCAAGCAAACTGAGCCCCCCCCCCCGATGAAACCCTCCTCGCTGTGCAACCTCAAGCAGTCGCTTGTCCCAAGAACCAGCCCTGAGCGGCTCCCAAGCCCTCAATTCAGAGCTCTTCGCCACCCATCCTGTTCTCTGCTTAGAAAAAGCTTAGAAAAGTCCTGAGCAGACTCACATAGAAGCTGGAGGCAATTCTCTGGTGTGCGAAGCCTAGAAGTCACGTCCCCTGTCGTCAATGAGGGGTACGGGCAACGCAACTCGCCTAGCAGCCCGCTCATCTCTATCTGGAATGTCTCCGCATCCTCAGGACCTGACGGTTAGGACAGAACAATAATTGTGGGGGGGAGGGTTCTCTCTCTCTGTTTTAAAGGACAAATAAGTGGGCACTAGATCAAATCAAGCCTGAATTCTCCCTAGAAGCTAAAGTGACAAAACTGAGGCTATCGTACTTCGGTCACAAAATTCTCTGGGGAAGTCAATAATGCTAGGAAAAGTGGAAGGCAGGAGGAAAAGAGGAAGACCTAAAACGAGGTGGCTGGACTCAATAAAAGAAGCCACGTCCTACGGTTTGCAGGATCTGAGCAAGACTGTTAATGATAGGGTGTTTTGGAGGCCTTTCATTCATAGGGTCACCATAGGTCACAGGCAACTTGACAGCACGTAACACACACACACATTCTCTATGCTTGAAGGAATGTTTTATGACAGATTTTTATTTTTTTATTTATGTATGTTATTTATAGTCCACCTTTCTCACTGAGACTCAAGGCGGATTACACTGTGTATGTCAATGAAAGGTACATCTCTGAACTCCAAATAAACAAAAATTTAATAGACCCTTGAGATGAAAGCCTGTTAATTTGCCAGTTTTACAGCTCTCATAACCCCTCCTCAAATACCACTTTGCTGTTTTCTTCCCTATCCCCATTTTAAAGGCCCAGCAGTTCCTCTGGTACTGCGCATCCAAAAATCTTCCCCCTTCAAGTGACTATCTAAATTAAGAAAACATTGCGGCAAGCAGTTCCACAGGCTACTCAGCCAAACCTTGCCAATGAAACATTAAAGATGTTGGGGTTTCCCATTTTAATTTCTGCTTCAGGCGACAGCTGTATGAGCACTGCCCGATAGACAGAAGATGTTGGGGAGATTTCGGTTTTATCTGCTGCTTTTCAAAGATGCCAAACCCCACATGTGCTATTCCTTGACAAGCGCACCGATTCTCTTCAGCTCCTACCCAAAGGAAATCACAGATCGCATCTAGCTCTGGTTTCCTACCACAGGCGGGACTAACATCTTCCTCTAAGGGACAAAGGGCTCGGAGCTCCGAAACAAGCCAAGTGCAAAGAGAAGTGAATTGGGGGCTGGAAACGCCGGCTTCAGCCACCTCCGTGAAAGTCTCTATAGACAGACACCTAGGAACAAAACATGCATCAGTTAACCATCACGCCAAAGGAAGGGCCTAAGAAACCAGCACTTTGCAAATATTCCTTGCCCACTTCATTCATCTTTCTGGATTTCCCAGACTCCAACGGGCTATACTCCACCCTCAGTCCCGGTAAGCAAGACTCCACCTTGGAGAAAAGACCGACTAATGTAATTATTTCTTTTTAATTCTATCCTTCCTCCAAGGGTGGCACATCCCATTCTCTCCCCCCGCATTTTAATTTTCACAACCACCTGGTAAGGTAGGTTAGGTTGACAGCAGGACTGGCCTAAGGTTATCCAGTGCAGTGGTTCACAATCAATGGAATGCTTACCACCTGTGGGACAAAGGGCTTCAAACCCCATGGCCACCTACAAGTGTCCCAATGATGTGCTATATCTCACTCATGTACTCTGTATAGATTATCCATCCATTGGAGGAACATAAGAACCCCCAAAGTTGGAAACCACTGGGGTATATGATGTCATTAAGTCCAAGAGTATGGCTTAAGCCTTTCTCCTATTCCTGTTCCCTCTGCCCACCAGCAAGAATCTATGAGATGCCAAATAGTAAAGAGTCCAGTAGCACCTTTAAGACTAACCAACTTTATTGTAGTGTAAGCTTTTGAGAACCACAGCTCTCTTTGTCAGATGCCATCTGATGATAGCATCTGACAAAGAGAGCTGTGGTTCTCAAAAGCTTATGCAATAAAGTTGATTAGTCTTAAAAGGTGCTACTGGACTCTTTAAGACTAACATGGCTAACTCCTCTGGATCTATGAGATGCCAGATATTGTTAACCCAACCTGCCAGAGATTATCCACTGAAGCCATAGCAATAACACTTGCTCCCAACAATACTACTGCAACTTTAAAGTCCTTAAAACATACCATAAATTGTAAGCATAACAAAAGAATTCTTGAAAATATATAAATGTCCTTCTTGGGAAAAGCGGACATTTCGTTCCTAGCATGGTAGGACGTCTTTGATAAAATGATTAGTGGGACAAATCTAACAGCCGATAGCCCAGACCAGCCCAATCTTGTCAGTGCATGGAAGCTAAGTAGAGGCAGCACATGGTTAGTACTTGGAGGGGAAACCACCAAGGAAGACTACGGCTGCTATGAAGTAGGTGGCAATGGCAAACCACCTCTGCTCATCCCCCTCATGTGGGTGCCAGAAGCTGGCTGTGACCTGACTGCTCACTTTACTTTAACATCTGTTGAGAACCACTGATCTAGCGAGCCTGAGAGCTGTGTGGGGATTTGACACTGGGTGTCCCCAGCTCTAGCCTGACATTTGAGCCCCCGAAGAGTGTCATTCTGGTGCAGTGGTGGACTAGGATCTGGGAAGCCCAGGTTCGAATCCCGCTCTGCCATGGAAGATCGCTGGATGACCTCGGGCCAGTCACATACTCAGCTGAACCTGCCTCACAAGCTTGTTGTGAGGATGAAATGGAGGAGAGGAGAATGATGTAAGGAGTCTTAGTGGTGGTTAGAATATTGGACTAGGACCTGGGGGACCCACGTTCAATTTCCAGCTCTGCCATGGAAATCAGCCTAACCTACCTCACAGGGTGGTTGTGAGGATAAAATGGAGAACAATGTAAGCCACTTTGGGTCCCTATTCAGGAGAAAGAGGGTATAAATGAAGTAATATAAAATAATAATAAAACCACACTGGGTCTCTGGAGGAAAAATAATAATAATAAATGCATATATACAGTGCTCTTCTAGACAGATTAGTGCCCCACTCAAAGCAGTGAACAAAGTCGGTGTTATTCTTATCCCCACAATCCAGCTCAGGAGCTGGGCTGAAAGGAGTGGCTTGCCCAAGGCCACCTGCAGAGCTCCTGGCAGGAGTGGGATTGGAACCAGCAGAGTGCTCATTTACAACCCAACCACTTAACCACTCTGCTACAGCAGCTGTCATAATAACTGCATTTATATGCTGCTGTTATAGAGAAAGTAGTGAAGAAAGTCAGTGTTATTATTTCTGCAATCCAGCTGGGAAGCTGGGCTGAGATGGGTGGCTTACCCAAGGCCACCTACTGAGCTCGTGGCAGTACTGGGGGTCAAACCAGCAAAGAGCTGACTCACATCCCACCCACTTAGCCACTCTGCTACAGCATCTCTTTCACGCTCTAGAGGCTCAGCACTCCCCACCTTTTCTGACCCTTATTTATTTTTATTTTATTTATTAACATTATTTACAATCCGCCTTTCTCTCCTAGTCTAAAGTGGATTGCACACTGTGAGCCAGTAGGTCGATTCCAAAGACATCTCAATGCATCACCCCGCCTGCGCCACCATTCCCACCTGCAGCTTGGGTCTGATCCCCTTGCAAGCAATGCACTCATGACCCACCAGAGTACCGCAAGCGATGCGTTGCTCGCCCCACCAGAGCATTGCAAACCTATTCCCAACCACTTTAGGATGCCCCCCCCACCCCCGCCTCCCTGGTCTGAGCCCCAGGCTTCCCAGCCCCTCTCCACCCACCCTTTGTAAAGACCCCTAATTGGGCCCCTCCCCAGCCTCTCACCCCTCCACTCCAGCTCCTTCCATGCCTGGAGCAAAGGCCCCCTGTCACTTCCTTCTCGCCACGCACGCGCACATCTGCAGGAGGAGGCAAAAACACCCTGCCAGTTCTTCGGCTTGGCGTTCATTGGCGTCACGGCCAGAACTGGGATACTTTTTTCTCACTGGCTGGGAGCCATTTAAGCCCCGCCTCGCAGCCAATGAGATCGTTCCATGACGTCAATAAAAATATCCGCGCCCCTCGCTCTTCCACCCGCCCACACACAAAACTATCAAAAGCGCCCACCACCGCGAGTCGCCTCTGATTGGCTACGAGCTCTCATGGCAACCGGTGGAAGCCCTACATCCTGGCCAATCAAGAGTTTCTTCTCGCAACCTCGCCTCAACCTGTCAGAGTCGCTGTTACATACGCCTCTCCTTGTTCACCATGGCAACCAGCCTGCCGGCAGTTGGGATTAAACTCCTACCTGGTGCCCAGATCAAGTTAGGCCCAGGTCCCACCCACCGCACGCACCTGACATTACCTGTCGGGTTACCTGTGCGAAGTGCTTGGGAGGGTACACTTGGCATAGACTAAAATGTTGTTTCACTGATTTGACAATTATCGAGGTTGCCAACCTCCAGGTGGTGGCTGGAGAGCCACAGGTATTAAAAATGATCTGCAGGCCATACAGAACACTCCCCCTGGAGAAAATGGCTGCTTTGGAGGGGGGATTCTATGGCATTATACTCCACTGAGGCCCCCCTCCCCAGGCTCCACCCTCAAATCTCCAGGAATTTCCCAACCTGGAGCTGGCAAACCCATGCACTCATATTCAAAATACAAGAGACAAAATTAAGATAAATGCAGCTTTCATGAATCTGTCTCTGCTTACAAAAACTGCTGCTGCGATCCTCCATGTGGGGCCTGGAGATCTCTCAGAAACTGATCGCCAGGATACAGAGGTTGGCTCCCCTGGAGAAAATAGCTGCTTTGGAGCATGGTCTGTACAGCATTTGACCCTGCTGAGGTCTCTCCCTCCCCAAATCCCATCCTCTTCAAGCTTCCCCAGCCCCCCGCAAATCTCCAGGAATTTCCCACGCTGAAGCTGGCAACCTTACTGAGTTGGGTCGGCAGAGGGGGAAATATAACCTCTGCATCCTGTATTAAAAAGAAAAATATTTAATAAAATTCCTGATACTAATTCCACAACAAACAGAAATAGAGAGGCGAAATACCTCTCTCTTGCCAGCTCACCTGCGGATGCCTCTGGAGGGTGGGAAATTATTTTTATTTATTTTATGTCATTTATACTCCACCTTTCTCACTGCGATTCAAGGCGGATTACATAGTGTGAGTTTAGTACAGTCAATATCAAGGACATTTCCATAAACAATACCATTAGGTAAATAAATACAAGTTTACAAAGAGGTGGCATTAGCAAGATCTGGAGGTGGAGCCTGAGAAGGGTAGGCTTTGGGGGTGGGGGAGTCCTCAGCGGGGTATCAAGTCCACTCTAGAAAGCAGAATAGTAAAGAGTCCTGTAGCACCTTTACTATTTTGTGACTACTATTTTGTGACCACAGCCTAACACAGCTAACTCCTCTGGACCTAAAAATCAAGCTATTTTTCCCCATGGGAACCCAATCTCTTTCATCTGGAGATCAACTGCAATTCTGGGAGAGCACTAGCTCTGACCTGGTGGTTGGTAGCTACAGGACGAGAGCCTGCAGGTTTTTCTGGATCTGGTGGGCTGGGCACAGTGTTTGAGAGCGTCACCTCCATCATCTTTAGACCATGAAAGGGGATTCTGGCTTCTCCTGCTCTTCCTTGACCCTGGCAAAACTGTTGAGGTTAGTCAAGTACTACTAATGCACTCTTTATATCTACAGAGCACCAGAATATCTTCAGTCCTGGCGAAAACAGCCCACGCTGCAACCACTCCACATCATGGATCCAGAGGAAAACATTTTTGGCATGCTGACTTTGCATAATCTTGTGCACAAGGTGGGCCATGCGCTCTTTGATGTGCAAACTGGCAACAGCCAGCCACAATTTCAGGCTGGTAGGGTGGTAAGTGGCTCCTTGATACTCCAAGCCAATGAAGGTGTACCATTTCCATCTCTCATCTGCCTGAGCACAAGGGAACCATTTTGCAGTTTTACAATTAGCCAGAGGAAGGGGGGTGGGGACAAAATATCAAGAGGGAGGTGTCTTTGGGAGCTGACTGGAAAAAAGGCGTGATTGGTAGGCTGACTGACTAAAATCACATGTGTGTGTGACATGTGCAATAAATGACCACCAATTTAAAACAAAAAATGAACCAAAGGGGGGGGAAAGTCCCATGAAGATAAGAAATTAATGGAACACAAGGCTGTTTCTACGTTTTAATTTACAACGTACATTTTTTTAAATAGAACATTCTCTTCAAGTGTTCTGTACTTCTCTCTTTTAAATACACAGAAATTACAATATTGAATATACAAATCTGATAAAATACTTAAAACATGAAAAAAAAGATCAGCAACCACCCCCCAAAAATATTCTTGCCATATTAATTTCCATCCCTCCCCCATTTTGGTTTTTTGCTAACCATCCCACCCCTTGTTTTAAAAAATATATAAAAGAGAATGAAAACCATCTCGGGCAACAATATACACTGCTCCTTTATGAAATGTCCCCATCTTCAGAGGCCGAGTTTTGTGTTCCCTGCGGTGTTGCTCTCTCCCTTAGTGATACAACCAGTGTGCAAAATGCAAACAACCCACGCCCACGGGTACCCTTGCAAAGATTCGATACATTTGCCATTTGGCTCTTTATCGGAGTGTGAAATTTTTAAGAGAAAAAAACCAACAGAGAGATTGCCAGTTTCTTATCATTAAGTCCCTTTCACACAGCCCATCAATGAAGGGGTCAGTGGGCTCAGCTGCAGAAGGTGGGGAGAGATTTTGGGCACTACCATGTAGGGTGCTGGAACGGCAGGCAGGCAGATCCAACAGCAGCGCGCTCATGCAACTCCCGTTCATTTCAGTGAGGGGCGCGTGGGAGAATTTCCCAGTAGATCGTGTCCCGTGTGAATCCATGAGAGGTTGCATGCCGCTAGCTGCAACTGAATTGGAGAGGGGGGCTTAGGCAGGGCACCCCCAGTGAGCCCTTAACTTGGAAAAGGGGGAGGGTTCAAACCCAAAATATTCTCATGCTTCCTCCGAGTTTCTGGGATGCTCTGTGGGAAATGAGGCATTTTGGTGACGGTGGCAGGAAAAGCTGTAATGGCCAGCCAGAGGGCGACACGGCCAGGCCTTTCCCTGATTAAAACGAAGAGCAGAATTTTTTTAAGGCTCAGGCAAAAGACCAACTCTGCCACGCACTGGCATTGAGTTCCTGACTCCACCACCAAAATGTCTTGGGCCAGCCCTGACCCGATCCTAAGCATGGTGACGCAGGCATAACCCCCTCCGCTTGAGGCTTGTTTTGTTGGCGACTGTGCTTAGTTGGCCACTGTAAGTGTACAGGAAGAAACAGGGCTGGGTTCTACCCAGGGATTTTTTTCTGGGAAAAGAGGTGGTGGAACTCAGTGGGTTGCCCTTGGAGAAAACGGTCACATGGCTGGTGGCCCCGCCCCCTGATCTCCGGACAGAGGGGAGTTGAGATTGCCTTCGGAGGGCAATCTCAACTTCCCTCTGTCCGGAGATCAGGGGGCGGGGCCACCAGCCACGTGACCATTTTCAAGAGGTTCCGGAACCCTGTTCCCCTGCGTTCCCCCTGAAAAAAAGCCCTGGTTCTACCTATTCACATAAAAATGGAGCATCCCACAGAGTGTCACGGCCCAAGACTGATGGTGAGGGGCTTTTATGGGACGTACTTCACATTACACCCAAGTGCTCTTTGGAAGCGCCACCTCCTTTAACATAAAGGCAAGATCTGCATCTGGGCATTTGGCTTGCAAGCGGCCCTCTTTCACTCTGACCTGCACCCAGCATGCGGTAGCAGTGCGGGACAGAAAGAGGCCCAGTTGTGCTTTTATGGCCCGCCCTCGACACAAAAACCCTTCAACGGATCTTCCCGAAAGATATTTACGGAGTCGGGTTCGGTTTGAAGGATTTTCCCACAAACAATGGGGTGTGTTATGAAATCGCGTTGTGGCTTTCCGCTGGGAACGAAGGTGGCTCAATGAACGATTTTTAAAATGGCGCTCGTCTTCTCAAGTAGCTTTGCAAATATTAACCTTCCAATTGTATCTGTTTAATATTCAAAAATACCTGTTTTCTTACCAAGGCTTTCATGCACAGTCCACTTGCTCTGCCTCAGTTCTTCAAGGCATTAAAATGGGAAGAGCAGCAACCTGCCCCAGAATATAACAAAGAAAGTAGTATTGGATTGTAGAACTAAAGGTTCACATCTTGTTTAAGAATAAGGATGGGGGTGGGTAGATATCCTCAGGAAGAGGCATCCACGTTTATGAGGTTAGTGGAAATTAAGCACTTTCAGTAAGGCAGATCTGATCCAGTTCAGATAGTCCAAAACCGTTCTCAGTCATGGGACTCATCTCTGATTAGTAGTGGGATATGAGGTATATAATGACAGTTAC
This sequence comes from Eublepharis macularius, assembly GCF_028583425.1. Classification (NCBI taxonomy): domain Eukaryota; kingdom Metazoa; phylum Chordata; class Lepidosauria; order Squamata; family Eublepharidae; genus Eublepharis; species Eublepharis macularius. The sequence goes on along the minus strand of NC_072804.1, from coordinate 54,699,485 downwards.
CCAACTATGACAATAGACACCTTCAAATGGGAGAATAGCAACTCCCACTTTCCCAAATTTGCCATCTTTTCCCGGTTTTCCCCAGGCCAGACTCAGAATTGAAACCCTATAAAGGCAGGGCTTTTTTTCAGCTGAAACGCAGTGGAACGGAGTTCTGGCACCTCTTGAAAATGGTCACATGGCTGGTGGCCCCGCCCCCTGATCTCCAGACAGAGGGGAGTTGAGATTGCCCTCCGCACCGCTCGAGCGGTGCGGAGGGCAATCTAAACTCCCCTCTGTCTGGAGATCAGGGGGCGGGGCCACCAGCCATGTGACCATTTTCATCGAGAGTAGTTTAAACTTTAAAAAACTCCCCCCTTGTTCCAGATGACCCAAAGTGACATCATTGTGTGGTCCTGTGCTGGCAACCCACTGAGTTCCACCACCTCTTTTCCCAGAAAAAAAGCCCTGCATAAAGGTATGCGCACGCGCAAACCCTGACAAACACAGAAAAGCAAAAGGGGGTGTGGCAGCCATGTACCCTGTAAACCGAACCCTGTCGGCATAAGCGCGTTTATTTAAAGAGTATTGTTGTATTCTACAACAAACCATTGTTATCTTTAGTTACTATTCTGGCAGTAAAGATCTCCCCCCATCCCTGCGTGCGCACACACATGCCAAGTTTATCGCTCTGTGTATATTGAGGGCAACACGGTATGCTAAAATAAGTGCATATTGAGAGATGAAGTCCAAACTGATTCTCTCTTAGGGTGATCCTCCAGAAAGAGGGATTTACACATCCCATAATGCACTGCAAAAGTGATTACTCGAAGCATACCAGTAAATGCATGATTTTTTTTCTTTGCATATTCTTTAAAACTTCAAACATTACAGAGGTTGTGATAAACCTTGGAGCATAAGCCATTAAAGTACATCACAAATCGCTTTCTTTTATGTGTTCACAAAGCAAAGAAAAGAATCAGTACCCTGAATCCTCTCCTTTAAAAACGGTTGACTTGGTTTCTCCTATGTTCAAATAGAAACATACAGACACGCACACCCCGCCACCGAATTCCTGTTTTGACTCCCTTTTGGATTCCCGTAGCAAAAATGTTGAATGCGAGAATTTAAATACCTTTTTTTAAAAAAAAAATCAACCTTCCCATCTGTTCCTTTATATTTCCAGTTGAAAGACAGACAATGTAAAAGTTTAGAGTCTTTCCAAAGAAATGAAAAATATTTATCCTGTGCCAGAGGGGTCTCTTGTCATCTTTCACGTAAATCTGGTTTGGAGGGAAATCTAAGTTGTTAAAAATACAAGTTTTAAGGAAACTTATTCAAATTTTGAGTAAACTTGGTAGTTAAAAATTCATTTACAAAAGGGCCCTTTCCAGACGGCTTACCTGCCTCTGGAACGTCGCGCCATCTTGCGGGGAAAACACGAAATATCGCGTTTTCCCCGCAAGATGGTGCGACATTCCGGAGGCAGGTAAGCCGTCTGGAAACGGCCAAGGTCATAGACTGTAGATCCGTATGCCTGGAGTTTAAACACAGCGAGCAGCAACGTGTGTTCTAGGCCCAAATACAGAAAACTCACCACCACCATCCAGTACCCCATCAAGGGAACCTTCATTTTGCATTTTTAAATAAATTATGCAAATTGTGGCCAGGTGCACCGTGTGGTATTTAGCACAATCTCTGCTATCTCAAAGATCTGAGTTACTCAAAATTTTTGATTTTTATTTTGCAAGAAATGGAATGAGGACAGTGGATGGTTGGGGATACCAAGGGAGAAGCAACAGGGAGCTGGTTACTTCTGCTTTGGACCTCCAAGTTCCCCAAGCTCAGATTATTTCTTAGCAGACTGAATTTAATTGCTTCATTTTGGGGGCATCCTTGGGGCGGGGGGAGAAAAAACATCCCGCTCAAACTTTAACTTGAAGCCTATAGCACTACGCAGAAAATCTGCTTTTAAGATGGGGATGCGGGTTTAGGCCTGGTGCTCAGTTTCCAATGAATAATTCAAGTGCACAGAAAGCCCCTATTTCATGTCATTTTTCTTCCAAACTGACAAGCTGAATTATAGGGGCACAGTCTTGATGCAGAGAAGGGAACTTGCCCTATCCTGTCCCTGGAGATTCATTGCCATTCAAAACAGCCAACGTGACACCAGAAGTGCCAAGCACGCTGGACTGGGGCCCCATGGGTTAAAGGCAGCAAGAGGTAAGAAAAGGGGAGGGTTGCCAGCTCTTGGTTGGGAAATTCCTGGAGATTTGGGGGAGGGGGGAGCCTGGAGAGGACAGGGTTTGGGAATGGGAGGGTCTTCCTTCAACTGGCTATAATGCCATAGAGTCCACCTTCCAAGGCAGCCATTTTCTCCAGGGGAACTGATCTCTATCACCTGGAGATCAGTTGTAATTCCGGGAGATCTCCAGCCACCACCTGGAGGATGGCAACCATTGGCAAAGTTCCCATTGGGGTCCCTGCAGAAAATTACGCCTGTGTACAACTCTAAAGCAGTCCATATCCACCTCAACAACGTGCAAACAAGAGCTGAACTGGCGTCACTCCACTTTTGACCCACCCTCTCTAATGAAGCTCCATATTTCCCCTTGCCGGAGGCCTGCTAACCTGTTCATTGGGTTGCACTCAAGCAGGGGTCTAAATGTAAGGATGATCAAATCCCAGTTGAATGGGTGAGCCCTTGTTCACACACACCTTCACCAACACTCAAAGGCCTCTGCTCACCGGGAGAGATGCTACAGCCTGCCTTACTCCAGGGTACCAGCGCTGGCTTTAGCTGCCTCTGTAGCTGCTGGGAAGAGCCAGTTTCTTCTCTTCTGATGGGAACTCAATTTCTTTTCAAAGGATGCTCTCAAGAGGAAGGAGGGGGGAGACGCAGTTCTCAACCAGAACTGAAAACCAGAAAAGCTGCCCCCCCCCCCGAGAACAGGCAGACGGCTCTAAGCCCCTCGAGAATAGGCAGACACCCAGATGTGGTCCTCTCTTCCTATCTTACTGGCCCGCAGCCCTTGGGCTGTTTAGCACATTTTGGGGCGCATCAGCCAGCTAGCTGCCACTGTGGTCTTGTGGGCTGATGCTCCCAATGAACTGTTCAACAGCTAGAGCAATGGATGTGGAAGACCAGTGGTCCGTGGCCTGGATTTGACCACCCCTGCTTTAGAGGCAGAGATCTGAGGCTGGAAAAACAGAGCATCATCTAGAATACACTACATGAAGTGATAGCTTCGTGGGAAGCCAGATCCTACTGGATAACCTCGCCCTGTGAACTATTTTGGGGGGACAGTTGGACGGTGTGAGCCAAAACAGCCAGGGACTTCTTTTTAAAGCTAGTGTTAAGGGATAGGGAGTGTTTCGTGTAGAGGTCTGGGGTGGTGGCAGAAAGTTCAGCGGTCCCTATTGCTACTCAGCAAACGGTCCAAACTCAATGTAGCTGGCCACATATGGTGGCCTGCCACAGGCTTCATTAAGACTTTCTGGGATCATTCCCCCCTCCCCCCCATCTTATCCTGCCTGGGGCTGCAAATGGGGGCGTTGCTGAGCACTCAGCAGTACCCCCACATTTATACTTGGCTAGAGGGTCACAGTGCGATACACCATGCAGGCCTGCATCAGGCTAACCTAAATGTGGCAGCAATTCCACAAAGAGAGGAATGTAAGAGGCAAGCCCACAGATTTCATGGATATTACAGGTAGCATTCAGATTTGGGGTTGCAAGTTCACAGGTAAACATTAGTTCCTTTCCTGTCTGTATATGAATTTCCTCCAATAATATATATGTGCGTATGTGCATATATATATATATATATATATATATATATATATATATATATATATATATATATATATTATTTTTTTAAAAATCTCCCTCCCCTATGGGGTAACAGAAAAAGGAGGGAGATAGTAGCCTGTTACCTTTGCTAGCCTATCGGACCCCTGAGCCCACAATCAATTTGCAATGGTGTTTCCCTTCTCGCTGCTTCCCCTACACTTTTGCTATTTTTAAAAAAAGGCCCCCAGTTTTCAAAACAGGAAAACGAAAAACAAAAATTCCACTGACCGGCCTCGAACACACAACACCCTCGTTCCAAAAAGCGGTGCAAGAGGAGAGGGACAGAGATCGGAGGGGAGGATCCGCAACAAGCCTCCGGCTTCCTTTCAAGCCGTCTGGCGTCTGCCTGCTGCCCCGCGGCTCCAACCGAGCGCCCAGCTGGGTTCACCGCACCGCCTTGTGCTTCCCACCACAACAGCCGCAATGCTCACCGCACCAGTGACAGGCGTGGAGGGGTAAGTAGCAGCACATGCAAGGGACCACGAGGGAAAGGGTGACCAAGGCCATCCAGCGGATGCAGAAGTGAGGGTGGCCAGTGTCGCAAGAGCAAGGGTCCGAATACTCTCCCTCGGAGTCCGACATGCAGTGGTAGAGCATGCTCTCAGCACACCACATACAAGTGAACTGGTAGACACAACGGCCGATAGGGTCGGGAGCGTCCTGGCACTGCCCACGCCCGTTTTCCTCATTGTTAAAGACGTCCCGGCAGTAGACGCAGCGAGAGGGCACCGTGTCTTCCTCTCCCCCTGCAGCCCCCTGTTGCTGCTGCGGGTCCTTTAGGGACTTGTGTTTGGGGGGTGATGGGGCACCGTGGATGCGACAGGAGGGAGAGGCTTTGGGGTCCTTGAGCCGCCCTTCAGCCCCGGGTGGGAAGCAATACTCTTTCTCCCGTGGGGACTTGCCCCCGCTTCCCCCGGCCTTCTCAAAGTGCACACACATGTCGATCTTGTCGGGGTCGGGCTGGCGCTTCTGAACCACAGCCCGCCGGTAATCCTCGTACCCTTTGGTTACCCAGAGATCTTTGCAGGGGTTGATGCTATCCAGATCCTCTTCTTCCGGAAGGGTTAGCTGCTGCAGGAGCTGCGGCTGGCCCTGTAAAATGTGGGGAAGCAGAAATTAGACTTGTTTTTTTGTACAGACAAAGAAGCCTTGAACTTGGGTCTTGAAAGCCACAGACTTGAGCCTTTGTCATTAAGCGGCTCTGGGTTTATTACTACTACAAAGAGATTGGCTTGATAGTCCCTCTCCTTCCGTTTCCCGGAGGATCCCTGGAAACAGTAACTCTCCAAGGAGGTTAGGAATTTCTACCAGTGATCCTGCCACTATCTGCTGCTTCCTGATCCCAAGCCAGTTTGGTGTAGTGGTTAAGAGCGCGGGACTCTAATCTGGAGAGCCGGGTTTGATTCCCCACTCCTCCGCTTGGAAGCCAGCTGGGTGACCCTAGGCTAGTCACGGCTCTCTCAGAGCTCTCTCAGCCCCGCCCACCTCACAGGGTGTTTTGTTGTGGGGATAATGATAAGATAGTTTGTAAACCACTCTGAGTGGGCATTAAATTGTCCTGAAGGGTGGTATATAAATTGAATGTTATTATTATTATTAAGCAGGGCTTTTTTTCTGGGAAAAGAGGTGGCAGAACTCAGTGGGTTGCCCTCGAAGAAAATGGTCACATGGTTGGTGGCCCCGCCCCCTGATCTCCAGACAGAGGGGAATTTAGATTGCCTTCCGCGCCGCTCGGTGGTGCATAGGGCAATCTCAACTCCCCTCTGTCTGGAGATCAGGGGGCGGGGCCACCAGCCATGTGACCATTTTCAAGAGGTTCCGGAACTCTGTTCCCCCGCGTTCCTGCTGAAAAAAAGCCGTTATTAAGTAGCTACCCTTAATGCTTCTCACAATGCTGCACTGTTGATAACTACTTACTTGCATGAAAAAGCCCCAGCAAAAGCCGTGCTATACAGAGCCTGAGCACAAAGCTAACCACCTTCTCTTTCAACCATAAACAGAGAACAGTGGCTCCCCTGGAGAAACTTTTTACTCACCCTAGGTGACTGTCTACATTGCAAGCCTAGAACAAAGCTGCCAGTTTTGCAGAAGATTCTTTGATGTAGTCGGGGAGGAGGGCAGGGAGAGGATTGCCAAACCTCAGCCACGTACGTACCTGTCCTGCTGACATCGCCCCCTGCGCGGTGCCAAACGAGAACTCTTCTGAGACCGGCGAACGGAGGTAGCAGCTGGATGAAGACTCGCTGGTCACAATTGTGACGGGCTTTGGAAGCATTTCCTTCCGACTGTTTGATGAAGACTCGCTGTCTGTGTGCACCTAGAGAACAAGAGAGAGAGAGAAGACTGCATTGCAGAGATGGTGGTACCAAGAGGGTGCCCGCCTTACCCTTGCAACCCAGGGCCCTCTCTTGGCACAGAGGTAGCAGAATGAAGGCTGCAGTAAACGTGCACCAAAGTTGTGGCTCCAGTCAGATTCTGAAACCGAAAATTCAATTTGCGGCCATTCACACAACACTTTACGCAGACCAGGGCAAACTTTGATCTATTTGGTCATGCAAAGGTGGACTTGATTGGAGTGGAATTCGAGGCACCGCGACCTTTCAGCTGCCAGGAAGCAGGCACAGCAGCCCCTCCCCACGACGCTCAGCTCAGGAAATTTCCACATGCACTGGCGATACCCTTTCAACCCCACTGTGGCAACTAGGATGCATGGAAGTGCCTTTTTTTTTTTTAGGCTATGATTTCTCTGCCTTTCTGCAGAATTTCATTCCAAGCAAAGGGAAGGGCACTCGCTATGCATGCTGAGAAGGAGGCTGTGAAGCGACAGAAAATCCCCCCCCCTGCACTTACAGCAAGAGCTTCGTCTGTTCCATTGGCTTCATCCTGCGAGGAGGAGGAAGAGGAAGGTGAAAGGGAACCTAAGAGAACAGTGGAAGGAATACAGTCACCACAACGATAGAAATCACACTGAAAAACAACCTCTCTGCCACATGTATACCATGCAGTTCCTTGAAGGAGTACAGGGTGGTGTGGTGTAGGTGGTTCTCACTCCCTCTATATTATCCTCACAACGACCCTGCAACGTAGGCCTGGCCAAGAGAGGGGAGCTCAGTGAGTTTCACAGCTGTAGAGTCTGTAGCCAATGCTGTACCTGCTGTGCTGTGCTGGATCTTTAGTGAAATCTGCACAGGGCGCTAGATCTCAGAAGCTCTGAAACACTGTAAAAGATTCTGGGATGTATCCTGGGCATGTTTCCAAGAAGCCTGGGGTACTGGCATAGTAGTATTGGTGGTGGTAATATTATTATTATCATTAACAACAACAACAGCAACACATTTTAAAAGCATTAACATTCTCTTTATGAATCAAAATATAGATGTTAATATAATAATTTCAGAGAACAAATATATAAGGTGTTGGTGGTCTTTGATTGAATCCCCAATCTTGTTAAATTTCTAGAAAGCTTACAGGGAGAAAATTGATTCATTTGAAATGTGGTGCTGGAGGAGAGGAGGACAGCCAAAAAGACAAGTGGGCACTAGATCAAATCACGCCTGAATTCTCCCTAGAAGCTAAAATGACAAAACTGAGGCTATTGTACTTTGGTCACATCATGAGAAGATAAGCTTTTCTGGAAAAGTCAATAATGCTAGGAAAAGTGGAAGGCAGTAGGAAAAGAGGAAGACCTAAAACGAGGTGGCTGGACTCAATAAAGGAAGCCACATCCTCCAGTTTACAGTACCTGAGCAAGTCTGTTAATGAGAGGATGTTTTGGAAGTCTTTCATTCATAGGGGCGCCATAGGTTGGAGACAACTTGATGGCCCATAACACACACACACAGGTCCAATAGCACTTTAAAGACCAACGAGATTTCCAGGATATGAGCTGTCAAGAGTGAAAGCTCTCTTTGTCAGAGCTTCGCCCGATGAAGGAAGCTTTGATTCTCAAAAGCTCACACCTGGGGAATCTAGTTGGTCTTTGAGATGCTATCGGACCTGAATCTTGCTCTTCCACTACAGACCAACATGGCCACCCACCTGAAACTTCCTATAGTTTTTTTTAAGGCATTTCTTGGCCACAATCTCGGCCCAAAAGATCCTTCCCCAGAATGGCTCCCAGAAAATTAATCACAGTAACAGAACTAGTACTCAATATAAAGGGTATTTTTCTTATCTGGGTATACAGAATCTGGGGTTGGGGATCTACAGAAGGAAAATGGCAGAACGGGGAGAGCGAAATCCCCCGTCTCCTCCACACTGTGGCCACGAATAATTTCACTCCCCCCTCCCTCACAGCTTTTATTTCCAGCCACATAAAGAGATATGAGACGCAATCATAGATATCTGATGTCTCATCATGGCTTAGTAATTCTTACAACCACCTTGTAAGGTAAGCTACTATTACTAAGATGGGGGAAGAGGCTGAAATAACCAAAGAGTTCCTTTCTTAAGGCACCCTGTTAAGTCCATGGCTGAGGAGGGATTTAAACTGGGCGGTGGAGGGGGGGAGACGTCTTGGCTCACCGCCGAAACGTTTTGTCCTTCTGCTCAATTCCTTCCCCTTCTTCTTGCGCAGTGGGCTTGCTTTAAGAAAAGTCCCCCCCCCGACTTGCATGTCCCTTTGCACCTTCGCAACCCCTCTCCCCTCCCCTCACCTTCTGTGATCTCCTCCAGGGCAGCTTGCACTCCTTTCTCGAAGGCCACAGCATCCGCAGGGCTCTGGAAAGTGAGGCCGAACTTGCTGTCTCCCACTTTCCAGTGGTGGAAAATGGGGTTCACCTTGTTGTAGACAAGGTCCCTCTTCAGTGTGCACTCCAAGATGGTCTGCGGGAGACAGGGGAGAAGGGCAAAGGAAAGGTTGGCTGTCTGTTGTGGCCCAAAACTTTGGGACAGGCTGCCTACCGCTGTTACACCTGGTGACAGGGAAATGGGGGTAGGGTTGCCAACTCCACCTTGGTGAATTCCTGGAGATTCGGGGATGGTGACGAGGGAGGGTGGAGTTTGGAGAGGGCAGGGAGCTCTGGAAGGATGTAATTTCACAGAGTCCACCCTCTGAAGCTGCCATTTCCACCAGGGGAACTGTAGCCTGAAGAGAAATCCAGGCATTGCACCTCATCATGTGTTCCCTGGAGGGCGCTTCATTTGGCCGAAAAACAGCTGCTGGTGGCCCCTGGACCCAAGGATGCTCAGCTGGCCTTGACTAGGGCCAAGGCCTTTTCGGTCCTGGCTCCAACCTGGTGGAACTTCTGGTCTGTTGAAGTTAGGGCCCAACGAGACTTGCCAGGCATCTGGTTGAGGTCAGGGTGTGGGCAGGCTCTCCTGCTGGTCTCTTGTTGTCGAGGGGGGACTGAAACCCCCTCACCCTAGTTTTCCACTGATACATTAATATCGGCTACCAATTCCCATCTTGTGGGATATTTTGGCTTGGCCAGGCGAGGCAGCCCACTCTGCTAAAGTGCGTACCCAGGAATGATACTAAAAAGAATTTGGACCGTCAGTAAAAGTTTTGCTATGTTTATTCATTCACTATTTTTTAAAAAATATTTTTTGTGATGAGGAAACATGCACTGTACATTAAAGTTAGTTTAGCTACCCCTATATTAAGTATCTTTATGAACTGCACTCTGTACACGCCGTGTGAAATTGTCCTGTGTTTCAATATTATGTTTTATTAATACGTTTTATCAACTTTTGAGATGTTGTATTCATTATGGCTATACATTTTGTATTTCTGGATCGATCCCCCTGATGAATCTCTTCCCTTTGCACCCTTTGCCCTTTTTTGACCCCATAGAATTGCTGTCTCTGCCTTTCTCATGGGCACCATCGCTTGCCAGGAAACCATTCTGAAAACAGAGCCAAGCTGGGTTTTGCCAGCTGTGGCTCTCGATATGGGGCCCGCAACATTTCCCACCATCAACCTTCCCACCTCACTCATCTCACCGTCTGGTCCCGAAGGCGCTCCCCACTGATCAGGTACTGCCGGTGACGCCCCTCTTCCGGGCGACGGACCTTACAGATCATCACGTGACTCAGGCCGCCGCCACCCATGGGCACCCAACCCCCGCTTGAGTCGTCTCGGCTCATCACCACAGCCCGCACCCGAACCATGTAACTGGGCAGAAAGAGAAGAAGAGCAGTCAGGAATAGGGTTGCCAACTCCAGATTGGGAAATTCCTGGAGATTTGAGGGTGGATTCTAGAGGGGGCAGGGTTTAGGGAATCATGCAAGTATCTGACATTGCCAACGAGCTGTATTTTTTCATCCTGAGTCTTTATAAATATATAGCATTATTAGGCAAAATCCTCTGGAAAAGTCAATAATGCTGGGAAAAGTGGAAGGCAGTAGAAAAAGAGGAAGACTCGAAACGAGATGGCTTGACTCAATAAAAGAAGCCACGTCCTCCAGTTTGCAGGATCTGAGCAAGTCTGTTAATGATAGGACGTTTTGGAGATCTTTCATTCATAGGGTTGCCGTAGCTCGGAGATGACTTGACGGCACGTAACACACAGCATTATTAGGCAACAGGCTTTATTCCACAGCCATTTCACACATCACCCAGATTTGCTGTAGAGCATAGGACCTTCTTTTCTACTTCAGCCTGATTCTCCTATTATTCCTGTTTTAGTGACCCACCAGTGAGAGTGTCCGGACGCACAATTTAGGAACCCCTGCTCTAAGGAACAACTCAGGATGGTATGCACAGAGCTCTCCTTCCCCTGGTTTCATCCTCAAAACAGCCCTCTGAGGTAGGTGAGACTGTGCCCCACCGTTGCCCAGCAAGCTTCAGTAGGATTTGAACCCAGGTCTCTCACAATCTCATTAGTCCGATGCTCTAAGCACTTGAGTTCCAATAATTTCTTCAATACATTTTCAGACAGACCTTCCTTCTAAATTCACTCCACCATTGGGGATATGAAACTGAAGAATTTGGGGCAATCATCATCAATTAAACATTAAAACCTATGTGACTAAGACTAACATCCTAGCGCACGTGCAAAGTGCTACACTACAGTCACTCCATTGGCTACCTATCCTACGGTGCTCTGTTCACGGTATTGGTTATCACATACGAAGCGCTTCACGGCCATGGCCCGGCATACCTATGGCCGGGACCGCCTCCCTCCCTATGTTTCTCCACGGCAGCTTTGCTCTTCTGATCAGAGTCTCCTACAGGTGCCACCCTGCACATGGGTGAAATCAACAGCAGCCTGTACACTGGCTTTCTCTGCGGTGGCTCCTACCCTGTGGAACAACTTGCCTGAGGTCAGGAAAGCCCTCATTCTGCTAGCTTTCCAGTAATGATGCAAACCGAATAATTCAAAAAGGCTTTTGTATTGTCGGGAGGGGTCTCAGATGCTCCATTAATGATTTAGGGACCATAGACTTCACCCTTATATTGCCTTATGTACTATCTGTTGCTTTAAACATGTGCTCCTATGTCAGCCCTAGAAACAGCAGTTCTGTTTCAGCATTATTTCAACTCTGTATTGGATTCTTGCTAATGTTACGTCTTTGTAAACTTGTGTTTATTTACCCTACGGCATCGTTATGACCTTGTCCTTGATACAGACTGTATTAATCTCACACAGTGTAATCCGCCTTGAGACTCCGTGCAAAAGGCAGACCATAAATGACATCAATAATAATAATAAGTAATAATAATACTTTCTCTAGAATGTGTAAGGAAGAGATTGGGTAGAATGTGTTTCCAGAGGAGACATCGTGGCTTCCTAGAGGTTGAGCCCCTGTGTCCTTAGAACCCGTGCCACAAGAATTGACTACACAATGTAGTAAGAAAAGCAATTTTCTCTGCAGATGGGTGGAAGGCCTCCCCCCCACCCAAACACCTGCTTTCCTGACATATCACTAAATCGAATTCTGAAGTGCTGGCCCTCGGATGGATAGCAAAATCCATGCAAAGATGCCAGCTGAAAGTTTGCAAAAAAAAAAAAATCTGTTTTCATGAAACAGCCCCCCCCCCCGCCCCCCCTGCAACACACAAAATCACCACCACTTCTCCAGTCCATGCCTGGCCCGGTCACCTCAGCTGCCAACTTTTAAGCAAACACTGCTCTAATCTGATTCTTACGGCCGGCAGATGCTTTTCAATGCCTTGTGCACAAAAGTTAATCATTAAATTGCAGCAGGATTGGGGGGGGGGTTGTCGGCTGGTTGGGTTGGGAAGGTTGATTTTGATCTTGTTCTGGTCGCCATCGGCAGCCTCAGTTAAAGACAGCCCTCGATATTACACAGCGAACAAAAAAAAGGAGCGAGAGCCTGAGAGGGCAAAACCAAAACCATGCATGTATGTCAACAATGACGGTGGTCGGCAACGGACGACTGGGAGCAGTCCCAAGCCAGCAAAAGGTTTGAGGAAAATGGCCAACGAGGACTATGTTGTTGATGTTCTCCATCACTTCTTCAAGCGCCGGCTGTGGGACAGCCAGCGTTTAAGTTGGCCGTTCTCAAGCAGTTCTTGACAAGTGCGAGTCAAAAGCCACCCACTGCCCCATCCAGGTTTATTCCAGACTGCAGGCTCTCTCCCCCTTTCTCTGCACAAACTGAGAGCCAAACTACAAGTGACGTCTTACACAGGTTGGACACTAGTCGGCTTCCCTCAAGTTTTGATGGGAAATGTAGGCGTCCTGGTTTTACAGCTGTAATGGAGAGCCAAGCTGCAAGACCAGGACGCCTACATTTCCCATCAAAACTTGAGGGAAGCTGACACGTGTCCAACCTGTGTGAGGCGTCACTTGTAGTTTGGCTCTCAGGCAGTAGGCAAGCTGTCATGTGTAGAAAGGAAAAGGGGCTGTAATCGGGGCATCCAACGAGCCACGCTTCGTGGTCTAGAGGAGAGGGCTGGTGGTTTCCCTGTCCCAGGCCTCCCACCTCTTCCTCTTTCGTTGCAGCTCTCCCTCCATTTTGGTGCCACAGGCTGTGGTAGCCGTCAGGGAGTTTGACGCCTCATGGAGTAGAGTTGGCTTGCTTACTGGCCGGCTTTTGATTGGCACGACCAGTTTTTCCGTCACACTACTTGGTCAGATGAGCGGGGTTTGATTTTTTCATATAATGAGAGGTACAGGAGAGTCCAGTTTTTAACTCTTCAGTGCCTTTTTAAGGCAAATAGATTTACTGTGCCTTTATGGTTTTCACAGCACGAGATCTACAGACAATTTTAACTTTCAAATCCATTCCAGAGTTTTCAGTGCCTGAAAGGCTGCTTTTCTAAACACGGCAGCTGTCTTTGGCTGCCGTGTTTAGAAAAGAAACGAGAGAGAAAAGGAGAACTGTTGGTCTTTGATGCCTTACTATTTTCTGTAAGATGCACCCTTTGACTCGTTTGCTCCATTCTTCGAACCCTCCCCTCTGTCCCTGGACAGGACACCCGAGCTCTGCCCCTTGACCCCACTGGTCCTATGCCTGGATCAAGCTTGCCCCTTGCCAGAGTTGTGCCTTCTGAGAGCTGGCAACCCTAGCCTAAAGAGGTAGCTGGCATCATGCAGCTTAAGCCCTTGTCGAGGTGAGACAAGGAGAGAGGGCAGCATCACTGACTGGCAGTATGAAGGCCATGCATGAGCCAGGCCTGGTATAAATACTGGAAGCCTGGTCCTCGGAGAACAACACCTTTGGTCGGCTGTAGTGCAGGATCCATGCACTAGGGTTGACAGGTCCTCGTGGCTGCAAGTGAGGGATGGAGGGGCATGCTGGCAGGGCCTTATCTCGCACATGTGCACACTCCAGAATGCTCCCACATCATGCTGGGAATGAGGTCATTCTCAGTGCAATATGGAAGTGACGGATCATGCTGGGGACTGATTCAGTAAAATTGGGGCCCAAATTGTGACCCACCAGCTATGTCGTCATTCCTAGCATGATGGGGAAGTGTGGTCTGGAGCGTCCAAGCCTGTTTCCGTGCCTTCCCTCCCCACCGCCAACCAGAAGAGAGGTGGCAGGGGGCCGAGGCTGGGAGCAGAGGATCCCCCCATTGGGGGGCTGTTAATGCTATCACGCACTCCCAGCCTCGATTCAGGTGCAACTGCTGACAAACTGGCCCTGGCAGTAGGCAAAGCAACCAGGACACTGAAGCAACTCAAAACAAGAGGATAAGATTGCAGAATCTGCTAACTAAGAAACAGAAGCCCAAATCTCTTCTTGGGCACAGAGAACTCCTTGGGTGGGTCTCCGGTAGAGCTGCCAACATCAAGGTGGGGTCTGGAGATCTCCCAGAATGACAACTGATCTCCGGACAACAGAAATCAGTTCCCCTGGAGAAAATGGCTGCTTTAGAGCAGGGACTCTATGGCGTTATACCCCGCTGAAGCCCCACCCTCCTCAAACCCTGCCCTTCCCAGGTTCTCATTTCCAGGAAATGCCCAAACTTAGAGCTGGCAGCCCTAGTCTTCGAGATCCACTGGAACTGATTCCCATCTCCCATTTTACAGATCAGAAACACTGAGGCTTTCAGAGATAAGGAGTCTGCCTGATGCTGGACCGATAATCCGTGGCAGAAAATTCTTAAGGGCCTCAAGTTCCTCCGTGGCCCACAAACCGTGGCCAAGATTAGCAAAGGCATTAAGTAGACCCCAACCAAGAGAAACACCCCCAATTATAAGACTATTCTGCAACTGAAGCACCATTTGTGCTAATGGCCCCCCCCTCACATATTTATGACATGTTGATTGACAGACTGTTGACACCAAAGCCGTCCTATTTTCAATTTATGCATATGTTTTTTTTAAATAAAATCAGCCGCAGAATTGTAAATGCAAAGCTCTACTACCCAGAAGCTGACCATTGGGGCGGGGGGGGGGGAGTAAGCCCCTTCCTGCCATTTCCATTCCGTTCAGCAGGGCTTGCGCTGAAGAGTTTTCCCAATGAACCGGGTCTCCTAGCCAGGATTTCGAACTGACAGCAGGACCCAGGCACTTCCCTTCCTTTGCTATCGTGGCTGCTGGCAAGGAACAGGAAGTCCTCGCCCACTCTCACCATGACCGATGGCCATCGAGCCATATTTGCACCTTCTAGCTCAGCAGCAAGCAGGTGACCCAAAAGACCAATGGCCACATCGATGTGCTGACTCTGGCCTGGCTCTCCAGTTCCAAGAACCCAGGCCAAGACTGCCTGGCTTCCCCACCCACCTCTCTGCATGCATAGACCACCCTGAGCATGTGTAGGCCTGGATGGTCCAGAAGCCCTGGGATCTCTTCTCATCGAAAAGTAGCCTCAGAAATATGCCCCTCCCTAATCCAGAAGACATTTCAGTATTCTGCTGGAATGTCGTGGGCCCAGTTCAAGCACGGAGGCCTTCTTGCCCAAGTAGCAATTAGATACAATAGTCGTGAAATCCTAACGAAATAAAGACTTAGAAAAATTACAAAATTAGTCTTGCCGAGTCAGAAACGGGACACCGCCCCCTCTCCAAATGAACCAGTCTGCCTAATCCAACCTGCACGTATTCGGACCTATACTTGAAATTTGATCCTATGAACTTTGAGTAAATTCCCGGAATATTGATGGACTTCAGAAGTATTAATTGTTCATAGGCGATACCATCATTGTTTTGCACTAGCACTTTACGTATAGGTCTGTATATGAAGACTGTGTGTACTGATATGTATTGAATGGCAATTTGAATTATGAAATAACAGCAAGAATAATTTTGTAATTTTTAAAAGTCTTTGTTTTGTTAGTATTTCATGACTATTGTATCTAATTGCGACCTCTTCTTGTGATTCTCCGCATTTTGTTCCTTGCCCAAGCAAGCAACGCAACGAGCATACACCATTGTTGGTGAAACGCAAAGAGACGTGACTTCTTGTGTCCCTGGGACGCAAGTCAGAAAGCACCTACATTCCCGATTTTCTTATCATGCCTGCCGAGTGTGGCTCACTCACCTGTCCCGCTGACCTCTTCTTGTGATTCTCCGCATTTTGTTCCTTGCCCAAGCAAGCAACGCAACGAGCATACACCATTGTTGGTGAAACGCAAAGAGACGTGACTTCTTGTGTCCCTAGGACGCAAGTCAGAAAGCACCTACATTCCCGATTTTCTTATCATGCCTGCCGAGTGTGGCTCACTCACCTGTCCCGCTGACCTCTTCTTGTGATTCTCCGCATTTTGTTCCTTGCCCAAGCAAGCAACGCAACGAGCATACACCATTGTTGGTGAAACGCAAAGAGACGTGACTTCTTGTGTCCCTAGGACGCAAGTCAGAAAGCACCTACATTCCCGATTTTCTTATCATGCCTGCCGAGTGTGGCTCACTCACCTGTCCCGCTGACCTCTTCTTGTGATTCTCCGCATTTTGTTCCTTGCCCAAGCAAGCAACGCAACGAGCATACACCATTGTTGGTGAAACGCAAAGAGACGTGACTTCTTGTGTCCCTAGGACGCAAGTCAGAAAGCACCTACATTCCCGATTTTCTTATCATGCCTGCCGAGTGTGGCTCACTCACCTGTCCCGCTGACCTCTTCTTGTGATTCTCCGCATTTTGTTCCTTGCCCAAGCAAGCAACGCAACGAGCATACACCATTGTTGGTGAAACGCAAAGAGACGTGACTTCTTGTGTCCCTAGGACGCAAGTCAGAAAGCACCTACATTCCCGATTTTCTTATCATGCCTGCCGAGTGTGGCTCACTCACCTGTCCCGCTGACATCTTCTTGTGATTCTCCGCATTTTGTTCCTTGCCCAAGCAAGCAACGCAACGAGCATACACCATTGTTGGTGAAACGCAAAGAGACGTGACTTCTTGTGTCCCTAGGACGCAAGTCAGAAAGCACCTACATTCCCGATTTTCTTATCATGCCTGCCGAGTGTGGCTCACTCACCTGTCCCGCTGACCTCTTCTTGTGATTCTCCGCATTTTGTTCCTTGCCCAAGCAAGCAACGCAACGAGCATACACCATTGTTGGTGAAACGCAAAGAGACGTGACTTCTTGTGTCCCTAGGACGCAAGTCAGAAAGCACCTACATTCCCGATTTTCTTATCATGCCTGCCGAGTGTGGCTCACTCACCTGTCCCGCTGACCTCTTCTTGTGATTCTCCGCATTTTGTTCCTTGCCCAAGCAAGCAACGCAACGAGCATACACCATTGTTGGTGAAACGCAAAGAGACGTGACTTCTTGTGTCCCTAGGACGCAAGTCAGAAAGCACCTACATTCCCGATTTTCTTATCATGCCTGCCGAGTGTGGCTCACTCACCTGTCCCGCTGACCTCTTCTTGTGATTCTCCGCATTTTGTTCCTTGCCCAAGCAAGCAACGCAACGAGCATACACCATTGTTGGTGAAACGCAAAGAGACGTGACTTCTTGTGTCCCTAGGACGCAAGTCAGAAAGCACCTACATTCCCGATTTTCTTATCATGCCTGCCGAGTGTGGCTCACTCACCTGTCCCGCTGACCTCTTCTTGTGATTCTCCGCATTTTGTTCCTTGCCCAAGCAAGCAACGCAACGAGCATACACCATTGTTGGTGAAACGCAAAGAGACGTGACTTCTTGTGTCCCTAGGACGCAAGTCAGAAAGCACCTACATTCCCGATTTTCTTATCATGCCTGCCGAGTGTGGCTCACTCACCTGTCCCGCTGACCTGCTAGGATTTTTCTTTCAAAGCATCACCCACAACAGACTGAAATCCAAGAATCAGCTGCACACACCAGCTCCATGGTAATGGAGAAAGGAGCTGAGCAAGCTGCCTGGTAGCAGCTACAAGATGCAGGATCCAGACAGCAGACAAATCCCTGGTGCCATCGCTCCTGGATTCCTGGTGTGGATCATTTCCACACGGGACCTGGAACGGTTCAAGATCGTCTCCGAGCCAGGCAAAAAAGATGCTTTCTTCCTTCTATGTAGGGGTGGCAAGTTGCATAGGCACAAGCGATAACCATGCCCCCTCATCCTCAGGGATATATGTATGTATATCTATATGCTTTGAACTGCAGCTGTCAGCCGATTAAAGAATTTTTAGTTGATCAACTGCCTGGTTCATAAAGATTACATTTAAATAGAATTTGCATGTCACTCCAATGACACACGTTCCTTTTTAAGACATCGAAGAAAACACAAAAGAATACATAATTTAAGAAAGAAAAGCTACCCCCTCATCGTCTGACGGAAAGGCCATCTTGAAAATATTCCTTCTTCCATTCCATGTTACAGCAACACACACACTAAGCAAAGCCCACCTCCGTGACCAAAAATGTGTGGGCTCAAACCTTGAAGCCCCACCGATTAAAATTGCTTCTCCCCCAATTAATCCAATAAAGATTCACCTGAACAATCTGCCGATTTTTGACACACTAAACCGTTCGGCACAAAACAGGCACCGAATTCCCAGCAACGGTTGTTTCATTTGCCAGACACCTCGCATAACCTTCTGCCCTGGTCCACAGCCCACACACATGCCTTCCTCTTCTTTGATTAGTCAGGGTTTTAAAAATTTCTTTTTAAATTTTAAATGTAAGAGTGGAGTGCACACCTCTGTACAGTCAATTTTCTTGCCGAATGATTTCCCTATTTCGACATCTGCCACCACCCCAAATTTAAGAATTTTGCACCATTCAACCGAAGGAGCCATTTTCTTCTACAGACTCGACGTAGACGATATTCTCTTCTTCTCTACCCTCTTTTTGTACACTGCTATATATCTAGCTATGCTTTAAAAGGGGTTGCATTTTTGGCAGTCTGCAAATGATGCATTTTTTTTTTTAAGTCAAGGGGAAGGCAAAGAAGAGACCAGCTGTTAGAGAGAGAGGAAGCTAGTCTGCATGGTCAAACACACACACGGCCCATGGAGCAGGTTGGATTGGCCACACATCTTCTTCAGAGAGAGACCG
This sequence comes from Eublepharis macularius, assembly GCF_028583425.1. Lineage (NCBI taxonomy): Eukaryota > Metazoa > Chordata > Lepidosauria > Squamata > Eublepharidae > Eublepharis > Eublepharis macularius. Next base: position 54,680,814 of record NC_072804.1, on the reverse strand, counting down.
TGATGGAAGGACGCGCCATCTCATGGATGGCCAAAGAAGCCAGCCTCAGCAACGAGGACGGGCAGATGCAGATCCGAAACCCAAAGAAAAGCCAAGAAAGGGTGGGTTCAATTGCCTTGCTCACAACTGTGCTCTAAAACACAGAATACTCCTTCTAAACCAGAAAGGCAGAAATCTGTGCTGGGTGTCGAGATATCTTAGTTAACAGTTAATTTTAAGAAAAAACGAGAACAAGTTACTGGTCCTCATGGTTCCCGCTAATAAAAGCTTGTAAAAAGCACGCGTAGCTGGTGCTAAAGGTTAACAGCTGCTTCAGTCACAAAAAGAGTCTTTACACAGATTGCACTTCCAAGTAGGGTGAAAAAAAAGCACATAAACCACTGATACAGCATCACATATGACAACTGCATGTCTGACCTATTCTGACAAGAGATAACCTAACTTATGTGAAATCCAATGTAGAGTTACTCCACTTGAGCTTAATAACTCTGCAGAATTCTGTCAGATTTTTATGAATACAGCAATGGGAAAACCAGCAGTGTATGGGTTCTTTTGAGTGTTTGGACTACTCTCTCTCTCTCTCTCTCTCTCTCTCTCTCTCTCTCTCTCCTTCCCACTAGCCTACCTTACAGGGCTGGGGTAAAGATAAAATGGAGGATGAGAGAACCATGAATGCTTCCTGGAGCTGCTCAAAGAAAGGGTGGGATAAAAAATGAGACAGATTGATTTTTGCAGCGGACTTTGAGAGCTAGTCAAGGGATTTCAGGCCTGGGGTTTGACACCATGGAAGCTCTGAGCTGGAAGCTTCCTGCATATGATTCAGGGAAACCACTGATTCGGTCAATAGCCTCGGCACCAGCCCCCAGTTTTTGCCCCCTGTTTTGTTTAAATCCCCATGGCTAAACACATGGGGCCCATTCACAAAACCTCAGGTCACGGAAGACAAAGAACGATTATGAAACCAGTCGGCATAGAAATACTTGGGGGAGAAACCCAGGATGCTGAGCTGGTTTTTGTTTTGCGGCTTAGGGTAGAACTAACCAACTGAGTATGGTTGCAAATCCCATGTTTGTGCTGCTCACAATGGGTGTTGCCAGCAAGCAGAAGCTCTTCCACTGAGCCACAGCCTCTCCCAAGCTGACTTATCCCAAGTCTAACCACCTAACTCAGTCCAGTCTATTCTGACAGGCAGTGACTTTCTAGGGTTTCAGGGAGGGAAATGCCTTTCCTTAAACCGGAGATGCTAGCGATGGAACTGAGAGCTCCCCCACTTAGTTCAGGACGTGCTTGCCATGTCTTTCTTGCCGTACTGCAAATGCTTCAATGGAGCTTCTGCATTCACAGGCAGTCTAGCTGTGAATAACAAGGATAAGCAGAGGAGGAGCTGCCAACCGTGTTTGGAAACTGGACGACACACCTTTGGTCTGCCCTAGCAGTGGGCCCCAGTTGTGAAAGAAGACCTTGCATGTCAGCATCGCTTGAATAAAGAAAAGTAGCACACTGCAACTGGGGGAGACAGGGGTGGGAGCACAGCCTGCTTTGTGGTGATCTGGATCCAGAGAAGGAAAAGATTTCGCAATTGAGAGGCATAAGACGACACATTCTCTCCTGGGCGAGGGCCAGAAGGAAAATGCTTCGCCTTAGATATTACCTGCCGTTTGCGGCTTTTGCCTTAAAATGGTTAACAATTTAATTTTTCTTTAAAAAAAAAATCTGCAGCTCTGTGCATTAAGGCCGGCTTTTTTAGTTGGTTAAAATCAATTATCATAGTCTACCTGAGTAATCGACTACACAACTCGCAGCCCCTAGTTAAAAACGGTTGAACAAGAAGAAAAGGCTGGCCAAGACCACACTATGAGTCAGCAATGCCAAGTGCCGAGGAGGTATCTACACCACAAATGTATCCTTGCTTCTATACCATATTAGCCGTCATGGCTTCCTCCCAAAGGAACCTGGGAACCACTTCTTCCCAATGTACCATTCCCTGTGTCCCCAGGGACAAAGGAATGAAGGATCCTTGACCAGTTGAAGCCTGTGGTGTAGCTACAAACCTGATCATCCGTAGCACAGAACATTTTCCCAGAACGACTCTGGACACTGGCCTGAATTCCCCCCATTCCACACGCAATTCTAACCACTGAACCACATCTCTTCCCTGCGCCAAGGCTTAATCTGCAAAAGGTTCATTCCTAAGAACTTTATTGCTTGGCCATTCTGTCAAATAAAAGCCGCCACCCCTCTCCCCACAAACTGCCAATCCTTCCAATCTGGCACTAAAGGAAAACGACCAACTTTTAAAGCACCAAAACTAAAAAGTTGGTTAAAAAAAAAAGAAAAATCTTGATTTTTTTTGTTTGCTTTTTCCAGATCCTTTCCCCCATGCCTTTCTCTTCTAATGGTGCAAAAGAAGATTTGCACAGCAAGGAGGGGAAAATTAGAAAGCTGGAGAAAATGCATAAACACGGATCAACACCGCATAACACAGGATATGCCTCTTATTCACATCACTGAGAATTTATAACAGCGCCCAGTTATCTAGGATATAAACGGAGCTTTATTCTCTATTCCCCTCTCCCCCAAAAGCCAGAGATCTTTGCTACAAAAGTCAAAGACAGGAACCAACAGACCCCCCACTCATATATATATTAAAAATAGCACAAAGTGTTTTCAACATACAGGTGACATCACAACGCGTTGCCATGGAAAACGACATTATGTATTACAAGATCAAAGATACTGAAGCAAAGTCGAGACATATATTCCCTGTTTTGGAAGCCGAAGGGGAGATGATGAAGAGAGAGGAATTGTCAATTTTTCTTTAAAAAAAAAGAAGAAGAGACTTTTGAAATGAAACATGATTGATTCACCCAATCTCCCTTTTTCTAGTGCAACACATTTTCTGTTCTTCCTCATCATAACCTTATATGTGCCTCCTCTTCTTTATCAAAAAAGAGAAAACGTTAAATGTATTCAATGCAAAGTTTATAAAAAAAAACACCCCTAATAAATGTAAAGCATCACAACGTAACATGAACATGAATTCAGAAAAAAATCTGCCAGTTTGATGAAGGGAGGTGGGGGTGGAAATTCAGTAACACTTTAGAATTATATGCAATTTCCCAACACACGTATACACACACCTGCCATGGCAAAGCCAACAATCTGAGATATAAAACATGCCATAGAAGAAATCTGATGCGCACACACACCTGTCTCTCTGTGGCCTTAGCACAGCCAAGGTTTGATTCCAGTGGGAAGGGGTCTAAAAATCAATGAGTAACCAACCCTCCTCCCTTCCCAACACCGATCAGTATAGCATCCTGGAGATCATACTACACGAATTAACCCCCCCCCTTCATTTATAATCTTACGGGGGAAAAAAAATATGAAATTACATCACACACGAATTGTCCTTTCAGATAAATACATATGCACCCCCCCTCCCCGACATGCAAGAAAGGTTAAACAGTTCATCTTGAAATACGTACTTCCAATTTCAAACCTTTTTGCAGAAATTTGGTTTGCTGATGAATATATTTTATGGAATTGTAAAATGATAAAAAAAAATCTCTCTGCAACCCCCTTCTCAGCTCCCCCCCCCCCCAGTCGGATGTATGGATGCCGGTTGTTAACAGCCTCTGCTTGCAATCTGCAAACTCACCCCCCACCCGTCTTTCTGCCTCTCTGCCTCACCCCCCCAGCCCCCCCCCCCCAATCTCCCCTGTTGCCAGTGCTCAGGAACAGTCTTTGAAAAAGGTAAGGCTCTTATGGCCCGGCTGCTTGTTCCTTCAGCCCATCTCAATGGAAACCCAGGGCTGGATTTTTGTGAATGGAGGGTCACATGACCCAGACTAGGTTCTTTGTCCCTGTTTCTTGAATAAACAACAGGTGAATAGGAAAGGGAAAAATTAATATGTATATCATTTCTAGATCTATAGAGATAAGGTACAGATCAAAAAATATCAAACACAAGATAGAAGAAGAAAAAATGTGTAGAAAGAGGAGATCTTCCTTCCCCCCATCGAGGACTTTTTAAAAAAGGGCAGAAAAAGCAATGCCCACATCTCTTCACTATGACACAAACGGCTTCAGCCCCCCCCTCGGGCCCCCCTCCCCCCGAAACTGACAGGCAAGAAAGAGAAAATGTAGCCCACCATGATGAATCTTATCGCTCAGCCTTGCCTTTTTATGAATGAATCCCGATGCAAATAGCTTTGATTCACAAACAAATAGACCCCCACCCTCTTTTCTTTTTTTTTTTGGTGGGATTGAATTTCATTCATAAAAAAAGACCCACCATCACCATCTGAGAAAAGGAAGCCTCATTGAAGAAAATACAGACATAGAGACATAGAGAGAGAGAGAGAGAGAGAGAGAGAAAGAAATATATATGCATACAACATCAGTTAAAAAAGAAAAAAATACAGCTAAAGCTGACAGGCATAGATTTAGAGAAAATATGAAAGAGAAATGAAAACATGTATCAGAAAAGGCGTTTAAGATATACAAGGGTGTTTTTTTTTATGAATGGAGAGGAGGTTTATCTTTCTTCCTCCCTGAAGGCTGTAAATTAAAATGACAAACCTCTTATTTTTTCGTAAAGAAGAAAAAAAACAAACCAACAATCCATTAGCCTCCCCCTTCTAATTTTTGCAGGAGGGTGGGTGGGGAAAAAAAAAGATATATCAAAAGAATGACTCACTGTGAATCGCTGTCCGTTACAGCCTGCAGTTTGCAATTTCACCCTGCCGGACCCCCGCATTCCCATTATTTAGAATTTCATATGCATATATACATGTATACATACAAATATGCATATATATATAAAATATATATATATATAGGTACCATCATCATTAAGATGAGAAACTAGCAGCCATTTTTCCAGCTCATAGAAATTAGCATCATCTCTGCCCCCCCAATCCCCACCCCCCTGTTCCCTCTCCCCCACCTCTGCCCAGTCCCCCCCCCCGCCCTTCCCGCCTCCCTTCTTGCACCTGTTCTCAATAGCCTTGGGGGCCTGGCCAGATACTAACCAAACACCTGGGTGCTAAGAATGGGTTTCTTACACCGATGATGCAGGGCCACAAGCTGAAAGGGGGGGTGGGGGTGGAAGCAGACTCCAAAGCTGAGAAAGGAAGAGAGAGAAAGTGGTTTCCACCTGGTCCTAATGCCCTGAAACAATTTGTAAAGAGATCAAAAGAAAAAGGGGGGCAAGGGGAGAGAGAAAGAGACAGAGCTGGAGGATATGTTATTCATCTCTGTGCTTCCAAAGGGAAGCAAGCTGAAGCCAGCAAATGAAAGCATCCGTCTCTGAGATGTTATCGGGGTGTGAATGCTGGTTCCTGATCCAAATTCAGTCTCCCAGGCCTGATTAAAAGGTGGCAAAATAACGGGATTGATTAAAATGCGGTCCACAATGGATCGGCAAAACTGGTTCCAAGGGGAGTTCTAGCATTTTGCATCTCACTCACTTTATACTGGAAATCTGGTTTGTCCAGGGAAGGGTTCGTATGGAAAGGGAAGAGAACTGATACACAAAAATGGAGTAACTTTAAAAAAAAACCCTTTCCTACCAACTCCCTCCAAACAGTAACCAGTTCTGTACTCACCCAGCCTTGGTGACGTGGCTTTGAATCTGCACTTGGGCCCTATGTGAACGTCACTACCCCAAGGGTTAATGGGAAAAGATGGTTCAAACCCGTTAAAGACCTAACCAGGCAGCGATGAGCGATTGCCAAATCTACAGTTTGTGTTTTGTGGCACTGGCTATTGTACATGTCGGGAACCAACTCTATCCTCCAAGTGATGGCTCCGAGGCCCGGAAGACATTTCATGGCACAAACCAACCCCCTTTTGCAGGTTACGAAAAGCAAAAGGAAGAGAAAGGATTCCAGGGGCAACTTTATGGGAGCAGCTGGGGTCAAGGCCCACAGCTGATTTCATCAGATCTCTTTCACCTCAGTTTCAATCAAAAGGAAGGTTTTCTGGCTATGAGTTCTCAATTTGAGCAGCAAATCTAGGTAAGGTTGTGTGTTAATCAACTGCCAGTTCTCACATACGTGGTTGCTGGTATTATTTTACATGCATTTAAGCTTTGCCCAAGACACGGGAAAAGAATGCTTTCTTCCAGTCTTCTATTGCTTAATACAGTACTGTAAGGCAGTCCAGTTCACCCAGTACATTAATGCAGCCTGAAAAACAGGGGCTAGGAACAAGGTGACTCTATGGCAGAATACACGGCCTGTGAAGGTAGACATGCTCCTGGCCCCAGAGTTTCTGCTGTGGCTGCTTTCTCCCCATGGGGCTGAAAAGGTCTGCTTGGCCAAAATCATCCTATTAAATAGTAAAGAGTCCAGTAGCACCTTTAAGACTAACCAACTTTATTGCAGCATAAGCTTTTGAGAACCACAGCTCTCTTCGTCAGATGCATTGTCAGTTGCACCTTTACGACTAACCAACTTTATTGCAGCATAAGCTTTCGAGAACCACAGCTCTCTTGGTCAGATGCATCTGACGAAGAGAGCTGTGGTTCTCGAAAGCTTATGCTACAATAAAGTTGGTTAGTTTTAAAGGTGCTACTGGACTCTTTGCTATTTTGTAACTACACACTAACACAGCTAACAACTCATTAAAGGCACAGTAGTCCTTTTTTGGCTCTAGACACACAATAGGCACTTTAAAACTAGAGATGGCGCTGCAAGGCTTTAATATGGCCTGCATGCTTTAAGGACCTCCTGCTCCCACACGAACCTACCTGGTCCCTCTGATCACCTGAGAGGAGGAGCCACAGCTCACTGGAGGAGCATCTGTTTGGCATGCAGAAGGTCCCAGGTTGAACCCCAGCATCTCTGGCAGAACGGATCAGGTAACACAGATGATGTGAAAGGCCTCTGTCTGAGACCATGGAAAGCTGTGTGACCAATACAGACTTGATTCCGCACACGTCGGATAATGCACTTTCAATGCACTTTATTAATCGTTTGAGGTGGATTTTTTGTTCCACACACAATAAAATCCATTCCAAATGATCTATAAAGAGTATTGGATGTGCATTATCCAACGTGTGCGGAATCACTCTTTGATAGACTAAAGGTGTGATTCAGGATAAAGCAGCTTCATGTGAGGGTATCTTCCGGGGGGGGCATTTGGGTGGCAGCTTGAGAAAGGGCCTTCTCGGTTGCGGCACCAAACGTCTGGAATTGCCTCCCGAGGGAGCTTTGCCTGTTCCCCCTTGATCATTATCGTCCATCAGCAGGTGAGGTCTTTTGTATTCTGTCTGGCGTATCTTTCTTGACCTTCCTTCTTTCTTTAATTCTTGGATCTAGCTACGGGCTGTTTTTAAAAGCTGGCTTTTAACATCTTTTTAATCGCTTACCGCCTTGAGGGCCCTAAATGAGGTTGTCAAGTCAGTTATCCTCTACCGGGCTGCAAGTTAACATCCACCACTTCCACATGGTCAAAATGTACAGATTTTGTGGCAAGCCGAACTGCCACATTTTGACGACAGATGGGAGATGGAAAGAGGATGGAGACTTGCTTGAAGCCACCCAAGGAATTCACAGCAGAGCGGAGAGTCTCCCAGTTGGGTTAGGTTTAGCCCAAGTATCAGTCAGCCCTAGAACTGCTTAAGCTGTTTCAGCATTTCTCCAACTCGGTATTAGATTCTTACAAATGCTATGCCGTTGTAAACTTGCATTCATAGACCCTATGGCATTGTATATTGATATATCCTTGATACTGACTGTGCTCATCTCACACTTGGTAATCCGCCTTGAGTCTCAATGAGAGAGGCAGACTATATAAATGACAAATAAAAACAAATAAATAAATAATAAAGTAGGGTTTTCGTGGTCTGAAAAGTACATTTCACGCCCTCTGCGTTTGGCCCAAAGCACCCACGTTTCACCATCTACTAAAACCCATTGGGTCGCAACTAAACGGTTTGTAGTGCAATCCTATGCCGGGTGAATCCACGGGATTAGACTGAATCAACTCTACCCAGGATCACCAACCCCTCCGGGGAGCGTAAATCTGTGCTTGTTCTTAACTCCGGAGTAAGTCCCGTTGAGCCCAAAGAAGCCCAAAGAAGCTTCTCGCGTGCCTAACCGGACTCGTGCAAGGGAGACCCCCGGCCTGCTCTGGCTGACCCATTGCAAAGACCGACCCGCCCCCAACTCCCCCCTCCGCCTCCCGCCCGAAGCCACGCCCACCAGCCCCTCCCCCTCCGAGAACCCCGGGGGAAGGGGCGGAGCGTCCGTTACAGCCGTTGCCGCCCCGCCCACTCGCTCCATTTCCCCAACGCTGCCCGGGGAACCTCTGCGAAGTGAGCGGGAAGGCGGGGCACCGTTTGGGAGGAGGAGACTAAAAGAGGGAGGGGCCTGAAGGGCAGGGGAGGGGCTTGGACTGGAGGAGGGGGGGAGGTACCCTAGCATCAGTGGGGCACCATGCAAAGGCTTTATTTTCCTCCAAGAGTAAGATATTTCTCTTTCTTAATGAGTAGCATGGGAGAGGGTTCATTGATTTTTGGGAAGGGAGTTAGGGTTGCCAGGTCCAGGTTGGGAAATTCCTGGAGATTTTGGAGGGGAGGCCTGGAAAGGGTGGGGTTTGGGGAAAGGTGGCGCTTCAGTGGGGTGTGAGGCCATAGAGTTCACCCTTCAAAGCAGACATTTTCTCCAGGGCAGCTGGTTTCTGTTGCCTGGAGAACAGTTGTAATTCCGGGAGATCTCCAGCTACCACCTGGAGGCTGGCAACCCTAAAGGGAGTGCTTTTAACTGTCATTGAAGAGGAACAACACACCCACCCAGGCTAAGAACCCAGGAGTCCTGGCACCGCCTTCCTTCACACTGTAACCACGAAGCTTGCCGCAGGGCACTTAGGGTTGTTAGCTGCAGGTTGGAAAATACCTGGAGGCTTGGGGGCTGGCGGCTGGAGAGAATGGGGTTTGGGGAGGGGAGGAACTTCAGCGAGGTATAATGCCATAGAGTCCCACTTTCCAAAGCAGCCATTTCCTCCACGGGAACTGGATTTATGGAGCCTGGAGATCAGTTGTAATTCCAGGAGATCTCCAGCCACCACCTGGAGGCTGGCAAGCCTACGCACAGACTGTAGAAATTGGAAAGGGCAACCCCTCCAGCTGTGTTTCACTTGCCTGTGGTTGCTGTGAGCATTAAGGTGGCCTCCTCATCACTGGCCCCCAACTCCTGAACCTGTCCCAGCTGGCTGAAGTGCAGGAATTTAGTAAGGGAAGCTTTTCTAGGACCGGGCCATGAGAAGAAGGCACAACCTGCTAAATATGTATTTATTGTCCTGCTTTTCTCCCCAAGAGAGGCTCAGAGCAGCTTACAACATCCCCGTGCTCTTCAATCTCCATGGAAAGCCAAGTCATCGGTAGGTTTTGGGCTGGCTGCCATCAATATGCTGGCAATACTCAGAAAAGGCAGACGAGAATTACCATTAAAAACAATCCTCCATTTTATCCTCAGGACAATCACCTTGTGAGGTTGGTTAAGCTGAGAAAGGGACCGGCCCCAAGGTCACCAACCCACCTTCTATGGCGGCGGGGGCGGGGGGGAGTTGAATTTGACAGTGAAATCCTAAGCAGAATTACTCCAATTTAAGCCCATTGAAATCAATAGGCTTAGACAAGTTTCTCAGATCCTAGAGTCTATCCACACTGTCTCAGCTCAAGGTAGAATTAAATGTGGCTGGCATAATGATACCCTACCTCATTTCAGATCTGCCCCATGCTTGCTTCATTCATTCATTCATTCATTCATTCATTCATTCATTCATTCATTCATTCATTCATTCATTCATTCATTCATTCATTCATTCATTCATTCATTCATTCATTCATTCATTCCTGCAGAGCAAGCTCAGAGTGCATCACATTAAGGTATAAAAACAAGGTAGCATCATAAAAACAATTCCAGTTAATGAAACCCAGCGGCATTCACATTGCACCATCCTTCCTCAACCAAAACCCGTGGTGTGGGTGGCGAATGGGTAGATGTTATACAGACTGGGGGGGGGGTAGTATTCTCTTCCTGGCAGGAGGCTGATTGAAGGCGGGGGGGGGGGTCCACCAGCGAGATCATGGCATGCGCACAAGCTCAGCCCCCAGATCTTGGCCTTGTGCCATGTGCTCTAAGTTCTTGCCATCTTTTTATCCCCAGGGTGACTAAATATAATGGGCAATGTCCAATGGGAGGCAACGCAAGAATCTGAGGCGACCAAAGATGGGGAGGAGAAAGCCAATCCAGACAGGAGCAAGACCAATCAGAGGTCCAGCGCCACTAAACAAGAGACAGGGTGCCTCTCTCTCAACCCATGGAACAGAAAGGGGAGCTCTCAACCCATGGAACCGGAAGATGTTTGTCAGCCACAGGGCAATGAGCCAGGAGGAGGAGACAGGCAGGCAGGAGCCACGGAGATGGAGAAGAGTCACTCCAAAAAATCCAAGCCAAAGCAGTCTTCCACTTGGGCCCAGAATTCACCCAGTGGCGCGATCAAGGAGGCCAGCCTCTGTGATAAAGAGCTCAAGACGGAGAGGCAGGGCCTAGCTTGTCTCAGCGGGGCTGATCTCCAGACTGGTCAGAATACAGGATCTGTTCTTCAAGAGGATCAGAAAGGATTGAAACCAGCTTTAAAGCCTCCCCAAGTGGTGGCCTCTGACCCCAAAGACCTGGGTGCCAGAAGAGCAGCAGCTAAAGGGAAGAGCAAGGCAGAGAATGCCTGCCTGGGTAAGAACCCGGCAAGCCTGTCGCTGCAGCCAGAGAAAATAATGGAGCTGGGCCTGGCCATCGCCGCAGATGAGGATGGGGCAGAAACCAAGGTCTATTGGGCCCAGCGCATCAAAGCGAGCCCTAAGGATGAGGCAGACCATGAGGAGCCATTGCCTGAATCGGTGCCTTGTGGCCAGAAAGTGCCGACAAGCTCATTGCGCATCCTGGCACCTTTCAACATGACTGAGGATACGCTGGTGGGGCTCAGATTTATGCAAGAGACAGACACCAACAGGCCGGCTCCTTCCAGCGGTGCAGCTTCCCCAGGAGGAAAGAAAGCCCTCCTCTTGTGGGGGTCCGGTCAGTGGGAGATAGAGCAAATGGGCCAACGGGACAACACGCCTGGAAGTGATGGCGATTCGAAGGGCCCTGCCCCAGCTTCACACTTACTGGCCGAACACCCGACGATGTCGAGCAGCCTCGTGGAAACGTGTCCGGCCTCGGGAAGCGAGGCAGAGGCTGGGGCAAAGAACGAGGCTGCGGGGGCAGAGGTGGTCAGTTCGGAGACAATGCAAGAACTGCTAGAGAGAGGCCTTAACTTCCTGTACAAAGTAACCATTCAGCCAGGCCAGTGGCCTCCCAGCATCAAGGCTGTGAAACCAAAAGCAGGCCTCATTCCCTCGGGCATCTCCTACGCCGATGTTCTGAAGCAGTGCCCACAGAAGAAGGCCCCGGCCAGCACCCTGGTTTTGCCCCAGGCTCTGCACCACCTCACAACACCAGGGAAGAAGCTGCCATCATTCAAAGGGCTGGAAGGGAGCAACCCTGAGGACTTCTCCTCGCTCAGCCAGTTGTTCCTGGAGCACTTCAAAAAAGTCACCCCGAAGGAACCTGCCGGCCATGCGCCCGGTCAGCCAGTGGTCACATTCCTAGAGGAGCTGTCCACTGCCGGCACCAAGAGGCCAGAGTGGCAAAGGCCCCGGCCTCCGACTCCGTACCCTCAGCGCCGTAAAGGTCAAGGGCGGAAGTTACCAAAGTTTGGCGCAGCTGTGCCCCAGGTTGTCACTTTCTTGGGCAGTGACGCAAAATGTGATTGGCTTGTGCACGATGAAAGCCAAATGTCATTCGACGCGGCTGACGCGGCAGCCGAAGAAGAGGGCATGGGCCCCACCGATCCATCCCAGGCAGGTGACCAAGAGGCTGTGGAGGCAGCCTCCTCTCCCTCGATTGCAGCCCTCTTGTCAGAACAGGAAATAGCAGTGGAGGTCGACGGGAGCGTACAGAGATTATGCTGGAGATCACTGGACCTGCCAGAGGGTGCGAAAGAAACGGGGCCACTGAAGTCACCGCCGTGTAACTCAGCTTGGGGTACCATCCCCCCACTGGCCACTGGCCAGTCTTTTCAAACAGAGGACCGACCCCCAACACCACTGCCAGGCCCAAAATCATATTCCCCCAGTGAGACACCAAAGGCACCCAGCCCCACTGGCTCTCCCATGGGACCAGCTCCCACGAGACCATCTCCAGGTAAGAAGGCAACAGGCACGGCCCAAGCAAGACCCAAGGTCCGAAAGCAAGGCCCTGCAGCGGCAAAGTCGAAAGAGAAACTCAAATCCTCAGGTCAGCCCAAGGTGAAGGTACCCAAGGGCAAGGGGCAGAAGCAATGGCCCCGCAGCTGTGGTGTGGCCTCCCCGCTGAAGTTAGAAGGGGTTCCTCTCTTTCCACCGTTCGAGAAGGTTGCCAGGCCCTTTTATTTCGGAGAGCCTTTGGTGAGTGTTGCTTAACTTTTTTAAATTAAAAAACTTAATTTGTTGATTTGCTGCTTATAAGCCATTTCACATTGGCTTAAGAGTGGTTTTACGTGTAGAAAAAATGCAGGATGTTTTTTAAGGAAACGAATCTATGTCCAGGAGGTGCCCCCTTCTCTGGACGAGCGAGCAGCTATTGAAGAGGATGCTACCCTTGCCCAGAATATTTCCAAGCAAGACCAAGAAGGCCCCAGCCCCGTGCAGCATCGCCAGTGGCCGGCTTTCCAGGTGGCGGACTCGTGCTCCAGGAAGTGCTATTGCAGACACCAGGAGGAGAGGAAGCTTCCCAAAAACATCGTGGCATGGTGAGTGAATGGCGGGGGAATCCTGCTTAGTCGCCCACAATAGATGGGCCCATCTGTGCTTGCTAAGGGATCCACTGTTCATAGTGGCCTCTAAAGAATGCTGGGAACTGAAGTTTGGTGGGGGTACCGAAAATTCTGTGAGAGTCCTTATCCCTTGCACACCCTCCCCATTTCAAATCCCAGGATTCCTTGGAAAGGTGAAGTACCCATTCAAAGTCTGCAGGGGAGACACACCCATAGAGCTGTGATGGACTCAGAGGCTGGGAAGGGGCCTGCCAACCCTCCCCTTGCCACCATCAACCCTTCTACTACCCAAGTGTTGTGTTGTACACAGAAAGCAGGTACCTTATGAGGTGCCCATTTCTTGGTACTGCGGTCTGCCTGAGAACGTAGTCAGGTTAATCAAGGAAAGGCCCTTTGGGGCTCCCAATTAGCGAGACAAAATTTAAAACACTTACCCTGACGTGGATAGTCCAGACAAGCCTCATCCGATCTCAGAAGCTAAGTAGGGTCAGCCTTTGTTCGTAATTGGATGGGAGACCTCCAATAAAGACCAGGGTTGCAGAGGCAGGTAGTGGCAAGCCACCTGTGCTCGTCTCTTGCCATGAAAACCCCACCAGGGGTCACCCTAAGTCAGCTATGATTTAACAGCACTCTTCACCAACAGAATGTATGCTAGTGTAATTGGTCACTTAGAGCTGTCCCCAGCCGAATGGGGACAACCCCAATTTGAAGGCACATTTCAACAAGACATTGCTCTCTCCCACCCCCACCCGCTCTGTTCAGGCTCAACCCCTCCACCAACCACCTGGCAGAACCCCCCTGGGTCGCTACCGCTCTGCTGGCCGTCTCGCTGGTTGCTGGGAGCAAGTTTTGCCTGGATTCTTACAAGCAGCAGCACGTCACCCGCGAGGACCTGGCTCCCTCATCCAAGCGGCCTTCTTAATAAAACCTTGTCTATCAGCTCAGCCTGAGGCTTCATTTGTGGGCTCCCACTGGAGAAGCGGAGGTCTTGCAGCACACAGAGTTGCCTGCTGGCAGTGTTGGCTTGTGGCAGGGGGAGAACCACCCTGGCTGCTTAGAGGGCAAGAGAGGCCCTGGCAGCAGTGCAGGGAAAGGTTCTAAAGGGGGTGGGGTGGGGTGGAGAAGATACCCGGGTGCTGCTACTTGGGCTGATAGCGGAGTGCCTCTTGACCACCCACCCTGCTCCCGCCTCTAGGCCTTTCTAATCACACCGTTGGGCTTTTTTCCTCTTGTCGGCCCAGTGAATTCCACATAGAGTTAAGAGCTCAGCAGATTTTTTTCAGGACAGGAAAAATGCACATCTATCTAGTTCCACATGCTAAATTGTAAAGCCGGAACCCAGGTTTGTTTCAGGGGAATGCTTACATTTCTGAAATTTGGATGTGTGCTCAGGTCCGCTCAGCAGTTTTGTGCTTAACACCACACACTGACCCTCTTGCCTCCAAGTGCCAACTGGGGCGGATGTTTCCGTGCTTGCAGAGCGCCCGTAGTCTCTGCTTTGGGGGACTAAGTGAGGTCCATGTGGCTTGCCTTCACAAAGCCTAGTGGCATCTTGGCAGAGAAGCCCAATACATACCCAGCCAGGAACACGAGCACCCCTTGGCTCCATAAGAATAAAGAGTCAGACGCAGAGGCAGAACGTTGCTCTGGTGTGACCGGGGAAGGCTGGAGTTAGGGCCACAGTTTTAATAACCATAGTGTGAGTGGGTGGCATAAAGTTTTCAGGATCTAGAGCTACCAACTCTGGATTTCAAGAAAAACTTTAATGCGTATTCAGAGCTGGGTCAACGAGGCCTGACATGTGGGCAAGGGTTTTTTTTGAGGCGGGGATACCTCCTACATTGGCTAGGGGCAAGGAAGCCAACGCAAGAGGAATCCACAGAAGTGCTGCCCAGTGCCTATTCCTCATCTTCCGCCTCCACTGCGGTTCCTTGGAATTACAGGGCAGCAACTGAAACCAGGGCATCTGCAGGACAGATTCAACCTATAGAGCACAAAGGGGCCTGCTGAATTAAGGTCGGCAACCTTTGCCTTGATGCCCGTTTGCAAGAAACGGGTCAAGCATGCATGCTCAGGAGAACTCTGGCAGCTAAGCCACTGGCAGCATGTCTTTAAGGTACCTGAATTTGGAGGCTTTTAACACATGTAGAAATTCAGCCAACTGGCCCACAGGATGCAGAAGCAAAAAAGTTTCTTCAGTGGCTGGCAGCACACACTAGAACAAGCCAAATACACACTATTTCTGTCTGTCTCTCTGCCCCCCTGCCCTTCACTAATTTGTGCTAGGAAGTATACTGCTACTGAACGTGGAAATTTTTCTTTGCTACAGGGCTCACAGCCATGACAGACCATCTCTAGTTTAAGTCTTTCCCCCTTTTAATAACTTTGGGATTTATTTACAACAGTCAGAACACTACATTTGTAGAAGAAATGGTGTGTTTATTTAACCCGTGACTCTCCTCATAATGGAGGATTTCACTGAAAAATGGCCGTTAACCAAACAATAACAACAACAACAATAATAAAAAGGCTGAGATCACCAGTCAGGGAGACAAGTTTAACCTTGCGTTGACCAGAAAGGGGAGAAATTGCAATTCTAGGTGCAACTAGAACCGTCTGGCACCATTTCCAAACAGGAGCAAATGACAGGCTGGTACGTGACAATTATAAAAAGGGAGGTCACAGAGTGCCAACATCAATCGGTCCTCTGCTCCATCCAGGAAGGCTCCTTGCACAGGAGTAAGAAACTACGCCATCTGTCTGCTCATTCACCACTTTTACTCCAGTGTCCCATGGAAGGGGTGGGGGTGGGGGAAGAGAATCAAACCTCTGCATATACTTCAAAAGGTTGCCCATTAAATGAGAACTGGAGTAAAAAAAAAAAAAAAAGGAAGGGTGAACAACCCACAGTCCCAGGCCACGAGAGCAACCACCCGCTAGACAATCATCTCCAGCTGCCGAGCATATTCGATCACTTGTTTGGCGAGTTCCGTCGACGGGATGGTGGCATCTTCGGGCTTGTGCTGCTGGCCAACGAAACAATAGTGGTTGTGGGAACCCAGGATCCAGCCGCGCTGAAAGGTGAAAAGATGGGTGGTAATGGAGGAAGAGCTTATTTTTTAAGCCACGCGGCAGTGACCCCACAACAAATGCCTTGCTGGCACGCTCCATTATTCAACTCGGGCATCATTTTATTTATTTATTTCAAATTTCTATTCTGCCCTCCCTGCGAGCGGGATCAGGGCGGATAACATAGTAAAATACAGTAAAAAATTTTCTACATTAAATCTACAGTGTATTAATACACATTTAAAATTAAAACAGGATGGTGGACAGCCACAGGGAGGGTGAAGATTTTATACACCCCTTTTTTCAGGCCAGCGGAGGCCCAGCCTCAGCCATATGCCTGGCGGAACAACTCTGTCTTGAAGGCCCAACGGAAGGATAGTAGGTCCTGCCAGGCCCTGATTTCAGCAGACAGAGCGTTCCACCAGGTGGGAGCCAGGACCAAAAAGGCCCTGGCCCTAGTCGAGGCTAGGCGGGCCTCCTTGGGGCCAGGGACCACCAACAGCTGTTTGTCCCCTGATCGGAGTGTCCTCTGGGGAATATATGGGGAGAGACGGTCCCGTAGATATGCTGGTCCCAGTCCGCACAGGGCCTTATAGGTCAATACCAGAACCTTGAATCTAATCCAGTACTCCACTGGCAGCCAATGCAGCTCACGTAAGAATGGTGTTATATGCGCCTTATTTGGCATTCTCGTAATAACACGCGCCGCTGCATTTTGTACCAGCTGTAATCTCTGGGTCAGGCTCAAGGGCAGCCCTGCGTAGAGCGAGTTACAGTAATCTAGCCTAGAGATGACCATTGCTTGGATCACTGTAGTTAAGTCACGGGTTGGCAGGTAAGGGACAAGTTGCCTGGTCTGCCGCAGATGGAAAAAAGAGGACCAGACAACCGCGGTGACCTGTGCCTCCGTTTTCAGGGAGGCATCCAAGATCACCCCCAGGCTCTTAACCCTCGGAACTGGCACTAACGGTGCCCCAGCCCCAAACCTAATCCCCCATGGCTCAAGTACAGGACCTCCGTCTTCGTTGCATTCAGTTCCAGCCGACTCTGCCTCATCCAACCAGTCACGGCTGCAAAAGCATGTTCCAGGACACCTGGAGCTGAGGCAGGCCCAGCAGTGTTCATCAAGGGGCAAGAACCACATCCCCCCCTGCCCATCATTTTGCAGATATGGAACCATCACTGGCTCGTCTGATCAGTCTGGAAAGGTCTTTCCCGGTGCTGACTTGCCAGCTTAGGCAGAAGTCTTTTGAGGATAAAAGCAAGAGTAAGCAGGGAGGGAGCAGCACAGACTGGATGTGGCCACAGAAAAAAGACCTGCTCCTTGTAGCCAGACTGATGGCTGTGGCACTGAGGGTAGGATCTTGAGCGCATTTGCAGGGAGGAAGGATTACAGGGGGTGGATCACGGGAGAAGAAAATGAAACCAAGATACCCTTGATACTCTTATTTGCTAAATGATATGGCCATTTCTTGTTTGTCATGAGATGCCTTGGGCACTTTTATAGAAAGATGGCACATAAATATTCTAAAATATATTTTGATGGGTGTATAAATACAGATAGAGCATGTGACAGGGACGGAGAGGCTGTGGCCACTCTGCCAACCTCACCTTCTTGGCGTAGTCTGTCATCTTCTTGGGGTTGAAGAAGAGCATTCGAGTGGCTTCGTTGAATAGGATCTTCTCATACGCCTTCTCGATGCAGCTGGCAATTTCGTCCCTGGGGCAGAGGAGACCAAGAGCAGAAGCAAACAGGTCACCCACCCAGGACATGCTTGCTTGGCATCTGCCTAACACTTCGAGGATTCAGAACACAATTCTCTCAGCTGCACTGGGTCATTCCTGCTAAAATGCTGCGAACCTTCCCCCCTTCCAGTCCCCCCCCCCCAACAGAAACTGCACCCATCCGCCTCATCCTATGGTAGGATGAAACATACAGTCACCCACAGCTGCAGAGCAAATAGAAGCTAGAGGACGAGAGGGAGGAACACAAGGGAAAGCTGCAGAATCCTTACTATCTGGTCTAGTCACACCCCAAGAATGGGCCACTCCGCAGCACCTCTCCAATAGGAATGATTGCATCATCCCATCTAACGGGAAGAGCTATTGAGCTGAATTTCCACTTGCAACAGGTGCTGATGGGCAAGGCCAGAGCCACAACTCAGAGAGGCGACAGGCAGTCTCCCAAGGGCAGATAATCCCACAGCCCTCAATGAGGCCAAAATGCCTCATAACATGCATCTGCACAGGAAACGCCAATAGCTAAAGTGGCTAAACTCCAGGACCTGGCCTTCTGTGAAAACTCCAACGAGGCTTACAAGGGCGCGGCTCACCTGACCGTATCCAGTAAGATGTCGATGAAGAAAGCATAGCTCTCCGCAGGGATGTTGCCTTTTGCCAGGAAGACTTTGTTGTAGCTGCCTTCCATTAGGTACTGGGGGGGGGGGGGGGAGAACACCACAGATTTGTTTAAAAAGGCCTCCATTGCCCAACACCACATACAAGGGAAGACACAGCAATGCAAATTTAAAGTACCCATGACCTGATGTTCAAATTTAAACTACCCAAGACCTGATGTTCAAGTCCCCAGACACGCCAGTGCTAGCTGAACATCAGCCCTAGTATGAACTGATGATAATTCAGCCCATATTACTGGCCCTTCAACTGCCCCACCTCAGAGGGAGACAAGACTACCCCCTACAATATGAGACCAGAAAGGGTCTCTTTGGGGTGTAATGTGCCTGTACATGGATGCATCGCACTGGACACACTCATGAGCAAACGTGCATCCTCCGGCCCCTTCAAGACCCACAGCATGGATCTCAGGAAACGCTCTGTCCCATTCCAGACCAGAGGCAGAGCCCCAGTTTGAAGGGTCACCTTTTCAGGGGTGGGGATTGGCTTCCAGGAGTAGAGCTCTTCAGCTGTAGCCCTTTAGCCATAGAGAGACCCTCCCTCATTTTGTCTTGGGAGACTGTTAGGGAATTTTGAGTAGCCCTTGACTTTCAATTCAAAACTTATTGATCTGGGCTGCTCAAAGCCTGTAAGAAAATTCTTCTTACACTCTATGTTTTGCATTTCTGTTCCTGCAATTGTTTTTATATCATTATAACTTAAGAGGCCATGAAAAAAGGGCACAGCAGGTTTGCTTCCACTATACAGAGAAGGTTAAAAATGGTTTACATCTGTAGATATTTAGCTTCGGCCTTGGGGTATCCTTTCCCAGTTATGTTTTGAAATTAATGATGCCATCCAAGAATATTATTTTTACTGTGTTCCTTTTAATTCCTGACTATGACCTGTCAATCTACACTGTTCAGAAGGTTATGTACTTCGACTTGATTGGTTACAGAACAGTATGAAATCTTACGAACTTCATGCAATCTTTTCTATGTCGACTGAAAGGTATAAATTACAGTTGCGGATGCTTTCCTGTACACATTCAGCTACCAAAACTGACTGCATCCAGGCTTACTGCCAAATAAAACTTTTACTTCTATAATCACCAAGTTTAAATGCCTTGAGTTATTTCTCAGACTAGCAGTGAAATGGGGAAATCTACAACTGGCTAAGGATGTTGCTTTACTTCCCCCATTAGAGACCCAGGAAGACATTTTTTTATCCTGCCAAGAACTTGGGATTGAACTGGAAGTATGCCGTTACCGCCGCTTTTAAATTCTCAATAGCTTGACACATTAAAAAAAAGATTGACATAAGCAACCTGGAAGTTATAAGACAGTAAGAAATGCAGCAAATTTCTGCACAGCCTCCTCCTCACCCGCCCAATCCCGTTTTGCCAATTAAGCATTTTGTTCTGCCCTTGCAAGGCAGAGCTCAGCCTGCAACGCAGCAGGAGAGACCTAAAGCGGCGAGAGGCTACCTGCTCCAGAGACACCGGGTGCTTGATGTAGACGTTGGTCTGGATGTCCTTGGCTGGCAGCCGCTCCAGTTCCGTGTGGAACTCAGCCACACGGTTCTGGGAGAGCAGGAAGAGGAGGTTCAAGCCCAGCAGCTGGTGCTTATAGGCCGACTCCGGCAGCTCGTCCCTGGGAGGAAGGGAAGAGGAAAGGTGCTGAAGCCCTTGAAAACTGGTGCCGCATACTGGTTAAGAGAGTCAGACTACAACTGGGGAGATCTGGGTTCTAATCCACCCGCTGCCACAAAGCTTGCTGGGTGAACTTGGGCCTCCACTCCTTGCTTAAGCGGCTTCATGGGGCTGTCGCAAGGATAACAGGGAATGGGGGAAACCACCTGTGTCACCCTGAGTTCCCAGGAGGAGGGCAACATGAAAATGCAGGCGTGATACATACGCACCTTACCCGAGGATTAGGGAGGTCCTTGGGCAAGAGGCCCGTAAGGAAGGGTAAGGAGAGAGGCAGGCAGGCAGGCAAGCAGATTTTGAAAGGCTACCTGCCTCCCCACTACCCAGTGCCCCATCCTGTGTATGCCGCAAAGATCTTTTAAACTGCTGGGTTTCAAAGGCCAAGCATAAAGGGGAGGAGACAGCCCCCCCCCCCAATACTCCTGGGGGAACGACAGAGTCACTTTGTTACAAACAGCCAAGGAAGGCCGGAGCCAGGAGAAACAGGGTTCCCAAATCCACCTATTGCCAGCTAATCATACTACCTTTCCCACAAGACCCGTCTCAGTGAAAGAGGTTAAGAAAGGCATCCTTGTGCCAAGCCGCCCCTAAGAGAAGACTGCTGTCCTCACCACCCCACTCTCAAACCCCACAAATGCTTGCTTTTTGCATTCAGGCTTATGACACCCCTCCGAGCCGCAGAAGTGTTGGCTGTTTAGGAAAAGGCCGCCTGTACTCATCAGCTTCGGCACCAAGGGGTTGCCCCCGCATCTTTTGAGAATGAAATCTTGATGAAGAACATAAATTTGCTCCCCATGCGTGGCAGGAAGACTTACTTGTAATCAAAGTAGTAGCACTTGAGCTGAGCCATGTACCTCTCAAAAGAGGGGATGTCTTTCTTCAGGATGCTCCACTGGGCTCCTATTTCTAGAATATCCCCTAGAGGAAGAGGGACAGAGCTTTAAAACACTGACAAATAGCGCAATATTAGGGCAGCCAATCAGAAACCCCTCGCCTTACTCTTCAGGCTCAGCAAACTCAAGGGATGCAGTGTGTCTGCAGGGGGAGACGGGAGCGAGATAAACGTGGTATCTAGGACAATGCGAAACTCGTTAGAACCTTACTTCTGCCGCCAGTATTATCACACCTCAATTGCTGAGGTGGACAGAAAGGGGCTCACCGAAGGCCTTCAATAAGTCAGTTAGCAACAGAGGCGATAATACTGACCTTACAGGGATGTTGCACAAATTACAGTAAGATAATCCTCGGGGGAGGTTTTGAATACTTGAAGTGTGCTATATACATGCTAAGTGTAAATGTTTTTTGGCAGGGGGGCTCAAGTAAAGCAAGAGTCTGCCAAAACTTTTTCGTCATGCTGCTGGAAGGCAGAGCACTAAAGAGCCCTTTTAGCACTGCATTAGTTTGGGAGAACATGGATTAGGTATTGGAGACTCTCTCAGCTCTGTGGAAAGCTTTGTGTGTGAGGGGGAGACACAATTAGGTCCCTCCACCCACCTTGATCCAGCCCCAGGCATGACGAGATGACACTCACTTGCCAAGATAAGCTGCTGTTTAGTCAGTTTTGTGCCTGAGGTGGGCAGAAAGTTGAGTTCCAGCAGGGCCAACTGTGAACAGAGGAAATGAAAAGGTGTTACAGGCAACCCACACGATTGTCAATTCAGGGCCATCCCTTCTATGGTCATGGCTCACTCAAGTCACAGGCCAAGAGACTGAATGGCATCTAGATGACTGTTTTTGATCTCAGACTCATATGGTACAGCAGGTAATGTGACCTGGTGACAGGCAACGGGCAGCCTGTGCATGGAGTCTGGCCACACAAGACTACCTTCCGTTGCCCACTATTTGCCCATGACAATCTGAGTATCTTAAAAAAAACCATTTAACTGGAGTCAGCCTCGTGCTTCAGAAACTTGCACAGGTAAGAGAGTCTAGTAAATAGCAGTATCTGTTAGTGGAACTCTGGCACCTTGAAACAGACTTTCTACAGATCAACCCCTGCCAAAAAAGTGAGGCAAGGGACCAAACAGTACCAGAGAAGAACAGCAACTCCCGCTACCCACACAACATTCCTGCCTTCTGCAGGACAGCATTCAGTAAAGAAGCAGCAGAATGCTTGTGAGGGAGCCCTTGCTCAACTCCTCTTCCAAAGACCTCCACAAAGGAGCCAGAGATACGTTCAGAGGTGGACTCTAGGGGTACCAGCAAGGCCTAGAGTGCACCCTGGGACACTCAAGCAGCAGGGGGAAATGGGTCCCAGGGCCCCTGCTGTCTGCCGTGACCAAGTGAGTGATGGAAACTGGCACAGACATTGAACAATATGGAGAAGCCAAAGTGCTTTACACTCAGCCTTCCTAGACCAAAGCTGCATCAGTAGTCAAGGGCCCATTTTTGTCCCATGGGTTTTGGGCCATGCAAACACACAGAGGCTGAGCCCCAACTGCAGCAGTCCCTGTGTTGTGCTCAAAACCACCACCCCACCTCTGGGATGCACATCCAGTTGTAGGGTTGCCAAATGCAGCTTGGGAAGTACCTGGAGATCTGAGGGTAGATCCTGGAGAGGGGAGGAAGCGCGGCAGGGTATACTGCCATACAGTACCGCCCTCCAAAGCAGCCACTTTGTAAAGGAGAACTGATTTCTGAAGTCTGGAGATCAGTGGCAATTCCAGGAGATCTCCAGCCCCCCCCCCCCCAGGCTGGCAATCCCAAATTCTCACATGATGTTTACCCCACTAGTTTCCAAAGATGCCAGCCCAAACCTATTGCATCTTTCACTGAATGTCCCACTGAATGTTCGTTATTATACTTAGCTCAGTAAATGTCCTAGCTGCTGATTATTGCATTTTCACTGGCCCTGTGAAATTCGCCTTGGATCTCTCTGAGAAAGGCGGATTATAAACAGACAAGCCATACAAAAATCAAAGCGCTGCTGTCCTCCAAAGGTGCCTCTGCGTCCAGAGAGACAAACGCAAAGACGCAGCCCCACCAAAGCAGCAGGCAGAGCCGGTTGCCAAGGGGGCAGCCGGGGAGCCCACCGCAGCCGTTCATTCGTCTTTCGCAACAGCCCTCCAAAACAAAAACAGAAGTCGCCTGACTCAGCAGAGAGGTTCCAAACGCCCGGGCTGAGTCACCGGCCTGGCTTCCGGCAGCCTCGGAGGAAAACGACGGCGAGTCACCGGCAGCTTCCCAGGACACCCCCCTGCCCCGGAACCGGGTCCCACTGGAACTCGCCCCGCTTCGCACTCATCCTTTGCAAGCTCCAGCAGCCAAGGCAGCCCCCCCTGTCCGCGACGGTGGCTTCCACCCGGCCCCCTCCCTTCCACGAATCTACATAAATCTAATAAATAATCATAATACATTCCACACACACACACACCTGCTCACTTCCAGAGCCAATATAACAGCAATAATAATAAATTCCACTCCCCCAGGTGTTGTTTCAAAGGCCCCCCTCCTACCTCCAGGTCGGGAGGGGCAGTTTCCACACACACCCCGGACGCCGGTTTCTGGCTCCCCACTTTCAAGGCCAAGCCCAGCCCCCCCCCCGGCCCCCCGCAGCTCCACGGTCCAGTCAGGCTGCCGGGGGCTCCGCCGTCCCGTTTGTCCGTTTCCAGGCTCCCCCTTCCAGCACCGGTTGCAGTTTCAAGGCCCCCCCCCCCGCCTACCTTGAGGCGCCCCAGGAGGTCTCCGCACTTGCCCAGGTTGAGGTTCTTGCGGTTCCACTCAGCCCGCAGCTGCTCGTACATGCCGGCCGCCTCCTTCAGCCCCGCGGCGCCCGCCTCCGCCCCGTTCAGCACCGGCCCCCCGCCGCCTCCGGCCCCGGCCATCGTCGAGACCACGACCGCTGCCGCCGCCGCCATGAATCGGCAACCGAGAGAGGGAGCGCGACCGACCCCGCTTTACGGCCGTCCGTCTCCACGGCAACCGCCCTCCCGTCGGAGCGCGTGCGCGCAGTTCAGTGACGCACCGACAGCCCCGCCCCCTGACCGGTCCGCGCACGCGCGAGAGCTGAATAACCGCTCCGGAGCTGGCGGCCGCGTTCAGTGCGGGCGAGGGGCTGAAAGGGGGAAGGTTGAGCGTCATCGGGGAGGCGGGGGGCTCTGTGAGGAAACGGGGGACGGCATGAGGTGCCGTGACGTCGCCCGCGAGCGGTCGGCCGGCGTCGTGACGTCACGGGTGGGATGACGTCATGAGGGAAGGGTTGGGCGAGTCACCAGCGCAGAGGCCGCCTAACTGACTCCGTTTGAATTGTACGCGACTCCCCCCTTCCCTCCGCTACCCACAGGAACTTACGGTTGCCAGCCTCCAGGCGGTGCCTGGCGGTCTCTCAGAATTACAACTGATCCCAGGCCACAGAGATCCCTCCACAACTCCCCCTCTCCAGCCCTCCCAAATCTCCAGGAATGTCCCTCCGGGAGCTGGCAACTTACCTCAAAGCCGGCTTCCGCCAGAGAGAGAAGGGTGCAGGAAAGAGAATGGGAAATGAGGTCATGCCTTTTGCATCAGCTGCCTTGGTGGTGTGCTGTGATGTCATCATATGTAACTTAACAGGTGTCCGGAGCAGAACCAGCATAAAGCGGCTGACTATGAGGCTGGATGCCGGTTGAGGCATGGCGCTGCACTGCATTGTAAGGGTTGCTAGGGGACCACGAGGATGTGAGAGAACTCTGGTTTCTGGCTGGCCTCCATGCAAGCAGAGATGAGCCGAATGGATCTCCCTACAGGGGTCAGGCAAAGAAGCAAATCCCACCCAACTCTCTGAGTTCCCCTTTCTTTCTTGACCTGGTTTGCTCTCACCAGTTGGGTCGTGATGCTTCTCCCAGCTACACAGTCAAAAAGGGTCAAAGTTGGCTTTTGCAGCTAGGGGTGCCAATCATCAGGAAACGGCTGGATATTTCCTGAAATTACAACTGATCTCTAGCCCACGGACCTCTCTACCCCACTGAGGTCCCTCCCCTCCCCAAATCCCACCCTCTCCAAGCTTTAGTTCCCAAATCTCCAGGAATTTCCCAACCTGGAGCTGGCAACCCTATTTGCAGCTGTTGCCCCCTCTAGCCCTGAATGATTGCTTGTTAGATTATCAATGTTTCAGAGTCCCCCTAGATAGCATCTCAAATCCAGCCCGCCTCAGCTGAAATTTTGTATGTTGCAATTGTCGGAGGCCCAAGTCTGGATACAGACAGTGGAATGGGTGAAAGAAGGTTTTTTTTAAAAATTATTTTTCAATTTTTGTTTTATTTGAAATGAAAAATTAAGCCTCATACATCACAGAAACACACATACGACAACAATAGCAAGAAATCGACACATAAGCATCCTTAAAGGTTTCCAAATAATCTAAAAATAAGTCCATCTGCAATTGTTGTCTATATGCCATATGTTCAAATACTGACAAAGTTTTAAGGGCATGGAGGGTCCATTTTCGTTGACCGTTAGTTAGATTCCAGGGTACAATCTCGGGAATTTTTCTGTGTCTCTGTGTTGGGTGTGCAGCAACTTGCCAACTTTACTCTCGCAGGCCAGTCTTGGCTTGTGGCCATACCAATGTCTCTGCTCGGCAGACTGGTCCCATTATAAATGGTGATGCTGCTTAGCAGTAGGTAAAATACAGCTACAGACCACATGTTCAGGGAGGGCATTGCGTACCACGATGAACCTGCTTCTCCTGGAATATGGGCCAGGTGCCGTATGGAACAGTGCAAAAGAATGCTGCTATGTTTATATGATGTTTTAATGTTTTAATATGGAACGTTTAAAAATGATTTTATGGTTGTTACCCACCCTGAGCCCCCTTGCGGGGAGGGTGGAATACAAATATGATATAAATAAATAAACAAATAAATAAATAAAATGTGGCTCCTGAGCCACTGAGTGGGTAGGTTAGAACATCAGGTTAAAATCCAGGAGCTCTGGGTTTAAATCCCTACCCTGCCATGAAGGTGACAGGGTAACTTGCGGGCCAGTCTTCTTCTCGTAGCCTAACCTACCTTGCAGGGTTGTGGTGAGCACATAATAGGAAGGGAGAATTCTGTGACCAGCCCTGAGCTCCTGCTCTGAACAACAAGATATAAACATATTTCATATCCCGTCCTTCTTTTCCGTAGGCTCCGTTGTGAGCAGTGATCGTGATGTGGCACCCGTCTGCGCTGAACTTATTCCTTCTCCCATTGTATGTTCAATGTTACCTCTTGAAGGAAGACTGCAAATGGAAAGTTGTGGTCAACAGATTTAGCGCCATCGGGTCTGGCAGAAATATCTTCTTAACACAGAATGAGATTCGAAAGGTGGCCAAGATCTTTCAGGAACTGAAGGATTCCGCTATCGATCCTGATGACAGAAATGCTGTGAGTACCGGTGGGAGAGAGTTGAGATGTCGAGGTGGGCTTTTGCTGTAGTGCCTTGCCAAGGACTGCTCAGGTTCAAAATGTCTTGGACTTCTGTGCAGGATTTGAAGCGCTGGGAGCTGCTGTAGCATAGTGCTTAAGCAGTTGGGCTGAGATGCAGCATTTTGCTGGTTAGAATCTCACTACTACCCTGAGCTCAGTAGGTGGCCTTGGGCTAGCCACTCCTCTCAGCTCATGTCAGCCCCTAAATGGACTGGGACCAGCATACCTAAGGGACCGTCTTTCCCTGTATGTGCCCCAGAGAGCACTTTGATCAACCAGAAAACATCTACTGGTGGTCCCTGGCCCTAGGGAGGCTCGGCTGGCCTCTACCAGGGCCAGGGCCTTTTCGGTCCTGGCCCCAACCTGGTGGAACTCTCTGTCTGAGGACACTCGGGCCCGCCAGGATCATGTATCATTTAGGCGGGCCTGTAAGACAGAGATGTTCCGCCAGGCATATGGTGGAGGCTGATTTTAGCCCATCATTGCCGAGCCTTCCACTGGTCTCCCTCTACAAGGGGTATGGAGAGTCCACTCTCGCTGGTTGTCCCGAAAGAGGTACAGTATTTTATCTGTTTTTATGATTGATTTTAAGTTGTATTTTAATCAATGTTGTACCTCGCCCTGAGCCCACTTGTGGGGAGGGCGGGTTAAAAATAGGTAGGTAGGTAGGTAGGTAGGTAGGTAGGTAGGTAGGTAGGTAGATAGATAGATAGATAGATAGATAGATAGATAGATAGATAGATAGATAGATAGATAGATAGATAGATAGATAGATAGATAGATAGATAGATAGATAGATAGATAGATAGATAGATCTCCCCAGCCATATTGTGGGGATTGTAATGACACTGTCTTTGGTCACTGCTGTGAGCGGGGCACTAATCTGTCTAGGAGAGTGGTATATAAGTGCAGTTGTTATGATGAGAGCTGCTGTAGCACAGTGGTTAAGTGGTTGGGCTGTGAATCAGCACTCTGCTGGTTCGAATCCCACAATTGCCAGGAACTCTGTAGGTGGCCATGGATAAGCCCCTCCTCTCAGCCCCAGCGGTATTGTGAGGATAAGAATAACACCGACTTTGTTCATCGCTCTGAGTGGGGCGCTAATCTGTCTAGAAGAGCAGTACATAAGCCCAGTTACTACTACTACTACTACTACTACTATTATTATTATTAGTGCCTTATGAGAGGCAGGCAGATAGGTAGTTAGACATGGGCCTGGTCTAGCAGATCAGGGCAGGGTGGCTTTGGGGCCTAGGTAAAGCTCAGGCCCTACAAATGGTTTAACTGGTAGGAGAAATCCCCCTGGCACCAAAAAAAGAGTGCATTGTAGCCACAGAAACACGTTCTTCTCCATCCAGTATCAGTCTCGCCAGCCACTTCACAGGCAGGGCTGCGTAAAGCAAAAGCAGAAGTCCAGTGGCAGACACCCTTCTCCCCAGGTTACCTCATTTTAATAAAAAATTGCAGAAAGGAAGAGGGAGGATTTGCGCAGATGGAAACCTCGTATATATAATCACATGAGCTGCTTTAAGTGGGGATGTGAATCGCTTGGGTAGTTTCACGGATGATGGGAGAGGTCAGAGGTTCTGGCCTCTCTCATGCAGTGACGATAAACAAAGGTGTTAAGGTGAATGAGTCTCTTTCTTCCCATTGTATCTGAAGAAGTGAGCTTTGTCTCACGCTCATAATGGAATAAATGTCGGTAATCTTTAAAGTGCCGCTGGGCTTCTGTTTTGTTTTACCACAACAGAGGAACACGACTACCCCACTGGAACTATGTATGATAGACAGCATTTTCACACTTCCCAGTTCAGATTTGCGTCCTGTGCAGCGGTGGGGAGTTCTTGGAGTTCCTGCTCTGCTCTTTTTTTAATGTTCAATTTTTTTAAAAAAGCAGAAGGATGCCAGAATCCTTTTTTTAAAAAAAGTGGACAGATAGCCAAGCTTCTTCTTTGAACTCCAGCTCGCCCTGCTAAGCAGGCAACTGCTTTTCCAGTGGCTTCGTGGCCAAGAGGCAATGGGGCAACTGGCAAATGCCAGGAGCGTGAAATGGCAGTTTGCTTGGCAAAATGGCCAAGGGTGGTGCCTGGAGGACAATAGTGGAAGGTATTTTGGAGGTGTAGTTCAAGTCCAGGGGAAGATACTTTCCCTCTTCCTTTAGGATAGTTTAGGTGGGTGGCCAGGTTGGTCTGCAGTAGAACAGCAGGATTTGAGTCCAGCGGCACCTTAGAGACCAGCAAGATTTTCAGAGCATAAGCTTTTCAGAGTCAGAGCTCCCTTCTTCGGACACAAGTAGGAATGGAGATCCCTGAGAGCAAAGCTACAAGAGACGAATTACACGAGGAGCACACGAAGGGAATCGCAATGTTAGCTGGGAAGCTGAGTGTTAAAAGAGATCAATTTCCCCTCTCTACAGAGCCAGAAAAGATCCCTCCTCAGAGGGTTTATTTCCTTTTTGCCTCCCAGCTCTGTCAGTTTCACCTCCCCTTCTAGGAGGCAAAGAGGAAATAAACACACACACACACACACACACACACCGAGGAGCGATCTTTGCTGGCTCTACAGAGAGGGGAAATTGGCAGAACCTTCCGACTTGTTTTAAAACTCAGCTTCCCAGCTAGCATTGCAACTCCCTTCACGTGCTCCTCCTCGTGTAATTCGTCTCTTGTAGCTTGGCTCGGAGTGTTTTTATCCCAGCGAAAGGCTCATAGTAGAATGGCAGGATTTGAGTCTAGTGGCACCTTCGAGACCAGCAAGATTTTCAGGGTATAAGCTTTGGAGAGTTAGAGCTACCTTCTTCAATTACGAGTAGGAATGGAGATCCCTGAGCCTTTATGTCCCAGCTAAAGGTGGGTGGGGCGTTGCAAGGCAGGGCATCGGGATGTAAGAATGCAATGCAACTTGATTAGATGGGAGGGGTGTAGCAGAAGAAGGTGTCAGGATGTAGAGGTACAAAGCAACTTGATTAGAGGAGAAATTAGCACTTCTATAGTGAGATAAGAATCCTAAATCTCTGTTCAGCCACGAGGAGGTGGGGGGAGCATTCGTTATTCTGAATTTGTGAATAAACAAATTTCAGCAATGTATGTTGTAATTCCTCCTTGAAGTCTCTGAGGACAGACACTTTTAGGTCAGCGATGGAACGTCCTGGAAGACTAAAAAGTCCCCCCCCCCGATGTTTGGGTGTTGTGATTTCTAATGTCAGATTTATGTCCCTTTGTTGTTTTGTGTAGGGAGCAGGGCTTTTTTTCAGCTGGAACGTGTTAGAATGGAGTTCTGGAACCTCTTGAAAATGGTCGCATGGGCTGGTGGCCCTGCCCCCTGATCTCCAGACAGAGGGGAGCTGAGATTGCCCTCAGGGCAGTCTAAACTCCCCTCTGTCTGGAGATCAGGGGGCAGGGCCACCAGCCCATGTGACCATTTTCTCCAAGGGCAACCCACTGAGTTCCACCACCTCTTTTCCCAGAAAAAAACCCTGGTAGGGAATGACCTGTTTGTCCTATGTAGAGAGCAGGGCACTGCTGACACTTGATAGCATATATAATAACACTGGAAGATGGACACTGGAGTGATCCAGAGATGCTGTAACTGGAGTTGTCAGGTCCAGTGATCATAGTGTCGGAGTTAATATGGGGACAGAGTTGGCATCTTTGTTCATTGCAGGCTCTGGTCCCAGAGTCCGTGTCAGTGTGAGGAAGTACCTGATTATGAGTGAGAAGTTGTTTTTAGAATTTTTTTTTTAAAAAAGGAAGTTTTTTAAAGTCAGGGGGCTGTCTGTGGACAAGAAAAGTTTGGCCTCCCAGTGCTTGTGAGAGAAGAGCATTATTGTCCAGCGTAGGTCGCAGGGGATTGGTGATGCGTTGAACTGTTTTGAACTGAGATCCGTATGTCGATTTGTTGAAGCTGGTTATGGGAACCACCAAGGGTTTCTTTTTACCATTCATCGTTCGCTTTTTGAATAATCTCTGCTGCAGTATCCCCTGAAATTGGAAGGGGCCTCTTCCCACCAGAAGCAATGACAAAGCTGTCTGATTTAGGTAGCCTTGCTTGTGGAGCGACTGGACAGAGTGCTACCTCTTAGTGGGATGCTAGTGATCCATCAATAAGAAGAAACAAGAAGCAGACAGCTTGATCCAGGGGGATCTGGCACTAGCCCAATTGGTTCCCGAGGGGAAGAAGCATTTCCAGGTCTCTGGAGAAGTGGGATGCAAATTTCCTCAATAAATACATTTTGGGAATAAATGTAGATCCCACAGCTAATCTCGTTTCCATTTTAATGAACTGTTTTATTGAAGGCTTTGATCGATTTTAACTGTTTGCCCAGCAGGTGACAAAACCCTTTGCAAAATTCTGTGTGCTCTCAAGTGGAAACGGGTCCTGAAATAATACCTCTTTTTTCAGCATTATTTTGGATTTCCGTACTACCTGAAAATGAGTCTGAACTGTGTCAAACAGGTAAGAGAAGAGATTCCTCTGGGAAAATACCTTACGGATTCTAATTGGACTGTTCCTAATGTTGCTTAAATAACATGCACGTCTTCCTGGTGAGCAGCGACTCTGTTGTCACATCTGTTCCCGCTTGTGTTTAGTTGTGAGCAAAATATGTGAGGAAATTCACATAAAATAGAAATCCAGGCCCAAGGAGGAGCGGTGGATTTGACACAAGGCTGTGTGGTGTTTTTTGACACAAGGCTTCAAGCTCTGAGGTTGCGACCCCCATTAGACACTGATTCCCCCTCCCTCCCTTTCTAGAACTCTGCAAGAGCGATTCGGATGTTGCACTACACCGGTCTTACACCAATTGTGACTGTCACTTTTCAAGAACCCGTCCACTCTGTACGTCAGAAACGAGAGCAATTGCAGATTGCAATGAAGGCGGCACCTTATCGGACTGGAGGTACTTTGTTCCCGTCAAGGTGCTTTCCCACAGGATATGGATAGGCAGTGGTAGGAGAGAGACAGAAAGTGTAAACAGAGAAGTGCTGCCCTAGAGCAGCTGTTGCTCTTTTGCCTGTTTTCTTTTGTCCTTCCTGAATCTATTGCCCATCAGTCTTCATTGGACGCCCTTGAGCTCCAGTATTTTGGAAAGTGGGAGGAAAATTTCTTTCTGTCCATTCTCTCTATCTTGTGCATCGTTTTATAAACCTCTACCATGTCTGCCCTTAATTCAAGATGGACAGCCGTGTTAGTCTGTCTGTAGCAATAGAAAAGAGCCAGAGTCCAGTAGCACCTGTAAGTCTAACAACATTTGTGGTAGGGGATGAGCTTTTTTGAGTCGCAGCTCACTTCTTCAGATAACTTCATGTCTTAAGTTCTTCGTATCTTGCCCTTTTCTGCTGCCCTTAGTTGTCTCTTTTCCAGGGCTTTTTTTCTGGGAAAAGAGGTGGTGGAACTCAGTGCGTTGCCCTTGGAGAAAATGGTCACATTGCTGGTGGCCCCGTCCCCTGATCTCCAGACAGAGGGGAGTTTTGATTGCCCTCTGCACCGCAGTGCGGCGTGGAGGGCAATCTAAACTCCGCTCTGTCTGGAGATCAGGGGGCAGGGCCACCAGCCATGTGACCATTTTCAAGCGGTTCCGGAACTCTGTTCCACCGCATTCCAGCTGAAAAAAAGCCCTGCTCTTTTCTAAAGTGAAATGTCCCACATTCTTCAGCTTTTCCTCCTAGGTAAGGTGCTTCAACCCTCTTAGATTGTACTGCACACAGTATTGCAAATGAGGATAAGCAATGTGATATATGCCCTCATGTGCCAACAATGTCCGTCTGCTCTGTACATTGGACAAACCAGCCAACCTCTACGCAAAAGAATAAATGGACACAAATCTGACATTAGAAATGGCAACATCCAGAAACCAGTGGGAGAACACTTCAATCTACCAGGACATTCCATCAAAGACTTAAAGGTCGCTGTAGTTCAACAGAAACCTTTCAAAAACAAAATCCAACGGGAAGCTGCTGAATTGGAATTCATATGTAAATTTGACTCTGTCAAGCTGAGACTGAATAGGGACTATGAATGGTTATCCCATTATCAGAAGTAACTGATTTCCTTAACAGAAGCAAACTGGTCTCCATATCAGAAGCAGCTATTTGCATCTACTCCTCCCTCCCCTCGCCTCCTCTATATCTGACCAGTTTCTTCTTGCCCTCCTCTTAAAAGCCTTATTCAGAAGCACTGGATACAAGCTCCAGGATGCCCCCCCCCGCCCCTGGAAATTTGTGTGCTCTAAGCCCAGCCCAAGAAGATCAGCTGGACTGTCTTTTTGAAAGATGCATCATTGCAGCTCAGAACAGCACTGGGGTCACAGACAAGGGCCCACCTACCAGCCTTGAGGACATTTGCACATCCAGAAGTGCCAGTTCTTTGGACTTGGGCTCAGGATCACCGTGCCTCTGACTGGTCCAGAGCTCAGTTCTCCTAATCCATGTCAAAAGAGTATGATTTGAGCTTGGCTTCTGGTATGTGGTGGTGGAGTAGGAGCAGGCATTTAGCAGGGGCATAGCTATCTCCCCAGTTTCAGAGCTCTCCTTCACATTCAAATAGATCAGGTCAACGTGGCTCCCCCCCCCTGCCCCCGGCCACTTTCCTTACAGTCCTAATCGGGACATCATGAGTGTTCTCAGGACGTGACAGCAGCTTTGCAAATAACGTTACAGAAGCCCACGACCGTTCTTGCGAGTCCCCCCCTCTGCCAATCATGTCTTTCACTTTACCAGAGCTTCTCAGCTTGGTTGCTGGGAAGAGATTCCTGCTCGTGAGTGGCAGTTTTCAACTCTCAGTGGATGCTTTCCCCCCACGCTTGCCCCTGCCTCTAGGCAAATGCGACAGCGAAGAGGTTTGTGATATGTCCTGGATCACGCCCATGCCGATGATGAATGGCAGTGTAGTGATGGAGGTCTTGGTGAAGAGCAACGGCCTCGGCGTCCTCATGGAGGAAGACAGGTGAGGGAGAATTGGCAAGCCCTGCCAGAAGAATGTCAGATTTTGCTCTGCCCATGACTCAGAGGACCGCTTGCCACCACTCGCATCTCCGTCTTTCTTCCTAGGTTCTCCATCAACGTCAATGGCTTTGCGAAGGTTGATAGGGAGAAAAAGGAGGTCATATTCACGATTGGGACAAAGGTGGGGTCAGTGGGGATTCCAGATGGAAGCATGAGAGGGGCTAGGAGGGCCAGCTGGGGGTCTTCTAGTAGCAGCTTTCAAACTTTAGCAATCGGAGAGTCCCCATTTGGATTTAAAAAACTTTTCACCATCCTGTCTAACTAAGTGCCATGCACCAAACGACCCTTTTGCCTAAAAGCCGGAGAGGATGGAGTTAATTGTCACTTGGGCCTTCCTCCCCCTTTCTGGCCCCATGTGCCATTTGTCAAGGTGGGAGGTAGAATACTGCCCTCTCTAGACATCTTCCAGGGCTTTTCAGAGTGCACATGGCAAGCCACACATGCTCTGCGGCAGCCTGTCTTCCTTTGAAACCTCAGAAGCCTGGTGGTTGTCCTGCGCAGCCTTTGATAGAGGCTGTGTCCTGAGAGTGATTGAGTCTCCCCTTCCTACCCATTCTGGGAATAAGGTCCGGCCTGACTCATTGGACTCTCTGGAGAACCTTTGTGGACCCTGTTTGAGAGCCAAGCTACAAGAGACGAATTACCCAAGGAGGAGCATGTGAAGGGAGTCACAGTGTTAGCCAGGAAGCTGAGTTTTAAAAAGAGATCGGCTTTGTCAATTTCCCCTCTCTACAGAGCCAGGGAGACACTGCTCAGAGGGTTTGTTAATTTCCTCTTTGATCCTGAAGGCTCTGTCAGTTTCACCTCCGCTTCTAAGAGATGAAGAGGAAATAAACAAACCCTCTGAGCAGCCATCTCCCTGGCTCTGTAGAGAGGGGAAATTAACAAAGCCTTCTGACCTCTTTTAAAACTCAAGCTTCCTGGCTAACATTGTGACTCCCTTCACATGCTCCTCCTCGTGTAATTCATCTCTTGTAGCTTGGCTCTGAGAGGCGCTGCTTTATAGGGACGTCTCCTTCCCTCAGGTGGATGTGTGTAAAAGATCAATGGGACTTTCCTAGCCCACTGCTCTGTCTAATCATGAGTTGCCTGCTGTGTCGGACTTTTCATTCACGTGGAAGTCCCTTAACAAATTCAATGCCCCGTCAGACTGGCTCCTATAACAGGTTTTACTTTATTGTGGAATTTTTTAATGCCTTCCCTACTATTAATTTGGTCGTATTGGCTGCCGCACTGTTTTGAATGCTGGGACTGTTGAGTTAAAACAATTTAACAATTGCTAATTAGAACCGTGATCCGCCACGGAAGTCTTGGTGACAAGGCAGGGGATAGGTATTTTAAATCAGCCAATCAAAGAAATTATGTCTGGACCTACAAACGACTGTTCATGCCTTCCTTGCAGAACCACCCTGTAGAACCTTGGTTTCGGGGAAATCACAAAGCATAGTACGTCATTCTGAGTGTAACAGCAAATTGTGTTTCGCTGAAAAAATGAAAATACAGTTAATTGTGGGTGCAGAGGGGAAGTTTGTAGCCAAGGATCCCCTAAACTTGTTCCATTCAGCAATGTGGTGTTCCTTGTGTTAATCCGTGTACATTAGCTGTTGTTGTGAAGAACGGATGCTAACCATGGCCTTGTCCTCTCCTCTCCGGCCTCCGCTGGCTATGTACAGCTGACCAACCTGAAGGAATTCCTGTCTCTGAATGAGGTGTCGCGCCCCCTGTGGACCACTTTCCGCCATTCCCCTGTGGTCATCATTGGTGGTGTGCCCAACAACAAGATCATCCTCATGTCAGATACGTTCTTTGACGATTTCTTCCCGATAGAGGTAAAGAGAAAAGAGTCCCTTGTGTAGCATGTCCCTGACCATATGTGGAGACAAAAATCTCCCTCATGGTGGCATGCAAAATTGCCAGCTCTGGGTTTGACAACAGCTATTTCCACACGTTTTACCGGGCTCCGGAACATTGTGCAAAACACCCAGAAGATAGCGTCTTCTCGTGTGAAATCGCACCAGGAAGACGCGATGTCATGCAAAGCTCCCAGATGATAGTGTCTTCCTGGTGTGATTTCACACGAGAAGACGCTATCTTCCGGGTGTTTTGCACAATGTTCCGGAGCCCGGTAAAACGTGTGGAAACGGCCAACAGCAGGTTAAATGCTGTGCACCTGTACAGAGCCCCTGATTCACCTGCAGAAGTCCTATATTCACTCTAGGCAGAGGGGTCCTTCGGGTCCTTCCCCCATCCAGACGGTCTTCACCTGTAACTAGAAAGAGAACACACAATTAGAGCTTTGATACGGTTGGAATACTTACCTGTGGAACTTCAGCCTTTTCTTGAGCATCTTCTTTCGGCATCAGTATCTGCAAAAGAGAAGAGATATTAGTTAATTACATTTTCAAGAGACTGTTTATGATCCTTTTGGACTTGGCCGACACCAATATTGAATGATATTGCTGCAATAATTTATAATATATATTTACTGGAATTTTATATATTTATAAATATTTATTAGTAAGTTTCAAGTATTTATTAGATGCGCTGGTCACTTTTTCACTTGAATACACTTTAAATTATATATAGTGGCATTGTGTTATTGATTTCCCCTCCAGTTGTGGGTTTCCCACTGGATTGTTCGCTCTTTAGTACTGGAGGCGCCTCTTGGTTTGTTGCTAGATTCGCTCCCTGGCATTGCTGGTTGAAGGAATCCAAACCAAATAGGTCCAATATTAACCTACTCGAGCCCTAAAATCTATGAATGAAGCCTTCTTGCAGGTGAGATCGGCAGGGGTCTGCATAAGACCTGTTTGGCTGCACAATTCCAAAGATGCCCGCGGGCTCAAAAGGTCGGGGACCCCTTCAGTAGTGGGTGGAGATGCAGCGTGTCACATGGATTTCCCTTGGTGATCTTATGTCGATAGGAGCTGCCTCTCTTCTCCTAAGACAAGGTCCCTTTGCTGTTGTCCCCCACCCCACCCCACCCCTGCTGCAGGTAGCCATTGACAGCTGTTGGATTGGCTCCCTCTCATGTCCACAGAAGAACTTCTCCTCCTCCATTTTGGACGCCATTTCCACAGAAAGCACCCTTTTTATCCGACAGAACCAGCTGGTCTATTACTTCACTGGAAGATATGACTCCTTATACATGGAGACCTCAGGATCTGGTATGTGAATATGTGACATTCTTTTCTGTCTGTCTGTCCGTTTTTAGTCTTCCCCTCACCAGCTCCTCCAAGGAGCTCAGGGCGGTGAATGTTATCGTCCCTCTGCCTTTTCCTCATAACAAATCCATGAGAGAGAGACCGACTGGCCCAAGGTCAGTGGCTGAGCAGGAATTTGAACCCAGGCCTCACAAGTTCCTCGTCTTAACACTCTAACCACTATACTTCACTGGCTGATGATTCTTCAGGCGCCTGAGTTATTACAGGACGTTGTGTGTCGAAAGCAGAAATTTGACTTGCGCTTTAACCGATAATAAATTCCTCCTTTCTTTAACCAATAATAAATTCCCCCTTTCCTATCCCTTGCTATCCAAACTCTGCTTTTTGATGCGTGGCTTAAGGTGTCTTTTCTGCCATCTCAGCTTTTAAGTCAGGAACTCCTGACTGATTGATTGATTGATTGATTGATTGATTGATTGATTGATTGATTGATTTTGTCGAAGGCTTTCACGGCCGGAGAACGATGGTTGTTGTGGGTTTTCTGGGCTGTATGGCCGTGGTCTTGGCATTGTAGTTCCTGACGTTTCGCCAGCAGCTGTGGCTGGCATCTTCAGAGGTGTAGCACCAAAAGACAGAGATCTCTCAGTGTCAGGAACGTCAGGAACTACAATGCCAAGACCACGGCAATACAGCTCGGAAAACCCACAACAACGATTGATTGATTGATTGATTGATTGATTGATTGATTGATTGAAAAAAATTAATAATGCCTCTCCAGGAAATTTGCTCAAGGTGGCTTATAAGTAAAGCATTCAAGGAATCCTTGGGGTTCCACAGAACACCACTGCGGTAAAAAATTGACTATCTGTATCCCTTCCCTTCTCTTGCTGACATTTCTTTAGAACTGTGGACGCGCATATTGAACAACATCTGTGTGAAGAAGTTGAACCCGGTGCATTTCTCTGTAAACGATACTGAATATGTGATTGCCATTGGAGGTGGTTGGCAGGAAGGAGAATTCTTCCTGATCCGTGTGAAAGGTACGCACCTTGCGGCATGTTGTGGTGTGCTGTGCCTGCTCATTGTCTGGCACTGGTTGGGCTGAGGGCCCCTGGAACTTCAAGCCAGGCTGAGATGAAGGTGGGTTGTTCAGCAACTGTCAGTGGGTAATGGGCAACAGGTAGCGAGTTCCAGAAAACTGGATCCAAATAGCAGAGAGACCTCCAAGGGCAACAGAGAAGTTACCTGTCTGCCTGTTATTTCAAGAGCGCTGTGTATCATAGGGATTTTTAATGCAAAGGGATCGTGCTGTCATTGGGTTTTATGATACGGTTACTGATAATGTTTGATTGTCTTCATCAATGTAGGTATCCTTTTAAAACCTGTTTTTGTCATTCTCCATCACTTTCAAGCATTCAGCAAACAATACGGCTAACTCATTCATCACATAAATGTCAGGCCTTTGATGGGGCACCTCTTGTGCCTGTTCCATCAGTCAGGAGCCTTGGTGTGACACTGGACCCCTCCTTGTCAATGGAGGCCCAGATCAAGGAAGCTGCCCGAACTGCCTTTTCCCATCTCCGGCAGGCCAGGCAGCTTGCCCTCTATCTCTCAACCCATGACCCTAACGACAGTGATCCGTGCAACAGTCACCTCCAGATTAGATTACTGTAACTTGCTCTACACAGGGCTTCCCTTGAGTCAGACCTGGAAACTGCAGCGGGTCAACAATGCTGCTGCTCGTGTCCTGACAGGAATTTCATTTAGGGCACATGTGACTCCATCTCTGCAGCAGCTGCATTGGCTCCCTGTGGAGTTCCGGATCAGGTTCAAGGTTCTGGTTCTGACCTATAAAGCCCTAAATGGACTGGGACCAGCATACCTGAGGGACCACCTCTCCCTGTATGTGCCTCAGAGAGCTCTTAGATCTCCAGGTAAATACCTACTGGTGGTCCCTGGCCCTAGTGAGGCTCGGCTGGCCTCGACCAGGGCCAGGGCATTTTCTGTCCTGGTCCTGACCTGGTGGAACTCTCTGTCGGGCCTGCCAAGATCTCGTATCTTTTTGGCAGGCATGTAAGACAGAAATGTTCCACCAGGCATATGGTTGAGGCCAGCACTGGATCCTTCTAATTAGCCTCCCTGCTGGTCTCCTACCAGTGAGGGGGAGGCATATGGTCCATCTGCCCCCCCCATGCTTGAGGAGTTAGACTTTCACCAACCCACACCTCCACCCTTCCCTTGTGTATGGTGGGCAGGGACAGGGGGAAGGGTGCACCATCTGGAATACTGAAATTCATGTTTGGACAGAGATGTCATTTTCTTGTTTTTATCTGTTGTAATTTATTTATGATTGTAACCCACCCTTTGTCTGCTTGCGGGGAGGGCAGGCTAAAAATTTAATCAGTCAGGGAGGGGCAGAGCCAAGGGGCATGGAACTAACCTACTGGCAGTCAAAGACTTTGACCAATGGGAAAGAAGAGAGGGAGGAGGAGGAGTGAGCCGTTTTAACCCTGCCCATTCTTTCCTGTGTTTTGCAGATGGCATTGTGAAGGTCTCTCACTCCATGAAGTCTAAGAATGGAACAGTGTGCGATTTTTTCCAGTGTAGGTCTTTCTTGATCCTTCTTTGAGTCCACACCATGCCTCAGTGATTTTAGTATCCACCACAGCCCCAGGCAGCTGTAGAGAGTTGGGGTTTTTTTTGGTCATGATGGCTATTAAAATATATATAAATAGATTGGGCCCTCCATAAACTAGTTGGAGGGCAGCAGAGTAGAGTCAATTGTAGGGAAGAATGTAAAGAGTGTAGGAGCTTTGTTAGCTAATGTGCATGAGAGAGAGAATATAACAAACGTACACTTAGCTTAGGTTTAGAGAAGAAAATCAAGGTCTTTATTATAGGAACTCTGTACTCTGATAGGAAAGATAGATTCTTTTCTCTCTAGTCTAAAGATGGGACTGGATTGCAGGACAAGTCCTGAATCCATTGTGCAACATGGAGAGGAGAGGGGATTATGACAAAGAGAGGAAGAATATGGATGTCATGAAGAAGAAGTTGTGAGATTAGCAATCTACCCATCAAAGGATAGTTCAGGGCAGTAAAGAGTAAACAGATCTCAGACTTTTCTATCTTTCTAACTTTCTGGTTTGTCCCCCTCTGCAACCTGAGAAAAGGGACAGCGTCAACCTTCCTCTTCTAACAGTGGCAAAGCTGTAGCACTCCAGATATGTTTGGTGCTACGTTTGTGTCCTTGGCTAATTGCTATTCAGAAGTAGAAGTCCATCACCTGCAAAGGAAGTGTGGTCTGGGACCATACACTGTGAGTATCTCTAAACGTGATGAATTTCACGAGGATGCTCAAGTGAAGAGAGGTGCAACATTAACCAGGAAGACAAGTTCTAAAAGACAGTTCAGGAGGCTTTGTCAATTTCCCCTTTCTACAGAGCTTGCAAATGTGGCTCCTCAGGGGGCTTGTTTATTTCCACTTGGGCTTCCAGAAGGGAAGGTGAAACTGACAGAGCCTCCCTTGAGCCCAAGAGGATATAGACAAGCCTCCTGAGGAGCCACATTTGTGGGCTCCGTAGAAAGGGGAAATTGACAAAGCCTTCTGATCTGTCTTTTTGAACTCGTCTCCCCGGTTAACACTGCGCCTCTCTTCACTTGAGCGTCCTTGTGAAATTTGTCTTGTTTAGAGAGACTCTCTGTTACTGCTCTCTTAATTGTTACGTTAAACCATCAGCACCTACACTGAAATGCAGTACCCAAGGTTCTTTGGCGGGGGTTAGGACTGCTGAGCCAATTTAACACTAGCAGGGATTTGGCCCACAGCCATTCCTTGTCTCCAGAGCGGCAACCTCAATGAAGAAACAAATGGCTTTAGAAGCTCACAGCAGAAGCAAGTCCTTTATCAGAGACCGCATTCTAGGTTACAACTACAGCTGTTTTGGTAGTGTTGCCAACTCCAGCTTGGGAAATTCCTGGAGATCTGAGGCAGTTGCTGGGGAGGTCAGAGTGCAAGAAGGGAAAGGACCTCAGTAGGGATGGAATGCCACAGAGTCCATTTTTCAAAACTGCCGTTTCCTCCAGGGGAACTGATCTCTGGAATCTGAAGATCAGTTTTAATTCCAGGACAACTCAAGCGCCCACCTGGAGACTGGCAACTCTAATTTTTTGGACATACATATATACGCTCCAGTACATTTCAAAACCCCATTGCCTTTTTTCTCACTCTGCAGTCCAGAAGTGCTCCATCCTTTGGATCGTCTTTGTTACTACACACAACCAATTCATTCTGCTGGTGAAAGATGAGATTAGGCATCTCTATTACATCGTGTTGTACAACCAAGGTTAGGTCCACTGACTTCAGTACTTGTCTTTTTAAAAAGATTTGTTGAAAACATTGGCTTGTCTGCTTTTCCAAACATAAGGCTGGATCCCATGGACTTTTTTCTATGGCATAAGAATCCAACCAGATCCAACCCTAAAAATCTGTCCCAAGTGGCTAGGAATCCAAATGCAAAGAATCAAGTTCACAATGAAACTACCGGTCAGTTTAAACTCAGAATCAAACTAGACATGCAGCTTTTTAACGAGTTGGGTCTGGTTTTTCCAAACCCAACTTGAGTTCCCTGCAGCCACACAGCAACTTTGGAGAATGGCTGTTTAAAAATAAAGGAGAGCCCAAACAGCCTCAAAATGCCTCTGTGTGTGTGGGGGGGGGAGGGCTCCTCCCTCCCCACTCAAGCTGTTTCCCATGTCAAAATAGTAGGAGAGGGAAGTCCCCCCCCCCCCGTTTTTCTGCTCTGCGTGGAGTATTTGTGCACATGGATCAGTAAAAACAGGAGAGAAAAACTCCCCCCCCCTGTGCTATTTTGACACGGAAACTGCTTGAGGGGGGAGGGAGGAGCCCCTCCTCCCCCCACGGAGGCATTTTGAGGCCATTTGGGCTCTTCTTTATTTTTTTAACAGCTGTTACCCCACAGTTCCTGTGTGGCTACAGGGCATTTAAAACCGACACATCTAGCTTGTCCCTTAGGCGAACATTAAATAACTGCGGAATGAAACACCCCGAGTGAACCTGTTAGTAGCGGAGTGCGTTCCGAACGCAGCTAATCAAAACCAAAGCTGAAAGTTGGAAGGACAACGAATCCATATGAAGTTTCCTCCAACGTTTGGGTCTGAACCAGAGCCGACCACTTTGGCCAGAGCCGACCATTTTCTGGCAGTGCCTTGAGATCTGTGGTGGTACTCCGCTTCCAATTTCCAGTTCCCAACGCTGTCTTTATGTTTCTATTTCGTAGCAATGGCAAGGGGCAGAGGAAAGCTAAAAGGTCTCGTATTCCCTGACACTTGTTAAGTGATGATAGGGGAGGAGGGTTGGTCTTTTTTTTTAATAGAATTGTAATAAAGTTTTGAAATTAGATAAAAACATACAGTCAAAAAATAAAAAGAAGAAGAAGAAAATATAGATCCAGCCCGCCATGCGGGGAGGGGGAATGTAACCCCTCTCTTCCATCTGTTGGATCATTTCTGTCCTTCACCTCTCACCCACAGAAATATTTTAGAAATGGCTAACAACAACAACAACAACAGATAGGAATACATACCAATTTTCTATTTGAAAAGGTCTAACAATATTACATATTATATCCCAACCCTAAAATTACCGTGACTATTTTTCCTTTCTATCCCTAGTCTTCAAAAGCACAGATCATTAGTTCACTTCTTTCTGTTTCTTACAAAAAGTCAATTTGGGGTTTCCAAATACTCAAATAGTTATCTAATGTCCTTTCCCTGATGAAAAGACGTTAGTTTAGCCCTCTCAGCATAATCCATCAATTTTCCCAGCCAATTTTCTACTGTAGGTAATGTAGCTTTCCATTTTTGAGCGTATAAGTCTCTAATATTCATACAGCAACTTTCCAAACTGACCTAATCATTTGAAGGTATGAGTTGGAT
This sequence comes from Eublepharis macularius, assembly GCF_028583425.1. NCBI lineage: Eukaryota > Metazoa > Chordata > Lepidosauria > Squamata > Eublepharidae > Eublepharis > Eublepharis macularius. The sequence continues at coordinate 54,638,273 of NC_072804.1, read as the reverse complement.
AGTAGTTGGCTTCCACAGTAAGCAGCTGGCTGTTATGCCACAAACGACATTAACAACATAGTACACATTTTTAACACAGATTTTTTTTCTTGAATTACAGCACAAAGAACATTTAAGATGTTGTACCAGCTTCCTAAATTTGTTCCCAGGGGTAAGAGCCTCTACATCTCATGATGTCAAGCCAATGTATGTGGATCTCCCTTCCCTATTTTATCTCCCCCAGCACTCTGTGTAATAGGTTAGGCTGAGAGTGCGCTTGACCCAAGGATATTCAGTGATCTTCAAGGCACAGTGGGGATTTGAACCTGGAACTTGAAGATCCTAGTCTGGATCCAGCTCTGTGATCCAGCAGGAGTTTGATGCCACATTCGTAAGACTACAGCTGGACAGTGAATTCATTAAACCAGAGATAGAGTTTGGGGTCTGCAAGATATGACATCAGCTCTTCTCATCTAGTAGCATGCTTTGAAAGGATACAGGAAATAGCCAACCTTTCACCATTTTGATTGAGATTCCAAGAAAGGAGTTCAAGGGTAACTAATCTGAAACAATCCTGAGTGGGCAACCAAGAATAATTCATTGTTAAAATATCCATTGCAGGAAAATTCAGTATTTGAATCATTTATGCAGGTCTGAGGATTCATACGGCTTACTTACATTACAAACTGAAGTTGATTTTATTAAGGATATTTCTCTCTGTGAAGCACACGGGGATTGTAAGTTTGAAGAGGGTCCTGAAAATCTAGTGTTTGTAAACAAGCAGGTACTATATTTTTTGTAGAAAAACCATCTGTCTCCAGGGCTCTTTCCTCACCAGGGAATTGAGTCAACGAAAGGCAGCCTGCTGAAACTCACAGAAATCACAGAGTTGGAAGGGGCCATACAGACCTTCTAGTCCAACCCCCTGCCCAATGCAGGATGAGCCTAAAGCATCCCTGACCAATATTCATCCAGCCTCTTGAAAACTGCCAGTGAAGGGGAACTCACCACTTCCCTAGGCAGCTGATTCCAACTTTGAACTACTCTGACTGTGAAAAAGGTTTTCTTAATATCCAGTCAGTACATTTCTGCATGTAATTTAAGCTCGTTGCTTTGAGTCCTATCCTCTGCTGCCAACTGGAACAGCTCCTTGCCCTCCTCCAAATGACAGCCTTTCAAATATTTAAAGAGAGCAAACGTCCCCCCTCAGTCTCCTCCAAACTAAACATTCCCAAAGCCCTCATCATTTCCTCATAGAGCTCTGTTGCTCTCTTCTGCACCTTCTCAATTTTGTCCACATCCGTAACCTCCTCTGTTACCCTGTGAAATAGGGAGCACAAGGGCACACATCCATACATGCACCCTTCCAAAACTCTAACTGGATCTTCAGACAAATGGAAGGGGGAAGAAGGAGCAAGGCCTTAAGTAGGGCTGGCCCAAGAGTTTGGTTTTTGGTACCCTGGGCAAACATTACTTTGGCACCTCTCTTCAAATTCAGTATATAGAGAAGTTAAAACTCCGGCATGAATTTTTATGCTTCTTTACTTGGCATTCTAGGTGAACAATATAAAAATAAAGGAAGTACTATTTTTGTTTGTTTCTTTTTACTTATCATTAAATTCATTTCTGGTTGATTTAAAGCCCCTTAAAACCTGGCACCCTAGGCACCTGCTTGGGTTGCATATATGGCCAGGCCAGCCTTGGATAAAAGTTAGGGTTCCTTTCTCTGCTTCTCTGTTTTACAGCTGCCTTCTTACTCCACTCCTCCCCATTTAATGCATCCCAAAGAGGATGGATCTGTCCTTCAATCCGCTTCTTCCTTCCTCCTTTGCAGGATCAGATAAAGGCTTTGTGATGTTGCTGGGAACAGAGCAGTATACAAACCAGACCCTTGTGCCCAGAGGCCTGACCTTTAACCCCTTTAGTATGATACTGTACATCTGGGGGAACGTTATCTTGCACAGGTAAGGTCTCCTACCGCAAACCTGCTGCTTTGAGTGTTGCTGCTGCATTTTTCCCCTTGAAACAACCACCACCTAACAGCAGGATCTGAGTCCAGTGGTGTTACCGGAATTGGTCTCCTTGCGAGTTGAGAGGAATTAGCAGCAAGGAGAAGGCTATGTGAGAAGGGTAACAAACAAGAGCCTCAACCAATTTTACGGGGTCCCCTCCCCAAAGAAACTGACGAAACAGGTGTTCTTCGAAATAAAGAGTAGTTTATTTCGAAGAAAACACACACGCACATAGGAGGCAAATAAACAGTTTACACAAGCACACCAGAGTCTTAGGAAATTAGTCAAAGGTTGGAATAGAGTGTGGGATTCAGGAGATAGTTACCATCAGAGGAGTAGAGTAGTCCGCAGAGGAAGAGGGCTTCAGACATCCTGCATCTTCGGCCAGGGAGCAATGCTCAGAGAGATATCTGTGGGAGCAGTGCTAAGATTCAAACCAGGCACCCACCACACTGCTCAATTTGATTGGGGCACAGCCAGGATTCTTATAGGACTGAATGTGCCCTGAGGCTGGAGGGTGACTTCAGCCAGTAAGACAAAGACCTTAATGGTTGTCTCCTGGGATGGACAAAAGGCTTGAGTGCATTGATTGGTGCTGCCGGGATATGACAAAATAATTAGATTGGTTGCTCTTGGTGTCTTACAAAGAAACAGCAGTTGATTTCCTGGAGCTGACCGATGAATTTAGAGTTTTGATTAAATGTTCCCAGGAAGAGTTTTAAACTTATCAGAGCTGATTGATGGCCCTCAATTGCAGGACAGGATTTAATCAATGGGAAGAGGGGAGATTGGAATGTTCAGGACAGTGACTCACAAGCGCCTTTATTGTCAAAGATAGCACATCCACAGTGTGGGGAGGCAGGAGCCAATCATACCTAGTCACTCATCACGCACTCGCATTCCATTCATGTCTCATTCTCCTGAGCGGGAGTTGGCAATGCTTTGCTCAGCTGGGTGGCTTGCTATTGTGGCTTGAAGTGCATTAGATTCAGTGGCTTATGATTTTATATCATAAGCAGCTATTAAAATGGTGGAGGCTGGGCTAACTGATCACAGTGGCATCTTAAAGACCAGCAAGATTTTAAGTCATAGCCTCAGACACTTGTATCTGAAGAAGAGAGCTCTGACTCTTGAAAGCTTACGCTATGAAAATCTCGTTAGTCTCTAAGGTACTTGATAATGTACTTGATACTGATTGTACTGATCTCATACTGTGTAATCCGCCTAGCTTTGCAAGCGCATGTCTGTATCTCTACTGGTCAGCCATAAATTGCATTTGTTTGCCAGCGATATAGATAACTTTTTACATGGTTGTTTTCACCTTATAGGCACCTTTACTGCCATCTAATTTCAACTGCCATGTTAGCCAGCTGCTATGTGCATAAACCAGTCTTTCAACAAGTGTTTGTTTAGGGATATCCGGAGATGGAGGACCTTCCCCACTATTCCTTGTTTTGCCTTCTTTACAAAGCTCCTCCCAGGTCCAGGTTTCTTGCAGCCATTTTAACCAGGCTAGCTTTGTACTCAGTGGTAGATAAAATAATCTTATCTTTTTTCTAACATCAATCAGCATGTTACTTACATGATGTCTCTGTATGCACTGGTGACTAAGAAAATCCATGCAAAATCTTTGCTCAATAGTTAATGTGCTGCAATCTATGTTTTGGCCCCAGAAATTTTAAATTTGTATTGTTCTTTTATTTATCACTGCTTAGACATTTGTTTTTGTTATATTGTAACAGCTTTTGGCCATATACAATAAATTTCTACCTAAAGGGTAGAAAGGAAAGTACTATTAATTTTTTTAAAAAGTGTTGTCTCTCCTTTTTTTTGCAGCCATGATTTGGTGGATTATGTATATCTCTCCAGCTTTCCAAGTACTTCCTTTATCAAATATTTTGTTCATTCGTATGTTGGGCAGTATGCCTGTGTGACAGATAATGAGGAGGTATTTCTGTTCATCTTTCTTAAAAATCCAGTGGCAGGTGGTTTTGGAGAAGAGTGAAGGGATGAATAGTGGTGTGAGAAGTGGGATATTAACTGCTTTGGTTTGGGGCATCTCCCACTATGGAAGAAGTATCTCTTAGAGCCAGTGGAAGCATAAGCCTACATGACTGCTGGCTACCATTTGCTTGGAGCATCATTATCGATGGTACACACATTCATCCTTAAATAAATATATAAATAAATAACAGTCATTTCTGTTCAAAGGTTTTGCAGTGACTGATGGGTACAGTTCGTATTCTTGGGCTGATTCCATGGAAAGAAAAATCAATGGTGGTTTCTGTTTTAATGATCTATCTTGATACATGGGAAAATTACCCAGAATTATTATTTCCCTCAAGGTGTAGTTACCCTTTTATCCTTATAACAACCCTATGATGTAGGCTTGGCTGTGAGAAGGAGAGAGAGAGTGTGCGACTGTCCTCATGGAGTGAATTTCATGAGTAGACATTTGTACCTTGGTCTCCCGTATACAACCACCACACTGCTCTCTAAGAACTGCAGTGCAACACTGCCTAGGGTCACCAGTGTGAGGTCATGGTAGAAGTGAGATTAATTGGGTACTTTTGTGGTTCGTAGCATAGGGAGCAATCCTAAACCGGCCTCCAAAGTCAATATAATACAAACTGAGAGCCAGTTTGGTGTAGGGGTTAAGAGCGGTAGGACCCAATCTAGAGAACCTGGTTTGATTCCCCACTCCTCCACTTGAAGCCAGCTGGGTTATCTTGTGTCAGTCACAGGTCTTCTAGAGCTTTCTCAGCCCCACCCACCTCACAGGGTGATTGTCGTAAGGATAATACTAACACACTTTGTAAACTGCTCTGAGTGGACGCTGAGTTGCCCTGAAGGGTGGTATATAAATCGAATGTTGTTGTTATTATTCAATGGCAGTCCCAAGCAGGTGCAGCTTTCTCAAAATATAGCATGAAGTCTTAAAACTGTTGCTCTTTTACAGTCTTGTCTACCACTGCTTCTTCTCGTTCTAGATCTGGGTTTCTCTGGAAGGCAGTTCATATCTTATCCGGATATATCCATCAGAACCATGGAAGCTACATAAATATTTACAGATCATTGGGAAATCGCTTGACTATGAGGATAAAGAGGCCACCATCAGTGTTTTCTACGACCGAGAGGGCCTGCAACAGGTGGGTGTATATTGGTGCTGACTGCACTGGTTAGGGGAACTCAGAAGGTTGATAGTGGGGAGGGGGCTCACAGGCTGACTCTCAGAACATTTACTTGAAAGCAGGGTTTTTTTTCTGGGAAAAGAGGTGGCGGAACTCTCAAGAGGAAAATGAGGAAGAAATACATGGGACTCTTTGAAATCATATTATTTTCAAGCACCATTGCCGAGTATTTTCAGGAGGTGCTGGAACTCCGTTTCCCCGCATTCCCTCTGAAAAAAAACCCTGCTTGAAAGTAAGCACCTACTCATGAAGTGGGTCTGCCACTAAAACTGTAGCCGCATGTTATGTGTGCCCCTCCCTTTCTCTGTAACACATTTAGTGCAATTTGTCTTGTACCAAATGCTGGGCATTTTTCCAGCACCACCAGTAATGGTCACCAATGTGGAATGGAGGCAGGGGGACACAAACCATGGAAAGACAGCAAAAGAATTCTGATGGAACTGTAGAACTTAATTAGCAGAGTATATTAATACGCTGTAGATTATAAGAAGAACACACTCCAGTGTTTTAGCTCTAGAAAATACTTTACTACATATTAGGATAAAGTGTATATTTGGTGAGAAAATATAGTATCTAACTGACTGCTACATCTTGATAGTCAGACTCAAAACAGTCTATATTAAGACTAAACTGAGGCTTAACTGAAACAAAGAACAATAAACCCTTAGTATAAATTGCTAGTTAATTGCCCCCAATCAAGCTAGTTGCCCAATAGTGAATCCTCTTCATTAAGCATAAAGACTCCCCTTTCTGTGGTGGGAACCTTAACTGGACAGCTAAGTGGTCCTATGCAAACTAGTTGACTAACTGAATAAACAGAACACCAATTTAGCTCTTTCATGACTGAACTTAGGACACCTGCTAAAACAAAATCGGATCAAAGGTCTGCAGGTCATCCTGCATTCTGTTTCCAATGGCTGCCTATGTGGCACTCAGGGCCGGTGCACCCATTGAGGCATGTCCGGCCCCCCCCCCCCGCCTCAAGCGCTAATTAGCACTACGACTCAATTACTCACAGAGAGTTGAGAGGATAAACTGCTTTCCTGGATGTTTGTTTGTTTCTTCTTTTTTCTTTGGAACTGAGTGGTGGAAGTATAGTGCTGGAAGGAAGCCTTTGAAGTGTATATGAGAAGGAAAGTTTTTTAACAGGCTAAAGGGGATCCAAAAGCTTTGTTTGTCTCAACAATTGGTGAACTGAAATGTGAAGAAAGTATATTTGCTGGACTGATTAAAACTTCTATACTAGAAACTAAGGCTGAATTTATGACCTTGAAAACTTCCTGAAATGTAAACAAATGAAAACAAAAGGAAAATTAACGCCATCTAATGAGAAAGAACTTGCCACCTGCTGATACTTTGCATAACAGTTTAACTAAAGGTCTTACAGAGCCATCTAGTGGAGCAATGTCGCAAGGCACAAGAAAACGTTCAGTTGAAATTTGCTCATCCTCATCCACAGATTTAATGCAAAAATTTCTTGACCAATTAAGCGATAAACTAGATTCTTTTGAGAAGAAAATGGAAAATAATTTTACAAAATTCAAAACAGACTTAACTGAGCAAATTAAAAATATTGAAGGTGTTGTCAAGAAAACCTCTGAGGAGGTAAAATTGCAAAATAATCAGGCATAGACTTTGGACAATAAAACAGCAGTGTTGGATAAAGTGTTTCAGAAGCACCAAGACAACCTAGCATTACTGGAGTTAAGAGAGAAAGAATATGTGCTCTGCCTGAGAGGCATAGAGAATTTTTATTCTTCTCATAGATGGCAGGTCATTTGGTGCACCCTGAATAATAACATGAATCTTCATTGGCGCCTTAGTGACAAATCCTTTGTGTTCTGCTCTGGGAGGATTTCTTTCTCATCTTTTGAAAAGGAGAGAAAGTGGTTTGGCTGGGTTGCTATTACAGTTCTCTTTCGATAGTTCAGAAGTCCCCAACGTGATAATCATAACAATATTACAATATTCTAATATTTGTTATCTTATTGGCTCGTAAGGTATCTAGGGTCAGTTCTGATTTGAAGATGCAATTCTGGGTTGGCCCCTCTACTTGGGGGAATTCCAAATCTTGCAACCCCTTTATCTTGTCCTCAATTTGGAAGGACACCTGCTAACCTCTCACCGACTTTCTTCTGGGCGTAATACTTTCAATGGCTCCAATGAGTCTCAATCTGGCAGCCTTGGTACCCTCTGATAACTGAAGTTTGTGGGTAGGAAGGGATGTTTTTTTCATCTGTGCCCTTTCCCCCAGTTTCTTCTCAGCCTTAAGGAAATAAGGCCACAGGTGGCCAAAACCAGCTTGCTGCATCAAATCAGTTTTCTACAAAAGGCTCTCTGGCACTGATTCCTATTGGAATCTTATAGAATAATATAACATATGCGTAATATTTGATAAGTGCAGCTCTACAAGCAGTATATTATTAGTCCTCAGTTCTTGCAGAGTTTCAGCATACTTCTCTTGATCTTCTTGTTTCAAGTGTCATATTCTTACAGGTTGCATTACAAATACTACATTGGCTCCTAAGCGTAGAAAAAAGTGCAAGGCATATAAGTGATATATAAAAGTAGTATATAAAATCCCTTTCTTCAAATCTATATCCATCACTATGGTGCCCACCAAATGTTTTTAGAATGTAGATGAGGGCTGGTGGGGCTTTTGCCTGGCAAGACTTGGCTGTTGGAGATTTTATTGGTTATGCAGACTTTTAAGAAAGTTGCTTTGGAAGCAGCTTCCACCACAGCACAAGGATCTTAAATGTGTGACTGAAGGTGAGTCACAGCAGCCATTTTGTGGCTGGGTCTGCCTCCTGAGGAAGCCATTTTGTGGCAACCTTTTTATAGCTGAGCCCACCACATTGTGTCAGAATTCCAAAGGTGCCCACAGGCTCAAGAAGTTTAGGGACCACTGCTGTAGCTGCATGGTTTTATATATCCCTTTCACTGATGGAAGTTCCTTCCCCCTGGTCAAATACTTTTGCCCTGTCTTCCAGTCCCAGGCGGCTGGACTTAACCCTCTGTCGAATAACCTCCTATCTATGAGAAGAAGAGAAATTCAACAGGTAAGAGTTTCCTTTCCGGAGTAAAACGCCTGTGTCCATCAGCCTGTCTCTCCCCTTCTTTCAGCTGCTCTATTTAGAGGATAAAAAGGGCAATGCGAAAGTGATCAAGAGGCCAGTCCCGCTGCATTACGTCCTGACGTACAGGCATTTGACAGATGTCCCTTACCATCAATTGACATATCAGTGAGTGGAACGCCCGTGGCGTGGCATTGACTTTAAACTTGCTTCAAATATCTGGCTGTCCGGAAATGGTTTTCCAGCATTCGCTGGGGGCTGGAAGGTATTGACAACCCTGGCTGAAAGTGGCTGCCTGAAATTTCAGGCCTGCTTGCTTTCCACAGGCTTTGCAGGGTCCTGGCATTTTCCATCCTCTTGTCCTTGTGAATCTCCTGTGTCTCCCTTCTGAGAGTCTCTCTACATGAGATGTCTGACATGTGAAGAACACGTATTAGGAGAGGCAATGTTAGCTGGGAACGGCAGTTTAAAAAGACAGAGCCAGTGACAGTACAAAAGCTTTGCTATACACTGGAGCTGTGTGAAGGGGCTGTGAAATGCCAGAAGGGAAACTTCAGCCCATTATAATCTCCTAAGGTCCAGGCTCAGCTCTGGAAGGCAGCTCCAGCCTGTTTCCATTCCTTCCTTCTAGTTGCAATACCAGTCTAGTTTTAGACTGGAGAGGTGAAATTGACAGAGCCTTTGGAGAGGCAGAGATGAAATTAACAGACCCTCTGAGGAGCGACCTCTGCCAACTCTGTCTTTTTAAACCACCCTTCTCAGCTAACATTGCATCTCCCTATACTTGACAAACATGTGCTAACGGTCTCCTGTAGAGAGACTCTGAGCAGTTTCTACAACTGTAGACCATTGGTACTATCCATTGTTTCAACGCTAGCAGTCATCGGGGACACCTCACTTTAGTCTGTGAACCTAGTCCAGGGTTTTTTTTCCATCCTAAAGAAAAGCTTTCTCTGGTGAGTTTGTCAAAGCATAGTAAAAGCCATCTTATACATGTGGCAGAATTGGGTGGCAAAATGTTCCTGGACTGGAAGATTCAGGGATCAGCATGTCTGAAAGCGTTCACATATACACACAAAAAACTCAAAACAATCAACATTTTCCTCCCCCTGTCCACCCACAGCCACCTCACACGCAGGAAAATAGAACAGAGTTGCAAGTCCACTTCAGGGTGAATCTGGGGCTTCCTGCTGAGGTAAAACTTCTGACAAGTTTTGAGGGCAATCAAAAGAGTTCGATGCTCATTATAAAATCCTTTTGCGGTGGGCCTTGGGTTAGTGTTTCATACATCCCTCAGCTCTGTCCAGATTTCTCCTGAAGCAAAAAGTTGGTCATTTCTAAGGCAGAGTACTTGAAAGGTTTTGAGGGTGGCCAAAAGGGCCTCACTGACAAGCAAAATTTCTTGGGAGGCAGAGGGGATTTCGTCTGTCTCTCTTGATACCTGGAAGAATTCTATTCATGCTACCTTTTTAGTTGCAGGGAGCGGGTTGCCAGGCCCCTACTCCCTCCCAGCAGGAGGGGGGACCCAGTACTCACTTGGCTGATTTTAGCGTGTGAAGCGCATGCGCGCTCCTGGCACCGACATGATGACATCACTTCCAGCAGTGGGTGTGCTCCCACGCTTTACGTGGGGCCAGTTCAGCCCATATCCTTTCTAGCTGCCCCTGTTACAACTTACTTTGCAATCAATGTATTACTCCCTGGACTGAACATCTATGGAACATTTCTGAACAACAGAAACTATAGATCTTGCTGTCAGGCAAGATAAAAAATGTATATGTGATCTAGCTGTATTTATCCATGGAGTTATAAATTACTTATAAAATACTTGAAGTATGGCTGTTAAGTTATAGGGAAAGGAGTAGAAAATATTAGACTGCACTACAAAATAAATGAGGATTTTTATCTTTAAGCCTGAAAAAAGTAGTGAAAGCAGAGCTCCAGGGAAAGTTGAGATGGAGTTCTGACTAGTCTGGGAATCTCCTTTCTTGTTTCTTTGCTCCTTTATCACCAGGGGAAAAGAATACATCCGATTCACCCACCGCTGTCCATTTGCTGTGTTGCGCATTGTGGACCAGCCGTTCCCACAGGCCTTCACCCGGATGGAACATTACCGTGCAGAGGCGCCGGATGTCATGGATCCCACTGGGTTCCATAACCTTAACTCGTTGGCTGTGTACCAAGGCTTGATCTTCCAGCTGCTCTGGCTGCATTCGGCTTACAACAGAGTGAGAAAAGTTGTGTGTGGGGGGGAGGGTTTCCTCTTCAGCTTTTTGTGCACGCTGGTGTGCGCCTCAAGGTGCGCGGAAAAAGTCAGCAGTCTTGATTCTTCCTCAGCGTGCAGAACCTGGTTGGCAATTTATAGTTTACCATGCAGTCCTAAGCAAAGTTACACCCTTGTCTTCAAAGCTAGGGGTCCTAGAAAGGTGTAACTCTGCTCAGGAGAGCAAGATTCAAGTCCAGTAGCACCTTAAAGACCAACAAGATTTTCCAGGGTATCTTCCAGGGCTTTGTTATTCTCCTCTGAGTCCTGAGAGAGAGAGAGAGAGAGAGAGAGAGAGAGAGAGAGAGAGAGAGAGAGAGAGAGAGAGAGTGGTGAGGGGGCACTTGGCTCCAAGAACTTCCTCTCTTGCATCACTTCTTCCAAGGAACTTGGGGTGGTATACATGAGGGTTCTCTCACCCCAAGCGTTTGTATTGGCTTGTTTGTTTGGCTTATTTATCATTTTATTAATTCTTCTTTATTTATTCCTCTGACTTTATAAGTAGCCTGGGGATTATCTCAAAACTGCCTCGTTGGTGATAGTATTCTCCCAGGTTTTGCTAATCTGTCGAATACAATACCTGTGGCGAGTGAGGAGAAATGCCTCGCCTTTGTTCTGGAGGTGGTGAATACAGTCACATTCCCTGATAGATTCTGCAGTTTCATGCTGAAAGCTCCCTTTTTCTGAAGAATGCCTCTCCAGGCTACTGAGGTTAGTTTTCCTGGAGAAAACGGCAGCTTTGGAGGGTGGATTCTATGGCACCACATCCCTGCCAAGCTCTTCACTTTCCCCAAACTCTTTCCTCGCCAGGCTTTACTCCCAGATCTCCAGGAATTTTCCCACTAGTAGTTGGCAACCCGACTTTCTGCATTTCTAGCCAAGGATAGCAACACTTTCATTTCCCCATGTTTTCAAACTGCTGCCTCCTAACCGAGCCCTTTCTTTTCCTAGCCTTACGCAGACCCAGTCCATGACCCCACATGGCGTTGGTGGAAGAACAAAAAACAGGACGCAGTAAGGAAACCATCTTTACAGAGAAGTCTCAGAAACTCCCCCCCCCTCTCCGCCCATTTAATTGAAACCCTTATAATAGATTGGGATGTTTCTAAGGCAGAGGTCCCCAACCTTTTTGAGCTTGTGAGTGCTTTTGGATAAGGTGGTGGTGGGTGGTGCAACTACAAAATGGCTGCTGCGGGAGGCGGAGTCAACCACAAAATGGCTGCTGCAGGAGGCGGAGTCAACCACAAAATGGCTGCTGCAGGAGGCGGAGTCAACCACAAAATGGCTGCTGTGGGAAGCAGCACCAACCACAAAATGGCAGGGAGTGAGCTCATGCATTACTCTAATAGTAACGCTACATCGTTTCAGGAAGAATCTCTATTAAATTTTTTTTCATATACATATCTTCACAAAGTGAAGATTGTTGTGCTGTAATGGCAGCTGCTGCCGAAGCAATTTTTTAAAAAAAATCCACACGAGCAATCAGATCTCGAGTGGTCAGTCAAGAGTCCTGCTGGGCAAAAGCCTCGTCTGGCCCTGCCTGCTGGCTAAAAACACTTGACGGGAAAGGTGTTGTTGGGCATCGTTCTGCCCATGGAGGACACGTTGGGGATCCCTGGTCTAAGAGAAGGAAAAGGAAAGGAAGGGGGTTGGTAGTAGTGCCTCCCCCCAGGAGAGTGTCCATCTGGTATGTGCTCGCATTGTGAGGCCAGCAAAGAGGCTGCCCACTTGCTGTAGAGCTCGCCTGCTGGTGGACTCTAATGCCCAGCTGATGTTTTTAGCGCCAGTGGAAGGTCCGTGCCTAGGCGGTGGCTGTTGGTTACAGCACCTCTGCTTGCTTTTGGCTGGGGACTTGAAAGAAACAGTTTTTCACTGAATTGTGGCCAGGAAGGAAAACCAAAAAGTTGGTTTTGTGTATCTAGCAGCGAGGTTAGGGGAGCACATTATGTGTGTTTCCTGATGCTGTTGGAAGGATTGACACTCTTGGTACTTGTCAGCGGTCTTGGGCTCAGCTCAGGGCAGAACTGCCTGGTATCTCTTGTCCTGTGATTACTTCAAATGTGGGCTTTTTTCTTTTGCAGAGCAAGCCGCTGGGGCTGTGCTTTCATTGGGGTGGCTTTCCTGCAGAAAAGCATCACCCCCAAAGCCATGCTTACCCTCCCCTCCCCCCCACCCCGTGCTCCCCTCCTTACCCTTCCCCAGAAGTAGCAGAAGCAGAATAAATTAATGCAGCATGATAAATACCGGAAACAAATGATGCAAGTAGACTTTCTGCTACATCCTCAACAGGCGCCATTTTTACACACTGCAGCATCCCCGTTTTCTTGCCACAGAATTTGGATGGGCTGAGTGCAGAAGGTTACCAACCTGCCATAGATCCAGAGGAGTGAGCCATGTTAGTCTGTAGTCACAAAATAGTAAAGAGTCCAGAAGCACCTTTAAGACTAACCAACTTTATTGTAGCATAAACTTTTGAGAGCCACAGCTCTCGTCGTCAGATGCAACTTTATTGTAGCATAAGCTTTCGAGAACAACAGCGCTCTTTGTCAGATGCAACTTTATTGTAGTATAAGCTTTCGAGAACCACAGCATCTGACGGAGAGAGCTGTGGATCTTGAAAGCTTATGCTACAATAAAGTTGGTTAGTCTTAAAGGTGCTACTGGACTCTTTACCACCCTGCCATAAATCACCATCCACAGGATAGGGTGAGGTTGTATGCCCAAATCGACACACCTCCCCGCCTTCCACTTTCCAGGAGTACTACTTCTACGTGGCGGGAAACAGGAACTCCTCGGGGGGCGTATACGTCGACATGGCCGATTACGACAAGGTCTACAAGCTAAAGCCAAATAACGTACTGCCTCCACAAATCTATCTGGATAAGAATAATACCTACACCTTCTTCGTCTTCTTGAGCATCCGGACAACCAAACAGAGCCGTAAGTGACAGAGAGGTGGTAGTGATGCTGAAGCAAAGAGGGCTGGATGTGTCACCGAAGGCATAACTCAGGCAGAAGCGATTGCCAAATAGAGAGAGATAACATGAACCAATGGGATGCCGTGCCACAGTTCCCCTAATTTAGCAATGTGAGCACCCCCCTACCACCATTTGATCTGAAAATTTTTGTAGTCTCCCAAGCCTTGTCCTCTTCCCTCAATGACACGTGATGTCATGGGTTGGACAGCCCCCTTTGTACGCGCACGACAAGCCGTGCATGCCCCAGGGAGGTCTCTGTCTTCTGGCGCACTCAAAACAATGCTGTGAGAACCGTGTTTGCTGCACTTTAAATGTGGGTTTAGGCAACCTGTTTTGTGTTGTCTGTACATGGCCTACCAGGAGCACACGTTTATTTATTTATTTACTGAAAACATTTCTGTGTCACTTTTCTGACCGATGGGATCCCCAAGGCAGTGAGCAATCAAAACAATGTTAAAATACTGAACAGTATATACACAATATTTTAAATACTGTAAATTTTAAGTAAAACATATAAACACAAAGCTGCACAAGCAGGGAGCAGGGCCCGTGAGGGTTAGTGAGGGGACACCAAACCACCCTCAAAATCTTCACTTGCTGGTGGAAGACAGCAGTAGGGGGTGACAGATGACTCTTCCCCAGGGAAGTGAATAGATAAGGTCATGAAGGAAATAAATATGGTCAGGGCCGGCGCCACCGTTGAGGTGGGCGCTGCGGGGCCAGAGGGGGCGCCAGAGGGGGTGCCGGGGGCAGAGGTGCGTGTCCCGCGCCATTGCCAACCAGCCCTGCGCCGCCACTGGCCAGTCCCGCGCCGCCACCGCCGCCCGCCCCAGGGCAAGTGCAAAAGCCATGGACCAGGGACGACAGGCGGCGTGCGGGCGGCCTCCTTGCTCCGCCCCAGCCCGGCTGCGTGAAATCCTGGCGCCGGAGCTGAATATGGTCAGGGCTTGGTGGGCAGGTAATTGTGTTAGCTACCCACTATTCTTGGGTCACAGCTCAGAAACCATCCATTTTTTCAGCGCCTTTTCTGAGAACGCACTTTTCCATGGTCCCCAAAAAGGCGCTGACAAAATGAAAGCCAAACAACCTGCTACCATTTTGAAACTGGAGAGGTGTGGAGTGAAGGGGAAAAGCTGGCAGCATTTGGTGAGTGGGCTATCTTTTTAAGGATGCGTGGAAATGGCCTGAGAAAGCCTGGAGTTGACCCGCAAGCACCTGTACTAGCGCCTTGCTCCCAAATGGGAGATTTGCAAGTGACCTGTCCTTGCTGGCATCCAGAGATGGTTGCTTCTGGAGGTTCCTCATGACTGCCTCCTTACCATCAACCACCCAGAGGTGGCCATCCCCCATGAACTTGAGCAGAGAAGCGGTGGACTGAACCACTTGTCTCTTCCCTTTGCAGCTGTACAATTGAGCGTTGCCCTTCAAATAGCTGACACTGGATAGATTACCTTGCCTGCTTTTTGTGCTTGCACAACGTCATCTATCTGAGAAGCAATGCCAAAAATCAATCATAATAGCTGGATTGATGTGCTAGATAGCAGACACAAAGACACTTAAGTAGTAAGTCTCCACTCGAAAATCTCAACCCGTTTTTCTTTTTACTGTGCGCTGGCGGCAATAGCATACGGGCAGTGGATGCAGGAAAGTCCAATTGTGTGCGCGTGCCTTGTAGTCATGCAATACTTCTGAATTTGCTGATGCTCTTGATTGGCTTGGTGAACGGCCAGCTCCCTGTTCACCATATGCATCTGATAGACAGATCAAGGAAACCTTCATGACACCAGTCTGAGATGGGCCTGCATTTTGCAAATGTGATGACACCACTGGTTTTTCCAGACTGATGTTTTTTTTCTTTTCCTTGCAGTGGGGGAGACTGCAGCAGAAAATTCCCTCAACTTTGTGTGGCTCACCCTCATTTTATCTCATGCAAAATTTTTCATTGCGAAACTGCGGAGACAGGAGCTCATCAGTAGAGGGTCGGTTCTATACGAAGTAAGGAAACACGATGCTCTTTTGTTCGGGGTTCCGTAATGTGGTAATCTTGTGCCCCGTCCTGTGGCCGACACATTTAGAAGCTACAGCTATGTTCTTTCTCTCTCCAAAAAACTCTGGATCACCATCAACCACATGCAGAGCGCCTTCCTGCGCAGGGGAAAGTAGCTTTCAAAAAAAGGGCCAGTATGCAAAGTGTCTCTGAGCACGTCAAAATGCCTTTCCTCTCAAGGAAATGCTGCCTCTTCCTGACTGGAGAGGGTCCAGGTGTGCTGTGATATCTGTTGTCATGCAACTCACCCCAAGGGTCAGTATACTGTTTGTGTCAATGCCAGTATTAAAACTGTCCACTGTCTTTTCTAGGACAAGGTTGCAGAGCTCGGGAGGGCAACTTTCAGAGAAGCAGTGGGGTGATGTGCAAGGGAGGGGTTGGCAGTGGTAAAGAGAGTGGACAGGGCAGACGCTGACCAGTCCCTTGCTGCTTCTGTTCTGAAAGCTTGCTTTCTCCCAGGACTGCTTTTTACGTATATAGTTTTGGAGTTAATATGCAGTTTGCAGCCTGCCTAAGGGCCCTAAGACAGCCCTGAGACACGACCCTGACCTGCCCAAGTGATGGCCTCGGGTGAGATGGCTGGCAGCGACGACATGAGTGTGCTATAGTGCACACACAGACAGACAAGCACACAGGTGCATTCTAGCACCAACAGGTAAAACAGGCTGGTTTTTTTCCTTCTGGCTTTGCACCTTCCAATTTCAGCCGACAGGATCAAATTCAAGGAAGGGCTGTCAAATTCTGGCTTTCTTTGCAACCGTATCTGAGGCTGTTTTTAGAGTAATGGATTGTGCTACAGAAGAAAAGAAAGGGGTGACAAACTGTTGTTAGTACAGGGCACTGGCATCATGCGGGCAGGGGGAAGAGAAGGGGAAGCCCAGTTTTTTACTTTACCAGTTTTTGGTAAAGTTAGCACTTCGGGTGTGTCAGCGCCTTGCATAGGGAGTCTAACTGAATCCTGATGAGATGAGAGACTGGCATTACCAGAGAGAGCCAAGAGACATCTGTCCAAGTTCGAGGCATCCTGCAGAAGCTGGATTAACCAAGGCCTGAGATGAGTCCCTGAAAAGAACTGGCCATACTGGAAGGATGGGGGACCTAGGAAGTTAAAGATCAGGTCTGCTTTCAAAGCTTTATTGCTGGGTTCATCGCCATGTCTTCTGTGCAGTCCCACATAGGAATTGCACATGTGCAGGCCAGCCTGCACATGTGCACTTCCCATGTGTGCCCGCACAGAAGAACACTTGATGAATAACAGTACAGGTAGGTGCAACCCTGTTTTATGTCAAGGCCAACCAATGAGCTATCTGGCACTGAACACTGTTCAAATCCATCTGTCCCCACCCCACTTTCAGTCTCCGTAACATTTCTTAAAATCTAAGGGAAGCAGGCAAGTCCTGATTCAAGTCCTACTGGCACCTGGAACAAGGAAATCATATTTTTGTATCCATTTTAAACTCTGGACTATTTCTCTTCCCCGTTGCTCCTCTCAATAACCCCCCCTCCCAGGTGACGCTCACTGACACCGGCATGTTTCCGCACCAAGACCTCAGTGGGAAAAACCTCCTGAAGGGGTCCATAATTTTAAAAGTAAGAAGGCCACCTGTCAAGTTCCCTAGTCTGATTTCGTTGCTCTTGGGCCGCTTGGACATTGAGCCAGAATTGGGCAGGTGGAAGCCAAGCTCCTGCCGCCCCGGTTCATAGCTAGCCCTCTCGACGGGGGTGGGGGTGAGACACCCATGACTGGATGTTGCCCTTTCCTAGAGACACCTTCAGGTTTTTCTTCCTTTCTCAGGTGGCTCATTCCTCACTGAACTGCTACCACTACACATCCAAGGGGCCACGGATAAAGGTAACGTTTGCTCAGCTCCATTGTTTTTGCGGTTCGGGGTGGCACCTGTTCCCTTTTTGTAACTTGATTCCCGCCCCCTCGCCCTGTATGTTTTATGCATGCACCAGTGGGATACTGTAAGGCTCTGCCAGGTAAACTTCAAAAGACCCCACCGTTGACGAGTAAGAGCTTTATTGAAAAGTTGCTACTAGTATCATGATCTTACCAGGTTCTTTGCCAGGAATGAGGGTACAAGCAGGTATCAGGCATATAGATAATTCAAAGGCCAACACTCCCCCTTGGCTAATCCCCCCCCTTTTCCTAAAGGCTGGCTAATTCCACTGGGAAACATCTATGTAGGGGTTGAGAGACAGGGAGAGGTGAGACACAGGGTTTCAAGGTTAGGGAGGTTTCCTTGCCCATAGCCAGGGCTTTTTTTCTGGAAAAAGAGGTGGTGGAACTCAGTGGGTTGCCCTTGGAGAAAATAGTCACATGGCTGGTGGCCCCGCCCCCGATCTCCAGAAAGAGAGGGAGTTTAGATTGCCCTCCACGCCGCATGGCTGGAGATCAGGGGGCGGGGCCACCAGCCCATGTGACCATTTTCAAGAGGTTCTGGAACTCTGTTCCACCACGTTCCAGTTGAAAAAAAGCCCTGCCCATAGCCCAGATGCAGGAGCATAGTCTAGCAGAGATAACTTCAGGGACAAACAGACTTACTCCCTCTGAGAGTGTAAGAGGCAGCTTACGGTTCAGGCACAGGATGACTTTAGCAGATAGCCATAACATCCGGCCACAGCCCTCAGGTATGAGCACGGCAGATGCGGCCAGCATTTGACTGATAATAGGTTTTACTTCATGTGCCCAAGGAGATTTTACGTGTATTGCTATTGGAATTAGTACTTTCTTGTTTCCATTCCGTTTTCATCATGGGCCCTTTTCACACTGCTTACCTTGACTTGCAATGACGTGGAACATTGCGCTAAAAGCGTGGAACATCGCGTTTTCTCGTGTGAGATTTGTGTGACGTAGCGCAAATCTCACGCGAGAAAACGCGATGTTCCGCATTTTTAGCGCGATGTTCCGCGTCGTTGTGAGTCAAGGTAAGCAGTGTGAAAAGGGCCATGATTGTTTTAAGTTATGACGGCCTTGGGTAGGATCCAAATTCGGATAGAATCCCTGAGGAGGGGTTTCATGATCTCAGCCCAGCAGGCTGGTATCCTTAATGGTACCTGTATGTCGACTCCCAAATCACTGTGGTTGTGGTTGGGGGTTGCAAACACAAAAAATAGCACAGAGGAAAAGAGCTGCTCTCCCCCCAGTGCCTCCAGATGGGGACCCCAGTGCTGATATTTAATGTAAACGAAACAGCAAGAGATCCATGTACGGAGCTCCCTTCAGAATCTCTAGTTTGGTCCTTGGGTACAGGATTGCCAACCTGCCACTGGGCCACGGAGCCGGTGAAGCTTTCTCACCACATTATCTCAATGCCAGGAAACGCTTCTGCTAAATTTCTGCACGTCGGGTACCGTCGACGGCACAGGAGCAGAACTGGCACAAACACCTGGCCAGCCCTGCCCATATACTTTCCAGGGTTTGGGGAGTGGGGGGGGGGAACATTACTGCATCGGGCTTTTCTAAGGCCCAGCGTGTCTGTTTTCCTCTCTCTCTGCAGGGCAACAGCGTGATGGGTGTCAATATCGGCTGCCCCCCAGGCAAGAGGTTGGCCTTTGACATCACAGGCACTATGCAGTACATCACCAAAAAAAATAAGCGATACTTTGACTGTGTCAACCCGGACCCCGAGATGCCCTGCTTCTTCTTTAGTGATGGTGAGGGTGCTGGCGCACCAGGGCTGGGGAGGGAGCTGCCTGTGTTGAACTGCGGCTTGCTCTGCACGGAGCCCACGGGGGTGCCAGGCGATGGGGATAATGGACGTGTGCTTTGTTTGCAGTGTTCCGCCCTTTGTTTTTGATCCAAGACATGGTGACTGGACACTCGGGTCCGTTCCAGGGAGGGTAAGGACTGAGCTCTGAGCCATGCTGAGCTGGGATCAGGCGGGGGGAGGGGGAGAAGGGGCTCACGGGACTCAGCCTCCGGGGGGGCGGGGGGGGGCGGGAGGCAGAGGCAGTTTTATTTTTATTTAATTTATATCATTTATGGTCCGCCTTCCTCACTGAGACTCAAGGCGGATTACACGGGGTGAGAGTAGTACAGTCAGTACCCAGGACAATTTCATAAGCAATGCCGTAGGGTAAATAAACACAAGTTTACAAAGGCAGAGCATTAGCAAGAATCCAGTGCAGAGTTGCAGAAATGCTGAAACAGAACATAAAACAATTCTAGGGCTGACATATAGGAGCACAGATTTAAAGCAACAGGTAGTGCGTAAGGCAACATAGTGGTGAAGTCTATGGGTGAAGTCTAGGGTCCCTAACTCATTAGCGGAGCATCTGAGACCCCTCCCTACAATACCAAAAAGGCATTTTTGGAATAATTCGGTTTGCGTCATTTACAGAAAGCCAGGAGAGTGGGGGCTCTCCTGACCTCCTCAGGCTGGCCGTTCCACAGGGGAGGGGCCACCACAGAGAAAGCCTGTGTGCGGGCTGCTGTTTATTTCGCCCATGTGCAGGCTGGCACCTGCAGGAGTTGGGTCACCACCAAGGCCTCACCTAGTTCAGGACATGCACTCTGGTGGGATTCCAAGAAAGCCAGTCAGGAAGCCCAGCTGTCTCATGACATCATCCTAGGTGCCGTTCAATCAGAGGATGCTCAGGTTGTCGTGTGACAGCGCATGGGAAGGCTGGAATGGTGCAGGAGTTCCTCCTCCAGGTTTAAACAAACCAGAAAGGGGAGATGTGGCCCTAGCAGGTTGGCCTGGGATCACCTATTAAGGGGAGACTTTCAGGTGGGCAAAATCTGTAACACCTCCCCCCCCTCGTTCTGGTGGCAGCTACGTCTTCAAGGTCATTGGCGGGGGACCGTTTTCACAGAAGGCGATCCGCTACTTCAGCGATGAGGAGATTCTACGCTACAACTCAGTGCATGGCAGGTGATCATGAGGCATTGATCCCTCAGCAAGCGCAAGGCCCGCTGTCCCCATTTGGTTGAAAGGCCACCACGTTAGGTCTGTGAAAGGACTGGATGCTTGGAGGGAAGGCTGGATTTTGTAAGGCTGTCCCCATTTTGAGTCTGCCTTGGCTTCTGTGAAAAATGGCTCCCGCCTGCCTTTCTGTCTGCAACATCTTCTTTGCCTTCAGATCAGATTCTTCGCCATGCAAAGTACTCCTTTTCAATGTTGTTTGCACATCAGTGGCAGATACGAATTACCGTTGACTGCAGTGAACGCAAGGCAGACCCATATCGACAATGATCATGTTCCAAAGCTAAAAGAAATGAAGAGGGCCGTTTTGGTTCAGCCCTACTAGCATTCCCTGACAAATACAAGAATTCAACAACTGAAGGCACCTGTGAAAGACAAAATCCCATCTGCAGGAGACTGCATACTGAGTCTCTGTATGATCGATTGGTCCTTTCTCATCGCAGCTGGTTTCTGATGGAGCCAGCAGTTATATCCTGTCTCTGCATTGCTCATGATTGGGTCATTCAGTTGCTGCTGGTGCAGAGATGCAGCAAAATTATTTGCTCTCGGGTGCAGCCTCCTTTTGTGTCTCTGTGTGAGTCACTGCTCTGGCTTTTCCTCCAGTCAGGAGGCATGCCCAGAATAGTGACTCATGCAGAAGAAACACTGAGTAGACCTCCCTGAAAGTGAAGGAATTGTTGTTCTTGCAACCTGTAAAAGTAAACCTCTCTTGGCACAAGGGCCAAGTGTGTCTCTTGAATTTAATTGTTTTTAAAATGGAAATATTGAGGTTGCTAGACCTTGTGGAGTTGAGTGTTCTTCCTCCTTATGGTTCCAAGTCTCATGATTTTGACTTGGATTCTTTAGGGAATATTTCTTCTAGATTGGGGGTGGGTGGTGGTGGCGGGAAGGCTAATACAAATGTAAGTTGAACGAATCCCGTTTACACTTGTTTTCCTTTTTTCTTCCTAGCAAAACACAGAGTCTGATCTGGCTTAAGGAGAACTTAGATAACAAAACAGATTCTGAAGGTTTCCATATCCTTTCTGAGGCCAGCTCTGGGATTATGTAAGGAATCCCAAATGCTACATCCCAAATAAAAGATGCCATTTAGACCCAATTAAGATTCCCCACTTCACCCTCAATCCAAATCCTTGCCTAAACATGTCCGTTGAATCCCATCTCGGATCCTGAGTCATCTTGCCACACAATCCCCTCTGCTGCGCCGTCTTTTTCCTCCTCTAGGTTCGTCTGCCAGAAGAATTCGGCATGTTACGATATCGTTCCCAAGGATATGAGCGCTCCCGATTACTTCTTTTTGGTGAAGGTGTCAAACAGGTAATTGGGACCGCATGCCTAAGCATTTGAGGCCTCTGCAGGGAGGGAGCCCGCACAGACTGTCCCCGTAGTCTGCATTTGAGGATTCGGAGAAATATGCTACATTTTGCACAGACAGGCTCGCGTTTTCTACAGTTGGTTCTTTTTGCAAAGTATAGATACTCCTGAGTGGAGGAATGAAGGAAGATGTACAGGCAGCAGAGCAGAATGGGAAAAAATAGCACTCTCTGTCCCCTCTCCACATGGGACATCTGACACGTGAAGAACAGGTCCTGCAAACAGTTTGTAAGCCAGGAAGGGTAGATTAAAAAGACAGAGCCAGTTGCAAGGCAAAGGCTTTGCTATACACTGGAGCTCTGTGAAATGCCAGAAGGGAAACTCCAGCCCATTCTAACCTCTCCAGGTCCAAACCTGGCTCTGGAAGGCAGCTCCAGCCCATTTCCATTCCTCGCTGCCCACACAGTTTTTGACAGAAGAGGTGAAATTGACCAAGCCTTTGGGGAGGCAAACATAAATTAACAAACCCTCTGAGGAGTGATCTCTGCCGGCTCTGTCTTTTTCAACTATGCTCTCTGGCTAACATTGCATCTCCCTACACTTGACGAATAGGCACCAAGGTGTCTCATGTAGAGAGACTTTCAGAGACACCATGGAGAGACTAAGGAGCAGAGAGTGCGGACACCTTTACTCTGGGGAGTCCTCAGTAAAAAATTGACATTTTTGACTCTTTTCACAGGTAAGGCCAAAAGACTTTTGGTTTTGCACCTGAAAGAGTCCCCAAGAGTTGAAATTACCTGCCCCCTGTCTGCCATTCCTTGCATGCCGGCATGAGTTTACTGATCTGAGCGTGTCTTATGTTAAGAAGCAGAGTCCCAGAGCAGTGACTTGTACAGAGAAAAATCTCTTTTGAGTGACTGTAATTCAGTGCCTCTGCACTGGGAGTGATGGGATATCACAGCTGGCTAAGGCATTTAAAGCAGAATGGAAGGCCAAAGCTGTAAAGCGTGCAGAGATGCAGCAGGCAGCTTCCTCTGTGTCTGGACATTTGGGGCTCTTGCTATTGATCCCGTTAGCTGTGTTAGCCATGACGAAGAGAGCTGTAGTTCTTGAAAGCTTATGCTACAATAAAGTTAGTTAAAGGTGCGACTGGACTCTTTACTATCTTGTTACTGAGCACAGCTATCTCCTGGCCACATTAGCTTGCCCCAGCTCATGGTTTTGGAGATCTACGTGATTAGGAACATGGAATAATGACGCGGTAAAGTAGACCACCACAGGATGGTGACGTGGGAAGAACTGGCCAAGGGGAAGGATGCAGTGGCCTGGCAGCCAACTCACCTTTTCCCATTTCTGCTTCCACAGAGGTGTGGACCAGACCACCTACTGTGACTACGCTTTGGAGTTCATCATCCACATCCACGGCCTGCGCCTCAGCCCCACCCGGGCCATCTTCCTCATGAAGGTACCTGCAGCCGCTCTTGGGTCCTCATCGTCACAAGCGGGGGTGGCTGTGCCAGCTCTGGGACATCAGCTATTTACACACAGGCACACCTGGGCACTATACCAATAGGACAACTTAGGGAGTGAGAGTCTCCTATCCACTGAATCCCCACCCCCAAGCCAAGCTGTCTGCTCTCCTTTCTATGGGGTAAGCATCACACCCCACCCCTCTATCTCAGCCCTCGTGAACCTGGCCAGTGTACCAGGAGACCCCACGGGAACCAGAAAATTCAAATCGTGTCCCACCTACGAGGCTGCTTAGTAGGTTTCGGCAAGCTACAGCCTCCACATTGCCTCTGCAAAGAGGCATGAAGTTGCGATATACAGAGTCAGATGCAAAATGCATCAGCAGTGGCTCTCCCAGGCCTCTGGTAGAGGTCTTCGGCATCATCTGCTACCTAATGGTTTGAACAGGAAATCCCGGGGATTGAACCTGGGACCATATGCCTGCCGGGCAAGTGCTCTACCACTGACCCATGTCCCCCCTTCTGCACTCTGGGATTTGTACGTGTGATAATCCTGTTGACTTGCCTTAAAGGGTTGTTATAAGTTCTACCAAGGCATTGTCCATGGAGCACTTTGAAGCTCTGAAATGCTATATGAATGGCGCTGCATATCATCACAGTTCAACTGAAGGTGTTGTGGTTGAAATGCCTTTTCAAAAATCAGCCCACAAGCCCAGTTGAATGCCTGGAAGCTGCCAAAGACACCAGGGCCGGTGTCAGCACACGGCAAGGTGGGGCAGCTGCCAGGGCCTGGGGCTTCTGGCAGGGCCCACTGCTGCCGGCTCTCTACTCAAGCGCCTCCTCAGATGCCTACACTCACATTCTCCCACTGCCTGCTTGTGAGTGCTGTGTCACCTCTGCTCCCAGCTGTGCATGCTGCCATGTGGGTGGTGCGCAATGCATTGGCATTCCTGTTGGCCACAGCAGTGGCAATTCTAGCTGCCCCCACCACCCAGCACCATCAGGGAAAAGGCATGCAGAGAGAGTCGCGGGAGAGCTTGGGAATGGGACAGACAGGCAGTTGGGGGTATCTGGGTGGGAGGGCAAGAAGGGGAGCTTAGGAGTGGGCATGAGGGAGGGGGCTGAGCACTCCCTGCCCAGGGACCCTCAAAACATGGAACTTTAACTGGAGACAGAGAGCCTGGCAAACCCTGGCTCTGGAAATTGGAAGCTGGGCAGAGAGCTGCCTGGAGCAGAGCTCATCTTGTGGTGGTGTTCTCTGTCTGGCAGAAGCTGCCAGTGTAATCCCCTCCAGTAAGCAAGAAAAGGGTTCTGTGTAGCACGGGCTCCTCAGAAGCTGTGTGGTTGGATTGGGCTGGAATCAGTCGCCTCTGCTAACGGCCTGTTTATTTGCTAGCATCTTTCAGCAACTTGGAGTTAATTAACGGTTCGTAAACATTTTTAATGTTTCAAGATGTTGCCAACCACGGATTCGTGCTGGTGGGGAAGATGAGGGCTTGACTGGCCCAGAGATCCACGTGCATCAACAAGATGCCATCTCTCTGTCCCTTTCTAATGGAGAATTCATTCAACCAAGAGCTGGCAGTTCCCTCCCTTTCTGACCTCAAAGGACCTGTAGCTAGCATTAAATATTGGTGGGAAGTGCTGTCAAGTTATAGCTGATGTAGGGCGACTCCTGCTGGGGTTTTGAAGACAAACAGAGGTGGTTTGCCATTGCCTGCTTCTGCAACCCTGGCCTTCCATGGAGGTCTGCCATCCAATTACTTACCAAAGCTGACCTTGCTTAGCTTCCAAGATCTGATGAGATCCAGGTTGCCTGGGCTTCTAGGTCAGGACAGTGTTAAAGATTAACCTGGAGTTTAACACCCAGTCTTTTTGTATGCCCCCTGCCCTCTCCTCCCCTCCTCCCAGGTTTCTCTAGTCTCAGTAATTGGCATGGTGTTTGCATACATGTTTATTCGCATTGTGGGCCCCAGCATCAAGAACTATTTTCATTCCCTGTACAAGAAAGTCGAGGAGGCCATTGTTTTTCGGGCTGGTGAGTTGGCAACTGTGCAACCAGGATGGGGCATAGTCCAGGTTTGGGGCAGCTGTGTGGTGTTATCTGGGAGCTTCCACCAGCTGCATCTTAGCAAGAAGCTGGCTGCGAGGCTGTCTTGTGGCCACCAAGTAGATAGTCCGACTGACAGGGCTTTCCTGTCGCGGGGGGTGGGAATCCTGGTTTTTCTGGGGAGCTGGTCCCCGCAAACTGCTTGCAGGACCTGGTGGGAGTGACCACTGCCCCGTACCATACTCCAGTCCTGTCCTCTCTGCTGTTCAGCCAGCTACAGCTGCTACCCCCACCCTTTACCCTCGCAGGATAGGTTGCTCTCCATCTTACCGTGAAGGGGACCCCTTGCCTTCCTAGAGCTCCAGGGTGGGCTCATGTAGCATCAAGACAGTGTCAGGGTGTAAACGTTCTGACCTGCTTCTGTGACACCCTGGGCCCTTCTGCAGCTTCCAGCCACCAACTGATACAGCCTGGCTACACTGAAGTTTTTACGCTTTCGAGTTTGCAGCTCCAGGCTGCTGGTCTAACCCTTTACTATGCTGTCAGCCTCAAAGCCAGAGAGGCTCATTGTGCACCAAGCTAGCAGCCCGCTCTCCACTCCTGCAGGTGCCGCTAGCTCCAGCTTCTTCCAGGAAACTACTGAACACCTCTTTTTTCCCCCCTTCCAGAATCCAGCCTCACCTTCACGTCTTCGTTCACCAGTCAAAGTTCCCTGTCCAACTTACGCTCCCCATCTGACAGCAGCAACCAAACCTCACCACGATCACTCCATGCAGAAAATCTGTAACACCACTCAGGACTTGCGAGCTCTTTTGTCTGTTGCCAGGGGAACTTAACGCATCAAGTTTCTTCTTCCTCTACGCTCCTTGTCATAGTGGGGCAACCTGTGTCATTCACAACGTGAATTATATCTCCTTGCCCTGGTACTTTCCTGGCAGCTAAAATGTGATCCTGGGAACTGTGGTAGAGTTAAACCAAGCAGTGCTGGGAGGGTAAAAGTCAGAACCTGCCATCTGATGCTGTACATGCGGCTCCTGGCCTGCTTTGGATTTTATTGTGCCTGTGTAAGCAGTTTGCCCAAGGATGGGGCAGCATTTGTATCTCTGTCCAGTTTATTCCTAGGTCTTTCTCAAGGAGGTGAACATCCTCTCGTCTTTTAACTTGTGAACACTTGCTCTGCCTGAACCCACAACCCACAATTTGGCTCTGCCTCCTCTGACTGAATCGTGCAAAGGGTTTCCTCCTTTCTGCTTGTGAGTTCCTGAAGCAGATGGCTTCTGGAGTTAGACAGCCAGCTTGGATGCAATTATTCCACTTTAGCTTTCTAGGTCAGAAATACAAGAACTTGTGCCATGTAGTGGGGGCCACCTATATAGCTTGCTGGCAGATGAGCCCCATGAGTCAGGTCTTGATACTAATAACTGGCAAGACTACGAGCAACTTGCTTGGTTGACCCCTTGCAGAAGGCATCTCCTCACGGGTGAGCCAGAGAAAGCTGTATGTTGCCTGCAAAACTGTTCAGATACTTGAGAGGAAACTGCCTGGGCTTAACCGTCTATTTAGAGCAGTATCAAACGTGGTTGCAAATCTCGTTCAGCAGAATCGTTGACTGTGTGTTGGCAATTTGCAAAAGGACAGAAATCCTTTGCACTTCCCTTCAGTTTATTCCAAGGAGGCGGATGTCTTTTCAATTTCTGCATAAGATTTTTTGTTGCCTTTCTAATTTATGTGCATTTGCCTCTTTGTTTTCCTCAGCCATTACAAAGTCAGCTCAGGTTGTTTAATAAAGTTAATGTGCAATTTGGTTTAGTGTTAACAAGGAGGGTCTGTTGTTTATCCAGCAACTACATGTTCTAGTTCTGTCTCCAGTGCCTAGCAATTTGGGTAAGGTATCTGATGAAGAGCTCTTTGACTCTTCAAAGTTCACACCCTGGAAATCTAGTCGGTCTTTAAGGTGCTATTGGACCTACGGAGGGAGGGAATTGGGAAGGAGAAGGGTCTCAGCAGGGTCTCATGCCATACAGTCCACCTTCCAAGGCAGCCATTTTTCCCCAGGGGAGCTGATCTCTGCGGCCTGGAGAGCTGTTCTAATTCCAGGAGAGCTCCAGCCACCACTTGGAGTTTGGCAACCCTTCTTAGGACCCAGGCCGCGTTAGCAGGCAGGCGCCCGTTCATACAGGCCCTCTCCGGCCCTCCTCCTCCTCCTCCTCAACCCAAGCCACACTGTCGTAAGTGAGCGTGCGACGGCCCCACTTGTCGACGCCATCTCCATGGCAACCAGCAACCGCAAACAAAACCGGAAGGGCGCCGTGGAGGGGAGAAGCCCGTCCGTTGCGTCACTCGAGCCCCCTCCTCCGTCTCCAGGGCAACCCGTGCGCCTCCGCGACCCCCTCACGGCTCCGCGCGCCAGGCGCAGGCGTGAACGTAGGAGGGTCGCGTCCAATGACGCCGCCCGCGCTTCTCGCGTCTCCGTGGCAACTGGCGGCGGCAGGGAGGCGACTGAGAGTGCGCATGCGTTTTGCGCTCTAACGGCTCTCGGCGCGTGAGGTAGATTTGAGGTGAGCCGAAGGGCTGAAGGTTCATCCTCCTGCGGAGGAGAAAGTGAGGCCGGGCCAGTGAGGAGTCGGTGTGTGAAGAAGCGGCTAACTCCAAGAAAGTGGCGTCACGGGTTGTGACGTCACGAACAGGCCTTGGCCGAGGGCGGTGACGTCACCAGGCAGGGTGTCAGCTTGGCTGAGGTTGAAAAGCAGCTTTACAGGCCCACCCCTGAGTGGCAGGAGGGGGAAAGGCCTCTTTTGTTTGCCTGGGGTTGCCAACAGGCCTGCGTGTACGAACGGGCAGCTGATGCTCTTCATGTCCTGGAGCTAAATTGATACCACCTAGTATATCACGCCCCATGAAGCCTCTAATAAAGGGGAAGAATATTTAAAATCGTAGGGTTGGAAGCAACCCCCAGGGTCATCTAGTCCAACCTCCTGCATAATGCCGGACAATCACAACTACCTCCCCCCCCCCGCCCCGGTCCATGTCCAGAGGATGCCAATTACACCTCCAGCATCCCCCAGCAAAACTGGCCTGCGGAAAATTGCTACCGGCATTACCCTGGGCACGTAAGAAAGGGCCACAAGAACTAAGCACTGATGTAACCCTTCCTGCCCTCCCTCTCATGAACTGATCTCTCATGATTTCATTTCCTCCAGGTGATTGACAACTATATCCAGCATGGTGCCTGCCTGGCAGAGTCACCACCTGCTTAACGCAGCTGTCCTGAAACTTCAAGGGCAGATAGCAACCTGAGATTGCTGAACTTGGGTTCATTCACAAATTCAGAACAATGAGTGCCCCCCCCGGGGGGGGGGAGCTGAACAGAGTTCTTTTCTCACTACAGATACTAATTTCTGCTCTGATCAAGTTGCATTGTGCCTTTACATCCTGATGCAATACCCCACCCATTTTTGGCCAGGATATAAAGGCTCAGGGATTTCCATTCCTTGTGCTTGAAGAAGGGAGTTCTGAAGCTTACGCTCTGAAAATCTTGTTGGTCTCTAAAGTGCCAGTGGACTCAAATCCTGCTGACCACCTGCATTTCTTACTGACTGATGATTTCCTGCCTCTGGGCTGCAGAAGAAAAAGGATAAAAATGTCACTAGTCACATCTAGCATTGCATATTGTCTTAAGAGTCTTTGGTATACTGGTTAAGAGCGGCAGGACTCTAACCTGGAGAACTGGGTTTGATTCCCCTCTCCTTTGCTTGAAGCCAGCTGGGTGACCTTGAGTCAGTCCCAGCTTCTCGGAGCTCTCAGCCTCACTCACCTCACAGGGTGATTTTCATGAGGATAATAATAACTCACTTTGTAAACTGCTCTGGGCATTAAGTTGTCCTGAAGGACAGTATATAAATCTAATGTTATTGTTTTGTTTTGAATATTGCTGCAAATTCCCTGGTGTCACATTTTTACTCTGCCGTTCCTCCAAGGAGCACACAGCAGTGTGAATAATAATGATGATGATAATAAAATAACTGCACTTATATACTACTCTTCCAGATAGATTAGTGTCTGCTTACAGCCGTGAACAAAGTCAGTGTTATTATCTCTTACAAAATACCTGAGGAATTGGGGCTGAAAGCAGTGGCTTACTCAGTTAGCTCATGGTAATGGGATTTGCAACCCAACCACTTAACCACTATACTACAGCGACTCTCTTCCATTTTATCCCTGCCACATCCCTGTGAAGTAGGCTGCCCCAGCAAGCTCCCATGGCAGAATGAGGGTGGGAACTCAGATTTCCTCACTCCTAGGCCAATGCTGTACCACTGTACCGGCACGACCAGGCCAGGATGAACGTCTTTATATTGATTTTGACTTCGGCTGAGTCTTGTTTCTGCTGGTTGGTTATATTTCTCTGGGGCCTCAGGCAAAGAAAGGACCTTATTCAACTTTTAAAATCCTTTAACTAAGGTTGGTGGCACATCGGGGAATGGTGCTCAGAAGAGCCACAGGTGGTGGTGGCCACTGAGCAAGTATCACTGTCTCGTGCTATGGATGTGCCCTTAACACACATTCTCAGACTTATGCTTTTTTGGTCTTTTGGAAAGCCACCTTTCTCATAGCCACCCCGCCCATCAGTGCTATGGGCATAATTACCATCCTTTCCAAGGCTGCTGTAATTATTGCATCAAGATAATGTTTGTGAAGCTCTATAATGCCTTGAAAGCGTTAACCAAAGTAAAAGGCCAAGTATTGTTCTCATGTGGCCTTAAAATAGGTCCTTACTCCAGGTCTGTGCTGCTATGCTAGCCCACTAGAGGGCAGCCTACATTCACTGCTTCACCTCTTGGGAGGAAGACGGCGTAACAAAAATGTTGTAGAAGTTGATTTAAAAAACACCCCTTTCCCCTTGGAATGGAATGTCTGGAGAAGGTACTGGATGGTTTTGTCCAATGATTTCCAATCTTCTGTTAGCAGAAGTGGAAATTTCTGAATTAATATTAGCATACTTTTAAAAAGGCAGTCTCACATCTGTGCACATTTGGTCAGAAGTAATGCCTTCTGATTTCGAAAAGAACTCCCACTGATAAAATGGCTTACTGTCATGTTACTGAGCATAGGATTGTACCCATACAGCTGGAGCCCATGCCTGATTATTGGAAGTAGATTTCACTGTATTAAATGAGGCTTGCTTCCAAGTAAATGTGCACAGGATGAGGCAGCTTTGGTATGAAAGCTCAAGAATTTCCCACCCTCTGAGCAGCCTACCCTCCCATGCCTCTGTATAGTGATTTGGGAAGGCTGCCACAGTATCTTGTAGACAAATACAATAGGAAGTTGACTCTGGGAAAGGCCCGATTTCAAATGTTCTCTTGAAACTCTGCATTGGGGTTAGAAATGGCTGAGGAGAGGCTTGAGGGTGAGGTGGGAAAGCGACGAATGTAGCCAGGGCTAAGCCCACTCCTCATTGCTTCTCTGCTTCAAACAACTTTTCTTGGAAATATGGCTGCCAAATTTTTAAAACATGCATTTGTGTTTAAAATACAAAGCATACACTTGTGCCTTGTGCTGAGTCAGACTAACAGTCCAGTGTGATCTACTCTAACGATCAGCTCCTCTTCAAGTCTTCTGGGAAGGGGTCTTTCCCTGTCTCTGCTACTCAAGATGCTTCTAACGGGAGAGATACTATTGACTGACCCAGGAGCCTTCTGCACACAAAATATGCTCTTCAGCATGGAGCTAGCCATAATGTTTACTTCTGGTTACCGGTGGTTGATTTATGTTTGGAAAAAAACAAACTGATGCTAGGCTTCAAGTTTGCCACCAAGCCCTATTTTTTAAACTCTGCAATACTGTAGTTATTGGTGAGGGAAGGCCCCCTATATATGTGCTAAGGAACTCTTGCTACATTTTGTTTTCCAGCAGAGAGCCCTGGTGCTGAACATGTGCTCAGGGGTTATGCCTCGAGCCATTCATTTCTATAGCTATAAAATGCAAATATTAGCATCTGATGGATGAGAAATACTAACAGCAATACCAGTCTTAGCGGGTACTGGCTGTGTTAGACTGTTAAGCCTTGATGCATAAGCTTTCATTGAGTGAGAAGCCTCTGTCAGATGCAACAGGTGTTAACCTTGGTCAGCAAAGATGATGCCACAAGATGTCTAACTGCCTTTAAAGTGCCCCCCGACACAAAGCAGTGGCTCTACAGGCTGTGAACTATGTGAGACTATGACATTCTTTGCAAATTGCAGGAGTAAGATGTGCCTGTGAGCTTTTTACAGAAATGGCACAGGTTGCACTTTGTGCATTTCAGCTCCTTTAGGTGTCACAGTGTCCATCCCCCACTCCCATCTATACCCACACCTGCTGACAGAAGATTTCACTTCATGTATCTGCCGAAGCAGACTCTCTGATCTACAGACATTTATGTCCAAGTAAGCCGAAGAGCCATTGTCTTAAACAGGAATATCACTGTCGTGTGCAATCAATCCTTCAGTTCTGGCCTTTTCTTTTGTAGGGTCCTTTGCAACGACGAGCCATGATCTGGCAACCCATTCCTCCCCTTCTCCTCCCCCTCTTCCTCGTGAGGCTTGCCCTACCGCAAACTGCCTGCCAGTTTCAAATTGTCGTCAATCGTTTCGATGCTCTTGGGGGCGACCGAGAGTTGTTCTTTAAGCAGGAGATCCTTCAGAACCAGCATGAAATCTTCAAGGAGCTTCTGGACTCCCCCATAGA
This sequence comes from Eublepharis macularius, assembly GCF_028583425.1. Taxonomy (NCBI): domain Eukaryota; kingdom Metazoa; phylum Chordata; class Lepidosauria; order Squamata; family Eublepharidae; genus Eublepharis; species Eublepharis macularius. The sequence continues at coordinate 54,606,233 of NC_072804.1, read as the reverse complement.
CACGGAGGATAGAAATGCTGTAAGTCCCATTATCTGAGTTTATTGGAGAGCTGCTGGCCTGAGGCCAGACTGTGTTGGAGCAGTCCGCCTCCTTACGCCCTCTGTGCAAAACTCCACAAATGAGAAATTTGGATTCCTGATACTGGGTTTTGAAGGCGTAGCAAAGAACTTTCAGACTGGCTGGAAGTGCCATGAACCAGGAAGATCACTTTCACGTTTCACTGAACACGGCCACTGGCTGGAGGTGAAACACGACAAAAAATGATGCGGGAGAAGCCTTAGGCAGGAGGTGGCCCCTTTTGGAGCATCCCCATCCTCAGGTGAACAGGAGTTTGTGGCACCTTAAAGAGAAACTAGTTTTTAGCCCAGTGGAAGCTTTTGAGGACTAGAGCCCACTTCCGTTGAAGGGCAGGGAGCAAGGGAGGAGGGAAGGCTGTTTCTCCCTTCTCTTGTCTGCTTCATGAAGCATGGAGGAACAGAACTGGTGAGGTAGGCCAGTTGTTCAAATGAAGCCCTAAGGTTATTGGCCCATCTGCTGCCTTGCAACCATAATATTCATCAGCTAATGGGGTGGGTGGGTCCTGACCTGCTCACCCAGAGGCAATTTTACATGCCTTGGGTGATCAAGGTGAGCAGGGCCGGCGCGTCCATTGAGGTGGAGCTGGCAGCCGCCTCAAGCGCAGCTCTCTGAAGGAGGCGCTGTGGCCCATGCTGGCCCCCGACGACCCCCCCCCGGCCCGACCCGGTACCAGCGCTGTGGGCTGCGCAGCGCAGAAGCAATCAGGCTGTGCCTACTGCGTCGTGTGCTTGGTGGGTCAATCAAGCTATGCCTATTGCTTCATGCGCTTAGTGGGTATTGGACATTGAGAAGGTCAGTTTGTAGCCCCTCAAAGTAGCTGCCAGCAGCCGCTCCCGTTTTTGCCACTGTGAAGAGAAAATGACAGGAAAGGGAGGGACCCACGGATCATGCCTTTCCTGGGGTTCAATCTCTCTGAAACTTGGGGGGTCTTTAGAGGACAGCGAGGACTAGGTCCCCTGCAAATTTGGTGGGTATTGGACATTGAGAAGGTCAGTTTGTGATTCAAGTTTTGTAATTTTCATTTTTCCCACATTTCTGTTTTTAAAAATTGGTTGTGGGGGGGGGGGGGTGCAAGTAGGTATCTCGCCTCAGGCGCCAGAGACCCTGGCACCGGCCCTGAAGGTGAGAATCTGTGTAACAAGCCTTCGAGGGACTGGATTTGGCTTGGCAGGGCAAAAGTGGCACACTTCTTGCTTAGGATTTCATGACCATGGATCCAAAAGCTGCTGAGCAAACTCATAAAAATAATACAGAATCTTGAGATTCCCGGGGGGGGCTGAGCCTTAAACTGCCCCCTGAACCTCCTGAATGGGATGCTGCCCTGGATGGGGATGCTGGAGGGCTGCTGATGGCCCAGAGCAAACCAAACCCCAGAGACACCCGGGCTGCTGGGGCCAAGCCAGACATGCTGGCAATGAGTGTCTGCTTGCCTGTCGCCTCGTCCCGTGGACAGGAGGAGCCCAGGAGCCCATGCCCATCATCTCTGGCCAAGCCTGAAGTGAGCATCGCCTGTAGTGCTGGCGGCATTCTCGGGGCTGCTTGACTTGCTCCTTGGTTGCATGAACTTAGTTTTCTGCCCTGCAGCGATTCTGTTTGAAGCTCAATACTGAGTTTTATTTTTCTGAGAAAGCCAGCCTGTAAGCAAACAGAACTGGGCCTAAAAGAGAACAGCTTCTTTTAAACCACTGAATCTGTTGCCAGGGTTAGCTTTGCAGCTAGATTTTTGCTGTTTCCTGTGCCTCATGATGGTTGGGATGAAACCATGAGAACATATCAGTCTTGTCCCATTCTGTGTGGCAAAACTGCTCTCTAAATACAGTATCTCTTCTTTCTTGTAGCATTACCTGGGATTTCCGTACTACCTGAAAGTCAACCTGAGCTGCGCCGGGCAGGTAAAGTGAGAACCCCAGGCCATTTGCAGCAGCCATGGGAAGCAAATGGGGACTCCCAAGTCCTGTTTTATGGGCCAGCCCTTACTGTGCTGGGAATCTCTAGATTTGCTGGCCCTTTTGAGGTCCCACTCTGCTGCAGGTTAAAAGATGTGAAAGGGTTTTGATACTCCCCTCTTTTCCTTTAGACAGGGCAAAACTGTCAGAGGCTCTCAGTCTGGCTTAGGTCATGCTCACGCAGTAGCCAGTCTGGCCTGATGGAGTGCCCTGTCTCCAGTGCTTGCTTTTCTGCTTTCTGGGTGCCTCTTGTGCCCTGAAATTCCTGCTCCCCATCTTCAAGCTTTCTGGGAGCACTCCCAGGGCAGCACGTGACCCGCACGATGATGTCACTTCCTGGAAGTGACATCATTGTGCAAGCTGCACACACATGTGATGAGGGTAGCCAGAAGGTAGGTGCTGGGCCTCCAACTTCCCACCCAGGGGTCAGGGGACCTGGCAACCCTAGTCGGCATACATGCTGGGAGTTGCCTCTGCTTAGATTAAACAGACCCACGCACAAGACACACAAACTCACAGGGGAAATTTGTCTTTAGGGTTTGTTTATTTACTTACTTCATGTATAGCCCGCCTTAATTGTTGAGATTCAAAATGGATTACAAAATTAAAAGGTGACAGAATAAGAACAGTGAATACACTCAATAAACAATGCAGGGGAAAGGAAAAGGAAAAGCACCTAAAATGGTTTCTCAGCTTTCTCTAGAGCATCCCCCCCCCCCCGAGCAAGACGATTAGCAAAGTTGCAGCTGCCCGCCCCCAAAGATCATTGAGAGCAGGCTTGTGACTGGAGGAACGATTTGCAAAAGCAGGCTTTCTCTGACTTTTCAGGCAGCGATTCTAACAGTTCTAACAGAGAGGGGAGGGACACTAGGACTTCACCTACATGTCAGCTTTCTCCAGAGCATCCCCCACCCCCCAGCAAGACGATTTGCAAAAGCTGCTGTTGCCGTAGGCTTTCTCCATCTCTTCAGGCAGCCATTCTAACAGAGAGGGGAAGGAACAGAAGGAAAAGGGGTGTGGGAGAGGGACTTCAGTACCCAGAAAGACTTGCGAAAATGATCAAGTGCCGTTCGCGTGTAAGATGTCACTTGTAGCAAGGCTCTTACTCACTTTATAACAATGTCATGGGCTTCCTTTGCATGTGCTACTGCCTGGCCTCCCCCTTCCAGGACTCAGCAAGAGCTATTCGAAAGGCTCACTACACCGGACTCATTCCAATTGTGGCCGTTGCTTTTGAAGAACCTGTCCACACTGTGCGGCAGAAACCGGAGCAGTTACAGATTTCAATGAAGGCTGCTCCATACAGGATTTCAGGTATGATCTGAGAGAAGGGCAGTGATGGGTCTGGATGGGACCAGAGCAAGAGGTGTATGAAGGAAGCTGAAAAGAATGACACGGGTTTTAGATATGGCTATAGCCTGGCTATAGGAAGACTGATGGAGTTGTGGGAGGGAGTTTCTCCTGGTGATTCAAACATTGCATTAGAGAGGGGCAAGGCACAACAAGGAAAAGCAGCAAAAGCAGTGGGTGTAGCTGCTGCGAAAGATCACCCTGTTGGACTTTCTGGTCCATAGTGTGTAGGCCGTCGCCTGTGTTGGCAGCCTGGGCTTTGAGGTAGTGGCTCGCGCTGTGTGAGGCAACAACTTGGCTTCTAACTCATCATGCATTAGAACTTTGAAGAGATCAGCAAGGCCTGAGGCCTACTTTCCTGCCACCCCTTGCCATGAGGGATGGTGGGGGCGGTCTGTGCTGTGCAGGCCCCAACCATAGCTGAGTTTGCCCTCAAGTGGTGGTGGTGGAGAGTGCCCTCAAGTCATAGCTGACTTATGATGACCCCCTGGTGGGTCATCCATTGGGGTTTTCTTGACAAGAGATAACAGAGGTGGTTTGCCATTGCCTGCCTCTGTAAACTTCGGTCTTTGTTGGAGATATCCTGTCCAGTTTCTAACCAAAGCTGATCCTGCTTGGCTTCTGAGATCTAATGAGATCAGACTCACCTGGTCTATCCAGGTCAGGGTGTTCCCTCAAGTAACTGGATAGTATTCTAAAACACCTCTGGAATTCCATGCTAGGTAGAATTGTATTGACCCTCTCCCTGTTCTGGCCTCTGTTCTCTGCTGCCCAGAAGAATGAAGCTTGAAAACTGCTTTCTGTTTCTCCCATGCCATTTCTGGTTTCATAGAGGAGCAGGAAGGTGATCCAGTACCACAGGCTGGGATGTGACAGGTGGACTCATTTCCCGTGTCTTCTCTTCCATTCACTCTGCAGGAAATTGTGACAGTGAGCTTTGCCAGATGTGCTGGTACACACCCATGCCGATCATGAATGGCAGCGTGGTGATGGCAGTAACAGTGAAGAGTAATAACCTCGGGTTTCTAGTCAACACCAAGAGGTGAGGAGGAGGAGGGTGCCACCCTGTGGACTGGCCCCCTGGTTACACTGACAGAGGTGGCATGGATCCTGAGCATCACAGAGGAGAGGGAAGTGGATCTTCTGATTGGGATGGTGACAGCTAAGGGTTTATTGGCACCACCTCACCCCCGCCGTAGATCTTATAGTGGTAGCCCCTGATCTGGGTTCTTGGTTGGTTTATGTATTCAAGGAAGGAAGGCCCATGCTTTTTCAGCTGTGCACAGGGCAACTCTGTTCCTTCATTGCATGGATTGTGCGCTTTGCACATAGTGAAGGTGCTTGCCATGTTTGTGTGCTCTGTCCTCAGTGATCATGAAATTATTTTAAGGGTAAGGGTTTTGCTTTAAGAGAAACAGGATGTCTGACCACATACAAAGCCAGGACAGATTGTGCCAAGGGGCGGTTTTTGCTTCAGGTACGAAGATTTCTGAAGCTGATTGTGTACATGGAGGTAGACTGGCAGGAAGATCAGTGACTGGACATCGTGGCAAACGAGTCTCTGGGGCAGTGCCACTCTTCCTTTCAACAGCATGGTTGAGAGGTCATGGCAAATGATGGTCACGGCAAATGAAGGAGGCATAGCAGATCAACATTTCTAGTAGATCAATAATAACAACAACAGCAACAATAACTGATTTATATACCGCCCTTCAGGACAACTTAATGCCCACTCAGAGCAGTTTACAAAGTATGCATTTTTATCCCAACAACAACAATCACCCTGTGAGGTGGGTGGGGCTGAGAGCCAAGCTACAAGTGATGAATTACACTAGCCTGGCAAGTGAACAGGCAAGTGTAATTCGTCACTTGTAGCTTGGCGAGAGCTCCAGAGAGCCGTGACTGACCCAAGGTCACCCAGCTGGCTTCAAGCGGAGGAGTGGGGAATCAAACCTGGTTCTTCAGATTCCTGGAGTGGCCAGAGTCCTGCCACTCTTAACCACTACACCAAACTGGCAATAAATAAGCCCAGGCTGTAGGATGGCTGGCAAACAGCAGCATGTGCTGGTTTCATCACAGGAGCACCTCCATTCCTTGGATGCTGGGAAGGAAGTCACAAATGGTCAGCTGCAACCATTGCTGTACCCTCAAGAAGTCTGCAGGTGTGCCCCATTTTTGGCCCAGTTCTCCAGTAGGCTGTTTCAAGGCCTCTTTCTCCCTTTGCCCTTAGGGCCTTCGTGAACATTAATGGCTATGTGAAAGAAACGAACTCTGGCCACGAATTCAGCATTGGAGAACAGGTGAGTGGCTTGGGCAAAGGTTTGTGCAGTGAGTATGACCTTGCCTGCAGGCCTCCCATGGATTCTGCCTCCTCCAGTTTGTTGTGAGAACGAATGAGGGAAGGACTGTACAGCTCCCAAAGGGATGAAAAAATACGGGTTTTTTCTTTACAAGTGCCCAGGGTTGTTTCCACACGTCTTACCTGCCGGCGGAACATCGCGTGAAAGACACGGAAGGCAGCGTCTTCTCAGGCGAAATCATGCCAGGAAGACGTGATTTCGCTCAAAACTCCCGAATAACAGTATCTTCCTGGTGTGATTTCGCGCAAGAAGACGCTGTCTTCCAGGTCTTTTGCATGATGTTCTGCAGGCAGGTAAGACGTGTGGAAACGGCCCAGGTGAAATTTGTACCCTAGTGTGATGGACAGGGATAGATTGCCAAAGTGGAGAATCTGGACTGGCCACATCCTCTGCCATGGTTTCTGCAAGGCTGTTCATCTTGGGCCAAATGCCCATCTCTGTGACAGGCCAGGAGGGCTTCAAATTGCATTTCCACGGTGTGTGTGTGGGGGGGGGGAGAGGGGGTGCGTGTTGCTACTGGCTATGGTGAGCCCCTCCCCGTTCACTACTTGACATTTCCCTGTACAAATGAATGGCAGCCATTCCCTTACATCTGATAAAGTTAAAAGGTTGTTTTTGGGGATGCAACTAGAGGAGAGGCTAAAGCTGCTTTGGGCTTGAATGGCCCCAGCCATTAATAATTAGTGTCCTCGTCCTCCTCTGTCTCTCCCCCGGCCCTTTATAGGGCATCCAGCTGCTCTTAGAATTCCTCCTGGAACATAATTCAGCACTCATCATTTGATGGGGGGGGGTCCTTCCCTTTTGGTTAATTTACGAAGTCCTGTTTTTTTGTTTACATGGAGAGTCCCCTGCATGCATAAGAAACCCTCACCTAGTCTGTGGGTTAGGGGTGTCTCCCTTGTGCTGTTTTTTGGAATCTAATTGTGGCCAGGAGCAACGATCTCAATCATGTTGGATCCTGCTCAAGGAGCTTAAGTCAGCTGTTCCCTGTTTTATCCTTACAACTGTTCCACAAAGTAGAGAAGTTGAAATAGAGTGACTAATCCTAGGCTGCCTCAAGATCTTCAGGGTAGGATAGGGTCTTGAACCCAGGTTTCTCCAGTCCTAATCTGACAACACTGTTCTGTCTCTCCTTGCAATAATGGCATACTGGTCAACTGATTATCATAGAGCCAGGATTCTTGTGAGTCAACATACGCTTCCGGCTCTCTCCCTGCCACCATCTGATAGTGTCCCCAAGAATCCAATAACTGGCCATCCTTGATTTAGGCTGAACTTAAATACATAACAAGATGAGGAAACAGTCTCTTGGGTGCACCCCTTACCCTGGAAGCTGACGCGCTTGTTTGATTGCAATTCTTGGGAACAGTTTGGCAGACCGTTATTGCCAATTCCTACCAGGGTCACCCTTCAAGCTCAAAGCCGTACCTCTTGGGAATGTGGGCCCAAGAATCCTTCCCCCAACTCTGCTGTTTTAAGAGCTAAAAAAGGACTGCCATAACCTGTAGCACTGAATTGAAAGCTGTATTTGAGTGGCAGTGACTCAGGGTGATGAGTTGCTGTACCTCTGGATCTTCGTCATGTGAGCCCCATTTGCCTAACACAGGGGGCCACCCAGATGGCCACATTCACTTTAAAACCAGACATGCTGCTTGGTCTGTACTGACACAGGGACCCCTTGGGTGTGCTAGAGAGAAGCTAACCATGTCTGCGTGCTCTTGCTTTTGACTCTTGCTGTCTCCATGTAGCTGACCAGTCTGAAAGACTATGTGTCCCTGAGGGATGAGTCACGTCCCCTGTGGCATACTTTCAAGCAAGCCCCTGTGCTTATCCTTGGTGGCTTTCCCAAACACAAGATGGTCATCATATCGGACACGGGCTTTGACGATTTCTTTCCAATAGAGGTAAAGGAAAAGAAGAGCTGGGGTGCCCCTGTTACTTATTTGTGATGTGAGTACGCTTCTGATACATGCTTTGGGAAACTGCCTGGCGGTGGGAGGAAAAGCAGGATTGGTATTCTTCAAGTGGCACAAAGTTCCAGAGGACAGTTGTTTAGCAAGTTAAGATATTTTGTGAAGCGGGACCGGCAGTATTTTTGTCATGTCACACAACCTGAACCTGAGGTTTTCTGGACAGTGTTATCCTTTCCCCTCCTATTCCCATATTGGACAGCATGTCTGTGGAGCTCCACAAGTAGTTCTTCGCCAGCCACCTAGAAGTACCCAGACTTTTGGTTCAGCCCCCGCCTACGACTGTTTCCCATGTAAGCAAAATGCACCCGGTGTTAAATACGAGCCCTCAAGTAGCATCTTCAGCTTCCAGCAGGCAGGCCATGAGGTCAAAGGGGACTTTGTGTTCTGTGAAAGGAAGGAGCAAAGGGTGGCAGCACAACCTCCCAGTAGCAGATGACTTTTTTTGGGGACTAAAGAGGCCTCTGGAGCCTGCAAATGGGCTCCTACATGATGCTTAGTGTGGCCCTTTCAGTTGGCAACATCTGTTGTTTTCCATGTTCTTCTTTGTCACCATTCCTTTCCAGTGTTGAGAGGCCTTTGCCCACGGTAGCAAAGTGGATTATATCTATTATTTAAAATATTTATATGCTACTTTTCTGACAAGCGCTCAAAGCTCTTTCCCAATAGGATGTCTCGATCTATAAGAAACCAGGAGGATGAGCATGGAAAGGGGGGGTGGGGGTGGATTTCAGGCAGGGCTTCCCCTGAGCAGGGCTGACATCTGCCTATCCCTTTGTCCCTTTGGTGTTCGTTGCAGGTGGCCATTGACAGCTGCTGGATTAGTAGCCCGAAGTGCCCCTGGGAAGAATTCTCTTCCAGCATCTTCGATGCTATCGCCACAGAAAGCACCCTTTTTATTCGGCAAAACCAGCTGATCTATTACTTCACAGGAAATTACACTGCCTTGTACATGAACACTTCAGGCTCTGGTGAGTAGACTGGGAAATCACCCGCCCCCAATTCCCCGGTCCCCTCGGATGACGCCCTCGATACACCTTCAGTCTTAATATGACTTGCAGCCGTCCTCCTCCTGTCTCGCTTTGATCCTCCTCTAGAGCTCTGGACCCGCATCCTGACCAAACATTGCGTGAGAAAGTTGAACCCCGTGGCTTTCCCTAAGAACAACACGGAATTTGTGATCGCCCTTGGTGGGGGCTCGCAGGAAGGCAAATTCTTCCTTATCACGGTGTCAGGTAGTGTCAGAATTGGCCTCCACCAGGTTGCTGGGGCTTGTGGATTACTGCAGCAGGGGATAGCAGCGCCTTCCCCTAAGTGTTTATGAAGGGGCAGAGAATAACATGACTGCCTCTAGCCGACCTTGGCTGCTGTGACTGGTCTCTCTGCAGCTTCCTCCTTATAAGCTGGCACACAGGCTGAAACACAGGCCTGCTGCTGTCTTTTGCGTTTCCGATTCTGTGTGGCTCAGGTTCCTGGGGAGCTGTCCAGCAGAGTCAGGAGCCAAGCATTACCTGAGGGTTCTGCTCTAAGCCCAGGTTGCTGAACCCATGGGGGAGCTGCCTTGCCGGTAGTCAGGGCTAAAGGCAGAAAGGAGGAGCTAGGCAAGAGGGGTGTTGCTTTGGTGGAGGGTTTTGTGCCTGGCCCTGCAAGCCCTCTTCCTAGAGCGCTCCTGGGGCCTGGTGGGCCAAGATCAGCACCAGGAAGGCGTGGAGGGAGTCAGAGAACTCATTAACCTTCTGAATTTCTTCCTTTGACTAGATGGGATTGTGAAGCACGCCGCATCCAGCAAGAAGTCAGCATGTTCTGTCCTGGGAAGTAGGTCATTCCCTCCTTAAAAGAAATCTGGTCGGTTGTGGGAGGGGTTCTGCAAAACTCAAGGTTCTCGGAGCTGGTCGTAGCTAAATTCTCTTGGTCCATGCCTTTAAAATTGCCACGGGTTACAAAAAGGGGCACCCAGCCAGCAGAAATAGTTTGTGTCTGTTGAAGATCTATTCTGCTGAAGCAACCTCATCTTGTAAGAGTTTTCATGAAGCAAAAGTGCTAAAAAACAGATTGATAAATTATCCCCTTTGGGAGTGGAATTCAGGGTGGGCCCTGCTTGTCTGGAAATATAAACTTCTTTTATTTGGGACACTAGTAAAAGCAAAAGAGCCTGTTTTGTGTTTGTGGCACACTGTACCAGTTGGGATGATGGAGGATTGACAGCGGTGTCCTCCTGTCTTTTGCGGAGGCCAACAACCATCTTCCTGAGTTAGAATCCCACCCCATTCAGATCTGTGCCTGGCAAATGACTGAACTAATCCTGAATCAGACCTGTGGTCCATCAAGGTTGATACTCCCTATTCAGACAGCCAGTGGCTCTCCAGGGTCTCAGATGGAGGCCTTTTCACATCACTTACTCCCCAATCTTTTTAGCTAGATATGCTGAGGATTGAATGTAGAACTTCCTACATGCCCAGCAAATGTTCTGCCCCTCCCCATGGTGGGATTCATTGAGTTTCAAGAGATTATATATTTGCATTAAATTCAGATTTTGTCTTAAACCAGTTTTTTTTTTAAAAAAAATAGAAATATAGAAACAGAGAGCTGGAAGGCACCCCAAGGGTCATCTAGTCCAGCCCATTGTGCATGCAGGAAATTCACAGCTACCCCCGTCACACCCCCAGTGACCCCTTCTCTACGCCCAGAGGAAGGCAAGGATCCCTGGCCAATCTGGCCTGGAGGAAAGTTCTTTTCTGTGGAACTGGTTGTGGAGGGGTGGGGGTGGGATTTAATTTTTTTAAGTCAGATCTGTTTTTTGATATATCAGTCAGATCTGTTTGTTGATTATATATTATATAAACGATCATTTACCTTACCAAAAAAGTTCCTAAGAGGCTGTTGCCCTGAGGGACTACTAGCAAGCAAGCTGTACAGAGGGGCTCCTAGTTTACTAGCAGCATGGGAGGGTCCTATCTCGGACCCAGGTTAGAGTGAGGAGAGGGCTGCTGCGCACCAGCAGTGCAGGGCCCAATTGGTCCAGATTGCTTCAGGGCTCTTTTCACATCCCCGTCTACTCCTCTCCCGTCCTCACAGTTGGAGAACTTTGGACTTATCCAAAGACAAGTTTTCAAGAACGAATCCCAGAATTCTGCAGTAGCTACTTGATGAAGCATTACCAGTTCCTGGATTTTTAGATGCCCTCCCCCCCCCCCCCCCGCAAAGGAACTATTTGCCTCTGAGATGTGCCTTTTTTATTTCTAGCACCATGCGAACTAATGTGGACCGTGTTTGACACCGAATCCAACAAATTCTTTCTGCTAATACACACAAAACTTGAAGGCAACGTTTCTTCTTACTACATTATGGCTTACTACCGAGGTGAGCATGCCATTTTCGGACAGCTAACAGTACAAGGCACAGAGAGGCTCCATTCGTTTTGTTTGTGTGTGTGTATGTGTGTGTGTGAGAAAGAGAGAGAGAGAATTGACAGAAGATTATTTACAAAGGCTTGCTGATACAGTAATTATGTGATAACCCTGAGAAGGAAGTTAGGTGGAGGGGACGAGGGCACCCAGTGGGCTTTGGGACTGAATGGACATATGAACTTGGACTTCCCCACAACTTTGCATAGAATAGTGGCACTCTAGAGCATGGCGGCCTTCTCCCCACTATGCTGCATCAGGTCATGGGTTTGGGTGCAGTTTCATAGGTACTACGAACAGACCTTCTTGTCAGATAATTCTATACTCCATATTGATAGATTAAATGGAAAGGAGAGACTTCTAATTTCAGCACAGAATTTGCCTTCTGAGATGGGGTTTTTGTTCTCTCATGTCTTCCTGTTCAGCTGTGGCAAACTGCTCCAAAATGAAAACATTGATCTTGATAGGAACTTGCAATCGGGAGCAGTTGAAGTGCACTCATGCTTCTAATGTGGGCTGGGTTGGAATGCATGGGATTAAAATGGTGACACCTCCCCCCTCCCACATACACACACTGTCTGTGAACATGCCCAAAGCCTGGGACTATTTTTATTTATTTATTTATTTATTCAATTTATATACCGCCCATCCCCAGGGGCTCTGGGCGGTGAACAGTTAAAATCGATAAAAACAAAAACTAAAATCAATATACAAATAATAAAACAAATTAACAAGGTGCAGTGGTGGGGAGAACCTTCCTCACCCCAAAGGTGGGAGGCCGACATGGCACCGCCCCCTTCAATCATCAAACGCCTGGCGGAACAGCTCTGTCTTACAGGCCCGGTGGAACGATAATATGTCCCGCTGTGCTCGGGTTTCCATTGACAGAGCGTTCCACCAGGCTGGGGCCAGGACTGAAAAGGCCCTGGCCCTGGTTGAAGCGAGGCGGGCTTCCTTAGGGCTGGGGACCACAAGTAAATATTTATTTGCTGATCGGAGTGATCTCAGGGGAACGTACAGGGAGAGGCGGTCCCGAAGATATGCCGGTCCCAACCCACTCAGGGCTTTAAAGGTAAGAACCAACACTTTGAACCTGATTCGGAATTCAACCGGAAGCCAGTGCAGCTGGCGCAGGACAGGTGTGATGTGTGACTGGTAAGGTATACCAGTCAGGACCCGTGCTGCCGCATTCTGGACCAGTTGTAGTTTCCGGATCAGGCCCAGGGGTAGCCCAGCGTAGAGTGAGTTACAGTAATCTAGCCTGGAGGTGACCGTTGCATGCGTCACTGTAGCCAGGTCCTGGGGCGTCAGGTAGGGGGCAAGTTGCCTGATCTGACGAAGATGGAAAAATGCAGACTTGGCAACCTCCGTGACCTGGGCCTCCATCGATAGGGAGGCATCCAGGAGCACACCCAGACTCTTTACCACTGGCAAAGAGTACCATCCAGGGCAGGGAGCTGGATCCCAACATCTGGCAGCCCCCGTCCCAGCTGCAGGACCTCCGTCTTCACTGGGTTCAATTTCAGCCTGCTCTGTTTCAACCATGCCGTCACAGCCTCCAAAGCTCTGGCCAGATTGTCTGGGGCCGTGTCTGGCCGTCCGTCCATCAACAGAAAAAGTTGGGTGTCATCCGCGTATTGATGACAACCCAGCCCAAACCTCCGCACCAAATGGGCGAGGGGGCGCATATAGATGTTAAATAACATCGGGGAGAGTATCGCCCCTTGGGGAACCCCGTACACCAAAGGGTGACGGGGCGATAGATCTCCCCCGAGCGCCACCCTCTGTCCCCGACCCTGGAGAAAGGAGACCAGCCACTGTAAGGCTGTCCCCCTAATCCCCACGTCGGCAAGGCGGCTGGCCAACAAATCATAGTCAACCGTGTCAAATGCTGCTGTGAGATCAAGTAACACAAACGGGTTGGAGATGTTCAGGATACTCTCCGCAGCATTGGCTCCTTTTGGGGAGGGGGAAGAGAAGGCGTCAGAGAGAGTTGGCCTGGGTTTGAATCCCCAGTCTGCCATGGAAGCTCATTGGGTAACCTTGGACCTTTCTCATTATCTCAGCCTGTCCTACTTCACAGGGTTATTGTTGGGAGAAAATGGAGGAGGGGAGGATCATATGCACGGGCCTCTAATCTGGAGAACCGGGTTTGATTCCCCACTCCTCCACTTGAAGCCAGCTGGGTGACTTTGGGTTAGTCACAGCTTCTAGGAGCTCTCTCAGCCCCACCCACCTCACAGGGTGATTGTTGTTGTGGGGATAATGATGACATACTTTGTAAACCATTCTTGAGTGGGTGTTAAGTCATCCTGAAGGGTAGTATATAAATTGAATGTTATTATTATTAATGTTATTCCCATCTGTTGGAAGAGGAGGATTCAGCGCTGTCCCTTTCCTCAGGTTTCAGAGAGGGACAAACCAAAGAGTTAGACAGATAGAGAGGTCAGGGCACTCTGTTTATTGTTTACTGCTCTGTCATTTGATACGCAGATTGCTATTCTCAGGATTTCTTCCTGCTGACTTCTTCCCTCTGACTTCTTCTCTTCCTGGCATTGTTCCAGGCAACACCTGTCTCCTTCTCCTCTCTCCATCTTGGCAGCATAGATGCAGGACTTGTTCTAGCATCCATGCCCATCCTTAGACTAGATAGGTAGATAGGATCTGTCTCTCCTCCTTTCCTATCAGAGTATGGAGTTCCTACAATAAAGACCTCTTAATTCCTTTCTAAATATATGCAAGTGTATGTTTTGTTATTTTCTCTCCCACACACACATCAGCCAGCAGAAGTAGCTCACAACCACCTATAATCATGCTTCCTCTGCTACACGATAAACTCTGCTAACAGCCCAAACATGGAATCCTTTAATTAGGTTTCTGGGGCCAACATATGATTTATTTATCACCATCTTCAGAGAAAAGTGTGATATAAATTAATAAACACAAATGCATGTTTCAATAAATAAGTTGCCTGAGGATCTCAGCCTTTTAGAAGTCGCTTGCTGGTGAACGGTGGACTTCAGCTTGCCTACTTCTGCTTTGCTTTTCTCACTTGGCTGTTTTTTTTTTCTTTGTTTGATTTGCAGCCACGGAACATTATGAGGTTCTTTCCTTCGTTCCTAAGTTCCTACCTGACTGTAAGAAACAGTAATTCTTTGATGCCCCTTTATAACTGCAAGGGTAAATCCTAGCTGGCACCTGCAGTTCTGTAGGGAACCCCATAGCCTTGATTGCAGGAGCCTCCCCCCCCACCAATCTCCCCACCTGAAAGCTGTTCCTGTGGGTGGGTCAATTCTTGCTTGGGAACTGGCATGGTACAGTGGGCTTGGGATGGGAGGATCACTCTGTGGTTCTTCCATAGCTCTTGAACTCTGTTCCCTGGCAATCTAAGCAGAGAGCTCTAATAGTTCCTGATATTTCACATACTAGGTTTTCTTGTTCTTTGTGGTCAGGTCTGAGAAGGGAGGGACCCTCCGCAATGATGGAATCATCAATTGCAAGCCAAATCTGCCTCCTGTCTGTTTGGGAAGGGGAGGTCCCAAGGAAGTTAGAACAGCCTCCCACCTCTTCTGACAATTTGAATTTACAGGACAAAATCTCCTTTTTCAAAAATGGGGCTTCTTCTGGAATCTTAACTTGAGGCTGAGAGCAGACAGAGTGGCAGGGAAATAAGGGGGCATCTCATTATATGCTAAACTAGGTAGATCTTTCAGAGAAAAGTTTGGCAAGCCAAGCTAGAAGTGACAAATTACACTTGAATGACAAGTGAACAGACTCACGTGTATTCCTCCCTGTTTATTGCTGATCACTGATTGAGTGGAGTGCAAGTGGAGCGCAAGTGAACAAGGGAGGAATACACATGAGTCTGTTCACTTGTCATTCAAGTGTAATTTGTCACTTCTAGCTTGGCCCTCAGCCACACCTCCCTGTTTCCCTTGCAGCCAAAGATCAAGGGTTTGTGGTGATGATCGGGCAGGAGCAATATACAGATATCCCCATGGTACCCCGAGGAATATCATATAATCCTTTCAGTTTAATATTCTACATCTGGGGAAACATGATATTGCAAAGGTAAGAGCCTCCCATGTCTGTGCAGGTGGCTGTGTGGCCTCCTTCCCTGGCTCCTGCCTTCATCCAGCATTAGAAGCAGGCTCACTGTTACAAAGGATAGCAGTGAAACCTGTTTAAAACTTTAACAAAAGAATTTGCAGTGTGTGAAGTTTGGCACTACTGGCTCCCTTTTAATCTGGGGCTGTAATCCACAATTCAAAAAAGGGATTCAGGGATGAGGATGTGTAATCCCCCCTCTTCTAAAACCCTTTTTTCTTTATAGTAACGACTTGAAGAATTACTTGTACCTGTCCAACTTTCGCAGTGATTCCTCCATCAAGTATTTTGTTCAGTCCTATATGGGTCCATATGCCTGTGTGACGGATGATGAACAGGTATGTCATCTTTATCTGTCTTGTGTCATTCTGCTCTGACTTCAAGACCAATCTGTGATGATTGCCAGTCTGGTGTAATGGTTAAGAGCGCAGGAGTCTAATCTGGAGAGCCGGGTTTGATTCCCCACTCCTCTGCTTGAAGCCAGCTGGGTGATCTGGAGTCAGTCATGGCTCTTCCAGAGCTCTCTCAGCCTCACCCACCTCACAGTGTGACTATTGTTGTGGGGATAATAATGACATACTTTGTAAACTGCTCTGAGTGAGTGTTAAGTCATCCTGAAGGGCAGTATATAAATCTATTATTATTATTGTTATTTTTGTTTGTTGTTGTTGTTGTTATTATGAGTCCTGTTCCCATTTATAGCCAGCCAGGGCAGTGGGTTTGACCCTGCCATGGATTGGCTGCCCCGAACGTGCACTTGAGAAGCCATTTTATAGATATATGGAGGACTTCTGTAGGACTTGTACAAGCTCTCCCATCCATGCATTGAGTTACGGCATGTTCGCTGCTCATATGCTCTCCAAACGGACCCAACAATGAGGCCCCAAACATTCCTCCAACCTAAGAGTGGTGGTGACTGGCTGTTTGTAAGCAAGAAATGAGAATGCAGTCTCCACAATTCCTTAGGTTAGGACCAGCCAAATGACTTCTGTGAGCACGCTGTATGTTTGTGTGTGTGAGAGAGACAGAAAGAGAGAGAGAGAGAGAGAGAACGTTGCTGCAGGATCCGGCTAACACTGCATCCAGAGGAAGTCGGAACTGGGGACCTTTGTCCCTTCTCTTTTGGTGGAGGAAGGCATCCTGAGAAGCGAGGAGAAGCTCTGCCCAGAATGCCATTCATTTGCTGATAATAATAGAAAACCCTCATATTTGTTGTAAGTTCAACATTCCTTTTGGTCTCTCCCAAAGGCAAGGTGAGGCAGGGATGGGGAGGAGGGTGCACTGTGTTCCCAGCTCTTCTTCCTCATACCTGAAGCTGGGCTTGGGGGAGAGTGGGAGCACCAGAGAGCTCCAACCCTGGCTACAGTGTCTGGGTGGGAGAGGTTGAAGTCGAAGCTTTCTGTACTTCTTTTGCAGGGACTGAAGGCCGTTACTGGTTTGGATGCTCTGGGAGGTAGGCCCAGGTTCAAAACAGTGGGCATGGCTTTGTTCTGTACATTCTAATCCCTCTCCCACCCATCAAGTCTGCCAGGCTGGTAGCTTATCCTGGTATGGCAACAAGAAATAGACCCCAAATTTGTCTATGAGCAAACCATTCAGGGCTACACTCCCACTGACAGGCTCCAGCACTCAGGTCTGGGCTGTACATGAGGCTTCGTCTGTCTGTCTGTCTGTCTGTCTAGGTCTGGATCTCCCATGAAGGCAGTTCCATCATCAGAAAGATCTATCCAACCAGGGCATATACGATGTACAGAAGTCTGCAGTTGATGAGTGGGTCAAAGAGATTTGGGCTGCAAGAGTCGCTGGTCAGTTTATTCTATGAGAAGTTTCAGCTGAGAGAGGTGGGTGTGGCAGCCTTAATTCTACATGTGTAATGTGTAACTACTAATTCTATTGATTTATGACGGGTCTGACCCCTAGCCTTTCTACAGCCACTCCACTCAGAAGACTCCTGGTGTCATTCACACCAAGCCTTGACTCCCCTATCCCTATAAGATTTTGCAGTATGATTTGCTGTCCCATGATGTCTGTCAAACTAGGAGGGCTATGACACAGGAACGTTCATATCGAAACAAAAGTTGTTAGTCTTTAAGGTGCCCCTGGACTTTTGTTTCATTTTGCCTTAATCAGACAAGGCTGAGGCTCAGAGTCTCTCTGAACAAGACTTCTTATTCCAGAATGCTGAAGTGTAGGGAGATGCAATGCTAGCAGGGAAGTTTAGTTTAAAAAGACAACAGTCAAAGGCTTTGTCAATTTCACCTCCCCTTCTGGGACTGGAAAAGGAAACTAACAAACCCTCTGAGGAGGGGCTTTGTAGAGAGGTGAAATTGACAGAGCCTTTGACTCTTGTCTTTTTAAACTACGCTTCCTGGCTAGCATTGTGTCTCCCTACACTTCAGCGTTCTCGTGTAAAAAGACTCTCAGTTTTAGACGTGGCACTGGAAAGTCACAGGTGCTTTCCTGTAGGATTTTGTTCTTGCACTGGAGTGCATTTAAAGCAGGCCACTGGGTTGGAAAGACAATTTGAAGTGTGCGTTTTAAGTGCAGGGGTAGGTGGGTGGGTGTCCTGTGAGATAGTTTCTTCCTGCCATGTTTGGGTGCCTCCCTCCTCTGAGTCTTGCTTGAAACATTCCTCAGCAGAAGCAGTCCTCTTTTCTTTCAGCTGGTTTACATAGAGGATGCCCTTGGCAATGGAAAGCTATTCAAGAGGGCAACCCCGCTGCGGTACATCCTGACCTACAATCATATAATCGAGAACCCTCAGCGGTTGTATCCGTACAAGTAAGTGTGATCTGCCAGAACGGGGTTTCAGTTCTGAATTTGCTTTCAGATAAGCAGAAGATAACCAGCAGATTAGCAGAAGGGGGAAGTCCTTTCACCAGCTTCACCCGCTGAAGATGTTCAGCTGACAGGAACCCTGCAAGCACAACCTTTGTGTGGGTGTTCCATGATGCACTGGTGCTTGGACCCAGAGAGGACCCCATTTCCTTTTCACAGTTGGCAAGCAAGAAGTGGCCAGCCTGAAGCCAAGGCAAAAGCCCCAGGGTATTGTTAAGGATTCTGCAGTGGGTGTCAAGTGACAAGGGAGTCCTCTCCTCCTGAGCAGGTCTATGGCCTGGGGCTGCTCAGAGTCAGGCAGAGACAGAAAACAGTTTTGTGTGTCTGGAGCTGCTGGCAAAATAAGCCACTATGGAGACCTTCAAATGGTTTTTGAGGGTGGGACACCCAAGTATTTCTGTCGGGCTACAGTGCCCACCTTCCTGCTTGCTCACTCGTGGGGGAGGGGGGGGGCTTCTGGGCCAAGGCTGTTTCCTGACCCTGCTCCTTGTTCACAGTGGCAAAGACTACATCAAGTTCTCTCACACCTGCCCGTTTGGCAGGGTGAACATAGTGGAACTGCCGCCCCCGCAGCGCTACACCCGAGAGGAGTATTATCGTACTGAGCCACCCGACATCATGGAGAAGACGGGCTTCCATGACAAGAAGTCTCTGACTGTCTACCAGGGACTGATCTTCCAGCTGTTGTGGCTACACTCAGCTTACAACAGAGTGAGAAGACATCTCCTTCCTTCCCCTTTCCCTCTCAGCCATGAGAAACAAGCTATCTGGGGTGGATGAGGGTCTTCATTTGTGTCACAAAAAGTAGGACCTAGCTACTGGTCTTTGTATTCATGAGAAGCATCGGCTGAAAAGAAGGATGTGCAACAAGTACGTTCCTCTTCGGTCTTCTGTGCATCCCCACGCTGGGACTATGCACACGCAGGCCTGCCGACTGAAGAAACTCATTAGCTTCTTTAGAGCTCCGTTAGGGGCCGCTTCTCCACAGTCACATAAATTAACCACTCCCCCCCCCCCCGCCTAAAACGGACACGTGACCTAGGAGGAGCAACCCCCTCTCCCTCAGTTCTCTCTTAGCTGCTGCGAAGAGAGGAGCTTTGCTTCTGAGCTCGTTCTTAATTCTTCTAGTTGGTGCTTCTGAAGGAATTTTTTGTTACTTTCTGACTTCTGGACTGGACTTTGGCTTCATTTTTTGGCTTTTGCTTCAGATCTGGAGTTTCAATTTCAATGAACGCATCGTCAGTGAGTCGATTGCGATGTCTGATAAATTGCTGTTCAAGCAGTGTAACCAATACGGTACAAAAATGACAAGGTCTGATCAGCACAATCTTTGCTTGATTTGTTTCGGTGAGGGGCATAAAGTTGGGGCTTGTACTTTCTGCCCACAATTTACCCCAAAGGCCAGAAATGGGCCCAAAAAGGGCCCAGAGAGTCAAGACCGCTTTATGGGAGAGTTTTCTCCAGAGCCGATTCTGCAACAGGAAAGAAATCGTTCTCTATAGGGTACTCGGCTGTTTCCACAAAGAAAGCTGAGAAGCCCTTGGCCACTCTGGATCGATGCTCCAGGGCAGGATCCATGACTTTTGTGAGGTCGACGCCGAGGTCGGATCTGACTCGTCAGCTCCGTATACTTCACTGGAACTAATACCTTCCTTGGAACCTCCAGCAAAGAAACTGAAGAAGACTAAACATACTTCCAAATCTAGTCAGTGCAGGGAGTGCTGGAGCCACCCGGGAGCGCCGGAGTCGATTGAAGGAACATCAGTCTGAGGAGGAGATCATCTTAGTCCCTCCCAAGACTCCGTCACCGCACCTTCACTCGTCTGGCCACTCCTCATCGGAAGGTGAGTCTCGAGGGCTGGACCTGACTTCGTTGGCTACCGACTCTGGGCTTTGGACGACTGAGCACAGGTTTGAATTGGCATCCTTTCTGAAACTTGCTCCAGTGAGTGATACATTGGGTCAGGTCTGAGGCGCTACCCTGTGGGTAAGGCCTCCGGCTCTAAGCCTATAGTGACCATGGATCCGAGCACTGGCAGTCCTCAGAACCAAGGTGTGCGATTCAACAAGAGCATCATCTCTCTTGTTGCATTCCCGCCCCCCCCCATAGCACTGTCACTGATCTGGGGGTCCTCTGGGTTTTGATACATTGGAACCACAACCTTCTACATCTGCAGTAAGGATGTGGCTTCCTCCTCTGTCTCCATCTCAGTTGCAGTGCTCTTATGATTCCGAGGAAGAGGATGCTGACTACCGTACAAAATCACCGGACAATGAATCTGAAGCATCAGACCCATCGCCAGATGAGAATGTGGCACCATCCTCTGGCTCACCCTTTGAAGATCTTTGCTTATGTGCTGAGCAAATGGCTAGGATGGCGCAAGCACTTGACTTAGATGTGTCGTCTTCTACTCCAAAGGCTTCAGGCAAGTTGTTAGGCAGACTCTATAGTGATGCTCCAGCATCAGTTTGATTCCCAATTGTTGAAGGGCTAGATGAAGTAATCTTGAAGATGTGAGAATAAACAGCAAAATCTCCAGCTACCTCTAAGAGGGTGGAGGCCATGTATAAGGTGAAGCAGGATACATGGCCCTCTCTTTTCAAACATCCAGTGCCTTCTTCTCTTGTTACTGAAGAATTTCAAAAGCAGAGGCAAGGTTCACACTCTGTGCCTGCGGACAAAGAAGGCAAGAAAATCGACATGTATGGGAGAAGACAGTGTTCAGTCTCAGCCCTTAATCTACGCATTGATAACCACCAAGTGGATTATGGGTGCCTATCAAGTGTTCTTACGGGAGAAGTTTTCGGACTATGTCACCAACCTCCCAGCGGACAAGAGGGTGATGTTTAGTCTGTTATGGAAGCTACATGAGTGTCCAAATAACAAATGAATGCCGGTCGCCACGCTGTGGAGACATTGGCCAAGGGAATGGCTGGTGCCATATTGATCCGACGCCATTCATGGTTGAGATCTACCGCCTTGCCACCTGAGACCAGAACCAGGGTCAAAGAAATGCCCTTTGAGGGGCCAACTTTGCTTGCAGCAGCTACTGACGAGACTCTTTCCCAGAAGAAAAAGAACCATCAGACGGCTAAATCTCTGGGAGTGGCGCAGGACCAAGATGCCTACAAACCAAGGTACTTTCCTCGACATCAGCATAGCTGCCAATGCTATAATAAGACCCTGTAGGCAATACCAACAACCTCAAGACCAGTTTCATCGCCCGTATCAATCTTCCCAGCAATCCAGGAGGAGAGGAGGCCTTTGCAGCAAACATCTAAGCAGAAGGATAACCAAGGGCCTTCAGAGCAGTTCTGACGTGTTTCAGCCACACCCGGCCTAAACCCGTGTCTCACTGAGAGGCTGTTGGCCTATTATTCTCAGGGGCTGGCGGTCCCTGGTTGCGTTGTGCCTTTTGGGCCGTGAACCTTACTCTACAGGAACTTGAAGCTGAGATCAATTCACTGCTGGAGAAAGGAGCCGTTCAAGAAACGCATGAGGTTGATAACATGCAAGGGTATTCCTCAAGATTTTTCCCGGTTCCTAAAAAGGATGGAGGTCTAAGGTCCATTTTAGATCTTAAGAGGCCTTAATTGGTATCTTAAAGTATTCAAGTTTAAAACGTGACTCCCTCTGCCATACATCCCCTGTTGGACAAGGATGTTTGGTTTGCAGTGTGGGATCTTAAAAATGCATATTTTCATATTGCAATTAGTAAAGACCGTAGGAAGTGCCTCTGTTTTAAATAACACGACGGAGTGTTTCAATACACTGCCTTACCTTTTGGCTTATCTGCTGCTCCAAAGGTATGGCCCCAGTAGTGGAACATCTTAGGGCCCAAGGCTGTTCTGTTTTTCCATATTTAGATGATTAGTTGGTTACGGCCCCATCTAGTGAATAGCACTAGAATGGGATGTGGCACTTTGGTGAACCCGTGTCTCCACTTAGGTCTGGTTATCAGCTTTGCTGGATCTAAATTGGAACCCAGCAGAAGAGCAGCCTGCATTGCCATCTCAAATGCCATGATGGTTGGAACTACTCTCCCACCCAAACGGACTAAGGTTATTCCTTAGTATCCTTGGTATCTACGTTTTCTAGGAACCGCTTTCAACCAGTGTGGAGAATCTAGAAATTACTAGGTCATATGGTGGCCACAACAGTGGTAGTGCCTTTTGCTCGCTCAAATATGCAATCATTACAAAATTGGTTTGTTAGGAGATTTAATGCAAGGGTACATTCTCTTAGAGTTATAAGATCTCTAAGGTGGTAGTTGGTAGAAACTAATCTCACTGGGGGAGTCCCCAGTGAGCTAGATGTTGTGAGAGAATCGTAACGATTGATGCATCCACTTATGGTTGGGGGGCTGACTGTGGTCCTTTGTCTGTTCAAGACTGGTTGTCATTTAAAGAACAATCCCTACATATTCATGTCTTAGAACGTAGAGCTATCCGCTTTGCTCTTGTCTCTTTTGCAGCTCTACTGCATGGCAGAGAAGTACAGATCCAAACAGACAATACTACAGCAATGTACTATTTAAACAAGCAGGGTGATACTGCATCTTTGACCCTTTGTGCAGAGGTCATGGCCATAGAGTTGCTATACATGCCATTCACATTGCTGGAATGGACAATGCCAAAGCAGATGTGTTAAACAGACAGCTGAATACCAGTCACGAGCGGTCTCTAAATGACTGCTATCTGGAGTCTGTGTTTGCCCAGTGGTGGGTACCAGAGGTAGATCTTTTTGCCACTGCATCCAACCCAAAGGTACCCCCCTTTTTTTTTCTCTACCAGGGAGCGACCCCAACTCATTGGGGGACATGTTCCAGTACACATGGTCGGGTCGGATGTTCTACCTCTTCCTGCCATTCCCCTTAATTGTGAAGGTGTTGTGCAAGATTCAACAAGACAACACAAACTGTATTCTAGTAACCCGGTTTTGGCCAAGACAAATCTGCTTGCCAAAGTTACTAGATCTGTTGTACATTACACTCCCTGTGGTCCCTGACATTCTGATATGCGGAGATCTGTTTCACCATGGTCTGGGGAGGTTACACCTGACGGTCTGGTATATATGCCCCAATCTTTAGGTTGTTCTCCAGAGGTACAACTTGTGATTCTGAATTCCAGGAGACCTTCCACTAGAAGGTCTTGTACATCAAAATGGACACACTTTGTGTATTGGACCGACAAAAAAGGTATGTCACCAGTTAAATGATTTTTATATGACATCTTAGATTATTTGTGTTCTTTGAAGTCCAAAGGCCTGGCTATGACTTTTTTGAAGGTACACCTGGTAGCTATTTCAGCCTGTCATGAACAGGTTGAGGGGCATACAGTGTTTTCTCACCCAACTTCTAAAAAGTTCCTGAAGGGCATGTTTAACCTTCATCTGCTTGTTACACCCTCTGTTCCCCAGTGGTCACTATCATTGGTGCTCTCACAACTTATGTTGAAACCTTTTGAGCTTTTGGCTACATGTTCCTTGGAACTGCTTTCTTGGAAAGTGTGTGTTTTTAGTAGCAATTACTTCTGCAAGGAGAGTGAGTGAACTTCCTGAGAATCTAGTCTAACAGAATAGTAAAGAATCCAGTAGTACCTTTAAGACTAACCAACTTTATTGTAGCATAAGCTTTTGAGAACCACAGCTGTCTTCTTCAGATGCATCTGATGAAGAGAGCTGTGCTTCTCGAAAGCTGACGATGCATCTGACGAAGAGAGCTGTGGCTCTTGAAAGCTTATGCTACAATAAAGTTGGTTAGTGTTAAGGGTGCTACTGGATTCTTTACTATTTTGCTACTACAGACTAACATGGCTAACTCCTCTGGATCTATTCTGACAGCGTAGTCCTCAGTTCTAGCCTGCAGTTTCCTGGGGGTAAAGTGTAGATGACTGGGGAAGGCAGTGGCAAACCACCCCGTAACAAAAAGTGTTGAAGAAAATGTTGTGATGTGACTTCCCCCCATGGGTCAGTAATGACTTGGTGCTTGCACAGGGGACTACCTTTACCTTTACCTTAGAAAACATTATGCAATGGATGTAGATGTCACATGTGACATGTTGCCATAGCACGGGCGGTGTTACATTCCTTGTTTGTGTAAAATACTGACCAAGGACTATGTTACTTGTTACGACCTGAAAATATCGTTTGTCAATCAAACACAAAGGTTTTGGGTTGCCATTATGTACTTTATTATACATGTATTCACAAAACAGTTTTTATATTTATATACATGTTTTGTAGTCCACCCTTATGGTTCATGTTGAACAATAAAAAAAGAGACGTTAAACTGTTTATTCGTGTTTAGAGTATTGACAATGTACTTCAGTGATATTCTTATGTTGTAAGCAAATAAAATTGAGTTGGAGAGATTCACCCCTCCTCCTTATTGTGTCTAACTTGGTAATCTTCCCAATGTGGGGATGCACAGAAGAACGAAGATGAAAACAGGGTTGTACATAACTGTAACTATTGTTCATCGAAGTCTTCTGTGCAGACACACATCCCTCCCTCCTGCCCCTCTGTGAGCTCTCTGGTGGTAACTAGTTTGGCTTCACGGTGGCTCAGGAGAACTGAAGGGGGGGGTCACTCCTTCTAGGTCATGTGTCCATTTTAGGTGGGGAAAACGGTTAATCTATGTGACCAGGGAGAAGCGGCCCCTAACGGAGCTCTAAAGAAGCTAGTAAGTTTCTCCAGTCAGCAGGCCTGTGCGTGTGCAGTCCCAATGTGTGTCTGCACAGAAGAACTCAATGAACAGTAGTTGCAGGTACATACATCCCTCTTTGCCCAGCCCTTGCCGAGGATGGGTCTGTGATCTTGTTCTGGTCTGCAAGTAATTGAGGCATTGACATTGGACTGCACATGGAAGGGAAGTGTACGCATGTGGTCCACCCTTTCTCTGTAGTTTTTGTGCTGGGTAGAGGTTCACGCTTGGAATTCAGAGCATGGTTGTAGCCCAGAGAAGGTCAGCTTTAGAGACCTAGTTGGCTCACGGCTGGGAGGGAAGCGCCACCTTTCCCCTCTGGACTGGTATCTAGAGTTTTGCCCCTGATTGTCCTGTGGTAAGATGGGGGTATTGATCCCATAGTCTCAGCTATTGCCTGATGACAAGAAGGGAGGATTTGGCCTCAGACTTCTGCTTGTTGACAAGGCAGTGGTCCAGCATGCATCCTGATTCCAACTCCTTCAGTACCAAAGGATTCAGGATGTTGCTGGATTCTCTTATTTACTGCTAGGGCAGGAGGAGTTACCTTGCCCTGTGCACTCCCTCACCTCCAGCTCACACCCTCTTCTGTCAGGTGTAGGACAAGTGTCCAGCACAGTTGCACACATTGTGTGTTGCATTCCACAAGACTATTCTTGTACAGAGGGAGAAGAAGTAATGAGACCCACAAAGAGGACCATATTATCAATATGGCTTGGATATCTGTGTGATGAAGCGAGACGTGTATTCTGGAACATGGCTGTTTCTCGTGCTACTCTGGTTGCTTTTCTCCTTCCATTTTCAAATGGCTTGGGCTCACCTTGTCGCTTGCTTCTGTGTTTCCCTTAGCCATACGCAGACCCGGTCCATGACCCCACATGGCGCTGGTGGAAGAACAAGGCAGAAAATATGGTAAGGAAAAAAGTGTGGAAAGATTGTTCCCTCCCGCAAAGGAGTTAATATCACAGCCTTTGGGAGAATTACCTGAATTGGCAGGAGGTGAAGCAAGGATCCTTTACTGAATTTAGACTGTTTTCCGAGACAGTTCATTGATTGGATCCTGTACTGGATAAACACTGTCCGGTTTTTTAGAGAAATCTTTTTTATCAGCTTTTATGTATACAAATGGCATGATCCATTGGTTGATTTTCCCACAGTAGCCATATTGGTGTGTACAACTCCCATTAATTTCCATAGTATTTGCTCAGTTTTTTGACATGGTGAAGCCTTTCTTTACTAACTGTTCAATTTCAAGCTCGTAATATATGGAAAGCTCATACCATGGAAATCTAGTTGGTCTCTAAGAAGCAACTGGACCTGGAACTTGCTCTTCTACTGCAGATCAACATGGCTACCCACCTTAAAATATCTTAATATGTAGAGTCTCCTTCTGTTGATATTACGAGCTTTTCCTCCTTGGTTCCATTTCCTTTTAGGTAAAAGTTAATAAATTAGCCTCCTGCTTATCTTGGGGCTTCCCCTCTTTTCTCCACCTCGCATTATCTTTGAAGCAGTCCAGCAGCATCACCAAAGCATAAACTGCACCTCCAACTGTTTTTATCATCTCTAGGTTCGCCTCTGGATTATAAAAGATTTTGCTCATTAAATGTCTTTTAACCAATCTGTTCATTTATAAATGGGCAACCTTTTAAATAATTGCACATTCCAAGACCTCAAAATACTTGGCTTCTTGAGATATTCAGAGAAGCGCAAACTTGTGAATTTGGTGTGCAGAAGGAAATGCAGTCTTTTGTATTTTCATTTCAAGCTCCTCTTAACCCTCTAGAACCAAAGCAGCCTCTCAATGTAATCCCCTTTCAGAGGTACGTGTGCCACCCAGACCACTACTATGTCCCCTTGGGCCGGCAAGATGAAAAGCTGTGATGGTGTAGTGATTTAGGACACCATGCCACCATCGTAACTAGAGATGTGCGCTTCAGGTTCAGGATCCGGGTTTAACCCGGATCAGGCCCGATTTGGTATGTTTTGACATTCTCAAATCAGCCTCAGCATTGCTGAAGTGATTGGGGAATGCCTAAGCAAAGCTTACTGAAGTGCTTTGGAACGCTTCGGTAAGCTGGGTAGCATGGAAGCAGTCTTTTCTTTGCCATTCCTAAGCAACGGGCATGGTGTTTCCCATTGGAGATAGATAGAGGCACCTCCTTTGGGGGGGCATAACAAGTCCAGTCTCCCTTAAAGTTGGGGGGTCTTGAGAGGACAGCTAGGAATAGGTCCCCTGCAAATTTGGTGTATTTTGTTTGCAAAATGCCACCCCCAACCACCTAGAAAGCCCCCTAGTTTTCCCCATAGGGAACAATGGATATTGGAGGTGGCCCCCCAAAGTCCAATCTTTCTGAAACTTGGGTGGTCATGAGAGGAGATATAGGAGAAGGTCCCCAGCAACTTTGGGATCATCAGGTAAGAAAATGCCTCCCCAGAGCCCCAGTTAGCCAGGCATGGTGTTTCCCATTGGAAACAATGGTCGAATCTTACCTAATAATCATGAAGTAGCGATTTGCCACTTCACTTGAAGCTGAAGTGGCAAATTGCTTCGGGATTTGGGTTTCCCTGAATTTTCCCCCACTTTGTGTATACCCAAAGTGGGAATCCCAAATCTTTTTTTGGTGCACACCCCTAATCGTAACCATGAGCATAATGCTGTCAGAAAAAAATCTTAGTGGAATCAAGATATGACAAAGGAGGTACAGCTTAGTTGAAATCCTTTGCACACTTTTGGTGCAGTTGCACCACCAAGAGCATAATATCCCTTCAACAAAAGATTTTCTGTAAGTGTAAACACCATTGGGTTCTGCAGTGACCCAGGCCACTTCTGCCTGCTTCGGAGGACAGGACTGCAATAATTTTGTAGCCAATTACAGCACTAGACAAATACAATTCCCAGCAAGAGGAGACAGATTATGGCTGTAGGACCACTTCAGTCTGCCCTTGTTTCCAGGGGAAAGTTACTATACCAATTTCTGGAGAGGAAGAACTTTGAGAAGGAGAGCTCTTATGAACAAACAAGAAACAGCGTATCATCGAGTGGTTCTCAGACTTTTTGAAGTGCAACCTGCTGCTTCTGAATGTGCTTTACATTTTGGGACCCCCTTGCAACATGTTTCATTTGTCACATTTGGTATTTTTCATCATATACAGTGTTGCTGAGCAATAGGCTATCTTACCTGGCCATTTCACACTTTAAACAGGGGGAAACCCATTTTTGCTGTCATGCCATGTCTCTCCCAGCTGACCACGTGCCTCCTCTTCTGTCCTGGGTTCACAACTCATCTACTAGAAAGGGTCAGCCCACTTCTGGGTCTCAACCCACAGTTTGGAAACCGTTGGCTTAGGGCCGACAACAAAGGAGAAAAGGCAGGTGAACAGCAGCTCGCTTGCATCTTCCCATAACGGTCCAATTGTGACTTTGGTAGCTTTGGTTGTGATGGGGTAGGGGTTTACCTTGGAGGAGTAATTTTGTAGGGCACCCTGAACGTACAGAAGGAAAATAAGCTGCCCTTCTAAGCAAAGCTACTCTCTGCTTTCCAGCAATACTATTCCTACGTGGCAAGCAACCGGAACTCCTCAGGAGGCATCTATGTCAACATGAACAACTACGTCAAGGTCTACAGAGTGAAGGCGAGCAACTTGCTACCTGACACAATTTACCTGGACAAGAATAGCGCCTATAACTTCTCTGTGTTCTTCAACATCAGAACAAAGAGAGAGAGCTGTAAGTGACAGTAGAAGGAAGAGGGGGTATTGGATGAATTGCACAGATAACACAGAAACAATGCCACACTAAAAGTAACAGAAGCTTTTAAAAAAAATATAAGAGCAAAAAGGGCAATTGCCTGTAGCCCAGTTCCTCATGGGTCAGATCACAAAATCCAGCCCACAGAGGATCAGTGCTGTCCAAGAGGAACTCGCCCATCAGCAGTATACAACACGAGATGTGTTGAATAAACGCAATATCAAAAGTGTTTTCGGCTAAATGTTAGAAAGAGCTTCCTGACAGAGCGGTCCCTCAGTGGAACAGGCTTCCTCAGGAGGTGGTGGGCTCTCCTCCTTTGGGGGTTTTAAGCAGAGGCTAGATGGCCATCTGACAGCAATGCTGATTCTGTGAACCTAGGCAGATCATGAGAGGGAGGGCAGGAAGGGTTACATCAGTGCTTAGTTCTCCTGACCCCTTATTACATGCCTAGGGTAATGACAATCGCCACATTGGGGTCAGGAAGCAATTTTCCCCAGGCCAGTTTGGCTAAGGGTCCTGGAGATGTTTTGCCATCTGGGCATGGAGCAGAGTAGTGAGGGGAGGTATGAGGGAGGAGGTAGTTGTGAATTTCCTGCACTGTGCAGGGGGTTGGACTTGATGACCCCAAAGGTCCCTTCCAACCCTATGATTCTATGTTAGCATCATGATTGATCTCCCAATCTTACTCCAAAAACAGTAGAGGAGGATGATTTAAATCAATGTCACAGCAGTGGAGCAGGGGCAGAAGGATTAATCCCCCCCCCTTTTCTCCAAGGTATAGTCCTATTCTCTCAAACTGTTTTAAATCTGGTGTGGGTGTGTGTGTGTGTGGGGGATTAATGCGAGTGCAACATTTCTCTCTTTTTCTCATTTATTGTATTTATTCAAGCATGGATACCCTGCTTTTCTCTTGCATCTAGGAGCTCAAAGAAGCTTGCAAAACACAATCTAAACAAAATTAAAATGTACATACCATGGTGCTCTGACATCCTGGGCTGATGCTGGTTTCGCTAATATGGCTCTTGCAGGGCCTTAGGCGACAAGCTGTGGGTTGAGTGCCCTTTGGCTCTTGCCCTTTGCTCTCATCAAAAGCTCATGTCTGTGGTCATGCCCAAGCTTACATACCTGCAACAGAGGGCAGAAGCTCAGGCCACATCTCATTCTGCTGACAGGTGTTTCCAGCTTCCATCCCCTACTAGAAGAGCCTAATAGCAACTTGGTGATAATCAGGGCTTTTTTTCAGCTGCAATGCGGTAGAATGGAGTTCTGGCACCTCTTGAAAATGGTCACATGGCTGGTGGTCCCACCCCCTGATCTCCAGACGGGGGATTTTAGATTGCCTTCCACGCTGCTGGACCACCAGCCATGTGACCATTTTCGCCAAGGGCAATTTAAACCTTTAAAAACTCCCCCCTTGTTCCAGCTGACCCAAAGTGACGTCATTGTGTGGTCCTGGAAGCATGCGTGCACTTTATGCACGCACATGTGGTACCAGGGGCACCACCTCCCGCCAAGAGTTGCCCTCTGTGCTGGCAACCCACTGAGTTCTACCACCTCTTTTCCCAGAAAAAAATCCTGGTGGTAATAAGGGATTTCTCTCTGGGAAACGGTGCTGGGGGTGGGGGGGGTGGGGATAATAACCCTCCCCCCCAACAGCAGCCTTGATCCAAATTCCTTCCCGTCCTTGGCTGGGAAATCTAATAATGGATCCCTTACATTGTGTCTAGTGTGGCCCTAAATCAAGGTGGTTCATTCAAAAAACTGGATAGTAGGGAAACACACACCCCTCCACCGCCGAGCAGTTTCCAATAGAGCAGCGACTGAACCCAAACTGTTTGCTGTGCTGTGGTGGTCTTCCAGAAGGCAGGGAGATCTAATGATGTTGGGGGAAGGGGTGGATGTTGGGGGAGGCATGGCTTCTGGACTGATCAGTTGTTTCTTGGGGTCTTGCAGTGGGGGAGACACCAGAAGAAAACTCCCTCAATTTAGTGTGGCTGACCCTTATCGTAACCCATCCTGAGTATTTGAATGTGTTGCTGGACAGGAGAGAACTGATCAGTAGAGGCTCCGTGATATATAAGGTGAGCATGCCATTCAGGACCCCAAACAGGGGCACTCTCAGGTTAAAACTCTGGGCCGCAGGTAGTGCGGAAAGCTGATGGGATGGGGAGCAGAAGATAGGCATCCCTGGGAGTGGTAGAATCTAGTGATCATGGGAATTAAGAGCCAGATGTGGCCATCAGGCAGGCAACGTTTTTCTAACCCTCCCAGGTCAGACGAGACATAAACATTTGTAGCTGTCCCGTTGCTTCCATGTGCTGCCCAGCGAAATGAAACGGTATGGAATGGGACAGGGAGTTGATCACAGAGCGAGCGGGCAAGCATTTGACTTCCTGCTTCTCTCTTACCATGCTCTGTGCCTTCCCTGCACTTGGGAAAAGCTGCAGCATTTCATTCTGCTGGATCTTTCAGTTGCCTTGCTTCTACCACTTCTACAATGCCAGACCCAAAGCAAGACTCCAACGTAGTTTATGGATTTTCCAGAGTTTCAGGCTTCAGTGGAGAGAGGAAAGGTCATTTCTAGGCTGGAAAGTGTAGCTTCTTGTGAGGAGGCCCAGCTTCTCCCTCTCAGTCCTTCTTAGGTTTCTCTGTTGCTCTAGATTTCTGGAGCTTTGTTAGACAAGCTGAATTTCTCCTGTCTTGGAGTTCTTAAAGAGCGGGTGTCCTTTGGAGAGCTTGCTCCCATTCAGGCAACAGCTGAGGGGGAAGAGCCATATTTCTAGGCCTGTTCTAGATCCTAGGACAGAACGACTCATGCTTTTCACCTCCCCCCCAAAACAGGTGACGGTTATGGATGCTGGTGTTTACCCAAGGCAAGACCTCAGTGGCAAGAAGCTTCTGCAGACTTCAATGATCTTTAGTGTACGAAGTTCGGGTCAGCAGCGCCGGGGGAGTGCTCTTGGAATGGGAACATCTCGCTTCCAGACTTAGTGGGCCCATCTTGTCCCCTGCTGGTTTCTCAAATCTGCCAAGACAAATCTGCTGGCACCTCCCCTCCAGCTGCCCTACGTTAGTCTCTGGCCAATAAATTGTTTTCCCATGAAGGGAAGGCAGCCTGTCTCTTCATGGATTTTGTATTTAAACTCCCCAGGTTGTAAATGCAGTAACCAGATGTTACGGTTATATCGACAATGGACCGGTGGTGAAGGTAATGACTAGACTTCTTTTGGGAAGGAACCATTCCCCCCCCTACCCCCCGGTCTGTATCACAGAGTGCAAGGCAGCATATTTGGGGTCTTGTGCTATCCCCCATCCAGCCACTGGCTAGGTCCCTGCTGTGTGTTTTTCGGAGAGATTAAGATATGTGACATGGAGCATTTTTTGTATTCCAGTGTAACTCACTAATATCCGCCCCCCACACACACACACACCAAAAAGTGAGCAACATTTGCCTTTATTATGGGCAGGTAGCATGAAGCCCTTGGCCTGGCCAGTCTGGTATAAATTCTGGGAGCCTGGCATTGCAGCCCATTCCACTAAGGTTCGGGTTTCCATCACAAGCTATGGACCTCAGGGACCATGAGTTGAAGATCTTCTAGGTCTAGATTTGGGTATCACCACCCACCCCATATAGAGCCCCCTGGCGTAGAGTGGTAAACTGCAGTACTGCAGCCCAAGTTCTGCTCCCGACCTGAGTTAGATCCTGGCGGAAGCTGGGTTCAGGTAGCCAGCTCAAGGTTGACTCAGCCTTCCATCCTTCCGAGGTCGGTAAAATGAGTACCCAGTTAGATGACCGGGGAAGGCAATGGCAAACCTCCCTGTAAAAAGTCTGCCAAGGAAATGTCGTGATGCAACGTTCCCCCCCCCCCCCCGTGGGTCAGTAATGACTCGGTGCTTGCACGGGGGGGGACTACCTTTACCTTTACCCACTGTCCCAGCATCTACTTCTACTATCAAAGTCTTGCCTGCTTGTGCTTCTGCCCACAACAGCTGTCAGCTCAGCATGCCCGTCCCTTTCCCCAGTCCTATTCATCTTCTGTTCCCTCTCCAACCCTCCCATCTTGAGCCCTTTATTGTGCCTCAGCTTATTGTTAGGGTAGAAGCACTAAAACAAAGTTCAGGCTCTCTTTTCCTTGCATCTCCACCCCCAGGGCTACCGTGTGTTGCCTGTCGTTGTCGGCTGTCCACCAGGCAGAAGGTTGGCCTTCGACATCACGGGCACTTTGCAGTACACCACCAGGAAGAACAAGCACTACTTTGACTGTGTCAACCCGGACCCTGAGATGCCCTGCTTCTTCTTTAATGATGGTGAGAGAGGGGGTGGGGGCAGATGGTGAAATTGCGGAAGAGAGCTGTGAGCCTGATTCCGGCAGCTGTTTGCAGCTGAAACAGGAGTCTCTCACAAGTCATTGAAGGAGTTTGAGTGAAGTGAGGGACTGCATTCCCAAGGAGAGCGGAAGAAGCAGGGATGGTTTGCCCTGAATCAACTGCAGAAGTTCTCCACGTCAGCTATGAACACCTCTAACACGATCAGGTCTTTTGTCTTCATCAGAGCGCATCTGTCTATGAGGAGAGGGTAAAACGGCCTCTTGGGAGTTCAATGGCATTATTGTAGCAGGATTCTTGTGGAAGCCGCTGCATCTGGGGAATGCTGGAGCTGGAGAGGAGCAGTCTTAGTTAAAATATAAATTAGAAAGGAAAGTCCAGTGAGCCAGTTCTTAATCCCTCTGGTCCGGAAACTTTCAGTCCTGCTCCCCAGAGGTGCATGGGATGGAGGGGTGCCTCACCTATGGTCTGAAAGAGGCTGTAAATCA
Organism: Eublepharis macularius; assembly: GCF_028583425.1. Lineage (NCBI taxonomy): Eukaryota > Metazoa > Chordata > Lepidosauria > Squamata > Eublepharidae > Eublepharis > Eublepharis macularius. The sequence continues at coordinate 54,572,910 of NC_072804.1, read as the reverse complement.
CAGCAGCCTCTACAGTGGTCATTGCAACTACTTGGAGAAAACGTGAGTTAAAAGCTCAGTGGATTCTATCAGCAGAACCCAGCTCAACGTCCCCAAGACATTGAGCTGGGTTCTGATCAACTACAACAGGGCTGGCGATGGAGACACCTGTGCTGAGCTCCGGCTTGCTCCGCACGGGGCTTGTAGTGGTGCCAGGCCTTGCATGGATGCGCTTGCTCTGTTTGCAGTGTTCTACCCATTGTTTTTGATCCAAGACATGGTGACAGGAGACTCTGGCCCGTTCCAGGGAAGGTAAGAGCTGAGTGGGGCTTTTAGCTATGCTAAGCTGGGGATCAGTGGGCCCTCACAGGACTCGGGGTCTGGGGCGGGAAGGTAGAGGCAGCCGGGTCACCTCCAGGCCCAAGGCCTCAGCTGGTCCAGGACATTCACCCTGGAGGGCTTCCAGGGTAGGCGGAATGCCAATCAGGAAGCCCAGCTGTCTCATGTCATCCCAGGGGCCATCCAAGTAGAAAATGCCTGGGTTGTCATGTGGTGGCCCATCAGAAGGCTGTAATGGTACAGCAGTTCTTGCTTTGGCTTAAGAAGGGCTGTTCTGCTTTGTGCCGATACCTAATGCTGACAGAGCGATTGGGATTTTTTTCCATCAGTACCGTTCCTTGCAATCTGCTCAGATATACATCTGGGGAGCTCTCAGCTGAGCAGACTAAGGAAAATGCCACCGCTAAAGTGCATGTGGTGATTATTCCATGACCTGTTATCAGACAGAGCCATTGGCACTTTATTCTATTTGAATTTGGTTTGTACCAGATGTTTTGTCTCTGAAAAGCTTTGGGCTATTTCTCATGCCTCTTGGTAACCTGATCTGTTGCTGTTGACCTTTCACTCCCCTCCAAGTTAGAGCCAATCAGGGATCACGTAGTGAGTGTCATGAGGTCACAGAATGCATAACCAATCAGATCACTGAAAGCCAAGTAAGCCAATTTAGAGTGAGGTGATGCTTCCTGCTCCAGTCTGAATGGGTGGTTGAAGGACTATGGCCTATGCAGAACAGGTGTATGTGAGGCAGAATGGCTACCTGAGGGACATGTGGCCGGGGAGTGTAGGAACTTCTTCTCGTGCTTTATCTCCTGTCTGAGCACTGCTCAGTCGCCATCCTTGCACAATGATCAAATACTTTTGCCAATTTTGAGTTCCCCCAGCCACATTGGTCTGCAGTAAAAGAGCAAGATTTAAGTTTAGTAGCACCTTAAAGACCAAGTAGATTTCCAAGATAGGAGCTTTCGAGAGTCAGAGCTCCCTTTATCAGTTTGAAGGAAGGCTCTGGTTAAAGGAAGCACCATCCTTGTATGGTCTCTAGTGCAAGAGGGTGTTTTTTAAAAAAAGGTCTGATCATTTGAACTTGGGGCTCATAGAATTCTGTGTTCAGTCCGGAGGAGGAGGGAGGATTCATTTCTGGGGAGGCCCAGCTGCTTAGGAAATTCAGGATTGAACCAAATTCCACAAAACTAGCCTTTGCATTTCTTAATCTAATGGCAGCTATATCTTCAAAATCATCGGTGGAGGACCATATTCTACGGAGAACATCCGCTACTTCAGCGAAGAAGAGATCTTGCTCTACAACACAAATAATAACAGGTGACCGACTGCCCCCTAGACAACTCCCAGCATGTCTTGCAGGAATATGACGTTTTCATTCGTCTTGAAAGGGCCTGGAGCTGCCAGTAGACCCCAGTCCCTGGAGAAGCTTGTGAAGCCGGAACAATGGGAGAGGGAGCATCCTGTCTTGCCGCTGAGAGTGTCACGTGGCCACAGATTGGTTTGCAGCCCCCCAGGGTCTCCGCTAGAGATCTTTCGTGTCCCCTGCCACTGGATCCTTTTAGCTGGAGAAGCTGGGGTTTAAACCTCGACACCTTCTGCACACCAAGCAGATGCTTTGCTGCCATGGCCCCTCCCTGCCCTGCTAGGCTTGAGAAGAGGGAAGCTCTGCAGCCCCAAGAGGTAGCCTGGAGTGCAGAGGGCCACCTCCATCGACACTTGCTTTTCCTTCCCTAGCGAAGTGACTGGTCACATCTGGCTCAGGGAAGACACCACGGATACCATCATGAACGACGAGGGCTTCCATATCCTAAGTGGGACCGACTCTGGAATTCTGTAAGTAACGAAACACTCTGAGCTCTCTGTTCCTGCACAAAAATCCCCCCAAAGATTCCAGGCCAGGGAGTGGGGTGGACTGCAAGGAATTGTCACTGGGGTTGGATCATTTAAACCAGGCTGTGCTTCAGCTGTTGCTGAGGGCTGTTGCCTGTAAGGGGAACACTCCCGGCACCTCCAGGCAGTGGGAAGGATTTGGGCCCACCTGGGCCAGCTGCCCTGGGCTAGCTGGTCCTCTCAGTGGGGAATGGAAGGGTGTGCAAGCGGTGCTATTGTTGCTACCACCACAAAGGGGCAGGGGAATGCAAGTGCCGGCACCGCCACTGAGTGTGCACCCTGCAGAGTTGCCAGCTCCAAGCTGGGAAATTCTTGGAGATCTCAAGGGTGAAACCTGGAGAAAGTGGGGTTTGGGGAGGGAAAGGACCTTGGCATGACATAATTCCATAGAGCCCCCCCCCCAAAGTAGCCACTTTCTCCAGGTGATCTCCGTGGCCTGGAGACCAGTTGTCATTCTGGGAGATCTCCAGCCACTACCTGGAGGCTGGCAACCCTAGGGCCCTGGCCAGTTGCCTCGTCTCCCTGGGGTTTTGTTCTTTAAATTGACTCTGTGAGGGCCCGAGTTGGCTCAGTTTTTGTTTGTTTCTCCTTTTTCTTTTAAACATTTCGAACGAGTATTTTGCTACATACCTGAGGGGGTCCCCAAATGTGCAGACCCCTCCAGCTGCTCTGCAGGTGTGCCCTGACATCCTTAACCACAAAGGTGTTTCTTAGAAGGACCAGTCGGGGACCCTCTAGGAATCAGCAGGAGGGAGAACGTTCTGCCTCTCCAAATCTTGCTTTCATACAATCTTGAGCTGGCAATTTCCCCTTCTCGTTCTATCCCCCCTGCCAACCAACTGATTAAGCTGCTTTCAGTTATCTGGTCTAGAGGAGTTAGCTGTGTCGCCCTGATCTGATTGGGGGGGGGAGGCAAGGTGGCTGGGCCTGGCATTGCTCCCTCCCCAGTGCCCCAATGGGGTAGGTAGGCACCCTGGCACGCTCCTGTGCCTGCCAGCCACCCAGTTTGGCCCCGTTTGGGCCAAACCGGGTGGTGGGAGGCTTCCAGGTGGTGGCTGGAGATCTCCTGGAATTACAACTGATCTCCAGGCCACAGAGGTCAGTTCACCTGGAGAAAAGGGCTGCTTTGGAGGGTGGACTCTATGGCATTATACCATGCTGAGGTCCCTTCCCAAACCCTGCACTCTCCAGGCTTCACCCCCCAAATCTCCAGGTATTTTCCAGCCTGGAGCTGGCAACCCTACAGGAGGCACGGGGAGTGCAGTGCGGGGGAGGGGAGCAGGCAAGCTGACGGGCTCCTGCACCTGCCAGCCCTGTTCAGGCTGATCTGGGCAGCTGGAGGTGCGGGGAGCTGGGTGGCAGGGAAAGGGCAGCAGGCGGCCTGACGGGCTCCTGCCTGTGCCTGCCAGCCCCTCCAGTCAAACTGCCTCCAAACTATTTCTCTGCCATTCTCTCCAGCTTCATCTCCTTTACGTTGGATCCTAGACCATTAAAGAAATCCCTCTCAACTCACATTCTTCTGTTAACGTCCTTTTCTCAGTGATTGAGATGTCTGGACTCACAACACGAACCATCATAGTATAGTGGTCAGAATGTTGGACAAGGATTTGGGAGCCCCAGGTTTGAATCCCACCTCTGCCGCAGAAGCTTGCTGGGTGACCTAGGGCCAGTCACATGCTCTCAGCCTAACCAACCTCACGGGGTGGTTTTTGTGAGGATAAAATGGAGGAGAATGATGTTAGCTACTTGGGATCCCCAGTGGTTAGAAAGGTGGGCTGTAAATGAAGTGAATAAATAAAGGCCGGGTTATAAATGAAGTGAATGAATGAACGAATGAATAGGAAATCTTGGAATCAAGATGCCTCCCAAAATCACAAGGAGCATAAGAAAGAGACCATCTTTTTCATCTCACAGGTGGGTCTGCCAGGAACGCTCCCCCTGTTATGACATCTTGCCCCGAGATATGTTGGCTCCTGATTATTTCTTCGTGGTCAAAGTGACAAACAGGTTAACTGGGGTGGTAGGGAAGGGTGGGATGGAGGAGGGTCTGAACCCCCGAAAATACGCCTTCAGAGTAAATCAAGTAAGGCAGTGTAGTGAGACCATTTTGCAATCTCCAGAAAGAGAAGTCTTCAGAGGAGCCCTGGGAAGTGTATTTCTGTGGTGGGTCTAGAGCGGTCCGTGTCTCAGTGCCCCCATGAAACTACATTTCTCACTGGCCCTGAGAGGAGATTTTTTTTGTGTTAATCTAGTTGGAAACTGGATTCAGTTTTTATTGTGGGTGTGAGATGGGCTGCAACTCAAAGCACAAAAGGCTTGGAAGTAAAGCCTGCTGAAAACTGAGGAACTCCTCCGTTAAATGTAGATGGGAGTGTGGCTTTAAACAGCCTTGACAAGCCAAAAGGGACTGGGTGGGGTGATAAAAGCTTGGAGAGGGTGGAATTAGGGGAGGGTTGAGTGGCAGGCCATGGCTCAGAAGAGAGAAGGCTGGGATGGCCCGGGAAAGGGGTTGAGGAGGAAAGAGGACTTGGAGGAGGGGAAAGAAGTGGCTGTGATCAGCAACTGGCTTGCCCTTGCTCCTGGACTGGTCCCATTAGGCCCTCCAGCTGCAAGGCTGTCTCGAGGGGAGGACTGGACTCGATCTCAGGATTTGCCAGTTTGGGGAGGAGGTGGGAGAGAAGGCAGCACATGGCTCTGCTGCACCTCCCAACGACCTTCCAGTCAAATGAGTTGCTGAACGGCGGGTTGGAGAATGGAGAGAGACCGAAGCGGGACCGACTGGTGCCTCTTGAGCAAAATAAAAGGTGGTGGAAATCTGACCAGGGCACAGCGGCCACGGAAAGAAACAAACGCTCTCTGATGTTACTGTTCATCTTCGTTCTTCTGTGCCTCCACACATGGGGACTGCGCAGGCGCAGGCCAGCCGCCGGAGAATTTTCTAGAGCTTCCATGGCTCCGAAGGGGCCGTTTGTCGCGCGCCTCAGCGACCGTTTTCCCGCCCAAACGGTCACGTGATCCTCCAGCGACCAACGGCCCCTTCCCTCAGTTCTCTTCTTGCCGCCGCTTGGAGAGAACGTGAGCTTCGTTGCTCTGTGCTTTTTTGTGCTTCGTGCTTTATTCTGACTGATTGCTTGGCTTTTGACTTCGGACTTCGTGACCTCGACTACTCTTCGGATCTCGTTTTGGACTTTGTTGTGGACTCGGTAATTTGACTCGGACTGTTTTTGACCTTCCCTTCGCGTGCCCCTGAAGATGGCCTCAAAGGCTCTCTTCAAGCATTGCCTCCAATGCCACACGAAAATGGCCAAGACCGATGGCCATGAACTGTGCCTGTTTTGTTTGGGGGAGACCCATAATGTGTCGGCCTGTAAGATTTGCCAGGGCTTCACCAGCAAGGCCCGACAAGAGCGCAAGGCCCGACTGAACTCCTCCCTGTGGCAGAAGGTCATGTCCGGAGGCGCTCCGTTGCCCTCCCCTAATGCCGGCCCTAGCCCCTCTGCCGAACGGCATTCAAGAGCTGGCTCAGTGGCCTCCGCGAGGTCGGGGTCGAAACCGCGTCCCCCGAGTACCTTGGCGTCGAGAGCGGCCTCTCCAGCGCAGGGACCGGTGCGGCCGCCCCGTAGCGCGTCATCTACCAGGTCGGATCCGAGACCAGCTTCGGAACCGAGGATCCTGGTACCGAGTCCCCGGTCGGAACCGACGACCGGATCGATTCCGATAAAGTCTAAGAGGTCGAAGCCGAGGTCCCCTTCGAAGGCGAGGAGCGCGTCGGTTCCGAGGTCTTCTTCGGAACCACCGAAGAAGAAGAAAAAGACCAAGCACCATCGGTCGCCGCGTCCCGCTCCTCAGGAGGAGGTCATCGTGCTTCCTCACACGCCTTCCCCTCATCTGGGCTCTCCGGAGCCAGAAGACATCTCCGTTCCGGTGCCGGATCCGATGGCCTTCGAGACGGTGCCCGCAGAATTCTCGTCGGGGCCGGAACCGAGCCCGCACCGTCGGAGCCGACCATCGCTTCCCCTTCGGTCGCCGAGGCTGGAACCGAGCCCGTCTCCTCGTCGGAGCCGTCCGTCGCCTGCCCGTCCGTCTCCACCTCCGGTCAGTCGTGAGCGGCATGGTTCCGGGGACAGTGTCCGATCGGTCCGATCCGCTGCGTCCCGGCATCAACAGGCTTCCTACCTCCCCTCGCCATATCGTTGCCAATGGGAGGGGGCACCTGCGGGCTTCTCCGTGTCGGAACCGAGGCCTTCGACATCGAGGTTGGCGTGGGCTCCCCCTCCGCTCCAGGTTCCGGAATCCCAGCTCGGTTCCGATGAGGAGGATGTGGAGAGCTTTGGCGGCTACCAGTCGGAGTCCTGGTCCGAACCATCGCCAGCTGAGGAGCTAGTGCCATCGGCGGACTCGCCATTCGAGGACCTCCGCATCTACGCCGACCAGATGGCTAGGATGGCCAAGGCTCTCGAGATGGACATCTCTTCGGCAGTTCCCCAGACCAAGGACAAGCTCCTCAAACGTATTTACGGGGACAATCCGGCGTATGTTGGCTTCCCCATGCTCGAGGGTATTGAGGAGATAGTGGAGAAGGTGTGGCAGGTGCCCTGTGATCAACCTCCAACATCCAAGCGCATCGAGCAGCTTTACAAGATCAAGCAGGGCACCTGGCCGGCGTTGGTGAAGCACCCTCCACCTTCCTCCTTGGTCACAGAGGAGTTCAACCCCCGACGATCGGGTCACTCCTCGGTGCCTGCCGATAAAGAGGGCAAGAAGCTGGATGCCATGGGCAGGCGCCAGTACATCGTCGCTTCGCTGGGTCTGAGGATCGCCAACTACCAGACCATCATGGCAGGGTACCAATTGTACCTCTGGGAGAAGTTGGCATCCTACACTCGAGACCTCCCACCTGAGCAGAAGGCTGTCGTCTCCCTGTTGCAGACAGAGGCTGTCCGGCTGTCTAAACAGCAAATGAATGCTGGGAGTCACGCTGCCGACACTGCTGCTCGGGGAATGGCTTCGGCGGTGGTCCTCAGACGCCACTCCTGGTTGCGGTCTACGGCCCTGTCCAAGGAGGTGCGTTCCAGGGTGGAGAGCATGCCCTTTGAAGGGGACTCGCTGTTCTCCAAATCGACCGACGAGACCCTGAAAAAGAAAAAAGAGGACAGGCAGACGGCACGGTCCTTGGGGCTGGCTCCTGCGGACAAGCCCTCCTCCAGGCCACGGTACGCTCCCCGGTCCGGCCCTTACCACTACCAGGGCAGATACCAACAGCAGCGGCCGGGCTATCAACAGTATCCTGCTTACCAGCAGCGGCCTTACCCTCCCGCACAACAGCAGAGGAGGCGTCGGCCCTTCAAGCCTCGTCCGGTACAGCAACCGGCCCAGCAGAAGGATCAGCAGGGCGCCGGGAGGCAGTACTGACGGGTCGCGCCAGCCGTATCCCCGAACTTTTCGGACAGACTGAGTCCACTCCTCTCTGAGTGGGAGTCAATAACATCTGACTCATGGGTCTTAACTATTGTTGAACTGGGATACGGGCTGGAGTTTGTTGAGCTGCCTAGATGCAGCTCACCCCTGACAGCTGTCAATAACACTATGGCCGAGCTGGATGCGGAGATCGTGTCGCTCTTGGCCAAGGGTGCTGTGGGAGAATTGCCCTATGAGGACTCTGTAAAGGGTTTCTTCTCTAGGTTCTTCCTGGTCCCTAAGAAGGATGGGGGCTTACGTCCCATTTTAGATCTGAGGGGCCTTAATGCCTTCCTCAAGGTGACCAAATTCAAAATGGTTACGTTGGCGGCTGTGATCGCCTTGCTGAAACAGGGAGATTGGTTTGCGGTTCTTGACTTAAAAGACGCATACTTTCACGTGGGCATACGTAAGGAGCACAGGAAATACCTGAGCTTTGTTTACCGGCAAAGAGTTTTCCGGTATAAGGTGCTCCCCTTTGGCCTGTCCACTGCCCCACGAGTGTTCACTAAATGTGTGGCCCCTGTGGTTTCCTTCCTACGGGAAGAAGGCTGTACCATCTTTCCGTACCTCGATGACTGGCTCATCGTGGCTGAATCGGAGTCTAGGCTGGTGCAGGACATCGGCTTGGTACTTAGCACTTGCCAACGCCTGGGGCTCCTGGTGAACTTGGAGAAGTCCAAGCTGGTGCCCAACTGCAAGGTGTCCTACATTGGTGCACTGTTGGACTCTGTGGGGGGTAAGGCCCTGCTCCCCTTGGAGAGGGCTTGGTCCCTAAGGGGTCTAGTGTCCATGTTTAAAAGGAACCGGTTCCAGTCTGTGCGCACTATCCAGTGCTTACTAGGGCATATGGCAGCGGCCACCTCTGTGGTGCCTTTCGCTGGGCTGCGTATGCGCCCTCTCCAGAACTGGTTTGTGCGGAGGTACGATGCTCTGCTGCACCCTCCGTCCCTCAAATTCTCTATCCCGAGGGTCATCCTCTCCTCCTTGGACTGCTGGCTGTCTGATGACAACTTGTTTAAAGGGACTCCCTTTGGGTATCAGCACCATGACGTCACGGTTACCACTGATGCCTCTCTGTTGGGATGGGGGGCTTACTGTGGTGATGTGTCTGTGCAAGATGTCTGGTCTGACAGGGAAAAGACCCTCCATATCAATGTGCTTGAACTAAGGGCCATTCGTTTCGCACTTGTGTCTCTTACAGCACTGCTGAGAAATCGTCAGGTCTTGGTGCAGACGGACAACACGACTGCCATGTACTACGTGAATCAGCAGGGGGGCACAGTGTCCATGGCCCTGTGCCGGGAAGCCACACTCACTTGGCAGTGGGCTATCAAGAACGGTGTGTCGCTCCGTGCTATACACGTGGCTGGGTCAGACAATGCCCGGGCAGATGCCCTCAGCAGGGTCCCTTTGCTGGACCACGAGTGGGAACTGAACGGAGAGTGCATTGGGCCGATCTTCCAGATGTGGGGTCATCCAGTGATAGACGTGTTCGCCACTGCGGCGACCACCAAGGCCCACACGTTCTGTTCCAGGGCAGGGAGCGACCCCCTCTCTATTGGGGATGCCTTCCAGTTTACGTGGACGCAGGGCTTACACTACATGTTTCCTCCGTTCCCCTTGATTCCCAGGGTCCTGTGCAAGATAGAGGAGGACGGGACGGACTGCATTCTAGTGGCCCCCTTCTGGCCACGGCAGGTTTGGTTCCCGAAGCTCCTGCGAATGTCCCAACGGACATATGTGAGTCTGCCCCCTCGGCAAGACCTTCTCCTAAACGGGAGCCTAGTCCACCACGATCCCAGGAAGCTGCACCTGACGGCTTGGCGGATCGTTCCTCCCCGGTAGGCTTTACTGACGAGGTACAGAGGGTCCTCCTGAATGCTCGTCGGCCATCCACTAGGCGCGCTTATGCGGCCAAGTGGCGTAGGTTTGAGCTTTGGGCACTTGCTAAAGGAGTGGTGCCTGACAGCAGTCCCTTGGGAGTTGTGTTCGAGTATTTGTGCCACTTGCGTGGCCTGGGCTTGAAGGTGTCCTCCCTCAAGGTCCACCTGGCAGCAATATCAGCTGCTCACACCCGAGTTGAGGGTGCTACGGTGTTTTCTCACCCACAATCCCGCCAGTTCCTTAAGGGCATGTACAATCTTTACCCACCTGTGTCGGCGCCAGTGCCTCAGTGGTCACTGTCCTTGGTGCTCTCACGTCTCATGTTGCCTCCATTTGAACCTATGGCTACATGCCCCTTGGATATGCTATCCTACAAGGTAGCATTCTTAGTGGCCGTCACATCGGCCAGAAGGGTCAGTGAGCTGTCTGCACTGCGGTCTGACCCTCCCTTTCTTGTGTTTCATCCCAACAAAGTGGTCCTGCGTCCCTGCCTCGGGTTCCTGCCCAAGGTGGTGTCCGCCTTCCACCTCTCGCAGGATATCTCACTGCCTGCGTTCTTTCCTCAACCTTCCTCTAAGGGGGAAAAGGCCCTCCATTCCCTAGACTTGAAGAGGGCCCTAGCCTATTACCTGGATAGGACGAAGGAATTCCGCTCAAGTCCTCACCTGTTTGTATGTTTTGGGGCCAAGGACAGGGGTAACAGGGCTTCCTCACAGACCCTGTCTAGGTGGATTGTGACGGCCATTGGCAAGGCCTATTACCTGGCAGGGGTGGCTTGCCCGCTTCAGGTCAGAGCCCACTCCACGCGGTCCCAAGCATCCTCTTCGGCACTCCTCAGGGGGGTGCCCCTGGTTAACATTTGTAAAGCAGCCACATGGTCCTCTGCAGACACCTTTGTCAGGCATTACGCCGTTGATGTCAATGCGGAGCAGGATGTATCTGTGGCCAAGGCTGTCTTACACTCCCTTTTTTCCTGAGGGAGTTTTGGAATGACTTTCTTGGCGTACCTGTTGGGTACCCTTGAGTGAAAGTGTGTATATATGTACCTGGGGGTGTGTATATATGTAAATATTGAGTATTTATGTGTCCTTACACGGTATTTTTACATAGATGTATATATGCATATCTATTTATTGTTGATCTTGTTTGCTTAATAAAATTGTGTTGGACTTCACCCCCGCCTTCCTTGTTGTGTGAAGCTTGGTACACTCCCATGTGTGGAGGCACAGAAGAACGAAGATGAAAACAGGGTTAACATACCTGTAACTTATGTTCATCGAGTTCTTCTGTGCTGACACACAACCCTCCCTCCTACCCCGCTGTGAACTCCAATGCACAATAATGTGATGGCTGTAACGGAACTTGGTGTTTTTAAGGTGTTATGGCTGAGGTGTGTTGGTCAAGCGGCGGCAAGGGAGAACTGAGGGAAGGGGCCGTTGGTCGCTGGAGGATCACGTGACCGTTTGGGCGGGAAAACGGTCGCTGAGGCGCGCGACAAACGGCCCCTTCGGAGCCATGGAAGCTCTAGAAAATTCTCCGGCGGCTGGCCTGCGCCTGCGCAGTCCCCATGTGTGTCAGCACAGAAGAACTCGATGAACATAAGTTACAGGTATGTTAACCCTGTTTAACGTGGGTTTGAAAATGCTCCAGAGACTTCAGCCAGGCCATTGTCAGAGGTGGAAGACAGGGGTTGTATCACCCCAGTGCTGAAAGATCTGCCCAGACTGCCTATTTGTTTCTGGGCACAATTCAGAGTGCTGCTTCTTACCTTTAAAGCCCTATTCAAAGGCTCACCCCCTCCCATATTGTCCAGCCAGCGAGTTAAGATCTGCCTCACCAGCCCTTCTCTCTGCGCCCCTGCCTTCTGAGAGGAGGCAGATGGCATCCAGAGACAGGGCCTTTTCAGTAGTGGCACCTTGCTTGCCCTTCCCCTTGAGGGCTCATTGCTTTCTTTTAGTGGCCAGGCCAAAACATTTGTGCTCACTCAGTCTTTGAATTAAGAGGTTGATCTTTTAACACTATTTTAGTCTGGAAATGGTTGTTTCAAGTTGTTAGCAACCTGTTTTTATGCTCTGTTTTATGCTGGACTCGTTTTTCTTTTTTAATGCTGTATTTTAATTATTATTTTGTATTTCATAAGCTGCCTGGGGCAGGTTCTTGGAGAGGTGGCACAAACATTTTCCTACATAAATAAATTAAATGCTCAGGGATGTGAGAAAGGAGGGTGACAGGGCAGGGGTCCCAGTGTGAGCAGAGGAGCCAGGTGGAATGCTCCTGAAAATGGGCCTCCTTCCTTTCGGCTTCCCCAGAGGGGTGGACCAAACCACTTACTGTGACTACGCCTTGGAGTTCATCATCCACGTCCACGGCCTGCGCCTCAGCCCCACCCGGGCCATCTTCCTCATGAAGGTACCTGCAGCTTGTGTCCCTCGGGCTGCTGGGGTACGCACATCCCCACCAGCTCTGTAGCATCCTCTGGTGGAACCATGTAGAGGGAGGGTTATTTGGGACTGCAGCATTGTTAAATGATCCCTATGGAAAGTCTCTGAGCAGGCTTTTCCCCTTTAATGCCATCACATTCGGGAGAGCGGTTCTAGTCCCGCCTTTTCCCTTGGGGTGTTAATTTTCTCCTTGTAGGAAGTGTGGAGTGGGAGACAAGAGTCAAAAACAGTGTCTCTCAAACGGTGCCTGCACTCTGAAGTGCTGCAGTCCACCATGCCATCTTATTCTGCTGCAGCCTTCAACTCCTGGCGGAGCCCATAAAGGCACCACTGCCCCATGTCTCCTTCTGTGCGGGTGATTCTGAAGAGGCTCTGTTCTTCCCTCACCCCTGTCTGGCTTCAGCCAGCCATCTCGAGAGCCCTCTTTTTTGGCATTGAAATCCACACCAGCCTTGCCAGTACTGCAGAGGCCCATTGTAGCTCCTGTCGGGGCTGGTTCACACATGTGCATTTGCTGCTTGATGAGTGGTGGTGCCTGGCATGGAAGGACAGAGTTTCCTGCCACCCTGCAAAGCCTGGTCCAGGCATTGACTGCTCTGACGGAAGCGGCACTGGCATCTGTGCAACAGAGGGGGGTGTCCTTGGAAACCGCCTGCCCACAACATCTCCATGCCCAAGGGACATGCAAGGAGGCCTATCTGGGCCAAGGAATTCCCACGCCCAGGCTAGCTAACCCCACCCCGCTTTTGCTGAATGGTCAGTAAAGCCTTTAAAGACACAGGCATTGCCACCTTCCTTCCTTTGTCTCTGGAGGTTTCCATGGGCTCTGTGGCTGGCTTGGTCGTCCTGTATATGGTGGCCTACGTCCTGGGTCCCAAGGTCCGTTCCGTCTGCTCCAGAGTTGCTAGGAGGATTGAAGAAGTGGTGATTTTGCGGACAGGTGAGCAACAGCTAGCTCCACAGAAGCCACCCCAAAGGAGGATGATTGGCTCGGAGGGGACAGCGGGGAGGCTTTTGGCCTGTCTGCCCCGTTCGGTGGCCCCCCAGGAGCCACTGTGTGAAATGGAACGCTGGACTCTCGTTTGATCTGATCCAACGGGGCTCTTGTCTTACGATGAAAGGGGAAGCCTCCCCACACACCACTCTGTGCAATGAAACCTGCCCAGTCAGTCCCCTCAGCAGGAGGCCTGCTTTCGGTCTGCTGCCCCTGGAGGGGTCAGCCCTAAGAGGGCTTGGGGTTTTGCTGTCAATCTTGGTGGGGTAGGGAGGTCACAGACTCATTCTGAGTCCTTCTAGCTCCCTGCCTGCTCCGCAGCTTCACCAAGAACTAGTCTGGGGGTGGTAGCCTGGCAGAGGAGCCAAGCATCTTCCCCCACTTGGCGGCCCCAAACAAGACATACTCTCCATTGCAAACCTTGTCTGCAACAGGGGCTCAGTTAAGACGCCCTTGCCAAGTTTGTTGGGCCTGTCCAAATGGAGGGTTCATTGTAGGGCAAGACTGCTATGCCTTTTGGAGTGTCTGCCACTAAGTGAGATAAGACCTGATCCCACCATGAAGTTCTCCTGCACCATCATCACTGAAATGTACAGGAGATGAGCTTTAATAGTCATTTCACAGAAAGCTTTCTGGTGATTTGGGCCCTGTAGATCAGGTGTGCCTCATTTCCTCCTGAATGGCAGCTGGATGTTGACCTCTGCTGTCTCACTTTGACTCTGGATTGCCAGATTTTTTCCAGTGCTCAAATGCATCAAGGAACACTTTTAATACCACCCTCTCCCTCCTCTCTCCCTGTTTCCAGGATCCAGCATCACCTTCTCATCTTCAGCGACCAGCCGAAGTTCCCATAACTTTCCCAACTTGTCTGATGTCAGCACCATCGCCAGTTTTCCAAGTCACACATACGCACACGCACACGCACAGGGTAAATAGCAGCATATCGGTGCCTTACGGACCACTTCTTCGATTAGCTGCTCTCTCAGTTGGAACTCATGTTCCCTTGATGGCAGCGTGGGCCTCTGCCTGAGTCCTGCAAGCATTTCCTCTGGGCTTGTGGGTCCTCACGGTAGGAGGCTTCTGAAGAGAGGCAAGCAAGGGACAAATTGTACATCACCCCATTCAGCTGCTGCCCAACCTCTTGGATCAAGGAAGTATGTTGCATAGCTGTACCAGAGTGAGTGTGTGCCCCCAAGATGCTTTCACAGGAAATAAAACTCGCCCCTGTGTGGTGTGTGTCTCTAGTTCCTAAAGGTCCACTTTGGTCTGCTTCTTCCTTTGTTTAAAGTGTACCACTTGCCACTCCGCAATAAAGCGTTCGAGGGAGGCAGTCATGAATGACAGTAGCAAATTAAAAGCAGCAGTGAAATCTCCACAGAAGTTCCACTAAACACCCAGGAGGCAATTTCAAATGGCTCGTGCCTGCTGCTTTAGACCAAAAACTCCCGGCTCAATTTCGCTTCTCCTGTTTGCCAATCAAGCCCCTGATGATTGCGTCGCGTTGGGTTTCGTCACGGTGATCCCACCCCACCCCACCCCAAATAGACGCATTATTCAAATTTTATTTGTGCCTTAGTAAATCAGCATCGCACCTTATGGGCTGGATCCCACAGATCTGTTCAATCTTTCCACTCTGTAAAAGGAGCTTTTTCATGCCAAGCAAAGTCCCCTTTACTGCTAGCTCCATGTCAGGAGACAAAAGGTAAACCTAAACAGGGCTGGCATCAGTGTATCCTGAGATGGGGGAGCTGCCAGGGTCCCAAGACTTCTGGTGGGGCCCACTGTTGCCACTCTTCAATTAATAATAATAATATTTATATACTGCTCTTCAGGACAACTTAACACCCACTCAGAGTGGTTTACAACGTGTGTTATTATCCTCACAACAATCACCCCATGAGGTGGGTGGGGCTGAGAGAGCTCTGAGAGAGCTGTGACTGACCCAAGGTCACCCACCTGGCTTCAAGTGGAGGAGTGGGGAATCAAACCCGGCTCTCCCGATTAGAGTCCTGCCGCTCTTAACTACTGCACCATACTGGCTCCATTCGGTCAATCCTGCTCGGTCATGTTGGAGTACGAGGTCCAGTTGCGTGAGAATCTTTGAGGGTTTGACCAGGGTTGGAGTGAATCGTCTGCACCACCACCAGGAGCCCCCCATGGACCCACAAGCTCCTCCTGCCTGGTTCCCTGCAGCCTGCCACTTGCTGCCTCCCACCTGCTGTTCTCATCCAAGACTCCGAAATCTTCCTCAGCACCTCTGATGGCCTCATCCAGATTGGCATAGGACATGCGAGCCATCCTTGCATCAGTACAGAGCCCAGCAGCCTCCTCTGGAGAGTCCGTTTCGAGAGCCGAGTGTCCTGGGAATGAGTTACACCCCTTTTGCTTCTTTTCTATTGGGCAGCCTGGATCTCCGTGACAAGGATCTCGGCACAAGTGCCAGCGGCTGCTCCGAGGGGCTCTGTTTTATCTGCAGGCAGCAGCATCGCGTCTTAGCGGGTGGATATCAACACCGCCAACCCCAGGGACCCCAAAGAGAGGCCACTCCATTCAGCGCGCTTTTTCAAGGGCCAGCTCCTTTTCATCCTGGGCTGCCCTTTAGTCATCCAAGGTAGTTCTCTGAAAGATAAGGCAGCTGGGAGGGGCCTTTCACCCAGCCCTCTGGTAG
Organism: Eublepharis macularius; assembly: GCF_028583425.1. NCBI lineage: Eukaryota > Metazoa > Chordata > Lepidosauria > Squamata > Eublepharidae > Eublepharis > Eublepharis macularius. The sequence continues at coordinate 54,557,255 of NC_072804.1, read as the reverse complement.
CTCCCGTTTGGCTGCCTTTTCAGCTAGAATGATGAAGGTCTAAACTCTCAAAAGGAGAAGGGAAGAGAGCGAGCGAGCAGAGATAAAGAACACCAAGCCTACATGGCATAATTTCCCTCTTTCTATTTCTCCACGGCCTGTGATACTGAATAGGGTCTTTCCAGCAAGACAGGAGGGTTAATATTGTTGGTGGGAAAAGGGGCAGGTGGAGGGCTCTGGGCTGGTGCCCACAACTAACTCGCTTTTTGCCTCTGCTCAAGGTGGTTGAGAGAATGCAGTGGTTCTGCAGCTGTGGGCCATGATCCCCCCAAAGTGAGTCCCTCTTTCTCAGGTTCCCAAGATTGAAAAGTCTCTTCTGGAGGAAGAGATTCTGGCCTCTCCTCCTCCCAGCAAGGTGAAAAATGAGCAGAGCTGCCCCATTTCCTCCTCCCCTCATTACTCCCAAAGTCCCATCTGTTCCAGGGGCTTGGCGGCTCCTAGCCACCTCCGGGGCCATAGCTTTTCCTCGTCACCTGGGACAATGCAAGTGGCCGGAGGCCTGTTATTCCAGTACCAAAACCAAGCTGAGCCCCAGCTTGTGCTGCTCCCCAAAAGGAAAGGCAAGCTTAGTGACAGTCCTGCATCAAAGCATTTGAAGAGCACTTGCTTAATGGTTTTGTCGATCCCCATTGGTGACAGCCAGTGCCAGAAAGAAGGACATACCTGTGTGTTTTTCCAAGACCATTTTCTGTCCAGTTTTGCTGTTTGAAGGGGAAAATGAGGGGGGAAATGGCAGTTTCGTCTTCAGTACATCCAACTGTAGGAAGTCTCTCATTTCCATGGGTATCTTATTAAGACACCTTACTTAATTATTCAGTCTAGGCTGGCTGGGATGTGTTTGAATGGGAATGTATTGCAACTCAGTTCACCGAAAATATATTAACCACCAGACAATCCTGACTTTGTAATGAGATGCCCCTGAGATTTCTGGATGAGTGGGAAACAAACACAGAGATTAAATGTAACAATTTGGGTTCTGGAAATCGGAACCTCTTAATTCCATTCTCATGATCCCAATTCAAATGGAGCTTGGATGGCTCATAGATGCTTGGACACTGATCTGGCAGTTCCAGTAAACCAGGAGATCATGCATGATAAAACCCTTCGGGAGGCCTCCGCACTGAGTCTGGATCCACTTGACACCATAAATGCTCCAACATGTATCCTAAATTGGCTATTAACTCTAATGAGCATTTTTGGGGGGTGAGTAATTGCCCGAGTGAGGCTGGCTGTGGTCCAAGGGAACAGAGGTGGGGGCAAAAGAGACAAGATCTGCTCAGGTTTCTTAAAACACTTTGGCAGCGCTGCAAAGGGGGATGCAAACGTTCTTCCTTTTAATCAGTAGACGACTTGGTCGAACGCTTGGGAATAATTCCCACTGAATTGAGTTTTGTCACCTCCACAACTAAATGTGTGTGATTGGGCTGCGTTGCTTTAACTACTTATTTAAAAGGACCCTTGCTGGGCTGCTGAGGCCACCCTGGACCCCCAGGAAAATGTTCCCTCTGGGCATTCTTCACACAGCCCAGCTCCGACCCAAATATGATTGGCAAGGAAATCACATGACTTGCTCAGCCCCATGGACTTCCAGCCCCCTGGAATTTTGTACTCCTTGGCTCCACCTTGGGATCAGGCCCCAGAATTATACAGGCACCAAGGACACAGGCTTCTTAATCCCCAAGCCACGTTGGAGGGAGGGACGTCTCATAGATGGTTTTTCTAACCTATGTGAAACCAAAGCCAGTTGCATTTAAGGGAAGACGCTACTGTCTTGCTAGAACCAAGGAAGCAAGTGCAAGGAAGCAAGAGCAGTATATTTATTTGAAAGCTTAAATTCTTTGTAAGGGCATGCTGCTAGACCTCATGGAAGAATCTTTCTCCTTTCATTAGTTCATTTCTCAACTTCAAATCCATAAAGCTGTTACGGAATGGCTAGCAAATCATCCTCGAGAGTGGATTCTAGTCTACAAAATGGACTAACGTGGTTATTCCTCTGGAATTACTACTATGTGAAGTTGGAAACTTGGGAAAGAAAGAATTGTCTCTGCTTTCTCATTCACACTCACCCTCGCAGCATGCCTGGGAAATGTTTGCAAATCTTTTGCCCGCAGAGCCCCCTATGCAGCGTAGCAAGAAATTCTGCTAAGCGTTCAGGAAGCCAATCCGTTCATTTGACGGTAAACAAAATCAAGGAGCATTGAGTTCAAGAAGATGGTGCCCTTCGGAAGCTCCAGCAGGCCCTAAAAGGCATTACCTCCCACCCCTTCCCCACTACGAATTAAGGAAGAATGTATTTTGCTCTGTGTTTCCACTGTAGGTCCTTACCAGAAAGCTATTTTTAGCTGCTATTAACCTCCCGCTTCCCACCGTTAGGGCCTCTCTCCCGTCGCTGGAGGCCGCAGCCAATTTGTCTAATTAAAGAGAATTAAGGAAGAAGTGTCCCCAATTAAAGCAGGAGAAATCGTCTATTTTGGAGGTAGGTTTTTGGCCACGCGTGTCAAACGGAATTAGTGGAGATGGAGACCTGCTCTGGCTTGGAAGGGGTTCAAAGGAAAGAGGACTTTAACCGCCTTGAGAAGAAGAATCCGGACTAATTGGAAATGGGTTTCCTTTGCATAGGAAGGAGACCTTGGGGGTGAGTTCCAAGCAACCCCCAAAGGAAAGAAGGGGGCGACCCATTTGCGTGTGAACGTGATGAGTCTGCTTCCAGCCTCAAACTTGCCTACAATCTCCATATTTTTGTTTGGCAGGTGTCAAAGCTCTTGAGCCCACAAAATCTGGAGTGCCTCCAAAGGTCTCAACCAGTTGCAGTTCCGTTTCAGGGCTGAATCGGCTCATAAGCCCAGCATGCTTGTTCGTGTGCTTGGGTTTCCTGAGTCTGGGAACTGTCCTAATTTTGGCACAGAGGCATGATCTATACGTGCAAAGGGTCTTGCACGGCAGCCTATACACATAGGATCTCTGTTCTCTGCCTATTACGGGCTGCGCTATGCTATTGTTTAGTTTATTTTATCAAATTTATACCCCGCCAGCCCCGCAAACAGGCTCAGGGCAGCTAACAACATACGTTATACAGTTAAAACCATATACATAACTAAAAAACCATGAAAACAATGCAAACAACTGGTGCCACGATGAACTCAGGCTATAATAAATATCTAAAAAAACACGTACACAGCTACGGCACAGCTCAGAGTGGCCACCAGCGGAGTATGGGATGTGGCAGACAGGAAGGGGACAAGTCACTGGTTCTCAACCAAAGGCCCAGTAGAACGTCTCAATTTTGCAAGCACTGTAGATCTGTCACAGGTCCCACAGGGCCTGTATCTCAATCGGGAGCGTGTTCCACCAGGAGCTGCTTATCTGCAGAGCACAAGGCCCTGCGGGGGACTTACTGGGACGTTGTGCCAAGTGAACACAAAAGCCTGTTCCAAGTCCTACTCACTGTGATCTAAAACCTCATTTTGGAGAACACCTAAAGGCACCCCTGCTTGCAGAGCTGGGGGTGAAAATAACGTTTTGCATAGCTTGCACGGGCTCAGAGAAAGGTAAAATGTTGAGTTCTCGGAACAAGCTGAGAAGAAGCTGTCTTGAGTGGGGGGAGATGCAAAGGTGTGCTTTGGTGGTGGGGAGTGTTGCTTTTGTTCTAGATTAACCAGTTACTGCTGTAAACCAACTTGTTTCTTGCCTGCTCAACCTGTACATTGATAAGTAAATGGATCCTACCCTAAACACTTCACTTTTCCCAAGGAAGCAGTTAAGTGGCTCTGGAATTTCCTGCTATTTGGTGGAGGAGTGGGGAATGCAAAACGGTTCTTTCTCCTGGCTGTTATGGTGCCAAGCAGGGCTTTTTTTCTGGGAAAAGAGGTGGTGGAACTCAGTGGTGGAACTCAGGACCGCACAATGACATTACTTCGGGACAGCTGGAACAAGGGGGGAGTTTTTAAAAGTTTAAATCACCCTTGGCGAAAATGGTCACATGGCCACTGGCCCTGTCCCCTGATTTTCAGACAGAGGGGGGTTTAGATTGCCCTCCGCACCTCTGCGGAGGGCAATCTATACTCCCCTTTGGAGATCAGGGGGTGCTGCGTGGAGGGCAATCTAAACTCCCCTCTGTCGAGATCAGGGGGCAGAGCCAACAGCCATGTGACCATTTTCAAGAGGTGCCGGAACTCCGTTCCACCATGTTCCACCATGTTCCCGCTGAAAAAAAGCCCTGGTGCCAAGGATAACTTAACCCCAATCCATAGGATAAACATAGGGAAGGGGCCTTGCAAGGCAGCTGAAAGTACAAAATTGGGGAGGGGGGGTGGAAGAATGGGGAGGAGCTAAGAGGAGGAGTTGGAAGCAGAAGGGTTTGCAGTGGCCAGGGATCAAAAGGCTCTGCTTTTGGCAGCTACCACTTCTGAGTTCTACTGCACATGAAAGCAATGCCTCCCTTCTCCTCAAGTACTTGTTTAAAAGGCAAGGCTTTGGGGAAAATAGGAAGAGACACTCAGCAGGTGGCTATTTCGTTCTCAGCCACGTGAGGGCTCCAGAAAACCACGAATGAGGCCTGCCATTCCTGACCTTTCAAAGGCACTTTTTTTGACTGCTCAAATGTACCCAAAGTCAAAAGAGCAAGTTTGAGGCTCCTTACGCTTCTCCCATGTTGTAGGCATCCTGGTTGGGACTTGACTGAAGGCCAGCGTGGGGTGGAAGGTTAAAACCTTGGTCTAACAACACCCCCTTTCTCAAAGTGGCCTTCTGCGGTGGGGAAAGCCCTAGTTCCTGACCGAGAGCTTAGATGGGGTTTGTCCAGAACTCTGGCACTTGAACCAGGAAGCAGCCTGAGGCTGGGAGCCAAGGAGCCTTGGATTGGGTCCAGCCGACTCTCAGCATCCTTTGGAAGTGCCAAATGGAATACGGGTGAACACCGTCTTGTCCGGAGCTTCATTTCTGGGTAAAGAGGTGGTGGAACTCAGGACTGCACAATGACATCACTTTGGGTCCGCTGGAACAAGGGGGGAGTTTTTTAAAAGGTTAAATCGCCCTCTGCGAAAATGGTCACATGGCCGGTGGCCCCGCCCCCTGATCTCCAGACAGAGGGCAATCTGAACTCCCCTCTGTCTGGAGATCAGGGGGCGGGGCCACCGGCCATGTGACCATTTTCAAGAGGTGCTGGAACTCTGTTCCACTGCGTTCCAGCTGAAAAAAAGCCCTGGTCTTGTCTATTGCTTGGCAGCACGAGGTCTCTGGATTGGCTGGGCCCTGATATAAATAGTGGGCGGATGGCCTTTTGCTCTTCTCAGAGTCTCTGCCTGGAGAATGCAAACTTCTGCTCTGGCATCACTCTGATCGTTCCCTGACAGCATCCCAGGTATGTTCTCCGACCCTTGTTTTCTGGCCAGATCCTCCTGTAGGGGGGCTCTTTGGATCAAGGGCAGCAGAGCTGGTATAGCTGAGATGTAGGGGGTTCCCAGAGCAAATACATTACCTTCAAAAATGCAAAAAATGGTCTCCCTTAACAGAACCGCAGCAAGGAATCTGTGAGACTATACAGGACGTTCTTTGAACGTTTGCTTTGAAATGCCTCTTATGTGCCAATTTTTAAAAACATCTTTGGAACTCCCTGCCACCTGACCATGAAGAAGAGGTGTATTCTTCTGGCTTACTTACTACCCTACTTTGAACTCTACTTGACTTCCCACCACCCATGGGAAGAAAAGCCTTCCCTCGCCGGCTCTTCTGCTCAAGTTTGCCACCCAGTGCCCGAGTTCTACAAGGCTTTGAGCGGGCATCATGACCTGCACTGCTTCTTCTCCAAACCTTTGTTGGATCCTCCAGAATGGGGGAAACGTGCTTGGTCTTTCAATGCAGCTAACATGTCAACAAGTTGTTGGAGAAGGGGGCTTAACAGAATGGCTTGAGGCTGTTGGAGAAGAGGGATGAAAAGACTATGTTCGCTGCTATTTATACTCCCCTGGAGGCACCTTAGGGAGGAAGAATGACTGGCGGATGTGGGAAAGAAGAGCAGGAGGGAAAGGGGGCAGTCTTAAAAGAAGGGCATGAGTTGTAGCTTTGGATGTTCAGCCCCCAAACATCCCCTTTCTCGGCCAGTAAGGTGCTGGTGGGCTTTGCCTCATAGCCGCACCCCTATTTCTTTAACCATGCCCGTTTGCCCACTCGATCTTTGGCCAGACCTGGTTGTTAAAGAGACAGGCATGAATTGCTAATTACTTTCCAAAATAGATCATAGCTGGGTAGCCGTGTCAAGTCTGTCTGTAGCAGTAGAAAAGAACACGAGCCCGGCAGCACCTATAAGACTAACAAAATTGGTGGTAGGGTAGGAGCTTTCGTGAGCCACAGCTTCAGATACAGCTAGAATGTGAGTCCATGGCCGTTCCCACACGGCTCACCTGCACCCGAAATGCTGCGCAACGTGCCGCAAAAAATGTGGAGGATCACGTTTTCTCTCGCAAGTTTTGCGCGACGTCCATGCTCAGAGCCTATCTTTCCGAAATAGCAAATCACCTGATCCCGGGTGGTTGATGAAAGCCATTGGCAATGGGGGGAAACAAGCCACAGACAAGGCAGGGGTCCCACCTGCTCAAGGCACTCCCCAGGTAGGTTGAAAAATAAGGCTTTGCAAATTAGCAAAAAGAAAAGAGGGAACCCTTTACAACTGGTTGGATTGGTGAGAATAGCTGAGATGCAAAAGAACGGGGCAATGGCGGATCGGCCCGCTTGAGAATTGTGGAGAGGAAGGGTTGTGGCCCCCCTCCCTAATATTTCCACTATTGTTTCTTTCTCATGGGTCCCCTGCTTGTACACTATACTTACAATTCCAAAGCAGAGAGAAGACACTTTATTGCATTAGGTCCCGGACAGAGTTGCAGCGAATAATCCTCGCAAAATGAATGACAAAAACCGCTCTCAATTTGTGTCAAGGCTTTCCAGAATTTAGCTCCAGCATAGTGAACAGAGCAGGCCTCTGAGCACGTGCAGACAGCCTTCCCTCCAGTGCTGAGCAACTGCAACCTCTCCTTATGCTCAAAATAGCCACGCTTCCAGTTCTTTTGGGAAACCAAAAGTAGCGGCGGCGGCACCGGAAGTAAGTACTTTTCTGGAAAGGATTCCAGGCAATGAATGATGCGAGCGCTGGATCTCCGAAGTTTATGAGGGTAACCTGTACCTGACCTGACCCACTGCCTCTCCCTCCCAACTTCATTCTTCCTACCTAGTCAATCCGCAAAAAAGTAATGGCCCATGGGGTTGCCAGGCTCCAGCTGGGGCCTGGAGATTTCCCTGAATTAGCTCTAATCTCCACACAATAGAAATCAGTTCCGCTGGAGAAAATGGCCACTCTGGAGGGTGGACTCTATGGCATCATCTTCCTGCTGAGCTCCCTCCCCTCCCCAAACTCACTCCCCCAGGCTCCACCACCAAATCTACAGGAATTTCCTAACCCTAGCCTACGAAGGGAGGTTTGATTCTCAAATGCATCTCTCCTGGAAATCTAGTTGGTCTTTACGGTACTGCTGGACTCGAATCTTGCTCTTCCACTGCAGATCAACGTGGCTACCCACCTGAAACCCTTCCCATGATATCGTTTTAGTAACCAGGATGACTATGAGTTCTGTGGAGATAGATCAAGATGGGTCGCCGTGTTAGTCTGTCTGTAGCAGTGGAAAAGAGCAAGAGTCCAGTAGCACCTATAAGACTAACAAAATTGGTGGTAGGGGAGGAGCTCACGTCTTCAGATACAGCTAGAACGTGAGTCCAGGGCCGTTTCCACACATCTTACCTTCTGCTGAAACATTGTGGAAGACGGTGTCTTCGCATGCGAAATCGCACGAGGAAGATGCAATTTCGTGCAAAAATCGCGGATGACAGGGTCTTCCTGGCACATTTTCACGCGCGAAGACGCTGTCTTCTGTGATGTTCCAGCAGAAGGTAAGACGTGTGGAAACGGCCCATCTGTCCTTATATCTTGGAGAGTGCAGAGAAATTTCAAGAGGAATTTCAAAGGGAGATTAGAAAGAGACTGCTGAATTGCAACTGATAACAAAGCTCAAGACAATGCATCCAACTGGACTGAATTGAGACAAAGGCTTCCTGTCTCATTACCAATGCTAATTTCTTCGCACCCACTACCCCTCTGGATACCCCACTCCACTCTCCAAGATACAAGGACAGATGGACTCACATTCTAGCTGTATCTGAAGAAGTGAGCTGTGGCTCCTGAAAGCTCATACCTGACCACTAATTTTGTTAGTCTTATAGGTGCTACTGGACTCTTTCTCTTTTCCACTACAAGTTCTGTGGCACAGACATGGCTGGAAGGACCCCTCACCAAAGGAAATATATTTTTCAGCATTCTGAAGCTAGGAGTGGGCAAATCTCTCCCTCTTAATTCTGTTTTTGTATGATTTCATTGGATTCTGGATTCATTGGATTCTGAATAATTTCATTGGATTAATTGCATTCTGGATGGTGTTTTCTCCCTTCCTCGGGGCATAGAGCAGTGGTCACTGGAGGACTGAGGGGCGGAGGTAGCTGTGAATTTCCTGTGTTGTACAAGGGGTTGGACTAGATGACCCCTGGTGGTCCCTTCCAGCTCTTCTCTTTCTATGATTCTGGGCATTGTAATTCTGGGAGATTTCTAGGTGCCACCTGAAGGTTAACAGCCTGACCTCTTCAGGTAGACTCTTCCATAAGGTGGGTCCTCCCTCTTTCTGCTTTGAGTTTCTGCCCAAATTGCCCGTTATTTGGAGAGGGGCCATGGCTCCGTGGTAGAGCATCTGCGTGGCATGCAGAAGCCCCCAGGTTCAATCTACAGTATCTCCAGTTAAAAGGATAAAGAAGTAGGTAATGGACCCCAGAGAGCTACTGCCTGACTGAATAAACTGAGTGGTCTACTTGGGTATTAGGCAGCTTCACGTGATCGTAGGCCTCCCAGCCTGAGGTTCCATAGGTCGGAGCGAAGTTTCTTTCCTAGGCTTGCATGGCCACTCCCGTTGAGCCGCAAGAGACCCTTCCTCTGCCTCACTCCCTCTAAAGCAACTTCCTTGCTAGACCTGATTTGTCCTCTGCAAGGTTCTTTTGTCCCTGCCCCCGTCTCCATCTCACCCCACCTTCATCTAACATGATAGCGACGGGGACACTGGGCAACAATAGGGGGATTGTACACCCAAGAACAACAAGGAGGGAGATAGAATAAAGACATCTTGGAAGGATATGATTTTGCCGACATCCAGGCCTTGACCTCCACCGCTCCTTGCATTGTGAGCGTTTATGCCCAAAATATGATTTCCAAGAGGGATTAACAACTTCAAAAGGCAACCCGGCTTTGATGCCACCGCTCCTAAAACCTTCATTCAAATCTTTTTAGCGAGGTTCCATATATATTTTATTTCGAGCAAACCTGATTAAAGTTCTCCATTGTCCTTAATGATACGCTTCTGTCCTCTTTTTTTTAAAAAAGGAAAAAATAATTATAATATTTAAAAAATGATAGAACTTTCCCCACATTTTCTTTTTTTTAAAAAAAGGAATATAAATGCAGTTTAAATGGTTACTTGGTAGCTACGAGGCTTCTCTTTTATTTGGTTACTCATGATTGCTAGCAAAATCTCGAGAATCTTTGTGTTTTCAAATTGAAAGCACAAAGAGAAAGTTGCAATCAGAAGGCCTTTCTTTCCCCTACCAGCCCCCTAAATAACAAGGAGGGGAGATTGTCTTTCTGAATGTCCAAGCTGTGACCCTCTTTGATGCAGTGCAGCTACAACTACAACCAACCGTCGTATATTTTCTGCGACCGCTTCACCCCCCCTTGTCCATATGCTGCTTTTCACTTGTTTCCATATTTTAAAGAAGCTTTTAATGGGTGTTAACCAACAGGTTAGCTGCACCAAATTTCTTTCAGCAGTCTGTAGAATTCGTAGCGAAATTCTACGTCGGTTATCGGTTGGCCAATTTTTGACATTATCGTTGTCGTCGTCATCAATAACAACAACAACAACAACAACATAGCTTGTTTCTGATTTGTACTGGTCGAAGGCTGAATAAATAGATTGATTGCTTCCAGTTCAGCTGCTCGAATTCTTTCCTTTTTGACTCTACAGCCCTGGGGCAGAGACGGGCCTGTGGACCGGGCACCAGGAGAACTTGGGCTGTGCCTATCACTCCAACGCACGCCTCCTGGCAGGTCTGCCATGGCAGGCCCAGATCCATACTTTGGTAGGTGGAGGTTAACTTACTTGCATGTAATTGAGAGAGGTCATGTTTCCTGTGGAGGCGGCCTACGCAAAGGCCTGACCTTTCACCTGAGGTGCTCTGTGGAATTGATGGCTCCCATATGGGCACGGGTGTTTGTGTACATATGTCCCATTGCCGGCAGTTCTGTTAAAAGTTAGAAGAATACATCTGCAGAGGAGTTTGTTTGGACTCCGGTTGTTTGCTGTGCATCAGTTGTGATTCTGCAAAAGTGTCGAAAAGGACTGAGGCTTTGGATGCAGATGTTGTTTTAAATATGTCCTCCTATGAGCTATCTGTGCTTCATATTGTCTAATGTCTGCCCTAGAATTGCTTGTGTTCTGTTTCAGCAGTTCTTCATCTCTGTATTGGATGCTTGCAAATGCTATGTCTTTGTAAACTTGTGTTCATGTACCCTATGGCACTATTTATGGAAATGTCCTTGATATTGACTGTACTAATCTCACACTGTGTAATCTGCCTTGAGTATCAGTGAGAAAGGCGGACTATAAATGTCATAAATAAAACCAATCAATCAATAAAATAAATTCAGCTGCTGGAGCACCTTAGGAGTTTTTTTTTAATTGAAAGGCAAGTTGCTTGACCTTACGACTGTGCAGCTATGCTTCCAAGTGTGAGAACAACACTGGGTCATGCCTCTGACAAAGAGAGCTGTGGTTCTCAAAAGCTTATGCTACAATAAAGTTGGTTAGTCTTAAAGGTGCTACTGGGCTCTTTACTGCTGGACGAATCCTTAGCCTTTTGCAAACCAGGCTGCTGGGTCCTCTCCCTTCCCTGCCCGCTCATGCCACTGCGATCTCCGCACCTTTTCAGCACTTCTTTTGTCAAGCGGTGATGCTTTAATCTCTGCTGGTGGCATGAAATTACACTCTTGTTTTGAGGGGGAATTGCAGGGGGGGCAGCCTGGTGAAATTATGGGGCGGGAGGCATATTTGCCCCAGCTCTGTGCCAGGGGGTAATGGTCCTGCTTGTGCCAAGCCAGACTAAATACAGGAAGCTGGGGGTCAGCTCTGGTGACCGCAAGCCTGAGGAGGCGACGGGGGAAAGGCTGGGAGGCCTGGGAGTGACCCCCAGGCGTTGGCTCCTGCCCTGGCTGGCTCCATTAACTGCCAAACCAAACAGTACAAAATAGCACCATTTAGGAGCCTGCTACAATCCAAGCTCCTCCACCCCTTTTCCAAGGGACAGACGCTGCATAATTGACAGGAGGGAGGGTCTCTGAGAGCAACATGCCCCCCCCCCCAGCCTCGTTCAAAAGGGCTATTGTTTTGGTCAGGGCGCCAGGATCTAGCCAAAGGACACGAAGAAGCTGGTATGTGTTTCTACATGCATGGGTGTCTTCAGACCTACATGCCTGGGGACATGTCTGTGGATTCCCCCCAAACCCAGATAGGCATGGGAAAACCTTACTGCAGGGGGAGTGGGCTATTAATAAGCGACAAGAAAATATGCAATATTAAAAAAACACTCAGCAGTTACAAAATTATTTCAGTAGCAAACACCCAGCAACCTGATAGAAGAATGTAGAATACCCTGTTGTCACAAACAGTCTCAAATAATTAACGAAAAGTGACCAAAGCTGATGGAGTTTCTAGAATTGCCATTTATTGCTCACTGGATTTAATCGGTGAGTTTATTAATAACAACAACAACATTCAACTTACATACCGCCTTTTAGGACAACGTAACATCCACTCAGAGCGGTTTACAAAGCGTATTGCTATTATCCTCAAGACAATCACCCTGTGAGGTGGGTGCGGCTGAGAGAGCTCTGAGAGAGCTGTGACGGAGCCAAGGTCACCCAGCTGGCTTCAAGCAGAGGAGTGGGGAATCAAAGCCGGTTCTCCAGATTAGAGTCCTGCCGCTCTTAACCTCTACACCAATTTTTGTCAAAATTCCAAGGTTCCAGAACCTCTTGAAAATGGTCACATGGCTGGTGGCCCCGCCCCCTGATCTCCAGACAGAGGGGAGTTTAGATTGCCCTCCATGCTGCAATATAAACTCCCCTCTGTCTGGAGATCAGGGGGCGGGGCCACCAGCCATGTGACTATTTTCTCCGAGGGCAACCCACTGAGTTCCACCACCTCTTTCCCCGGAAAAAAAGCCCTGACAAGAATGCACTGGATGGAGGTTGGAAGTTTGACAAATGAATCTGGAGTGATTGATCCAACATGGTACAAAGCAGTTTCCTGGGACCCACAGCTGTTTGTTTATTTAAAAGCTTTGTGCGCTGCCTTTCTACCCAATTAAGGTCCCCAAGTCTGCAAACATTAAAACACTAAAAAAACACAAAAAACATTTAAAACAGCATTTTAAAACAATTTCAATTTAAGACAACATTTAAATTGGTGGTGGAGAGTGCCCTCAAGACATAGCTGAGTTACGACGACCCCTAGTGGGGTTTTCATGGCAAGAAACTAACAGAGGTGGTTTGCCATTGCCTGCCTCTGCAACCTGGGTCTTCCTTGGAGGTCTCCCATCCAATTACTAAGCTAAGTGTCTGAGATCTGACAAGTTCAGGCTCACCTGGGCTATCCAGGTTAGAGCAAAACAACATTTAAAACAGTATAAAAACAATTCAGTAAAAACACTCACCGCTGCTAGGACAGGGAGGAGGTCCAATGACAGTTATTGGTGGTATTCCAAACAAAAGAAGTCTTCATCCATTGCCAGAAGACATCAATAAAGATGAATGTCCTTGCGGAGGGAGTTCCATAGCTGACACCATGACTGAGTAGACCTTTTCTCCAGTTGCCACCTGTCCAGCCTCAAACGGCAGGGAAACCTGAAACAAGGCCTCTAAAGATGACCAAAGTGAATAGGTAGGGCCCTACAGGAGGAGGCAGTTCTTAAAGTATGCTGGTTCCAGGCTGTATAGGAGATTAAAAGTTAACACCAACATCTTGAATTGGGCCTAGAAGCAAATTGGGAGCCAGTGCAGACGGAACAAAACTGGAGTGTTACGATCCCTATAGCCTGCTCTGGCCACAGCATTCTGTACCAACTGAAGCTTCTTGGCGGTCTCCAAGGGCAGCCCCAATGTAGAGTGCATTGCAGTAATCTAATCTAGATGTTACCAGGGCATGTACTACAGTGGTAAGATCTTTCCTGTCCAAGAAGGGCCAGAGCTGGCTCATTATTAGCCAAAACTAGTGGAAGGCACCCCTCGCAGTTGCTGCCTCCAGCTTATCCAACAAGAACCCCAGGTCCAGTTTAATTCCACCCTCTCTCATTTTTAGGCTGTCAAGCGGGGGGGAAGCCCTCCATAATTTGTCTTCTTCTTCTTGTAATTGTATATGAGTGCTGTACTGTGCTTTGGCTCAGCTACCAAAGAAATGTTAGGGCAATCCCCAGATGAAGTCCTGCGTGCTTTCCCTCAATCTTCTCTACCAAACTGGCTGAACTTTCCCCCCTTTCACAAGCCTATATCTTCGTTGTGCTGCTCTTGGGGGGGGGCACCACCAGATCTTCCAGTTCCTTTTCCGCTTCTGGGAGCCTTAATCCCATCACTGGTACATCCCAAACTTAATCCTGCTCTAAGCTCTTTCGAGATTGTTTGCTCGGGGGAATCCTTGAATTTGCAATAGGGAGCAGCGGAGATCCCGGGTTGTGTGCTAGTCTCCTTTGGGTCTTTGCAGGATTTAAGTCTTCAGGGTCTTTCTTTCACAACCATGCTCGGCGGATGAACAAGCATTGCACTTCTGAAACAAAACATTATCTCCATCTGCCCTGTTCACAGCCATTTCCAGGGAGACCCTTCCCAATGGGTGTGTGTGTGTGTGTGTGTATCAAAGTTGGCAATGCAATTAAAGTCAAAATGGGTTCCTCCCCAACCAGTCTTGCATATTGGGCATATTTATTTATTTGCATTATTTTTAGTCCACCTTTCTCGCTGAGACTCAAGGCGGATTACACAGTCAATTTCAAGGGCATTCCAATAAATGATGTAATAGATTATATAAATGCCAATTTGCAAAGATTTAAAGCCAGCGGAAATCCAATACAGAGTTGAAGAAATGCTGGAACAGAGTATAAGCAATTCTAAGAGGGACATATTAAACAACCTAAACCTAAAACGAGATGGCTTGATGCAGTAAAGGAAGCCACGTCCCCCAGTTTGCAGGATCTGAGCAATTCTGTTAAGGATGGGACGTTTTGGAGGTCTTTCATTCATAGGGTCGCCGTAGGTCGGAAGCGACTTGACGGCACATAACACACACACACAGAATTACCCAGTAGGATCATATTTCAAGCAACTGATGGTAAATTTGCAGCACATAATAGTAAAGTCTGTGGTCCCTATCCGTTTACTGATGCAGCTCTTTGAGATCACTTCCATACAGAACAGCCTTCCTCTCCAAGTGAAAAAGCCCTCTTGGATAATTCAGTTTTGCATTGGTTGGGTAAAACCAGGAGAATGGGAGCTTTCCTGACCTCTTCAGGTAGACTCTTCCATAAGGTGGGGCCTCCCTCTTTCTGCTTTGAGTTTCTGCCCAAATTGCCCGTTATTTGGGGAGGGGCCATGGCTCCGTGGTAGAGCATCTGCGTGGCATGCAGAAGCCCCCAGGTTCAATCTACAGTATCTCCAGTTAAAAGGATAAAGAAGTAGGTAATGGACCCCAGAGAGCTACTGCCTGACTGAATAAACTGAGTGGTCTACTTGGGTATTAGGCAGCTTCACGTGATCAGGCGCACGTGTGTTCTCACTTGCGCTATAGGGTTTTCAGTTGCTTTGCTAATGAGTTAGGGACTATAAATTTCACCATGTTGCATCACACACTATCTGCTGCTTTAAATATGTACGCCTATGCACTACCAAGCTTCATGTTGTCAACTGCGAGGCCTAGAATTCATTATCTTCTGTTTCAGTATTTCTAAGCTCATACTGTGTAATCCGCCTTGAGTCTCAGCGAGAAAGGCGGACTATAAATAAATAAATAAATACATACATACATACATACCCTCTGAAGCTGCCATTTTCAGAATTGATATCTGGAGTCTGAAGGTCAGTTGAAATTCTGGGAGGACCCCCCCCCACCTGGAGGTTGGTAACCCTATCAGTTTCCCTAGAGGAAATGGCAGCTTTAGAGTTCCCAGTTCCCGCTGGTGGCGGGCAAACTCCCGAAGGTTTGCACCCTTGCCCACTGAACCACCAGTGATCAGTGAGAGGTGGCAAGCCCCCAGAGGTCGCCGTCCACTGGCAGGAACACATGTGACTCACGGAAGTGACGTTGTCGCAGCAGCTGTGGGAGCGCTCCTGTGCTTTGTTTGATTTTGGCCTCCAATGAGCTGAATTTGCCCCACACAGAGCGTGGGAGTGCTCCTGTGGCCAGAACGATAATGTCACTTGCGGGAGCGACATCACTGCATAGGCACGCATGTGCATAAAGCATGCGCAAAGAAGAGCACGCTGCCAGCACAAGGCAAGTGCCAGGTCCCCCTCCCTCCCACCAGGAGGGTATAGGGACCCAGCATCCCTAAGGACAGGCTCGATGGCATCACGTCCCCACTGACTCCCTCCACCCCCCAAACTCCCCCCCAGGCACTGCCCCCAGACCTCCAGAACTGCCCGAGAGATGGGCAGAGATGGCCGCACCTGCATGTGGGTCTGAGTTAGGCCCAGGGAGACTCCCTGGCTCAGACTCGGTCCCCTTGCCACAGCGGCAGAAGAGTCTGCCACTTAAAGTCCATTTCAGGAGGCACCGTCAGCTGAGCCACCCGGGCCACGATGCAGGAGGATCGGGAGGGGCCTTTGCACAGCTCCTGCTTCTTCCAGTGGGGCACGTGTGGGAGAAGATTCTGCTGGGCTGTCTGCCACAGGGCTCAAATCTGCCCGTCCTTGTCGCCCTGGCCCTTCAAGGACCCTCAGGTCTGCTGCCTGGGCAACCCCCTTCTCTCATAATTGGGCTAGAAGGTCTCGGAATCCAGCTGTGGACGGGGCAGCAACAAGGGCAAACTTCTCTGTGCTGCTCTTCGCAGGCCTGGCTTCTGGGGGTGTGCATGTCTGGATGACCTCTAGGGTTTCCAGCTCCAGGCTGGAAAATTCCTGGAGATTTGGGAGGCAGAGCCTGGAGAGGACAGGGTTTGGGGAGGGGAGGGGACTCAGTAGTCTATAATTTCATAGAGTCCACCTTTCAGAGTAGCCATTTTCTCCAGGTGAACTGATCTCCGTCGCCTGGAAATCATTACTGTAGCATAAGCTTTTGAGAGCCACAGCTCTCTTCATCAGATGCTCGTGACTGAGGCTCTTGAAAGCTTACGCTACAATAAAGTGGGTTAGTCTTAAAGGTGCTACTGGACTCTTTTCTATTTTGCTACTACAGACTAACACGGCTACCTCCTCTGGATCTATGACCCTGGAAATCATTGTCTTTCCAGGAGATCTCCAGCCACCTTCCGGAGATGTTTACAAACACTACTGCACTTTGGAAATTTAGATATGTGGATGCTACGTACTGGCTATTGTAGACATTTTTTGCCTCCTTATTTTTGATTGAATACACATAAACAAGTCTTTTGAGAATACATTCTGGCTGTATTGCACTTGGAGATTGTGATAATAAGTTGGTCACGGTGCTTTTTTGCCTTGTGAATTCTTTCCGTGGCTCTTTCTCTTTTTTTGTGTTACCATCTGGAAATTGGCAAACCTAGGAAACAGGATGGGCTCTTGGTATGATCCAACAGGGCTCTTGTTATGTCATACAAAAAGCTCTTTTTGTGGCTATCCTCCTCACAGATCTCACTCCCGGCCCTTCAGCAAAGGGTAGTGGTGGTGGACTAGCACTTTTAACTCTCCGGGAAAACTCCGATGGGCCGCAGCCCTGGAAGGCCACCGGAGCTGGGAGCAGGGCCCCAGTGGTGGTGGCTCCTAGGCCGTGTGAACTTCCCGATCTACTCCCCACGGCAAACTGTAGTGCAGAATTTTGCTTCCTCCCTCCATTGCTCAAGCAGGCCTTAATGGGCCTTTTAAGCAGGGGGGAAAAGCAGGGCCTTCAAACCAAAAACCCTCCCATGTCTCAAATGAACTCAGGTGTTCTATGCCAAGGGATGGTGGCAGTGCTGCTTGGCTGCTGGACCCTTGGCCGAGTCTCAGCCTCCCCCCCCGCCCCCAGGCAAGTGCCCGCTTTCTCTTCTGCCTGAAGTTGGACTTGCTCAGCCTCTTCTCCTCTCCTCTCTTGCCGTATATAATCCTTAACCTATTTCCGACTCAACTCCGGAGCTCCTTAAGCGCTGCCCCCTTTGGAATCCTGCTTTCCCCTTTTTCTGTCCGGACTTATCTCTTATTGTTACAAAATCTTCTTCTCTCCCCCCCCCGCCCCCATCCCCACCAGATGATTATTATTAAAGGACACACACACACAAAGCAGAGCTGTTGTGGCTTTAAAGGAGTTGGGTGGAGGGGAGGAAGGCGGCTGCTGCTTTGCGGCACCTGTCAAAGGTTTTCAGAAGGCAGCCAAGAAAAATGGAAGTGAAATCCGCCTTCATTAACATAAAGCCATTTAGGTGATCAATGGTCCCCAGCCATAAACAACGATTTCAATCCATAGAGCGGTTGATTGGGCTTTGCCGTACTCCAGCTCGCACGACGGCTCGGCTGACAGAAGGGAAGAAAAATGTTGCGATTGACCCAAGAGTTGAGCGCAGCCTGGAAAATTAAAAGTGCCGGAGAGAGAGAAAGCAAGAGGGAGGCTGGGAGGGTGGAAGTGAGGAAGAGGAGGATGGGGGGGGGGGCTCAATCCACACTTGCACAGGCTTCCCCCCACGAGAGATGGTTGGCCGCTTTAGAAGACGGTGGCAGCCCTCCTCGACTGTTCTGTGGCAAAGTTACCGAGCCATCTCCATGCCAAGTCTGTTGCCCCTATGAAGTGCGGGTGCTGCAGGCTTTCCAGACTGCCCATGCCAGACCACCCCTGATTTATTTAAATCATTTCTTTCATCTACAGTGGTTTAGTGGTTCGGCTGCGAATCAGCACTCTACTGGTTCGAATCCCATGACTGCCATGAGCTCAGCAGGTGGCCTGGGGTAAGCCACCTCTCTCAGCCCCAGCTCCCCAGCTGCATTGTGGGGATAATAATAACACTAACTTGTTCACCGCTCTGGGTGAGGCACTAATCTGTCTAGAAGAGCGGTATATAAGCACAGTTGTTGTTGTTGTTGTTGTTGTTGTTGTTGTTGTTGTTGTTGTTGTTGTTGTTGTTGTTAGGGACTCCAAGATGACTACAATAAAATGTTTAAAATCAGTCCAAGAGCTGGATGGCTGGTGATTGCTGCCCTCAGACATCAAGTGAAAAGTCTTCCTAAATTGCAGGAGTGCAATGGAGGGGATCCCCCACCCATGATCCTCAGGGAGGTCATTTCACAATGGTGGGGCCACCCCCTAAAAGTCCATGCATTGCAGCTAATTTAATATGCCCGCACAAGCGACCAGAGAGCTCTGGCTGGGAAAACACATGCCCTGTCCCATGGGTGTGGAGTGGGAGAGGCGGTCCTTGGACCTTGGAGTGCTATGCCATGAGGGGCTTTAAAGGTTAGAACCAGCATCTTGAACAGGACCATCTGAAGATGGGTGAAATATGGGGACACTGGGTGGCAAACCCTCGGTCACATTCTACACCCATTGAAATTTCAAGGTTGTCATCAAGGGCAGCCCCATGGAGGACACATTACAACAGTCTAGGCCTGGTGGCTGGCTGAAGTTGGCCCCTGAATAGGTTTTGTCCAGCCCTTCCAAATCTGAATGAAGGTAAAGTAAAAGGTTTCTTCCTCTTCCTAAGGAATACGATGTTTTCCGAGTCTGTAAGGATATTTCACACTTTTATTTGTGACTGGTACCCGGGTTTTGTCATCAGCAGTTTCACTACATACCACATCCTCTTTCATATAGCAAACTAGGGCCCTCTTCTGCCTTTGTCTCCTGCACATATCTGTGCATATCTGCTGGGAACTGGAGGAAATACACAGCTTAGGGTTCCCAGCTCTGCTTTATGCATTGCACATGTAAACATGAAGCAGAATTTGGCCTCTAATGCACTGAAGGGAGTCCCCCTCACTTGCTTATTGTGCTTCCGCAGCGTGCTATGGATCAGGGCCTTCTCAAGCTCCCCCCATCCCAGTATGAATTCATTTCATACCACAACCTCAGCATCCCGGGGACCACTCTACAGGTGGATGTCGTATCCTCCTCCTTAATGGAGCTTCCTATGTTACCTGGTATAAAATGCTGTTACTAAATATTGGGAGGAGGGTTTCTAATAAATCCACATGGCACATATGTAGCCTCAAGCTGGATCAATGCTGACCTCGGAGAATTGCGACAGACCGTGCAGTCTCCCGACATGGACGATGTAGGCTTTATGTGGCCAACAAGTCATCTGTTGTCATCTCCCCCCCTCCTTTCCTGCTTCCCAGAACTTGAAGGTCAAAAGCAATATGGGACCCCTGCCACATTTTTCTCCACCACGGCATGGAGTGACCTTCAGCCACGTTGGAGTTCCCCTTTTGTTCCATTAAACGGCATAATTAAGAATTACGGCAGAGCAGGCGTCTCCGTTTCCAGGAAAGCGGCATCATTCGCCTCAAAAACGCAGCCAAGAGAGCAGCTGTAGTTTTGGACCTTTCCTCCTTTCGCCCTGCCTGCCTCTACTTTGCAAGTACTTTACCCATTAGGGAAGGGTCTGTTAAAAACCGTAGATCAAAACCTGGCGCCCTGCTCCATCTCTGGCTGTGTGCAGTTTAGTATGTCTTGTTGCACCAGGGCGGAGATAGGGGTGCATGTCTGGCTGGAAAAAATTAAGGCCATGGAGGTAGACGAGGTCTGAAGGGCAGCTGCGGGTGTCTGCCAGGTGGACATTCAGGAACCCATCTTCGACTGATTTCATGAGCCCTGTTCTTTTCTGGGGGGAGCAGCCCCCTCCATGTGCCTGGGATGTGATAGTCCTGTGGAGCTGGGGACAAGGAGGCCAGAATTCAAAGGCATCACCCTTTTTCAATTTCGCTTCTCCTTGTGAGGAACAAGCCAGCAAAACCTTTTATTTTTACACACACACCCCTCCAATTTGCACATTTGTTTTTCCAACATGGTTTTTAGCATTACTTGCATCTAAATGACATAAAGAATTACCTAGGCAAACAAAAGGAAACGATCCATTGTGAACGAATGGAACTAAAAAACCAACCAACCAGCAACAGCTGCATCGCTCATCCCTATATCTAAGTGTAACCTTAACTAACTATAGCCTTAACTAAAGCAGAAGCAGGTCTTGGGAGCTCTGGAATCCCTGGGGAAAATAAAGCTTTGGACCTTCCAGATAGTGCCAAGCCAGACACGCGCTGGAAGTTCCCAAGTCCGGAACTTTCAATGATTTTTTTTCAAGGCTCAGTTCTCAGTTTTAATGCTCAGTTCTCGGGCATGTGGTTTTAAATTGAATTTTAAAAAAACCCCTGGGTGCTGCAGACCCAGAACTCCCTGTGCCTGCCTCATTTGATCCTCAGCATCTTGACCAAGAGGGCTACTTGTCAGAATGTGGCTGGACACCTGAATAGCAGTGCCAAAACCAGACCTGGAGCAAACATACCCCCAAACGGGCGTCCTTGAGGTCGGTTACTGGAAAATGGAGCTTGATGGCTCTCAGGCAAGAATGTCGTACTTTGACTAGATCCCGTGTTTCTACACCAAGCCTAGCCAATCCAGAAGTTCCACGGAGCTTGAATACATGAGGCTGCCTCGTATTGAGTCAGTCTGTCTCCGGAAGGTTCTGTCAGAGCCAAGCTACAAGTGAGGCCTGACACAGGTTGGACACTTGCCAGCTTCCCTCAAGTTTTGGCGGGAAGCGTAGGCAGCTTGGCGGAATGTTGGACAAGTGACAGTTGAAAAGTCCGTTGGACAGCAGTCGGAGAGCCAAGCTGCAGGACCAGGATGCCTACATTTCCCATCAAAACTTGAGGGAAGCTGACAAGTGTCCAACCTGTGTCAGGCGTCACTTGAGGAGCCTTTGAGGAGCCATCTCTGCAGGCTCTGTAGAGAGGAGAAATTGACAGAGCCGTCCCATCTTTTTTGAAACTCAGCTTCCCGGCTAACATTGTGACTCCCTTCACGTGAGTGTCCTCGTGTAATTCATCTCTCGTAGTTTAGCCTTTTTGAATAATTCAGTTTTGCAATGTTTGCAGAAAGCTAGGAGAGTGGGGGCTCTCCTGACCTCCTGAGGCAGGCCATTCCGCAGGGTAGGGGCCACCACAGAGAAAGCCCCTGTACGGGCTGCTGTTGATATTGCCCATGTGCAGGGTGGCACCTGCAGGAGTCCCTGTTCAGATGAGCAAAGCTGCTGTGGAGGAACGTACTTTACTTTACTTTATTTGGTATTTAGCCCGCCCTCCCAGCAACAGGCTCAGGACGGGGTACAATGTTCATAAAATACATAATTATATAAATACAATTAAAATCATATCATAAAATCGTAACTCAGATGGCCTATTGCACATTCCTGCCGTCAAATACGAAGAGGGAGACACCCGGACTGACAGGATGTTATTGGACAGGAGAAGGTGACGGGAGGCTCAATTATGGTCCTAATACGGGCCTCAACCGTAAGCCTGGTGGAAATCTCTGTCTTGCAGGCCCACTGAAATGATACCAGATCTTGGCGAGCCCGAATGTCTTCAGACAGAGAGTTCCACCAGGTTGGGGCCAGGACCGAAAAAGCGCTGGCCCTGGTTGAGGCCAAACGAGCGTCCTTGGGGCTAGGGATCACCAGTAAGTTCTTACCCGCTGAACGAAGTGCTCTCCGGGGTACATACGGGGAGAGACGGTCCCTCGGGTAAGCTGGTCCCAGTCCATTTAGGGCTTTAAAGGTCAACACCAACACCTTGAAACGGACCCGAAACTCCATGGGAAGCCAGTGAAGCTGCTGCAAAACTGGTGTCATATGTGACCTAAATGGCATGTCCACCAGGACCCGAGCAGCAGCATTCTGGACCCGCCATAGTTTCTGGGTCAGATCCAAGGGTAGCCCTTCATAGAGGGAGTTACAGTAATCTAGCCTAGAGGTGACCATTGCATGGATCACTGTGATTAGGTCCTGGACTGAAAGATGGGGGGCAAGTTGCCTAGCCTGCCGTAGTTGGGAAAAAGCAGTCCGGGCCGTAGACGTGACCTGAGCCTCCATAGATAGGGAGGAATCCAGGATCACGCCAAGACTCCTGACTGACGAGACAGGCACCAATGGGGCCCCCTCAAAGGCCGGAAGACAAACCCCCGTATCCTGCAGCACACGCCCAAATACAGGACCTCCGTCTTCGCAGGGTTCAGCTTCAGTCTGCTCTGCTTCACTCAACCAGATACCGCCTCCAAGGCTCGCAACAGGACGTCTGGGGCCAATTCAGGTCGGCCGCCCATCAACAGATATAACTGGGTGTCATCCGCATACTGGTGACAACCCAGTCCGAAACTCTGCACCAGCTGGGCGAGGGGGTGTATATAAAGGTTGAACAACAGGGGAGAGAGTATTGCGCCCTGCGGGACGCCGCACACCAATGGCTGGCGTGTGGACACTCTCTCCCCCAGCACTACTCTCTGTCTCTGTGCCCCTGCTAGCAGCGACTGTCTTGCCGTGTGGAGTTGACTGAGCATTTGCATGCTTCAAACCCTTCTTCATTGTATGTTTGGCCCCATAGGAGAGTAACCAGCAAGACCTTTATGGCCTGGAACCTACGTGTCTACAAGGCTCACATCTCCCCTGTCTCCCACTCTGCAGATCAAGGCCGATATAAAGTTTCTTCCTGCAGGCAGCGGAGAACAGGGACTGCTCTGTCTGGAACCTTTTCAGCTCTGGCTTCGGTCGTCAGGGTGGAACGGGCCCGGAGAATGCCAGGAAAGGCCCCCATGTTAGGTGTCTTTCAGAGATCAAGCCGAGATGGGCTTTGGGGTGGCTTTTGATCCCTTGCCCCCCTGCCTGGCTGGATCAGGCCTGTGATCCCGCTGCTATGTGATGACAGGAGGTCAGCCAGCAATGCCCTGATCTTCAGATCTCCCTGTCTTGCCACAGGTTTGCGGTGGAGCAGTTTCACAGCAGTGTTGCACCTGCTATGGTCCAGCCCCACCATCTTCTTCTGCTCCGTGCTGACCAAACAAAGCTAGCCGATGGATGTTTGGGCATCCCTGTAGTTCTTGGGGCCGGAATGCATTTGGGGAAAGAGGGGGTTTTTGGAGGGGAGGGATGTCTTAAACAAAATCTGTGTGTGCAATGGACACCACTGAATTGCTCACGTGTAACTGGGGATACTAATTTAATTAGATTCCTTAACAGTTCATTACCACAGTGAGCTTTTGTGGAGAGAAAAGGGAAAAAATTAAAAACAATGTGATGTGTAACACATTTGTAGTGAGATAAGTCCCCTCGATTTCAGAGGAAAGGTTGCCCAGCTTGGAAAAGAGGTGGGCCTCTTCTTGCTCCTTTACAAAGCAGAATTATCTGCAGACATGAGCAGATCAAGCCTTTGGAGGCATGGAAATAGTACGGTGGCCTGTTCCTATCTGCAGCATACGCTGTTTTTTAAAGGCACAGGAGCACCAGCCAGTCAAAGTGTTGGCAACCTTATATCTGAGAAAGTGTGATGGGTAAGACTGCTATGCCGTTTGGTTGCTGATCCCCGCCCACCCAGTTTCATCCGCATTTCCCAGTTTCCCCTGGTCATAAATATCTGGAGGCAGATGGTGGTGGGAATTTGTGATCCAGTTCGGAAATGCAAAGAAGCAGAAATTTGGAGAGCCTGCCGAGCACAAAAGAAGCGGGGGTTGGGGTGGGACTGTGAAAGAAAGCAAAAAGAAAAACGAATTAAATCTGAATAAAAATATGATTAGCGCGAGGGAGGGGCGGATGACAAATTAGAGTTCTAAAGTTTGCAATATAAAGCTATTTCCCATGATAAATGTGGCCAGACAGTAATCAATGGTTTTAATCCATAGGATGGGAAATAGCATCCGGGAGCCTTGATCTTGGAGTTTGGGGAAGAGTGGTGCTTTCCCCAAAGACAAATGTTTTCTCCATTGACCAGCCCGGGCTGGAACGGGTGGCAAGCGGAATTTAATTACCAGTTCCCTCACAGCACGATTCATTCTTCCCTCGGAATGGAACTTCACCGGGAAGATGAATGGTTCCTGCTGATAGGTGCCGAGCGCAGTTCAATCTTAGCCAGATTTATGGCCTGTAGAAATTTCACTAGATTTGTTTTGTTAAAAAAAAAAAAAGAGGAGGGGGAGAGGGGGGCTACGGCAGGCCCAAGATTTTTCTCTCTGGCAGCTGATAGATTGCTGTCCATCCGAAGCATGATAATCAGAGGTCTGGGCAGGGAGGCTCTGAGACCCCCTGAACAGCCTGGGGAGAGAAATGGGGCCTGGTGTGTAGGGTTGCCAACCTCCAGGTGGTGGCTGGAGATCTTGCAGAATTACAACTGATCGCCAGGCCACAGAGATCAGTTCCCCTGGAGAAAATGGCTGCTTTGGAGGGTGGACGTTATACCCAACTGAGGTCCCTTCCCTCCTCAAACTCTGCCTTCTCTAGGCTCCACCCCCCAAGATCTCCAGGAATTTCCCAACCTGGCTCTGGCAACCCTACTGGGTAGCCCTAACACCATCACAGGAGCTTGGATGGGTTACAAGGCCATCCATTCCACCCTCCTCTTTCCCACAGCCACTGACCAGATGCCTGCAAGTCCCACAGGCAGGAGACTTCTGTTGCCGCTGCCTCGGTGACTGGCATTCTGAGACAGACTGCCCCTGAACATGGAAGCTCCATTTAGCTTCTATGGTTAACATCTCACAGCTAATTAATTTTTGTTGGCTTGTCTCTTTGTTGTTTTGGTATCGGCTGCCTCCAATATGTTCTGGAGAGGTGGTGAACAAATTTTCCAATTAAATAAAGAAACGAGAGGTACTGATGAAGGCTTGGTATCTTCAGGCCAAGCTGCTATAATTTGATTTAGGAGTAAAGCAGCAGTGAATGGAAGGTTTTGCTTTAGACAGAGTATTGCATTTGGTGTTTCCGTTCCTCCTTTCCTTCACCTCTTCTAGAAAACAGGTGCAAGGACTAAGCTGATCGAGAAATTCCTCACGGTGCCTTCTTGGTCACGCCCAACCAATGTTCATGTTGTCCTCTTTTTTGTTTTTCTTTTCTTTCAAGATCAAAAGAGTTTATTGTCTTTAGCCGTAGGCCGTCACAATTCACCAAACATTGACTAATAAACAATTAAGCCCCTTATGTTACGTTATATTTTATGTTATGTTATATTTTAATGCATGCTATGTTATGTTGTATGGTATAGTATACAGCAAATACTATATTGATAGTATAGTGGAAAGAGTATTTGTATAAAAGAATTAGAATATGCTTAGAGTAAGAGATATTATGATCTATGTGTTGAAGAAAAATATAAGTAAAATAGTATTAAGCAATAAAAGGGGGTAAGGGTTGGAAAGCTGTTGGAAGTCAATAGGGAGGGGGGAGGAAAAGGGTGGGGAACAGAAT
Source organism: Eublepharis macularius (assembly GCF_028583425.1). Classification (NCBI taxonomy): domain Eukaryota; kingdom Metazoa; phylum Chordata; class Lepidosauria; order Squamata; family Eublepharidae; genus Eublepharis; species Eublepharis macularius. The sequence continues at coordinate 54,531,440 of NC_072804.1, read as the reverse complement.
TAATTAGATATGAAGGGAATGTATGTATTAAACTCACCAATTTAAACTCACCAATTTAAACTCACCAATAAATTTTTTTTTAAAAAAACCAAAAAACAATTAAGCCCCTTATCACAGTTTATAAAAGTTACTAAAATTAATTAAAACAATACAGTATGCCAAACTATCCCAGGGGTCACAAAGCGGCCTCATTCAGTACCACCTTAGATCTTGTCTTTTTGGCTGCGAGTGCGAACTATGAGACTCTATAGGACACATGATTATCGGTGTCAGATAACAAAAACACAATCTTCTTGATTTCAGAGTAAGTGTTTGTCACTGGTAGGATTCTGGCCCAAAATTTAGCTCTGGGTACACTATATAATGGACAATAAAGTAGGTAGTGGGAAAGGCCTTTTCTTTCAAGGCAATAGTTTTGCTTCCATACACTGAAAATAGTTTGGGGACGTTGGAACTGTTTTTGAACTTTGAATGTTAAATTATGTCCTGAATATGAATACCACATTTAATTCTGATCGTTCCAAGGGAGATGTAAGGCGCCTCATGGAGAACGGCCAACAGCCAGGTTTGTTGCTGACCAAGAATCCTGATGGTTCTTTCTGAAGACCCTCATCACTCTTTGGAACTGTGTTTGGAATTTTTCAAGGGTGATATCCCCCACCGAATTCCCAGTTTTTGAAAAATGTTTAAAACCAAACAGAAAACCTGGTATCTGTTCAATTTGAAAGTCTCCTCCACCCCAGGGATATCCATTGAAAACATAAATGCAGGGGTCTGAATTTGGGTGATGGGGGTGGGTGGTGGGTGGGAGGATATTCTATTTTTCTGGATTAGAGGGGGGGGCATTGTATGCTGAGAAAGGGAGGGACCAAAATGGAAGGATGGATGGAGAGGTGGCTAGCTAGAATTACGCATTCTACCTCTTTGACATGCATCAGAAGATCCTAAAAAGTAGATGTTGTTGACGTTCAGTTATCTGCTTTTCAATATATGGAATGCTGTAGGAAATAGCATTCCAGAAAGAAGGGGGAAAATCCTGACATATAGCCGTTTTTAAACTTCTGATTTGTCAGGTCAAAACACATACTATTTAATCTTGCAGTTGCTAGGAAGCCGGCAGACTCTGCCAATCACACAGAAGTTCTTGAAGTGTAGCAACGGTTGTTGAAAACCAGACAACAAACATGGCTTTGCCTGGTCGCTTAGAAGTACCTGGCTCACCATGGGTGACTATTTTAGCCTGCCCTCAAGTCTGGCTGCGTGTAGAGGATCCTACTTGGTTTTATTTTGTCCGAAGTTTTTAGTGCTGGTGAGAATTTCTCTCTCACCCATAAACCTGCCTCAGAAGGGTGTCAAAAATCCATTCTTTTCACTGTCTTGGCTGTTCAATGTGTGCCAGGGTGGGCAGAGTTCTGTGAGGGAGATGCCAACCCACAGAGGGGCATGGTAGCTATTTTGAAGGGGTCTGAATTGGAACTTGGAAGGGGGGGGAGAGAGAGAAAGAGCAATGCGAGTGCTTGCGGGAGTTTTCCCCCATCCTCTGTCCCTACCATAATGAGGGGGCCTGTGAAAATGACAGAGGATGTCTGGGAAAAAGAGGAGGGGGCAATTAAGCCATCAGCAGAGACATGGAGAGGGTGGGTGGGGGGCAACCCCCCCATGTGTTTCATGCCTGGCTTCCTCCAGGCGGTTAATTGAGTCATCTCATTAAGGGAAAGGGGAGAAAGAAAGCCCTTGACAGCTTTTCCAGCGCTAATTCCTTAATGGGTCCCGCCTTCTTTTGGTGTCAGATTCTGGCGTTATATAATTTTCCCCTCTCTCTTTCTTAGGAAATTAGAGGAGTGGGGGCAATCATCTCTTGTGCTGTGGGGATTTGCAATTGCATCTTCCTTTAAGGAGGAATAATACCCCCTTCTCTACTAGCGCCTTACAGGATTGCCAGTTTTAGTTTTCAGTGCCTCTGAGTGCATTATGAGTGCACGTTCTTGAAATGAGTGAAGGGGTTTTTGTGTGTGTGTGTGTGTGTGTGTGTGCATGTGTTAAGTATTAACGTTTTTTGAGTAGGTGCAGAGTGAATGTAATTCAGGAGGAGCCAAAGCTCAGTGGGAGAGCACGCTCTTTGCATCTTGAAAGATCTTGGCATGGCTTTGCCCTTTGAAAATGATCTCGGGTCTCCAGCGGGGAAGAGGGCGGCCTGAAACCTTGAACAGCTCTGGCCTGGAAGAGGAGATGGCACTGGGATGGCACGGTGAGACGGGCACCAGCCCATCGATGGGGCATCCCTTCCTGGGTCGGCATCGCTGCCTGCTGCTCCAAGTTAAGACCATTGTGGTGGGGTCTTGGCATGGGACTGGATGGTATTAATACAGGATCAGAGGTGATGGGTATACCTTGCTGAAGGTGACAAAATACCTTGACGTGACCCTGTAGGCAAGGTAGACTAAGGGTCCAGCTTGGCGTATGGCTGGCCCACTATTATTATTTATACAGTGTCACCAGAGTGCGCCTGACCCCTTTCTCTGTATGTTCCATAGGCAGAATCGCCCAGGCCTCTCTCTCTCACTGTTTTTCCCATTCACACTGTTTCCCCCAGTTCATCTGCTTTGAGGAGGCCCTTCGGCTTGTAGCGCCTCTGTCTCTGAGTCTCTCTACACAAAATAGTAAAGAGTCCAGTTGCACCTTTAAGACTAACCAACTTTATTGTAGCATAAGCTTTTGAGAGCCATAGCTCTCTTCGTCAGATGCATCGTCAGCTTTCGAGAAGCACAGCTCTCTTCATCAGATGCATCTGACAAAGAGAGCTGTGGTTTGCAAAAGCTGACAATGCATCTGACGAAGAGAGCTATGGCTCTCAAAAGCTTATGCTACAATAAAGTTGGTTAGTCTTAAAGGTGCTACTGGACTCTTTACTATTTTGCAACTACAGGCTAACACGGTTAACTCCTCTGGATCTCTGCACAAGACACCTGACACATGAAGAACATGTGCCAGGAGTGCAAAGTTAGCCAGGAAAGGTAGTTTAAAAAGACACAGCTGGAAACAGGGGAAAGGCTTTGCTGTACACTGGAGCTGTGCGAAAGGACTGTGAAAGGCCAGTAGGGAAACTTCACCCCATTAGAACCTCCCCAGGTCCAAGCCTGGCTCTGGAAGGCAGCTCCAGCCTATTTCCCTCTGGTTGCAATCCCACACAGATTGGAGAGGTGAAATTGTCAGAGCCTTCTGGGAAGCAAAAATGAAATTAACAAACCCTCTGAGGAGTGATCTCCTCCGGCTCTGTCTTTTTAAACTACGCTTCCCAGCTAACAATGCGTCTCCCTACACTTGATGAACACGTGCCGAGATGTCTCATGTAGACAGACTCTCAGTCCTGCTGCACCACGAAAGGTGCCCCAGTACCCTGTGCTCCAGTCAAAGGGCTGTATTTATTTTACTTCATTTATACCCCACTTTTATCCCTGAAGTGGCTTACGGCTTTCTCTCTTCCTTTTTTCCCCCTCACAACAAACCCTGTGGGGTAGGTTAGGCTGAGAGTGTGTGGCTGGCCCAAGGTCATCTAGTGAGCTTCCACGGCAAAGCGGGGAAAGGAAGCTGGCTCACCCAGATCCTTGCTCATCACTCCAGCCGCTACACCACACTGGCTGGGGAGGAAGATGGTATATAAAACGGGGAAAAAGAAAAAGAAAATAAGCCATCCAGGGCCTGCAGCCCGGCGTACTGGAGAGGGTGCGGCTCCACGTGCCTCTTGCCACGTTCCATCACAATCTTTAAGATGGACCTGGAACACACTCTGTTTCTCTTTGTCGTGGTGCTGACTCAGGTCCCAAGGAAGCCACCCAGAAAGGCCCTCTCTGGCTTTGACTTTCCCTGGAGACTAGCCATAGCCTGAGCTAGAGCAGAAGCTGGACCATGTTATGAGACTTCTTTTTTTAAAAAATCCAGACTAGACTTGGGGCCCTTTGGTACAGTCATGAATGCAAATCATTACAATAACTATTGCAAATCGCAGGGGTGGTGGTGGTGGAATGAATGCCCTTTTAGGTTCCTTTTTGGTAATGGTTGCTTGCTACCCCCTTCGGGAGCTCTGAATGGGTGAGCAAAAGGAATCTGAGGTTCGGAGAAACGCTTTGAGGGTCACCCTGAACCCCTGGGCTGGAGGGCCGATGGAATGAACAGAGGACCGGCTGCATTTTCCAAAGTTTGCAGGGATGTAGAAGGTGCCCTCCAAAGGCACGGCCCAGCAAGGACGTGGTGGTAGCCGCTGCGGGGGCGGCTGTGTGCACGGAGCTGGGGACATTGTTCTGAAAGCTTTTAATGACTCTGGTGAGGGAGGGGGGGGTCTGGGCCACTCCCCTGGCACTCCTTACCATAGTTTTACAGCTAAATGCAGGCCCTGGCAAAGTGCCCAGAGATGAGGGGGGGGAAATATTTTATAGCTCAAACATGGCAAAGAGGACGGTCTGCCTTCTCCTGTGATTTCAACTCTGATTCGCATTCTGCTAACCTTCACAGGACAACTTCGGTGGGTAGGTGGGGGAGATGGTTTCTCCCTATTATACAGAAAGGAAAACTGAGGTCCAAACTACGTAGCAGGGGCTCAGAGGATACCTTTCTGCAGCCGTGTCAGTGCAGACCGCTTATTCTTGGCACACTTCATACCTCGTTGCAACCGCGCATGCAAACCTGTGGCTGTGGTTTCAGATATACACCACTGTTTGCTTATGAGGCTTTTAATGCATGTTAGTAGCTGCATAAGTGTAGAGTCAGATGGTAGGAGCATGCTTGAAAAGGTGTGTCACGATTATGAGATAACAAGCAGATTTCCTCATTACTAGACATTTCTTTTAAAATAATGCTCTTGGGGGTTGGGATGAAAGGTGCTCTTTTCTCTATTGCCTGTGTTGTTGTCTGTTTGTGTGTGTGTTATATAGTCCTGTTTATCGAGGATATTTTTTGCACCTTGCTGAGTCATTGCAGAAGATAGCACTTTGCTTGCACTCTGCCAGCTGGTAGAGATAGCAATATGTTTGCACCACGACCAGCAACCTGTTCATCGTGCCTGTGTGGACAAAAAGGAGCATGCATGGATCATCTGCATTGCTGGCCATGTTAAACAACAGCAGTCATAATATAAACCTTGGATGCGTCATTTGTATCAGCTGCTGACAGAAAGGACTAATGGTTAAAGCTGCTGTAGGCGCTGGGGTTAAAAAAGAAGGCAGATTCCAAGGAGGCCTGCCCTTTCGCAGAGATTTATTTCCTAAGAAAGGGCTGCCTCTGCTTCTCATGGGTGAGTCTGATAAGGGAGCGGAGGGAACTTTGGCTCAGGGTCTGCAGAAGGAGCTGGGACAGCAGGGAGAAAGGCAGACAGAACGAACCCTGCACGTAGGGAGCAGGATGCGGAGCCTTTTAAGGGAGAGGAGCTGGGAGCAGTCCCTTCCCCCTCCTCTCTTAACCGGTTCCTGCAATGACAGCTCTTCCCTCCATGATGGATGGGACCTCTCTATGCTCTCTCCAGGTGGAACGTGGGCTGCTCCTACAGATAAGAAGCCACCCATAAATCTTAAGCAGAAAAGAACCAGAGCCCGGGCAGAGGGGGCCTGGGGGGTGGGGGGGAGGCTGTTGGTCTTTTCCAGTCCTGGCCCACTTCCTTCCTCCATTCATGCTACGCTGCTTTAGGCATACACCCATTTTTCTTTTCATCGAACCCCTAAAGTTGTGCAAACGTGACCTGTCCAAGCACGGTTGCCAGAGCGCTGAGACTGGCTCCAGCTAAGCGGTTCCTTTCAGCTGTGCCAATGATCCAGGTTCATGGCTGTGCAGTGTGCAGACTGGCTTGGGATGAGAAGGGTGTGCACGGACATCCAGAGCTGCAGGAGCTTTCTCTAATGTAAACCAGACAAAGGGTGCTAGTTCAGCAATTTAAATCCTCCATGCGGTAGCCGGTGAATGGTTTTCAGAAACTCCCACAGACATATGTTTGTGGGGGGTGGAGGGGGCAAAATTCCTGGTGTCAGACGCCACAGCATTCCACCTTCAGTGAAGGGTTTTATTAGGAGTCCACTCTGTGGAAGAGAAAATTCCACCCTCTATACACACACACGCTCTTTCTGTCTCTCCTCCATCTGTTGTTCATATCCAGAGAGCCTTGCTGGCTTTTCATATTGCATTCAAGGTAAACTCTGCAAGAGGCCAGCTGCACATTAGCTCGTGCTTACAGAGAAAGAATCTTTTGGGGGACAAATCTGACTCCATTTCCTCATTGGCATGGAAAATGTGTACATTACTTAGCAATGCGTTGGCAGACTAAACACCTGGTTTGAATGCTTAATGGAAATGTCCAAACAGAAACTAGGTCACAAAAGGACGACTTAACATTAATAGTGATAGGACAATGTTGAACTGTGGCTAACAGTGTGAGCTATATAGTAAAGAGTCCAGTAGCTCCTTTAAGACTAACCAACTTTATTGTAGCATAAGCTTTCGAGAACCACAGCTCTCTTCGTCAGATGCAACTTTATTGTGGCATGCTTTCGAGAACCACAGCTCTCTTCTTCAGATCCATGCATCTTAAAGACGCATCCATGCGTCTTAAAGGTGCCACTGGACTCTACTATTTTGCAACTACACACTAACACGGCTAATTCCTCTGGATTGTGAGCTATGAAACCCCCAATTTGATCTGGTTTGGCAAACCACTCTCAGCTTCCATTTCTCTTCTGTAATATGGGGACAAATACTGGCCTACCTTGCAGGGTTTTTATAAGGATCGCCACTATAATTGTTGTGGGGTGCTTAGAACACTCCGGAAGCACTATATTAACAATGATTCGATTGTACTCAAGAACACACATACTGGAATGAAGCTTTTTTAATTTTGAGATTTGCCTTACTTACAGCATAATCCATTGCTTTCTTACATATAAGTAAGACCCATTGAATACAGTGGGACTTTCTTCTGGGTAAACCAGCCAGCTAATCATTTTTGGAAATTTGCCTTTCCTTCTTTCTCTGTTGTCAACTGCCCCCCCCCAAGTCTGCACTATTCAACAGGTGCAACTTCCCCCAGCACTGCCTCTTTGTGCTGGGAAAGGTTGTCCCTGTAGAACTTCTGCCTGCCATACTAAGGAAGTCCATCTGAAAACACAGTGGTAACAGTCACCACCAAAACAGTGAATTCTCACAACTATACAGCAGCCAACATTTTTTTTTAACTGACCCCCCCCCCTTCTCTTGTGCCTTTGGAAACCCAACAAGCAGGAATAAAACAGGTGAAGCTTTCAGACAGAAAATTCACACATTCTCTTTCTGTGCTCAGGCTGCTCTTAAGAAGCTCAGGTGAGAAAAGTGGCAATGCTTCCTGTAGGACTGGGTTTAATAAACATTTATCGCTCTTTTTAAGGGCCCAAGCAAAACGGGCCGAAATGAAACTTGTTTGGCTTCCCAGTCCTCATGCCATTGGCTTCCCAGCCACTTTGACTGCCTGCACTTTCTGCACCCCCAAACCCCCATGGAGTATGTTTGCAACCAAGCAGCAAACACTGCTTACATCCAGACAAACACAGACCCCCACATCCACTCCTTGACTCCCCCCCCCTTAAATGGTGATTTATGTATGTTGTCTGCCAAGCGTCCCTGGAGAAATCACTAGAGTGAATTAGACTCCCCCCACCCCCAGCAATGCAGCCCACGATCTAATATCATCCAGGGGATTAATTAGTGACTGTTGATTAAATCCTACCTTAACCCCTTGCCTGCCAGGGCTTCTCTGACAGATATAGAAGGACTTTCTCCATTGCTCCTTCCTACCCCTGTCCTCTGTCTTTGTGACTTGCTCCCCTCCCCTTGACAGGCCTGATAGAATCGCTCAGCGTGGCTGAGCCACTCAGGTAAATCTAGCTTTTGTGGCTTAGTTATGACCAGATAATAGATTAAGGTTCGCCCTGGGGCCATGATTGAATTTGGAGGAGCCGTCTTGGGCAATGGAGAAGATTGTGCTTTGCATACCATCACATGGAAGAGATAATGCGTTGTTTGCACCATATGAAAGGGGCGATGCCTCTCTGCTCCAAGGTGTCCCTAGCTATCCCTTCTGCAGAATTCAAAAGCCTCTTTATTACTCCTTTGGTCTAACCCCCCCCCCCCAACAACAACAACATTTGATTTATATACCGCCCTTCAGGATGACTTAACACCCACTCAGAGCTGTTTACAAAGTATGTCATTTTTATCCCCACAACAATTAACACCCTGTGAGGTGGGTGGGGCTGAGAGAGCTCTGAGGAAGCTGTGACTGACCCAAGGTCACCCAGCTGGCTTCAAGTGGAGGAGTGAGGAATCAAACCCGGTTAGAGTCCTGCCACTCTTAACCACTACACCAAACACTCAAAGTTTGCGGAGCTATGTAAATTTTTTGCAAGTTTGATGCTTAATAGACTGAACTCCCCTTCTTATAGCCTATTGAATTAATCTAGGGGGCTGAAGTTGGAAGAAGCATACCAGACAATATTCATGGGGGTTTTGAGGGGGATGGGGTTTGGGGTTAGGAAGCAGATAGCGCTTTGAATTTTACCAAGGGGGAGGAGATAGCACTTTGTTCGCATCGTGCTGAGAGTCCTCTTGGTAGCAGGTGTGGCTAAACAGGAGCATGCTTGGATTTGTTTTGGTGGAAGACACAGCATTCTTAGTTGTGGTCAGAGTATACCAATCAATGATCATGTGCGTGTGTGTCTCTTAATGCCCCTCCCCTGAAAATCTCTTGCTTCTTTAACAAGCTGGCTGACAAACAGAAGTTCAACAGATGAAGTTTTCCCAGAATGCCATTCTCATAAGGGGTGAAACGGTACCTGCTCTTCATATTTCTTTTCAAAGAACTTGTTGTTTACTCTTTACCTTTTCAAAAAAGATTTCCAAGCCGTGTTTCTTGGCCAAGCCCTTTAACTGGGTGGCCGTGTTCTATAATCTACTGAGCTCCTGCGCCTTTTCGGAGCATCCTGGCACATAGAAAATTTTCTCAGTGAGCAAGGGTGCATCTCAGTCTTCTATATCTGTGAAATGGGAATAACCTGGATCTTGGGTTGCCAGCTTTTGTATTATTCCCTACTCCTGAGCGTCAGACACGAGCAGGCCAGGTGCCAGATAACGCTTAGCTCTGCATTGCTAAAAACGTCACCTGCTGATTTCTGCACCTCCAGCTGCTGCTATGGACAGAGGAGTCAGTCTGGCCCCTTTGCTCTTCTGATCAGTTGGCAACGTTATCTACGTGGCTGGTTGGCTCTGGAGGGCAAAGGAGACACAGACAGATTACTAGCTCCTTAGAGCAAGGGCAACTTATGTTGCTTTGTGAAATATTGCTAACAGGAATGAATAAATAAATAGATATAAAATTCTTACATGTTAACACCATTTTATGATTACCCACCCCTAGCGACAATGATCTGTTGTGTGTTCAGGCCTCCTTCGAAAGCAGCCAGGTCTGTGATGCAACTGGACCTTCCCTCTTGTTTACCAAGGGAAATTTAATTTACCCGCCTTGCTTGGCTTGTGTTTTGCTAAATAAGTGAGAGCCTGCCTTGAAACAACAAGGACAGGAGGGCACTTCCTGACTCTCATGTTCTAGGGATGAGAACAGATCGAAGCATCTTTTAGAACTGAGCTAAAAGATCTGTGTGTGTATGTGCTTTTTCTGACAGCTTCATCAGTTGCAAAAAAAGTGTCCCCGCTTCCTTCACTGAGCAGGCTATGAGAATTGTTTCCTTGTTCTGAGTGAGGGACTGTTCTATTTATCCAGGAAGCTTTGCCCTCTCTCTGCACTGGATTTATGACAGCCAACTCGGAGTGGTTAGATGGCATCGTGATTTCAGTTCGCTACAGGATTCCTGATTGGCTAGGATGAGTATTTCCCTGATTGGCTGGAAGCAGCTTTCCCAATAACAAAAAGTTGGCTTAAAAAAAAAATCACACACACCTGCATTTCCCAGAGTTTGGGGTGGGGAGGAGCCAAAACATGAAAGGTGTATGATAGTTCCTCTCTGGTAACAATGGGGCAAGTAAAGCCTGGTTGAGACATCTGGGGAAGTCTGGTGGGTTCCAGCTTCACATTTTCCTTTGGACCAAACACACGTAAGTAGAGGAGGCAGACTCTTTCTGATTGCTGTGTTAGATTTCTCCTTGCAGGAATTTTCAAATTGTGATTCTCCCCCAAAGTGGTGAAGTACGTTTATTTATTTAAAAAGAGCAACAGAGCCCATTGTGAGAAGAAATACAATGGGCTGTAGCAGCGGGGCCTTGGGAGGTCTGCGTGGCAGCCGCTTGGGGAGCCTCATCCCCCAAGCTCAGCCTTCTTGCTGCCTCCACAGCCTCTCAGAGGCCTGCCGCAGGTGGCACAGAGGTCCAGTATGGACCTCTAAAGGCCCCACAGCAACCGTGGGAGCCCTGACCCCTGACGCAGCCTTCCCGCTGTCTCTGTGGTTCTTCAGACGCCTGCTGTAGGCAGCATGGAGGTCCGGCATTGACCTCTCAAGGCCCTGGAGTGGCTGCCGGGAGCTCTGCCCCCCAGCACAGCCTTCCAACTGTCTCCACAGCCCCTCAGAGCCCAGCCACAGGCAGCACAGAGGCCCAGCGTGGCCCTCCCATGGCCTCACAGCAGCCCCGCCAGGTTGCCACACAATGCCAACTCACTTTTTATCCTGGCACAGGGGCACCCGCAGGCCTCTCAGTGCACCTGTGCAGGGATAAAAAGTGAGTCGTCGCCAATACGGCTTGGCTTTCATATAATAGAATATTTAGACACCTGCCTTTCTCCCAGACAAGTAGGATCAGAGGCAGGTAATGACGTTAAACCATTTAAAGTAATTTTTTTTTAAAAAATCAAAATTATAAACAGCTAGCTGGTATGTGTGTGTAAAGTGCCGCCAAGTCACAAGCAACTTATGGTGACCCCACAGGGTTTTCAAGGCAAGAGACAAACAGGTGGTTTGCTGGCAAGCTTAACAAAAAAGTAATACTCATTTTGAAACCAACATATCAGTTCCCCTCCCAACAGTGGACTCCAATGATGTGGGTGGGCCAGTGGGTGAGGCAAGAAGGCTGGTCGCCACCTCTCCGCTTCTAGCACCCTAGGTGATTTGCCTAGGTGTTCCTAGCGGACAAGCCGCCCCCGGCATCATTTCTATGTATCACTCCCATCTCAATTTGGGCTTGGAAAACAGATATTGGTTTATGGTGCAAATGCATTAGACCCAGAGGAGTTAGCCGTGTTAGTCTGTAGTAGCAAAATCAAAAAGAGTCCAGTAGCACCTTTAAGACTAACCAATTTTATTGTAGCATAGCCAGGCACCACTGGGCTCCCCCAGACCCCGCCTCTGTTAAGGAAATCTGTTACCTGTGATAATGTGATAACCATTCATAGTCCCTATTCAGTCCCAGCTTGACAGAGTCAAATTTGCACATGAATTCCAATTCAGCAGCCTCCCGTAGTTGGATTTTGTTTTTGAAAGGTTTCTGTTAAACTACAGTGACCTTTAAGTCTTTGATGGAATGTCCTGGTAGATTGAAGTGTTCTCCCACTGGTTTCTGGACGTTTCCATTTCTAATGTCAGATTTGTGTCCATTTATTCTTTTGCGTAGATGTTGGCTGGTTTATCCAATGTACAGAGCAGAAGGACATTGTTGGCAGAGGGTGTTGTTTTCTCTGTGTCTCTGAAAGGCAAAAGATTGAAATTCAGTGCTCTGTTCTTTTTTTTTTAAAAAAAAACTTTATTTTCAGTTTTAATATTTTTATAACTCCAAATACAACATAATCTGTAACACATTAACATTAAAATAAAAACTTAAGTCTTTGTCAAGGATGAGACAAAATAATCAAATAAATAATACATAGATAGTACAATTACTTATCGACTAATTTCAAAGAGTGGCTAGTATGCTATAAACTAGCGAATCAGGTATTCGTGAATGTTCTTGGGTAGTATATATTTTAAGAATGGATACCACAAACTTTAAAAAGAGGACTGAAATTGAGGATTGTCAACAGAGAATAGGTGGTCTGATATTTTTTACTGCTTGGTTCTTTTGAAGAGGCAGGTGGTATTGGTAAATAGATGTGCTTAGAAATGGTGGGGTGGAACTACAAAAACCAAGAGGTTTGTTTCGGCTTACTGCCTGGTGTCCCCTCTAGGTTACCTACACTCTTTTGGGTTTCAGAGTTGGATGGAGTTTTGTCTCTGATCCTGTTCTCATCTTTTAGGCTTTAAAAAAGTGTGTATAGGAACTCTTAAAATGTCCTTTTCTTGTCCATCTCTTTGGTGTGTTTTGAAATCATCTTCATTACCATTATCATCATCTATGTAATATAGTTTTTCTCCTGTTTATACTCCAAGGAGGTCAGTTTGGTGTGCACGGTTCTTCTTTTAAAATTTTATTCTCACAACATAGTAAAGAGTCCAGTAGCACCTTTAAGACTAACCAACTTTATTGTAGCGTAAGCTTTCGAGAGCCACAGCTCTCTTCGTCAGATGCAACTTTATTGTAGCATAAGCTTTTGAGAACCACAGCTCTCTTCGTCAGATGCAACTTTATTGTATGCTTATGCTTATGCTACAATAAAGATGGTTAGTTTTAAAGGTGCTACTGGACTCTTTACTATTTTGCAACTACAGACTAACACGGCTAACTCCTCTGGATCTATTCTCACAACAACTCTCCGACCAGGTCAAGCTGAAAGAGAGGGAGTGACTCACTCAAGTTCATTGAGCAAGCTTCATATCTTCAAGTTCCCACCTTGTTAGGTTTCCCAACCCATCACACTATACTGCCTACCTCTGTGCCCCTCTGGGGCTGGCTATGCCTTTCCCACACTAACGACTGAAGACTGTCTTGAGCAAGGTAGGTCAAAATGGGTAGCCGTGTTAGTCTTTCTGTACCAGTAGAAAAGAGCAAGAGTCCAGTAGCACCTCTTAAGATTAACAAAATTTGTGGTAGGGTATGAGCTTTTGTGGGTCACAGAATCACAGAGTTGGAAGGGGCCAGGCAGACCTTCTAATCCAACCCCCTGCCCAATGCAGGATGAGCCTAAAGCTCACAAAAGCTTATACCCTACCACAATTTTTCTTGAGCAAGATGGAACACCTGGCCCTTTAAAAAAAAAATTCTAACCATTGGCAGGCATGTGCTTGCCTTCAAATTTTGTGAGTACGTGCATTACATTGTGGGATGTTCCCAAAGACCTCTGGGGTACCACCTGGCGAGCACCTAGTGTGAAGATGTGGGCCCCAAATCAGGGTGCTTGGGGGCTGAGAGGACTACCTGCCAGCAAAGGAAATTCCAGGCCTGCTGCTAACGGTGGGTTAAAACCTCCACTCGGCGCATGTCCCAGTGTCCTCCACTCACACGCTATATTTCTTGCTCTTTTTCTTCCTTCCTTGTCCTCTCCCTATCTCTGATCGTTAATCAAGGCTGCCCTCGGAGATGGGGGGACGTTTGCATGAATTTTAAAAGCAGAGGCTGCTATCACAGCAAAATAATGCCTTCACCTGGCTTGGAGCAACTTCTTTGCCAACAATAAGGTGAAAGCGAGAATTAAGAGAGAGGAAAGAGAGTGGCCCTGGAACACTTGCTTTCTGCATCTGGAGGGCTCTCAGGTGCTATCCAGCCTGCAGTCCTGCGTACATCCTTTTATTTCCGAGTAAACTTGTGTGGGATTGGGCTACATGCATTGCCTAGAAGGTAGAATTTCACCAGCTCAACTTCGCCCCATTGCAGTGCTTGCTAGCAGTGAGGGAGAGCATTTCTATCATTGCCGCTTGATATCTATACCGCAAACTTAAAGTGTTATAAGAGGCATTCCCTTTCCCCCAAGCACAGGGTGGAGGGAGATAAAAAGGTTGTGGACAAAATCGAGAGGGTGCAGAGGAGAGCGATGAGGATGATCAGGGGTCTGGAGACTGAGCCCTACGAGGAAAGGCTGAGGGCCTTGGGAATGTTTAGTTTGTAGAAGAGGAGATTGAGGGGGGACATGATTGCTCTCTTTAAGTATTTGAAAGGCTGTCATTTGGAGGAGGGCAGGGAGCTGTTCCAGTTGGCAGCAGAGGGTAGGACCCGAAACAATGGGCTTAAATTACGTGCACAAAGGTACCAGCTGGATATTAGGAAGAACTTTTTCACAGTCAGAGTAGTGGAATCAGCTGCCTAGGGAGGTGGTGAGCTCCCCCTCACTGGCAGTTTTCAAGAAGAGGCTGGATGAATATTTGTCAGGGATGCTTTAGGCTGATCCTGCACTGGGCAGGGGGTTGGACTAGAAGGTCTGTATGGCCCCTTCCAACTCTGGGATTCTATGATTCTAAATGTCACAATTTTTTCAGCACTCTCACTGAACTACAGTTCCCAGGATTCCATGGGGAAAGCTATGACTGGTACATTGGTTTTACACCTGTTTATGTTTTCTATTTAGATATACCCTCCAGGGGGCGCTTCCCAAACTTTCGATAGCTGAAGTTTTATTTTTTCCGAATTACAACTGGAGGCATTTTCTCTTCTAGTACCTGGCAGGTTTTTATTTCCGAGTATGAAAGATTTACCAGTCCTCAGGGCGGCTCGTCTCGAAGTCTGAGTCACTTGTCGAAAGTGTGCGTCCCAGTTAGTATAAGGCCATCCCTGAACAGTAACTCATGCAGGGAAGCAAGAGAACTGATTCTGGTCTCTACAGCTGCCATGGTGGAATGTGGAGGGTTTTTGAAGAGTTTGTTTTTATTTTTATATTGCTAGTTTTGAATATCCAGTAGGCAAAACATTCAGCCAGTATGGTGTAGTGGTTAAAAGTGGTGGGACTCTAATCTGGAGAACCGGGTTTGATTCCCCACTCCTCCACTTGAAGCCAGCTGGGTGACCTTGGGGCAGTCACAGCTCTTCCAGAGCTCTCTCAGCCCCACCCACCTCACAGGGTGATTGTTGTGGGGATAATAATAACACACTTTGTACACCGCTCTGAGTGGGCGTTAAGTTGTCTTGAAGGGTGCTATATTGTTGTTGTTGTTGTTCATTCTAGAATCCTCACTTTTCTCTCTATTGAAGGGGGCATCAACGTTATCTTTTGTCTTGGGTGCCAAAAAACCCAAATGCCAACTTAGACCCTCTGCAGAAGTCCCTGCTAGGATTGCCTGCTGTCTATTTAGGCGATACAGTGACTATGAAGATAATGTCCTTCTCTGCGGTGGGTCCCACCTTGTGGAGAAGGTACACAAAGCCCCTAACCTTGCAGTCTTTTCTCAGGACATGTAATTGAGAACCTGCAGGCTGAAAACAATATCTGATTCTGCCATTTTGTAACTTGTGTTTTAGCAATCCTCCGCTATCCTGTGGTTTATTGCTGTTGGAATGTTTGTGTGTGTTTTAACTCTTTTAACTGTTTTGTTATCTTCTATGACTGGAAGCAAACCACCTTGAACTTTTGCAAGGTAAAGATAAAAGTAGTCCCCTGTGCAAGCACCAAGTCATTACTGACCCATGGGGGGGATGTCGCATCACGACGTTTTCTTGGCAGACTTTTGTTATGGGGAGGTTTGCCATTGCCTTCCCCAGTCATCTACACTTTACCTCCAGGAAACTGGGTAATTTTATCGACCTCAGAAGGATGGAAGGCTGAGTCAACCTTGAGTCAGCTACCTGAACCTGGCTTCCACCAGGATCAAACTCAGGGCCAAGCTACAAGTGACAAATGACACAGGTTGGACACTTGTCAGCTTCCCTCAAGTTTTGATGGGAAATGTAGGCGTCCTGGTCTTGCAGCTTGGCTCTCTGACTGCTGTCCAATGGACTTTTCAACTGTCACTTGTCCATCATTCCGCCAAGCTGCCTATATTTTCCATCAAAACTTGAGGGAAGCTGACAAGTGTCCAACCTGTGTCATTCGTCACTTGTAGTTTGGCCCTCAGGTTGTGAGCAGAGCTTGGACTGCAGTACTCCAGCTTACCACTCTGTGCCACGGGGCTCTACCAAAGTTTTGCAAAGGCAGGACAATTTAAATAGAGAAACAGAAGTCATCCAGATATCTCGAGAAACTCACAAACGAGGCAGGAGGCTGTTGGCATCTAATACACAAAGGCAGACTGCCTCTGCTTATGTAAGCTCCATTGAGTGGCTGGGAATAAGGGCTGGCGACCGATCTTCCATTCATTGGTCTCTGCCTCCAGAGACAGGCAAATTCACAAAGGATAGACGGCTTCATAGCATTTGCTTGCTCGCAATAGTTAAGTGGAACCTCCATGGACAGAATGAGTCTATCTCTGAGTACCAGGTATTGGGGGGCAGAGGAAAAGCAATACTCATCCCTTTTTCGTATTGACTGTGAGTTTCCCAGAAGACTGGGTTGGAAATGGAACGTGCACATAGATAGCCCTGATCCGGTCCTTTCGTTTAGTGCTTCTGTAGCGGGGAATAGATGCCAGATTGTTAGGGCTCTAAATCTCTGTCCAAATCTATGACACCCTCTCAGCTCTCGGAACTGTATCACCTATAAGACTAACAAAATTTGAGGTAAGGTGAGCTGTGTCTCACGAAAGCGCCTACCCTGCCACAAATTTTGTTAGTCTTATAGCTGCTACTGGATTTGATTTTTTCCCCTACTGCCACAGACAGACTAACACGGCTACCCACCTTGATCTGGCTCTCAGAACGGTTGAGTTCTCCTTCCACTGTAGCACTTGCACAATTGCCTGCTCTCCAGGCTTGAGATTGAGATTCAATGCCGCTATTTCTCTAGGGAAAAGTTTTGGAAATGCAGCCCGTATATGATCCCCCTGGCACACAGTGTGATGCCTCTTTATTCAGAATCTCCTTTCCATTGAGAGGAAGGCTTCCCAAATATTTTCAAATGTCCCTTCGCAGTGGGAGGGGGCCTTTCTCTCTTGACCTCTCCTCCCCCCCCCTTTGTTTTGTCTTTGGTTTGTTGACCGAGTCCACTCCTTTGAAATTCTTCCAGTAGCACAAGAGAAGGGGAGGGGGAGGTCAGATCCTGGGGAGGGGAAAGCATCAAAAGATCAAAACAGCCAGGGGTGGGAAGGGGAGGAGCCAACAGAAGCTCCGCCTCTTGGTGGACAGTGTGCTGACCAAGCCAATGTCTGTGTGTGTGTGTGTGGGGGGGTGGCCTTTCCCCTTGACTGGATCGGTGGTTTCCTGCTTGGAGATGGGGTAGTTTGGGTTAACTCTAATCTGCAATGCAGAAACAACAGGGATTTTGCTTCACTGCTCCGGATTTAAAATCATCGTATTGGCTTGTTTTTTAAAAAAAACATGTTTTCTAGACAGTTTCCCAAAACAGCTGGGATAGGTAACGGAAATATTTTTACCATTTTACTTTGAAAGACTGTAGACAAAGAGCGACCACTGAAATCGCTGTGCCCCAAGTGCATAATTTCATATTTCACAAACTTCTCATCGCCACAACACCCATTTTTTGTTTCTGAATTGAAACCATAGGGTTGTTTCACTCTTAAAAGTGGGAAAGGTTTATTGTTCAGATGTAGAAAGTGTAAGGAATAACACCTTTCAGAGGAAGCTGCCAGCTGTGCTTCTGCGTGAGTCTCTGTTCCCTAGTGTGCGCCTTGTTTGGAACAAAGTGTCTACAGCAGGCAGCTTTCTTTTAAGGGCAGGTGATTTTCCTCTAGCTTTCCATTAGGAGCGCTAGCAGAATCCGATCCCATTGCACTTGATGCAGAAATGGACCCTACTGCCAACAGAGGCTGCTTGGGAGGCCAGAACAATAAATCATGCAGAGATGCAGCAGGCAGCCTCCTCTGTGCACAAGGGCTCAAGACAGCCTTTCATTGAGTAATCCGTTTATTTCTCAGGGAATTATTGACCTAATTGGGTAGTCTTAAATCATATGGATTTCAATGGGATTTTCGTCCAGCCCCGTTTCTCTATACTGCACCACTGCCTAGACATACACCTGAGAGAAAGGAATTTCCAGCTTTCCAACAAAGCAAACCCCCCACCCCACCCCAGATGGACTACTATACCCATTCTCACACATTCTCCTTGGTGTGCCTGGAATGCCCTGTCAACAAACGCTCCTCGGAAACAAACCACCTCTGCTCAGGGAGCTGTTGCTCTATGTTGTTAATCTCTCCTCTAGCACACCCTTCGGCTCTGGATATCAGGGAGGCATCGATTGTTATTAAATCCCAATTAGCACCTTCCAGGACTTGTTTATCCCAGGCAGGTGGGTTTCATTGGCTTCTCATTAGTGTATCGATCCCTAAGTCCATAACGAGACGTTTCCCATTGAAAATGGTGGCCCACCTTGATGTAAGCGAGGAGGAGCTCTCTAGCAAACTGGAGGTTTGGCTGATTCCTCCTTCTTGGGGTAAGCAATTGGAAAGAGTCTGTGGGGCTCCATTCCCCCACCCCACCCCGCTCAACATGCTGCAAATAGTGATAGGAGAGAGAAGGAGGCAGGTTGTGACTTGAAGCATCAGCGGTAGGTAGGATTGGGCATTTGCTGAGGCCCAGAACCTTTCAAGGAGATCACCTGTGGTTGGTCCACCTGGGGCGGCGATCTGCCTTCTCACAATCCCAGCAGGATTCTTGGATGCAGTCTGGAGGGCGTAGGTTTTGTACATTCCAGAAATGAGATTCCAAACCATATTTCCTGGTTCGCACATGCACAGGAATGAGGGAGCAGTGAGAGGGCAGAGACTTAGAGGGCAGAACAGCCTGTGCCAATTCAGAGTGGAGGTGAAGCATTGTGATTTGGAACGCACCCCTCTGTCCTTTCCTGACCACAGAGCCGCTGAGCATAGGAGCCACGGAGTGGGAAGAGCAAGACTGGAAGTCATACACACCCCTCTGTCCTTTCCTGACCACAGACCCACTGAGCATAGGAGCCACGGAGTGGGAAGAGCAAGACTGGAAGTCATACACACCCCTCTGTCCTTTCCTGACCACAGACCCACTGAGCATAGGAGCCACGGAGTGGGAAGAGCAAGACTGGAAGTCATACACACCCCTCTGTCCTTTCCTGACCACAGACCCACTGAGCATAGGAGCCACGGAGTGGGAGGAGCAAGACTGGAAGTCATACACACCCCTCTGTCCTTTCCTGACCACAGACCCACTGAGCATAGGAGCCACGGAGTGGGAAGAGCAAGACTGGAAGTCATACACACCCCTCTGTCCTTTCCTGACCACAGACCCACTGAGCATAGGAGCCACGGAGTGGGAAGAGCAAGACTGGAAGTCATACGCACCCCTCTGTCCTTTCCTGACCACAGAGCCGCTGAGCATAGGAGCCACGGAGTGGGAAGAGCAAGACTGGAAGTCATACACACCCCTCTGTCCTTTCCTGACCACAGACCCACTGAGCATAGGAGCCACGGAGTGGGAAGAGCAAGACTGGAAGTCATACACACCCCTCTGTCCTTTCCTGACCACAGACCCACTGAGCATAGGAGCCACGGAGTGGGAAGAGCAAGACTGGAAGTCATACACACCCCTCTGTCCTTTCCTGACCACAGACCCACTGAGCATAGGAGCCACGGAGTGGGAGGAGCAAGACTGGAAGTCATACACACCCCTCTGTCCTTTCCTGACCACAGACCCACTGAGCATAGGAGCCACGGAGTGGGAAGAGCAAGACTGGAAGTCATACACACCCCTCTGTCCTTTCCTGACCACAGACCCACTGAGCATAGGAGCCACGGAGTGGGAAGAGCAAGACTGGAAGTCATACGCACCCCTCTGTCCTTTCCTGACCACAGAGCCGCTGAGCATAGGAGCCACGGAGTGGGAAGAGCAAGACTGGAAGTCATACACACCCCTCTGTCCTTTCCTGACCACAGACCCGCTGAGCATAGGAGCCACGGAGTGGGAAGAGCAAGACTGGAAGTCATACACACCCCTCTGTCCTTTCCTGACCACAGACCCACTGAGCATAGGAGCCACGGAGTGGGAAGAGCAAGACTGGAAGTCATACGCACCCCTCTGTCCTTTCCTGACCACAGATCCGCTGAGCATACGAGCCACGGAGTGGGAAGAGCAAGACTGGAAGTCATACACACCACTCTGTGCTTTCCTGACCACAGACCCGCTGAGCATAGGAGCCACGGAGTGGGAAGAGCAAGACTGGAAGTCATACACACCCCTCTGTCCTTTCTTGACCACAGACCCACTGAGCATAGGACCCACGGAGTGGGAAGAGAAAGACTGGAAGTCATACACACCCCTCTGTCCTTTCCTGACCACAGACCCACTGAGCATAGGAGCCACGGAGTGGGAAGAGCAAGACTGGAAGTCATACACACCCCTCTGTGCTTTCCTGACCACAGACCCACTGAGCATAGGAGCCACGGAGTGGGAAGAGCAAGACTGGAAGTCATACACACCCCTCTGTCCTTTCCTGACCACAGACCCACTGAGCATAGGAGCCACGGAGTGGGAAGAGCAAGACAGGAAGTCATACGCACCCCTCCGTCCTTTCCTGACCACAGATCCGCTGAGCATACGAGCCACGGAGTGGGAAGAGCAAGACTGGAAGTCATACACACCACTCTGTGCTTTCCTGACCACAGACCCGCTGAGCATAGGAGCCACGGAGTGGGAAGAGCAAGACTGGAAGTCATACACACCCCTCTGTCCTTTCCTGACCACAGACCCACTGAGCATAGGAGCCACGGAGTGGGAAGAGCAAGACTGGAAGTCATACACACCCCTCTGTCCTTTCCTGACCACAGACCCACTGAGCATAGGAGCCACGGAGTGGGAAGAGCAAGACTGGAAGTCATACACACCCCTCTGTCCTTTCCTGACCACAGACCCGCTGAGCATAGGAGCCACGGAGTGGGAAGAGCAAGACTGGAAGTCATACACACCCCTCTGTCCTTTCCTGACCACAGACCCACTGAGCATAGGAGCCACGGAGTGGGAAGAGCAAGACTGGAAGTCATAGACACCCCTCTGTCCTTTCCTGACCACAGACCCACTGAGCATAGGAGCCACGGAGTGGGAAGAGCAAGACTGGAAGTCATACACACCCCTCTGTCCTTTCCTGACCACAGACCCACTGAGCATAGGAGCCACGGAGTGGGAAGAGCAAGACTGGAAGTCATACACACCCCTCTGTCCTTTCCTGACCACAGATCCGCTGAGCATACGAGCCACGGAGTGGGAAGAGCAAGACTGGAAGTCATACACACCACTCTGTGCTTTCCTGACCACAGACCCGCTGAGCATAGGAGCCACGGAGTGGGAAGAGCAAGACTGGAAGTCATACACACCCCTCTGTCCTTTCCTGACCACAGACCCACTGAGCATAGGAGCCACGGAGTGGGAAGAGCAAGACTGGAAGTCATACACACCCCTCTGTGCTTTCCTGACCACAGACCCACTGAGCATAGGAGCCACGGAGTGGGAAGAGCAAGACTGGAAGTCATACGCATCCCTCTGTCCTTTCCTGACCACAGAGCCGCTGAGCATAGGAGCCACGGAGTGGGAAGAGCAAGACTGGAAGTCATACACACCCCTCTGTCCTTTCCTGACCACAGACCCACTGAGCATAGGAGCCACGGAGTGGGAAGAGCAAGTCTGGAAGTCATACACACCCCTCTGTCCTTTCCTGACCACAGACCCACTGAACATAGGAGCCACGGAGTGGGAAGAGCAAGACTGGAAGTCCTACACACCCCTCTGTCCTTTCCTGACCACAGACCCACTGAGCATAGGAGCCACGGAGTGGGAAGAGCAAGACTGGAAGTCATACACACCACTCTGTGCTTTCCTGACCACAGACCCGCTGAGCATAGGAGCCACGGAGTGGGAAGAGCAAGACTGGAAGTCATACACACCCCTCTGTCCTTTCCTGACCACAGACCCACTGAGCATAGGAGCCACGGAGTGGGAAGAGCAAGACTGGAAGTCATACACACCCCTCTGTCCTTTCCTGACCACAGACCCACTGAGCATAGGAGCCACGGAGTGGGAAGAGCAAGACTGGAAGTCATACGCACCCCTCTGTCCTTTCCTGACCACAGATCCGCTGAGCATACGAGCCACGGAGTGGGAAGAGCAAGACTGGAAGTCATACGCACCCCTCTGTGCTTTCCTGACCACAGACCCACTGAGCATAGGAGCCATGGAGTAGGAAGAGCAAGACTGGAAGTCATACACACCCCTCTGTCCTTTCCTGACCACAGACCCACTGAGCATAGGAGCCACGGAGTGGGAAGAGCAAGACTGGAAGTCATACACACCCCTCTGTCCTTTCCTGACCACAGACCCGCTGAGCATAGGAGCCACGGAGTGGGAAGAGCAAGACTGGAAGTCATGTCAGAGTCAAGATTGGGACAGTGGGCAGCAGCCCTAGAAATATGTGGGTGGAGAGCACCAGCTGAGCATCGCAAGAGGTGTCTTGCGGTGAGGAAAAAGCCAAGGGTCAGAGAAGCAATGAGATCCTCCCTACTGCTACATTACCTTGCTTTCCTCTCCTGCTGCTCCTTTCCATGTGCATGCAAACTAGAGATAGTGCACTCTTGCTCTCTGTGAATGCATGCTAGACTCCTGCCTCTCGTTCTTGTCTAATGAAGCAGGAGTAGCAAAACTGGGGCATGGGGGGGGGGGGAGAAATGACACCATACTATGTCATAACATCACTTCTGAGTACCCGGAAGTGATGTCAAGGTGTCATACGATGCTCTAGGAATCCCTTCAATCTCTATTGTAAAAATCATATCGGTTAGGCAAATTCCTAGAGTGTCACGCAATGTCATTTCTCCCCATTTCTGCCCTCCCCAAATGCTCCCACTCTCAAAAGTTTCCCAGTTAGCAAACCTAATTCCAGTGCATATGAGAATGGGACCTGGCACAGATATTTCAAAGCAGGCCATGTTTAATAATAATAACAATAACAACAACAACATTCGATTTATATACCGCCCTTCAGGGCATCTTAACGCCCACTCAGAGCAGTTTACAAAGTATGTTGTTATTATCCCCACAACAATAATCACCCTGTGAGGTGGGTGGGGCTGAGAGAGCTCTAAAAGAGTTGTGACTGACCCAGGGTCACCCAGCTGGCTTCAAGTGGAGGAGTGGGGAATCAAACCCGGCTCTCCAGATAAGACTTCCACGCTCTTAACCACTACACCAAACTGGCATCTGAAAGCATTTTGTACAGTCTATTTACATGCCCCACCATGTCTATGGTCAAAATGAGACTGATGGGAGCGGGCACAGAGACCTTCTTTCCTAAGGGCTCATGAAACCCTGGCAGGAGGGTGTATTTAACTCTGTCCTCCTTTAATCCACCCGTGTGTTTTTAAGGAGTAGCTACACTGTGCCAGAACTGGTATATCCAATTCTCTTTCCTCTTTGCTGTGTAAATCTATAGTAATGCCATTGAAGTGATGGGAATCCAACCGCTATAAGCGAGGCCCAAATCCCGCCAGCCAAGTGCACTGGCAGCCATGTAATTTTCACAATCCATCTCCGCGGCCCTCTTACCTACTAATAAATCAATCACCGTGATGGATAACTGTTGCAGCCAACTGTATTATTAATAGATCTGGGGAGACATCTTTCAGCTGGCAGGTGGTTGGAATGGGATCCAAGTCCCACCGCTGGGCGCTGGGCAATTCCAGGGCTCTTTCATTATTATTGTTATCATAGAAGCGGAAATCTCTGAAGTTTATTTAAACAGGGGGAGCCAGAAAAACATTCCACGTTTCTGGATAACTTCGGTCTAGCAAGAGCCACTGATGGTTGCGGCTCGGGGTACCTTCAAGGCTTATTGAATATCCCGATTGCCTTTTTTCCCAACAAACAAATAAAGTTATTTGTTTCTTATGTACCCTGCCCTGATTAGGTGAGTAACAGTGCAAACCTATTTAGTGTTATTCCAGTACAAACCCTCTGGAATCAATGGCTTGGACCCTGCCGAAAATTCACCGATAGAAGAATTTCGGGCAAGGGAGCAGGGCTTTCTTACCTCCCCAGCCCAAATTCCATCATGTGCTTTCTCTTCTGGGTCCCCCCTGCTTTGGCAGAGCTGTTAAGCATCGAGGGGGGAATCTGCTCTTCCCAATCTCTCTGTTATCAGTTAGGGAGGAAGTGATCAATCCATTGCCGCTTGGGGGCCTTTCTGTCCTTTTTTGACATGTACAGAAACCAGATTCCCCATGGCTTCACCTTCAGGAGATATCTGAGGAAGACAAAATGGACCCCTCTTGAGGTCAAAGAGCGCTTGGATTTGGGCAACGATGAGGCGAGGAGGTGAGTGGGAGAAAATGTGGGTGAAAGCGAGTATTTCTCTTTGGGACACCTCTTTGCTGAAGAAAGCAGAAAAGCACCCGCCCCCCGCAAGCAGAAAATGAAAACCAAGGAAGGCCGGGAATGAATGTGTGTGAACGGCATACCTTTGTCACTCATGTGAGATGTGTGGTGGATTGGGCAGCATTTCCCAAATTTTTGTTAGATAGAACATGCTCTCTCTCATATTTTTATCCTGCCTTTCCTTCAAGGAGATCAGGGTGGTGCATGTATCCCCCCCACCATTTTATCCTCACAACAGTTCTGTGAGGTAGGCTGGGCTCCTTCTCTGTGGAGGGGCCCATGGGAGCTTTTAATGATTTCCTTTTTTTGTTGTTGTTGTTCAGGGTAAGCTAAGCAGGACATTATGAGAAGCGGGAATGTCCCACACCCGCTATGTTTCTAAAATAAGCCAGAAAACAATAAATAATCACTGCTGCTGGCATCACTTTCACACTTTATTAAAAAAAAAGATTCTTAATTTAATTTTTTTCACACGGCGCTCAACAGTGTGACGTGAGCAAATTGGTTTGTAATGTAAGATGATTCATGCATTTTGTATTTGAGCAATCCCGTGATATAATTGGAAAGGGTCATAACTTGGACAGACAATTCCTGTTTCGGCAGATTGTTCGTTTATCTCTGCCTTGAAGTAACGGGTTTCAAACACGGTAAGCTAAACACTTCGTCATTAAGGCACTGTTTCAGCGCACCTGCAGAGGTCCTTTCATGATGTATTTCTTTTACTTTCAGGAGAGCCAATTTGTTGCTTTGGAAAGAGCGCTGGGCGTACGGGGAAGACGTGAGTTCGAATCTCCATTCGGTCATAAACTTTCTTGCTTATATCATGGAGGCAGCAGTTATTCGTCATGATGGCTAACAAAAAAAAAACAACCCTCCACTGTCCGGGGAAGAATGCCTCTGAGCACCATATGATAGAAATAAGTCTACAGCTAGGAGAGCTAAAAAAAAGAAGGGAATTTCCAGAGCTGGGAGGAGTATAACTCTAAGTACTATATGGAGTCAGTATGGACTGCTCCAAATTTGCATGCCCTGTGAGAAACCTTAGCTAGTCCTTGTCAAAGGATTATTTTGCTGAATTTTGCAATTGCTTGCTCCCCCCACCACATCCTGTGTTTTTGCCAAGTTTCTGTTAAGGCTTGGCCTTTGAAAACAAGAGAAATGAATAATATGGGGGGGGGGGGCGATCCGCATCCTCTGCTCCCTGTAAAAGGGCATTTTCTTCTCCAGTTCTGGTGGTAAGTGGTGTGTGCAGGGCTGGGATCAGAATTCATATATATGCACGGAGGCTGCCCAGATAGTTAGTTAAGCTGTGACTTGTACAAGAACTCCAGTTAGTTGATTGAAATGATCCCTGTTTGGGTTCAAATCCCCAGTTGTCTTGCTTAGGTAGTTTAGATAGTGGCCGTTTCCACACGACTTACCTTCATCTGGAACGCTGCAGAACGTCGCGAAAAAACTGTGGAAGATAGCGTCTTCTCGTGCGAGTTTTGCACGATGTCGCACAAAACTCGTGCGAGAAAACGCTATCTTCCGCATTTTTTTTGCAACGTTCCGGATGAAGGTAAGTAGTGTGGAAACAGCCAGTGTATGACCACCTCTCCAAACATTTCTCCTTGCTTCCTCTCCCGCCTCCCTCTATCTCCAGGTAGCTGGAAAGGACGATGCTAGCCAACAAACCCAGGTCTGCAAATTCAGACATCCCAATCAACCACCTTATTCTGAAATCCCATTTTGGCGGGTGCCAGTTGATAAGCTCTGGTTTGCTGGGCCATCTATGTTCAGGTATCAGCAGGATCAAACCCTGTTTATAAACCCAGATCTGCCGTCATGTCTGAATCAATGTAACATGCGGCTACGTAATACACCCGTGTGGAGTTTGCCGCCTGCATGCCCGGGCCATCTTTTGCTTGAACGCAATTCTACATCTGCTCTTCTCTCTTTCCGAAAACTGGAGCCAACAAGGACAAAGGGGAAAAGGACGAAGGGGGAAAGCATTGCAGACGGAGAGCAGAAGAAATGACTGCATTTCCCCCCTATTTCCTACAGCAATAAATATCATTTGCAGAGAGGATGAACCTTTTGTATGCATTTAGCTGCCTCCTTCCCCATCTTTCCTCGCCACCACCCTCTTTCTTGTTCACTCTCTCTCTCTCTGCAGTTCAATCCATCTTTGCTAGAGTTTATTTTCCTAAAGGAATCCTGACACTAATTGTCTTCCTAAATAAACGAGACTGATAAATATTTAACAGTGCAGCGTGGAGTGGAAGCCGAGCGAGGCAGCAAAGCAGGAACTCCACTCGCGCAAAAGAAATGAACCAGGTTTTCCAGATATTCTTTTTGCACATCCAGTTTGTGTGAGTGGGAATTGCTTTATTGCTTCATTTTTAAGAAGAAGTAAATAGCGAGCAAGGTCCTTATCGGCAATCGGCTGGTTAAAGCCCTTTGAATGCTGGCATGAAGAATTTTAGTTTTTTTTCTCTTCCCCTCCAATTCTCCGCCATTCAGAAAGTTGCATATATTTCAAGGATGTAATCCTGTAAGACGTTCTCCCCCATAAACCAATTTGAAATGAACGGGGCCTGCTGGAGCAGGAAAAAACTTCCAGTGGGATTGGGCCCCAGGTCTTTCTCCTTCCTCTGTCTTGCTTGCTGTTTTTTGCAGGAGGAGAAAAAAAGATATCGACGGCCTGCAATATTTTTCTCCCTCATCATTTTTGATACTACACATGTTACAAATGTTTTCAGAAAATACTTTCTCGATTCTCAGGGCTGCCAAGGTGGTTAAATTTAGCTCCCTTTTTGTGCCATTTGCTTTACGCCATTGCCAAAGAGCAGAAATTAATAGAAGGTACACTTTTTCTTCATTAAAAAAAGCAAACATTACAGAAGGAATGCATGCTTGCAAAGACATTCTCATTGCAAAGATTGGTGCTTTTACGGTCCCTTTTCCTTTTTTCTTTTCTTTTTGCATTTGAACTATTTGCAAGGAAATCTGAACGGAGTCCCTTCGAAAGACCTTCCAGTTGGAGGAACTTGGCCTTTGAACACAATCAGCAATTCTGTGGCTGATAAAAGAGGACTCTGCAGTAGGTGAAAGTCAGTTACCCAACTTTTTTCTTTGGAAAGATCCGGGTTCATAATATATATTTATGCATACATACACGATGTTGATTGTACTGACTTACACTGTATAATCCACCTTGAGTTTTAGTGAGAAAGGCGGACTATAAATAACATAATAAATGAAAATAAATAAATAAAAGGTGAGCCTGCCCATTTGTACACCAGGACCCTCAGAAGTGGCAGAACGGGCCAGACCTGTGGCTGTCGGCCTGGGCCAACCTCCTCTCTGCCTTTGCTCTCGGTTCTCCTCTTGTCTTCTTAGCTCCTGCGACATTTAGCTGTGATTTATTTAGCAGATTCTCCATTCTTTTTCTCCAGTTGGTGTTTGCGTCTCCTCTCTTGCCATGCAGGGGCCGCTGCGAGGGAGGAAAATGTTCTCCTTTTCCTCCAGCAATCCAGTCCTTAAAAGAAAACACAAAACCTTTATATCTTCGGAAGGGGGAAAGAAACCCAATTTCCAGGGCCAGACCAACTGCAAAAGCCAACCACAAGGGTTGGTTTCCAGGGAGGGCAGCAATGAATCTTTTTCCTTAGCTAGGACCTTCCTTTATCCCAACATTGCAAGTCAATCTGGGAGCATCTCCCGATGCTGTGGCTCGCGTTCATCCTTAAGAGGCTGTTGTAGTATAAAAGTAGGAACAGTGTGGAGAGAAAAGGGGGAAATTTTTCAGGCTCTCCTAAGACCCAGGCAGCCTGCCCAGTGAAACCAATTGGCTGTAACCAGGGCTTTTTTTCTGGGGAAAGAGGTGGTGGAACTCAGTGGGTTGCCCTTGGAGAAAATGGTCACATGGCTGGTGGCCCCGCCCCCTGACCTCCTCCAGACACGCTCAGCGGCACGGAGGGCAATCTCAACTCCCCTCTGTCTGGAGTTCAGGGGGCGGGGCCACCAGCCATGTGACCATTTTCAAGAGGTTCCAGAACGTTCCACCGCGTTCCCCCTGAAAAAAAGCCCTGGCTGTAACAAGTTCAAGGCTGGCACAGGGAGGGTCTACTTGGCCACATGACACACAGTTAACATATGCAACTCCCCGCCACCAGAGGTTACTTAGGTGGTTTTGAAGAGGGATTAGATAAATTCATGGAGGCAGAGCGATGTCTTGGCCCTGACCTGACACCTAAATGGAAACTCCATGTGTATTGGCAATGGTGGTGGAACGTGCCCTCAAATCAGAGTTGATTTATGGTGACCCCTGGTGGGGTTTTCATGGTAAGAGACTACCAGAGGTGGTTTGCCATTGCCTGCCTCTGCAACCCTGGTCTTCGTTGGAGGTCTCCCATCCAATTACTAACCAAGGCCGCCCCTGCTTAGCTTCTGAGATCTGACAAGATCAGGCTCACCTGGGCTATCCAGATCAGGGCATATAGTGGCACTATACCCCTGAATATCAGGTGCTGGAGGGGGTAGGCAACGGGGGGGGGGGAGGACTGTTGGTGCTGTGATGAACGCATTTCCGTAGATACTACTAGGGAAAAAATGCAGTGAGACAGGGGGAAATGGACCTTTGATCTGCTCCAACTTTTCTCTTTTCTTGTCTTCTTCTCTTCCTCTCCATTTCCATGAAACAAATTATATATATATATATATATTCTCTCTCTCTCTCCCCCTCTCATTCTGACTTTCAGAGACCCCCCTCCCCCTCAGAAATCAAAGTACATGGACTTGTTTGTTTAATTGCCAGCCTGTAGCTTCCCATCGCCTTATCAGCCCCGGATCTGAAGGAATTAATTGAGTGTTAACGCATTTTATCTTTGAACAAACGAGGCCCCCAAATCTCTCCACTAATTGCCTTGGCCTGGCTGAGAGGCTGTAATTATCTCTACATTAGCTGGAAATTTCTCCCCTGACTTGGAAAAGAGCAAAGAGGGATGGGGGGGGCGGGGGCTGGTTGGAGAAAATAACTGTGTGCAACGCAGGAGATGGGGAAAGGGGGAGGGAAATGTACATGACAACACATCTTGAGCTGTCGTGTCAACGCAATCCCACACATCAGAGCAGAACAAGGTCTTGGTGGATCAAACTGCAAGGCCTGTCTAGTCCAGCATCTCTTTGTCCAGTCTCCCCCTGGCATGATAAAGTATGGACAGCTCTCTTGGTTTGTCCCTCAGCATCCGGTAGTAGAGATAAACTTCTTTTGACTATGGAGGCTCGATGATTAGCATAGATTGCATTGCCCAGCAATTTTGCTATCTGAAATCATTTTAAGAAAATGAAGTACCGTTGAAATGACATCTTTAGCCCAGCAGCACCTGACCTGTCTTTGCCCAGCAGCATCTAATCTGATGTACTTATTTGGATACACTCAGTTGGGCGGCAGGCGGTTCTGCCTCTCTGAGACACAAATCTGCTTGCTAACTTGCATTTTGTCAACAAGACATAAGCTACCAAAAATACAACATTATAGGTGTATGCCTTATGGGTAAGGAACAAGGAGGTTTCCCTCCTGTGAGGTGTATGGCTCTCAATGGCTTTAGTTAATTTTCGTCAAATACAAGACCTACGGATTTCCCTTTTTTTAAAAAAGCAAGAGATGAAAATTCAAAGGAAGCAGTGTGTAATCTTCAGGGCGAGGGGGAGGCTTCATTCATTCTCTCTTCCTCCCCATCCAAGGAAAAAACACTTCTGTAGACAGGCCCTAACTCTGAACACATGAGGGAGGCCAGAGTCTTTAGCAGAAGGGTGTTAAAGACCCGATAGTGTGTGAACAAAGGAATTGCGATGTGTGAATGGGACCGTATGGGGGCCATTTGGCAAAGTAGCATTGATTTAGCCTGTGGGGTTTTTGGAGGGGAGGGAATCCCCTAAGCATTTTCATTCCTTTGAAACTTATTTGCCATGGATTTCAAGGCGAGGGAGCTGTATTGCAAGCAACCCCAATCTGATGAAATTTCCTCCTGCAGAAGTTTCTGAAAGGAATTCTTTCTCACAGGTTTTTTGTTTAATTTAAAACAAACTCTTTTTTTTCTTCCCCAACTGTGCTTTCTTTTTGCAGACATTCCTCGGGTAGCGAAACCCCTCTGAGCAGAAACTCTCTCCAGCCCCATAGAAGAGGCAGCCCTTCTCCTCAGGGGTGCAGAAGCTTGGAAGTTCTTTTCCAGGCATCAATCTTGCAATGAGAAAAGTCATCCGCAGGCCTGTCCACCGATTAAGGCTTTGGCAATTGATTAATCGTCTCCCTTTCAATCGATTGCATTTAGACACACGTGAGCCTGACCGAGCTATAGCTTTTGTAGAGATTGGAGAAAGGTGGAGACACAATTTATAATTTAATGAACAAAAGTAGGTTGCAGAGGAAAGGGGTAACTCTTTAACATTCCTGGCTGAATTATACTTATTATTTAATTCATTAAAAATTGCATTCCTTGTCATCCTGCTCTCAAGGCAGCTTGCAGCACTCTGCAAGCACGTTCCAAAATGCGTCGCTTTGAGGCATTAAAATAAGAAACATTTTAAGCAGTCATTACAAATTTCCTCTGCCCAGCAATCAAGTCAGAAATATAGTCCATTTCAAAAAAGACCTAACCCCCCCTAAAAGACAATAAAGCTATAATAAGAATAAACATCTGAACCACAGTGGTTTCAGCTGTAGGGAGGGGTGTTCCGAACCCACAGCTCCATCAATTGAAATGTGCCCCCACCCAGTGAAAATTGATTTCCATTGATTTATAAGCTAAAGATTTAGTCATTTAAGCTAGCGGTCTTCAACTTTTTCAGAGGTGGAACTCACTGGGCTACAAACATGAC
Organism: Eublepharis macularius; assembly: GCF_028583425.1. Classification (NCBI taxonomy): domain Eukaryota; kingdom Metazoa; phylum Chordata; class Lepidosauria; order Squamata; family Eublepharidae; genus Eublepharis; species Eublepharis macularius. Next base: position 54,500,261 of record NC_072804.1, on the reverse strand, counting down.
ATAAAGTCACGTGACATCAGAGTCATGTGACAGAAAAGGGAGAGCCAGAGTTATGACATCATTTGTGTCTTACCAAGAAAACACCAGCTGAACAAGCTAATGATTAGTGCTATGGAGGAATCTTTTGACCTCTGACTTTGGCTCGCCCTGCTTCTCCTCTTCTCTGATTTAGGATTGCTGGGACTGGGAAATAGTGAGGCACCATTGTGGCAACAGCATGATGTCATTTCCAGGGCAAACCCGGAAGTGATGTCATGCCATTGACACACCTCTGGTTTGGGCTCATCTTCCCCTACTGAGCAATGGTAGGGGTCAAGAACTGCTGCTGGGAAGATTGACACTAGAGCAAGAGACCTGGCAGCCCCGCTCAGCTTGCACTCAAAGAGAGGTGGAAAGTGAGGTACTCTTGCTCTCTGGACGTTTGTATTTGCAACAGGACTTTCCAAAACTAGTTTTTTAAAATGGTGATTTACCAGGAGCTTGCGACCATGAAGATCACGGCTTGATCTTCCTACTCAATGAAGGAAAGCTCACAAGAATAAAGAACCAAGATGCTTTGAGCATGTGCAGAGCGCCTCCCACTGCTCTAGCAAAGACGGGTTTAAGAAAAATTAAAAGCTGCCCTAACTTAAACATAGGAACATAGAGCTGGAAAGGATCCCAAGTGTCATCTAATCCAACCCCCCACATAATGTAGGAAATTCACCGCTATACCCCCTCCACTCCCCCAATGACCCCTGCTCTATGCCCAGAAGAAGGCAAAAAAACCCTCCAGGATACCCAGCCAATCAGGCCTGGAGGAAAATTCCTTCAGTGGTTAAGTGGTTCGGCTGCGAATCAGCACTCTGCTGGTTCAGATTCCACTCCTTCCATGAGCTCAGCAGGTGGCCTTGGGTAAGCCCCTCTCTCAGCCCCAGCTCCCCAGCTGCATTGTGGTGATAATAATAACACTAACTTGTTCAACGTTCAGGGTGCGGCACTAATCTGTCTAGAAGAGCGGTATATAAGCACAGTTGTTGTTGTTATTGTTAAATGGTGATCCACATAAGAAAGGAGCAGGGGCTCATCTCTTCCTGCCCTCCCTCTCGCGATCTGCCTAAATTCATACTGTGACCTACAATCAGCATTGCTGACAGATGGCAATCTAGTCTCTGCTTAAAAACCTCCAAACTCCCTGGCCTTTTTAGCCCCCACCCCACCCCGGCACCTTTGGGCTGGCAAATCATCAAACAGGGACCAAATTGCCTAAACTGACTTCACAATATTATGGTATTCCATAAATGTCTGTGGTACCGCTTGCTTTTTTTCATATAGAGTGGAAATATTTCCCTCTTCTGTATAACTGCCATTCTCTCTGTTATTTTCTTTCTTTAGTGATCTTTTTTTTCTTTTTTGGCCACTTTCTCCCTTTCTTCAGGCAGCTCTGTAACATATTTTTTAATAAAACCATGTGTTACAGTTTAGCTGTCGCGTATGAAGATCTCTTAAATAAATGCGCCTCTCCTTTCCAAAGCAAAGATGCATTTGCAACACAGCGGCATAATGGAGCTTCATTTGTTTTCTTGAGGGGGGGGGCAATTCCCTGATGAGCCAAGCCCTGTTGGTTGCTGTGTTAGCAAAAGCAAGGCACGGAGCCGGAAATGCTGTGATCTGTGGCCCATGGGCAGACATTTTCAACTGACCTGTGACTCTTGCTGGCATGCCTAAGGGGATCAGGATCACATGAGATTTGAACCCAGAGCCATCTCCTTGCCTCCCATGTAGTGAGCTGCAGTTGGCATGCCACTTGTGCCAACTGGCATACAGTTCTGTCTCTCTAAGGACAGAAAGGGAGACCGCCTCTCCCTGTATGTTCCCCAGAGACCGCTTCAATCAGCAGATAAATGTTTACTGGTGGTCCCCGGCCCTAAGAAAGCCCACCTCGCTTCAAGGAGGGCCAGGGCCTTTTCAGTCCTGGCCCCAGCCTAGTGGAACGCTCTGTCAATGGAGTCTTGGGCCCAGCGGGACATATTATCTTTCCACCGGGCCTGTAAGGCAGAGCTGTTCCGCCAGGTGTTCGGTGGTTGAAGGGGGTGGTGCCATGTCGGCCTCCCACCTTCGGGGTGGGGGGTTCTCCCCACCATTGCACTTTAATGTACTTGGTTAATTTATTTTATTATTGCTTATTGTATGTCGATTTTAGAATTATTGTTTTCTTGTTTTTATTGATTTTAACTGTTGTTCACCGCCCAGAGCCCCTGAGCATGGGCAGTTTATAAATCGAAATAATAAATAAATAATAAATAAATAAATGATCTCATCTTGTTATCGATTCTTTGGTAAATCCAGGCTTGATTATCACCATGTGTTGTTTATGGGACTGCCCTTGAAGATAGTTTGGAAATCTTCAGGGTCCAGAAAGGAGAAGACACTTTACAGCCCTGGATTGGCCACTGGGAATATCTCCCGAATATTGAAAGAGGGTTGCTGGTTTCCATTTTGTTTCCAAACACAATCCCAAAGGCCCGCTTGGTCCTATAAAGCCATAAATGGTCTGAGACCAGGATGTCAGATCACTTGGCTTCATCTTGAACCAGCCTGTGGAATAGCACCTGCTTCAACAGTTCTTCTATGCGTGCTCTTATCATCTGAGATTAGGTGGGTGGCTATTGTGGAGAGGGTCTTTTCTGCAGCGGCACCCCCAAAGTTTCCAACTGCCTGGAGAAAAACAAATCTCATGCCCTCATGCCATAGAGGATTAATGAGATGTTATTTACCAGGTAATGTTATCTAGCCTTGAAAAGCTTTAGCTGTCCATTTCCACACATTAAGCCCACATTAAAAGGACAGGATATTTTTCTCTGGTGCAACCCTAGGCACCTCTTTTATTTATGTATGCATGTGAAACAAAAGTTGTGGGGACATAAAAAATGACACGCCAACAACAAGTTTAAAAACACATTTCAAAACACCCATGGAATGTCTCCTCTACTTGTGTTCACTGGGAACTTGCAATATTGTCCTTTAGGCATCAAAAGAGGTCCCTCCTCTTTAAATATACTTTTCAGAGCATCTATTCGGTGCATAACCTTTTTGATTGCAAAGTTCTGTATGCTTTGTTTTGTTCTAGTCAAACTGTTCTCTTGCTTTGTCATTTCATATTTTGTAAGCCGCCTTGAACTATTTTTTTTTAAACACCAATAAGGTAGAAAAATCCCTAAACAAATAAGTAAAGATAATGGAGTCTGGGCAATTTTTTCATTCCCTGTCTGACTCTTGACCCATCGGTTCCTCCTAAAGTTGCCAGCTCTAGGTTGGAAAATTCCTGGAGATTTGGGGGGGGGGCAGAGGCTGGGGAGGGTTGGGTTTGGAGAGGGGAGGGACCCAGCAGCCCTTTTCTTCAGGAGATCAATTGTAATTGGGGAGGTGAAACTGACAGAGCCTTAGGGGAGGCGAAGATGAAATTAACAAACCTTCTGAGGAGCGATCTCCTCTGGCTCTGTCTTTTAAAACTACGCTTCCCAGCTACCTTGTATCTCCCTACACTTGAGCGTCCCCGTGTAAGATGTCTCGTGTAGAGAGACTCTGGTGGAGTGCATACTTTGTATGTAAGACCCCAATTTCAATCTCTGGTGTCTGCAGTTTAGGAACCTTTTCACATAGCGGGGCGGGAGGGGTGGAGAGGAGAGAAAAGCCTTTTATTCTGCCTGAGAACCTGGAAGGTGGAGAAGGCAGCACTGAGATGGACAGACAAATCACGTGACTTCATATAGGACAGCTTCATGAGTTCAACAACTTTTCCCATACATTTGGGCCCAGAAATCCCGAGGAGATTCCTATAGCTTTCTTTATAGGGAGGTTTCCTGGGGCATATCTTTTAGGATCAGATGCACTTTGGCCCCCTGATAAGCTCTGACCACAGACTGACCTGCTATTCTCCCCCCTGCTTGAAAAAAAGCACACATTTCCGTAAACAGAAAAACAAAGTTTAGATAGCAAAAGTCCACTCCATCTGTCCCTTACTCTCCACAACAAAAGCCACTTGGCGAAGTGCTTTGCAATAATAAACAGGAGGACAGGGGGTCTCAAGGGCTTGCCAAAAACGCAGTTGTGAAGTGGGGAGAAATGGAAAGTGAGAGAAAGAGAGAACTGTTCCCGCCCACTCTTGTCAAGAGGCGGAATTAATGGCCTTTTGTAGGAAAGCTTGGCAGTAAAGGGTAAATATCAACACTTCTCCTTGAAAGTGGCTCTCAAATGAATAAACTGGTGCGTAAGGAGGAAGAGGAGAGAGACTCAGCGTTGTTTGCTGTGGCACAGTCCCATTGGTTTGGATGAATTTCCTCAGGAGCAAGTTTCAGGTCCCGTAGCTCCTTAAAGACCAACTAGCTTTCCAGGGTAGGAGCTTGCGAGACAGACAGTAATTTCTAGACAAGGAAAATCGGGCAGCCCACCCACACAACGCGATGAAAGGATGAGACGTTCCAGTGAATATGGCCCCAGTTGTCCAAGCCTGTTCCCGCTCACCTGCATTTGGGCCCATTTTCACTGGTAAAGCCCAAAGCCAAACTTAAATGCTTTAAGGAACATCTTGATTCGTTGGAGGAAAGTAGGATATATGTATTTTAACAAATCAGCTTACTCATTTTTGAGGGGTGTGTTGATCTGAATGATTTATTTTATTTGCCTTTCTCACTGAGACTCAAGGCAGATTACATAGTACAACAACAACATTCGATTTATATACTGCCCTTCAGGACAGCTTAATGCCCACTCAGAGCGGTTTACAAAGTATGTCATTATTATCCCCACAACAACAAACACCCTGTGAGGTGGGTGGGGCTGAGAGAGCTCCAGAGAGCTGTGACTAGCCCAAGGTCACCCAGCTGGCTTCAGGTGGAGGAGTGGGGAATCAAACCTAGTTCTCCAGATTAGAGTCCCGCGCTTTTAACCAATACACCAAACTGGCTCTCTAGTAGAAGTCAATACAGACTTTGCCCGGGTCATTCAAATACAATACAATAGGGTAAGGGTCAGGGGTCATCATAGAAAAAGAGCTGCAGGAACTCATTAGCATAACTAATTAGCATATGTCACGCCCCTTGCCACCACTGAAGTGTGTCATTAGCATAACTGATTTGCATATGCCACACCCCCTGACATCACCTATCTTGGCTGTTTTGCACCCAATCCTGGCCATTCAGGGCCGAAATTGGGCCCAAAATGGCAAAAAGGGGCTGAAAATGGTTGAAAAGGGGCCCAAAATGGTCAGGATTGGGCCACTGCTGAGCGGGAGAGTGATCCACTACCCATCAGAGGCCCAATCCTGGCTGTTTGGGGACCAATCCTGGCTGTTTTGGGCCCGATCCTAGCTATTTTGGGCCCAATCCAGGCTGAAAAAGGCCAAAATGGCCGAAAATCAGGCGGACGGGGCCACCTGACATGTGACCTCTTTGGAGAACTACCAGAACTGCGTTCCTGCACGTTCCCCCTCATAATGAGCCCTGGTAAGGGTAGCAGAAATTTGAAAACAAGAAGAAATCCAATACAGAGCTGGAAGCGGAAGGGGGACCCAACAACAACACTGAAACGACATAAAACAGCATGGAAATATCCAGTAGGAGCATACTTACAGCGGCAGTACACAGTAGTATAGTCTACTGTCACCAAAGCATATCTTTGAACCATTTCCACACAGCACAGCCCTATCACCAATTTAAGAAAGCCCTTCTGTATAATTTGGTTTTGCATCGTTTGCGGAAAGCCAGGAGAGTGGGAGCTTTCCTGACCTCTTCAGGCAGGCTGCTTGTTAAGGTGGGGGCCTCCACAGAGAATGTGCGCACACAGGCAGCTGTGGATTTTGGCAATTTGCAGGGCAGCACCTGCAGAAAGTCCTGTTCAGGTGAGTAGAACTGCAATGGCAGATCATAGGGAGAGAGAGAGAGAGAGAGAGAGAGAGAGAGAGAGATGATGTCGTGGCCAAGGCTGCGACGGGTTTTGTATATGATAGCCGACAGCTTGCATTGAGCCTGGTTATGGATGGGCAGCCAATGGAGTGACTGCAGAAGGGGAATACTATGCATACTCCACCCAGCTCCTTATAATAATCGAGCAGCGTCATTCTGCACCCGCTGCAGTCTCTGAGTTGACTCCAAAGGGGGACCTCTGTGTAGTGCATTACAGTAGTCTAGTCTTAACATTACCAAGGCATGGATCCGGGTGGGCGGATCCCCCTGGAAAAGTGACTAGGGGCAGCTATGACCCCTAGCATAGGTCTAACTGTGTGTAGTGCACCCACCACTTTGTGTTAGAAATCCTAAAAGTGCCTGCAGGTTCAAAAAGATTGGGGACCCCTGTTTTAAACAAACAGACCTTTCATTTGCCCAGTCCCAGGGCACCCCAGAATTTTGTCATCCCTCCACGGCCCTGCTTCCCAAAGCACCTTCTCCAAGCTCGCCTTTTTCAGAACTTTCTCATTCTTCGTGGAAAGGCAGCCCACAAATCAGTCCCTTATTAGCTTCATTTCTCCCCTTCCTCTCTGGTCTTCCTCACTGTCAAAAATGTTTGATTGGATGCTCCTTGGGGCAGAGGCCCATGTTTGGGGCATGGAGGGCACGATAAAAATATGGGGATGACAACTGAACTCAATGGGGTTTGCTTCAAAGTAAATGCATTTAAGAACAGGAAGGAAGAAAGAGGAGCTGAGGTCACAGATATCATGATGGGAAACATGTTTGATCCTGAAATTCCATCCCCATGATATCCCCCCCCCCCGTCTCTCCCAAACTGCCTTGTTCTCCAAGGAAGCTGATTATCACCCTCTTGCCTCTGCTTGATCTATTTACCATACTAAAGACAGAAGCCTTTGAACTTTTATTATCCAATACAGAGGCTCGCTCTTTCTTTTGGAATCCAATACTTAAAATACTCCAAAGTCCATCCTCCAAAGACTTTGCTTTAAGAGAGCAGTGGGGAGTGGGGCTTAATTCCCAATACTCTAGAGTCTCTCTCTTTTTATATTGCACTCGAGGAGAAAATTGCTTTAACCAATATTATTATTCCCACCCACCCCCTCGCCGCCAAATGGGTAGCGGAGAAAGTCGCCCGATCTGCACCTCTTTCTTTCTTGCTGATTTGGTTCTCAGTTGTCCTGTAGCAGAATTGTGAACACACAACAACACTGAGAAGCTATAGGGATGTAGAGATACTGTGTTGTATTGTTTCGGGCGGGTAGCTGTGTTGCCTTGGAGTACAACAGCAAGATTCAAGCCCAGTAGCACCTGAAAGTCTAACGAGAGTCTTTAGGGTTAAATTAAAAAATGGAGCTTCCTTCCTACGGTTGCCAGTTTCCGGCTAGGTATGGAAGATCACCCATCCCCAGCTCCTATTGCCTTCTGCCACTCAGCTGGGTGGTGTGTGAAAATGCCCGGGTCAAATGGAGGGGGTGGGGGTTGCAATCAGTATCTCTTGCAAAATCAGTTCTGGTGTGACCTGGAAGTGACATCACAACAAGCAATGCTACCCATCAGTTACCGTGCTCAGTTCAAGGTATTGGTTATTACGTACAAAGTTCTTCATGGCTTTCGTCCGGCATACCTACGGGACCGCCTCCCTCCCTATGTTCCTCTATGGCAGCTTCACTCATCTGAACAGGGGCCGATTCCACACGGCTTACCTCAACCTGGAATGCTGCGCAACATGCCGAAAAAAATGCAGAAGATCGCGTTTTCTCGCACAAGTTTTGCGCAATGTTGCGCAACATCGCGCAAAACTCGCGCAAGAAAACACGATCTTCCGCAGGTTTTTTGGCATGTTGCGCAGCGTTCTGGGTTGAGGTAAGCCATGCAGAAATGGCCAGGGTCTCCTCCAGGTGCCGCCCTGTACATCGGCAAAATCAACAGCATCCCGCACACGGGCTTTCTCTGTGGTGGCCCCTACCCTGTGGAACGGCCTGCCTGAGGAGGTCAGGAGAGCCCCCACTCTCCTGGCTTTCCAGAAACGATGCAAACTGAATTATTCAAAAAGGCTTTTGTATTGTAGGAAGGGGTCTCAGAGGCTCCGCTAATGATTTAGGGACCACTATGTTGCCTTACGTACTATCTGCTGCTTTAAATATGTACTCCTATGTACGACTTGTGCTTTATGTTGTCTAATGTCAATCCTAGAAGTGATTATGTTCTGTTTCAGTATTTTCCTCTGCTTTGTATTGGATTCTTGCTAACACTATATCTTTTAAAACTTGTATCTATTTACCCTATGGCATTGTTTATGGAAATGTCCTTGATACTGTATGGAAATATACTTGATACGGATTGTACTAATCTCATACGTGTAATCCACCTTGAGTCTCAGTAAGAAAGGTGGACTATAAATGACATAAATAAATAAATAGTATTCACCCAGAACTCTATGGTTAATCCTTATCAGTCACACTGTAAATGATTGCAGCTAAGGGGACACCACCCACCACTGCAAACCAGAAATCCTGACTTCCCCTCTCTCCCACTGGTTGCTGTGCTGTAACTGGCAGCTTTATTCCCCCAGAATCTGTATTCTTGTGTGCAATACACATGCAATTCTGCGTCCATCCTTCCCTTTAAAGATTTCCCATCCAAAAAACAAATTTCTCGGGACCCTTCTAGTCTTCAAAATCTGTAGGAACCATAAATTATCTCCACCTGTAGAGAGATAATGTAATATTTATTTTAATTGGCAAATTAGTTCATGAATCAGTTAAACGCACAGAGGTTATTCAGCTACAGAAACCTTTAATCACTAACAGCCTGATAGAATTGCTCTGGCAAAGGTTTATTATCCACAATCTCCATTTTTTGTAAAGTTTATGATATGGGGAATGTCAGACATTTCCATACGTACCTATAAAAGGGGGTGACATGCTTGGAAAGTGGAGACAAAGCCACATGGACGTACACATTCCCTTCTGTTTAATAAACCTTCCATCTTATCCTGCCCTAAGAAAGATAATTCTAGGTATTGCCAATGGATATCTGCCCATCTAAAGACTAAGAATTCCTTTTGCCCACACTCTAGAGCAATTAAATATGGGCCTGTTGCCAGGCTAGGAAAAACCTTATCCATCAACCGATGGGATCTGCATAAATCTGGGCATGAATAAATCTAGAGTTCTGAAGGTGGGCAAAAGTGGGTTCTTTGTTCTTATATGCAACACCATTTATTTATTTATGGCATCGGTGCTTGTTTGTTTTTAAATCGACCTTTCTCCAAAAGGGAGGCACGTTTCAGTGTTAAGCTAAAAAGAAGACACCAAGCCTTGAACCAATAAACAAAGGCCAGCCCTCCATCTGAGACCACAAACCTACAAATTTGAGTGCCTGTTCGTTTATAAGGAAGCCCGTCCAGACAATTCAGCATTGCCGAGTCTTTCAAAGACTGGGAGTCTTCCAGAGAGATTCCGCAAGGCCATTCCACAAGCCAGGGGCTGGGACAGAAAACGCTCTAGAACAGGCAATGGCTGCATTTAAGGCAGTGCCTTCTATTGGCCTTGATCCGCAGAGTGGAGTTGCTGTAAAGGAGAGGCCATTGTGCAGATATGTGGGCCTGTATCGTAAAGGGCTTTAGGTAATATCCAGAACCTTGAACTGCAGTTCAGCATGTTTCCTCCATTCGTTCGTTCGTTTGTCCGTCCGTTCGCTCACTCGTTCGCTCGTTCGTTCATTTGTTCATTCGTTTTGACTTTTAGTTCGCTCACCCTGCAAGTGGGTTACAACAATATAAAATTTAAAACAAGGTAGGTAGCATAAAAATAAAATCACAATATCATTAAGACAGCGGCGCACAGATAATGCAACAAGCCTCCGACACTGACAGAGCCTGTAGGGCAGGGTGACCAATTGCTAGAGCAGCAGAAACCAGGGGGACTTGCATCTTCCTATGGCAGGAGGCTGGGTGGCTCACCTGCCTCAGCCACCGTATGCCGGGTGGAACATCTCTGTCTTACAGGCCTGGTGGAATGATAGCAATCATTAATTAATTTGGGTCTGCTGGGACCGAGTCTCCACAGACAGAGAGTTCCATTAGATTGGTGCCAGGGCCAAAAATGCCCTGCACCTGGTCGAGGCAAGGCGAACCTCCTTGGGGCCAGGAATCACCAGTAGATGGTGAGAGGTGATCCCGCAGTTACACCGAGCAAAGCATGAAGAAGACAAAAGAAAGGCTCCCCCAGTTCTAAGAACACGGTTTTAAGAACAGAAATACAAAGTGGATCAACCACAAGCGGAGGAATGGGGATTACCAATTCCCCAATGAAATAACTCAATATTCTACTAGCTAATAAAGCAATATGTGAATTTTACCCTTTTCAGTGTAGCTTATAACATATAAAGTCATGTAATAATAATAACATTCAATTTATATACCGCCCTTCAGGACAACTTAATGCCCACTCAGAGCGGTTTACAAAGTATGTCATTATTATCCCCACAACAGCAAACACCCTGTGAGGTGGGTGGGGCTGAGAGAGTTCTGAAAGAGCTGTGACTCGCCCAAGGCCACCCAGCTGGCTTCAAGTGGCAGAGTGAGGAATCAAACCCAGTTCTCCAGATTAGATTCCTGCCGCTCTTAACCACTACACCAAACTGGCTCTCACTCACTTGAGCATTAGTTCACCTTGGGTTTCTGAGCAAAGACCTCCTGCAGCCCTAGTGAGGTGGCAGTGGAAAAGTTATACTCCTCACATCTGTCCTATGGCCCCAATCCCACCTATGTGTGTGTTATGTGCCGTCAAGTCGTCTCCGATCTATGGTGACCCTATGAATGAAAGACCTCCAAAATGTTCTATCTTTAACAGACTTGCTCATAAGTGTCATTTGGTGCTTAGAAGAGAATTTCCCCATGAAAGCAGGGCTGCCAACTTTGGTTTGGGGAAATCCTGTGGTGGAGCCTAAAGTAGACAGGGAACTTGGAAAGGTATAATGCCATAGACTCCACCCTCCAAAATATCCATTTTCTCCAGGGGAACAGATCTTTATAGCTGTAATTCTGGGAGATCTCCAGGCACCATTGGGAGATTGGCAACACTGCATGGAAAAGAACAAGGAATGCCTCTTCTGAGATGGCACCTGCCATATTTATGTTTTGTAAACTTTATATTAGTTTTTAACACTCTGCTGCCAGATGAATTTGGGTCTGCTTTCTTAATGGATCCAAAGGGTTTGAATCCATGAATCTGAATTAGTAAATGTTGCTCTTTTAATAAAGTACAATATAGAATACAGTGTTCATCTCTCTCTCTTACTAGCCCTGCTCTTGTGCCACGAATGGCATTCTGTCACTAAGAAATAAAGCAGTTAAAACTTCCCCGTTCCCCATCATTACATATCCAAAATAAAACTCTTCAGGAAAGCTCCGGCAATAACAGGAAAGACAGTAAGAGGGTGCCATCAAAGCTTCTTAGAGAAAGGACAGGTTTTTAAAAAGCACCACACAGATAAATAAATTTCACCTGTTACTCCTTTGCTTATCTTGCTAAATTTCTGTATTTCTGTTAAAGGTGTAGGAACAATTCAATAATCTGGTAACCATTTCTCTCCCTCCTCATTTTTTTGATTTCCTGGTCATTTTATTTAATAAAACTTCCTTTCTGTTGAGCTGCTTTTAGGATTTTAATTGCATTCGTCCAATAAAATGGTTTAAAAAATTCTATCCTGATTTTTTTTTCTTTCGCAGAAAAATAAGGAAACATTTGTCTATAGAAAGACGTGCACCCGCAACAATGTGCTCCCCCTTTTTATTTAATTTATCTGGATGAAAAGTGATTCATAAAATGGAGGGGATGTCTTCAACCCCCCCCCTTCAGCCCAAGAATGACTTATTGGATTTGTAGAAAGAAGGGGTGGGGGTGCAGAGAAAAGATTTCTTTTAACTGAAAATTGTATGTAACGAGAGGTCATAAATGTGAGCACTGTGCCTTTAAATTCACAGCTGCTGTGCAATAAATATATTTTACGTGGTGGGACATTTCAAAGGCGGCATTCCTGGCGTGTTTTCTTGTCTATAATGGAGGGGCTGGTTTAACGCTGCAACATAAACACTCTGAGTCCTGTTGATTTTATGGACTGGCATGTCTGTAATTTACGATAAAGGACCCAAGCATCAGGCAGCTCTAGCTGGCTAGTGGGAGGGATTTGGGGGAAAGAAAAGGAGGGGAGAGAAAAGAGGGGCAGGATTAGATGTGTGCATTACTTGAAATCTGAAACAAAACAAAAAGCACTTTTAAAATAATGGCTAAAGGTGGTAGATGAACCCGGGCCAAGATCCTGCAGGTGTAAAGATTTTGAAAATTTGACTTACAGTGGCGTTTTCAGGCTGGTGACCAGCCAGGAGATCCGCTTCTGGGTGGCCACGGAAGGAAACTTCACAAAAATTGTGAGCTTTTTTTTTTTTTTGCTAGATCTTTTTAAAATCTCCAATGACTGACATAGAGATTTGTGGGTTAGAAGATATTCTAGTGGGCTACAAACTCATGTTTGTTGTACCTTACCGTCACAATCGCAAGTCTCCCTTCGATTCCCAGAGAAGGACCCACAAGCAGATCAGAGAATGCTGTGGTGTATTGGCCAGCGTCCGAGAAGAGTCGGATAAAGAGGGGGGAGTAGAGTTGGGACATGTGGATGGTTCCATGGCTTTGTTAGACACTGACGACCATGGTTGCAGCGCAGTTTCTGGCCTCCTGTCCTGAATATTCAGAGGCTGACAGATTTCAGCCGATTTATGGCTAGGGTTCCAGCGTGGCAGAAAGAGGGTAGAGTGATCAAAGTATATATAGCTGCTGTTAAATCAGCAACCAGGTACAGATGGATTGTATGGAGCCAACTGCATTTTTGACACCCGCAGCAGTGACGCAGGTTTGCAGAGCGCATGATGCATTTTGGCTGCACATCAAGGTACATCTGATGTAAAAAATATCATCTTCATTTGTGCTTTCAACAGAGGGCAGATTTTTTTTCAAAACTGTCAGCACCAAACCAAAATGATACCCAAGACAATTTGAATGCCAAGCTCCCAGCTGCACTGCGAGGGTGCCATGATATGTGCAGAGCATAGCACCTGGCTAAAGGTCCTGGTTGCAAGGCCTCAACAGTCCCAACTTTCTGGCTTGGGGGACTGAAGTGGGGCTTGGTTACAGCTTGGAAGTGTAGGAAGAGAGATTGCACCAATCAGGGGAAGCCAATTACCAAGTCAAGTTTGGCCAGCCAAACGGGAGAAATGCCAGAGATTCGCTTGGCACATAGTTTGGTGAGTTTGGGGCATCGGGTAAAAGCATTTCTGTTCTCTGTGTGCTTTTTGTGTATTCTGTTTTCCTTTTTCATGTTTACGGTTTTATTGGTTTGCCGGCTCCTTTATTAAAATCGTTATGTTGTGTTAAAGCTTTTAAAAAAGTTTTAGAGCTGCCACTTTCTGTTGCGATAGCTGTCATATTACCCAAGTATCATTCTTATTCATTATTCTCTCTCTCTCTCTCTCTCTCTCTCTCTCTCTCTCTCTCTCTCTCTCTCTCTTGCTATCAATTGTTTTAATGTTGTCCACACAACCTTTTCAAAAGTAGCCTGAGGAACTCCTTTTGGCTAAGACTTAGAAATGGTTTAAATAAAGGCACCCATACGCAGCTGGTCTAGGATAGAAGGATTCTCTGCTACTTGTAGCAAAAACGTGTTCCTGGAGGCTGTTCTAACCCCAGGGTTAAAAGGATCCAGGTTCGGAAGTGTACCCACGTAGAAAATATCTGATATTTTTGTGAGCTCAGACAAAGCAAATCTGATTTCTGTCCAAGAGATTTCTGTCCCTTCAAGTGGGTTTGGGCAAAAGCGGTTTTTCCTAGACCATCTGCCCAATTCCTGTTTTTAAAACAATTTTGTATAAGCAATTTTATATAAGGTGGGGGGGGGGGGAGATGACTACAGCAAGAACAAGACTGTAAGATTATGAATTGTGAGGAGTGGACAATTTCCTTTTTTTACTCTCTCATAATATTGGAACAACTGCCTGCACTATAAAAAGAAGTACTTTTTGGACACATCTTGTAATTAACCTTGGGAACTCACAACCACAGGGTGTAGTTATGTCCACTGGCTTAACTAGCTTTAAAAAAGGGTTAGACAACTTTGTGAAGGTGCCTAGGCCAATCAACACCTATTAGCCATTACGATGACTGAGTGGAACCTTCATGGACAGGGGCAGCCTACCCTGAGACAAGAGAAAGCCCCCATGTTGGTTGGACATCTGGCAAAACCCCGGACAAGGAGGACTTTCAGATCATCTTATGTAACCATAACAATAACAGCACAAAACGGGACTCGTAACTTCCTTCTGTCCTCTTGCTGGGCTTTCTGGATGCTTTTATATGTTCTTTCCCTCTCCAGCATCCCTTCCCTCTCCTTCTCCAGTCCAGATGTGATCCCAAACAGCTGGCATGGCTGCAGGAGGGAGGGAGGAATCAATGCTTTTACATAGCAAGAGGGGAGAGGGCTGGAAGAGGTCATTAATCATTTTTGTAGAGGGAGTCTTGAAGTCGTCTACTCACAGCCTGGCACTGGGAGAGGAGGGGAGGAGGAGGAGGAGGAAGAGGAAGGTAGCCTTTGTTTCGGTGATGCGGCAAAGAGTGGGTCTCCATCTGGAGCCAGAGGATCGAGCCAGAACCAAAGGCCAGAACCAAAGGAGTTAAACGTCATCTTTTCTTATTTTTAAAGGTCCCCTTGGGAAATTCGTCTCTAAACTCCCTTCCTAGCTATTGACAAAGAGTGGGGTTCTCATAAGATGTAAACTAAGGGGCAGAGTTCTGTTCCACACTTTAGTAAGGGGGAATGTTGCAGCCCCCTGCATTCTGGGCTATAACTAAAGCAGATTCAGTCCTAGCCTTTGAGATTTCCACTTCACCTGCCTGTCTAAACAGCGGGCTGCAGGGCCTTCTGAGAACAGAAAGAGAGGCGCTGGCTCCCAGCTCTATCTGCTGCCTCCAAATTCTAACTATTTGAGAGCTGTCAGACAAAGCCAAGTTGCCAACTTTTTCCCCCAGCCGGTCCCCATGTCTCTGCACAGAAATTAATTAGGTAAATCTTTTCCTGATTTACAGTTCAAGGGACTGCGAAAGTGTCTCCTTGCACATTTCTGCTCCAAATTAGAACTAAGATTACAGGAACTAGGGGTGGAATCCTATTTCTCAGGGCATCTCCCTGCCTCTCCAAATGAGTGCATTAGGACCCTTCTCCCCAGCTTTTCAACTTCTTTGGTCTAACTTGCGGGCTTGAAGAAAACTGATGTTTAACTCTTGTTGCTTAATAATATTCCAAGTGCTGACTTCTTAAGCCTCCTCTCAGGGAAGATAATTGAGCAATTAGTGACAAATTACCTTCAGTAGATCCCCCCCTTTCCCCTAATGAAGTCTTAAGGAACAGAGTGCCAATTAAACACCACTCCTGAAGAGAGAGAATTTTCGGTGTTTCGTTTTCCACTTTCTCTCACTTTCTCCCTGCAACAGCGTCCGTTTCCTGTCAGGTTGCAGATCTCGATCAGTGGACAAAATGTTAGCATATCTCTCATTTTCTCACGAGAGTAGTATCCATACTATGTCTTTAAATTATTTGAAAGCATTCCCTCTCCCCAAAGAACCTTTGGAACTGTAATGCGGTGGGGGGTTAGAATGCTCAAAACCCTCCACCAAACTACAATTCCCAGAATTCTTAGGCATGTACATGTAATCTATGACATTTGTGTCTTCAAGGTGTTGTCAAGCCACAGACAACTTATGGGGACCCCGCAGGGTTTTCAAAGCGCAAGATGTGGCACATCGCCTACCTATGACCCTGGACTTCCTTGGTGGCCTCCCATCCAAGTACTAACCGGGTCTGACCCTGCTTATCTTTCAAAGCATGACCTGGCTGGGCTAGCTTGGGCCATCCAGCTATGCCTATGACATTTACCCTAGTCTAAAACTGATATAAATTTAGTAGAGTAGATCTGCCCAGAACAACTGAAATTTGCACCTGGCATTTGGAATTGTCTGTGATGAAACGAACCTTTATCATTTGATCAAGTTTGCCCCCTTCCCTTCTTTTGAGACTGCTAAAGCTCTTGCTCATGGTTTCTCATGTTGATAACGGCAACATTCATTCCCCTGGCCTCCCTGCTCAAACAGCTTTCCTCAGCTCACGGGATCGATTCCGCTTCTCTATGCCACCTTGAGTTTTATGATGGAAGTAAGGAGGGGCGGAAATGCAACATTGACAAACATATTCAAACAACTTCGGCTGACCTGCAAGTGACCTCTACTCTTGACCCTTCGTTTTTCACTAAGAACATTTTGGGAGTTTACAGTTTGAAGGGAATGAAAAAAAATCCCATCCAGAGTTAGACTTGGGATTGGTTAACAAATGTGTGCCTATCAGGATATTCTCAAAGGAAGACAGGAATTCCATGTGTGCCATATAGGCAGATTAATCACCATGCAGCCAAATTTTATTTACCTCTTTCCTATCTTGATAAGCTTTTAGGGTTCATCCTATGATCTTATTCAAGGCAGCTAGGAGATCAAACAAAATCACAGAACCTGAACATTTAAGGGGAGAAGCAGTATTTTTGCCAAATTGTTCCCCAAATAAGATAAAAAAACCCAAAGGCAGTGCAACTGAAAACTCTATCACTGTTAGAGTTTTTGGCTTGTGCTTGTTGCAACGAGTGCTCCTTAGCTAGTCACTTATCCACTGTTGTGTTATGGAATAGTTACCAACATTCCAACTGCTCTGAAAGTTTTTTTAAATAAAAAAATACAGTTGGCATCCATGTCAGGCAGAGATACGGCTGTGTGATGTTGATGCAAAGAGGTTCAATGCAGAACAGATTAGATACTGTTATTGAAATGTCATTCAACTGTTCAATTGTGTGTGTTCAGAGTTGTATGTAAGAGAGGGATATGTGAAGTGTGTGTATGGGTGTGTGTGTGTGTGAGAGAGAGATCCAGAGGAGTTAGCCGTGTTAGTCTGTAGTAGCAAAATCAAAAAGAGTCCAGTAGCACCTTTAAGACTAACCAATTTTATTGTAGCATAAGCTTTCGAGAATCAAGTTCTCTTCGTCAGATGCATGAGAGAGAGAGAGAGAAAGTATTGCCTATGAACAGCACATGTGAGAGAGAACAAAAGAGAAAACACTGTGCACCCACAAACACAAATGTTGACAGAATTAAATGGGGTGTCCCATCTCCTGATTTCAGCTCAAACCTGGTACCTTTTGGGTGTAGCCAGTTCACACATTCAACTGAAAGCCATCAAGTGCAAAGTGAAGGCATCCTTGTATGAGTGGATCTTTCTTTGCAGAAATGGAACTTGGCAGTGGATCTTTCTTTGCAGAAATGGAACTCAAGGCCTTCCCTGTGTGGATGTCTGTACAGCCCTTCCGATGCCTGTCCCAAGTGTGATTTCTGTTATTTGTGATGGACCTTTTGGATCTGAAACTATCCATCTCAAGCAATCAGTACATCAAGCTTAGGATGAGTTGGACCTAACAAATGTTTCTCTTTTCCTTCCCTACAGGAAAGGAGGTGGGAAAAAAGCCGGAAGGCATGCAAAGCCTTTTCCAATCCAAAGGGAAGGCATCGGTGGCGATTTCTTCATTTTGAGAGATTGCTTTCTGCAAAGAAAATTGGACAATTGTCTTAATTTCTCCCTCCAGATAACATACTGTGTCACTACTATTACATAACTTTATAATCTATTTTTAAAATTAAAAATAGCTTATGTGTATGGGATATTATTTTTTAAAAAAGAAATTGTGACATTGTGTATATTTAGGAAACTGTGAGATTGGGCGTATTTAGGAAATTGTGACATCGGGCATTGCTGGCAGGAACTTGCCTTTTATTAATATGTTTTTTCCCCTACTGATAAGCATTTTGATGGAATACGTTATTGACACGGAATTAAGCAGACCCAACTCTAGCCGGTCAATAGGTTTAAACACACTTCAGTTCTGTGCTGGATTGTGCCCAAAGGTTAAACCCCAAACCCTTTAAGCCATGTGTTATGCCATAAGATGGTGTTCACCCTTTCCAGGAGAAGCGAGATTCATAGCGTGATTCATGCTGTGGTCAAATCCAGGTTAGACTCTACTGCAATGTACAACTTCCTGCCTCTCCATGAAACGATCCAGGCATTTCAGCTGACTCAGAATGTACTGCCAAGGTTGCCTGTCTGTTTGGGAAGACCTTGAGTTTTTTCCCAATGGACTTCTGAGCACAATTTAGAGCACTGGTGTAAAGCCCTAACAGGTCTTGTGTATGTTATATGCCGTCAAGTCGCCTCTGACCTATGGCGACCCTATGAATGAAAGACCTCCAGAACATTGAATCTGCAAACCGGAGGACGTGGCTTCTTTTATTGAGTCAAGCTATCTCATTTGAGGTTGTCCTCTTATCCTACTGCATTCCACTTCTCCTAGACCAGGGTTCTGAATCTGGTCTCTTCTCAGTGTGCCTGGTGGTTGAAATCTTGCTCACTGGAGTGAGGCTGAAGTGGGTGGCTCCTAGAAGCGGGGCCTCTTCTGTTGTGGCCCCCAGCCAGCAGTGTTTCTGGCCTGTACCAGATTGCCTGGCCTCCTACGAGGCAAAAAGGCTTCTCTTTCCTCTGGCATTTAGCAAGTGATATGTTTTGCTAATTATTATGATGGCATTCCCTCTCCCCTTTTGTTTCTTGATGTTATATGCCTTTTTAAATGCCTGCTGTTTTTTATTATTGGTTTTAATGTGGTTGTTTGTTACTGGTCCTCTCAGTTTTACTGCCAGTTATTTTATTGTGTTTCCCAATTACGTGCATGAGAGAGTCACCACAGAACCATGAACTGAGAGGCAGAGTATAAATTAAATACATGGAATATAACTTGTAAATATAAATAAACAGTTTTTCCCTTCCCTGTGTTTTTTTTTCTTAGATTGTATATTGCTGATTGGATGGCCCATCCTGTTAACTGCATTGATTTACATTGTATATTTCGCCTTGAGACTAAACAAGAAAGGCGGACTATAAATAATGAAAATGAAAATATACCGCTTTCATGCAAATACTTGAATATCTTTGCCTCCATGGCTGGGCTTGTGTGACTGAGAGATCCTCGTGTTGTGTTGACACCTGGTTTGTTTCTGAATTCAGGGTGTCTTTAAACACTTTAATCTTAGAAACCATTTCCCCCCACACTTTGCATATATATGTCTATAAACATAGGCAGGCAGCATCGTCGCTATTTCATGAACCTGATGGAGGGCATCTTGGCTCCCAAAAACTTCTGCAGCAATAAGTGTAAGAAAAGTTGAGTGGCATCGTAAAGACGAGCAACATTTATTTCTCTATGAGTTTTTGTGAGCCATAATTAGCTTCTTCACCAGCAAATAGTTAAGTCAGAATACCACAAATTTTTCCTTTCTTTCTTTCTTTCTTTCTTTCTTTCTTTCTTTCTTTCTTTCTTTCTTTCTTTCTTTCTTTCTTTCTTTCTTTCTTTCTTTCTTCTTCCTTCCTTCCTTCCTTCCTTCCTTCCTTCCTTCCTTCCTGGGCATACATTCCTCCACAGAAGGCCATATGTAATGAATGGCACCTTATTACTTAACTTAGAATTGCTGGGGTGCAGCAGGCAGGGTTTCGAGGAAAGAGATCTCCCCCTGCTTACGTGGCCCAGACCTCACATTTAGGACTGGTGAGAGGCAGGTAAATCTTTTGCTAGGAGCCTTTGGCCTGGGTTACTCATCATCTGCATTACTAGTTGGTCTAACTGCCCCGACTTCCCTGTGGGGCACTGAAAGAGACAGAGGCCAGCATTTTGTGCCTATACCACCACAGCAGAAATCTATCCCCTGAAGTTTTCTCTGTCATTTAATCCCCCACCCCCACCCCGCAGGGAAAGCTTTTGTTGCAAGGATTCTGATGCTGACATGCAAGAAGGTGCAGAGCAGGGCCGCAATAAAAGAGACAACTTTCTCAAGGCTGGTTCTTGGGCCAAACTACCCAGGCACAAAGAAGAGAGCTCCACAGAGGGACTGGTGGAGAAGGGTGCCTGGCATCTGCTCCTGCCGTCTGCATCCAAGTCTCGGTGGAGGCTCAGGAGGGGACTGTTGTCCCTTGCTGGGGCGGGGGCAATAAAACAACCTTGAACCACCACCACCCCACCATCTCCACTGAGGCTGACCCCACTGAAGCTTTGCAAAGAGGCGGGTTTTAGGATCACACTTCGGAGACCTTACCTTGGAAGCATGGCACCGGGAGAAATTGCAAGCAGTGGGGGAAGGGAGAGCCAGGAGGGGGCGGCAAGGCGGCTTCCAGGTGGGGCGGCAGAGTCTTCCAGCTGCCTGCCTCCTCTGCCAGAAGGACCCCTCGTCCAGCGTCCCTTCCCATCTGAGACAAGAGGCAGGCAGAGAATGAGTTAAAAAGCGAACCCTTCTACTTCCGGATGTGTTCATAGCTCAGGGCTGGGAAGCTGAGAGAGCCAGCGAGCATCTTTCTTTCTCCTCCTTCTCCTCCTCTTTCCACATAGACACAGGGAGAGAAAAGCCAGCAGCCCTCTCAGGAGCAGAGCACGCCACGGGAGCCACAAATGCAGGCAACCGACCGAACACCCCCCCCCCTCTCTCCAATGAAAAAATAATATAGATTCTCTATGCAGATATATTTTTTTTAGGAAAAAAAATCCCCAAACTCCCAAGCAGCAAAGAGAGGCTTCCTGGTCAGTTTCACCCCCTCCCCATCCGAACTGCGGCTGCTTTAAGAGGAGGAGAGAAGGCGAAACTGACAAGCCCATCTCGGTGCCCCCCCCCATAGGCACTCCAGCAATCCCACCACCTCTCTGTTTGCTGACTAGAGGAGCCGGGGGGTGGGTGGGGGCTGAATTCTCTTTGGTGGAGGCGCCGGGTGGGGGGGCTTTCTGGAACCCCTGAGCCCCCCCACACCTCCCTAGCCCCTTCTCCCTCTCTCTTCGCCTCCCCCTTTCATTCCTCGCCTCTTGCTTTGATAGGATTGAAACCACAAGCGTTTCAAAGGGAGGGGGAGAGGCAGGAGGGGGGGGCGCTGGTGTCCGTCTTGGAAAGGGAAGAAGAAGAGCGAGGAAAGGGGCAGAGGAAGGCGTGCGTTGGGCAGAGGGGGCCATCCCACACCCCTTCTCTCTCCACCGACCCCCCCCCCCCGCAAACTACCACCGGGTTTGTTGATGTATTTTTCCCCCCTACAAGGACCGCCGGTCGCTCGCATCCTGACATCTTGCCTCACTTGATGGACAGCGACGGCGGCCGAAGGGCAGAAGAAAGGGTTACTTGAGAGCAAGAGACCCCCCCAAAGCAAGGAAACAAGCAACTCCGTCGCTCCCCCCACTGCCCCCGGTCCACACAGCCGCCAACATTCGCGTCGGCGCAAAACCGCCCGTGCCTGCACCCGAGTAGCTCGCTCGCTTTGCAAGAGGGGTGGATTGTGTCTGGAGTGGAAGGCGGTTTTATTATTATTATTATTTTTCAATACTTATTTTTGCACGTGAGCAATCCGCGCATAAATTGACCCTCTCCTTAAAAACACACTCACCCCATTTGCAGCAGATTCACCCCTTTCTTTCTTTCTTTAAAAAAAAAAACAATTCCTTGTTGATTTGGGGGCAGCGAGGGGCCAAAAATGAAAAGATTCCTTTTTGGAGAGCACTGAGGCTTCTGTGGCTGGCCCACGTCCCCCAACGGGGGGGATTCGACAAGGAGAACCCTGGAGAAAAATCTTCCAAGCGTCTGATGGCCCAAAGAGTAAGTACTGGACTTTTGTCTGCTTTCTCTCCCTGGCTCGTGCCCCCTGGGTGACTTTGGAGGGGCTGGCATTCTCTGCCAACCGAGAAGGGGGGCTTGCTATTTGTAAAAGATCTGACACAAGGGCCCAAATTCATTCTTAGTGCCGCCTTTCAGAAATCGTTTTCCCTGTGTAGACTTTGGTGGGCTGTGAGATTGAAACTGTGTTTTCTAAACTCTCTCCCTCGCTCACTTTTTTATTTGCAAATCTTCCCACTTTTTTATTTGCAAATCTTTGGCTGCGGAGTGTCAAATGGGGTTTGGGGTGGGGGGGGGGGAGAAAGAAAGAGAGGGTGCAACTTTTGCGGGAGGGGGATATCTTTGGAAAAGATTTCCTTTGAGGGTGAGTGAAGCCGCTGTCACCTCTGGTTGATCTAACCAGATCCCCCACCTCCATCCCCGGTTTAACTTTTCTTCGGGTAACCCAAATCTTTGAGCTCTAACGGACGGGCTTTTGTCGAGTATGTTTTCTGAGCATCTCCAAACTCCAGCCCAAGAGATGCAAACTGGATGTGCGCTTTCAGCCCAGCCCAACTTCAGCAGCAGCTCCCATCCCGGGCAAACTCTGGCTTGACTTTCGCCATCCTTCTCGCCTTTGATTTTGTGTTGCTCATTTGAAAGCCTCAATGGGATTCCTTTGTGGCGTTTTGTGATGCTTTTCGGGCGCTTCTGCACCTTCTTTTCTCCTCTGACCCCCCTCCAGGGAGCGGCTGAAAGGATCCCCTCGGCTTGAAAGGCTGGGGTTAATGTGTCTTCAATGTGGCCGTTTGTAAGAAATCCCCCAAACTTTGCCTGGGACTCTTAATTCCCCGGCACCGCCGTTTATTTCTATAGGGAGCTTTCTTCTGAGCCCGTATTTTGCATTTTCAGGCTTTGTATATATTAAGATGCACTCAGCAAAGCAGGCAGAAAGGATAACAGACCGCCCTTCTTCAGACTCCCTGTTTCTTTCCCCCAAACAGCGGTGTGTTTATTTGGAATTGGGAATTCCGATCCAAGCAAACCCACCCCAAAGGCTCCCAACTAATATATTTTAATAAAATAGCTGTTTTGTCATTTTCTGCCCATTATGATAGACTTTTCAAACTTCAGAAATCAATTACTTCTCCAGGCAAGGGTGGAGCTGGGATATTCACCAGGAAGATAACTTCAAATAGAAAGTATGATGCATAAATTTACAAACGGGGTTGGAAATAACTTTTGCACCCGAAGAATTTAAAAGCCGCTTGAATAGTAATAATTTAATGAAAGCCAGCGTCAAACAGGTTCCTCCGAAAAGAGAGGTTGCATTTGGTTGCATTTTCTCTCTTTAATGAATTTGGGGGGGGGGGGAGTGTATTTGCTTCAAAACACCTCTGTAGAGTTTAAAGCTAAGATATGGGACACATTTTGGCCCCCAGGAAACAGATCTGGTACTCTGTGCAAATGTCACCTAAGATAAGGCAAGATTTAAATAAGAACAGTTGGCACGGCGGACAAAATTCACAGTCTTTTGGTGGGGGTAGTGGGGGGAGCTTTTGTTCTGTTTAAAAGAAATCCTGACGTTTCCAGCGACTGCAGGGGGTAAAAAAATGATCAAGAAGTTGACCTGTCCTTTAAAAAAACAAAAATGAAAGCGGAGGCAAAGGCTGTGCGTTTTATTTCCAGTCTTTAGGGTGACAATTGGGAGAAAGTTCATTCGGAATTACAAACAGCCAAGATGGGAAGGCTTTTTAAATGTCCGGCTACAAAAACAGGGGGATTGAACGGGCGCTGGGAAAGGAGGGGGGTCATGTAGCTTTTCAGCGTGAACGTTCCTGCTCGGAAAAAAGCCAGGCCGCGTATAGAGTTTGTGTGTTTAATTAATCTGTCTCTCCAAAGTTGCCACTGGGTTCTCTATCGTGCAGCAGGCTTTCTCATTTTATTTATTAAGTTTGCCAAGAAGGGAACGAGCTTTTGGGTCCTCCTCACCCGATTGACAAAAAGTCAAGCGATTTTGGAATAAAAAGAAAATCAGGTTATTATATTTTTTTTTTGGAGGGGAGAGAAGTTTTGCAGTTGGGCAAAGCAAGCGAAATCAGCAACTTCGGGGGCTGGTTTGCAAAACTGAGAGCAACGCTTCCCTATTATTATTATTATTATTATTATTATTATTATTATTATTATTATTATTATGCCTGCAACAGGATACGATTCGCAACAGGGCTAGGCGCTGGAGTGTTCCATGCGCTGGCTAGGGAGGTCGAAATTAACAAGGCCGGTTTCCTGAAATTGACCAATGAGGGCGTGAAATTGACTTGAGTGGCAAAAGACGCACAAAAAAAAAAAAAGATGCAAAACTAGATAAGGAACTTTGGAGATTTAAATGGAAGAGGGAATCTGTGCAGGCCTGCACCAAAAAGTGGAAGCAACTCTACGAATTAATGTATGAAAGGTGTTTGGTATTTTTTTGGCCGAGGGGTGGTGGAAGAAGAGGGGAAGCGCCTCTACCCAATGTTCACCCAAGTTAGAAACTCGGGAAGGCCCTGACGTCAATGGAAAGGGGGGGGGTCATGGGAGGGGTTCAGGCTTGAGTCTTACCTTTGTGCCCCCCTACCCAAATAATTCATGCCAAGTTTATATCCGAGAAACACTCGGCGATATTTGCTGGGGAAAGTCACTGTCTTGAAAGGAATCGCCTCCAGTTGCATGGTTTGTTTGATAATATTGGGGGGTCTTTGATAATATTGGGGGGGGGGGTGTCAGTGCCCTTCTGGAGCAGTGTGGCGAGGCTTGTGGAGTCGAGTGGGGGCTCTAAACTTCCTCTTTCTCTGCCCGCCTCCCCAATTCCTTCTTATTCCAGTACGATGACTTGGTCCACTACGCCGGAATGGACGGGGTCTCGCTGCCGGGATTTGGGGACCCACACACGGGCAGGGGTCTGCAACATCACTCTTTGAACCAGGGGTCCCCTTATGGATCCGCAGGAGTTAACCACCGGCCTGGGATGCCCCCCAGCTTGGGCGGTAACGACGCCTTGAAGAGAGAAAAAGATGAGATCTATGGGTAAGTCAGATTCTCTGTTCCTATATATTCCCCCTCTATATCTTTCTATATTTCCCGCTAAGGGTGGTGGTGGAGGGGAGAATCGGACCAGGATCCACAGGTTCGGTCCCCGCGTAGGAAACCACAGGATTTCTGAGCCGGCCTGGATTTCTCCGCTGCTTTTTAGAAGACCATTTTCTCCTCTCTCTTCTTGCCAAGCGGGAGCCCTTTCCTCCTGACGTCCACGGATTTCCAATCTACGCCCAGATCCTAGGCCTGGAAATAAAACCCTCCGTCTTGGGCTTACTCCCGAGCAAGTGATCGCCCCGGGCGGCAGCTTAACCCGACCTTCTAAGCGCCCGCAGCCTCCAGGCTGCGGCCAAGCAATCGGAGCGGGGCTCTTACTTCCGAGGAAGCGCGCCCGGGATCGGCGCCGCGGGACTGCAAACCCGAGGCACGTTGTCTTGAAAGGAAGTCTCCACTGGGATTGGCTTACTCCAGAGTAGACACGGCCGCCCCAGCTGCAAGTCTTCCTCCAGCCTCACTTGGGGCGGCTCTCTTTGGGAAAGTGCTAGCGACCTATTTGAGCCTCTGGCATCCTTTCCGTGGGGCTGCCCAACGAAGCCCCCCATGCCCCCAAAGTCTCGTGGCGGGGGGGGGGGGGATGCGGAACTCGAGGGACTCTGCTCCGACCCAGAAGGGCTCTTTTAACGAAAGAAGAGTCCGATCCAGCCCGCGCACTCGCTTCCCTCCCCCTGGCACCGTGGCTTAGCAGAAGCTCCTTTCGCCTGCCCCCCCTGACTGTTTACTTGCGAGTAAACCCCAGCGCGTGCCGTGGGGCTTCCTCGCAGTGTGGGCGCAAAGAGAAGCAAGTCTCTGGCGCGGAAACTCTCTCTCTTCAATGGGATCCACTTGGTTGGACCTCCTGGTCTCCAAGAGATCTCTCCAGTGGGTCGCCCCACTGGCTTGCTTTCTGCGACGCTGGCATCTGTTTGGGTTTTTTGCCGGATGGATCCTTCCACTCGGAGGGAGGCGGAGAGAGCAGGACTTCTGGTTCCTAGCACGTCTCCCCGACCCAGCGCTTTGCGGACGGGTCTGGGCTGCTTTCTCCCTGCTGGCGGATCCATCTGTTGCGAGGGGACAGACCCCCCCCACCCCACCCCGGGTCCGCTTCCTTCTGTATTTCTGCTCTCAGAGGGATCTAGGCGAAGGTTCTCACCAGGCAAATGGCCCGTTCCTTTGGGCCATCTCCCCGAATTCGCAGGAGGGACCAAATCTCCCCACAGCTCCTTTCGAATTCGGAGCAATCTTCGCAGCGCCCACTTTTCATTCGCAGTTTTGTATTCGGGCAAAGATTTGAGTGCGTGTGTGTGTGTGATCCTACAGCAAAAAGAGAAAAGTAAAGGGAGTTTCTTTAATTATTATTATTATTATTAAAAGGGAAAGATTTTGCAAAAGGCCACAACGGTAATCTCTCGCCCCACCCCCAATCCAGAGGAATTAAATACAGGAACCCTCCTCTGGTGTGAATGCAAAAAGAAAGGAACTCCGAAGCTTGATGGGCTGCTGAAGGCCGAGTCTGAAAAGGGAGAGGAAAGCAGCGCCCAGCTCAGGGAGTTTCAAAAACCATCTCCAAAGGATCGGCTCTCTCTATCCGTCTTATTTTTGAATATTCCTTAGCCACAGCTGTTTGGAGCTGATCCGGAGCACTGTTAAGAATGAACAAAAATGGGGGGAGGGGGGCAGGCAAGCCAGGCAGCCTCAGCCTTCAGTTTCCATCTCTAAAATGGGAATAATTGCAAGCAAGCGTGCAAAGTATCGCAGCCCGTGAAGCATACGTTGCAAGGGAAGAAGTTGTTGCACGGAAAGAGTACAATTGTTGACAGCTTCCTGGTCCAATATTAGCCATAAGGGAGGAACAGAGCCTCCTTGTTCAGGGGAAGTCTACCTCTGAATAGCTGGAGCTAGGGATAAGCCGCAGGAGGTATTCGCTTTGGTTCTTATTGGCCACAGGATGCCTGGCTAGGTGGGCTTGTGGGGCAGTGATTTAATTCTGCCAACAAACGGAGGCGCACCATGGGTATATATCTTGTGTTTGCCACAGTGGATTGATAATGTACGCTGCTTTCCAAATTACACTTTGCACCTCGGACAAAGCGGGCTGCGGCAATCATGAACTTTGGCCGCAAGATGTTGTCTTTAAGGTGCCACGGGATTCTTTGTCCAGCCAGACTTAAGGCAGGACACCTCTGGAAAGGGTATTGCCGTTGCTTCCCACAGGGGCCTTGTGCAGTGTACCATTCCATATGGACGGGTGGGAGAGGGAGTTCGGTGAGCTGCAAAGCTTTTGCTGGTGACAGGCGTGGGTGTGTTTGTCTTGGGTGGCTCGGTGGATGGCGTTGATTGTGTGGAACACCCGAGCTCATATCTGCCTGAAGCACAGCATCCCCCCAAAGAAAAAAGTGTAACAATGCAATAACCATTAATTTGCTCCTTTACAGTAGTAAAGAGTCCAGTAGCAACTTTAAGACTAACCAACTTTATTGTCGCATAAGCTTTCGAGAACCACCGCTCTCTTCGTCAGATGCAACCGTCAGGTTGCATCTGACAAAGAGAGCGGTGGTTCTCGAAAGCTTATGCGACAATAAAGTTGCATCTGATGAAAAGAGCTGTGGTTCTCAAAAGCTTATGCTACAATAAAGTTGGCTAGCCTTAAAGGTACCACTGGACTCTTTACTATTTTGCAACTGCAGACTAACATGGCTAACTCCTCTCCATTCCAATGATTTGCAACCCCCCCCCCCCGCCCCAAACTCTGCCTCCTGGTGCAGCTGTCTCAGCTTAAGATCATGAACCCTGATGGAGCGGACCAAACTCTCTAGCCCAGCCGGCTTCCAGATGCCTCCAGGAAGCCTGCAAGGAAGGCAGGAGCCTGCCTCTTGCGGGATCCCCAGCAACTAATATGCAGAGGTACACTGCCACTGCAACTGGAGGTTTGCTTATGTACATTCCACAGTGTAGTAGCTACCGAGGCAGATACTAAATCAGGCAAGAGTCCCATTGAAGTGCCTTGGTTCACCGTTGTGAACAGACTTTCCTTCTCCATGGGTTTGGCTCACTGTGTTTTTAAAGCCATCTAAGCCAGTGGCTGTGAATTCTGAACTTTTTTGCTCCCAGGGTTCCGTCTACTCAGTCAGGAAGGGGAAAAGCTCCGGCCTCAATAGACTTGGGACCGCTACCATCCTTAAAAGTTCTGAGAAGTTGAAATGTCTTCCTCTAGCAGCTATGAGCAAGAGGCTTGTCATACACATCAAAAGGCTTGTATTGTTGATAGCCACCGTGGTGTGGTGGTTAGTGTGTCAGTCTGGGAGACCCAGGTTCGAATCCTCACCATGCTGTGGCAGTTTGCTGGGTGAACTCACTCTTGGCCTAACCTACCTTAAAGGGTTATTGTGGGGCTAAATGGGGAACAGGAGGATGATGGTCTTTGGGTCCCCTTGTGGGGGAAAGGTGGGGGTATAAATGTGTAAATAAATACCACAAATGCCCCTTCATTGCCTCCATTTCTCTTGAATATTTTTATCCCACCCTTCCTCCCAGAATGCAGCCATACATGGGCCTCTCTGCCTCATTTTATTCTCATGACAACCTTGTAAGGTAGGCCTGGCTGAAAGACTGTATCTAGCCCAAGGTCACCTGCTTGGATTTGAACCCAGGTCTCTACTGGCTTCTTGTCCAAACCCTTGAGTGCTGTACCACACTGGCATCAGTCAAGTGTGAACAGAAAATTACAATCAAAGCATGGGAGGCGGTCCGAAGGGGTGTGAGCATCATACATAAACAATCAATCACATAACTGAAGTGGTGCCCCACCCCTGTGCAATATGGTGATATGGGGCCCAGATTCTCCCTGAGCAACCGTTCACCGTTCAGATGGTGCAGCGTTCCACTTTTCATCAGCTCTCCTACCAATCTCACTGGCCTAAGCAGCCATTTCTGGTGCCTCTCGCCAAGGGGTGGGGGGCGCCCACCATTGCCAGGAGACTGCTAGGTCCCTGTTAGGAGCTTGCATGTGAGGAAAAATGAGAGCATGTCTTGAAACATGCCCTGAGCCCTTGGAAGCAGGAAGGGAAGGGGGAAAAGAGAGAGAAATGAAGATGGTGAGTACAGGGAGAGCTGGATGTGGTAGTGGGAGAGAGACAGTTTATCTCTGAGCAACCTGTAACCAAGACAGCCCTGAGAGCTTGCAACTCCAAGAATCTTTTAAACATTACTTGGAAATAAGTCTTCCTAGCTTCAACATATTGTTATACCTTGCTAAACCCATGGATTTGGAGCATAAATCTGTTTAGGATCATCATGTCAGTTGGGCCTACCACTTTGATCCTAAGCGTATTTACGTACAAGTATGGTAGAGTTCAGTGAGACTTGTCTCTGAGTAAACACGGCTCCGATTGGGCTGTAGGAAGTGCCATTGGGCCAGCTGTAGCTGAAGAATTGTTTCACCCAACCCGTAAAACGAAGCAAACTTCAGTTTGGCTGCAAATGTACACTCATTTGGGAGCCGTACGGGCAGTTATAGACATCCTAGGGAGCCGCCCGTGGGATGTACAGGTTTGTAAGAATCGTACACTATGATTTTTAAAAAGTACATGTGGAAAAATATAACATGTGAGGATGTTTTCAAGCAAAGCTTCCAGACTCGCCCTGCTTTTTCTGAGCGTATTGTGTCTAGCGCTTGGTGGATTGCGCTCAATATGTTTGAAATCAGGGGCGTGAGGACTTCCAGCCAAATTCTCACACTTAACATTTTTACTCTTGGAGGAAGGTTTATGCCTTGGCCTAACTGGGTTTCATCTCTTCACTCCTGCAGCCGCTGTCAGTTCTGTCATTCAGAGAAAAAAGGTGAACGTGGCCGGCAAAAGAATTTGCCCACCGAATAACGCCCCCTCCTTCATGGCCAACTGAAAAAAAAATATTCCTCATTTCTTCCTTTTTACCTTCTTTACTTGGATCGTTCTTCAAATGATTGAACTTTTGATATTTCTGCCCAACTGAGGAAGTGTTTTGAATGGCGAAATGCTTGCTGCGCTGAAGAATAATATAAATCTCTCTTTCAGAATGCAAAGAAACAATATTTTTAAAAGCTTGAGGGGGCAGAGAAAGGTGCTGAAAAACTAAGTACATGAACTTTTGGACAGCCGTAACCACAGAACCCTCTTTACTCCTTGTATAACAAGCTTTCCTCTTGCCAATTTCCTAGCGACGGCTTGCCAGGCGCAATCTTTGGGCATCCCATTCTGAGGCCATCTTCGAAAAGGAGGGAAAGAATGCCTTTTGGTGTGGGTTCAGCCACGCACTAATTCTAATGCTGGGGTAGAACTTTGGCAGAGAAAGCAGTTACTAAATCAAAGATGCATTCTAGCCAACCTATCCTTTATGTTGGAAAATGCAAAAACCTGGTATATGAAAGCTTCGCTTGGGGAAATGGCCTAAGAAGGCATGATGGATTTCCCTTTCTTTCGTCTTTGACTTGTGCCTTACAGTTTGAAGCTTTCCAGCCGTCTTGAAAGCGAATATTTTTTTCCACCCTATGAGACATAAAAGTACTCGGCCCACATTTCCTCCCTCCCAACACCCTACCCCTAAATCCCTGGTTACAGCTGGTGATGGTTTTAATTTGCAATTTTTCTCTTGGAAATCTGGAAAGAAAACAAAGGAGGAGGGGGGGACAGAATGTTGCAGGATTCTGCCTTCCTCGTCTCTCTCTTTTTCTAACATACCAGATCTGAAAGTTCCGTGGAGACGCTCACTTAACAGTTACACCGTGCTGGGCCTCTGTTACAAATATTTGCGTAGCATATGGTGCGTGAACTTGTATAATGTATAGCCGGGAACACTCTGTCTCTCTAGCTATCCATCCAAATCTAGGGGAAAAAAAGGAGGGGTGGAGGATAGAAGGGTAGACGTCACTGGCTGGAGTTACGGAGACATAAATCACAGAACCGGATGGAGGTGGGCGCCCCCCCTTCCCGACTGAGAACTTCAAAATAACTGTGACCCTAGCAGAAATAATTTCTTATGGCACATAATGACTTTTTTGTAGGGAACCTATCTATATTTTCCAACAAGACCCATCAATCTGTGGTAGAATCAAGATCTCAGATGACAAATTTAAAAATGTATGCAGATTTGCTTTTTTTAAAAAAGTGTTTAACAGCTGGTTCACACGTTCATGCTCTTTGCCTGATGGCGGTGTGTTGTGGTGGCTCGTTTGTGGGAATTGCTTTGAGTCTGCTTCCATGACACTTTTTGATGGGCAGCTGCAAGTTCTCAAGAGTTGGATTTGTATATTTTTCAAATTTCTTTAAAATATTTATATCCTGCCTTTCCATTGGGAAAGATCTCCAAGAATGCTAAAGACCATTATAAAACAAAATATATAAAAAAGTCAAACTAATTGATCTAAGGTATATGGAATCTATTTGTTTCCCTGACTGGTCTATCCTAGTTTTATCTTGCCTTCCCTTGCCCCAGGTTGACATTTATTCCTTCGCAACAATCCTGTGAGGTAGACCTTTTGACTCCACTAATCTGCTTTTGCTAAATGTCTCCTCTGTTGTGGCAGGCACCCCTTGTTCCCGTTACTGGCCCTTGTCTTTGAAAAATGTGAATTGGCAACGTGCTCTCCCAGGGACACGTCTGGCTCTTATCCGGGAGGAGACGTCTGCTCATCAGATTCTTTCAATGAAGACATCGCTGTTTTTGCCAAACAGGTATGAATTCTGGAGGGACGGGATGAGACAGGCTAAAGTTGTGGGAAGATGGTTGGTTGGCTGGCACTGGGAGACAGGCAATCCGCGAGGCTAACCTTGATCATAAATCCACAAAAGTTACTAGTCTTTAAAATGCGTACTCCCTGCCCAAGCATACACAAGTCAGAGGTGGCCTTTAAAACAAAATTAGGAGCTGATCTTTGTAGAACTTCCCTTTCTGGACACCATGTCTTCCTGCCCTGGCCAGTGGCTATCTGCAAGCTGGCATTAGGGCTTTTGTTTCTATATCAGGAAATATTCATACCCTTGGAGAAATGCTCTGACTTTAAGGGGAGCTGTTAGACAATAATTTGCAGAACTGGAGTAGCACAACCGCTTAATGGGTAACAAAGCAAAAGCCCTCTGAAATACCCAGTCTCCCTGCATGTGCATGGGTGATACAGTTGAGATATTCTAGCTATCCAAATGCATGGGGCAATATGATTGTTGTCTGGATGTGGTTATGACTAGCACTTCTGGGGTATTATTGAATAATGTTGTGTGTGGCAGGCAATGCTGGGACTAAACAGTACCATCGAGATGCAGGGGGAAAGCACACACAAATACACCCTGTCCAAATAGCAGAACAGTTTGCTAAATATTTTGAAAAACGATATTCTTCGGAGAATCCACCACAAAAAATGATTGATGCTTACAAAAAGTGAATATTCCTGAACTGAAGAGTGGGCATAAGAATATTTTAAATAAGCCAGTGGAAGGCAAAGAAATAGACGAAGTAATAAGAAAACTAAAAAATGGGAAATCCCCAGGCATAGCTGGATATGGCTCAGAATTGTACAATTTAAAGATGTGCTGCTAACACAGATGACAAAGCTATTTAACCAGATAATGCAAGACAAATACAACCTGTAATCATGCCGTCCTGATGGGGTTTTTCAGTATTAGAAAGGGGGTAGCAACCAGGTGTGGCTGATTGCGGCACCACCAAAGCAGTACAGCATCTTAAGACACAACAAAAGATTAACTTCCACAGCCTTCTCTGACGGGACCCTGGGAACTGAATTTCTGTGAGTGGGCTGGGCTGTGGAGCTCAGAGTCCAAGATTTATTGGCTTCTTCCTACAACTGTAATTTCTGGGCTTCTTTAACAACAACTGAGTCAGATTTGTTGAAAGCCTGATATTTTCGTGGTGGAGTGTAGGGCTGAACTTGGTCGCTGTGCTTTTCACAGGGGACAATTTCAGGTGAGCTCTGACTCACCAAAGCTTAGACCGCAATCAATTCTTTAAGGTTGCCCTGGACTCTATTACGTTCAACTGGGGCAGCTTCTGTCTTTGGCCGTTTCCACACGTCTTACCTGCCTGCAGAACATCATGTGAAAGACCCGGAAGACAGTGGCTTCTCGTGCGAAATTGCGCCGAGAAGACGCTGTCTTCCAGGTCTTTTGTGTGATGTTCCACAGGCAGGTAAGACGTGTGGAAACGGCCTCTTTCTCCATGTGTTTGCCTATTGGTGGAGATTTTGAGCATGTGTACATATGCGCCATCAAGTCGCAAATGATTTATGGCAATGCTAGCAAGGGTGTTAAGGCAAATGAGAAGCAGAGGTGGTTTGCCAGTGCCTTCCTCTGCAGAGTCTTCCTTAGTGGTTGTCCGTCTAAGGACTGACCCTGCTTCCGAGATCTGATGAGAGGATCAGGCTATACCATGCTCCCTCCCAGAGATTTTGAGGATGCCCTTAAAAACCCACGTTTTTACATTGGAGAGATACTGGCTTCCCTTCTGTTTCCATCCCACCTGTTACCGTTACATGTACCTGTCTATGTTTAACTTGGCACTGCCGTATACGTAAACAAGATCCATTGTGTAATTCTCCATTCTGTTAAAGCATCATGTTTTAGAAGATTTTCTCTCTCCTTTTTTAAGAGGAGGAGTGAAATGCAGGGAACGCTCTTAATATATATATATAGAGAGAGAGAGAGAAAAGGAAACATTTATGGCATATTTACTATCACACTTGGCCTTTGAAGCCCCTTGTGGGACAGGTTATTACAGAATTAAACAGTTGCTGAAATTTCCGGAGCAATTTTTATTTGGAGTGGGGAATACCTAGGCAGCAGTCTTTGGCATGAGAATGGAGGAGTGATATGTACACAGAACTGTCCTTCCGTTAATTAAATATTGGGGGGGGGGGTTAATTACTGTGATCAAATTGCTCTTAAACCATGTTTTGGGGGGAGTCGGGAAGTCTGCAATCCAAGTGGCTCTTGGGCCTTGTCTGGCTGGGTCTAGAAACTTTGTTTATTATGGTATGACAAAACTGTTTCTTAACCTGTGTACCTGTCAATAGAGAAGTCTTGAAGAAATGAATTTGGGGGCTTGCAAACAGTGGGTTGTTTTTTTTTTTTTGAGGGAACCCAGGGCGCAGATCCTGCAGTAGAACCAAGTAGGAATATACGTGCTGTTTTGAGATTATGGAAGAAAGAAGAGTTTCTCTTCGAAACCACGTAGGGGTATGGGAGACAGGCGAAACACGATCACCCCTCTAGCTGCCTTGTGATAAATAAGGTTGCAAAATTTTGGTAGATGAAGACACGGGTCTTTGAGGATTTGCAAAGTGCCTCTTCCTGGGAGGAACACTATTTAAAAACAAAAGTACATGAGAAGCCGCTAGTGGAGGACGGGACATCCCTTCCTCTTAGCTATAAATTATATCACATTTTTATCCCACCTTCCTTATTTTATTTATATTTCCATTTATATACCGCCCATCCTCAGGGGCTCTGGGCAGTGAACAAGTTAAAATCAATAAAAATAAGAAAACAACAATACTAAAATCAACATACAAAACAATAATGAAATAAATTAACCAAGTGCAATGGTGGGGAGAACCCCCCACCCCAAAGAACTCAGGCAACGTATGTGGTTCTCCTTCTTCTAGCTTGTCTTCACAAAAACCCTGCAAGGTCAGGTAGGCTGAGTGATTGCCCCAAGGCCACCCAGCAGGCTTCAAGGCAGAGAAGGGAATTTGAACCAAGTTTCCCAGATCCGACATGGAAGTGTTGGCTATTTTTTGCAAATGCTAGCTTGCACCTTCTTGCGATCTGACCCTGAGTCAGCATTGAGAATTGAAAGCTTCCTTTTTATGTGGACATGAAGCGGCTGTGTGTGTTGATAGGTACCAAGGATTCTGTCTCTCTGAAAAGTAAGAGAAAAAATAGGTCCAACCAGGGCTTTTTTTCAGCTGGAACACGGGGGAATGGAGTTTCGGCACCTCTTGAAAATGGTCACATGGCTGGTGGCCCCGCCCCCTGATCTCCAGACAGAGGGGAGTTTAGATCGCCCTCCGTGGCGGCGTGGAGGGCAATCTCAACTCCCCTCTGTCTGGAGATCAGGGGCGGGGCCACCAGCCATGTGATCATTTTCTCTGAGGGCAACCCACTGAGTTCCACCACCTCTTTACCCAGAAAAAGAGCCCTGGTTCCAACTGTTTTTGCTTTTGGACAGGTTGCCAGAAAAACCAGAAGTTTGTCGCTGTTTTTCTGCCTCCTCCCCTTTAGAGCTGTACATTGTGGGTGAATGCCGGCCTCTTCTATACAGGCGGTGCCCCGGAGCTGCCAAAACCCACTAGCTCCATTGCTAAACGCATTCTTCGCCCCCCTCTCCGTGACCCGTCTTTTTGATTTTCAGAGAGGCCTATCCTTGACTCTGGAGTGGAGAGAGTTAGGCTGAAACCCTGGATCTATTTAGAGCTCCAAAACTGTTTACCACAGGGGATTCTTAAAGGAGACATACGGAAGAGAAGTGACCTTGTGTTTGAAAAGGCAAGAGAAAAGTTGAGGAATTTAAAAAGAGCAGGGAGAGGAGGGGAGGGGGAGAGACGGGGAGGTTGCAAACTTTCTAAAGTGAAATATACAAACTCTTGCCAGCTGGGTGGAATCTCTAGGGAAGAAAATCACATTTTTTGCGTTTCTTTACAGTTTCTGGGAAATGAGAGAAACAGATTTTTCAGTGATGCGCATCTTATACTTCCCTCTAAACCTCGTTTTTCTCCTGCTTAATGCTCCTTCTGTCTTGCTTGTGTCCCTTTCCCCTCCCCAAAATTGTCTATTTTTAGGTTAGGACAGAAAAACCTCTATTTTCTTCCAATCCAGAGCTGGATAATTTGGTAAGGATGCTTCTTATTTGTCTCTGTTTTTAAATAACTCCCAAACTGCTAATACGATTAGAAATGTTTTCCTTCGTCAACAGACGTCCTTGTCTGTTTCGTGTAACTTTATGCCCGCAGCCGGCAGCCAAGGGGTGAAGAAAGCTTATGAAAGGTTGATGCCTGCCAATCACGACCCAGTACTGCCACATCACCCACCGATTGGCTAGCTTGGATGCTTTCCTACCGAGGTGATTCAGGGAGACAGTTGCTTAGCAACGGAACAACAGCAGCTGTGATTGGGGGAAGTCCCTCATTCAAAATCTCACTTCCGCCATAAATCAGGCAGCCTTCTACAAGCCCCCCCCCCATCTGTACCATGTTTACTTCTCATAAGTAAACATGTGGAGCACCCATAACCCCATCCTGTGATTCGAGATGGGTTGTTAAAATAGGTTAACTCTTCCAGATGTTTAAACGTAATCTGTTTTTACGTGTGACCCATTCCCAAACTGCAAGTTTCTAGTCCATAAGATGCTTCAGGCATAATGCCAGGCCCAAGTCTGACACCACATAGGCAAGCCCTGTGCATGTGGCCTTCCTCTTCCCCTTCCCCTTCTATGTTTGTTGTCAAGCCATTCTGATTGAGAGAAAATCCTAGTTTTGCCATGAGGCCCAGCTACGTGGTTTATACTTCCTTTCCCAACTAGGATGGCAAGCTGTGATTTGAAGCTGGTTACAGTCCTTTGGGCTGAAGATGAAGCACAAACCGTAGTTTGGATGTTACTGCAAACTACGGGTGCTGCCCTGAGTACGCGCAGCAATCTCTGGGGGTGCCAGGAAATATTGGAAAAGGAGTCCCTCTGATGCAAAACGTCATTCTCTGCTTTATGAGGATGGATTTCCTGTTGTGTTTTCACTGCTAGCTGAGAAATAGCTTCAAACTTGATTTGAGCAAGCAGTCTCTTTTGGGTGTGATGTATTCTATGAAGCATTCAAGATCCACCCCCCCCCCCAGCCCAAACAGGTCTTGTACTCTGTTTAAGAGTACAAGAATATTTGGTTCCTAGTGAGATGTGGAATCTAAGGTGGAAGGTCTCACCACATTGCTGCTTTGCACAGTCATGGCCCAGTTTCTGTAAGAACCTGGGTGAGGGCAAAATCCCGTGTCAGTGTCATGTTTAAATCAGCCCTTTTGTTTTAAGCTTTAAAAGCCTCTTTTCCAGGGCATCTCCATAAATTGTGAGGGCTGTGAGATGTATGCATGCCCATGTGTTTTAAAATAGCAAAGAGTCCAGTAGCACCTTTTAGACTAACCAACTTTATTGTTGCATAAGCTTTTGAGAAACACAGCTCTCTTCGACAGATGCATCCGACAAAGAGAGCTGTGGCTCTCCAAAGCTTATGCTACAATAAAGTTGGGTTAGTCTTACTGGTCTCTTTACTATTTTGCAACTATAGACTAACGTGGCTAACTCCTGGGTCTATGACCATGTGTTTTAAATCACCCATGTATGTGCGTTCAATTGAGCCCCACCAGGTTTTCAGATACAAAGATACGTTTGCATGCATGTCTGACATCCAAGTGTGGCATGAATACTGATTCATGTGGCGTGAAAGATTGGTAGTTCTAGAAAAATACACGGCACTCTGACAAAAGGTTATTCCCGAAACAGCATTACATGGGATTGAACTGAGATCTGATAAGCAAACCGCCCTGTCTGTTTCATTAGCTGAACCACTTGCCTGTTTACTCAGAAGTAAGTTCATCAATATGCAGTGAGGTTTACTTCCAAGTAAGTGTACATGGAATGTGATTCTCAATTTGTTAAGGTTTGGAAACAATCTGATTTTTCTTTATATTGACAGATGATCCAAGCTATCCAAGTACTCAGGTTCCACCTTCTGGAATTAGAAAAAGTAAGTTGCCTCTTCCACCAGTTACAGACACTTTTTTTCTTCTTGTAAGGAGTAGAGATTTTGCAAACTGGAAGAGATGATTTCTGCTTAACCCGATGCACCTGGAATGGAAAAGCAGTGTGGTTTATTGCCAAAATGGTTACAACTGCGCTGGGCCGTAAGAATGAATAAAAATTAAAAAATCTGTCAGCCAAATTCTATGCCCCCCAACACTGGAGTTTTCCGACTTTTGTGTGTTATACAAATTGAGCTCATTTGCATATCTTCTCTGGGCTTTACATAATTTATGTGCTGTTAGAAATAGCTTTAGGATTTAGTCTGCGTTTTGTTGATCAGGGTGGGGTGGGGCATTAAAGCCCATGCTTGAAACTCTTACACAGCATCTGTTTGGCCTTAAGATTTCAGCAGGTGTTGCCCATACGCTTCAGAGCATGAGGACTAGAAACCTTGACACGGAATAAATAAAAATTGAGCTTCTGAGGGAGCTGACTGTGAGCCAAGCTAGAAGTGACGCCTGACGCAGTTTGGACACTAGTCAGCTTCCCTCAAGTTTTGATGGGAAATGTAGGCGTCCTGGTTTTACAGCTTGGCTCTCCATTACAGCTGCAAGATCAGGATGCCTACATTTCCCATCAAAACTTGAGGGAAGCTGACAAGTGTCCAACCTGTGTCAGGCGTCACTTGTAGCTTGGCTTTGTGACACCCTGCAACTTGTGGGGGATTTTTTCCTGGGTAACTGCAATGCTCACACAGCGCTGTGTGTAACGCCTGCAGGGACACACTTTTTTGGTTTTTAAAGGCATACCAGAACCCCATCCAGAGAGAAAACTGACAGTCGCAAACTATAGAGTCTTTTTTTTTAAAGCTATCCTCAAGTAACATAAAAGTTTGCAAATAATTTCCCTTTCTCACTCGCTGCAGCAACAGCTGGCTCCAATTTTCAACCATCTCCTCTGATGAGAATGGGAGGTGGTGGGAGTGGGGGGGGGAAGAAGCTTTAAAAATAGATTCTGGGCCTCATGTGCTGGTATGTTCCGTATTCCGTACCAGGCCCTGCATTACTGTCTGTGCAAGGATCCAGACTGCAGAGTGCCAGGAGGGTCTCCCGGGACAATCACACACCCCCTCCCAGCAAACACCTGTCTCAGTGCCCTGAGATGGCCGCCAAGAACAGGGTAAAAAGCCAAATTTATATTTATGATGCTGCCGTTGGCTCTGCGGCTCCATCTGTGTATCTCACAGCAGAGACATTTTTGTCCTATTCTTGCTCCGAGCAATTTTCTTTTATTTTCCTTTATCAGGAAAATGTTTACTCCGCCTCTCCAGGAACCTTCCTGAGGCGGTTTACAAAATAAAAACACTGAAAACAAGTCATTAAAAGTTATCAGTTAAAATCCACTGATATTCTGATTCCCTCTCCCCTTGTTTTGCCATTACAACAACCCTGGGAGGTAGTCTAGACTGAGAAAAGTAAATGTGCGTGCGTGCATGTCCCCCCCATTATGCGCCCTCGCTATCAAGAACAGCTCATGAGCTTTTGCATACACGCAGATGCGCAGTCAAATTGCAACCAACTTATGGCAACTCCAACAAGAGGCTTTCCAGGCAAGTGAGAAGAGGAGGGGTTTGCCATTGCCTTCCTCTGCAGAGTCTTTCTCAGCTATCTCCTATCCAAGTACCGACCCTGCTTAGCTTCTGAGATCGGGCTATACCATGCTGCCTTCCCTCCCAATGAGCTATTGAGAGGCTCAGATTTAGAAAGCGGCCTGGTTGATAGAAACACTTGAGTCTAGCAGCTCTGGCCCGGCCAGGTTTGCTAAGGCAGCTGGACTGGCTGGCTAGATCTCAGCAAAACATTTTGTCAAGCTGCTTGTTGAATTGGCCTGGACCGTTTCCTTTAGCTTCTCTCCGCTGAGTTCAAGACTCACCTCGACTACAGTTGCCAGCGCCAGGTTGGGAAATTCCTGGAGGTTTGGGGGTAGAGCATGGGGAGGGGATAATCCCATAGCCTCCATGCTCCAAAGCAGCCATTTTCTCCAAAGGGAACTGCTCTGTGTCACCTGGGATTCCAGGAGATCTCCAGGTCCCACCTTGAGGTTGGCAACCTTAGTCTCAATGGCTCCTGTGGCTCTGGGGGAACCAAGGTGAACTCACTCAAACGAAAGACATTGGGCTTAAAATCTAGGAAGAAGGAAGCTCGGACCCTTGAAAGCTCATATTCTGAGAATCTTGCTGGTCTCTGAGGTGCCACTGGACTCAAATCCTGCTGTTCTACTGCTGACCAACGCAGCTACCCACCTAAAACTAGGCACAAGGAAGGTTGGCAGCTTTGCTGCACTGCCTGAAGATGCTACACTGCTGCACCTATTTTTTCCACTTATCCCCTTGTTCATGCTTGGGGCAGGGGTGGCTGGAGGCAGAGCCTTCTTGGGGCTCAAGACACCCCCCCCCAAAAAACTGCTGGTTTCTTGGGCCTTCATTTGCAAATCCTATTGGCTGCTGCTGCCTGGGAAGGAAAGGGGGGGCTGCCTCCTCTTTGGCCATGGAATGAGCTAGTTACCCACACAATAAAACCCTGTGTTTGTAACCTGATAAATCCCTTGTTAATGTCATAATTAACCCTTTGATTCATGCAGTGGGCGCCTGCTGGGGAGAAACAGGCCCTCGAAGCTGGGTTTAGTCTTTTAGCCTCCTGGGTAAGAAGGGGAGAGGTATTAAGTTTGGACAACCCAGAGAGAGGGTGGGCTCTGTGTTGATTTAGGGGAAGGGTTGTGCAGAGATGAAAAGGCCATGCAGGATGGCTTTGCTCAGCCACCCAAGGGGCAACTGGTTTTATAATATAACATGTGTTATATTACGCCTGTTGCATGGAGTCCAAAGCAGGCCATGAATGCAAGTTTGGGTGGGCTAAAATAATACAGAGTGCACTCTTTTTAATGCCCCCCCACCGTACCATAACAGGTACACGACCTCTGTGACAATTTCTGCCACCGCTACATCACTTGCCTCAAGGGGAAGATGCCGATCGACCTGGTGATAGACGACAGAGACGGAGGCTCCAAATCAGACCTCGAAGATTTCGGCGGCTCTTGCGCAAGCCTCTCTGATCAGGTAGGCCACGGCCTGCAACGTCTCCCAGCCCTGCAAATTAGCACGAATGTCGGTCGATGGAATCGGTTGTCTGTTGTGTGATTGGCCAAACTCTGAATGTTGAAAATGTCTTTTGCCAACCCAACCTTGGAACTTTGCGAACCCAGATTTTTGGTTATTTGGTTCCCATGTTTGTGTTGGAACACACTAATGGGGACTATGTGCTCTTATGGTGTATCGACTCCGAAAGAGAGACAGCGGTGTTTCAGAAAATGTTTCGGCTGAGATGTGGAATGGGGTAGGACTCTGCCTTGCCAAAAAGCAACACTGCATGTTCAGGATGCTTGCCTGTGATGGGACCAGGGCTTTTTTTCTGGGAAAAGAGGTGGTGGAACTCAGTGGTGGAATTCAGGACCGCACAATGACGTCACTTTGGGTTAGCTGGAACAAGGGGGGAGTTTTTTAAAGGTTAAATCGCCCTTTGTGAAAATG
Organism: Eublepharis macularius; assembly: GCF_028583425.1. Classification (NCBI taxonomy): domain Eukaryota; kingdom Metazoa; phylum Chordata; class Lepidosauria; order Squamata; family Eublepharidae; genus Eublepharis; species Eublepharis macularius. Next base: position 54,459,033 of record NC_072804.1, on the reverse strand, counting down.
GTCACGTGGCTGGTGGCCTTCCCCCCTGATCTCCAGACAGAGGGGAGTTTAGATTGCCTTAGCTTTGCTGAGTGGCACGGAGGGTGATCTAAACTCCCCTCTGTCTGGAGATCAGGGGGCGGGGCCACCGGCCATGTGACCATTTTCAAGAGGTGCTGGAACTCCGTTCCACTGCGTTCTGGCTGAAAAAAGCCCTGGTGATAGCAGATAGGCACTTTGGGTTCTGGTATGGTCCTTCGAATGAGTAATGTACCATTTTGCTTGGAACTTAACTGCTCTTCTATATTGTTCTTTCAAAGGCCCACGCAAGGTACTTCTGCAAATGTTTTTCCCCTTTGCCTCTTATAGAGAAAAAAATATATATTTTTGACCGGCTTGCTATTGCTTCTTTTGCTGTGCTGTCGCTACTTGTGTGTTCCTGAAAGGGCAAACTGAGCAGCTTGCTATTGCACATTCTTCCTCATTCTGTGCAATAGTCTTTAAAATGCTACACACTTCCTGCCCCTTTGCCAGGATTCGCAATAACTGTTTGGTACTCCTTTGCGATCAGGACATGATCTTTGTTGCTGTGAATATGGGATTTTAAAAAAACTTTGGGACATGAAAGTCAAGGATATTTTGTTCCTTCTCAAATGTAGTGTTTTTTTGTTTCTTCATACTTCTTGCGGTGGGGGGGGGCACTTCCCATCGAGCCTGGTTGTGGCTTCCACGGTATCTGCTCTATCCTATCTAGCTAATGGCTGAATATATGCAGATATGAGTTCTTGTTAAAAAGCATTGGATTAGTACATCACCACTAACAAGAACTCATACCTACCTATACCTGGTGGGACCCTGCGGCTGATCCATTTTTCTGAGCCTGGAAAGAAGAAGGCAGAAACGGTTAAGGAACTTGTTTGCACTGACGGACTTTTGGCTGCATGGTTAGGAATCTTGTTCAACATTCTTTATTAATTTCTTTATTAATTTCTCACAATACAAGAACTCGTGGGCACTCTATGAAATTATTGAGCAGTCGGGTTAGAACAGATAGAAGAAAATACTACTTTACACAAAGGGTGATAAACACATGGAATTCGTTGCCACAGGAGGTGGTGGCAGCTACAAGCATTGCCAGCTTCAAGAGGGGACTGGACAAATATATGGAGCAGAGGTCCATCAGTGGCTATTAGCCACAGGAGATAGATGGTATTCTCTTTGTGGGGAGGTGGTGCTCTGTTGTCTTGGTGCTGGAAGGAAGGCAGTGGGAGGGCTTCTGGTGTCCTGGCCTCACTGACAGTCCTTTAGATGGCACTGGATTTCTAGCCACTGTGTGTGACAGAATGTTGGACTGGATGGGCCACTGGCCTGATCCAACATGGCTTTGCTTATGTTCTTATGTTCTTATGTTCTTATTGTAATTATTGTAATTATTTATTATACTATTTATTCACTGTTGCACTTTATTATATTTGTGACTACTAGATTTGCACGTTTGTTGCTTGTATTGGTGAACTGTGATCCCGGGGAGGGTGAAACCCTCATCGTTGATAGCAAACAGGGCAACCAACCCCCGTTATCCCATTTAAATGGGGTTCTGTGTTGCTTTGGGGCTGGGAAGAGACCACCATCTTTTCAGAGAGTTCAAAGAGACTGCTCCCAGTCTGTCCACTTATCCCCATTTTGCCTCTGGCCAAACAGGTTTTGTAGGTTTTTGGAAGTTTCAAAAAACCTTCTGGACCAGAAGGACGTACTACACGTGCATCCCGCAGGAAATGAAATTCCGCCTCTTAATAACAATCGACCGTTTCCAGGCTTGTGTTAGCAGGAAAGTGATGGATTAATAAAATAATAATACAACACAATCTTTGCTGCCCACCCAACCCCCATCAGCCTATCACAACCAGCTGCACTTCCCACTGTTAAACCGCTCCCCCACCCCCGCCAACTTCCATCTTTGCAACATCCCTGAGTTGAAAGAAAAGATTTGGGGGGGGGGGGTTGGAAAATAATCACCCCTGACAGTTTGCTAGTAATGAAGGCGGCATGGCCGTCTCTTCTTGCACTACCCCTGGTTTCTCTCCTCCCCCTCTGAAGTTTCTTGGCTTTCTCATGCGCTGCAAATGCAGCCGACGCACTCATTTGCCTATAGCTGCAATGCTGCATTTTTAATGTGCCCTGGGGCTATCGGGCTGTGAGCTGCTGAGCAGAGAGGAGTTTGGGGGTAGGGGAGAAGAGATGGGGCTGGGCGGGGTTGTCAATCGCGCCAGCATCCAGGACTCACATTTAAGGACTTTCTATCAAGTGGGAATCTCGGGATTCTTTCCAAGTCCTGAGCACGATTTCTCTAGGCTTGGCGCAAGCCTGACACATGCCCTCACCCTTTCCCGCACGATCCTCTGGGTTCCCTCTCATGAACCGTGAAATAAAACATGTTGTTTTTTTCCTGAAATCAATAGATTGTCTTGTGATTATGAGTTTAGAAATCAAGCTGGGACCCTCCAAAGTGTCCCCCCTTCCCTGTTTTGTTGAAATGTCTTTGATATTGACTGTACTGACTCGCACTGTGTAATCTGCCTTGAGTCTCAGTGACAACGGCGGACCATAAATGATGCAAAAGAAATAAATAAATAAATATTCGGTGTGGTGGTTAAGAGCGGAAGGACTCTACTCTGAAGAGTCAAGTTTGATTCCCCACCTCTCCACTTGAAGCCAGCTGGGTGACCTTGAGTCTGTCACAGCTCTCTCAGAGCTCTCTCAGCCCCACCCACCTCACAGGGTGATTGTTGTGGGGATGATAATAATACGCTTTATAAACCTCTCTGAGTGGGTGTTAAGTCACCCTGAAGAGTGGTATATAAACTGAATGTTGTTATTGTTAATAAATGTCAGCCCTTTCTGTGTGAAACAAAAGAATTGCCTGTACTGGGCCAGACCAATCTATTCCAGCTAGGGTCAATTAATTTATTCCAGCAAGGCCTTGCAAACTTTCTCATGTATTTTGCCCACGCGGTTCTGCAATCAGGTAGACTACTCCTGTAGCTGGAGGTTCCATTGCTGTCGGGTGCCACGGATAGGCCTTTATAAATACACCTAACTTGTTTTCAAAACAAGCCCATCTAAACTTATGACCGTCCTATGGTAGCAACATCCTCCAAAGGGGAGACATATGTAGTCTTCCGTTCCGAATCCCTGGATTTTAACATTTGGAAAGGGAGGGATTGCCGGCCCAGTTTCGTCCCTGCCCTTGACTCTAAGCGGCTCTAATAAAGGAGCTTTGCGGGGCCTGCTCTTAATTAAGCGCTAGTGTTGCTACCAGGGCTTCCTAGAGCTCAGGCAGCGACCCCCTGACCCCTCCCCTTCCCACTCATTGTGGGCTACAAGTGTTGATTTCTCTTTAGAAATCCGCGGCTCCTTAACCCCCTGAACCTTCAGGCTTTTTGCTTGTGGTGCGCCTGTGATCAGAGCTGCCAGGTTAATTAGGCAGGGCATGTGTAGGGCAGAGGTGGGGAAGGGGGCTTTGTCTTACTCCTACTGGCAAGTGAGGGGGGGCTGCAATCTGAGCCCCTTCAGTAGCTGCTGGTTCCTCCCGGGGGCAACGCTGAGAGGCCCCCCTGTCCCTCTTTGAACTCTGCTCAATTGGGCAAAGGGGTTTTTCAAAATAATTACAGCCCCACTGGAGGTATTGTGGAAATCCTTGCTAAATCCCGGCCTCCTCCTTAAAGGATTTGCAAAGAGGAATAGCAGGCAAGCTGGGGGTGGTTGCGGTCGGCACCTATTTCCCTGGCAGGACAGCTGGGCACAGGCAGAAATTCAACAGGGGAAGACCTCCCGCGTCACCCATTGCGTGGAAGTTCACTTCTTGAATTTCTGCGTGTTTTAAATTCTGTTCCTGGTGAACAAGGGGATGGTAGAAGGGTAGCTGTAAACCACCAACTCTGGCCTGGGACATTCCTGGAGATTTTGGGGGGGGGGGGTCCTAGGGAAGGATCTCTTCTTCTCCTAGACTCTATGGTATACCATAGAGTCCACTCTCTGAAGCTGCTGTTTTCTCCAAGGCAACTGATATCTGTAGTCTAGGATCAGGTGGATGTTGATAATGCTATAAGCACACCTCTTTGGGAGGCAGATTTACTTCTGTTTTCAAACGCTGCCTCTGCCTCTACCAAGCAACTAAGGACCAATTCACACGTTCCAAAATCCGCGTGGCGGACCTGCGGCTGCCACAAGGACTTTGGATCAAACATTTGCTCAGTGTTCTGTGCTTGGGGGCCCAATTCAGACTGAGACTGTGGTGCACGGGGCTGGCATCATCTCCCCCTCCGGCAATCTTTTCCTGACCTGAAGCAGCCTGGGAGGAGCGCGTGATTTACTCTGCTGGGGAAACTGATACGTTGCCATTTCAGGTTGGGAAACCAAGGTAGGGCAAAGGTCGAAGCCTCCCCTTTCTGAGTTCTGCTATCAGAATTGGGCCCCGTACACTGTGCAATTGAGTCTGGCGCATGGCTGCCTCCATTCATCGTCCCCATACCTGCCATGTGAACTTAGTGATATGTGATTCAGCCCTAAGACACACACCATCTGTAATATCACAATTTCTGGGAAAAGAGGTGGTGGAACTCTCAAGAGGGAAATGAGGAAGAAACACACGGGATTCTTCGAAATAATATTATTTTCATGCACTATTCCAGAGTATTTTCAAGAGGTGCCGGAACTCCGTTCCACTGTGTTCCCGCTGAAAAAAAGCCCTGGATCGTACCTTGCATAAGTTTTTAGGGTTGTTGAAATGAAGCACATGACGTGCTTTGAAGACTCAGCGGGACTATATAATGCTTAATGATAGCAAAGTCCTGGGAAAGGCATTTTGCCTGGGTCTAAAATTTTCCAAAGTCCCTGCTACAAGAAATGATGCCTTTTCTTTGTGGAAGATATTCCTGCTTGCTGTAGGGGTTTGTGTGTTGGATTTGGTCGTGGGGCCGGCGATAGCCCAGTTCTCTGCCTCCGCTAATCACTCCATCTCGGTCTCTTTGCACATAGAACAACTCCTGGATCCGAGACCACGATGAGACAGGATCCACGCACTCGGGAACGCCGGGGCCTTCCAGTGGTGGGATAGCATCGCAAAGTGGTGATAATTCCAGTGAACAAGGTCAGTATAGATGGGGCAGGATCAACTCGGGAGGAGGAGAAGCTGTAGAGGGGAGAGAATATGACAGGTCCTCAAAAAATGTCCCCCTGCTTTGCAAAAATAATAACATACTTCGTAAACTGCTCTGAGTGGGTGTTAAGTCATCCTGAAGGGCGGTATATCAATCGAATGTTGTTGTTGTTTGTTGTTGTTATTAAACAAGTTGCTTGGGTTTAAAAAGAAACAGTTTAGTCCTCTGCTGTTTTGGTGCCATTTGTTTCCCAGAACTTGGTCGTTGCCTGTCAGGCTTTGGCTGTATGGTGGGCAAATGAAGCCATTTCGGAGCAAGGGCAGTTCTTGCATTATGTCGTCCTTGTTCAGAATAGAAGCTGCCTCTCCTAAACGGAGCAGAGGAGGGGAGTTTGGCTGCGTTCTCTTCTCCTCTGTCTTTTTAAAAAACATTTTATTTATCAATTTTACAATAACAGATGCAACATTAAGATCAATCATATTAAAGCACAATGATATTGTTAATATTGTTACATATCTCTTTAGTCGTCATTGTGTTATAATGTTCTCTCCGTTTTCAGATAAGCTTTGTGGAATGATGGTTTTAATTGATCTGTAGAGTTCAAGAATATGAGCAGAATGAATTCAGGTGTCTAGAGTTATAAGATTAAGAGTGACTGATAAGATTAATTGGTTGTACATCGTTTTGGGTGCTGTGTTCAAAGAAGTAAATTGTGTTTCTCCTTTGTTTTTAACCTCACTCCAAGGAAAGGAGCCGAACCTAACAGGCAAGATTCAGCACCTTCAGATTGACAACTAGCTGAAAATGAGATATTAACTGATGCTAGATCAGATGTCATGCAACTGTGTGTGTGCGTGCAGGGCAGGAGGAATTGCACATATTAGCACAGGCTTCCATACAACAACCCTGTAAAGTAGGCCTGTAGTTACTCTCCCTGTATTGCCAAGGAAGAGTTGCAGTTGAGATCTGCCGTCTAGTGTTTGATCTTGGGCCAACTTTTGTTGAAGACAAATGAAATCTTTTGAAGCACTTTGTACTCTAAGCAGGGCTCATATCAAGGGGGAACACGCAGGAACGCAATTCTGGCAGGTCCCCAAAGAGGTCACGTGACAGCTGGCCCTGCCCATCTGACTCTTGGCCATTTTGGGCCCGTTTCGGCCTGGATTGGGGCCGAAACGGCCCAAATAGGGCCTCTGATGGGTGGTGGCTCACTCTCCCGCTCAGCAGCGGCCTGATCCTGACCATTTTGGGCCCCTTTTCGGCCATTTTCAGCTCCTTTTTTGCCATTTTGGGCCCAATTTTGGCCCTGAATGGCCAGGATTGGGTCCAAAACAGCCAGGATAGGTGATGTCAGGGGGTGTGGCATCTGCAAATCAGTTATGCTAATGACACACTTCTGGTGATGTCAAGGGGCGTGGCATATGCTAATGAGTTGTGCTAATGAGTTATGCTAATGAGTTCCTCCAGCTCTTTTTCTACAAAATGACCCCTGACTCTCAGCATTATCAGTGAATCGATCTGATAAAAATTCACGATTATACGTTTGCTTCTTTGCACAAGTGCCAGTATGGTGTAGTGCTTAGAGTGTTGGGCTAGGTCCTGGGAGACCGAGGTTCGAATCCCCACTCCGCCATGGTAGCTCATTGGGTGACCTTGAGCTAATCACACGCTTTCAGCCCAACCTACCTTGCAGGGTCATTGTGTGGATAAAAACGGAAAGAGAAGAGAACAATCTCCCCAATGGGAAGAAAGGTGGGGCATAAATGAAGTAAATAAGTAAAGAAATACCATTATCAATGCAAGAATAAAAAGCCAGCCCCCCAGACCCAAGTACCATACAACTGAAGAGGTCTCTTTGCACGTCTTTTGAATCTAAAAAGTAGCTGGTGGGAGGGGGGCTCAGATCTGGATTGGTGATGTGCTGGGGGGGGGGGAAGTATTTCTGTGTGTGCTGTTCCTTTGATCAAAATACACCCCAATGACCTTGTTTATAGTTCCGCCAGTATAGAATCCATACTGTGCCTGCTTCTTCACCACCCCAGTTCAGGGCTAAAAGCATTCCCAGTATCACACACTCCATCCTGACCTGCTTCCTTGGTGTGTGTGTGTGTGTGTGTGTGTGCTCTTTTCATGGTCAAACTAAACCCCTGGAAATCCAGGTGTTGGGCACTAAAGGGTTATGTGTCATGGCTCTCAGAATTTAAAAAAATCAAGAAGGGAGAGCTGGGAATAAATAAGGCCCGGTCGGGAACAAATAAGGGCACTTGTGGGTGTTTCTGTTGTGGCTCTTGGAACATGAGAGGGAAGGCAGAGGAACCCCGAGGGTAGGTGGGCTTTGCAACGTGGCATCGACTGGGGAGGTGAGAAGCATGGGGGAGCACCCCTGCTTCCCAGTGCAAGCCTGCGCACCACCCTACAGAACACGGCAGCTTGGCTATGGCATGACATCTTCTGGAGCCTCTCCGGTAGCCGCCGTGAGTGTGTCAGGAGTGCGGGTGTTGCAGACCTCTTCTGTAGTCCCACGCTCCCTGGGCTTATGTATGTCTTAAGCCAGAAGGAATGGGCACCCACGTGCAGAGGGGGTGTGCCGCTGCCCAGAAACTCTGTGTGTGCGCTGCAGAAAGCTGGGGTTATGGTAATTATAGAGTGTGTGTGTGTGTGTGTAGATACATGCATGCACACAGAGGCCTCTCTGCGTTCCTGCACTCGCCATCTGTTGAGTAAATACCCTGAGAATGGGGGCATCCAGCTGAAGAAAGGAAGAGAAAAGGCATGGGGAAGCAGGGCGGGGGGAGCAGGCAGCTCCCAAAGCTGGGGGTCACCGCGGGGGTCACTGCTGCTGAGCTCCAACTTCGCAGCCTCATGTGGAGGAAACTCCTCGGCCTTGTCAGACATTTGCAGAGCAGAGAAGTCAGCTTCCAGTTGGGGTACAGGGGAGGAAGAGGAGGGGTGGGGGGTCTGCTTAGAGGCAGAGGGAAGGAGGGGTGGTCCAGGAAGAGAGAAAGCGAACATAGCCTGGTTTTCCAAATATGGCTTGAGGAGGATCTTCTCCACCCCTTTCCCCAGCCCTGACCCTCTGGGCTTTGCTTCTCATGCCTGGGGCCACATATTATTATTGTTGTTGTTGTTATCACCATCATTATTACTGTTGTTGTTTGTTTGTTTATTAAATTTTTAGTCCGTTCACCCCGCAAGTAGGCTCTGAGCAGATTACAACCATATAAAAAATTAAAACATCTCAACAAATATCATTAAAACGTCAGCGCACCGTTATTGCAACAACTCTCCAACACTGACGGAGCTCGTGGGGCAGGATGACCGGGCATCATAAGAGCAGAACCCAGGGGGATGTGCATCCCTCTAGGGCAGGATGCCGGTTTGACGGCTCGCCCGCCTCAACCACCATATGCCTGGTGGAACATGGGACTTTGGCGGGTGTTTTGGAGTTTTGGGCTATTGCATCTGTGCATTTGTTGTGCATTTAGAGGCACAAATCGTTGTCAGTTTTCCCTGCTGGTGCTGCAGTACCTGCCTCAGTCATGGCCTGTCCTGGAGACAGGGATTGAAGGAAGGTGCAAGAAGCCAGGGAAGGAATGTATTTGTGCGCTCCCTCAGGATGTAGCCTTTCCATCTCAGATTTGATGTATGACCATCTCTCTTGCTCCAGATTTTCCCCTCTGCCTCGTTCCCGCTATTCACACTGCTGTCCGTTAGATTGATCGGAAAATCCTGTAGGTAAATCAGAACCGCAGGAGGCAGGGACTTGGTACAGCAGTGGTTAACACACCTCATTCCTCTGAAGAGCTGCTGTAGCACAGTGGTTAAGTGGTTGGATTGTGAATCAGCACTCTGCTGGTTCGACTCCCACTCCTGCCATGAGCTCAGCAGGTGGCCTTGGGTCAGCCACTCCCAGCTCCAGCTCCCCAGCTGTATTGTGGGGATAATAATAATGACTTTGTTCACCGCTCTGAGTAGGGCATGAATCTATCCAGAAAAGTGGTATATAAGTACATTGTTATTACATTATTATGATTCTTAGATGTGGGTCTCTGGATCTTGCCCAGCTCCTGAATGGTTTCTTGCATTCCTCTTCTTTCATTTCAATCCACTGCTCTAACCCATAGACAATATTCCCCTCTCTTAAATCAGTAGCCTGACCCTTCTGTTACAGCAGCTGACATCTCCCCACCCCCCACCCCCAGTTAGAACCCGTTTCTCTTGCTCTCTCGCTCTCATTACAAGCTGAATGGAGAGGGTCCGAGGGTCAAGGGGTCAGTGCCTGGATGCAAAGGGGTTGGCAGCAGCTAGCTATTTTGCAAGAGATGGGGGGAGGCTGATGGGTATGCCTTTCCGTACAACTTCCCTAGTTCTGTCGCATAAGCCAGTCTTTGTGACTGGGTGTGTGTAATTGGTGCAAGAGAGCTATCAAATGCCCCCTCAAATATAAATTGCAGAGTTCTCGTGGGGGAGGCAGTCCCCTTGAACTTTTTAGCTTGACCTTAAAAGGTGGGCCTGGGTGTTTGACCCTGAAAGTTAGAGGTATCCGTGCGAATCCCGAAGAAGCTTAATAGGGTTTTTTAGCTCCTCAAGTTGCACCTTGGAAAAAAGCCAAAAGAAGTTCCCAGTACAGTTATCATTTCTGCTGTAGATGTGCGCACGTTTTGCTGAGAATATTCAAGACACCTCTCTGCCCTCCCCCCAAAACACTCACCAAAACTCTTTGGGCTCCCATTAAAATTTCTCAGGTGTTTCCACCAGAAGAGGGGAAACTCATCAATTTGCTCTGAGCTTCACTTCTGGGACCAATTTCTGTGGCACCTTGTAAGTGTGCATACATACCATGTCGCCTACATAAGTCAACCCCAGTCTTCTTTGAAGGTTGTTTTAAAGGTTATAGCAATAGATGGAGAGGAAAAAGGGGTGCATCTCCCCTTATATATGCTCAAGGAACTCTACTGTTTTAGGAGATAAAATGTCCTGTCCCTAAGCAGTGAAATTGACTAGACCAGAAGGTGCTCGGCAACTGTCCCAGTCAATTTCATGCCTTATGCATATGAGATCCGTGCCCTAGACATTTTAAAACTCTTTCCCCTAGCAGGCCACTTGGAGAAACAGAACACAGAGTGGCGGATCAGTGCCTCAATGCTTCCCTTGGAAGGGCTACTTCTTCAAGTCCTGTTGATGCCTAGTAGGCCCGGAGGGATTAAGCCTAAGGACTTCTAGTCGCTAACTCTAGAGTAAGAGAGGGGTCTACGATGAGGGATTTGGAGGGGCTGAAGGGTTTCCTCCTGCCCCCTGAAACCAGGGGTGGGGCCGTGGCTCAGCAGTATGTTAACGGTCCCAGGTTCGGGCTCTGGCACTTCCTGTTTAAAAGATCAAGTAGACAGTGATGTGAAGGGCCTCTGCCCAAGTCCATGGAGAGCCGTTGAGTAGGCAGTATTGACTTTGTTGGACAAATGTTTTGATTCAGTCGCAAGCTGCTTCTCACATTCAAAGTTTTCCCACTCCATTATGTTTATCACTATCAATGCCACTGTAATCATAGAATCACAGGGTTAGAAGGTACCTCTAGGGTCATCTAGTCCAACTCCCTGCAAAATGCAGGAAATTCCCAAATACCTCCCCCCCCCCCCACTACCACACAGTGACTTTTACTCTATGCCCAGAAGATGGCAAAACTCCATCAGGATCCCTGGCCAAACTGACCTGGGGAAAATTGCTACCTGACTCCAAAGTGGCGATCGGCCTTACCCTGGGCATGTAAGAAGGAGCCACAAGAACTAAGCACTGATGTAACCCTTCCTGCCCTTCTTCTCATGATCTGCCCAGGTTCGCAGAATCAGCATTGCTGTCAGATGGCCGTCTAGCTTCTGCTGAAAAACCTCCAAAAAAGGAGAGCCCACCACCTCCCGGGGAAGCCTGTTCCACTGAAGGACTGCTCTGTCAGGAAGTTCTTTCTAATATTTAGCCAAAAAGTCTTTTGATCTAATTTCAACCCGTTGGTTCTGGCCTGACCTTCTGGGGCAATGAAAAACAACTCCACTCCATCCTCTGTATGACAGCCCTTCATATACTTGAAGATGGTTATCATATCTCCTCTCAGTCATCTCCTCTCCAGGCTAAACATACTGAGCTCCTTCAACCTTTCCTCACAGGACTTGGTCTCCAGACCCCTCACAATTTTCGTTACCCTCCTCTGGACGCGTTCCAGCTTGTCTATATCCTTCTGAAAATGTGGTGCCCCAAAATGAACACAATGGTTAGGGGGAGATTGCCGTGAGCCGTTAGGTGGGTATATGTGTTGGTCTCCAGTAGAACAGCAGGATTTGAGTCCAGTAGCACCTTAGGGTGCAACAGGATTTTCAGGGGAGAAGCTTTTGAGAGTCAAAGCTCCCTTCATCAGATACAGGGAGGAGTGGAAATCCCTGAGCCTTTATATGCCAATCATAGCTGAAGAAGGAAGCTCTGACTCTTGAAAATGTACACCTTGAAAATCTTGTTGGTCTCTAAGGGGCCGCTGGACTGTAATCCTGCTGTGCCACTGAGCAGTAATAATTTGTATCCTGTTTTGGGTAGAGAGCTTGCATGCTCTGGGGGGAGCCCCTGGAGGAAGTCCCACTTTAGCTGCATCAGATTTCACTGACATATTATCAGACAAGAGAGCATTCTGTAAAACCTCAGTTTTGCCATCTGTGAAATGGGGAGAAAGTACGCGGGCAGCATAAATAAACTAGATACATTTTCATGATGGAGCTGCGACCTTTCAACATGAGACTTAGTCATTTGGTAAAAGTTTGGGGGCCAATTTTCAGTTCAGAGGGTAAATTTTAATGCTGGCGATTGCAGCTTGAAGTTGGGGCGGGGGAGATGAAGTGATTTTGGCGCTGGTGATTTAATAGGCACAAGGAATGTAAGAAGAAAATTGAAAAGAAATGCATTTTTTATTTTACTAGGCTGGTTTACTCTACCGGTTTATGAGTAGTTTCCAAGTGGATTATTTCAGCTTGTTAGATTAATCCAATAAGCATCATAAGGGTAGGGTTTGGTGGGATTTGCTTTTCTTGGTTCAGAAGTTGGGTTGTTTGTTTTGTGAAGAGTACACATTACCTGTGATTTTGCACAGCATAAAGGGAACGAATTAAGTTTTCTACCTCTGCTTTCCTGTATTGTATCACAGACCATGGAAGATGCACCAGGCACGGTAGAATGGTACATTTAGGAGTTTGTGACTAGAGAGCCCAAAACATTGGGACTGAAGTACAAGAAAAAGAGAGAGAAAGAGAGAAGGAAAAAGAAAATGATTCATAGGCGCTCGTCTCTCTCTGTCTCTCTCTCTCTCACACACATACACATACCCCAATTGCTTGTGGTGAGAGCCTGCTGACATTTTGCATCTTTCCCTACCGTGATTTGGCTTCTGATGTCCAAACCTCAGCCTTTCACCTTTTGTGGACAAGCCCTGCCCCCCAAACATAGTGAGATTTTTGGGGTGGGGTGACGAAAGGCCTAGTAAAGGTGTTCTTTGGCGGTAAATGGCTCCTGCATCCTTGCTTGGAAATGTGAATTCCCACCTCCAGCCCCATCTCTGGCATAGTTCAGGAAGAAAAAGACAGGGAGGTGGATTTAATTTTCCATTTTAGGGGGGGGGAGAGAAAAGCAGGGTGGGGACGGTGATCATTTGGGGACATGGGCGATGGCTGGTGAAGCCCCCAACAACCGAGCTTTCTCTGATGCATAATTAACTTTCCCCTCCGGGCAGGGCTTTTAAGCTGCCTTTTAGCCGGAGGATAGAAAAGCGTAGCAGCTGTTCTGCTGGGGTAGGATTGGGGTGAGAGGGGGGGAAAGAAGATTTCGTGTTTGCCAGGCGAGGCCAAGCCTATGTGCAAATGGAGGGGGGGGGAGCCTGAGCTAGCGGGGGTTCTACGCTGCCTGGCTCCCCCTCCCCTTTCCTTGAGAATTCACGGGAAGCAGGCGGCCTTGTTTATTTTTAATTGTTTGAGCCCCAGAAGGAAAAGAGGGTCGGATAAGGCTAGATGAAAGCAGGTGGGTTTTTTTGGGAGGGGGGAATGCTTGTCTTTTGTGGTGGAGGGGAGGATCGCAAATAAAGAAGGGCCCAAGGGGAGTTTCTATAATCTAGTATTTTAGGTATTCTTTCTCCAATGAGTTCAGGGTGAGGTTCATGTCCCTCCTTCCTCCCCCCTCCATCTCCCCAACAGCCCTGTAATGTAGACTAGGCTGAAAAGTCTGATCTACCTTTACAGTATATGTGGGGTGTGAATGGGGTGATAGAATGGACTACAGGGAGCAGTCATGTTTTGTAATGCTCCCCCCCCCTCTCTCTCTCTCACACACACACACAGGGAATTGGCCAGGCCAGAACCTTTTCTCTTGATGTGCAAGGTTATTTGCTTGTTTATTTGTTACTTGTAGAGGTTTTTTTAACAGGGGAGGCAGGGATTCTGTCCACTCAACCCCCTTAGAATTTTACCACCTCTTCTATCTATCTATCTATCTATCTATCTATCTATCTATCTATCTATCTATCTATCTATCTATCTATCTATCTATCTATCTATCTATCTATCTATCTATCTATCTATCTATCTATCTATCTATCTATCTATCTATCTATCTATCTATCTATCTATCTATCTATCTATCTATCTATCTATCTATCTATCTATCTATCTATCTATCTATCTATTCCTCATGTTTAGTTCCTTCCTTCCTTCCATGTTTCAGTTCCTTCTTTCCTTCCTTGGCTGCATGTGTATTCCCATCCCATGATACGATGGTGGCCATGGCTATACACATTTCATGGAAGATGAGTTTTGCAATGGCTGTTAGCCATGAGGGCTAAATCATAGAATCATAGGGTTGGACGGGACGTCCAAGGTCATCTAATCCAACCCCCTGCACAGTGCAGGAAATTCACAACTCCGCCCCCCCCTACACACACACACTGACCCCTGCTCCATGCCCAGAAGACAGCAAAACACTGTCTAAACTGGAACTTCCATGTTGTGCTCTAATGAAAGTCTCTGTTCATGTATGGAAAGCAACGTAGCCGTTCGGTGTGCAGCTCTCAGCCAGTTATGGGGCCAGCAAGCAAGAATGATGAGACAAACTCCATCTTTACTAATTACTGACGACCCTCCTTTCCTCGTTGGTTTCAAATCCCTCAGTTCCACAACCTGAACATCCTGCTCTTGCCTCTAGAGGGCTATATCTGTTCAGAGCATGGTGCCATGTCTCCCTCTAGTGACTACGTTAGGTATGACCTCCAACCATCTATGTTCGTGAAGGTAGCCTCTCTGCCTTCTACTAATAGAGTTTTCTGTCCCCTTTCCTTCTTTTTCCATCTAGGGGACTGTCTAGATAACAGCGTGGCCTCCCCCAGCACAGGAGACGACGACGACTTAGACAGAGACAAAAAACGGAACAAGAAACGAGGGATCTTCCCCAAAGTGGCCACAAATATTATGCGAGCGTGGCTGTTTCAACACTTGTCGGTAAGAACCTAAATCCCTGTACGAGGAATGGATATGGACTTTAGATTCGTGTCCTTCAGGCTTTCCAGATCTGAAAGCCGCGGAGCTGTAAGCTCGTGGTGTCAGAGTCACATGACAGGCAGAGGGCCAACCAGAGTTCTGAGCTCTCTGGTGACAAGAGAAGGGCGGCTCAGCAGCCAGAAAGCAGAACTAAGTGTCCTGGCTTCAGTGTCTGCTGCTCTTCTTAGCGTGTGTTTAAAAAGAAGGAGGGTGAAGCACTTGTTCTATACGCATGCGCACTAGGAATGGGGAGGGACTGTGGCTCAGTGGCAGAACATCTGCTGGCAATGCCGAAGTCCCCAGGTTTGATCCTCGGAATCTCCAGTTATGCGGATCAGCAGGTGACGCGAAAGCCTTCTTCTGAAGACCTTGAAGAGCTGCTGCCAGCCGCAATAGACAAGACTGAACCTGAGTCGTCGATGGTCTGAATCAGCGCAAGGCAATACCATGTGTTCCTGTGCCAGAGGATCAGCTGCGCTGAAATGGCACACCCTGTTTCGTAGATGTCTGCACTACAAACTGAAACCTGCTTCAGCATTCAGTCTCCAAGCCAAGGAATCATGGAACTATTTTAATTTGTTGCATGTGTATCTTCCACTGTAGAACTCAAAGGGGCATCGTAAGGTGCCATGGTCTCCTGCTCTGGCACCTGCTAGGCCTGGCCCTTCAGCGATGGCTGTCTGATGTGCCTTGCTAGCTTACCTCTGAATCTGTGACAATCTGCTGTCAGCAGCACATTTCAGCACCGGGCTACAGTTCAGAGAGAGAAGTCATGGCTGCAAAGCTGGGTTGAAGTGGCTCCAAATAATTTAGATTTGCAACATGGCTGCGCGCATCATCTCTCCGATGAGTCTGCCTTTGTGGGGGGCTGCCGACACTGACTGCTGCTGGCGAAGCTCTTTGTGGCAACCACAGGGGTTCTGGTGGGGTTCAGCGGCCTGCAGTTCCTTACTGGCGTCCGTTTTTGGAACAGCAAGTGGGCAGCTTGCGAGCGACGGGCATCCTTCCATGGCCACCGTCCTGCTATTCCTCTCCCTTCGTCTCCTGCCCGCAGTGCTGCCAAGCAATTAGGCAGGGCCTCTCCCTGGTTAGTTAAACAAAGGCGAGTTAATGAGCACTGGCCAATTAGTGGCTAATTGAAGGAGCTATAAAGCTATTAGAGGCTGGTGAAGGGTAATCAATTCTAGCCAATTACCCTGAACGCATTGGTGGGGGGGGGGCTTTGACGGCTAAGCTGGGTTTTGCCCAGCATAAGAAGGATGGGGGGAGGAAGTGGAGGAGGCCAAACAATTCTTGGAAGAGTCTTGCCCCCTCTCTCCCCTGCCCTGCATGATGCTAAAGGTATCATGGCTAGGACAGCAAGGTTTCCAATGCAAAGTGCACCTCCTGGCTTGTAGTTGCTCTCCAAGGAAGTCCATTGCGTTTCTGTTTATAGATTGATTAGTAGCACGCCTGTCTTTGTGACTGATGTGTGAATGGAAGGATAGCGCACTGGGTGTTGTGTGTTGCCTTTCCACTCAGAGACGTCTTGCCGTTTGAGCCCCCTGCCCCTACTGAAAGCCGCATCCTCTCTGTTGGCATTTTCCCTTTCACCCATAGAAGTGATCGGCCACCCTACTTAGGAGAACAATCAGGGGCTCGCTTGAGGTTCACAAACTGGCTAACTTTATAGCCCCACCCCTGGATTCTAGATCACACTGCTGGGTGACAAAACCTTGGGACGTGGATTGCTTTTAGATATTGATGGGGAACCCATGCTGAGTTCCCCGGGGTGAACACTCAAGGGGTAGTTTTAGGGATTCTGGAGCCCTGAGCAAGAGCCAAGAAGGGGGGCCCTCCGCATCCCCTTTGGACCAGACTCAAGCGTCCACAATACAGGTTTTCAACAGCACACCACCATTTGCATTCGGATTCTGAATTTCCACCATTTTCTTTCACTCCCACAAGCCGAAGGAGCCTGCCTAGTATTGGTCCCAGGGCAAGACCGCCCTGCTTTACACCCAGGGAGAACATAGGCCAATTTGATGCTTGAACCAGCTAGGTCTTTCTGCCCCTTGGTCATAACAAAGAAACTCTGTTTTGTGTGGAATCAGATCCTCGACTCGCATGTTGTCTCCTCCTGGGAAGGGCGGCAGCTTTGCCCAGGCTCTCAGGGAGAGAAAAAGCTTTTCCTAGCTGGAAGGATCTTTTTAACTGGAGACGTCAGGAATTAAACCGGAGAGCTTCTGCCTGCAAAAACAGGTGCTTTACCGCTGAGCTGCAGCCCTGGCAGTCAAAGTGACAGGAAAAAATGATACGCATTTGTGGTATAGACCTTCGCGCCTTATGCAGGATTCCTTCCTCCCTGGGTCCACAAAGCGGATCTCCACACAGCTGAATTGTGGGTCAGGATATTCCAGATTTTGCATCAGCAATGGTTTTGAAAGGCACAATCGTGATTTATGAGAAACTTGGGGCCCTCTCTATCCAAGAGGTGGCGATTGGCGCATCTGCGGAGGAGGCATTGATTTCCCCCCCTCCTACCGGTTTCAAATAAGCCCAACTGGGTTAGCGGTGCAACTGTGCACATTCTCTAGGCCTTCTGGGTTTGGCTCTGTAGCGGTTGCCCTGCTCTGCTTGACCCAGGAGGCCAGGGGAGACCTTGCATCATCCGTCACTGGGCTGTCAGAGTGGGGGCCCCTATGGAGGTCTGGCTGTGACCCGTGGGCAAGGTCCTCGTCCATCCATCATCAGGGAATGGCAGCTAAAAGGCTGGGGTGGGGGGAGGGGACCTGTTGTCAGATCCCCTACCCAACGAAGACAGCAGGGAAAGGGGGTTCCTGCCCCGGGACATCTGCTCGGAAGACCCAGGGAAAGAAAAGGATATTGTGCTCGGTCGTGACACGCACAGAAAAGTGATCCCCATGCGGTGACCAGTCCTCCTGGCAGAGTCGGTTCCCAGATCAGATGGGAACAAGGGGGAAGGAAGGCAAGAGAGAGGAGTCCAACTAAAAACGGAGTGGGCCTTTTACACCAAATGCAGAATCGATCATTAGGGCTTTCCTGTGGACCGTACTGCGTTAGGTTTGGGGGCTTGCATTTTTAATCCCCTCCCTCCCAGAATGAAAACTCGTTATAAAAATTAGCATATCCGACAGAAGGTACTAATTCCCTATCCCGCCCCAATAAGCGGGCACTTTTATCTGTGACGTCTTTTCTCAAACGTGCAGCCCACTCCCGACCAGCCATGATATCTTTTCGGTGGGTCCGGTAGCACCTTTAAGACTAACCCACTTATTTGTAGCATAAGCTTTTGAGAACCACATTGCATCTGATGAAGAGACCTGTGGTTCTCAGAAGCTTATGCTACAAATAAGTGGGTTAGTTTTAAAGGTGCTACTGGACTCTTTACCATTTTGCAACTACAGACTAACGCAGCTAACTCCTCTGGTTTTAGGTGGTTAATCATGTTGGGCAGGACTCTGCCCAGATGGGCAGGAATCTGGAATTGACCCCATCTTGGGACAGTTATTATCTTTGTTGATTTTATGACAAACTGTTGTTTTATGAATTGTTTTTAATATTTGTATTATATGTTTATAACTGCTGTACCTCGCTCTGAGCCCGCTTGCGGGAAGGGTGGGTTAGAAGTGTAATAAATAACAACAACAACAACAATGTTGGTTTGCAGTAGAATAGTGGGATTTTCATCCAGTGGCACCTTAGAGACCAGCAAGATTTTCAGAGTGTAAGCTTTCGAGAGCCAGAGCTCCCTTCTTCAGACAACAAGGGAGCTCTGACTCTCAAAAGCTTATACCTTGGAAATCTTGTTGGTCTCTAAGGTGCCACTGGATTCCAGTACAGTCTATAAAAGACCTTTAGCTGAGAGCCACTTTGGTGTAGTGGTTCAGAGCGGCAGGACTCTAATCTGGAGAACCAGGTTTGATTCCCCACTCCTCTGCTCTGTTTGAAGCCAGCTAGGTGACCTTGGGTCAAGTCACAGCTTCTAGGAGCTCTCTCAGCCCCACCCACCTCACAGGGGGATTGTTGTGGGGATAATAATGGCATACTTTGTAAACTGCTCCGAGTGGGTGTTAAGTTGTTCTGAAGGGCAATATATAAATCGAATGATATTATTATTAGCGTATAAACACGCCCTCCTGAAAGAGTCAGAGATTGACAAGGCTGTGGCAAGCGGTGTTTGCACAGGGATTGGTAAGAATAACCAGCCCTTTCTTTGGTATCCAGTCCATGGCTAGATACTCAAGAAGGTTTTGGCTGCTGTAATCTTCCCAGCTTGGCATGGTGCAGGTGCCAGATTTCCTCTGGAGAGAGGAAGCCTGACTTTGCGATCCTAAGAAGTTCCTCCTGCATGCAAACGTACACATGTTATTTTCCTGATTCTCCCCTCCTGCTTCCCAAGATTTCCTCTCCAATGCTGGAAGGCAGAGTGAATCCAGAAGGAAATAGTACTGTTTGCAAAGACAAGAGGGGACACACACACACTCACACTCTCTCTCACACACACACAATCACACACACATTCTTCAGCCAGATGTTCTCGTCCTGGCTAGACAGAAGTTGCTAAAATGGTTCCCAGAAACAATCTTGCCTGCCAGCAGGTCACTGTAGAATGACCTGAGGAGGGGGCATGTATATGGAGGAGGGGATACAAATCAGTGTAGACTCTTCCTGTTTTGTTTTGTTTTTAAGGTTTGGGGCAAGAGCTTCCACTGTATCTCTGCAAACTTTACCGTGGTTGGGGGCCATCCTATGGTTAGATCCAGAGGTGAACCCACAGATACACATGCCATTTTCCAGCAGAGCTTATTCTTTCCAGGTTGGGGGGAAGGAATTAGAGGAGGGAATTCTTTCTCAGTATAGATCCAAAGGAGTTAGCTGTGTTAGTCTGTAGTAGCAAAATAGTAAGGAGTCCAGTTGCACCTTTAAGACTAACCAACTTTATTGTAGCATAAGCTTTCGAGAGCCACAGCTCTCTTTGTCAGATGCATCATCAGCTTTTGAGAACCACAGCTCTCTTCATCAGATGCATTGTCAGATGCATCTGACAAAGAGAGCTGTGGCTCTCAAAAGCTGACGATGCATCTGACAAAGAGAGCTGTGGCTCTCGAAAGCTGACGATGCATCTGACAAAGAGAGCTGTGGCTCTCAAAAGCTGATGATGCATCTGACAAAGAAAGCGGTGGCTCTCGAAAGCTTATGCCCCAATAAAGTTGGTTAGTCTTAAAGGTGCTGCTGGACTCTTTACTATCTTTCTCAGCATGGTGCCGCAGTGACCCAAAAGCTTCACCTACTGAATTCAGGGACGACTCCTAGAGGGCTCCCCCACAAATATTTTCCTCTCTGTGTCCCCTCCCCTGGGCATTCAATCACAGTCAGGCTTTCTGGCAATACATTATCAGTCTCGGTCGTTTACCGCCATCCTATAAAGAATTAATTTCATCTGTGTAGCAAAATCCTTGGCCCTCCCCACTTAATGATCCCTCCCTGCTCCCCAATTTTTCACCTCCAGTCTGATGCCTGCTCATTGTGGGTGTTGCAAAACCATTAGACTGTTGCAACAAATAAAGTTCCTCTGGGTGCTGCGTTGGGACCCAGGAGACCTGCCTGCCAATGTCTGTTAGAAAGTTTCTTGTGTGTTCCTGGCTTTCTCATGCTTTTTCAGCCAGATCTAACTTCTGGGTTGGCATGCCGGTTAATTAACCAGTTAAATGTTGTTAGTCTGATTACCTGTTGTTTGATCACAGCAAAATAATATCTAATCTTCCGCGAAGCAAACACTCCCCCCACCCAAATCTATGCACAAAAACATACATAGATTGTACCCAAAGAGCTGATTTAGTGGATTTCAACTCTTGCTAGCAATTCTTGAAAATAGAGTTACAATTATTCGCTAATGATTGCTGAAAGTTTGATTTCACTGGTTCACAATAAAGCACACGAATTTGTGTTGTTAGCGTTACATATCAAAACTAATAATGACTGCTGTCTTTTGTCATTCTGATCAAGTAATGTGTAGTGTAGCAGTTAGAGCACTGGGCTAGGATCTGGGAGACCTCCAGGTTTGAATCCCTCCCCTGGCATGGAAGCTCGCAGGGCAACCGTGGGCCAATCACACTCCGTCTAACCTACCTCACAAGGTTGTTGTGAGGATAAAATGGAGGAGGAGAGAAGAGTGTTTTGGGTCCCCTTTGGAGAGAAAGGCAGGATATAAATGAAGTAAATAAAATTTAAGTAATGTCTGACCATCTCAGGTCTCCAACCCTACACAGTTGTTGAGGGAAGTCCCTTGTACGCAGTCCTAAGCTTTTTGGCAGGACAGAAATGTAACAGGTAGAGATGGGCCCGAACCAGGAAAAAAATGATCCGTGCAGTTCATGGTTCGTCATGTTTAATGAACCACGAACTTTCACGAACCTGCCCTGGTTCACAAACCGGCTTGTTTGATTCGTGAAAATGTCACTTCCAGGTTAGCACATTGTCTCTTCTGAGTCAGCAGAAGATCACTTCCCAACCAGCAGAAGGTCACTTCTGGGTTAGCAGAAGGTCTGCAGGAAGTCCATCCCCTGTTGCCTAGGAAACTGATTGATCGGCGCCAGGCTGTCTGCAGTGACTAACCAAATGAACTGGCCGAAAGTTCGTGGTGGTTCGTCAGAAATGGACTCTGATAAACTGCCAGTTCACGAACTACAAACTGGCCCAGTTCGTACCGAACTTTGGTTCATATTTTGGTTCATGTCCACCTCTAGTGACAGGTCACTTGTTTTTAATGTCTGGGTATTTCTTGCTAAAGCACCACATTTGTTTTTCGGAGAAAGCATCTTCACAGACCCAGGATGGCTCTAGATCATCCCCCCCAAGCGAACCTGGGCCACGTTTTGACCTCACTAACTTCCCCCTCTTCCCTTTCCCTCTACAGCATCCGTATCCCTCAGAAGAGCAGAAGAAGCAGTTGGCTCAGGATACCGGACTGACGATTTTGCAAGTGAATAATTGGTAAGAATCTCTGCACAGTCTTGCTACGTTTCCAAGCCTGCTGCCTCCATGATGGGCGGGAGACCTTCACAGAGGACCCTTGTTCCTTTAAAAAAAATTGAGTTAAGGGGGATACTGTAGGAGGTTAATATGTTACTCATGAGTGGCTTTCTGAGATTTTCTATGTGAAGCACAAACAATACAGAGAGAATTGTATGTAAAGCTATTCCCTGCCCTCCACCACTAGGTAAAAGTAAAGGTGCAAGCACCGAATCATTACTAACCCATGGGGGGACTTCGCATCGTGACGTTTTCTTGGCAGACTTTTTATGGGGTGGTTTGCCATTGCCTTCCCCAGTCATCTACACTTTACCCCCAGGAAAGTGGGTACTCAATTTACCGACCTTGGAAGGATGGAAGGCTGAGTCAGCCTTGAGCCGGCTACCTGAACCCAACTTCTGCCGGGATCGAACTCAGGTCGTGAGCAGAGCTTGGGCTGCAGTACTGCAGCTTACCACTCTGTGCCACGGGGCTCTTTCCTCCACCACTATGCCCCATGAAACAGAACTTGGGAGCAGCAGTAGGACGCACAAAAATAAAAAGTCCTATTTCACATGACTCGTGTGTTTCATGTATGACATTAATGACCACAGGAATGCAGTGATGGCCACCAGCTGGCTTTTAAAAAGAGTCAAGTTTCACAGAGGAGGACTGGTTTATCAGTAGCCTTACCAGCAAAGTAATGCCTCCATATGCAAAGGAAGTCCACCTCTGGATGCTGGGAACAGATAACAGGGGAAAGGCTATTGCCTTTCTGCTCTGCTTGTAGGATACCCTGAAACACTGGCTGGTTATTGTTGGAACTCGGACGCTTGGTCGAATCTTAGATGGCTGTTCAACATCCTACAAACCTGAGCAGGAGGGGACCAGTTTCTTGAAACCTGGTGCTCAGACCAAGCCTGCTTGGAAATTTGTCATTTCACAGTCCAGATTTTGTAAGTGTACCAGCAGGATATTAGACACAAAAACAAAGCCCAAACACTGTCTCAAGGCAATCTAGTATGTCTTCTTAGAAAAGCTGGATTGCTTGGGCTTTATATAGCTAAATAGAACTTCCATGCGCGAGGGCAGTATATCCCAGATGTTGGACACAGCCATCCTTTCTATGCTAGTGAGTATCCACAAATATCCGGTGGTCTGTCATTGGGAATGGAGCACTAGACCTTTGATCAAATCCAGGATAGCTCTAATGATGTTCTAAGAAGGGATTTGGGATACAGAAAACAGGGCCGTCGTCACACGGGCATCTCTTCCGTTAAAGTTACAGCATACAGCGTCCTACCTGTTATCGGCACAGTAACGTTTCTTTGGGTCACCTAACGGCTCTTTGCGCCACCAGCTGTCCATACCGAAGCACTCTGTTCTCTCTAACCGCGCAGAAGCAGCTCCCCCCCCTTTTTTATTATTCTGGCGTTTAATTCCGCTATAATGGAATAACAGCATATAAACATTTCGTTAGAGCAAAACATTACGACCCTTTTGTTTTTCCAACTTTGAAATTATATAAATAGCCCTTTGCCCGCAGAAAACTCCCTGTCTGGCATGATCCCCATCGCTGAAGACTCTGCCATGGCGATTGAGTCATTTTTACTTCAGCAGAAAGTTTGCATTGTGTTATGTCGTTATGGCGTTATAAGGACATAATAAAATTTTAAAAAGGGGAGTCGCAGGAAGAAATGGATTCTGGGATTGAAGGGAGGGCATAGGGCGTTGCGAGGCGAAATACATCGATGTGAGGCATTCACACTGAGGCGCAAAATAGCGCGATTATCAAGCGCAAAGCAGAAGAGAGAAAATCGCTACAGTGTTGGAATAAGGTGGGTGTTTGCTGGGAAATAGCGCCATTTTAGCGCTAAATAAAAGCCCGTGTGACGACGGCCCAGGTGGAATTTCTGAGCCAACCCAAAACAGTATGAATGGCTTTTTATCCCTGCTTTTCTTGCTTTTATGCTGCTGGTTTTTAATCTGTGGTTGTTTTATTGTCTTGTGATATTTTTGAGCTTTTTTTTTTTAAAGTAATTTCATAAGCTACCTTTGGGAATATTTTATGCAGAGGTGGTGTGTGAGTCTTTCAAAGAGAGATAAAACCACACCCCGGCTTTCTGTTTGACTGACTTTCCCTCATCCTCTCTCTTGAAGGTTTATTAATGCTAGGAGGCGTATAGTTCAGCCCATGATTGACCAATCAAATCGCACAGGTATGGGGGGGTGTCAACCTGGAGAGCGGAGTATTGCTGGGGGGGGGGGGCAGGTTGCACGTGTCTCTTCCTGACATTTGGCTCTGTTTCCCTTTCTTCCAAGTAGGTCAGGGTGCGCCATATAGTCCTGACGGGCAGCCTATGGGAGGCTATGTTATGGATGGGCAACAGCACATGACGATCCGCCCCCCAGGTAAATGGAGACCAAAATCAGGGGAGTGGGAGATGAAAGGTCACACTGGGACAGCCTTGGAGTGACAATGTAGGAAGCTTCTTTCCTAAGAAGGTGTCTCCTCCCTCGTAACCCATTTCATTTTCCACAGTTGCATGTGTTCTGGAGGTCCTTGGAAGCTTTTTGGGGGTGAAGTTCTTTGCTGAGATCTGTGATGGGAGATGAAAGTAGCTTGTCTTCCAATGCTGACCCACCCTGATGGTGCAAGTTCTAGGTGTCTTCTAGAGTGTGGTTCTTGGCTCACAGAAGCCAGCAGTGAGGCCCAACAGGTCCAAGGCCATGTCAATTGAGAGCACGCCATCGACGGTGGCTCCCCTCGGCAACATTTGTAGGATCTGTGCCAGACAGGGCTCTTTTTCTGGGAAAAGAGGTGGTGGAACTCAGTGGTGGAACTCAAGACCGCACAATGATGTCACTTTGGGTCAGCTGGAACTAGGGGGGAGTTTTTAAAAGTTTAAATTGCCCTAGGTGGAAATGGTCACATGGCTGGTGGCCCCGCCCCCTGATCTCCAGACAGAGGGGAGTTTCGATTGCCCTCCGTACCGCTCGGCACTCTAAACTCCCCTCTGTCTGGAGATCAGGGGGCGGGGCCACCGGCCATGTGACCATTTTCAAGAGGTGCCGGAAATCCGTTCCACCGCGTTCCTGCTGAGAAAAAAGCCCTGGTGCCAGATGAACAAGAGTTCGGTTCCTCGCCAGACACATTAACCTGGAAAACCTCAGAAATGTGAAACTGACCAACTTTTGCTAGAACCTTAACCCAGACAGAACTGTGATTTCTTCAGGCAAAGCAGAGAATGCCAGTTTGGTGTAGTGGTTAAGAGCGTGGGACTGTAATCTGGAGAACCGGGTTTGATTCCCCACTCCTCTGCTTGAAGCCAGCTGGGTGACCTTGGGTCAGTCACAGCTCTTTCAGAGTTCTGTCAGCCCCACCCACCTCACAGGGTGTTTGTTGTTGTGGGGATAATATATTTTGTAAACCGCTCTGAGTGGGCATTACATTGTCCTGAAGGGCGGTATATAAATTTATTATTATTATTATTATTATTATTATTATTATTATTATTATTATTATTATTATTATTATTAAGCCTGTTTTTGAAGTTTGTAGTATAGACATATCTTCTGACCTTCACAATATTTTTCTTGTGCTGAATCAGGGAAGTTGGAGTCTTTGGGAAGGCACCGTAACTTGGCACAAGGAAAATAGCGTGAAGGTCAGCATTCATAAAGACATGTCTGTGCTCTAAACTTCAACTCCATCTTCTGTGTAATTTGATGGGTCATCTTTAAAGGCAATGTTATAGTGTAGCAGTTCAAAGAAGAAGCTGCGAGCAGTGAGTCTACCCATTCCCGTGTCCTATGACCTTACTTGGTGATGTAGAGAAGCCCCATAGGCTACAGTTCTAAGAACACTTTCCTGGGAGTAAGCCCCATTTAATAAAATGGGACTTCTCAGTAGGCCTGTTTAGGACTGCTTCCAAAGTCTTCTAAACTCCCCCTCCCCATCTGCAATATGGGGGTTAATGATACTGGCCTACTTTACAGGGTAGAGGGAAATAGGCACGGTCTAGCTCAGTTTAATCAGATCTTGGAAGTTAAGGTCAGATGGGTGACTACTAAGGAAGACTGCAAAGTAAGGCGCTGGTAAACCACCTTTGCTTCTCATTTACCTTGACAGTCTCTTGCTGGCATCATGATAAGTTGATTGTCCATAAACACACACTTTACAGGGCAGATATAAGAATTAGGACAATATAATGTATGTGAAATACTCTGATTACTGAAAGTACTTTAGACATGCTATAGATCCAGAGGAGTTAGCCGTGTTAGTCTGTAGTCGCGAAATAGTAAAGAGTCTGGTAGCACTTTTAAGACTAACCAACTTTATTGTAGCATATTGTAGCAACTTTATTGTAGCTTTTGAGAACCACAGCTCTCTTCGTCAGACGCATCATACCCTCCATGCATCTAACGAAGAGAGCTGTGGTTCTCGAAAGCTTATGCTACAAATAAGTTGGTTAGTCTTAAAGGGGCTACTGGACTCTTTACTATTTTTAGACACGCTAAGCCCTATTATTTTTTTTCGAATTAAAATTTTCTTTATTTAAACTATAAACTACACACCACAACACAATAAACAACAAACAGAGAACAAGGAAAAACGCACAGTTCTAAACATAACACACTAAAAATACATATATCTATAAAATTAAGAAGAAAAAAGAATACAAAAAAACTCCTAGATTACACTACAAGTTGAGTTCCGATATTCTCCGCAACAAGTATATATAATTTCTAGAGTCCCACTTATTCTAAGTTAGTTACCAAACCCCTCTTTTTTCTATTGTTCCTGTTTCTTCATCCATGAATCCAGATGTCATCAAATCCTTGTTATCCATTTCATGCAAAAAGTCTATTAACGGTTTCCATTCAGTCAAGAAGTTAACAAATGTCCTTTCTCTAATTAATGCAGTAAATTTTGCCGTTAACGCAAACTCCAAAACTTTTGTCAACCATTCCTCCACTGTAGGCAATGTTGTAGTGTTCCACTTTTGTGCATAAAGTACTCTTGCTGAAGTAATAAAGTATAAGAACAGTGTTCTAAAACTTTTTTCCAACTGGCTGTCCATTATTCCCAACAGAAAAGTCTCTGGTTTCAGCTGAAGTTTAATCTTCAAAATCTTCTGAATCGATAACTAGATCTGCAACCAAAAACTCTTTGCTTTCTTACTTGTTCACCACATATGAAAAAATATCCCTTCTTGTTTAGCACATTTCTAACATACATTTGATGCCCTCTTATACATTCTAGCCAATTTTTCAGGAAAAATAAGCCCCATTATTTTTAGGAAGCACTGGTTTTGAGAATAGTAGCTTAAATTCAAGAGCCGTGAATGAGGACAATGAGAATTCCAAACTCACCTCAGCCACAAATAAGTTACTGCAGGGTCAGTTTACGCATCCATGTATATCCCTGGATGGGCCCGGAGATGTTCAGGAGAAAGGTGGGCATATGAATATTTTAAATACATATTAAATATATTGATGGGTTGACAGATTCTTTATGAGGACAGACGTATCACTTAAAGACATCCTTATTTATCTAGATTTTCTTTCAAAAACCTACACAAACTATTATTGTATATTTAAAATCACATTTGATTTTAAATATACGATAATAGTTTGCATAGGGTTTTTTTAAAAAGTATCTCTAATCCACCAAATGTGCCTCTGCAAAAGAGAGAGAAGAGGATGGTAACTGTAGAAATAAATACCAGGTGGCATGGAAATGGCCTCCCCCAAAGCTTCTTTTCAGCCCTTCCCATGAATCTTCATGACAAATCATCTCCAGAACCAAAGCATTCCACACATAGAGGTAAAAATCTTTACCTCCTGAAATGCAGTCCCTGAATTTTTAATGCCAAATGGGTGAGTCCAGAGGGTGAGACTGGAAATTTAGCATCTTTGGAATATTTGCAAATATTCGTTTGGGGTTCGTCGTCCTGCAGAAATTGTGACTTTGATGCAGTAATGCCTTTCCCCGGAGGGAAATGTTCAGACATGTGTGAATCACTGACCAGTATGTGAAGTGGAGCCGTAACAAGCCCAGTCTTGTCAGATCTCAGAAGCTACGCAGGGTCGGCCTTGGTTAGTAATTGGATGGGAGATCTCCAGAATAGATCAGGGTCGCTATGGAGAGGCAGGCAACGGCAAACCATGTACGTTAGTCTCTTGCTTTGAAAACCCCAGCAGGGGGTCACCATAAGTCAGCTATGACTTGGCAGCACTTTCCACTACCACCACCATGTGATGTGAAGTTAGGAATAGATAGGTGGGGACTCAAGATTCCTGTGCTCTGGGCTATGGTTTTATCATTCCTTTCTCTTCGGTTTCTAGGACCAATGGGAATGGCGATGGGAATGGAGGGCCAATGGCACTACATGTAAGCCCAGACCTCGCGGCTGATGCCAGAGGGGAAGTGAGTATCTCAGGGAGCGCATTGGGCTCATGACTTGAGTCAGGGCTTTTTTTCAGGGGGAACGCGGGGGAACGGAGTTCCGGAACCTCTTGAAAATGGTCACATGGCCGGTGGCCCCGCCCCCTGATCTCCAGACAGAGGGGAGTTGAGATTGCCCTATGCGCTGCGGGAGCGGCGCGGAGGGCAATCTCAACTCCCCTCTGTCTGGAGATCAGGGGGCGGGGCCACCAGCCATGTGACCATTTTCTCCGAGGGCAACCCACTGAGTTCCACCACCTCTTTCCCCAGAAAAAAAGCCCTGACTTGAGTAAAGCGACTTGGGAAACGTGGATTGAGTTGGGAGAGGGACACATGTTGAAGCCAAGTTGATTGGTTTGTGGATCTGTCCAGACAGCACGTTGAGCACCCTTTATTTGGCCGCTTGAATTGGCCTTTCATTCATTGACCACGCACGTTCTTTGTTTCCTGCAGGAATCCAAGCTAGGCCAGGTGTGCTGGACAACACACCCCACCAGGTTTACAGGCACGAGACTCGCGGCACGTTGGGGGTCTGGCGTGTCCTTCCTCCCACTTTCCCCTTTGCTGAACGTGCCACCGACTCTCTTCCCTCCCCACTCCACCCCCTCCAGCCACGTTGCACTGCCACGACGAGAGGAAGCGACTCCCCCCCCCCCAAGACGGACCAAGCACGGACAGAGCATTCCATGTTATAGCCCTTCCCTCCACCAGCTCTCTTCTCTCCTCCACTCCTTTTCCTGAAGAAGAACCACCCGAACAGCAGCCAGGCTTCCAAGGTTCCGAATCTCCTGCGGCTCTCGGTGGTCAAGGTTTAGAGGCCAGTTGACTGGTCACAACACACAAGCTGGACATTGGTGGAAACCGATTGCTCCCCCAGCCCCAAAATGTAAAAAAACGGAGAGAGATGGATAGCCGTGTTCATCTGTACAGCGAGATCTGGGGAGGGGGAGGCCGAGGGGTTAACTTTTAATTTGTTGAGTTGGGCTTTATAATTTTTCACCAAATAGACACATACACATGTTTGTAGGATCCCACCACCAGCTCAGAGGCAAAAGCCCCTCCCTTCACAATATGCCTTCGGGCACAGCTGTTCTTCTCCCCCCCCCCCACCTTCCCGTTTATAGACTTCTTTCCTGAACAAGATAACTTTCCAAACAGGGTGGTTTTTATTTTGTTTTCCCCTCTTTTTTTTCTTTTTTCTTTTCCTGGATGTTTTAATTATTAATTAATTATTGATGTCGATGCTCAGAAAGGGGAAGTAAATTAAATTGTACATTTTATTTTCCTTTTTCGGGTTCTTGTTTTTAATGTGCTAGTTTGAGGGGTTTTTGTTTGTTTGTTTTTTAAAAAATGAGAATAATACAAGAAAAGAAAACCAAAAGGAACTAACTTGAAAATCTGGTGTGGTATGGTTGGTTTGTTTTTTTACCTTGATTCGGTGTTAGAGAAGATGTTGCTGAATTTCTCTGTGTGCTACATGATACCAGGGTGGGGAAACGAGAAGAGAATTTCTCAGGATTGGAGAGAAACAGAAAATCTGCATGAAACAGCTATGATGGGTCCTGGCAATGACAATTTGTTGTTGGCTGTTTTACCCAGGTTGTCTTCTATACGACAAATTAAACCAGTTTAGCTGTCACGACTGACCACTAGGCAGGGCTTTTTTTCTGGGAAAAGAGGTGGTGGAACTCAGGACCACACAATGACATCACTTTGGGTCAGCTGGAACAAGGGGGGAGTTTTTTAAAGTTTAAATCACCCTTGGCAAATATGGTCACATGGCCGTTGGCCCTGCCCCCTGATCTCCAGACAGAGAGGAGTTTAGATTGCCCTCTGCGCTGCTGCGTGGAGGGCAATCTAAACTCCCCTCTGTCTGGAGAACAGAGGGCGGGGCCACCGGCCATGTGTCCATTTTCAAGAGGTGCCGGAACTCTGTTCCACCGCGTTCCTGCTGAAAAAAAGCCCTCCCTCTGGGATACCCAAGAATTGTGGCACTCTGGAAGGATTAATGAAACACTTGGGCACCTTTTCTATACAGAGTTATATAACTGGTTTAACTGGTACCTTCACTTGAAATCCTGGAAATTCTTTGGAAACGAGACTGAGAATTGTCCAGGACAAGTTTCTCCCTTGCTGCTTCCTCGCAGAATGATAGCTCCCAGAATTCCCACGAATTCCTTGTGTTTTAAAAAGTAGACTTCTAGCAGTGTATTGACATACAATCGAGCAATTAAACATCCCAATAAAACAGAAAATCCCGCACCGAATGCTGAGCAGGGGAAAAAATACTTTCCTCCTCTTCCAACAGTGCAATCCTATACAGAGTTACTCCAGTCTAAGCCCATTGAAATCAATGGGATGTATACATTATCCCATAAAGGGGAACAATGACTTTGTCCAATTACTAAATGTAGGGTCCGTCTATGTATACGCTATTCATTTTGAATGTTATGGTTGTATGATCGATTTCATAATTTTGTTCATATGTATTTTTTGGTGAAATAAAATTATTATTTTTTTAAAGAAATCACTAGGACAACAGTAACTCTGTGCAGGATTGCACTGTAAGAAACCTTCCTCATTTGTTCAGGGAGGGAATTCTGTGATTTTACCCACCGACTGACTTTTTTAATTGGTTTACTGCTTCTGTATTTAAAAGCTTTTTGTTTTTTTTAACCAGTGTGATCCTCAAATCATTTTTTTTCCGCTTGCCTGATTATCAATTTCCCTTCATTTACTCTCTTTGGTTTCCTCTTTGCTTGACACCATCACTCGAGCAAGATTTCCACTTTTTGAAGAAGTATTTTCTTACTGGCTCTGCTTATGAACCATGTTGACTTTCTCCAGTTTGTACTTTTTTCTGAACCGTGGTATACATTCTAGCCTGTGCTTCTAGCTTCTATTCTTGCATTTTTAAACATCCTCTAAGTATCTCAGAGACATTTAACCATTTTGGCATTCTCTTTCAGTTTTACCCTTCTGGTGTGTTTTAAGCATACCCTTACCCGTAAGGAGTTCAGGGGGGTTGAATGGTGCTCTCCCTCCATTTACATTCTAAATAATCCTCTCATTTTGAAATCAAATATGACCATGTTTGGGCTTTTCTGGGCAGCTTTCCATGTATGTGTCTATTCACTTTGATCTTCCCAGTTGGCTTGGCTATACCTTTTGTACCCCCATCCATACACCTCTCAGGGCTAAGCCTGGGGTTGACCCCACTTACAGGCGGTTCTACTACACAGCTGTTTATGATAGTTAGACATTTTCCCTCTGGTATGGCCCAAATATTCCCTTGACATTTGCCTTGGAGTGGCTCCTTGATTTCTTTCTTCCTAAGAGCACCCTCAGAATTCTGGTCGGGAAGGTGACAGTAGGCTCCGGTATAACTTCATGGGGCCTAATCTCTGTGCCCCCTATGGAAGGTTTACTCCAGTTAAGTTTTCTAGTTTATTGAATCGTATGCCCCTTTGACCTACAGAATAACACAATGCACTCTTTCCTGCCCATTCTATAGAGTTTACATATCTAAGGAGAACCATATCCCACCGATACACTCCACTATTCCAAGTTTCGGAGATCAAAAGAAATGTAATGAGGAACATGGATCTCCATCGGTCTCTATAACGTAAAGGGTTGGATCCAATTAGCTTATTTGTCAGTGGAAGAGGACAGAGGGAGTCTCCACTACCCACCCAAAAAGGTTACGCTGTGGATTGTGTGTAATAAAGCCATGTAGGGTGGAAGCTATAGTAAGGAAGGGAATTGGTTGGAGTGAGAAAGCTAGCTGGATCCGACCCAAATTGTATGCCCACAGCCTTGATTTTAGGAGGCAGGTGGTGCGGAAGGAAGGAATTTAATCCACCAGTCCCCTCTCAGTTTTGCTAATTGTAATGAAGCTCCTTGCACTGTAATTAGCATTTTGAAGGGGGGGAAGATGTCCTTTTAAAACTCTGTCCTTTCCCTCTTTTAAAATGCTAAAAACGGTGCAGGGAGCTTTGTTTTGACTGGGAACTCAAGCAGGGGTTGAAGGGTTAAACCGCCTCTCTTCTTCCTGCCATGCCTCGATCCAAATTGAGGTTTTGCACCCATGTAATTTACCTTTCGCAGACTGATGGAGGTCTGCGATCAGTTTGTTTCTGGAGATGCACACTGGATTTATGATCCCATCAATGCTCAGATCCAGTCTTGACCTTAATCCCATTAAGCATTAGCATATAAACACCTTTACATCATGTCCTCCTCCGAATGGTCTTCGTGTACATTTTGCCCTACAATCCTTTGGTCACTTTAAATGGCTATCATGTCCTTCGGTTGTTGCCAAGTTTCCTATCCTCTTTTAGATGATCTGGAACACTGATGCCACCGTCTCCTACAAATGAGTTTTCCTGACGTGTCCCGGTACCTGTTGGCGTTCCTCCAGAAGTCAGTTTCAAAGCTGTTCTATGAACTTTTTGATATTAAGCCCCAGAAATCTGCATTCGGTTCAGATGTAGTCACTGTTGCACAGAAAGAGTGGCTCGCTTTATCTAAATTCTATGCCCAGGTAGAGACTCATTAGCTTTCTCTGCTGGGCTAGCCCAGGGCATGGAACCAGTAAAACGTCTGAAAATGATGCCTTGGAGGTCCTACTGGACAGGCCAATATTTTTCTTCCAGAACCCAGGGCTTTTTTTCAGCTGGAACGCAGTGGAACGGAGTTCCGGAACCTCTTGAAAATGGTCACATGGGCTGGTGGCCCCGCCCCCTGATCTCCAGACAGAGGGGAGTTGAGATTGCCCTCCATGCCGCTCAGAGGCGCGGAGGGCAATCTCAACTCCCCTCTGTCTGGAGATCAGGAGGCGGGGCCACCAGCCCATGTGACCATTTTCTCCAAGGGCAACCCACTGAGTTCCACCACCTCTTTTCCCAGACAAAAAGCCCTGCCAGAACCTAATACAATTTCCATTGCTACTGGTACTGATGTGTACCAAAACAGCTGTCCCCTTTTATATGCTATTTCCCAACTTATCCTTACAGCCCATAATGGTCACAAACTTTGTGCCTGATGGGCAAAACCAAGTCTCTCTTCGCAAGACACCTTACACAGGAATGCTCAAGTAACTTGCAGTGTCATTCTACGAACATTTTTCTGGGAGTAAGCCAGACTGGCTCTGACCTGGATAGCCCAGGTGAGCCCGATCTTGTCAGATCTCAGAAGCTAAGCAGGGTCGGCCTTGGTTAGTAATTGGATGGGAGACCTCCAATGAAGACAAGGGCTGCAGAGGCAGGCAATGGCAAACCACCTCTGTTAGTCTCTTGCCATGAAAACCCCGCCAGGGCTGCCATAAGTCCACTATGACTTGAGGGCACTCTCCACTCCAAGCCCAACTGAGTAGACTTGAGTAGATGCCGAGAATACCTGCTTAGGATTGCAGTGTTACTTTGTGTGTGGTCTTATATTCAAGTGTACTGTGTCTCCCTAGCAGAGCATGTGTACCCACAATGGGAGAACAAGTGTCAGATCTTTCCCTTGAGCATCCCCATGGAAGATGTCTTGTGTAGAGAGACTTCAAGCCTGTCACAAACCCGTCTTTCTAATGGTGGAATCTCTCTCTACTAATTCTCTTCCACCCTCCACTCTTGGTGCAAGACGTTCGTTGCCTTCCCACTCCAAAAACCTTGTTCTTCATAACAGCAGAGGGACAGCCAGGATGCCTCTACCCGGGGCTTTTTTTCAGTGGGAACGCGGTGGAACGGAGTTCCGGCACCTCTTGAAAATGGTCACATGGCCGGTGGCCCCGCCCCCTGATCTCCAGACAGAGGGGAGTTGAGATTGCCCTCCGCATCTCAACTCCCCTCTGTCTGGAGATCAGGGGGCGGGGCCACCAGCCATGTGACCATTTTCTCCAAGGGCAACCCACTGAGTTCCACCACCTCTTTTCCCAGAAAAAAAGCCTGCTTCTACCACATCCCTGAAGGTCTCTGTACCCGTCTGCCTCTCTTGGCTTCCTCCGGTTAGCTACCTTGGCTGCAAAGCTAAGCCACAGAGGCCAGGAAATCATTGTTTCAACCATGCCCTCCCCCCCATGTTCTGCCCAGCTGGCAATTCATCATACCTGACAATTGATGCACTGGATAACTCCGGCATCCTTGCTGGCTTTCCAGCCCTGTAATGAATTTCGTCTTTGTTGGTTAAAAATATCCCTATGTTTTTATTTAATAGCCATGACAGCAAACTGAAGTGAGAGGAAGAGAGATTTCTGCACCGGCCCGCTTCACCCTGTTGCCGCACTTACACAGGGGCTGAGCTGCTCCCATACTTTGCTGCTAGGGTACTCAGTTGCTTACAGATAGATCCGCAGGGAGACTGTGCCCCTGGGAGAGAAATCCTCCTCAGAGAGACTCTTTGTTTAGCCGTGTTAGTCTGTAGTTGCAAAATTTTAAAGAGTCCAGTAGCCCCTTTAAGACTAACCAATTTTATTGTAGCATATGCTTTTGAGAACCACAGCTTTCTTCGTCAGATGCATCGTCAGCTTTCGAGAACCTTTCTTGATGCATCTGACAAAGAGAGCTGTGGTTCTCGAAAGCTGACGATGCATCTGATGAAGAGAGCTGTGGTTCTCAAAACAATGCATCTGACGAAGAGAGCTGTGGTTCTCGAAAGCTTATGCTACAATAAAGTTGGTAAGTCTTAAAGATGCTACTGGACTCTTTACTATTTTGTTTAGATAAGCACCGGAGTCTCTTGCCATTGGAAGAATGGGAGCGGAGGTTCAGGAGCTTGGAGGCTGCGCCCATTTCCCTTGGGGTAAGGATCCCAGAGCTCAGGAATGGTAGAACGGCCCCTCTGTGTACAGCTATGCCTTAGTCTGTACCAAAGACCCTCCCTCCAGACACAAGCTGCCGAGTGCATCAAGATTGGCACCTTGCCCCCAAATGTACCTTCTAGTCTTTGCAGACGGATTTAATCATTTTATTCACCTATGCTGGAGCTCTGCAAAACGATTAGGTACTACTTCATTCATCCCCCCACCACTTTCCTATGCAGCTCCTCCAGTATGCGCTTGAACATTTGCTCAAGCTACGCACAATGTTGGTTAGGATCCCTACGAAAAGCTCTAGTTCCTAGGAGGAGCCAAAGGGCGGGGCTTTCTGGCTCAAGAAATGGAGCACAGAGCTCATAAAGGAACAGAGGTAGGGGTGGAAACCGGAGAATTTGGGGGTGAGCCCAAGCTGGTCTGGGGCATCTCTTACTGAGCTCAAAAGCAATCCTCTCCCAAGCCAAAAAAACCCAGGCCTTTTTGTTTGGGGGTCAGTGGGTACACAAAGAGAGGACGGAAGGGGGGGGCAGCCTGTGCCCTAGGACTGCAGCCTGTGGCCACATGAGAAGTCAATTGTGCTTTGTTTGTGACATCTGCATGCGACTTGTGGTGACAGTGGTGGTGGTGGGGGGTGGAACTCAGATTTGGGAAGCATCCCTCAGCTGATTTTCTCAGCCAAGGAGGGGCAGCTGCTGCATCTAACCCCTCCGGCTCCATCACGCTTACCTGCTGCCAATGTGCAAAAGCGAATCAATCGGGAAGCTGGCTGGCTGTAATATCTCACTGCGCGTCAACCTCTTGATTAGGGAAAGGGGATAACGGCCCTCGCAGGGCCTGCAGCCGGACAACCTGATGGATGGCCCAGAGGCCGGGAGAGGGATTAAAGCAAGCAAGAAGAGTTAAGAGCTCTCCGGGTGAGCAAGGCTACGATCCATCAGGTTTGGCCCGACAGGCCTGCTCTAGCTCTGTCCTGGGGTATTAAACCCCAGAGAGCACCACCTTCATGCACACCACGTACGCGCCACCAGCACCAGGGCCCCTTTGCACATCAAGGCTTTCCTACATCACCGGGAAAGAAATTATTCCGTGTCAGAAATAATATGCGGGAGGCTGATGAAGAGGCTGGAGCATCTTTCCTATGAGAAAAGGCTGCGGCATTGGGGGATTTTTAGCTTTCAGGTTGTTTTTGAAGATGGCAAAGGCCTTGTTCTCCTTGTACCAGCTAAGCAAAAGCATTCTCTCCCCCCCCCCCCCCGCCGTTTAGCATTTGTATGATTTTTGCTTAAACTGGGTTTCTACCCCTGTACAAAGCAGGGCATAGCATCCGAGTGTATACACCGTGAAAACAAAAACCCATGCTTATGCCTCATTGGGGTCACCTTCAAATCAGGCCTTAGAAGGAAATGATAAGAGGTCAGTAAAAAATGGTGGATTTCCCCCCTTTTCCTTCTCCCATAATTGTAGAACTTGGATTCACCCAAATGAGTCAGCTTCCCGTGAGATCCCCGACTGAAAAGAAAATGCTTCTTCGCACATGCAAACATACACACCCAAGGCAGGGTGGCTGATGGCTTTAAGAAAGGGGGTCGGGGTCAGTGGAGCTTAGAAAGGAGAGATCAGGGGCACAAGTGTTGGTTGGGAGAGTTGTGTAGAATCTGCATGAAAAGAGGCAGTCTGTCCCTGACTATCACCCAGATCTGGATAGCCCAGGTGAGTCTGATCTCTGAAGCTAAGCAGGGTTGGCCTTGGTTAGTCTCTGGATGGGAGACTTCCAATGAAGACCAAGGTTGCAGAGGGAGGCAATGGCAAACCACCTCTGTGAGTCTCTTGCCATAAAAGCCCTGCCAGGGGTTGCCATAAATCAGCTATACAGAAAAGAGTCCAGTAGCACCTTTAAGACTAACCAACTGTAGCATAAGCTTTCAAGAACCACAGTTCTCTGCGTCACACACCTCTGACGAAGAGAGCTGTGGTTCTTGAAAGCTTATGCTACAGGAAAGTTGGTGAGTCTTAAAGGTGCTACTGGACTCTTTTCTATTTTGCTACTGCAGACTAACACGGCCAACTCCTCTGGCTCTATAAATCAGCGATGACTTGAGGGCAGGATTTCATTTGACCTGATCTCAGATCTCCGAAGCTAAGCAGGGTTGGTTAGTAACCGGATGGGAGACCTCCAACGAAGACCAGGGCTGCAGAGGCAGGCGACGGCAAACCACATCTATTAGTCTCCCTCCATGAAACCCCCACCAGGGGTCGCCATAAGTCAGCAATGACTTGAGGGCATTCTGCACCACCATCCCTGAACAAGAGGGGCGGCAGGAGAAGGCTCTGCTAGAGGCAGCAGGAAAGGGAAGGGGGGGGGCTTGAGAGGGGCCAAGGCAGGGGTCTGGGGAGCCTTGGCGCTCCGCCCCCCCCCCCGAAGGCTTCCTAAGGCAGGCGCTGCCTCGGCCCGGCTCCTTCGCTTGCCATTCCGAGCCCGTCTCTCCGCCGGGGACAGATGAATTGCAACCGGGCGGGGGGGCGCAGATCGAGGGGGCGCCGCGCCCCATCGTGTCGCGGGGCGGCCGGGCGGGAGGGATGATGGATGGGCCGCGCCAGAGAGGGAGGACGAGGGGCCGGGCCGGGCTCTGCGGCGGGCGGGAGAGGGAAGGGCGGGCGCGGGGGAAGCCAGCATCCTAATAAAGCTATTTATCACCGGGCGATGCGCAGGCAGGCAAGCCGGGCTCTCGGGGGAGCGGGCGGGCGGCGAGCTTTCCGAGCGGCTGGGTCTTAAGCACCGCCGGGGAAGCGGGCGGGGAGGGTCTGGCGGGCGGTTGCCAAGCTCCCGGCGGGGGCCTCCTGGAGATCTCCCGGAATCGCCACTGCTGCCCTGGAGGAAAAGGCTGCTCTGGAGAAGGGCACTCTGGGCCATTGCAGCCTGCTGGGGTCCTTCCCTCCCCAAATCATAGAATCATAGAGTTGGAAGGGGCCATACAGACCATCTAGTCCAACCCCCTGCCCAGTGCAAGATCAGCCTAAAGTATCTCTGACAAGTATTCATCCAGCCTCTTGAAAACTGGGTCTGGCCAGGAGGGCTCGCTACAATAAGAAAAACTTCTACAGATATGTGAGAAGCAAACGCAAGGTAAAAGAGGCAATTGGACCACTGTTGGGAGTAGATGGAGAAACTCTGATGCAGGACGGAGAAAAAGCAGACAGGCTTAATCTGGGCTCAAACCCCCCCCCCCCAAATCTCCAGGACTTTCCCAATCTGGAGTTGGCGACCTTAAATGAACAAATGTCTAGGAGAGCGTCACAGAAAAGGCCATCTCCTAAAGACATGTAATAAGCAATGAAGTCGATATCCCATCATTCATCTGAGGATGTGCTGAAACTGTTACTATTTTATTTATCTTTTATTATGAAACAATACATATGAATTATCGGATAACTATTTGATTGCTTATTACGTAGTTAGTTTTCACAGGTTTGTTACTTGTTTTAACCCTAAGGACAGGCCTGATTCCTGCCCAAAGTGGGGGGGAGCTCTCCAGGGCCAGAGGGGGCATCACTGCCCCAGCCCCTTCCCCCTGGCCTTGTTACTGTCTCCAGCTTCTGCAAACCGGCCATGATCCGAAGGGCCTGGGGCACGTTCCACCACCCTACCCGCATCCGCCTTCCCATCTGAGCTTTATGGCTTTCTCTGGTGGTGGAGAGTGCCCCCAAGTCATTGCTGACTTCTGGCGACCCCTGCTGGGGTTTTCAAGGCGAGAGACTCACAGAGGTGGCTTGCCATTGCCTGCCTCTGCAACCCTGGACTTCCTTGGAGGTCTCCCATCCGATTACTAACAAAGGCCGACCCTGCTTAGCTTCTGAGGTCTGATGAGATCAGGCTCACCTGGGCTACCCAGTCCAGGGGGCAGCTTTGTCTATCCTCCTTCTGTTCCTTGATGCCACCAGGATGCTGTTTGCAAAATGCAAAAAGGGTGAAAATCGCATCATATCATGGCACAAAAGAGACTCGTGAGTTGGATTCCCACAAGGGAGAAGCCAACTCAAAAGGTGGAATCTGTATCCGAAACAATCAGCTTGCAAGATTTGGTACCCCTGCTCCCCCCCCCACCCCGGCCAGGCTTCCATCCTGTGTGGCTCTGGGGGGTCCTGAACATGAAGCAACCTGAGGGTGCCTAGGATCAAAAGGCAGAAAAGCCCCGGGAAGGGCAGGGAGCACAAGGGAGTGACTGAGGTTGTTATTCACTAGCAACCTGGAGGAGGCAGGTCTGCCCTCCCCCCTTCCCAAAGGTGCTGATCTCATTCCCGAAATAGGAATTTTTTAGATTCCAAAGTGGAACCTTTGCTGGGTGGGTGTCTCTTTCAGCCAGATCAGCAGCTGTGAGTTTCCCCTAGAAATAACAGAGGGTGGGTGGGTGGGTGGCTACCGCTTGCTTGGCGATGCCAACTCATCGCAATGTTTATTTTAAAACAACAGGCCCAGAAGCCATTCCTTTCTCCACCACTGGTGCAACGTGTTTATTTGCTGCAGGATTTGCGTCCAGCGGCACCTTAGAGACGTACAAGATTTTGATACTGTGCCGAGAGTCAAAGCTCCCTTCTTCAGACACCTGGAACTTTATTCATAGTGCGCCTTTTTCACTGAGACGCAAGGCAGATCATGCTGTGAAATGTCTCCCTCGCCCTGTTGGTTTCAGGGGAGTAGCTGTGTTGGTCTGTAGCTGAAGAGCAAGATTCGGGACTTACTGCTACTGGACTCAAATACTTTCCATCGCTAAGCATTTGGATCTAGTAAAGGGTCCAGTAGCATGTTTAAGACTAACAAACTTTATTGTTAGCATGAGCTTTTGAGAACCACAGCTTTCTTCATCAGATGAATTGTCAGCTTTCGAGAAGCACAGCTCTCTTTGTCAGATGCATCGTCAGCTTTCGAGAACCACAGCTCTCTTCGTCAGATGCATCTGATGAAGAGAGCTGTGGTTCTCGAAAGCTGACGATGCATCTGGCAAAGAGAGCTGTGGTTCTCGAAAGCTTATGCCACAATAAAGTTGGTTAGTTTTAAAGGTGCTACTGGACTCTTTACTATTTTGCGACTACAGACTAACACGGATCACTCCTCTGGATCTGTGACATTTGGATCTAGCAAATGATGATGGCCCCAACAAAGAACAGCCGCTGCTTTTAACTACTCCCATTTCTTTGCTCTGTAGATCCATCTGGCTACCCACTTTGCAATGAAGAAAAGCATGATTTTTAGTTGAAACCGTAAGTGGGATCCAACCAGTTGCCCCAAGCTGTCCTTCCCTGCACAGG
This sequence comes from Eublepharis macularius, assembly GCF_028583425.1. Classification (NCBI taxonomy): domain Eukaryota; kingdom Metazoa; phylum Chordata; class Lepidosauria; order Squamata; family Eublepharidae; genus Eublepharis; species Eublepharis macularius. The sequence goes on along the minus strand of NC_072804.1, from coordinate 54,418,776 downwards.
AACAAGGAGTGATAAAAATTAACTCAGCATCAGCAACCATACCCCTTGCAAATATCCAGGCTGCCAAACTTACTCCATAAATTGCCAGATGAGGTTTTTCTTGCCTGGTTGCCAACTTTTTCATCGTCCCCTAATCCTGTGCACAGAGCAGCTTGTGGCAATGCGAGCCGGCCCCATCTCCTTGCCCCCTACCAAAGCATCACCAGTTGATTTTTGCAGCTGGGAAAAAGTGTTGGGACAGGCCAGGGTTGCTTTTCTTTCCTGGTCGGTTGGCAACTGCATTTATGTTCACAGCTAGGAGGCTGAAAGCACATGCTATCCCCTATGAGCCAGACCCCTTTAAATATTGCTCGAAGAAGACCAAACAGATATATGAGCTAGCAGAAATAAACCTGGCCTCAAGAAAGGCACAAGACTGTTCCTGAGCACTGCGTGAAGTGCTTTGTGAGGGAGGATGGAAAAAGGGGGTTTAAGCAGATGGGTGAAGGACTGCCCAGCCACCCCCCCCCCCGCCTTGGCAGGGTCTCCAAGAAGGCTTGTGCGCAATAACTGGCTATCCCTTGTTCAATCACAGGCTAACGAAGCCACATTAATCATCCAATTATACACCTGTCAGGCCGGGAACAATAGCAGAAGCTGCTCTGAATGAAACTGGGCTTGGGGTCTAAGCTCCGGGGGGGGGGGCCTGTCGGCAAAAGAAATCTAAGGGGCACAATGGGAAACACAACAGAGATGACCCCAAAGCAGGCGGCAAAGGAACTGGGGGGTTGGGGGTGAGAGTTTTGTTTCCAAAAGTGGCACCCAAATCAGACCTCTCTGGCTTAGGCGTGGAGCTGGCTTCCCTGGCCAGCATCTGCTCACGCTTGCAAACTATAAAGGGGTCAGAGGGGTATCCCCAAACAGCCATGCTTCCAGAAATACGTTGGGATTGAAGGCTCAACAATTCCCTGGCTTATCTGCATATGCACAGAGTCAAGAAGGGAGAGGTTGCCAACCGCCCAACCCATCTACCCACCCCGGCTGTGTGCCTATGCCTTTAACTGCAGCCGTGCAACACTAAAGTGCAGGAAGCTTTTGCTAGCGCAGAGATGCACCCACCACAATGAAACGGGGGCCCAGTGGCATCTTAAAGTCTGATGCAATTTATTCCGGCAGAAGCTTTTGTGCATCGGAGCTCGCTTCCTCTGATGTATTTCAACCTGTATCCGATGAAGCCAGCTGTGACTCACAACAGATGATGCTGGAATAAATTTGGGGAGCCTTTAAAGTGCTGCTGGGCTCCTGTTTAATTTTGCTGTGACCGACTTAGGAATTATTATCACAGGGAGAAGGAGCTTTACTTCCTACATAAGTCAAGCGAGGCTGGTGTTGAAAGTGCGGGTGGGAAAAATTGCATATTTGGGGAGGGGTATCACATCTCCAGACCTTCCTTTTGTGAAACAATGTTGCATCTGCTTTGATTTCTATGCCTTAGTCTACTATTAAAGGCATCAGAGCCCAAGAAGAAAAAGGAGAAGAAAATGTGGCAACCAGCCCTATATACAATCTTGCTTCCTGCCATGTGCCCACAGATCATCAAGAGAAACCTACAAGGGGCACACCCATGCAATAAGCTCCCACTTTACTGAAATCATGCATAATCACGGGCAAGTCATAAATATTCCCGCTTCAGATCTATCAAGTCTGAAACCCATTCTTTATCTAGATTTCGTTTGGGGAAGGAGCAGAATTGTTATGCCATCTGCATAAGACTGAATACCAAACCTGATTGCTGTGCATTTTTCAACAACACAAAATTAAATTTAAAAACAGGAGAAAGTTCTCGGCACAAAATGATAAATACGCTCTGGTATTAACATGCCAAAGCAAACTTCGACAGCGGCGTGGCAGGAAAGCAGGCTTTCAAAAACATGGCTACGTGAATGATAACGGGCACTTAGATCAGAGGTTGGCAACGATCAGTCCCTGAGTCAGCCCAGCCTTCCCTCGAAAAGAAAATTAGGATATTATTATAAAAGAATATTCCTACTTATCAACAATGCCAACCACTCTGTTGCTGTTTACGTAATGATGATTTTTTTGTGTTACTGAATTGTGATAGTGCCGATGGTGATATATTTTGAACCTTCTTTTGCTGAAACGATCATTTTGTTTTTGAGAAGTGCTGCATTCTCAGAAAGGGGCCACACCAGAAATGTATCTGTCTGAGACCCTTCCATCGACTTCTCCTTTTTTCTCCCCTTTCTCCCCATTTTTAATTTTAGTTTTCTATTTGCTCTTGTTTTTCTTCATTGTTTCTTTTTTCTTTTCTCCTTCTAGCTATCATTTTCTGTTTTTTTCTTTTCTTTTTTTATTGTATGTTTTATAAATATGTTGGAATTTTTAATAAAAGTTCATATGACACGTCTACTTCTTATCCTTAAAGACGGAGTTGGTGAGGTTATAGAGAGGGAGTCAAGGCCAAGGAACACTCTTCCAGGCCCAATACAAGTTCAGTGTAGTGGTTAAGAGCGGCAGGACTCTATTCTGGAGAGCTGGGTTTAATTCCCCTCTCCTCCATTTGAAGCCAGGTGGGTGCACTCAGCTTAGTTTTTTTCCTGATCAGTTGGCATACTCCCTGGGTAACTGAGCCCCTACTCCTTACTCTCTAGCACCCACCCACCCACCCACCCACCCACACACATCTCTTTCAAGCCACAATTAGAAATAAGATAGCAGTATGGATTGATATTTTATGCTCTGAACCCTTGAACTGGTTTGCCCATCTAGCATGAGAGAACATGACCCAGTGATCTATTCATGTAATTGCTTTCAGCACATCCATTTTTGGGTGCTTTTGAATCGGATCTTTTGGATAATTTTGGAGTGGAATGCTGTGCAACCCGCTTGCTCAGCATGTTCTCCCCCCATTACAAAATATTGACCCTCCTGCCTAAGAACGAGGATTTGCTATTTTGCTCGAAATATGTATTTTTTAAAATGTACTTGACCAACAAGCCAATATAAACACCGACCAAACAGTGCCATCTTGTGGCTAGATGGTTGATTCATGCCATTGGGTTAAAAAAAACCTTCCAGGTTCTCTGGACTTGGGACTCCAGTCCTTTGTTTGATAACTACTTGACAGGCAGCAATTCAAAAGGGATGGTTTTTATTATGATGGAAATGACATGACAGCCCCCCCCCCCAATCTCGAGTCCCTGTTTTCTCCTCTCTTAAAAAATCAGCTCTGGCTTGGTTTCAAGGAAAATGAGGTATAGTAACAGAAAGAGAAGACGGACAGAAGTATATTACTGTGGAGTCAGGCCAAAATAACCCCTACAGGTCAGATGTACTCGTTCCTCTCTATGGGTGGGCGCTGGGGAAAAGACAGTTTTGGGTCAAGAGCTAAGTGTTGATTGGCTAGTGCCTGTAAAGTCACTAACCCACTCACCCCTGCTCTGAGCAGCTTTTCACTTAAAAACTTTTAACTGCTAAGCCACCAAACGAAATTAAATAGATAAATACACACGTGATCCTTTTAAAAAAGCAGCGAACAGCCCGACCTGAAGCACAAGGGGAAGGGGAAAACTGATAGTTGAGTCAGAGTTCTGTTAGCTGGTATGTACACCTGCCATTTCAGTTGTGAGTTGCCCCATGGCTAAGGGAGGTTTGATGATCTCTCTCTTGATATTACGTCTCTCTTCACCCACAGACAGATGTCGGAATGGGGAGCGATTGACGACGAACACTGAGCGCCCAAACACGAGGCCCGGCTTCCAGGGAAATCTTCACATGATCAAGTTCTGCTCGACAGGCTTGTCTTCCAGGCACAAGCACAGGGGCTGGCAGAGAACATGGCAACTCTATTTAAAATAGAAAGTGCCAAACGCCAGCCAAGTTGCCCCCCTGAAACCATACCCTTCCATTTAGTGTTTCGTAGAACGGTGCCTTTCAAACCTCCTCCCCTTCAGCTCCTTGATTTAATTCTGGGAGGGGGTTCGGGGACTCACCCTCTCCAGCATGGCAGCACACACCTTCTCCCTAAAAATAAGGAACCAGAAGAAGTCTATTTTCCCACCCCAACTACTGCCTTGAACGCAAGGCCTTTAGAATAAATAGAATTTTGTAAATGAAGTTTTAGTTCTCTTATGCTGCCATCTAGTGGCCGATCCAGTCTGTGTCTGTGTGCATGAGTGCTATTTTGAAGGTTTGTGCGCACATAGATCCAGAGGAGTTAGCCGTGTTAGTTTGTAGTAGCAAAATAGTAAAGAGTCCAGTAGCACCTTTAAGTAAGGTTGCCAGCCTCCAGGTAGTGGCTGGAGATGTCCTGGAATCACAACTGTTCTCCAGGCCACAGAGTTCAGTTCACCAGGAGAAAATGGCTACTTTGGGGGGTGGATTCTATGGAATTACGCCATGCCAAGGTCCTTTCCCTCCCCAAACCCCACTTTCTCCAGGTTTCTCCAGATTTCAACCCCCAGATCTCCAGGAATTTCCCAACTTGGAGCTGGCAACCTTAAGACTAACTTTATTGTAGCATAAGCTTTTGAGAACCACAGCTCTCTTCGTCAGATGCTACAATAAAGTTGGTTAGTCTTAAAGATGCTACTGGATGCTTTACTATTTCCTCCAGGGAAACTAACCTCCGAAGTCCAGTGATTAGTTGTAATTCTGGGAGAACTCCAGCCCCGCCTTACCGTGAGCATCTGATTTTTCTATTTTTTTAAAAACCAGCTCGCCTTCATATGCCTATGTATTAGGCAACTGGCTTTATGAAATGAAGACACTGAGTTCCCTGAAGATAGAAGCCTAAATGAGAAAGCCTTACAAAGCGAAATATCTCCTTCAAGGATACTTTAAGCTCTTGGCAACTTTCCTCCCCCCACCCCTTTCCTTTAACTGGATCTCAACTTCTCTCCCCATTCTGAACACATCCAGCCCACACAAGGCCATTTTTTGGGGAGGAGGGTCTTCTCTTTAAAGGACTTCCCTGAGAATGGAGAAATCCACGTTATCTCCAATTTACTGCTTTCACAATAGGCCACTTCAGCTGACATTTGTTATTAGAGCAAATGAACTGCAGATCTGCAAATAACTGTAGACAGGGAGGGGCTAAAATTTTTTCTTGCTTCTGTATACAAATAGAGGGGCTAAAGCAATTTCCCCATGTGCCACTGTTTTTCGCCTTCTTTTGCACACTCTCAGCCGCTCTCAAAATTTCCTGCTTCTTGGAGTATACCCAGTCCTGTTCCCCCTTCTTGTCAATTTTCAAAACTTGTATAGCAGAGATGTCCCTTGAATATATTAAAAAAAACCTTGCTGGGGTGACCTGATTTGGGTGCTTTCATTATTTTTACAAGCCACCCATTGGACTATTAGATACAGCATTAAAGATTCTTGATTCCCAAAGTCTGAGCACGGATTTCAGCGGACGCAGCTCAGTCCAAAGAGATGTATGCCTGGCGGGTCAGAAAGGATTTTGGCTCAAAAATAACCACTCCTTTAGCGTCTAGGGCATGTTTTCTCTTCAAAATAAAATGTATTCATAAACTTGTTCATCATGCATGCTTTGCTAAACAAGATTTCTCGTCTGCGAAATAAAGAACAGGCAGAAGTTAACATTTTTATGGCAACCTGTACAAAGAGAGAGAGGGGGGAGAGAGAGAGAGAGAGAGAGAGAGAGAGAGAGAGAGAGAGCACAATCCAGAGTTTTTTAAAAAAATTAAAAAGAAAGTGTGAGAAATTGAAGAAGAGTGCTGTTGGGTAAGATTTTTGCTTCGGGTGTGATTTTGTGCTGCCGCCTTGTTACGCAGAAAGAAGCTACAAAGTCCTTATCTGAAAATCTGTATGTCAATAAGGGAAGTGTTACAAAAACCAGATATTAAAAATGTGCAACCCCGCCCCCTCGATGGGTTCACATTTACTTCCCCCAACCTCCCGCCCCACGATATGTTAGAAAATTGTTCCCATATTTATGTTTCTTTAGAAATTCAGAGGGGAGTTGGATCAATGTTCTTTCTTGCTTTTAAAAAAAAGACAATTCAAAGCTCCAAGAACGTGGGGCTGTTTGCGTTTTTATGGCGGATCCTCGTTGTGCTATTTTGATGCCCCAGCCATGACTGGGAAAGCAGGGGGAAGAGATCTACCAAAATGTGGATTCTTGTCTGATTTAAAGGCAAAAGCAATTCCCTTTGGGACTTTGCATTCGCACGGTGTCCCATTGAACCTGGGCTGCTCCGTCATGCAAAGCGCCAGCATGTCCTGCGTAGCCGCCATGCACAGATACCGGCTAGGTTTCAACTAGACACAGACCAAGCACAAGGTCCCACAGGGCAGTGCTTTCCCCAAGGCTACGCCACGTCTAACTCAGGCCTCAAGTGTGAGCACAGAGGCAGCTGGAAGGAGTGTGAGCAGACGGCCTGGGAGACAAACTTCTGATGCAGGAACGGCTGTGACCAGAGGGCACTGAACAACAAACACTCCTGTTATGGCTGCTGCAAGCTTCAGGCCCAGTTACAGTTCTCTCTCACTCGCAGTGGACGTGTCTGAATTTGGCTTCCCGAAAACAGCCCTTGGCTTTTCTCCACTTTTGGCTTGCCCCCGTTTTCATAGCACTTGGGGGGGGGGCACAGCGATGGCAAAGAGCCCACACCTTCTTCCCTGGCTGGCTTTGGGGTTGCCCCACCTCCCTTTCCCAGGTTGGCCAAAGCGGACAACCAGGTTAGAAGACAACCCGTTAACCAAAGCTGCAGAGATGGGATGGGGACTTCCCGTCCTACCTGAGAAGATCTGAGCGTTCGCTTTCCTCCAAACACACCTTTGCTACTGTCTGGAGCTTAATCCTTGTCTTGGGTCCCCGACAAGAACCTGATACCCCACCTATTTCTCCACTTCCTTTGCTACGTGGTTGCCTCTCTCGTGATCGGTATTTTGAACGGAAGCTCCGCGGAGCAAGGAGCTGTCTTTTCTGTTAGGCAGCAAAGCTCCATATTATATGGATAATTCTGTAAGAATAAGAAGTATACATTTAAAAATATGACTTTTTTAAGGGGTACGAAATCAGCAGCCTCAGCCACTCCACCCATTTTAGGTACCTTTCAGATGGCTCCTGAGCTTGCAAAGATGGGCTGGGGAGCCCAAATTAGTAGGTGGAAACTGAGCTGTGTGGTATGACTTGTAGGATTGCCAACTCTGAGCTGGGAAATTCCTGGAGATTTGAGGGGTAGAGCTTGAGGAGGGGGAGGGACCTCAGTGGGATATAATAGATTCTCCCCTCCAAAACATCCATTTCCTCCAGGGGAGCTGATCTGGAGATCACGTGTAATTCCAGGAGATCTCCAGATCCACCAGGAGGTTGGCAACCCTAAGTCTGAGTTTTTTCCTGAAGCAAAAAGTACATTCTGTGGGCCAAGCTAGAAGTGATGAATTACACTGGAATGGCAAGTGAACAGATTCACACGTATCCCTCCCTGTTCACTTGTGCTCCACTTGCGCTCCACTCGATCACATAGAGCGCAAGTGAACAGGGAGGGATACGTGTGAGTCTGTTCACTTGCCATTCCAGTGTAATTCATCACTTCTAGCTTGGCCCAGAGAGTCCACTGCAGATTGGGGCTACGGGGGCAAATGCCAGTAAATGTGCTCTGCAAAGCTGGCAAAGGCAAGATCTGCCAGACTGCATCCTTCCTCTGTCAGATTTCCTTGTGGCTCCTCTACACTTTGGCCCAGGACTGACGGATTCTGCCCTGCCCCTCCCTGCAGTGGCATAGCGTAGGTTAAGAGCGCCCCGGGCAAGGCAAGTATCCTGCCTTTCTTTCTTGATCTCCCTCGTGCACACGCAAAGTGCGCGTGAGCTCCCGGGCCTGTGCAACGACGTCACTTCTGGTGACATCATCACGCAGGATGGGGCCGCCATCCTTTGCAGCAGCTTGCCTGCCCCACCGCAGCCAGCTGGGCTGCTGCAGGAAGGGCGGCAAGCCAGCTGCCCTGTCAGCACACAGACGGCACGGGCAGCCTCCCTGAGGGTGCAGCGTAGTCTCTTGTGCCCCTATGAATTTTCTGCCCGGGGCAACCGCCCCAATGGCCCCCCCCCACGCTACTGCCTCGCTGCTGAAGGAGCTGCTGGTGTTCTTTGAAATCAAAAGCTGGCAACCAAGATGAACGGGGAGTGTGTGGAGGCTTCATGGAAGGAAACTGTGCCACCTTCAACCTGTCATCCCTAGGATGACTTTTGAACGAGAACAGAATCCCAGTGAGGGCAAACTGGCCAGTCTCGCCTGTAGGGTGTGTAGGTGGGTGCTATCGCAAAACCTCCAAGCCACATCTTTTCTAGCAAGAGGGCCAAGACGAATACTTCTGCCATCCCATGAAATGGTCAAATTAGGGGGAGGCTGAGTGGCAGAGTTCCCGGATCAGTCCCCAGCATTCCCACCTCAACAAGTTCAGGCAGAAGGAACTGTGAAAGACCCTCCTGTTGCATGAGACATCAGTACGAGGCAGTGTCAAAACTCAAGCCTTCTTGGGCGTCCATATCTGGATATAGATCCAGAGGAGTTAGCTGTGTTAATCTGTAGTAGCAAAATAGTAAAGAGTCCAGTAGCATCTTTAAGACTAACCAACTTTACCGTAGCATAAGCTTTCGAGAACCACAGCTCTCTTCATCAGATGCATCGTCAGCTTTTGAGAACCACAGCTCTCTTTGTCAGATGCATCGTCAGAGAGCTGTGTTTCTTGAAAGCTGATGATGCACCTGACGAAGACAGCTGTGTTTCTCGAAAGCTGACGATGCCTCTGACGAAGAGAGCTGTGGTTCTCGAAAGCTGATAATGCATCTGACAAAGAGAGCTGTGGTTCTCAAAAGCTGATGATGCACCTGATAAAGAGAGCTGTGGTTCTCAAAAGCTGACGATGCCTCTGACGAAGAGAGCTGTGTTTCTCGAAAGCTGACGATGCATCTGATGAAGAGAGCTGTGATTCTCAAAAGCTGACGATGCCTCTGACGAAGAGAGCTGTGGTTCTTGAAAGCTTGTGCTACAATAAAGTTGGTTAGTCTTAAAAGTGCTACTGGATTCTTTACATATCTGGATAGGTGGCAGATGTCTGTAATAAGAGGTGACCCAAAATATGGGAGAAGGGGAAACAAACCCATTTAATGGATGCATGCACCGTGTGTGGAATAGGGCAGATTTTTTAAAATGACAGCCCCTCCTCGCTTTGGAGGTTGAGGGCATCTTCTCTGGGAGACATTTTCTGTTAATAAAGAGGGGATTTTCTGAGAGTCTCTCTACACAAGACATCTTACACGGGGATGCTCAAATGACTTGCTTTCTGTGTGGTCTTATAGGCAAGTGTTCTCTGCCTCCCAAGCAGTGCGTGTGCGTCCACAATGGGAGGACGAATGTAAGCTCTTTCCCTTGAGCATCCCCATGTAAGATGTCTTCTGTAGAGAGAAACAGGGGAAGGTTTCTCAAGAAGCCACACCAGGGGATGGCAGCAGAGTGTCCCCACTTCCAAGATGGAAGCACGCCCTGCTCTGAAGGATCCCATATCCACACTGGGGCTGGCTGTTCTGTCCTCCGGCGCCTTCCCTCATGCATGCACGTGCCCAGATGGCACGGCTGGGCTGGCCCTCTCAAAATGAGACTCCCTGGGGCAAGTTTCGCATTATCTGTTTTGGAGCTTGGCTTGGAGTCTTTCACGTGCTGGACAGCCATCTGTTGGGAACGCTCTGGCTTTGGGTTTCATGCACCGAGCAGGCCAGGTGGTCTCGAAGGATGCCTTCACTCGAGGACTCTACTGTCACGTGTGATCCCGAAAGAGAAACCTGTATGCGTGTGGAGGGAGCCAATCTATGAACACTGGTCTGCATTTTCATTCACGTGACCAAAAAACTAACAGTGTTTGCTCAGGACAGGACCTGGATAATTTCACCACTCACATGTTTTTTAAGTACGAGAGCACACATCTGCCTTTCTGAACGGGGAGAGCCCTTTTCTGGCAAAGTGGCTGGTCCGCTTCCTATATTTATGATCTCGTGGAGTTCCACCTTCCGTGTGACTTGGATTCCTTGCTCCACCAACACAGTTTGAATGATGGAATTGTAAGGGAGGGATGGATCTTGGAGGACTCCCAGAGCCCTCCTAGGGAAGGACGGCCGTGACGCAGGGACTTCTCAGGCGATCCGTCCACCACATGCAACGTCACTGTTCATATTGAGGTGGCTTGTTCATCTAGCTATAGGTGATAGGAATCAGGTCACTGAGATGTCACAGAATCGTTTACTGATAGGAAGAAGGTGAATAAAGGTATCCCAGGGAGGGAGTGTAGAGGGTGATCTATTCCAGAGATCCATGAATGGAAAGATTTAGGAGAAGAATCGTCCTGTAAAGAAGGGTACATATACTTCTTTCCTTAAACACCTCTTGTCGGCGAGAGTGAAGCAGACTTTAAAAAGCACATTAAAGGTGGTTTCAACAGACATAATGGCTCATGTGAACCTCGCAAATGTTCGCCCTCAAGAAAGTCACAAAGGGGAGGAGAGGGGCTGATGTGGAGGTCAAATGTCCCCTCGTTTTTGTCGCCCTGAGTTTGGGCAAAACTGAACACGATGGCCTCTCGGCAGCCTTGACGCAACCTCGGCCTAGCGAGACATTTTGAAAACCACAAGACAACTATCGAAAACGTCGAATGGGGGGAAAGTGTGAGAGAGAGAGACAGAGAGACAGAGAGAGAATAAACGGCAAAACTCCATCTTGTTCCTATACTGTCCCTCTCTTGTGTCACTTCTTCCTGCTCCATAAGCTCCCCCATTCATAAACAGAGTAAGGGGGGGACATCCATGTTTGCAAGACCCTTGATGGAGCAAGAGGCCTGTGTCCTCCAAATTCCAGGGTTCCTGTTGGGGTGGAGCTGTCGAACCGCTGGAGGGCACTTTCACCGACAAACCACAGGTCTGGCAGCCATGATCGGAGGCAAAGAGGGTCTTCAAAATGGCCCACCCAATCCCTGTCCCGTTTCCTCTTGGCTTTTGCATCAAGTCCCCACGTATGTGGCAAGAAGGGAAGACCACCACCCAATTGCACGCAAACACTGGGGTTTTTCTTGCAGCTGCAAGCAAAAAAATAATAATAACCCCTTGCCAGAGTTGCGTGAAAAACTGGGGAGCAAGAATGGAGCCTCCTGTCTTGTACAAATGGAACTTAGGGGTTGGGGAAAGGGTTTGCAGCGGCTGTCTTTGCAGAGGCACCCTCTGGCAGACTGGCTTTCTCTCCGGCCTCCCCCTGGCCCCACCCCACCTCTTGCCCCTGAGAAGCCACACAGGTCCTCAGAAGCCCTTGATATGGCAATAGGCCTCCAGGCTAGCAAAGAGGATGTAGATCAACCAGAGGCCCAGGAAGAGGCTGGTGGTGAGGAGTTTGGCGGTTCGGGGCCCCCCCAGCTCGCCCCCTATGTGTGGACGGCGCCGGTACATGAGGACGCTGATGCAGACGAAGGCGAAGATGGTGAAGAGGGTGACGGAGAAGGCCAGAGTGCCCGTCTGCACCTTGAAGTCTTTGCCCTGGAAGGCCCAGTAGATGGCGGCCACCGACCAGGCCACGCCCAAGCCCAGGAAGACGTTGACCGCGTTGCTTCCAGTCACGTTGCCGATGGAGGCGTCAGCACATTGGTCTTGGAGGGCTGCCACTTTACTGGCGAAGGTGTCTGTGGGGAGAGAGAGAGAGACCGTTTGAAATGGGCAATGAAGATGGTCAGGAGAGGTCAGGAAAACAAGTTCCGTGAAGGGGAGATTGAAGGAACTGGGGAAGAACGGCTTGGAGGAGGATGAGGGGACATGTGGCCACAGGGGGCTGCCAGCCTCCAGGTGGGCCTGGTGTCCTGGTAGGACTGGGGGCAAGGGGTCCCCTGCTCCCACCCTCCACCCCTCACCGGGCTGGCAGGGGGGAAAGGCGGGAGAAGAGGCCTCTCGGGTGTACTCCTGGCGCAGCGTGATGACATCACTTCCAGGAGTGGAAGCACTCCTGGGGCAGGCACCATGATGTCATTCCCGGAAGTGACGTCATCACACCACACCAGGAGGGAATGCATGTGAGGAGGCAGAAAGGGTGAGTGCCGGGTCCCCCCCTCCCACTGGGAAGTTAAGGAGATCTGGCGACCCTATCTGGGATTACAACTGATCTCCAGGTGACTGAGATCAGTTCCTCGGGAGGAAATGGTAGCTTTGGAGGAAGGCGTCTAAGGCATCACATTCCAGCTGAGGTCCCTCCCTTCTCTCCAGGCACCCCAGGCTCCTCCCCCAAATCTCCAGGAATTTCCCAACCCAGAGTTGGCAGCCTTACTGCCATGTCCTCAAGCTTGGATAGGGTTGCCGGGTCCCCTTAGCAGCACAACGGTGGTGGTGGACCTTTCTTTGTGTCTTTGCATGCACACGAAGCACGCATGTGCTCTCAGGGCTGCGTGATGGCATCACGTCCAGGAGCCTGAACAGGGCCTCCCGGGGCTTGCGTGATGGTGTCACTCCCGGAAGTGATGTCCTTGCGCCTCCTTGGGACTTGCCCAGGAAGCATGTTCCCCCACCTTTCCCCCTCGTTGGCCAGGTGAGTGGCACTGGGGGGGGGTTGAGGCTGGGAGCAGGGGATCCCCCACCCCCACCAGGGGATCTGGCAGCCTTAAGCTTGAGAGCCAAACTACAAGTGACGCCTGGCACTAGTTGGACACTTGCCAGCTTCCCTCAAGTTTTGATGGGAAATGTAGGCAGCTTGGCGGAATGTTGGACAAGTGACAGTTGAAAAGTCCGTTGGACAGCAGTTGGGGAGCCAAGCTGCAAGACCAGGATGCCTACATTTACCATCAAAACTTGAGGGAAGCTGACAAGTGTCCAACTAGGGTCAGGCGTCACTTGTAGTTTGGCCCTGAGCCTGGGGCTGCCCTCTTCACCTACTCCCCCGCCCCAGGCAAGGGACAACGTTCTCACTTCACCTTACAACAACTAGTCAAACCAGCTGGCATTTTTAAAAGAGTGAGCAAATTCATAGCAAAGAGGCCTCTCAGTAGATATGAGGCAGTCGTACCTATGTGGAACCTCCAGGTCGTGAGACAGTCTATCTCAGCCCACCCGCTCCTAGGGACAGAAAGGCGGCAGGCTGTTCCCTTCGAAGTTCTGCCTGTGGGCTTTCCTGGAGACACCCGGCTGCACCCCTCTAGTAAGAGAACGCTGGACCTTTGGCCCGATCCAGCATGCTCGCTCTCGTAATACCTGGAATCGAGGTGCCCAGGGCCACAAACACAACGGCGTTGACAGAGTCCTTGAGGCCGACGGTGCAGCCAAAGTGGGAGGCCAAATCTCCAATCAGGGCAGTCAGCATGCCGATCACCAGGATACTGACGCTGAAGCAGGCCCAGCCGTTCCAGTACTCAGTGGGGGGCACGCAGGCAAACAGCACCTTCCAAAAGACAGTCAGGAAGTGCATGACGTAGTCAAAGCAGGAAGGGAGCCGCTCCTCCCGGCCGTCTTCCTCGTCTTCCTCGTCACCTAGGATGGGGGAAATCCAAGAATTAGAGTCCTTTGCTCAGGAAAAGCAGTTGGCAGTAAGGTTAGGGAAGTCCATAGGAAGGATTTCTTCCCACGAGGAATTACTGACTCCGCATATTCTCTGTTTGCAATGTGCAGGGATAGTTGCCACCTTATGTTAGGGTTGCCAAACTCCAGGATCGTAGATCCAGAGGAGTTCGCCATGTTAGTCTGTAGTTGCAAAATAGTAAAGAGTCCAGTAGCACCTTTAAGATTAACCAACTTTTTCGTAGCATAAGCTTTTGAGAGCCACAGCTCTCTTCGTCTGACGATGGGATCTGACGAAGAGAGCTGTGGTTCTCGAAAGTTTATGCTATGATAAAGTTTGTTAGTAACACTTTTGGTTAGTAGCACATTTAAGACTAACCAACTTTATTGTAGCATAAGCTTTCGAGAGTCACAGCTCTCTTCGTCAGATGCCTGGATCTGACAAAGAGGGCTGTTTTTCTCAAAAATTTATGCTACAATAAAGTTAGTCAACCTCCATGAGGGGTTTGAAAATCTCCCAGAATTATGATTGCTCTCCAGACTACATATATTCATTCCCTTGGAGGAATTGGCTACATTGTAGGGCAGACTTCATGACATTATACCCCTCCCCAAACTCCACCCTCCCTAGCTGTATCCCCAAATCTTCAGGAATTTCCCAACTTTGTTGGCAATCCTACTTTACATGCCAGGGCAGGGGAGTTAAATGGAGGATAGGGTTGCCAGATGTCTGGTATTTATCCGGACTGTTTGGGGAAAATGAGATTAAAATACTGGACACCTGGTCTGGACTGACGGCTCCGCTATGGGGCTCCACTCCTCAGCAAGACTGGCTGGGTGAGACAGAGGCACCTCTGCGGCCTGAACTGGCCTTGCTCTGCCATTCCACCCCTCGCCCTGCGAAGTCGCCCAGTTGGTGGGGGTGGCAGATGACATTACTTCAGGACATGATGTCTTCATGTCAGCCCTAGGAGTGCATGCGTGTAAGTCCGGGGTTATTTTTTTTACTATGCCACCGTGCCACCCTAATGGAGGGTGGGGAGCACAAAATTGCAAGTTGATGCCAACTTTGGTCAAGGGTGTGCATTTGAATCTTGGTGATGACTTTTTGGTTTTACCGGCCTCATCTCTGTGCCTTTCCAAGCAGCCAGACCCAAGACATGGGAGAAAGGGGTGGGGACAGAGCTTTTCTCATGGTGTCCCTGCTGTGCCAGGAAAAGCTTAACCTGTTGAACTTTTGCCCATTGGGCTCTTGTTAAAGGCACAAGAGCCCCACTTCATAAAAGAGGCTAACCCTGAACTGAATTATACCACTTAACGTTGGGAGATGTGTGTATGCAGGTGAAGACAGGAGGAGAATATGTGTGCAAGGACAAAATATTCAGAAGAAATCATTAACAACAACAAAACCGGGATGGAACATATCATGCGGCTCTGTGGCCAGTAGAGGGTGCAACAGCCACACTGCATGCCGTGACGGAGATCAATGGCTAATTTTAACCTCTTTCCACCTAGGTGGGTGGTAGACGAGTGGGCTGAAGTCAGGGAGCATGTCTGGGTTTGTGTGTTTCGGGAAGGGTATAGGAGAGGATGGAAGTCAGCCCTAATGTGTCCATGCAAGGGAACCACCTTCTGCCCCAGTGAGCTACATCATTTACAACCATTAGAAGACAATTCCATAGGAGCATAGACATTTTTGAAGGTGGAGGCATACATTAGTGTAGGCATATGTAAACTTCTGGCTTTCACAGAACTCTTCACTGCTTAACAGGAGGGGGGAAATAAGGAATATTTCAAGGATGGATAGCTGCCTTCTTGGCTGGGCACGGTTTTCCATTTTTAATAACCAATTAAGATACCTTTTGTGAAGTTTTGCAGGCAGTGAGAAAGAACACTGTGGTGCTGCAAAGCTTGCCTACCTTTAAGCCAACATATGTTGACCCAATAAAAGGTATATATGTGTTTTTTGGCACTGTCTGAACACCACCATGGGGCTAAGACCCACACTGGGATACTGACCTGGGTCTCAAAATCTTGGACCCTGCCAAGCAGCCACTAAGAATTGGAGAAGAGCAGGAATCCAGTGGTTTAGCAACATTATTTTAGACTCTGGTCTGACAGAAGTCCCCTTTAGGGAGTAATGAATACTTCAAATGCAAAGCTCCAGCCTGCTTTGAGGGAGGAATGCTGGGCCCCTGGACTTCTGTTCCAAAATCTGGCCCTGATGGCACAAGCTTAATAAAGAAGCACCTTAATTAACTAAAGCTGAAATCCGATGCATGCTACCTGAAAATAATCGAGTCCAGTAGCACCTTTAAGACTAACCAACTTTATTGTAGCATAAGCTTTCGAGAACCACAGCTCTGTCAGATACATGCATCTGATGAAGAGAGCTGTGGCTCTCGAAAGCTTACACTACAACAAAGTTGGTTAGTCTTAAAGGCGCTACTGGACTCTTTACTATTTTGCAGCTACAGACTAACTCGGCTAACTTCTCTGGATCTATACCTGGAAATAAAATCCCACTATACAAAGCAGAACTTCCAAGAAGAAATCCATGAGAACAAGAGTCAACCAGTACACCTACGTATGTGCCATCAAGGCGTTGCTGGCTTATGGTGACCCCAGCAAGGGGCTTTGAAGGCAAGTGAGAAGCAGAGGTGGTTTGCCATTTGCTTTCCTCTGCATAACAATCCTGGACTTCCCTGGTGGCCTCCCATCCAAGTTCTTAGCTTCTGACATCTGACAAAATTGGACAATACCATGCGGTCATTATGGGGCACTGAAGTCCCGCCTTCACGATCCGCTGGAATTTTCTGCAACAGCTCATCTGCCTTCTGCAATTTTAGCCCAAATTCTCAGCTAGCTGAACACTGTGCTGAGAAAACCTTGCGAGTCTTTCTCTGCAACTGAGGCATAAATACACTGGTTTGTCTCAGTTACTGGGTGCAGGAACTGTAGGGGGAAGGCCCATTTCAAAGACTAAAGGGAAAGAAGGCATTTTCCCTTACGTGGAAAGCTGAGGCAAAGAGGCAAGACTGTGAACATGAAGGGAAGAGAGATGGAGGTGGGGAAAGATGTGGGCGCACAGCAATGCAGAAGTGAAAAAATAATATCACCCCCCCCCTTTTTTTTTGCCAGTACTGGAAACACCCACACTGTTATTGAGGTTTGCCATCGTTTTAAGAAATTTCGAAGCAGCACTAGATGCACAAGCAGCTTGGACTTTATTTTTTTCCCCCTCAAAGTAAATTCAAGATTTCTAGGTTTTAACTAAGGCTATCTTCCTTTGGTCACATCATGAGAAGACAAGATTCTCTGGAAAAGTCAATAATGCTAGGAAAAGTGGAAGGCAGGAGGAAAAGAGGAAGACATAAAACGAGATGGCTGGACTCAATAAAAGAAGCCACGTCCTCCGGTTTGCAGGATCTGAGCAAGTCTGTTAATGATAGGAAGTTTTAGAGGCCTTTCATTCATAGGGTCACCATAGGTCAGAGGTGATTTGATGGCATGCGTGTGCATGTGCGCAACCCCCCCCCCCAGGTTTTAGAAGCAAAACATAGATTTGCAGTAGCCTCTGTTCAGCCACCAATGCAAAATCCATTTTTTCCCTCCAAACCGAGCCAGCTCATCCCCTCTTGGACTTGGGTTATCATTGGCTGCAAGCCTTCGCTTGAAACCAGCTGGAGGCAGCACAGATCCCAAAGGGGATGGCAGTCCCATGCTACTGATGGCTTAGAGAGAGCTGAGCCCTTGTGGTACACCAACGACTTCCTCTTCGGGCTACCACTTGGGTGGCTCACCAGGATCTTATATCCTTTCGGTGGGCCTCTAACACAGATGTGTTCTGCCAGACATACGGTTGAGGCCAGTCTTTGATCGTTTAGGAGACTCCTTACTGGTCTTCCACCAGGGGGGCAATGTAACCATCTGCCTCCCTATAAGCGCAGTCACCAGATTATTATAAACTGTGCCCCCCTTTTTTGTTCTGTTTTGCTTATATCACGATTGCGGAAATTGGAGGGGGCCCGCCATCTGTTTTTGTATGTATTTGTGGTGTTTTTTGGTTTTAAATGTATTTAATATGTTTTAATGCTCATTGAGCATTTCACTGTAACCCGCCCTGAGCCCATTTGCAGGGAGGGATGGCTAGAAATAGAATCAATAAATATAAAATAAATAAATAGATTGCTTCAGAAAAGAGCAAGAGTCCAGCAGCACCTATAAGACTAACAAAATTAGTGGTAGGATATGAGCTTTTGTGAGTCACAGCTCACTTCTTCAAATACAGCTAGAATGTGAGTCCATCTGTCCTTATATCTTGGAGACTGGAGTGATTTCAGATGTAAATTGATATATTATTCCCATAATATTATTCCCATATTCCCAGCCTTCAGGTAAATGCCAGTGTGGGCTATGGGCGTACAGGCTGGAAGTCTGCAGGGGATTCTTAACTCTTCCTGCAATTATAGAGTGCTTCCAGCAAAAAAGGCATTTATTCTTTTATTGTGAGTATATGAAGCTGCTTCATATGGAGTCAGACCCTCAGTAGATCTTGCTTAGCATTGCCTGCTCGGAAGCTTTCTAGGGTCTGAGAAGGGTCTTTCCTGACCCCCAAATTGAACCAGGGACCTTCCACGTAGGAAGAAAAGTACTCTCTGAAACAAAAGGGCTAGTAAAAAAAATGATAATGAAACAATTCAATGCAGAATAAAATATACCACATCTCAATCAACAAAATTAAAGAGACAAAAGAAGCCAACACAATAATCAGCTCAGGACTGAAATCCAAACGTCTGGACATACAAATGAATTTTCAAACCTGTCTTAACGCTTAGTTAAGTTATAGTGAAAAATGCAAAAGTAATGAGATACAGGCTTGTTTGTTTGCTCTAGTTTCCTTTCTGCTTCTAAAAAAATATATTTATAAGAGGCTGCTTACACTGGGGACATAGTTTGCTAATGTTCATATGTCCCAAAAGGAGTGGTTTGTTGTGCTGTGCCTCTATGCAGTCTGCCCAAAGGAATCACTACCAGTGTGGTCATTTCCCCCCAAATTTTACTTATTAAACCCACCCAGACCTCAGATCTCTCAGCCGGAAGGTGGATCTGCAGTCCAGGGGGCAACATTGGAAAGCAAATCCACTCAGTGTTACCCCTGGTGTACGTATAATTTTTTCCCCATGGTGCGAATCTTTCCATGGAAATGGCCAAATGAAATGGGCAGGTCTTGAACTTTTGAAATAGCCTCTGCTACTTCAGACAAAGGAAAGGCCATTTTTGAATGTTCCCTCTGGGTAAACTCCTTGAAAGAAAGAAAAAACTAGCACAGAGGAGGAAATCTTGTAGATCATCTCTCTTCCCTGGTGTGCTAGTTTTCAGCTTGCAGAGATTTTTTTTTGGTGCCGGGGAGCATTTTAAAAAATGTGATCTCCCCCAACCAACAATCTGAGGTGTAATGAAGTCTATTTTGACACTTTAGTGCTCTGCCCTTTCATTCTCCATCTCGTTCAGCTAAATGTTTCGTTCCAGACTTTATTTCTTACATAATTCCCTGGTATGTTTCCTTTTGGAAGCAGAGTTTTAGGTGAAAAGGGTCTGGAATCTAACATGTCAGTACTGACCGTCATCTGCAAGGATGACTCCAAGCCACATTTTGGATCACTCCAAGTCACATTTTGCAATCAAAATGTCAGGCTTGAATTCTGAAAATGATGCCCCAAATCCTTCAGTTTTGGTGTGAGATGTCACCTCTGCTTTTCTTTTTGGACCTGGACCCAAATCCTTTGTTCTGTCGAATAGAATTCAAGGGCAGTGGCGAGGGAGAGATAATAGGCGGGGAAGCATCTCTCCCCAAGTTGGCGCACGTAAGGATCACCTACCGGCACTCACGGTGATTGCCTCTAGGAACTGCTCTCGCCAGGAATGCGTGCCGATCACCAGCGCCAGGTTGGTTTTCTTGATGAGTTTGTCCACTGTGTTCTAGACATGAGGGAGCAACAGAGACATGATGAAGGTTTCCAGAGCTCCAGAGACTGAGAGAGGGGCGGGGCCTTGGAACTCAGGGGGCAGGGCCTAGGAGGGCAGGAGGTGGAGTCTAGCTATGGCCCCTCCCAGATTAGGAGTGAAGTCTGGCAGTCATGCAGCAGATCAGGCACGGTGATCGATAGACAAGGAGAGGTTGAAAAATTCCAGTTGGATACATTTAGACATGGTTCTCAAATTCTAGCATTTTCAGGGCACAAATGTGCTCAATTCCTCTCTTTCTTCATAAGAAGGGTAGGGATTTGTCCTAACCGAAAGAACCTGTCACATGAACCCAAGATGTTGGCATTATCCCAAATCACAGCCTTAGTCTATCAAGGTCAGTTTTGTCTACTCAGACTGACCATAGCCCACCAGGCCAGCCCAACGCCATAGGCACTGCAAGCAGCTTTTCTGCGTCAAAGGGAAAACCCATGGCACTACTGTCTTCCCTTTACCCCAGAATGTCAAGACAACAAGGGCAGGGGTGTCCTACTCCTTCCATGAGTTTCTCAGAGCCTCTTCATAGAAAAAGGGGGAAAGGCTGCATCCCCCTGTGAAGAAAACCATCCAGGAAGTGATGCAGTCCTTCCTCCTGCATATGAGACACTGGGCAGAACTTAATTTGCAGCAATACAGTGGGAGAGCTGCCCTCAGCCCTCACTTATCAAAAGCAGCTGCCATCACTTCCCTCCCTCACTTGCCATCTCCTTTGCTGAGCAGCTGGGGAAAGGCAGTGGCAAAGAGAAGGGCAGAAAAGGGCAGCCCTCCATAATTTCCTCCTCTCTGCCTGCAGCCAACACAACAACCGTGGGCCCAGATTGACAGTGTCCTCTAAGTGGCAGAGAGTTCCACAGGCCCCAACGCATTTCCCTCCTACTTCTAACAGGTGCTGAATGTAGGTGTGGGATGCTGGATGCCAACTAAATGCTGTGGCCTGAAGCTATGTTATATAGCTAGAGCTTTTGTATCCTGCCTTCCACATGTGGGGAGCTGGCTGGCCCCATATGTGCCAAAGCATAGGCAGGTGTTCTGCAAAATGCCAGTTTTCACGGCACATTCATTGTCCCACATTTCAACATTTCTAGTCCCCCACTAAAGCCTCGTTTTGAGGGCGTCTCTCCCGCGCATCCTGGCCAACACCTTGGAAATGGGCTCACCAAAGGCAACGCGAGTCGCCTGCTTCTCCTTACCTTGAAATCGTAGGACTCCTCAATGATGACCTCGAGGCGGGAATTCTCCCCAAGGATGGGCTTGCCCATCTCGGCAATCCGCCGGGCCTCCTCTTCCTCGGCAGAGAGCTTTTTGTCGGCATCCACTGCATGGGGGGAAAACGTAATGTGAACAGCAGTGCAAGCGAAGCCCACTGGATTCAGCTGAGGCTCACTTGGCCAAGCCCATTGAGGCTAATGGTGGCCACCAGGGCTTTTTTTCAGGGGGAACACAGGGGAACGGAGTTCCGGCACCTCTTGAAAATGGTCACATGGCTGGTGGCCCCGCCCCCTGATCTCCAGACAGAGGGGAGTTTAGATCAGGGGGCGGGGCCACCAGCCATGTGACCATTTTCTCCGAGGGCAACCCACTGAGTTCCACCACCTCTTTCCCCAGAAAAAAAGCCCTGGTGGCCACTAAGGATGCTCCAGAGCTTGCAGGAAGGACGTGGAGGTGGGCAAGACCTGGCATTCAGAGGTAGATTGCCTCTGAACATGGAGGTTCCATTCAGCTATCATAGCCGATTCTGGTTGCTAGGTATGAATGCCAAGGCTTTTCCTTCACAGCAAGGAACGCTCTTGGACTGTGTAGTGGGACTAGTGTACAATTGCTGGAACGTTCCTGAACCACGTATGTGAATGTGGCCTTGGCCACTGGAACCTCTCGGAGATGAGACTTGGGGAGAAGCAGCAGTGCTATGGGGGAGGATCAAGAGGCACCCCTGTCCTGGGCATAAATGGGGCATAAGGGGCATTCTATCCTGCTCAGCGACATGGGGAGCCTTCCACTAGCTGGAGGAGCATTCACTGGTTCTCTTGCTGCAGAAACAGACCCTGAAGTTGGAGGTAGGTTCCATAGGCTGGAGGAAGGCTTCCCACTTGGCTAAGTGGAATGGTAGGACAAAGGCCCTTGCAATATACAATGTGTTGTCGTCGTCAATGTTACTTCCATGGCAAGATGGAAGAAACAACCTTGCTAAATTGATCACATTTTTTCATCCTGCTCCTTCTTCCAGGGAGTGAACAGTGGTGCACACAGTTCTCCCTCCTACAGTTTTATCCTCTCACAACAACCTTGCGAGGTAGGTTGATTTGATTCTGCTGGGTGCATGAACGGGCCCTTCGTTGTTCTACTAGGCATCCCATCCTGCTCCAGTGTGTATCTGTTGCTTACAGCTTTTCCTGCCCTCGGCTGTAGATTGTCCCAGGTTGCGCACCCCCAACTCCAGTCTATTTAGCGACTGTTGCTGCATCGCCCGAATTGGATGCCAAGGCACAGCCCACCAACCATATGCTCAGTTATCAGGTCAGCATGTTTGGTTGGCACGACCATGTTTACCCTGCGCTCCAAAGGAAAAAGAAAGAGGCACCAAGCAGCTCCAGAATCTGAAATCAGAATAAATACTGCAATTTAAGCCCTTCATTTATTTTGCAGACTTATTCTGCTCTTGGGAGGGGCAGAGAACTACGCACTACGCACTCATTGGCTGTTGGAATCCTTTCTCCTCCTTCCTCTGAATTTGAGGATTGTGCCCAGATATTTAAATTTCATCATAAGGACCAGAAACCTAATTTTTTTTTTTTAAAAAAAAAACATAGCTCAAGTGATCAGGATGTTGAATTTTTCACGTAACATATGTTACCTTTATTTTCTGCACGGCATATGCTGTGCTTATGAACTACGATCAGAGACATATGGAATACACAAACAGCCCCGCCTCAAGGCTGGTATAATGGGGATATGTTTGTTTACACTTTTGCAGGGCTATTAAGAACAAAACACCCCCCCCCACACACACACACCACCACCACACACAGCCTGTACTCCAAGTCCAGAGAGTACAACTTGGCAGCTGCCGGAGAGGGACTGACGCCTGTGTGACTCCCAAGGAAACAAACACCATCCAGTCTCTCTCTCTCTCTCTCCCTCTCTCATCTGCTTTCTTTGGCTGGCCCATCTCAATCCCTACCCCCCCACCCCGCATGGGTGACAACTCCCTATAGGTTGTTATTGGCTGCCAACCACTCCCTCCTGCGGCTGACTCTGGTGCCATTTCGAAACCCCAAGGGAGTTGCTAGAGATTTGATTCTTCATCTCAAAAGGCACAAATATGTATACTTTTTAAGCAAGCTTCCCTCGGGGGTGGCTCATCTATCAAGCAAATGGAAATTTCTACGGACCCGTTTTAGAGAAGGAAAGGTAGGCTTGTTGGTGGAAGGTATATGTTTTAGTTGAAAATGCCAACTCTCTCGACTTTGGCATCAGACTGGCATCAAAATCTGGGTGTATTCTTTCTCTCTCACACTTTCTCACACACATAACAACAACAACAGCAATCTAACATTTAACTTATATACCATCCTTCAGGAGAACGTCACGCCCACTCAGAGTGGTTTACAAAGTGTGTTATTCTTATCCTCACGACAATCACCCTGTGAGGCGGGCGGGGCTGAGAGAGCTCTGGAAGAGCTGTGACTGGCCCAAGGTCACCCAGCTGGCTTCAAGCAGAGGAGTGGGGAATCGAACCTGGTTCTCCAAATTAGAGTCCTGCCGCTCTTAACCACTACGCCAAACTAGCTCCCTAGTTTGGCTCCCCATACTTATTTGCCCCCAATCATTTCTCTCTCCCATAGGCGCACCCCACCACAACAACCTGTGCACTCCTCAACAAACGTATGTGTGCTTATAACTTCACCTGTCTGCCTGAAATAGCTTTCTGTCTGACTCCCACATCTATTCAAACCAGCTCTGTTAGCACCACCAGAGGCATGCAGTTGCCCACACGTTACAAACATCACAGACATACACAGGCACAACTGAGCCCAGTTGTGGGGAGCCCATCTGTGGGGAGGGTGGGGTATAAATCGAATAAAACAAACAAACAAACAAACAAACAAATTCTCATGCACAGACTCACATTGTGCCCCACAATGATTTGTCTGTGATTCTTTGTGCTGGCAGCATTTCAACGATGCTTGCGCTTCCCCACATGTGATGTCTTCATTGGACCTTTCTCTCTCAGTGCGCTTAAAATCCAAGTCTGGGGTCTTTTCAAACTGTGTTGCAAACTCACATGCATCAAACAACTCTGGGAAATCTGGGGGGGTGTGCAAGGAATAGGGAGTCTTTGTGAGGGGTCTCTTGCCCTGGGTGTGGAATAGATTTGAAACTGGTTTTCCTTTGTAGTGGAGACGGCACCGCTCCTTTCTCCCACATCTTTAACTGGGCCTACTTTCAACACCAAAGCGAGCATCTGTCAACTTTACAAAGCACTTAACTACAGTTGGAGACCGGCACAAAAAGCCTCTAATTTAAGCACAGGGGTCAGCGAGTTGCAGAAAATGAGCCATTTCACCAGCTTGGCAAAATATGAGAGACGTGCGCTCCCTTCCCCGAAAATATTGAGGGGAACTCCAGTTGCACTCAACTTCCTCAACTGCAACAGCTCTCGAGTTTTCTGAACATTACTGATCCTCAGACACTGGGCATCATTGGCATGCAGGATGGGGCATGGCGCCAATGGTGGAAAGGGGTTTGGTAGAGTAGGCCATGCGCTTGAAACGGTCAGGCTGTGCGTGCGCATGAAGAACAGCAGTATGCTCGAGCTGCAGCAGTGTGTGAACAGTGTGTGTTCAGTCAGGTGTGTATAATCTTAGCCTTGCGTGTGAGAATTGTGAATGGGTATGAGAAAGTAGAAGAGAGGGATGGGGTGCCTTGGTGACCCCCCCCCCCCCGTGCACAGACATGAACAGTGCAATCTTATGGAGAGTTACTCCAGTCTAAGCCCATTGACTTCAATAAGCTTAGACTGGAGTAACTCTGCATAAGATTGCACTATAAATGTACATAGATCCAGAGGAGTTAGCCGTGTTAGTCTGTAGTAGCAAAATAGTAAAGAGTCCAGTCGCACCTTTAAGACTAACCAATTTTATTGTAGCATAAGCTTTCAAGAGCCACAGCTCTCTTTGTAAGCTTATGCTACAATAAAGTTGGTTAGTCTTAAAGGTGCTACTGGTCTCTTTTACTATTTCACTATAAATGTTTTTCCTTATACCTGCCAAGCACCCTTTTTCTGCTTTGCGCACATACTTATTGGTTCACCGCTTGTTCAGCAGATGCATGCTTCCAGAAACACTCTCCTACGCACACACACACACAAACATACACCATTCCCTTGCAGACGCAAAATACAAGCGGCACACCTCACGATCACACACTAGAGTCCTTGTGGGCCAGGTGGAACGCGCTCACAACAACCTTGTTCGATGCTGCACATGTTTGTCTCCGTCTCTTTCGAAGCGCATAGGTTCTCTCCCACACACTCCACCTCTCCCTGGAACCTGGCTAATGTGCACACACTTTCTCCCACGCACTCTCTCCCGTGGCATCCCCCACCCCCGCACAGCACTCTTTCTCCTGGCCACCGATGTTTAATAGAAAGCTGCAGCTCAGCTGCTTGCATAGCCCAGAGAGATAAAACTTCCTTGCTTTCAAGTGGGGTGGGGGGTGGAGGGGTCTCTCCTCCATTAACACATGGCATGGGAATAGCAAGGGACAGTCTTCATTTGAGATGGAATGTCAGCCCCTAAGCAAGGGATGTGTACGAGGTGGAGAAAGAGGCTGAGAAACCGAATTAATATTACCAAAAGCTCGTGGAGGTGCCTGCAAAAGCCCTCCAACATTTTGCTCAGGGACGAGCCTGCCAATCCAAATTGAATTGTACTTTCTGTAGAATCGAATGGAAGCTTTGGTAGCGTGTGAAACACTCTCTCCTCTCAAGAATGTCACCAGCTTTAGCAATTTCTCAGAAACCACCAAATACGCTTTGGGTTTGGGCAGCTTTGGGGAGCACGGCACCCTGTGAGATTTTGCTAAGCTTTTCCAAAAATCTTCTGACAGAATTCTTTGGACGTTTTGTCTGAAGGGGAGCAAACCCCTCCCCCACCACCAAATCTGGGCCAACTTACAATGTGCAAACTCATCCCAAGAAATCTTACTAGATTTATTATTGATGTCCTTTTAAGAAGGTCTGCAGAATTCCTTGGGATTTGAGAAGCAGAAATTTTCTATCTGGCTTGGAATTTTGCTTTAGAAAAAAACATATAGGGCTA
Source organism: Eublepharis macularius (assembly GCF_028583425.1). Lineage (NCBI taxonomy): Eukaryota > Metazoa > Chordata > Lepidosauria > Squamata > Eublepharidae > Eublepharis > Eublepharis macularius. Next base: position 54,392,892 of record NC_072804.1, on the reverse strand, counting down.
CTCTGAAATGAAATTCAGTCTCGTAAGAACTGGAATAAGGCAGCTGACAGGGAAGTTAGGACCGAGGATCAATGCATTATTACATGAAGAAAAACATCAAGGTTGAGCTGTTCTAGCTGTGTTCGGACTGCAGACCAGCACTCTGCTAGTTCGACTCCCACCCCTGCCATGAATTCAGCAGGAGGCCTTGGGTCAACCCCTCCTCTCAGCTCAGCTCCCCGGCTGTATTGTGGGGATAATAACAACACTGACTTTGTTCACCACTCTGAATGGGGCATTAATTTGTCTAGAAGAGCAGTATATAAGCACAGTTATTATTATGAGATCTGCTGTAACACAATGGTTAAGTGGCTGGGCTGTGAATCAGCACTCTGCTGGTTTGAATACCACTCCTGCCATGAGCTCAGCAGGTGGCCTTGGGCAAGCCACTCCTCTCAGCCCCGATTGGATTACGGGGATAATAATAACATTGACTATGTTCACCGATCTGAGTGGGGCACTTATCTGTCTAGAAGAGCAGAATATAAGTGCAGTTATGAGAGCTGCTGTAGCATAGTGGTTATGTGGTTGGGTTGCCAAACAGCACTCTGCCAGTTTGACTTCCACTTGATGATGATGATGATGTTAAATTTTTAGCCCTCCCTCCCCATGAACAGGCTCAGGGTTAAGATCACACTACAAGATCACAATAAAATCAGGTAATAATAATCCTACCATATAAAAGGCTAAACGGATTAAAGGCAACTCACTTCCTACCTTGGTGCACCACCAGAGGGCGCTGCTGTGGAGGAAAGCCCAGATGAGGCAACCAGACCTCCAGGATCCAGGCCAGGATCAGGCGTGGAGCAGGCAGCAATGCCCGACCCCTGCCTTCACCCTGCTGGAATCAGGAGCAGAGCAGGTGGCAATGCCCAGCCTCCACCTTCATGCAGCTGAGATCAGGAGAGGAGCAGGTGACAATGGCCGCTGCCCTTCACTCAGGTGGGATCAGGAGAGCAGGTGGCAATGCCCGCCCCCTGCCTTGACCTAGCTGGGATCAGGAGAAGAGCAGGTAGCAATGCCCACCTGCCCTTCACCCAGCTGGGATCAGGAGGGGAGCAGGTGGCAATGCCCACCCCCTGCCTTCACCCAGCTGGGATCAGGAGCAGAGCAGGTGGCAATGCCCGCCTGTCCTTCACTTAGCTGCGATCAGTTGCAGAGCAGGTGGCAATGCCCCCTCACTTCTCCCAGCCAGGATCAGGAGCAGAGAAGGTGGCAATACCCCCCCCCTTCACCCAATCTGAATCAGGTGTGGAGCAAGCGGCAATGCCCCCCCTCCATTTACCCAGCAGGGATCAGGAGCGGAGCAGGTGACAATGGCTGCCCCCTCGGCTGGGATCAGATGCAGAGGAGGTGGCTATGCCTGCCCTCCCTGCCTTCATCTGGTTGGCATCAGTAACGGAGGAGGAGGGAATACCTGCCTGCTCACTCTCCCCTTTCTAGATCCCGTTGTATTTTTTCCCACAACGGGCTTTGTTGCTAGTATACAATAAAATGTACAGCTTGCAATCCCCAAGAGGGTGGTCCTCATCCTCTGCCATGAGCTCAGCAGGTGGCCTTGGGCAAGCCGCTCCTCTCAGCCCCAGCTCCCCAGCTGTATTGGAGGGATAATAACAACACTGACTTTGTTCACTGCTCTGAGTGGGGCATCAATTTGACCGGAAGAGTGGTATATAAGTGCAGTTATCATCATCATCTTCTTCATCACCATTGAAAAGGCAGCCTCTGGGAGGTGAAGTCTATAGACAACAATTAGTCACGGAACTTCCAAGGACAGAGGCAGTCTATCTTGGAATAGCAGGGGCTTAGGACAAACAATATAAATTCCAGAGTTTCCAGTGGCATCTCACCAGCCAGCGCTGGAACCAGAAGGCAGAGTGAACAAACCTTCGATTTAGACATGGCTCCAGCACGCTACGGTTCCATGCTAAAAACAGAATCCATGGTTCCTTAGGGTTTCATGGAGCGGTGATAATCTCAAGAAAAAACTCACTTCCCCCTTGAACCAAGTAACATCTACAGTGTTTAAAATGTGCCTTAATGAAACCCCCGGTTTCATGACCAGTAAATGAAAAGGCCCTCCGCTCGGGATTGTTAAGAAAGGCCCTGCAAAACTGGCCATCGAGTTCTGTTGCGGTAACCGTGCCCTCCCTTTCTCCATCTGTAAAATGGGCACAGCGTAATCCTAAACAGAGTTATTCCTTTCTAAACCCATTGACTTTCATGGGCTTGGAAGGGTGAAACTCTGCTTGGGATTGCATGTGACAGTGCCTTGGATCCGAGCACAGGCTGGCTAGGCAGTGGGAAGTAAACTTTGGCTGTGAGCGGGGCTTCACCAGCCAGGGTGATTTTTTTGGTCAAGGAATCTCACGACTCTCTGTGCCTGCCTGCAGGGAGGTTCTGAGTGGGTGGTAGGAACTGGATTTGTGAAGGCAGGAGGGAAGGGGGAGAGAAGAGAAAAAACGGGGCTTACCTTGATTTAGCAGAAGGGCTGCAACCAAGGAAACAAAGAGAGGGAGAGAGAGCAAATGTGAAGATCTTCAGTAAAGAGACAGAAAGGAAGCAGGAAACAAAAAGACCCCGCCATTTACACTCAAAGCACCCCCTTCATCTAATCCCAAATCATAATTCTCCTTCACCAGGACTGGCCCTTCAGTGTGTTGGGATCCGGCATTGCCCCCCCCCTCCACCCCAAAAATTGGCAGCCGGGCTGCTTTCCCCACTTTGCATGGACAGCCCTGGTAGCCGCTGCTCTGTTCGGATGCCCTGCTTTTCCTCTGGCAAAGGTGCCCCCCCTACAACACGCTCACACTTACCTGAGATGCCCCGTTTCAGCCAGCGCGGCTGCCCCAGTTCTATAAAGAAGCTGTCTTTTTTCTCGTACTCTTCAACATCCACAATTTTCACATAGAGGGATTTCCTGCCAGGGAAAAAAGAAAGACAGGCAGAAAGGGTGGGGGGGGACCCATTAAAGTCTTCATCAGAAAGAGATTAAAGAATGTTCTCCCAAAATATACTAGGGTAACATTTCAAAGTTTTTTAAAAACCTGCTGAGATGGTGTGAAATCATTTCAGGTGAGATGTACTGGAACTATTCTAACAAGAAACCTCAGCAAATACCATAATGCTATTTAGAGACTCACAGCATTCTTAGTATCTTGACAGGAGTAAAAACAACCCTACAAGGCAGGCCAGTATCAGTGCCAGCTCAAGGTATTTTTCTACCCTGAGCAAAGTGCATCCATCCCCTCCTAGGCTCACGCTGCTGTCTGCCGTATCCAAATCAAGCCTTTGAAACTGTCAGGACAGTTAACCTATAAAGCCCTATGCGGACTGGGACCTACGTGCCTGTGGGACTGCATCTCCCAATATATGCCCCAGAGGACATTTTGATCAGCAGAAAAACAACTATTAGTGGTCCCTGACCCCAAGGAGGCCTGCCTGGCCTCAACAAAGGCCAGAGCCTTTTCAGTCCTGGCCTGGCTCCAACCTGGTGCAACTCTCTGTCTGTTGAAACTAGGGCCCGGTAGGATTTGCTATCTTTCTGTTAGACCTGTAAGACGGAGATTTTCCGCCAGGCATTTGGTTGAGGCTGGGTAAGGCCTCCACCGGCCCTGTAGGAGGAGGAATGAATGATTTGAACCTCCCATTAGCTCTGTCCACTACCTGTTTTAATTAGCTAAGCCAAGATTGCTGCCATCTGGAAATTGTTTATCAATTAATCCCTTTATTGGCATAAAAGTGGTGATAGTCTACAGTCCGAAATAGACACAAAAGTCTGATAAATAATAAAAACAAGAGCATAATTATTTTTTTATATTGACTGAGATTTTATAATGTTTTAAAATGATTATGGAAATTGTATGAAATTATACTATTGTGTTTTAAATGATGTAATCTGCCCTGAGCCCACTTGTCTGAGAGGGCGGAATAGAAGTCTAATAAATACAAAATACAAATACATGGCTGGTAGTGGCGGGTGAAGTCACAGCAGTCAAGCCTGGTGAATAAAGCTGCTCTAAACCGCTTGAGCTGCCGACCCCAGAAAAAGAACCACATTTGGAAAATCCAGCTGACATGAAATGGATGAGCCATTTCCCTTCAGCCTCGGTTTCTCTTGTGTTCTTCCATAATGTGCCCATTGGGTCACCCTTTCTGGCCTTCACATTCTACACTGCAGCCGGTTCCAAGCAGCCAACAGTTCTTTGGCAGGTGACAGTCCTGCTTGGCAGGCCGATAAGGGGAAGTTTGCTTTCCCCAGGGAGGCAAAGAGGCACTGCTTCTTCCCTGCTGTTCTTCCGCTCCTATATCAAAGACTGACAGATGGAAAGATGACGGCACCAGAAATCAGAAAAAGGCGCGGGGGGGGGGGGAGGAAGCAGGAAAAGGCATTTGGGATACAAAACCCCAGAAGGCCCGAGTTCCAGTTCCCAGTCAGCCCTGAGTTCATTGTAAACAGTTCCACAATCTGAAACCCGTGGGTTTCTTAAGAAACAGGCAGCCCGCCCCCCCCCCCCGGTTCCCTGGTTCAAGTCTTCCCTCTATGGACTCCGCAGCTGGTTTTAGGTAAGACAGCTTCCTGCATCTATAATATGGGGTACTCACACTGCTCTACCTTCTAGGGTTGTTGTAAGTATTCCTGAGATTATGTATTTGGAATGCTCAGAAAGCATTGCATACACGCTATTTATCAACAGCAGTAAAAACGACAACCCTCCCTTACAGCTCAACAGGATTACAGGTTTAAAAACCACTACCAACAAAAAAAAAACCCTCTAGAAATACACTCCTAAGGTAACAACAACATTTGATTTATATACCACTCTTCAGGACAACTTAATGCCCACTCAGAGCGGTTTACAAAGTGTGTCATTATTGATGTATTGTCGAAGGCTTTCACGGCCGGAGAACGATGGTTGTTGTGGGTTTTCCGGGCTGTATTGCCGTGGTCTTGGCATTGTAGTTCCTGACGTTTCGCCAGCAGCTGTGGCTGGCATCTTCAGAGGTGTAGCACCAAAAGACAGAGATATCTATCTTTTAGTGCTACACCTCTGAAGATGCCAGCCACAGCTGCTGGCGAAACGTCAGGAACTACAATGCCAAGACCACGGCAATACAGCCCGGAAAACCCACAACAACCATTGTGTCATTATTATCCCCACAACAAAACACCCTGTGAGGTGGGTGGGGCTGAGAGAGCGGGGAGTGGGGAATCAAACCTGGCTCTCCAGATTAGAGTCCTGCCTCTCTTAACCACTACAACAAACTGGCTCTCTGCAACAAACAGGTGCAGAACTCAAAACTACATGATTCAAATGAAAATAGAGCAATAACTCCTTCCACCCAATATCAAGAGATTCCATAGTGAAAGGTTTGCTCAAAGCAAAAGAAGAGCTTTGTGCAACCTCTGAAATCTCAAGGAGGAGTCACACCAATGCCTCTCTGCAGAGGCCTAACCATTCTAGAAAACCAGGGCAAACATCCCAGTGCCCAGTTGTCCCTGGCATCTAAAAAATTGTTCGTAGCAACTGAGTTGCAAAAGAGGGTAGGAAGCAGGTTTCTTTTCCTGCTGCGTGCAACTATGTGAGGGTTCTGGCTGCCACCGCCTCCTCTTACTTCCTTATAGTCCTATTGTGAAAAGCAGACACATACTGAAGGAAGAGCTATCAAGGGAGAAGCCGAGATTTCCCACCAGGCATGAGCTCCAGACCCTCTCAATTAAACAACACCTGGAAGAAACAGGAATAGACCAAAACACATCAGCAAGAACAGGGTCTCTCCCTCCCCTCATTGGTACACGTAGGAGTGGAGGGCCTCTGCCTCCACTTCCTTCCAAGCAGTCTCCTAGGAAAATCTGGATGCCTGCTAAATTTTGCAAATATATTGCCGCCTATTCTAGATGATGACTTTTCTTGCTGATCTAAACTGGCTGTGGCAGGGTAGGGGATCGTACATCAGCAAGGAGCCCCTGATGCTTGAAATCTGGACTGTTCCACAGATAAGCCGCACATCAGCTGCACTGAGCATTGCCAAAGAGTGGATTCCCGATCTCGGCTGCGTTTTGCATTCTGGAGAAAGATCTGTTTGGAGATGCCAGAGCGACTTGGGAGGCGCATACAACGCACACTGGTTTGAGGCGCTGTCCACGGTGCTGAGAAGACAAGCGTCCTGAGGCATGGTTTCAGCTTTTGAAAAGGCATGCTTTACTTTCAGATCCCCTCCCCGCCCCCACACAGCACATTTTAGTTATTGCCATTTAACAGGGAGACTACAAATTACAAAAAGAGGCTGTTCCGGATATATCAAAGCCAAAAAACCAGGAAAAGTTCCACCGGAAACCACATGGTTTCCCCATAATACCTTGTTATCTTTGTAAGGACCCTGTGAGAAATGTTGGTTAGAGCTCAAGCATGCCCCGAGAGCCAAGCAGCCGAACACGGATTTTAACTAGGTTTAGACCCAGCATCCTAAGCAATACACCACATCCTTACAGTATTTTTTTTAGATGCACGCTTAAATCACCCTAGGTGTACATCTTGAGAAACAGAGGTTTGGATCAACTGAAAGATTTCCACAGGCGGATGGAAGGGTGATTTTTGCCATTCCCCCCCCCCCTGCTCCAGACCTCTGATTCTCCTGCCCCCCTCCCAGTGCTTTTCCTGGGGGTCCCTTGTCACTCTGGAGGGAGGGTCATTTTGTAGTCCAGTAGGAGTAGAAAGATAAGCCCTAACAGAAATCCCTTGCTGCTTGCAGAAATTACCTAATGTGTGAACTGTGACTTGGTAAGGCCCCAGTTCAACACTGCCTTCAGCTCTGAACTCACTTCCTGCATCTTCAGGCAAACCACACGTTTCTTAGCTTTGGTCCTCCTTCAAGAAAATGGAGATGCCAACACCAATCCATCTTAAGAGGGCTTTTGAGGGTTCCAGCAAGCATCTCTATCATTAGAGAGTCAATTTGGTGTAACGGTTAAGAGTGGCAGGACTCTAATCTGGAGACACGGTTTGATGCCCCGCTCCTCTGCTTGAGGCCAGCTGGGTGACCTTGGCTCAGTCACAGCTCTCTCAGAGCTCTCTCAGCCCCACCCACCTCACAGAGTGATTGTCATGAGGATAATAATAACACTTTGTAAACCGCTCTGTGTGTGGCATTAAGTTGCCCTGCAAGGCAATATATAAATCAAATGTTGTTGTTGTTGTTATTGTTATCCCCACCTTCTCCCCCATTTAGGTTTAACTCTTTCCTTGTTCCTCAGACTTGCATGCATTCCTGAACCTGAATTCAGCTGTCTACTTGAGCACCCCTCTTTCTGACTCCTTTCCTTACCCACATTTACAATTATTAATTTCATTCCACCCGCTTTCTTTCTCATCACCACCCTGACTTGCTGTTCTCCCGAAGGGGGTATTTAATTCTCCCCTCCTCCCACCACACCATGCAAACTGGTGGTCAAAGAGCTATTACCCCCACAGCGAAACAGCAAGGCAGACAGAAAATGTGTCTGGAATTGGAGGCTCAGGAATGCTCTGAACAGAAATTCTTTTAAAAGTTGTCGAAATCTCATAACATCGGGCAAGATTGGAGTCCAGTAGCACCTTAAAGCACCAACAAGAGTTTCCCTGGAAAACTTGATGGTCTTTAAGATGCTACTGGGCCCCAACCTTGCTCAGCTACTGAAGACCAAGATGCCATCTGACACTACCATAAATGTGAATATCTGCTGAAAGCAGAGCTTCTAATAACATCTCTGTTGTTATGACCTACGATCTTGCTTGTGCTTTAAAAACAGCTACTGGTGCTCTGTTCTATGTGAACAGTAGAGGTGAAGTTGGCAGAGATGGGGGTCAGGGAATTTTCAGCTGTGGCCCCCGTATAACGGCATTTCCCTCTCCTCGGATGTTGAACCCACCCAGACACACAATTCGCTTTCTGGAGATTTGTCAAAACTTTTTCACTATAGAGGGCTTTTGGTCCTTCCTTTCCAACAACCCATCGTTGTTTCATATGGAACAGCAAGCTTCATTTCACTGCTGATTTTATGGCAGGTTATGGCAGGTTGCTTACCCATTTCACTGGTATGAATTAACATTCCAGTTTCGTGAGAGCCAGTTTGGTGTAGTGATTAAGAGTGGCGGGACTCTAATCTGGAGAGCCGGGTTTGATTCCCCACTCCTCCACTTGAAGCCAGCTGGGTGAGCTTGGGTCAGTCACAGCTTCTAGCTCTCTCAGCTCCACCCACCTCACAGGGTGTTTTGTTGTGGGGATATTAATAACATACTTTGTAAACCGCTCTGAGTGGGTGTTAAGTCATCCTGAAGGGCGGTATATAAATCAAATGTTATTATTATTATTATTATTTTATTTCTGTTTTCATGTTTCTAGGAAGCTGTTGCTTTATTTTGACGGTAGCTGTTTCAGATTTATTGATCCTGTGTGTTAGCCGTAACAAGACAGGGTATAAATCCCTTGCGCAAATATGCAGCCAACAGCCCCCAAAGACAGAGCAAAGAGTATCCTTGAGCACGTGCAGAATGTCAGGGCGTGCCGCCGCTGCCGCTGGGTGTGGCCCTGGGCGGTCTGCTCCTGACGTCATAGGGGGGCCAGGGATTCTGCAGGACCCTGCTCTGTGGAAGGAGGGGCGGTATACCTCACCCAGACTCCCTCTCAGTCCACTCGCTGGCCTGCTCAACCTGGCCTGCTTGCCCCCTGTGTCCTTCTTCATCCCTTCCTTCCAGAACTCTCCTCCAAACCTCCACTCTTGCATTGCACCGTCCTCACTCCACATCATCACTCCTCATTCACACCCACCACCACAGGGCTCTTCCCAGCCAGCTTTTATAGGGCTTCCTTCTACTGTCCCACCCCTCTTCCAGCCTGGTCTTGGGCTGCACCAAGCAGTTGCAGCTGGGGTAGCTGATCTGGCCCCACTGACCAGCACCAGCTGTGCCTTGTTCCCTGGCTGCCCAGCCTCCCTGCCTTGGCTGATTGCTGAAGGCCTGTCCAGCTGCAGTTCCCTGGCTAGCAGCCCGGCCTCCCTGGCTGAGCTGATGGCTGAAGGTGGGTCCAGCTGCGGCTCCTTGGCTGGTTGCCCAGGGCTTCATGCCGAGTGCCTCCACTAGCCCCACCTGGAGTGGCTTGGCTTTTGGCAACTCCTGGGCCAGGCTACTATTTTCTAGCTGGGGCGTGGCTTTGGGTTGTTGGGGCTGCTGCTGCTTCTCCTCCTCAGGTAAGGCCTTTGGGTGGGTGACTGCTGGGCCCCCAATCCCTCTGCCCTTGCCCCCTTCCGCCTTGCTTAGTCCCCTTTCTTTTCCTAGGGGAGTGGGACTCGCTGGCCTCTCTCTGTCTCCCCCTGCCTCCTGAGGCCCTGGGCCTTTGCCCCTTGCCCCTGGCACTGGCAGGTTCTGGCCCCATTTGCCCATGGGAGGGGTTGGCCTGCTGTCCCCCAGCTGCCCCTTCTGCCTGCCAATCAGACCGGTTGACCTGCTGTCAGCCGGCCGACCAGTTGACCTGCTGTCTGCTGGCTGACCAGTTGACCTGCTGGCTGCTGGCTGCCCCCTCTGTATGCCTGTCCGCCCAGTTGACCTGCTGTTCCCTCCTACCAAGTCTGGGGGCTGGGACCCAGACCCCGGACACACACCCCCGCTTGGCTTTGAGTTGTGGGGGTCCGGTTCAGTCTCGAACATGCGGGACATGAAGTCTGCGTCCACATGCTGTGCCCCCTGGCGGTATTTGATGATAAATTGGAAGGGTAGGAGGGAGAGGTACCACCGCAGCACCCTGGGATTGTGCGCCTTCATGCGGTGGAGCCACTGCAGGGGCGCATGGTCCGTCAGCAGTACAAAGGGGTTGTTGGCCAGGTAGTACTGCAGGGCCCCCACTGCCCACTTGACTGCTAGGGCCTCCCGCTCCACTGTGGCATAGCGCTTCTCTGCGGGCTGTAGCTTCCGACTCAGGAAGAGAATGGGGACGTCTACTCCATCATGCTCCTGAGTCAGCACAGCCCCGAGGCCGGTGTCTGAAGCGTCTGTGGCCAGCGTGAAGGGTCGGTCAAAGTCCGGGTTCCACAGGGCGGTGGCGTTAGAGAGGGCTGACCGCAGGTCTCGGAAGGCCACCTCTAGTTCTGGGGTCCACCGGACTTGGTTGGGCATCCCCTTCCTTAAGCAGTCCGTCAGAGGTGCCGCTCGGGAGGCAAAGTGGGGGATGAACCGCCCATAATACCCCAGCAGTCCCAAGAAACGCCGGACCTGCTTCTTGGTCTGGGGCTGTGGGGCATCGGCTATAGAGGCCACCTTGTCCGGCGGTGGTCGGACCCGTCCTCCCCCGACCACGAAGCCAAGGTACTGCAGCTCCTGGAACCCCAGATGGCTTTTCTTTGGGTTGGCCCGCAGTCCGGCCTGTTGAAGGGCTCTCAAGACTGACTCCAGGTGCTGGAGGTGGGTGGGCCAGTCCGGGCTAAAGATAATGATGTCGTCAATGTAGGCCATTGCGTATGCCCGGCACTCGCCCAGCACCTGGTCCACTAGTCGCTGGAACGTGGCTGCCGCACCATGGAGACCGAAAGGCATTTTCTTAAATTGAAAAAGACCTCGGGGGGTGGCGAACGCTGTTTTCTCCCGATCCTCAGGCCGCACGGGCACCTGCCAGTATCCCTTGGTTAAATCGAGAGCCGACAGGTAGCGAGCGGACCCCAGGTGATCCACCAGCACGTCTGCTCGGGGCATGGGATAGGCATCGAACTTGGCCACCTTATTCAGCTCTCGGTAATCAACGCAGAAGCGGGTGGTCCCGTCCGGCTTGGGCACCAAGACTATTGGACTCCTCCAGGCACTCCGTGAGGGCTCAATCACCCCCAGCTGGAGCATCTCGTCCGTCTCCTTTTCCACTGCCTCCCAGCGCTTTCTAGGGATGGGTCGCCACGTAGCCCGGGCCGCCTGCCCTGGCTCGGTTGGGATGGCATGCTGTATCAGGCTGGTGCTACCCGGTCTGCGGGAGAAGACGCCTGGTACCTGGGCCCATAGAGCCTGTAGCTGGGCCCGTTGAGTTGAGTCGAGCTGGGGGTCCACCTTGGGCTCCTCGAATTCTGGGCCTTCTGTGGTCCACGGCAGTTCACTGGACGGGAGTTCCAGGGGGTCCTCCGCCAGCTGGCACTCCTCGCTGTCCCGCTCGTACCACCTCTTCAGCAGGTTCACATGGAGCGTCCTCCGCCGGCGCCGGCCCGGCCCGCACTGCAGCTCATAAGTGGTGGGACCCAGTACCCTCCGAATTTGGTAAGGGCCCCTCCATGGGTCCCCCTCCTCCCGTGGGAACACCGAGTGGTGTACTAGGACCTTTTCTCCAACTTGGAAGGTCCTCATCCTTGCACCCCGGTCGTAGGCAGCCTTCTGCTGCGCCTGGGTGTGTGTTAGCTGGCGGTTTGCCTCTGCCTGGGACTTCTGCACCCGCTCGCGGAGCTGGCTCACATACTCCTGTATGGGGGGAGCAGGGCTGCTGGCGCGGGGACTCCACCGTTCTGCCAACCGAGAGAGCATCCCCCGTGGCTTGCGCCCATATAGCAGTTCAAAGGGGCTATAGCCGGTGGATGCCTGTGGGGTCTCCCGGAGGGCGAACATGAGGGGGTCAATGTACAGATCCCACTGGTGGGGCTTGTCCCGGGTCATCTTCCTCAGGGCTTCCTTGACGGTCTGGTTCAGACGCTCTGCCAAACCATCCGTCTGAGGGTGGTAAGCCGAGGTGAATACCTGCCGGATCCCCAAATTCTGGCAGAGTTGACGCATGGCTTTGGCACGGAACGGCCCCCCCCGGTCCGTCAAGATTTCGTCCGGCAGGCCCACCATTGCAAACAGCTTGGACAGGGCCCGTATCATCCCTGGGGTCTGCATTGTCTTTAGTGGGATGACCTCCGGAAACCGCGTAGCATAGTCCACGATCACCAGGGCAAAGCGGTGGCCCCGGGGTGTGCGCGGCAGCGGGCCGATAAAGTCCATTGCGATGCGTTGGAAGGGTGTCTCCATGACGGGCAATGGGGAGAGGGGGGCCTTTGAGGGGCGCCGTGCAGCCACCCGCTGACAGGTGGGGCATGAGCGGCAGTGGGCCTTCACGTCCGCATTCACGGAGGGCCAGAAGAACCGCTCGAGGACCTTCTTCAGGGTCTTGTGGTGCCCCAGGTGCCCGGCCCAAGCATGCTCATGGGCCATGCGGAGAACTTCCGCCCGGTAGGCTGCCGGCACCAGTAGCTGGCGGACCTCTCCCTGGCCATTTGGGGCACGGGCCAGACGGACCCAAACCTCTCCTTGCTTCTCGATGCGGGGGAGCCGCTGGGCCCTTCTCTCATCCCGCACTTGCTCCTCCTCACGAGCTGCCGTATCTCGCAGGCGCTGCAAGGACTCGTCTGCACCTTGGGCATTGCGGAACCGGCGGTCTGCTGGAGGACCTGCGGGGTCCTCGGCCTGTGGTTCGGCCACTGGTCCACGGGAAGGGCCCTCGCTGGGGTCAGCTGCCTCCTCTACCTGCAGAGCCACAGCAGCTTGGGGGGTTGCCAACGCCCCCATCGCCTCCCTGAGTAACCGGGAAAACTCAGGGGCATCTCTCCCTAGCAGCATGGGGAGGGGTAAGTGGGCCACCTTGACGACCTCTATGCGGCGGATCGCCCCCAGGTATTCCACCGTGACCCAGACCGCAGGATACGGCAGGGTGCGGCCCATCACATCTGTCACCGGGATCCAGCGGTGCACTGGGGTGGCAGCTGGGACGAGTTGGGTGTGGATCGCCGAGACTGCGCTCCCTGAGTCCAACAGGGCCTGCAGGCTCTGCCGGCCTATCCTCACGGTGGCGCGCAGACTCTCTATCCTCTTGCCAGCTGGCGGGTTAATTTCCCAAGCCAACGCACATACCACTGGTGAGGAGGCTGTGGGGGTGCAGGCTTGCATCCGCTGCTCCACTGCCTGCATTAGCTCTGCCTGAGCTGTTTGGAAGGCCGCCTCCAGCTTCCTCCACATCCTGTCCAAGCATTCCTCTAGCCACAGTCTGAGGTCTGCTGGGGCTACGGCATTGGGATACATCCCTTTGACTGGCACCTGCGTCGGAACGACTTTCCCCGTACGGGCCACCAACTTGTCAGGGCGTGCCGCCGCTGCCGCTGGGTGTGGCCCTGGGCGGTCTGCTCCTGACGTCATAGGGGGGCCAGGGATTCTGCAGGACCCTGCTCTGTGGAAGGAGGGGCGGTATACCTCACCCAGACTCCCTCTCAGTCCACTCGCTGGCCTGCTCAACCTGGCCTGCTTGCCCCCTGTGTCCTTCTTCATCCCTTCCTTCCAGAACTCTCCTCCAAACCTCCACTCTTGCATTGCACCGTCCTCACTCCACATCATCACTCCTCATTCACACCCACCACCACAGGGCTCTTCCCAGCCAGCTTTTATAGGGCTTCCTTCTACTGTCCCACCCCTCTTCCAGCCTGGTCTTGGGCTGCACCAAGCAGTTGCAGCTGGGGTAGCTGATCTGGCCCCACTGACCAGCACCAGCTGTGCCTTGTTCCCTGGCTGCCCAGCCTCCCTGCCTTGGCTGATTGCTGAAGGCCTGTCCAGCTGCAGTTCCCTGGCTAGCAGCCCGGCCTCCCTGGCTGAGCTGATGGCTGAAGGTGGGTCCAGCTGCGGCTCCTTGGCTGGTTGCCCAGGGCTTCATGCCGAGTGCCTCCACTAGCCCCACCTGGAGTGGCTTGGCTTTTGGCAACTCCTGGGCCAGGCTACTATTTTCTAGCTGGGGCGTGGCTTTGGGTTGTTGGGGCTGCTGCTGCTTCTCCTCCTCAGGTAAGGCCTTTGGGTGGGTGACTGCTGGGCCCCCAATCCCTCTGCCCTTGCCCCCTTCCGCCTTGCTTAGTCCCCTTTCTTTTCCTAGGGGAGTGGGACTCGCTGGCCTCTCTCTGTCTCCCCCTGCCTCCTGAGGCCCTGGGCCTTTGCCCCTTGCCCCTGGCACTGGCAGGTTCTGGCCCCATTTGCCCATGGGAGGGGTTGGCCTGCTGTCCCCCAGCTGCCCCTTCTGCCTGCCAATCAGACCGGTTGACCTGCTGTCAGCCGGCCGACCAGTTGACCTGCTGTCTGCTGGCTGACCAGTTGACCTGCTGGCTGCTGGCTGCCCCCTCTGTATGCCTGTCCGCCCAGTTGACCTGCTGTTCCCTCCTACCAAGTCTGGGGGCTGGGACCCAGACCCCGGACACAGAATAGAATTCCAGGTAGTTACCAATATATCTCAAAGGCTTCAGGGCCAGAGATTGAGATTTCAAGGCTGGCTTTTTAAAAAAACAACTTTAAATATATACATTTTAGCTTTACAAACCAGAGTAGAGTTTGACCCCAGGAGATTGGGCCTGGATGGTTTGTGACATGCTGTCAGGCTGCCTACCAGAGATGGCCAGAACGAGATGTAGGGATGGGGTCTGAGATGCTTCACTGATGAGTTAGGGACCATAGACTTCATCACTATATTGCCTTACATATTATTTGTTGCTTTAAATATGTATTCCTATGTAACACCAGTGCTTCATGTTGTCTAATGTTAGCCCTAGAATTGATTATGTTCTGTGGTTGTTGTGGGTTTTCCGGGCTGTATTGCCGTGGTCTTGGCATTGTAGTTCCTGACGTTTCGCCAGCAGCTGTGGCTGGCATCTTCAGAGGTGTAGCACCAAAAGATAGAGATCTCTCAGTGTCACAGTGTGGAAAAGATGTGGCAGGTCATTTATATCTACTCAGGAGGGGTGGGACTGAGCAGAGTCATCCTGTAGGAGTTTCCCAGGGTGTGGAATGCTAATGGCGGGAGGCTTCACTGTATCCTGAGGAGGTTCTTTTGCATATGGATTGGTGCTTGATGTGCTAATCTTCTCTGCAGGGCTATTGTCGGGTGTGGAGTGTTTTGTTAGCCTGGTGTTTTTCAGAACTGGAAACCATGCTCTGTTCATTCTTAAGGTTTCTTCTTTCCTGTTGAAGTTTTGCTTATGCTTGTGAATTTCAATGGCTTCCCTGTGCAGTCTGACAAAGTAGTTGGAAGTGTTGTCCAGTATTTTGGTGTCCTGGAATAAGATACTGTGCCCTGTTTGAGTTAGGCTATGTTCAGCCACTGCTGATTTTTCCGGTTGTCCAAGTCTGCAGTGTCTTTCATGTTCTTTTATTCTTGTCTGGATACTACGCTTTGTGGTCCCGATGTAAACTTGTCCACAGCTGCAGGGTATACGGTATACTCCTGCAGAGGTGAGGGGGTCTCTACTGTCTTTTGCTGATCGTAGCATCTGTTGTATTTTTCGGGTGGGTCTGAATACTGCTTGGAGGTTATGCTTTTTCATAAGCTTTCCCATCTGATCAGTAATTCCTTTGATATATGGCAAAAACACTTTTCCTGTAGGAGACTGTTTTTCCTTGGTTCTTTGATTCATCCTGGGTTTGATTGCTCTTCGGATTTCATTTCTAGAGTAGCCATTTGCCTGAAGTGCGTGGTTTAGATGATTAATTTCCTCATTGAGAAAGTGTGGCTCACATATCCGTCTTGCACGATCCACTAATGTTTTCATTATGCCTCTTTTCTGTCGGGGGTGGTGATTGGAGTTTTTGTGTAAGTACCGATCAGTGTGAGTTGGTTTCCTGTAGACCTTGTGACCTAACTGAAAGTTTGCTTTGCGGATGACCAAGGTATCCAGAAATGGGAGTTTTCCCTCGATTTCTTTCTCCATTGTGAATTGTATGTTCAGGTGGATGTTGTTGAGATGATTCAAGAACCCCATCAATTCTTCCTCCCCATGGCTCCAAATGATAAATGTATCATCCACAAACCGGTCATTGTAGTCAGGAACTACAATGCCAAGACCATGGTAATACAGCCCGGAAAACCCACAACAACCATCGTTCTCCGGCCGTGAAAGCCTTCGATTATGTTCTGCTTCATTATTTTTTCTACTCGGTATTGGATTCTTGCTAATTCTATGTCTCTTAAACTTGTATCTATTTACCCTGTGGCATTGTTTATGGAAATGTCCTTGATACTGTATTGAAATGTACTTGATACTGATTGTACTAATCTCATACTGTGTAATCCTCCTTGAGTCTCAGGGCCAAGCTACAAGTGACGAATGACACAGACTGGACACTTGTCAGCTTCCCTCAAGTTTTGATGGGAAATATAGGCATCCTGGTCTTGCAGCTTGGCTCTCCGACTGCTGTCCAATGGACTTTTCAACTTGTCCAACATTCCACCAAGCTGCCTACATTTCCCATCAAAACTTGAGCGAAGCTGACAAGTATCCAACCTGTGTCATTCGTGAGAAAGGCGGACTACAAACAAACAAACAAACAAACAAACAAACAAACAAACAAACAAACAAACAAACAAACAAACAAACAAACAAACAAACAAACAAACAAACAAACAAACAAACAAACAAACAAACAAACAAACAAACAAACAAACAAACAAACAAACAAACAAACAAACAAACAAACAAACAAACAAACAAATGGTCGGCAAGGATTCAAATGGGAGAGTAAGAAGTTGGACCAGCCCAGAATGGATCTCAACTTGAATGCCATCTTCAACAGCTAAAAACAAAGCAGGGACAAATACCTGGGCCAAGACAAAAATTCCACAGGCAGGGACTCTCTGTTATGGGGTGGGTGGGTACAGTAGCACAAATATTTACCTCTGTTGACTTGAGCCAGTCACAGACCCCTTCAAAGCAGACAGGGAAACAGTGGCAGCTACATTTTGAGTAGTATTTTCTTTTAAATTAAGTGTCAAAGCTTTCCTGCCTCTTCAAGTTGTACTAGGCCACTTAAAGAGGGATATTAAAACTTGCATTGAGTCAACGGAGGTTTAATTTAAATGCACAGTTGGGCGCTCAGGGTGGGAGAGAAGAATTAGACTGTATTTATTTTATATCTACTTGGGAATGTGGCCTGGTTAAGAAATCTCCTCCTACCCTAATTATATTCTTCTCCACATGAACCAAACTCTTACCTGCAGGAACTGTGGAGGTTTTATTTTTTTTAATGCAAAAAATAATCTTTTTGAGAAAACACCGCCATGGGTAAGAGAGGCTAGAACACACTGGGTTGGCTTGTGAAAACTCAGAATCCCTCTGAGAGAAGAAAGAGAGACCCTTGCCAATCGTTTTGGGGGAACTCCAGGGCTTTTCAGCCACGGTCTGCCCCGGGCTGAGCAAGGAGGATACTGGAGGGATTCCTTCCTCAAGGCCAGAGGGATTCTACAGAGCACACCCTGCTGTGGCAGTAATTAAACGAAACCTAAATCGGCTGCGATGTAGAAAAGTGTGTTAGGAGATGGGGGGAAAGGCTCTGTTTCCCCCTTTCGAAATCATCCACCCCCTCATTCCCTTTGCACATACTCTGTTTGTCCCTGTAAACAGCTACCCGCTTGTTTCACTGTCTCATTTCCTCGTCTCCTTCCTTCCTTCCCGGCTTTCTAGGATTGTGCGTGTACCCATGCATGAGCGCGCACACACACACACACACATGCACACAGACAGCAGCTACATCCAGATACCGTCGAAAACTGATGTATTAACTACAGTTTGATCAAACTCCAGTTAGCAGACAATCCATCCAGCTAGGATTGGCTGGCTGGCATCAACTGAGCATTTCAAGCTAGGGTTTGTTGCTGGTTTACGAACCACAGATTGCACCAGTCATCATGGTTCGTAGTGATGTCTGCATCCCTCAGGGCCTCCTAGCCACAGAAGTTGCAGGGACAAGAGAAGGCCTTCGATGCTGGGAGGTGGAAAAGAGGCAAGCAGCGGGGTTTGTGCCCCAGCCAGACTCTGTTACTTACACTTGGTAGACCAACCCGAGTTTGTGGTGCAAGCCATGGTTTATTGTGATGTCTTTATTTAGGGTAGGAAGGGCCATAATATGGACTCTCAGGGCCCACCCAGATCAGGTGGGAAGATGGGTTTTGATATTTGCACTGTCTGTCTACCAAGCAACCAGTTTTTATACTCTCTTTTGCACAACTTGGGAGTTCAGTCAAACTCTTACAGTAGCCATAATCGAAATCTCAGCGATTGCAAAACTCACTAGTGTTAATTTATACTGTGTGAATAATTTAACCTGACTTGTATTTAAATGCGTATGTTTTTATCGGCCCCAGTCTAAACAAGTCCAACAACCTCCTGTGCTTTATGGACTATTTCACTGTGAATAAACGTTCGTTTTATATGAGTGAAATGGAGCAAACCTTTTCTCTCTCTTTTTTTTAGTATCTTGATTAAAACAGGAGGTTCAGCAGACCGCAAAAACCTTCCACGGGCCTGTTTGGGCCCAGCAGCCCCCAGTTGTCATGGCCTGATTGTGGCTGGGCAGAAGCAAACGTAGACACAGCAGCCATTTCTCCAGCAAGGTATATTTTGTGGCCTTGCCTTCTGGCATTAAAACTCCCTCCTGGACTCCAGCAATAAAGTTTCTGTGCTAAGTGTACAGTCAGGTGTGTGGCGAGCCAATGGCGGCTGTTCCTCTCTACCGAGAAGCCCTGCAAGGAAAAGTGAGGCGGGAGGTGAGAACCTAGAAAGTCAATGTGGCTAAACTGCTACACGTAGGCACAAGAGTAGACTTTCATGGGGCAGCTCGGCCGATGGCTGCCTGCAGGGGTCATTTCGTAGAAGAAGAGCTGCAGGAACGCGTTAGCATAATTCATTAGCATAACTCATCTGCATATGCCACGCCTCTTGACAGCACCGGAAGCGTGTCATTAGCATAACTGATTTGCATATGCCACACCCCCTGACATCACCTATCCTGGCTGTTTTGGACCCAATCCTGGCCATTCAGGGCCGAAATTGGGCCCAAAATGGCAAAAAGGAGCTGAAAATGGCCGCAAAGGGGCCCAAAATGGTCAGGATCGGGCTGCTGCTGAGTGGGAGAGTGATCCACCACCCATCAGAGGCCCGATCTGGGCCGTTTTGCCCCCAATCCAGGCTGAAACGGGCTCAAAATGGCCAAGAGGTGGGCGGGGGCACGTGACATGTGACCTCTTTGGGGAACTGCCGGAACTGCGTTCCTGTGCGTTCCTCCTCGAAATGAGCCCTGGCTTCCTGGTGTCCAAAATCTCGTAACGGGGCCTGGCGAAATGGCAACCTCTGTGGTTTCAAGAGGAAAAATATCTTCCTGGGAAGTCCGTCTTCCTCACATACCGATATGCATGTGAAGAATATGTCCTTTGAAATTTCAATTCAAATGAGCAATGTCACCCCCCCCCACACACACACACACTTCTCTCCCAGGTAAATGGAGGGAGCTTGCTATGGCCCGACCCACCCCCAATACCCCTCATTCACCTTCCCTGAACAAGACGAATCCATTAATGAGAATGAATCGAAAAGCTCAAGCATCTGCCTAACCATTTTGCAAACGGGAAGCTCTGCCCCCCCCCCCAGCAGCATCTGAGAAGGGTTGCCACGGCAACTGAGATTCTTCTTGTTGACATCAAGCTCAAGGAAATCAATTACTGACAAATCTCACAGCAATGCCCCCCTCCAAAAAAAGCCCAGGGTACAAGAGTGGGTGGAAGTGTGAGGGGGGGGTGGGTGCAAAAGAGAGAAAACTCAGATCTGGCAGAAGATGTCCAAGTGGGGGGGGGGGGAGAGCAGCAAAGGAAATGTTCTGTTATATATTTAATTAATTGAACTCGGAGCCCACCATACGCTCTTCAGCTTTTCTCCCATGTTTTATGAAATTGCCCCTGGGGCTGTTTGTAAGCTAAATAGACCTTGCATACCCTGCCGTGCACTAAGGGAAAAGCTGTCCTTCTCCTATGGTTGCCAGAAATTTGCAAAAAGTTCCGCACTCTGGGGAAGTTTGCTCAACTTGCTCAAACTCTTTTAACTTCCCTTCGCCTTTCTGCAGGCGGGACTCAAACTTTCCTTCACAGGGTTCAGGTTGATAACGGGAGTCAGTCAGAGATTAATGAAAGCCTTACGGTTCTTTCTATATTTATTCTGCAGATACTGTGACTGTCCAGGACCTCTAAATTCCCCTCCGACTCGAATGGTTAGTGCCTCACCTTGGCTCCAAGAAGCCCAAAGTGACCGTACAAGAGGTCATTCTCTTCTACCTTCTTGCTGCTTGCCCAAGACTATTGATTGAGAGCGTGGAGTAGAGAATTGGACCTTGGTCCAAATCCACCACTCTGCCCATTGGTGGTGGAAAGTGCAATCAAGCCACTGCGGACTTATGGCGATCTGTAGGGTTTTCAAGGCAAGAGAGGAACAGGGGTAGTTTGCCTTTGCCTTCGTCTGTGTAGCAAGTTGCAACCCTGGATTTCCTTGGCGGCTGTCTATCCAAGTACTAACCAGGGGCAACCCTGCTTATTTCCCCAGATCTCATGCGATCAAGCTTGTCTGGATCATCCACTCTAGGCAGTACACCGCACCAATTCTACTGTGCCTTTCTTCTTCCCCCCTTACCAGCCCAGACACTCATCCCACACATCACTTCTGTCCCTAGTTTTTGCCTCTGCTATTTCCTTCCTTCAGCCTGAGAACCTTGACCTGATGTGCCACGTGGCCTTGGTGGTGGCTAAGATCCCAAAAATGTATACGTGTGATCCACAGGAAGAGCAGTGTGTGTATGAAGTGACTCCATGTTCACAAATAATCTTGCAAGACTGGCAGCGAAAAGATGTGCGACTGCTGAACAGCCCTATATGTGCATGGCATGATCAGGGCTGTTCTGTGTCACACCATATGATCAGGTTGTGGCACTATTCTCTAGTGCCACACCATACGATCAGGTGGCCTAGTACCACAAGATCAGGGATACAGAAACTCCACACTTGCTAATAAATCCTCCAGCAAATTCACCCACGGTTTATACCATGAAAAAAAGTTGAATCCAGCAGCGTCTGGCTGAGCCCTACCTGAACCTAGGTCCCAGAGCCACCTGTTCCCCTTGGTTTACATTCCTCCATAAGGGTAAATGGGGTTCTGGATCACACGTGCATTTCAGGTGAGGTCCAGCAGGACTTCTAACTTTGACAAACCCCCGTGCAAAAATGAGGGCATCCCCCCAGCTGCATAAAGACCGTGGCACCAGCCAGGGGTCCTTAAACCATCCCTGGGCACCAACTGCCAGTCTGCATATACTGAAGAGTTTGTTTTTCATACATTCCCCGTCTTCCAGGTTTTAGGGAGGAGGAAGGTTGAACGTAGGCTAAAGCCAGACTTGAACTGATCAGCCGGGGTCATGCAGTGCTGGCCCGGAACTATGTCAAAGAATCTTTTGTCGGTTGTTTTGGTCCCAATTTTTTACCAAAAAAGAGAGCAAGATTAATTTGCTTTTACTTGACTCCTCGGTCGTCTCGCTCTCTATTCTCATCCACACTCAAAAGCCCTTTGTTATTCCAAACAATCTCCAGCCGTCTGATTTTTACTCTGCCTCCTTCAGCCGGAGCCTGACTGCTTTTTTCTCCCTCCCTTCCTTACACAGCGTGCACCAGACAGAGTGCGTGGGTGGGTGCTGATTTCATTATTTGGAGGAAGTGCCTCTCTGCACCAGAGTGGGCCAGACTGCCTAGGCAAACCTGCAATCTCACAGAGCCAAGCTACAAGTGGTGAATGACACTTGAACGGCAAGTGAACAGACTCACGTGTATTCCTCCCTGTTCACTTGCGCTCCACTTGATCACTAGGGCCAAGCTACAAGTGACGAATGACACTTGAACGGCAAGTGAACAGACTCATGTGTATTCCTCCCTGTTCACTTGCGCTCCACTTGATCACTAGGGCCAGTCTACAAGTGATGAATGACACTTGAACGGCAAGTGAACAGACTCACGTGTATTCCTCCCTGTTCACTTGTGCTCCACTTGATCACTAGGGCCAGTCTACAAGTGATGAATGACACTTGAACGGCAAGTGAACAGACTCACGTGTATTCCTCCCTGTTCACTTGCGCTCCACTTGATCACTAGGGCCAAGCTACAAGTGATGAATGACACTTGAACGGCAAGTGAACAGACTCATGTGTATTCCTCCCTGTTCACTTGTGCTCCACTTGATCACTAGGGCCAGTCTACAAGTGACGAATGACACTTGAACGGCAAGTGAACAGACTCACATGTATTCCTCCCTGTTCACTTGCGCTCCACTTGCGCTCCACTTGATCACGTAGTGCAAGTGAACTGGGAGAAATACACGTGAGTCTGTTCACTTGCCATTCAAGTGTCATTCGTCACTTGTAGTTTTGCCCACAGTTGCACTCATACACTAGTCACACGTGTTCCAGCAACACACACGTGTGCGAGCAAGGACAAGTCCATGACCAGTCTGATGCATGCCAAACCTCTGCTGTGGAAAGAGCAATTTCTCCACAGACTAGTCCCTGGGCAGCAGTGCGAGAAATCAGCAATACTTGAGGGCTGTTATAATCACATCCCTTTAAATGACCTAGTATGTCTGTGCTACAGAGGTGTTGGAGAATGTATCCCACGTGTTGTTGTCTGGTAACTATTATAAGATTGCTGGGGGTGGTGTGATGGCTCCACCTCTAACTAGGGTACCAGAACAGCTAGTCACCCTTCTTCTTGCTGGGAAGAACATACACATCACAGAAAACACGGCAATATTTCTGAATTTCAGTTGGTTAGCTGTGTTGGTCTGCAGTAGAAGAGCAAGATTTGAGTCTATCAGCACCCTAAAGACCAACTAGATTTCCAGGATATGAGCTTTCGAGAGTCAAAGCTGCCTTCATCAGATGTTTCTTAATGTAGCCCTTGAGATACAGTCCTGAATGGCGAAAGACCCCTATTCATCAAAATTATAATAATTGCCATGTTCTGTTTAGACATTTGTATTTTAAAGGTCTAGAGAACATGCAATAAATTGAAGCTGATCTCTACATTCCTGGATGGCAACAAGTACGGTGGGAAGGAAGCTTTTTAAATTTATAAAGTTATATTATTCTGCTCCCTGACCTGGGTAGCCCAGGTGAGCCTGATCTCATCCGATCTCAAAAGCTAAGCAGAGCTAGCCTTGGTTAGTAATTGGATGGGAGACCTCCAACGAAGACCAGGGTGGCAGAGGCAGGCAATGGCAAACCACCTCTGTTATTCTCTTGCCTTGAAAACCCCACCAGGGGATGACATAAGTCAACTGTGACTTGTTGGCACTCTACACACACACATTATTCTGCATAGCCAAGGATTGTCTGGAGAAGGGAGGGGGGAACTCTACTTAGTTTGTGGGATGACGTTCTGATAGGCAGCTGGCTGTGAAATTTGATAAACAAGAAAGTGGCGGGGCGTCTGTAAGGAATCGTAGCGTGGGGGTGGGAAGGTTGGAAATTTCTCTCTCTCGGGCACAAATATAAATGTTCCCTTCCAAAATTCCATTGGCTGCCAAGCAGACCCATTTCTCTGCCCCCCACCCTGATTTTTAACTGCTGCCTGCATTCCCAAGGCAAGGCGCAAAGAAAAGGTAGCTGCCGGGTCCCCCCTCCTGCCGGGAGGGTAACCTCGCAACCATATCCCTGCCCCCTGGCCCACAGCTTCAGGTCTCTAGCAGCTGCTCTCCTGGGCAGCTTTTGCCACTGTAGCAGTTGCTGGTCTAGGCAGCTGGCTGGCTGGCTTGCCTTCATTACACATTCATAGCCATTTCTGAATTTTGTATTTTTTATAAATGCACAAACACACCGCAAACAAAAGTAAATACACAAACACACACACAAAGAAAACATATAAACCAAAGTATAACAAATAAACACGCTGCCATCTAGAGAAACTGGAACAGTGTGTACAATCCGCAGGGATACGGCAGAATCACTCCCGGACTGTACCACTTCCAGTTTGTGTGTATGTTTGAGAGCTCTCCTGGGAAAGAGGCGGCGCCCATGTATTTTTAAAGCACTGGCATGACCGGGAAGCATCCGTCCAAGCTTCCTTCCCAACATGCGAATTGCTTTTCCTACATAAGGGCGCTCTTTCCATGGGAGAGCATGCAGTCAGACATTCTTCCACCAAGAGGTTCAGGCCAGATGTGCAAGAATCTTTCACTTCTGGGGAACTGTCTAAATGGGCCTGCAAGTGGCATTGTGAGGTGGTGGTGGCTTTTGCCAACTCAGGGTTGGGAAATTCCTGGAGATTTAAGGGGTGGATCCTGGGGGGGGCGGCATGGTTTGGGGACTGGAGGAGCCTCAAGGGAGTATAACGCCATGGAGTCCACCCTCCAAAGCAGTCACTTTCTTTCTCTGAGGTCTGGAGATCAGCTGTAGTTCTGAGAAAGCTCCGGGCCCCGCCTGGAGATTGGCAACTCTAAGAGACACAAGCCCTGAATTAAAAAGTGACGGTGTGGGCATCAGAACCATGGCATAGGGTTTCCCTGCACTATGGGCCGAATCTCCTATGTGTAGCATCAGCCGCTGCCGTTCCGACGGCTGCCTTCTCTTTGTACCCACAGTACCAACCAACCTGCCACAGGACTGGGGTGACTGGAGGTTGCTCTTGGGGCTTCCGTGTGATCCACAGCTTTCAATGACTCCAAAGGGCACGGCGCCCCGGTTCAGAGGTGGCCTTCTGTAACGTATTTCCTTCTGAGGTCCCGCTTAAAGGAGCAATTATTTCCATTTTCCCCACCCAGGGGCCCTTGCTAACTGAGCGAAAGAAGATGAAGATGGAGCAAAATGAATATTTCATCAGCTGCTAAAATATTTATCCGTGCCCAGTAACTGCATCGCAAGCTGCTGGGGGTGGGAGCTGAATTTTTAAAAACCAGCTGCTCCGGGTTATGCCTCAGTCACACCGTGGCGGCCCCTCAAGAGGAGGATCCAGAGCGCTTGAAACTTGCTTCTCTTTCCAGGTGGTAAGGCAACAGAGGAGAATGCAACCGCCTCCCTCTCTCCAGCGCCACTTCCACAATTGCTCGAAGGAAAGGAATGAAATATTATGGGACTGTGTTGCACCCAGGGCTTTTTTCCTGGGAAAAGAGGTGGTGGAACTCAGGGGTGGAACTCAGGACTGCACAATGACGTCACTTTGGGTCAGCTGGAACAAGAGGGGGAGTTTTTTAAAGTTTAAATTGCCCTCGGCAAAAATGGTCACATGGCCAGTGGCCCCACCCCCAATCTCCAGACAGACAGAAAGGCAATCTAAACTCCCCTCTCTCTGGAGATCAAGGGGCGGGGCCACCGACCATGTGACCATTTTCAAGTGGTGCCGGAACTCCGTTCCACCACGTTCCAGCTGAAAAAAAGCCCTGGGTTGCACCTAAGAAAGATGACCACTTCTCAGGAATGTATCCTTTTTTCCTTTCTGCTCCTTGTGTCCCCCCCCCCCCACAGACATTACTTTTAAACTGCAAGCTGACGGAAGACTGATGGCTAATAATGGCTGCCTAATGGGCACTGAAAGCCAGTGAGGGCCAAACCAGATGTGAAGCTGGGAGACCCATGAATAGGTCTTCCCAGTGTCTGTGTTTTAAGGAAAACAGTAGCCATTCAGGGACCCAATTCAGATTAGTGCTGTGCCATGTGGGAGAGGGAATTTAAACCTTCCCATGAGTTTACCAACAAACACCCCACCCAAACTGTTTTTTTCCTGTTTCGGCAAGAAGCTGTTTTTTCTGTTTCAGGCATTACCAACACAGAAAAGAGTCTCCTGAGCTTTTTTTCTCACAAAGGCCTCATAAAAGGCTGCCCTTTAGACCCAGGGGGATAGACAAATCAAAGCCATGCACGTTCTCCAAACTAACAACCAGAAATCCAGCCATGGCTCAGTGGTGGAACACCTGTTTGGCATGCAGAAGGCTTGAGGTTCAATCCCCAGCACCAGATAAGGGAGCAGAATGAATTGCAGGTCAAAAACGTCACTATAACACCTTCCAACAGGTTCATTTGTGGGTCTCAAGTGGAGACCGTTTCATGCCCTGCCCGGTGCCTCCTACCAGCCCCTTCTCGTGTAGGAAAACAAAGAAGCTAAAAAGCAACCCAATGCCATACCCTGTCCCATCTCTGGCACCACAGTCCACTGAAATTAGCAACCCGAGTTCCTCTGAGAATGGACTCCTCTTCGTGCTCTGGCACACTGCCCAGTCCAAGATCAACCACACCATGTGGGATACGTGATACCTACTGTGCAAAGGTAACGCCTGGAGCAATTTTTTTCCTGTTTGGCAGCACACCTGGAATTCCACAGGGCTGTCATTGCTAATCACGGATGCTACTTTGCAATGCTTCCCCTCCCTACATCTCTCCCCCCCTTCCTAAGAGGCGTGCAGCCATCAATTTTGCTTTGCCGAGTGGGTGAGCATCTCCAAGAAGCGACTGCTGAAGGAGTCAGCCAAACAAAATCTGGGCAAAGGCGTCTGAAAATGTCTTTGGGGCCGAGGATGGGAAGATGCTCGGGGTGGTTCTGTCAACTCCCTTGTGGCTTCCGACACTGCTGTGACACCTCCGCGGAGCTAGAAGAAGACGCCCAACAGATTCATGCAATGAGGAGCAATCCTGCTCTCATGACTCTGGAGGTGGCTGCCACTATATACAGGGTGTATTTGACAGACTGCATGTGTGGGGGGCTCTGACAGCCTAGAGCAGACCCCAAACCTCTCCCCCTGTCAAAAGACTGCCTGCCCTCTTACCCTAGGGGACTTGGCAGGCAGCACAGCATCCACAGGGCTGCCAGAGAGACGCCAAATGATCCAGACAGGCAAGGAAGGCTTTCCCATGCAGAGGGGGAAAAGAACTCTGCTCATGCTCAGAAGTACTCAGCTGCAGATGCCAGAATCCTTGTGAACAAACAAACCACAGCACGGTAGCCCTTGAAACAGAGGTTCTTTAGCAACCCCGGTCCCTGTGAACAAATTAACGGGCTTTTAAAAATAAACACGTTTAGAAAAACAAGCCATCTGCTTTGACGGAGCAACGCCTCTCCCGGCGGGATCCTGAATTTGCATGTCAAAACAGCCCTTAATGAAAGATCAGGAGAGCTGCCTCCAGAGACTCGGCATGATATAAACAGACACATTACGGCACATCCTCCAGTTTTGCCTCCAAGAAGCTGAAAAGTGCGCCAGGCGCAAAACCTCTCTGGCTGTACGGAGTGCTCACAAGTGCACGGAGAAAAGACACGGTTAAGGACACCAGAGCCTCTGACATGACCTCCCTCTTTGAGGGGCAGCCCGAGGCAGTGCAGGGCCTGGGGCAAGCGGTGCAACTAGTGCGCTGTCCCATGATGCCATGTGGTCCCCTGAAAAACAAGAGCATCACTCCACCAAGCTCACCATTGTCTGTTCTGGAAGGCAGTGGCTCTTCAAGTCTTTCCCAGATCCCAAGATCCGCTTGCAGGAAAAGTTGGGGATTGAACCAGCAGGCTCTCTGCCACACAACAAAGATGTGCAGCTGCCATTCACCCAGTAGAACACACTGGTCCCTGTGATATTGTCTGCTCTGGCTGGCAGCCGCTCTCTGCGGTCTCAGGCAGAAAAACCTGTGTGCTGCCACTGGCGCATAGACCCACCCATTGGGGAGGCCTCCTTGCTATGCATTTCCACAGTCCTTTAAAGCCTTTAAAAATGTCCAGCCGTCTCACTAATGGTAGGGACACCCTTGCCTCTTGCAATGGTGGGCATCTGAAGGACCGCTTAGTGATCCGGGGAAGTCAACATGGTTTTGTCCCCAACAGATCTTGTCAGACCAACCTGGTTTCCTTCTTTGATCAAGTGACCAGCTTACTGGATCATGGGAACTCTGTCGACGTGATTTACCTGGATTTCAGTAAAGCTTTTGATAAGGTCCCCCATGACATTCTAATGGGTAAACTGGAAGATTGCGGACTAGACTATAAGACAGTTCAGTGGACAGGGAACTGGTTAGAGGACCGCATCCAAAGAGTGGTGTTCAATTGCGTTCCATCAGATTGGAGGGAGGTATCCAGTGGGGTGCCACAGGGCTCGGTTTTGGACCTGGTACTTTTCAATATTTTTATCAATGATCTGGAGGAAGGGGTAAACGGGCTACTCATTAAATTTGCTGATGATACCAAATTGGGAGGAGCGGCAAACACCCAAGAAGAGAGTTAAAATTCAACAAGACCTGAATACTCTGGAGAAGTGGGTGGTTGTGAACAGGATGCAATTCAACATAGGTAAGTGCACAGTATTACATCTGGGTCACAAAAATATGAAGCACAAATACAGGATGGGGGATACACTTATGGGTAGCAGTGTATGCGAAAGAGATCTTGGGGTAAGAGTGGACTGTAAACTAAATACGAGCAGTCAGTATTCTTCCCAGTATTCTTCCCTGTCCCAGCTCTGTCACCTTCTGAAGGCCACGCGGGAGGGGCGGAGGACATCCTACGTCCCCACAGTCATTCAGTTCCATTAGGGTCTTTCTCTAGAGTCCTTGATGGCTACTCACTGCCAGCCACCATGAGGGCCAAATTCACAGTGCCACAGCACTTGGTCACGCTCTGGTTAGGCTACTCTGTCTCCGTTTGCTTATTCAACGGGTGCAGAGGGGATTAGTTAGGATCCCCTGCAATAATGGACAGCCAGCTGGAAAAAAGCTTTAGAACACTGTTTTTATACTTTATTACAGCAGCAAGAGTACTTTATGCACAAAAGTAGAAAACTACAACATTCCCTACTGTGGAGGAACGGTTGACAAAAGTTTTGGAGTTTGCGTTAATGGCAAAACTTACTGCACCAATTAATAGAGAAAGGACATTAGTTAACTTCTTGATTGAATGGAAACCGTTAATAGACTTTTTGCATGAAATGGATAACAAGGATTTGATGACATCTGGATTCATGGATTAAGAAACAGGAACAATAGAAAAAAGAGGGGTTTGGTAACTAACTTAGAATAAGTGGGACTCTAGAAATGATATATACTTGTTGCAGAGAAGATCGGAACTCAACTTGAAGTGTAATCTAGGAGTTTTTTTGTATTCTTTTTTCTTCTTAATTTTATAGATATATGTATTTTTAGTGTGTTATGTTTAGAACTGTGTGTTTTTCCTTGTTCTCTGTTTGTTGTTTATTGTGTTGTGGTGTGTAGTTTATAGTTTAAATAAAGAAAATTTTATTCCCGGTTACGATCCCCTGCTCAGTTCCCAATCTGCTTGACAAAGTCGCAAATAGGGTTGTCAGATCCAGGTTAGGAAATTCCTGGAGACTGGGGAGGGTGGAGCCTGGAGAGGGCGGGGTTTGTTGAGGGGAGGGGCCTCAGTGGGGTATAATGCCATAGAGTTCACTCTTCAAAGCAGCCATTTTCTCCAGGGGAACTGGTCTCTGTTGCCTGGAGATCACTTGTAATTCTGAGAGATGTCCAGCTACCACCTGGAGGCTGGCAACCTTAGTTGCAAATAGTGTTGCCAATCTCCAGGAGTACTCCTGGAATCGACACTGATCTCCTGACTACGGCGAACAGTTCCCCTGGAGGAAATGGCAGCCACAGAGGGAAAATGTCAGTGAAATCCTTCCTCTCATTCCCCCTCCAGGAATCTCCAGGAATTTCCCAGGCCAGAGTTGGCAACCGTAGTTCTGAAGTGTCTGTTCTCCCTACCAACCAGAGATGGTCCAGTGCAACCCCGTTAACACTGTCACCCATTTTGCTTCTTGTATTTTCTGAGCAAGTCTGTGGACGATAGGACGTTTTGAAGGGCTTTCATTCATAGGGCCACCATAGGTCAGAGGTGACTCGACAGCACATAACACACAAACATTTTCTGTAATTGGAAGGTTGGTCTCCACTGAGCTAAATTTAGTGGCACCCTCCTGACGGGGTCACAAATGGAGAGCTCACAGCTTAATAAACCATGAAATCCGCAACCTTTTGGGAACAACCTAAACAGTCACCTTTTTTTGCTCTGAGCTGACTTTTGGGATATGGAGTGGCCCTCTAGATTGATATCTCTGACCTGGATAGCCGAGGTGAACCAGATCTTGTCAGATCTCAGAAGCGAAGCAGGGTCAGCTTTGGTTAGTAACTGGATGGGAGACCTCCAAGGAAGACCAGAGTTGCACAGCCAGGCAATGGCAAACCGCCTCTAGAGTGATTCCGCACACATTGGATAATGCACTTCCAATCCTCTTTATAGATCATTTGGAATGGATTTTTTTGTGTGCGGAACAAAAAATCCACCTTAAATGATTGATAATGTGCATTGACAGTGCATTATCCAACGTGTGTGGAATCAGCCTCTGTTAGTCTCTTGCCATGAAAACCCCACCAGGGGTCGCCATCAGTCAGCTATGGCTTGAAGGCAGGATTTCATTTACAGCCCTGACCTGGATAGCCCAGGTGAGCCAGATTGCATCAGATCTCAGAAGCTAAGCAGGGTCGGCCTTGGTTAGGAATTAGATGGGAGACCTCCAAGGAAGACCAGGGTTCCAGAGGCAGGCAATGGCAAACCTCCTCTGTTAGTCTCTTGACTTGAAACCCCACGAGGGGGTCACCATAAGTCAGCTATGACTTGAGGGCACTTTCTACTACTACTAGATGTCTCATAAGCTTCTGACACCCGGCAAGCAGGAGACACCACTGGTTGCTAAGACACATGTGTACTCATATTGTTTTGTCCAGTGGGGGTTTGAAATGTGAGGAGACTTACTCCAGAAAGAGGTGAAACCCACACACCAGAGGGTTCAAACAGATGAGATGTAAATCAAGCATCTTGTTCAAAGTGCCCCCTGCTCCATGCCCAGAAGGTAGCAAAACACCATCAGGATCCCTAGTCAAACTGGCCTGGGGAAAATTGCTTCCTGACCCCAAAGTGGCGATCGGCATTACCCTGGACATGTAAGAAGGGGCCACGAGAACTAAGCACTGATGTAACCCTTCCTGCCCTCCCTTTCATGATCTGCCCAGGTTCAGAGAATCAGAATTGCTGTCAGGTGGCCATCTAGCCTCTGCTTAAAAACTCCAAAGAAGGAGAACCCACTACCTCCCGAGGAAGCCTGTTCTACCAAGGGGCCAGTCTGTCAGGAAGTTCTTCCTAATGTTTAGCCAAAACTCTTTTAATTTCAACACATTGGTTCCGGTCCGACCTTCTGGGGCAATGGAAAACAACTCCGCGCCATCCTCTATATGGCAGCCCTTCAAATACTTGAAGATGGTTATCATATCACCTCTCAGGCAAATCCGAGTGAAAATGGAAGGGTTATGCTCTCTTTCCCCTCCTTGCATACCCCCTCCCCAACTGCAATCTGAAGCAGCACAAACCTGCAATTTGAGATCCAGTTTGGTGTAGTGGTTAAGAGCGGCAGGACTCTAATCTGGAGAACCGGGTTTGATTCCCCACTCCTCCGCTTGAAGCCAGCTGGGTGACCTTGGGCTAGTCACAGCTCTCTGGAGCTCTCTCAGCCTCACCCACCTCACAGGGTGTTTGTTGTGGGGATAATAATAACATACTTTGTAAACTGTCCTGAAGGGTGGTATATAAATCGAATGTTGTTATTTTATGCAGGAGAAGTGATGCTTGTTGTGATCTCTTCATCTTTTCTGTCTGAACCCCAAGGTGAAGAGATACATTTTTGCCCCCAGGTCTGCCCAAACCCACTGGGCTCTGCCCGCCAACATGTTCCAAAGTGCCAGCTCCACCCCTGGGCTTCACCTGCCAGGCCCCACCCAGGTACCAGAAT
Source organism: Eublepharis macularius (assembly GCF_028583425.1). Taxonomy (NCBI): domain Eukaryota; kingdom Metazoa; phylum Chordata; class Lepidosauria; order Squamata; family Eublepharidae; genus Eublepharis; species Eublepharis macularius. The sequence continues at coordinate 54,361,229 of NC_072804.1, read as the reverse complement.
GTTTGCTTTTAGGACTTGGCAATGCTGCCATGCTGACAGAAGGCAGAGAATCCAATTCCAGCGGAAAGATATTACCATCTGGGTGACAAATGACGCCTGCTCATTTGGCTGCTAGGAGCACAGCCTGTAGCTGAAAAGCAGACACGGGAACAAAAGTGTTCTTAACACTGGATGCCCAAAAGGATCAGCCTTCGAGTCCGTTATGTGACCATTTGAACCTGGGACTTTTGGGTTCACAGCTCATCCTCAGAACTGGTAATTCTCAACGTGAAGGTCCCGTCTCCTGGGCTGAAAATGGAAATATAAGGGGTGGGGGAACTGAGTGTGCCTTTTGCCCCACTCTTGCGCCATTGTTCTCTGATGTGGGGAGAGAAACCACAGCAAATGTAGTTTATGGTTTTAGACTTTAGATGGTTGTCACCAGCCAGCTCTGGTGCCTTTCAGCGCAGCATGTAATGAATTAGGCTAACATCTGAAAAGCGTCAGCGCTCAAAAACAAGATGTTAGATAAAGCAACTGCCCGGGATTATGCCGGAGATAAGTGGCCGATCAGTCAATTCTCAGACGGAGGCAACATTAAACAATCCTCATTACAACATTCTGTTTGGTTATGCCAACAGGGCGATCTCTTGCAGGGAACAGGAGGAGGCCTTGGCATATGGGGCATTCATGGCAGGGGGCAGAATGACCAAGTCGCTCTTTGCAGACCCACTGGAAACCTGACTAGCATGCGGAGGAAGCCGGGATGAAAAGGATCTCCTTTCAATTCCAAAACATATTCCCATTAGCCAGAGCGTATTAATTAGACACATGTTAAGAAATCTATTGGGCGAGATTTGCATAAGGGCCCTTTGCCTTCTTACTCTCTTTTCATTGTTGAAAAATATCCACCGTGGCTTTTCCAGAACAATTAAACGCAACAACCGCTTAACACGCTTTTAATTGGACAGTGACCCGAGCAAGCATTGTGACAGCAGAGGAGAATCTCTCATTCTCTGTACGGGTGCAGGAGGACAGGGACATTACAACGGCCCAGGAGAGAGGCGAACAGAGAGGGCCCCGTGGGACGACTGCCCCAAGGGGGCCACTCGGATCAAACCTGAGCCACAGCAACGATAACAACACGTGAAGTCACTGCTGGCTGGATCCAAGCCGAGCACCCCTTGTGCACTGTTAAAACCATTGGGGCTCAGCTTGGCTTGTTCCCTGCCTTCACCAAACACCCAGGCCAGTGGCCCAACCAGGAATGCACCCATTAAGTTAAAGGACCAGTTGGCTCCATCCGCTAGAAGAACGCACAGCAATAAGGGACCAAAGATAGGAGTTCCCTGGGCTGCTGTGCTCGTGGGTGAGGAAAGAGGCAGAAAAGGGGAATATTTTAAACAACCTCCCTCCAATTTTTAAGTGGCTTCTCGATTTCTATCCCCTCTTTTTAAAATTAGATTTTGCCCCCAATGGCAATGTATTAAAGTTATGATGAGAAACATCGCGAGCTTCTTAGATTCACTATCATTTCCTTTTTATTTAATGTCAAGACTAGAGGGGGAATTAGGAGGGGGAGAAATCTAATTAAAGACACACACCCCCGCCCAAACTTTCAAAAAGTTAAAAAAGGTTTCCATGCATGGTTGTTCAGTAGAAGAGAGTGAGCACACCTAGTCTCCTGAAAATCCCCTTTCTTGACAGTTTTTAATATATGATGTTTGTTGTATTTTTAATATTGTAAACTGCTTTGGTTCTCATTTCGGAGGAAAAGCAGTCTAAAAATCTGAAATAACAACAACAACTGTGCTTATATAACACTCTTCTAGACAAATTAGTGCCTCACCTAGAGTGGTGAACAAGTTTGTTACTGGAATTGGTCTCCTTGTGAGTAAGAGAGTTTGTGGGGGGCGGAATTAGCAAGCAAGGAAGACAGCAGTGCGAAAGGCCGGTAACTATGGGCTCTTGTTCACAAATGTTTATGGGGTCCCTTCTGAAATAGCAAACGAGGCTGATGCTCAAGTTCAAATAACAATCTTTTATTAGAAGGAAAAATGCATGCACATACATACAGAAATGCAGGGAGAGAGAGTCCTAGGAAGCTAGCCAGAAGTTGGGATAGAGAGAGGGGAATCCTGAAGAGTAGTCCAGTTCGCGGGAGAAGAGAATAGCTTCAAATGCCAGCGTTCTCAGCCAGGAGAGCAAGAGGCTTAGAGCAAACCTCAAGGGAACAGAGCTTAGGATCCAATATACGTGTTCAATTTGAATGAGGCCAGGGCACTAGTTTTATATGGCAAAATGTGCCCTGAGGTGGGAGAACCCACGTAGCTGTTGGAACAAAGGCTCCAACGGTCAGTTCCTGGGAGTAATAGAAGGTTTGATTACCTTAGAGCCAAACTACAAGTGACGTCTGACACAGGTTGGACACTTGCCAACTTCCCTCAAGTTTTGATGGGAAATGTAGGCAGCTTGGTGGAATGTTGGACAAGTGACAGTTGAAAAGTCCATTGGACAGCAGTCAGAGAGCCAAGCTGCAAGACCAGGATGCCTACATTTCCTATCAAAACTTGAGGGAAACTGACAAGTGTCCAATCTGCGTCAGGCATCACTTGTAGCTTGGCTCTCAGTTGGTAGCTGCCAGGGCATGTGATAAAGAATGCAAAATTTGTTCTAGTGCTGGACAAAAGGGCAGTTTATTCATGAAGTCCACCAGAGCTAAGTTGATGAATTTAGGTGGGGAATGTACCTTCCCAGGAACTAACTGTAAATACTTATGAATGCCATTTGATTAGCTCCTCAATCAAGGACAGGAGATCTCATCACAGAAGGAGGGAAAGGAATGTGTTAAGTGGGGATGACGCTGCAAGACCTTTGTTATGCTGGATTCCTTAGGGGCTGGAAAGACTGCAAATCCAATCACTCCGCATTCCTGTGCGGCATTCCATTCATGCCTGGGTCTCTCGGGCAGGACTCAGCAACTGTTAGCAGGAGGTCCTCTGGTTGCAATACAAGCTGCCGTTTTAAATCCAGAGGCCTGGTGCCATTTAACATCACACGTAGCCATGTTAAAATGGCTATTAAAGATGGCGGAGGCTGGGCCGACTGCTTACAAGTTAGTGTTATTATTATCCCCACAATACAGCTAGGGATCTGGGGCTGAGAGGAGGGGCTTATCCAAGGCCACCTACTGAGCTCATGGTGGTAGTGGGAGTCGAATCAGCAGAGTGCTGATTCACAGCCAAACCACTTAACCACTGTGCTAGAAGGTGGTCTTAGCTGAGCTTGGGTGGAAAACTGCTTATAGGTTCCAACATTAGAGTGTTATTGGTGGAAAGAATCCCACAGATTAACTAGACTTGCTCCTCAAAGGACAGCATTCCCTCATAATCTGTATTTCACAGTGGAGGAGGAGGTAAAGACCATTCTTCAGAGTGAACTGATCTCCTGTTCTGATTTTGCCCGTTACCTGAAAATGATGGCGCCAGAAGAGTGGAAATGCCAACCGCTGACATTTCCTGATGCCTTGGAAAACCGTTCCCGTCATTTCATAGTACCACCATTTGGGGTTTCTTGGTGGAAGGAGGACAACAGAGAACTTGTTACCGGCAAGTGATTACGATCAGGTTACATTTTTATCTGCCCTTCTCCCAATGATTTCAGGGGGCCACACGGTTCTCCCCTCCTCGATTTTATCTACACAAAAAAAAGTGCAAGGAAGTTTGGCTGAAAGAGGGTGGTTGGCCCAAAGTTGCCAGCAAGCTTCCTGGCAGAGTGGGAATCTGAACCCAGGACTCCTCACTCTGGCTCTTTATTAAGTGAATGTATCTTTTGAAAAGAGGGCTAGACCAGTCAAGGATGACTGCGTGCATATTTGTAAGCAGTATGGCTGCCATTATTTTCAGCCCCGCCCCAATCAGAGAAAGTGTGTGTGTGTGTGTGTGTGTGTGTGAGAGAGAGAGAGAGAGAGAGATTGCCAGCCTCCAGGTGGTGGCTGGAGATGTCCCAGAATTACAACTGATCTCCAGGCAACAGAGATCAGTTCCCCTGGAGAAAATGGCTGCTTTGAAGGGTAAAATCTATGAAATTATACCCTACTGAGGCCCCTTCCCTCCCCAAACTTCACCCTCTCCAAGCTCCACCCCCAAAATCTCCAGGAATTTCCCAACCTGGACCTGGCAACTCTATTCAAAGGTCTTCTACATTAAAAAAAGACACACAAGTAGTAGAAAACTATCACAGAAGAAAGTCGGCGACGACTGAACCTTTCCCTGTATGCCCAGGTGCTAGTTTTCCATTTGCAGAATTTTAACTTGGAAAAGTGTTCAAAAATGGCACTCCCCCCCTATCTGCAAGGCCATTCGATGTCCTCAAAATTCAATGACACTTTTTTATTTTGCATGCTGGGCTCAAGCTGAGGAGGAAGGGGGGGACATCAGGCATGCCTTATTCAGGCCAAACCGGGGCTGCATGCTTCTATTTATTGTGCTGCTTCAGAAATCAAATAGGACGTTTTCCTTTCACGGCTCACAACTTAACGTGGAAGGGAGGGATGGTATTTTGCAAGGGTGTACCGAGCCCAAAGAAATGACGCCCGGGCCGTTGGCTGTGAGTGTAGATTCCGTTGTCTCGAGATGACAGTCAGAATCCCTGCCATTGGTCTCAAAAAAAAGAAAGACTAGGTATCTGTTTGGCTAGCTCCCAGACACTGTTCCAAACCCAGAAGAACCAGTTCCCTTAATAATAACCTGGGTGCAGAGAGCTAAGTCTCGTCTGGGCAGGCAGAGCAATGAAACGCCCCACCAGGCATAGATAAATCTACGCCAGTCTACCGGAGAGGCCGAGGTGCTCCAGGGAATTCAGATTTAATAAAGAAGCAAGCAGCATCGGCCTTGGGTGTGTGGGCGGGTGATGGAGAACTTGCCGGCTGCGACGGTGGGGGCGGAATTGGCAAGAGAGAGAGAGAGAACGCGCGCTTGCATCTGTGGGAATGTGTGTGCCACTTTCAAAAATGAGAGAGATGTGTGGTGCGATGGAGCGGTTGCCAGGAGCAAGAAAAATCGACAAATCTGCTCATGGAAGAAGACCCCAGAGACCCCACAAACAGGGCTGAAGAGAAAGATGCAGGCCACGCAGATCAGCTAGGGGTGCCAACATCGGGGAGGGGGGGGTTGGAGTTCTCCCAGAATTATAACTGCTCTCCAAACTAGAGAGATCAGCTGCCCTGGAGGAAGCAGCAGCTTTGGAGGGAAGGCACTGTGCCATCACAACTCGCCTGAGCCGACTGCCACTTTAGGGTCAGGAAGGAATTTTCCTCCAGGCCAGATTGGCCAGGGATCCTGGAGGTTTTGGGCTTCCTATGGGCACAGAGCAGGGGTCACTGGGGGAGAGAAGGGGGGAATAGCTGTGGGTTTCCTGCATTGTGCATGGGATTGCAGGCCTCCAGGTGGTAACTGGAGATCTCCCAGAATTACAACTGATCTCCAGGCAACAGAGATCAGTTCCTCTGGAGAAGATGTCTGCTCTGAAGGGTAAACTCTATGGCATTATGAGGCCGCTCCCCTCCCCAAACCCCACCCTCTCTAGGCTCCACCCCCAAAATCTCCAAGAATGTTCCAACCTGGACTTGAAACATCATCATCATCATCAATTTATATACCACCCTTCAGGATGACTTAACACCCACTCAGAGCGGTTTACAAAGTATGTCATTGTTATCCCCACGACAACAAACACCCTGTGAGGTGGGTGGGGCTGAGAGAGTTCCGAGAAGCTGTGACTGACCCAAGGTCACCCAGCTGGCTTCAAGCGGAGGAGTGGGGAATCAAACCCGGCTCTCCAGATTAGAGTCCTGCCGTTCTTAAGTGACTGCCCCAAGGTCACCCAGCTGGCTTCAAGTGGAGGAGTGGAGGGGAATCAAACCCGGTTCTCCAGATTAGAGTCCCCCTGCACTCTTAACCACGACGCCAGCAGAGGGTTGGACTAGATGACCCTTGGGGGGTCTCTTCTAGCTTGATGTTTCTATGCTTCTATGAGCTCCCTCCCCAAACTCCACCTCTCCAGGCACTGCTCCTAAATCTTCAGAGCTTCCCATGCTAGAGCTACAAGCCTAAGACCAGACCAGCCCTGAGCAGGCCCTGGGATAAATAACAGTGGTAAATGGGTCACGTGAAAGTTCCAACATACAGGGCCAGGTTTTGGATGCTGTTAAGAGCAGGCCACCCAAATTTTATTCATGTCATTTATAGTCTGCCTTTCTCCCGGAGACTCAAGGTGGATTACACAATGTGAGATTAGTACAGTCAATATCAAGGACATTTCCATAAGCAATGCCATAGGGTAAATAGATACAAGTTCACAAAGACAGAGCATTAGCAGGAATCCAATGCAACATCGTGGTGAGGTCGATGGTTCCTAACTCATTAGCAGATCCTCTGAGAGCCCCTCCCTACAATACAGCCCTCTTATCTGAGTAAAAGAAGTCATTTTGAATAATTTGGTTTTGCATCGTTTGCGGAAAGCCAGGAGAGTGGGGGCTCTCCTGACCTCCTCAGGCAGGCCGTTCCGCAGGGCAGGGGCCAACACCGAGAAAGCCCGTGTTACGTGCATTTATGTCATGTGTAGTCACCTGGGGAAAAAAACTTTGGCTCTCAAGTGGCAGGTATGAAGAAAGATCTTTCTCTGCACAAAACCATGAAGGCTACTCCTAGTCAGAGGAGACCACATTGAAAGAGGGACACCAGGGTGCAAGACAGTTTTGTATGGTCATGCACATACTGCACAACTGGCCGTGCCTGATTAGTTTTACCTCCAGCCAAGGGTAGTAATTCCACAGGTGACAATTTTCTGCAGAAAGCATTCCAGGGAGGAAGAACGTTTGATAAGTGTGGGTCTGCCACTTTTCAGAATCACTTTTCTCCACATCTCAGACCCTGAGCAGGCGCCGTGCTTTGGTCTGCATATGCTCAGTGCAGGATTTCTCTGTTAACACACAAACAGCATTTCTCGTTTCCATCTCTCTTTCGATGGACGCTGGTCTCTGGAGCTCCCAGCCCTTGGAACGAAAGAGATGGCTGCTGGAAAAGGTCAGGCCTCGTTCACTTTAATCGCCGAAAGGAGGAAAATTCAAGTGTGCAACCAGGAGAATTAGATCATAAAACATAAATATGGGGGCGGAAAGAAAAAGAAAAGTTGCAGTACAGAGAAAACGGTCCCAGATAATGAACCTTGGTTTGCTATCCCTTTGGAGAGGACGTGTACCGTTTATACCTCACCCACGAGGGCTAGCAGAGGAAGGCAGACAAGGTTCCCAACCCCTGGCTGTTTTAGAGAAGAAAGATGTTCCACAAGGGCAACATATTCCTTCCGCACAATCAACTCCCTTTCCCAGAATCCTCTCTTTACAACTACTATCAAAAACTCAGGCCTTCAAACGGTGCGCAAAGAGCAGCGGTTGGACAGGGCTTTTCTTTTCTTTTAGCAAATGGCTGCAAGTGCCTGTTAAGAAAACTTCTATCTATTGGATTTCTGCTATGAAAGGGGTAGCAATTGGCCACACTCTCATGTGACATGCTCATAAAGTGGCAGCGCAGGGGACAGAAAAAATATAATACCTCCCCTCCCCACCAAGATTATCTAGCTGTTGGAGGAAAAAAAAATTACTTCGTGCAAAGAGAAATGTCTTGTGCAAAGGTACAGGAGCTTCGAGGAGGGTGGGTGGCACAGCATGGCCTGATCTCCTCAGATCCGGGGTGTTTCGGCCCCAATCCAGGACGAAACGGGCCCAAAATGGCCGAGAGTCAGGTGGGCAGGGCCATCTGACATGTGACCTCTTTGGGGAACTACCGGAACTGTGTTCTGGCGCGTTCCCCCTCGAAATGAGCCCCGGTGTTAACTGTGGAGAACTTGAAGGGGCCTAACTGCTAGGGACTGACAGAAACTTTCCCTTCTCTCTTATCTTGCTAGTTCTAACGGGCTCGTGTTTACTGCTTCTGGTCTTGCTGTCGCAGCTATTCCCCACACACCGAAGGTCAAGGAAAGTAGCTACTTCAAACTGCATGCGGGAAATACAGCTTTTTCCTGACTCATTTTGCTCACAATAGTGCCCTTGGGTGGCATATTTGTGCTCCCTGAGTTAAGATCTAAGGGTTGCCAGCTCCAGGTTGGAAAATCCTGGGAATTTTGCAGATGGAGCCTGGAGAAGGGCAGGGTTTGAAGAAGAGAGGGACCTCCGCGGGAGATAATGCTATAGAGTCCACCCTCCAAAGCAGTCATTTTCTCCAGGGGAAATGATCTCTGTGGCCTGGAGATTTGTTGCAATTCCAGGAGATCTCCAGCCACCACCTGGAAGTTGGCAACCCTAAGTCTCTTTGCACCTTCGTTGCTGACTGAGGACTTCAGGCAATCCTGTCTACTCCATTGCCGTGACGCTCTAGATTGAGTTCTAACATTCTGTGGCGAATTCCAAGGTTCCCTCTTTGGCTGAGATGCTGCTGTTGGAAACAGCTTTCGTGGCATAGGAGCAATAAATAATCCTGACAGGCCACCTGCTAAAATTATCTCTCGCCAAGAACTTTATTTGCAAGATCCAGGCCAGGACTAATATCTCGGCCGCCTCAAAAGCCGTCGTGCCAGAGCTCAGCTGCGCTGGGCCCTGCAAAGCTTTCCGTGCATCATTTTTGGGCAGAGAGATCCAATACATTCATATGCACCTTCTTTGTATGCAGACCAACCATCTATGTAGTGCAGTGTTGTCTACCTGTGTCTGATAGCAGCTTGCTGGGGTCTCAGGTCCCTAAGACCCACTGGGGACTGAACCAGGGACCCTTTGCTTGCAAATCTGGTGTTCTGTCCTCTATTTCATCCTCACAACCAGGGCTTTTTTTCAGCGGGAACGCGGTGGAACAGAGTTCCAACACCTCTTAAAAATGGCAATTTAAACTTTAAAAAACTCCCCTCTTGTTCCAGCTGACCCAAAGCGACGTCATTGTGTGGTCTTGAGTTCCACCACCTCTTTTCCCAGAAAAAAAGCCCTGCTCACAACTATCCTCTGAAGTACGTTAAGCTGAACAAAAGTGACAGAGGCAATGAGTTCTATGGCCAAGTGAGTATTCGAACCCAAATCTTCCTCATCAAGTACTGTAACCACACCACAACACTGGCTCGCACCCTCCTCCTTCTAGAGGGAGACCAACCCAAGAACAAGGAGCTCCTACGCTTATTTTCCAAAGAGAGACACCCCACCGGTACCTAGAAGACATATACACTAATCCCAGATAAGTAGACGCTGCGTGCTATTAATCAATTAGGAAAATGCCAACAGCACGTGCTCAAAAGGGCTCCCTTCTCCAAGCTGCATAACTATGTGGTGGCAAAAAAGGCCAACTCAATCCTGGGTTGTATCAAAGGGGCCATAGCGTCGAAATCGCAGGAGGTCATAGCCCCCTCTCTATACTGCCTTGGTCAGGCCACACCTGGAGTATTGTGTGCAGTTCTGGAGGCCTCACTTCAAAAAGGACGTGGACAAAATCGAGAGGGTGCAGAGGAGAGCAACAAGAATGATCAGGGGTCTGGAGACTGAGCCCTACGAGGAAAGGCTGAGGGCCTTGGGAATGTTTAGTTTGGAGAAGAGGAGGTTGAGGGGGGACATGATTGCTCTCTTTAAGTATTTGAAAGGCTGTCATTTGGAGGAGGGCGGGGAGCTGTTCCAGTTGGCAGCAGAGGGTAGGACGCGAAGCAATGGGCTAAAACTACATGCACAAAGGTACCGGCTGGATATTAGGAAAAACTTTTTCATGGTCAGAGTAGTTCAAAAGTGGAATCAGCTGCCTAGGGAGGTGGAATCAGCTTCCCCTCACTGGCAGTTTTCAAGAAGAGGCTGGATGAATACTTGTCAGAGATGCTTTAGGCTGATCCTGGGGTTGGACTAGATGGTCTGTATGGCCCCTTCCAAGTCTGTGATTCTATGATTCTATGTCTTGGTGCAGAAAGCAGGATAAACCAGGCTCGATGTTCCCAATTCATCTTGAGTTTTAACCACTAGATACCACACCTGCCTTTCAGACTCTCGTCGGACCCTACCGTCCACAGACAGTGATAAATTCTACCACCCTGTATAAGTCAATGCACCCGGTCAAAGCAAAGGAAGCTGTTCTAACCCTCTGACTGTGGGGTCTCGCATTTGCTACAAAAGCAACATTTGTTAGTGGTTGTTAGTGACCTCAATCTATTTTATTTGAACAAATCAGGCAAGTCACGTTTGGAAGGCAGAAGCGTGCGCTTGGCTCCAGACAGCGCTGGCACCCTGATGCCCAAGACAGGACGTGAAGGATGGCAGAGTTCAGCGGGTCGGCTGAAGGAAGATGAATACAAAATTATTGCTTGCCTGGACTGACCGTCGTCGCAGTAAAGGAGATAGGGGGAGGGGCACACACATTTTTGAGCCACAAAATCCACTTGAAGAGAGTGTCGAAACCTCAAGACTTGCAAGCAGACTCTTGCCTGGTCACCTTTGGTGATCAGGAATCATCCCCAAGCGAGTAGGCATGGGTGCTTCACAAAAGAGTATTTATTTCTTTTTGATTAACAGAGATGTGTGTGCACTGATGGGACAGCACTAATTTTCCTGGACTAGTAAGTTCTGTGGACCTGCCAACCCTCTCCCAGTATCCAGATAAATGTCACCTCATGTTAAGGTCCTGCTCGGACAACGCCCCTTTCACATGGCATCTCCTTTGCAGTAAATACAGGCATGTCACTTCAGGAATTCTAAGAAGAAAGCCACCCCCAGATGGCTGCCCTGTTTATTGGATCTTCCATCCCTAGTTCATATTGACTTACATTGTGTGATCTGCCTTAAGCCTCACTGAGAAAGGCGGACTATAAATAATGCAAATAAAATAAATAAACACAAATAATATTACCCTCGGATAGATTGGGGGCGGGGAGCTTGCAAATCTAGGCTCACCAGCCTGGAAGGGGGGGTCTACTCTACAACAGCTTTACTCCAAGGAAAATGATCCACTGGAGCAACTAGGGTTGTCATGCCATTCCTGGCAATTAGCAGGAGTTTTGAGGGCAAGGATATTTTGGGGCACATTTATTTGTTTGTTTGTTATATTTCTATTCTGCTCTCCCCACAGAGCAGGCTCAGAGTGAATTACATCACAATATAAAACAGGTAGCATAATAAAATCAGATTCAATTTGTAAAATCCAGCAGCACATTATCCTTCCCTCACTGCGTCATGATGTCACTTCTGTCAGGGAGCTCTAGGAACCACCAGAAACTCTATGGTTTCACCACGAGGTTTCTGATGATTCCTAGAGCTTACTGATATCACTTCTGTGTTTACCCCAGAAGTGGTGTCACGGTGCCACAGCCTGACAGCTGTAGTGGGGATGGATGGGCTAAGCCCCACCGTGGGAACTGCTGGCCAGGTTTGGGCTGAGCGGTTTGTGCAAGGCTAGCTTGTAGCGCTCAGGGGTAGTTTCTGGGGTCCTGAGTAAAAGTCCAGGACAGGGACCCCGAATCACTGCCACCCCACCAGGACCAGTAAGAGCAAAAGAGGGGCACCATGGAGTACAGAACCAAGACAAAGACAAGGACCTGCCACGGTAACAATCCACAGACCTTAAGTTCTTAAAGTGCACTGTGCAACAAAGTTATAATTTTGGAAAGTTATATTTCATGTATTTAAAGTGCAAGGTGCTCGAACGGTAATAAATAACAACACCTTGTTTGAGCACCTTGCACTTTACATACATGAAATATAACTTTCCAAAATTATAACTTTGTTGCATGGTGCACTTTAAAAACTTAAGGTCTGTGGATTGTTACCCCACCAGGACCAACCAGGAAGTAACCCTCGTCCTGTTCAAGGTAGGAAATGAGCTACTGCCGATGAGCGCTATCAGCCTGAGCCCCAAATGGGGTGGACAGGGGAGGCAGGAGGAGTCTGCTCTTATTCTTCCCCTCCTTGGGTGGTTAGGTCCCTCCCAGCTTGTGGGGCCTGGAACACCTGCTCCTATTGCCCCTTGGCTAAGACCACCACCCCAGGAGCATTGACTCTTTCCCAGTCCAGCCCTGCTTTGCTCTATGTTGAAGCAAGCCTGGCCCCTGGTTTCCTGGAAGCTCTGCCAGCTTCTGGCTTAGAAAGTTGGTCTAGGTCTGAGCTCAGCTGTTTTGGAAAGAAAGACGACCCACTCCCCTCCCACATGCCAGGCAGGGAACCAATCAGGCACTCGAGGGCACCTCTCGCCTGCCGCTGATACAGATGGCCGAGGAGGAGGAACAGGGGGAAGCTGCCCAGATCAGAGCGGAGCGCTTGGGGTGTCAAACGGCAAGGATGGAGCCGCCCCCAGCAAGGCCTTTTCCATTCCACTGCTCAACTACTTATTTCACAATCAAGAATCCCATAATCAAGCGGTCAATTCCTGGCTTTCAAAGCAAAACACTGACACACCCGCAGCCCACGGCTAGTGCCAGGCAGTAGGAGAGAATATAATCTGCACAAACAAGGCAGATTTCCAACAGACCCATACCATGTGTTCTGCTATGCAAATGCTGGCAATCATGATCCTTAAATATGAAGAACCAAAACCAGGCTAAAACTGGGCTCAAGGTGGCTTTATCTCAACCCTAGGCAACTAATAATTTAACGTCATGTTCAACTCAGGCCTTCCTCGACTTTCAAATTAGAGTTTTGCCCAGAACTTGGAATGCCTCCTTTCAGTTTGGTGAACCGTGCACCAAACGCAATGTGCATGTCCAAAATACAAATAAATCAAAACAAAACTGCTTCTGTCAGTCTGCTAAAACCTTGACTGGACAGACAATTGCAGGGTAAATGACTGCACCTGCACTCTACAAACCTATGTTGTAAGGCACAAGCAGGGCTGGCTCAAGCCGTGTGGCTGCCCCAAGAGAAGGTCCGTTTGCCCCCTCCTTCTTTCTCTCCTGTATCTCATGGCTCCTCCTCAAAGGGGTCACCCAACCCACCCCCATCTTCTTGTTGGATGCATGAGAGCCAACAGAGACCCCAACAGATTTCTTCCAGGCATGCTTACACACCACCAGCCCAAACCTCCTTTGAAAATAAATTCTGCAGTTTTCCAGGCTCCATAGATGACCAGAATTTTGCCCCCTAGTTCCTTGCCATCTAGGCAGCCTCAGAAAGAAAAGAAGCATCAAATAAATGGGGGACAGAAGAGAGAAATGCCATTCCTCCAGAAACAGACAGCCTCTTTCTGCTGCTTCAAGTAGAAAGTGAATATATGAAGCCCCCTTAAATCCAGAGTCAAACCATTAGTCCTACCCAACCCAGTCTTGTTTATACTGGCTGGGAGCCAACTTGCCTGGCAAGTGAACAGACTCACGTGTATTCCTCCCTGTTCACTTGCCATTCACTTGTACTCCACTTGATCAAGTGAATGGCAAGTGAACAGGGAGGAATACACGTGAGTCTGTTCACTTGCCAGGCAAGTGTAATTCGTCACTTGTAGCTTGGCTCTGGGAGCAGCTCCCAAAGCAGTTTTCCCAACACATGAAATCTCTGGCCTTTAACTGGCGGTGCTAGAGATGGACTCTGGGACCAGCAAGTGTCAAGCTGCAACAATTAGGTCTGGGTTACTCTGGCAGTTAGCAGCTCTCTAGGATCTCAGGCAGAGAAAGCTCTCTCCCAGAACCTGAAATTCTTTACCTGGAAAAGCCAGGGATTGAAGCAGGTAAGTGCAAGGTAAGTTTTCTAACACTGAGCCACAGTCTCTCTGACACTTGGATGTGATGAAAAAGGAGATGTCTTCTGCCTGTTTTAGGCATAGATTTATGTCGGAGAATCTTCTGAAAACTAAACTCACCCGGCCCTGCTTGTTACGTTTGGGGTTGCAGTGGTCTAACAGTTCGTGTGTCTTGGTTCATGTTCTACCCAATTACTCAGCTACACACGGGATCACTTAGCACATCTCGTTCTCCTCCCTCTTTAGTGACTTCCTCCTGTGTCGATGCCCACACAAACGTCAAACTTGAAGCAACAACCTGCCAGGAGCCCTGCCAAGCCATACCGATACCAATCACCGCACCGGCTGTTGGCATTGCCTCCCTGCAGGATGCCTTCAAAAATAAATCAGAAAATTGCGCTTAGGGTCACGGAAGAAGAGAAAACTTCCTCTTTCAAATGTACAGCCCAGCCGCTGCTATAATCTATGCGCCACTCAGGCCATAAAATTCAAAATATGGGTCTGCTCCCGTCTCAGAATCCCAGTCGGGAGAAAACTCTGTGTTAGCTTTTGGACCATCAATATCTCTCCTGCCTCGAAGGTGGCAACAGCCGCTGCTGGTGCCCGCAATTTGATCACAATAAACCAGTGCTCCTTGGATGCCTTCTGTAGCCTCAGCATGAGTTTTAAAAATAAAAGCGAGCTTCCAGTTCTAGCAGCGGGTGGCTGAGAGAGAGAGAGAGAGAGAGAGAAAGAGAAAGCTGAGAATGTGAGTGGAATATGTGCGAGGGAAGGGTCTGAAATGCAGATGGCACCTTGGCAGATAGCAAAGCTGAAAAAAAATTCAAAATCCAACTTATAAAATAAAATAAGCCCTACTGAATCAGAGATGTCGTGATTTCCTTGAGCATTTCATAGGCACTGTCTGGCCTCACAACCCAACTTTCCAACTAGCTAGAAGCCCCATAATACCATTTCCCAGCCAAGCCAGGCCCAATGCAAAGCAACGGTCCTGTGCTTAAGACCCATGGAATAAGCTGTGCCCGACAGAAGCTGATCAGGAGGGCACAGTGCCAGCTGTCCTCCTCTGTTGTTTGAGGCCAGCATCTGGTACCCAAAGGCATATTACCTCCATGGGTGAATTCCAAATTCTTCTTCTTCAACCAGAAAATCCAAGTTTCAGTTTCGTTCCTCCCTAGTGCCAGTCAAGCCATCCAGTTATTTTTTGCCCCGTAGAATGCTTCCTTGCATCAAATCCCCCCCCCATAAAATGTGCACATTTCTCAACAGTTTGGGTTGAATCCACTGGAGACACTTTGCTCTGGTGGAAGGAGCCTTCCTTTGATGCTCTTCTCAGCATCTTGTTTCGGGGAAGGCTCCTTCCACCAGAGGAAAGCTCCTATGCACACAGAGCAGATCTATAGGATCCAACCCACTTTGTGCATCGATAATTCCACATTATGTAGGCATCACATGTGCCCAAGTTCTGTGCATACCCAAGTTCTGTGCATTGCATGCCAAAATTAACATTTGCACGCCGTTGAATCTAAAAGCCCGGAGTGGAGAAGAGCAGGACACAAAAATACAAATGCACACACAAAGAACAGGAACAAGGGATATTTGCTTGCCGCCTTTTAACATGTAGGTTCCGTTTAGCAGTGGGTGAGCCCACCTCCTATGAATTTTTTGGAAAAAAGCTAGCAGCCAAAGCGAATGGTCGCCCAGGGACCACAACAAGGTAGTCAGAATTTCCTTCCGTGCAGCTGTCTTCTCACCTCAGATCTTCCCGTTTTACCTTGCGGACTCCTTCTGGAATACTTTCCTAGCCACTGAACTCAGCTTACTGCAACCACATTAAGTAACTCACCATGACAACTAGTGTCAAGTGAGCCCTATATGCTCAGCTTGGCCCAGTAACTAGCCTTGGCCCACACTCCCCAGGCAATTGACGGCCAAGCAGTTCTGAAAGACACACACAAGTACGTCACCTTACACAATTTGTATCAGCAAGGGTTTCAAGAAGACATAGCCCAAGGAAATCAGCATTAACTGAAGAGACGGCACCCCCTTCAAAACGTGAAGGCCAAAACATAGCCTGTTGGTTGCTAAACATGCAAACAGGTCTGAGGGGAAGTTGAGGACTGGCATCGTAGCTAATGCCAAAAGGTACTGACTGCTCTCAAAAAGCAATGGAAAGGATGACCTGTATACTTCCAAGTACTTGCAGTAGACTCAGGGTGGACTATAAGGAAGCTTTTTTTTTTTTTTACACAATACAGAATTAATGGAACTTACTGCCACATGACAATGGCCATTGGCTTTGGTGGCTTTAAGAGGGTGGAGGGTAGATTTTTATCTACAAGACAGGATGCCTGACCTGGATAGCCCAAGCAAGCCTGATCTTGTCAGATCTTGGAAGCTAAGCAGGGCCAGCTTTGGTTAGTAATTGGATGGGAGACTCCAAGGAAAACCAGAGTGGCAAAGGCAGGCAATGGCAAACCACCTTTGCTAGTCTCTTTTCATGAAAACCCCACCAGGGCCATTTCCACTCGTCTTACCTGCCTGCAGAATATTACCCGGAAGATAGTGTCTTCTCATGCGAAATCATGCCAGGAAGACACGATTTTGCGCAAAACTCCCGGATAACAGCATCTTCCTGGTGCGATTTCGCACGAGACGACGCTGTCTTCCGGGTCTTTCGTGCGATGTTCCGCAGGCAGATAAGACGTGTGGAAACGGCCCAGGGCTTGCTGTAAGTTAGCTATGACTTGCTAGCACTCTCCACCATCACTAGACACGATACTTCCATTTTTGAAGCAATTTACCTCTGGGGAGGGACGAACAATGAGAGAGGGCGACTGAAGCAATCAACAAAGGGAAAGGAGCAACTCTCGAATGTGAATGGTCCTTCTGGCTCCATTCACAAAGTGAACAGATGTACCCTTCCATTGACTTTAGATTATATCCCACTTCTTCACAGCACAAAGTAGATAAACATTAAAATATATCCCACAAGTGCAATTCCAAAACCACAGTTTATCACAAAAAAGACACAAAACCAGTAACAATACCCTACTTACAAACAGCCAAGAGAAAGTCAATAAAGTAGCTAACACTCGGCCATTAATCCCAAAGTCCCAGAGGCACTAATCTCCAATCCTGAGGGAATCTCGAAAGCAGAATATCACAGACATTTTCAATCCAGCAACTGTCAACCAATTTCAGCTTCCAAAGCCCCACAGGAAGGGGGCCGTTGTCTAGCTTTGTTTAGAGGGAGCCATGGCTCAATGGTAGAGTGCCTGCTTCAACCCTGGGCATTTCCAGTTAAAGGATCTGGCAGAAGATGAAATGAAAAACCTCTGCCGAGAGCCTGAAGAGCCATAGACAATACTGCTCTTGATGGACTGACGGTCTGATTCAATATAAGGTCGTGGCCCGAGATGGCGCTGTACGCCCCTCTCTGGCAGACCACTCCATAACAGCTACAGAGAACTTCCTCAGAGAAGATTAACAAGGTTATATCTCACAACGTTATAAGGACTCTACCTTTTAAAATGTTCACTGCCGTGAGAACCCTTAAACGATACACAGATATAGTAAAACAAATCAATGGCTTTCCTCATGGACTTCCCAGAAGCATCTGCCTGCGTGGCTTGGACAACAGGATGTCAGACAAGATGGGTGGGATGTAGAAAGACTCATTTTATATACTTAAAGGAATTTCATGGAGGAGGGGGGGCATCTTCCTCAGGTGAAAGCTCAAAAGACCCCACTGAAGGCCGCTTGCTGCCTCTCCTCAGATTTCCCACTCCTGCACATACCGACAAAGATGTTCAGGCAAAGAAGTCAGGCAAGCAGACCAATATTATGGGCCAAGAAGGGATCCATCATCACGGAGAGACCATTTTCAGTGGCATCCCCATGGCAACGCCAGCATTTATTCTGGGCCGACAGTCCCTGTGAGAAGACAGTAGATGGCGGGTGGCGGGGTGGGGGGGGGGTGCGGAATAAGTGCCTCTCAGAAAAGACTGGAATTAAATTTGCTTCTATTTTGCCATTCCCAAACCTGGGGACTCTCCCAAAGCCTCCCTTTCTTAGCCTCCTTCTTTAAACTAGAGATGGGGGAGGGAATAATAATAATAATGATAATAATTTTAAAAATTGTCTGTCAGCATCTCCATAGAAGCAGGCATCTATGCATGTGTTATGGGCCATCAAGTCCCTTCCGATTTATGGCGACCCTATGAATTAAGAACCTGCAACACGTCCTATCGTTAACAGCCCTTGCCCAGATTATCCTGCAAACTGGAGGCCATGGCTTCCTTTACGGAATCAAGTCATTTTGTGTCTTTCTTTTTCCCTACTGCCTTCCGTCTTCCCTAGCGCTGTTGTCCTTTCCAGTGAGTTTCCAGTCCAGTGAGTTTAGTTTTCTCGTGATGGGACCCAAGCAGGGCTTTTTTTCAGCGGGAACGCAGTGGAACGGAGTTCCGGCACCTCTTGAAAATGGTCACATGGCCAGTGGCCCCGCCCCCTGATCTCCAGACAGAGAGGAGTTTAGATTGCCCTCCGCATCGCTCGATCCTCCGCGCCTCACAGCAGGCTGATTTGGGCCTCAAACAGGCCCAATTCGCCCTGTTTGGGTCTCAAATCGGCCTGCGGAGAAGTGCAGGAGTGCTCCCGGGACAGCACAATGATGTCAATGACATCGTCGCACTGCCCTGCCTCGTTCCCTCGTCCCCCACTGGCCAGGTAACTGGAGACAGGGGGATGGCAAAAGCGGGGGATCTCTCACCCCCACCGGAGAAATGGGATCCCTACTTGGTTGCTACAACATGGCCCAGCAAGGCAGCCATGTTAATCTTGTAGCAGCTTAAAAACCGAACCACAATCTTTTGTGAGTTAAAGCACAGCATCAGATGTGTTATGTCAGTAATCCTTCCAACAGCCCTATAAGGTTGGCTTTCAACACAATCTCTTTATTTGCAGCTACAATAAGACTAAGAGAAAATAGCAGTGACTCTTTGGGGCTGGACTGAGGTTATAGACCCACTTGTGGTTGCCGGAATGACCAGCCGTTATGATCTGGGAATCCACAATTTGGATAATGCTCCCTCCCCCATGAGATAATGACAATTTGTAGCAAGTTCACAAATCTAGATCATCAAGACTCTTAAGTCAGCAACTGAACCTACCTAATTCTTCTGCAGGATAACTGCTACTTTTAGATCAGTAATGTTCAAAAAATCCAGTGGGGGGACATTTTAACCTTCCAGGACATTCAGTTGCTGACCTAAAAGTATCAGTTCTCCTGTAGAGGAATTTCAAAGGGAGATTAGAAAGAGAGATGGCTGAATTGCAACTGATAATGGAACTCAAGACAATGCATCCACCTGGGCTGAATCGAGACCTGAGCTTCCTGTCTCATTGCCAATGCTGATTTCACCACACCCACCACCCCTCTGCATACCCCACCCTATCCAATCACGCCTGCTATTGTCATTCACCAGCTATGGTCATTCAGCCTCTGAAACCACTCCGTTCTGCAAGATATAAGGACAGATGGAACTCACACTCTAGCTGTATCTGAAGAAGTGACCGGTGGCTCATGAAAGCTTATACCCTACCACAAATTTTGTTAGTCCTATAGGTGCTACTGGACTTTTGCTCATTTCTAAATCTAGATTATGTTTAAGGCCTGTTGAAAATAGGTAAGGTATGCAAACAAACCTCAGTTCTCAGCCTCGTGCCCCACCAGCCTTTTTTATTTTTGATAAGTCGGGGGGGGGGAACAGCCTCTGGAATTCAAATGCTTGCCCCTTTGATTTCATGCTGCTGTTTCTCTTGTCTATTCTGTGTCCATCTAAGTTGTCCTAAAACACAGTTCTTGTCAAGTGACTACAAATTCCCCCCCACCCTCAATCCAAAATGGGGCTCAACAGGGCTTTTTTTCTGGGAAAAGAGGTGATGGAACTCAGTGGGTTGCCCTCGGAGAAAATGGTCACATGGCTGGTGGCCCCGCCCCCTGATCTCCAGACAGAGGGGAGTTTCGATTGCCCTCCGCGCTGCAATCTCAACTCCCCTCTGTCTGGAGATCAGGGGGCGGGGCCACCAGCCATGTGACCATTTTCAAGAGGTCCTGGAACTCCGTTCCACCACATTCCAGCTGAAAAAAAGCCCTGGGGCTCGACAGCAATACAGACTGGGCCACTGAGACAGGTCCGCTCTGTGCTGATTTCTATGCCGGTGGCATTATTATCCCAAGCTTGAAAAACATCAGCGACAATCTCAAGTGAGCAAACAGGATGTTTGCCACCGCCTGCCAGTATTTCTTTCGAAGGACAGCTCTTGCGGTTACAAAATGCCTCTCAAGACACTTCACATCTCAGCAGGACCCAGCGGAGGGAACGGTTTTACAACCAAGCTGCCAGGTATCAGGCGATCTCCACAGAGCTGTGCCAGAGTGTTTTAGGAACTGCCCTGTGGCGACGCTGTATCTCAGCCCAAAAAGAAAAGGCCGATTTGCCTGACATCCCTTCATGTAACCAGCCACTGGCTTATTAGGATGCAAATGATAAAGGACAGAAAATCCCTCATTTTGGTGATGGTGGAGGAATACATCCTGTCATTAAAGACGGGCTGTTCAGAATTTAAAAATTGCATGTGAGCTTTGTCTGAGGCCTGGCAGAACTGACATTTTAATTTGAAGGAGGGGGGCTGAATTCCCCCAAAACGTGTGTGTGTGTTATGTGCAGTCAAGTCGTTTCCGACCTATGGCGACCCTATGAAGGAAAGACCTCCAAAACGTCCTATCTTTAACAGACTTGCTCAGATCCTGCAAACTGGAGGACGTGGCTTCTTTTATTGAGTCCAGCCATCTCATTTTGGGCCTTCCTCTTTTCCTCCTGCCTTCCACTTTTCCTAGCATTACTGACTTTTCCAGAGAATCTTGTCTTCTCATGATGTGACCAAAGTACGATAGCCTGTTTTGTCATTTTAGCTTCTAAGGATAATTCAGGCTTGATTCGGGCTTTTTGGCTGTCCATAGTATCCACAAAACTCTCCTCCAGTACCACATTTCAAATGAATCCATTTTCTTCCTGTCAGCTTTCTTTACCTCAAAATCTCCAGGAATTTACCTCAAAATCTCCAGGAATTTCCAAACCCAGAGTTGGGTATTAAGGCCCATGGCATTTAATTGGTTCATAAATGATCTGGAACTGGGGTGAGCAGTGTAGTAGCCAGCTTTGCAGATGACACAAAATTATTCAGGTTGGCGAAAACCAAGGCTGGCTGTGAAGAGCTCCACATATTGGGTGAGTAGCCACAGCCTTCTTTTGCCGAGACCTCAGAGGGTTCTTAGTTGTTTAGACAACACACTAACAAGCTGTTAATTTCCCACTCCTATTCAGCCCTACCAGTCCAGGAGGGAGCAAGGCAAGTGTCTCCTCTCCAGAGCTGACCCCACAACTGGGCAAACCTGGGCAATTGTATTGTAATTATAACCTGGGCCGATTCCGCACGGCTTACCTGAAGCCGGGACGTTGCGGAACATGCCGGAAAAAACGCGGAAGATCGCGTTTTCTCGCGTGAGTTTTGTGTGAAGTCGTGTAAAACTCGCACGAGAAAACGCGATCTTCCACGTTTTTTTCGGGATGTTCCGCAACGTTCTGGCTTCAGGTAAGCTGGGCGGAATCGGCCCTGGGCAACTGTAAAACCTAGGTGTGGTACTGTAGGGAGGGGGTCTCAGATGTTTCGCTAAAGAGTTAGGGGCCATAGACTTCACCACTATGTTGCCTTACATATTATCTGTTGCTTTAAATATGTACTCCTATATACTACCTGTGCTTCATGTTGTTTAATGTCAGTCCTAGAATTGTTTTATGTTCTGTTTCAGCAATTCTCCAACCCCTTATTGGATCCTTGCTAATGCTATGTCTTTGTAAACTTGTATTCATCTACCCTATGACATGGTTTATGGAAATGTTCTTGACACTGTATGGAAATGCCTGCCCTTGGCCTTGCTACTGATTGGACTGATCTCACACTATGTAATCTGCCTTGAGTCTCAGCAAGAAAGGCGGACTATAAATGACATAAATAAGAATAAAATAAAATAAACTGCCTACGGCACCAGATGTTGCGGTGAGAGGAGCCCCCTCTAACAGCTTGAAGGGAAGTTTGGCAGTCACTGGCTTCTAGAATCTCCGTAGTTGCTGTCTCTGGTTGAGGCCTTTTGAAGAGTTAGTAACCGTTGTTCATTCTAGAATTCTCACTTTTCTCTATATTGAATGGGGCAGGCACCCCCAAGTCATCGTTCACCTTAGCTGCCCTTGGTCCGACCCACTCATGCAGAAGTTCTCTGCAGCCTGTTACAGCCAGGAGGTTAAAGAGGGAGCCACAAGCACCAGTTATCTCCTCCTCAGCGCCCCCGCCAATTTGATGCGCCAACGACTGCTTGGGCAGCACTCTGGGCTGGGAAGCCAGGAAGGGTGTGTGGGCCAAGGGAGGTTTCGATCTGCCGCTCTAACTCCAGAAAAACCAGAGACCAGCCGTCCCGTGCACTCAGGGGTCATTTCGTAGAAAAAGAGCTGGAGGGACTCATTAGCATAACGCATTCGCATATGTCACGCCCCTTGCCATCGCCGGAAGTGTGTCATTAGCATAATTGATTTGTGTATGCCACACCCCCTGACATCACCTATCCTGGCCGTTCAGGGCCAAAATTGGGCCCAAAATCCAGGCTGAAACGGGCTCAAAAAGGCCGAGAGTCAGGTGGGTGGGGGCACCTGTCATGTGACCTCTTTGGGGAACTGCCGGAACTGTGTTCCTGCGTGTTCCCCCTCGAAATGAGCCCTGCATGCACTACTTCTTCCACAGGAGCACCACGTCACTTTCCTAGAGAAAAAAGCTTTGACTCTCCAGAGATGATTCCCCCCCCCCCCCGTACACAATTACCAATTTCATCCACGGAGAAACCCAGCCAAGGCCATTGTGAAGCTTTTTTTCTTCTTTTTAGAATTAATTTCCCCAGATGCTTTTCAACAAAGACATTTTGGTGCATGATTTAAAGAGGCTGTTGCTTTTAGCAACACCTCCCCGTTTTGAACAAGTGCTTTCCTGCCAGACTTCGGGGCAAAATGACAGCTCAACGGGATGAAAGTTAACAGAAAGGCAGTTTTAAAGTTTTGAGCTCAGCCAAACAGACTCAACCTCAAGCCCATTTTCTGCACTATCTTCTTCAGAAAGTCATTGATTTCTCCAGCTTTCACCACAGAAGCAAATACTTCATTTCTGTACCACTGATATCTCCTTCGGGATCTTGCTTTGTCCCAATTCTCAGTAAAGGACAAGTATTTCTCCACCACACAGCAACAGAATCATAACATTCAATTTATATACCACCCTTCAGGACAACTTAACACCCACTCAGAGCGCTTTACAAGGTGTGTTATTATTATCCCCACAACAATCACCCTGTGAGGTGGGTGGGGCTGAGAGAGCTCTGAGAAAGCTGTGACTGACCCAAAGTCACCCAGCTGGCTTCAGGCGGAGGAGTGGGGAATCAAACCCGGTTCTCCAGATTAGAGTCCTGCCGCTCGTAACCACTACACCAAACTGCTTTGCCTTGAATAAAAAGGATGATGCTTCAATGGACACTCTAGGCAATTACCTGTGCCCAGGAAGACTTATCGATTCTGCTCCTGAGATGTTTGTATTCCAGAAGAAAGAGCAATAAACTAATGTGAAGCTTACCGTGGTCACTTCTGGGTGTAAAAGTGTAACAGCAGCCACATGGTTTAGGGTTGCCAAACACTTAGTGGGACGTGGAGATCTCCCAGAATGGCAACTGATCTCCAGACTACAGAGATCAGCTCCCCTGGAAAAAATGGCCGCTTTGGAACAGGGAGACTCTAGGGCATTATACCCTGCTGAGGGCCCTCCCCAGGTTCCACCCTCAAATCTCCAAGAATTTCTGCACCCAGAGTTGGCAACTCTATCAAGCATCCCTCTAGTCCAACATTCTGTTTCACACAACGACCACCCAGGTGTCATCGGGAAGTCTAGAAGCAGGACATCAGAACCAATACCTCCCCCTGTGGTTGCCGCTTAAGCACTGGTGCAGATGTTAGCAGCCATTTCCCTTCATCGTATTGGAAAGGGAAGCTTATGGATATGGAATATCATGAGTCCCTTTCCCCGCCATGTGCTTCAAACACCAAATGGCCTGACTAGGTGTACCCCCTACGAGGTAATTGGTTTAGCCCAGTAGGGTAGAGTGAATAGCTAGAGGTTGCTGGGGGGCTTAATAATAATTTATATGCTCTTATCACCATGAATAAGGTAATCAAATGTTGTATGTAAATAATATGACTTAAAGTGGTGTTTGTGTATTGAGTTTGGTTGGTGTTACAGGGATTGTATTATTTTTGCAGAGCTGTAATTCCCCAACAAAAGGACAGAAGCCTGGGCTACAGTTGCTTCGAATGAGTGAAAAAGGACTCACCACTTCGTGGAATCTTGAACTGTTTTACCTTTTCAAAGACGTTGTTGATTTAAAGTTTTCTGTATGGTTGCACTTATGAGTTTAGTTTTTTTAAAAAGTTGTATTTTTATTAATTGTTAAGAAGTTTTTTAAAAGAAAAATTCCTTCGTAACTGAAAATTGTGTGAAAGTTTGCTTCCTACGTCCCAGAGAACCCATAAAAAGAGAAGTTACATAGGCAGAACGCAGTTGCCAACTCCGGCGGGGGTATGGGAAACCACTAGAAGGTGCGTCAGGCTGACTAGCTGCCCCTTCACACCTCGGAGATGTGCAAGAATTCAGACCGTAGAGGTACTCAAGAAGTTCCGGGTTTAATCTCAACACACCCTTCCAATCTTCCCTTGTCCCTTTCCCTCTACAAGGCTGAACTGATAGCCTCACCCATTCAGCTGTCACAGGTCATCAATCACCATTGATAACTTTAGTTTCACCCAGGGAAGCTTAATCAAAGCTTTCCCAGTTCTTTGTCTCACCCCAGAGACAGCCATTAAGTCATTGTTTTGAGGCGGAAGATGCAATCCCGCACCTGGGTATGTTCCACAGTATAATTGGACTACCTGCTGCCTGTTTAGAGCCATGTGTGCACAGCCTCAGATCGCATGTCTGAGCCGCTCTCTTCCTTCTTGCTATGCAGTGCTGGGTGCTGAAGTTACTTCCCTTCTGGACTGGTAACTATAACCCCCAAACCCTGAAACTCTATCTAAGCTCCTCTCCACTTTTCCTAGGAAACTCTGTATGTGTGTGGTGCATGTTCTTGTATGATTTCTTTTTGATATCCCTTTAATCAGGGCTCATTTCGAGGGGTACCACACAGGAATGCAGTTCCGGCAGTTCCTCAAAGAGGTCACATGTTAGGTGGACCCGCCCACCTGACTCTCGGCCATTTTGGGCCCATTTCAGCCTGGATTGGGGCCGAAATGGCCCGGATTGGGCCTCTGACGGGTGGTGGATCACTCTCTGACTCAGCAGTGGCCCGATCCTGACCATTTTGGGTCCCTTTGTGGCCATTTTCAGCCCCTTTTTGCCATTTTGGGCCCAATTTTGGCCCTGAATGGCCAGGATTGGGTCCAAACCAGCCAGGATAGGTGATGTCAGGGGGTGTGGCATATGCAAATCAATTATGCTAACAGCACACTTCCGGTGATATCAAGGGGTGTATCATATGCAAATCAGTTATGCTAATGAGTTATGCTAATTAGTTCCTCCAGCTCTTTTTCTACAAAATGACCCTTGCCTTTAATAAAAATCATTCTTTAAACACTCGCTTGGTCATTTTAAGAGTCCTCGGAGGAAAAGGAACTGGTAAAAATCTCGCTTGTTTCCCTCTCTCACTGCCTCTCCTTGCAAGCTAATTCCTCCAACTTGCAAGGAGACTTCTCATTTGGGCAACACAGAGAAATACTGCTTCTGAATATGGATGTTGCATTTAGTTACTGTGGCCAGTCCCCACGGATGAACCACGAGTCTGGAGAGCTAAACTGCCCAGGAGATTATTTACTCAGCAAATACACAATTGAAGTTCACTCAGCTACCAAAGCCTCTCAATATTTTCTGACTTCCTAAATACCTCCGTCCAGCCCTCTGCCCTTTCATGACTTCTTCCCCTTAATGATAAAATGTCAAGTACCTAATTCACATTTTAATTCCACGGTATGCCATTTTTTAAAAAAAGAGGATATTCGTTGTCAAAAATCTTGCTTTGACTTTTGGGGGAAAGTAGCTCTCATGTGAAGAAAATGTATAGATTTTAAAGTGGGGCAGGAGCCGTGCCCGTGATGCAAAACTTTGCTTGCTGTGATGGCTTCCCATTATATTCCAGCTGTGTGGATCAAAAACCCAACCATTGGCACAGATGTCCCATTGTGAACCCCAGCCTACAAAACAAAGAGGATTTCTGTGCGGTGTCGTGGTTCGTGCTGGACTAGGAGGAACAGCCTTCTGAAGGCAAGCATGCCTCATGGCTTTAACAGCCACTGCAGTCTCGAGGGGGGCCCTGGCTTGAAAAGTGGGTTCATGTTCCACTACTCCCCTTGGCAATCTATAAGTGTCTCAGCTCCCCTCTCCTAAGCCTGCAATGTGAGGATACCAATACAGGGCCTGCCTCAATGGGCTGTCGTAAGAGTTATTTCATATGATGGTTTAGATAAGCTCTTTGCTCGCAAAGAGAAGAAGAGGTTCACCGGGGCTCAGGGATTAGCTTGCAAGGAGAGGCAGTGAGAGAGGGAAACAAGCTATCACATGCTCAAAGAAAGGAGAAACTCCAGGCGGTTGGTTCCAGGTTGGGAATTTCCTGGAGATTTAGGGGCAGAGCATAGGTAGGGCAGGGTATACTGCCATAGAGTCCGCTCTCCGAAGCAGCCCTTTTCTCCAGGGGAACTGACCTCTGTAGTCTGGAAGAGGCAACTCTGGGAGAACTCCAGATCTCACCTGGAGGCTGGTAACCTTTTGGGCTATCCAGCTTGGGTAAATATGGCCTGTAGCTCCTAGAGTAGCAAGAAAGCCCTCCCCGTTGGCTTCCTTTACAAGGTCAGTACTCCCACCTTTCCCATCCCCAATGCAACAGATAAAACAGAAAACACAAGCGAACGATAATAAGAGCAGTTCACGCTATTATCTCACATGCTGATTCTGTGAACCTGGGCAGATCATGAGGGGGAGGGCAGGAAGGGTTACATCAGTGCTTAGCTCTCATGGCCCCTTCTTACGTGTCCAGGGTAAGGCCGATCACCACTTTGGAGTCAGGTAGCAATTTTCCGCAGGCCAGTTCAGCTAGGGATCCTGACGGTGTTTTGCCATCTTCTGGGCATGGAGCAGGGGGTCACTGAGTGAGTGTGTGTGTAGGGGTGGGGGGTAGTTGTGAATTTCTTGCATTGTGCAAGGGGTTGGACTAGATGACCCTGGAGGTCCCTTCCAACCCCATGATTCTATGAGTCTCTATGAGTCTAATCCAGTTACCTTCTCCACTGCTGCAAATACCCCCCATACTCCCCCCGCAGGGGGGGCTTTCAGATTCCCAAGTCTGCTAGATTGACTCCCATCACAGCATTAGACACACACTCACACCAGTTGAGGAGGGAGGGATGGAAACTGAAGGGGGAAGAAAGCAGTACGAAAATTATTGCTTTAATTTACAGAGTGTCAGACTGGAGAAAACCTTTTGAAATGAAATTTCTTTTTAAGGTGTAATGAATAAAATTGCCACCCTCTTCCTCTCTCGCTTGCCTGCTCTAATGGAACTTTTATTATTATTATTTTTTAATTACATAACGACAGGGGAGAAAGTTTTGGCTGGATCTTTGGGAAGAGGTCTTTTTTATTAAAAAAAAAAAAAAAGCTCTCGATCGCTTTTATAATTGGCCATGACATGCCCCCTGTGATTTTTCATTTGACAGGCTGTGAAAGGAAACTGCATTCAAGAGAGGACCGGGGGTGGGGGGAGATGAAGCAGGTTATGCCCTCACCCTGAAAATTTCTCAGAATTCCTCCTTTTTTACAAGTCCTCTATGCCTGGCCTTCTGTGACAGCGATCCCTGGGGGAGCCAATATGTCTCTCTAGAGGGCCTGGATACATTGCATACTCCTCTTTTAGGTATTCTTGGAAAACAAAAGTACCTGCCGCAAACAGCTCTCACCCATAACAAGAGCAACGATTTGCAAATAAATTCCGAGAACCATCCAAACTAAATTCTATTTTTAAACCCATGCATACCGAAAAATTTCTCTCCATTTGGATTTGGGTTAGAATTTCCTGGCAGTTCTATTCCACGGCCTACACTGCAACACACATGGTGTACTTACACGGTTTCGTCGTCCTTGAATTCCAGCTCCCCACTGGAGTCTTCATAGTCCACACCCCCTCCTCTTGCTGTCCCTTCCACAGTCTGGTAGGGAACCATGACCGTCCCACGGGCACCTGAGCTCCGGATGACCTTGACCTCCAGGGTCCCTTGACATTCACTGACCCTCAGCAGTTTGTCCTGGAAGGTGAAGATGCCAGCATGGTCATCGTCCAAAATGGTCACAGTGGCCACCAAGGGGGCCACCAACCGGCCCTTGGGGTGGTCGGCTGAGTCTGACTCAAACATGCCCTCTGCATCCCCCACCCGCAGGTTGAGCAGCCGAACAAAAAAGTGCTCGTCTTCCTCGAAAATGTCATCATCGATGATGCCAATCTTCAACTCCTTCTGGGTCTCCCCTGGCTTGAAGATCAACGTCCCCTCGCTGTACTCGTAGTCTGAGCCCGCCTTGGCCGAGCCATCCTCTGTCTTGTAATCGACATAGAAGGTATTGTATGTGTCGCCGCCCTGCTGGCAGGCCACGGTCAAAGTGACCGAGCCACAGTTCTCTAAGCAGTGGTACATGAATGGCTCAAAGAATATTTTGCTGTAGTTCTCCTCCACCTCTGCCTCCGAGGGCACCTCCAGCAGGTTAGTAGACTTCTTGGAGAATTCAGAGACGTGCTTCTTGAGGATGTTCCCTGCCCCGGTCATCAAGCGGGTAGCCTGGATGCGATAGAAAGCTCGGCTCTTTTGTTGGTGCAACAGGGCGTAATAGTTGGCCATTTCGACAAGCTGCTCCAGTTCTTTGTCTGGGTGCTTTTGCTTTAGGTCTTTAAGGATCTGGATGACCTCTTTGCGGCTCTCATCCAACTCTTTCTCCTCCTGTGTAGTGGCAGGTAGGGGGGCCACTGAAGCCATGCTTCCATCCACAAAGACACTCTCCCGGTGGTCGTTGGCCACGAAGCTGCCGTCCATCTCTATGCCCTTTGGGAACTCACCCTCGGTTCCAATAATGATACCGCTGCGAGGGTCGGCCCGGTACCGCTTGTAGACGTATTTGTAGAAGAGGAGTCGTTTGTCAGCCATCCATGCGAAGACCACGCAGACAGGGAAGAAGACGAGGGTGAGCAAGGCCTCCCAGACCTTCACTACCCCTGGCGAAAAGACAGCGAGAATCAGGTACAACCAAATGTAAGCAAAGATACTCCAGGATGCCGTGACAAAGAAGACTCTCAGGTGTTTGATCTTGCGGCTCTCCCCAGCCGGGATGACGTAGACACACACAGCAATGACTACAAACATGTTGAAGGCAGCGCTGCCAACAATAGTCCCTGGGCCCAGCTCACCTGCTTCGAAGTTGTGGCCACAGACCTCAATGACCGAAAGGAGTATTTCAGGCGCAGAGGAGCCCAAGGCCATAAGGGTAAGGTTGGAGACCGTCTCGTTCCAAATCCTTACAGTGCCAATGCTGGTCTCCCCATTGGATTTTGTGATGGTGATCTCCTTCTCCTTGGACGTGATTACCTCAATGGAGGCCATGAAACGGTCAGCAATGATGGAGACACCCAGAAACATATACATCATAGCAACGAAGTAGACAATCGCCCGGGCAGCCTTGTCACCCAGCGAAGGGTTGTCCGGCTGCCATACAGGGAGGATCACCCCGGGCTGACACCCACTGGATCCCTCACAGCTGGTAGAGTTGGTCTCCAGCTCGTTTTCGTATGCTCCAACCTGGGAGGCATTCTCCGCAAAGACGGCCGAGGCTACCAGGACTTTGGCAAGGGAACAAGAGGACAGCCACCACCCCCACCTTGATGGCACCATCCTCCTTCGGCAGTTCACGCCAACAAGATCTAAGGACAAAGAAGAGGGGAGAAGAATTAGAATGGTCAGTCCCTCTGCTTTAGGAAAACATACAATGCAATGGCAGCAAAATCTAACCTGGCACCACAATTTGGGAGAACTGGCGCAACAGGCACTCTTTTGGTTGTTCCCTTCATCTGGTGTGTTCTAAATGGGGCATTTTCACACTACTTACTTGCTTCCAGAACATCGCAAAACGTTGCGCAAAAACTGCAGAAGATAGCGTCTTCTTGTGAGAGTTTTGCGCGACATCACACAAAACTCTCGCGAGAAGACGCTATCTTCCGCGGGTTTTGCGCTACGTTTCATGATGTTCCGGAAGCAAGTAAGTAGTGTGAAAACGGCCATAGAGTTGGATCTCTTGGGATATGTTCCACTAGTAGAGGGGCTTTTCTCCAGGAAATCCAGAAGCCCCCATGGTATAACATGCAAGTGAGGGAATGCTCCGTTCACCAGAGGAAAGTGTCTTCTCCAGTGTAATAAATCTGTGGGAATGAACCCACAGAACTGCAACATTTTAAAAGCTAGCTAAAGCTACAAACACTTTTGGCACCTTCAAGACAAATTCAGGACGGACATGTTGGCGAATTGTCCATGGTTAAATCTGATCGAGCATGCCACGCAGCCAAAAATGTCACTGATATGTGGCAGTTTTCCTTTCTTATTTCACTTGGTTAGCAACCTTTAAAAACTAGTTGCTGTTAGTCAGGGCTCATTTCGAGGGGGAACGCACAGGAACGCAGTTCCGGCAGTTCCCCCAAAAGGTCACATGACAGGTGGCCCCGCCCACCTGACTGTCAGCCATTTGGGGCCCATTTCGGCCTGGATTGGAGCCCAAACAGCCCGGATCAGGCCTCTGACAGGTGGTGGATCACTCTTCCACTCAGCAGCGGCCCGATCCTGACCATTTTGGGCCCCTTTTCAGCCATTTTCAGCCCCTTTTGTCATTTTGGGCACAATTTCGGCCCTGAATGGCCAGGATTGGGTCCAAAACAGCCAGGACAGGTGATGTCACGGGGTCTGGCATATGCAAATCAGTTACACTAATGACACACTTCTGGTGATGGCAAGAGGTGTGGCATATGCTGATGAGTTATGCTAATGAGTCCCTCCAGCTCTTTTTCTACGAAATGACCCCTGCTGTTAGTTTGTGTTATTTCTATTGTACTTTCATTATTTTTTTAAAAAATCTTGTAACTGTAGTCTGACTTCGGAATTCCGAGATAAAACACAAGAACTGTGAGGCAAACCATCCACATAGCATAATCATTCAACCCTGCTTTTCTTAAACTTAAATCCATTGTTTCATAACAGTGACACTAATTACAAAAGGCGAGTACCAAACCTGCTGGTTATTTAAGCCACTTTTGCTGTCTAACTAAAGAGGCTGTTTTAGAAATATTTGGCCAGTCGAAAGCCTCTCCCTCGAGAAACGTATAATGGCTTAAACTCATTTTGGCTACACTGAACTAACACAGATCGATCTCTAGGATCTAGCCAGGTTCTCAAATTCAGATCTGAAATGTCAGCTGCAACATTTTACACCACGTTAAAAAAAAAAAAAACGACTGAAACCGACCCACCGCAATCTCACATGACATATGTGTTTCTGGACCATACCACTTCATATTGCCATCCAGGGAATCATCTTTGAACACACGTGAATTAAAATAAATACCTCCCCCTCAGAAAAGAAAACTAGCCAGCCAAAGAGAAGGTTCGATCTAATTTCCCCCTTAGGTGATTAACATGTATATAGCAAAGAGATGAATTTTTTTTAGTAGGGAGGGGGCAATGAAACATTGAACTGCCCGTCTGCGGTTCGAAATGATACAGCCTAGCAACAGATGCAGAAACTTGTTGGAGAAGGGGTGGAATGAACATGTAGAGATAGATACTAACACTGCTGACCTTAACTGGTACATGGATCATATGGTGAAAGGCTGTGGCAGGTGATCCACACAGGGGTGTACACCCATGTGGCATCCCACTGCCTGTCATCCCATGGTTTCCCCCCGCAGCAGGGGTCTGAGGGGGCATGGCGGTCATCAGCTGGCAGGTGGGTCAACCAATGTTCGGACCGGTGCCCAGTGCAGTGCCAATGCTCTGCGAGCTGTAAGTCAATAAAGTTGTGGCCTCTTTTAACTCCATCATGGAGGTTCCACATTGGAGTGAAGCCCCTCAAGAAGCTGTAATGGAGAGCGGGCGGCTGGTTAAATGATCTCTCGCTGGTCGAGGTGGAAGAGAAAGAGCGAGGCTGGCTAGCTAAGCTGTGTTCTCAGCCCTGGTTAAAAACCAGAAAACCGAGAAGAGTCAACCACCTTTCCCTCCCACGCCATCACACTTAATCTCTCTCTGCAGGTGGCTCAGCCACATCGATGGCGCAAGTGAATTGAGGTTGCCAGCTTGCCAACCAGCTCCTGCTCTGGTGTCTTCTGCCGCCACTGGGTGCATAGACACTGCCAAGCAATCACGCTCACTGGCACGGCACTTCTGCCAACAGCTTCTGCCTTCTGAGTTCCACCGCAAAAGGCGTACAAGCAGAAGAAGGTGGTTTTTCGTTTGTTTTTTTACCCTTGGGCATTCGGCAACGGTATGAGATAGGAGGCAAGGGGGGGTGGCTGACTGCAAGGAAGGGCATCAAAGCTCCCGTATCTTTCAGAGCTGGGCAGAAGAAAGAATTTTTGCAAATGTGGCTGCTCATGGGGTGGGGGTAGGAGTGCCGATCACCACTTCGGGGTCGGGAAACAATTTCCCCCAGGCCAGTTTGGCTAGGGATCCTGACAGTGTTTTGTATTTCTGTTGGAATCTGTGCGAGTGTCCTATGCTCAGTCATGAAAGAGGTAAATTGTTATTCTGTTTGTTTAGTCAGATAGCTAGTTAGTACAGGACCACTCAGAGCCAATCTACAAGTGACGCCTGACACAGGTTGGACACTTGTCAGCTTACCTCAAGTTTTGATGGGAAATGTAGGCATCCTGGTTTTACAGCTTGGCTCTCCATTACAGCTGCAAGACCAGGATGCCTACATTTCCCATCAAAACTTGAGGGAAGCTGACAAGTGTCCAGCCTGTGTCAGGCGACACTTGTAGCTTGGCTCTCAGGCTTTGAGAGAAGTTCCCGACAGAGAAAGTGGGTGTCTTTAGTCTTAATGAGAAGATCTAGGATTGTCTATTGTATGCTCCAATTTGTTGGGGGGGCAATTAGCTAGCAACATATACTAAGGTTTTATTGCTCTTTGTTCAGCCTACTTCTCTTTGCCAGCTAAGCTTTTCTCTCTCTAGTACCTAGTTTAGCTATCAAGATGTAGTCAGAAACTGTTTGTTGTTTTTCCTACCAAATGCACCCTTTTTACCCTATTATGTAGTAAAGTATTTTTGTAGAGCTAGAATCACAGAAGTCTGTCTACTTATTTCCACTGCGCTATTATCAAACTCTGCTACTTTGCAAACTCATTGCTGCTGCAACCCCCAACAATTTCCTACATTGTGCTGGGGGTTGGACTAGATGACCCAAGAGGTCCCTTCCAACCCTATGATTCTATGATTCTAATTAAAGGAGGGCTGAGAAACACACATGCAAGCAAGACATGAAGGCAGATGAAATTGCATGTACTTAATTTTGAACCGAAATGAGAATGAAGGAGTTAAGCCAAAGACTCTAAGGTCCATGAGATCTGGCCAAGGCGCATCTTCCTTCATTGTTTACCAGATTCTGAGACCTCAAGGAATAGGCAGCACTGTATCATTGAATTGCACGCAGCCCTGGGCTCCTTGGACCCCGTGTGCCTCTCTTGAAGCAACCCTCTGCCTGCCAAAGGGAGAGAGGGATTTGAGTGCATGACAGAAGGAGCGGCTCTGTGATTAAATCTTGCAAGAACAGCTTGCAAAGCTACGGCCCTGTAGTCCAGCAGGTGGTAGCAGGAGGCTGAGCTGAATGGGGAATTCTCTCTTGGAATGCTGGAGGGGAAGGCCACGGAGTGCTGGATTAAAGGAGTGGAGGTTTCTGGACTCGCCGACCTGGATTCAATTGGCAAAGGCTGAGCTTTCCTCGAACTTAAAGAGCTCTTCCTCCAGGCAGAAGAGTTGCTTGAATGGAAGGAAGGCTCTTTGGAGGGTTGCCAACCCTGTGCCGGGAAATTCCTGGAGATTTGGGGTGGGGTCTGGGGAGGGAAGGATGCCATTCAACCCACCCTTCAAAGCTGCAATTTCCTCCCAGGAACAAATCTCTATAGTCTGGAGAATTCCAAGCTGTTGGGATTTTAGCAAGCGTCCTACGTTCAGTCATGAAAGACTTAAATTGTTGTTTTATTGCTTTAGTTAGTCAACCAGTTTGCATAGGACCACTTACCTGTCGAGTTAAGGTTCCCACCCACCATAGAAAGTGGAGTCTTTGTGCTTAATGAAGAACTAGGATTCACTATTGGGCAACTTGCTTTAGTGGGGGGCAATTAACTAGCAATTGTCGAAGGCTTTCACGGCTGGAGAACAATGGTTGTTGTGGGTTTTCCGGGCTGTATTGCCGTGGTCTTGGCATTGTAGTGCCAAGACCATGGCAATACAGCCCGGAAAACCCACAACAACCATAATTAACTAGCAACTTATACTAAGGGGTTATTGCTCTTTGTTCAGTCTCAGTTTAGTCTCTGTTCATTCTTGGTATGGATTGTTTTGAGTTCTAGTCTGATCATCAGGATGTAGCAACCGGTTAGTTAGCTATTTTTTATTTTCTTGCCAAAATGCACCCTTTATCCTAATAGGTAGTAAAGTATTTTCTAGAGCTAAAACACTGGAGTCTGTTCTTCCTTTAAACTACTGCATATTAATATACTTTCCAAATAAGTCCTACACAAGCCCCACCTGGGGGCTGGCAACCCTGCTCTTTAGGCTGGAGGAAGTCTTTAAACATTTTAAATAATTGTATGTACTTCCATGTATAGCTGGGGTTTGTCACTCAGGCCTCCCTTTCTCCCACCCACACCTCGTTCAAATTCTTGCCGTCCCTTTTCTCAGATTGGGAAACTCATATTCCCAGAACCCTGTAGGGATCGTATAGGGGTGGTCAAACAACTGCCGTTTTTGACTTGTTCACCATCATTTGGTGAGTCGTTTGGATATCTCCCAATAAATTCAGACGTTTCTACATCTGTTTTGCACAATTATAGTGGGATTTTTTTGCAGCACCCCCCGAATCTGCCACCAAATCCAATTTTTAAAGCCATACATCTTAAGATTTTTGAATTGGGACTTACTACTTTTGCTTCTGTGCCCCTTTTGGTGCCTGCCCACGAAGCCAGCTAATCTTGGGGTTATTTTGGGCTATCGCTTCTGACGTGAATGCCATTCCTGCATAGATGCAAAGACGGGATAAACAGCAAGCAAATCACGGCTTGATGGTGCACGTTGGTCCCTTTTCTGACCTAGACCACGACTCAAGGGAACACACGACTCAGGAAATTCAATTTTCGGACTGGGCCAGACGCTCCTGCAATGACCTGGCTTTGCAGGAAAAGTGACTAGGTCCCCTAGTCATTCTGTGAGGAGGGCATGGAGCTGAGCAAGTCATGTGATTTTGTTTTCATACAATGTTTGAGTTGGATCTTGGATGATCAGGGTCCAGAGGCTATCTTGGCCTGGGGTCCCATCCTAGCTGTTAGCCACCCTGACACCAGAGAGTAGGGGAACCTTAAGACCACTCAAGAGACCACTGCAGCCCCCCCCCCCAATACCACCAAATCTGTACCCAACGTCTCAGGAAGCGTGAGTGAGAGAAACAAATGGAAACGGGGTTATCCCCTTCTTTATAACCACAGAAACCACCGCAAACTCTCGCCAGCTCAGGTGGCTGCAAGCATCGGCTCATCTATGGAAGTGTCAGAAACTTATACGCAGAATAAGAAGCCAGTTTTTCTAATGGAGAAGTTTTTAATCTACACACAATGAATACCTTCCTTAAACGCGGTTCACCGAGCCCGGATCTCCTTCCAGCAGCCTGCAACAGCTCACAGTCATGGAATCTATTTCTCAAGGTCGTTTGAGCTATTAAGGGTAATCGTGATCCCGGAAAATCCACCCAGAGCGGGGGAGGGGGCAGCGCTTTGGGTGGACAGAGCTGAACAGGTCAGAGAGAGGGAGAGGTTGAAGCTTTTGGAGGGGCATCAACCCCAAGGGCTTTTTAAAAAAACATTTTCCTCTATTCTGCAAACAAGCTATCGTTCTCATTCCCAGACTCTGAAACCAGAATCAACGAGGCAGCATACATATTTACTCCAAAGAGGCCAGAGGCTGAGAGAGTGATTGGCCCAAGGTCACCCAGCGAGCTCAAAGGTGAGGATTTGTATCCAGAACTCCCACATCCTAACACGACACCTGAACTCCAAGAAGGGAGAGGGGAGAGGGCAGAAATATCTTATAGAGACATATAGCCATAAAGGCAGGGCTTTTTTTCAGTGGGAACGCAGTGGAACGGAGTTCCGGCCACTCTTGAAAATACTTAGCAATAGTGTGTGAAAATAATATTATTTAAAAGGATTCCGTGTGTTCCTTTCTCATTTCCCTCTTGAGAGTTCTTTTCCCAGAACTTTCCCACCTCTTTTCCCAGAAAAAAAACCCTGCATAAAGGTATGCAGATGGGTGCATGCATGTTCACACACACCATGTGGCTTTGGATGGCAGCCAAGAAAGGATCTGCCTTTGGATCTAGGGGAGGGAGAAGCCCAAAGGAAGCTTGTAGCGATGCTGGAAAGGTTCTTACCCGGATTGTTCTTCTAGATAGTAGGCGGGATGTCAGCCAAGCTCCTTCCCTGGCAGGGCCGGTGCAGCACTTAGGAAGCTATTGGGACGCTTCCGTCGTCACTGTTTCCATTCATGGGAACGCTCCCATGAGACTCTCTGAGAGCCAAAATTGCAGCCTGAGACGCACACGCACGAGAGATGCAAGGGAAACCAAAGCGGATGGGATTTCACTCTGGTATAAATGTGCCTCAGTCAGGAAATTAACTGGGGAAGGTTTGCAACCTACCAATCCACTCTTCTGCCTCCGTCAGTATTAGGTTCGAATCATGCCCAGGAGCTCTCAGCTGCTCTTGGGCATCATTCGAATCTGATACTGAAGGAGGCAGAAGCACTCTCCCAGGGGACATTCACCTGGCATCTCATCCAAACTGGGCTGCTACCCAGCTGCTTTTGCGATGCAATAAAGGGCATCCGGCTTGGACATGAGAGTTTCAAACAGGGCTTTTTTTCAGCTGGAACACGGTGGAACGGCGTTCCGGCACCACTTGAAAATGGTTGCATGGCCGGTGGCCCCGCCCCCTGATCTCCAGACAGAGGGAAGTTCAGATTGCCCTCCGCGCCGCAATCTCAACTCCCCTCTGTCAGGAGATCAGGGGGCGGGGCCACCGGCCATGCGACCATTTTTGCCAAAGGCGATTTAAACTTTAAAAAACTCCCCTTTTGTTCCAGCTGACCCAAAGCGACATCATTGTGCGGTCCTGAGTTCCACCACTGAGTTCCACCACCCCTTTCCCCAGAAAAAAAGCCCTGGTTTCAAATCACCACTCCTGAAACTCACCAGGAAACCTCAGGCTGCTCATTCTCTCTTAACAGAGCCTACCTCACAGCGTTGTTGTTAGGGCCATGGGTAGAATTTGTTTTGCTGACATTTTTATGCCTGGTTGGTACATTTATTTATTTATTTATTTATAGTCCACCTTTCTCACTAGGACTCAAGAGGGGGATTACACAGAGTAAGTCAGTACGATTGACAGGACGAGACCTCCAATAAACAATGCAATAGGAGTTGTGTCTGTCAAGAACTCCGCCCTGAGGTGGAGTCCACTGTGGCGGCGATCAAACTCCCCACGGACCCGACCTCTTACTTACACAGGGTTCATTTGAACTCAAAGGGGAGCCAGCAGAAGCGGGGAAAGGGGACAAGAGACCAACCTGTCTCAAAGTAGCTATAGCTTTTATTAAAACCATAAAACAGAATTCCAGCAAGCTGGCATCATATTTACCCAAAGGAAGCTTGGCCAAGCCGATGAGATGTTATCGACCGACGGAGAGAAATCCAGCAAAGGAGATTTCTGTCCCAACCTCTTTGGGGTCGCCTTTTATACCTTCTTTCCCTCATCTTTAAAATCTTATTTGGGGCGGTCACCAAGGCACCCATAGCTATGTGGGCCTTCCTGATTGGACATTGCCGTTGACGTATGTTCCCGTCATGCCTGAATATTGTTACCAACACAATTGCCCGACGCCTGGCATGGGTCCCTCTGAGTTTTCGTACCCAGAAACTGTCTAACTTGGGCAACATCCCCTTTTGACCTTTGATATTTTTCCATCCATGCTCTTTCTGCTCCTTGACACCTCTTAAGGGTGGCTGTGCTTAGTTCCAAACCCTTTCCTCTTAAAAGTGAGTACAATTGCTAATTAATTATCGAGAGAGAGAAAGAGAGATCCTCCCTTCCTCTTGGTCCAATTCACGCCACCCAGTAAACAAGCTATTTTTGATTTCATTTAGGACACAGGAAATCTGTGGTCTACCAGTTGGTTTCCGCTGCAGTTGAAATCAGGATTGAGGTTTGTTGAAAATTCAAGTCGGAGGAGAACTTACTGTAAACGAAAGGTAAAACTGGAACAGGAAAATCTGGGTGCCGGCCTCCAGGTTTATCAGAGAGCAGGTATACCTGGGGGACCACATCCAGTCCTGTCATTTGTATTGCAAAAATCTGGAACCAGAAACCTGAAAACGGACTGAGGCAAAGTGTAAGTATTAATATGTGTTAAATGCTGCAAAAATTACCTAGTAAGATCCTACTTGACTGCGACAGGCAGTGCATACTCCACACAATAGTACAGACCACAGTTCCTAAACCTTTACCCAAGAAGTTTTCTAAAGCATTCTGTACAGTGTAGTCCTATTACCTGTGTAGAAAAACCCTCTTTAATTAGTCCTAAGCTGCCTTGGACCTCTTTGAGGGTGCAAAATAAAAAATAAATAGTTGTGATTTTGGAATCTGAGTCTTGTAAATGTTCTCTCCTTTGGGCTTGGTCTGAAAGCGCTCCACTGAAGGGGGCGGGAAGGGAGTCAGAGTTTGTGACAAAGGAGTTGTAAAGTCTGTAAATGACTACAGATGTCTCCTCGAGTTTTAGGAAATGACCCTGTCCAAGGACTCGTAGGAAGAGCGCCTTGGAGAAACGTGACCCTCCTTCACTCCCAGCTCAAGGGACAGACAAGGTTTGTGTGTGTGAGTGTGTGAAGAAACAGTGACTACAATTCTGGAAGAGGAACAGGGAGGGAAACCGACAGTGTTGTGAGAAGTGCTGGATCTCCTTCCGGGAGGTGATGTGTGGCAACAGATCTGTCCTCAGTCTTTCCACCTGTGCTGTACTCTGTACATTTGCAAATAAGGAAAATACGACAGAAACAGCATATGCCTCCGGTGATTTGCTTTCAAAGGGAACCGACCCAGGTTACTGCCATCCGAGGAACATTTCAGAAAAATGGAGAGCGCCTAACAATATTTTAAGTAAATGCAAACAGAAATACAGTCTGTGATCCCAAATGTAAAATGTGAGATAGAAATTCTGTTATCTTAGGCATGGAATGCACCATTGGGAAAGAGCTCTGGGTGTTTTCCCCGAAAGAAAGAAAAATATCCGTAAGTTTCTAGTCCTTAAGGCTGTGAAGAATGTTGAATAATCTCAGTGGACCTGGTGTGGAGTCACTGCAGAAGAGCTGCCACTCAAAAGCAAGCAGTAGCACTAACTAGATGCATGTTTTATTTATTTATGTCATGATGGACATGATGTGTTGGGCTGTGTACATGTATTTGCATGTATTTGCACATGAGACAGAGTTCCCAACCTGCAGGTGGGGCCTGGAGATCTCCTGGAATTGCCACTGGTCTCCAGATCTCAGTTCCCTAGAAGAAAATGGCAGCTTTGGAGGGTAGACTTGATGGCTATACTTCACTTCGTTCCCTCTCCTCCCCAAACCCTGCCCTCTCCAGGATCCCCCTGAATCTCCCAGAATTTCCCAACCTGGAGATGGCAACTCTAATGAGAGCCCAGAGGCATTCGCTGTCTTCCCACACCCCCTTTCACCATTTGTGGAGTTAAATTACAGGCCTGATGAAGAAGCCAGAAATGTGAACTCCAATGCTGTTGAGCGCACAGTAATTCCATTTTTAAAAGGCAGCCCCCCCCCAAAAAAACCTGCCCCCAAAGATAGTGGTTTACAGAGGACAGATGCTGGAAAAGTCATCAGGAATTTTGCCCCAGTATAAACCACATCCCATTAGCCTTGTGACCACAAGACCAGCCGCAACAGCACGCCCACTTTAAATGAGAGCCACTGTCTGAGATATGGCCCCTGGGCAGCCCTCGGGTTCCAGGCCTGCCTTTGGCACGGCTTTGCTCAACAGCTGCTGCCCTTGCGATTTCCTGGCTTGCTGGAAAAGAGCTGACGAAGGACCTCAATTAAATCCAGAGTGTTCATGCAAGCGGGACGGGAAATCCCTCCCGCGGTAATGAAGACATCGGGCTGAGCAAGAAGTAGGCCCTGCCTGGCAGCCACCCTGCTTGGGAAATGGGCTGAGGTCAGCAGTGCTGGCTCATCTGGGAAGGCGGCCTGGATTTGAGGGAGGGCAGTGGCTCCAAATCCCCCCCCCCAAATCAGGAAAGGGCCATAGCTCAGGGGCCAAGAACATGTTTTGCATACAAAAGGTTCTGGCTTCACTCCTTGGAATCTGAAAGGATCTCAGTAGACTGAGGAAAAATATCCTCTGCTTGAAATTTCTACCCAGAACACTTTCCCTACACCGCAGTTTCCTTGTAATTCTCTTAATTAGGAGGACTAATAGATTCCTTTTCCCCTTCTCGCTAGAGCAACACAGTCTGGACCAACTGTCTTAGATATTATTCACGTTAGATAAATGGATCCTCCATGGACAGCAGCAGTGTAAATTTCAGAGTCCCAGAGACTGGGGACACAAAGCAGAGGAGGGCTGTTCTCTCATAATTTGCTGCTTGCGAGCCCCCAGAGGCATAGGAGTTGCCCCTCTTACGATAGCAAGGTTTGGATCCAGCAGCACCTTAAAGGCCAACCAGATTTCCAGAATGTAAGCTTTCGAGAGTCAGAGCTTCCTTCATCAGATACCTGGCAAATGGAGCTTTGACTCTCAAAAGCTCATACCCTGGAAATCTAGTTGGTCTTTAAGGTGTGGCTGGTCCCAAATCTTGCTCTTCTACCACAAACCAACATGGCTACCCACCTGAAACAATCTCAGGAATCCTGAGTCAAGATTTCCACCTGACATTCAAGATGCTGAAAGCAAGCTTTCAGGTAACGCAGAACTCTTTGCCAAGCCCCACTGCGTTCCAGACAAAGCGCAAGCGCCAACAGTGATATTACAAGTCCAGTTTGATGTCAGTCCAGAAAGGCAGAGTGGTCTTTCAAACGAGCAGGAATCGGGCCTCAACTTCCCCTAGTCTAGGGAATTCTTGCTCCGGTAGACCTCTCTCCACCCCACCCCATCCACACACCAAAGTCCTTTGCATTTCTACTCTACTTTGCAGCTTGAGTTCTTCCTACGATTTGGCAAGGGGCACTCTTCACAAGCAGGCAGCTGGGAGCACATTGCAATGCACGCTCAGCTGCCTGTGGTGCAGTGATGAACATTCCCAGAACAGAGCAGGCAAAGGAACAGTTCCATGGCACCTTCCTGATGCCCAGAAAGCCTCCTGCCCAAAATGCCGCTGAACCAGAGAACCCAGTTTTGCACACACACTCAAACCCCAATAACAAAGCAAAACTCGTTTGCAATCTTTCATCTCAGGAGCTGCTGGGAGCTGGGCAGCCGGTCTGTCTTCTCTTCCTCCTCCTCCGTTTCCATCCCAGGGCCTTTTGCTTTGTCAACACGTTAGACCAGCTCAGCTGGATCTAAAGCTGCAATTCCCCTGGAGGGAGACAGCCTGACATTATATTTTTTTGGGGGGGGGGATCATATAGAGAGGACCAAGGGGTCACATGTCAAATGCTAAGAAGGTCATAGATCCAGAGGAGTTAGCTGTGTTAGTCCATAGTAAAATAGTAAAGAGTCCAGTAGCACCTTTAAGACTAACCACAGCTCTCCTCGTCAGATGCATCATCAGCTTTCGAGAACCACAGCTCTCTTCATCAGATGCATCATCCGCTTTAGACGACGCATCTCTTCATCAGGTGCATCATCAGCTTTCTGACGATGCAACTGACGAAGAGAGCTGTGGCTCTCGAAAGCTTGTGCTACATTACAGTTGGTTAGTCTTAAAGGTGCTACTGGACTCTTTACTATTATGCTAAGAAGGGAAGCCGAAGTCTATAAATATATACACCCTCCACCAACAACCAGCCATATAAGCCAGAATCCCTCACAAGACCTTGTGGCTATGAGTTCCACAAGTTAGGCATTCACAAGTACTTCCTTGTGGCATCATCTCCTGGGCTTCCATCACTGCTAGATATGTTTGCACGCCAGGTGTGGATTCATCATTCTCAAGCCTCGGGACATGTAGAAGCAGAGGCGTTCACTTGGGATTCCACTCTCTAAAATATCCGCAGTCCCTTCCTCTTGAGCAACGCTCTCGAGGTAGCAAAGATTAAAATGCATGAAGCGATCTTCACTGACTTGAGATGAAAGCCGAGGTCATGTGCAGGAGAAAGGAAAATTTTATTGCTGCTACAGCAGAGGCACCCAAAGTCCCCCCTGCCCTTGCCTGATGCTCTAAG
Organism: Eublepharis macularius; assembly: GCF_028583425.1. Taxonomy (NCBI): domain Eukaryota; kingdom Metazoa; phylum Chordata; class Lepidosauria; order Squamata; family Eublepharidae; genus Eublepharis; species Eublepharis macularius. The sequence goes on along the minus strand of NC_072804.1, from coordinate 54,318,577 downwards.
CATGTCTGCACGCCAGCTCACTTGAGTGGATTTCTAGTGGCTTCTTTGGACTTCTGACTCCTTGCTGCAGGCACCTGGGTTACCCCAGTTATTTGCCTAACAGGAATGCGAGAGTATTTTGGAGGCTGCTGGCACACTGGAAAGATGGTGTGGCCCACACAGGAGAAAGTTGGCCCACACAGGCATCTGGGAGATGTGGATTCAAATCACCACTTCCCCATAAGGCACACTGGGTCACACCATTCCAGCCACTTTCTCCCAGCCTAATCTACCCCGCAAGGTTGTTGTGAGGACCAAAAATAGGAGGAGAGAAACTCGAACATCATCGTGAAGGAAGGCCAACACTTAAAAAAATAGACGGTAGATGTGTTTTCTTTCATTACTGCTCTTTTAGGGAAATGCAAATTTTCCAACAAGTCCCAGACACGCACGCACAGAAACAATTTCCCCACCTAATCAGCTAATAAGGAAAAAAAATGGACCCCCACCCTCAACCCTCTCCTTCCTCTCCCACCCCTTGAAAGGGGGGAGGGAGTAATAAAAAAAACGAGGGTTGTCCTTGGCATCTGTTCTGATGGAGCCATTTACAATTATGCATTTGCTGATCAATTCAATGAAGAGGAAATTGAGTTACAAGAGGCAATTAGGGGTGAATTGCGTGCCCGCGCGTGTGCAGATGCACTAGTGTGTGTGAAAGCGAGACAGAGACCAGCCGATATACCAAGTTGGCACAGAGCGGGCTGGGAATTGGGATGCCACGTCGATGGAAACAGACCCAGAAGCACCTGCCTGTAAACAGTAGTCTCTTGCCAAGGTTGCTAAGCTTCTCCGCCCATAGCAACGACACTGTTCCCGTAGCAACCCAGCTATAAAAAGGATGCTAAACTCGGGAATTTTAAAAAAAGGCCAGAGAGAGAAACTAGGGGGACTGTCTGGCTTTTAGAGATGAGCTCTGAATGCTTTTGGAGCCGAGCGGCTGGTTTGGGGGCAAGTTGCAGCTGTTGGGTGGGAAGTACCAGTTGGGAGATCTTGGCACGCCATCGCCCGGGTAGCCTTTTCATTAAGCTCCTGGCATGACTGCCGCGCTGACTTTGGAGGCTTTGTTGGCCCCGGGAGGTGAAACTGCAGGCCAGGGATAGCCTCAGCTGAAATCTAAACGGAGGGCAGATCCAAGGCGTCCGTCTCAGGCAAAGATGTGGGGATCACCTTCAAGGCAGCATTGCCAGGTGTTGGGAGGGGGCATTTGTTTGGGGGAGGTAGAATTGAAGATGGGAGAAGGGTCCAGAGATGACAGAAACAGCCTTGGCCTGTCACTCATTCAGTTTCTTACTCGGCTCTCCAGAAAACGGCTGGAGGAAGCCGGCAACAACTCAATATCACAGGAAATTAATCCGTACCTTGGTCATACAAACAGCTCACAAAACACACAAGAAAAAGCTTGGACACGATTTAAAAAGCACACAAATTTTTTTTTTTAAAAAAAACCCCCACCTACTGTAGTACCATCAAAGAAAAAAGATGATCAAAAAACCCATAACAGGCCGTCTATTACAGATAAAACCAAAAGGGTTTGGAACAAAATCGATAAGGCGGATAAGGTGATTTGTTAAGGTGACGTCATTGCACTTCCCCAGGAGTGCTCCCATGCTTCACACCAGGCTGGGAGCATGCGCACGCTTCGCAGATGCACGAAGAAGAAAAACAGGGTGAGTGCCGGGTCGCCTCACCCCCCCATGCCGCCGAGAGCGTAAGGGAACCTGGCAACGCTACTACTTTCCTATGGCCCAGTTGCATGGTAAGGAACTTGCAAGGATCTTCTAGGTGTACTTCACTCCCCCACACACACCGTATCCCCTTCCCCACAATATTTCTTCCTTCCCTTCTCTGGGCCGCCTCACCTTTCCCTACATCTTTCTCTTCTTTAAATCCCCTAAACACCTTACCTTTTTATCTGCTCCTCCATCTTTTATTTTATTTATTTTATTCAATTTATATTCCACTCTCCCTGCAAGCGAGCTCAGAGCGGATCATAGGTGGTAATAAATACCATAAAGACAAATAACGGAAATTAGATGAAAACATCAGTCACATCACCCAAGCAATAAAACGCATCTGTGGGGCAGGGGCCAGCTACCAGATGACAACCATCTGGGGGAAGGGGGCAAAACTCCCACCCCCTGGTAGGAGGCCGGTTTTTCGGCCCGCTTGCCTCAACCTCCATATGCCTGGTGGAACATCTCCATCTTGCAGGCTTGGTGGAAAGATAATAAATCCATCTGGGCCCGAGTTTCCACAGACAAGAGAGTTCCGCCAGGTTGGGGCCAAGACCGAGAAAGCCCTGGCCCTGGTTGAGGCAAGGCCAAACTCCGTAGGACCAAGGACCACCAGTAGGTGTCTATCTGCCAAATGGAGCAGTCTCTGGGGAACACGTGGCGAGAGGCAGTCCCACAAGTATGCTGGTCCCAGTCCACTAAGGGTGTTAAAGGTTAAAAAACCAAAACCCTGAACCTGATCCAGAATTCCACGGGAAGCCAGTATAGCTGCCGCAAAACTAGTGTTATATGTGACCGGAACGGAGTCCTGGTCAGAATACGTGCCGCTGTGTTCTGGACCAATTGTAACTTCCGGATCAGACCCAAGGGCAGCCCAGCCAGGGCCGGCTCCAGCGTCGCCGACACCTGAGGCAGCTTAATGCTGCCTCTGTGCACGTGCGCACACTGGACTGCGTGATGACGTCACTGTGTGTGACATCATCACGCAGGGGCTGGTGCGCTCACGGGAGGGTCTTCCAGCCCTCCCATTCAGTTGCTCTGTGGGCCAGGCACAGCCTGAACGGGAGGCTGCCCGCTCAGCTGCCCCACGCTGCCGCCACCAGAACACGCTCCTGATTGTCGGCGGCAACAGCAGCTCCGTGGCACGCGCCCCTGCCCCAGCACCTTAGTGTCCTGAGGCGGCTGCCGGGCCAGCCTCAATGGGCGAGCAGGCCCTGAGCCCAGCGTAGAGCCAGTAGTCCAGCCTGGAGGTGACCGTTGCATGGATCACCGTAGCTGGGTCTTCAGCTATATGTCTTATTTTACTTTTTATATACTGCCTTTCTCCACAAAGCAGCTCACATCATTCTCTGTGCCTCCATATGATCCTCACGACAAGCCTATGAGGTAGATTAGGCTGAGAGTTTGTGACTGGATCGAAGTCACTCGATGAGCTTTCACAGAAGAGTGGTGATTTGAACCTGGGTCTCTGACATCCTACTCTGAAACTCTAACCACTACACTACACTGGCTTTGGGGGGGGTGCTGTTAAATAACAGCAAACAGTCAGGCCTGGGTGAGCCATGCAAGTACGTGGTATCAACTCACCCAGTGGTTGCTTCTGGGCCTGGCCCCAAGGAGTCCTCCCTCAAAGGCCTTTTACTGACAGAAACCAAGCCTGGAATATTGGCTAAACTGTTATGGTTGCCTAGCAACCGCCACTGAGAGCATCTAGTTAAAGCTACAGGTACCCCTTTTTTTTAATCCCTCCCCCCCAAATGCACTTTTTTTTAATTTCAGAATTTTCTGCAAACCTGGTGCATTTTTCTGGTGTGTAAGAAGATCTGCCTTGTCCATTCATGGCCCCAGTCTCTGAATTTATGTATCTTCACATCAGGGGCGCTTAGCTATTAGTATGTAAGATGGCAAGAGACTCAGTGTGTAGTCCATCTGTCTCCCTTGTGATGGGGTTGACCTGTACCACCTCCAGATCCTCTCCTGTTGGTGACGGTGCAGCACTGGCGGCTTGCAACTGGGGCCCGGGCTCCCTTCCCCTCCTGATTGGCCTCCTGGAGGGTCTCCTGGGTTGCCCGGGCCTTCCGCAGCCAAAAGGCAAGGAGAGCCTTTTAGTCTGACAGGCTGCAAGGGAAGTGAAAACCAGAACTTTCTGCTTCCAACACAAACATTCCTGTAATTAACGTAATAGCCTCATTAACTGTATCTGGGCGAAACACCAATTAAAGCATCCGGGAGGTTCATTCTACCAGTGGATAACAAAGGGGCTCGGGGCTCTATTAACGCTTCTCCCCCCCCCTTCCGATTGAGGGTTTGGTGCTGCTTTAATAGCTGCTTTAAGCTGCCTTTGTGACTAACACACAAAAAAGAGTGGTTTGTTCAGCATCGGAAATCCAGATGGTTGCCCGATGCTGCTGACGCGGCAGCGAAGGCCCACCTGGAGGGAAGGGCTAGAATACGATGTGGCGGGCAACGTGCCAGGCATTTTGCTGCTCGCAGCCAGCCAACGCAGGATAAGCTTGGTGCAGCTGCAGACAGCGGAGCAAAAGAGGGCTCAGACCGAGAAGGGGGCAGATTTATAGCAGTGAGGGGAACCTTATTGGGCCCTTTTGGTCAGCTGACAACTGCTGAAGCTGCAGTACCACCTTTTGGCCAGTGGGGCTGGTGGGGCTGGAGGGCAGCAGCGCCCTCTTTTGGCACACTCCCCACATAAAATGATCAGGCTTGACCGATATTTATTTATTTTATGTCATTTATAGCGGCGGACCCCAACCTTTTTGGCACCAGGGACCGGTTTTTCCACAATTTGGCACCAGGGACAATTTTTCCACGGACCAGGGGGTGGTGGTTTTGGGATGATACAATTGTGCGCTTTACTTCTATTATTACATTATAATATATAATGAAATAATTATACAACTCACCACAATGCAGAATCAGTGGGAGCCCAGAGCTACTTTTCCTGCAACTAGACAGTCCCATCTGGGGGTGATAGGAGACAGTGATACCCGAAGTGTGTTGCTTATGTCCAGTCTACTCCGTGATCTCGTTTTGGTTGCTGTCACTGCAGAAAACCCTGCTTCACCCTGCCCGCCACTCACCTCCTGTGCGGCCCAGTTGCTAACAGGCCACAGACCGGTACCGGTGCAGCCCAGTTGCTAACAGTACCACAGCCCTGGGGGTTGGCGACCCCTGATTTATAGTCTGCCTTTCTCATCAAGACTCAAGGCGGATTATACAGTGTGAGATTAGCACAGTCAACATCAAGGACATTTCCATAAGCGATGCACATATTTAAGGTGCGCAAACATCTTTAGGCAACACTAGAGAGGCTGGAACCCCAGCCCGTTTGTTCGTTCGTTCAGTACATTTTAACCCTGCCTTTCCTCCAAGGAGTTCATGCACAGTTCTCCTCTCCTCATTTTATCCTCACAACAACCTGTGAACAACCTGTGAGAGAGCATGACTGGCCCGAGGTCACTCAGTGAGCTTCAATGGCATGTGGGGATTTGAACTCAGGTCTCCCAGATCCTAGCTATGATGCATTTTATGGCAGCAACTTTGGAGTTGCACAGCTGCATGTAGATTGGAAACCGCGTTCCATCCTGACCTTCTGGTGAATGCGTGTGATTCACACATCTCTCGAGATGCGCTTGTTTCATCTGTGACCGCAAGTGCAATCCTAAACAGAGCTACTCCGGTCTAAACCCATTGATTTCATTGGGCTTAGGCTGGAGTGACTCTGCTCAGGATCGCATTTTTCACGTACCTTCTAAATTTTTATTTAGATAATATATTTATTTATTTATTTTATTCAGCTTACATCCCGCCCTTCCTGCAAGCAAAAACTTCATGAATACCCGCTTCCCCTCCCACCCCGCAAATCAGCTTGCGTCATTCTCCCCCTCCTCCATTTTATCCTCACAACAACCCTGCGGGGTAGGGTTATGCTGAGAGCATGTGGCTGGCCCAAGGTCACCCGGAAACTTCTGTGGCAGAGCAGTGATTCGAACCGGATTTTCCCAGATCCCATTCTAACACTCTAACCAGGGCTTTTTTTCTGGGAAAAGAGGTGGTGGAACTCAGTGGGTTGCCCTCGGAGAAAATGGTCACATGGCTGGTGGCCCCGCCCCCTGATCTCCAGACAGAGGGCAGTTGAGATGGCCCTCCACGCTGCTCAGAGGCACGGAGGGCAATCTGAACTCCCCTCTGTCTGGAGATCAGGGGGCGGGGCCACCAGCCATGTGACCATTTTCAAGAGGTTCCAGAACTCCATTCCACCGCGTTCCCCCTGAAAAAAAGCCCTGACTCTAACCACTATACCACCATTGGTTCTTATTTTTAAAATAAAATCTTCGATGTACCTTTTTTTTTTAAAATAGAAAAACACCTTTTCCAGGACCCATAAAAACAGCTCAGTCCGAAGAGAAATTGTTGGGTTGTATTTCGTCCCCAAACCTCCCAGGCACCTTCATTGAGGCTTCATATTATTTAATGTCATTAACTGATTAAAAGTCAGGCGGTTAAACAAAAAGAAAATTGGTTTATGAAATGGGCTCTAGTTAATTCTTTTTCTAAAAACCACATTGTTGCTTGCCTGAGGCCATACAAGTGCATGAAAGAAAGGCCTCTCTTGCTAGGGCTATGCAAAACTTCCCTTTTTCGATTAGCACGTCTCTACTCTGTCTGTTCCGTCCAGTTTCGTGGCTGGGGGAGGGACTCTTGATTTGTTGCTCTTCTTGACACAATTTTGATACCGTTTTATGCATACACCTTGCAACATAAGAAGGTTCCCTCTGTTGAAGGCAAACGCCTCTGCCCCTGGAACAGATCCGCAGAATTCAAACCATTTGACGGGGAAAGGGTGTTGAAGTCGAGATTCTTGAGCTTGATTTGTGTCAGGGAGAAACAAAATCAATAAAGGGGGCCAACAGCCGGGCCAACAGGGATGAGAAATCCAATAGCATTCTGGAGGAAGCATTGGCCAGAGAATACATTTGGGTTTGTGCTTCTGGTGTCCGCAAGGGCCAGCTCCGCTATTTGGCTGACCACCCCCCGTAACCCCCAACCAATTCAGTAAAAATTAATTTGGCTTCCTCGGACAGCCTTCTGCACTGCTCATTGGATTCGACTAGCCCTGCTCTGTGCCCTTTTTCCTTGCAAGAGACGACTAATACGGCTACTATGTTGGAATCCATGACTGCTCAACAGGCCTATGACTGAGGAATGACTTGAAAGAAAACGTGCTGGTACAATCGGTCACTCGTGCTGCGTTGCTTCTCCTCGCCTCTCTATACCCCCACCCATCCACGCACCCACACAACCCACTGCTTCCCTGCAAGGTTTATAATGGCACGCTGAAACCTTGAATCAACTGATGACACATTATTTCAACTCTCGATCAAGCATCTTTCCAGGGAGGGCTGGAAATGCAGATGAGAAGGGCCAGTCTGGTCCACTCCCTTTTCTAACAGCCACACAAACACTGCTGGGGAAATTATAAGCAAGGCGTCACCGGCAATCTCTCTTCTCTGTCCTTCAGCTCAGAGTCCAGTAGGCACACTGTTTATGTACATGGTGGGTTCCACTTAGTTGTCATGGCGAATAGTATCACAAGATCTCCCCACCATTTAATTATCTAACCTTTTTTACAGCAGGATTGGAGTCCAGTGGCACCTTAGAGACCAACAAGATTTTCAGATGGTTGTTGTGGATTTTCCGGGCTGTATAGCCGTGGTCTTGGCATTGTAGTTCCTGACGTTTCGCCAGCAGCTGTGACTGGCATCTTCAGAGGTGTGGCACCAAAAGACAGAGATCTCTCAGTGTCACATTTTCAGAGTGTAAGCTTTCAAGAGTCAGAGCTCCCTTCTTCAGACATCCACTCTGAGGAATCTGGTGTCTGAAGAAGAGAGCTGTGACTCTCGGAAGCTTAACTCTGAAAATCTTGTCGGTCTCCAAGGTGCCACTGGACTCATATCCTGCTGTTCTACTGCAGATGAACACAGCTACCCACTGAAAACGAACCTTTTCTGCAAAGCCATCAACGCCCCATCCTGGGAAGTAAACGCCTTCGCCCCATCCTGGGAAGTAAAATTCCATTGGTCTTTAAAGATAAACCTCAAGAGCAACCAATTCGTTCGTGGAACCCGTGGCCAAGAGACTTGGCTACAAGGCCTGATCTCCTCAGCTTCAATCTTGTCCCTGCCACAAACTCTTAAGAAAGTCCTCTTGCCTCGGCCTCAGCCCCCCTTCCCATGCCCAGCATCTATAAAATAGGGATAATTGGGTTATAATATGCCACTCATCCTCTTCCCGAGTAGCCTGAACAGGCTTCCTCTAATGGAACGTGCTATTCTCTAAGGGGAAAGACTCTCGGGCTAGGAAATGGCTTCCGAAATTGGCTGAGCGGCAGAGCAAGCCACTGACTTGTCTTGGACCTCAGTGGCCGGCTTAAGTTGGTGGCGGCAGCAAATGTTGAAATCTGCAATCCCTCTATCTCTGGGGAGGTGACCCTGGTGGGTGGCCACGGGCACCGCTGGAGTCACACTGTTTGCTTGCAACCAGATACTGTATGTGCAATGCTTCCGCCAGTATAAATAAACTCTTGTTCATTTGTTTATTATTATGGATAGGAGTAGCAGGTGAAAAAAGTCACCTGGTATTGGGGGCATGCCAACATTTAGTATGTCCAGAGTCCAGAACGTTTTGGGCCCCCCCCCACTCCAAAAAAACTTGCAATGCACGTTTTGGCTGATCTGGAGCCCTCGTTTTCAGACACTCTTCCCAGGCCTGGATTTCCCTGCCTCTGCAGCCCTGGCCAGCAAGGTAATCCCCCACTAATACGCTTGCCTGTCACGTAAGCAGAAGAAAGCATCAGAAGAACCGGCCCCCCAGAAAAGCCATCGCGATTTGCATCTGTTCCAGGGGAAGCAGAAAGGGGGGGGCGCATGCCTCCTTGAGAGCAGGAAAGAAGTCTATTTCTTTAGTGGGTTCCAAACCAGTTTTTGTGTTGCTGACCTTTTCTACACAGGTTTTGAAAAGGGTTCGATGAATTCCTGGAGGAGAAGCTATTAGCCATGTTTGCTAAATGGAACCTCCATGTTCAGTGGTAGCATATCTCTACCATTGTGTGCAGGAAGAGGCACAAAAGATTGCTTTGGTGCCCCGCTTGCAAGATTGACAGCTAGCCCTTTGGTGTGATGCAGCAAGAGAATGCTCATAGCTCAGCCCTCTGAACAGGAAGGTTAGAAGGGAGGGGGAGTGTTAAGAGGGGGCAGGGCTTGGATTCAAATCCCTACTCAGCCATGACGCTCATGGGATGCCCTTGGATGGGTGAGTCATCCTCTCGCAACTTAGCCCACCTCGTGGGGTTGTTGTATGCCAAGTTGACCTCCTAGGATGAGAGAGAGCAGCTGTGACTCATCAAGCCAAAAGTAGTCACCGGGTGGGGCCTGCCTGGAACTCAAGGCAACCTGACAGAGCTACGTTCTGCTAGGGAGGTGCACATATTTTGAAAGGGGCCTTCGCCACCCCACCATAGTCTCTCTGCTCTACCTCTAGAATATGGTGGTAACGCTACTGGCCTTTATCTTTTACTACTGGCCTACCTTGCAAGGCAATCATGCACACACCCAAATGAATGGGAGACCGTCGACATCCCCCCCCCAAAACAGCAACAGATTATAATTGTGTGCAGAGCCACTGGGGAAAGCACTCTGCACATGCTCAGAGTCCCTCTTCTGGGCTACTGCTAGCCTGCATAGAGGCCGGCTGGCCCATGCACGTTGGCAGCAGGAGCCCGAACAAGGAAAAGTTGATGCTGCACCTGTTGGCCTCCTTTCAGAAATTGCAAGATTCGGGTCCGGTGGCACCTTAAACAACTAGATTTCCAGGCTATGGGTTTTTGAGAGTCGAAGCTTCCGAGGAGCTCACACCCTGGAAATTTAGTTGGTCTTTAAGAGTGCCACTGGACCCAAATCTTGCTCTTCTAGTGCAGCACAGACACAGCTGCTGGCCTGAAACTATCTTTTTGGAGACTGGAGGCTGCACAGGCAAAAGAGGCTGCTTTGCTTTCCCAGCTAAGGAGGGGACAGCGGCATGGCCTGGCTTCCCAGGGAGGCTAGCTAGCTGCCGTTCACCCACGTGCATTCCAGCAGTACAGGGGAGGGAGGGGATTATGGATGGAAAAATAGAAGTATTATACCAGTGGAAAGAGAAAGGATTATGTGCCAAACTTCAGGGGGGAAAGAAGGTACGTGGAGGTTAATGCTTGTCTGAGTCACTCACAGAGAAGGGTGGGGGAGACAAGGGTGGAAATTTGTCCAAATTAAAGGGATCTTTTCTCCCTTGTTCCTAGATGGGCTTCTAAAGCAGGCTGATAATAAGTCTGCAAAGGCTCAGGTGTGCCGCCCCCCCCCCCCTTCATGTTGGAGAAGGTGGCCAAGTGGTGCAGGCGAAATCTGCTTGGCAGGTTCCAGTGGCTGAGGTCCCCACACACACACCTGGGAGATGCAGCCCTTGAAATGTGGCTGGCCCTAGAAACCCATTTGGTTTGTGAAAATCTACTTTACAAAAGGGAGATTCAAGCCCTGAGCACACAAGGAACTGTGCGGGGAGGAGTATTCTGTTTTTCATATTGATAGGGAACTCAGCGTGGTCCTCCCTCATGGCTTCCCTTGCCCCGTTTTATCTTCACGAGAACCCTGTAAGGTAGGTTAGGCAGCAAGGAAGTGACTGGCCCAAGACCACCCAGGGAGCTTTGGGGCACACAGAGGGGATTTGAGTCAGACCCCCCCTCCCCAGGAGGCAGAAGCGCTCCCTTTGTGTGCCGCTTGATTATTAGATACTGTGATTAAATGCCTGCATTCAGGTAAGTACTTCCACACATTCATGGGTTGTCCTTAGGTATTGGTCCTTTCACAATCTTTATCATCAGCCAACCCCCAGTCCGTCTGCAGCCTCTTTTGCTCATCTGGGAAGGAAGAGCCATGAACCTGGACTATGTCTTCACACACCAGTGATTCCGCCCGCTCGCCTACTCAACCTCCTCCATATTGTACCATTGTGTCAGATTTTAATTCTTACAGTCTGCTTTGGATATAATAAAGTTGAACAGCCGAGTAAACCAGGAGTTGGCAACTGGCAACCGAGAGCACTGCCCTGCCCTTTGCACTTGGACCCCAATACAGCCTCGTCCTCCTCTCTGTGTCTTTCTCCCCCTTTTCTCTTATCCACCTTCTCATACGTTGTTGCTTTAAATATGTACTTGCAGGGCTTTTTTTCAGCTGGAACGCAGCGGAACGGAGTTCCGGCACCTCTTGAAAATGGTCACATGGCTGGTGGCCCCGCCCCCTGATCTCCAGACAGAGAGGAGTTTAGATTGCTCTCTGCGCCATGTGGCGTGGAGGGCAATCTAAACTCCCCTCTGTCTGGAGATCAAGGGGTGGGGCCACCAGCCATGTGACCATTTTCGCAGAGGGCAATTTAAACTTTAAAAAACTCCCCCCTTGTTCCAGCTGACCCAAAGTGATGTCATTGTGCAGTCCTGAGTTCCACCACCTTTTTTCCCAGAAAAAAGGCCTGTGTACTTCTATGTGCTACCTGTGCTTCATGTTGTCTAACACCAGTCCTAGAATTGCATATGCTCTGCTTCAGCATTTCTTCAACTCTGTTTTGAAATCTTGCTAATGCTATGTCTTGAAAACGTGTATTTATTTACCCTACAGCATTGCTTATGAAAATGGCCTTGATATTGACTGTACACTGTGTAATCCGCCTTGAGTCTCAGTGAGAAAGGTGACAATAAATGACGTAAATAAATAAAATCTTTGCTCTCCAAACTCTCATCTCCCTTCACTTGCCCTCGAATGTGATTCCACCCATTTTCCTTGCTCAGCCTTCCAGGACACCTGTGGAAGGCCACCTCTTCCTTCCTGACAAAGCCCACCTTTCCCAGCCAGCTTTGGGCTTCACCCCTTAGTTCCCCTCCTGGATGAAAATAAAGCTTAAGAAAGAAACTGCATTTGCAACATACCCCTTGCTTTCCTTCCTCTGCTTCTGCCATTCGTTCTCTTTGGGTCCTGGCGGTTGGTTGGTGGCATGCACACGAGCACACACATACAGAGAAATCCAAGTCATGCAAGCCATTTACTCAGTGTAGCAGTGTAGCATGTTGATGCCGGTGTGAGAGATCACAGGTCCTGTTTTGTGAACTGACCGAAAGTGCAAGAAATTGTGGCTTTCCAGTTCGTAGTGAAGAGGAACTGGCCTTGCTCTGAGATCTTCGTGCATCTTCACTTGGAAGTAAGCCTTACAAACAGTCTTAGCTCATGGGCTTAGACTGGAGTAACTCTGCTTAGGATTTCACTGCAAATTACATAGAATTACTTAGAAATAGAATTACATAGAATTGCAGCTCTATATAGAGCAAAGTTTCATTGCTCATGGTGAAGCAAATCCCTCCACCCATTTTCTTAGAATGGGGGGAGCTAGCCTCTTAATGAGCCAGACCAGGGGTTAACTGGCCAGTGAACTGACAACAAATTTTCTTGGTAAGCTGCTGTCCTAGAGGGTGACTGGCAGCAAACTATAACAGAGCCAAGCGCCAGCAGCTTTGAGAGCGGCTCAGTCGAAGTGGCGGCCAGCTCTAGTTCACCAACTGTCTGCTCCCGCACTGCTATTGGTTTGCAAGGGAAAGCAGTGCGCGAAATGAACCAATGGCCAATGTGGCAGAACACTGAGTGCCTAGAATGGAGTCTCAGGCTGCAGGCGAAGAATCACATTTCATAATGCGTCCCAATTTAAAAAAAAAAATCCCTGCCCCATAGAAAACCAGCACAGCATGCTAAGAGGGGGTGGGGATAGAAACTTTCGCCTTGAGATATTAGTTTTCTATCTGCAAAGAGGAAAGGGATGTTGTTGTTTTTAGATGGAATATTCAAAGCTAGAATCCACCCCCTGAAGTCTGAAGTGGCTTTTCACAGTAGAGAGATAAAGATTACCGCTAGTCAATGTCTCTAGATTAAACAACCATTAAAAAAGTACAAGAGGAGGTGCTCACAAAACAGAAGGCAGCCCTAATTAGGAACATCTACGTATCTCTGTGGCCACCACACCCGTTCCACACACTTAAAGATGAGTCATAGATCCAGAGGAGTTAGCCGTGTTAGTCTGTAGTAGCAAAATCAAAAAGAGTCCAGTAGCACCTTTAAGACTAACCAATTTTATTGTAGCATAAGCTTTCGAGAATCACAGTTCTCTTCGTCAGATGCATGGAGGGCAGAAAGAGAAACTGGTCAGATATAGAGGAGGAGAGGGGGGGCGGGGTAGATGCAAACATCTCCTTCTGATATGCAGATGCAAACAGCTCCTTCTGATGTGGAGATCAGGTTGCTTCTGTAAAGGTTCAGAGGACTTAGCCGTGTTAGTCTGTAGTAGCAAAATCAAAAAGATTCCAGCAGCACCTCCAAGACCAACCTCCAAGACCAGTGGAATTGGTTAGTCTTAAAGGTGCTACTGGACTCTTTTTGATTTTAAAGATGAGTGACTCTGTCTGCCGCTGCTTTGTGGGCCAGCAAGGTCCTCTCAGTTCAACTTCCTCCAGGGCCATTTTCGCTTCCCAGTCCACTCCTGCACCCAAACTGTTTCCTATGCTTGGCTTTCCCTTCAAAATAAGCTTCTCGGGGAAGGAACGTGCCAGTATTTGCTTGGATAAAGCAACATCGATAGCAATGGTGGTCCACAAATACACAGCCCACATGGACTCAGGAGTCACGAAAGAGGTGATGTCCTTTTGCTCAAGAGAGAGGTCGGCTCAAACACTGCCCACTTCTGTTTGTTGCCACGGAGCAAAGCAGCAAATTGCTTTGGGCCGGAATCCCTTCCCTGTTGCCGTCAGCTTGACCGCTTCCGAAGTACCTTCTTAGGAGGACCAGGAGATGGGCTAGAGAGATCTGCTCTGGCCCTGATGCAGGAGGAGCAAGTCAAAGAGGGAAGACACATGAAGCTGCCTTATACTGCCTGACAGCTGTGGTGAAATGGCTGAAAATGAGCAAATTGAAACTAAACCCAGACAAGATGGAAGTGATGCTTGTTGGGAAGGCAGAGATCCTGAAGGACCTTGTATTCTCCACTTTCGATAGAGTTTATCTGATCTTTGCAGACTTGGTTAAGAGCCTTGGGGTTATACTGGATCTAGCTCTATTAATAAAAATCAAGTTAATGCAGCCACAAAAAATGCTTTCTACAACCTTTCCCCAGCCCGGAAAATGGCTTCTTACCTCAACATGGCTGACGTGGCCACTTGGATCCATGCTATGGTAACATACAGACTTGACTATTGTAATGCACTATGCATACATCTAAACTAAATAGGAGACACCAATTGGTGCAAAATGCTGTGGCTCAACTGTTATCAAGAGCGAGCAGGAGCATGAACATCGCTCCCATCCTGCAGTCACTCCATTGGCTATCCATCAGTTACCATGCTCAATTCAAGGTATTAGTTATTACATACAAAGCTCTTCATGGCCTTGGCCCAGCGTACCTATGAGACTGCCTCCCTCCCTATGTCCCCTCACGGCAACTTCGTTCTTCCAAACAGGGTCTCTTGCAGGTACCAGCCTGTGCATGGGTGAAATCAACAGCAGCCCTTACACAGGCTTTCTCTGTGGTGGCCCCTACCCTGTGGAATGGCCAGCCTGAGGAGGTCAGGAGAGCCCCCACTCTCCTGGCTTTCCGCAAATGATGCAAAACCGAATTTTACAAAAAGGCTTTTTAGATAGGAGGGAAGTATTGTTGGGAGGGGATCTCAGATGATCCGCTAATAAGTTAGGAACCATAGACTTCACCACTATGTTGTATTGGATTCCTACTAACGCTGTCTTTGTGAACTTGTATCTATTTACCCTATGGCATTGTTTATGGAAATGTTCTTGATATTGACGGTACTAATCTCACACTGACCCATGGAGGGACGTCGCATCACGACGTTTTCTTGGCAGACTTTTTGTTACGGGGTGGTTTGCCATTGCCTTCCCCAGTCATCTACACTTTACCCCCAGGAAACTAGGTGCTCATTTTACTGACCTCGGAAGGATGGAAGGCTGAGTCAACCTTCAGCCAGCTACCTGAACCCGGCTTCTGCCAGGATCGAACTCAGGTCGTGAGCAGAGCTTGGGCTGCAGTACTGCAGCTTACTACTCTGCGCCACGGGGCTCGTCCCCCACATGGCTCGGTAATGTCTCGGCGTTTGCACGGTGGACTACCTTTACCTTTTAATCTCACACTGTGTAATTCGCCTTGAGTCTCTGTAAGGCGGACTATAAATGACATAAATACATACATACATACATACTGAATCAGACCATCAGTCCATCAAGATCAGTATTTACTCCAACTGGAAGCAGCTCTCCAGGGTCTCAGGCGGAGGTCATTCACATCACTCACTACACTTGATCCCTTTAATGGATGATGCTGAGAACTGAACCTGGGATCTTCTACATGCAAAGCAAAAGCTCTTCCACTGAGCCACAGCCCTTCCCTATGTTGCATTTGCAGCTTGTGGAATGGAAAAGAGGCAGAAGGGGCTCAGGGTGGTGGCAGTCAGATAACAGGGCTGCACGGCAGATAGAAGAGTGACAATTTTTCAGCATGGAATTCATAGCAGATGAGGTGTAAAAAAAAATGCAATGCTCGGGGGAGGTTCTTTCTTTTACACACACACACACACACACACACCTGCTGTTCCGTAGCAGATTGCGACTTGTTACTAGGACATGCAGCATATCAGATTTGGATTTTGTTGGCAGAGAATTACACTCACAGCATGGAATCTATTCTGTGAAGCAATGGGCTGTACACCTGCGTGGAGTACAACTCCTGTTGAGAGACTTGCAAACCTGCTCTGCTGTTATGGAATTGCTATCTCAGGTATACCACAAGATCCCTACTGGTGCCCATCAGACCAAGGGCGGACTAATCCTGCATTCTGTCTCCCACCGTGAGCAAGCCGAGAGCAATAAAAAGCAGAACAAGAAAGTGATCACACACACACACACACGCACACACACAAACACCCTTTACATCAATCTGATAGACTGCTCCTGAACATGGAGGTTCTAGTTTGGATCCAAGCTGCTTAGACGTAATCCCTTCCATGCATTCGTCTAATCTCCACACACACACACATACACCACACACTGGCGTTTAAGCTAGCGGCCATGATCTCAGTTTACCGGAAAGTATTCTACAAGTTAATTAGATATTCTATGATTGGGGTCCTCCCAAAAGTCACAGGAGCTTTTCTGATTGCCAAACAGGCATTTAAAAAAGAAAGCACGCGCTGTTCTTCATGAACGCAGCCGCTTCTAACATGAACTCACAGGTGGCTCTTTGCGTAATTTATGATCAGCCACACTGACTCGGAGATGTAAGAATCAGATTCATTTTTATTACAATTTTAGACGGTTGCCTTTTCCTTACAGTCGGGGTGATCTCACTGGTCTGGTGATTGCAAAGGGAATGATGACTTTAATGGGTCCTTGACTGTTTCAATTACCTTAGAGGATCACCCACTGGCAGAGCAGGGAGGCTAGGACCGAAAGTGGGAAATGACAGCTCGCACACAACCAATAATGGAATTAAAGTGGAGAGGGAGGGGTTTTTTCCAGAACATGAGCTGCTTGCAGTGCGTGTGCATACATACACACTGTGCACAGGGTGGTAGTGGAAGTAGATGAGTAAACTAAGAATCTAGCATTGCTTTTGCTTCCCACAGCCAGCGTGGCATAGCGTTTACTTTCCGACTAGGCTCTGGGAGACTTGAGTTCAAATCCCTGCTTTGACATGGAAGCTCACTAGGCTGCCTTGAGCCAATCACTTTCTTTCAACCTAGCCTACCTCACCGGGTTGTTGTACAGGCAACCCTGAGCAGGTAAGAAACACCCAGGGATTTTAGGAAGAAGAGCAGGAGATTATATCAGTGCAGGCAAAACCTAGCAGTGAACTCCTAAACAGAGTTATTCCAGTCTAAGCTAATTGCAATAATTGGGTTTAGACTGGAGTAACTCTCTTTAGGATTTCACTGTAAGAAAAACTGATCTCTACCAAGGCACTAAAAACATACAAGCGTCTCTCCCTCCAGTGTTCTGCAGGCTTGCCAGTATCCCACACCACAAATGGGAAAGGCACACATGATGCAGCGTGCACACCTAAGTGACAGATCCTCCATGCTCCTTTGCAGCCTCCATAAGTATCCTGAACATTCCAACATTTTAAACAAAAAAATGTTCTAGTCCTCATGGACATATAACTATGTTTGAATCATCTGATGGTGCAAAAAGAGGAAGCAACGGGGGGTGGGGGTGGGCAGGAGGGAGATTCAGCTCTTTATATATGCAAGGGCTGGCCAGATTTTTGCCCCAGAAATTATTTTGCATCGCAGTGGCATAAATCAGCCATGTTCCTTACAGTTCTGATTCACATAGCTTCTAACTCTGTGAGCTTGGATTTCAAGAAAAAAAAAAAAACCTGGCTTGGATTTCTCACCATCTCAGAATAAAAATACCACCTTTGGAAGCAATACTCGCCTTCCGGTGGCAGTTTGACACCTGTCATGTTCACAAACATGACATGCACATGATACACAGCTAGAATTAGCTCGGACCCTCTGATTCATGGTCTATTTCTGACATGGCCTTCGTTGTTTAACATGATCCCTTCCTCCTCTCTCCGTCCCCGTCCAATATGCAATCTTATGGCATGTGCCTGTTCGAGTACTGCCAATGACCCCAGCTCCCAGGGCTCTCCAGGGAATACACTTTTGCTTTGCCAGTGGCACTCTGGCAACCATAAAACATGGACTTATTAAAAAATTGTTTGGACTGTAACAATACCTGGAAAAGAGCCCAGAACAGAATGCCTGCTAGATATGCCACCTTACTTTTTCCTGCCAGGGCCCCAACAATCATAGGCACAAATTCAAGAAGTATATCCCTTCTTCATACACAGGAATTGCAGCATTGCCAGACCTGTGCCTGCTGAATTTCTGCTTACCAGTAGCTGTAATTGGTCCTCAATGGGCAACAACTTTATTATAATATTTTTTTTATTTTTAAAAACACCAACATCCAACACACTAGTTCCACACACTAGCTTTAGTCAACACCCCCCAACGCCCATGTACACATTATAATAAAATGTTACACAGATGTCCCTTTTGCCCTGGCAACAAATTCTTGCCCAGACGAAAAAAGATGGGTGCTCCTAGAAGACTAGAAATTCATTTATGCCCTGCCTTCTTCCAAGGAGTTTGTCTCAAATTACGTTAGGTTATCCCATTTTATCCTCACAAGCCTGTGAAACTGGCCTGTACTATCATCCCCTTATTAAAACTCAAAGAGATGTTTCAGTTTCCAATGGCACCGCTTGCAGTTTAAAGGAGGGGGCACTGAAGATGCTGTGCTTGAGCCCCCCCACCACCAAAAAAAATTCCACAGCCAGCATGCTCTGGCATTTAAGTTCTCTAGTCTATGCAGAGTTCTATCCTGACATCTCTGTGCTGAATCCAAACACCACCACCTCCAGGCCTTTTTGAATTTCTTCCATACTTAATAGTCAAGCCTACAAGAAAAATTGCAGGCAGCAGATAAAACAGCCAAGGGTTTGGCACTGGTACGCTCAAGCTGTGCCCGGAGGCAAGTAATACATTTCCACCGAGGTTTTTAATTTTTTCCCTCCACTTAGAAACAAACACAGAGAGACACCTTGTTTCCCAAGAGATGCACTTTTTAAAAAAAAAGTCAATGCAAACTATATCCCCTTCCAACCTGTCTTAGCCCCTTTGGTAAAGCTGAGGGGACTATTGGAAGAGGGAGAGGGGAAAGAGAGCAGAGAAGACAACAATATGCACACCTTGAAGAATGCGCAGGCGATCACCCTGATCTTGTGTTAATACTAAAGTTCTTTTTTTCACCTCTTTACTCCTTTAAGGGAGGGTGTCAAAGTGGGAGCCTCTCCAATTTTTGGAAGCCAAACATCTTGCAGGTACATATTTGGTGGTATCAGAAAGACACCATGGGGCATGAGGCATATTAAGAATTTCCCCACATTTGGGTGGGGGGCACTTCTCAATTTTTGGAACATCTAATATATTCTCCCAGCTGCATGTTTAATAAAGTTGAAATGTGTAAATATCTGGTAGGAAGTAAGGAAAATGTTCTTTAAGACCCACAATGCTATTACACTGAGAGAACAGGGTGGGAAATTGGTTCTCTTGTCAATTACCAAACTTAAAAAAAAACCTTTCTGGAACCAGTTCTTGGCCAATTCCTATTAATGTAGAACGCAGGGACTTTGAAAAGAAGCCCAGCCCACACTTGTTAACACATACAGAAAAACTGAAGAAAACTTTCCAATTCCATCCTTCTTATTAAATTAACTCTGATCAGAAACGCAAATTTGGAGTGAATCATCAACTCAAAGGATGTGCTTTGGAGGAGGGCAAGGCACGCACCTTGTTGCCCACAGCAGTTGAGGAAATTGTGTGTTCCTTCAAAATGGGAGGTTGTTGTGTCTATAGCAACTGTCCTAACCAGAAGATGGATTGGTTCAATCCGGAGCAGAAAGTGGAAAGATGAAAAATTGTGGAACATGACTGCCCCCCCCCCCCCCCGTGATTGTGAGACCATCTTGGCAGTACTGAGTTGTTTCATGTTGTTGTGGTTGAAACTGGGGGAGAATTAATTCTGCCTCCCTATATTTATTGATCAGGGCTTTGCAAGCCTTAAACAGCACATTTCCAAGGCAGGTTAATCGGTCTCTTCCTCAGTGGAATCAACAAATTCATGTTGGGTGGGGAGGGGGGAATACCCTCGGGAGCCAAAGAGGCCAGACCCCCGAGGCTGTGTCGAGTGGCATTGCTCCGCTGGAGTGAACATTGACTGACACGGGATGTGGCTCAAACCCATAAAGGCAGGGATCGAGTAGCTGGCCAGACAACAGAAGGGAGGCGAAAGGCAGCTGCGGCGAGGAGCCACAAGGAGCACACGCAGATACACATGGCACAAGCAGCTCTCGTTCCGATCCGGATCAATGTGGGAGCTCACGTTCTCACAACACCTACCCCCCAGCTCTATATTAATCCGAGCAGAAATGGGAGGAAAGCAAAATCATCACGGAAGATCCAAAGGGGAGCAAGCAAACAACAACACCCAGATCTAGCCACAGGATCCCGCACCCCACGAGGAGAAAGGTGCTCCACCCCTCCCCAACACCTACCTTGCACTGCGCCCCTTCGAGACCCCCCTGCTCCACTGCTGTGGCGAAGCCAAGCCGGTCACTTCCTATCCATGGTCGCTTTGCTCAGCAGGGCTAGGTGCTCTGTGTATGTGTGTGTTGTGTGTGTGTGTGCAAATAGCAGAGGAACAGCTAGAAAGGATGCTTAGCCCGGGGGTGGGGGGTAAAAGCCCAGGAGCCCTTGGATACTGCTGGAGTCTGAAGGGAGACAGCCCCCAACAGCCACCCTCCCTTCCTTCCAGCCAGAGAGAGCTTGCCGCTGATGGAAGGGGGAGGAGAGCAAAGGAGGGGAGGGGCGGAGCGTGGGGAGAAGGGAAAGAGGAGGTCCGGACATAGAGAAATGGGCTCACAGAACCCAGAGAAGAGGCAGCTGGGGTGGGGGAGTGAAAAACTCAAGCGCTTCCTCTGCAGAGAAGCCATTCGATTGGACTCAAAAAGTGCCTTCATTAGCAATGTCGAGGCATACATGCAGGAGGCAGTCTCTGCCCCGGACCGTATACAGGTTTCCACCCCAAGCCCTCGTGTGATCCGTCGAAATTCCTAGCCCGCCTGCGGAAATTCAGCACCTCCCGGTGGTTGGGCAGCTCCTGAGAGCTGCATTCAGGACCAGGGCAAGCTGGACAGCTCCTGGACGCGCCTCGTCTCTCTTCGCGGCCGGCAAGGCGTGGGTCGCTCCCAGCGTCCGGAATGGCCTCTCGGCGCAACTATTGGTGTCATTGGGGTTGTGCCCTGACACAAACCTGCAGTGTGGGTTTTGGCACTGCCATCTCAACAGCCTTATTGGACTGGCCATTTTAACCGACGAAGAGAGTTTTGAGTCTCAGAAGCTTATACCCTGGAAATCTAGTTGGTCTTTAAGGTGCTACTGGACCCAAATGTGCATTTTGACTATGACATTTTATTTTTTTTATTTTTTTATTTGACTAAAAAGTTTAAAATCCCATTAAAGGGAAAAGAGGAAAACCACAAAAAAATAGTAAAAGAGAAAAGAAAAAACATACATATATAATGGAACCATTTTCATTTTTCGCTACGACACATATATTACAAAGAATATAGTTGTAGTCTTACTAATATAAGTACTTAACCTTTTCTATAGATTCTGTAACTCCCCACTGTTATTCAGCGTTCATTTAAAAAAGGGAAGTGCAAAGGGTCACAAGAGAGATTTTTATTTTTAAAAGTGTTCGCCCGATAGTTATAGTAAATAGTTGCATAACCTGGAAGGGTTCCAAACTCAGTTTTGTCATGAACTGAATGAATAGCTTGGGGGGTGAGGTTAATTCTTCAGCCTCAACTGTCCCACCTGTAAAATGGACGCGGTGTTTTTGCAAAGACAAATGAAAAACATTTGTATGTTAGACCATGCTAGATAACCAGCTTCTGCTCAGTTTCTTCATTCAAATGTGATCCCTTCCCAAATCATTTAAAATCAGAAGAGGCCTTGCTCAGAAATCCCACCTGTGCCTAGCAAGGTTTACCTGAAGAGACTGTCCACTGTACATAAAACACTTTAGCATCTCAACTTCCAGACTCTTGATTGCTTTATGACTTCTGCCATCTGGGGGAGGGGGGGACTGGTGGAAAACATCAAGTAGGTTTCAGGAGACCTCTACAAACAGACACAAGTTTCCTTTTCCTTGACTATTCTTGGCATTTAAAATCTACCACCAAATGACAAGTATAATTTCTACCTAGCATATTTCACCTACATGGAGATTCAAGATGAATTCAGCAAGTCCTCCTGACTGGGCGTAATGAACTGTAGGTTATGAGCCTTTCTGTACAGGTAGTACAATTTCTTGGGAGGGTAGAGGAAAGGGAAATGTTTTTTAGGATCTCTGCTGGGAAGAGTCTCATATAAATGCTTTCAATAAGGGCCAGTAAACTCAGTGCTAAAAACAACTTGAAATTGCATGCCCAGGTAAGCAAATTCTGGTCCTCCAAAACTGGATTTCTGGAACCTGTATAAATCATGCAAATTGAGCAAATTCAGTCTCTAGTACTGCATAATTTATTCCACAATTTTAATGTCCTGTATAATTTATTACGATTCTCCTAGCCTTGGGAGAAGCAAGGAGTTATGCTCTAAAAAACCCTCTACCCATCTGCTAGAAATTTGATCCAGTCATTTCTCAGACTTCTGAGATTTCAACTCAGAAATTACCTGCATAAGGTATAGAAACTTGCAGGGGGGGGGAAGCTGAATTTCCTGTATGCAACCTCATCCCCCATGCGTCAGTGGGATTTCAGCTCACGCCTAATCCCACTTGCAATGTATTGTGTTGTTTAAAAGTTGTAACTTCCTCCACCTCACAAACTGGGCAGCTCCTGAATGACAGCTACAAATCAGTCCTGACACCAGCTGTGCAAGCGACATGCAGCGATGATCGCCAGGGTGCCCAGTACCAAATTGGTTATCTGCTGCACATCTGTGGATCGTCCTCCACCTCCGCTGTACTGTCACTCAGGAGGCGAGCAGAAGGGGGGAAAAGGCTGGTAAGTAGAAATCTTCCTGTAGGCAAGGCCAACAGGCAAGGAGAAGGCACCCAGAGGGAGTATGAATGGGTAGAATTGACCTCTTTTTTTCACCCAAACCTTCTGAATGGCTACCCTCAGAAAACAACTTTAAGAAGCCTTGCTGTCATTAGTAGAGGGGGGGGGACCACCCTCTACCTAGCAGCAAATATTTACTGCTTTTCTTAGAAGCAAAGTGGGGGAGTTATTTTCTGCCTAGCTCTTTCCCCTAAGGCCTTCCTCCCCCAGCAAAGACGATGAGTAATATAATGTTCTTTTGATTCCCGGATCCAGCTTATGAATCAACCCCTCCCTGCCAAAAAAACCCTACCTATGTCCAGGGCACCAGAGAGAGAGAAAGCCCAATTTAAACGTCACACTAAGTTATGTATTTCTTGCTCAGCAGTTGACCTCAGAAGGTGTTATAAAGATGCTAATGCAGCGGGGCAATTAACCTGCTTTGGACAACGAAAACTCCCCTCCCCCTCCGGTCGGCCCTTTCTTTTGAGAAATGAATTCCTTTGCCTCAGCCCTACAATCTGCTATTGTTTAGGAAAAGGAAAAAGCAATACAGAGAAAGATGAAAGTAGGAACGGAAAGTACAGGAAAGTACCTCACGTTGCAGGCTCGGACCCCGTGGCCTTTGCTTTGGGAATTCTATCATTAGCAGCCTAGTTAAGTAGCTAGGGAAGGAGGTGGGGGGGGGGGACACCCCAATAGCCATGCTGGCTGGCAGCAGGCTTCAAAGTTTCTCAATGATGCAGCCAAATGCACTAATAAGAAATAAGAGCCATGAAGTTATAGGGTTATGCCAATGTCAGGGTGTGAAAGATGCACATATCTGGGGAGCTAAAAGTCTTCCTTGGGCCTGGGCTACAGAGAAGAGGGTGAGAGCAGCAAATGGGTAACCATCAGTATGTGTGTGTGTGTGGGGGGGTACACAGGTAGTCTTCCTCAACACAATCTGAAGGGCACCCCTATCTAAGCAGGAAAGTTTCTTTCAAGGAAGTTCTGGGCATGCAGCAGGGGTCACTGGGGGTGGGGGTGTGTGAATTTCCTGCACTGTGCAGGGGGTTGGACTGGATGACCCTGGAGATCCCTTCCAACCCTATGATTCTTAGAGCCAAGCTACAACAGACAAATTACACGAGGAGGAGCACGTGAAGGGAGTTGCAATGTTAGCCGGGAAGCTGAGTTTTAAGAGATAGGCTTTGTCAATTTCCTCTCTCTACTCAGAAGGTTTATTTCCTCTTCACCTCTTAGAAGAGGAGGTGAAACTGACAGAGCCTTTGGAGGCTCAGAGGAAATTAACCAACCCTCTGAGCAGCGATCTCCAGACTCTGTAGAGTGGGGAAATTGACAAAGCCCATCTCCTTTAAAACTCAGCTTCCCGACTAACATTGCGACTCCTTTCAGGTGCTCCTCCTCGTGTAATTCGTCTCTTGTAGCTTGGCTCTCAGCTGCAATGGCAAGAAGGGACTTGATTAGGAGACTAGATTCATGGCTCCCTTAAGGCAAGAAGACAACCCCATGCAGTAAACTACACACCAGTATTTTGGGCACCAGCCACTTAAACCTTTTGGAACACCTCTTTAAGTTATAGCATACCAGTACCAAAACATGGAGGAAATCAATTTTTTTTTTCTTTTGGCCAGGCCTCAATGTCTGCCCCATGGAGAAATGTCGTTCTGGAACGAGACAGGCCTTCTGTTGGAAGCAGGGACAGTCAACAAGGGAGGCCCCAAGCTCCCTCCAGTCACGTTGTCTAGACCAGCCTTACATATGTGGTTCTACGTTGTTTATTGAAACATCCTTGAAATTGACTGCGCTGTCACGCTGTGCGATCTGCCTTGAGTCTCAGTGAGAAAGATGGACTACAAATAACGTAAGCAAATAAATTTACACGGCTTGCAGGCGGATGAGCAGGTGGTGAGCCCAAGGCACAAGTCCAGTTACATTTTGGACTGGAACCTAACAGGGATAGAGGGGGCAGCAGAAGGGTTAACCTGGAGGGAAGACTGAAACAGGAGGCACAGTCTGAAACTGAAAAGTCTGTCAAAACAGGGGATGGAACGCAGCAGTAACGCTGTCCATCCCAAAGGGCAGAGGTGTCCAAATATGAGGCCGAGAAGCCATGATAGCCAGGCAGTGATCCAGGCCAGAAGCCCGTAAGACCACGCCTGGAATCAATGGGTCAACCAAGCTGGGACCTGGGTGGACAACGAGACCCTTTTCTTCCTCCACTCTACATTCTCCAGTAGCCTAGCCCTGCGAAGGGGGGCCGCAACACAGAACAGAAAGCTGTCCATTCAAGTCTGGGTGGATTCTGACCATTTCACCAAGTCAAACCACCACCCTCCTCCCCAATGCAGGGTAGGGTCTTTGCCTCGACTCCTGCAACGCATACAACAGGGCAGCCACCTCTTCCCAAGCACCGATGCTCTTCCAGCACCCCACACAAAGTGGTCAAGAGGCACCTGAAATGGCCCACAAGAGAATCCAAAGGACAGGTGAGCCACATTTCCTCCTGAACTGTCAAAGACCCGGCTGTCCCTCAATACAGCACTAGGCATGGTCAAGGTTTCCTAATGATTACAGTCCATGGCTGGATGCCATCTGCTCCAACCCGCCAGTGGCATCCAGCCGCAGATTAGATAAGCCACTCAGTCTTTCTGCCGTCAGAGGTGGCAGATACCTGCCTTGCACCACGAGAACTCTCCGAGATGAGCGAACGAACTCTTGTGTTCGTTCACCCTGGGGCAACAGACGCAGGTAGCTGCTTCTCCCTCTTCAAACCCCAGCTGAGCGCTCAGGGTAAAATTCTTCACCAAGAAGAAGGGGCTAGAGGTCGGAGCAGTGTGAAGAACGAAAGCTTCTTGGGTATTCACCCGAGCTCCAGGCAAGGCCATCAAGTCACAAGCCAGAAATGCTGCCCAGACTTTCAGAAGCGAGAAGCGCAGCAGCTGCCATTTTATCCTGTCCTGTTCCTTACCGTCACATACTCTCTTCCCTTTGCTATGGGGCAAAACTGCAGTCCAGCTTTATATGGAGGAATAGGGGAGAAGAGGGGGAGTGCTGGAGAAGAGGGGAACAGGGCAGCAGGTTCCATGCGGCCTAATAAAGCGTGACAGGATGGTGGAACGAGATTAGCTTCTGGGGGGTCAAAGGGGCTCAACCTGGCTCTGCTTCATATTTGCGTCAGATGCTTTCATCGCCTTATCTTGGTTTTACTGCGTTCGTTTCAGTGTCCTGATGTTATCACTGTTGAAAAGCTGCAGCTGGGAAAGGAAACTGCAAAAATAAATTAAGCGTCATCTCTGTCTCGTTCTAGACTAGCGTCGGTCACACAACACAACAGAAGGAACAGTGCTTTTAATGACAGATCGACAACCCCCATTTACAGATTCCTTGGCCAGGCTTTGCTCCGGCCAACCTAACGAGGGTCCCCCAGAAGTGCCCTGGCCCAGGTTTGCTTCCTGTGTCCCAGAGGTGTCACTTCTTGCCTGGCTCCTCTTGCAGCTCAAGTCTCATCACAGAAAGGCCGGAGGCATTCCGGGTCTGCTCTCTCCTCATTCCAACCACAACTGTCAGACCAGAAGGCTTCTTTGGAGAGTTACTGCCACGCCGACTCTAGTCTCCATTTCTCCAACCCAAGCAAAAAGATCATCAACCAACGGACGAATGAAGCAGGCCCCGCCAAGCGCCTTCACTCCTTGGGTTGTTCTTTCCCGTCAGAATCTTGACTCTTAGCATCCAGGGGCTGCAGGCTGTGCTGTGCTGCCAGGTTGGCCACTTTCAGCCGAAGCCGCTCCAGGAAGCACTGGGCTGTCTGTGTCAGGCTATGCTGTTGGGGTGAAGAGAGAGTAGGAACAGCAAGGTAAGTGGGATGGGGCGTAAAGCCATGCAGGAATAGGGGTCGAGCCAGCCCAGAGACACTGGTTGCCTATCTGATGTTAGGGCATACATCCAGAATCACTCTGGAGTTCAAAAGATCTCACCCAGCGCCGCTAGAAAAAACCCTGGAGAGATGCTGCCAAACGCAACTCAGAGAGTCAAAACACAGGTGGCCTCACGCCACCCAAGGCAGCTGCACGTTGCTACAGCATATGGCAATTGCCAAAGCAGCCAGAAAGAAGGGAAGGATCTTGCACTTTCAATGGAGGGAAGTGGGGCAGTCCTACTGCTGGCACACAAACGGGAAAACAAGAGTTCAGCTCACAAATGGGGAAACAGGGTTCTGAAGAGGCGCTGCGGTTTTGGGGGAGCACACACATCTTGTGCGGAGAAGCTCCGGGTCAATCTCTGGATTGTTCCTAAAAGATCCCCAATTAGTACGGCGTGTGGGAAGCTCTGCATGAGACACTGCAGCCCCACTGCCAGCCACGAAGACCCAAGGCTTGGCTATATGGACCAGTGGGACAACGCAGCCGCTTCATACGATGACGAGGCACAGAATTAAGCAACCGGACTCATCTGCTCTTACTGGTCTTTGCATCTGATTTTGTCACAGGGAGGGGCTGGTAGTGTGCGGCCAACAGGCCTGGAGAAAAATAAAACGGCCTGTCCTTTTCACAGAGGCTTAATATGTGGAAATGGGCAGCTGTAGCTTTTCCTGGGATCCCAGAAAATAACATCTTGTTAAGGCTCTATTAAAGGGGCAGGACATTTTTTTTCTCCAGGCCAACTGGCAACCCTGTCTAAACAGCCTGCCTCTCAGTCCTGGCAACTCAATTCTATGAAGAGTTTCAGACAGAAGTTATAAAAACGCCGCTAGAAATCTCGTTTATAGTTTCCGAGGTGTCACTGGGCATCACCTGTCTATTTCCCAAGCCAATCTTTGATGCCACAAGAGCTATGAACTTGATTGCAGCAAACTCCAAACAGCTGAGATTTCTGACAAAGCTAAATCCGGCATCCAAGACCATCCCTTGTGGATTCTCTGTGCTTACACCAAAGTTTGGCAAACAGTTTCGGGGAAGAGCTACATGTCCAAAGATGTTAGCACGTTAGAACTGGTGGGACACTTCTGTTGCACTAGGCCTTGCGGCGAGTTAAGATAGCATGCAGCTCACTATAAAACGCAGAAACAAACAGGATGCCGGAAGCAAACTGGCAGGCCCTTGCAGGACTTTTATATCTACAGAACTGGGCACTTGCCCAGTTTATTGCAGTCAAAACAGTTACAAGTTTTTTTCAGGCGAGTTTTGTGGAAGTTTTTTAACATTCAAATTTTTAAGGAATTCTGTCTTAAGTAGCAAGCAGAGCTAAAGCTACAGAGAGGTCTGCCAACCCTCCCCCAGGCAGAGCGCAGGCCCCTTGCTGGAACTCCCAGCTTTCATCTTAAACAAAACATCTCTAGCCCCCTTCGTTTAAGAAATGCAATGAAAACCACACAGGAGCTATTCCACCCAATTCCTCAGGAAGAAAATGAAGCCCCTCTTGCATTCCACTGTTTGGGACAGGAAACGCAAAGGTGCTGCAGTGACTAACATGCTCAGAAGGATTATTTAGTTCCACTACAATTAATTTAAGTGGAAAT